>NC_059159.1:9984442-12384442 GCF_019923935.1 Bubalus bubalis | reverse complement strand
ATGAGAAACACTAGGCTAGAGGAAGCACAAGATGGAATCAAGATTGCCAGGAGAAATATCAATAACCTCAGATATGCAGATGACACCACCCTTATGGCAGAAAGTGAAGAAGAACTAAAGAGCCTCTTGATGAAAGTGAAAGAGGAGAATGAAGAAGTTGGCCTATAGCTCAAAATTCAGAAAACTAAGATCATGGCATCCAGTCCCATCACTTCATGGAAAATAGATGGGGAAACAGTGGAAACAGTGTCAGACTTTATTTTGGGGGGCTCCAAAATCACTGCAGATGGTGATTGCAGCCATGAAATTAAAAGACACTTACTCCTTGGAAGGAAAGTTATGACCAACCTAGACAGCACATTAAAAAGTAGAGACATTACTTTGCCAACAAGGTCCACCTGGTACTGAAGAATTGATGCTTTTGACCTGTGGTGTTGGAGAAGACTCTTGAGAGTCCCTTGGACTGCAAGGAGATCCAACCAGTCCATCCTAAAGGAGACCTGTCCTGGGTGTTCATTGGCAGGACTGATGTTGAAGCTGAAACTCCAATACTTTGGCCACCTGATGCGAAGAGCTGACTCATTTGAGAAGACCCTGATGCTGGGAAAGATTGAGGGCAGGAAGAGAAGGGGTGACAAAGGATGAGATGGTTGGATGGCATCACCGACTCGATGGACATGGGTTTGGGTGGACTCCAGGAGTTGGTGACGGACAGGGAGGCCTGGTGTGCTGCGGTTCATGGGGTCGCAAAGAGTCGGACACGACTGAGTGAGTGAACTGAACTGATGTATGGTGTCAACTAAAAAGGTGTACAACATAAGAGTTGCGAGTTAAGTTTTATCTGGGGCAAAAAGGGAACTGTAGCCCGGGAGACAGCACCTCAGATAGCTCTGAGAGACTGCTCCAAAGAGGCAGTGGGGGGAAGGTCAATGTATAAGATTTTGATAAAGGGGTATTCAATGCAATCAAGCGCTTATTTTACAAAAGGTTTTGTGCTAATCACGAGGAGCTGATGTCACCATGAAGGGATCTAGTGCTTGTCTAGATATGAAGAGATTCGAGGATTGGGTTCATGAAATCAGTTCCTGAAAATATCTAACTGTCTAAAGACCTGTCCCACCAGTTTCCCTGGAGCACAGAGTGCCTGTCTCTCCACCCTGAATTCCCCTCACAGGGGATGCGAAGTTCTGCAGCTGCAGCAGGACAGGGCTCAATCTCTGCAGAGGCAGATGGCAAATGCCCTTGTTGTTCTTGTTGTTCAGTCACTGGCAAATGCTCTTGGCAAGTGCTGATTTGTAATTGACAATGGGAAGATTCAAGAGTCAGGGCTCACTGAAATCATTCCCTTGATATATACCCCTGGAGAGATTCCAATATATAATTATTTCTAAAAGCTCACCCAAAGCTCTTATCTCATGTGCATTTTCTTTCCTCAAAATTTCTTCACATCAAGTTACTTTCCTTACTGATAAATTTGCATCATCAAACATTAATACCAGGTATTAATATAATATTGTTTCCCCAGTTCCCATGAACCTGAAACTCATTTTCGCTTAATTTCTCTTGTATTTAGGATTGTTTGATTTGTAAGCACTTAGTTTTCTTTAAACCAATTAAATAGAGCTCTTCTACATATTAACCACAGCAATAATATCCAAGGCATATCCTGAGACATACATACATCCAGACAGACACAATGAGAGATCTCATTGCTTCATTGTCAAAACTTAGTCATGAATCAAATATCACAATGTAAAATTCACTAGTTTATAAATAACAATTTGAATTTTAAAAATTTAAGTTTCTTCCCTTTTCACTGATATTTATGGAAAACAATTCAAGTTCTAAATTACTTGACCCTCTTTTCAAAGTTTGCGTGTTAAAAAGATGGCAGAGGGCTTCCCTGGTGGCTTAGTAATTAAGAATCTGCCTGCCAATTCAGGAGACATGGGTTCAATCCCTGATGCAGGAGGATCCCACATGCCTCGGAGCAACTAAGCCTGTGTTTCCCGACTATTGAGCCTAAAAAACTATTGTGCTCTAAAGCCTGGGAACCGCAACTACTGAAGCCCGCCTACCTAGAACCTGTGCTCTGCAGCAAGAGATGCCACCGCAATGAGAAGCCTGCATTAACAGGGAAGGTTTGGGGAGTTGTAAAAGGATTGATGACCTTTGCATTATTCTCGGAGTCACACTTCTTTCCTGTATAAAGACTATATTTGTCAAACAAGGGCAGTTTTGTTTTTTCTTCTTTCAAATAACTGAGTGGCTATCTCAATGATACTGAAGGACTGAAATACTCCTATGCCTATGTTGGAGAGTTTTACTTTTCCTCGCTTAGCTCATTTTGGTAATCTACTTACAAACACTTTTGAGAATCTTCCCTAGGCTTCAACCAGTTATTTAAAATTTCCCAAGGAAGACAGTGGAGGACAGAGAAACCTGGCATGCTGCAGTCCATGGGGTCACAACGAGTCATGACTTAGCAACTGAACAACAAAAGGGCTCCCAGGTGGGAGTGGAGCCTGCAAGGAAGTGCTTCCCATTCTAGCTGAGCAGTTAGTACCAGGTGTCTGTATGTTACCAAAGTAACCAGAGCAAACCAAAAGCTTACCAGCAGGAAAGTCACATTCCAAGTTGAATGGCAAAATGCCCCAAGATGACTTCCCCGTCCCATTAGATCTGTCACCTGAGCCCAGAGTGCCTTATAAACAGAATTTCCCTTCATGGGGAGAACTTCCCAAATTAGAACCGAAGTTCCCCAAACAGGAGCCTGAGGTTCCCCAAATGGAACCCAGTTTCCACAAATGGAAGCACAGTTCCCAAATCGACAAGGTCCAAATTCCGCAGTTGAATCCTAATTTCCAGCTGTTCTGGTGGAAAAAGTTACTTGAGCATTTAGCTACAAAGAAGATCTTGTCCCTGAAAAGGGGATTGGACACTCTGACATATATAAGAAGCTATGTTGCAGGGTGAAATCCCCTAACTGGCATTCTAGATGTTATAAAAGCAAATGGTTTTGAATTTCCCCAGGGACTCCTATGACTGGCATAGACTAAGATGTTTTCTGGTCCACCCTGCACTGATGTTTACCACAGAACACGTGGCACCTGTATCTATTAGAAAGTCAATCAATTTGTTTTGCACTGTCAAAGTTCCCTGAGACTCCTCTGGAGAAATTAGAATCCAACACCACAAGTCCAAGGCTGTCACTAGGTCTCTTCATTTATTATCAGAGTGTTCCTCTCTTTTCCAAAATGCTTCTAACTGCAAGATCATATAATAATTGAATGAGCCATTCAGGGGCCATCACCGTTTAGACCTTCATATATCTAATATATGCCCCCAAAGGATTTTTTCTTCTGGATAAATGGGGTATTTCTCATTTTATAAGTTTGATAATACCAAAACACAAAAGATGTAGGCAAATTCCAACACAAACAAATTCCAGCATCAATGCACACAAAATCGAAGAACTGGTTCCCAAATGGAGTAGACTTACCCTACAAACCAAAGAACTGTTTCCCAAATCAGGAAGACTTACCCTACAAACCCAATGAACTGGTTCCCAAATGGGGTAGACTTACCCAACAAAAACAGCAAACTAGTTCCCAATGAACCATTTCCAACTCAGGTACAGTCCAAACACAATTCTCCTCTCCAACAGGGTACCTCAACCAAATTGGCTCCTCCCATAAAGGAAAAGCCCAAACTGAGGGGCGAATATGTTCCTGGTGTGCACACTAGAGCAACCTAACCTACAAAATCAAGTCTGTCAACTCACAACGCAAAAGGATACACAAAACCAAAACAAAACCAAGACCAACAAATGAGCTGGTTACTTAACTGGGTAGGCTTACCTTACAAAATTGAATCTGTCAGCTCGCAGAAATTTGTAGTTCCCTTGCTTCAGCTGCCAAGCACTGGGGCAGTCAGTGCCACTGCAGGGAATTTGGAAGGGAAGATCCTCAAGACAAATGGTCCCAGAAGCTGCTAGGGCCTTGCCTCAGTAGTCCTTGACCGGGGTCAACTAGCTGCAAGCAGCAAGCCTCCTGACTGGCTAAGCCAAATTTGTTACTGAGTCCAGGCTCACTCTGCTCACCGCACAACAGGTCAGATGAGGTGTTGAGGCAAGAAATACAACTTTATTTGGAAAGCCCACAGACTGAGAAGATGGCAGACTAATGTCTCAAAACGACCATTTTGTCGGGGCCTGGATGCCAGGTTCTTTTACAGAACAGAGAAGGGGAAGAAGTGAGGAAGTAAAGTAAAAAGGCCATTAATCTAGCAAATGTCTCCTGGAATGGCCAACTTCGGGGAGGGGATGTATTAATTTCTTCTTTCTGCAGCCATTCACAGATAGGCAAGGTTAGATTGTCTCTCTGTGAGCTGAACAAAGGCACTTTAGTTTAACAGTCAGGCAGAGAGGCAGGGTTCCCTGAGAAAGGCCATTATGTATGATTATAATTAAAAAAGCAATGAAAAGCTAAGGTTAAAGTCTAAGTCAGCTACAAATAGCTGAGGAAAGAAGAGAAGAGAAAGGCAAAGCAGAAAGGGAAAGCTAAGTCCAACAGAATGCAGAGTTCCAGAGAATAACAAGGAGAGATAAGAAAGCCTACTTAAATGAGCAATGCAAAGAAACAGAGGAAAACAATAAAACGGGAAAGACTAGAGACATCTTCAAGAAAATTGGAGATAACAAGGGAATATTTCATGCAACGATGGGCACAATAAGGGACAGAAATGATAAGGACCTCACAGAAGCAGAGGAGATTAAAAAGAGGCGGCAAGGATACACAGAAGAACTGTACAAAAAAAGGTATAACCACGGTGGTGTGGTCACTCCCCTGGAGCCGGACATCCTGGAGTGTGAGGTCAAATAGGCCTTAGGAAGCACTACTAAGAACAAAGATAGTGGTGGTGATCATTCAGAATTAGCTCAGAATTCCAGCTGAGCGATTTAAAATCCTAAAAGATAATGCTGTTAAAGTGCTGCACTCAATATGTCAGCAAATTTGGAACACTTAGCAGTGGCTACAGGGCTGGAAAAGGTCAGTTTTCATTCCAAGCCCCCAAAAAGGCAATACCAAAGAATGTTCAAACTGTTAGGGGAAGCACACTGACTGAAACTGCCCACCCTGGCCAGGCACCGTAGTAACCATTTGCATGAGTTGTTTTACGACCGGAGGTCCTGGTAAGAAACACAGAACTAATAAGCCACCACCAACCGGAAGAGTTCAGGAAAGGTCAAAAGGAGACACCACATGTCCGACCACCTCCCAGAATCCTCACTGGCATCCATCTTGGCTGAACAAGGCGTGCACCACCAGGAAGGACCCTGAGTCAGAAAGATTGGCTAAAGACAACCCAGAAACTAATCCCATCACCATAAAACCCTAGACTGCAAGCCATGTGACAGAGCTGTTCTCCTGGGTTCCCTCACCCTACTGCTCTCCACCCGGGTGCCCTTTCCCAGTAAAATCTCTTGCTTTGTCAGCACATGTGTCCCCTCGGACAATTCATTTCTGAGTGTTAGACAAGAACCCAGTTTTGGGCCCTGGAAGGGATCGCCCTTCCTGCAACAAAACTACCGCACAAATATGCTCATTTCACATACCAGCAAGGTTATGCTCAAAATCCTTCAAGCTAGGCTTTAGCAGTATGTGATCTGAGAACTTCCAGATATACAAGCTGGGGTTTAAAGAGGCAGAGGAACCAGAGATCTGTCAACATTTGTTGGATCATGGAGAAAGCAAGGAAATTACAGAAAAACATCTACTTCTGTTCCATTGACTACACTAAAACCTTTGACTGCATGGATCACAACAAACTGTGGGAAATTCTTAAAGAGACGGGAATACCAGACCACCTTACCTGTCTCCTGAGAAACCTGTATGTGGGTCAAGAAGCAACAGTTAGAACCAGACATGAAACAATGGATTGGTTCAAAATTGGGAAGAGAATATGACAAGGCTATATATGGTCACCCAGCTTATTTAAACTCTATCCAGAGTACATCATATGAAATGCTGGGCTGGATGAATCACAAGCTGGAATCAAGACTGCTGGGAGAAATGTCAACAACTTCAGATAGGCAGATGATACCACTCTAATGGCAGAAAGTGATGAGGAACTAAAGAGCCCCTTGACGAGAGTGAAAGAGAACAGTGAAAAAGCTTGCTTGAAACTCAACATTCAAAAAACTAAGATTATGGCATCCAGTCCCATCACTTCATGGCAAATAGGAGGGGGAAAGTGGAAGCAGTGACAGATTTTCTTTTTGTGGGCTCCAAAATCACTGTGGAAGTGGACTGCAGCCGTGAAATTAAAAGCTTGCTTGCTCCTTGGAAGGAAACCTATGATTAACTTAGACAGCATATTAAAAAGCAGAGACATCACTTTGCCCACCAACTTTCATCTAGCCAAAGCCATGGTTTTTCTAGTAGTCAGCTGGATGTGTAGAGAGTGGACTAGTTGTTAATGAGCTGTGTTCACTCTGGTGGGGCCACAACTCCTGGGCCTCTGGCCCTGTATCACCCCTAGTAGCTCCATTTTGCCCTTAATCTCTCTTGAGTCATCTCTCCCTGCATACACAGCTCAGTCCTCAGCTATTGACTCAAGGAACTGGCACAGACCTCTGGGCATGGCCTCCTCTCTACTGCTGTGCCTTGAAGATTTCAGCCCCTCGAGCCCTGATCTGCTTCCTCTGTTCGGCAGGACCATGCATTCTGTTTGGACTCCAGTACCCCATCCCTCAGGGCAAGCGTCATCTGAGCTAGAGCATCTGAGGGTCTCATCTCAGGGGTTCCACCTTCCAGAGTTGGAAGTCTTGTGCTGCTTGTTATCTGTTCCCTGGGAATAACTACTGAGCCTCTAATGTCAAGATTCATGGTTATTTACATCAGGAAGGCTAGTCTGGGTGCGAGTTACAACATCCCCGCTGGAAGCAGATGTCTGTGCACGTATTTTTAGTTTATAGTGAGGAGAGTGTGTTGTACACCTCAGTCTGTTTTTTGACTTGTTCCCCAGCTCCCAGGGAGCAAGTTATAGCAGTTCCTGGGGAGCCAATTCCACGAGGAGGCACTAGCTGGTGGGAGGGTCTGGTGGAACCTGGGGAGGCAGAAATGCAGCCAATCTGGGCCACTCCCCAGGAACATCATCGCCCTGAAGAAAGGGTCACCCTTTCCCCGTGTCTGGGAGAGGCCAGGGTGTGGAGGGAACAGACAGAACTGCTGAGGACCGAGTGATCTGAACTGCCATTGGGGAAAACCCTCCTCCCTGGACTGGAGAGCTGGGTCTTCAGCTCCGGGCTCACAGTACTTGGGACCCTGTGCCTCCAGGCTGGGGTCAACTCCCCCGTGAGCCGCTGACTCCAGGAGAGTGTGGGGCCTCTGTTCCCCATGGTGGGGAAAGGGGCCATGGGAAAACTGCTTGCTCACAGGAAACTTGACAATCCTTCCTTAGCTCTGCGGCTCTAGCCACTCAGGCCTAATCACCCTGGGAACAGCCAGGGTGGCTTTTCCCAGAGGTATCACCTTACTTCTGAAACTCTCCTCTCCCAGGAGTATACCCTGCCCAGAAGAGCTTAGGAGAGCTCTTAGCAAGGAGAAGGAGAGCAGAGCCTCTCCCAGTCACACCCAGGCTATAATGCCATGATGTTATGGGCAGAAACCTCAGGCTCTTTCCCATCAGAGAAGCTTCTGCGGGTCCTAGGAATCCAGGAGCCTTTGGGGAGTGGAATTCCTGCACAATAACCCCAGCACCTAAGCCTCCCTCTCATTTTTTCAAAACCCTGGTACTGAGCTGGGAACAAGTCAGCTTCCTGGAGGGCAAAGCCCCCAGAGAAGGGTTGGGGCTTTCAGGAGATGGCTGATGTGGGGTAGAACAGGGGCACATCCTGAGAAAGACTGAGACTCAGCAACCGTGAGTCTTCCCCCATCCCACCAGGGCTGGGCATGGCCCCTCCACCCCTCCCTGCACATTCCCATACCCTCTGGCTGTCCCCTCTGCCCCAGCAACACAGGAGGGACTCATCCTTGGGGGTGAAGAAAAGAGTCACCAGGCTGACATGGGAAGGACCAGAAAGATCACGGTCCAACAGTGACATTCCACTTGATTGGAGGTGGCCACAAACATTGGCCTGAGGTCCACAAAGGAGGCCTTCAGGAAGCCCTTTCTGTGTGGTGTCTGTGGGCTTGAATGCCCCCCGCCCCCAAGAGGGTGCTTGCAGTAGGAAAGGCTTGGCACTGAGCGCACAGACGCTCCTAGAGTCAAGAGGCCCCTAGCTGGGCTCCTGGGGTGCCCTGAGCCCTGGATTCCACTCCTGGTGGTGAATACCAGAGGCCAGCGCCCGGGATCTGACCTGGAGTGCTATGCCCCCTGCCTGATTAGCTTGTTACCTTGGCCCTTGCCAGCTGCTGGCCAGGCAAGGGCTGTCCGGAGAGACAGAAGCACCAGTACAGTGTCCAGGAAAGTGGAGGGTCAGAAGGTCTTATTAGGTCCTTGCAATCCCCTCATAGTCCAGAAGAAAACAGAATATACCAATGAGATGGAATATTTTCCAGCCCCCACCTATGGTGACCGCAGGACCGGATCTCACTCTCAGAATCTGGTGTGAATCTGGCCCAGCAGGATCCCCAGGAGCCCTCACGACAGCCAGCGTGCCATTAGTCATCCTTGCCCAAGACCCAGCCAGTGTGATGGGTTCCAGGGAGTGCCAAGATTCTGTCTTCTCCTTAGTATGGCTGCCCGGTAGGAGGACCCTAAACACAATGACAAAGACACAGCCCAGCCTGGCTATTGGCTCAGCCCAGCATCAAGAATGAACCTGCTGGGACTTCCCTGGTGGTCCGGTGGCTAAGACTCTGCCCTCCCAGTGCAGGGGGCCTAGGTTCAAACACTGGTCAGGGAACTAAATCCTACATGCCGCAAATAAAGATTCCGCAGGCCGCAAACCCCCCACCCAAAAAAAATCCTGTGTGCCGAAACTAAGACCTGGCTCAAGCAAAATAAGTAATTTTTTTTTTTCCTGAATGAAGAACGAACTTGCTGACATTCAGGTCCTCTTCATCACGCCAGTGGGACGAATGTGTGCTTGTGTGTGTGTTCATGTGTGCCTACGCCTGTGTGTCCATGTGACTACACATGTGAGTCCCTGTGTGTGTGCCCATGTGCGTGCCTGAGTGCGTGTGCTCACACTTGCATGTGCCATGGGTGCACACGGGAATCGTGAGAGGAATGATGACCGTCAGCCAGTGACCCAAACAGGTTTCCTCTCCCTCCCTTATGGTCACACTCAGCTGCACCAGCTTCTTGCTTCATCCAAGAAGGTTCCCTGCGCAGCCTCTTAACCTCCACTTAAGGGTTCATGCCCTGTGTCTCGGAGGCCACACTGTCAACAGTGCTCTCTTTAAAACAGTCCTATTGACAATAATAAAGCCACTTTCACCCGTCTTGGATGTGGGCCTAGCAGTGAAAGATTTCATCCCTATTATTGCAACTCATTTCCCTGTTCCTGCTTCTCCCCACCCACTCAACCGCAGGTTCCCTGTGCAGGCGTAGGTCATGGCCCGTGTTCTGTGTGGCTACCAGTGGGCTTCACAGATTGTTTTAGAATATGTCTTTCCCTTATTTGTTCACTCTGTAGACATGGGTTGGATGAACACTTTCTTCCAGGTGTTGGGGAAGTGGTGATGGAGAAAGCACCCCTGCCCTCTGGGGGTTCAGGTGACTACTCCTGGGGACAGCCATCCCAGGAGTGTGGGCGCCCAGAGGGCTGTCCCGCGAGGGAGCTGACATGTGAGCGGGGCCCAGAGCCAGAAGGCGAAGACAGGCCAGCAGAGAGGCTTGCAAGGCCAAGCAGGGCAGGCACTGGGCAATGAGCGGAGCTGACCTGGCCTTTGGGAGCGAGACACAGGGACGCAGGCAGTCAAAAGGCTCCTCGTGTGGTAGAACCAGTGAGCCTGGTGCACCCCAGGTGAGCGGTGGAGGAGGAGGAAAGGTCTGGAGCAAGTGATGGCTTTGGGCTGAGCAGTGGGCAGTTCCGGGGCCACAGCTGTGGCTCTGGGTGGGGTCAGGTGGCATAGAGGAGACACTGCAGCTCAGTGAGGAATGACGGCTCAGCTTAAACAGCAAGAAGGCGCAGTACCTGGATGAGGCATGGGAAAGTCCCACTCACCCATGACCCTGGCTACACCTGGGCGCTATTCTGGAGAAAGTCTTGATGTCCAGGTCCAGAGGGTCCAGTCCATCTCCCAGACATGGAATTCTACATGGCATCAAGCCCTGTCCAGCCTGGGCTGCAGGGTGGGGCCTGGCCTGCGGGGACTCCTTCCCTGACACCCTCGTCATGTACCTCCTGCCCCTGTTCTGCTGGGTGCCCAGCTCTCCCTGAGGCCCCTTCTGCCTGGACCCTGGCCTTTCTCAATGGGCACCCAAAGGCTGACCCTTTGAACCCTGGCCTTTCGTAGTGGGCACCCAAAAGCTGACCCTTTGAGGGGGCCAATTCCCCTCAGAGGTCTCTTGTCCTGGACCCTGCCCAGCCTGGACATCAGCCCCACCCCTCCTCCCCTGCTCAAATATTCTGTATTTATGGTTTCAGTTTTTTGTTTTTAATAATTTATTTATTTTTATTTTTGGTTATTCTGGGTCTTTGCTGCTGCATAAGCTTTCTTTAGTTGTGACGAGCGGGGGCTACTCTCTAGTTGCCGTGGCTTCTCTCGTTGCAAAGCACAGAGCTCTGTGGGGCTCTTCTCTGTAGGTCAGAGCTTATGGCGGCAAAAGCTGCCATTGTGTTGGGAGTGATGGAAATCCCACGGGGGCAAGGGTCAAGGGGTAGCACTTAATAACAGAGTAGCCAATTTCACCAGCAGGAACAGGTTTATTCCAGAACAGCCAGAGGAACTGTGACTCAAGAAACCTCAAACTATGCGGAACCAGAGGCAAACCCAGAGAACAAGGGAGGGGAACTTGCTTCTATAGTGGAAGGAAGAGGTGCGAGGAGGGGGTGGTAATAACCAGAGTCTCAGTTGGAGGAGATGGGAGACCACAGTATGGAGGCATCCCATTGGTTGGATTGGCTGGGCTGTCTAGGCGCAAAGACTTCTTCCTCCTGCTACTGCTGCTGCTAAGTCACTTCAGTCGTGTCTGACTCTGTGCGACCCCATAGACGTCAGCCCATCAGGCTCTCCTGCCCCTGGGATTCTCCAGGCAAGAACACTGGAGTGGGTTGCCATTTCCTTCTCCAATGCATGAAAGTGAAAAAGTGAAAGTGAAGTCGCTCAGTCATGTCTGACTCTTAGCGACCCCATGGACTGCAGCCTACCAGGCTCCTCCATCCATGGGATTTTCCAGGCAAGAGTACTGGAGTGGGGTGCCATTGCCTTCTCCAGTTCTTCCTCCTACTGGACGGTAAATAGAGGCAACTGTCCTTGCTGTTTGGGGTCATGGATGCGTGTGGCAGGCAGCAGAGCTCCCCTACAGGCCTACCCAGACTCCAGATGTGGCTGAGTTTCCCTTGATTCTGTTACCGAAAGTGTGGATTGGCTGCTCTCCACTCTGAAGCCAATAAAGAGGCAAGGTTGGTGGAAAAGAAAGTTTGCTTTCTTTAGGAGACTGGCAGTCCTTGGGGTGAAGGCAGACTCCTATCCACAGGTTGACTCCTCTGCACTGACAATCAGTTGGCAAGAGTTTTTATAGGTGAAAGGAGGAGCTACATGCAGAAACAGCACAGTCAGCTCTGATAGTCGTCTTGAAATTTGTCATCTTGGTTAAGTACACTTAATCTTCAGTTCCAGGGTAGGTTTGTTCCCATTTCTTTGAGGCCAGCGCTTGGAACTGTGGCAGCTTATGTCATGGCTACAGTCTGGTCATCATGTAGTTAACTTCTTTCACCTGGTGAACATTTTAATATCTATAAAACAGCTCAAAGGATAATGCTCAGAGTAATCTCTTAGCTCTTGAAGAGAAACTAAAGAAACTAAACTATGCTTAATGAGTAAACTATTACCATCTAGCCTCATTGGATTCTTTTCCTTTGTTTCTGCATTTTCTTACTTCTCTGATTAAACTTACTCTTTGGTTAAAGTTTTTCCACAGACAAGACAGGCTGAGGACATGGGGATGGGGCAAAGACCATAGGGTCCCACTCCACTTCAGCTCCACTGACTTAATCCTCAATGACAACTTGGTCACACTTGCCACAATGGTGTGTGTGTGTGAGTTGTTCAGTTGTGTCCAACTCTTTGTGACACCATGGACTGTAGCCCGCCAGACTCCTCTGTCCATGGAATTCTCCAGGCAGAAATACTGGAGTGGGTAGCCATTCCCTTCTCCAGGGGATCTTCCCAACCCAGGGATCAAACCCAGGTCTCCTGCATTGCAGGCAGATTCTTTACCAGCTGAGCCACCAGGGAAGCCATGCCACAATGGTAAGCAGACCCAAAGCAGTGATCAAAATGTTGTACCCTCAGAGATCTGACTCTAGCTGGCAGTGGAGAACAAAAGAATATGGGGCACGGGGTCTCCCTGGTGGTCCAGTGGTTAAGAATCTACCTAGCTATGCAGGGGATTTGGGTTCAATCCCTGGTTGGGGAACAAAAATTTCATGTGCCTTGGGGCAACTAGGAGCACTCCCTGCAACCACTGAGTCCCATGTGCCCCACCCAGGGTTCCCACATGGTGCAAGGAAGACCTCAGGTGCTGCAACGCAGACTCAATGCGGTCAAGTAAAATAATTAATTTTTTTTAAAAAAGAATATGGAGCAGTGTAGAAGATATCTCTTCAAGAAAATTAGAGATACCAAGGGAACATTTCATGCAAAGATGGGCTCAATAAAGGACAGAAATGGTATGGACCTAACAGAAGCAGAAGATATTAAGAAGAGATGGCAAGAATACACAGAAGAACTGTACAAAAAAGGATCTTTACGACCAAGATAACCACGATGGTGTGATCACTCACCTAGAGCCAGACATCCTGGAATGTGAAGTCAAGTGGGCCTTAGGAAGCATCACTACGAACAAAGCTAGTGTAGGTGATGGAATTCCAGTTGAGCTATTTCAAATCCTGAAAGATGATGCTGTGAAAGTGCTGCACTCAATATGCCAGCAAATTTGGAAAACTCAGCAGTGGCCACAGGACTGGAAAAGGTCAATTTTCATTCCAAATCCAAAGAAAGGCAATACCAAAGAATGCTCAAACTACCGCACAATTGCACTCATCTCACAGGCTAATAAAGTAATGCTCAAAATTCTCCAAGCCAGGCTTCAGCAATACGTGAACCGTGAACTTCCAGGTGTTCAAGCTGGTTTTAGAAAAGGCAGAGGAACCAGACATCAAATTGCCAACATCTGCTGGATCATGGAAAAAGCAAGAGAGTTCCAGAAAAACATCTATTTCTGCTTTATTGACTGTGCCAAAACCTTTGACTGTGTGGATCACAATAAACTGTGGCATATTCTGAAAGAGATGGGAATACCAGACCACCTGAGAAACCTATATGCCTCTTGAGAAACCTATATGCAGGTCAGGAAGCAACAGTTAGAACTGGACATGGAACAACAGACTGGTTCCAAATAGGAAAAGGAGTACGTCAAGGCTGTATATTGTCACCCTGCTTATTTAACTTATATGCAGAGTACATCATGAGAAACGCTGGGCTGGAAGAAGCTCAAGCTGGAATTGCCAGGAGAAATATCAGTAACCTCAGATATGCAGATGACACCACCCTTATGGCAGAAAGTGAAGTGGAACTAAAAAGCCTCTGGATGAAAGTGAAAGAGGAGAGTGAAAAAGTTGGCTTAAAGCTCAACATTCAGAAAACGAAGATCATGGCATCTGGTCCCATCACTTCATGGGAAATAGATGGGGAAACAGTGGAAACAGTGTCAGACTTTTTTTTTGGGGACTCCAAAATCACTGTGGATGGTGATTGCAGCCATAAAATTAAAAGACACTTACCCCTTGGAAGGAAAGTTATGACCAACCTAGACAGCATATTCAAAAGCAGAGCCATTACTTTGCCAACAAAGGTCCGTCTAGTCAAGGCTATGGTTTTTCCAGTGGTCATGTATGGATGTGAGAGTTGGACTGTGAAGAAAGCTGAGCGCTGAAGAATTGATGCTTTTGAACTGTGGTGTTGGAGAAGGCTCTTGAGAGTCCCTTGGACTGCAAGGAGACCCAACCAGTCCATTCTGAAGGAGATCAGTCCTGGGTGTTCTTTGGAAGGACTGATGCTAAAGCTGAATCTCCAGTACTTTGGCCACCTCATGCGAAGAGTTGACTCATTGGAAAAGATTCTGATGCTGGGAGGGATTGGGGGCAGGAGGAGAAGGGGACGACAGAGGATGAAATGGCTGGATGGCATCACTGACTCGATGGACATGAGTTTGGGTGAACTCCGGGAGTTGGTGATGGACAGGGAGGCCTGGCGTGCTGCGATTCATGGGGTCGCAAAGAGTCAGACACGACTGAGCGACTGAACTGAACTGAACTGAAGGTCATGTGACCATGTGACCAGTTGCAGAAAGTTCAGTCGCTCAGTCATGTCCAACTCTTTGTGACCCCATGGACTGCAGTGCGCCAGGCTTCCCTGTCCATCATCAACTCTCAGAGCTTGCTCAAACTGATGTCCATCGAGTCAGTGATGCCATCCAAGCATTTCGTCCTCTGTCATACCCTTCTTCTCCTGCCTTCAATATTTCCCAGCATCAGGATCTTTTCCAGTGAGTCAGTTCTTCGCATCAGGTGGTTAAAGTATTGGAGCTTCAGCATCAGTCCTTCCGATGAATATTCGGGACTAATTTCCTTTAAGATTGACTGGTTTGATCTCCTTGCAGTCCAAGTTGCAGAAAAGAGAACTATAATAATCTCATCCTCCTTTTGACACAAATATATTTGTTGTTGTTGTTCAGTTGCTCAGTCGTGTCCGACTCTTTGCAACCCCATGGACTGCAGCATGCCAGGCTTCCCTGTCCTTCACAAATACATTTATGTACATATTAACCAATTTCTTTTTTCTCTTCTCCCTCTCCCTCACTATCTAGCATAATATGTGTTAATAGTGGTTATCCTTCTAGGTCAACACTGAAGTTACAGAATATATAAGAGTGTGTGGTTCCATTGGAAGAGGAATGAATATCACCCAAAGATGGATAAAGGGACTTCGTCATCTTCTGGTCAGAGGGTAACATGTATTGTGTTGTGTGTCGTGTGTTGGTGGTTGCATTATGTCAGGCAGTCTTTGCTGTTAACTTTACTTGGAATTGAAGTTAGATGGACTGGGGTGGGTTTGTAGTGGTCAGTGTATATTGTGCAAGGTTGAACCTAGGGTCCCACAGTCCTTTCTCTGCACGGTTCCGAGCTGGTGTGGAACACGGGGGACATTCTGCCTGGGATTTGGGGGAAACAGAAGTGAAGCTACAGCAGTCGTGTTCTTTTTGCACCTGGAAGGGAGACGCAGTGATTAAAGTGGTGTCCTAGTGATGTCTGCTTCCATCTTTAACATCACCAGTGATGGGACCAATCAAAATGGTGCCAACTGGTGGGATGCTGTGAGGATGCTTCGTCATCATGGTGCTCATGACAGAGATACACAGCCTGCATGATTACAAAGAAACATTGAGCAAAGCCAAATTGAAGGACTTTCTAAAAATAACTGATCTATATTCTCCAAGAGTATCAAGGTCATAAAGATCAAGGAAAGACTAAGGAGTGTTCCAGAGTGAGGAAAACTAGAGACGGGACCTCCAAAGACAATATGTGAGCCTGAACTGGATGGTTTGGCCATGAAGAACTGGAATGGGGAGTCTCAGCTATGCCCGACAAGCAGGTTTTAGAGACCTGTAGCTCACAGTTAGTACTAACCAATGGGACTCTGTGTGAGGGGGGTGCCCTCATCACAAACACAAAAGCAGTGTGCAGGGACTTCCCTAGTGGTCCAATGGTTAAGACTTCATCTTCCAACACAGGGGTTGTGAGTTCAATCCCTGGTCAGGGAGCTACAATCCCACATGCCTTGGAAGCACCCCCAAAACCCCAAAACATAGAGCAGAAGCAATATTGTAGTTAATTCAATAAAGACTTTAAAAAATGGTCTCCATCAAAAAATAATCTTAAAAAAACAACGATGGACACAAAGAAACTTGGGGGTGATGGATATGTTCATGACCTTGATTGTGGTGATAATTTCCAGGTGTTTTGTGCAAACTCATTAAACTGTATACATTAAATTATGTACTCTTGTATATATCAATTAAACCTTTATAAAGCTTTATGTTCTTTAGAAACATAAAGAACATCATTGGGACAACTTATGAAAGCTGAATGAGGGCTGAGGACACGTGGTAGAAACACATGGTGTTATTCTCCTGACTCTGATGGTTATGTTTTATATTTGTTGTGGTGGTGTGTGTTGAGATTTTGTTGTATTTATTGTGTGTTTTTGTGGTTGTATAGGACAATGTCTTTGTTCAAAGGAAACAGACACTAAGCTATCTGGGGGTGACAGAATGCTAGTTTTGCAAATTTCTCTCAAATGGTTCAAGGAGAAAAGTTCCTGCTATCCTTGCAACTGAATTACTTCAAAATAAATATTGTCTTTAGCATTTGAAAATGTGTCTAGACTGTAGTGATGGCCTTGGTTGAGTGGGGCAGGTGCTGCTGGGGTTTTGTTGGGGTGGGGATTGGTGGAGGTAGGGAGACTTTTTAAGCTATGGACCTTTGGGAGAACACTCCCCAGAAGGACCTCTGAGAGTAGATCAGACAGGCAGTGCGGGCCGGGCGGGGCGGGGGTCGGGGTAGGGCTGGAATATGCCACAGCCAATGGATGTTCCTTTTCATCAGGCCACCTGGAGGTTAGCTCCCAGGACTCCGGAACGGGCTGGGAGCAGGTGTGTTCTGTCCTGTGGTCTGGTCCCGTGAAGAAACCTTCTAGTCACACTGTATATGAGGACTCAGCCTTCTGTTGCTCAGGGCATCCCCTGTTGTGTATTCTGGGCCAGCTCACTCATGCACAGAATTGACTGTCAGTTTTCCACTTCCACAGTCTGCATCCTGAGTCTCTTTTAAGAATGTTTCTCTAGCTTTGTACCATAGCCAATGAGATTTATCCAGTATGCGATTATTGCTAATATGAAAAAGAAAAAAAAAAAAAAGAATGACCGGGGTGGTCCAGGGGTTAAGACTTTCACTGCCAGGGCCCAGATTCAGTGCCTGGTCTGGGAACGAAGATTTTTCAAGCAAGGCCAAAAAAAAAAAAAAAAGAATGAGTTTCTGACAAGTGTGAGGGAAGAAAGCCAGGTTGGATGTGTTACCTGAGTCCCTAGCAGGGCAGGGACTGCCTTCCTTTTAGTCACTGATGAATTCACAGGATCAGAAGAGCAAGCCCATCTGGGCCTCCAGGAGTCAGGGAGATCTCAGAGAGGTGGGATGGGTTTAATGGCAGGATCCCTGAATGAGAGTGGGGTATAGGTGGCCGGGGCCCACAGGCATGTCTGAGAAGTGAGAGTCTGAGGCTGGCAAGGGGCAGGTGAAGATGCCCGAGGCCAAAGTGGCCCCCAGACTGGGGCACGGTGTGATCCAGGTCGGCAGGTGCAGGGGGCCAGCCTGAAGCATAGTGTTTCTTGGCCGTCACTCCAGCGCACCAGACTCAGGGCTGGCAGGGACCAGCTTCAGGCCATCTGCTTCTGGCCAGCCAGGGACATGTTCCACACCCCAGGGTTTATTTCTAGCTTGTTATTTCGAGTTTGTTTTCCAAACCCAGGACAGAGCTTATGGCTGGCCCCTTTGGATTGTGGGTAAGGAAGGTGATCCCTTCCAGGGAGGCAGGTTTCTGTAAACTAGAAACAGAAGCTGTGCTGATGCCTGGCCCCGCTGGGTACCCCCAGCTTCCCTTTCTCCGGCCAGCCCCACCCCAAACCGCCCAGCCTGCCCCAGCCCCGGCCTATAAAATCCCCATACCCTCATTTCCAGTTGAACAGTGACTTGGAGCAGCACCATGCAGCTGAATTTCAGTGGCCTTCAGGCCCTGGTGACAGGAGCAGGAAAAGGTGGGTATGAGCCGGGCAGGTGGGGATGT
The DNA here is from genome assembly GCF_019923935.1 of Bubalus bubalis. Lineage (NCBI taxonomy): Eukaryota > Metazoa > Chordata > Mammalia > Artiodactyla > Bovidae > Bubalus > Bubalus bubalis. Next base: position 12,366,365 of record NC_059159.1, on the reverse strand, counting down.
GAGAGGAACTGGGGTTAGAAAACAAAATGAGCAGACCCAGAGCCTCGTGTTGGGGCCTGCACATTCCCTCTGTGCCTGTCAGCCTGCCCTGCCGGCAAGGGCCCCCTACTCCAGCCACCGAACCAGCCAAAGTGGGCCTGCACTGCTCCCTACCATCCAGCAGGCCCCACTGGGACAGGACACTAGCCTCTCCCTGGCCAATGCAAGAGCCGTCCTGAGAGGATGGCCCTCAGACTCAGTCCGAGCAGATGGGGGCGCATCTAGCCAAGGCCTCTTTCATGGGCGCAGCAGGAAGGGGCTGCCCTCTGGGCCTCCCTTGGCTGGATCCTGGTTGTCCAGATCCCTGCCTCCTGCCACCTCCTGGGCCAACACCCCTCTGGCCAGCACCCTCTCATCACTCTTTCCCGAGCAGCATATCTGCAGCCACCACCTGCAGACTTGTTGGTCCATCTTCCTGCCTGGTGAACCCCTGTAGGGATTGGACGGGACACGGTGAAGGCCCTTCAAGCCTCAGGAGCCAGAGTGGTGGCCGTGAGCCGCACCAACGCTGACCTGGTCAGCCTCTCCAAGGAGGTCAGGTGTACATGCCTAGTGTGACCCGGGGCCGTGACCCTTGGGGATGCCTCATGAGCCTGCCAGGACCACCCCTTTGGTCACCAGCCAATGCCTCCCCACAGTGCCCCGGGATAGAGCCTGTGTGCGTGGACCTGGGTGACTGGAAGGCCACCGAGAAGGCTCTGGGCGGTGTAGGCCCCGTGGACTTGCTGGTGAACAATGCCGCCGTGGCACTGATGAGGCCCTTCTTGGAGGTCACCAAGGAAGACTTTGACAGGTGAGGAGGAGGGAAGGAAGTCGACGGGAGAGAGCTGTCCAGGATGTGTTTCGGGTGTGACCATGGTCTAATTGTCTGCTGTCTCCCCAGGTCCTTCAGTGTGAACCTGCGCTCTGTGTTCCAGGTGTCCCAGGTGAGGAGATGGGAGGCTGTGGCTCAGCACTGACATGGCCCAGGTAGGGTGCAGTAGGCTCAGGCCGTCCCCTGTCTTGGCTTCCAGATCGTGGCCCGGGGCATGATCAACCGTGGAGTGCCTGGCTCCATTGTCAATGTCTCCAGCATGGTGGCCCATGTCACCTTCCCCAACCTAGCTGCCTACAGTGAGTCCCTCTGCCCAGTCTTGAGCCCCTATTCCGGGCAGGAGCAGCTGGGCTCCGGGTTGGGCCTCATGCAAAGCCTGCTGAAACCTTAAGGATCCTCAGTGCTGCCTTCTCCTCACAGGCTCCACCAAGGGTGCAATGACCATGCTGACCAAATCCATGGCCATGGAGCTGGGACCATACAAGGTAGGCACGGGGGCCCTGGGGTGCCAGGGACCCAGGCCTAAGAAGGCACGCAGGGTAGGGGTGAGGTGGGTGGTGGTGGGCAAGGTTGGGGCCTGGGGATCAGAACGGGGGTAGGGGGCTTCAAGGAGTGAGTGAGCAAGCTCAGTGGGGGCCGTGAGGGCGGGGTTCCTACAGAGTCTGAGGCCACCCCTCTGGCCCCTCCGGCCCCAGATCCGGGTGAACTCTGTGAATCCAACGGTGGTGCTGACAGCCATGGGCCAAAAAGTCTCGGCTGACCCTGAGTTCTCCCAGAAGCTGAAGGAGCGCCACCCGCTGAGGAAGTTTGCAGGTCAGGGGGGCTTCGCGGAGTGGCGGGCGTGGCTGGGGCGGCTGGGCAGAGCCAGCCGGGCCGAGCCGCGCTGACCCTGCCCGCCACCCGCTGTAGAGGTGGAAGACGTGGTCAACAGCATCCTCTTCCTGCTCAGCGACCGCAGCGCCTCCACCAGCGGGTCGGGTATCCTGGTGGACGCCGGGTACCTGGCCTCCTAGAGCGCCACGCTCTGGGCACCAGCGGCATGGTGCGCGGCCGAGCCTGGCCCCGCTTCCACGCCCCTCCGCCTCGCCCTCAGGCCTCCAGGGCCACCAGGCGAACGCTTCTCCACGCCCTAGGCCACGCCCCCGACGCCATCCACGCCCACGCCCAGGCAACCATCTGCAGGCTCCGGTCCCCGGTTTGGTCCCACCTCCACGATACACTTCGCCAGCGCCCCACCAGCCTGCAAACCCATACCTGGCCCACCCTGCCCACCCCCGAACCAGACCACATTCCTCCACATCCACACCCAATGTGTGGATGCCAGGAGACCCAGTCCCTGTCGACCCCACCCACTCTGTGGTCCAATGTGCTAGGGTGGATTTGCCTAAATAAATAGAAGTTCTGAAACTAGTAGCCTTGCCAGGGCTCTGGATGAGCTTGCCCCAAGGGCAGGGAGGGGAGAATCAGGGACTGAGCCGCACAGAATCTTAAAAGAGGTAGAGAGGGGGCAGATCCAAAGCCAAAGGAATTCCACAGCTGACCCGTGACTTTGATCTGAATGGCTGCGTTTCCTTGTCTTTGTTGTCCATGGCCCTGCTACACCCAGCTTTCTCTGTGCAGAGGGCAGCCTGCACCCAACTTTCCTTCCCTGTGGTTCTGGCTCTGACCTTCAACCCAGCACCCCCTGCTCTGACTACCTTCGGCTGGAGAAGGAAGAAGGTCGAAGGAACTGCAGGGAGATGCTCTGGACCATCCCTAGGGAAGATGGGCCTGAGCTCTCAGCCCTGGTGTGAAGGAGGCAGGGGGCTGGTGCTGGACTATTATAGTTTCTCCAACCATGAGAAACCCAGTTTCACCTTGGGGGACACCTTCCCCCACAAGACTATCCATGAAGAGGGCAGCCCCAGTTGGGGCAGTGTCCAGAGCTGCTGCCCTGCCTACTGTTCCTGGCCTGACCCCGGACACAAGAGCCCTGCAGCTGGGGCAGCTAGAGGGTCTCCCGGGCCCTGCTGGGATTCAGTTGTGCTTGCCCTGGTCAGCTTCCTGCAGGACCCATGCCATCTGAGTGTGTGATGAGGGCCTGAGGTGGTCAGTCAGCTGGCCTGGTGCAGTGTACAACCCTGGGCAAGGAGGCAAGAGACAAAGGGCTGGGGTGGGGCCGTCCAGGCAATGGTAGTGCTGGGTTGAGAGAGCAAAGGGCATTTCTGCTCAGCCTCAGGGCTTCCAGAGCAAGGTCTGTGCCAAAACTGATCTGGATCGGTGCAACTGGCCCACTCTGGGAGTTGCTGATGGACAGGAAAGCTTGGCATGCTGCAGTCCATGGGGTCGCAAAGAGTCGGACACAGCTGAGCTGAACTGAACTGGCCCACAGAGGATCACGGGACAAAGAAAGGATTTGGACACCATTCTGGGGGGCCAGGAAAAGCCAGTGAAGGGATCTGAGCTGATGTGCCTCTCAGGAAGGACAGGCTGGGGACTGTCCCCCCAACTCCCTGCCTCTTGGCTTCTGGCAGGCACTTGGCAGGGTCCAAGGTTAAGAGCAGAAGGCAGGGTTAGGTGGGAGCCCAGAGGGGATGGGCAGTACCATATGACCAGGTCTGGTAGGGAGAACTCACTTGGCAGTCCTCCAGGGGCTTCTCAAATCTGTGCCTCCTGCTGACACCAGGCCACCGTCTCCTCCAGACAATCCACCTCTCTGGGCCCAAAGCCACATGACCCAGGGGCCCTGCAGTCACCAATTGCTTACATAATCCTGGCCAAAGAAGGCCCTCAGGGCAGGTTCTAGGCTTTCCCACCATGATCCACAGAACAAAGTAGCTTTAACAGTGGAAACAGTGCATGCATGGACATATGAGCACACATGTATCTCTAACTGACCCTAAAGCTCCAGGAAGCAATGCTTGCCCTTGCAGGCCACTGGTACCCTGATGACCCCAAGCCTAGCCTATGCCAACCTATCCTAGTTTTTGAAGTACTAGTGACCTTCTGCGGGTGGGTCAGACGAGTTAGTGTCTCAACACCCTTCGCAGCTAAAGTGCACCTTTGCTGTCCTTGGGCTCTACTTCAGGCTTATCAGTTCAGTTCAGTCACTCAGTCGTGTCCGACTTTTTGTGACCCCGTAAACTGCACCATCCGAGGATTCCCTATCCAGCACTAAATCCCGGAGATTGCTCAAGCTCATGTCCATCAAGTCGGTGATGCCATCCAACCATCTGTCATCCCCTTCTCCTCCTGCCTTCAATCTTTCCCAGCATCAGGGTCTTTTCCAAGGAGTCAGTTCTTCGCATCATTTCTTCTTCAGGCTTATAGGCTTGTCCAAACCCTTTCGCTCAAAGCACTACAAGTGAGCTTGCGTGAGCTGCTCCCAGGTCTGGGGGAGGGGATCATGTGATGCTTTTAGCCGAACTTTTATTCTCAGAAACAAAGAAAGGGTTAGCACTGTGTTCTCTTTCACGAGGTACCTTCTTTCCTGCAAAGTGAAGAAGTGAAGTGAAGTCGCTCAGTCGTGCCCGACTCTTTGCGACCCAATGGACTATAGCCTACCAAGCTTCTCCGTCCATGGGATCCTCCAGGCAAGAATACTGGAGTCGGTTGCCATTTCCTTCTCCAGGAGATCTTCCCAATCCAGGGATTGAACCCGGGTCTCCCGCATCCTAGGCAGATGCTTTACCGTCTGAGTCACCAGGGAAGTCTAATACCTTCTTTCCGGTATTAATTACCACATCTGATTTTATTTATTTATTTATTTTGGTAATAACCTACTTGGGAAGGGAAAAAAGTAGGCGGGGCCCGCTAACATTATTTCCCCTCCGGTTGAGGTCCCGCTGAGAAGGCAATTTGATAAACTCTGCCCCAGGATGGGCGAGGACCCTGTGTGTCTCACCTCGGCCGCGCCCACTCCTTTCGGCCAATCGCCCCCGCGGGGAGACCACTATTTGAATATCCCCGCCCGCGGCGGGACACCAACCTGCGATTGGCCCGCCGCGCCCCGCCTCGCGCCCTTCTAAACCCAGGAGCGCAGCTCAATATTCGCAGTGTGGCTGCCGGAACATCATGGATTTGAGACTCGCGGGGCGCCGGGCGCTCGTCACGGGGGCGGGCAAAGGTGGGCCTGGGGAGGTGGCCGGGGATGGGTACCCTCACTCATCCGCGCTCCTCGCAGGCATCGGTCGCAGTATTGTCAAGGCGCTACACGCGGCTGGCGCCCGAGTGGTGGCCGTGAGCCGGACCCAGGCCGACCTGGACAGCCTGGTCCGCGAGGTAGGCGCCGCCCTGTCCCAGCCCAGAGGGCTGCATCGGGGAGCTGAGGGCGGCCCATCAGGGACACACGGGAGCTGGGCGCTGGGGCTCACCAAGGACTCTTAGCACCCCCGCCCCTCGCCGGACGCGCGGAAGAACGACGACTCCCCCTGGACTTAGGAGGAGGCAGAAATGGCTGCTTTGCTGGGCCAGAGGCGCTCTGGTGCTGGGAGGAAGTAGACTGGCTGGAGGCGGGGCTAGATCCCTGATCCTGAAGCCCCGAGTTGAGTTGCCCAAAGGCCAAGTTAACTCTCTCCCGACAGCACCCTGGGAGCCCCAAGAAGGCGACTGGTTTCCCTGAGACCCCTAGGCCCCTACCCCTGGGAGACTGAAAGGTCACAAAAACACAGTCCCTCCCCCTTGAGTGGGAGGCCCAGCTGTAGCCTCTCCGGGGCATGGAGTCTCTGGTAGATGTGCCGCCTGACCACACAATATACACAGTGCCCCGGGGTAGAGACCGTGTGCGTGGACCTAGCTGACTGGGAGGCCACGGAGCAGGCGCTGGGAGGTGTCGGCCCTGTGGACCTGCTGGTGAACAATGCAGCTGTGGCGTGTCTACAGCCCTTCCTGGAGGTCACCAAGGAGGCATATGACGTGTAAGCAGGGGTGGGGTGGGGTGGGGTGGGGTGGGGTGGGGTGGGGTGGAGGAACGCCCGTGGGGAAGGGCTGTCTCCTGCTGCAGCGGCCTCAGTCCCTGACCAGGGTCTGTCCTGTGCCTCCAGGTCTTTCAATGTGAACCTTCGCGCGTCATCCAGGTGTCCCAGGTGCGCTGGCTTCAGGGCAGGAGTGGGGGTTGCTGGGTGATGCCAGCCCTGCCTCATCCTTCTTCTGCGATTTCAGATTGTGGCCCGAGGCCTGATAGCTCGGGGAGCCCCAGGGGTCATCGTGAATGTTTCTAGCCAGGCCTCTCAACGGGAACTGACTAACCACAGTGTCTACTGTGAGTGAGCCCCGGCTGTGCCCTGTCCCCACTCCCACCCCCCGCCACCCCCCATCTGAGCAGGCAGCTCAGGCTCCACACATGCCGTCCCTCCTCACAGGCTCCACTAAGGGCGCCTTGGACATACTGACCAAAGTGATGGCTGTGGAGCCGGGGCCACACAAGGTGAGCCCCAGTGGGACGCCTCCCATCGCCCAGTCCCTGTGCTCAGAGAGCCTCAGCCCACCGAGTTGACCCCCTGCCTGTGCCAGTGCAGATCCGTGTGAATGCAGTCAACCCCACGGTGGTGATGACACCCATGGGCCAGGCCGCCTGGAGTGACCCTCAGAAGGCCAAGGCCATGCTGGACCGCATCCCCCTTGGCAGGTTTGCCGGTGAGTTGGGCGGGAGCCCGGCTGGGAGTCACGCCAGTGGCCTGCTCAGGTGAGGGGTGGGAGGAAGGGACGAAGGGCAGCTCCTTTCATGCACGCCCTGAACCGCACCTTGCCCGCAGAGGTGGAGAACGTGGTGGACACCATTCTCTTCCTGCTCAGTGACCGCAGCAGCATGACCACAGGCTCCACTGTGCCAGTGGATGGGGGCTTCCTGGCTACCTAAGCCCCCCTCCATCCCCACACACCCCTGTTCCATGCTGAACCCACCTTTACCCCCATCCCCCTTCCCCATCTCTTCAGGAAACATGATTCTTCAGTCCAGCCTGCACACTCACACTTAGGCTGCAGTCATGTGGCCGGAAGATGCAAAGCTCAGAGCTGGGCATGGGGACGAGTCCCAGGTAGAGACACCCTTTCAGCTCTCATCCTGGGCCAGTGGCAGCCTGGCTGTCCTGCCAGAGATTTTCGGGCCTGGCTAAGTCCATGGCAGACATGTAGGACCTTCCAGAAGGCCAGCTTCTAAGGAGGGTAGTGAATTTGACCAAGGATGGCCTTTGGCCCTGTCCAGAGGCCTCTAGGGTAGAAGCGGTGGTGTTTTTAATGTGAATGTTCATTGGTATTCCTTAAGTCAGCGCAGAAAACAAAAGTGAGCTGAGCAGGCTGGAACTTCACTGCTTTGTTCACGGTTGAATGACTTCTTTGCCGAATCAGGTGGTGGTTTTCAGTTACTGAGAGAATATTCCCTCAGCGTTGTGAGTCCTTCACCATGCTCAGGGCATAGTCCATCGCAAGATCCAGCTGTAGAATTTGCCAACTTCCATGGTGACATATTCCCTCCTGTTTGATGTCCTTGAGGTGGAGCTGGCACAGAGATATCTGTCCTCCACTTTTCCATGCTGTCCTCACCACACAGACACAAAAGGCTTACAGTAACCCAAAAGCACAGATAATAGTACCTGTACAAAAATGTTTAGGAAGTGATGGGTTTTGAGTATTTGTTAATTTCATTTTAAAATACAATTGATTTCAAGTTTATGTAATTCTTAACAGTGGTTACTTAATAACTCACTAGCAGAATTCCTGAAATCCAGCTGTCCACCCTCTGCACACCACTGCGGGGGAGCTGAGTGTCACTTAGCTTCATGTCACGGATCTGCCCAGAGTGGTGCCTTGCAGGCCCCAGGGGTGAAGTCCTAGTGACAGGCCAGGCCCGCCCCTCACCTCCCGCCATGTCTGCCCAGCAAACCCAAACTGTTGACCCGTCTGCCACCCCTCCTGTCCTCTCCACACCTCCACAGCTGCAGGACGCCCTCCCTCTTGATGATGTGTCTTCGTGAACACTCAGTTGAGTGACCCCTGGCCTTGGCCTGGGCTCCACAGGGCCCCCTAGGGCCTGACTGCAGACTGTCCTGCGCCACCCCTGGGAGCTGCTGAGGGGTGCTGTGCCCTCCCAGAGGCCTGAGGTCAGCACAGGAGGGGCTTGCTCTATCCAGAAGGGGCCAAGCACACTCGTTCCCACTCACTCCCACACTCACTTACATTCCATAGGGTCCCTCCTATGGAGACTGAGAGAGCTCATGTGGCTTTGGGCTGGAGGGTGGGGAGTGTGAAGCTCACCTGCTCTGTACCCTTGGTTGGCAGGGGTTGGGGGCCTAGCACCCCCAGGGTGGAGGAGTAGGCAGGGAGAGACCCGGGCAGGGCAGGTAGTGAGTCAAGAACAGGAGATGATGAAGGTTTATTGTATAAAATAAGAAGGGGCTGCCCCATCGTGGGGCACAAGGACAGAACCCACCCCCCCCTCAAAGTCCCCCATCTGGGAAGCCCATCCTGGGGCTGCCCCGGACCCGCCCCTACAGCCTGAGGGAGACCCTGCTCCCTTCTGGCCTCCCTTGGGGGCCAGGGGAGGCTGGAGCTGCGTCCCCATGAAGAGGAGGCAGAGCTGACAGGACCCCATGGCCCCCGCAGCGCCCCTGGAGCAGCAGCCTCATCCCCATGCTTCTTCCCCTTCCCCACCCCCACCAGTCCCCCACAGCGGACTCAAGGACACACCTCAACACAACAGATACAGGCAGGAGGGGGCTGCTCTTCTGGAAGTGGGGGCTCTAGGAGACTGTGCACTTCTTCCCTGGCTTTTTCACAGGGTGCGGGCAGAGCACAGCCCGAATGGCCTTGTCAAACACTGTCTTCAGGCCCCACTGGGTCAGGGCTGAGCACTCCAGGTACTTGACAGAGCCTGGAGGCAGCCAGGAAAGAGGAGAGGGCAGGGCCACACCTTGGCTTCGCCGGACCGGCCTGCACTCCCATACCTGCTCCACCGGCCCATCCCCTAACCAGACCACCTTCCTCCACATCCACACCCAATGTGTGGGTGCCAGGAGAACCGTTCCCTGTCGCTCCCACCCACTGCGTCCTCCAATGTGCTGTGATTCGTGGCTCTGTCGTGTCCGACTCTTTGTGACCCCAAGGACTGCAGCACGGCCAGGCCTCCCTGTCCATCACCAACTCCCAGAGTTTACTCAAACTCCTGTCCATTGAGTCAGTGATGCCATCCAGCCATCTCATCCTCTGTTGTCCCTTCTCCTCCCACCTTCAATCTTTCCCAGCATCAGGGTCTTTTCAAATAAGTCAGTTCTTCCAATCAGGTGGCCAAAGCACTGGAGTTTCAGCTTCAGCATCAGTCCTTCCAATGAATATTCAGGACTGATTTCCTTTAAGATCAACTCGTTGGATCTCCTTGCAGTCCAAGGGACTCTCAAGAGTCTTCTCCAACACCACAGTTCAAAAGCATCAATTCTTCAACGCTCAGCTTTCTTTATAGTCCAACTCTCACATCTATATATGACTACTGGTAAAACCATAGCTTTGACTAGACGGACCTTTGTTAGCAAAGTAATGTCTCTGCTTTTTAATATGCTGTCTAGGTTGGTCATAACTTTCTTCCAAGGAGCAAACATTTTTAATTTCATGGCTTCACTCACCATCTGCAGTGATTTTGGAGCCCAGAACAATAGTCTGTCAAGGTTTCCATTGTTTCCCCATCTATTTGCCATGAAGGCCTGGGACCAGATGCCATGATCTTAGTTTTCTGAATATTGAGTTTGAAGCCAACTTTTTCACTCTCCGCTTTCACTTTCACCAAGAGTTTAGTTCTTTTTCCCTTTCTGCCATAAGGGTGGTGTCATCTGCATATCTGAGGTTATTGATATTTCTTCCAGCAATCTTGATTCCAGCTTGTGGTTCATGCAACCCAGCATTTCTCATGATGTACTCTGCATATAAGTTAAATAAGCAGGAAGACAATATACAGCCTTGACGTACTCCTTTCCCAATTTGGAACCAGTGTGTTGTTTCATGTCCAGTTCTAACTGCCTCCTGACTTGCATGCAGATTTCTCAAGAGGCACGTCAGGTGGTCTGGTATTCTCATCTCTTTCAGAATTTGCCACAGTTTGTGGTGATCCACACAGTTAAAGTCTTTGGCATTGTCAGTAAAACAGAAATAGATGTTTTTCTGGAACTTTCTTGCGTTTTTGATGATCCAACAGATGTTGGCAATTTGATCTCTGGTTCCTCTGCCTTCTAAATCCAGCTTGAACATCCAGTTCACAGTTCATGACTCTTGAAGCCTGGCTTAGAGAATTTTAATCATTACTTTACCAGCATGTGAGATGGGTGGAATTGTGCCTAGTTTGAGCATTCTTTGGCATTGGCTTTCTTTGGGACTGGAATGAAAACTGACCTTTTCCAGTCCTGTGGCCACTGCTGAGTTTTCCAAATTTGCTGGCATATTGAGTGCAGCACTTTCACAGCATCGTCTTTTAGGATTTGAAATAGCTCAACTGGAATTCCATTACCTCCACTAGCTTTGTTTGTCGTGATGCTTCCTAAGGCCCACTTGACTTTGCATTCCAGGATGTCTGGCTCTAGGTGAGTGACCATGTTGTAGCCACGAATTCTGGGAAACAAACTCACTCAGAAGGACAATGCAGATAGTGCAGTGCAGGTTATTACACCTGCAGGCCAAAGGAAGAGTCTCCTCTTAGCCAAGGACCCCAACCAGTTTTTGTGAAAACCTTATATACTCTAATGTACATGCCCAAACCTACCTCCCCAAATTCCCTGAAACTAGTCTGAACAAAGGAAAAGAAAGATACAAAATTAATCTGTGATTCATATGCCTTAGGTAGTTCAGTTCAGTCGTTCAGTCGTGTCTGACTCTTCAACCCCATGAACCTCAGCACGCCAGGCCTCCCTGTCCATCACCAACTCCCGGAGTCCACCCAAACCTATGTCCATCGAGTCGGTGATGCCATCCAACCATCTTATCCTCTATCGTCCCCTTTTCCTCCTGCCCTCAATCTTTCCCAGCATCAGGGTCTTTTCCAATGAGTCAGCTCTTCGCATCAGGTGGCCAAAGTATTGGAGTTTCAGCTTCAACATCAGTCCTTCCACCCAGGACTCATCTCCTTTAGGATGGACTGGTTGGATCTCAGTGGACAATTATCAATAGGCTTGTGCTCATACCCCAATAAGCATAATAGAATTATGATTCTATTCAGTTACACAGATAATTAGGGTATTCTTTTAGATGACGGAGAGTCTAGGTACGAGACCTGGGGCTCTTCCTTCCAGGGGCCTGGTTTTCCAGTTGGTATGTCGTTTCTGTAGATACTGGGCATGTAACTCAAAGTCCACAGTCCGGCCCAGGATGGAGTCCTGCTTTCCAGATGGAGCCTGCTCTCTCGGTTTCCTCCATTCCCCACTCTTGATGCTCTTAATTCATAGTATGAGCATCATTCATAGGGATATATTGGACCCTGGCTCTCTGACCACCAATTTGGGAGAACGGCACCAACCTTTGGGTTACAAAGTTCATAATACATTGTAAAATGCAGGGTCCACAAAGCAGAACTATCAAGGGAACTATAACAATGGTAAATATAGTTTTCCACCAATCCCCCTTCACCCAAGATAGGACCGAAGACCAGAAAGGAATGTTTTCATTTGACATTGCTTTTACCTGGTTTTTCATGTCATCTAAAGCAGCTGATACATTGCCAGATAAATCAGGAATATATACACAACATTCAACTTTAATTATAGCACAGGTCCCTCTTTATATTGAAACTCTGGTTAGTCTCAAGATGATACCAGCAAGTCCTTGTAGCAGCAGTTGATTGTAGAGCTTCACCTCTGTTTCTTCTTTAAGATGCTCTTGGTTTCACGGGCTCAGTGGGGTCCTTTTGTGTAGTCCACTTGGCGTCCTCCCGGTCTGCATGGTATGCTCTCTTCACCCTCGTGTGGTGGATCCTGGGAGTGACAACTGCAACCTTAACTGCAGTGGGGCTGCTTAGAGCAACAGTATATGGACCCTTCCAATGTGGGGCCAAGGAGTCGTGTTTCCAGTCCTTGACCGCACCTGACCCCCGGGCACAAATTCGTGAATCTGTTCCCCAAGGGGAAATGGCACCCTTCCTTGTACAAACTTAGTTACCTGATCTATTACCTTACCCAGTTGTTCCATCTGCTGTGAAATCTCATCTCCCCTTACCTGAGGCAAATTTGTTGACAGCTGTTTTATTATGGGAGGGGGTCTCCCATACACAATTTCATATGGAGAAGAGCCATGGGACCGTGGGGTCATCCTGAGTCTTAGCGGAGCCATTGGAAGCAAGTCCACCCAGGAGCAGTCAGTCTCTATGATCCATTTTGGACAGTGTCTCTTTAAGTGTCCAGTTAATTCATTCCACCATCCCAGAACTCTGGGGCCTATATGCAGTGTGTAGTTTCCATTTGATGTTTAAAGTTTTGCTTATTTGTTGTACTAAATCAGCTACCGAAGGCAGGCCATTGTCTGATCCAATGCTGGTAGGAATTCCAAATCTAGGAACTGTCTCCTATCTGCCTAAGCAGGCACTGGACTACTTCTGATGCTCTTTCAGTCCCGGTAGGAAAAGCTTCTACCCATCCTGAGAATGTACATACCATGACCAGCAGGTAGTGTTGGTGAAGTTTCATTTCAGTGAAGTCCACTTCCAGGTGTTCAAAGGAAGCCTGCCTTTTAGCTGAATCCCCAGAGGCTTCCGTCTGTGCTGAGAGGCAGCATTGACGTGTGAGCAGGTGGTGCAGTTCTGACATTCTGTCCTGCATAGGGAAGAGAGGCGGGGAACCAAAAAATATTTTTGAATTACCTCTTCCAGTTTATCATGGCCTAGGTGAGTCGCTTGGTGTGTTTGGCTTAGCAGAGTGGGTGCCAGTTCCTCTGGTACCAATAATTTGCCACTTGGCAATTCCCACCATCCCTTTTCAGTCTAGATGGCCCCTTCCGCTTTGGCTAGTTGGTTTGGGGCTTCACTGTATTTTGGAGAGTCCAGTGTTAGGTCAGGCAGCTCCGCCAATACAAGAGCTTTAATAGGGGCTTCACTTTTCACCCCCGAGCCCTCAACTGCTTGTTTAGGGGTTTTATCTGTCAGTCTGTTTCCCCGAGCCTGGGGGGTATCCTCTTTTTGATGTCCTTGGCAGTGTATGACTGCAACCACCTTTCTGGTTCCCAGGCAGCATCTAATAGGGTCACAATTTCTTCCTTATTTTTAATATCTTTTTCACTAGCTGTCAAAAGGCCTCTCTCCTTATACAGAGCCCTGTAATGTGGCAAAAGCATACCTGAAATCTGTGTAAATGTTTGTCTTCTTACCTTTTGACAGCTGGAGGGCCTGGATTAGAGCATATAGTTCGGCCATTGAGCGGACCGGTATGATGGCAGAGAGCCAGCCTCAACGATGGTTTATTCCATGACTACTGCATATCCCGACAGTCATTGTCCTTGTTTCGCCAGGCTGGTGCCATTGGTGTACAGGACCAAATCTGGGTCTGGGATTGGCCAGTCTCTCAAGACAGATCTGCTGGCATAAACTTCTAGGATTTCCTTGTAATCATGTGAGGGCCCACCTTCTCCTACAGGAAGGAGAGTGGCTAGATTCAGGGCCTGACAAGCCTCAGTAGTAACATGGGGGTTCTCACATAACAGTATTGAGTAATTGAGTAATTACTGGTATTGAGTAATCCGGGATGTCGACAGGTATTTATGGGGGCCCCCTCAGAGGAGAGTGTTGACCTCATGCGGGACTTTACGATCAAATCTTGGCCCAAAGTCAGCTTGGTTGTCTCCCAGACCAGTAAGACAACAGCAACAACTGTCCATAAGCATCGCGGCCACCCAGTGGCAACACTGTCCAGCTGATTAGAGATAAGTCACTGGTCTGTCCCATGTCCCCATAGTCTGGGACAGCACTCCCATAGCCACCGTGTCCTTTTCAGTCACATGAAGAGTAAACGGCTTAGCAAGGTCTGGCAGGCCCAAGGCGAGTGAGTCCTGATGTAATTGTATAGGGTTTGAGTTCTATTACCACTGGGACTTGTTTTGCAAGCCCGGGGCGGAGGGGTTGTCTTCTGCCCAGACCTCAGGGAACTGTTGAGTTAACTCTCTCTCTCTTTCTCAACTGTGTAGCCCATCCAGTTTCCCTTCAGGGAGATTGAGCAACCTCCATTCATCTTGAGGGGTTACCGAGAGGGAGAGTAAATAGGTGGTTGAGCCCACTCAAACAGTGTGTCTTTCATGGAGGGAAAGGTCACTTGTGCCCCCAATTTAGACAGCAAGTCTCTTCCCAACAAAGGCACTGGGCATTCAGAGATGTATAAAAATTCATGAGTCACTTGGTGCCCCACATCTGATATTTTTGGGGTAGGCTTGAGGCACAAAGGCTGCATTTATCACCATCTGAGACCCAGTGGCCTCTGGATCTATTGGTGTATAAACTCTATAGGCCTCGCATAGTCTTTCATAGAACTCAGAGGGTGATTCGCTTTCCCTTTGAATCACTTTGGAGGGTTTTGTGATACTCATAGCTTTTCTGGCCCCCCTTGTGAGGCCTTGTAAAATAGTCACCCGACATCTCTCCAGGTGGCCCCCCCTTCCTCTGTGTTACAGTCCCAGTTGGGCCTCTCATCAGGGGTGGCTAGTTCTGCCCACCGCTGCGCGTTTGCAGTACCCTCAGGTGCCATTTCTCTTAACCATTTTTGGCCTCAGTTAGGATCCTGTGTCTTCCCTCAGTGCTGAAAAGGGAGACTAGTAGTTGGATTATGTCATCCCATGTAGGGCGGTGGGTTCGAAAACTAGTCTCCATTAGCCTAATTATGACTTGTGGCTCCTCCGAGTACAGTGGAGTGTGTCTCTGCCACTTTAATACATCCGTAGAGGAAAATGGCTGGTAATAATAAGCTACAGGGGGTGGATGGTAGTGCCCACATGTGTCCTGAACCAGAGGTTATTGTAGCTCTCTGAGGGGCATCTGTAGTGGGCTTCTTTCCCCCTGCTCTTTGGTGGAGCGCAGCCTCTGACTAATTGCTGTGTTTTCTTCCCCCTTCCCATCAGTACGCACCAGAAGAGGTGGATACAATCTAGGAGGTCCACCTGAGGTGGAATTCTGGGGGCGTTGACCAGAGGTCTCCATCACTGGGATCGGAGCCTGCTGAAATGGCAGCTCTACGATCTCCAGGAGAGCTGGCAGAGGAGCAGCAGCTGCTGCAGGACCTTCACCTGGCCCTGGATTGGGCATTAAGGCGGCCTCTGGTCCTGGTGGAACACTGGGCGGTGGGCGTGTCATTCTCCAGTATGGAGGAGGGGTCAGGTCATCCCCGTCCAAATCCTGTAGAACTTCTTTTTTTTTTTTTTTTATCATTAGTCAATTTTTGTGCCATTAATATTTTCCCTTCCCTTCTGGGTACAGAACCTTGTCCAAGTAGGAGGGTCTTGAGCTAACCCTAGCCATGAGTCAATATATGGATATTGATCCGGATGTCCTGGCTCTCCTGTTACTACTGTATAGACTGCTTCCACTATTTTTAAGTTCATGGTGTTCTCTGGTGGCCATCCTACTCCCATAGGGGGCCATTGGACCTCACAGAGTATGTGGAGGCGGTTAGGCTTCATCTTCACCCCATAGTCTCCTCCAAATCCCTTCTTTACATTTTTAATCCTGCACTCCAATACAGCTGCCTTAGATTAACTTCCTCCCATCTTGCTTACCTTCTCAGACTGTCTTCTACTTTTCCTTTTTGTTCTGTCTATGAAGTTCTTGGCACCATACGTACTTCTGATATTTCCACTCAATGAAACACTTAAATTGCCATTGGGGTTTCCTAATTGGGGTGAGAGGAGCCTTACTTGCCAGACCTTAGAGGGAGAAGGGGGATCAGCGTGTCTTCACCTGCCAGTCAACACTGCCAAACCAGAACACCATGTGGTCCAAAACTGTTTCTCCCTTAACTTTTAAGTCCATTCTGCCTTGGTGGGCTTGATCAGAAGCAGATGAAAACACAGATGTGTTAAATATCCCACATCCCAGGCTGTCTCCGGAAAAGCCAATTCATACTCACTTATGTGTCCCCCTCCTTCTAGCCTGATAATTCCGAGGGGTCAAGAATTTCACAGCAGATGGGACACCTCCTTGGGGAGGGCAGAATATAAGCACACAAAGACCAAGTTTTTCTCCTAACAATCTCCTGGCGATAGCTTGGTAATAATTTTCCCCAAGACAGCATCGACACTACCTCCTAAATGACATTCACAAATTTTCTTCCTAAGCCCTAACACGCTTGTCAACCTGCATACTAAGCAATCGCTCCCACCTGCCTATTCCAGGCTCCTGTGGGTCTGTGCTCCTTCTAGTCCTTCCCAGGGGGGTGATCAAGCTCCCTCTTCCACCTTCCCGGCTGTGTTCCTCCTCACCTGAGCGCTCAGTTCCCCTGCTGCCGTCCACTACCTGCTAACGTGAAAGGTCTGGGTGTTGAGGAGCAGAATCCTTCCAGAAGGGCAAGGCGCCTTCCCCCCTCTAGAAGATTCAAGCCGCAAGCCCTCAGAGTAGTCCCAAAGGGGACTTGTCTCCTCAAAGTGAGGAGTTTCCCAGCCAATGCACCAAATATAGCCACGCATTCCGGGAAACAAACTCCCTCAGAAGGACAATGCAGATAGTGGAGTGCAGGTTATTACAACTTCGGGCCCAAGGAAGAGTCTCCTCTTAGCCAAGGACCCTGACCAGTTTTTCTGAAAACCTTATATACCCTAAGTGTATGTGCCCAAACCCACCTCCCCAAATTCCCTGAAACTAGTCTGAACAAATGAAAAAAAAGATACAGTCAAAGTAGACCCATGATTCATATGCCTTAGGCCTAGGTAGTTAACAGTGGACAATTATCAATAGGCCTGTGGTCATACCGCAATAAGCATAATAGAATGTATGATTCTACCCACACAGATAATTAGAGTATTCTTTTAGGTGATGGAGAGTCTAGGTAGGAGCCCTAGGGCTCTTCCTTCCGGGGGCCTGGTTTTCCAGCTGGTATGTCATTTCCATAGATACTGGGCATCTAGCTCAAAGTCCACTGTCGGGCCCAAGATGGAGTCCTGCTTTCAAGATGGAGCCTGTTCTGTCTGTTTCCTCCTTCAATCCCACCATCATGATTATCTGGGTCATGAAGATCTTTTTTGGATAGTTCTTCTGGGTATTCTTGCCAGCTTTTCTTAATATCTTCTGCTTCTGTTAGGTCCATACCACTTCTGTCCTTTATTGTGCCCATCTTTGCATGAAATATTCCCTTGGTAGATCTCTAGTCTTTCCCATTCTATTGTTTTTCTCTATTTCTTTGCATTGATCACTGAGGAAGGCTTTCTTATCTCTCCTTGTTATTCTTTGAAACTGTGGATTCACATAGGTATATCTTTCCTTTTCTTGTCTTTCGCTTCTCTTCTCGCAGCTATTTGAAAGGCCTCTTCAGACAACCATTTTGCCTTTTTGCATTTCTTTTTCTTGGGGATGGTCCTGATTCCTGCCTCCTGTACAATGTCAAGAACCTCTAACCATAGTTCTTCAGGCACTCTGTCTATCAGACACAATCCCTTGAATCTGTTTGTTACTTCCACTGTATAATCCTAAGGGATTTAATTTAGGTCATACCTGAATTGTCTAGTGGTTTTCCCAATTTTCTTCAATTTAAGTCTCAATTTGGACCCAGAATGGTGTCCAAATCCTTTCTTTGTCCCCTGATCCTCTGGGAACCAGTTCAGTTCAGTTGCTCAATCGTGTCCGACTTTTTGTGACCCCATGCACTACAGCACACCAGGCTTCCCTGTCCAGCACCACATCCCGGAGCTTGCTCAAGTTCATGTCCATCGAATCGGTGATGCCATCCAACCATCTCATCCTCTGTCGTCCACTTCTCCTCCAGCCTTCGGTCTTTCCCAGCATCAGGGTCTTTTCCAAGGAGTCGGTTCTTTGCATCAGTTCTTCTTCAGGCTTATGCTGTTGCTGCTGCTGCTGCTAAGTCGCTTCAGTCGTGTCCGACTCTGTGCGACCTGATAGACGGCAGCCCACCAGGCTCCCCCGTCCCTGGGATTCTCCAGGCAAGAACACTGGAGTGGGTTGCCATTCCCTTCTCCAATGCATGAAAGTGAAAAGTGAAAGTGAAGTCGCTCAGTCATGTCCTTTTGGCTTGTCCAAACCTTTCGCTCTAAGCAATACAAGTGAGCTTGCATGAGCTACTCCCAGGTCTCGGGGAGGGGAGCATGTGATCCTTTTAGCCAAACCTTTCTTCTCAGAAACAAAAAAAGGGTTAGCACTGCGTTCTCTTTCACCTTCTTTCAGGTAAAAATTACCATATTTGGTTTTATTGATTTTGTAATAACCTACTTGGCAGGGGGAAAAGGCTGCCGGGGCCCGCCAACCTTATTTCCCGCCGGGTTGAAGGACCACAGAGAAGGCAAAACTCTGCCTCACGGAGAAGGCAATGGCACCCCACTCCAGTACTTTGCCTGGAAAATCCCATGGATGGAGGAGCCTGGTAGGCTGCAGTCCATGCGGTCGCGAAGAGTCGGACACGACTGAGCGACTTGACTTTCACTTTTCACTTTCATGCATTGGAGAAGGAAATGGCAACCCACTCCAGTGTTCTTGCCTGGAGAATCCCAGGGACGGGGAGCCTGGTGGCTGCCGTCTATGGGGTCACACAGAGTCGGACACGACTGAAGTGACTTAGCAGCAGCAGCAGCAGCAGCCTCACGGTCAGGCGAGGACCCTGTGTGTCTCTCCTCGGCCGCGCCCACTCCTTTCGGCCAATCGCCCCCGCTGGGAGACCACTATTTGAATATCCCCGCCCGCGGCAGGACACCAACCTGCGATTGGCTCGCCGCGCCCCGCCCCTCTCCCGGCCCCGCCCCTCACCCCGCCCCGCGCCCTTCTGAACCCAGAAGCGCAGCTCAAGATTCGCAGTGTGGCTGCCGGAACATCATGGATTTGAGACTCGCAGGGCGCCGGGCGCTCGTCACGGGGGCGGGCAAAGGTGGGCCTGGGGAGGTGGCCGGGGGCGGGCAAAGGTGGCCGGGGATAGGTACCCTCACTCATCCGCGCTCCTCGCAGGCATCGGTCGCAGTATTGTCAAGGCGCTACACGCGGCTGGCGCCCGAGTGGTGGCCGTGAGCCGGACCCAGGCCGACCTGGACAGCCTGGTCCGCGAGGTAGGCGCCGCCCTGTCCCAGCCCAGAGGGCTGCATCGGGGAGCTGAGGGCGGCCCATCAGGGACACACGGGAGCTGGGCGCTGGGGCTCACCAAGGACTCTTAGCACCCCCGCCCCTCGCCGGACGCGCGGAAGAACGACGACTCCCCCTGGACTTAGGAGGAGGCAGAAATGGCTGCTTTGCTGGGCCAGAGGCGCTCTGGTGCTGGGAGGAAGTAGACTGGCTGGAGGCGGGGCTAGATCCCTGATCCTGAAGCCCCGAGTTGAGTTGCCCAAAGGCCAAGTTAACTCTCTCCCGACAGCAGCCTGGGAGCCCCAAGAAGGCGACTGGCTCCCCTGAGACCCCTAAGCCCCTACCCCTGGGAGACTGAAAGGTCACAAAAACACAGTCCCTCCCCCTTGAGTGGGAGGCCCAGCTGTAGCCTCTCCGGGGCATGGAGTCTCTGGTAGATGTGCCGCCTGACCACATAATATACACAGTGCCCCGGGGTAGAGACCGTGTGCGTGGACCTAGCTGACTGGGAGGCCACGGAGCAGGCGCTGGGAGGTGTCGGCCCTGTGGACCTGCTGGTGAACAATGCAGCTGTGGCGTGTCTACAGCCCTTCCTGGAGGTCACCAAGGAGGCATATGACATGTAAGCCGGGGTGGGGTGGGGTGGGGTGGGGTGGGGTGGAGGAACGCCCGTGGGGAAGGGCTGTCTCCTGCTGCAGCGGCCTCAGTCCCTGACCAGGGTCTGTCCTGTGCCTCCAGGTCTTTCAATGTGAACCTTCGCGCGGTCATCCAGGTGTCCCAGGTGCGCTGGCTTCAGGGCAGGAGTGGGGGTTGCTGGGTGATGCCAGCCCTGCCTCATCCTTCTTCTGCGATTTCAGATTGTGGCCCGAGGCCTGATAGCTCGGGGAGCCCCAGGGGTCATCGTGAATGTTTCTAGCCAGGCCTCCCAACGGGGACTGACTAACCACAGTGTCTACTGTGAGTGAGCCCCGGCTGTGCCCTGTCCCCACTCCCACCCCCCGCCACCCCCCATCTGAGCAGGCAGCTCAGGCTCCACACATGCCGTCCCTCCTCACAGGCTCCACTAAGGGCGCCTTGGACATACTGACCAAAGTGATGGCTGTGGAGCTGGGGCCACACAAGGTGAGCCCCAGTGGGACACCTCCCATTGCCCAGTGCCTGTGCTCAGAGAGCCTCAGCCCACCGAGTTGACCCCCTGCCTGTGCCAGTGCAGATCCGTGTGAATGCAGTCAACCCCACGGTGGTGATGACACCCATGGGCCAGGCCGCCTGGAGTGACCCTCAGAAGGCCAAGGCCATGCTGGACCGCATCCCCCTTGGCAGGTTTGCCGGTGAGTTGGGCGGGAGCCCGGCTGGGAGTCACGCCAGTGGCCTGCTCAGGTGAGGGGTGGGAGGAAGGGACGAAGGGCAGCTCCTTTCATGCACGCCCTGAACAGCACCTTGCCCGCAGAGGTGGAGAACGTGGTGGACACCATTCTCTTCCTGCTCAGTGACCGCAGCAGCATGACCACAGGCTCCACTGTGCCAGTGGATGGGGGCTTCCTGGCTACCTAAGCCCCCCTCCATCCCCACACACCCCTGTTCCATGCTGAACCCACCTTTACCCCCATCCCCCTTCCCCATCTCTTCAGGAAACATGATTCTTCAGTCCAGCCTGCACACTCACACTTAGGCTGCAGTCATGTGGCCGGAAGATGCAAAGCTCAGAGCTGGGCATGGGGACGAGTCCCAGGTAGAGACACCCTTTCAGCTCTCATCCTGGGCCAGTGGCAGCCTGGCTCTCCTGCCAGAGATTTTCGGGCCTGGCTAAGTCCATGGCAGACATGTAGGACTTTCCAGAAGGCCAGCTTCTAAGGAGGGTAGTGAATTTGACCAAGGATGGCCTTTGGCCCTGTCCAGAGGCCTCTAGGGTGGAAGCGGTGGTGTTTTTAATGTGAATGTTCATTGGTATTCCTTAAGTCAGCGCAGAAAACAAAAGTGAGCTGAGCAGGCTGGAACTTCACTGCTTTGTTTACGGTTGAATGACTTCTTTGCCTAATCAGGTGGTGGTTTTCAGTTACTGAGAGAATATTCCCTCAGTGTTGTGAGTCCTTCACCATGCTCAGGGCATAGTCCATCGCAAGATCCAGCTGTAGAATTTGCCAACTTCCATGGTGACATATTCCCTCCTGTTTGATGTCCTTGAGGTGGAGCTGGCACAGAGATGTCTGTCCTCCACTTTTCCATGCTGTCCTCACCACACAGACACAAAAGGCTTACAGTAACCCAAAAGCACAGATAATAGTACATGTACAAATTGTTTAGGAAGTGATGGGTTTTGAGTATTTGTTAATTTCATTTTAAAATACAATTGATTTCAAGTTTATGTAATTCTTAACAGTGGTTACTTAATAACTCACTAGCAGAATTCCTGAAATCCAGCTGTCCACCCTCTGCACACCACTGCGGGGGAGCTGAGTGTCACTTAGCTTCATGTCACGGATCTGCCCAGAGTGGTGCCTTGCAGGCCCCAGGGGTGAAGTCCTAGTGACAGGCCGGGCCGCCCCTCACCTCCCGCCGTGTCTGCCCAGCAAACCCAAACTGTTGACCCGTCTGCCACCCCCTCCTGTCCTCTCCACACCTCCACAGCTGCAGGACGCCCTCCCTCTTGATGATGTGTCTTCGTGAACACTCAGTTGAGTGACCCCTGGCCTTGGCCTGGGCTCCACAGGGCCCCCTAGGGCCTGACTGCAGACTGTCCTGCGCCACCCCTGGGAGCTGCTGAGGGGTGCTGTGCCCTCCCAGAGGCCTGAGGTCAGCACAGGAGGGGCTTGCTCTATCCAGAAGGGGCCAAGCACACTCACTCCCACTTTGATCTGGGTCCCTCCTGTGGAGACTGAGAGGGCTCAACTGGCCTTGGGCTGGGGGCGGGGAGTGTCAAGCTCACCTGCTCTGTACCCTTGGTTGGCAGGGGTTGGGGGCCTAGCACCCCCAGGGTGGAGGAGTAGGCAGGGAGAGACCCGGGCAGGGCAGGTAGTGAGTCGAGAACAGGAGATGATGAAGGTTTATTGTATAAAATAAGAAGGGGCTGCCCCATCGTGGGGCACAAGGACAGAACCCACCCCCCCAAAGTCCCTCATCTGGGAAGCCCATCCTGGGGCTGCCCCGGACCCGCGCCTACAGCCTGAGGGAGACCCTGCTCCCTTCTGGCCTCCAGTGGGGGCCAGGGGAGGCTGGAGCTGCGTCCCCACAAAGACGAGGCAGAGCAGACAGGACCCCACGGCCCCCGCAGCGCCCCTGGAGCAGCAGCCTCATCCCCATGCTTCTTCCCCTTCCCCACCCCCACCACTCCCCCACAGCGGACTCAAGGACACATCTCAACACAACAGATACAGGCAGGAGAGGGCTGCTCTTCCGGAAGTGGGGGCTCTAGAAGACCGTGCACTTCTTCCCTGGCTTTTTCACAGGGGGCGGGCAGAGCACAGCCCGAATGGCCTCATCGAACACTGTCTTCAGGCCCCGCTGGGTCAGCGCTGAGCACTCCAGGTACTTGACAGAACCTGGGATCGGCCAAGAAAGGGGGCAGTGAGGAGAGGTCATTGAAGGTGGGGGTGGAGCACAGGCTAATGCTGTGGCTCCCAGAGCACACTCCTCTCCTCCCTGCACCAGCAGGCCTGGACAGGCCCACTCACCAATCTCTCGGGCCATGGCCAGGCCCTGGGGGTATGTGATGGGTGCTAGCTTCTTGTCCCGCAGTCGCTCGATGGTGTCCTTATCGTCACGAAGGTCCAGCTTGGTGCCCACCAGGAGAATGGGCGTGTGCGGGCAATGATGCCGAACCTCTGGGTACCACTGTGGGAATGGAGGCTCTGATCCCTTGGGGGCCTTGCCCTCAGCCTGGCCCAGAGCAGGCCACAGCTCTCAAGGGCCCCTTCCTTGTGCCTAGACCCACACTTAGCCCTTCTTGCTTCACAGGGCAACCATTAGGTCTGGTAAAGCAATGACCAAGAACAAAAATATGCTGCCAAGAAGCTTCCAAGCTCATCAGGGCGTCTCAGTCAGGGACCTCCTTTCTCTGAGAGCTGCACTCACCAGCCCTACCCCAAGTGGAATAGGCATCTCTTTTGCCTCCAAAGGACAATTTGCCTCTGTCAGGCCTTCAGGCAAGAGACCCTGCCTTGTAAGGACAAGTTCTCTGGGCAGTCTCCGCCCCTCCCAGGAAGACCAACCCGGCTTCCTGCCCTGCCCTACCTTGGCTCGAACATTCTCAAAGGAGGCTGGGCTCACCAGGGAGAAGCAGATCAGGAAGACGTCCTTGGGAGAAAGGGAAGGAAGGACCATGTGGGAAGGGTCAAAAGGCTCTGAATCGCCTCAGCCCCCAACACACACATGCACCAGGCCCTCCGGGCCTCTACCCAAGCCACCCAGCCCCTGCAAGCCCCACTGTGGTCCCCTACAGTTTGGGGGTAGGAGAGTGGCCGCAGGCGGTCGTAGTCCTCCTGCCCGGCGGTGTCCCACAGCCCCAGGTTGACGGGCTTCCCATCCACCATCACATTCGCAGAATAGTTGTCAAAACTGCAGAAACAGAGAGATCCGCCAGTGTTTGGGTTCTCAGTCTGCACACACCTGGAGCTCTGTCAGCACCTTGCTCCACCCCAGGACCCCAGACTAGGGCCACTTGGGCCCCACCTCGAAGCCCAGAGGAGCTTCGCGCACAGGCGCCCACACCCTCAGCTCCCCACCTCTGGACCCGCCCGCCTGCTCACACTGTGGGGATGTACTCTCCAGGGAAGGCGTTGGTTGTGTAGCTGATCAGCAAGCAGGTCTTCCCCACGGCGCTGTGGAGAGAGGGCGAGCCCACGTTGCTCCCAGGCCCACCTCTGCCCGCCGCTCAGCAAGGGCGGCCCCCTCCCACGGTCCCAGGGTGGGGACAGGGGTGCCTGCCCTGCAGATCCTTAGTGAACGAGGGACAGAGGAGGGGCACCAGGCAGGTGGGCTTTGGGGACAGAGTGGTGGGTGCGGGCTGCGGCAAGCCGCCTCAGAGCCCCAGGCAGGTACCGGGAGGGTGGCACCCGCTGAGGGTTCAGCCCAGGTGAGAGCCCTTGCCCCACCTACCCGGAGGCCGGGCGGGGCCGCGAGCAGCTGGCAGCATCAGGTGGGCCTGGGATGGAGGCCTGCGCCCGGCGAATAGCCGGGACCCCGCCCCACCACGTCCTCCCGCCCCTGCCCGGTCCCCGGGCGCCCACAGGCCGGTCGGGGGCGCATCCGGGCCGCCGCGCCTGGACCCCCAGCCGGGATCCCTGGCCCGTGCGCGCGCCGCCTCCTCCGCCCTGGCCGCGCCCCGGAGCCGCGCGCCCTGCCCGGGAGGATCCCCTGGGCCAACCCCGCCGGGCGAGCCCGGCCGAGCGGCCTCCGCGCCGCGCACTCACCCGTCGCCGACCACCACACACTTGATGGCCTGCATGGGCGCGGGCCGGGCGGGCGCGGCCGCGAGCCGAGCTGCGGAGAAATGCCCGGCGCCGCAGCGGCCGCGGACCCGAGCCGAGCGCGGAGCCGAGCGGCCGGAGACAGCCGAGCGCTGCCGAGCGTCGGGCGCGGAGACAGCCGAGCGCGGCCGGCAGGGCGGGCGGGGGGCGCAGACCGGCCCCGAACCCGGGCCGACGCGCTTTGCAGAGAAACCTGGTGAGGGGCGGGACACAACGAACCCCTCAGCGAGTCTGAGCCCGGGCAGGCCCTCCCCGGTTCCCTGTGACCCACTTCATGGGGCAAGGGCAGCGCAGGCAGGCGGCTCCCAACCACCTGGACAGGTTGCGGTCGGTAGGCACAGGGTTTCTTCGAGGCAGAGTACCGCCTGGGCCCACCTACCCTCCAACCAAAAGGCAGCTGGTGAAAACTCGGATGTTTGCTGTCAGTCACCAGAGACCCTCAAGGCCGGCAGCCCGCTGTGCCCACATCCCCTCCTGTCCGCTGCAGTAGCCAGACCATCCCCACCTGGTAGCAGTTATAAGGGGTGACCCAGCCACACCTGGAGGGCTGGCCTTTCCTGCAAGGCCCGGGCTTGGGAGCACAGACTGATGTGGGAGAAAGGCACTGGAACCAAAATGTATCACAAAGTGCAAAATTCTGTATTTCAAAATACCCTGGGGTGAGCAGTTGGGCCTGCAGAGCTCCTGCTTGTGAAAGGTGACTGCACCACGGTGGGTGGAGCCGGGAGAGCTCACACATTGCTCCTCCCTTCTTGGGTCTGTTCTCAGGCATGTCACTCCCTGTGATGGGGATGACAGAGTGGGGAAGGCCCTCTTGGCCAGCCAGGTTCTGGACCACCCCAACCACCCAGACAGGCACCCTGGTTGTCAGCTGCGGCTGTCCTGCTCTCAGATCCTGCCCAGCACTGATTTTCCACGTTACTGGCTGTCGACTCTGCGCAAAGAGCCCAGACTTGCCAGTGGCCTGTTCCTGGTGAAGAAGGGAGGGGCAGTCGTCAGACACATGTCCGACCTGCCGCTCTCAGACTTTCCCTGCCCCCTCACTTCTGGGGGCTCAAGGTCCTCAGGGGGGACCCTTGCACATAAGCCAGGACAGCATTTTGCAGGAAGCTGGCCCTTTGGGCCTCCTCATCCCGAATCCGGGCGATCTCAGCCTCTTTAAGGCGAAGCTTCTCTCGGAGAGAGGCATTCTCGCTCTCCCTGTCCAGCAGCGCCTCCCGGTGGTCACTCGCGATCACTGCAGGAGAGGAAGTTCAGTGAGGAAGCGGGCCCCGGAGGTCCACAGGGGGCTGGTGGGGTGGGGTTTGCTCAGGGTCCTCTGGGCGTACACACACCCAGCCTCCCGAACCAGCACCTCCCGGAGCGAAGACCTAGGCCAAGCTCAGCTCTCCCGGCCCACCTCCTCCTCCTGTGGGATGTCCTAATAAGAAAGGCCCTGCAGCGATGCCAGGGGCTGGGGGGACCTGGGGCTCAGCTCGCCTTTCAGCTGGCGTTCCAGGGCCGCGGCCTTCTCCTTCAGTGCTTCCTGGGCCGTCAGCTCGGCCTGCAGGCGGCCATTCTGCTCTTGCAGCTCCAGCCGCACCCTCGTCACCTCAGCTACCTTTTCTTGGTCCTTGTTGCTCAGCTCCTGCCAGGCGAGGAGGGGTGAGTGTGAGGTGGTGGCTGGGGTGGGGGTGGGGGGCGGTCCAGGGGCACCACCAGGAGCCCTCAGTGTCCCAGCTACCTGCTGCAGCTCCTCCAGGCGCCGCCTCAGGCTCTCCACCTGCATGCCCAGCTGGCTGGCCCGCGCCTGGGCATCGGCCACCGTCTGCTTCTGCTGCAGGCAGGTGCTCTGGACCTCGTCTCGTGCCTGTGCCAGCAGCCGCAGCTTCTCCTCCAGGTGAGCCTGGTGCTGCTGCTGTGGGCCCAGGAGAAGGACAGGTGAGCTGCTCTCTGGCCTGTGGCTCTGAGCTCCTGTGAGGAGCGACCCCTGTCCCTTCAGGCTGAAGGGAGCTTATATTTGCAATGTGGAAACCACTTTGTCACTACAGTTAACACATGCCTTGTTCTGAATGGGCTCAACTCGAATGAGGAGCCTCCCCCATGTGCCAGGCTGACACCATCCTGCCGTCTGGCGCCCCGCTTCCACCAAGTGGTCACAGGCTGCACATTTGGGACAAACCCCTTCCCCAGCATGGGGAGGGAGCACACTGGCTTTTTGCAGGGGGGCTGGAGGTGGTACTGATGGGCTGAGTGTCCTCGTCTGGCTCTTCTGCACCCCTGGAACTCCTGTTACCTTGTCCCTCCCACAGAGCCGGGAGACAGCCTTGGTCATGCCCACTTAAGCCCGAAGGGCTGTGCAAGCCCGGCAGCTCATGCCAGCCCCTCAGTGCTCTCTCCCCGGTGGGTGCTGCAAGCAGTGTGCCATGACCCTGCGCTCACCTCCTCCAGGCGGACTTGGTTCTTGGCCTTGATGAGCTCCTCCTCGGCTTGGCTTCGCTCACTGAGTGCCGCGGCCTTCACCCGGCTCAGCTCCTACACCACAGACAGTAACTGCTGCAACCATCCTCGGTCCTTGCCCGGGGACCCCTTCTAGGCACACCCAGCCTCCCGAGCCTGGCACCCAGCTCACCTCCTCAAGGGACAGCCGCGCAGCCTCCAACCTCTGCACCCTCTCTTGCATGGCCCTCTCGCTGTCCTCCAGGTGGCGAGTCATGTGCTCCACCTGCCCAGGTGCGGGCGGGGACAGGGCTGGCAGTCTGGCCCCCCAGGTTTCCCCTCCTGGGATCCCCACCCTGGGGGGGCAGATGAATCTTGGGGACCCTGTTCCTTCCGAGTGGAGGCCTCCCCAAGTGGCTTCGCAGGAAGCTAGGACGGAGGGCAGGCCCCAGTGCTGCACCCCAGGTGGCAGCCTGCACTGTGGCCCGGGCACAGTCAGTCAGGGTCCCTTCTAGAAACCGGTGGGGAGGGTTTGGGTCTGACATCTACCGGGACTGTCACCAGCAGCCCAAGGTTATTGAGGGAAGCCCAGCCAGGAGTCTGCCTTGGGAACACCGTGCCCCACTGAGATGTCTGCAGGCCCCGGGGGAGCGGGGAGGACAAAGCCCAGATGACACAACTGATAAGGCACCTCCTTGAAGCGCAGATGTTCCGCGTCCTCCAAGCTCTGCCGGGACCTGTTCTTCTCCAGCTCCAGGCGTTCTGGAAGCACAGGGGAGGCGTGTGGGTGGGACTCCTCAGGGGGCCCCTGGTTCCCAGGCCCCAGCAGCAGGCCTGGGTATGCTGACCTTCAGCCTGGATGGCCCGCATCTTCAGCTCAGCCGTAGTGTTGGTCAACTCCGTTTTGGTCAGGAACAGCTGCTCCTGCTGAGATTTCACCTTCCGCTCCAGCTCATCCACCTGCAAAGTCGGCACGGAGGGAGGAAGCTTCGTTCTGCTTTCCCGAAGCCCCAGGGGCTGGCCCCACCCCCACCCCATACCTGGTTTCGCAAAAGCAGGTTCTTTTCATTGGCAGCAGACAAGTCTCTGAGGAGCTTAGACTCCCGTTCTGCAGCTTCCTGGGGGTAATACGGCAAAAGGGCGTCAGTGGCCCTCTGCCACCACGCACCCCCGGCCTGCCCACCCCACACCCACCCACCTGCTGCTCCAGCCTGTGCTCCTTGGCCTGCCTCTGCGCCAGGCTCCGCTGTTCCTGCTCTGTGGTGGCCAGGAGCTCCCCCAGGTCCTGGGCCTTCTGCTCCGACAGAGCCAGGGCGGCCTCCGTCATCTGCAGTCTGTAAGGAGGGAAGGGCCAGCACCGCCCCAGCCGACCTCTAGCCTTTGCTAAGGTCATTCTTGCCAGGCCACTGCCCCCGCTAGTGCCCCTTGAGCTAGTCTAGGCTCCTCAGAGACTTGTCTGCTGCCAGTGAAAAGAACTTGCTTTTGCAAAACCAAGTAAGGGGATGGTGGGGGGGTGGGACCAGGCTTCTGAGGAGCCTGGGATGGGGCTTGGGGAAAGTGGACGAAGCTTAACCTTCCCTCCCTCAGTGCCCAGCGCCCAGTGCCTGGAAGCGGATGGGTTGGAGCTCCTCCCAGAAAGCCTTCTCAGTAACTACCCTAGCGGTTTCCCTGACTTCCTTTGTGCAGTGGAACTTGAGTCCCTATTAGGATGGTCCTCCTCTGCCCTGTGGGCAGGTCTCTAAAGTGTTCTGAAACCTCCTCATACTCCCATCCTGCCCTCTGCCCCTCCTTACTTGGCCTTGAGGGAATTGATGATGGAATGCCTCTCGTTCAGGGCTTCCTGAAGCTGCCCCACACGTGCAGCTGATGCCCTGTGGACAGAGAAGAGGGTCCGAGGGGCCCAAAACCGAGTCGTCTGAGCCCCCCTCGAAGCGGCTGCTGCCCCTCATGCTCACACAATGCCCAGGTGCGGGCTAAGGCAGTGTTCAGTGGAGCCTCGAACCCTCCAGCCAACTCCCTCAGGAAACACAGCCTACATCCTTGTCCGTGGGGAGAGGACCAGGTTCACACGTTTGGTCACTCCAAGGCCAGAGCCAGGACCTGGACCCCCAGGTTCCCCCACTGCACTGCCGCCCTGCCCTGGACCCAGGGCCAAGCTCACTTGCTGCTCCTGGCCATCTCTTCTCTCTGTCTGTCGATCGTCTCCATCAAGTCCAGAAACTGGGGACAGAGCCAGGCAGAGCCCATCAGGGCCCAGAGCCTGCTCACTCCCCACGGTTGGCAAGAAAGGAGGCCGACATTTACTGAGGCAGCAGGACACCAAGGAGCTGAGCCTCATCCAAGGAGGGGGTGGCTGCCAGACAGGGAGGCCCAGAGGGGAAGCCCACCCACCCAGCTGAAAGGCATCAGAAAAGAGGCTGCCTCTCGGGCCTAGGTACTGGCTTCTTGGAGAGGCTCCAGGGCTCAGAGGGAGGAAGAAGGCCATGGCATGGGGGCTGAGGGGGGCTCTGTCCACACAGCCAGGGCGGGGCGAGGCCCTGCAGTCAGAGGCAGCGTTGTCCTTACCTGCTTGGACTTCTCTTCCCGGAGGTGCCGCACCTCCTTGCTGAGCACCTGGGCACGGGCCTGACTCTCCCGGAAGACGGTCTGCCGGTCCTGGTTGTGGTCCATGGCTTGCTCTGTTGGAAAGAGCGAAGTTGTCTCCTGAGGGACTGAGCCCCAGGAGTGGCCAACGGCCAGCCCATCCCCATGTCTTAACCGCACAGATCAGACCGCTCAGTGCACTAGCAGGCGAGAGGCTCCGAGGCAGTGGGGATAGGGGATGGGGCAACAGTGAAGCGAGGAGCCCGGGAGGCACCTGTTGGGGGGGACAGGCACACGGGAAGAGGTGAAAAGGTTGTTCAACTGTCACAGAAGGTGGGCATTTGGATTCTGCCCCAAAGGTTAAAAGCCAATATGTGACTTTTAAGAGGTGAATGTCGTGCTCAGCTCCCATGTTCTGGAAAGATCCAGGCAGCATTTGGAGAGGGGCCAGCCAGAAGCGGCCACGCTGTCAACTGGGGTGACTCAGAGGCAGGTGCAAGAACCAAGAAACAGGAGAGGACATGAGTTGGGCAGACTCAGGAGGTGGTAACCCCACACTAGATTCCAGCCCCAGCTTGGGCCCTCAAGGGGCTGGTGCTGCCGGTGGAACAAGTTGCCATGGGGAGTGGCAGAGTGCTCAGCAGGCCTGGGATGGAGGAGTGGAGGGTCATGACGGAAGGGACCGTGGTGTGAGGAGGGGACAGTGGTGAGCCTGGGCCGTTGGCACTCTGCAGGCTCCCACCTCTGCCCTTTCTTCCTTGGTGCCTGCTTCCCACTCCCTCTGTTTCTAACACTCTACCATTGTGATGCCTTTATGGTTCCAGCCCAAGCTGCCCCTCCCTCGGTGGGTTCTGGCCCAAAGGTTAAAGGCCAAAATGTGACTTTTAAGGGGTGAGCCAGCTGATCCGTCAACAGGGAATCAGCTCTATGCCCTGCTTCAAACAGTGCAAGTTGCCAGCAGCCCCATGTGCCCATACCCACGGCTCTGATGATGTCGCCCGGGATGTTATTCCCAGCCAGCTCCAGCTTCCACAGGGTTCTGTTGCTGGGGAGACAGTTCACCAGGGCGCGGCCCCCAAGGAGGCCAATGTGATTCCAGCGCAGGTCTGGAAGGAAATGTGGTGTTACCAAGGGTGGGAGGGCTGGCCTAGCCCAAGACGCTGGTACTTCCTGTGATCGGCCACAGATCAGGAGCCCAGCTCAGTGTGCGCCTCCTCACCACCCCCTCCCTTCTGGACAGGACAGAGGAAGCATTGGGAGGGCTGAGATGCAAGACCTCCCTGCCTGCCCTGAGGATGGGGAAGGCCAGCACTGGCAGCCTCACCCAGTTGCTGGAGGCTGGCATTGCTCTTCAGGGCCAGGGCCAGCTCCTCGGCGCCCTTGTGGTTGATCTGGTTGTTGCGGAGGTCCAGCTGCCGCAGGGCGCCATTGGCTGCCAGGGCCCCGCAAAAGGTGGCAAAGGCTTCATCCCATGTGCCCAGGTTGTTCCACTCCAGGGTGAGGCTGCAGGAAGTGTGGACGTGAGGTGCATAGCTCAAAGGGCATCCTCCTCCCATGGGATCCAGTGGGCTCAAGGAGGAGCACAGGCTTGGGGTGTCTCTGGCAGAAACTGAGTAGCTTATACCCACCTTCCCCCCACCAGAGAAGACTGGCATGAAGGTGTGAACTCTCATGTTGAAGAAAAATGTCCCCTGGAGAGCCAACCCAGAACCACAGAGAGAGCAGGGGCTGCAGGGAGAGCTGGGGGCTGGGACTGCCACCCTACCTCTGAATGGACTTGTTCTGTCGGAGGAGTTTTGCCAGTGCCTCGGCCCCTGCTGCTCGAAGGTTATTGCCCTAGGACAGGAAGAGGCCATCCAGTCACTCCCCGGTGTCCTGGGCTGGGCTCTGAATACCCTGGTCAGGCAGCGGGTGAGGACACGGTGAGCTCTGGGCAGACGTGTGGCTCCTTTCAGATTCTGCCTTCCCTGACCAGAGTGGCCTTCTGATGCGGGATCTTTCAGTGTGCTTGTGAGAATGCTCTGGAACTCACATTTCTGCCCTCAGAATACCAGCACACGTGCATGAGACCATGAGAAAAAGGTGTGGAGCCTGTGTGCCCAGAGCGCTTACAGACATGGTCTCTGGCCACCGTGCAGACTCCTGGTCGCTGGGACACCTGTATCTTCTCTACTCCTGCTCTCAGGTGGCATGCCCCTGAGTGCAGATCCACCCACCTTGAGATCCAGAAACCGCACGGCAGTGTTGACACACAGCCCCTGCAGCAGCAGTGTGGCCCCTGTAAGAGAGCAGGGCAGTCACTCCCCACCCCTGGCGGCTCCATCTTGGGGCAGCTCCCCGGGCACAGGGGAAGGATGGCTGTCCACGTGGCCCCCACTTCTGTGTCAGGTTTGAAACAGCTTCCAGGTGCCGAATCAGGCTGCTGACCCTTGTGCTCATCAGCACGGCGGGACTCTCCTAGGCTGGGGGATGCTAAGGGCTTTCCCATTAAAAAGAGAAATCGCCTTCTGCGCCCAGGTTTCCAAAGGGGTTGCTTTAATGACAGTGAAACTGAGAAACTTCACCAAAAATAAAAAAAGAGATCAGGTGGGACAGGGTTCTTTGCTAGAGGTGCCAAGCACCAAGGACTGGGGTATATGTAGCTAACAAGCAGCAGTGCAAAAGCAGTCAGGGGAGGTGGCCCTGAAGCAGAGGGCTTGAACCCAGCCCCAACTCTGAAGTTGCAAGGACTGCCCTGGGCGCTGCCAGCCCTTGGTGCCCACCTTCCTCACTCAGCATGCAGTCACTCAGGATGAGCTCCGTCAGCAGTGACTCCTTCTGCAGCAGCTTGCCCAGAGCCCTGCAGGTGTCCACTGTCAGGCTCTGTGTGGCCAGGTCCAGCCGGCCCTGCGGCAGCTGGTGCAGTTGCTGTAGCACAGTCTCCTGGGGTTCTGTTCCACTCTCCTTGCACAGCCGGCTGTAGGCGCGCCGGAACTCCTCCATGTCCCTGGAGTGCAGGAAGGGCTTCCCCCAAAATTCCTAGACAGGACTCACCAGAAACCAGCTGGAGCCAGGAAGCCAAGGAAAGGCAGTAGGGCAGGGCCTCTCCCATGGGGGCCTACAGAGACCCCGGCAGCTCAGTGGGGTCACAAAGACCCTAAGTCCTCAGCAGGCGAGAAACAAGGAACAGACTGAGTTGGTCCAACAGGCAGGAGGCCCCAGGAGGGAGGAGGGAAGAGGCAGGTGATGTTCAGGGGACGGCAAGAGCCGGGGACCGAGAAGTTGGGCGTCCTCGGGGGCGGAGCCTCCAGCGGCAGAGCCTGTCCGGGCGTCGGACGTACCCCTGGGCCCCGGGTCCAAAACCCTAGCCCTCGTGCAGTTGACCCCGGCTCTTTCGCCGCAGGTGTACGCGGCCTCCGCGCGCCTCAGTATCCAGGAAGAGCAGGGCGCGCCAGGAAGGCGTAGAAACTACGACTCCCAGGAGGCATTGCGGAGGAGGGCGTTCACCACGGGCCAATGAAGGCGAAGGAGCGGGCGCGCGCGGCGGGCCCATTGGTTGGCGGTGCGAGGGCGGGGCTCCGGGAGGCGCGCTCTGGGCCGATTGGCTGGCGGCTCGGGGGTGGGGCTCCAGAGGGCGCGCTCAGGGTTCATTGGCTGGGGTGGCGGGGGCGGGGCTCCAGAGGGAGCGCGCTTTTGTGGCGGTCATGGAGGAAACCGGAGCCGTCTTCCGGAAAGTGAGAGAGGGTGTGCTGGCTGGGCGGGCTGGGGGTGGCGGGCGAGGTTTCCGCGGCTGGGGGATGTGCACGGGCCGGCGGGGACGCTGTGGCTCCGGCTCCCTGCCTGATTCACGTGCGGGTCCTGAGCCGGCCCCCCCGCTGCCATCTAGGGTGAGCCGGTTTCCAGAATCCGGCAATGACCCCCATCCCGAGCGCCCTTCGTCCTCCGTGGTCCGGTAGCAGAAGGTTGAATAGGCGCCCTGGTCTGTGGCCAGACGGAGGGGGTCTGCAGAAATCGCGCAGGGGTAGGTGCTGGCACAAATGCAAAGAGGCTCAGAGAGGAGCCTGGGCCGCCCTGCCCCTCGCCCCGCGGCTACGGGAACGGCAGGACTCTCCACCCTCAAGGGTTTAGCGTAGAGCACAATGCGGCCCAGCTCGCTGGTAGTCTCGGCTGTGTATTCTAAAGCTTCTTTTTGGCCTTTTTCCTGTCACGCCAGCCCTGTGCTTTGCGTCTTGATTTAGCCCGGCTGGCTCTACGAGTGCTCTTCTTAGCAACACACCCAGCAGTCAGGCACTGGATATGCACCAGACATGAATTAGCCCGTGTAATGCTCAACACCCTAGGACATGGGACCTAGTACTGTCCCTACTTGCCAGTGGGAGAAATCAGCAGAACTAGGGTCAAACCCAGGCCATCCACTTCCAGAGTAAGCCCCTTTGCTCTGCACCTGGCGAGTGCTGCTCTGGGTGGATGGATAGGGAGGCCTGCCACCTCCCATACACTGCTGGCTATGAGTGATCTCTCACTTTGATACTCTGCCTTAAGGTTAGAAGACACTGAGCCCTTGATGTCAGGCCTTTGTGAACCTGGGGCGGAAAGGAGCATCCCAGCCCCTTGTGAGCGCTGCCTTGTCCAGCCTGTCCTTAGCGGGGATTTTCGCTCTTTATCACCAAGAGCTGGGGTTGTGGCCATTATCCATGACCAGGGCTGTCCCCGTGAGGGTGACAGGGAGGAGAAGGGGTTGTGTTGCCTCCACACAGTGGGACAAAGGCTGACCACGTCCCAGGTCCCATCCTCCCCTCTGCAAGTTTAGGGAATCTCTGCTCCCAGCTGGTGTTGATCCCGTTGTCACAACCACCCCATGCAGCTGCCCCCCAGCAGCAATCTGACTGATTTAGCTCTTCGCCTGGGTCTGGGAGCTGGTGGAGTGGTAGAGCCTTCTGGGCCCTTCCTGGTATTTTCCAGGTACACAGGCTTCCCCGGTGGCTCACTTGGTGAAGAATCTGCCTGCGATGCAGAGGACCCATGTTCAGTCCCTGGGTTGGGAAGGTCCCGTGGAGAAGGGAATGGCAACCCACTCCAGTATTCTTGCCTGGAGAATTCCATGGACAGGGAGCTGGCAGGCTACAGTCCATGGGGTCATCAAGAGTGGGACACCGCTGAGTGACTACCACTCCAGGTACACAGCGAGTAGGACCAGCAGGTGGCGCCAGGCTCCCGTGGTCACAGCTGGAAGGGTGAAGCTGCCTCAGTGCTGCCCAAGTGACCTGTGGCAAGCTCTTCCCCTCCGGATCTGGGTCTCCGGCAGGGTGCACTCCCTCCCCTCTGCTCTCCAGCTTTGCTGAGCTGCACTGGGTGAGGCAGTGCCATCTCCATGGCCAAGGCTGGAGGCCTGGTGGGTCCTTGGCTCACCTCTGCACGACACCTGGCTTCTGGGCACCCACTGCTGCTGGCCTACCTCCCCAGGCACTCTGCGGGCTCCTCATTCACAGCTCCTTCCAGCTGGTCCCTACCCTCAGCAACCTCCCTGGGTCCTCTACCTTGACTGCCCATTGACAAAGGAGCCTGGCTCCTGCTCAGCTCTGGGGTTCTCACAGTACCCTTCCCCATTACAGGAAGATACCCTTCTCCGTGCTGTGCTGTAGGCCCCAAGGAGGGACCTGGGATGGAGCTGGCGCCGTGCTCAGAACAGGGTCTGGCAAAGCCAGGCAGTGTTAGTGACATGGGCAGGCCTGTGAAGGGGCCCACTGTAGGGAAAGCAACTGACAAGAGACATTTTGTCAGAGACATCTGGGGGCAGGAGCACAAAACCACCCTGGATACCATGAGGACTGGAGCCCCAGAGCAGTGGACAGGCACCTGGGCTGCTCCCTCGTGTCTGCCACACACATCTGATTTCTGGCTCTCCTGGAGACATTTGCAGGGAGATATCCCCCCATGCCTAGTCCTCCACCCTGGGGAGACCCAGCCCCACAGACAGCATTTCCAGCTGGAAATTATAACCCCGTCCCATCCGCAATGAAATGACGAAAGGGTCAGCAGGAGGGGTGGGGGAAATGGCTCACTGACGTGCCCTCCGTTCCCCAGGAGCTGGTGAGCAAACTGCTGCACTTGCACTTCAAAGACAAGAAGACCAGAGGTGTGTGAGCCCGGGGCAGGGTGGTGCTGGGACCCGCGCGGCAGCTCTGCGGGAGCCAGGGCCTTGGGGAGGGCTGGGTGGACCAGACAGAGGGCGGCGGTCACCAGCCTGAGCCTGAGCCTAGTCCTAAGCGGTGAGGGCGGAGTCGGGCAGCAGGGCGAGTGCATGCTTGTAACCTGCTCCCTTCGCCTTGCAGTCAGTGGGGATGCGCTGCAGCTTGTGGCCGAGCTGCTCAAGATCTTCGTTGTAGGTGAGCAGAGGGACTCGATAATGTCCTCTGGGTCCCACCCAGGCTTGTCTGGACCATTCGTGATCCCTTTCATGTTTCAGTGAGGCTATCAAGACACCTTTTTCCCATTTTCCCACAAGCACCTTATCCCTGAAAATTTCTGTATTTCAGAAGCCCCAGCCTCAGTCTTCTGAGCTGTCAGCTGGCACAGGGGTGGGGAACAGCCAGGGCTGGCCCAGGGGGGTTGGGTTCAAGCCCCCCCAGCTCTCTCTACCTTTCTTCCCCCGGCATCATGGCAGAAGCGGCCATCCGCAGTGTCCGGCAGGCCCAGGCAGAGGGCCTGGCCCGTGTGGACGTGGAGCAGCTGGAGAAGGTGCTGCCTCAGCTGGTAGGTGGGCCTCCAGGAACAGGGCCTGGGCCGGGAGCGGGTGGGTGGCCCACACCCATAAGGCTCTGAGTGTGCCTCTCCCCCACAGCTTCTGGACTTCTAGGGTTTCGACCCTCACTGTGACCACCCATTGGGAGCCGTGGCCTCTGGCTGCAGACATGACAGAAGCTGCTGACCCACAACGTTCTCCTCCAGCTCCCAGCAAACCACCCCTCTTCCCCAGGTCATCCCTTCTGCCTGCTGCTGACGGCCAGGACACAGCATGTGGAGGGGAGGGGTTGCTGACAGATCAGGTGCCAGGTGCCCACCCCACTCCCCAGGGCAGCCAGGTGCCCACCGGTGTGAGAGAAGCACTTGGTCACTAGGAATCGGGTGCGGGAGACCCGCCCGCCTGAACAGGTAGCCCATCTGTCCTCCACAAAATGGTGTGGTTCTGCCACTGGGTCCAGAGCTAATGTGTCAGCTTCTAGCCATCTGATACTCCCATCAAAAGATGCTTCCCTGAGCTATATATTTGTTTTCAACAAAGCAACATCAATAAATCAGAGCCACCTCCCCAGGCACAGCCTCCTGTTGCCATTAATCACCCAAAGTCAAGTTGCTTCAAAGCTGGGAGAGGACAGAGTAACAAAGAGCATGTGTGAGTACCCTGCCGTGGGCCGGGCTCGAGGGGCTATGAAATCGGAGCCCTCGCACGTGTGGCTGCTCGCCTGGGATGGTGCCTCTGCCATGGGGCTGCCGTGGGCGTGGGGTGCCACCGACCGGCGGGGATGATGCCCAGGGCTGTTTGGGAGGGAGAGGGGTCACGCCAGTGGAAAGGACCACTGCCCCCAGGGCCCAGGCCAGGCAGGTCAGGGCTGTTCAGGACCTGTTAGGAGCCCAGTTAGGAGGCTTGGCTGCCCTCTGGGGCCCAGCAACCACCCCCCCACCCCCCCACCCCCCCAGCACCTACCTCCCATTAATTCTGAAAGCTGCCTGGACTTGTCAACCTAGGATTGAAACACCCCGAGGGCTCTGGGCTCAGTGACCTCGGAGTCAGGACTCTCATGGAGCAGCGGGATCTGGCCTGCTGGGGAGGGACATCTGCCCGACTGCCATGGGCACCCAGGAGCCCTGCCCCCTCCCCCAAGGGTGGCAGAGGTAGGGGGCCAGCCCGCTCGCCCTCCCTAGTTTAGCCCCACTGGCTCCTTCCTGCACCCGTTCCCCGCCTCTGCCCCCCATCTTCCTCTCCCCCCTCCCACAGGGAGTCTCAGGGCTTCAAAGCTCTGGGCGCATGTGGAAGTAATTAGACCTGAGGGGAGAGGCTGGCGACAAGTGCCAGGGCCCGTGCCCCCCCTACAGCCACTTTGAAGTGCACTCAGACGGTGGGGCGGGCAGGCCCCGGGAAACCCCAGGCCGCCCTGCCCGCCCCGCCCTCCGGGGGTGGAGGCAACATCCTCTCTCCTGTCAGGGGCTGGGGGCCCGGCCTGAGCTGCAGCCAAGCGGTCGACGCCCGGAGGCCTTTCTCCCCAAACTCGTGTCCTCCACAGAGGGGGAGCTGTTAATGTCAGTGAGGTTCAAAACCAAAGGGCAGGCAGTTCAAGGAAGACACCTGTGTCCTTAACAAGAACAAGCCCCGGCAAGCAGCCTCTGGGCTCATGTATCGCCATCCAGCTAGGCTGGGGGCCTGGGGCTGGAAGCTTGGCACAGAGCGGAGGACCGAAGGATCCTCCCCTGGAAAAGATGACAAGAGGGTCTCAAGAGAGGCTCGCATCTTTATTCCCGCTCAGGGTGGGCAGGGGTCCTGTGGCTGGCAGAGTGGGCACCTCTGGCGGCTCTCACCTCTTCCCGGCTGCAAGGCAAACACAGGGTGACCTCGGGGCCCTGGGCCCCTGCCCGTAGCCCCGGGCCCCTGCCCGTAGCCCCGCCCCGCCCGGCCATGCCCCCAGGGTACCTGGCAGCTTCAACCACTTGGGCACTTTGCCCAGATCCCTCCTCACAGGCTGGGTTGTCCCCCGGCTGGGCTCAGGGGGCCCCACTGCCCCTTCCTCAGCAGCTGGCTCCAAGTCAAGGGGTGCAGGGTCAGGGGCTGGCGGTGGGGGCGGGGTTCCCGCCACCCTGGACATGCACCTGAAAAGAAAGGCGCGAGGGCTGAGGTGCCGGAGGCAGCGCTGCGCCAGGGGCTCCCCCGCCCTCGCCAAGACGCACCTGGCCACGAGCACGTCGGCTGCAGACGGGGAGACGGTGTGTTCCAGCAGCCTGGGCTCCAGGTAGATACCTGCAGGAGGCCCGGTGCACCCTCAGGCCACAGACGGGACCCCACCTGCCTACCGCTGCTTTGCTCTGGGAGGGAGTATGGCCCAGCCCTGGGGAGCAGTAGGGTATGGGGGTATCGGGGCCACAGGTCTCCCTCCCAGATCCGAAGTCCTCTGCTCTGGGGCATCTCAGGAACTGGAAGTGGGGCCCAGGGCTGGCCAGCACTGGTGGGCAGAGAGGGACCCTACCCACCTGTCGGCTCCTCAGGTCCAAAGTGCACAAGGGCAGCGGGGAAGAGGTTCGCCTGCAGGGAGGGCGGAGGGGAGCTCAGGGACCAACTGGGCACCGTGGGGCACAGGATGGCAGGGAGGAGCAGGGAGGGCTGCAGCCCGCTTCCGTGCTGGCCTCACGGGCACCGCATCTGTTAGGCCCAGGGCTCCACTGAGGAGGCCTACAGCCCCACCAGGCCCCTCCCATCACACTGCCCGCTGCCCAGCTTCACCTGTTCCTTCTCTGGCACCAACCCCAGTGTGAGCCAGGCCAGGGCATCAAACCACAGGGTCCTGCCAGGGCCCAGCCCCAAGCACCAGCTGAACAGGAAGCTCCTGTGGTGTGCGTGCTCTGGCATTTTTAACTGCCTCCCCTTCCTGCCCAGGTCCCAGGGTCAACGCTTAATACTCTGAAGGCTGTGGCCACCCCCACCGTCACCAGAGACTACAGGAGACATCGAGAGGTCAGAGGAGATGTGGATGAACAGAAGTGCACGGATGGGGATGGGGGCATGGGGCGCAAGGTGGCCGCCAACACAGGCGCAGCCCGCTGTGCCCCCACCAGCCCCCCCAACCTCGGCTGCCCAAGAATGGAGGGGGCACCCTGCAGGGGCTGACAGGTGAGCCCGGTCCACTGGGAGCAGCTGGATGGGAGGCGGGTGCGCCATGTGCAGGGCTCTCCAGTGGGGCCCAGGCATGGGGAAGTGGGCAGGGTGCCTCTTGGAGCCAAGCTGCTTTGGGAGCCTGGGCCCAGAGGTGCCCCCAGGCCTACTGCCTTGACCTGAAAGCTCACATAAGGGTTCCCTGACTTGGCACTGGGTCACCTTATGAGGAAAAGCCAGTGCTAGCCAGTGTGAAGCCCCTCCTGCAGGGTGGGGGGGTCCCCACATTCTTCCTGGCATCCTGTCCGTGGGGGTGGTGACACAAGATTTCCGCTCAAGGACTGGCCCCACCTGCATAGGACGCATCACACGGCCCCTGAAACGTCCCTGGAGGCCTCCCAGGCAGGAGGCCAGACTATGGTGCAGAAATCAGGGCTGTAGGAGAGGATCCCAGAGCCCCCCATCGTCATCACCTGCTTCCACTCCCACCTCTGCGTCCGAGGCAGGAGTGGCTGCAACCCCCAGAGCTGGCCTGAGGAGGAGCAAGGCCACCACCCACAGCCGTGTCCTCAGCCCTCGGCGGAAGAGCCGCAGCTGCCAGCTGAGCGTGTCCTCTCAGCTCTGAGCTCTTGGAATTGGGTGGGGACTATTAATAGAAGGAAGCTTCAAAGACCTGGAACGCTAGGATTGCAGGCAAAGCAGAGGGACAGAAAAGGGCCATGATCGCTCTGAAACCCCACTCTGAGGCCTGGGATCCCAGCCTGCTGTGGAGGGATGGCCTGGATGGTGTTTTGGGGCTGCCCCCGGCCCTGGAGGCACCGGAATTTGGAGGGGCTGGAAACAGGTAGGACAGTGCCTCAACCTTTCTCAGGAGGCCAACCCACTAGGCACTGGTAGGATCGTCCCAGTGGGGCCGTCTAGGGGCTGCAGAGCTTAAAGCCTTGAAGGGCCCCTCTGGGCCCCTCAAGGCAGCTCTTCTGGAACCTGGTCTCCCTGCTTGCCCTCTGCACCTGCTGGAAGCCCCCCACCTGCCAGCTTGTGTCCCAGGGGATGACCCCACTGGAAAAAGGGGTGAGTAGAAAGCACAGAAGACCACCATGACTCCAGGAGGGAGGCGCACCCCTCTGGTCAGGCTGACAAAGTTCACAGATGGTGGTAGTCTTCAGGGCCCTCTATCAGGGCATCACCAAGGGGTGGGGCTTGATGCTGGGGCTCTGGGGGTGGCAGTGAGGGGGGCTGAGACAGGAGCAAAGGGAGGTCCCTGAGGCTCGGGGCTGCACCAGCACGAAGGGGGCTCGGACCCAGGAAGCAGGTATGATGGGGGCTGTTGGGAACCTCCGTGTCCACGAATGGCATCCTTGGCAACCACCCATCCTCAACCTCACCCGTCTTGCCCAACAGTCACTCTCCTGGCCCCGTGACCAAAACAGGCAGCTAGGCTTCCAACCCCAACACCCACCCTGAGCTGTCACTTCCTGGGGCGCAGGACTGGCCCCCAGGCAGCCTCCAGGGCAGCCAGCAGCCAGCACGCGGCCTGCCAGGGACATGAAAGCCGGCAGCTTCCGCGCCCGCTCACCCGCGGGAGGGAGGAAGGCTTCCTTCCCCGAGCCCTGCCAGCTCTCTGATCGAGGGCGGGCAGGGGCGCCACCCCAAGAGGAGGCCCCATGGCTCCAGGGTGAGCTGACGGATGAAAGGAGACGGCTGCTAGTAGCAGGGGGCAGAGTGTCACCAGGAATCAGGCCGCGTGGGCGGACAGGCAGCACCCCAGGGTTCCTAATTGGAGGGGGGGTGCCTGGACGCTGGCCTCTGTCCATCCCAAAGCATCTTCCAAATTCAATGTTTATCAACAGGCTGGCCAAAGAGGGAGGGAGGGAGGGAGGGAGGGAGGCAGGGCGGGTGGGGATAGGAGGAGGCCCGGTGCCTCTGGGGCTCCCAGGGGGGCTGCAGAAGGGGGCTGAGAAGGGGGAGTGGGGATGTGGGGAAGCACCCTGCTCCCACCAACCTCGACTCCTTTCCTTGGGGGGCTTCTAGCCTCTCTGCTGGTCTGGCCCCATCCCTCCAAGATGGTGGCAGCCCCAGGCAGCAAGCAGATCCCCTTGCCCCAACTCAGACCTCTGCAGGGCCTGCTGGCCATTTAACAAAGGCCAGCCTCTGTTACTAATTAAAATATCTGAAGAGACTTTAAGAGGAAACCATTAGGCCAGAGGGCTGGGGAGGCCCCGGGCTGCTCTCCTGGGGTGAAGGGACAGGACATTCCTCCTGGCTCTGGACTGCAGCCCAGCAGGGCACCGGATCCACACGCCTCACCCTGGGAGCTCTGGGGGCCCCCAGTGCCCGGGGAGGGCCCGCCGCGGCATTCCCAGCGGAGGCCATGGGATCCAGGGGACAGGAAGGGGCAGGGCAGCAGACCTGGCAGCAGCCCCTCCAGTCTGCAGCCAAACTTGCCTGGCAGCTGGCACCCCAGGGGCCTCCTGCGCGGCCGGCCACCTGAACTGAGGCCTCTGACCCTTGGTCCTTTGGGGGTCCCCGAGCAGCCCCACGTGCCAGCCCCTTCTCGCCCAGATCCAGGGGCAGTCCTGGCTCAAGCTGGCGGAAGCCAGCTGAACAAGCCCATCCCTACTGAAGCAGGAGGCACGAGAGACTGGAAAGCCTCAAAACTGCCTTCAGAGGCGCTCTGGTACAAGTTCAACCCTCGACAAGGCCTTATCATACTTCTAACTGTGGCCTCACCCGCCCTCCCTGGCAACTGTCCCTCCCAGGCTGGCCCCAGACGGTACCTGAAAGAGGGTCAGCGTGTGGTCGTCCAGGATGGTTTTTGGAGGAGCGATGACTGCGGAGAGGTGGTTGTCTGCACCAGGAAGTGCCCTGCCCCTCCCCTCCCCCCATCACCACCCCCACCTTTTGCCCATGCTTGCCCCTACACCCCCGACCCCGCTCCTAGAACAGGCTTGAGTGAGCCGGAGGATTTCTGAAGCAGCCCCCTCAGCTCACATCTCCCTGTCCGTCTCTCTGCTGTTGCAAAAACAGCCAGAAGCTGGGGAGAGGGCCGGGGGCAGACTCACCGCAGGGGGACACCTGACCCCTCAACCCCCTAGTTGTGCTCCAGAGGTGGCCAGCAGCTCTCCCTGACACCCCCTCCCCCAGCCCCCACCTCACCCAGGGCAGGTGGGCAGCAGAGGGCACAGGAGTACTGAGCAGAGCAATGGTCACCCTCCCTCCCCAACTCATGCTCAGACCCCAGCCCAAGACCCACCAGCCCCCGCTGCTGCTTCTGTGGGAAAAGCTACTTCAAGCCCCGACTGAGAGGGGCCGGGGCGGCTGAAAGGAGGTCCCAAGGAAGCACTCACACAGGTAGAACGGCAGCTCGGGGTTGCTCAGGTGGCTCCTCACGAAGTCCCGCAAGTCCCCCACTGCAGGAGGAAGGGTGGGTAAGCAAGGCACCCCACTCCAGGGCCACCCCCCCGCAATGGGACAAGCCAGGTCCAACCTCTGTGCAGACCACTCCCCCCAGGTTACGGAGGACCCCACTCAGAACTGGTGGCATGGCCGTCTTTCTTCCAGGTGAGCTGCAGTCCCGGGCCAGAGACCCCGGTACTGGGTGTCGGGGAGCGCATCTTCTCTGGGTGCCCCTCTGTCCCACCAATGCCCAGAACAGGTAGGTGCATGAAGGGCACCCAGTCCCAGAGGCACTGCCCAGCTGCTCTGTCAGGCCTCTGGCAAAGAGCCGGCCCCCAGCCCTGTGCCCACTGCCTGCCCCAAAGCCCAGATGGAAAGAGCCTGGAGGGGCTTGCGGGGCCTCCCGCCCTCCTGGCTGCCTGGACGGGGCTGCTTACCGGTCTCGCTGGGGCGGAAGAAGCCCTGCAGGATGTAGCGGTCAGGAAACAGGACCCTCAGGACCACCTAGGCCAGGACAAGCCAGTTTGTCAGCGGGACAGCTGGAGCCCAACCCAGGCAGCCGTACCCCTGGGCCCACAATGGCCAGGCCTCCCACACACTGGGCTGGCACCCCCTCACCTTGGCTGCCCCCTGAAACTCCTGGCCATGCGCTGGACGCGAGGACCAGACAAGTACCCACGTGCACTTGTGAAAACAGTGACATTTTTCATCTTAAAACGGGGCTGACTGGTTCATTAACAAACCGCAGCCCTGCCGGCCTGGGCTGAAGTACAGGAGACCATGGCCAGTGGCCTGTGGGCTGTGAGAACCGCAGAGGCCCCAGCACAGAGCCGTGCGGAGACCGCACCACCCCCCACCCCGCCCCCGGGGTACCTTAGGATAGCGCTGCAGCTTCTCTTTCATCTGAGCCTCCCTGAAGGCCTTGGTCACCAAGGGCGCTTCTTCTAGGCGCTTCCTGGGGAGGGGGTGGGCAGTAGTGAAGGTCCCAGGTCTCCCCAGCCAGAGTGGAGGCCCACACCAGCTGGACTCGGCTTCTCCCTCAGGCTCCGTGAGCTGCTCCCCCTCACAGGCCCAGACAGGACTGAGCACGCTCTGCCTGGGCCCCCCACCCTCCGAGGTGCTGCTGAGTGCATGGGTGTATCAGAAGGAACCAGGGCACACCCACCGCTCACTCTTGAGTTGGGCCAAGCGTCTTCTGACATCGTCCACGGTCACCTCAAAGAACTCATCAGGCAGCTCCGCAGGCCAGGCCTGCAGCAGCACCTCCAGGTCCGGGTGGCACACCACGGGGTCTCGGTCCACCGGCTGAGCAGGCAGAGAGCTCAGCTTATGCAGGGCCCGCGAGGAGCCCAGGCTCCCCACCCTGAGGGGCTGGGCTAGCCATGCAGACCCCAGCTGACCCTGTGCTGCCGGCCCCACCTGTCAGCCCGTGGCCAGGCTCCAGGGTGGGGCGTGGGGCGCCCAAGCCTCTCCAGGACCAGGGCCCCCCCCCCCAGGCCCACCCACTCAGCAATGACGATGCCGAGACCCTCACCAGCAGGGCACAGGGCCCGAGGATCTCAGCGCAGCCAGGTCAGAGGGAACCCTGACTATTGGGGGGACTTGGACAGTGAATGAACAGCAGCATCTCTGTTCTCATCCTGTCTTCACAGGGGCTCCCCAAGAGCCCCAGGAAGCCACCTGCTATTAGTCTCCCAAAGTGGGGAACAAAACTGGGGAGCAGTACCCTGGTCAGGGCCACGTCAGGGATTCCACGGGAGGGGCAGGACAAGCAACAGCCCCTAAATTAGAGGTTTGGCAAAAAT
Organism: Bubalus bubalis; assembly: GCF_019923935.1. Taxonomy (NCBI): domain Eukaryota; kingdom Metazoa; phylum Chordata; class Mammalia; order Artiodactyla; family Bovidae; genus Bubalus; species Bubalus bubalis. The sequence continues at coordinate 12,321,814 of NC_059159.1, read as the reverse complement.
CTGCCAGCCACTGGCCCCATAGCTAGACTGACTCCACCTCCCCTCCCTGGGGGAGCAGTCAGCCCCGCCCTCTGCCCATCGTGGGGACACAGGAAGGGACAGCCTCTCTCCTAATTGGCAGCCAACGGCGACGGAAATTACAAGGCAGGGCTCACTCTGCTTGTGGTGCCTCCGGGTGTGGCCCAACTGACGACGGGGGAAGATACCTTCACGATGCTGAGGCTGCCTACGGAGCCCGGCCAGACGGAGGTGTCCTGTGGGGCCCATGCCAGGTCCTGCCCTCCCTTGCACGGACCGTCCACAAATGTCTGGGGTGAGGCCTCTCTTGCCTCCTGCTCCTGCCTGCCCTCTCCTCCACGCCCCAGCCTTGCACAGGAATCCCACCCTCTGCCTTCGACACCCAGCGCCGGGCTTGGCAGGCTTTTCTCATCATCCCTTCCTGTACTCTGGCCTGACCCCAGCCCTGCTGGCTCTGAAAGTCAGACTCACCATCCTGGAGCTGGCCAGTGCACCTACCAGGTGGCCCAGGGCTGCTCCCCCAGCCGCCCCCGAGGCCGATTGCCCAGGCCAACAGGTCTCTGCCATTCCTGAGCGCACAGCTGAGTCACGCCTCGTAACAAAGGGCAGTGGGCTCTCGCCAGGAAGGCCCTCTGATCTCAGGGCACTGGTGGCAGGGTGGCTAGGAAAGACTGGCTGAGGCCCGGGCAGTGGGGTCGGTAGGTGGCTGACCAAGGCCCCTGGGGGTTGCCCCCTCAAAGCCACAACCCTCCTGCAGCCCACAGGCAGTCCACGCCAAGCTTTTTATAACAAGATGCCAGGCGCCAGGCTGCCCCCCACAGCCACGACGCCTGCATTCCAGAAGGGCCGAGCACTCGCCTGGGCTCCTGGGGGAGGGTGAGGGCAGACATGGATGTGCCTGAGCTGGGCACCGCAGTGTCCACGAGTGCCAGGCCCCTGGATGCGCGAGCAGAGAGCCCACAGGCAACCCTGCCCCAGTCCCGCCCTCACAGGGCCCTGTGTGGGCACACGAGTGAGTTGCCCTGAGAATCCAGCCATCAGGTGACTTATGGTCTGTGGCCTGGAGCTGAGCCTGACCATCCAGAAGTGCCCCAATCTCCGGGGTACACACTGGTGAAGCCCAACCCCGAGAGCGTGGGGCCGCTCTGGCCTCTTCGTCCTGGGCGCTTCCAGCGCACAGCCCAGGGGTGACCTGGAGGACCGCAGCCCTCCCACAACTCCCACAACTTCCTGAACAAGGACGTAGGCGACATCAGCCTCTGGCTTCATGCTGCTCAGGGGCCACTGACCTTCAGTCAGACAGTAAACTGACAAAAATCTCTCTGTGTTGGATCTACCCTCAATTCATGCCCCTCCTTCCACACATGCCTCAGCTCTGCTCCAGAAGCCCGTCTGTCTCTCCAACAGCAGCCTGGAGCCAGGGTCCCACATGGGAGCCAGAGGGCCAGGGAGAGCCACCTTGAGATGACTCTGACTCGCCCGCATCGTCTGCACCTTGGGGAAACTCCCTGCTCCTGGGCAGAGGAGCCAGGGGTCTGATGCCGCCCATCAGAGCCCAGACCACCCAAGTCCCAGAGCTGCTGCCCTGATCCAGCCCCAGGAGGGCCCTGTCCCATGAGAAGAGTGGATTCCCATGGCTGGTTGGTAGGACGCATCACCCTGTCCTACCAAGTGACCAAGGGAGAAGCCAGGGGGCCTCAAACACCTCCACACAGCCTGCGCAGTGGAGATATTCCCACTGCAAAGAGGAGAGATACCAGGAAAGGAGAAGAGAGCCTGACAGCTCCACGTGGGAGGAAGTGCGGTAGACACGGCACCGGAGGAGGCCAAGCCTTGGCCCCGCTCACTTCGGATGCTCTGCCGGCAATCTGGCCCTCATTTGCTGTTCCTTCACCGGCCGTTCCTTGGTCATGGGCAGTTATTACGCACACAGCTCTCATCCTAGATGGATTTATGGAGATGTTTTTGGATAGAGACTAGAAGTCTAGGATGAGACACCATCAGGGGAGGAAAAAGAAAGGTCCACAGTGGCCACTGTCAGAGGGCCTTGGCGCCCTCACCACGGAGACTGGGTTCCTGTGCGCTGGTCGAGGGCCAGAGCCCCCAATTCTGGGATGGGGCTCCAAGATGAAACCCCCGCTGTGGGGTGGCAGGCTTGGAACCTCCTCAGCACACCTGACAGCTTGTCTTCACAGCCCAGAACTCCAGGTCTACTCTTCAAGAGCCTGCGGGAGCCGCTTGGAGGATGCGTCTCCACCAAGAACCCAATGTCACCAGGCCTGTGCATCCTGGCAAAACTTCAAGTTTTCCATCATTGGCTCAGAGTCCAACTCCTGAAGCCTGTCAGTATTCAGGGCAGAGACTGGCTCTGACTCCCCCACCCCTTAACCCCCGGAATGCCAGAGGAGCCGGTCTCTCCCCTGATGGCCTCCACGCTGTGGGCATCTGTCAGAGAGAAGATAAACAGAATGATGAGGCAGCAGCCAGGGCCCGGGGCCTGAGTCCACGGAGTTGCGAGGTGGGGGGTCTATACGACTGCCCATGGCAGACGAGCAAACAGGCACCGTCCTGAGGGGAGGCACAGCAGGTGTCTGCAGGCTCCAAGGGTAGGGCCTTAAGGGACCCAACCCTGCTGGTGAAACACCCCGCAGGGGTCCCTCATTTCCTGCAAACACGCGACCCTGGCAAAGATTCCCTTGTCGCAGCCTCCACCAAAGTTATTACAGACAAGACAGCACCCAGAAAACCAGAAAGGAGGAAGGTAGATGCGAAGAGTGGATGAGTCAGGGTGTCTGCGAACTGGATGAAACTGGCAAGGGGGACAGACGGCGCCTGGGGAGGGACGAGACCCTCCGGAGGTGGGGTGACAGGAGCACCCTCTGCGGCTGACGTTCAGAGGAGGCCCCGAGCAATGGCCTGAGGCTGGAAAGACAGTGGACTGACACCTGGGCCACTCGGTCATGGGGACTTGGGAACCAGCCACCAGCTGTGGATGGCCACCAGCACCTTTAGAAAGAGCCGCCGCCACCGGGGGACAGACCCTTCGAGGGAGACCCGAGGGGAGGAAGTGAGGGCACCGCCCACTGTCAGCAGCACTCCAGGTCAGCGAGGTCACAGGCACAGCCAGGGGCTGGGCCTGGAGGGGAACAGGGCGCCGGGCCAAGATCTGGGCCCATGGCATCCCCCGACAGCTGGTGGACATGCTCCAGTGGCCGCTGCACGAGTGGCTAAGGACCCACTTGGGCACACGAGGGTCCCTTCGTGTCAGAAGCGGCCTCACTGCCTGCTGAGGTTTCATTTTCTTGACGGTAATTTTCCAGGACGTGATGACACAGGGAGAAAAAATGCAAAAACTATTTGGAAGTGACCTCAACCCCAGATTTTCCAGCTTCCCTGTGAGGGCTCTTGTGTCCCTCCCGCCTCCCTCTTGCCCAGACTGTCCTCTGACAATGCTTTTTGGTAACAGGGAATGTGAAGCGTTTCCCCTTGAGGCTTGGAGCTGAAATGAATCACTACGAGGGAGGGACGTGGGCCAAGCCTCCGTCACTCTGAGCCGGCCGCCCTCTGGAGCGTGCGCCGTGCCAACGCGAGGCCAGGCCTGACTGGCGAGGTCACACTGAACCTGAGCCCCGCACCCGCTGGGCCCGTCGTGACACAGGCAGAAGCCAGGTCTGCCCCAGCCCGGGGCCGAGGTCCACACCTGACTCTGCCTGCCTTCCGAGCAGGAAAAACCAGGGCGGATCTTAAAAGAGAAACGCTGGGCTGCATCAGCGACACGGACAGTTTGAAGCCAGCATCTCTCTGTGCACACAGTGCACAAACCCCCAAAGGACTGAAATAAGCAGACGCGGGGCGTGGGGTGGCTCTCCTCATCCACAGGGGAAGACGCGTGTTCCAGACCAGCAGGCCCGGGAGTGAACGCACACAGCGGACCAGGGCCAGGCGCAATCCCACACAGGGAGCCCCCGGGGCCCAATCAGGATGGGGGCCCACCAACCAGGCCTCCTGGCCCTGTGGGCAGCTCTGGGTACCAAAAGATGTGCCCGTGGCCGGGGTGCCCTGCCCGCCTGTTCTCCATCATGGCTCTGCAGGCTGGGCGTCTGTCTCTCCCGAGTCCAGTCATGGCTGACAGAGCACAGGGACAGCTGGAAGGCACCTGCCAGTCACCAGGCTTCAGAAACTGCCTTGAGACTCAGCTGGGGCCTTCAAAGCGGCTGACCTATCTGCCAAAAACCCTCAGAGGACATCCCAATTAAGGCCAAGGCTGGCGCCCGCGGGTATCCAGTCACCAGCAGGTCAGGGACAGCTCATACCCACCCTGGGTTCACATATAGGGGACAATGAGCTGTGCTCTTGGGGGGCTGTCATGGACAGACACCCCAGACCAAGAGAAGGAGGGCGGCAAGCCAGCAAGGGGCGCTGCTCCCAGTCCACCCCAGCCCCCAGGTCCTTGCCAGGGTCCCCCCAGTCCGGTGTGTTCTAAACCTCCCAGTAACTGGGGACAGCCAGAGGTGAAGCTGATGCCTGCCCCAAGGTGTGGGTGCGAGGTGCGGAGCAAGTCCACGGGGCCACATCTCCAAGGGAAGAGACCACCCCCCAGAGGATGGGGGGCAGGCAGGGAGACCGCGGCCAGCCAGCTCTGCCTAGGGGGTCGGGGCCTTTGATCAGGAACCCCTGTGCCAGCTGCGTGGGGGGATGCTTGCTGGGAGCACAGCCCAGCAGCACAAAGAGCTGCGGGGCAGCCTCCTGGGCCAGCGGAAGGACTTCAAAGGACAGGCCAGGGGCCGCCGGGCAGCCCCAACCTCTCCCCGCACCCGGTTCTGACGGCCAGTAAAACTACCTTCTAATAATTAATGTTCTGACATCAAAGGCAGGAGCCGCCCGGGTCTGTAAACCATCCTGGGCCTCAGCCGAGGACCTGCCTGTATTTCATCCTGTCTCTTCTGACTCTTCATTCAAATCCAAAACCACACACAGGCAAAACATTAATGGGAAACTTGGAAACTCTTCTTGATTACTAAAATGTACCTTTGAAGTTCCCCCAAAAGTTCTGTTTTGTTCCCTTCTCCCCTCCCCCAGGACTCGAGGGGACACAAAGCAGACACCATGTGGCCAGCCAGGCCTCCGGGTGCGCGGCTGTCAGTGTGACAGGAGGCGCGAGGCAGGCGGGCGGGCGGGGGATGCTCCACAATCAACCAGCTGCTGGGGCTCCCAGATCAAAGACACGCACTGCTGGCGGCCAGGCGGACCCTCCCCGGGACCCCTCCTTCCTGGGGCCCCTGGGGTCAGCACTCGGGGATGCACTGGGAACCTGCGCCTGACAGCAACCACTACCAGGCCGGCACCAGCCCAAGCCACTCCCCACACAGACATGGGTGTCAGCGGGTTCCCAAGAGATGCAGAGAGCCACAGGCTTTAGGTTGGGAGGAGGAGACAGCCAGCCCCAGTTCTAGCTTTCTGGCCCCCAAACTCAGGGACCCCTCCCCCAAAGGGCAGGCCTGAAGGGAGTCAGGACCCCGGCCCTGGTTCACCCCAACCACAAGGCTCTGCATTCAACCACTGATTCTGGGCCCAGGTGATGAGACTGGGGGCTTCATACTACTATTTAATGCAGCCCAAACATCAGTGTAGAAACCAGTGGGGTCCCTGAAAGGCCAGGGTACCACCACTAACTCCCTAGGATGGCCATTCATGGGGCTTGGGACTGGCTCAGTCCCCACCCCACCTCCAACACCCCCCTCCCACCACCATCCGTTTCAGCAGGAGGAGATCTCCGATGCCTGTTCCTCTGCAGGGACTCAGGCTCTGTTTCATGGCCAAGCTGCCCCACCTTCCCACAACACACAGGCACAGGTGCCCCTACTTTTCCACTATCCTCCGGTGTGTGACCTGGAGCAAGAGTCCCTTTCAGGGACCCCACTGGCTTCTACACTGATGTTTGGGCTGCATTAAATAGTAGTATGAAGCCCCCAGTCTCATCACCTGGGCCCAGAATCAGTGGTTTAGTGCAGAGCCTTGTGGTTGGGGTGAACCAGGCCTGGGGGTCTGACTCCCTTCAGGCCTGCCCTTTGGGGGAGGGGTCCCTGAGTTTGGGGGGCCAAAAAGCCAGGAAGGGGGCTCTAGAAGAGACAGGGTGCAGGCAGGCTCCAGCACTAACACATCAGTGCAACTGCAACTAACAGCCCAGCTAAACACATCACTGAAACTGTGCCCTGGAGTGCAAGGGTGGCTTGAGCGGAGAAATCTACCCAAAACCACAGCATGCAAATGAACTCAAGGAGACATAAGGTGTGGAGTTACCTCAATTCAGGAAAAGCAGTTCATAAAATAACCACACTGACGATAAAGAAAAATTCTCAGAGAATTAGAAATAGAAACCCTTGATTTGATAAAGAGACTTTTCACTGTCTTCAGCATCCTTCACAGATAAACTAAGATTACTCCCTGTAAGATCAAGGTCAAGACAAGAATGCTCACTAAATTTGCTATTCAACAGACACCAGAAACCCAATCACTGCTATACAACAAGCAAAAAAAAAAATGAAAGAAGGACTCAAAGAAAAAGATAAAACTGACATTATTTGCAGACTCCAACCGACACTGAGAAACTGCTGGAACCAGGAAAACAGGTGAGCATCCCACCACCCAGGTGGAGCCTCACCACCCTCACTCCAGAAGCTCCCAGTCCAGGCAGGGAATCCTGCAATGGCTCTCCATCACCTGCAAAGGTGATTTGTAAAGGGCAGTTTCTTCTGGCAGCGGCATCCTTCTCATCACATAAAACCTCAAGTGGATCCTGAGTGGAGGGTGGGTACATGGAGTCACTCTGGCTGGAAGGAAGGGGAGAGGAGGGTAGAGAACCTGGGGGCCCCACTCCGAAGGTGCAGCAGTGTCTCAGACAATGCCCACATGCACCTGTGCAACCTCAAGGGCTCCAGAGGTGAGCATCTGCCGCCCAGCCTGCCAACCCAGGCTGGCGCCACCATAAAGTCTCCATTAGGAAAGACCCTCTCCAGCCACAAGTCAGAGGCCTAAGCAGGACTCTGGATGAATGCACAGAGCCTCCTTAGGGGCCAAGCCCAGGAGGCAGGGTGCCCAAGACAGTCCCAGGGCAAGACATTCCTTGGTGCCCAGGAACCCAAGACACTGAGAAATCTATAACATGCCATTCCTGAAAACAGGGTCTGTGAGCACTGCTGAGGGAACAGTCACACAGAGGGACACAAGCCCATGGGGGCTTTGCCCTGTGACTCATGAAAGCCCTACTGGACAAAGTCCCAGAGGCACTCCGAGGGGAAAGTCCTGCATCGGCACCCAGCTCAAGCACCTGATCCAACAGAAGTCATGCCTGTCCTCCCTCTTAGGAGCTCTGCCAAGACTGCAACTGACCAGGGCAGGGCTGGCCTGACCTACAGAAGACCAGAGATGGCCTTGGGGGCTGGCACCACCAGACAACGGGGAGGCAGACACTGGCCACATGCCTCACTTCTGCAGAGGTGCTGGCCACCTGGGGGTCCCCTTGCTCAGCATGATCCAAGATGCAGGGTTCCGGCCACTGTGCATGTCTGTGTATGGTCAGAGCAAAAGATGGGTGCGGGCCTCACTGCAGGGGAGGGTGTGAGACTCACGATAGCTCAAAGGTGCCCACAGACAGCCTCAACATCTACAAAAGCCCCATGCTGCCCTGATGGCAGGTGTCTATGCAGTAAGCTGTACTGTGTTGACCAAAAGTTCGTTCTGGTTTTTCCATAATATCTTACAGAAAAACCCAAATGAGCTTTTGGGCCAACCCAATACCTCAACAGAGTTGATCAGACAGGAAAATGGCGTCACAGAGGCAACCCAGAGCCTGGGCCCTTCCATCCGAGCTCAGAGAGGGCCATGCACCTTCCTCCCAGCCGCGGCTCAGGTGGCCACCAGGAACTTTCCACAAATGTCCAGAAGAGATGTCCAAGGCCCGACCACAAGGCCACAACATTTGTGAAGAGTGAGCAACTTCACCCTCTTCTGGCCAGCAATGGGACACAACGGGTGAGCTGGGGAACGCCTGGCTCAGGAGTAAAGGTGGCATGGCACAATCAAGGCCAAACCACCTTCACATCAGTGCCGGTCAAACCCACCAGCCCAGCAGAAGGCGAGGTACCAGCTCTGAGGCTTTAGAAAGGATGGCTCTGTCGACTGTGACGTGGCCACAGTGACACACAGGTTTGTCAAAACCCATCTACAGTACATCTAAAATGGTGCCTCAAGAAAGTTAATTTCAAGCAAAACAAAGCCAAAACATCACTTCCCTGAGAAGATGAAAACGTACCCAAGTGACCCTGCTGTACCCTAGGCTGACCAGCCACGAGGTCAGGTGCTGTTAGGAAAAAAGACCCCAGTGCCCAGCCCAGCTCACCCCTTACCGGCTCCGGCTCTGGCTGGGGCTCTTGGCCAGGCTTCGACTTCTTCGGCTTGGAGGGGCCTGCAGGGCTGGAGAAGGACTTTGGCAGTTTGGCTGAAGATGACATCAGAGGCCTGGCAGACCCAGAGGGGCCCCCCAGTCGCTGTCCCCCACCAGAGAAAGGAACAAAAGGGGCAGGTGGGGGCTCCTTCGAGATCTGCTTCGCCTGAGCATCCGCTGGTTTCGGGCCCAGGCCATCCACGTGGCTGGCGCCCGGGCTCACTGCCTCATCCTGACGGCTCACATCGCCCTGGCTGAGCCCCGCCGAATTCAGCGGGAGCAGAGGGCTGCTGGCTGCCTGGTCAGCCGACATGGAGGGGGTCGGGCTTCCTGGGCTTTTGCTCCAGGAGGCCCCAGGCTCCTGTTTGCTGGCAGGGTCACATTGCTTCATAGAAAACCTGAGTGGAGAGGCCCAGAAAGCAAGTGAAACTCCACACGTGGAGCCCTGGGTCTCATGGTGCCACCCCCTAGCCTCTGATGACTACCAAACTGAACCCAGTGCCCCGAAAGCACCCCACAGCCCTTCCCGACCCACCTCACCTCCCGGGGCAAGGAATGTGCATGGGGTCACCATGCCAACCCTGCCAAGGGCAGATCCCCCCACCTGACGCTGCACCCTAGGGTGCCCAGCCCCCAGGCTGCGGGCAGGAGAAGCCACCGGCAAGGGTCTGGGCATCCCCATGTTTCCTGTTGCCTTTCCTGTGAGACCCCCGCTTTCTAAACCACACTCAAAAACATGCCCCACCTGATGATCGCACTGCCCCCAGTAAGGCCCAGCGACTGTAGCGTTGTGCTCTGCAAGGCGGCTCTGCCGGTCACCTGTGAGGGGGGACAGGACATCCTGCTGACTCCATGCTGATGAAGCTCCCCTTCCGCTGAGCCCGCCACATGCTGCCTCCCCCAGCCTGGGCATTATGTCACAGCACTGTGGGATCGCCCTGCCAGCCCCAGCACCCAGAAGGCCTGGGTCCAGCCCCTGCACCCCAATCTACACCTGAGCATTTGTCTGCTCATCCATGTCTGTCTCCCCAACCCCACCCCATCCGAGGTCTGGGTGGGCAGGGCTCAGGCCTGGGTTAGCCACATCTGGCCAGCTGATGAACCCCCCGAGGGCCGGGACTGACCATGATGACCTCAATCCGGGCCCAGGTGCCCAAGGCCCAGTGGTCTCTCTCCTGCAGAAGATGTCTCCCCTCAGGTCCCTCCCACTCATAGCCCTGGAACCCTCACCCTGCTGAGCCCTGGGTCAGGAACCTCAAGCTGGGATAAATAGGTGGGTGTGGCCCATCCATACCAGGGGCCCCTCGGGGACAGTGGCCACCCCGGGCCAGGAAAGGGCACTTGGCCAGGGTTGAAACAAAAAGCCCCTGTGAGCCAGGGCACTGAGCGCCAGGAGGGTCCCCCGTCACGGGCGGGCGGGCGGGGACAGGCAGGGCCTCGGTGCCAGGCCAAGCCTGCACCACGCCGCACTCAGTTTTGAAAAAGATCAAAACATGGAGCAAAGCAAATATTTATTAAAATGAAACCACTTTTGTGACTCTTGGGCTTTAAGAGAAGCTGAGAAAACAAACAGGGCTCTGAGGGAGGTTTGGGAGCAGCCCGGGCGGCCCGCGGTCGGTTCCAGCGGAGCCGGCGTCCTGCCTTTTTTCCATGAAACACATCATGCTTTCAGGGCCCAAGTCTGCCTGTTGCTGCTTTGAAAGCAGGTCTGAGGGAGTGAATTTTCCAGATTGGAAAGTGGGGCTGGGCCTGTGTGGCAGCTAGGAGTGGGCGGCGGGGTGCGGGCCAGGCGGGCGGGTCCGCAGCTCACCTACCTCATCCCTCATGTACACGCAGACCGGGCTGGCCACACACGGCCGCTCCAGACACTCCCTGTGAGGAGAGTGAAGAAAGCATCAAAGGCGGCCCCTGCCCGGGGACACTGCTGCCCTCAGGACGGCACCCTGGCCAGCGCCATGGGGACCCGCCCACCCTGGCCGCCCCACAGCTGGCCATCAGCCTGGCGGTCTCCCACCCGCCCCTGGCCTCGGGGCTCAGAGCAAAGAGAGGACATGGAACAGGGGCCGGGCAGCACCAGTCACCTCCCAGATGTGCCTCACGTCTCTGGCAACTGTCCCCACGGTCGGTGATGACAAGTCCTGGGGGACTGTGATCTGAGCTTTTATCTGAACCTGTCCCCTGAGCGGGTTGCTGCCACCAGAAACACCAGAATCACTTGGCATGGATCTATCACACGGACTCCAAGAAGACAGTGGGGCAACCCCGGGACTAACAGGGAGGCGGGCAACAGGCCCAGCCACCAATGCCCCTCCCCTGTAAAGCAGACCCCGAGATGGGAGGGGAGGGCCCTAGGGAAGCATAGCTGGGCACGCTGGAGGGTGGAGGGCATGTAGGTGCACAGTCGGGCACACACTCTCAGGACAGTCCACACCACTTGCACCGGCCTGTACCTCGATGGCCATCGAGGTTTTAAGCACACAGTGGCCAAGCCCTGGCTTTGGATGGTTAAATTGCTGGTGGCAGGCCTGTGACAACCAACTCAAGTTCATTTCTTCATCTCTGCCTTTCCTAACACATAACCATAGAACCAGCCCCCAAATAAAGGCCCATCCCAGACCCCAGCAGTGTCCCAGGCCTGTCCCTCTCCTCCAGGAAGGGTGATGTGCAGCAGGCAGGAGACCTGAAGCCCCCTTAAGCCATGCAGCTCAGCCCCAGCAGGGCCCCAGGGCTCAAACACAGAAGTGGCTGGGACTGGATTACACAGGTGCTGAGCTGGTAAACGTATGGACACTGGAACACTGCCTGGGCCACCCCAGACCCGGGACAGAGGACCCATGTCCTCTGGGCGGCTTCAGCATGTTTTCTCCCATCTCTCTTGTCTGCTTTCGTGTTTTACAGGGCCAGGCCTCAAGAAAACACAAGACCCCAAAGTGCCAGAGAGTCAGCCCTTGCCAGGCCCACAAGCTCTTCATCCTGATGCCAAAACAGAGGAGCGAGGGAAGATACTCCAGCAAACAAGATCCCAAGCCCAGAAAGGAAGAAGGAGGGGGAGACACGGGGGTCCTGCTCCTTTCAACGGCAACAGAGACGGCAGCTGCCCGGGCTCAGAAAGCTGGCTGACTGCCCATCGCAAGACAGCGGAGCCCACTCTGCTCCTGGGAGCTCCGGCCACACGTCCTCCCTCCAAAATCCTCGCCCGCGGCACCTGAGGGCAGCCCAGGAACCGCAAATCACAGACAGGGACAAGAGCACGCAGCACCCAGGAAGGCCGGCCGGCCGGCCTGCCTGCTGTCCTCAGAGGCCTCTGGACATCAAACAGCAGCCCGGCTTTGATGTCGGCTCCTCCAGAGGGATCGGGTTCCCGCATGTGGGATCTGAGAGGAGGCCCCAAAACACACTGAGGGGAGTGGCAGCTGCGATCGCTTCCAGACTCTCCTGGCCAATTAGCAGACTTCTCATGTCCAGCCGAGGACAGCGGACCAGGAGGTTCCAGTTCATTGGCGAGCCGAAACCGGCACTCCCTGCCACAAGGCCTCGCTGAAGATCCTCATTCTCAGAGGGAACTTGGCAGGGCCCTCCCGGGGAACCCTGTGCCCCTGGAACTGCCCTCAGCTCCCCCAGCCCAGGCAGGGCCACTGGCCCAATGGGGTGGTGCTGGGGAGGATCTTGCTTCTTCTAAGGCCAGCACACCTGCTCCTGGGGCTGGGCCAGGGGGTCGGCCAAGGTCCTGCTGTCCTTCACCCACCACAGAGAGTGCCACCCTACAGACGTGGGTTCCCGGCAGGGCTCCCAGGGAAGTGATGCTGTGAACGGGGGGCAAGGCAGTTTATCTGGAGCCCCTTCTGTTTTTGTCACCTGTTTGGGCCTGACCAAGTGGGGCTGGTACAAACTCAGGTGCCTCTGACACAAGCCTGGAACCACAACACTCCTGGCCAAGAAGAACCAAAACTGACAGAAATCAACCCAAACTAACAGAGCCGTGCCTGTAGGCTCAGAGGGGCCCCTGAGGCCACCAGAAGGCCCACAGGTGGGCAAGGCTATGTCCTGAGGGGCCAGGTGACTCACACCCACCACACTCAGCAGCCCAGCCCATACAGAGATGAGGTTAGCGCCAGACGGAGCAAGAAGGACGAGGACTGGCCAAATCACAGGGATTCCTCCCCGAGAAGACAGAACGGGAAGTTTCGAGAGCAAAGTGGCCTCTGGCCTTTCCAAACAAGGCTGGGGGCGGGGAGGGAGGCCCGCCTGAGACCATGGAATGAATAGTCCAGCATCTATGCCTTGTGTTAACTGCCCACAAGGCCCTGGGTCTGGGCTCTGCATGACCACGGCTGGTCCCTAACCTCACAGGCAGCGCTTCTCTGCAGCCCGCAGTGCTTTGGGGACCGTACAACCCCAAGAGAACAGGCAGACGGCCTGTCTTTCCCAAGGACCCCTAAATCCCTGCTCTTACTATCCACAGGGTGAACATGGCTGAGATGGACCAGCAGGCTCAGCCATGAAATCAGGCCAGGTGCCCAGGGGCAACGGCTTCAGGGGAGAATCGAGCCTGCATGGCACGCCTGGAGCCTCCCTGCAACAGACGCATGGGAAGTAGAGAGGGGGATGGGCCAGCCCACATGGAGCCAGTGCCGATCTCCTTAAGAGCTACCAGTCCACACGGGTGCTGAGCACACACAGGGCAGCCAGCCCAGAGGGAGGCCAGCTCCAAGTGTGAGACACGCCGAATTTCAAAGACCTCCTACCAACAAAGAATGTAAAATATCTCCTTTTTCCTGTTGATTACATGTTCAGAGGATAATATTTTGGATATACTGAGTCAAGTTAATTATATTCCTAAAATTAATTGCCCCTGTTTTTACTTTTCTTTGATGTGGCTACCAGAAAATTCTGAATTACCTCCTTGTCCCGCACGTGTGGCCCACATGGCACATCCAGTGGACAGTCTGTCGCTTCAGATGCTGCCATCAGGGCCGGGCCACTGTCCACCGTGATCCCCAAGCAGAGGACCCACCGCCTGACCCACAGTGGACCCGGGATGCCGAGCTCACACCCGCAGCTCCCGGCCATGCATGGTGCCAGTCGCTCAGGGACGCTTACCACTTCCCAAAAGCATCAAGTGAGAAAAACTAACTTCCTGCTTGTCCCACTCTTGGGCACATGGAGACTTGGAATTTCCAGAGCCTCCCACCCACCCAGCCAGTGAGGGAGCTGCTATGAGCCAGCTGGAGCTCCCTCACCACACTGGACCTGTCAGGCGGCCGCCCCCTACTCCGGCAGCAGGGCCCTCTTGTGGCCCCAGCCTGACTGCACCAGTTCACTGGGCATCTGGCCATGGTTTTGGGGCCAAAGCCGCCACCCACCCTCCCACATCTGAACCCTGCTTCACAGTTAGCTAATGCCAGCTTCCAAGCAAAGGCCCAGATCTGCGCTTCTGGAGACAAAGCCTCGGCAAGTGCCATCTACAGGTCCAGCAATTCTGCCTCCAGAGTAGATCTCAGGGCAGAGCAGTTGGCAGTTTGCTCAGAGAGTGCATGTGGTGCATGTGTGACCTTGTGTGTCTAAAAATGGCTCTGTTTCATCCTCATCCCCAGAACTATCTAGCAAAACAGAGAATTCTAGAACAAATGCATTTCCTACAGTGTTCTGAAGGCACTGTGCAGCCACCATCCTGGTACTACCACGGAGAGCCCAAGCCCGAGCCCGCCACCCCCTGAGGGTGCGGAACCATCCCTGTATCCCCAGCTCCTGACGAGTCACAGTGATGCCACCAGATGGGGCCCCACTGGCCCAGGCACAGCCAGCCTGTCACTCGGAAACGCATACCCTTCGGTTCTAGGACCACTTCCCACCAGCTTCCTCCTGTGCTCTGTTTTTTTTTCTAGAGTTGAGGCAGCGGGAGCTGGTAGACTGGCCTGTCCGGACTCCCCATCCTCTGGCCTCGTGCTCGTGCCTGGCCACTGGCTCTGTGGCTCCTCCAAGGAGGAGGCAGGACAGCGATTCTGCACCCCAGGTCCAAGGTCTGCTCCCACGCCTCTGTGGCCCCACGTGCCCTCAGGCATCTGCTACCACGGGAAGAATGTGCTCGGGCAGGCCGCAGATCAGCCAGACCAGCTAACCCTCAGGTGCCTCAGCAGAATGGCAGACCCCTAGTCCACCAGCACTCCCAGACATGCAGCACACTGGCATGTGTGTCTTGGATCTTGCCACCTGATCCACAGCTATGGCTGACCCCAGCACCTCCTACTGCAGCTTCCTGATCTGCTTCTGAGAGTTCTTGTTTCTGAACCCTCCTTTTTAATGGCATCCAGTTCCCCAGTTCCAACAGCCTCTCCATCCTCCAAGAAAAGGAACAAATGCTCTTGCCTGTCCTGACAACTGCTGTCCCTTCCTGTTTGCACTGGACTGTCATGTCAGGCTCATTCAAATGTCTGGGCACCTTGGCTTTGAGCTCCCAATTACACTGGGGCTCTGGGCACAGTACAGCTGGCTATCAGTAACCAGGTGGTGATCTGAGGAGCCACCCGTGCCCCCAACACTAGGAGCCTCCAGAATTCTCACGCTCACCTATCCCCGTTCTCGGGACAGTGCGGGCGGAGCCCCACCCTACCCAGGGAACCACCTCCCGCATCAGCAGTGTGGAGTCTGCAGGGATCTAGGACCTCATCTCCTTCAGAGCCTGCCGTGGCCTCCCTGCCACCTCCCCTTTTCACCCTCCCCAACCTGTCACCGTGAGGACCCCATCCAGAGTCCCCTCTTCCACAGAGACAAACCTAGTTCTTGGCACTTGAGAAACATCAACTCATAACATCATATCACCCTTGGGAGGCCCAGAGAGGGCAAACAACTTGCCCAAGGCCACACAGCAACCACTATATCCTTCCACGGTCCCTTCCATTCTGTGGCTGGAGACCTTTAAAAGTGGACAAAGACTTCCATCCCACAAAGAAAAATCAGAACTTAAAAGACTACCATTTTGACACTTTCAGAAACCAAGTTTAAACCATTAATCACCAGATAGAAACTGACCCATGGCAACTGTCATTAGTGTTTTCTCTGAATACAGCCCATTCTCATGACGAGGGAGTTTTACAGCTGCAGCGTTGGTCAGCGCCCTACTTCCCTATTCAATGTTCACCAGACTGGAGGGCGTCTGTTGGGTTCCCCACAAGCTCTTCCAGGAGGGCGAGGCCCAGCCATCACACCAGGACACCCAGTAAGGACAGATGAGCTACTGGTGTAGCCCGAAGGCGGCACCAGCAGCGGCTGGTGGAGGCCGAAACACAGCTCCGGCTTGCGGCTCCGGATCAACCCCAGTGACCACGGCAACATCCCCATGGCGGAGGAAGGCACGGCCCAGAACCTGCTCATCAGCACTTACCTGATCTGGGCAAAGTGGCAGAGAAGCTCCCAGAGCGACTGGCCTGAGCAGAAAGTGTCTTGCAACCTAGAGCCATCGTCTAATTGCAGAGCAATGCGCACCTGAGGGGTGAGACGTCAGAGCCAGGTCAGGAAGAGGAGCGCTGTCCTGGCTGCACCCTGCCCAGATCTGGTCCTCAGGGTACAGGCGGAGGGTACTGTGTTTGCTGAATTTTTTTTAAATAAGTGAGCACACTGTTTTATGAGATGCTTTTAACAATTATCTCCCAAAATAGGGACATAAGTCTATTATAACCCACAAGCGGGATAAATACTCTGGTCCCTCATTCAAGTGACAGACACACTAAAGCTCAACGTCCCCAGGTGAGGGACCTTGCTCCGCCCATTGCCACAGTGCAGTGACTCTCTAGGTCCGGCTACTCCTGCCCTTCTGGCCAAGGGGCTTCTCCAAGGCACGTTTATTTACATTGTGTGTGTCAGTCGCTCAGTCAGGTCCAATCTGTGACCCCATGGACTGTATCCCACCAGGCTCCTCTTCCAAGGGATTCTCCAGGCAAGAGTACTGGAGTGGGCTGCCATTATTTACATTAAATCCCAATAAAAGACAAAAGAGAAACCCCTCTGTGGGAAAGCGTGAGGGGGTCTCCAGCCATGCCCAAGGAATCCCCTAGGGAAGTCAGGGTTCCTTCCACATCAAAGGCTGAGAACCACAACTGTAATGGAAAAAGAGATCTATCAGGCTCAGCCCCAGGCGCCTGACTCCCGGTGGGCTCTAGACTGAGAACTCACACCCCTGATGCTCTAGCCTTGTCTCTCAACCGGGATGAAAACTGCTTCCCTGCAGTGTTGGGAGGATTTACACTTTCGTTCTTAAAGGACCTGCCTGAGCACAAGAGGGTAGCTATCACCATGATTCTCGTCTGTCCGTAGTAATCCACTACCATATGCTAAATCCCTAGGAAGCAAAAGCTGCAGTGAGCTGCGGTCAGAAGACTCGGGCTGTGCTCTCGCTGCGCCCGGTGAGAGGAAGCCTGCTCCTCACTCTGTCCTCATCCCAGAGCTGAGGCTGCACTGGATGCCGCACAGAGAGTACTGCCGGCTCTAAGATTCTTGGCAACATTCTATGGTGAATGCTGCCAGCATGCCGACATGGACAGAGCCCAAGTAACCGCCCCCACCCCAAAACACTTCAGCACAAATAATGAAAAGTCTAATTTTCAATCATCAGTTTGGGGAATAGAAAAGTGGCTGTCGCCTGACCGAGGATGGGGACGAGTGCCTCGCGTGCACAGCCCCACAGCCCACCTATCTGCTCAGCCCCAGCGGTCTGAATGGAAGAGCTGGGAGGTGCGGCCGCTGAGAGCTACCTACCATGTTCTCGGGCCCCTCGCGGCTCCGGGAGATGGGCACCATCTCCAGCTTGGCGTTATTGGGCAGGTTGGCGAATCGCCACTGGAGAGAGAGGTCAAGCACATTCCTCTGAAACCTGCAAAACAGATCAAAGCCTCAGGCTGCCCCCTGACCCGAACACAGCCCAGCACTGCCAGGAGCAGGGTACAAGCAGATGCCCATGTCCGGCCAGCACTTCCACAGTCCCGGGCAGCAAAGCTGCAAGAACTGAGGGATGGCCTGAGAGCCTGCAAAGACAGGGTGGGTCCCTGACTCCAGTAGCGGGTCTTCTGAAGGAAAGAGACAGCATTTATACAGTTCAAGCAAGAACAGTGAGAACACAGACAGGTCACCCCTGGGGCAAAGCAAGCGCCTGCTCCCTCAGACCATGGAGCAGCTATCAGTCCAACTACGAACTCAGAAGATGAAAGCACACGTGGGCACGACTGAAGGGCAGGCACCTTGCTCTGCACAGAAAAGTTCTAATGGAACAAAGCCCTGTTGCTACTGCCCGGAGCTGCAGCACTCCAGCCACTGCGGCCACTCCCCTGTACTGAAGGCCACTGGCCAAAATGACCTGCTCCCGTCTCCCCTGCTTCCTGCTATCCTTGGAAGCAGGGCCACAACCCCAAAGACCAGTGACAGAGGCAAAGGCTTTAGAGAATCACAAATGGAATGACCTGACCTAAAATCCCCATGGAGAGCTAGGCCCTCACAGTGGCTGGAATATGGGGACAAAGGGCTGAGACCACCATTCCTGGCTCACAAAGCCAGGTCCTCCAACCCTGGAGCAGCACTGTCTCTCTGTCCATGTCCTGCATGTCTTAGAGCTGGGGACCTGGCAACTTAGAGCCTCCAACAGATGAGGAAGAAGCCCGCGTGGGCCCACAGCCTCCTCTGACCCTCATGTACAGAGCTCCTGGATCCAAAGACGGATGGTTCCTGGAAGGAACTGGTGGGAGCAAAGTGAACTGGTGAGTCAGGAGGGAAATACCCAGGGCCAAGAGGACAGGTAGAGAATCCAGCGACCTCCGAGACACCTGCTGGTCTCCACTGGCAGCCAGCCCTCCTGGGAAGCATGGCCAGGGTTGTGATCAGCCTGCTTCACAAACAGGAAACCCAGATGTGAAGTACCTACAGGTAGCCCAGGCCACCCACAGGCAGTGCTAGGACCACACTGTACAGCTCCTGATATCCAGCTCAGATCACATCTCGTTTGTGGACTGAAAGAGAGTCAGATACCCACACCTGACAAGAGGAGGGACACAAAGGGGCTTGGGACTTGGAGGCCTTGACACTGTCTCACCTGGGTGAGGGCTGGGAAGGTGTTAGCCAGGTGGCCCTGGAGCCTGCCTGACCCTGGACCCACTCCTCCTGACCCTCTCTGCTCCCACAAATGCTATGGAAAGGAGAACCACCACTGTTAACCCTACAGATCACTTGGGAGTGAGGAAAGCTCTTGCCCGTAACAGAAAACAGTACTGCCGTGTGGCCATGATTTTATAAGACACAGACAGGGGCCAGAATGATTCAGCAGAAGAGTGAATAAGAGAACTTATTTATGCCTCTCAGAAGTCAGACCGTGAGCTCCATTTTTAATGACAGTTTAGGAGGAGAGGGGAACTACAGCACCGGCAAGAGAACATGAGATCTGAATACACAAGAAGTGGCCACCCGGCAGCATGGATACCAAGATGCCTCTGGAAACAATGGTTTTCTGAACATGCAAAGGGCGTCTGGAAGACCTAGGAAAGAAGAACTTTGATACCCATCTTCAACACTTTAGAAATTGCCACACAACAACTTCAACGTTAAGTGCAAGACAGGACAGCAGAGCTACGGAAAACTCGAGAAGGGAGGCGCTCGGAGCCCTAGAGATGAGGGGAAGGGGCCTCATGAAGTACACACACGCACGTGGGCAAGAGGCTCCCTTCCTTGGCAGGAGCAGCAGTTTTTAAACAAATTACACAGTCAGTGGATACACAGAAAACAAGAGAAAAATCAATACATGTTGTAAGAGTCCAACCAGGCACCACATGGAAATCTCAGGCAGGTTCAGGGAGAGCAAAGAAAGAGTACATATCTCTGCGACAGGATGCCAGGGGAAGGCCCAGTACAGGCCCTGGGATTCTCCGTGGCTGGGCAGGAGGCAGGGATCTGGGATGACATGGAGGCATGCCTGCTCAGACCTCTTCTATAGAGCCCCACGTGAGAGGCAGCGCGAGCCAGGTCTAGCAGAGCAGTCTCCCACACCTCGGGCTCCTGTCTACCCCTGATGTGAGGACAGCCATACTGTGAAGAATATGCTGCTAAGGTAGGAAGCTCCCCATATGTGACAGAAACCCACACCCACTTGTGTGGGGTTTTGACTCTTTCATTGCCCTAGATTCCAGAATCTGGTGAAACCCCTCTCTTTGGAAAAATGCCTGCACACAAAGACTGGTGCACACAGCTCCAGGGCCTGAGGCCACCAGAAGCTACTTGCAGTTTGCAGGTTTCTTCCCATTTCTCCATGATCACCTCTTCTTGCCCTCAGAGCCCCACCAGGAACTTACACAACCAAAGGCCCAAAGCTCTCTGCCGTGGTTGGAATGATGGCCCCTAAAAAGATATACCCATAGCCAAACCCCCAGAACTCATGAATGTAAACTTATTTGGAGACAGGGCCTTTGCAGATGAAATTAAGAATCTCGAGATGAGGTCATCCTGGGTTATCTGCTAGGCCCTAAATTCAGAGACAAGTGTCCTGATAAGAGACAGAAGAGGAGAGACACAAACACACAAGGATCAGGGAGGCAGAGCCAAGAGGGAGGCAACCACAAGCCCATGAACACCTGGAGTCCCCCAAAGCTGAAAGAGGTAAGACAGGGTACTCGCCCAGATCTCTGGAGGGGATGCAGCCCCACCAACCCCGTCATCAGAGGCTTCTGGCCTTCAGGGGGTGAGAGAATAAACCCACGTGGGCTGAAGCCCCAGCAGGGCCCTGGGTGAAAGGTGGATTATGGATTTGGAGCCCGTGGCCTGGCCAGAGCAAACTCACTTCAGGTCATACTCGTTGGGGTTGAAGTCCTGCCGACGGCACGTGTCCTCCAGGACCTAAGGGTGAGATGAGGGTGTGAGCCACTGTGTCAGGCCTGGTCGCCCCAGGCGGGGGCAGGCAAGTGCCACTGAGGCAGCTGAGGGCACAGAGTCCACCTCTTGCAGAGCCCGCTGGCTCCGAAGGACAAAGCCTGTAATACAAGTGGTGGACCATCCATTCAGCACCTCCACACACCTCACCTGCAAATCCTGCTTACTCTCTCCTCGCTGGGCCTGCTGTGTCAACTCAGTTCTGCGGGACCTTCCACATCAGGCCCTCAACAACTGGCCACCACAGATATCTTCCTACACACTCAGGGACGCCCCTCCACCCCTAGACAATAATGTTCAAACTCCAAAGAGAGCCAGCTCAAGGAGGTCCTGGGTTCCCCACTCGACGGAAGCCCCTCTTTCATCACGCTCTGCACACACTGAGTTGCCATTCATCGGCTCAGCCCCCTTCCCCACCGTGTCTTCGCGCCGGCCCCTACGTAACAGGGTCCAACAAGCATTTCCAACATAACAGGTTCGACATGGGCCAGCTACCGGGTTAAGGGCAGTAAGTGACTCAGCACACGCCGCCACAGCGCACCGAGCCGGAGGGTGACCCAAGAGTGAAGACATGGGGCCGGGACCCTCAGTGTTGGGCTCGGAGCGCCGCAGGCTCGGATGGGGGTGGCGGGGGCCGCGACCCCAGGTATCCCCTCAAGGAGGCTAGCGGGCCCCCATCCCCATGCGCCAGAGCCCGACGCGGAAGAGGGCGGGCCCGCCGCGCCATAGGGCTGTTCATTGGCCGCAGCAGGCCCCGCCCCAAGGTTCCCTCCCGGCCCCGCCCCCGCGGCCCTCGCAGCAACCGCAGGAGCGGCAGGCGCCACGTCCCAGCCGCCGCGTCTCCGCCTTCCGCTCGCCCGCCGCCCGCCCGCGGCCGCACCTGCAGCAGCACAGTGCTCGGCGTCACCTTCACCGTGTGGCGCCGCCCGTTCGGGGCCAGCACCGACACCGCGGAGCCCCCGCCGCCTGCCGGGGCCGCCATCTTCCGCTCACGTGACCCGGCCGCCCACCCGCCCGGCGTCAAACAACTTTATCCGCAACAGCCGGACGCACAGCCTCGCGGCTTCGGGGGCGGGGCCTGGGATGGGGCGGGGCCAGCGCGCCTCCGGGTCCGCCCCTGCGTGGCCACGCCCCCGACGCTTTTGGTGGCCCATCCCCCACCCCCGAGCGCGCTCCCGACACCTGACCGCGGTCACACCAGCCAGGCCACGTGGCCCTGGGTCCGGGCTTGGGGTGCCCTGGGCTCCCTATCCCCTCCAGCCGGTCTTGGGTCCCACTGCCCCCTTTCCTGTCCCCAATGGTCCCTAGGGGTGAAGCCAGGCTCCCGCACCTCTGTGGAGTGAATGCCTGCCGGCCGAGGGGTGGTGTGAAAGGTGGGAGCAGCTTTGGGGAAGGGCCCGCCAGAAACTCCAAATCAGAGAGCAGATTCGATGAAAGTCTGCGACGAGCATTCTGACTCTCCGTGCTCTCACTCTGTCCTGTGACAGAATTTGTCCTCCGATTCCAGCTGCCCAAGTCCGTGGAAGGTACGGGGAGGAGGGGCATGTGGATCCTGCCACCTCTAAGGAGTGGGTGCTGCAACGCGCCTTCGTGTAGCTGACACATCCGTCTCACCAGCAGCCTCATACTACAGCATGTGTATGCGAGAAAACGGGAAAGCTTCAGGGTAGCCACAGCTCCAGGGCCACCCTTCCCAGTTTGCCTTACAGTCCTATTGGACTGACTGTGCAACCTCAGTGCCTCACCCAGCTCACACATTGGTCACTATCAGCCAGTGCCCTCTGGGGAGAGGAGCCACACAGGATACAGGGCAGAGAAGTTTTCTGGCTCAGAGTCAGCTTCAGTTGACCTGACCCTCCCCTTCCCACCTGCTCACATGGGTCACACCATCCATGTGTAGCTGAGTACACAAGACCTTGGAGCAGACTCCTGGGGGGGCACTTCTGATCACTGCCTGCAAGCTCTCTAACCCACCCTTCAGCCCGCCAGGGCCCCACATGCAGTTCTGTGGCAGCTGGGTCCCTGGTTGCCCCCAACCTGGCCTCTTCAGTACTGCCTGGTTTCCTCAGAGCCCCATCTGCTGGGACAGGCCTTTCGTGCCTGCTCACTTGTTTACTGGCTGTCTCCACGCAGGGCAGCCCTGTCTGCCTGGCTATCCACTGGCAGGCACGCAGACCAGAGTCTCACATGGGGCGGGAGTTCTGCAAACATCTGTGAGAGGAATGACTATTGATGGGGAGACAGACATATGCGCAGTCCCCCCACATGTGCTTTCTCCGGCTGCTGCTGCCCGCCAGGCAGATCAGGGTGCCCCATGCTCCATGGGGTCTGTGTCCTGGTGCTGGCATTAGGAGATGGGAGAGACAGAGCCGACCTGCTTCCCTTAGTTGCCTGGCTGGGTGTGACCTTTTGAAGACCAAGCACGACAGAACAGAGTCTGTGAGGCATCCATGAAGCAAGCCCTAGAGCCGACCTCTTGATGCTGGAACAGCTTGAGAAGCCTCCAGAGGCTGGAAACGCCCAGCAGAGGCTCCCCTGGGACAAGGGATAATTTCAGGGCAAAAATTCAGGCTTGACATACCAGCTCCTCACCACAGCAGGAAGGACCCTCACCTGTTTCGAGGCAAGTTTGCCACAGATTAGAACTCACAAGCCTGAGTCAGAACTCCTCCATTAGAACTCTTCCATTTGCTTCATGAGGAGGCTGCCTCCTTGGGCTTGCCTTCCTGAGCTCCTCACTGCAACTTGGCACCTTCCCTCATGGCCTCAAGGCCTCCTACAGGGGGTCTGGTTACAGCCTTGAGAGTGTGATCACAACAGAGGTCACAGAGATGACTGTGGAGTCAAAGATTATCTTTGGGAAGCATGCAAGGTCCTAAAGGGGAGTCCTTTCTTGGTGCTCATAGTTCAGCTTCTTTTTGCAGCTCTTATTTTTTCTTCCCAAATTTGCCATTAAAAAAAATGACATATCTGTACATTAACGTTCATAGCAGCTTTATCTAATAGTCAAAAGCTGGAATGCAGTTAAATGTCCTTCAACAATGCAGCACATCCACACACGGAGTACTGCTCAGAAATCAAGGGAATGAATACTGACTGCAACCTGGGTGAGTCACGCTGAGTGAAAAGAGCTGGTCCTGGAATTTCTTGGTGGTCCAGTGATCAAGACTCCATACTTCCACTGCAGAGGATGCAGATTCTATCCCTGGTTGGGGAATTGTGCATGCTGCATCATGTGGTGAAAAAAAATAAAGAACTGGTCCCCAAAGGCTGCACGTTGTATGATACCATTATGGAAATGACAGTGTTTGCCTTTTTCTCTCTGTGTTAATATGTGCATACGTATTTATATTTTAAAGTAAGTTGATGAGGGACTTCTCTGGTGGGCCAGTGGTTAAAGAATCCACCTTGAAATGCAAGGGATGCAGGTTCACTCCCTTGTCAGCAAACTAAGATCCCACATGCTACTGAGCACTGCAGTCACTGAGCCTACGTGCTCTGGAGCCCATGTGCCACAACAAAAGATCCCAAATGACGCAATTAAGACCCGACACAGCCAAATAAATGAGTATTGTTAAAAAAGAAAGTAAGTTGATGCTATCTAGGCCCTTTCTCCCCAAATACTGCAGCAGCTCCTCCTAAGAACTAGGACCTTCTCCTGTTTAATCATAACCTGTCACCACATGCAACAAACATGGATATAATGATATTATCTAATGACATATCTACACAGTCCACGTTAGAATTTCCCTTGTCCCAAAATTGTCCTTTATAGCTGGTTGTCACATTGCATTTGGTTGTTGGGCCTGTTTACACTCCTTTAATCTACCACAGTCCTGGGAATTCCCTGGTGGTCCAGTGGTTAGGACTCTGCACTTTCACTGCTGAGGGCATGGGTTTGATCCCTGGTTAGGGAATTAAGATCCCACAAGCTGTGTGGCACAGCCAAAAATAATAATAACCACAGTGCCTCTGTTTTTTGTTTTGTTTCTATTTTTCGTGACATTCACATATTTTAGAGCCCACAGGCTGGATCTGCATGATCTTTTCCTGGAGTTAACCATTCAGGGCAGTGAGGCAGTATAGATGACAGCCTCTCAGGAGCTCCAGGATTTCAGTTTGTCCCATTAGTAAGGATGCAAAGATTGAAACTCCCCGTTCCAGGTCCCTTGTAAACTGAATAAGCTGTGTGTGGAGGTAATTCTTTGAGAGCACAAATATGATGTTTTTCTAAGAACCACTGACCCAGTGGTTTTAGCACCAACTGATACTCCTTGCCTGAATCCATCATTACATTTATGGTGCAAAATCACAGTCTTCCAACCTTATCAGTCCCTCTATATTTAACAGGCATTTTCTGATTAAGAATTTTTTAAAATTCCTAAATGTTAATATGAACGCATAGATTCTTTTCCTTCATTCAGTTATTCTTTTGATGCTAAAATTTGATCCACATTTGACCAGTTAGACCCTCCGTTCAAGCTGGCTCCTGTGCTTGTTTGGGGAGGGGAGGACAGTGACTTTTTATTTTCATATTATTTCAAACTTAGAAGTTGCAAGAACAGTACAGAAACTAACTCCTGCATGCATACCTCCTAGACACACCATTTGTTTACATGTTGCCCATTTGCTTCATCATTATCATTTCTCTCTATGTATATTTTTTCTCTGTTTGTCACTATGTGTATATATATATCTTTTTTTTTCTGAAACCATCTGAGAGTAAGCGGGGACATTGTACACCTTTGCCACTAAATACCTCAGTATGTATTTCTGAAGAAGGGCCACTCATTTCACCACCAAACTATGATACAACATTGGGAGATCTGTAATTGATACAACAATCCGAGCTACTCTGCAGTCACCTATAACACTCACAGCTTTCCTGCATCTTTTTGATGTTTCTGTTGTTCTCTGAGCACTTCCTCACTTCAGCCACAAGAAGGTGTCTTAAGCTCACCCAGGATGTCCCTGCCCCAGCCCTGAATGCCATTTCCCAAGGAAGCCCTAATCCCTGTTAGAGGGGAGTGGGATTTAGCAACCAAGGTCTGGAGTTGAGCGTGTTCATTGCTACTGGGATGCCTCTGCTTTGTAGGCTCCCCAGGAGACAAAGCTAGCATCCTGAATTCACCACCCTTTAGTCTTCCTCTTCTTTCCTCCTTTCATATTTATACTTGGCTGAACTGTATGACAGACTGGTTCCAAATAGGAAAAGGAGTACGTCAAGGCTGTATATTGTCACCCTGCTTATTTCACTTATATGCAGAGTACATCATGAGAAACGCTGGGCTGGATGAGGCACAAGTTGGAATCAAGGTTGCCGGGAGAAATATTAATAACCTCAGATATGCAGATGACACCACCCTAATGGCAGATAGTGAAAAAGAACTAAAGAGCCTCTTGATGAAAGTGAAAGAGGAGAGTGAAAAAGTTGGCTTAAAGCTCAACATTCAGAAAACTTAAGATCATGGCATCTGGTCCCATCACCTCATGGCAAATAGATGGGAAACAATGGAAACAGTGGCTGATTTTATTTTGGGGGGCTCCAAAATCACTGCAGATGGTGACTTCAGCCATGATATTAATAGACACTTGCTCCTTGGAAGGAAAGTTATGACCAACCTAGACAGCATATTAAAAAGCAGAGACATTACTTTACCAACGAAGGTCCATCTAGTCATGTATGGATGTGAGAGTTGGACTATAAAGAAAGCTGAGCACAGAAGAATTGATGCTTTTGAACTGTGGTGTTGGAGAAGACTCTTGAGAGTCCCCTGGACTGCAAGGGGATCCAACCAGTCCCTCCTAAAGGAGATCAGTTCTGAGTGTTCTTTGGAAGGACTGATGTTGAAGCTGAAACTCCAATACTTTGGCCACCTGATGCGAAGAGCTGACTCATTTGAAAAGACCCTGATGGAGGAGGAGAAGGGGATAACAGAGGATGAGATGGCTGGATGGTATCACCGACTCAATGGACATGGGTTTGGGTGGACTCCAGGAGTTGGTGATGGACAGGGAGGTCTGGCGTGCTGCGGTCCATGGGGTCGCAAAGAGTCGGACACGACTGAGCTACTGAACTGAACTGTATGAATTTGTCAATATTCAACCATTTTCAATCTACCAAAAAAAGGCACAACCAAATAAACCCTTATCCACAGTAAGAACCCTTTTTCAGCAGCATCAACATATTTATTAATTTACTCTGTTCCAAAATGCCCTCCAAATAGCTTTGAAATTACTATAACAATCCTGCTACTAACCAAACCTACTAAGGAAATCTCAAGATCTCTTTGTAATTATTTTTGTCCTCAGAATATATCACACTGAAATTCAGAATATGGTGTTCAAAGCTATTTGAATTCTCTTTTTTCTGTGTGGTTATGTTGATTTGATATACAATAAATGAATCAAAAAATAATTTATTACTGAATTTTAGGGTCTTTTTCATTCTTTTTCTATTTAATATTATATTTTGATTATGGAAAATATTCATTTATTTGAGTTAAATATTATTTTATTCAAAAGTTATAAATATAAAATGACACATAGCCAGAAAAGGGTCACTCCCTCTTCATCACTCTGACCGTCACCCACATAGGAAGTAATCTTCCAGTTCTGCAGTGGCCCTCCTGTTTTTCTGCAAAGATGAGCATATGCATGTATCAGAAGCTAAGTGGACACAGATGCAGATTCTCTCCTTCCTTCTTACACAGCAGGTAACACAGAACATACCTTCATTTTGTTGTCTTCTCTGCAGCTTGTATGACTCACTCTGGAACCTCGTCTAACTCTGCTCCACTCCACCATATGGTACATCCAGAGCACTGAGTCCTGGATGTTATATAGGTTAGACAAACAACTCTGAGGCATGATGTCAGAAGTTGTCCTCTCCTGTTTGCAGGTGGCCGTTTGCAGGCCTGGCCTGAGCAGCCTTGGGGTCACCTGCAGAAAGGACCCATACACCCCTCACCGTTGGAATGGGAGCACGTGGGAATCAGAGCTCCCTTTACTTAGGGGTGAGAGCCTCTAGGGCTGAAGGAGGAAGCTGAGTACCAGATGTGCCTGTCACTCTGCCGCAAGCCCCGCCCTCCCATGCCTGTGAACAGAGGACTGGTAGTTTTCTGGCCCCAGGTTTGACCCCAGAGAGTGGTCAGGGCTTGGGGTCCAGGCTCCCCTACCTGCACCAAGCAGAGCTTTGACATCTCCTGGCTGCCCGGGCCTCTATTCTTCATCTGTAAAGCTAGACGCAGGGAGGTGGAGGCTCAGTGCAGGTGAGCCAAACAAACATCACAGGCAGCAATTCTACTCAGTGTCTGTGGGAAATCTTGAGCCAGGTCAGAAGGTGAGGCCAGAGTCCTTACCCCAAGCTGCCCAGACTCCCTTCAACATTGGCCCAGGACCCACCTGAATGCTGGGGTGAGGGGGCAGTAATAGGGGTTATTTTCCCCAGTGCCCCTGATGGGACCAAGGCTGTATTTTCCAAAGAAACAATGTCCCAAACTAGTTCTCTTAGAACTTCAGGTTGTAGGTTAAGGTTTAAAAGCCCCTGGCTGGGCTGACCTGGGGACTGAAGCTCCTTCCACCTGTCTCTTTGGGAAAGTTGTGGCTCATTCTCAGAGCACGTGGCTTCTGAGGCTCCTCTGAGCTGGACCTGGGGAGGCTCAGCCCTGCCTCATGCTGTGTTTACACTCCAGCTGAATGCATTTAAAATATACATAAAGATATATATATAGACAGATATAATTGTAGTAAAATTGCAATTTAAATTTAATAAATTTAAAATCCACCTTCCAACATAGATTCTCTGGGTGATTATCTGTATTATCATTAAGGCTTTCCACTGCCAAAGGAAAAAAAAAAAGTGAGTTCCTGATGGTGGCCTGCCGTCCACCCTCAGCACTCTCCATCTCACGGCTGCCCGCTCAGCCCATTCTCCAGGCCTTTCCTCAGCTCCCTCCCATCAGAAAGGTGATGCCCACAAGTCACCTGCTGGGGGGCTTCCCTGATAGTTTCCCGCCTGCTGCCCTCTGCCTGGTTTTCTCGTTTTCTGTCCACTCGTGACCTCACATTGTGGAGTCCCTTGAGCAGGTGTTTCCATCATCTGCCCCCTTATCCCCAGCAGACAAGCCTGGGACAGGGCTCCAGTGAGTGCATGTGAGATCGTCAGGGACCCCCACACCCCCACCACCATGCATGGAGCTGCCCCACATCTGGTCTCAGTTGGTGACCTCCAGGCCAGGCAGACATCTGAACGGGTAAGAATCTCGGCTCCTACTCACACCTGGAAAGGAGATCACACTGTTAATTTCATGAAATTAGTTCCGTTTCTAAGCTGCCACCAGCTAGCAGAAGAATCAACACCCTTGACTCAGGAGCTTGCTGGGCCCTCAGTGTCCTCCTCTGAGAAGTGGATCCTGACTCCTGGGTGGAGGGTGGTGGTGCTTCTGCAAGATGGTGTGAGGAAAGTGCTCAGCATAGCTCCCAACGCCCCGCCCTCTAGCCAGTTCTGTAAGCAAACACAGTGGGATTTGGAGTGGACAGGGAAGCCACCTTCCTGCTCCTCCTCACCTCCTCGTCCCTCCCAGGCAGTGGCTTGACAGCTGTTCCCAGGATCTGCTTTGAATTAAAAAGTGGTGTAGCTCTTTAAGAAAAGCATCCACCGCCCCCGCCGCCCTGCTGCCCCCTTTGAAGTCGCTGGCGCTGAAAGGTTCCCAGTGGCAGATCTGAGGGTTTGTTTCTGCCTCCCCAGAGGCCACGTGCGGATCACAGGGTGAGAGGGAGGGAGGGCCGAAGGTCACATGGCCTGCAGCCTCTATTGCAGCCAGCGCTGAGGACCAGCAGGCTGCTCGGATGGGGACCAGCCGACTGGAGCTCATTAGGGCTCAGCAGAGCCAGCAGCTGGGAAAACTAAGGAGGAGCTGTCTCTGGCCCTCTCCACAGGCCTGGGGCAGCCTGACCTCCCCCGCACCCTCTCACCTATATAGTGAGGAGCATGCCCTGGCACTTTGCAGATGGATGCTCTGGTGACACCCCCAAGAAGCCCCATCTCCACAGATGTGTAGGAAGCCCCTCCCATCCCCATCACCTTCCTCCCCTCAGCTTTGGAATGTGGCTGGTCCCAGGGGGACCCCGGTGGACCCTGACACTCCATAGTTAGCCCAGGTCAGCTATGGGTTGGCATCCAGGAGAGTCCTTCAGCCAGGATCGCCCACCAGCCAGGTGGGGCTGTGTGGGGAGGGTGGGCTGGGGTCAAACCTGGGGCCAGAAAACTCTACCAGTCCTCTGTTCACAGGCATGGGAGAGCGGGGCTTGCGGCAGAGTGACAGGCACATCTAGTACTCAGCTTCCTCCTTCAGCCCTAGAGGCTCTCACCCCTAAGTAAAGGGAGCTCTGATTCCCACGTGCTCCCATTCCAACGGTGAGGGGTGTATGGGTCCTTTCTGCAGGTGATCCCAAGGCTGCTCAGGCCAGGCCTGCAAATGGCCACCTGCAAACAGGAGAGGACAACTTCTGACATCATGCCTCAGAGTTGTTTGTAAAGGCCTGGAACTGACCAGGTGGCCCCAGACCCTGTACCAGACGGCTCCAGGGGATGGGCTTTTCTCATCAAGGCCCCAGGATGTGAACCGAAGGGGGTTTCTGCTGATGGAGAGCGGGGGGTCGGGGAAACCAAGCAGATTCAAGTTCTGAGATTGCGTGACCTCAACTTGAGGCCCCACCCCCAGCTCAAAGCTAGCTGTGGGCTCTTGGCTGGCTGGGGAGTAGGGGCTCCGTTCAGGGCAAGCCACTGGTTGGGGGTGTGGTGGTCTGCCCCACTTTCCTGCCCTCTTGGGCCTCAGAGGCCAGCAGCTGGGATGCAGAGCCGCCCAGGTGGTTGTGCAAGGCGGGGCGGCTGAGGCCAGCAGGGAACAGCTGGGCCCCAGACGGCAGGCAGCAGCTGCAGCCCAGAGCAGCCTTGTGCTGTTGGAGCCCTGGGCTCAGGGCCCTGGGGATCCCCAGGAGGGAGCCACCTATGTGATACGGGGCCGACCCAAGTCCAGGTAAGGACACTGAGTCTGGAGCCTCTGGACATCCTGAGACCCTGAAGGCCCAGTCCAACAGGTGGGATCCCCTGCACCACTGACTGCCCCCCACCATACATTCCTCCCCAGAGCCTGCTGGCCAGCAGGGACCCCAAGCCTACCCCAACTCGGGCTCTAGCTCTTGTTTCCCAAAATGTTCCATCTCTGATGCCCCCTTCCCAGAAACTAGGCACATGTGGACGCATATGGACAGGGCTTCTGGTGCGGCTCAGTAATAAAGAATTTACCTGCGATGCAGAAGATGCAGGAGACGCCACAGGTTAGATCCCTGAGTCAGGAAGATCCCCTGGAGGAGGGCTTGGCAACCCACTCCAGTATTCTTGCCTTGGAAAATCCCATAGAAAGAGGAGCCTGGCACACTCCAGTCCATAGGGTCGCACAGGGTCAGACACGACTGAAGTGGCTGAGCGTGTACCCATGCCACACGTGGACCGGTCTCATCAGTTCTTTCTGTGCTCCCTCCCCTACAACTTCCTCCCCAAAGGGCCAGCCCCTGAACCCCCATCCCATAGCTAAAGATGGCACTTCAAAAGAGGCAGAGGCTCCCCTCTGGGCTCTCATTTTCCTAGGCCTCCTTGCACCTGGGCATGCATAGGATCTAAGCTTGGCTAGAAGCACCTATTGCCCACCTGAACGGGAACCAGGAAGCCAAGAGACAGGAATGATGCAGAAACTACCTGGACATGGCAATGGTTTGGGGCAGGGTTGGCAGAAGCGTGAGTCCCACGTCCAGCGTATCTGGTGTCCATGGGCCATTGTTCCCACTTTTCCTCCTCAAGCTTGAGTGTCAGCCCTCCAGACATCACACAAGCCCCCTGTGCCCAGGACCGCAGTCTGCCTTGGTTCCTGAAGAATGGTTGGCATCCACTGGGGAGCAACAACCATCATTGATCACGTGCTCACTGACCTATACAAGTCCCGCCCCATTTCATGCTCCTATGACCCTGGAAGGCAGGTAGTATTCTCGTTCCCACCCTACAGATAATAAGCCTGAGGTTCAGAGAACCAGCTGCAGGCCCAGCAGGAGCAGATGTAGGCTCTCAGCCCCACGGCTACATCTGTTATTGTGTGGGTCACCATAGACATCTGTCTAATAAGTGAATAGTGGCATGCACATCCCATGTCCCAACTGAATCTCCAGGGTGGGACCAGCCTACCACATTCACTCACCTACCCTCCTTCCCTGCCAGTTACCTGGTGCTTCAGGCCTAGCCTGCTGACCACCACTGGTTAGACCCTTAGGTGTTTGGTTTTTTTTTTTTTTTTTAGGTAAAATTCATAATATAGAACCACTTTAGGGACTTTCCTGGTGGTCCATGGTTAAGAATCTGCCTTCCAAAGCAGGGGACATGGGTTCAATCCCTGGTCGGGGAACTCAGATCCCACATGCCACCGGGCAACTAAGCCCATGCACCACAACTAGAGAAGACCCCATGGGCCACACCTGGAGAAAGCCCAAGTGCTGAAAGGAAGAGACCATGAGCTGCATTGCACATCCAGCACAACCAAAACCAAAACCAAAGCAAACAAAAAAACCCTTAAGGTGCACAATCCCGTGGCATTTAGTACATTCACAGTGTTGTGCAACCATCACCACAGCCAATTTTAGAACATTTTCATCATCCCAAAAAGAAGCCCTGTACCCTTCAGCAGTCACTCCCTGCTCCTCCCTGTCCCCTGGAAATTAACAGTCTGCTTTTCTATCCCTATGGGATTCCCTGGTAGCTCAGAGGGTAAAGAATCTGGCTGCAATGCAAGAGATCAGAGTTCAATCACTGGGTCGGGAAGATCCCCTGGAGAAGGGAATGGCTACCCACTCTAGTATTCTTGCCTGGAGAATTCCATGGACAGAGGAGCTTGGCAGGGCTACAGTCCATGGAGTCACAAAGAGTTAGACAGGATTGAGCAAGAAAGGCCTTTCTATCTTTATTGATTTAGTTACTCTGGATATTTCATGTAAATGGAATCATAAGATATGTGGCCTTTTGTTTCTGGCTTATTTCACTTGCCTTATTGTTTTTAAGGTTCATCTATGTTGAAGCACGGGTCAGTACTTTATTCCTTTTCGTGGCTGAATAATAGTCCATTGTGTGGATGGACCACATTTTATTCATTATGGACGTTGGGTTGTTTCCCCCTTTTGGCTACAGTGAGTACTGCTTCTGTGAACAGTGATGGTTAGGCTTTTGTTTGAACACCTGTTTTCATCTCTCTTGGGATTGTACCTAGACGTGGAATTGCTGAGCCATGTGATAATTTTGTATGTAACTTTCTGCACAGCCACCAAACTGTTTCCATAGCAGCTATACTGTTTTATATTCCTGCCAGCAATGCATGGGCTCTAGTGTCTCCATACCCACACCAATGCTTGTTGTTTTCAATGTTTTCCTTTGTTTGTTTTTGTTTTGGCTGCACCACATGGCTTGCTGGATCTTAGTTCCCTGACCAGGAATTGATCCCGATCCTTGGCGGTGAAAGCACTGAGTGCGTCATAACCACTGGACTCCCAGGGAATTCCCTGCTTTCCATATTTTTTATCACAAACATCCTAGTGGGTGTGAGGTGTTATCTGAACTTCCACTGTTCAGTCCAGGATCCCTTTCCTCCCACGTGTCAGGGACACGGCGGCCTCTAGGCTGAGTGCAGGCAGCCTGGAAACTGAGGCCAACCTGCTGTCCTGGTAATCTCCGTCCCAGATTTTGGGAGCTGAAGACTGAATTGGAGGAGTCCGAGGTGCAGAAGGTAAAGCTGGCCCTTGAGGGAACAGAGCCAGTCTGTGAGAGTCGAGAGGAGAACGGGGTATGAACAGCTCCAGAAGGCTCTCGGAAGCTGTTGCCCCCAAGAGTTGGGGTCCGGGGTCTAAAGCTTTAAAGAAGAGGATGTGGGAAAGGCAGAGACACGGAAGGACAGGCAAGTTCTGGGGAAGGCTCTTCAATACTGCTAGAGGTGTTGAATAAAGCAAACAGGAACTCGTTTTGGTCAAAGTGCAGGCTAAATCTCATTACAGTAATGCCAGCGAGTGCAGCATGCAAGCTCCCCCCTCACACTGGAATTCCATTGGCAGTCATAACTGCCATTCCCGCAGCGCTGAGCACTTTCACGCATGGGCTCCCGTAATCCCACAACAGCCCTCTGATGGAGGTACGGTCGTTGCCCTGCTTTAAAGAAGAGGAAACGGAGGCACACAGAGAGGTCATGGAGCTTGCCCAGGATCTCCTGCCAGGAAATGGCTCAGAGCCAGGTCCATGTGAAGCAGAACTCTACGCAATCCTGCCATCCGGCTGGAAGCAGTATTTCCCTGCCTGGGACTTAGAATAACAGACTCTTAGATGGAGAAGGTTCCTGGGGCACGTTCTCCCCAATGCCTAGGAACACCTTCAAATGGGGGAATCTGTCTTTGAAGTGCCTGTCTCTGGCCAGTCCTATGGAGGGCCTGTATACTGACCTGACAACCGCAGTGTGGCAAGTGTGGGTTTTTGAATGAACAGAGCTCACACTCAGCTCTTCCGCTAGCACTTCTGAGTCTCCGGTCCCCTCAGCAGGAAAATGGGTGCCCAGCTGCCCTATGGGTGCCTGTGGGGAGGCCCTCTGTCACAGTCTGCCCTCTTCTCCATTGCATGATTCCAGCCAAGGCTGACCTCTGGGGCACCTCAGCCTGATACGAGGCTTCGAGGTTGAAGTTACAGTTTCAGCCTCACAGAGAAGCTCTCAAGGGCCCTGTCTGGTCTCTCACTGTGTCTTCTGAGAGACCGCTGGAGCAGCCTGGTGTGTGTGTGTGCAGGGTGGGTGTGGTAACTGTTTACCCCACAACTCATTACCCAGCCCAGGGACTGCTGAGGAGGACAGTGCTCGGGGCCAACAGGGCAGGAGGGGAAGGCAGGGGCAGTGGTCCCTGGTGTGGCCAGAGGCTCTGGCAACCTCTCTTCTCCTGCCTCAGAGGGGCTGCAGGTGCTTGCCTCCCTGGGGACACAGCTTCTCTACTGCCCCAAGTCAGGAGGGAGCTCAGGAAGCTGTGCCCCAGCTCTAGACCCCTGTCCCGAAAGGCAAGGTCTATTTCTTATCTTTGGAAGGGCTTAATAACATCCGCGAAGCTGTGGCTGGGAGGGGAATGAGAGGTCTTTCTACCAAAGCTGTCTATGGTGCTTAGTGTGTGTTGTGTGTGGGGCAAATAAATCCCCCTTTTTTTCTTTTGTCTGTCCACACAGCCCGGAACAAGCCCCTAAGTAAGCAGCTTCCCCCCCACCCCCCACACACATCCCATTTTGGATTCTGAGGAGAACTCTCCTTCTGTCCCCAGTGAGGTGCGCTGGGAAGGTGAGACGAAGGGCAGGTACACTTTATTGCCCGGAGGTCACTGAACAGAGACCAAGCCGGGAGCTCTTCCATCCTGGCCCACGCCCCGGTGTCGGCTGGGGCGGGGAGAGGTTCTTAGGGGTCCCTGGCTCAGGATGCAAAGCCAGAGCACACGCGGGGAGGAACCAGGACGTCACCCCGAGGCCCACTGACCTCGGTAAGTGGCGGCGCCCCCTCTGCCCCCACTGCCTCCGAGGGCCGCCCAGAATCTGTCCACCCAGGCGCGGGACAGGGCGACTCCCCCGTGGCGCCGTGCTGCGGCGCCCAGTCCCTCCGGCAGGTCGCCGAGGGCGCCGGGGCCTCGCGCCACACCTGTCCGCTCCTCCGGGAGGCCCCGGCGCCTCTGCTGCCGGCCCCTCGGCGCGGAGCCCTGTGTCCGCCGTCGCTTTGATCCCGGGGGCCCCGCTGGATAAAAGTCCCGGGCGGCTCCGCGCCAGCGCCAGAGGGGAGGCAGCCGAGCCGGGCGTACAGCGGGCTGGCGCTGGGCGAGCGACGCCAAGGAGCCGGGGCCGCGGGGCCGCCCGCGCGGGCCGCGGTGAGCGCGGGACTCCGGGCCGGTTCGGGGTGGGGGCTGCCGACCGAGGTGCCAGTCGCCCGCCGCTGCTCTGGGCCTGGGCGGCGGGAGCGAAGGGCCCCCGGCGGCTCAGGTGAGCCCCCAGCCCGTCGGGCCGACCCGCCGCGTGGCCAACCGAGCTCCCCCCCGCGCGGAAAAACCCCGCTCCTTCCCCGCTGGCCCCCGTGCGCCGCCCCTTCCAGCCGCCCGGGGGCGGGGGCGGCGGCGCCGGGCTGGCCGCGGTGAATGAGCCGCCGGGGCCGCCGGGCCGCGCTGCCCCCCACGGAGCCGGGCCGGGAGCGCCTCCGGCGGCCGCGGCGGGGTAGTCCAGGCCCCTCCGTCAGGCTTGCGGTTTGGGAAGAAAAGGCGATGCCTCCGCCAAGAAAAGAGCGAGCGCGGCCCCCTCCCCCTCCGCCGAGCCCGGGCGGCGGCGGCGGCGGCACATCTAACGCGCGGGCACCCGGGCCGCCGCGGCCCCCGCAAACTACGCCCAGGCTCGGCCCCCGCCGCTCATTGGCGCGGGCCGGAGCCAGCGCACCCAGACCCTGCGCTGCCCTCGGCCGGCCGCGCGCGGAGTCCCAGCTGCCCAGGCCGACGGCGCCCGGCCCCGAGAGCCTCGACGCCGAGCCGCCCGCGCCTCCTCGGCCGGGCCCAACGCGGGGAGCGGGGCGAGCGAGCAGGCGCGGCTGGCGCGCCGCGGCCCGGGCGCCCCCGGCCTGGCGCCCTCGCCACCGCGCCGCCTCAACGCCTCCTGCTCTCCGCAGGTGGCCGCGGGCCCGAGCGGTGCGGCCATGGGCCGAGGGGTGCGCGTGCTTCTGCTGCTGGGCCTTCTGCACTGGGCCGGGGGCGGCGAGGGCAGGAAGACCTGGCGGCGCCGAGGTCAGCAGCCACCCCCGCCGCCGCCCCCGCCGCGGGCCGAGGTGGCCCCGGCAGCCGGGCAACCGGTGGAGAGCTTCCCTCTGGACTTCACGGCCGTGGAGGGCAACATGGACAGCTTCATGGCACAGGTCAAGAGCCTGGCGCAGTCCCTGTACCCCTGCTCGGCGCAGCAGCTCAACGAAGACCTGCGCCTGCACCTCCTGCTCAACACGTCGGTGACCTGCAACGATGGCAGCCCGGCCGGGTAAGGCCTGCACCCGTCCACCGCGACCAGCGCGCCCCCGTCGGTGGCCCCGGGACCGCCGACTGCCTGGTCGCCAGCGGGTGCGCACCACCCGCCTCCCTGTCCCCGCTCAGACGCACGGAGCCTGCATTGGACCGTCCTTGCTGGCCGCAGCGGTGGTCGCCCACAAGGGAAAGGCTCCCGTCGGGCCTCGGAGGCGCTGGCTCCGGGGAGGGCCCTGCTAGGCGACTAGCTGCGCGGGGGTTGGGGCAGCGTTGGTCCTGGGCCAGCCCCGGGCACTGACCCCTCGGCCACAGGTACCCAGTCCCTGTGCTCGCGTTCTTCGTTCCCTGGGCGGGGAGATGGCAGTCCGCGAGTGGCCCTGACTCCAGCAAGAGGAGGTGACACAGCGGGGCGGAGAGACGCCTGCCGTCCGCACCTCCACCCCCATCCCAGCTCAACTCGCCCCGTCTGCTCCGGGCTGCTGCTGGGACTGCCAGAGATCCAGCCAGCCGGAGGAATAGACAGGGGGCGCAGGTGGGACAGAAGGACCTGGGGTGCGGCATTCACCCCCTCTCCAGCCCCTAGCAGATCAAGGAAGGATGCGAGGCTGAGGGTTGGGGAGGGGTTAGGGGTGCCCATGCCCTCAGTGACTGCACAGCCTGAGGAACACGACGTTAGGTCCGACCTTGGTAGGAAGGATGAGACCCCGCTTCGATGGCGCCCGCGCCCCTCCACGCCCGCCTGTGCGACCCGGTACCCCTGCCCCACGCACCCTCGAGAGTGCTTTTCACTCTCCAAGCCCCACTGCGCATCCCAGGAGGATCTGGAGCCCTGGCGAAGACCCCACCCCCCATCCCGCCTGGCCGCCGGCGCCGGGGTTACAGCGGGTCCCGCGCGGGGCGGGCCGTGGGGATTTTCCACGGACCACACAGCCCCTCGCCGCCCTTCCCCGCCTCGCGAGCGCCACCTCCCGGGACTGACCGCCGCTGGCCCGGCCGAGCGCGCTCTGCGGGGGCCTGTCCGCTGGCGCCCCCGTGCGGCCGGCGCGTGCCCGGCGACAGGTGGAATGACCCCTATCTCCCCGAGCTGGACCCTGCAGCCCCCGCTCGCCGTCCCCCCCACCCACCGCCATGACCACGCACTCCACTCACTTCCCTTGCAGCTACTACCTGAAGGAATCCAAGGGCAGCCGGCGATGGCTACTCTTTCTGGAAGGTGAGTCTCAGGTGCGGATGCAGCGGGGCAAGAGGAGGGTCCCCTCGGCACTGGACCCTGAGGTTGTGGGCTGTGCCCGCAGGAGGCTGGTACTGCTTCAACCGGGAGAACTGCGACTCCCGATATGACACCATGCGGCGCCTCATGAGCTCCAAGGACTGGCCCCGGACTCGCACAGGTCAGCTCGCCAGGGTTTGCCGAGGAATCCCCAGGAGGCGAGGGGAAGGGAAAGGGGCTCATAATTGGAAGTCCTGGAAGAAGCCTCTTCTCCTTCATTCCCTAGATCCCCAGAGAGGCCCCACCCCATCCGTCCCCCACCCCACCAAGGTTAGGGAACATTCACTCTAACATTTCATTCTTATTCCACAGGTAACTTCCCAGGGCTCACCCTGGCTACACAGTACAGAGCTGGTCCCTGGTCAAAGTAGCTGGTGGAAGGGGGGGAGGTTGAGGGTCATGTCCAAAAGTCACAGCCCAGCTGGGCATCCTGGTCATGGAGACTCCTTGGAGTAACTAAACCCATCCATTCCCCACTTCCCCAGCAACCTTAGTTCAGGTGGGTGTCACCACCCACCTCCTTGCTGGAGCTTGGTAGGATCCCTCCACATCCACTTACCTTCCTATAGTCTTCACCCCTGCCTGCATGCCCTGCTCCCACCAGAAAGACCCACTGCCTCTGTTCTTCCCTATCACAGGCACAGGGATCCTGTCCTCCCAGCCAGAGGAGAACCCCCACTGGTGGAACGCCAACATGGTGTAAGAGGGAGCCAGAAGGTCCTTTCTGGGGGAGGGGAGTTCTGTCTTGGGGGTCCTTTCTGGAGGCTCCTTCCTAAGAGGTTCTTAGGGGAAGTCCATCCTGGGGGATCCTGTCATTAAGGGGATCCAGTCCTGGGAGAGGTCCTTCCTAGGGAGGTCCTGTCCTCAGGAGTCCTTCCCGAGGAGGGTGATCCTTCCTGGGGTCCTCGGGCAACAGAGGAACATGGCAGGCTCACACCATCCATGTGTCACAGCTTCATCCCCTACTGCTCCAGCGATGTGTGGAGTGGGGCTTCATCCAAGTCTGAGAAGAGTGAGTCCCATGCCTTCCTTCCCCTCCACCCCCTCCCCCCCCACCCCCACAGAGGCAGGGCAGGGAGGACAAGCACTTGTGGGGAAATACAGACGTTCAGCCTTGTGACTCCCTCTAACCCTTCGATAGTGTGTCCCAGGGTGCCCGCCCCCAGCACCCACTGCCTGGCTTGTCCATGGCTGGCCTGACACTGGGGGAGGGGGGTCCTCACTCCTAGGTGTTCCCCGAGGAAGGGCCCCCAGCACAGTCTTGTGTACCTGACCCACCTTCCTTCAATCTACCCCTGCCCCTGTTCCCATCCTGTGGAAGACCCTCCAGATACCCAGCTATACCTGACCTCCTTCCAACCTGGGGATGGGAGGACTGGCTGTCCAGGCCACCACTTGAAGCCAGCTCTCCTTCTCTGTGCAGATGAGTACGCCTTCATGGGCACCCTCATCATCCGGGAGGTTGTGCGAGAGCTCCTGGGCAAAGGGCTGAGTGGGGCCAAGGTGCTGCTGCTGGCAGGGAGCAGGTGGGCTGGGCAGGGGCTGGGGTGGGAGTGTGGATGGAAGGGAGAAGATGGGGCTGAGCCAGGGCAGACGCATGGCCAGGAGGCTCAGCAACATGGGGCATCTCTGAGGTTTGGCTCCCGAATGCCATGTGGCTGGAAGCTGTCCCGCAGACGCTTCTGCCTCCGTGGTTGTTGGGTGTGAGGGAGGCTTTGGATCACAGTGACCTAGGCAGTTGACTAGGGGCTAGCTGTGGACTGATGCACCGCCAAGGGCTGGGGTCCCTGTAGGCAAGATCACACCCACTGGTCATTGTATCCTAGCGGGCATGTAGGGGACTCAGGGGTTGTCTAAGGAATGGACAGAGGGGCCTGGACCACAGAGTTCACCTTCATTTTCAGATGAGGGAACCGAGTCAGAGAGTGAGAAGTGGGGGAGGGAAGGAGGGGTGGGAGGAAGTGAGATGACCCTACACTTAGCTCTGTGTCAGTGCCTGGAGCTCTGCCAGCCCTTCTCTGCCTCCAACACCTTACACACAAACCCAGAACATGGTGGCAGCTCAGAATGTTCTTGGCTCCCTGTGCCCTGGGGAATGGGCTGGGGCTGGGCAGGCCTGTTGGGTGAGTGTCCTTCCTCAATCTGCCCCGCTTGACCTCCCACCTTCCCTGCAGTGCGGGGGGCACGGGGGTGCTGCTGAACGTGGACCGCGTGGCCGAGCAGCTGGAGGAGCTGGGCTATCCAGCCATCCAGGTGCGGGGCCTGGCTGACTCCGGCTGGTTCCTGGACAACAAGCAGTACCGCCGCACAGACTGCATCGACACCATCACCTGCGCGCCCACAGAGGCCATCCGCCGGGGCATCAGGTGCCCCGGGAGGGAGGGCCCATTCTGTGCAGAAGGCCTGGGATTGGGTGGCATCAGGGGGTGGAGGAGCTCGTGGGGGCTGGGTGGGAGCGGGGAGAGCAGCCTAACCTGCAGCGTGTGGCCTAGGTACTGGAACGGGGTGGTCCCGGAGCGCTGTCGGCGCCAGTTCAAGGAGGGCGAGGAATGGAACTGCTTCTTTGGCTACAAAGTCTACCCAACTCTGCGCTGTGAGTGGGAACGTAGGGTGGAGTGGGGGGTGGGGTTTGGCGGTGGGTGTCCAGCCTTTCTGTGTCTGCTGGAAACCCAGCCTGGAGTCCAGTCCTTAGAGGCTAGGCTCAGAGACCATTGCCACACCCAAGAAGGGTTGACAAAGTCATCTGAGCCTGGCCAGGACTTTCTCAGTTTTAGCACTAAACGTCCACTCAGTTCAAAGCAAACTAGGATGGTTGGTTACGCTGACCACACCCACGGTGAGGAACGTGCCTTGGAGTTGAATCCCAGTGCTGTCCCTGCGTGGGGCCTTGGCTGTCCCTCGCCAGCACCACGCTCGAAGCAACATAATCGCCATGTTTTGGTCAAAGCGGAGTCCTGGGAGCCAGGCCAAGGTGGGAGGAGGGAACGAGGCACCTCTTCAAGGCAGCGTGCCAGGGGGACTAGTCGCCAGCACTCTGCAGCCAGGGCCTGGCTGGCCTGTGAGCCTGCTGTGGATCTGGCTGTGGCCTCCGCCCCTGGAGCCTGGGGTGGGGGGCAGAGCTCCGAGGCGAGGCCCAGCTGAGCCATCCCCCCAGGCCCGGTGTTCGTGGTGCAGTGGCTGTTTGACGAGGCCCAGCTGACTGTGGACAATGTGCACCTCACGGGGCAGCCGGTGCAGGAGGGCCAATGGCTGTACATCCAGAACCTGGGCCGTGAGCTGCGGAACACACTCAAGGATGTGCCGTGAGTGTGTGGGGACCCCACTTGGCCCCCCAGATACATACTAAACCACTTGACTTGAAAAGAGAGGCTGCAAAGATGGAAAACAGGAAGCAGCCCAGGGTCCTTGAGGTGATAAACTGTGGTCAATGTAGACAAAGGGGTACTACCCAGCGCTAGAGAGGAGTGAGCAACTGAGCCGCTAAAAGAGGAGGAACTGTAAATGCATGTTACCAAGTGAAAGAAGCCAGTCTGAAAAGCCCACATATGGTGTGATTCCAACTCTATGACATCGAACCCAAGTCTTTTGCATCTCTTGCATTGGCAGGTGAATTCTTTACCACTGTGCCACCTGGGAAGCCCCTATGACATCCTGGAAAAGGCAAAACTATGGACACAGTAAAAAGATCAGTGGTGGCCAGGGGTTGGGAGAGAGAGGTATAAATAGGTGGAGAACAGTAGATGTTTAGGGCTGAGGAACTGCTCTGTATGGTACCACAACGGTGGACACGTGTCATTACGGTCGTAGTAGCGTTAGTCGCTCAGGCATGTCCGACTGCGACATGTAGCCTACCAGGCTCCTCTGTCCATGGAATGCTCCAGGCAAGAATACTGGAGTAGGTAGCTATTCCCCTGCCCAGGGGACCTTCACAAGCCAGGGACTGAAGCCTGGTCTCCTTCATATAGGCAGATTCTTTATCATCTAAGCCACCAGGGAAGCCCACGTGTCATTATACGTTTGTCTAGATTCATAGACAGTACAACTCCAAGGATGAACCCTGATGTAAACTACAGACTCTGGGTGGTGATAATGTGTCATCTAGGTTCATTGATTGTAACAAACATACCAACTGGTGGGGGATATTCATGATGGAGGAGGCTGTGAATGGATAAGAGCAGGGGATGAAAAAGAATCTATGTCTTCCATTCAATTTCAATGTGAACATAAAGCTTCTGTGAAAAACTAAAGTCTATTTAAAAACAAATATTCACCTGTCCAGCAGAGCCCCCACTCTGAGCAGGATTTGGAGGCAGAAAGGGACAGGGGTTAGTAGGGCACCTGGGAGCTGGTGGGGATAAGGCGTAGGGGGAGCCACTGGCCAACACAGCAAGCGGCAGGAGGGAAGTAGGAGCCAGGTAGGGGACAGCCTCCCAGGAGAGGAGCTGTGACCTATGCGCTTTGGGGTAGGGAAGGAGCTGAGGTGGGATGTGGTTGCTCACAGGTTGCCTTCTCCCTAACAGGGCCAGCTTTGCCCCCGCCTGCCTCTCTCACGAGATCATCATCCGAAGGTCAGTGCCCCCTGGCCCCAGGACCGCTCGTATCCATGGCTCTCGATCCAGACATCTGCAACGCCCCCATCCCCAGCAGGCCTGGCCACCAGCCTCCCCAGCTCTGGCTTCTTCTGAGGGTTTTCAAAACCACTTGCACAACCAGCTGTGTGGCAAGAACTCAGTGGTGGCAATGCCGTCCCCTGCTTTGGCCACACCCGAGTGATCCCCAACCTGGGTTTCTGTCTGCAGCCACTGGACAGACGTCCAGGTGAAGGGGACCTCGCTGCCCCGAGCGCTGCACTGCTGGGACCGAAGCCTCCACGACAGCCACAAGGCCAACAAAGCCCCCCTGAAGGGCTGCCCCATCCACCTGGTGGACAGCTGCCCCTGGCCCCACTGCAACCCCTCATGCCCCACCATCCGGGACCAGTTCACGGGGCAGGAGATGAATGTGGCCCAGTTCCTGATGCACATGGGCTTCGACGTGCAGACGGTAGCACAGCAGCAGGGCCTGGAGCCCAGTAAACTGCTGGGGATGCTGAGCAGTGGAAGCTAGGGCCCTTCACCCTGGCCATCTCCCCTCCAGGCCCTCCTGCCCTCCTAGGACCGCAGGGCCCCTGCCATCCCCACCCTGGGTCTGGATACCCTCCCTTGGCAACCTTCACTGTCTCTCTCCTACTGCCTCTGAGGGGCCCCAGCCAGAGATGGTGGACCTGCCATCAGCCTGGCTGTGGTCCTTGGCCCCCTCCTGCCCCTCCCTCCTGACACCCCCCCCATCCCCATCGCCTCATTCCTAACCGCCCCATACTCCCTCCACCTCCAACCCACGGTAGGGAGCCAGAAGCACTGGATTCCTCAGCCTCCAGCCCAGAAGGCATACTCCCCCAGCCCAGTCCCCCAGCCTCTCCTGCCCTTTTGTATTATTTTATAAAGTGACTTTTTTATTAATTTTTTAAAAAAAGAAAAATAAGCAAGAAATATATAGTGAATGATATTGTTTTGTAACATATTTTTTTTAAATAATGAAGAAAAGATAACAAAAGAGCCTCACCCTGTAGATGTGTTTATTTGAGGGGGTACTTTGCCTGCTTCACACCCCGACCTGACCCAGACCCCCTACAAACCCAGGGCAGCAGGGAGAAGCTGAGAGGGACTCCGGGGCCTTTTCCAACCTCTGCTCCTTCTGTTCATCCTTTCCACACACAGCAGCAAAGGGCCTGTCTCAGACAAGCCCCCAGCATGGTTTGGAGCTCCCTTTCCTCTTTATTTTGATCTTGGGGTGACATTCACGCCACACCTCCTCCATTTCTAAGGGCACGACTCGGCATTTGTACATCTACAGTGTTGTGTCTCCAACAGCAATCTCCACTTTCAAAACTTTATCACAAAACACTCCCTACCCAGCTAGCACATTCTTTGAAGTTTGTATTATATTTATTTTCACAACATCACACATGCACATGGTCCAGAATTTGAAAGAGGCAGAATTTT
Source organism: Bubalus bubalis (assembly GCF_019923935.1). Lineage (NCBI taxonomy): Eukaryota > Metazoa > Chordata > Mammalia > Artiodactyla > Bovidae > Bubalus > Bubalus bubalis. Next base: position 12,278,049 of record NC_059159.1, on the reverse strand, counting down.
GGAGGGTGAAAATTCTCCCTGTAGGCCAGCCCTTGATTCTGCTTCTGTGGTTAGTCCCAGAGGACACAGCCTCCCCATAAACACATACACACACACACACAAACATACACACAATCTTGTCCTTCCACATGTGACTGCACACCATACACTCGTTGCCTGGTTTCTACCTCCCGCTGCAACTTGGGACTGAAGAGAACATTCCCAGTCTTCAGTGAGCTCTGTGCGTCATACTGTCTTCAGGTACAAAGGGCCGCGTGACTAGCCCGTGTCAGTGCCACTGTGCACAGGCTCACGGGCCGGCATCTCCATGGAGGCACCCCGAGGTGGCATGTGCATCAAAGATAGTGAGCCCCTGTGGGTTTTGTGACATACTGATAAGCACCCCCTCCAAAGGTGGCCAGGTCATGACTCTCCAACAGACCTGGCTTCCTCAGCGTTCCCTGCACTAGGTGCCCCACACACATGACACCCTGATTCCCCCAGTGCCCAGCAAGTAGGTCTTATTACAAGCCTCAATTTGCAAATTGGGATACTGAGGCCCTGGGACTTCCCTGGTGGTTCAGTGGTTAAGAATCTGCCTCCTAATGCAGGGGACATGGGTTCGATCCCTGGTTGAGGAGTTAAGATCTCCCACATGCCTTGAGGCCACTAAGCCCCCGCACCCCCACCCCCAGCCACAACAAACGATCCCACATACTGAAACAAAGACTGATGCAGCCAAATATCTTAATAAATATTAAAAAAAAGAAAGAAACTGAGGCCCAGAGAGGCTATGCGAAGGGATAGAGGAAAGACTTGATGCAGCCAAATATCTTAATAAAAATTTTAAAAAAGAAACTGAGGCCTGAAGAGGCTATGTGAAGGGACAGAGGAAGGATTCATGCCTGGACCCTGCTCCTAGCCTCCGATCACCCAGTCTCTCTCAGGCAGCCTGCAGCTTCAATCCCAGAATAGGGAGCATCACGGAGACCTCATCCTCTCAACGGCCCCCCAAGACTGGGAGTATGCCCTGAGCTCTGGACCCACTGAAGTTGGCTTCCCCAAGGGGAGCTTAAATGGCCCATTTGTGGTTTCCTGTTTGGACGGCTCCTGTGGGAGGCCACAGAGTCTCACTGACCCAGGGAGACAGTGAGGTCAGGGAGGGGTGTGGCCAAAGGCTGGAGATGAAAGAAGGGGGACCCTGGGGTGGCTGCTGGCTTGGGGAGCAGCCTCTTTGGAGAGGCATGAACAGGGTTCCCAGCATGACAGTGGGCTTCCAGTGGGAGAGGGGGCTCAGTTCAGTTCAGTTCAGTTCAGTCGCTCAGTCGTGTCTGACTCTTTGCGACCCCATGAATTGCACCACGCCAGACCTCCCTGTCCATCACCAACTCCCGGAGTTCACTCAAACTCACGTCCATCGAGTCGGTGATGGGGGCTGGGAGGACCCAAAAGGGGCCTGGCCTTCACCTACCAGGGGAGACTTGCATGGATGGAGGGGTCCATGCTGCGGTCAGAGCTGGGCCTCTGGGGGAGGGACCCCAGAGGCGCTGGCTGGAGGCCAGTTCTTTGTGTGGAGAAGGGCGGCAGGTGGTGACATCAGCACAGACACTTGCCTTACTCTGTGTGAGGTAGACTGAAAAGAGTAACAGGGTGGCTTTGTGTGTCTTGGGCGTGCCAGGCCCACTGAACATTATACTTGTGGGTTAGGCCCAATGGGATTTCACCAAATGAATAAATCCTTTCTCCCCATGTTCCTGATAAAGAAGGAAGGAGGCTTAGCTTACCTCCAGCGTCTGTGCCTTACTGCGAGTGCTGTTGTTCAGTCGCTCAGTCATGTCTGACTCTTTGCAACCCCATGGACTACAGCACGCCAGCCTTCCCTGTCCTTCACCATCTCCCAGAGCTTGCTCAAACTCATGTCCATTGAGTCAGTGATGCCATCCAACAATCTCGTTCTCTGTTGTCCCCTTCTCCTCCTGCCTTCAATCTCTCCCAGCATCAGGGTCTTTTCTAATGATTTGGCTCTTCACATCAGGTGGCCAAAGTACTGTGGGTACCATTGGCAAAATGAGCCTGGGACCCATAAGGCGAGTGAGTGATGCCAAACCTGTAGTGTTCGGTGCATGATCAAAGTGATAGGCGGAACTGTCTACCCTGATGTCTCAACTTCTTTTATTTTTATTTTCTTTTTTTGGCTGAGCCACATTGCAGGTAGGATCTCAGTTCCCCAACCAGGGACTGAACCCATGCCCTCTGGAGTGGAAGTGGCCAATTTTTTTTTTTTAATTTAACTTTTTGGGCTACTTTGAGTCTTCATTGCTTTACCCAGGCTTCCCCTAGTTACAGCGAACAGAGGCTACTCTTCACTGCGGCACTCAGACTTCTCATTGCAGTGGCTTCTCTTGTTGCAGAGCATGGGCTCTAGGGCCCGAAGACTTCAGCAGTTACTGCTCTCAGTCTCTAGAGTGCATGCTCACTAGTTGTGGCCTATGGGCTTAGTTGCCCCGAGGCATATGGAATCTTTCCAGACCAGGGAACGAACCTTTGTCCCCTGCACTGGCAGGCAGATTCTTAACCACTGGACCACCAGAAAAGTCCAGATCGTGGTCTCTTACACCGTCTCCAGTAATGGAACCAGGGCTTCTTGGAAAATACCTGGTTCTAAGGCTGGCGAGAAATGCACAGGATGAACCTGGGATATCTCGCAGTGCCTGCAGTGAGGAGGTGCTGAAAACAAACCCCAACCCCCACTGATGGGGTATGTCAAGGCACACTTGGAAGGCTTTGAGCAACAGAATAAAAAATGTAGTTTTGGATTATAACCCAAAATATAAAATGAATGTCCTCAAGTCGATCCTGATATAAGTAAATAATTGAAGAAAGTTAAGTGGGGGAGAAAAGACCAACCTCTTTGAAGCATTCCAAATAATTTATGTCAATACTGTCCCCTCAAGGAGGGGGAGAATACACTCCCCTTAAGTGTGGGCCACAAGTGTGGGTCCCCTCCCCAGAGAGAACAGGATGGGAAGGGGGAGAAAGAAAGAGGAACTCCTCAGAGGTGACACCTGAAAGACACACCTCAGCCAAGTGATCAAGGGCAAAAGGTGAGGAGTCATGTTGAGAGCACGGCCCTCGGGGGACGTGATGAGAAGGGCTCTTCCCCTCTGTGGTCTTCCTCCCCAAACCCACAAGCCGAGACTAATAACGAGAAAAACATCAGACAGGCCAGCAGAGGGACAGTTTGTGCATCACTGCCCAGCCCTCCTCCAAACCACTGGGGCCATTCAAACCAAGAAAGTCTGAGAGACCCTCCTGGCCAAGAGCAGCTGAAGGAGACGTGATGGCTACTCGTCATGTGAGGTCAGGAAAGGTCCTGGAGCAGCCCGAGGGCATGAGGTTAAACCTGAGGAAACCTGAATCAATGCTAATAATAATGTATTGATATGATATGCCAATGTCTCATTAATTGTAACAATTGTTCTGAAAGATGTTTCCAATAGAACACACTGGATGTGAGGAATATAGGAGCTCTTCCAGTCAATTTCTTCTGTGTGTCTACTGTTGTTCTAGAAAATAAAGTCTATTTTAAAATTTTGTAAAAGCAAGTTTTGTGTTTTTTTTGGCCACACTATGTGGCACATGGGGTCTTAGTTCCCTGACCAGGGCTTGAACCCATGCCCCCTGCAGTAGAAGTGCAGTCTTAACCACCGGACTTCCAGGGAAGTCCTTTATTTAGTTATTTAAAAATTTTTTAAAGCAACTTTTTTTATTTATACAAGAATATAAACCTAACCATGTTTAGAACTGTAGCAAAATGTACTTCATTTATTTTTTTAAATTATTCTCTTTTCCTGGTTTAGGAAGTAATAGCTATTTAGTTTAAAACTGGGAAAATACTGAAAATCCAAAGAGCAGAAGCACCCGCTGCGCCACACCTTGGAGGTGATGGCAGGGCATCCTCAGGCATTTACCCAGCCTTTCTATCTTCCGATGCAGATGTGCCACGGGCCCTTTAGTCTCCCACACTGCCCCTGTGATCTCCTGCCTCGTCACTGTTCTTCTACAAGGTGATCTCAAGGCAGCCTGAGTGTACCTCACACGGATGTTCCTTAGTCTACTCACCAGTCCCTACTGTTGAACTTTAGGTGACTTCCAACCAAACTCACTTAAAATTTTGTTGGCATTTCCATAGTATGAGAAGCTGTCAATCCAGAATCACTGTGCTTCTGTAATTGTGACACATTAGCAAAAGCTCAAAAGCAGAAGACATTGCTGCCAAGCAGCACAGTGGCCAACCAGTTGGGAGTCGGTGTCTAGAACCAGAAGCATGGCCCATGCCAGGGTCCAGGGATCCTCACCACGGGTCCAGCCATGAAGCGCTTCCCTTAACCATGGTGGGGCCCAGAGCTCCCCCGGGGCTTTGTGGGTGGGCAGAACCCGACTGGCAAAGCAAAGAAAGATGACTTTGCTGTGATTTGTTCTCAGACTCTCAAGGTGTCTTTCAGAAAAGGAGCTGATACTTTTTTTTTTTAATTGAAATATAGTTGATTTACAATGTTGTGCTAGTTTCTGCTGTACAGTAAAGTGATTCAGTTATACATATATGTATGTATTCCTTTTTTATTTACTTTAAATTTGAGGATAATTGCTTAAAATACTCTATTGGGTTCTACTATATACCAACATGAATCAGCCATAGGTTGTATTTGTATGTCCCCTCCCTTCTGAACCTCCCTCCCACCTCACACCTGCTCCCACCCCTCTAGGTTGTCAGAGCACCAGATTTGAGCTCCCTGCATCATACAGCAAATTTCCACTGGCTATCTAATTTTATATATGGTTATGTATACCTTTGAAAGCTAGTCTTTCCATTTGTCCCACCTTCTCCTTCCTCCTGTGTTTGTAATTCTGTCCTCTATGTCTCTGTCTCCATTGCTGCTCTACAGAGGGTTCATCAATACCACCTTCCCAGATCCCATATATATGCATTAATATACGTTATCTGTCTTTCTCTTCCTGACGTACTTCACTCTGTATAATAGGCTCTAGGTTCATCCAGCTTATCAGAACTGAGTCACATGCATTCCTTTTTATGGCTGAGTGATATTGCACTGTGTATATGTACCACTGCTTCTTTATCCATTTATCGTTCGATGGATATCTAGCTTGCTTCCATGTCATAGCTGCGATGAACACTGGGGTACGTGTCTTTTTCAATTATCGTTTCCTGAAGGTATAGGCCCAGTAGCAGGATTGTTGGGTCATACGGTAGCTTTATTCCTAGTATTTTTAAGGAATCTCTATACTGTTCTCCTGGGACACGACTGAGCGACTGAACTGAACTGATACTGTTCTCCGTGGTGGCTATATCAATTTGCATTTCCACCAACAGTGCAAGAGGGTTCCCTTTTCTCCATACTCTCTCCAGAATTTATTGTTTGTAGATTTTTTGACGATGGCCATTCTGACTGGTACGAGGTGATACCTCATCGCAGTTTTGATTTGCATTTCTCTAATAATGAGCGAGGTTGAGCATCTTTTCAAGTGTTTATTAGCCATCTGTATGTCTTCTCAGGAGAAATGTCTATTTAGGTCTTTTGCCACTTAATAAAAATAATTTTATTGATTTGTTTATTTTTGGCTGTGCTGAGTCTTCTCTTTAGTTGCGGCAAGTGGGGGCTACTCTCTAGCTGCACTGCACGGGCTTCTCATTGCTGTGGTTTCTCTTGTTGTGGAACATGGGCTCTAGGGCATGTGGGCTCTAGAGCACAGGTTCAATAGTTGTGGCCCACAACCTTAATTGCTCTGCGGCATGTGGAATCCTCCCAGATCAGGGATCGAAACTGTCTCTTGCATTGGCAGGCAGATTCTTTACCACTGAGCCACCGGGGAAGCCCCTTCTGCCCACTTTTTGATTGCGTTGTTTGTTTTTCTGGTACAGAGCTGCATGAGTTGCTTGTATATTTTGGGGAGTAATCCTTCCTCAGTTGTTCCATGTGATATTATTTCCTCCCATCCTGAGGGTTGTCTTTTCACCTTGTTTATAGTTTCCTTTGCTGTGCAAAAGCTTTCAAGTTTAATTAGGTCCCATTTGCTTATTTTTGTTTTTATTTCCATTGCTCTAGGAGGTGAGTGATAAAGGATCTTGCTGTGATTTATGTGATACAGTGTTCTGCCTATGTTTTCTTCTAAGAGTTTTATAGTTTCTGGTCTTTAAGCCATTTTGAGTTTATTTTTGTGTACAGCGATAGGAAGTGCCCTGATTTCATTCTTCTACACATAACTGTCCAGTTTTCCCAGCACCACTTATTGACAAGACCGTCCCTTCTCCATCGTATATTCTTGCCATCTTTGTCAAAGATAAGGTGCCTATAGGTGCGTGGGCTTTACCTCTGGGCTTTCTGTCTTGTTCCATTGGTCTATATTTCTGTTTTTGTGCCAGTACCATACTGTCTTGATGACTATATGTATGTATTCTTTTCATTTTCTTTTTTCATCATGGTTTATTACAGGACATTGAATACAGTCCCCTGTGGTATACAGTAGGACCTTGCTGTTCGCCTAGGAAGCCCACACATGGGCACAGCAGTCACTTAAGTGGGTCAGGAAAAGCTGGGCCCAGGAGAGGACTCAAGCCTGGACATAGCTCCCTGGCAGGCCCAAGCCAGATCGCTGATCGCAGCTCTAGGCATACCCATGCAGGCACAGGGTGGCTGCTGGAAGCTGGGCAGCTCAGGCCAAGAGTTTCAGTTTCCTCACATGGAGAAGGAAAGTAAGGATGCCAAAGGTGGGCATCTTGCTTCCCAGAGAGTTCCAGCATATGGTACTGACTTCAGCTTGACTGGTACCTGAGATTCCCTCACTGAGGTCCCCCCTCCACACCCACACAATGACCCCCATCCCCAGCACAGCACCCACTGCCATGTTCAGCCCTGCAGGCCAGCCACACCAGCCACAGCTCTCGCCTGGTCAGGCCCAGATGAAAGACTCCAGGCTCCGAAGGGCCAATTGGACTTTGAGTGGGGCCAGGTGGAGGGCTAGTTGGCATTCCTGGCACTGCAGGACAGCCACGGACACGGGTCCCAGGATGCCACTTCACCTGGGCTCCATACCCTCACTCAGAACCCGGTGGCCCCAACCACTTTCAGGGAGCTTCTCGGCCAGGCTTCCCAAGATGGTCATGTTGTTGTGCCTCGCCTCTGCCCAGTGTCTGTCAACCCATTTTTCAATTTGGTTTCCGGGCTTCATTGTGCCAGAAAATGGAGGCACAGTGCAGTGTCTGATTTTGAGGAAGGGGATCAACTTCCGGTGGAGAAGGCCAGTCAGGTGCCTGTCTCACCCGCCACGCCGGCCACAGAGCGCCTGAGAGGCTGCCTCCTACCTGCACAGGTGTGCTGGTATCCCTGAGTACCTGGGGACACCCCAAAGTGCCCAAGGCTTCAGGTGCTACAACCTGAACCCCTTTGGTTGGGGGTATGAAGGGAATAGAAACAGAGGCCAAGAGTACTGCAAGGCTGATGCCCCAAGGACAGTTTGTGTGGTCGAGAAATGTGGGCATGTTCACTGTTAGGATTTGCTGAGCTATGAACTTGGGCTGAAGTTTGCACATGTCTGCTTGAGATAAACTAAACTGTCCGCTCTGTGCAAGACTTCCTTCCAGGTTTCTCTGATCAGGGGGCAGAAGGGTTTGGAACCAGCTTGTCTGTACCCCTGAAGCCTAAGGCCCCGTGCTCCCCTCATTCCCTTGTCCAGGGTCAGGAGCACCTGCTGCAGATGCCTGGAGAGAAGGTGGGTTATCCTTCCTAAGGGGCTCCATAAAAAGTTTTCCTAGTGAGACCTCACTGCCCACTCTGCTCCACCGCAGTGTCCAGACAACTGTCTCAGAGGGCCTGCAAACCCTCCGAACAGCAACAGGAATCCTGTGTTTACAATCATGTTAACTGCTCTGGAAACATCGCCAACAATCATGTTGTCGGATGACCAGCACAATTCAGCTTTTAAAGAGGGTGTGTGTTCATGGAGAATGCTGCCCATAAGAAGCATAAAGGGATGCCAGGATGCCTGGGAGAATCACAGGGGCACGAGACATGGACACCACCCCAACCAGATGGTCAAACTTCTTACTCTGGATGTACAGCCATTGTGATTCTCCTGACAGGTGACATCTCCCACATGGTTTTCCTGCCAAGGGCATTTAGCCAGGATCTAAACATGAGCAAACAGACAGAACACGCTGAAAGACCACCAATAAAGCTGCCAGCTGGGGCATTTAAAAAAAAATCAGTGTTACGGCAACCCACTCCAGTATTCATGCCTGGAAAATCCCATGGACCAAGGAGCCTGGTGGGCTACAATCTATGGGGTCGCAAAGAGTCGGACACGACTGAGCGACTTCTGTGTTTTTGAAGCTCAAAGGGATATGGGCCACTGAAACAGATATAAACCAGGGCAGAATTTCTTAAAGAAGTAACAGATTAGTTAGTTACAACATCAAGACAAATAGAATTGAAAGAGAGATGCTACCAAGAGTTGGGCAGTACTGCTTAAATAATGCTCAAGAGTTTCTATTCTTAAATTGTTTCCTCTTGAGAGAAGATGAGCAGCACTGGGCCCACTCAACTCTGCCTTTTTTTGTTCCCCACTTTGGTTATGTGTTGTTACTTTCGGAATTGCACTTTTTTCACCTTGTCATAGTAGCTGCCAAAGTGTGTTTTTATAAACATGGGGTTCTAGAGCGCTGGCTTCCTGGGGCAGAGGAAAGAAAGAAATGCGTGTTGTACAAAATAAGTACGTTCATATGTTTAATAAAATAGTTCTATTATTGAAAAAAAAATCAGTGTTATGAAATATATTTAAAAGAGAGAGAGAGACTATTCTAGAATAAAGGAAAGTGAAAAACATGACGGCCAAATGCAATGTACAATTCCAATTAAATCCTGGCACAAAAACTTTAAATGCTATAAGATGTATTTCCAGGACAGGTGGGGAAAACTGAAAGACTATGTATTATATGCTTAGTCGCTCAGTCTTGTCCAACTCTTCACGACCCCATGGACTGTAGCCCATCAGGCTCCTCTGTCCATGGGGATTCTCCAGGAAAGAATAGAGTGGGTTGCCATTTCCTCCTCCAGGCGATCTTCCCAACCCAGGGATCAAACCCAGGTCTCCCTCATTGCAGGTGGATTCTTTACCGACTGAGCCACCAGGGAAGCCCATGACTGTGTATTAGGTGATCATTCTTCAATTTCCCAAGTGTGGCCACTGAGTTCAGGTTCTGCAGGAGAATGGCCTCCCTCTTAGGTGTCCATGGAAGTATCTAGTGGAGAATTGTCACATTGCCAGAATTAATGTTATTATTAATTATCAATGGAGGAGGAGAAACAGCATGGACAGGGCAAAATATTAATAATTCTTGAATCTGGGTGAAAGACATATGAGTGTTCATTGTGCTATTTTGAAACTCGTCTGTAAATCTGAAACTTTTCTAAGTGGAAAGTTGGGGGAAATACACAAAAGACTGTACTTATAATTGTCTCTCTGTGTCACAAGGGATAGGTTCTAGGACTACCCCCAGTCACACCACCAGGATACCAAAATCCACTGATATCCATGTCCCTTGTATAAAACGGCATAATATTATGCACATCCTCTCGTACACTTTATTTTATTTTTATTTATTTATTGGCCACACCTTATGGCTTTCAGGATTTAATTCCCCAACCAGGGACTGAACCCAGGGACACGAGAGTGGAAGTGCCATGTTCTAATCAGTTGACCACCAGGTAATTCCTCTCCTCAATACTTTGAATCATCTCTAGGTAACTTATAATACCTAATAGAAAGTCAATATTCAGGCAACTGAACCCAGGTGATAGAATAGTAGGCAAATTAATTACACTTTTCATGTGTTGATTGGGCCTGAACAAAAACTACTTTCACGGTCAAATTTTTTTTTTCCTTTTCAAAAACATTTCATATATTTTTAATATTTTATTTTATTTTAATACTTATTTATTTGGCTGTGCTGCCCTAGGTCTGGTTGTGGCACGTGAACTCTTGGCTGTGGTGTGTGGGATCTAGTTCCCCAACCAGGTATCAAACCTGGGCCCCTACATTGAGGAGGCCACAGAGTCTTAGCCACTGGACCACCAAGGAAGTCCCTATTGTTAATATTTTAGGCTAAAAATGGGAGAGTTGAGTTTTTCCTAGGATTTTACATGACTAGGAGGATCAAGTAAAAGTTCCATTATAATCCCCACAAATAAAAGCTAAAACTCAGCCCCCAGGTCAGGGTGAACAGAATGAGGGTGGGCACCTTCGGGAGGAGGGTCTCCACTCCCCTTCCCCGCCACCTCCCAGGAATCAGAGCTGAGTGCTGGCTGAGGGACAAGGACAATGGGGTCCTGACACCATCCCAGCTCTGAACCAAGCCCCGCGGGCCTCCCGGATAGACTGCTGCCTCAGAGTGGCTGCTGCCCTCTTCTCTCTGTGCCCCTCCCCCAGCACTGCTGCCCGAGGCTGCTCGAGCTGGGGCGCCTGGTCCCTTCTGCTCTTTTCCCTCCGCCTCTCCCCCGGCAACGCAGCTGACTGACCGACAGAAGCAGGTGCTTCAGAGGCGGAGGCGGTGCCAGCGGCCAAGGGGTTAATGGCTGGGGCTTGGCGGGACGCAAGGGTCAGATGTCGCTCTGGGATGGGGACAGGCACTCAGGCTGCTATTCCGGGGCTCTGATCCCGGTCGCCTATTTATAGCGCTGGGGGGGCCTCGGCCCCCCCACATACACACAGGCGGCAGAGAGGCTGCTCTGCTGCAATGTCACCGGCGGCGTCACCGCCACTGCAGGCTGCCGGCACCTGCCACTGCCGCAGGAGACGGAGCCGAGAGAGACCCCACGGTTTACGGGCACTGTGTGAGGCGAGGACGCGGCCGGCCATATGGGCAGCACCATGGAGCCCCCCGGGGGCGGCTACCTGCACCTGGGTGCCGTGACATCTCCCGTGGGCACAGCCCGTGTGCTGCAGCTGGTCTTTGGCTGCACCACCTTCAGCCTGGTGGCCCACAGGGGTGGCTTCTCGGGCGTTCAGGGCACCTTCTGCGTGGCGGCCTGGGGTTTCTGCTTTGCGCTCTCCCTCCTGGTGGTGGCCTGCGAGTTCACCCGGCTACACGGCTGTCTGCGCCTGTCCTGGGGAAACTTCACAGCGGCCTTCGCCATGTTCGCCACGCTGCTGTCCGCTACAGCGGCGGTCATCTACCCACTGTACTTCACCCGGCTGGAGTGTCCGCCTGAGCCCGAGGGCTGCACGGCCAGGAACTTCCGCCTGGCAGCCAGCGTCTTCGCCGGGCTCCTCTTCTTGGCCTACGCTACGGAGGTGGCCCTGACCCGGGCCCGGCCAGGCCAGGTGGCCAGCTACATGGCCACAGTGTCAGGCCTCCTCAAGATCGTCCAGGCCTTCGTGGCCTGCATCATATTTGGGGCGCTGGTCCATGACAGCCGCTATGGGCGCTACGTGGCTACCCAATGGTGTGTGGCCGTCTACAGCCTTTGCTTCCTGGCCACAGTGGTGGTGGTGATCCTGAGTGTGCTGGGTCACACGGGGGGCCTGGGCTGCCCCTTCGACCGTGTGGTTGTGGTATACACCTTCCTGGCCGTGCTCCTCTACCTCAGCGCTGCAGTGATCTGGCCCGTCTTCTGCTTCGACCCCAAGTACGGTGAGCCTGGGCGGCCCCCCGACTGCCCGAGGGGCAGCTGCCCCTGGGACAGCCAGCTGGTGGTGGCCACCTTCACTTACGTCAACCTGCTCCTCTACATCGCCGACCTGGCCTACTCCCAGAGGATCCGCTTCGTGCCCACCTTCTAGCATAACAGGTGGCAGTAGCCCACCCATCTCTGCTCTCCAGGGGCTCAGGCATCATGAGAGGACCCAGGTGAACCCAGACCCATGAGGACGAATTGGAGGGAGGCGGCCAAGAGAGTCATGCCTGGGCTTCTGGCAGTGCTCAGCGGTGCAGCTCAGGGAGGCACAGAGAGGGGACAGAGGGGCAGGAAGCCATGAACAGGTCACGGGGGAGGAGTCTCACCAGGCAACTCCCACTCTATCTCTCTGTCTCTCTCTCGTTCTCTCTCTCTCTTTCCATCTCTCTCCATTTCCTGGCACACCCTCCCTCAGTGCTGGCCCCTGTAACACATGAGAAGCCTTTGAAGCAGGCACTCTTGTGACCCACTATGCGGATGGGGACCTTGAGACCAGGATTACAAAGTTAACCCAAAAGCAGTGTCTGGAGACCACATCTAGGTTGAGTCACCTAAGTAGAGTTGAAAAGCGACAATTCCCAGAGGTGTGGGAAGGGGTCAGAAGGGAACCCAGGAGAGGGCCAGAACCAGGTCAGCGGAGGAGCGTGGGAAGCCAGTGCTTCCTCTGGCCTTGGAGGGGGCAGTTTCTGGAACCCTGGAAAGATCCAGGCAGATACCCTCCTGCTGGGGTATCTGTGCCCGAATGAGGAGAGGAGCCAGGAACTAGGACCCCGCCTTGCCCACCTCTGGTGGCCACAGCCTCGGAAGCCGAGCAAGGACTCTAGAGTGGTCGCATAGGGCAGCCTCAGCAAGCTAGAGAACGCAGGCTTGGAGGGGCCCATAGCAGCCAGCAACACTGCTAAGGGCACAGCACACTAGGAAGACACTGGGTTCTCACCCACCAGGGAGCCACCGCTGAGCCCCCAGCATCTACCCCGATGTAGCAGCTCCTGCCGTACCTGCCAAGGACCCGGGGGGGCTGGCCTGGGGCAGCCCTGATCCAGAGGAGGACCAGCTTGGGGCAGCCACTGAGACACGAACCTGTGTACCAGGCACCCCCTGGTGCTCACAGACCAACGACCTCCACTCAAGAGTTCCTTTGCCTGGTAGCTGACCACAAGGGCCTGCTGGGGCCACTGCTCTCCACACTCCAGCCAGCTTCTCCCACTCAAGGGCCCAGATTGGGCCAGCTTGGAGCAGACCACTAGCTGCCCAAGCACAGTAGCCGCTCAGCCCATAGCCTGGCCCAGGGCCTTGAGCAGGAAATAAACACCAACGCTGATTTGCACTGAGTAGTTTCTGCTAAGGGGGTGGTGGCCACCTGCACCTCTTGGGCCATCTGCCACAATGTTCCCAGAGAAGAGCCTAGACTAGACCTGGCTGAGTAAGGAGGCAGCCGTGGCGGGGGAGGGGGGTGCTGGTATACTGGGTGTGTGGGGGGGCAGCCTCCCCAGGAAGTAGTGGGTGACAGCAAGGGGAAGATGGGGGTGGGGAGTTAGCACCCCCACCACCACTGCGGTTCCCAGGGGTCCTGGGCATGGCAGTGGGCAGAGGGGCCACTACACTCGTGGTAGCAGAGCCCAAGCAGCTTTTAGGCACAGGGTCCGAGGGCTCCCTGTGCTGGCACCATGCACAGTAAGAGAGACATGGCCTGTCTGCCCACTGGGGAGGGCACACGCACAGGGGTCCTTCACCTGCAGAGGCCCGAGTTCAGCAGCAGATCCAGGAGGGGGCAGGAGCCCCTGTGTCCCGAGGTGTCCTGACAGCTCTGCTGACTAAGGAGGGTGGGGGTTGGAAGCATGTTACTAGGTGACAAAGGCGCCTACGGGCCACACCCTTCTCAGCCCACAGGGAGGCCTTAACAGTTTTCCTTCCTTTTCTAATCCAGTTTCTGAAATGAGTTTTCTGTCACACGTCCCCAGTTTGTTCACTGCCCTGTGATCTTCTGCCCCCAAAGGTCCATCCACTCTAAATTTCAAAGGTCCTGAGCGGAGAGACAGAGGGGGAGGAGAGGGGTTCCAGGGCTCAAGATAAGCGTAGCAGATGTCCTCTGTCTCCCAGGAGGCTGCACTGGGAAATGTCCTCATGATATTCACTCCTTGGATCAGAGGACTCTTTCTTTTTGGAGAAAGGAGTTATTTGTTGTTGTCACGCGAAAAACAATACTTTTTAAAGGATGGACTCTGTTCTCTGATGATATGTGCGCGGTGGGTGCTAAGTCGTTTCAGTCACGTCTGACTCTTTGCAACCCCATGGACTGTAGCCCACCAGGCTCCTCTAGCCATAGAATTCTCCAGGCAAGAATACTGGAGGGGGTTGCCAGGCCTTCCTCCAGGGGATCTTCCATACCCAGGATGGAACCTGGGTCGCTTGCATTGCAGGCACATTCTTTCCCCACTGAGCCACCTGGGAGGCCCCCTCTCTAATAATATACAGTCAAAACACGGTAGGATCCCCGGCTTTACATCTATGCGTTTGAGTCTGGGCCACTCCCTGAGCAATCCATTTTGGACCGGAACTTACAACAGCTCCTCCCTCAGAGGGCGAGGACTGAACGCCACAATAAACACAAGGAAGCCTGAACATCTGCTGTGTACACGAGCTCACTGCACAGTGGTCTGGTGGTGTCGGTGTTGGTCATTATTATGTCAAGAACTCACAGCCCTGCTTTCTGGGGCTGCTGCTGCTGCTGCTGCTGCTAAGTCGCTTCAGTAGTGTCCGACTCTGTGCGACCCCATAGACGGCAGCCCACCAGGCTCTGCCATCCCTCGGATTCTCCAGGCAAGAACACTGGAGTGGGTTGCCATTTCTTTCTCCAATGCATGAAAGTGAAGTCGCTCAGTCGTGTCCAAGTCTTCGCTTTCTGGGGCACAAACATCCAAATACACTGAAATTACATTTCAGAACAGCTTGTCATCATTTAAGATACAGAACCAAAAAAAAAAAAGCAGGGGAGGGGATGGGTTGTTAATGAGAATCGCTTCTTACTTTTGCTCTTAACTTTGCTGCTGACTGGGACTCCAGACTATTCTGAACCCCAAAAGCAGGCTCAGTTCAAATGAGCCCTGAGCATGTCCTTCACAAAGATAGCTAGAGATCTTTTGAGAATCTTTTGAGAATCCAGGGCCAAAAGATTTCGTGGACCCTGCAGACAAGATGTCAAGAGACATGGGGTGCTCTGTGGGAACTTGGGCCATTAGGAGGTCATCTTCCTCTGTCTACTGGTTGACCACTACCTACCCCGAGAGCCTGTTTGGGGAGGGTCACGGTGGTAATAGGCCAGTGACCCCCAGGGCCATGTAGTTTTAAAAGGGCGCCTGAGCCTGAGACTAACAGAGGGGAAACTAGTGGGTAAGGAAGGGGTACAGATCTCAGGGGGAGGGACCTGGATTTCCCAGGTGCCTCCCAGTTTTGAGATTCTGAGAAAGCCCAGAGCTGTCTCTCCAGTTTCCACACCTCCGGATATAATTAAAAAAAAAAAATTTAAGTGACAAAATACAGTATCAAAATAGTGTTTTACCTTAAATGCTATTTGATAAATTGTTTTCAATCCCCCGTTCCCGAAAATAAAGCAAGAAGCCTAGCAAGTAATTAAAAAAAAAAAAAAAGCATTACAAGAAAGAAAGGAAAAAATCCTAGCTAGTTGTACTCTTCCATACTCGATGATCAAGTTAATAACATGTCTGGACTCAGCGAGCAAGAGCCGCGTCCGTGTTCAAACTACAGGGCCCCACGAGGGGAGCCGAAGCCCAGGGCCGCTCTTTGAGAACCCGGCTGCTGCCGCCCCTCCCCCGCCGCTCTCGGTCCTCAAGCGCGGTCCGGGTTCGGGTGGGTAAGGGTCCAGAGCCCGGGCTGGGGGTAGCGGGGTGCGGGTTCTCAAGCGCGGGGTCGACAGGGCCTAGGGGGCGGGGGCGGGGGGGCCGGGGCGAGCGGATGATGCAACGGCCCCTCGGCACCTCCCGCGCCGCTGGATTGGCCGGCTCCAGGGCGGCCGCGCCGCGGATTGGCTGGGGCGGCGGAGGTGGGGCCCCCGGGAGTGGGTGCCGCGTGGCGGGCGCGGCGGTGCAGACTGGGGGCGACACGTACCGGGTAACTGGGTTATCGGGGTCCAGGCTGAAGTCGGGCTTGGGCGGGCGGTGGTACTGCGGGAGGGAAATGTGGGTCCGTGCCCTCGCCTTCGGCCTGGAGTGGGCTCGGACCTGGGGAGGTGTGGGCGTGGGGAGGGGATTCGGGCGTGGGTGCGTCGGGGCGCAGATGATTCGTCTCCCCACCCCAAGCAGCTGCCGACCTCTTCCGGAGGCGGGCGCGCCTCTCCCTGCTCCCTGTGTCCGGGACCCTCGGGAACCGATCGGGAAGCCGCGGTGGGCGGGGCACCGGAGTAGGGGAGAGTTAGACCGGCTGAGATAGGGCGGGTGCGGGGGGACTCCCGGTGGCGGTGGAGTGACCAGAGCTGGCACTGTCTGCCTAACTTCTTGGGCTGGATTCTGCCCCATCGTCCCGCCTTGTTCTTGCAGAGCCGGTGCCAGCTGAGAGGGCGGTGGGCGCAGACCTCCAGACACTATGAGCGTGGGCTTCATCGGGGCTGGCCAGTTGGCCTTTGCGCTGGCCAAGGGCTTCACAGCAGCAGGTAGGCTCTACGGCTAGGAAAGGACAAACGTTAAGAGGGTGGGTGGTTACCCTTCTCCAGGCTGGGAGTGAGTCGGGATAATATGCCTCCTTTGAGCCCTGTGGGAAACGGTAGTCTTGGGAAGTTTGGAGTAAGGTGGTGGTTGCTGTTTTACCCTGGGGTGGGGGGATTTCTGTTCTTCCTGGGATGTGGGGGAGGGATGCCAGGCCTGGCCTTGAGGGAGGGACTCTTGACTCCTGCAGGTGTTGTTGCTGCCCACAAGATAATGGCCAGTTCTCCAGACATGGACCTGGCCACCGTTTCTGCCCTCAGGGTAGGTGCAGGGTTGGAGGGTGACTGGGAGGCTGTCCCTCTGGAGGTTGGTCAGTATTTCTGGAAGCCAGTGTGTGACAGCCTTGACCCTGGAAGACTAGGAGTAGGGGCCCCAGTGGGCGGCACCATGCCACAGTCCCCCACACCAATGAGAAGAGGGTCCCTGGACAAGACTATCTTAAGACTCTGCCTCTTGGACTACAGATGGCTTCCCTCCCTCAGCTCTTGGGACCTTCGTCGGGCACATGTGCAGCTGGTGGGGAAAGGGTGCTGGTCAGGAATGCGGTTCCCTTAGTGGAGCCCCCACAAGGGGTCACAGTCACAGTGTGGGGGCCAGGACAGACATCCAAGGGCTGAACACAGCTTCAGTTTGCCATAGCTGAGTGATGGCTCCAAGGGTGCTGGCAGGTTCCCAGCTAAAGACTACTATCTACAGCACTACTCACACCTGGAGGGCACGGGGCAGG
The DNA here is from genome assembly GCF_019923935.1 of Bubalus bubalis. NCBI lineage: Eukaryota > Metazoa > Chordata > Mammalia > Artiodactyla > Bovidae > Bubalus > Bubalus bubalis. Next base: position 12,260,875 of record NC_059159.1, on the reverse strand, counting down.
GGTCTAGGGGCTGCAGACCCAGGTGGGCTGGGCCTGGACTGCGGGCAGTTTCCCTTTTCCGCCCACAAAAGGGTTACCTTTCAGAGCAGAATGCTTCCTCCGCCTTGGGGTGGGAGTGGCAGTTAGAGAATGTCAGCGCCCCATGCCCTGAGCCGCTAGCCCTGCCATGCTGACATTCCCAGAATCCTCTATGATGAGGGGCTTTGTGAGGGGCTTTTGGCCTGGGGGGGACACTGGGGGGGCAGCCAGCCACGAATCACAGGCTGAGCCTGCCTGGGCGCTCCCTGCAGAAGATGGGGGTGAACCTCACGCACCACAACAAGGAGACCGTGCAGCACAGCGACGTGCTCTTCCTGGCCGTGAAGCCACACATCATCCCCTTCATCCTGGATGAGATTGCCGCCAACATTGAGGCTCGGCACATCGTGGTATCCTGTGCAGCCGGTGTCACCATCAGCTCCATCGAGAAGGTGGGCATTGCGGCTCAAGGCTGGCTTGAGGGTTTGGAGATGGGGCAGATGTGTGCGCTGCAGGGGGCTCAGGAGTCCTAGCCTGCTCCACACCTGGGGTCCCCCACCTGTGAAGTGGGTGCATTGGTGCAGCCTGTAGAGCTCAGGAAGTGTTCGGTTGGGTGAGCTGGGTGAGAACATTCACACCCACATCCAGCACAGCCCGCAGGGCAAGGGGCCAGGATGGACACACAGCTGGTTTCTCCTCCAGAAGCTGACGGCATTCCAGCCAGCTCCCAAAGTCATCCGCTGCATGACCAACACGCCGGTCGTGGTGCGGGAAGGGGCCACAGTGTATGCCACAGGCACCCACGCCCAGGTGGAGGACGGGAGGCTCCTGGAGCAGCTCATGAGCAGCGTGGGCTTCTGCACGGAGGTGGAGGAGGACCTGATTGATGCCGTCACGGGGCTCAGTGGCAGTGGCCCAGCCTATGTGAGAACTGGGGAGGGGCAGGGGCAAGTAGGCGGTTCCCAGGACCTCAGGGCATGTCTCCCCATCTTCCACGCTCCTCCTTGCTCTGGACTCCTGCGGGCAGAGCTACTGCAGACCCATCGCACACAGTGGTTCCCAACTACTGCCCACCAACTCGGTCATTCACACAGCAGCTGTTTATAGAGCTCTGGCCGGGCAGTGGGTAGGGCACGGGGAGCCATGAGGTTCCCTGGGGTTGTTGTCCTAAGCAGTGCCTGGAGGAAAATGAGAATGGGCCTGGGACAGTGGCTTAAACGCTTTCTCCCTGCAGGCATTCACAGCCCTGGACGCACTGGCTGATGGAGGTGTGAAGATGGGACTTCCAAGACGCCTGGCAGTCCGCCTCGGGGCCCAGGCTTTGCTGGTTAGTGTTTTTTCTGACCCTCTGGTGGGGGCCACTCCTTGCCAGGACCAAGACTGGTGCATTGGGGCGGATGGGTGGAGAGTCAGTGGGTGTGGCTGGGATGGGGTGGGGGCAGTACCTTCACAACCTTCAGCCCCTCTGTCTGGCTTTAGGGGGCTGCCAAGATGCTACTGGACTCTGAACAGCACCCAGGCCAACTCAAGGACAACGTCTGCTCACCAGGCGGGGCCACGATCCACGCCTTGCACGTGCTGGAGAGCGGGGGCTTTCGCTCGCTGCTCATCAAGGCCGTGGAGGCCTCCTGCACCCGCACACGGTGGGCCTCAGCCACTGCCCACCCACTCTGTCACTGGCTCAGCAGATGGTTATCGAGCTTTGACCTGGCAGTGGGCAGGGCACGGGGAGCCCTGGGGTTGCAGTGTACAGCATCCCTCACCATCCCCCATCATGCTGTGAGGAGGCGCTGCCTCCCAGGCCCAGGCTGTGCTCCTCATTGTTTCATCACTTGTGGCCTTTTGACCGGGGTGGTCATCCAAGCCAGGGAGGCAGGCCAGAAGGAAATCTCTGTGGGGCTGATGATACCACCTTCCTCTTGGCCTTGCGGGGAGAGTGAGAGATGCGCGGGAGGTACTGGCACAACGTCAGCGCAGTCAGTGAAAGCTGAAAGAGCAGGGGACAGACACGGTGTGGCATCTTGGCTCAGAGTCCCTGTTGCAAGTTCAGGACTGCAGGATGGACAGGCCTGTTTCTCAGCATCCTGCCTGCCCTCCAGTCCAAGCCCCCAGGCTTCTCTACCACTGTCTGACAGTGACGCTAGAACATAGCATTGCCCTCTGGGTGCCAGCCTGCAAAGGAGGCAGATGAGGCCCGTGTCCCGTGCTCAGGGCTGAGAGGGCTCCATGACTCAGGTGCTGCTGGTAGATTTGGTGACCCTGAGCTGACCTGAATGGGGTGAGCGGCAGATGGATGGCAGTGTAGGGGAGGGGTGGCTGGCAAAGGGCATTGCAGGGACAAAGGCCCTGAGGTAGGAGTGACAGCGCAGCAGCTCCCTGCTGGAAGCCATGGACTTCCTCCCACTTCCCTCTTGGGCCCCTGAGCTTGGAAGGAGGTGGGGCCCTGGATGCATCCCTCCTCACTGTCTCCCCAGAGAGCTGCAGTCCATGGCCGACCAGGAGAAGGTCTCACCAGCTGCCATCAAGAAAACCATCCTGGACAAGGTGAAACTAGACTCCCCTCCCAGCGCCTCACTGGCCCCTTCTGGCCACTCCAAGCTGCTGCCCCGCAGCATGGCCCCAGCAGGCAAGCAGGACTGAGGGGTCGAGCCTGCCTGTGGGCCACTCTCCGCCTTCTCCTGGGCTCACAGCTCTTGCGCTGGGAGTATCTAGCCCCAGGCTACACAGGGTGTCCTCACATTGATCCACACTGCCCATGGCTTGGTCCACTCGGATCCGCGAGTCATAGCCAGGGACGGGGCACATCACCTCCCAGTGGGAACCTCCATGGTCCCCCAAGCGTGTCCTGGTCCAAAACAAGGATTCTCTGGCCTCAGCCTCCTGATTCTTCCGTCCCCAAACCACGTCAGGACCACCTTCCTCCAAAGCTCAGGAGGCTTGAGGGGGCTTTACTTTCCCCCCTCAGCATTAGCTGGCTTCAGCTTGAGTACAAAGGTCAAGGCCCCACCCCTCCCCACCCTCACCACGAAGGCCCACCCAAAGAGAGCATCTGCCCTTTCCCCACTCACCTTTCCTCAGTGTGGGAAGGACCTGAGGGTCCCCGACATCCCGCAGAAGAGCCCATGGTTCTTGGCCAGCAGGACATTTGAGAAAAAGGTTCTTCAGTCAGTTGGACTTCTGAGGCCCCAACACTCACGCCATCATCTCCCTTTCCTAGCCTGACCCACAGACGCTGTCAGCTCTGTCTCTTAACTTTTTAGGTTAAATAAATTGGTTTCCAGCCCCAATGCCTGGACTTGCAACTTTGTCCCCTCGTGGGGAGGGAGGCTCCCACCTGTGCCGGAGGGTCATTGCTGTCCGGTATAACATTGAAGTCTGGCCCCCACATGCCCAGAGCCCTACATTCCAAGGCAGCCAGCCTGGCTGGTGGGGCTGAGCCTTCCAGTGAGCAGAGCGCAAGGGGGCTTCTGGGGAAAGTCACTAGAGGCATGACTGGAAGCTGGTACCATAGCTGGTCTTGGCAGGCCCTGCTGTGGCGGGGAGGGGTACCAGCCTCAGCACTCTGCGCCTCTTGGTTTGGTGGAGGCTGGTGGAGACAGATGTCTCCCCAGCTTACCCAGGCAAGGCCAAGGGCAGATAAGGAAGAAGCCCCTTAGGAAGATGTGTTAGAGTTCTTCAGAGGAATAACCAGTAGGAGATGGCTTATATATATATAAAACAGGATTTATCATGTTTTATATATGTTGCAAAGCTCATATCATGATTTATCATGAGAAATTGGCTCACAATTATGGAGTCAAGCAGGCAGGTTGGAGACCCACAGAGAACCAGTATTTCAATTTGAAGGCCATCAGGCAGGGTGAACTGACGTAGACAGGTGAGGTCTGAAGTCGTCTGATGGACAATTCTGTCTTACTCTGCAGAGAGTCAGTCTTCTATTCAGGCCTTCAACTGCTTCAGTGATGCTCACCCACATAAGGAGGGCAATCTGCTTTATTGATTAAAATGTTAATTTGGTCTAATGTTGAAGTCTACTGATGTACATGTTACTTTCATACAAAAATGCCCTTGCAGAAGTAGTATTTGATCACCCCATGGCCCAGTCAGGTTGACTTAAAATTATCCATCATCAGAGGCCCACAAGATCAGAGGAGCTGGTGAGGGTCAGAACCTTTTCTGGGGCCAAGAGGGCTCACATTTGTTTGATGAACAGTTACTGAGCATGAAGACAAGGCCCCTTGCCTCCAGAGGTTCACAATCACACACACACCTGAGTGAGTATGTCAGAGGAGCAAGACGGGGCATCTGTAGGGTGTTGGTGGGGGGGGCACCCAGGTGAAGCGATGGGTCCTGGGAGGGTGAGGAGAGGGGATCAGGAGAGCCCCTGGATAGAGGTTTTCCAGGAACCGCATTGCAAGGTCTCAGCTCTGGTTCATTTCCTTCCCCTAGGCCCACTTAAGACCAAAGCCCTGTGCAAATGTGGTGGGAGCACTCTGGGGACAAGGACATGGTCTTCCAAATCTATGGGAGACAGAAAAAACAGTTAAGGGGCAAGACTACAGCAGTTAGGGCTTCCCTGGTGGCTCAGTTGTAAAGAATCCACCTGCCAATGAAGGAGACACAGGAGACTCTGGTTCGATCCCTGGGTTGGGAAGATCGCCTGGAAGAGGAAATGGCAACCCACTTCAGCATTCTTCCTTGGAAAATGCCACAGACAGAGGAGCCTGGTGGGCTACAGACCATGGGGTCGCAAAGAGTCGGACACAACTGAGCACGCACGCACACAAGGGGCAAGACTACATTCCCTCGTCCCTGTCAGGGTGGCCTCCAGAGTCCCAGTCATTCCCCACGTACCAAGTGCCCAAGGCCCTCCTGAGGCCTGGAGTCCCTGCAGGGCCCCCCTAGGGCATGAGCCCCTGGCATCTCATGCTGGTGGGTAGAAGCATGAGTGGGCTATGGGCCTCACCTGGCAGAATAATTGACAGTGCGGGGAGACCCTGGCACCATCCCTCTGGGGGAAACGTGTCCTGGACGAGATGGTCCCACAGACTGCACATTTGCCCAGGACCAAAGCTTCTCCTTGACTGTTCCCTTCAAGTCAAGGTCAGTCTCACTGTTGGAGCGCCTCCTGTGTGTCAGGTGTCTACCAATAAGACAAGGGGGTCTTGCTGCTCCCACACGTGCCCTGGTCTGGGGTTTGGAGAAAGCCAGAAGGTGGTTCCAAAGTAAGGAATCACCTGTCGCAGCCTCGGAGGAGGCACAGGGATCCAGACAAACTTTGCAACAAGCTTTGTGCTACCCCGTGAAGAACACACTGGGTTTCAGCCAGCAGGTCTGTGAACCTTGATTCCAACCACCAAAGGCCAGAGATGGGGAAGTGTGGCAGAGCCACACAGGCCCGAGAAGGGATGTGATGTGGGGAGAATGCTATGAGGTGTTTGGTATCCTGCAGGAAGTGACACCTGCGGAAATCCCTGCAAGTATGAGCAGACCTAAGCAGAGCAGGACAGAAGAAGAGCCTGCAGCTGGTGGTGAGGATGCGAGAGGTCCAAGAAGACCTCTTTCTTGGCCTCAGGGGCAAGTCTTTGCGGTCTAGTACATTAAGAGTTGAGGGTGGGATTTCCCTGGTGGTCCAGTGGGTTAAGAATCCACCTGCAAAAGCAGGGGACGTGGGTTTAGTCTCTGGTCCAGGAAGATTCCACATACTGTGGGGCAACTTAGCCTGTGTGCCACAACTACTGAGGCTGTGTTCTAGAGCCCAAGAGTCACAACTACAGAGCCCACACATCTAGAGTCCGTGCTGTACAATGAGAAGCCACTGCAATAAGAAGGCCTCATTTGCTGCAACTAGAGAAAAACCCACGCAATGAAGGCCCAGCGCAATCAAAAATTTAAAAAAAAATTAAGAAGAGTTGAGGGCTTTAGAAGTCTCTCCCTGGGTATAATAAGGCCCTATAATCTGTGAGACTCAGGCTACACCCAGTGCAGGGGGACACACCTTGCCCTTAAAGAACACAGACAGGATGATAAGACAACCACATGCTGCTGCTACTGCTGCTAAGTCGCTTCAGTCGTGTCTGACTCTGTGCGACCCCATAGATGGCAGCCCACCAGTCTCCCCCGTCCCTGGGATTCTCCAGGCAAGAACACTGGAGTGGATTGCCATTTCCTCCTCCAATGCATGAAAATGAAAAGTGAAAGTGAAGTCGCTCCTCCATCCATGGGATTTTCCAGGCAAGAGTACTGGAGTGGGTCGCCACCCGTTTCCCTTGTTTCTTACAGAACCGGTCTAATTGTAGAACAGTATTATACTTAAGAGACCCTCCAACTGGCCACTGTTCGCCGTCCTCCAATGGATACTGAGGCCATGCAGTATCACATAGGAAGACCAGGTGTGTCTTCTTTAAGCCCTGGGGCTTAAATCTATCAAATCTATCCCAGTTTTTCAGGATACAGTTCAAAGGAGTGAGGCTGGAATTGTTAGCTCCCATCTTGTCCTGAAGGATCCAAAGTAGGTGATTGCAAAGTAGGTCCTGTGGGATTCTGAGGGAATTAGAGTCTGGGAGAGAGAGCTGCTGACAGCTTGTTGTCTCCTGGCTTTGGGGGCCTCCTGGGTTGGCCTCCATTATTCATTCAGTGGCACTGAATCCCCCTGAGGACAGGCAACCTCTCACTCATTCTTCTTTCAGCTCACCTGATCCCTCTGACCTGCCTGGCAGGGTAGGTCCCCCTTCCTGGCTTTACACTTGAGAAGGTAAATCCAGAACTTCAAAGTAGAAATTAGATCCCTTCAATTTCCCGTCTGCCTTTTGTCACCTTTTTCTCTGGGAATTTTGAAGAACCGTGAGAACTTACAGAAAGTTCAGGAGCAGACATGGACCGGTGACCTGAGTTCCAGGCAGATGCTGATGAAACAGGAAAGGAAAGGTATAATTCCTACATCAACTGTTAATTCAACAGATGTTTACCCCTCACTCACTCTGAGCCAGATGTGTTCCAGGGACCACCTGAGTCCTTGTGAGGTCTCAGGATGTTGGGTGAAGACAGATTACACTACAGGAAGGATGCTGGAAGTGGCAGACAGACCTAAGTTTTGAATCCTGGACAAGCCTTTCACCTCCGGGAGTATGTGGGTCTTCCGTGAGCCAGGCCAACGTTCCTGGCAGGGCTGAGGCCCGCTCCAGTTACGGAGGCAGTGCATGCAGAGTCTGACAGGCGGCATCAGAACTACCGTGAGAATCTTCTCCGTTATGTGTGGGACCTCTGATCCGCATCTGTACCCTGGACACGTGGCCTTTGAAATGTCCTGCACACAAGGCGCAGGAGAATAGTTGAGCAGGATAGCCAGGCCCCGCCTTGAAGGGGGCGTGGCTGACCGGGAGCGCGCTCCTGGGCTAGTCCCGCGAGACCTCACCCACCGGGCGCGGCGCACGTTGCCCAGGCGACGGCGCCTGGGTGCGCAGGCGCAGTGCAGGCGTGCCCCGCCCCCGCCGCCGCCGCCGCCGCACCTTCCCCTTTAAGCCCCAGCCGGTCGCGTCGCCGCTTCATGAATGGAGCCCACGTGACCAAACATCATGTGACGTCTGTGGAGCGGCGGCGGCGGTGGCTGTGGCGGCTGTGGCGGCGGCGAATCCCGAGCCCCGAGCCTGGTCCAGCCCGGCCTTCCCAACGCGCTCGGCGCGGCCCGCGCAGGCGGCGAGCCCCCACTCTGGTCCCGGAGTACTCGCTCGGCCAGCCCAGCGCGGCCTCGGAGTGCCCACCCCGCCCCGCCCCGGCCTCGGCCCGCCGGGCCCGCAGTGTGGTGGGTGAGTGCGGCGGCGGCCCGGCCAGGGCCGGACGGAGGGTGGCCGGGGATTCCAGGCCGGGGACGGGTGCTTGCGGGGCTGCGGCTCCTCCCGGCGGCGCGGGCCGGGTACTTAGGTCTTTGGGTCTGCCTGTGCCCTGCTGGCGGCCCGTGCCTCGATTTCCCCACCGGTCAGGAGCGGTTCCTGGCCTCTGAGCCGGGGGTAATGGGGTGGGCGCAGGGGCGCTCAGGGGCAGGGCGGGGCGTGTTCTGGGATGGCTAGGTAAAGCCGGGCGTCCTGGAGGGAGGGGCGGTCTGGGTGGCGGGAGGAAAGGGTGGGGTCGAGCAGGGCGCCCAGGGCTCCGCGGAAGAGCTCGGCGGCTCCGGCCTGAGCTGTTGATTCATCAGGTGTCTGTGTCAAGGCTTCCCTGGCGCGGGGTCTTTGGCAGGCTGGGGGCAGGAGGCGGCACGTGGGGGGCGGGATGGGAAGACCCTGCCCGCGCCGGCTTCGCTCCGTCACACGCGTGCCAGAGCCCAGAGGGAGACTTGCTGAGTCATCAGCATGAGGTCACTAGATGCTCGTCCTAATGCCTGGGGGGATTTGAGCTAGGGGCCTGAGAGGCCGGGAAACGAAGGGTGAGAGGGAAACCGTGGGAAGTTAGAAGGGGCCAGGCCCCAGGCTGGGGCGCCTGCTTGTTTGGGCTGATACGTGAGTTTACGATAGGAGGGTGAGGAGTAAACGGAGCAGTCACGGTGCAGGTTATCCCGGGGTAGAGGGTGAAGCCCCTGGTGTGTCCATCCCCTCCCAGGCAGGCTTTTCTCAGGCTGCTGGTCCCTGACCCGCCTCTGGGACAGTTCCCCAAACTGGGAAATAGTTCTGAGAAGAGGGGAGGAGCTTAGGGGGGGCCGTCCCAGCGGGCTGGGAAGTAGGCTTTCCCTGTGGCTGGTGTGGTTGGCCAGGCCCAGCTGTCTCAGGTGGGAAGACATGAGGCAGTGGGAGAAGGAGGGGTGCCTGTACTTGAGTCCTCGGTGACAGTGGACAGTTCAGGGGGCAAGTCGGTGCAGCTCTACCAGGAAATTGGCAAAGGAGAGGAAGCATAAGGACTTAGACTTCAGGGGAGTGAGGTGTCTGGTGACCAGGCTTTGGCTTTCTTCACAGCCTGGCCTTGGGGTCTGAGTGGTGGTAACTTTGAGGGTGGACTGGTGTGATGGCAGGAGTTGACGCATCCTGGTCACCCCAGAGTGGTTCCACTTGAGGTTGGGGCTCAGTACTGTGCAGGTTAGCAAAGAACGTGGCCCTTCTGGGTGTCAGGCCAGTGGTAGGGACTCCTGGGGAGTGACAGCCTGAGGGTGGTGTGGCCTGAACTACTTTTCCTGGGTTTATGAGTGGTTCCTGGTCTAAAGGGTTAGGGGAGCTCTCCGTCTAGACCAGAGCTGACTACTCTTGCCCAGGGGTTCATGGCTAGCCAAGGCTGACCTTGTGGTTTGTCCTCCTTCCTCTCCAGCCCTGGACTTATAGATGCCAGGTGTTTTAACACTTAAGCTGATCTTTTGACTGGAATTCTATGCTCCAGGAACATGTAGATTCTTCTCAGCTACTTATGCTCTGGTGGAAATTGTTTTAGACATTTTACAAAGGGCTTCTGGAGAAGGTTGTTCTAAAGGTCAGGGTGGGAGTGCAGTGGTCTTAGGTGAGGGTGCCAGAGTGACCAAGGCCACACCTGCCAGGGCAGTTTGGCCACTGGTGTTTGCGATCAGGAGAAGGAGCTGGGGTGGACTGGCCTCCTGTCTGTTGTCCACACCCGGGAAAGAGGATGGAGCTCGCTCCCCTTTCTGGCTGGCTCTCAGCTTGAATGAGTGGCCCTGGGTACCTTGGTGGATTCCTGCCCTTGGGACCACCCATGCCTTCTCCACAAGGTGTGCTCAGCCTTAGTGGCAGCAGAGACAAAAAACAGGGTAAAGGTTCTCCTTGATCCGGCCTCTGAAATCCCCTCCCTCTGGTTTCTTGTGGAGCCCTGAGCCATCAGTCCAAGCCCATGCCCAAAAGTTGTCTCCCTCCCAGCAGTGTGAGTCCGAAGGTAGTGGAGACCAGGCCAGGAGGTCGGGAGTCCCCGCTTTGCTGAGACCCGCCCCTCCCCTTCACGAGCAGTGCACAGGCACACCTTTGATTAGGAGGCGATTGGCTACACTTGTGCTGAGTTCAGGGCTTCTGTGGAGGGTGAAATCTGCCGAGGAGGCACTTTTCAGCTCCCAGCCGCCACGCTCGGCACTTTTCTGTGTGATCTCTTCAGGAAGTCACCGTGTGCTCAGCATTTGGGGGTGGGGGGTGGGGGGAGGATGGCGTGTGGGAAAAGCTGGTGCCGGGGCTTTTCCTTCGTGCTGACAGTGGAGGACCAATGCAGTGACCCTTGACCTGGACTCAGGGCTCGGGGAGCCCTTCTGGCTCCCCCTGGAGGACCTGGCTCCTGCAGTAGGCATGGGGCCCTGAAGACCTTGTGACCTCCAGCTCCTCTGCCCCACCCTCTACTCTGGAAGAGCGGTGGTGCCATAGCCTCTCCAGGAGGGCACCACAATCCTGGTTAGGCCTCCATTTACCTCCCTGCCTCTAACCTGGAAGATCACAGAGGGAGCAAGGGGACAGAGGTGGTCCAGCTGAGCCAGGAATCCAGGACTCAGTGAGGAGCAGTGTCCTTGGCAGGGCTGCAAAAAGTGAGGGCAGGATGCAGAAAAGATGACCAAGTGGGTGGGTGAGGGGGCCCTCTGGGTTTTATTCCCTGCCCTGTGGGTGGGGACCCCAACCAGGGAGCCAGAGAACAGTCACTGGCCAGAAAGGACTGAGCAGGCCCCTGGGGGGTCAGTTGTGGGCACTCTTGTGAAATACCCTGGATGGGGTGGGGCAGGGGCACAAAAAGCTGCAACCAAAGCCACAGGATGGTTACTCCATCGGCAGCAGAGGTGGACAAAGAGGGCACGGGGCTGGGCTCCCCTGGCAGGAGTGTCTGCCACCAGGAGGGTGGGGAGCTCCCACCCATCCTAAAGACAAAATCAGAGCGGCTTGGACAACTCCGCTTGCTACTCTTCAAACTGAGCAGTCTAGGAGAATTGGCAGTCTCCTGCATCCTCCCCTCTGCTCCAGTCCCCAGTGGGGACAGCCCACTGAGCTTTGTCCCAGGCGGCTTAGGGGAGGTAGAACCCTGGCCCCGACCCTCACCTGCTGTTGGCCAGGCTGGCCTTCGCCGCCCCAGCAGCTTGCTGCTGCCAGTCCCTTGGGGCTGTGTTGGCTGGCGGCCTCGGGGAGTGCCAGGCCGGTGAGAGAGCAGAGAGCGGGAGCGATGTGCTGAGTCAGCATGACTCGCCAGGAACAGCCGTGCTCTGGGGCGCACTGGGGTTATTTTTAAAGCTCCCGGCTTCCTTCTAGGCTGGCCCCTCCCGCATCCTTCTAATCTCTACCCACCGCTCCCGGCCCCTTTTCTTGCCTCTGCCTCCCTAATAGCCCTTCAGTTCCCCTTCCCCCATCTGACCCTCCTAGCCTCCCACCTAGTTCCCTAGGGGCAGGGTGGACAGGGAGCAACCCAACTCAGAGGCCAGGTATCAAAGGGAAGGGGCAGGCAAGGGGTGAGGCTGGGGTGGGGGGTGGATGGGTGTCTTCCCCTGGGTAGACAGAGGGTGTCAGAGGGGCTCAAGTGTCTTTGTGGATTGGGGAGGGAAAGGGAGTGGTCTCCAAGGTCCTGACCTTCGCTCCCTGTCTCGCAGAGTGCCTGCTTGCTGTGCCCTCCGGGTTATGACGACCCCCAATAAAGGAAACAAGGCCTTGAAGGTGAGCAGATAGGGTGGGAAGCGTCTCAGGGCTGGGGTGGCACAGGGGCGATGGCCCCCACTTGGCCCATGACCTCGTGTGCTGTGCCCTCCCCAGGTGAAGCGGGAGCCGGGAGAGAATGGCACCAGCCTGACGGACGAGGAGCTGGTGACCATGTCGGTGCGGGAGCTGAACCAGCACCTGCGGGGCCTGTCGAAGGAGGAGATCATCCAGCTGAAGCAGCGCCGGCGCACGCTCAAGAACCGCGGCTATGCCGCCAGCTGCCGTGTGAAGCGGGTGACCCAGAAGGAGGAGCTGGAAAAGCAGAAGGCGGAGCTGCAGCAGGAGGTGGAGAAGCTGGCCTCTGAGAACGCCAGCATGAAGCTGGAGCTTGATGCCCTGCGCTCCAAGTACGAGGCCCTGCAGAACTTCGCCAGGACCGTGGCCCGAAGCCCTGTGGCGCCAGCTCGGGGTCCCCTTGCTGCTGGCTTGGGGCCCCTCGTCCCTGGCAAGGTGGCTGCCACCAGCGTCATCACAATAGTAAAGTCCAAGACGGACGCCCGGTCGTAGGGACACACTTGGCCAGGCGGGTCTGCAAGGGGCCAGTAGGCGCATGGCAAATTCGGCAGCCCTGTCCCCTTCTTCCTCCCTCGTCTTCCTCTTCTCTCCTTTTCCTCCTCTCCTACCTCCTCCCTTCCCTGCAAAGCACAACCTGCACCCCAGGGGCGCTGGGCTGAGCCCCTTCGATCTCGTCTTTGTCATCGTGTGTTTTGTACGTTGGGATTGGTCAGTTTGGCGGTGACGTGGGGTCGCCCCCACCCCCTGTGTACCATGGGCAGATGGGCTTGGAGTCCAGTCAGCCTGTGGGAGTGGACAGAGGAAGATCAAGCGGGTTCTCTGGGGCATGGGTGTCCCCGAGCACGGAGGGCTGCAGGGCAAGAGAGGCTGTTCTCACTATGGAGTGGCCCACAGGCTCTGACGGCCACCAGGTTAGCAGGAGGCCAGGAGGTTCATTCTCAGCCCAGCCCACAGGCCTAGACGGAATTGGCTGTTCCCGAGAGCCCTGGATGGGCGGGCCACCAGTCTGGCGCTAGGGGGATGGGGCGTCGTGTGGCTGTGGGCCAGGGGCCTTGGCACTCACGCCTGACGTGTTGCACTGAACAAGACCAAATCACTGGTTGTGAGCGTGAAGGGTGTGTCCAGTGTCCTTCGATGGGTCCCGTGTCACTGTTTACATGACCTGTTTGTGTGGTTACATAGCCCTTTATTTAAAAGAGAGAAGTTCCTTTTACGAAGTTATTAAATTATATGTTTAAAAGCTAGAGAAAAAAAAAAGCTGCAGAGTATTTATAAAACTGTCTTTTTAAAAAAAAAAAAAAGCAAGAACATTTGACCATATACATGGAAAAGGGAAGAAAGTATAATAGAAACTTTGCTAGTTTAAAAAAAAGAAAAAAACAAAAAAATCATTTCTTGTAAACTTACAGACAAGTCTTTGTGGCTGTTGGAGTTTAGTTTTTATATACACAGAGTTATCAGACGTTATTTATAAAACTTAGTTTAAAAAAAAAAGACAAAAAAAAAAGCCAAGCCGCGAGCGACCGGAAGGCGCGTCCTGACGTCCTCCCTGCTATCTCTTTTGCAATTGTACCGAAAGTGACTTACTCCCTTGCCCCTTCCTGCTTCCGTCTCTTGCCGGTGCCGTGGTGTCGTCCGTGCCTGGTGAGGTCTTGTGCAGCGTCACGTGCTGGTGCTTCTGGTGACCTTTGACCTGTGGGTGTCACTTCTTGTGTCTGTTCTCCCGTGTTTGTTTTTTTGGATTTGGTTGTGGTTTTGCTTCTGCTGACTTGTCAGGCCCAGGCTTTTGTGCCGGGCTGCGCCTGCTCCAGTGGAGCTTGGGGGTCTGCGCCGCCAGCCCTGCCTCTTCTGCTTTGGCACTCACCTTGAGCCCCAGGGCCGGGGTGGGGGGGTCAGTTGCAGGGTTCTGCCATACCCCTGTCTGACCCTTGGCTTCGCATGTGTGTCTCAGGCTTGGGCTGATCCAGCGGCAGTGTAGGTGAAACTGGGGGCCATCCTGGGCGCCCCCCCTTGGCCCCCCGCACTACTTCCTTATCCTCGGCCTCTGGCCCTGGGTGGGGGCTCGCAGGGATCAAGGAGTCACTGTGGGTGCCCACCAGGCCAGGGCCAAGCTGCCCCTGGCTGTCTTCCTTCTGGCCTCCAGTCACCGTGTTTGGGCTCCAGCCACCAATCTGAGATTTGTTTTTGTGGGTTTCAGGTGGGCCTCAGCAGGAGAAGCCCAGGGACCCACTGCCCACTCATCCCAGAGCTGTTTCCATGCTGCGGGACGGTGCTTCCCAGGCAGAGCCAGGTGGTTTCGGGGCCCACCTGGAGCAGCCCCTTCTCCTTGCCTGAAGGCCTGGGGGTCCCCACCAGTGCCAGACAAGGGCTACGGTCTCCGGGGCTAGGTCCTGTCCCTCCTCTCCCCCCGAACATGCTGGCAGCTCTTGGCTTTGGGCCTTCTTTCACCACCCTTTGGGGTCTGTGTCTTCCAGGGATCCGCTGCTCGGCTTGTGGAGGTGCTTCCCCAGGGCTGAGCCCACCTTCCCATCATGGCCACTCAGTGAGGCAGCCAGTCTCAGACTTGGCTTGGGCAGCTGCTTGTAGGCATGTGATGGGGGCTGCCTGTGGTGCCTGCCCCTCCCACCCCCCAAGAGGCTACTCCCCTGGCTCTGGCCATGTGGGGCTTGGCTACTACTTGGGGTCGCTGGTTGGCTTCTCTGGGGGCCTGAACCCCTCGAAAAAGCACAGAAGTGGGCTAGTGAAAAGAAAAACAGTGTGGCCTGGCAGGGTTAACCTTGTGGACAGTAGGATCTTCATCCCCGAGTTTGACGCAGCATGCCCAAACTCTGGGGAATTTGGGCTGTCAACTGTTGTCTTGATGGGCTTGATCTTGACCCTAGACACTCAGAGACATTCCTGGCTATACCCAGGTTGGCCTGCAATGGAGATTTTGACCATTGACTCTGAATCACTTAGTGGCTTCCTTTGGCTCCCTGCAGTCTGGCTTTGTCTACCTAAGGTCCAGAAGAGAGTGGTTGATGTTGCTTGTTGCAGCAAGTTGTAATCACATCATAAGAATCCCTAAAGAGAGATCATGCCCTGTCCTGGACAAGGGGAGGGACAGGCTCTCCATGTCCAAGTACAGTCCCCACTTTTGTTCAGAGGTGGGGCCTCCATCTCTGTGCACTCCTGTCATGCTGTAGACCTGGAGAGAGGAGGTTTGAGGGTGGGCATGTGTTGAACAGAATTACAGGTCCTTGGTTTGGTTTATAGATGCGTCTGGAGTTAGTGAGGCTATGCTTCCTTTTGAGGTTTTTGGATTTGGAGCGACTCTTCCTTGGATCTGGGGAGCATCCTGCTCCCCTTAAGCCAGCCTCTTGGGGCTGCTCTGCCCCTCCCCCACTTCACTTTGGTTCTTGACAGTAGATTGTCCACATGTGGCTGTTTGGTGTCTTTTTGATTCTTGTTAATTCATTTTTCCTACTGTGAGTGTGTCATGTTCTCTTTCTCCTCAACTTTTTGACACAGCGAATTGAGGACTTTGGCCCAGGCCAGGTCTCCCAAACTTGTCCGCTAAGTAAACCATAATGTGCACCTTCCTTTACACTTTGCCCTCACCCAGTCTTCCCTTATCCCAACATGGACACTCAGATTTCAGAGGCGAACCCTTTGGGAACAGGTCAGCTCCTGCCCAAAGTTATGGCTCCAGGGAGCCCTCCCTGTGGCTCTTGGCCACTGCTCCAGGTAGCACTCACTGCATTGGAGAAGCTGTGGCTGCTGGGTGGTGTGCTGGTTTCTGCCAGGTGCCAGGTCTCCCTGGAGGCTTTTCTACTCTTGGTCCAGGCCTCCAGGTCTGGGCACAACCCTGACCATCAGCAGCAGCCTCAGTGGTCGGTGCCTGGGCCTGCAGCTCTGATCTGCTGCAGCCTGCTTTGGGACAGATGGTCAAGCCCCATCGTGTCACTGCTGCTTCCTTCTCTGGAGTGGCTGGTTGGCTGAAGCTTCCGTCCACAGCTGGGAAGCCACAGCCTGCAGCACTGTTTCCGCTCTAGGATCTTGTAAGTTACTTTTTTAGGCTGTGGTTTGGTGAAAGGAACCAACACATTAACGATTTTTCTCCCCCAGAAGCCACCGAATAATTCTTTCTGGCAGGTTTTTGCCTTCCAGTTAGCTGTCTGGTTTTGAAGCGGATGGGAAGAGGCAAGGGTGTGCCCTGGAGACTGGTAACTTGTCTTGCTCTGGTCTGTGTCCTGAGCATGTGGTATACTTGTTGGACCAGTCGCACACATTTCCACCCCACCCTGGAGCAGCAGTCTTGGTACGTGGGTGTCCCTCCAGTTTGAGCTGGAGTGTTAGGAGAGCCGTCCCTAGTGACCTGTGAAGGGGGACCCCTCTAACGACCTTGTGTCCCAGCCCCACCCTCTCCACATCCCCTCAAACTGCTAGTCCCTGAAGCCTTTAACCAAACGGGAGTGGGTACAGAAAACCTTCTCCTGGCATCTTACGGCAGCAGGATAAGGGCTGTCCAGTGTGTCCAGCTCTGCTGCTCTCCTGGCGCTGAGAAGGTGGGCCGAGCAGAGTTGATCAGATCCTACCTGCCCCGCCTAAGGCTAAAGACAGGAAGTGGGGGGCGGGGGTACGCTGGGATCTGCCGGGGCGGGCGGGGGTTGTTGAAGATCCAGGTGGGGAAGGGCCTCACTGGGGCACCCTGGCTGACCTGGGCGGCCGCGGCCTCGTGCCCTCCCTGCCCTGTGCAGTATTTATTGCTAAATTATTGTCCAGGAGGGGCGGCACTGGGCCAGGCCCCGGGTATTTATTGCTGTACATAGTGTATGTTTGTGATATATAAGGTTTTCTTTATTTTGTATATGATCAATAAACACCTTTTAAAGAGACTGGCAGGTGTTTCCTTGGGGCAACGCGCGGGCGGGGCGGAAGGGCGGGGCGGGTCTTGCGCGCATGCGCTGGTGCGTGGCCTGCCGGGAGGCGGAAGCGGAAGCGCGAGTCTCCTCAGGAGCGATGGCTGCCGGGGGTCTGAGCCGGTCCGAGCGCAAGGCAGCGGAGCGGGTCCGGAGGTTGCGAGAGGAGCAACAGAGAGAGCGCCTCCGCCAGGTACGCCGCCGCCCGCCCCGCGCCGCGTCCCCAGCCCGCGCCGCCCTCACCGCCCGCCCCGCGCCTGCAGGTGTCGCGCATCCTGAGGAAGGAGGCGACCGAGCGCAGCGCCGAGGAGGGCAGGCTCCTGGCCGAGAGCGAGGACCTGGTGACCGAGCTGCAGGGCCGGAGCAGGCGGCGCGAGGGTCTGAAGCGGCGGCAGGAGGAGGCAAGTCTCGGGCGCGGGCGGGCTGGGCGGGCGCGCGGGCGGGCGGGCCGGGGCCGGCTCACGACCGGCCTCGGTGTCTTGGCAGGTGTGCGACGACCCGGAGGAGCTGCAGAGGAAAGTCCGGGAGCTGGCCAGCGCCGTCCGCAATGCCAAATATCTGGTCGTCTACACGGGCGCGGGGATCAGCACGGTAGGGACCCGAGGCGGGGACGACTGCGCCCTGGATCGGCTCCCAGGTCCTGGGAAACACGGACTGCTGGAGCTTGGGCAGGCGGGGGGCGCCCCCTTCTGGGTGTCTGACTCCGGCACTGAGCACAGTATTCTGTTAAGCAATGGTACCGATTTGCAAAAGCCTATTATAAAAGCACCTCCTGAGCGTCTTTACTTTTTTAGAGAAACTCGAAATGACTCCATTTGGAACTTCGTTAAGTAGATAGACGTTTTTAAATATTTGGAGTTTACATTATACCCAGTTAGAGACAGGGAAGAAAGAGTGGTAAAAGCAGGACTTGATAGTTATGTGGGCAGAGCTAAGCCCCGAACTACCTTCTCGTTCCCCATTCATTCTGAAGGTTGAAGTAAGGTAAGTAGAACACAAGGCAGCACGCAGTAGAGTGCACTAGATAAGGAAGGGAAATGCTATGGCTTTTGGGAAGTTTTATAGAGAAGCTACCTGGGCAGCCGAATGTGACTAGCTTGGATAGTGTGGATAGCACGTGCTTTAATTGCTGGGTGCAAGTTGAGTGTGACCTGCATGTAGGCCCAGCAGAGGTGAATAAGCAAGGATTTCCATCAAGAATCCATAGGTGATGATAGTAAGCCGTATAAGCAAATGACTAATGTGAAGCTGGCTGTGCTAGGCCCCTAGAATGGAAATCCAAATATACCCTCTGTTTTCATCTGGGAAACCCATCTGATTGTTTTTCCGTGAGAGGTGGCATGGCATTGAGTCTGGGCCCTGAAGGGTGGATAAGATTTTACAGGCACTTGTGAAGTAAGACACTCCATGCAGGGATGACTGAAGAGGCCCAGTAGTGAGAATGTGTAAGGTATGTTAACTGCTTTAACTTACCAACACCTGGAACCCTGGCACATGTGAACTATCACGTGATTATGTGAAAGCAGTGACATCACTTTTTAAAGAATTGTAAGCAGCTACTAAAACCATATGCTGTTCATTAATTTGCTCTGAGTGTTACTGTTTGAGGGTCCCATTTTCCATGTGCATAAGAATTACTGGTCAGGGTGGGCATTTTTCTGAGCTTAAGCACCCGAGAGGGTGCTCCCCACAAGGGAGGTCACTCACAGCCTGGGGAAGCACAGGATACCTTGATCCTGGCACACTCTGTTTTCTTCTCTCGGGGTAGGTCTGTTTCAGTGCATTGGGAGCTTGGGAAATTCAGTGATGTTTATCTTGTCTGAAGAGATTGGCCTTTGTAAAGGTAGGCCAAGAACCATTTATAGCATCAGGATGTGAGAACTTGGAGGGTGGAGTGTTCCACTTACGGGTTCACTGTTTGCTAAACCTTGAGTACTGGCTAGACCCTGGGGACACATTGATGAGTCTGATCAGTCTTTCCCCTCAGTATGAGGACAGACCTGTCCACAAGCCCAGGCTGGACTACATGGTAAAGAGGCTCCCAGCATGGACAAGGCTCTTTGGAGCTTAGAAGGATGAGCTGGAACAGGTTGGGGCAGGGGTCCTAGCAGAGCGGAGAAGCCACTAGGGGTGCACTCCGTCTGGGTGGATGTTAGACTAGGAAATGCTCAGGCTATGGAACAAATCGACCAGTTTGTGAGCCAGCCTGGGAAGTACTGAGAGAAATCCTTGGGAATTCTATCAGTGCCTCCAGTGATCTTTTCACTGGGCTTATCTCCTTTCTGAACCTTCAGGCAGCCTCTATCCCAGATTACCGGGGCCCTAATGGAGTGTGGACGCTGCTTCAGAAAGGAAGAAGTGTTAGGTAAGTAACCTAGCACAGCTTTCCTACCTGGTTGAACAGGGGCACATGTACCTGTCCTTGCAGCTCCACTCACCTTTGCTTCCCTTCCACCTGGCAGTGCTGCTGACCTGAGTGAGGCTGAGCCAACCCTCACCCACATGAGCATCACCCGCTTACATGAGCAGAAGCTGGTAAGAGCCCAGGGTGGCTAGTGTTCAGCCATCCTTCAGTAACCCCCTTAGAAAACAAAGGCTGCAGATGCTCAAGTCCCTTGTATAAAAAAGACGTAGTGTTTGTGTGTAATTTGCACATCCTCCCCTGTACTGTAAATCATCTATGAGTTACTTATAAAACCTAATATAATATCAGTGCTATTTAAACATGTAAATGCTGTGCAGATTCTTGCCAGTATGTGGCCAATTCAAGTTTTGCTTTTTGGAACTTTATAGATATCTTTCTTTCGAATATTCCTGCCGCACCCCCCCCCCACCCCCCCCTCCCCAGATATTTTTGATCTTTGGTTGGTTGAATCTGCGGATGTAGAACCCTCAGATATAGAGGGCTGATTGTACTCACTGGGTCCATGACTAGGACCCGGAGGGCCACCTTGGTGCCCAGATGACAGTTGCATACTACCTCTGTCAGCCAGTGGTACCCCTGATGAGCACCCACCAAACAGTTTAGATTCTGGTTTGAGCTGCCATCTATTCCTCCTGTGTTTCCACTCCAAGAGCAGAGGGCAGCCTGTTTGCTGAATCATCACACAGAGAGTCCACCTAGGCCCAGAGCTGTCAAGGGTAGCCCCTTCCCCTCGTGTTTCTCTTGCATTTTTCCACAGACCTCAGGAACCACCTAGATAACAGGGCAAACTAGTAAGAAGTCTCTGGAGATCCTCTGCTAAGCACCTGTTGCCAAGTGGGAGAGGGGTCAAACTTCTAGGGCTTCAAGGACCTAAAGCCTCAGTCTGGGTCCCGAGCCCCTTTTCAGCCAAGAGGAGGTGGTGCAAACATTTGCCCTCCTTGGGGCTCCTAGTGCTTCTGATTTGTTGGGGGTGGGCCTGGTGCCCTCCTTATCAGAGCCTCCTGGGTCCTGCTGGGACCAGCCTGCTGCTCTGGGTTTGCCTTCGGTGCTTTGTGCAAGGTCGTAGTTTCTGCTGGGCTGTGGGCTCTGGGACTGGCAGGGTTTGGTATGCTTTCACACCTGAGTGCTGCCCCCCACTTCCTTCTGCTGACCGCTGCTGTTGCCCCTCCAGGTGCAGCATGTGGTGTCTCAGAACTGCGACGGGCTCCACCTGCGAAGCGGGCTGCCTCGCTCAGCCATGTCTGAGCTCCACGGGAACATGTACATTGAAGTGAGCGATCCCTCGGGGACTCGGGCCTGGGCAGGCCAGCGGCTCCCACTCACGGACCCTACTTTCCTCAGGTCTGCACGGCCTGCACTCCCAATAGGGAATATGTGCGGGTGTTTGATGTGACGGAGCGCACTGCCCTGCACCGGCATCAGACCGGCCGCACCTGCCACAAGTGTGGAGGCCAACTCAGGGACACCATCGTGCACTTTGGGGAGAGGGGGACGCTGGGGCAGCCTCTGAATTGGGAGGCAGCCACCCAGGCTGCTAGCAAAGCAGACACCATCCTGTGTTTAGGCTCCAGCTTAAAGGTATGCAAATAGCACTGTGGATGTGAACAGAGGTGAACCTGCCTGCATCTGGTCAGCTCAACCTTAGACCCCATCTTCCTGTAGCCTCCTTATCTGGGGTGTGTCTCGTCTGTCCATCTGTCCATTCCTGCAGGTTCTAAAGAAGTATCCACACCTCTGGTGTATGACCAAGCCCCCCAGCCGGCGGCCCAAGCTCTACATTGTGAACTTGCAGGTAACTCAGGTGCTCAGAGCCGCCTCCTCAGACCTGGGCCTTAGAACAGGAGAGCCAGCCATCCCTGGGACATCTGTGTCCCACAGTCATGCACCGTGGAGGTCTGGCTGAGCAGGGCCCAAGGCCAGCAGGCTGTTGGGAAGGAGTGAGGTGCTGTCCTCACTCACCTTCTCCTGTCCCCAGTGGACCCCAAAGGATGACTGGGCTGCCCTGAAGCTGCACGGCAAGTGTGATGACGTCATGCAGCTCCTCATGGATGAACTGGGCCTGGAGATCCCCCGCTACAGCAGGTGAGGGGTACAGGCGTGTCCCCCACTTCCCTGCCCCTGTGTGGATGGGCTGTGTCTGTCGTCCTCTGTGAGCTGAGTGTAGAGAAAGCTCTGAGGTGTGGCAGCTGGCATCTGAGGCGTGACTGTGGCGTGGTGGCCTCTGCAGGGCCCAGCCCCAGCATTGGCTGAGATGTCCTGGCTGGTGTGATTCCTGCAGGGAGAGGGAATCTGCCAGGGTATGCCTGGATGTCCCCCCTTCCCCTCAGGCAGCCTGGACGGGAAGGTGCCTTGAAGGGATGTGCTCTCAGCAACTCTGCTCTTCAGGATCTGGGTGCACTTGGCTTGGGGAACTGGAATACTTTGGGGAAGCTTAAACAAATTGTGCCTTGATACAGAATTTGTGATAATTTAGACGTGGTGTGTGTATTGAGTAAAAAGTTTACACTTTCTTTCTCTGTGAATTTCCAGGGTCTTATAGGGGAAATCAATAACTTCTTTTAATCAAAGGGTTCAAGAATTAAGGATCCCTTCACCTTCTGGGCCTGGCAATTCTTGTATGTTATGTTTGTGGTGTTCTGTAATGTGGGCCTATTGTGTACTGTACTTTTTTTTTTTTCACATTAACTTAGCTCATTTTCTTTATCAGTGCTTATCTGTATCTTAAGTTTATAATATGTGGTTCTACATCTCAGACACATGATCTCGTCACGGTGTAGTGTTTAGGCCGCGCCTCCCTAGTCAGCTTTCCTCCTGTCAAGTCCTGCCGTCTGGGAAGGGGAAGAGGGTCTGATCTGCCTGTCCCTGGCCTTATGAATGAAAGGTGGGGCCCAGGGTTGGCTAGTGACTCATCCTTCCTGGGGCTAGTGCCTCCCCAACCCCTGTGAGCACAGCGAGGAGTGAGTTCTGCAGAGGCCAGGCTAGTTGGGGTCCTGGCCTTTGAGTTATTCAGGGAACTTACCCTTCTCACAGATGTTCTGGAGCCACCACTGAGCACAGCCCAGCCATAGTTAAGACACGGGAGGGACACAGGGTGACCTCAGTCAGCTTTCCCGTCCTGGGGCGGGTTGTGATTGCCAGGGGCTCCCTGGCACACCTGACCCAGCTTTCCCTTTCTGTAGGTGGCAGGACCCCATCTTCTCCCTGGCGACTCCCCTGCGTGCTGGTGAAGAAGGCAGCCACAGTCGCAAGTCACTATGCAGAAGCCGAGAGGAACCTGGGCCTGGGGACCGGGGTGCACCACTTAGCTCATCCCCCATCCTGGGTGGCTGGTTTGGCAGGGGCTGCACCAAACGCACAAAAAGGAAGAAAGTAACGTAACCTGGTGCTTGACCAAGGACAATGATGGCACTTTGAAAATGGCCGGGACTCTTGTTCAGGGGCAGGTGGCACCATTAATGCCAGGACTGTCCCCTGAGAATTGTCTGGGGGTGACATTTTCACCCTGACATGTTTAGCCATTTGTCCTCATGGGAAGCCCCCTTGCACTGCTGTGGTTGCCCCCTGCATGGGCCTAATGATGGAAGAGGCTTTGCTCAAGCGGCCTCTTCCCAAAGAGGTGGCAGTCACACCCTCTGTGAGAACAGAACTCCGGTTATTTCACACCTGGCCAGCTAAGAGGAAGCACAAAGCTGCCTTACCTCATTCACCAGGCCAGTCTCAGGGGCATCAACCCAATTTCTACTACTTCTTACTGAAAACGTTAAGTTTATAGAAGCCTTTTTCTGTGTTGAGTATGCTGCAAAGGGGTGATTTTTGAGCCTTGGCTCAGCAGGCCTTTTTATTGTTATTAAACGTCTCTGCACTGTCTTCCCGTGTCAGCGACTACCTTCCTGAAACGGTGGGTGGGAGCAGGCGCCTGCCGAGACTCCTGAAGGGGAGGGTGCGCCCCACGTGGTCCTGCTCCGCCCCTCTGCCAGGTGGGCGCTAAGGGATGCTGGACACAGGTCATTGGCCGGGAGCGGAGGGGCGGAACCTGGCTCGACCGGGGTTCCCCATTGGCCGCATGTGTGGTGAGAGGGCGGGGCTCCGCGCCGGGGGTGGGGCGACGTTCGCCATTGGCCGCGCGAGGCGGGTGAGGCCCGCGTGACGGCGCGTGCGTGCGCGGGCTGCGGCGGCTCGGAGTCGGGAGCCGGCTGCCCAGTGTCTCCCCGCCGCTACTGGGCCATGATCCGGAACGGGCACGGGGAGGCGGGCGGCGCCAAGCGGCCGGGCCCGAGGGCTAGGCGCGCCGTGCGGGTGTGGTGCGACGGCTGGTGAGCGCGGCGGGGGACGCGGGGCGGGGGCGGGGGTGCGGCCGCGGGCGCGGCGACCGCTGTGGCCGCTTTCTCTGGAATCGGGCCGCCGGCGAGCTCGGGGCGGCGGGCGAAAGGAGTCACAGGCTGCGGAAGAAGCCTTGGACCCGAGTTGCTGCGGGCAGCGCGGCTGAGGGTCGCTGGAGGCTTTCTGCGGATCCCTACATAAGCGCCTTTCCTGGGTGTTCCTTTGCCCACGTTTGCCTTTAAGCTGGAGACCCAGCCAGGCTGTTCCACCTGCCTGATTTGTGCACAATAGTGGCCAGAGTTGCGGGTCTAACCTTGGTGACTTTAATCATTTCAGTGCCTTAGGAACTATTCCTCCGAGGGAGCCGTGCACCCAAAATGTCTTCCCAGAGTTCTCCCTGTCCAGTCCCCAGCTTGCCCAGGACAAAACCTGGAAGATTCTCCTGAGTGTTTGGGCAAGTGTCAGTGCAGGCATTGGTCAGTCCGTGTAAGACCCTAGTGCAGCGCTCAGGCTCCTGGGTCCATCTGAGGAGAGTTACAGTGCCAAACTGTTCTCTTTTTGGCAAGCCAGACAATTGGAGTAGTGGTGTTAAGATAGGTTTGAGGCTGCCGGGGGACAAGAGGAAAGTGAACGTCTAGTGGTAACTTGCCACCTTGAGTACTTCCTCAAACCTTTGATGAAAGCAGAGAAAGCAAGCCCAGGGCTTCAGCAGTCAGCATGCGGGGCTGCCATACTTCTGTGCCTGCACCTGAGTCACCTTGGGGAGGGGGTGTGGCTTCCTGTCTGTGGACTCTGACCTTGGCCCTGGCCAGGCCTGGCTCCACCCTTAGCAGGCCACAGTGACTGTGGTACGGCCTGGACCCAGGACCACCCTGAATTCTCTGCTATGCACCCCTCCTGCCCAACCTGTCTGGTGGGCACAAGGGCCAGACAGGCTCCTGAATTTAGACTCCCCTCTTCCCTTAGCCCAGGACCAGAGTGCTGTGCCCCACAGGCTCGTCTGCTGGGGCCCGGTGTGCCATGGTGGTGTTAGCACGTGGTGTTGAGTAGAATGGTTGTGTACACCTGGTGGCCTTGGTCACCTGGAGAAGCAGGGACAGCTCCACCTACTCAGAAGGCAATACCAGGCTGAGAGGAAGCAGAGCAAGCATGAGGTCCACCCCTGAGCCCAGTGACAACTCGAGTGGAGCTGTGGTACTATGTGTGGCCTTCAGCCGAGCATTCTCTCTTAACCAGACCTGAATTTGAGGATGAATGCTCTAGAACCCCAGGTGACAGGGAGGTGGTTGTTGGTTCCAGGGAGCAAAGCCTCACTGAGTTTCCAGAGGCCATGAGGACCAGGCAGAACTTTTAAAGCCAGCAATCGCCCTTCATCATTGGTTAGACTTTGTTATGTGTTGGCTCCAGGGACTGCGTGGCTGTCTCAGGGTAGTACAGAGTCCACTGTACCCTTGAATTACCACGTTTATATTACACCTTAAAGGGACTGCCCATGGGAGCTAAGGGCAAAGCACTGTTCCAGGTGTGGGGAGCAGGTTCTGTTCTGTGTCCTCACCAGCCCTCAGGGTCCCCAGACCTGTCCCTGGGCACAGCCACGCTTGCTCAGTCTGACCCTGGGCCCAGGGACTGGTGATAAGGAGAACTGAGCACCCCTCTCTCTGAAAGCCCAACTGGGACCCTGGGGGCAGTTCCCGTGGTGGCTTCTTGGCGGGCTTCCTGATGACACTGCAGAGGAACAAGGCTGAACCCCAACACGGGAATGACAGCCCTGTGCTCTCCACAGCTACGACATGGTACATTATGGCCACTCCAACCAGCTGCGCCAGGCCCGGGCCATGGGTGACCACCTCATCGTGGGTGTGCACACTGATGGTAAGCTGGGCTGCTGTGCCCACCGCCGCCCGCCCCCACCCCCCCACCCCCCTGCCCCCGGTGCCTGTGACAGACCCCACAGGTCCCCATGGAGGGTAGGGCCGGGCCTAGGCCATCCTCGCCATTAGCACAGCTCTGCAAGCTCACCCTAACCCCAACCCAGGCCAGGCCGCCCATAGCTTTCCCGTCTTGTATCGTGTCATGAGCTTGGGTGTAGGGGGTGTCCAGTGGATCCATCTGGGTATGCCAGCCACTTCCTACCCACTTTCTGATTCCCAAGGCCTTTGAGTACAGAGTACCCAGCCATCAAAGGCAACCTGGACTGTACCTGGAACGCTAATGGATTGATTGAGGCAGGGGGTGGCATGCAGTTCCCAGCAGGTACATCCCCAGCGCCTGTACCAACTCACAGAGGACAGCAGGGCTGCTTGGTACTTCATGGGCTGAGGGCCCTGTCAGAGACAGCCTCCCTCCACAAGCCTTTGTGTGGCTGCAGACCCTGCTCAGTGCTGGGAGGGGCCGGCAAGCCTGTGGCCTGCCCTCCAGGAGTCACCCACCTTGTCCTTTGCCCTCTTCTCTCTCCCTAGAGGAGATCGCCAAGCACAAGGGGCCCCCGGTGTTCACTCAGGAGGAGAGGTACAAGATGGTGCAGGCCATCAAGTGGGTGGATGAGGTGGTGCCGGCAGCCCCCTACGTCACCACACTGGAGACTCTGGACAAGTACAACTGTGACTTCTGCGTCCACGGCAGTGAGTGGACAGGACTTAATCCAAGGGGCTGGGGACTCAAGCAGCTCAGGACCTGACCATCAGAGGGGTATCTGGAGGTGCTGGCATCCTCACACTCGGGGGAGCATGGAGCCCTTTGAGGGTCCGAGGAAGCTTTGGGTTCTTCTACAGAAAGGAGTGTACGCACACCGGGGCAGACCTGGAGTGAAGGTATGGGCCTGGAGGTCTTCGTGGCTTTGGGTTAAATTCCGTGTTCTTGTGTGCATGTCACCCGTTAGATGACATCACGCTGACCGTAGATGGCCGGGACACCTACGAGGAAGTGAAGCAGGCTGGAAGGTACAGGTAAGCTCTAGCTGCCGGTTGGCCCACCTTTAGAGGAGTGGGTTTCCTGGGGCCCCTCGAACGCCTTCTGCTCATGAGGGCAGTGTCCGGGCTGCAGCCTGTGCTTCCTGTGACTTGTGTGGGTGTGGTGCGATGGCTGGGGGCGCCATGCACCTGGGTCACCCAGTACGGGAGCCACTTGGCCCCAGGTGGCTGCAGAGCAGTGGAGATGTGGGGTTCGACTGGGGAGCTGGCTTTTATGAGTAACTCTTGAAAAGGCCCACATGGCTGGCAGCTCGAATTGGGCAGTAAGGCCTGAGATTCCCTTGGCAGAGTGTGTGGTGAGGCAGGACCTGGGCATCAGTGGGCCGAACAGGATCAGAGCCACCCCCTCGGATGGTCTGCGAACTTGAGGCTTGATAATCCTGTTCTTCTGTCCAGTCATGTCGTTTGGTTGATAAAATGACCATGGTCCCTCCACCCTCTGGGTTTTGGTTTTCTATCCTGGCCAAGAGTAGCAAGGAAGTGCACGGTCTATGCACAGCAAGGCCGCCAGGGATGGACCATGGTAGATTCAGCCACAAGCACAGTTGCCCTTACTCTTGGGTGGGGCAACTTAGGTGCCCTTAGGAGGCAGCCTTGTACATGTGTCCCAGGATGAGAGCCCCAACCCCACCTCTGTCCCCAGAGAATGCAAGCGCACCCAGGGGGTGTCCACCACAGACCTCGTTGGCCGCATGCTGCTGGTAACCAAGGCCCATCACAGCAGTCAGGTGAGTGTGGGACTGGGAGGGAGGGATCACCTACCCTACCCTTGCTCCTCAGAGGGCACTGGAACAGCAAGCTTTGGGGTCCTGGGGTTGGCTGCGTCTGGAGGGCTAGGCCTCTCAGCCCTGTACCCTTCTGTGCAGGAGATGTCCTCCGAGTACCGGGAGTATGCAGACAGCTTTGGCAAGGTAAGCGTTGCCTGTCCTGTCTGGGCCACTGCCTGACCCCCAGGCCACCCCCTGGGGAAAGGGTCTCACTCTCTACCCTGCTCCCTGCTTTCTGGGTACTGACCGCCAATCTTGCTGGCTGGCCGGTCCCAGTGGCCACCGTGTGAATGAGGGTTCTCTAACCAGGTGGCCTGGTCCTCTCTCCTTCTGTAGCCCCCTCACCCGACACCCGCCGGGGAGACACTTTGCTCGGAAGGCTCCTCCCAGGTGACCAGACGGTGGCCTCAGGGTGCCAGGTCCCCACGAGGGCTGTGTCCGCTGGCCTCTTCCTGGCGGGCCAGTTGCCGAGCCAAGGTGCTATTGGCTGCAGTGCCTGCTGTGGCCGCAGGGCAGGACCCCAGTCCCGCCAGCCACAGGTGCCCCGCCCGCCCGGGTCTCGGTGTGGACCAGGCAATGCCAGCCGGCCCTCAGCATCCCTGCCTGAAATGCCTGCCTGGGAGCAACAGCAGAGCAAATGAGCGAGTGGCCGGCAGCGGCTAGGGGTTTGGAGTCCTGGCTGTGGCCCCTGTATCTGCTCCCTCCACCCCACACCTGTGCCTCCCAGAGCAGATGGACAGGCGGGTGTGGGCAGGCCCAAGGGTGGTCACAGGCAAAGGACGTGCCTGCAAGGCTTCCGTCACTGACCAGACTGTTCTCGGCTTGCAGTGCCCCGGGGGGCGGAACCCCTGGACGGGGGTGTCCCAGTTTCTTCAGACATCCCAGAAGATCATCCAGTTTGCTTCGGGAAAGGAGCCCCAGCCTGGGGAGACGGTCATCTATGTGGCTGGCGCCTTTGACCTGTTCCGTATCCTCTGGGATTGCGTGGCGTTTGTCCCTGCCCAGGGCCTTCTGTCTGCTCCTCCACATCCTCCCCAGTGGGCCCCAGGGCCTCAAGGGGCCTCTCTGATTCTCGAGGACCCTGAACTGGGGTGGGGTGCACAGCCGTTAGCAGGGACACAGCCGTTAGCAGGGAGAGGCGTGAGCAGGCAGGAGGGAGGGGACCTTACTGAGCCCCTGCTCCTGTGGATGGCTGCTCTGTATTGATTCCTCGCTCCTTAACCTGGGTGCAGACATTGGGCATGTGGATTTCCTGGAGAAGGTATATGGCCTGGCGGAGAGGCCCTACGTCATCGCTGGCTTGCATTTTGACCAGGTCTCACCCCGGGGCATCTGATAGTGTGGGGACTCTGGAAAGGCTCCTAGGGATGGGGTTGGGCACAAGTGAGGAAGAGGTGGTGAGCTTGGGCCTCTGCCCAGGGAGAAACCCAGGGAGGGGTCTGGAGACGTCTGGCAGACATCTGCGAGGGATTATTAGGAGGGAGCACAGCCTCACACACACAAACACACACCGGCCCCAAGGTTGCCAGCTGACTCAACCTTGCTCTGCCTCTAGGAGGTCAACCACTACAAGGGGAAGAACTACCCCATCATGAACCTGCATGAGCGGACCCTGAGTGTGCTGGCCTGCCGGGTGAGAGCTGGTGGGCAGACCAGCAGTCTGTCCTTCCCAGGCTGGAGCTGCTCCTCCTCATCACCCCACCCCCCCACCCCCTCAGAACCCTCCCAGGGGTACGAGTCTGGGGTTCCACCATGCCCCCTCTCAGCCCCTACCTTGCTGCCTGGCAAGTCCTAGTTAACCAGCTGTGCTTCTTGTCCACCCAGTACGTGTCTGAAGTGGTGATTGGGGCCCCGTACTCGGTCACAGCAGAGCTCCTGGACCACTTCAAGGTGAGGGTGGGGCTCCTGGTGCGAGCTTTCCAGGGAGGACCTGGGCCGAGTGGGGCCAGGCCAGTGCTCTGAGCCATGCTGGCCTCCCTGGGGAGGGTCCTCGGGGAGCAGGGGACCGTGTAGGGTGATGCTGGGAGGGCTCCCTGACCCCTGCCTCCTCCCCAGGTGGACCTGGTGTGTCACGGGAAGACGGAAGTCGTGCCTGACAAGGATGGCTCTGACCCATATGAGGTGGGTCCTACAGGGCCCTCAGTGGACACGAGGTGGCCACTGTCTGGTGCTTCCCAGCTACCTGATGCCCCTGTGCCTCACCATGGTTGTCTGGGAAATGGGTGAGGTGACAGCTGCCTCGCTGGTGGCCGCATGGTTTAAGGAGGCGGGAACTGAGCGCGAGTGATCACGCCCATCATGGTGGGGGCGGGGGGAAGGGCCATAGGAGCCAGGGCAGTACTGCAGGCTCCCCAAGGTTCAGGGGAGGGCTCTCACCTCCTTCCCCTCTTTCTGGCCTCCAGGAGCCCAAAAGGAGGGGCATTTTCTGCCAGGTTGACAGTGGGAATGACCTCACCACAGACCTCATTGTCCAGCGCATCATCAAGAACAGGTGAGTCCTGGCTGGGGTGCTGGGGGCACAGGGTGGCACTGAGGCCCTGGCTCTGGGTGCACACCTCACCCCATCTGGCCCCCAGGCTGGAATACGAGGCCCGGAACCAGAAGAAGGAAGCCAAGGAGCTGGCCTTTCAGGAGGCCATGAGGCGGCAGGAAGCACAGCCCGAAAGGGAGATTGACTGTGACTTCTGATGACAGGTGGGAGGATGCCAGGGGCCCTCTGAGGGGCTGGCCCTCTCTCAACCCTGCCTTGAGAGCTTGGCTCAGTTTTTAACAAAGCTGCAGTGCCCTCTTCTCCAATCACCCACCACAGAAGGGCTGGTGTGGAGGACATGGCCTGTCACCCTGCTCGCAAGGTGCCTGTCTTGCAGCAGGCCATCCTGCCCTTCCTGCTGAGTTGCACAGAGAGGGCTTCCAGCACAGTGGAGCAGCCCAGCCTGCAGGATGGGCAGGGGGCACCTTCGACCAGAGGGGTGCCACCCTACGTGCCATGGAAGACCCAGCTTTCATCCTCTCAGCCCTGCTGCTGCTCACCATCTGCCCCCCGGGAAGCTCCTATACGCCTTCCACTGCCCAGCTCGAGGCAGCCTTCCCACTTGCCTTGCCTCAGTTCAAACAAGCCTCAGGGAGCAGTGACCCAGGGGGTTGCCCCCTTTCTTCCTCGGGGTGCAGACCAGGCCACCTCCCACATGGGTGGCCTCTGCCCTGGGGCCCGGGGCCCAGACGCTGCACCCGTTTTCCTGGACCAGACTCCCCAGAGACTGTTCTTGGTTTTGTACCTGACTGGCAGGTGTGCAACCAAATAAACCTGCTGGGAGGGGCTCTGCATCAGGCTGTCCATCCTGCAGGGCAGTACCAGAAAACCTTGGCCCTGCTCCCCGCCACCCAACAAGGAGGTGGATGGCCGCAGCAAGAAACGCCGTAGATCCAGCTCCCCAGCCGCTTCCCACAGTGGCCGGAAACGAAAGAGGGAGAGAGGCAAGGGCCGACAGAGCGTCTTTGGCCCCGGGGTCTGTCGTGAGGAAAACGAGAGTCTGACACCCTGCAGTCTCCATAGCTCCCTGATCCAAGAAGGAATTGGGGGCTGCTCCCTGGCCAAGTCCACAGAATCTCAGGGTCTCCTGCACCCAAGTCAGGGCCCACTTGGAGTGGTATAGCGGCTGCAGGGTGCTAACCCGTCACCTCTTTTGGGGAGGAGGGGGACAGTGGCTGTGGTTTATGGATCTGATGTTCAAGAGTAAGGGCTGGGATGTTCTTTCAGCCTCTTCCAGTTCTCTCCAGAATGGCCTCTGCCCTGCAGCTGCTGGGCCAGATGGAGCCAGAGCACCCTGTGGCCTGGCCCCATGGGAGTCCTAGACCAGCATTCACGCCGGGCCTGTCCCTTCTGGAGTCTAGAACCTGTGCGGGCAGCTGCAGTGAGGGGGCTGGGGGACTGTCAGTGCACATGGCTTCTCGGGGCAGCCCTTGCCCCACTTCCTTTCCTCCCTTTCCCAGTGGGGGCAGCACACTAAGCTGTGAGAAGCACAGGGCCCTCCCCGCACCCCTGCCCCAACTTCAGGAACCCAGTGTATTAGCCTTCTCACTCCAATCCTGCAGCGATCAGCCAGTTCCTGTAGATTGATGGGGGTGGGGATACAGGAGCAGCCAGTGGATTCCTCTTGAGACCAGAGTCAGCCCTAGGCCTGTTCAGAACCCCCTGCTGGGTGGCACCCAAGGTGAGGGCTGGGGGACAGCCTGCAGCAGCAACCAGGAAGCCACCCCCCCTGCCGCGGCTGGACCATGGTTGGAGGAAACTTGGAGCCTGGGTATCCAGGAGGTGGGTGCCTCCGGACACTTGTCCACCCAGATACAACAGGATTGTGGGTTCCACCCACAGCTTCAGCAGAGGGCTGGCTGGTAGGTCCAGCTCCCTTGGATCCTCTGAGGCCCAGCTGGTGGCAAGGCATTCCATGGGGTGGGGGGACGTTATTGAGACAAGCTCCAGATCTCTGGGCCAGAGCTCAGGCTAAGGGACTCAGGTCAGCCTCATTGGGGGCCAGGGTGTAAATCAACTTACTGAGATCCCAACAACTGAATTAGGGAATTAGCCTGACTTGGGCAAGGGTGCTGGGCTGGCACAAGGCAGTTGTATTCAAGAGCCATGGTCCTGCACAGCCCCTCCCTTCTCCAGGCATGGCACCACCCATGGCTTTGGGGATACTGCTTTCCTGCGGGTCTAGATTGGGATGAACAAAGAGCTCCCAGGCCTGGGAGGAGCCGGCTGCCTGACTCAGGACTCAGCTGGGGCTGTGCCCAGCTCTCAGCTCTGTCATCCCCCTTGCTGTAGCCCCTCCCAGCCCCGGAGCCACACATCTCGCTGCCTTCCCCCTCTTGCTGGGCCCAGCCTATTCATTCATTCATTTGGACAAGTATTGTCCCATGTTGTGTACTTGGAGGTGTTTGGGGGGTGCTCCAAGAAAGGAGTCACTCCAAGAGCTGGCCCTCTAGTAAGGGAGGCCTCAAGAAACGTAGCATTTGAGGCAGGAGGGCGTCCTGGTGTGGGGTGTTTAGGGGAGGCTTATTACAAGGTAGGACTTTTGAGCTGGTGTGGTAGACTTGATGGCTAGTGGGGAACCCAGGCAGCACCTCCTAGGAGAATCCAGGAGCTGCCTGAACAAAAGCAGGGAGAAGGCAGGGCATGGAGCGGAGCCTTGCAGAGCCAGATGCGGGGCTCCAGAAGATGTCTGGGTTTGATACCGCCTGAGGCCCACAGAAAGTTCCCAGCAGCATTTTACCAGCAGTGGTTCTTGGGAGCTCCTATACAGGTGTCTCCGTGCAACCTGGTGACCTGGCTGCTGTCTGCACGCCTAGGTGAGCAGAGTATGGGTGTGGAGATTCAGGAGACCCCCCACTCCACCCACTGTGCCCACCTTCCAGAGACTGCAAGTCATTTATTCATTAAGCCATTTACTATGGGGATGGATGGGCGGTGCTGGGTGCCATCTAGCTTCAGGGCAGGGGCGGGCCCACGGGTACCCGGGGCATTCAGGTCCGGTCCAGGTGCCGGGGTCGGGGCTCACTTGCTGCGACAGTCCGAGGCGCTGAGCGACAGGAAGACGTCGGCCTTGCACTGGAAAGTGGCGCGGCCGTCGGGGAGCGGCTCGCAGCTCTGCAGGTTGGGAATGATCTCCTCGACGCACACGGCCTGGGGGCGAGATGGGATGGAAGGATTAGGGGGCGCCCGCACCCTCCAGCCCTCCGCACCCAACAGCGCCCATTACTCACGAGACTCCGCAGGTTGGGGCGCATCTCCCGGAAGGTGCCGACCCCTCCCAGGGATCGCGTGCCCCCGCGGGGCTCGGAGCGCCGTGCGTACGGCGACCTGTGGAAGCCGGACAGCAGCCCCGCGGCGCGGCCCACGGAGTAGTACCCCAGCCCCGCCGTCGGCTTGTACCACGCGAGGCCAGGGGACGCCAGCAGTAAGCACAGCGCCAGAGCGGCGGCCACCAGCATCGTGGGCCTGGCCATGGGGGACTCGGTGGCAGCGGGCGGCGGGGTGCGGAACGGCAGCACCCTTGCCTTATATCTGCGGCGGGGCGGGGCGGGGCGCGAGGGCGGGCGCCGGGATGCACGGGCCTCCGCATCCTGGAGGGAGAAGCCCGCGCGGGGTTGAGAGCCTCTTGGGAACAGGGGCACGCTGGCGAAAGATGCTCCAGGGCTTGGGGGAATGCGACGCCCCCTTCCTCCCCACCCACGCCCACCTCCCCGTTTCTGGCCCACTCAACTCTTGCTGGGAAGCAGCCCCCAGGCCCCTCCCAGACCTTAGTCCCGACTCAGTGGGGGGAGGGGCGTCGGTGCTGCAGAGCCCTCAACGAGTCCGACGGCGCCCCAGCCCCCCCCTCCTGTCCCCCCGTACCCCGGGGACAAGGAGCCGTTCCCACCCTAAAGGGAGCTGACCAGAGGACCAGGCTTCTGGAGGAGGCACTGAAATCTAAGAGGGCCGGGGGTGGGGAGGGCAGAGGTGGGTTTCACACCTATGAGAGTTTTATACCACTGATCTGGTCCTCAAACAGCTGGCAGGACAGGCAGGAGGGCTCATAGGACAGATGAGGCGAGGCCAGGGGAGAGCCGTTGCAGAGGTGGGTGCTGTGACCCTGTGCCACTGTGGCAGAGGAAGAGCTGAGATGATTATGGGGCCTGAGAGGAACTGGCAGAGCCCTTGAGCTTCCTGGGAGGGAGCCAATGGCTGGGCTCTGGGTGTGTGCTGGGCCTGGCAGGCAGCTCTGTGTCCTGCTTGAGGGGACCACGCAGGCCCTGGGAGGACCAGGCTGGAACCCAGTAAAGAATGGAGAGGAGCCCACCTGACAGCAAAGTGGGAGTGGCCTGCCTAGAGGACTGTATGACCTGTGGCAAGCTCTAGGCTTCTGGGGTGAGGGCACCTGTCCCGGTGTGCCAGGGCTAAAAGCCTGGAGGCTCGGTTCACAGTCTGGCACCCTAGGCATGTGGGTACTTCCTGTCACAGGGGAGAATTCCCCAGGGAAGGCAGAACTCCAGGGAGGGGAGGCGAACAGGGCAGGCCAGACGGAGGCCAGGCCACCCTGTGGGATCCTCTGCAGCTGCCACTGCCCACCTCCCAGTGAAGGCTGGTCTTCTTACTGGTCTGTGAACTCAGTGACCATGGATCCAGACACGCTGTAGATAGGTACTTAGAATTCAGTTACTGCCTAGAGCCCAAGAGCTAAATGGGAGCACCCAGGAGGCTGAGTCCAAGGGCCCAAGACGGAGAGCACACAGCAGGTGACATGAGGCTTACTCAGCTGCCCCTCCTCCTGCTCACACTTTCCAAACACCCTGGCCACGTGCCTTCCCAGGACAGACACCAGCACAAGGGCTGTGGCAGCTGGGTTTCTGGGCAAGGAGCATATGACCTCCAGGTTCTGTGAAGGTTCCTTCCCTCTGGGCACAATGGTCCAGACCATGTACCGCCCTGCCTTCTCCCCTGGGGACTGGTGCTCAGAAACCAGCTACCCACTGGGCAGAAAGCGTTACAGGGACACAGGGCAGTGACCCCAGGTGCGGGGGGAGGTCGAGAATAGACTGGAAGGAGCCCATGCTCACAGGACATGCAGCCTACAGCAGTTGCCATCCAGAAGCTGCTCAAAACCCTAGGGCTGGGTTCCTTGCCCCCGCCCCACACCAGGCCACCAGCCAACGGGGGCTGAGGTGGAGTAGAGGTGCCCGAAGGATGTCCCAAGGGCTGAGTTCCCCTAGATGGGGAGACCCTCGGACACCCGTGGACACACGTCCTGATGTCAGACATTGGCCTTGACAAGGAGCTGGGAGATGGGGACTCAGGCCACCGGTCACAGCAGCCTTGGCAAAGCCCTCTGCACAGCTAGCACCTACTCAGGGACAGCCTTCCAGAGGGAGGAAGCATGGGAGCGCCTGCCAGCCGTGTCCATCCAGGGTCCCTGCAAGCACTCTGAAGAGGGGGCCTCCCGGCCTCTCTACCCCAGCAGGCTCTTCCAGCCCAAGCCCAATCCTCCCACCGTGGCTCTTCCAGCTGATCCCTGACTCCTTCTTCTCCAGGGGTGTGACTCAGGGCCTCTCGGCATCGCATTGGGATGTTTATTCATGAGTTTTCGTACTGGCGCACACCGAGGCTGCCTCAACACCAAGAAAACAAGCAACTGGAGCCTCCGGCCAGGCTTAGGTGGTTTAATGAGTTTTATTTATTTGATAAAAGTGTCAACGTTGTGATGGGAGAAAACAAACGCAGCTCCAGTCCTCATTTCAACCCTGTCAGAGCCCAGAGGAGACTGTCCCCGTGGAGGAGACAGCCACCCAGAGCCACTGTGGGGGTGAGGCCGTCTCAGGGTGAGGGCAGGGGCGTCGGGCAGCGTTGGATGGCCTCATTCCTTGAACTTCCACTCCTGGCGGCACATGGGGCAGTGCTGCTGCACCTGCTGCGCGTTCAGCCACTTGAGGATGCAATGCATGTGGAAGCAGTGTGAGCACTGGCCCCACACCAGCGGGCAGTCGTCACCCGGCACCTTGCCTGCGGGAGGGACGAGAGGACCTGTGAGTCACCCAGAGCACAGGACAAGTCCGATGGGGGAAGCATGCCCAGGGTGGCCTCAGGGCTCAGAGAGGACAGGAATCTGGAAGGAAACCACAGACTCAGCTGAGCAGCCACCTCTATATGAACCTCTGCAAAGACCACCCAGGCTGCTCCCACCTCCACGTGGGAGCTCAGCAGCAGGAAGAGCTCTGGCCGGGCCTGAACCCCCGTCCACTGGCCTCCCAGGGCCTGGGCCCATCTGCAGACACACTGCAGCTCTGCCATTTGGCACCCGTGATGCCAAGAAGGTTACATCAGTGTGTCAAGGCGCCTGCACAGGTGACCTGCCTCTGAGCAGCAAACCATTCTCTTGATCAAGGTGAGGTGAGCCGGAGCCTTAGAAACTAAATGTCACCATTGCCAGGCAGTAGGGACCCAGTTCAGTACCAGGAAGCAGGTCGGGGACACAGGGGCTTATGGCCCAGCCTCTGGGCCGCTGGGAGTGATGTGGCACTGCCTCCCGTTTCCTCCCCATTTCTATCCTACCTGAGGTCCAGAGAACCTGGTGCTGGCCCTCCAGCCCACACACCTGCACGTGCTACCACTGTGAAGAGGCCCTGGCATCAAGAGAAACAAGTCCCTGGTTTTTAAGAATCCACAAAACCCCATCACATAGCTGGTGCCGGCAGAGCACAATGTCCTCCCCCAGCCACAAGCAGGTAGGTCCCCATGAGCAGGGCGAGCTGCAGCTTGCTGCCGCCACCCTCCAGGGGGGCCATTCCCCCAAACCATTGCCACAGGGCCCCTCATGCCTATTAAGCGTGAACCAAATCCAGAAGTCACTAGGGCACACAGTGCAGCAGCCAGATAAGCTGGGGTGAACAGGAGACACCTTGTCCACGAAGTAGTTCCTAAGTGCTGGCCTGGTCACATGTGGTCCTGGTCGTCTCTCTTGACACCAGACACAGGGACAGGTGACTGTACCATGTGTTAAAGAGATAACACCACGGCGAAGCCACATGACAGTGTTCTCAAGACCTAATGGAGCACCTGCTCTGAGCTGCACAAGGGGCCGGAAACCTGACCTGAGCGCTTATCCAAGCCTCACAGTGCTCCGCAGTCTCTATCATGCCCCCGACATACCACCGACAGACAGGAGGCCACATGACTCCCGAGGGCAGCTGCCATGGCCTGAAGGGAGCATGCCGGCCAGGAGGCTGGTGTGGGTGCCAGGTCTTAAATATCCTTCAGTGGCTGCTCAAAACCTGCACCTCCTTCCCAGTTCAGGAACAGCCCTTGCCCCACAGTGGTACATTCACCCTATGGAGTCAGACAGATGGGCACTGCCATCTTCTTACTCTCTTGTTTGGGGCAGTGTTTCTCAATTTTTTTTTTTTTTAACTTTTTATTTTGTATTGGGGTGTAGCCCATTAACAACATTGTGATAATTTCAGGTGAACAGTGAAGGGACTCAGTTATACATATACATGGATCCTTTCTCCCCCTCAAACCCCCAATCTTTTAAAAGTAATTCTCTCTAAAACAAAACATCACTCCTTTTCTGAATCTTTTACGACAAAACAACCAAAAAACAATTTACTTGGCAAATACAAAACCATCTAGCTCACTCTGCTTCCCAGGCCAGGGTTCGGGGCGAGGTGGACGGCCCTGTGCCAGAAGCCCACAGGGTGTGACACCTGATTTCTGTTGGTTCTCACCCCCACCCCACCCCACCCAGGGTCTTTCCCACCTCAGCAGAACTACGCTTGCAATCACCCCTAACACATAAGAGCCCTTACAAATAGAGGATGCAAGAGGATGCACAGGGGCCAGCTAGCCTACTGGCAGGAGTACCCTAGCCATCACATCCATTTGTGGGGAATCTGACACCACCTTCCATGCTGATAGTGACTCATGCTAAGTGTCGGTGGGATCCTCTCCATAAGACTTTCACTCACAAAGCCCTGAGACAAGGAGCGGGTTTATCACAGTCTGAGTCACTCTGGATTCTTTGTAGGAATTTCCTCTCAGCAGAGAAATCCAGCATCACTTGATCTGTATAGAAGGCACCCTGGGCTGACCAAACACTTTGATCATTACAGCTGGCTCACAACCAGCAAGTCCAAAGTTCAGCCTCTAAACACCCCCTCTTCCCAGGAGCCAGCACACCTCAGCCAGCCCCACACACTGGGTTCCACAAGCTGCATGCAAGCCCTGGTGCCATCTTTGACACACAGTCTCACTCACCCACACTGGGTCAAGGGCATGACCACATAAATGCTACCTAGGACTTTTCTTTTCAGAAGCCACATCTGCTGCTGAGAAAGTTGCAAGTACCTACCCATAACCTGTGTTGTACCTTTGAGAAAGGGTGGTTTTAGGATTTCCCTGGTGGTACAGTGGATAGGAATCCACCTGCCAATGCAGGGGACATGGGTTCAATCCCTGGGCCTGGAAGATTTCACATGCTGCAGAGCAACTAAACCCAAGCAATGAAACCACTGAAGCCTGTGCGCCTAGAGCCTGTGCTCCGCAACAAGAGAAGCCACGGCAACTAGACTAGTGCTTCCTCAACTAGAAAAAGGCTGCATGTAGTAACAAGACCCAACTGAACCAAAAAAAAAAGGGGGGGGGGGGGGGC
The DNA here is from genome assembly GCF_019923935.1 of Bubalus bubalis. Classification (NCBI taxonomy): domain Eukaryota; kingdom Metazoa; phylum Chordata; class Mammalia; order Artiodactyla; family Bovidae; genus Bubalus; species Bubalus bubalis. Next base: position 12,222,641 of record NC_059159.1, on the reverse strand, counting down.
GGTTTTAAACGGATTAAACCAAGCCAGACCTTGTGCTTCTATTCTCTCTCCCTGTTACATAAAACCTCATCAAGTAGAACCAATCACTGATTTCCTAAGATTATATACCAGCCTGATTAAATCAGGATGGATTAGCCCATAGGTGATGAGATTTCCTCTCACCGAATGTAAAGATTTAAGGCAAGGATAAAATTATACTTGCACTAAAATTCAATTATTTGAATTTCACTGTAAGCAAAGATCTGGTACTATTTTGATGTTCACGGCCCCACAGGACAGGCCTGGTCATTGACTTCTCAGTGGTCCCAAAATCTCACTTCTCTCTTGGGAACACCTTTGTTCCCTAGGCAAAGCCTTAAGAGCCTTCCTACTGCTTCTAGTTCACTTGTGTCTGACTAAAAACTAAATTCACTGGTGCAAAAATCTCCTTTTGACCCAAATATTTTCACTTCACAGAACACACTGGAGACAAAGTGAAGTGAAAGTGAAGTCACTCAGTCATGTCCGACTCTTTGCTATCCCATGGACTGTAGCCTACCAGGCTCCTCTGTCCATGGGATTTTCCAGGCAATAGTACTGGAGTGGATTGCCATTTCCTTCTCCAAAGGATCTTCCCAACCCAGGGATCGAACCCAGTTCTCCCGCATTGTAGACAGACGCTTTACTGTCTGAGCCACGAGGGAATAATGCAAAAAAAAACAGCAAAGATGAACTCTGATAAAACCTGAGGTCAGGCATTTTGCAAGACAACACGTTCTGAAAGAATCAGATGTCTACGGGGAATTCCCTGGTGGTCCAGTGGTTAAGAATCTGCCTTCCAATGCAGGGGATGTGGGTTTGATCCCTGGTCTAGAAACTAAAATCCCACGTAATACAAGACAACTGAGCCCATGCAACACAACTAGAGAGAAGCCTGCCCAATGCAATGAAGGTCCCTACACAGCCAAAATAAATAAATAAAAATAAAAACAAATAATTAGATGTCTAAAACGCAATAGAGAAGTTGAAGCAAAACTATTCTAGATTAAGTAGTGAAGGGAAAAAGTGATCACACCTTGGGTCTTGGCTCACACCACCCAACAATAAAAAGACATTTGAAGACAACTAAAGAAATCTGAACAAGGACTAGGAATGAGGAGCAACGGTAAGAAATATGTTGTCTAAGGCGACAACAGTGCTGGGTGAAAGTCAGCACTGAAGTAGGGCATCACATTTAGCGTTTATTATGGCTTCCCTGGTGGCTCAGGGGTAAAGAACCCACCTGACCATGCAGGAGACATTTAGCCTTTACTTTAAAACAGCTGGGCAAAAACAACCAGATATGAAAACGTGTTATTCATCATTTATGTGCTGGATTGAGAGGTAAACCTTGTAACATCACACTTTTTTGTTGACTTGAAATTTTCAAATAAAATGCCTTAACACATCTTTGTGTTCCACATGTCTCATAGTGACTTTTATCAGGATAGCAAACTGTGCTCTTTTCCTTACAAAACTTTTGACAGGATCTTTGTACAAATATGGGCCCAAATAGCCTGGCTTTTCTCTATCAACTTTTCTTGGGAAGAGGAAACCAAACCCCAGAAACGCTGTGCAAGTACTTCTGGGGACACGTCAAGGCCAGATGATAGGCACAGCTCGAGAGACAGCGGGCAGGGGACACTCACAGTCCGGGCAGCAGCCATTGAAGGCCATCCGGCAGATGCCGCAGTTCTCGTCGTTGGCTACCCAGAGCCAAGTGGCCACGCCGTTCCAGCATTTGATCTTCACCCTCATGGCGCGAGGAGCCTGCGAGGAGGGAAGAGACCACCCGGCTGTGCTGAGTCTGCAGAGCTACGGCACCTGGAAGCCAAAGAAGGGGTGTCGCCCCGAGGGTTCAGCGTAGGCAACAGTGGCCGCCGAAAGGCAGTAAGAGCTGTCTGCAAGGGGGCTGGGGCGGGGGCCGGGTCCTCGGGAAGCCCGGGAGGACCGGTGTTGGTCCTTCGCCAACACCGCACTTCTGCCCCGGCGTCCGCAGAAGGGCTCGTCGGCTTTCTTTAACAACCGCAGAAACGCGCCGTGCGCTACTTCCGAAAGGGCTGACGGGGCTGAGTAGATGGAGACCCAAGCCCGCTCCCTACGAGGTCACCCCGGAAACAACCCTGGCGTGGGCCGCACGGGCCGCACTCACTCCCGCCGCGGGACTAGGGTGCGGGTTCCTGGTGCGGTGGGGGAGGGGCAAGGGAGAGGCGCCACGCTCGGCCACGCCCCCAACGGCCGCGCCCCCGCCGATCTAATCGCGCGCGGCACCACCCGCCTTCAGTTGGCAGCGCCGGCCCCGCGCGGGAAGGTACATAAACGCCTGTGGCCGCGGCTCGGCACTTCTCAGAGGCGCCCGCCGAGCTCCTTGGTTCAGCGCGCACGCGCGGCCTCGCCCCCTGAGACGCCGAAGGCCCGCAGCCAATCCGCGGTCGCTCTGAGGACGCGGCACCGGAAAACCCCCGAGCGGCGCTGGAAGTGACGCGCCGACGTGCTGACGCGCGGGCTCGAGCCGAGGCCGATTCCGCGCCCGCCATGGCCGACAAAATGGATATGTCTCTGGACGACATCATTAAGCTGAACCGGAGCCAGCGAGGCGGCCGCGGCGGGGGCAGGGGCCGCGGCCGGGCCGGCTCGCAGGGTGGCCGCGGCGGCGGGGCCCAGGCCGCCGCGCGAGTGAACCGAGGCGGCGGACCCATTCGGAATCGGCCGGCCATCGCCCGCGGCGCGGCGGGCGGCGGCGGCAGGAACCGGCCGGCGCCCTACAGCAGGGTGAGTGTGGATACCGGGTGGCGGGCCGCGGCGAGGGAGCGAACCGGTAGGGCGGCGCACGGGCGACCGGCCGGGCGGCCGGCCGACCGACTGACCGACTGGGCCGGGGGGCGCGGGCGCCGGCCGCTTCGGCGGGCGGGAAGGTCGCACGCCTGCCGGGCACCAAGGCGGAGACCCTGGCGGCCTTTGTCTTAGCAGGGCGCCCGGCCTCACGGCTCTGGGGGCCGAGGGGCCGTTGGCGCGGCCGCCCCGGTGGCGGGAAGTCGGTTGGAGGGAACCGAGAAGTTGGGGGACGTGTGGCCTTGGCGGCCGGGTACGGCCTGACGCGGGCGAGAAGCGGGGGCCGCGGGTCTGTCTCAGTGCCTGCCTCCCCGCCGTGATGGGGGGAGGGTCTTGCTGTGGCCGTGAGGGCGAGGGCGAGCCCTGGAGTGAGACTCACAGACCTTTTTCTGTTCTTGTGTTTTCTTTTCCCTCAGCCGAAACAACTTCCCGACAAATGGCAGCATGACCTTTTCGATAGCGGTTTTGGGGGTGGTGCCGGCGTGGAGACCGGTGGGAAACTGCTGGTGTCAAATCTGGATTTTGGAGTGTCCGACGCTGATATTCAGGTAAGGGACTGGAGTTTCTTGGTGGGCGGGTCACTCCGCACGGAATTGGTTGTGGCGTTTGGGACTTGGCCCTGAATCCCCCCCACACACCTTGGGACGACAAGCTCTCCCAGGCACCCAAGGGCCAGCCACTGTTCCCTGTGAGGGGCTTCAGGAATGCAGAGCAGAGGTTGAGCTAGACTTGAAAGCCTGACCAATGTGTCAGTTTGTGCTGGAAGACAAGACCCCAGCTTAGTCTGGGGCGCTGCTGTTCTTTGCTAAAACGTGTTCTGTAGATGAAGGCACTCTGCCCAAGCTCTTCTGACAGAAGCTTGGTTGAATGTGCTCCGTTTCTTTTCCTGGAAGAGCTAGGCTACTTGCTTTCCTTACGTTTTGCTTGTTTTAAAGGTTTGTTGGGAGGAGAAAGCACTTCTTTTGTAGAACTGACAGCATAGAACCAGGATGGTGCCAGTGTCACTCTGGCTCCATTTGCCTTAAGCCCTATGTCTTACTTGGAATTTCATCCCCTGTCTTCTCACTTATCCTCACCCCCTGGGTTTTGCTAGTGGCATGATTCTCAAACATCTTTGGTTGAAGCCTCTTTTTTTTTTTCCTCTCTCTTTCCTCCCCTTTTTCTTTTTTTCCTTTTCTTTTTTTTGGTTGAACCCTAAAGGCTTTTAAACTTGCTGCCTAAAATGGTTAAGTAATGACATCTTGGGGGTCAGTCCAGGAGATGGCTGGGCAGGGTACTGGGCCTCCCTGGGTTCAATTTCCCAGAGCCCAGCCATTTACTTTGCCTTGGGAGGACAGAGCAAGGCCAGTGAGCACTCACAGTGTCTCAACACTTTTTTTAAGGTGGTTTCTGGCATCCACTGGAAACCGCTTTTGGTGAACTCCACTTCCCGCTGTGTGCCTGCGGCCGGAGTAGCCCCACACTCTGGGTTCCCTCTCCAACTCCCAGCCTGCCTGAGGTCAGGGCAGTTTCCATGGCAGCGCTTGACTTCAGGCTTTGCGGCAGGCTTGAGTAGGAGGAGAGGGAAAGGTGAGCCAGAATCTGCCCTGGGGGAGGGGCTGGGTCAGGGCTCCCAGACAGAGGGCCCTTGGAGCTGGTCCACAAGTGGATAGAGCCCCTTGCTCTGTGATCTTGGCCTTGGCTGCTTCTTGGCACAGTCCTTGGGTGTGTTGTAAATATTCCTTTGTTGAAGAAGATAGCAACTTAATCTTTGCCCTTCATTGGTGGGCTTTGTGATCCTTCACCTGCATCGTGGTACAGATGTCAGGTTCCCAAGTGGGCAGGAGCCCTCGGGCCCAGCTGCTCCGGGAAATTGCTGTCCCACCTGTCCCATCCCATACCCCAGGTCCCACCGCCACTGCCCTGCCCCACCACATGTATGTCTTCCTCCCAGGGAAATACCCCAAAGCAGTTTACACTTCCAGGGAGTGTCCCTGGGCCACCAGAAGAAAGATTGCTTTGCTAACAACTGCTCTTTCTGACTCTCAGGAGCTCTTTGCTGAATTTGGAACTCTGAAGAAGGCGGCTGTGCACTACGACCGATCTGGCCGCAGTTTAGGAACAGCTGACGTGCACTTTGAGCGGAAGGCAGATGCACTAAAAGCTATGAAACAGTACAACGGCGTCCCTTTGGATGGTGCGTTTGGGATTGGACCCAGAAAGGCTGCAGCGCTGTAGCTAGTTTGCGGAACCAGAGGCTGGCCCCATCCCTGCAAGAGTAGGGTCCCCTCTGCTTGAGGACACTTTGTGTTCGCCCCTTTGTCTCTCTTCCACTACCACCTCTCATGCTGCCCCACACATCTGGACCAACCTCTTGTGAATCCCCATCCAGCAAGCTACATCCCTCCCCTCCTTCAGCTCCTTCCGGAAGATTCACTTCTGTGAAGCCTTCTCAGAATCACCATAGTACAACTCTTGAGTGCGGGGCTGTAGTCGTAAAGACAAAGGTACCTTTCTGCTCCTGGGCACCCCGGACGCCCGACAGACACCCACGTGCACTGGATGAGAAGGAGCGAGGAGGCGCTGGTGGGGCTGTTCTCCCACCAGCATTTCCAGGCTGTCCTCTCGTCGGGAGCATCAAGATGCACAGTGTCCCTTTCCAGTGCTTGCATGGAGGCCAGGGTGCTGCCCCTAGCAGGCTTCAGAGTCCTCTAACAGGAGCTGGCCCTCTTGTGTTCTCTGCCACAGGCCGCCCCATGAACATTCAGCTCGTCACCTCACAGATTGACACGCAGCGGAGACCTGCACAGAGGTGAGTTCAGGGCCTCTCTAGTCAGGGCTGGCCTGTGGGGTGTCTCCTCATGCTGCAGGTCTTCCCAGGCATGTGAGCAAAGTTTCCTTTTCTTGCTAGTGTAAACAGAGGTGGGATGACTAGAAACCGTGGTTCAGGAGGTTTTGGTGGTGGCGGCGGCACCCGGAGAGGCACCCGTGGAGGCAGCCGGGGCAGAGGCAGAGGCACCGGCAGGAGTTCAAAGCAGCAGCTTTCTGCAGAAGAATTAGATGCCCAGCTGGATGCTTATAATGCAAGAGTAAGTCACAGAGGAGGGCTGGGTGAGGGTCAGTCCCAGACCAACTGAGAGGAGGGCCTCATTTTGAATGAGCACCTCTCTTCCTCTGTTTCAGATGGACACCAGTTAAACAGACCAGCAAATCCGTGCATGGACCAGGACCCAGAAGTCTCGTCCGTGCTCCCTGGTGGGAGGGGGTGACAGACTGGGGCTGTGTGGCCAATGATGGATTTGTTTCTTTTATGTTTTAAAATAGGATTTAAAATTCATGTAAAGGTTTCTTTTTCCTTTTTTTTTTTTTTTTAAATTCTGAAACAGACCTGTTTTGTACTGAGTTATTTTTGGGATAACTTTTACTGGTTGTTGTTGTGGAGAAGGTGGCGTTTTCACCTTTGCCATAATAAAATAGAAATGTGTGTAGAAGTGGAACTGTTTAATTCATCCCATTCTCAGGGTCCTCACCTGGGCCAGAATGCTGGTGTGATCTGGTAGGCGGGAGGGACGTGGGATCTGAGGAGGAAATGAGGCAGGCCTGCTGGGCACATGGCACCTGGCCTCTGGGTTGGAGTTCTGCAGGAGGATGCTGGCTGCCACGATGTTCCCACAGATCCAAACCCCTTTTTCTCACCCCCTCATCCCCCCTAGGTGGGAGGACGTGGAGCAGTGGTCCTCCACACTCAGCCACCTGTTCATTGCCTGTACTGCCAGGTGAGGTGCGGGGCAAGGTGGGGTGCCCTGTGCTTCTGGCCAATTTCAGGTGACTGCTGGGTTGAGCTGTTCCTTTCCTTCTCGTGCTCTGGTTCTCAGAAATCTGGGTTTAGTAGTTCTGACTTTGCAACATAATCCCCGCGTGTTTTTCATCTTTTGTGTCATGAAGGAAAGATCACTGTATTCGGTGTTTTCTTAATTATGTACTTGGAGATGTAGATAGTGGGAGCTGTGGTAGAATCTCGTTTGACCCACAGGGAACTGGGGGGGCGGGCAGACACTGGTGCCCATCTGGACCCCTCCTGGGACAGACTAGAGCAGGATGGTCATGTTACTTGCTCGAATGCTGGTGTGACCTGCCATGCAGTTCTACGGTTCAGAAGGAGCCAAGCTCCCTGGGGTGTGGGGCATGGACATCTCTTTGGGCCTCCCCTCCTGAGGACATGCCTTTGAGCCACTCAATTATGCCTACAACCCAGCTAGAGGGAAACTGGAAAATTCTTAAAGAGATGGCCCACCTTACCTGTCTCCTGAGAAACCTGTACGCAGGCCAAGAAGCAACAGAACCAGACATGGAAAAACAGACTGGTTCAAAATTGGGAAAGGAGTACCGTCAAGACTGTATGCTGTCACCCTGCTTATTTAACTTACCTGCAGAGTATATCATGCAAATGCCAGGTTGGATAAATCAAATCAAACTGGAATCAAGATTGCTGGGAGAAATATCAACAACCTCAGATATGCAGATAATACCACTTTAATGTCAAAGTGAAGAGGAACTAAAAAGCCTCGAGGGTGAAAGAATGAAAAAAGTTAAAACTCAACATTCAAAAAAAGAAGGTCATGGCATCTGGTTCTATCACTTAATGGTAAACAGAAGGGGAAAAAGTGGAAATAGTAACAGATTTTATTTTTGTGGGCTCCATAATCACTGCAGACGATTACTGCAGCTCTGATATTAAAAGACTCCTTGGAAGAAAAGCTGTGATAAACCTGGACAGCTTATTGAAAAGCAGAGAGAGACATCACTTTGCTGACAAAGGTCCATATAGTCAAAGCTATGGTTTTTCCAGTATTCATGTACAGATGTGAGTTGGACCATAAAGCTGAGCCCCAAAGAATTGATGTTTTCAAATTGTGCTGGAGACTTGAGAGTCCCTTGGACAGTAAAATCAAACCAGTCAATCCTAATGGAAATCAACCCTGAGTATTCACTGGAAGGACTAATGCTGAAGCTAAAGCTCCAGTACTTTGGCCACCTGATGCAAAGAGCCGACTCATTGGAAAAGACCCTGATGCTGGGAAAGACAGAAGGCAGGAGGAGAAGGGGATGGTGACAGCCTTTTGAGAATAGAGACTCTGGGGAGGGGTAAGTGGGGGCCAGGAGAGTCACCCCAGCTTTAACAGCAGCCGGTGCCTTGGCTCTTCGGAAGCAGCTACCATGGCCCGCAGCTCAGATGGCTTCCATGTTTGGGATGAGGCTGGAGTGAGTCACAAGGAAGGAGTGTGATTAAGGGGTGGCCCTTGAACAGTCAGTTAATGTGCTGTCACTGCAGAGCCAGCAGCTGCCATTTGAACCATCTGAGCCATGCCAGGCACTGATGGAAAGATGGTTGAGGTGACTCATCCCTACCTCTAGCCCAGTCTTAACGGGAGGGGATCAGCCAGGGCTCAGCTTTAGCTGCAGTGTGGTGAGGGGTGGCTAGTAGAGGTCAGACCATCTGGACAGAGCCAGGCAGCCTCTCTGATGAGGTGGCCTTGGACTAAGCAGGCACATGCCAGGCAGGGAGACTGCTTTCTGGATGTTGGCTCTGGTGTTTGGAGGGAGCGATGATGGGGAATCGGGGGCTTGTGGGGCATGGTAAGGGGTGGCCAAGGTGCCACATGGGCGGAGGGTGTCACTAGTGAAGAGAAAGTTCCAGGAAGAAAGCAGGCAAAGGACAGGCTGTGCTCAGTGTTGGGTCTAAGAGGCAGAAACACTGGTGCTTACACCGGTAAGCATCCAGATGTGGACCCAGGCAAGTGTTGCTGTCAGCTAGATGTCTGTGAGCTGGAACTGGACGTGTGGACACTGCAGGTAGAGATAGGGATATGGGGCTGGAGGTGACGGGAGTAGGGAGGGGTGACATCATATTTGCTAGAAGCATTTAGTGGGGAAGTGACCAAGTCAGAAAAGCTTGCAGTTTGGCAGGGAACTGAGAGAAACCTCCCCATCACTTTATTTTTTTTAATAATTTTTGGCTGCCCTGGGTCTGTTGCTGGGCATGGGCTTTCTCTAGTTGCAGTGAGTGGGGGCTACTTTCTAGTTGCAGAGCACGGGCTCCAGAGCACAGGCTCAGTAGTTGTGGTGCATGGGCTTAGTTGCCCACAGCATGTAGAATTGTCCCTGACCAGGGATTGAACCCCTGTCCCCTGCATTGGCAGGCAGATTCTTAACCACTGGATCACAGGGAAGTCCCCCCACCACCACTTTAATCCTCAATCTCCTTAACTGAAATGGGAAACCATACATTATCTCAAGGGCTGGAGGGCCATGTGCTTTGCTGTTCACGTGGGGGTGCTCTTGGGAGGAAGCGCTCTTGGGTGGTAAGTGTGCAGGGGCAGTTTCTGTGCTCCAAGGCAAAGGCTTCTGGTTACCTGAGGGCAGTGCTGGGTATCCCTGCAGCGGCCAGCACTTCATCCCTGAAAGTACAGACCGAGTGAGTGAAAGGATGAGATGCACTTGGTGCTTTTGCTTGGTTTCTCCTTCATGTTCTTTTCTCAAATGCTGGATTGCAGTCTCGCAGACCAGGTGAATGGGGCTGTCCCACTTGCAGGGCACTGGAACGTACCCCAGCTCACCTCCACCTTGTGGTCTGAGTGGAAAGTTCAGTGATCAGCCCAGGAGTGGGCACATGCCTCATCCGGACAGTCAGTCAGTCTTCAGGAATCTCGAAGATGTTGAGGAAGCCAGTGCCAGGGAAGAGGGTGGCATGCCCACAGGGCCTGGGGCTCCTGGACTCTGACAGGATGCTTGTGTGAAGAGGAGCCACTCAGCTCCAGATGCATTCTGCTTTGCTTGGTTGAGCAAAGATTCACATGGTTTATAGAGCAACTTGGATAAGAAGGAACAGCCCTGTCCCTTGGCAGGTTGTGTGAAACCTAGCAGGAGTCAAGGTGCCAGAGTTGTTGAATGGTTGTCACACTCAGACGTGGTCTGAAATATCAGAAGAGGAATGTTGCTTTCTGTAAACAACAAGGGTTTTGTTCCTGCTTGCAGGGAGCTAAGGCTCTAATACAGGAAACAAAAATAAGAAATTATGATAATAGTGTAACAACTACAATAGAAATAAGTGAAGCAGGCAGGACATAGAGCATTTTCTGTTGTGGAATATACATTCCATGGGGGAAAGACGGGAAAAGTGAAATACAAGATGTTAGGTGGTAACAAGGCTGTGGAGGCAAACAGAGCAGAGGGTGCTAAGGAGTAGGGAAGGGCCTTGCTGGTGAGGTGGAGTTGTGAGCACTTGGATATTCGGAGGGGAACCTCGCTGGCAGAAAGAAGAGCAAGTGTAAAGGTCCTAGGGTGAGAACACGGGGACAAGCCGGAGCCCCACTGTGGCTGGTGGAGAAGGCAGAGGTCGTGGGGCCTCTGTGCTGGGCTTCAAAGGAAGGGCATCTACCAGAGGTGCAGCCTGACCTGGGGAGGGGCTGCCAGGACTGAGCACTTAGGGACTGACGTGGGGGACATCCATAGACAATAACTGAAAAGGCAGAGCCATGGAGTGGGCTCCTGTGTTTCTGTTTCAGTGAGTGTGGAATGTGAAATACTCTTAAGAACATTGGTTTTTTACCTGAAAAAATAAGTCAGTACAAAATTTTAGGTAACAATGTATACAGAATAACCTTCCCAGCACCATCCAAATGAAACCCTTATTACTGTAGGTTGTTTTTCTTAATAAGAGCTTTATTAACATATAGTCGACATACCATGGAGTTAACCCGTTTACAGTAATTTTACTCTATTCACCAAGTCACAAATTCACCTCCACATTCAAATTCCAGGATATTCTCATCTCCCCAAAAAGAAACCCACTAAGCATCATGCCTCTGTTCCTGTTCCTCAGCCTTCACTTGTCCACTTTCTGTGGATTTGCCTATTCTGGACATTTCGTACAAATGGATTTATGTAATCTGTGCCCTCGGTGTCTGGCGTCTTTTCTCAGCACAATGTCTCTGAGGTTCGTTCTTGTTATAGCCTGTGTCAGTATCCAGTCCAAATGAAACCCTTGTTACTGCAAATAATCCTGTGGTGGATAGTTCACATTTTGTTTTGTCCGTTCATCAGTTGATGGACATTTGGGTTGTATCTACTTTTTGGCTATTGAAATAATGCTGCTGTGAGCATCGAGGTACACATTTTTATGCGGAGATAGTTTTCAGTGGTTTTGGAGTAGAATTGCTGGATCATAAAGCAACTAAGTTTGCTTCCCTGATAGCTCAGTTGATAAAGAATCAGCCTGCAGTGCAGGAGACCTCAGTTTGACCTTCCCTAATCATTTCTATTAACATCAGCCTACTTCTCCATTTAACTGGAAATGTTCTTAAGTGTCAGTTTGTAATTCTGAGAGTTTAGTCGCTCAGTGTCCGACACTTTGCAACCCCATGAACTATAGCACTCCAGGTCTCCATGTCTGTCACCAACTCCTGGAGTTTACTCAAACTTATGCCCATTGAGTTGGTGATGCCATCTAACCATCTCATCCTCGGTCGTCCCCTTCTCCTGCCTTCAATCTTTCTCAGTATCAGGGTCTTTTCAAATGAGTCAGTTCTTCACATCAGGTGGCGAAAGTATTGGAGTTTCAGCTTCAGCATCAGTCCTTCCAATGAATATTCAGGACTGATTTCCTTTAGGATGGGCTGGTTGGATCTCCTTGCAGTCCAAGGGACTCTCAAGAGTCTTCTCCAACACCACAGTTCAAAAGCATCAATTCTTCGGTGCTCAGCTTTCTTTATAGTCCAACTCTTACATCCATACATGACCACAGGAAAAACCATAGCTTTGACAAGATGGACCTTTGTTGGCAAAGTAGTGTCTCTGCTTTTGAATATGCTGTCTAGGTTGGTCATAACTTTCCTTCCAAGGAGGAAACATCTTTTAATTTCATGGCTGCAGTCACCATCTGCAGTTATTTTGGAGCCCAAAAAAATAAAGTCTGTCACTGTTTCCCCATCTATTTGCCATGAAGTAATGGGACCAGATGCCATGATTTTAGTTTTCTGAATGTTGAGCTTTAAGCCAACTTTTTCACTCTCCTCTTTCATTTTCATCAAGAGGCTCTTTAGTTCTTCACTTTCTGCCATAAGGGTGATGTTATCTCCATATCTGAGGTTATTGATATTTCTCCCGGCAATTTTGATTCCAACTTGTGCTTCATCCAGTTCATTTCTCATGACGTCCTCTGCATATAAGTTAAATAAGCAGGATGACAATATAGTCAGATGTATAGAAAAGAAGTGATAATCAAAGAATTCCTGGATTGTCACCCAGACCACCAGATGGAACCCTGCTCCTTTTCATTCTCTGTTTCTTCTGAACTGATAGAGAATAAGTTGCAGTGTGGTGCCACTTTACCCCTAAATCCTTCCACATGCATGTCTTTAAAAACAAATGCATCATCTTACATAATCAGGCATGAACACTGATAACAATACCATTATCTGAACCATATCCTTATTCAAGTTTAGCCAGCTGTCCTAATAGTCTATGTTGTAAATGCTTTGCCCTGTCTACATGGGAAAGGAATGTCTGGACCACTGCCTTGAGCTAACGATGCCTAGTCATCTTCAACTGGTAGTGCTTCTAGCCTTTTCATGTCTTTCATGACCTTGGCACTTTTTGAAGATCAGTCCCATTGGGGATTGTCTTGCTTCGTTATGATTAGACCGAGGTTACATACTCTAAGCAAAAATATCACTGAAAGGGTTTCCCATGGGGTACAGCATGGTGGTCTGTCTCTCATTACCCATCTTATAACCTTGCTTACATGATTCAGTGGGAGCTGCCAGGTTTCTCCATAAAGAAGGAAGAGTTATCCTTCCCTCCTTTGTAATCTATAAATTTTTTTGAGAACTTTGAGACTAAGTGAATACTTGTTTCTCACCATTTTGCCTGCTAATTTTAGCCTCCTATGGTGCGATAAGGGCTTCCCTGATAGCTCAGTTGGTAAAGAATTTACCTGCAATGCAGGAGACCCCGGTATCAGTTCTCCGCTGGAGAAGGGATAGGCTACCCACTTCAGTATTCTTAGGCTTCCCTTGTGGCTCAGCTGGTAAAGAATCCCCCTGCAATGTGGGAGACCTGGGTTCGATCCCTAGGTTGGAAAGATCCCCTGGAAAAGGGAAAGGTTACCCACTCCAGTATTTTGGCCTGGAGAATTCTATGGACTATACAGTCCATGTATAGTGTCGGACGCAACTGAGGGATTTTCACTTTCACTTTTTTTTCACTTTCATGGTGTGATAATTATTACTGTAGTGTTTAATGTTGCATTTTTTGTATTTCCCCTATTCTTTCAACATTAATTGGAATTCTTTTCTAAGAAAGAACAGTCCCTTCACCATTTATTCAGTTATTTCAGTCAGTATGGACTTGTGGCTATTTGATTCTATGAGTCATAATCTGTTAACTGATTATAATTTATGTGATTCTATGAGTCACAATCTGATAAACTCTGTTGCTCAGACATTCGGGTTCCTCCTATGCCTTTTCTTTTTTTTTTTTTTTTCACATTTTTCAAAAGAATTTATTAAGAAATAGGAAAAAAGGATATAAAGCACATAATCAAAGGAATCAAAGAGTTTACAACATAGATTCTTCAGGCTGGTGGCAACTAAGAAATATTTGCTCGGCTGACACCAAGGATACCGAGGCCCCAATTTCATTTTCAATCCCATTTCTCTTGACTGCTAACCCAGCCAGCTCAAACTTCCTCCAAAGAGAAGTCAGATTGCCTTCCAAAACCTCCCCAAACTACTTTCCAATTGCTTTCCCAGCCCTTCTCTGCCTGGCCCTATAGTCCTCACCTAGGCTTCAGGTGAGGTCAGCCAGACCCTGTTGAGCCTTCTCCACTCCTCCAATCACTCTGTGGTCCCTAAATCTATTTTTGTTCCCATCTGGATTCATTTAATTAAACTACATTCCTGAACCAGTTGGGTTGGCTTGTTCTGATGCCTTTGGTCAAGATACCTATTTTTCTAACCCTACATCTGAACTCGATCTTTCTCCTGTTGGGAACAACTTCTTGAGCCATCTCTCTGGCAGCTCGCTGCCCCAGTTAGTTCAAGGTTACTTTCTCCCCTAGACAGAACTCTGCACCCCACTCCAACCCCCCACTTAACTTCCAGGTGGCTCTAGTTCTCAGCTAGCCCACCTGGGTGGTGGTTTAGTCACTAAGTTGTGTCTGACTCTCGAGACCCCATGGACTTGTAGCCCGCCCGGCTCCTCTGTCCATGGGATTCTCCAGACAAGAATACTGGAGTGTGTTGCCATTGCCTTCTTCACACCTATGCCTTTTTGACATGCCATGTCCTTTTTTATGTTTTCTTTTTCCTTAAAAAAAAAAATTTTTTTTTAAATGTTTTGGCTGCACTGTATACATCATGTAGGATCTTAGTTCAACCAGGGATTGAACCAGTGCCCCTTGCAGTTGAAGCACAGAGTCAAAGTTAATTGCTGGACTGCCAGGGGAGCCTGTTTTTTAAAGTACTTCCTGACTTTCTGGCCCCAGAAGAGGCTCCAGGCTCACCTTCTATTCCCAGGCTCCTTTCGTGGAGACTGGTATTTAACAACCAAGATCTGGGTGTTGGGTGTGCTCATTGCTACTGGGCTGTTGCTGCTTCTGGGCCCTCTCAGGACAAAACTAGGAAATATATATACTAATTCATGCATATCAATATTTATCTGCCCACTCTAGCGCTATTGCCTGGAAAATCCCATGGATGGAGGAGCCTGGTGGGTTGCAGTCCATGGGGTCGCTAAGAGTTGGACACGACTGAGCGACTTCACTTTCACTTTTCACTTTCATGCATTGGAGAAGGAAATGGCAACCCACTCCAGTGTTCTTGCCTTGAGAATCCCAGGGACGGGGAAGCCTGGTTGGGCTGCTGTCTCTGGAGTCGCACAGAGCTGGACAAGACTGAAGCGGCTTAGCAGCAGTAGCAGCAGCATGCATTAAAAAAAAAAAAAACATGAGTTTCTACTGTTCTCTGATTCCAACCCAATTCCATAGGATTCATTCTCATCTCCCCTTATTTGTAAATTCTTTCCCTGGCAATAAGAAACCTGGCTCTCTAGGGAGACCAAAAAAAAAGAAACCTGGCTCTCATTTTCAACATGATATTTGCTTAAATGATGTCAGTCCTTTAAGTATCCCCCTAGCCTGATTTTAGAACTGCTAACATACACCGTGTTAGAAGCATTTACTAACTCGAGTACAGTATTGGGTTCATCCGTGTGTTGAGCCATAGAGTACTGATTTCCAGTGAAAGTACCAGTTTCCAAAGTTGCTTAGGCAAGTCCTTCTCTTCTACCCCCTTCAGAGTACTTTGTACTACAATTAGTTTCTTTTGCTACACTTTGTATTCTATTGTGCCTTTCCCACATATCCTGATTTTTTTTTTTTTTTTGTAATTTACATTTATTACTTGTTATGGAATTACATAGGACTGTGTAATTTTCATAAAAATTTATATGGTTTACATTAATTACCTGTCATTATTAATGAGTCATTCTGGAATCAACTGACCATTTAGGGGAAAGTGGCAATAATGGTAAAGAACCCACCTGCCAATGCAGGAGACATAAGAGACGTAGGTTCAATCCCTGTGTCGGAAGATACCATGGAGGAAATGGCAACTCATCCCACTATTCTTGTCTGAAGAATCCCATGGACAGAAGAGCCTGGTGGGTTACAGTCCATGAGGTTGCACTGAGTCAGACACGACTGAAGTGATTTAGCATGTATGCAGCAATAAATAATATACATCAATAAAGATTTAATGTGAAAATAAGCCATCATAGTATTGGGAGATAATCTCATTAGTTTAAAATATATCATCTTGTCTAAGTTATGCCAGAGTTAATTTTTATGTTATCTATGCAGGTTGTAGAAACAAATTATACAATGTTTTAGCATGTTAACTATAAATTAGTATCTATATAAAAGTCACTGTATATTTTTTTTGGCTCCAAAATCACTGCAGATGGTGACTGCAGCCATGAAATTAAAAGACGCTTACTCCTTGGAAGGAAAGTTATGTCCAACCTAGATAGCATATTCAAAAGCAGAGACATTACTTTGCCAACAAAGGTCCGTCTAGTGAAGGCTATGGTTTTTCCAGTGGTCATGTATGGATGTGAGAGTTGGACTGTGAAGAAGGCTGAGGGCCGAAGAATTGATGCTTTTGAGCTGTGGTGTTGGAGAAGACTCTTGAGAGTCCCTTGGACTGCAAGGAGATCCAACCAGTCCATTCTGAAGGAGATCAGCCCTGGGATTTCTTTGGAAGGAATGATGCTAAAGCTGAAACTCCAGTACTCTGGCCACCTCATGTGAAGAGTTGACTCATTGGAAAAGACCCTGATGCTGAGAAAGATTGAAGGCAGGAGGAGAAGGGGACAACAGAGGATGAGATGGCTGGATGGCATCATTGACTCGATAGATGTGAGTCTGAGTAAACTCCGGGAGTTGGTGATGGACAGGGAGGCCTGGCGTGCTGCGATTCATGGGTTCGCAAAGAGTCGGACACGACTGAGCGACTGAACTGAACTGAACAGAACTGAAAAGTCACTGTGAGCGTTCCAGTTTTTTAAATGTACAAATCCATCATAAACAAGCCATTCAAATTACCATTAGTGGTTTCATAGAATTAATATTTCTTTCTTTTTTTTGGTCAAATAAATAAACATCCAAGAGTCCATATTGATATTTAAAAAAAATCTACTGTTCACCTCTGGAGATTCATTCTAAAAATTGGCCAATAAAAGGAAAGAAACAAATATTTTTTCTATACAAACTGTAGTTTGAAGGGATTAAATAGCTGATGACTGGGGTTTTTTAAAAAAGAATTCCAGCTAAGGGACTTCCCTGGTGGTCCAGTGGCTAACACTCTGAGCTCCCAAAGCAGGGGGCCTGCCTGGGTTCCATCTCTGGTCAGGGATGTAGAATCCAGGTACTGAAACTAAAGATTCTGCAGGACCCAATGAAGATTGAAGGTCCCATGTATTGCAGCTAAGACTGGGCACAGTCAAATAAATAAATATGGAAAAAAAAATCCAGCTAAGAAACACAAAAGTGTTAGAAAAAAAATCACCATTTTGTGATGCCTAATAACATGATGCATGTTGGGAAGAGTCCTCAGCAGCTAATGTGATGATAGACAATAGTGGGCCAGGCAGTCCCAGGAGCCTACCATACCTCACTGCAGGTAGGACCAGCAGAGTGTCCCCTGAGATGAAGCACTGGGAAGCCCACAGCACTTCCTCAAACTGACCTGGGGCTCAAACCCCCTGAGAAGTAAGGGGAATGGAAGACACACCACACTAATCACACCCGAGGATTCACCTGGCAAATCCACAAGTGCCCGTGGGAACGTCTCACCATAGGTGTCCTGGCTTCCTCCCCACCTAAGTGCTACAAGCATAGAAAAGGAATCAAAAGTGAATGTGGAAAAAAAAAAGTGAATGTGGTGTAATAACTATATAAGTTGATCTTTGTCCTTTGTTCCTAAATCCCTTGAGATTTCCTGAGTGATAGGATCATCTTTTGTTATTCATAACAAGGCCTTTTCAATTTATGTTAATGAATGACTCTTGGTGGGCCCCTAGATAGTTTTAGGGTGGGTGCTGGTCACCAGAAAGACACAGGTTTGGAACTCTCAGCCCCACCCCCTACCCCCTGACCTCTGCAGAGGGGAGAGGGGATGGAGATTGAGTTAATCACCAGTGTCCAATGATTTAATCAACCATGACTTGTACTGGAAAACCTCTAAACCATGGGGTTTAAAGAGCTTCTGGATCGGCGACCACATCATAATGCTGGGAGGATGGCGCACCTGGAGACAGCCCAGAAACACCAGGAACCCCCACCCCATGCCTTGTCCTAAGCATCTCCTCCCTTTGGCTGTTCCTGAGTTGTATCATTTACAATAAATGGATACTTGGAAGTAAATTGTTTTCCTGAGTTCTGAGTGGTTTATTGAACTTGAGGAAGCAGTGAAGGGAACCTTTGAATTTGTAGTCTGCTGGCAAAAAATGTGGGTAGCTCAAGACTGGTGCCTGAAGCAGGGGCAGTCTCGGGAGTGAGCTCTCAACCTGCAGGGTCACTCCAGTTAGCAGTCAGTATTTCACTGATGTGTGGCTTCAGACAGGTATGAGAATAAACCTCTCAGTGGCACATCATCCGAGTGTGTAGTGTGGACTCCATCTGGATCCTGATGTGAATAAACCGACTGAAATGAGAGGGTTGTTTTTGTTTTTCCTTTTTAAGGTATTTTATTAAATATAGTTGGTTTACAATGTTGTGTTAATTTCTGCCATACAGCAAAATGATTCTGCTTTATATATGTATTGTTGTTGTGCCACAGGGCTTTAGAATCTTAGTTTCTTAGTTCCCTGATCAAGGATTGAACTTGGGACCTCAGCAGTGAAACTGCAGTCTTGGGGGACACAGTGGTAAAGAATCTGCCTGCTGATGCAGGAGACAGACACAAAAGACGTGGGTTTGATCCCTAGGTTGGGAAGATTCCCTGGAGTAGGAAATGGCAACCCACTCCAGTATTCTTGCCTGGAAAAATGCCATGGACAGAAGAGCCTGGCAGGCTACAGTCCATGGGGTTGCAAAGAACTGGACATGACTGAGCAACTGAGCATGCACAACCACTGGCCTGCCAGGGATTTTCCTATATATTCTTTTTCATATTCTTTTCCATTATGGTTTATTATAGAATATCAAATATACTTCTCTGTGCTATACCGTATACAGAATGCTATTTACCCATTCTATCTATAGTAGTTTGCATCTGTGAATCCCAAACTCCCAATCGACCCTCCACGACTCCCCTGAGACAAGAGCTTTGAGATAGAAGAATTGAACATGAACTATTAGATAATATTAGGAAAGCATTGTTAATTTTGGTAAGCAAGTTAATGATACTGTTATGTTAAAAATAACATAAAAATTTCCCAGTGGTCCAGTGGTTAGGATTCCATGCTCGTAATGCAGGGGTGTGGGTTCCATCCCTGGTAGGGGAACTAAGATCCCACATGCCACACAATGCAGCCCCGCCCCTGAAAAAAAAAAAAAAAAAAAAGGCTTAGGAACAAATTTAACAATAAAAGTACAAGACCTGCACACAGGCACACTGAAAACTATGAAATTCTACAAAAAGAAACTAAAGATTAAATAGATGCCTGGGATGGGATGGGGGAGGGATAGACTGGGAGTTTGGAGTTAGCAGATGCAAACTATTACACATAGAATGGATTAAGGACAAGGTCCTACTGCATAGCACAGGCAACTATACTCAATATCCTGGGAATTAACCATGCTGCTGCTGCTGCTGCTGAGTCGCTTCATTCATGGCCGACTCTTTGCGACCCCATAGACCGCAGCCCACCAGGCTCCTCCGTCCCCGGGACTCTCCAGGCAAGAACACTGGAGTGGGTTGCCATTTCCTTCTCCAATGCGTGAAAGTGAAAAGTGAAAGTGAATTCGCTCAGTCATGTCCAGCTGTTAGCGACCCCATGAACTGCAGCCTACCGGGCTCCTCCGCCCATGGGATTTTTGGGCAAGAGTACTGGAGTGGGGAGCCATTGCCTTCTCCGAGAATTAACCATAGTGGAAAAGAATATTATAAAGATTGTATATATGTATACAACTCAGTCTAAGGGTCCCTGCTTCCACTACAGGGAGCACAGGTTTAATCCCTGGTCAAGGAACTAAGATCCAGTGTGCCATGTGGCTTGGTGAAAAAAAAAGAAAAAAAATCTTTAAATAAAAACACAAATACATGCATAGAAATCTCATGTTTTGGGTTGAAACACTTAATATTGTTAAAATGGCAACTGTCCCCAAATTGCTCTATAGATTCAGTGTAATGGAGCTTCCCAGGTGGCTCAGTGGTAAAGAATCCACCTGCCAATGCAAGAGACACAGGTTGATCCCTGCATTGGGAAGATCCTCTGGAGAAGGAAATAACCCACTCCAGTATTCTTGCCTGGTAAATAGCATGGACAGAGAAGCCTGGTGGGGCTATAGTCCATGGGGTCGCAAAAGAGTTGGACACAACTCACCGACTAAACAACAATCCCTGTCAGTAAGTGCTTTTGTAGAAACTGAAAACAGATTTTAAGATTTATATAGAAATTAAAAGGACCTCGAATAGCCAAAACAATTTTGAAAAGAATAAAGTTGAGAACCTACACTGCCAGGTTTCAAAACTTACTACAAAGCTATGGTTATCAAGAGGTTGTGACATATAGGTTACAAAACAAAATTGAGTCTATAAATAAAGCCTTAAGTTTATGGTGAATAAAATTTCAACAAAGGTGCCAAGACAGTTCAGTGGCTGAAAACTATTAGTCTTTTCAACTCTTAACTCAGTTATACACAAACATTAATTCAAGATAAAGTGTAGACTTAAATGGAAGCTGAGATTATACATATAATAGAAGAAACTATAGGAGAAAACCTTCACAGTTTTGGTTTTGGCAAAGAGTTCTGAGACACAGCATCAAAAGCATGAGCCATGGAAAAAAATTGATATTAGAATTCACTAAAGGGTTGCCCTGCAAATGATGCCATTAAGAAAAACAATGTTGGGCTTCCCTGGTGGTCCAGTGGTTAAGAATCCACTTTGCAATGCAAGGAACAACAGTTCTATACCTGGGCAGAGAAGATCCCCCATGTCACGGAGCAACTAAGCCAGTCTGCCACAACTACTGAGCTCACGAGCTACAACTACTGAAGCCCTCGCGCCTAGAGCCCATGCCCCCCAACAAGAGAAGCCATTGCAGTGAGAAGCCTGTGCACAACTAGAGCAGCTCACACTTGCCACAAGTAGAGAAAGCCCGAGTGCAGCAACCAAGACCCACCACAGACAAAAATAATAATAAAAATAAAATAAGTAAATATCTTAAAAACAAAACACAATGAAAAACAATGTCAAGTAACAGAGATACATCTGACAAAGGACTCCTATCCAGGACCCATTAGTGGTCTTGCAACTGAATAGAACAATCAAATTTTTAAATGGACAAAAAACTTCAATAGATGTACCAAAGAAGACTCTTCATCGAGGAAATGCAAATCAAAGCCACAAACATCATGTCCCACCCACTAGGACAGCTTTAATCAAAAACATAGACAATGCCAAGTGTTAGCAAGGGTGTGCCCAACTGGAACTTTTCCACATTGCTGTCAGGATTGTAAAATGGTACCTTCCTACCTTGGAAAAGGGCTTTCCAGTTGGCACTAGGAGTAAAGAACCCGCTTGCCAATGCAGGAGACATAAGGGCACAGGTTCAATCCCTGGGTTGGGAAGATCCCCTGGAAGAGGGCCTGGCAACCCACTCAGGTATTGTTGATTGGAGAATCCCATGGACAAAGGAGCCTGGTGGGCTATATAGTCCATAGGGTCACAAAGAGTTGGACACAACTGAAGTGACTTAGCACGCATGCACACACCTTGGAAAACATGGGGAAATCCACTCTTGGCAATCTACCCAAGATAACAAACAAACCAAACATTCATGCGAAAACAAATGCAAATGTTCATAACAGACAAAAAGGAAACCAAAAGTGCATCAACTGACAAGTGAATACAAAACAAAATATGCTATACTTATACAAAAACAGGACAAAGCGCATACTCTACACTACAGACGGACTGCAAAACCTTGGGTGAAATCACAAGACGCCAGAAAGCTATGTCAGGCGAGCGTATGCGCCTCGGTTTTTGTCTCGTCACAACAAAGATTTGGAGTGATGGACATTAAAGCCCCCTCGGCGTGTCACAGCTCTCGGGTCTTGGACAGACCGTGTTATAGCTCTAAGACAAATCAGTGTTACAGCTCTATTTTATTTAGAAGACAGCAGGAGAATCCATCCTCGAAGAAGAGAAGAGAGTGGAGGAGCGCCCCAGCGCGACGCGGGGGTGGATGGGGGGCGGGGCAGGGGTAGAGAAAGAGAGTAGGCACGCCACGCAGGAGAGAGCGAGCAGCCCTTTGGCTCCTCTTTTTATCTGTTTTTTCCTTCCCCCTGGGCCTGCCCTATGCAAATTGCGCTTAGTCAGGAGTGCTGTTCTACCTGAAGTCCTCACTCCGGTCCTCGGACCTTCCTTTGACCTTCTTCTTCTGTTCTATTTTTGCGGGCTTTTTTAGCCGCCGCCATTTTGGACTCCTTTTCCCTGTTCTACCTATTTAACAGTTATATATTGTGTGATTCCACCAGCATGAACAGTCCAGGAAAGACAAATGTACAGATGCAAAAAGCAGGACAGTGGTTGCCAGAGGCTGCCGGGAAAGAGGGCTTAGAGTAGGTGTCAGCTACAAACAGTGCAAGGGAAACTTTCTGGGCCTGAGGATTATGCCCTTCTACAAATTTACTAAAAAATAATTGAATTGTCAACTTTGAACTGATGGATTTTGTAAATTCTACCTCAGTAAAGGTGACTTTCTATGTCATTAAATATTTTTATTTGAATAATGTAAAAAGTTTTAATTCATCACAGGGCTTTTAAATTAATACATTTTATTTATTACAGTGTAGATGCTCTGGGGCTGCTCAGTGATCTACTCTGCTTTTCAGATCCTTGTTATGAAAACGTTTGATACTGTGAAAATGGTGAAATAAATGTCCTTCTGTCTGGGACTTCCCTGGTGGTCCCTTGGCTATAAGACTCCTCGCTCCCAATGCAAGGGGTCTGGGTTCAATTCTTGGTCAGGGAACTAGATCCCACAAGCCACATCTAAAAGAACCTGAACACTGCAAGGAAGATCAAAGATCCTGCAGGTCACAACTAAGACCCGTCGCAGCCAAATATATTTTTTTTAAGTCCTTGTAAGTAAATCTTTGCACACAGCCACAGTTCTTTCCTCAGAACACTGTTAAGGTTCAAGGTATCCTTTCACAGCCCTCCCCAGCCTGGGTGCTCTGGGTGTGCCACGTCAGGTCACATCTCTTAAGATTCTTTGCTAATCTGACAAAAGGTTCAAAACAGTGTCATCCCTCTCCCCCCTAGAAATGTGTCACATTCCAAAAGGGTCCAGCTCCTGCCAGTCCAACCTGCACCTTCAGAAAGGATGGAGGGCAGGGACTCAATGTCAGTACTGGGGGTTGTGCTGCCATCCAGAGACAGTTGTGGGAGACTCGAAGGACCAGTGACCCTGGTCCTTCAACAAGACACTGCAAGGAGCAGAGACGATGATCCTATTACGAAGATACGAGCACAACTAATGCCATGTACAAAGCTCTAACCAAAAGTAAAACAATTCAGTACAATCAAGGGAAATAATATTAAATCTTTAGTGATAAATTTGTTGGATTTCCCTGGTGGTACAGTGGATAGGAATCCCCCTGCCAATGTAGGGGACATGGGATCAATCCCTGGTGCAGGAAGATCCCACATGCTGGGGAGAAACTAAAGCCTGCGTGATGCAAGTACTGCAGACTGTGCACCTACAGCCGTGCTCCCTAACAAGAGAAGGCGCCACAGTGAGAAGCCCATGCGTCACAACGAAGAGAAGCCCCTGCCTGCCACTAGAGAAAGCCCACAAGCGGCAATGAAGACCCCGTGCAATCAAAACTAAATACAGATAATTTAAAAAAAACAGAATTTGTTAATTTTGATTAGTATTCCAGGTGCTTACTGCTCTATAAATTACTACAAAACTTGGTGTGAAACACACATTATGGTCACAATTCTGATGGTCAGGGAGTGAGATGACACAGGTTTGCCTCCTGCCACAAAGCAGGTCTTCTGGGTCTTCAGCCCCCACTTTCAGATCAAGAAAAGCCACACCCCCAGACTCATCCTCACCTGAGTCCTGACCAGAAACCATGATGGGATGAGACTTTGGGGGGTCCTGGGAGGCAGTGTGTGGTAGAAGGCCACACATCATCCTTTGCTTCTCTTCCCATTGAGAGGTGGAATCTAATCTGTTACGAAGTGATTTCTGTTATGATTCCTACTCACCTTGTGTGAAACTCATGGGATTTAAGCTATGTGAAGATATGTTAAGTAGTTAAAAATGGAGTCACACTGGCCAATGTGAACTTCCATGTTAGTTGTTTTGAAATGTCTGCTGTAGCACTGTATCTTAAGTGATAAACTAAGAGTATTACTTTAGATAAGAAGCTTGAAGGATGATGTTTGTCACTCAAAGAAAAAGAACTGTTAAAAGTCAAGACCCCTCCCCCTAGGGCTAACTGCTGCTCCTTAAGAGACCACTATGCCCAGTGACTTTGAAAACTCTTCCCTGGAGGAACCTACTCCACACTGTTGAGAACTGTTCCAGCTGTTTCGGACACTGCCAGAGGCCCTGCTGGAGCAGAAGGCAACTTCCCATTCATGTTTTGTCTTGAGACCTACTGCCCTGGGACCAAAGACGCTGCTCATGCTGAGAGGCCTCCTTCTCAAGCTTCTCCCTGGAGTGGTTCATTACCCGCTTTTCCCTGCTTTGTAATTGTGTGTAGTAAACTGAGTGATTTGTGAACTGAATGTTGGCTACTGTTTTATATATCTCTATTCCTGATTCTCACCTGCTCTTACTGCTGAGCCCTGCCCTTCCTTCAGGCACAGAAAACAGGTTTCTTGGAACATTTGTTTTTGAAATCCCAGTGGCCAACATTCCGCAGGAGCCATGTGGGAAGTCCTTGGGTCAACAGCCCAGGCTGAGCGCTATGCAACACGGTCTTTTTGTTGTTGTTTTCATTTTATCACCTCAAGCAGCATATGGGATCTTAGTTCCCTGACCAGGAATTGAACCTGTTCCCCGTGCATTGGCAGCTCAGAATCTTAACCACTGGACCACCAGGGAAGTTCTGGAGTGGTTTGTTACACAGTGGTTTGTTACATACATGGCATGATGGTACCGCTGTTATTAACTCCCAAAGGACCTTTTTACTTAGAATATTGTGTATAGAAATATTTATGGTGAAGTGACATTGAGGTTTGCTTCAGACTTACTCCATGTGGTACGGAGATGAGGGCACACCTGGCACAGGGCTGGAGGCAAGCTAGAGGGCACCTGTAGACGCTGATGACAGAAACTCTGGGCTTCATATTCCCATTCTTTCTGCCTCCATCCATGTGGTGGGCCACCTCCAAGATGGCTGAATGGCCCAGCTCGTCTCCTTGTCCTCATGTCCCCATGCTCCCCTCCAGCACTGTACTGGGGAAGCTCCACATGCCCAGCAGAAGAGTAGAAGCAAGGGCACCTCTCATGCTAGGTTGTGAGGGGCACTGTGGCTTTGTTTTGGGCACTTGCTGTTTCTCTGGCTCGAATTCTCTTTCTGAGGCCTCACGTGGGGAAAGCCAGCTGCCTTACAGAGAAGCCAGAAGCTGTGGGCAGCAGGGAACTAAATCCTCCAGCCAACAGCCTGTGAGGATCAGAGCCTCCTGCCCACAGCACGTGCATGAGCTTGGAATTCCTGCAGATCCTGAAACCAGGGCCCTGGCTCACAGTTCAACCACAACCTCACTAGACTGCAGCCAGAACCACCAAGCAGAGCTCTCCCTGATCCTTGGTAAAGACAGTGTATGTTGGTCGTTTTAAGCTGCTAAATTCCAGGGTTATGTTTTTACACAGCAATAGGTGACAGAGTTTGATCGTTTTCAAAAAGCACTTGGGTTATCGAAAAACAGACTTTTGCTCAGTCGGCGATTCTGCAGTGTAGCAGGAGGCAGGATGAGTGCGGCCGGGTCTAGCGGTACGGTTTTCAGGTGCGCCAACAGGAAGCCTCAAAAGTGCGTATGGAATGAATACAATATTGGAATGCTCTGACTTTGGCCAACTCAACTTTCTACATTTTAAGCTGACCATGTGACTCTTAATTACAGAAAACTAGCAAATATTCCCCAAAAGTTAAGACATTTCCAAAAGATATCAAGGTCAGTATTTCACATTAGGTTCTGTGACCTAAAATGCCCCCACCACACGCAATCCAGGGGTGTGTGTTTGATGACTCGGGTGTGAAGCATTTGAGGTCTTGCACTCCGCGAGGAGGAGGTGAAGGAAGGAGAGATGCATGCTAGACCGGCGTTGGCAGCGCAGGCTCCGCCAGGCTGGCTACAAATCATAGGCCCTGCTTGGGGCTGCAAAATGCTCGCTGGCTGAACGCGTGGGCATGTGTCCGATAGTCGCCACGCCTGGTGGCGTCTGGGCTAGGAGCTCCCAAAAGGGCGACGGCATGCTGACTTGGTCTGGAAGGGGAAAGGCCTGGAGAGAGCCATTTGGACACCCGTGGATGAACGTCCGACGATAACTTCCGGGAGGGCGAACAGCGGCGAGCGGGCGCGAAGGCCGTCTAAGGCCGGACAGATGCCACTCGCTGACCCCGGCTCCTTGATGGGACCGGCTGTGCCGGCTCGTCCCCGCGGCGTGATGGCAGCGTGCCCTCGGAGGGAGAGATGCCCGCTGACGGAGACGCGCCCGTGACACACGCGCGTCCCAGCACCTCGCAGAAATGCCATGCCGCGCCCAGGTTTCCCGTCGCGCTCAGCGAGACCGTCTCACTTCCCCGCCCCTTCAGCTTGCCGGCTGACTCCTGGGGATACCCGGGACTAAGAAAAGCCTGTGGCAAAGGGAACAGGAGCCCCAACCGGTTAAGTCTCCTCTGCCGCGCGGCCCAAACGGACGCGCCCACGAGGCCGGCCGGCAAGATGGCGGCGGCGCGCTGCCGGCAGCTCCTCGCACATGCGCTATCCGCGGCCCGCCCAGCGCGAGCGGAAGTCGCGTGACCCCGGAAGTGGCCGGCAGGGCGCGCGCGGGCGGGGCAGCGACGTTCGTCATTCTGTGCGGGAGGGAGCGCGAGAGCGGCGCGGACGATCCTCCGGTGAGTGCGGGCGGCGGGGCCAGCGAGCGCGGTGGGCACGGCGGGCGAGGCGGCCGCGGGGAAGAAGGCCGGGGCCGCGCCTTTGTTCTCGCTTCCCGCCCCGCCCGCCAGTCCGGCTGGGGGAATCTGCGCAGGGCGGGGGCGGCATTGACAGCGGGCGGCGCCCTGGGCGCAGGGCGGGCCCACGTGCAATCGGGGGCGCGGGGATCTGGAGGCGGGGGCGCGTGTGCCGGGGGCGGGAGCCGGGGTCTGTGCAGACCTCTTTTGTGGTCGCTGCTCGTACTCGGCAGACCCCTCCTCGCTGGTGTGCGCGGACAGGGGCCAGGCGGGACGCCTCCTCCCCTGGGAGGTGAGGTCCCTGCGCCCCACCCTGCTTGCCGGGCCTCGCCTGGCCCAGATTGCAGGCCCTGCGGAAGTGCGGGCCTCGCCATCTCACTTAAATGATTTTGTCGCCTGCGGCCGCGCTTGGGTAACGTTAGGGCGTGAGCCTTCTAGAGGAATTCCAGAGGAAGCTGCAGGGAAGCTTGGAAAAACGAGCCGGCCCCACCCTGCCTGTGGCGGCCCGGCGGTTCCGGGTCCTCAGCGGCCCTTTGTAAGATAAGGTCCTCACGCACGTCCCGGCATTGGCTGTCTTTACTGGCAACCGGTGGCCCTGACCCACCTCCCACACCGCCGGGTCTAATCTGAGTCGGTTTCAGATACTCCTCAGGGATTCTATGGGGTGCGACGGTCATCCTTAGCGAAGGAAGTCCTGTGGCTGCCCCATCACTTCTCGCTTTGACACCACTGCTCTGGGCTCTTCTGGGGCCCGGGCGGAAGGAGGATCTTGAGACTACCCATCACATGGCTGCAGCAGTTCCCAAATTCTAGGTCACAGACCCTCACAGTTAGAGATTGGTTTGTCGGACAGGTAGGGTCTTTTAGGCCATTTTAGGACTTACCTGTGGGACTTAGGCTAGCCCCGTCATCTGAGCTCTAGGGGAGCCCTGTGTTTGGGCTGGAGTGAGACATGACTGACCCATGTCCTGCACAAAGGCCTTGGTTTGTAGCTGGGGCGTTTTCGAAGGAACAGGATGGTCAGAGAGAACCCAGCAAAAGGGTTCCTTGAGGGGAGGGCCTGGGTAGCTCAGAACAGGAAGCAGCACTTGGTCCTGGTGCTTCCTGGTTGGACCCAGGTGCTGCTGCTTCCTGGGCAGCAGGGGAGCTGTGCCTGGTTTCCTCTGAGAGCAGGCTGCAGCTTTCATTTAGCTCTGGATGCTGGGGTGAGGTCCTGTGAGGTGGGCAGGGCGAGGAGGTGAGTGGCCACTTTGGGCTTCAGGAGCCTGTGTCTGGGCCCTTTTTGAAGCTCTGGCTGTCACTGCCTTCCTGTTACAGAACGTGCACCTCCCCTTGGGCCCAGGTTGGGGGCTTGGCCACTTGCAGAGAGCTGTGCAGATCACCCGCAGGTCCTGCAGAAGGGCAGGTGGGGACACACTCTGGGTCCCTCCAGGCTGCCACAGCCCCTGCTACCCTGGTCACAGGTGTCTCACATCCAGCTAGAGGTGAGTATGGCTGAGCAGGAGCCCACAGCCGAGCAGTTGGCACAGATTGCGGCGGAGAACGAGGAGGACGAGCACTCAGTCAACTATAAGCCCCCGGCCCAGAAGAGCATCCAGGAGATCCAGGAGCTGGACAAGGACGACGAGAGTCTGCGCAAGTACAAGGAGGCCCTCCTGGGCCGTGTGGCTGTGTCTGCCGGTAAGTGGGCCCTGGTGGGGTGTGTGGACACCTGTTGCTTTTTTGCGTGTCCGCCATTATTTCCCCCACTGGCAGAGCTCTAACTTGCTGTCACTCTGCAGACCCCAATGTCCCCAATGTTGTGGTGACCCGACTGACCCTGGTGTGTAGTACTGCCCCGGGCCCCCTGGAGCTGGACCTGACAGGTGAGTGGCATCTCCAGGTTCCTGGCTGGGGCTGCCTGGCACCCTGCTGCTTCCCCTAAAAATAATTTGTTGAGGTGCTGGCACCCTCTTGTGGGGAGCGTAGGAAGTGCAACCAAATGGTTTTAATAAGGCTTTGGCTTTGGTGTGGCCTGGGATTGGGGGGTGGGGTGTGTGTGGGTGTCTGGGTGTGTGGCCTGGGATGCCAAGGGGGGGTGTGTGTATGTGTGTTTGGTGTGGTCTGGGATGCCAGGGTGTGTGTGTGTGTAGAGGGGCAGACGGAGCACCCCAACAGCGCTGGAGTGGCCTCCCCTACCTGAACCTCCTAGTGTGGCATTTCTCTCAAACGCAGGTGATCTGGAGAGCTTCAAGAAGCAGTCCTTTGTGCTGAAGGAGGGTGTGGAATATCGGATAAAAATCTCCTTCCGGGTAAGGAGGAGGCTCAGGGGGGATGCTGTGGGCTCGGACTGGAGAGTCTGGCTGAGCCCCGCTTGGGTGCCTCCTTGCAGGTGAACCGAGAGATTGTGTCTGGCATGAAGTACATCCAGCACACGTACAGGAAAGGCGTGAAGAGTGAGTGAGGGTGGGCACCAGGGGGGAGGTGGCCACCTAGGGGCTCCAGGGGCGTCGGGAGGGAGCGAGGAAAGGCCCGGCTCAGCTCCCTGACGGACGCCCTCCCCGCATCCCGCAGTTGACAAGACTGACTACATGGTGGGGAGCTATGGGCCCCGGGCGGAGGAGTATGAGTTCCTGACCCCCATGGAGGAGGCGCCCAAGGGCATGCTGGCTCGAGGCAGCTACAACATCAAGTCCCGCTTCACAGACGACGACAGGACCGACCACCTGTCCTGGGAGTGGAACCTCACCATCAAGAAGGAGTGGAAGGACTGAGCCCCTGCCGGGAGGCGGGCAGGGCGGGCGGACAGAAGGACGGACGCGCCCCACCCCACCACCCCAACCCCCTGACCCCAAACCAAAGTGCTGACAGGGCCCGCCCACGCTGCCACCACTGCCCCTGGGCTGCCTCCTGGCTGGCCTGTCCTCCTCTACCCTCCCAGCCCACTGGCCCCAGCCTCCTCGGTGGTCTAGTGTTGTTGCTGCTTCCGCCTGTGCTGTGGGGAGGGAGGCCTCGACCTCCCCTTCTGTATCCCTCGAGATTCCCCCACTGTCCTGACCCGACCTGAGTCCTTGGCACGGGAGTCAGGCATCGCAGTGGGGCTCAGGGTGCTCAGGTCCCCTGGGCCTTCTCTGTTACGTTACCTGGACTCCTGTCGCCCCCTTCCTGGTGGGGGTGGGGTGTACCGCATGGGGCCTCGTGGGGCCGGTTGTCCTCCAGCTTTCACTTCTCCCCGGTCAGCCCATCCATCACTGTCAGTAACGGTCTAACCATGATGCCTTAACATGTGGAACGTGTGCTGTGGGGGCGTCACTAACCTCTAACCCTGTGTCTGCATGAGCATGTGGTGTCTCCCCGCCCAGTCCCTACCCTGTCTGTGATCCCCGTGGCCCGGGAAGGCTTCTGGGATGTGCTGGTCCCTAGTCTGCCCTGGCCTGGCCAGGCCTGCGGGGACAGCTCCAGGGGCTTGGGAAAAGCCAAATTGCCAAAATTCAAAAGCGGCCTCCAGTCCCACCTGGGAGGCTGGGTGTCCTCATGCCTCTGCCTTCTTTGTCCCAGTGGGCAGTGCTTACAGCCCACGGCCCCAAGAGAGAGCCCTCGGCAGACAAAGCCAGTGGCCGAGCCTTACTTGTCCCTCCTGGCCTGCCGGCCTGGAGTCGTGTGCCTGGCCGGCCAGTATTTATTGCCTCCATATGTGCCGTCCTCTGGGCCCGCTGGTCTGCCCCTCTGCCCCCGGGCTCGGTGCCACCATCCCCAGCAGGCCCTCCCTGGACCCAGCCAAGACAACTGTGGGACCAAGCTTGCACCGCTGGAGCCGTCCCCTCGG
Organism: Bubalus bubalis; assembly: GCF_019923935.1. NCBI lineage: Eukaryota > Metazoa > Chordata > Mammalia > Artiodactyla > Bovidae > Bubalus > Bubalus bubalis. The sequence continues at coordinate 12,192,081 of NC_059159.1, read as the reverse complement.
CCCCCACCCCACCCGACCCCACCCTCCCTGGTCAGGCCTGGGCCTAGAATGCACAGGCGCCTGTCCCTGCTTCTCCTTTTCTGACCGGGAAATAAACTTCCCCCTAAGGAGCCAGGGTGTCTGCTGCTCATCTCCTGGTGGGGAAGGGGAAATGGGGGCCCCATTGCTGTGCTTCCCCAGGGCACCCGCAGGAGGGCCAGGGGCCAGGCGCAGTCACCACTGTCTGTGGCTGGTGGAGGAGAAGGGGGTTACAGCCCTTACTCAGACACATCAGCCCCCCAGGCTAGTGCTGTCCTTTTGGCTGGTGGGTTCTGCCGGGGAAAGGGGGTGGGGACATTTGGGTCCGTGGGGCATCCGGTGTCCAGAGTGACTCCTGCACACCGCTTGTGGGCCCTTTCTGAGCCTCTGGGAGGGAATGGTTCCAACCTCAAAAAAGGGGAACCATGCTGAAGACTTGAGAACAAATAGAATGACTGGGTCCCAAGGAACCCAGGACAGGAACTCAGAGCTGGATGAGAGGATGGAGAAGTTGGCAGCAGGGCCAGTGGAGAGGGTGGCATGGAAGGCCAGAGGGCCAAAGGTGGGATTGCTGAGGCGGGGTGGATGGGAGGAGATGGGGACCCTTGCTGCAAGGAGGCGCAGGAGAGTGCCTGGGGAGCCCTGAAGGACTGACTACTGAGACACCATGCACCACTGCCAGTCCCGCTACTTGGCAGGGTCTCTTCAGGGCCTTGGGGTGGCAGGGATGGTGCTGCCTCAGCAGCACCCCCAAGGGCACCCAGGAACTAAGACACCCCTTACCGACTGGACAAGGAGAGGGCATATAGGAATCCCCAGTTCCATCCAGACAAAGTTGAGTCCATAAACCCCGTTTCAGTTTTTTCAGGGTGAAATCTTCCTTTGTGCTCAGCTGGTGAGAAAAGTGTGTGCCACACCTAGGCTGCGCTGTCTGTGTGCCTGCCCTGGCCACGCCTACCAGAGGCTGCCACTTTTCTCAGTTCTTAGCAGGGTGAGCCCTTGAAGGATTTATTGCCAGCTGGAACAGACCAGGAAGTACCCTTTCACTCCCACCCCCGGGCCAGTGACCACATGCCATGCCAGGATGGCTCCCACAGGGCTGATTACCGCCTGGCTTTCCTTCCCCCGGGGCCCCTGTGCTAGGTACCAGGACAAACTGCCACTTTCTGCAGCAACTGGCCCAAACATAAATCCAAGAGTCACAGTCACAGGGGACAAAGACCCTAACCAACCTCCTGGGACCACCAGCCTTAGGCAGGGGAAGACAGACGGCACAGCCCTGGGTTCCCAGGCCCAAGGCCCTTCTCACAAAACTAAGATGCCCGTACCTCTGAAACAGCCCTACCTTTGGAGGCGAAAGGCTTCCAGGCAGCAGCTATAGTCTCAGCCAGCCAGAGGAGCCCCAGGGCCAGCCAGAGCCCCTCCAACTCTCCCAGTCCACTTCCTAAAATGTCCAGTGAAAATCTTGAAATCTAGGGTTGACCTGTGCTGTCAGCAATTTGGCTTATTGGGCAAGGGCTTTCAGAGTCTCGGGCAGGCCAGAAGGGCTAGTCATGCCATCTTGACTCTTGGATTTTCCAAGCTTGATTTTAATTCGTGAACTCAGACCCCAAGTGCCAGGTTGGACAGGCACCCTGCCAGCAGCCAGGACTTTGTTCTGGTTCCTCCCCTCGCGAAGGCTAACATGAGGTGGCACCTGTAGGACCTGCATGACGTGTCTCTCAGGTCCCAAGTCTAACCTGATCCTCCTGGTTCCACCCCAAACCCGTTTGTACAGCTCAGTGCTCCTGAGCCTGGCCTCCCCGCCCTTATGAGCCCGCACCTGTAACCCTCTCCACTCCCTCCTGTCCATGGCCCTCAGTCATCCCCTACAGGGACCCTTCTTCCACTGAGGAGCATGGCGATGGGCACCAGGTCAGCGCCTTTCGTGGACTACCCACCAGTTATTGCAGCTTACTAGAATCTTCATACTCAGCACTGTCATGCTTTACAATCCAAGTCCACTTCAGTCTACCACGGCCTCCCTCACCACTGCACCTGGCTCCCATGTCCCACCTGTGTCTCAGCTCACCTGTGTGCAGACCTCTGTGGCCGTAGCACAGCCCTCGGCCCGTGCTGCTGCCCCACAGTAGAAATCTGCAAGTACAGAGGATTCCTGGGTGTTCATGAGCTTGCTGTGAGTACCTCCAGTTGGGTTGAAAAGGAGTTATTCTGAGAATGCGCTTGCTTTTTTTTTTTTTTTTTCTTCACACCATGTGGAATGCAGCATCTTAGTTCCCTGACAAGAAACCCAATCTGTATCCCCTGAGTGGAAGCCTGGTCTTAGCCATTGGATCACCAGGGAAGTCCAGAGAACTTTTTTTTTGGAGGGGGATATGCATTTATTTTTAATAAAAAAATTTCCCCCAACAATTGAGGGCCATGACTCATTCTGTCAATTCTCACACGGGTGTGGCTGCCTGGACCTGGGGAGGACTCGAAACTTTCTCAGGACATGTTTCCTGTCCTCCTTCCACAGGGGACGCCAGCCTCCAAACCAAGGTCAGCCTGAGGTGTCTGTATTTCTTCCAACTTCAAGGGCCAAAGCCAGAGAGAGCTCCTCCTAACTAGAGGAGGACCTTCAAATCCTTGAGAAGGTGTCTGAGTTGCCGCATGCCCCTCCTGGAGAGCAGGGGTGACCACGCCAGTGTCACCACACCTGGCATGTCTGGGTCACCTCCTTCAGAGCCATCACCACCTCCGTGCTCTTGTCCTTCATGTCCAGGGCGAGGAGAACTCTCCAGCTTCTTGAGACACAAATGCCACCACATTCTTTGCGAAGACATGGACGAGAGGCTCATCCTTCCCAAGGAGGACTTTCGTGGTCAGCACAGGCTTGCCGATGTCACCAGTCACATTGCTGGGTTCCAGGGAGACCAGGGTACCCATCTTCCCCAACTGGGTCACCACCACCAGGATGTGACTGCTAAACGCTGTGTAGGCCCCCTGGGTGGGTACTCCACACACCACTGCAGTCTTCTCTTTGGATATCACCAATGGTTTACCTTCCATAGCTGAGTCTGCTCAATGGCACCCAGCCACCCGCCACGCTGCCTGCGCTCACCACGCCCAGAGAACTCAAGAGTAGTCTTTATCAAAACACTGATCACTCAGTTGTTTAACCAGTGAGCACCTTCTCTGGGTGTGAGAGACCCCTGGAGGTCATCCTGAGCCTACTGTGCTGGGTTCAGATGCCAGAGCCACAGCTACCAGGTGGGTAGGCTCTGCCCTCCAAGGACACACTCAGTTCAGGGCATTGGCATGAGAGTGACCATGGCTTCATGACCTTTTCCTAGAGTTGCCCTTGAAAGGCCTGTGAGTGGCCTTAGGAAAAAGACACTAGCCTTTCCCTCAGGGCCAAGGCCTGCAGAGGTGTACACTGAACCTGGCCTATGTTCTGGGGGACAGGCTGCACCCCTGCACCTCACCCAGCTATTTACCAGCCCCAGAAACTGGAGACCTGGGGCTATCACCATACCTGGCCTCCCTCCCACTTTTTGGGAAGCCCTCTTCCCTGCTCCTGCACAGGTCAGTGTACAGGTTGATTCATGATGGGTAACTGTGCTTTGAGAAGGTACATCAATGCAGACAGAGCATGAAAGTGTCATGCCCCCGCCCACGCCAGAGCCCCGGTGAGGCCCTGGTCCTCACAGAAGGATGACTTGGCTGTGTCCATCTGGGCTGCAGAACAGTGGCCCTGTCATCACCTGCATCAAGACGTGTCCCAGTTGCCCTTGGTTTTGACCAGGGAGTTCAAATTGAACCACAGTGAGGCTCAACCATCACCAGCAGCTCAGATCCTTGCTGTTCTTCCCTTGGTTCCAGTAGTCTCAACTATCTACCACATGCTATGAGGCCAAGTGGGAGAAGGCAATGGCACCCCACTCCAGTACTCTTGCCTGGAAAATCCCATGGATGGAGGAGCCTGGTGCGCTGCAGTCCATGGGGTCGCTAGGAGTCGGACATGACTGAGTGACTTCACTTTCACTTTTCAGTTTCATGCATTGGAGAAGGAAATGGCAACCCACTCCAGTGTTCTTGCCTGGAGAATCCCAGGGATGGGGAAGCCTGTGGGCTGCCGTCTATGGGGTCGCACAGAGTCGGACATGACTGACGTGACTTAGCAGCAGCAGCAGCATGAGGCCAAGCTCCCTCCAAAGTGTCACCAAGTATATCTTCATTCTGTTAGCTGAAAAAACTATAAAGTCCCCAAATTTAGGTATCTAAACTCAGATTTCATGAGTGCCTCTGAAATCGAGATGTGATACAAAGATCCCTTGTCTCAGGCCCCAAATTGTGGTCTGTAAAACAGTCATGGCAATCACAAAAACGTGGGAAGATTGGGCAGGAGACATGAGGCAGTTCCCACCGGTTCCCAGAGAGTAGAGCAGACCTGTGATGCTTATTATGAGCCGGGCCTGCTGCTCAGCGGGCCAGCACCCAGGCCAGAACACGGAAGTGGGCTGGAAGCTGCAGACACATCATTCACAGCCTTTTGTTTTGGGAGGCCCAGCTCCTGTAAAGTACCCCCCAGGAGGTACAACCACTTCCTCCTGACTCATGCTCTGCTGGCACTGGCGGAGGGGCACAGAGAACCGGGTCTTGACCTTCCGAAATTCATATTCTAGAAGGAATACTGCATAGGATATGAGAACACATGCCCTCAGGAGCAAGGTGTCAACAAACGCAAACTCTCTAAAGTACAAAAACATAATTTTTCTGTTTTACCATTTTTAAAACCAAGATGTTGCTATAGCCAACGTGTACATTTAATGTAGCAGTGTCTCCCTCCTGCCAAGTTATTAAATCGATGATGAGTCTTAGTGGGGGTAGCATTTCATAACCGAGGAAGTGAACACAAATGAAGAGTGTCGACGGGGTTGGGGGTTGGGCTTTGAGCCTTTGAGGGCAAGGCGCTGCTCCGTCCAGAATTGCGCCGCCGGACAGAAGCTAACATTCCGGCCACGCATGTTATTTTAAATGCTCTGAAGCCACATTAAAGAAAAAGAAATATGAAATTTTAATATTTTCACTTAACCCAACAAAATATTCCAACGTATCCATACAAAAAGTCATCGAGGAAATATCGTACACTTCTTTCCATCCTCAGTCTGTGTGTTCACTGTGTGTTACTCTCACTCCGGGTCACACTGCCCGGTCGCATTGTAGAGCTCGGTGATACTGGCCGCTAGCCAACCCCGTGGCGGACGGCACAGGTTTACCCGGTCGCCTGAAAGCTTCCCGGAGGCCGCTTCGTGGGCGGCAGCCGGTAGGAAGGAAGGGACGTGCCCACAGTGGACGGTGCCGGACCGGAGCCTCTCACCAGGCGAATGGCCCCATTCCGGGCACAGCTCCGGTGGGCCTTGCTGGCTCCTCCATCGCATTCCGCGTGGGGCCGTCCCCGGCCCCCCGCGCGCTGCCCCTGGACCTCGCTCTGCCGCCACCGAGTAGCGCCATGGCCACTCAGGGAGGCTACCCCGGCAACGCCCGCACAAGACCCCAGCCGTCACAGCAGGCACCGCACGGGCCTCACGCGCGCCGGAAGCGCGTCAGCCCGGCTTCCGGCCTGCTGAGCCGGGGGGCGGTGTCAGGTGGGGATACGCGGTCCAGTCAGAAAGCAACACGAGGGGTTTCGGAGGCGCAAGCGTGGCTCCGCCCCTCAGCTGAGGAATCCTCCCCACTGCCACGTTCGACAAAGGATCGCGCGGGGAGCGCGCATGTCTTGGCCAATCAGGAGCCGCAGAACCCGGGTCCCCGAAGGTAGCAGCCATTCCAGGCCCGGGGAAGGTGTATGAGAAAACCACCAGTCACAAGTCGAGAGAGAGAAAGTTCTTCTCCAGGAGCCAATGAGATGCCGGTAGAGAGTGCGAGCGCGAGCTCCTCGACCAATCCTGGGCGAGGGCGAGGGAGGTGCTTGTAGCAATTCCGAATCCGGGGCCGTGACTTGTGTGGGCCCCCAATGCGAGTGCAGCGGAGGCGGGCCCCGGACCCCCCCAGGCCAATCGGAGGTGGGCACGGGCGGGCGCGCGCGCGGCGGCCGGACTTATAAGAGCAGCACGGGCGGCGCGCGCTCTCGTGGCCTGCTGTCCTGGCGGCGCCAACTGAAGCGCCGCGTCTGTGCCGACATGCTGCGCCGCGCTCTGCTCTGCCTGGCCCTGACCGCGCTATTCCGCGCGGGTGCCGGCGCCCCCGACGAGGAGGACCACGTCCTGGTGCTCCATAAGGGCAACTTCGACGAGGCGCTGGCGGCCCACAAGTACCTGCTGGTGGAGTTCTGTGAGTGCCTCCAGCTCGTCCATCCGTCCGGGCCGGGCCTCGCGGCTACTCGCGGAATAGAAACGAAGCAGGGACAGAGGAGGGGGCAGGGGCACTGGGGTGGACTGGGGGACGGAGAGGGGCTGGAGGATGGGGAACCTGGGCGCACTTCCCCACGCTTCCTTCCCTGGCCCCGCCAGAGATGAGTTGGAGTCTAAAGGGGTGTCAGCGGGCCACCCCTAGACGCGCTGACTTCTATCCCCTGTAGAGGCCCATCTGTAAGCGGAAACAGCTCACAGACTTGCTGTCAGCGTCCCTACGCTGCCCGCGTCCTGGGGGCATCCCTCGTGCCCAGCTGGACCTTGATGATGACCGAGGGCAGACATCCTGGATGTGCCTTTGTGCCTGACGTCCACATGGCAGGATCCCTCTGTTAGCCTAAGAAAAGTAGGGTCGGCTCTATGAACTGCCACAAATACAAAGGACTGTGCAAGGGGTAGCCTCCGAATTGCTCACCTGGACCAGTTCCCGGAGAGCACTGCCCCTGCCCACACCACCGTTCACCAGGGACAGCTGTCTTCTGATGAACAGTGTTGCCCACCAGAATCCAAAACCTTTGTTTGTGTTCGTAAGTGTATGAGCCCTGACTATCTCAGGTGGAAATCTTAGGCCCAACATAGCCATTAACCTGAGTTGAGAGAGAATCTAAAGAACTTGTGTTAGATGTGAGTCTCTGGCTGGTGTGCACAGATGTGTGTCTCATAATTACGACTCGTCAGTAAATATACAGCAGCCATGGCTTTAGCTTTAGCTTCTTAATTTCTCTGGTTCCGAAAGGGAAATTCCAGGACCCGACTGCATTAACTGCTTACAGGTAGTAGGAAGTTATTAACCACTGAAGATGAGGGAGAGTAGGAACAGTGGTTTGTCTTTCGTGCCCCCTGTCCAATACTGCTCAAGAGCATCCACAGCCCCAGCATTCAGAGAGGTTATCCTGGTGCAGAAATAAAGATTTCATGGCGGGCGGTACCAAAGGAAAAGGGAAGGGAGGCAGTGGAGTGGGTCGGTGCTGCTTTCTAGGTCTTGCTTTCTCTCCCAGACGCCCCATGGTGCGGCCACTGCAAGGCTCTGGCCCCGGAGTATGCCAAAGCAGCTGGGAAGCTGAAGGCAGAAGGTTCTGAGATCAGACTGGCCAAGGTGGATGCCACTGAAGAGTCTGACCTGGCCCAGCAGTATGGTGTCCGAGGCTACCCCACCATCAAGTTCTTCAAGAATGGAGACACAGCTTCCCCCAAAGAGTACACAGGTGCGAACGCGGCGCTGTCCTTTCCTTGCCGGTAGACAGGGTCTTGGAAGATAACAGGCACAGAGGAGAAGTTGTTCTCCGACTGGGTTCTAGAGTCTAGTTCAGCCTCAGGGTTGGTGAGGAACGTTCTCTCAAGTGGAGAGGGTCATCCCACAAGGTGGCTAGCCGGCTGAAGCTTGTCCTCAGGTTGACCAGTATGGGGGTGGGGGTAGGCTGAGCAAGTGGAACAACACGTTTCAGCCTTTGCTCACTCTCTCGTGTGCCTGCCACCAGGGCAGGTGTGAGGGCCTTTCACAGAGGAGGGGCAGACAGAGATCAGCGGGTACCAAGCTGGGGCTTGTGGCGGTTGTGGTAGAGCTCAAATCCAAGCCCAGCTGCACCGGCCCTCCCTCAGTTGCTGCTCAGCCGCCTCCTCTCTGTAGCCCAGTCGGTACCGGTGACAAAAGGGGAATCTTTGTCTGTGAAACTGGTTCTGTGGCTTATCCGCACAAATCCTTTAGAGCAGCCCGTCTTGTTCATTCTGACATCAGCTCTGATCTCAGTAGGCTGCTCTTCTGTTGCTCCCACTTTTACTTGTGTTCACTTTTGGAATGGGAGTGCCATATGCAGAGTTACCACAATCCTGTCACTAACACTGAGGTCTTGTAGATGAGAAAACCCTTTCTGACTCCCCCTGTAACTGATAGCACAGCTTTTATTAATTCTAGGCAGAGTCCTTTTAAATGTGAGATTTGGCGACCCTATTCCAGGTCAGACTATGTAGTCACACAAGGGGATAAAGGGCAACTGGTCTCAGTCTTGGGAGGAGCAGATTTTTTCCTTCTTGCTTGATCTGCCGTGATGGTGTACAAGGGCTGATCTCTTCCTCCTGCCAGTCCAGGAGGTGTGTAGGTTGAGGACACCTGACCAGTCTGGGTGCACGAGGCAGCAGAGCCCAACCTGCTTTTTCAGGGGAAAGCTGGTCTCGAGGCTGTCTTGCTAAGCAGCCCTTTCTTCCAACCCTACCACATCGCTAAATAAGACGAAGCCTGGTGTGAGACCACTTGGGGGAAAGTACTCATGTGTTTAGTGAATTTAAATATCAAGGAAAATTTATAAGATGCAAAAGTGTTAGAGGGAAAAAAAAAGGTGATTTATGATCTGTTATCCAGAAGTCACTGCTGCCTTCCCCTTCTTTAAACACATCCACAGTTTCCCATATACACATACAAGCCTTTTTAACCTTGGAATTTGGGTAGGTATGTAGACAAGATTCCTTTCCTTATGGCAAGGTGATGTTTTGCTCTGGTTTTGGCAGAGAGCTTGGATAAGGATAGGTGGGGAGGGTGGGTGCATCCCTGATATCAAGTGGACCCTGCCTGTGTTTGGGCGCAGCTGGCCGAGAAGCGGATGATATCGTGAACTGGCTGAAGAAGCGCACGGGCCCCGCTGCCAGCACGCTGTCCGACGGGGCTGCTGCAGAGGCCTTGGTGGAGTCCAGTGAGGTGGCCGTCATTGGCTTCTTCAAGGTAGAGGCTCATTAACTTCACCCTGGGTCTTCCTCCCACCTGCCGTGACCTGGGCACTGTGGTGTCCCCCATTGCTGACCAGGGCAGGGGTCCTCAGTGTTGGGACGGTGGCCACCTCTGCTTCTTCTCTCCAGGACGTGGAGTCGGACTCCGCAAAGCAGTTCTTGTTGGCAGCAGAGGCCATTGATGACATCCCCTTTGGGATCACATCTAACAGCGATGTGTTCTCCAAATACCAGCTGGACAAGGATGGGGTTGTCCTCTTTAAGAAGGTGAGTGCACTCCCCCCTCCCCGGGGTGGGGAGTTGAAGTTCCGGGCCTTTGAGGACCTTGCCCAGGTGGCGCTGGCTGCTGGACTGCAGCCCGCCTGTTATCAGGGCCCGTTTTGCAATGTCAGGTAGTAGGAGCCTCTTAGACTGTGGCCTTCAGCCCTTCTGCTGTGGGCCCTATGTCCAGCTTCTGTGTTGGCCCCATTGTGATGTTTTATGCAAGCCAAGTAGCTTCAGAGAATTAGCTTTTTAAAGGAAAGCTGCGGTGAGACAGACGTGATAAAGTTTAGTGTTTTAAGCACTTGGAAGTTTTCAGTGGCATTAATTACATTCGTGGTAACGTGCAGCTGTCACTTCTGTCTGTTTCCACGGTGGGGTATTAGTGGCATGTGTTCCCACTCTGTTGCAAAGCTGGGCCTTTGGGCTCCTGCAGGCTCCCCTGGCCCCATGTCTGTTATGCTTGGTCATGAAGGGGCCGTGTGTCTCTTGATTTCTCTGCACTCTTGCTAGGACACAGCTGGGATTGGTGTTTGTGCACGGCAGTTGGTGGGTGATCGGGGTCTCTTTTTTATCTTAGCCACCAGATAGCGGGTCTGGGGCTGGCCGAGCATGCATGTCCCTGAATTGGGTAAGAGTGGAGGAGGAGGGAAGGCTATGCCGGGGGAGTTGGCACTGGAGCTGCATCTTCAGGGAGAGGGGCTAGGCCTTGGACTCCTGTCCTGTTTTGTTCCCAGGGTTAGAAGGTAGTTGTAGCATTACAGCAAAGTGGTAAACTGAGTGATCAGAAAGGACACAGTGTTCGGGGGGCCCAGCCTCCCCACTGCGTGCACTCCTGGGTGGGGCACTGCTGAGCCTCTAGCATCTGGGGCTAGGGAGGGCAGCCCTCCCAGGTGCACTGGGTTCTGGGGTAGCTTTCTTTCAGCTATTTCTGAAGTCCTTTCCTCTTCCTCAAAACAAGAGGTGTTATATACGTTCTCTTTACTCAGTAGTCATCTTCACCCCATCCCTTAAAGGGAACAGAATTGCTAAATTAGTTGTCTTCCCAAAGGTACCCAGGAAACTGTTACTAACAGCTGATTAGGAGAAGACCCAGCCAAGTTGGATGGAGTTGAGTGGAATGAAGGTCCTGGGGGCCTTGAATAGAAAGTCTTGGGTGCGTCCCGCAGTCCTGGGTGAAGGATGGGGAGATTCAGGCCTGTGGCGCTTGCAAACCCCTTTTCATCAGCTTGATCCACACCGTCCTTTTCTATTACTCTTGAGATCTGGAGTGGCACTTGTCACACTGGATTGATGCTGGTTCTGGTGATCACATGTCCTTGAAGGTTAAGAAGGATGATTCTTTGTTCTACAAAGACTAGTCACGGTTGCTCATCTCTTCTCGGCCTCAAGTCTCTGGTATCTACGCGGGGAGAAGGGGAACAGTGAGGGGGGCTTCCCTCTTCCACTTGCTGGCTTCTGGCAGCCATGCTGGAATGTCATGCTGCCTTGGGCAGTTGTGAGGCTGGCAGAGCCCATGGGCTTTGTGCTGAGGAGTCAGTTGGGGTCACAACTGCAGTCGGGCAGACAGCTCTACGGATGAGAGGAAGAAGGTGCAGATTCCCCCCGGCCCACTGTCCCCATTCTCCGCCTTTACTTGTCGCTTCAGGCTGTTTGCCAAGTTCCTCAGTGTGAGCAGGGTCTTCTGTTTGGGCAACCTTGAGAGAGGGGGCTCCCAGGAATGGCCAGCTGCCACTTGAAACTCTGAGTCCGAGTCCCAGCTTGGGTCTGCTTGGACCACTGGCTTGAGAGCTGATCGTCCTGTGTCTTTGTTTGGTGTTTACTTTGTTTTTTTCTTTCATCTTAGAATCCAGGGGCTTAAGAGTGGGAGTGGGGCCTTATTTTTGTGACATTTTCATTGCAGCCTGGGGGGGTGGCTTCTGCCCAGGGCCCCAAGACCTCCCGTGGCTGTCCCCAGATACATAAGGGCTGTTTGTTTTTCACCAAAGGAGACACTGAACACAGTGTAACGTGGCACCACTACCTCGACCAAGGTTGTGTCCCAGTAGAGACACGGCGGTTTTGGGGGAGCGGGAATGGCTGTCTGCCTCTTAACGGGAGATCTGCTTTATGCCTGATGGAACCTGGCCGTGGCCAGCCTCTTGCCTCCATGTCCTTCTTGTCTCTCTGCACCTTCCCATCATGGGTGTGGGGAAGGCAGAGCCGGCTTCAGCTAGTGGGGTGGGAATGGGAAGTGGCTAGTTACTTTGGGAAAATGCAGAGGGAAATGGCCGGGCAGGAAAGGTGAGTGGTTTCTCCCTGTAGGTCCCATCTGAGTTCACAGAGGTGACCGGAGGCTCACTGACCAGCCGCATAGGCTGAGGCACCGCTCGGCCTCCTCGCAGGGAGCTGTGTCTGCCCACCCATCCGGAGCTGGGGCCACACCTCTCAGCTCTGAGGCCGCAGCCTTCGCTTTTCGTGGCTCCACTACTTTGAAACTCTTTTTTAATAGATTATTGGAGCTCCCAAAGACCCTTTTTTTTGGTGTGGAATACCTACCCATTTTTATTGTGTTAGACATGTTAGAACTGAGAAATTAAAAAAAAAAAACCCTGTTCATTCTATTGGAGAAGGAAATGGCAACCCACTCTAGTATTCTTGCTTGGGAAATCCTATGGACAGAGGAGCCTGGTGGGCTACAGCCCAAGGAGCTGCAAAAGAGTTGGACACAAATTAGAAGCTAAAGAACCACACAGTAAGCCCTGGACTAAACCTGTTAGGGTCTGTCCCATTAGCCCATATTTTGTGTATGATCCTTGTATTGCAGAATATTTGCACAGGGTGAAATGTTACAAATAGAATTTCTCAGTTTTCAAAAGAGAAAAAAGCAGTTTTTAAAATCATTTGCAATTTCTTTATGAATAAAAGACAGAAAATAAAAAAATAAAAAAAAACCCTGTTCATTCTAAAACAACAATAATACATATTACATGTTATCAAAAGAGATGTTTTGGGGGGGAATTCCCTGATGGTCCAATGGTTAGGAGTCCATCTGGGATTCAGTCCCTGGTCGGGGAACTGAGATCCCACAAGCTGCATGGTGTGGCCAAAAAACATAAATAAACAAACATTTTTATGAAAATTTTTTCCCAGTGTTTTCGTGGTCAGAGTGGTGGTTTAGATTTCTAGCGGTCTCTAATGTCTGTCCGAACAGAAGACAGCTGGGTTTTCCTGTTTGCCTTCGGTCTGACGCAGTGTCACACGCCGTACTGCATACTCGGGGGGAATGCGTGACAGGGCACCTGCCATCTGAGCGTGGTTGTGAAAATCGGTCTGACCTTGCGGCCGTCCTGGAAGGGCCTTGGGTCCACAGGGGTGAGGCCCACATTTGGAGGGCCGCAGTTTTAGGGACTTGGCAATGAGGGCGTCCCCTGGCACCCCACCCAGGACATGGGGCTCTGATGGCTTGTCAGGACCGTGCCGGGCAGGGTCTGAGCCAGCTGCTGCGGTCTCAGCCTGCGGGAGGCTGCCTGCCGGTGTTCGTGGGAGCCTTGTGCACTGCTGGTGACCTCTCTGTGGCTAGTGCCCAGAGGGTGTGTCCGGCAGCCATCAGCTGGTTTGCTTTGGATGGAGACGTGTGTCCTGCCGGCCCCGCCCCCCAACTGCTGTCACAACCCAGACAGGAAACTGAGGCTGTAGACTGCCTTCCTGGCCATGGTCAGCTGGCCAGGGCCACAGGGGGCTTTGTGGAGAGCCTTGGCACCCACGCCTTTCTCTGTCCACAGTTTGATGAAGGCCGGAACAACTTTGAGGGGGAGGTCACCAAGGAGAAGCTTCTGGACTTCATCAAGCACAACCAGTTGCCCCTGGTCATCGAGTTCACCGAGCAGGTGTGTCTGTGTTGCTGATCTTGCCCCAGGTGGGGAGGGTCCTGATGTTTGGTCCTGGGGACCCTGACTTACAGAGACCAGGTGTGTGGTGGCCTTGGGGCCAAGGAGAGAATAGCCCGTGTCGATAGCGTGGTTTGTGTCTCAGACCAAGTAACCTGTGTTTCCAACGCAGACAGCCCCGAAGATCTTCGGAGGGGAAATCAAGACTCACATCCTGCTGTTCCTGCCGAAAAGCGTGTCTGACTATGAGGGCAAGCTGAGCAACTTCAAAAAAGCGGCTGAGAGCTTCAAGGGCAAGGTGTGTGCTCCCTGTGGCTCGCAAGCCGCTCGGCACCCCTGGATCAAAGGCTGATCAAAGGGTTCCTCCTGCCTTGGGACAGCCTTTTTAGTGTGGGGTCCCAGTTGTTGGGGAGTGGGCAGCAGGGAAGTCTAGGGAGCCCTCATTGTGCAGTGCCATCAACGTGCCTTTTCTCTCCCAAGATCCTGTTTATCTTCATCGACAGCGACCACACTGACAACCAGCGCATCCTGGAATTCTTCGGCCTAAAGAAAGAGGAGTGCCCGGCCGTGCGCCTCATCACGCTGGAGGAGGAGATGACCAAATATAAGCCAGAGTCAGATGAGCTGACGGCAGAGAAGATCACCGAGTTCTGCCACCGCTTCCTGGAGGGCAAGATTAAGGTGCGGACCTTGTCTGGGGTTGGGGTGCTGAGGATCCTTGGGGTGCACAGAGCAACTAGGTGGCAGAGAGGTCCGCAGGCAACTGTGTGTGCCTGACTCTTCTCTACTCACCCTCTAGCCCCACCTGATGAGCCAGGAGCTGCCTGACGACTGGGACAAGCAGCCTGTCAAAGTGCTGGTTGGGAAGAACTTTGAAGAGGTCGCTTTTGATGAGAAAAAGAACGTCTTTGTAGAGTTCTGTAAGTGAAGCCCTCCACGACTCTGGGCTTGCTGGGGCGGGGTACTTCCCAGCCCAGCGAGACGCAGAACGGCTTTCTTTCAGATGCCCCGTGGTGCGGTCACTGCAAGCAGCTGGCCCCTATCTGGGATAAGCTGGGAGAGACGTACAAGGACCACGAGAACATAGTCATCGCCAAGATGGACTCCACGGCCAACGAGGTGGAGGCGGTGAAAGTGCACAGCTTCCCCACGCTCAAGTTCTTCCCCGCCAGCGCCGACAGGACGGTGCGCCCGCCACTGAGGGGAGTGCGGAGGAGGTGGGGGGCTGTCGGGGGGACCGCATCTCACACTTCATCCCCCCTTCTTACAGGTCATCGACTACAACGGGGAGCGGACACTGGATGGTTTTAAGAAGTTCCTGGAGAGTGGTGGCCAGGATGGGGCCGGAGATGATGATGTAAGTCGTCACTGGACCTGGCGGCTGTGGCGCGTGCTGCCACGCAGTGCTGCGCGGGGTGGGGGTGAGGTTGGAAGGGTCTTTAGGCGCCACTGTTTGCTCAGGAACCTTCGCAGGCACATCCAGCATGTTCTCTATCAGCTGAGGTGCTCTGCCCGGCGTGAGCTCGGTCCTCTCTACATCTGCTGGGGGGAGTGGAGGGGATAGCAGAAGTGCGCCTGGGCCAAGAGGGTGGGGCTGGGTTGGGTGGTGGAGGGAATGGTCAGTTCAGGCCACAGGGTCTGCCCGGAAGTGCAGGGATGTGGGACGAGGGGCAGACCCGGCTGCAGGGCACAGTGTGGGCAGTGAGGACCGCCAGGGCCGCGTGCGCTGCTGTGATTGGTGGGCTGTCACCAGCCCCTTGAACTCCAGGACTTGAGGGGTGGACATGACACACCAGTGGCTCCCTGCTCAGTCTTCATACTTGTGCCATGGACGGAGTAGGTCCAAGCACTCACCCGCTTGACAGCATGGGGTGAACTCCCAGAGCACCAGTTCTCCTTCCACCCTATATTGTGGGCAGGAGCCCCCATGCCTCGTCCGGAAGCCACCCCACACATCTACGCATCTGCTCATAGAGACCAAAGTTGGCTGCTTGTGTCTGAGCGCCACACTGATCCCTAGTCCTTGGCATGGGCATGGAGGCCTCAGCAAGCTGGCCCAGCCTGGATTTCTCACAACCCTTCCTTTCCATCATATGTCCCAGGATCTAGAAGATCTTGAAGAAGCAGAAGAGCCTGATCTGGAGGAAGATGATGATCAAAAAGCTGTGAAAGATGAACTGTAACGCAGAGAGCCAGACCTGGGCACCAAACCCGGCACCTCCCAGTGGGCTGCACACCCAGCAGCACAGCCTCCAGACGCCCGCAGACCTTCCCGGCGAGGGAGCGTCGATCGGAAATGCAGGGAACTTTTCTGAAGCCACACTTCACTCTACCACACGTGCAAATCTAAACCCGTCTTCCTTTGCTTTTCAACTTTTGGAAAAGGGTTTATTTCCAGGCCAGCCCAGCCCAGCCCATCTTGGTGGGCCTTTTTTTTTAAATCGTGATGTACTTTTTTTGTACATGGTTTTGTCCAGAGTGCTCGCTAAAATGTTTTGGACTCTCACGCTGGCAATGTCTCTCATTCCTGTTAGGTTTATACTATCACTTTAAAAAAATCCCGTCTGTGGGATTTTTAGACATTTTTGGACGTCAGGGTGTGTGCTCCACCTTGGCCAGGCCTCCCTGGGACT
The DNA here is from genome assembly GCF_019923935.1 of Bubalus bubalis. Classification (NCBI taxonomy): domain Eukaryota; kingdom Metazoa; phylum Chordata; class Mammalia; order Artiodactyla; family Bovidae; genus Bubalus; species Bubalus bubalis. The sequence goes on along the minus strand of NC_059159.1, from coordinate 12,176,187 downwards.
CCTGCCCTCTGTGGGGCAGAACCAGGCAAGGCTGGACGGGTCCCTCACCTCATGCGGTATTGCCATGGTGGGGCATGGCTCCTGCATCATTTGATTAAATGGAGACTTTCCGGGCTCTGTCACAGGCCGCTCCCCCACCATGAGTGGAGGGTGTGGCTGGGCCCAGGACAAGCCCAGCAGCCCCCTCCCCCAAGCCAGGGTCCTTATTGCTCTGTGCTGTCCAGGGTGGCCTGAGGCCTGCGCCAGGCAGAACCGGGACCCTTCGTTTCCAGGCTGGGAGACAGCCAAGGATGCTTGAGCTGAATCACATGTTGACAGTTCTTCAGGCATTTCTACCACAATATTGGAATTGGACACATTGGCCAAATAAAGTTAAAATTTTCTGCCTTTTGTCGTCTCTGCCTTACAACTTCTAGGCACAGGGATGGGGGTTGGAATTCCGACATTCTAGGGAGAGGAGGTGAGCTTGGGGCTGCTGTTATTGAGCCATCTTTTTTTTTTGGAGCGTGGCAGACACCCAGAAGCATGTACACATCCCATGGGCGTGGAGCTGTCACTGCGTGGAGCTGATACCACGAATCACCTAGTGCACGTGGTCGGGGTAGGGGGAGGGCTGCCTCCTGGCCCTGCTCCTATGCTGTCCAGCTGGGGGTCTGCAGCTTTACCTGCTGTGGGCACCCAATGGTCACAGCATGGATTCTGCCAACATGCCATGTCAGGGCACGACAGCAAGGGGAGCACAGGTCTGTTGTGCAAGAGTATCCCCAGCCCCTGCAGCCTAGAACCACTGCAGCTTTGGATGAGAAATTGGGGGCATTCAGACTTCAAGATGGCTGTACTCAGAGACTTCCCTGGTGGTCCAGTGGCTAAGACTCCGAGCTCCCAATGCAGGCAGCCTGGGTTTGATCCCTGGGGAGGGAACTAGAGCCCACAAGCCACAACTAAGAGATCCTGCCTGCTCCAACTAGGATCCAGCACAGCTGGAATAAATAAAAATAATTTTTAAGTGCTGTGCTCATCACTAGATCTTTGTGTAAAAAAGAATCTGATGTTAAGAGAGCCAATCTCTTAGTTTTTAAAATGTAATTTGACTCCTTAGAGTCTCTGCTCATGCATAGTTTGTATAAGGAAAAGTAGTTCAGCTGACCTTTCCTTCCCCCTGCCTCCCCAGACTAAAAAACCAAAACTCAAAAACCGTGACTCAAAGCTGTCATCCTGGCTACAGTGGCTGATGGCACCTGAACCTGGACTGGGGACACCTCTTGGGCCTTGGGGTTCCATGAGGGCTCTGAGTGGGACATCCACAGGGGCCAGTGGGGCTCAGGTGGGCATCAGTCCCCAGCCAGGGCACCTCTGCCCAGGGCAGGGTTTCCTGTCTGTTCTGTGCACGTCTGTAGGCACAGTGGGACACTGATGTCATTCTTGGAGGGAACAGGGGTGGAGACCCAGCCCACTTTGGGAGGTCAAGAACAGCAAATGTGGCTAGGTCTCCAAGGAGCCCAGGCTGTCATTCCATATGTTCCATCAGTCCCTCCAATGCGCTGCCCGAGTAGGAAGGATGCGTGCCTTACGCGATTTGCAGCCTCTAGTTCTGATGCTGCCAGGGCCTTGGAGATGGCTGGAGCATATCTGGCAGATGTGACTGTGAGACTTGCTATGAATGTGGTTCCCTCGGTGGTCTCAGTCTGTGGGGAGGTGTGTGTGTGTTATTTCCCCCATGACCACAGCTACGTTCCAGCCAGAGGCCTGTGTGTCTGTGCCCTCAAACCCCAGGGCTGCTCCCTTCTCCCATCTGGGCATGTGTTCAGCTGGTGTTCAGCAACAACCTGGCATTAGCACCTTGGGCAGCAGCAGCTAAGCCCCAGCTTGTCCACACACTCCCGTCATCTGAGTACTGCTCCCCAGCTCAGCCCACAGCGGGGCTCCCTTCCCTGGTTCTCAGGTGGCCTGTGCTGGGGCTGTTCCAGGGCCTGTGTGCGTTGTGCCTCCGTCCGGTCCTGCTGACATGGTGAAACATGTATTCGCGAAGTAGTGAGCTTGGGCACTTGAAGGCTCCGTGGGAGATTTCCGGGGAGATTTTCCTCTCTCAAAATGGGAGAGGATTCCCAGAGGTACATGTGTGGATTCCGGAGAAGGGGATCCAGGATGGGCCGAGAGCAGGGCTGTCCGGAGTCCCAGCTGCGAGGGGTGGGCTATGCCCAGTGATGGACGCTGGTGACCCTGCTGAGCAGCTCCGCAGAGCCTGGCCCTCCGCGCAGAAAGTTTGGGAGCAGGCACCGCTGCCCAGAGCACGTCGTCATGTCATGTGCTCCTAGCAGGGGGAGTGAGTCACCGATACCTTTCCCCTTTTGCCCAGGCAGCTGATTAGCACATTCCTGGGTCTGGGATTGCTGGGAGGTGGCAGTTGGGAGTCCCAGACCAGGCAGGGCTGGTGGATTAGCAAGGTAACTTTGTGGGCTCTGGGGTAGGCAGTCAGGGCTTAACAGCCTAGGGCGTCCCAATCTCTCTCTTCCTCTCTCCAGGTGGCAGGAAGTGGTTGGCCTGGAACCTAAAAAACAGCTGCTGGGCCCGTGTACTGGACCCTGAAGGTCTGACTTCGGCATCTGCCAAGAGGCAGCCGAGTGGGCCCGCCCAGACTCCCCTCCAGGCCCCTGGCTTGTTTCCTACTGGAGGCAGACCTCTGCTAGTTGAGTTTCCTAGGACTTTTCAAAGTGAGCGTTTTCCATTAACTGTTTCGGTTTAAATCAGTTCTCCTGAAAGCAGAATGTTCAAGTTGTGCAAACCAGGTCACTTGACAAGTTCACACGGGCAGAGGCTCAGGGACAAAGCTGTGTAAATACAGGTTTGGTGGTGGTATGGCTGTGTGAATAGCAGGTTAGACTGCTCATGGCTGGCTTCTGCCAAAGTTGCTACAGGCTGTGTCCATGGCTTTGAGGACATGTTTCCCAAGTTGTCACCGGAATGCCTTTCAGGCATCTGTCCCTTCTCTGATCCAAATATCCAAACAGAAACCCCAAAGCCCAGATCCTGAGCTCTCTCAGCTCACCTCTAGCAGGATAGAGTGGGAGGGTCCTTCTTGGGGTCACTAGTAGGCCCACCCTGATGGTTTGCCTTATCTGGCCTGAGGCCTGTCACTGGCGGGGAAAAACCAGGCTGTTGGTGGCAGCTTCTTCATCCAGAGTTCTTTCATTTGATCCTCTGAGCAGGGCAGGCAGACAGAACTTTCCACAACAGCAGAAAAGGCAATCTTCACATCAAAGGAAAGTTCTGTCTCTGTGTACAGCATGGTACTTTGTCTCTGGGCTTCGTGTAAACCACTGATAGAAACTGTAGCTGCTCGTAAGTGACACAAGTGACCGAGAATTAGGATCGCCCAGCACAACACTCTGAGCCCAAAATACAGGAGCCCTGGGAACCACCCCTCCCCTGGGGCCCCGCAGGGCCTGGGCCGGGTGGAGTTTCTCAGGGAACGTCAGCGGCAGAGGCAGGAGGAGAAACCCCATCAGGGCAGTGCAGTTTTCTGCAGCCTTTGGCCCAGGGCTTTGCACCTGGAGTGTTGATGAATTTGTTGATTTTGTTGGAACAAGATCAACATGGTGGTGCAAGGGCTTCTCATAACCAAGTTCCTGCCCCCCACCACAGACTGCTGGCCCATCTCCAGCATCCAGGTCTTTAGTGACTGCCTGGAGGATCTTGCCAGCATTAGGGGCCAAACTGCGCCCCTCAATATTTATACGCTGAAGTGTTAACTCCCAGTACTCCAGCATGTAACCTTATTTGGAAATGGAGTCGCCGCAGATGTAACAGGTTAAGATGAGGTCAAACTGGAGTAGGGTGGGCCCTACTCCCTGGACACCAGGAGGCTGGTGCCCTTATTAAAAGGAGAAATTTGGACTTCCCTGGTGGCCCAGTGGTTAAGAAACTGCCTCCCAATGCAGGAGACACAGGTTCAACCTCTGCTCTGGGAAGATTTCACATGCAGAGGGGCAAATAAGCCCCGTGAGCCACAACTATCAAGCCCATGTGTTCTAGAGCCCATTGTCTACAACAAGAAGCCTCTGCAATGAGAAGCCTGTCCACCACAATGAACAGTAGCCGTCGCTCACTGCAACTAGAGAAAGCCAGCGAGCAGCAACAGAGACCCAGTGACGCCAAAAATAAATAAATAAAACTTAAAAATAATTTATTTTTAATAATATTTGGTTGCACCGGGTCTTCGTTGTGGCACGTGGTATTTCTATTTCCTTGCAGCATGCAGGATCTTTCCTCGCGGCATGTGGGATCTAGTTCTCTGACCAGGGATAAACCCAGCCACCTGCACTGGGAGCAGGGAGTCTTAGCCACGGGACCACCAGGGAAGTTCTGCACTTTGATTCTAATCTGGGAGGTTTCCAAGCAGAAGGGCAGTGCCACTGAAGCCCTCGTTTTGGGAACACTGCCCTGAGGGTGATACAAGCCATGATAGAAAGTGACAAATGACAGGGAGATGGGTTGGGCTGGGCCTTCTTCTGTACAGCTTCTCCTGTGCTTCCTTAGGTGTGGGGAAGCATCCCCTTGCCTTCCCAGTTGGGCAGAGGTAGCTGTGCTTACCACGTATCATGCCCTTCTCCCCAAGTTCTCCATACGGAGGGAGACCCTGGTCCTCAGTGAGCTTGGTTATCTGTCCGCCTTGCTTATGGGCCTTGCCTTTCTAGTGCTTCTCCTGTCCTCTGTCAAGCACCTTCGAGGTCCAGTTGTGGGGCAGGGAGCAGTGGCCAGGAAGGATCTGACCCCTTTGGCCAGGCACAGCGACAGGTGGGCTGAAAGATGAACCACTAAACATGATCCTGAGGGCAGGGCTGGAGCGGCTCAGTTTCAGCCCCTCGGGTGCGAGCATGACTACGCAGCTTTATATAGCTCTGCCGGCCCTATATAAGAAGGTGCCCTGGCCAACGGGAGCACGGAGAGCACTGTGGCGGCGGTGCTGGAGGTCACCGTCAGTCAGAAGAGCCTGCACACAGTTCGGGTCCGTGCACCTTCCTTCCCTGAGCAGGAGGGTCCCCACAGGGGTGGCCCAAACCATAGCTGCCAGGATGCCCAGCAGAACAGCTCGCTATGCCCGCTACAGCCCAAGGCAGCGGCGCCGGAGGCTCCTGGCTGATCGGAGCGTGCACTTCCCTAATGACGTCCTGTTCTTGGACCACATCCGCCAGGGCGACCTGGAGCAGGTGGGGCGCTTCATCCGGACTCGGAAAGTCTCCCTGGACACCATCTACCCCTCGGGTGAGTGCCTGCGGGGCCAGTGAGGCTCTGTGGGGTGGCAGGGGAAGGCCTGAGCCTTGACCTCTCCTGTCCTGTCCAGGCCTGGCTGCCCTTCATGAAGCGGTGCTTTCTGGAAACCTTGAGTGTGTGAAGCTGCTAGTCAAATATGGGGCAGACATTCATCAGCGAGACGAGACAGGCTGGACACCCCTGCACATCGCCTGCAGTGACGGATACCCTGATATAGCCAGGTGAGAGGGTGGCCTCCAGGATGTAGTCCCCCAAAAGGTGGCCCTGCTAGTGTAGCTAAAAACTCTAAGGGCTTCTGGAATTTCCTTTCTGTCCTGTTGCCTCCCAAGAGCAAACTGCAAAAGTTAGCGAAACTTCCAAAGGGTCGGTTTCTTTCTCCTCACCTCACCTGGAAAGAGAAAAAACAGGTAGATCTCAGAACCGCAGGCTGCTACCTTCAGGCAGGGGTGAGCATTCTCCGCGCCACATTCTCTCCTCAACCAGGGCTGCCCTTTGCACCCAGGTACCTCATTTCCCTGGGGGCAGACAGAGAAGCCGCGAACGACGATGGAGATCTGCCTTCAGACCTCATTGACCCGGAATTCAAGGACTTGGTGGAGCTATTCAAAGGGACTAAGATGGACTGAGACCAGCCCTGCCCTCCCAGGGCGCTAGCCCTGCCTGGAGAAGTCAGGTGCCCATCTCCCCCGGATGCCAGGAATGCCCCAGCAGCGGGGCTATGGGCCGGCCAGACTGGCCAGGACCCCACACCTGGGCAAAACCCCTCCCCTCTCCCAACCCCGCGGCCTGGCTTTTCCTTCGGGTGAAAAAAAATTTTTTTATTGCTATACTTTTTACTTTTTCAATAAACGTGGTTCCTAAGCCCGTGGTGATGGCCTGATTACTAGGGACCGTCCTGTCCCAGTCTTTCGGCTCCGTTTGCTCTGGTGGTCAGCGGCCAACCGCCGTCCACTCTGGTCTGGGCATCCGGCAGTGTCGGAGCAAGGAGCTAGAGTCTCGCGGCTCCCGACCGCCGGTACCTGCCGTCCATCGATCCCGCTACCCCCAGGTCCTGTCTGTCCCAGAACCCCGACCCCGCTGACCCAGGAGACTGTCCTCGACATCCCTCGACCCCGGCTGGCACGAAGTCTATGCACCCCTCAGACCCCAGCCTCTCGGTCCCAGCCCTCAGTCTCCGCCCCTCCGCGCGCCTGCGGTCACGTGACCTGCGCCAGTGCGCGTGCGCGGCGGCGATACGTCACTTCCGGCCGGGCCCCTGGCAGCGGCGGCGGCGGCCGAGAGGGCGAGGTGAGGCGGTAGCGGCGGGGGCGGGGCGGGCGCGGCCCGGACCCGCCCTGGCGCGGCGGCCGCGAGGGGAGGGCCCCGGGCTGGGTCGCGGGGTTCCCTGCTCGCCGCGGCGGAGGCTAGGGAGGGGCACGGCGAGGCGGGGCGGGTCCGCGGGGCAAGGGGCTCAGAGGGAGTAGCGGGCCGCCGTTCTCCGTCGCTGAAGCTGCCGCCGCCTCGTCGCCCGGGGAGCAGCCCTGACGATGCTTCCTGACCGCGAAGCGTGGCCGGCCGGGTTCCCTCGGTTCGCCCTCCGCCGCCGTCCCGCGTATCCCACGCTCCTGGTCTCTGAGCTGGGCGAGGCAGTGTCAGGGGAGGGAAGGGGGTAAGAGGCTGCCATTCCTCCGGGAGCTCACCGGAACCCCGGGGGATGCCGAGGTGGGCGGGGACCGCCATGGGGAGGCCGCGAACGAAGCAACCCAGGTTTGTGAGAAACTTCAGGTAACGCGGAGGCGCATAAGTCGTATCCCCTACCTGCCTCCGAGGAAGACTTCCCAGAGAAGATGGTCATGAGCCGGGCCCCCAGGGCCAGGGCGACGATTTGGGGCAGATGGGACATTTTGAGCAAAAGCCTTTGAGGTGTCAGGGGGAGTGTCTAGAGCTTTTAGAAAGCAGTGCGGGTGGGGAGGGAAGGGTCAGGCCCCAAGTCTTGAAGGAGAAGGCTTGATTTGGGGTGAGTGGAAGGGCTGGTGAGATTGCCAAGTGAGGAAGGAGGGGAATGCATACATTGGGGTTTGTTGCTTGGCAGGGAAGCTGCTGCTGTCACCAAGAAAAGAGGGAGAGGGGTGGTGCAGTGCTTAGAGGCTTCGCCTGGGTCTTTTCAAGGGTCGCCAGGCCCATTTGGTATCTAAAACAGCAGTGTCCTGCCTGAGTGGTAGATTGCCTTCTAAAAGTCTTATTGGTGGAAACGGCTGTTGAGAACCCCACAGACACAGAATATGAAGGGGAAGTGGAGTCTTGAGAAAATTTGAGTACCTATCAAAAATTTTAAAGTAACACAGAGTGGCTGCAATTGCATCATTGATTCTAACTCCGGAATATCCATTGTCACTTTTCCAGACAACAGAATATCATCTCACCCCCTGCCTTTACGCATATGGCTGTGTATGGGGAAAGAGTTCAAGACTGGCAGTCTGGAGACTGGGCTTTGGGCTCCCTTCCCCGCATTCCTCCTCCCTGGAGGTCTCTGAAGCCCTTTTTTCCCCATGAAAGAGCAAGGTGCTATATAGATCCATCCAGGAAGAGTCCCTCCCTGTCTCTAAGCAGAACCACATTGGTGCCAGGGGTCTGGAACCTGTCAGGGGTACAAGCAAAGGCAGAGGCAGTCTCTGGGGTGCTCAGGGCAGCTCAGCCATCCTAGTCTAGCCCTGATTTCTGTGGCCTGGGAGGCCGAGAGGTTGGGAGTCTCTTGGGGCCCAGATCCCACTCTGCTGAGTGGCAGGTTGCTTCATCCGCTAAACCTCCAAAGTGGGGTTTATTGGTGTTCTCCCTGGCTCAGTGCAATGGCTGCTCCACAGTTGGCCCTTGGCTGCTGCCCCTCCACACTGTGTCATATGTTTGTGGGTCTACACCATGCCTGAGGAAACTCTGTGCGTTCAGTTTGCCCAAGGCTGCCCTGGCTTGCACTTCATAATCAAGAGCAGCCCTTTTTACGCTCAGAAATGCCCAGTTGGATGATACATTCCTTCAGTGATTGCCCTGTCCACTGTCTCGTTCGATACGCAGCCACAGAGATTTTGTTTGAGGTTGTGGCTTCATGTGGCTGTATTTGGGTCCCTTTGAGCAGGAAGGCCTGGTGAACATTCTTGGGGGTTGTTTTGGCTCAGATGGGGATTCCATGGCCCATAGAGGGAAGAGACGCTGCCCAGAGCAGCGATGGATGACCCTCAGTCACGGAGTGGTTCTGGACCCTGCCGGGTGCTGAGCGTGTAGCCTGCTGGCTGCTATGGGCTAGGCTGTTGCGGACAACAGTCAAGGCCTGTGGAGTACACCAGGGGACTTTGTGTGGTTCTCTGTGACTCTGGCAGCAGCAGAGGTGGCTCTCTGGCTCAGACTGTGTTTGGGAAGGGCTGGGGGCCCAGTAGCTGGTGACACCCACACCTGGTGAAGTAGATTATGGCCAGACTGAGGGCTTGATGGCAGTAGAAGGCCCTGGTAGTATCTGAGTGGGGAGTGACTTGGGTGGGGGCAGGTTTTGGGAAGATCATGCTGGCATCACGTGTACCAGGGATGGGGAAGGGTAGTGCAGGGTACTGTCTCGACATGGATTGGAGAGTGAGCAGTGGATGTCGGACCGAGAGTGGGTGGGAATGGGAAGAAGTAACTGAAGAGCACATACACGTAGGTGGAGGCTTGGAGTCTATGGCCTGAGGGGAAGCTCTGCATCATCAGATCTGAGACCTCAGTAGTGTGAGCTGGGCCTCACAAGCTCCATCGAGCATGAAAAAATGGGGCTAACCTTTGTGTTGGCGATTGCCAGATACAACCTGATTTCAAAGCTATTAAAAGGGTAAAAAAGTTTTCTCCGAGGTGATGGGATGTAGTCAGGTTTTGAGCTCCAGTCTTCAGGAAATAATTGTCCCTGATAATCATGGTAAACAAAAGTCGGAAAGCAAACAGGAGGGAGATGTTTGCAGAAGTGGATACTCCCTCCCCACTGGCCAGATGGACTGGAAACTCCAACCTCAGGGGACTCTTGTGGCCTACTGGGCCTTTTTAGGTATCCCTGGCACTTTTCCAGGCGTGCCACTCTCCCCAGCCTGCTGGTCGCCTGGCTCCTCTGCAGTGGCCTCTGTAGAGGCCCTGCTCAGCACTTTGCTCAGACAGTAAATGTGCTCGAGTTTCCCTTTGCTTCACCAAACACACTACCGTCAGCCCAGGCCTCGCACCTCTCTTCACAACCAATTGTCAGGCACAGGCAGTCTTGGCCAAAGGTCCCACTCCTCCCCGCGCTCCGCTGAGCCCCTTCCTGCTAGGTCATTGGAGGTTTTGTCATGGTGGCTCAGCGGCCACCTCTCTGCCCTGGCCTTCCTTGAGTCCAGCTGCCTTTTAGACATCTCCTCCCTGACCTTGTTTTGTCCCCCTTGTCCACGCCTTTGCGGCTCGGCCCTCTCCACTGGACAGCCGTGTGTCCCCAGGCTTCTGTTTTTAGCATCAGTGGTATGATTCGCCCGCCGTTGCCACGGCTCACACTTGTAGCTGTCACCTTCCAGGGCAGAAACAGGCCCAGTGTATATGGGCCCCTTTCACTGGTTCTCCCCTCGGCACAGACAAGCGCTGCTTCTCTGGTTGCTCCTGTGCACCTCTCGGGAGCCACCAGGCCCTTTCCTTTGGGTACATCCTGGAATTGGAATGGCTGTCACGGGGCATGCATATTTGTTAGATTTTTCCAGGAAATTTCCTTTGGGGTCAGCGTGGGGGGCCCAACTCCTTGGAGGAGGTGATGAAGGTGGGTGAGTGAGTGCAGCTCACTGTCCCTCTCTCTTCAGGGGAGCAGCAGGCCCTGGCCTCGCGGGAAGCTGCTGATATACTCAGGTGAAGCCTTGGTTTCCCTGCATCCCGCAGGAGGCAGGGTATCCACGGGGGCGGGGCAGGGCCAGCCCAAGGTCCTAAGGAGAAAGGCCCCCAGAGGGAGGCCGAGCTGCTGGGAGAAGACGGAGGACTCGCGGGTTCCTCACAAGTAGGAACCAGCTGGTGGGACACAGGCCATTAAAGACAGACCTGGTTGGGTGTGACCTCCCCCATCGAGAGGAGGCAGACAGTAACTCCTTTTTAAAAAGTCCTTTTACTCATTCTTCAAGTCCTGAGGACATGAGAGCCTGTGGGTGTCTTGCCCCTGGCCAAGGTACTTCCTGGCCGCTCTGTCCAGGGCACCAGAAACCTCGTTAACTCAAGTAGCACATCTGTGTGGGCAGGTGCCCAATGACAGGTACACAGCTCCACCGCTTGTGGGGCATTCTAGCCTCTGGTCAGGAAGCACAGAGTGGGGGCAGCAAGGGATGGGTTCCCACTGTGGAGACTGAATGCTCCAGGGGCCTGGGGCCCAGGCCTTGGGAATGCAGAGACCAAGGGGAGCAGGTGAGGCGCTCAGAGAACCAGAGCCATGTATGCATGTGCGTGTGTGCATTCGGGGCAATGGGAGCTGGAAGGGGCTGGCCTCTGAGTTAGGCCTGAGACTGAAACGGGGCCTTGGACCAAAGTCAGGCACCCATAAAGGCCAGGCAGCCCTCAGGCTGTGACCAGAGGAGGCCAAGGCCGAGGCTGCCCTGGAAAGAAGAAGCCCTGGAGATGGGCAAAGCTGGGAAAGCAGGTACCCTGAAGAAGTGGCCCCCGAGGTCTGAGAGGACAGACTGCAGGAGGGATGAGGGGGCCTGGGTAGGAGGGGCCAGCCTGGGTTGGGTGGGGGCTGGCTGATCCTCCAGGCGCCTCTCTCCTGTTGCTTAATTGAAGCCTCCCACCTCATTGCACTGCCAACAGCCCCTTGGGACGTGAGTGTTCTTGAGCCCCTTCAGTGTCCCCAGGGCACCCTCAGGCCAGAGAGGGCTTTCCCTCTGTGCTCTGGTGTCTGTGGGACTGGCACCTGGACAGGAGAATGATACGCAGTGAGATCCCTCGAGTCCAGGAAGGGAGAAGTCCCTTTGTGAGGAGCAGGGCCCCTCTCCTGGGAGGGCATAGGCTTCTATGTGCCCCCCCCAGGAAGCTGGCATTGTGCTTTGTCATTACTACCTCCGCTTGTAGGCTGTTTTACCTGTGCAGATTTTTTTTCCCCAGCTGGGCTGTGCAGCATGTGTGATCTCAGTTCCCCTACCAGGGATCGAAAGCGTAGCCTCTGCAATGGGAGCAGAGTGTCTTAACCCCTGGACTGCTAGGGAAGTCCTCCTGTGCAGGTGTTTAAATGCCAAAGGAGCCAGAGAGGAAGTATCCACTGGGTCTCATCTTCCAGGCTCTTCAGGAGGGGCTGTGGCTGAGCATTCTGGGGCCCCCAGGCTCCAGGGATGGGGGAGGGGAGGCACTTGTGCTCACAGGCCCTTCCCAGGCTTCCCCCATCCCCAGCACCTGGGGTTGGCCTCCTCTGGGGCAAGGCCAGGCCTGGGACTAGCCCTGTGCAACTAGCTTCCTCACCCTGAGATGCGTGTTCTCAGCCAGAGAGGGGACTTTGTCCAATTGGGCAGTTTTGAGAGTGAGTCTAAAAATAGACCCCCATCCAGGGCTGTCTGGTTCCTGGGCTGAGAGAGCCTGTAAACAGGACACACCCCAGAGTCTCGGTCACTAGGATTGGCCTGATGGCTTCCTCCAGGCTCACAGTCCTCCCCCAGCCCTCCTGTCACACCCTGGGGACCAGGAAGCCGGGCAGGCACTTTTCCCATTGGGAAGCACATCCCCATTTTACAGATAGGAAACTGAGGCTCAGTGGAAACAAGATCCTAGGCCCTGCAGGCCGTGAAGGCACTGGATGACTGCGGGCCTTTCCTGTAGCCCCGCACTCTGTTAGCAGTGGTGTTATGAGACTTGGAATATCAACAGGGCTTCCCGACCCTGGGGTAGGTGTGTTCCCTGGGCCGCGGTGGTCCAAGTGCGGGGTCCACTGGAGCTCAAGCTGCTCTGACTCGGGCCTGTTGGTGGCCCCTGGCCAACGGTACTGAACCTTTAGCCAGCTGGATTGTGGCTCGACCCTGTCTCCTGGAAGGCAGGGAGACCACAGTTAAAGAGAAGAGGCAAATGCCCCCACGCCCTTCGCATCCCTGGACCCCTTCTGGAGAGGGTGGCAGGGTGGCCTCTATCCCACTCCTATGTCATGGGGCTTCCCTTCCAGAGGCCGAGGGGATCCGGCAGTGGAGTGCGAGGACCAGACGCCCCAGCGATGACCAGGTGGGTCTTAGGTAGTGGAGTGACCTCCAGGTGTGGGGGGGTCCTGCCCTGTAGCCCCTCCTCACGGGCCGGGCTCCCCCCCAGTTCCCCCGTCTCCAGAGTCGTCTACAACGGCAAGAGGAACAATAGCCCCCGCTCTCCCCCCAACAGCAGCGAGATCTTCACCCCGGCCCACGAGGAGAATGTGCGCTTCATTTATGAAGGTACACGGGGTGTCTGCAGCCAGCCCCCCTGAGCCCCTCCTCCCCCTGAACTCCTGTGGGGTGTGGAGACCCAGTTCTGGTCATGGGTGTGCATGGTCAGCACTGTGGTGGTCCTGACAGGCAACACCCCAGAAGAGGCAATGTTTGGAATCAGTGGTGGTTGCTGGGGAAGAGGGGGGCCATGGAAGATGGCGCACCCTGGGGTTTCTTGGAAGAGGTGTGGTGGAGGTGTGAGCACGTGTGCACAGCATTTGTGCTGGGAGGTGGGGGATGGAGGACATGGGAAAGATGGGGCACCCACCTGGAGGAAGTGCTGTACCCTAGTGGGTCTCATAAGCCTCTGTGACTGGAGCTCTGGTCATGGTACCATGAGGCCAAAAGGGGCATGGCTTGGGCAGGGCTCCTCGAGGGAGCAGGGTATGTTGAGGACAACTTCAGTTAGGAGCAGGCTGGACTTGGGGGCCAGAAACTGTTGAAGTGGGAGTTTGGGCTTGGGGGGCCTGTGGGGCCACTCAGAGGGGAGGGATAGGGCAGGAGCGGGTGCCGTCTGCTTGGATACTGACAGGGCCGGATGGCAGGCCCCGGGGTAGGGGCCCTGACCACCCCTGCTTCCTGCAGCCTGGCAGGGTGTGGAGCGGGACCTGCGGAGCCAGATGTCGGGCAGTGAGCGGGGCCTGGTGGAGGAGTACGTGGAGAAGGTCCCTAACCCCAGCCTGAAGAGTAAGTGGGGCTCCCTGGGCAGGAGGGGCCGACCAGGGGGCAGGAAGGCCCACCCACCTGCTGCTTCCAAGCCAGCCTGGTGGGGTGGCCTGGGTCCCAGGGCTTTCAGAGGCGAGGGCAGGACAAGGGACAGACTCTGCCTCTCCACCTGCACCCACCACTGACATTCTGTCCCTTGGCAGCCTTCAAGCCCATCGACCTGAGCGACCTGAAGCGCCGGAACACGCAGGACGCCAAGAAGTCCTAAGGCCCGCCAGTGCCCCTCCCCTGGCCTCCGGGAGATCTGGGTGCAGCCTGCCGCTGGCCGCTTCCTCTCCTGTGGGCTCAGCCCCTGGGAGGGGGAGGGGGCCTTGCTCCCTGTGGGCCGAAAATCCCGGGACCAGGACAGGCATGATTGATGGCCAAGGCCTGCCCCTCCTCCCCGAGCCTCTCCTTTCCTCTCGGGGGATCTCAGGTTACCCCCGTCCCTAGGAGGGCCTCGGCCCTGCCAGCCTGTGCCCACCCCGGGCCTGGCTGGACCTTTGGAGCTGCTGGTCCTGCCTGCCCCCAGGGCCTCGACCCTGATTCTTGTCGCCTTCTCCTGCCCCCACCCCCAACCCCTGGGCACTTCCGGGATCAGGAGGGAGATGAGGGGCCTTTGTTATCTCCTGTGCTGTGGGACTGGGCTGGTTTTGTCCTGAAGTGGGCAGGAGCCAGGACAGGGTGGTCCCAGCCACACCCAGCATGGGTCCCTCACCGACCCCTGCTGCATCTGTGCCCGGGGCACGGGGAGCGTCTGACCCCCAACCCCACTGTCCAGCCTGGCCCTTTCCTTCCTTGTCAGCTTTAGGATGACACCAGCTCTCCGGGCCTGGCACACTGCTGGGTGCCCCCTCCAAGGGTTCTAGGCAGCCAGGTCTGGCTCGCCCTTAGGAAGGGGCGTGGGGCTGGCCTGAGCTGATGAGGCTACCCAGTGGGTCCTGCTCTGTGTGGTGAGTTGGGAGGGTCTTCAGGGCCATTTTTTTTCTTCCTGTGCCCTCCAGATTCAAGTGTCTGACTGAAACCTGAGGACCAGTAAATAAAGGTGGGGTGGCATTGGCTTGGCAACTTGGTCTGTGAGGCCCCTGTCTTGGCTGCCCACATGGGGCTGGAAGTCCAAGGCCCAGAAGTTCCATCTGATCCCTGGGCTCCACCAGGGGGCTTGGGCTTCTGGAGGGCAGTGGGAGGTGGAGGTGGGGGCCCTGGAGGTAACACTTCCCTCAGCAGCACTGGGCCCTTGGGGGGTGGCCTGTCTGCTGTCCAGAGAGGGTGGCTGCTGGACTTGGAGAGCCCCAGTGCGCTTGACCTTCAGACCTGGACGTAGCCCTGGCGGACAAGCCAAACCGGAATTTATTTCGGGAACAGCCCTTTCCTGTTAAGAGTATTCTGGGGCTCCAGTGGCCCCACAGGTGGCTCTGGGAGACGTCTTCTCCTGGCGGGGGGGGTTCCCCAGGGATGAGGGTGCAGGAAGGATGGTTCATGCAATAAGCAGCAGCCAGTGGGCGTTGGCTGGTGCCAGGCCCTGAGCCAAGTTCCTGTAACCACACAGGCCTGTTTGCTCCCCAGGGACCTGTGGGGCATCCTGCCAAGGGTTTGAGTGCCTGCTGGGCTGGGTCACCCACACAGCCCCTGTGCTTGTGGCTGGAAGGAGGTGCGTGTGGCCTGGATGGGGTTCAGGGCCCTGTGGCCAGAGGCTGGGCGCACGGGCACACGTACCCTCCACCCAGCATGTCCAAGACCACTGAGGATGGGGTGATGGTCAGCCAGCAGAGATCCTCCGTTGGGGAAGGGGAGGGGTGGGCCTGAACCTAGCCAGGCCACTGCTGCACGTGTGGCATTGAGCAAGCTGCTGAGTCTCGAAGCCTCAGTTTCCTGAAGTGGAGGTTAGCGCCTTCCTCTGGTGGCTGCCGCAACAGTCACCTCATGGATGCTCTCGACAGGGCCCTCGACCCACAAGACGGCGGGGGCCTGGATGTCTGCCCTCTTGCAGCCACGGCCCTGGCCTTGCTGTGACTGGGGCATGTAACACTGCTGTCCTGCCTGTTTCCCATTTTAAGTGAGGGTTTGGGCTGTGGTGACTGGAAGGCCTTCCCCTGAAGGGGTTTCAGGCCCCCTGGCAGCACACTGGAAACATCTAATATGTTGCGTTGGTTAAAAATCAACTTGACTTTGCTCCCAGCCCTCTTTGGGTCATTCGTCCCTCCTGTGGGGTTGGAAAGTGGGAATGGTGGCACACCGGGCCCCCAGCATCTGGGTCTCCCCTGTCTATAGCCACTCTCCCCTGGCCTTGCCTGCTAGCACTGATACTTTGCCCCTGTGTGGGTGGGCCCATGGGACAACCCTCGAGGCCTTTTCATTCCTGCTGTCCCCGCCAACTTAAGGTTTTCTGAGAAAGAGGCCCTAGGCCTGGAGTCTTCAGAGGTGGGAATGTGGTTAATGGGCCGTGCCAGGGTTGCGGGGGACGGGTATCGAACTCGGGGGCAGTGGTGATAGAATCCTCACCAGCACGGTGGGCTGCCTGGTTGACCCTGAGTGACTGGAGACACCTCCCCTACCCTCAGACAGTGAGGAGAGAGGAGATGAGGGAGTGTCCTGGTGGACGGGGCACCCACATCTCCATCATGTTCTACCCTTGGCAGTGCCACACACATCTCTGCTTTTATTCTGTGCTGGCAACTTGGTGGGGGATGGGGTTATTACCATGACACCTCAGCGAGGGGGTGATTTTATTGCCCTGATTGTCCATATGAGGGAATGGTGACCTGCTGTAGGAGACTGGCCATATCTGATTTTTAAGGTCGTTGATCAGAATCTGAATTCAGCACGTACTTGCTGAGCATGTACTCTGAGCATGTTCATGTGTATTGAGCATAAACAGCAATTCCCCAGTGTCGTAATACCCAGTCCATAGCCCCCTGCTGTCGACAATAATGTATTCCTTGGGTTATAGACTCAGAAAGGCGAAGTGCATCAGCTGCATCAGCTTGATGTGTCCCTTCAGTCTGTCTTAGTCACAGTACTGCCTCCTGCATTTTCCCTCCATTTATGATTGAAGACTCCCTGGATACCTGATGTTGGAGTTTCCCAAATTCCGGTTTTGCCTGGTTGCATCATTGTGTTAACAGGCTCCTCTGTTCCCTGCGTTTCTGTAAACTGAGGTGAGAGATGCGTCTGGAGCAGACTTTGGGTGTAAAGGGATTACTCTGGCTGCTGTGTTGAGAACAGGCCATAAGACTCAGGGTACAAGTGGGGAGACCTGTTAGGAGGGCTACCTCTAGTGAATCGTAGGAGGAAGAAGATGGGTGAGGGGGCAGGCAAGGAGCTTAACATGGGCAGTGGAATTCGATGTGCCATTGGATGTCTTATGTAGAGGTGCCAAGTGGGAAGCTGAGTCTAGTGTGGATCTGGAGGGGCCACGGGTTGGAGATAAAGGTTGGGAGTAATTTTAATGTTGATGTTATTTTAAGGTTGATGAAGGGAGGAGGGTGGGACCTGCATTCAGGTAAGGGAGGAGGAAGCAGGATAGGGGGCTGAGAGCAGTGGAGAACAAGGTAAGAGAAAGGGTGGCAGGGGAGGGCCTGGGACTGACGGCTGCTGGTGTCCAGGAGGAGGCCCAGGCAGGCAGAGAGTTTGGTCAGGTGCAGCCCTCAAACTTCTCTGACTCACCTAGAGGCAACCACTTTCAACTTTGCTGCTGATTGTTTTGTGTTTCTGTTTTTAAATAGCATACATGAACTGTGCTTCTTGGTTCTCCCCTTTCCTTCTTACCCCCAGCCCAACTTATTTGCATGCGTGCTCAGTCATGTCCGACTGTTTGCAACCCATGGACTGTAGCCCCATCCTCTGTCCATGGGATTCTCCAGGCAGGAATACTGGAGTGGGTTGCCATTTCCTTCTCCAGGGGATCTTCCCAACCCAGGGATCTTCCCAACTCCAGGGATCAAACCCACTTCTCTTAGTTTCTTGCATTGGCAGGAGGATTCTTTGCCACTGGCACCACACACACGTGTTTCTACCATCCACTGTCCTCCCTAGATAGTTTTTTTCCTCATAAATTTGGTTACATCAGTGTTGAGTATTTAAATTATGATGTCTATGTGTTCAGAGCTGAGCCATGTGGTAAATTGTGATTTTTTTTTCTGCTCAATTTTCTGTTCTTGATGTTATTAATTGCCACCTTTTTTCATTTACTTAGTTTTCTGTGTACTAACTAAAGACCTGAACTCTCCACCAGGTTATCTAAATCTTTTCTCAGTGTGTTCAGTCACTCTGACCCCCTTGAGGTGTCTCTCCTGTAAACTTGCCCTGCTTAAGGCGGCCTCCCCCAGTGACCCGCTCTGCCTGGCACACTAGTGCCATCCCGGGGGTGCCCATCACTCCCCTAGGTGTGATCCTTGTTTATTGTAGTCCCTCTGAGTGCTACATACACACTCACGCAGACAGACATGCTGGGTAGTTCCTATGCTTTTTTGGAGGGGAAGGGTATGAGATGAAGGGCTGGGGTGGAGGTGGGAAGGGAAGCAGAGATGGCGAAGGGGCAGAGAGCCTAGAATGTTCATCTTCCTGAATGCAGGGTGATGCTGTGTGGGTGCTGGGCCCTGCTTTGGAAAGTGGGTTACCCCACCGGTAGCCCCTCCACCCCACCTGCAGGACAGCCTGGTCCGAGTCGATGTTTATTGGCTGGATGAGTCCAGCCCCTGCCTGGCCTCCACCCCATCTCCACCCTTGACTTCACCGGCCTGTTCCAGTTCCCTTGGGGATGGGGACAAGGTGAAGGAGGACAAGGGCAGAGGGAGTCCGGATGGGGAGGGCTGTCAGGAGGCCCCTGGGTGAGTGGCACACCCCTAGGGCAGTCACCAACCCTGAGCTCAGCTGGCGTGAAGGAGAACTTGTGCCCTCCTTGTGCTAGCTTGTGCCCACAAGGCTTCTGGGCACGGAGGACGGGTAGGGGTGCCCCTGTGGACAGGGGCTCAGAGGTGTGCTAGGGCCTGGGGAGCCTGGGACAGGAAGTGGTTGAAGCCTCAAGGTCAGGGGTCTCAGGTCCTCAGAGGCGCAGCCAGCCACGCAGCCCTGCAGCCCACACCAGTCACAGCAACATCTCATCCCACCAGGCCACAGGAGAGCCCAGTCTATTGCAACTCACTTTCTGCCCTTCCCTCCCTGCAATATCCGGTGGCATGAGGTCAGTGTCCCCCTCAGGAGGGCCCCAGTGCCTGGGAGGTGAGTAATTCTGTTTACCTTTCCTGAGAGGCCTCCTGTCCTTTCATTTGCCCCAATTAACCCAGCTTTGCCTGAGCAGCTCCAGCCCACGTGGCTGGGCGGGGACTGAACACCCCCTCCCCCAGGCCCCAGCAGTCACTTCCCACCAGCTCCTAGAAGCAGGGCCACCTGGCTGGCCCATTTGGATTCTGCTCTTGGCTCCTGCTGCCCCTTCCTCTTTTGACAGCACCCCTGCTCTTCCCTTCACACCTCCCTGCACTGGGCATCATGGCACCAGCCACAGGGGCAGCTCGTGAGGCATGACCATAGTCCTAATGCTCCTGCACTTGCCTCTACCCTCTGCATCAGATGCACTGTGCCCCAGGGGTCCACAGCTTGGACTCAGGGCGTGCCCATCTGACTTTCAGCCCTCACTGACTACGAAGCAGAGTGCCCACCCACCACATGACAGACAACACCCTCGTGCACAGCTGTCCTGGAGTGGCAAGGACTGCAGGGACTTCTGTGAACTGACTGTTTTGTTGGGCCACAGTCTTAGGAAAACTCTGCTGTGCCCGCACTTGGATGGTCTCGATTTGGGGCATTCATCTCTCCCTGCTTCAGTTGGCAAGTGGACTGTGACGCTGGGGTGGAAGCAGAGACCAGTAGAGGACATCCAGTTCTGGCCTGTCCAGTGATACCCTCACCGGGCCTGAGTCCAGCCCTGGCTGCGGCTCCAGCAGGGAGCCAGATGTATTCATGTGGGGTTGCTAGGACTGTGATGTCAGTGGCTCACCCCTAGGCCATCTCTGCCCTTCATTTCCCTCTGCAGGCGAATGGTGACCCTCCAGGAGTGGGGGGGCCAAGACTGAATGGGCACTGTCCACTCTGGCTGGGGGTGGGGGTAAGCCCACATAAACTGGGCTGGGGGCAGCACATGCAGGTGGGGCACTTCCAGCCACCACTCAAATCCTCAGGGGTTCCAGCTCCAATTCACTGGTATGATGGGGTAGTGAGGAAAAGTCTAGAGGGGGTGAGTCCACATGGGCTGTCCTTGGCCACTCCCTTCTCATGGGGAAGCCCTGGGCTCAGCCAGCCCTTCTCCTCTAGCCCAGCTCTCTACCCAGGGTGTACACAGAGCTCTTTATTGTTGGAGGACACGTTTCCTTGAATATGGACATGCTGACACCCAGGATGACAAAGGGGCACACATTCACAGAACAGCTTTCCCACCACATGCCGTCCCCCACCCCTGGGCACAGAGCAGGTGCCCCTCAGACCACCACACTGGGGAATGTGTGGACAAGGGTGCTGTCTTGCTTCCACACACTAGCCTCCGTTGGACATCAGTTCCAGATTTCTGGTGATGGCCTCTCTGGGCCTCTGAGTCCAGCCCCAGCTGGAGTTCTGGGGGCTTCACTGGGGGTTTTCGGCAGATCCAGGAAGGCCACCAGCCAAGTGGGTCTCCGCAGAGGGGTCCTGGCCAGTCCCGTTGCTGCTACTGCCCCTTGCAAGCAGCAGCTTCTTACTGGGGGGGCCCCTGAGGGGCCTGGTCGTGTGGCTGCCGGCGTGGCGCTCCTCCTGCAGTGCTTTGCCCTCACGCCAGCGATGCCAGCGCCGCAGCAGCTCTGACTGCACCTGGGGTGGGCAGGTGGGTCGGGCCATACCCAGGGCCTGCCCCTGTTACCCTCCCAGGATCCCCAAGCTGCCAGCTTTGAAGGGCAGTGTGGTGCCCTGGGTATAGAACCAGGCAGGCTCTGTCACCACAGAAAGCTAGGGACATCTGGGAACCTCTCCCTCTCTAGGTGCAGGGCTGAGGCTGACCCATCTTGGCAGGCCTGACACCCAGCATCTCGGCAACTGAGCCCAGTAAGTGCAGGTGGACACAAGGGGCTTGCACCCCTCAGGGGTAGGGTGAGGTTGTCTACACTCCCCCTGACACCCCCCCCCCCACCTACCTCCTTGTTGAGGAAACAGTAGAGAATGGCCACCAGCAGACCCTGGAGAGAGGGGGTGGGGTTAGGGCCGCTCAGGGCCTGGGCTTTGGGCGGTTATGGGGCGGGAAGGCACCTGGAAGGAGCTGAGGAAGAGGTCGAAGAAGAGCTTGGCGGAGCGCAGGGTGCCCTGGGCGTGCTCATCGGTCACAAAGGCGAACACCACCTCGTGGACTCCCAGCAGGGGGATGAGGGTCAGTGTGGACTTGGCCAGCCTGCAGGGGCAGAGCCTGAGCCACCCGGCCCAGGCCCTCACCAGGGCTCTGGTGCCCCACACCCACCTATACCCACTCTGGCCCCCAGGGGTGTCTGGGTCTGTAAGCCGCCTACCCCCCAACAACCCCACACCCACCGGAATTTGTAGTCAGTATAACGCATCTGGTGGGCTCGCAGCTTGGCCACCAGGAGGTGAAGGATACGGATGAAGATGAAGAAGTTGATCTGTGTGTGGGGGACACAGCTCAGGGCAGCCCCTGGCCCCCACCTATCCCTCCTGGAGGTGGGTCGGGCAGCCAGCCAGGCCCTGGCTCCCAGGCCCTAGGGCTGTGGGCACCCAGTCAAGGATGAGAAGCCTGGCCCGAGGCACAGGGCGCCGGCCAGTGTCCTGGCAGAGTGCCAGGTCTCCCTCCCTGTCCACCCCGGCAGGGTGCCGTCTGTCTCCTTGGGCTGCTGCAGGCCAATGCAGGAAGGAGGGGCTGGGGGTGGGGGGCAACTCCAGCAGCCTCTCAGCCCTCCCTGTGGTGCCAGCAGGTGCCCTGTTTCCTCACCAGGATGGCCAGGAAGACAGGGAAGCGCAGAATCCACCAGAAGGCCATGTTGTCATTGCTAGTCCAGCACCTACAGGGCAGAGACTGCTCGTGCCCTGGAAGCCTCCCAGCACACCCCCCCACCCCCGCCATCCCATAGATTCTGTGGGATCTAATTAGTGCCTCAGGAAAAGAAGGGAGATAATTACCCATGACCTCCACCCCGTGGCACCAGGTTTGCTCACCACCCCCCACTGATGCTGGCCAGAGACCCGCGAGGCGCTTTCACACTCTGAAGCCACATGGCCATTCCCCACAGGGCTGGGCTCACCTCCCAGGTGGGAGAGGTGAGCCCCTCTCCAGCCCACCTTCTAGTCAGCTGATACTCACTGAATGTTCTCGAACAGACACTTCACCACGGCCCAGGGGATGACGAACAGCATGGGGGCACCTGCTGGGGGGAAAGAACAGCTCTGGTCCCAGGCCCTGGGCTGCCTGCCCTCACCCCTGACCCCTGCACACCAGCCCACTCACCCCAGCCAATGCCCAGGTAGAGGGGGAAGCAGCTCCTCTCAGGGACGGCGGCGAGGCTCAGCAGGCTGTGCAGGTACACGCCCTCCACCAGCAGCCAGCAGTAGTTGGCCACAACGCCATACTGCATGAACACCGCAGCCACCCGGCAGCCGGCCACTGCCTGCCCACGGGGGCAGTGTGAGCACAGGTCTCCCAGCTGCCTACCACCCTGGGGCCCGGAGGCTAAGAAACCGGGCCCGGGCACTCACCCCACACTCACCCCATCACTCAGCCAGACGCTCACGCTGATGTCGTCCCCGATCCTCTGGCTGTAGCGCGTCTTGAGCAGCGTGTCGATGACCAGCACAGAGCTGGCCTTGAGCATGAAGGACACGAACAGGTTCATGTGGATGTAGTTGCGGGTGCAGTGCAGCTTACTGTGGGCACGGCGAGTTAGTCCCTGTCCCCCTGCCCACTGTGGCCCCGCCACCCCCACCCCCGTGTGGGTCAGTGGGTGTACCTGAGGCCCAACAGCGTGGCGAGGGCCAGGAGCAGGGCCCCCAGGGACAGGGAGTAGCCCACCGTGTACATCACCTGGAAACTGCTGTACATCTTGGCCACCTCCTTCTGCAAATGGCAGTGGCCAGTCGGGGCTGGAGAGGGCTGCCTCGCCCGACCCCACCTAACGCCAACCCCACCCCATGGCACCCACTGCAGACTGACCTGGACTTCAAGCTCCTTGTCGTCCATCTGGCACTGGGAGGCGTCTCGCCATGGCTGCCCCCGAGGCCCACGCACCCACTGCCCATCGGGCCCGCACCTCTTGAAGACGAGGTGGTGCTGCACTGGGGGGGGCAGGCTCTGGTCAGTGCTCCGCCCCCACGCTCGACCCCCTCAGCCAACCCCCCACATCCCTCCTGTGGTTACCTTTGTGGTACCAGGGCAGGTACCAGGGGCAGGAGATGTTGGCCGTGGTGTTGGGAGGGGTGTCCGGCCAGCAGGAATATTTGTCAAAGGTTCTGTTACAGACCAGCTCTGCAGAGACGGGGCCAGGGTTGCTCCTCAGCAGGGCCTGGCCCCCACGGCCCCTGCGGCATGCTCTCTGCTCCCTCCAGTGTGTGCTGACCATCTTGCCTGCCCCGGACGCCTCTGTCCAGCCTGGTCCTGAGCTCCAGCTGTGCCTGGCCACCTCCCCTTGGATGCCCCGCCTCTCACCCTGGGGGTCTCCCCTTTTCCTAGTGCCCCTCTGGCAGTACTACTGTCCCTGGAGGCTGAACCCCAATTCTGTTGCCATCCTTCTGGGCCCAACACCAGCCCCCTTCCTCGCCTAGACAATGGCTTGGCTTCCCAGGCTGCTCCTCCTGCCCTAGTCTCTCTCTCTCTCTCTGCACTCGAGTGATCTTCAGAACTTGTCCAGAACACTGGTGCCGTCTGTCTGAGCACTCCAAATAATGGCCCATCTCCCTGAGCGTCACCAGGCCCGATGCCCTCTGCCTGCCCCTCCCGGTTCACTTCCTCCACACATTGCCTGCTGGGCCTTGAGCTCCATGGGAGCAAAGACTGTGTCCAGGCCTCAAGCGTGGAGGGCTGGTGCCCAACAGCAGAGGAGGGTGGTGAAGCACCCCAGTTCTGGGGCAGTTCTTCCATTTCTTAGACACCCTGATCTGTAGCCCTGGGCTAGTCACTAGCTCCTCTGTGGCTCAGTTTCCTTACTTGTAAATGGGTGGGTGGGGGTGGGGGGCACAGGGCTTTCCCATGAGGAGAGCACTGGACTCGGGCCAAAGGCAGGGCTCACCAGTCGGCAGGGGCAGCAGGCTCAGGTTGTGGAGACACTGGTCACCATAGAGCTTCCACTTCTCAAACAGGAAATCCATCACCTGAGCAGAGGGGGTCTCTGGCTGGGGGGGGGGGGCGGTGCACAAATGGACAGAGGGGACAGACTGGCTTCAGCACAGGGAGCATGCAGCCTGGTGGGAGTCAGGGGCTGGGTGGGGGACTGGCAGTGCTCACCTGGCAGGCCAGCAGCAGCAGCAGGAAGAGGTGAGGGTAGTGTGGCTGGATGGGGGGCATGCCTCTGGGCAGCTGCCCCCCACATCTGGCTGGGGTTGCACAGCTGGGGCAAAGAGGTCCTCGCGGGTGCACGCTCCTCTGGGGTTGCGAGTATCAGAGCAGCAGGGTCTGTGAGGTGGGGGGCAGGCTCTGGCGTGAAGAGACACAGCTGGTTTCTCTCATGATCAACAGGGTGTCCTGCTCCCCTAAAACCACCCCTCCCTCGGAGTCTCCAAATCCTACTGATGGAGTGGGAGCTGGGAGGGAAGTGATGCAAGAAGTGGTCACTCTGCCACTTGGGGGTTAGGGTCTGGCCCCGTGCCTGGGGGGCTGGCGCCATCACCCAAGGGGAGCTGCTTTCTCACGGCCCGTGACTGTCTGTCTGGAGGCTGGGCCGGCCCCAGAGCCCCTCCCCTCCATGCTAGCTAAGTGATCGCAGTCCTGCCTGGTACCAAAGACGTCAGGCGGGGGAAGCAGCCTCCCTAACTGCCCACCTCCTCCTTCGGCCCTTGCTATCCTTCCCACTATTCTTAGCCCCTGGGAAAGTCAGTTTGGCAGGCTGGGGTAGGGTGCCGGGACAATCCATCATCACTTAGTCCCCAGGGATGTGGTTATTGAGGTGGCCCTGGGCCAGGTTCCAGCCTTGCCAGGAGCCAGGAGTGCCAGGCATATGCTCAAAGTGGTCCCTGGCACAGGCATACTCCCTTGCCCAGGACTGGGGCGTCTAGAGGCTTCCTTGGGCCCCGCCTAAGATTCAAGCCAGGCTTCCTGGGTTCCCTGGGCCATAGCATGCAGGCAGCCACAGCGTGTTCCTTTGAGATGAGCACTGCCGGGCTGCCGGGGGCTCAGATGCAGAACCGCTGCCCTCATGGTTCCTGTAGTCGGGGGGCCCGAGGTGCCTGGTCCTGGCCAGAGCCGCACTTGAGGCATCAGCGGCCCCATCAGGCACGTGTCACTGCTTCCAGAGTCTGTTTTCTGCTCTACTGAATTCCACAAGGGCACAGGGAGGGGTTCCCTCACGCGAGCCCCTCTAGGGCTGTGGATGGGCCCCTCCCACCAGGTACCCTGCCACAGAGTGAGCATGCGGTGCACCGATGGATGGACAGATGGATGACACTGGCTGGCTGGAAGGCAGTGCCTGGGAGAAGCCAGGGAGGAGGTAGGGAGGAGGGGCGCAGGCTACGACCGAAGGTGGAGGGTTCCCGGACAACCCTGGATCTCAGTCTCCTCCCATCGGAGTCCAGATGGGCCCTCAGGGGGCCAGCTCACGTGGACTCTCCTGTGATTCACTCCTCACCCTTCATGGGACGCCATGTGGTGGGTCCACACAGACTGCCGTGGGGCTCCTCACCCTTGGGCCAGGGTGTGGGTCAGGCCTGGTGAGGCAGGGCCCAGGAGTCTCTGATCTGCAGGCCCTGGTCTAGGTGAGGAGCCAAGGTTTAGGGCTGCTCTGGAGGAGCTGGACCGGAGGGCTTTCCGAGGCAGTAGCCCCCCAGGCGGGTGGAAGACGAGGGCAGTTCAGGTGTCCCTAGCCCAAGGGGCCTTATCTCCTGATTCTTATCAAAGAGCCTGCTGCCCTGCCCTTGCCCACCCAGGCCACAGAGCCTGCTGTGTGAGGCCCTGCTGTGGGAGAAGGGGAGACGGGTGGGCCGGCCCAGGGAGACAGAGGCAGCCTGGATAACTAGAGGCTGGAGGGGCGGGGGAGGCAGAGAGTGACAAAGGATGGCTGGGGCGGAGCGGAAGGTGCACAGCAAGCAGGGGACAAGGGGAGAAAAGATACTGCCCGATAAGCTGTCCCTGCCCAGAGGCCCTGCAGCCGGTGGTGAGGGGAGGGTGAAGTGGCGGGACTTGTCCAGTGAGGAGCTCCAAAGCAAGATGTCAGCCCCCTCAGAGCCCAGGTTGGGGGTGGGGGGTGGCCCAGATGTGCCTTGACTTTCCCATCTGAAAAGTGGAAGTTCACCTTGCTAACTTCCTAGGGCTGTTAGGAGAGCTCAAGGTGGGCAGGGCAACAGCTGGGCCAGTCTGCCTTCCAGGTAGGAGTCAGTCAGTCTGGGAACCGCAGAGAGAAGCAGAGCCCCAGGGTAGAGGGGAGGGAAGGATGGGCTGCCCTGGGGCCCCAGCCAGGGCAGGGGAGTGGGGAGCAATTCTCCATACCCTTTACTCTGGTCTGGCACATGGGGCTGGGAATCCTTGAAGATTTCCACACAATTCAGTACCTACAGATCCCAGGCTGGGTAACCGGTTCAAGGCACCCAGGGCCCCAGGGCCCTAGGGATCAGGGCATCAGCATCCTGCCACCAATTTAAGAGGAGGATGACCGCTCTCACTAAGACTCTGATAGAAACACAAGAAGCGGCAGAAATGGATGAGGCCCTCCATGCCTTTCAGGGGGAGTACAGGCAAGATTTCTAGACACCTCTCTGCATGAGGGCTGGGTACGGGATGACTTTCAGCTGTGTGCAAGGCTGAGGTCCTGAGGTCCCTGCCATGAGTGCCCAGGTGTGAGGCTGACCCCACAGGAGAGGGGGACATTGCGGGGCCCAGTTCTGGTCCTGGGACCAAGGGCAAATATCAATAATTTAACTTCTCAGAGCCTCGGTTTCCTACTTGTAAAATCCTTGGCTCTGCATCACCAAAGAGTAAATGAGCTTTGCCACTTGAAGAGGAGGACAGAGTATCAGGTCCAGGCCCCCTCCCTACCGTGGGGGACACTGCAACCCCAGAGGCAGCCTGCCAGGCCCAGGGATAAATATTTGTTGAATGAATGAGGACTGACACCTGGATGCAGAGGTGTCCCTCCATGCCTCCCATTGGCTGTGGCATCAGGCAGGGCTGCTGTTTTCCACCTTATTACTCTCCTGGCACGGCCCAGGAGCCAGTGGGGGGTGGGGGACTAACGGCAAGGGACCAAACCTTCTCCCTTCACCGACCTGGAGGCCTGGCTCTCTCTCTGGCCCTGGACTGCACCTGCCCAGCACAGGTAGCTCAGGATTAGACACTGATGTGGTGGGACAGAGAGCCAGCTTTCTCCCAGCCCCACCTCACCCCCTCCTCTGTTTCCCACTCCCCCACTCCACAGGCTGAGGGGGGCATGTGTTCTGCCCCCTGCTTGGCAGAACGCAAAACTCCTGGGGGCTCAAAGCTCAGCCGTTTCCCCAGTTTCCCTTGGGGATGTCCCAGACTCCCAGACCTGGAACTGCGGAAAAGACCACCCCCCCGTCAGGATGGTTGAGCTCCAAGAGGTGAGCATGGTCACCCCAGCTTCTGAATGGGGCCTGCCAGCTTCTGATGAGAATGGGCTTGGTGGGTGTTTGTGAAACCAGAGCAAGTGGCAGAAGGTCATGGCCCCAGGGTGAGATCAGATCACCGGCCACAGGTTGTTGACAAAGCCTGATTCCTGCGTCCTCTCCCACTCAGTGGGGGCAGGGCGGGCCTGGAAGTGGGCCAGGGTGCTACTGCCCCACCAACCCTCATCCCCCAGCACAGAAGGCTGGACAACATCCCGAAGGGTCCTTGGAGAATGCAGGTGCCCAGACATCAGGAGTCAGTGGGCTCCTGGTAGGGGTAGAAACCCTGTGGCCCCTGCCTGTGAGTGGGGGCTGCCCCGTGAGGAAGACTGGGCAGTGCCCTGCCCTCTCTGCGGATCAGAGTGATAAGTGTAGGCTCCGCAGATGAATGTGTCAGGCTGGATGCTGTCGCCCCTCGACCCCTCCGGGGAAACCCGGGTAACCAAGACACTGCTGGGAAGCTTTGGGGAGCAGCCGCTGCTGGAGTGAAGCAGGGCTGCCCAGCGCCCGTCCCCACGCCTCTGGGGGTGTCTCCGCGGTTCTGTGTATGCGCGGGGAGGGGAGAAGAGGGAGTGCTGGAGGGAGGAATCGGGAGTGGAGGGGGCAGCAGGACAGAGCTCCCGGCGGCCAAAGACACCCCACTCTTTTCCCCCCGGGACGCGCTCCTCGGGGAGGAGAGGACGGAAGAAGCGAGGAAGCGCTGAGACCCTCAGCCCTCCGGGTAGTTCGGAACCAGGTTGACCCGTCCGAGCTGGAAGGGCGCATCCTGGGGTTGGGAAGAGGGTGTCCGACGGATGAGGAGGGCAATACCCGGGGCCCGAGACCGCCCACCCACGAGAGGGGTGCGCGCCAGCCAGTCCCCCGCTCCAGCCTTCGGCCCCTGGCCGGGAACTTACCCTCGAGCCCGTCCCAGGTGCTCACCGC
The DNA here is from genome assembly GCF_019923935.1 of Bubalus bubalis. Classification (NCBI taxonomy): domain Eukaryota; kingdom Metazoa; phylum Chordata; class Mammalia; order Artiodactyla; family Bovidae; genus Bubalus; species Bubalus bubalis. The sequence continues at coordinate 12,148,072 of NC_059159.1, read as the reverse complement.
GCGCCGCTCCGGCTTCTCCGCGCTCTCCGCGGTCCTCCGCGCTCACGGGTCGGGGGCTCGCAGCCGCTCGGGCCCGCAGCCGCTCGCCCCCGCAGCGCTGCCTGATCAGGGTCGGCGCCGGCTCCGCGCCCGCGCCCGCGCCCCGCGCCAGCCGCACGCGAACTTTCCGGCGGCGGCGACGCTGGGCGGCGGCGGAGGGGGAGGGAGGGGGCGGGGGCAGCCTCGGCCCGCAGGTGGAGCGGCGGCCGAGGGTCCCCGCCTGCCGCTCCGAGCCCCTGCCCGCGCCTCCGCCCTCCTGCCGCGGCCGCGGGGAGCGACTCGCCGCCCCGGAGCCCCTGCCCGACAGACCCCTCCCTGCGCGCCGGTGCCGGCACCTGCCTCGCGGACTCCTATCCTGCGGGACTCTCCCCGAGGACGCTGCCCCGCAGACCTCCTCACCCAGAGCTCACTGGGGAGACCCCCTCCCGGGGAACCCCGGCCGGCCGATTGCAGCTCCCAGCCGGGAAAGGAGCGGTGGACGGACAGGTGGGATGCGTGGTAGGCGCGCGACCAGAGACGGGGGCTATTGCCCCCTGCCCCTTCCCCTCACTTCCTCCGGGTTCTGGGCCCTCGCCGCTTCTTTCCCGGGTGCTGATTGCGGGAAGGACTGACGCTCCACTTAGCCCTCAACGTGGCTCCTAGGTGACCCTTCCAGCGCCCAGAGCAAGCTGGATTGGAGCGGGGGCCAAGGCCCTCCACAGGCCGAGCCCACGCCAGGCGGGGAAGAGTGGCCCCTGGGATGCCTCTTTAAGCCCGGTGTCCTGAGTCTTCTCCCTTAAGCCCCCTCCAGCGCAGTTCATCCAACAGCCCCCAACCCCACCCTCTACGCCTAACCAGCTGCCCAGAGTCCCTGGCCACCGCTTCTCCTACTTGGAGAGGACAACGCTCTGCTCCTTCCACACCTCCTCCTTCCCACACTTCCTCCTTCCTAATGCCAGATCCCAGATTCACCCTCCTGACGATGTCCTCTTCTCCCACGACCCCTCCGGTCTAAAGCCAGCCAGCATCTCAGCTACTGCTTTAGGACCCCTTTCACTTCCTCCCCAGCGGGCAGTCCCCAGTGACCTTAGGGTCACCAAACCACATGGACACTTTGGGGCCTCATTTTTGCTGGCATTTCAGGATCCGGGGACCCTGATGGTCATGCCCTCCTATGGAATGTTCTCCCTTGGATATGGTTTCCAGGCTGGCATTCCCATCACCTCCTCTCTGCACTCCTTTTTCCCTTGGACAGTTCCCTGTGTACCACCCGGGTCTCCTGGTGTTCACACTGCTAGATGCCCAGAGCCACATCAGGACCCCTCTCCACTGGCCCGCTGCCATTTCCTGGATGCACTTCCTCGGCCCACCCACCAGCTGGACACCTGGCAGGGATCCTGAGGTTTCCAGCCCATCACCAAATCCTAGTTCTCCCTCTCATGTTTCTCTGGAATCCACTGTCAACTGCTGTCCTGGGTGCCTTCCCTGACCCACTGGGTCAGCTCTTTTTTAGATGCTGTCCTTTATCTTTGGGGCCCTTCTCTAAATTCTACTTCTGTTTGGGGGTGGGGGGACATTGGAACATGTGGTTCTCCTCTACCCATGGCTCCCCCACCCTCCAGCCCCCAGAGCAGAGCTGAAGCTGGTCCCAGCACCCCATGACATGCCCACAGGTAGTCGGTGCTTGGTAACCTGACCTCTACACACCTGCCCTGCCGCTGTCTGAAGGCTCAGGATGGAGGAGTATTACTGAGAGTGCTCACCAGACCCCCATTCTTACCAGCCCACCTGGAACCCTGCCCCCAGAGCAGCCTGTTTTGGTTCAGGCAATGGCCAGAAGGCAAAGGTCAGAGGCAAAGGTCAGAAAGTCGAGCTCTGCTTACATAGGGCTGACTGTGCAAGTGCCGGGGGCAGTTGCTGGGGGTGGGGAGCTTTCTGAGACGGGTCCCCAAAGACCACCATCCTCCACGCTCTTCTCCCCTCCTCTGGCACCTCTCTTCCAGCTCTCCTCCCACCTCTCTGGGGGTGGGGCACCCATAGGGACCACACTGATCTGAGTAGGTGGAATCTTGCTTGTGACCTTGGGCTCCTGCCTCACTGTGAGCCGGGTAACTGGCACCACTCTGGGTGTCTGTGAGGCTCAGGGGAGAATCTAGAGGTTCTTCCTAGATGTGGGAGTAACCTGAGGAGCTGGGAAGGTCATCCCTGCTGTGTGATCTTCAGAGAGGCCCTCTGGACCTTATTTTCTTGACGATGTTTTAGTTGGGTGGAGGCCCGGCAGTCTGCAGGGAGGTTCTAGGTGGCCCCTGTTGGGTTCTAGCAGGAAGAGATAAGAAAGCATAAATGTAGAGTGTATGATATGGGGGTGGGGGCATACCTGAAATGTGTAGTCACAGTGGGGAGCAAAAGGCAGAGGGAGAGGGAGCAGATGGGGGTGAGGGCCCCTCCCTGGGCTGGGCCACCTTTATTTACATAACTGAATTCATAAGACATAAATAGACCAGAAACTGGGAACGAAGGGGGCTGGGCCTTCCCACGGGGTGTTGGAGGTCTGGGGACTGAGGAAGGGGCCTGTCTACCACTGAGTCCCTGAGGGTCCCGTTGGCGCCTTGGAGATGTGCTGGCTCCCATGTGCCAGGGCAGGCGGGGGCATTGGGGGCTGCCCTCTGCAGCCTCGGGAGTGCTGTCCCGTCTATCTGCGCTGTGGGCTCTGGAGGCACACCCAGAGTTCAGTTTAGGCATTTGGCTGAGTGGTATGAGCTAGTACTGCCGACGAAGCAGACACCCCAGCCTCAAGTTCTGGGGGGAAGATGATGATAAGCGGCCAGGAAAGAGGTGGCCGCATGGGGTGGTTCATGGCCAGATGGGGTGGTTCGTGGCCAGATGGGATGGTTCATGGCCAGATGGGGTGGTTCTTGGTAGAAACCCAGGGCAGAGGGACCCTGGATTTGGGAGCTGCAGAAAAGGGGGCAGAGGGAAAAGAGATGGTGTCCCCAGAGAAATGGCTGTTAATGTCACAGGGCGGTTCCTTTCAGATCTCTTTACTGTGCCTCAGTTCATTGCTTTTGATAGAGTTTTATGTCAAGGTTTCCCTGCACAGCTGGTAACATAAGCATTTCCCCATCTTCATAAGAAGTCCTCTCAACACCATGGTACATGGGCACTTAGTATTCCATTGTGTGGATCTGTCAGACTTTACGCAACCATTCGCAGGATATAGGAATCAAAAAAGGGAACAGTCCCAAGCTGTTTCAGGTATGCCCCCCACCACTCCAGGGAATGAGCCCCAAACTGCATCCTGGTGCCTCACTCAGATGTGCTTGAGAGACAGAGAACCAACAGAAAAGAGGACACCAGAGGAAACGAGCTAATGCAGGGATCTGAAGAAAACTTCAGACGATCTTCCTCAGATAGGGAAAGACAAGGCACCCGTGCGACTAGGAGAGGGCACTTCGCAAAACAGGAAGAAAACAAGAAAGAGTCCTTGTAAGGTACAAAATAATATCTGAAAACTTAAAAATTTGGTAGAAGGATTGAAAGAAGGAAGTGAGGAAATTTCACAGAAGAAAGAACAAAAATCAGAGAGACAGAAACTAGGAAAGAGAAGATAAGGGATGGTGGAGGATCCATATGGAGGGTCAGAGGGACAGAGTTTCCAAACAAAGGCCAGCAGAGGAGGAAGACAATTGTGAAGAAGTAATACAACGTTCCTCCTAGAACTTTTGTAGTGGAAGAGTCTGCCAACTACCCGGCACAATAAAAACAGCAAACCAGCTAACGGATTAAAAAATTCAACCATGTTGCAGCCTCATGAAGTTTCAAATGTCTCAGAATAAAGAGAAGATATGGAAAGTTTCTAGAGTGTGAACAGAGGTCTCCTGGAGATGGGCGCTGCTCAGCGTGGCATCAGACCTGTTGCCTGCAGCTGAGGGAGCCACGTTCCCAGTGACAGGATTTCTCACCTCACGTCCTCGCACCAGGACCACCATCTTCCAAGTCATGCCACAGGTTGCAAGGGCAAAATAAGGACATTTCCAGACACCAGAGGACTCTTAACTTCCCATGCAGTTCTTCTTAAGAAGCTCCAAGCTTGAGCCACCCAGCATGGAGTGGGGTGCCATCCAGTCAAGAAGACACTGGATTTTGAAAGCTTAGTATAAAAATAGAACATAAAGTGTCATGAATTGTGTGTGCTGGGACATGTTGAAGCAATCCTCTCCCTGACAAATTGGGTTAAATAAAAGGTATTGTTGTTTAGTCACTAAGTCGTGTCCAGCTCTTTTGTGACCCCATGGACTGTAGCCCGCCAGGCTCCTCTGTCTGTGGGATTTCCCAGGCAAGAATACTGGAGTGAGTTACCATTTCCCACTCCAAAGGATCTTCCCAACCCAGAGATCGAACCTGTGTCTCCTGCATTGGCAGGCAGGTTCTTTATGACTGGGCCACCAGGGAAACCTTCATTTCACCAGTTCCTTTTCCTTTTTAAATGTGGTTACAAAATGTTTGAAATGACACGTTGGTTCACCGTTGTGATGAAAAACATTTCTGTTGGCCAGCACCGTCTAGAAACACCAAGAAACTCTATCAAGAAGGAAATGTAATCATAGCCCCAGGTCACCCACCGACCCTACACCAGCAAAATTTCCACAATTAAGGTACGAATACAGAAGGTCATGATGCCTCTGGATTGAGGTGGGGGAAGGGGGCGCGAGGGCCCTGGTTGGGGTGCTGGGAAGTTGGGATAATGCTGTACAGAGCAAATCAAGATCGATCCAAACTATCCATTGAGCATCTACTGTGTCTTGGATGCTGGGAGACGGAGGGAAGCTGACATCTTAGGAGAGGGAGGCGGACGATACACAACCCAGCAGATCTGCGTGTTCCTGCTGTGACGTCAGGTTCTGATAAAGAAAATACGGCAGATGGGGAGATAGAGTGAAGAATGTGGTTACTGTACATATTTTCTTCTTAAAGTCCTGGATGTTCCCAGGCCTTGCCTACCCCTCCCCCTAAAATTCCCACTGCTCCAAACTGGGTGTTTCTCCCTTAGTTTTCCATACTGCTGTTGCACAAATATAGAAATGATGCATGATATCTGTGGCAGGTTTTTTTTTTTTCTTGTTGTTGTTGTTGAAGTATTGTTGATTTACAGTTCCATGGCCTGTTCTTAAAACACCAGGTCTGATATATCTGTTTTTTTGCTCAGCAATATGCTTTTGGGCTGCATTCGTGCTGACCTGGGTTGGGGAGTGAGTATTTAGTTATTATTTGAGGGGATCACAATGGAGTTCTTTACTTAAACCCCCTAGACATGTAAACACCTAGGAAAAACTCAACTCTCCCATTTTTGGTCTAAAATATTAAAAATAGGGACTTCCCTGATGGTCCAGTGGCTAAGACTCCGTCCTCCAATGCAGAGTCCAGGTTTGATCCCTGATCAGGGAATTAGATCCCACATGCTGCAGCTAAGCATTTGTATGCCACAAGTAAAGATCTAACGTGCTGCGATGAAGATCAAAGATCCTGAGTGCTGCAATTAAGACCCAGCGTGGCCAAAAATAAATACATTTTTAAAAAACATTGAGGGTGGGCTACAAAAGTGTACTATAAAATACACATAGGACTTTTTTGTTGCCCTCAAATTCCTTCATGACCCCCTGCAGTCCATCCTCACCCTCCAGGCCCCTGGCCATCACTGACCTGATTTCTGGGCCTAAGGGTCTGCCTTTCCAAGAATACATATAAATGGGATATATAGTCTTTCGTGTCTGGCTTCTCATATATGGCAAAGTTTTTGAGATCCACCAGTGGTACAGCCTGTAATAGTGGTTACTTCTGCTTGTTGCTGAGTCCTGTTCCACCAGATGGATGGCCTGAGGTTTTGGTTATCCATTCTGTTGGTGGACATGGACATTTGGGTCGTTCCCAGTTTGTGTGTGTGTGTGTGTTCGTTGAACTACATGGCATGAAGGATCTTAGTTTCCTGGGACTGAACCCACGCCCCTTGCACTGGAAGCGCAGAGCCTTAACCATTGAATCACCATGGACGTCTCAAGTTGTTCTCAGATTTTGGCGTTGTGAATTCGTCTCCTCTAAACGGTTGTGTGCAGATCTTTATGTGGACACATGTTTTCATTTCTCCGGAGGAAATACCTCGGGGTGGGATTGTGGTTCCCAGGCCCATGTCTGACTTTATAAGAAACCTCCAAGCTCTTGTCCTGAGCAGCTTCACTGTCCTGCATCTCCAATGGCCTTTAGGGAGAGCTGCCATCGCCCCAAATCCTTCTAGGCCCTCAAGCTCCTCAGGGTTTTTGAATTGTCGATTCTGATTTTTTAACCATTCTACTTCCAGTATGTTCCAATGCAAGTCCTTCACCAGATGCATGTCTTGTAAATATTTTCTCCTGTTCAATGACTTGCTCTCCTACTTTCTTATTTGTTCTTCAGAGAGCAGACGTTTTTTAATTTTGATGAAATCCAAATATCATATTTTTGTTTCAGGACTTGTGCTTTTTGTGCCCCATCTGAGACATCTTTGCCTAATCCAAGGTGGCTAAGACTTTCTCCCGTGTTTTCTCTTTAAGATTTGTCGTTTCAGCTTTTACACATTGATCTATGATTTATGGTAAGCTGTCCTGGCATGTGGTACAACATGAGTTTGTTTGTTTGGCAAATGCACCCAGTTGCTCCAGCTCCATTTACTGAAAAGACTGTTTTTCCTCACTGAGTTGCCTCAGCACCTTTGTAAAAGAATCTCTTGACCATCACTGTGGGTCTTTTTCTGAACTCTCTTCTCTTTCATTGTTCTCTATGTCCATCTTTATGTCAAGACTGCGCTCTCTTGGTTACTGTAGCTTTGTAGCATGTCTTGAAATTGGGTACTGTGACTTCTCCAGCTTTATTCAACTCTTTCAAAGATGTTTTTGTACTATACATTCATTGCATTTTCATTTGAATATTAAAATCAGGTTGTCAATTGCTACCAAAAAAGCCTACTAAGATTTTGATTGAGATTCAGTTGAATCTATACGTTAAGTTGGGGAGAAAAGACATCTTAACATTGAATCTTCCCAGCCACAAACAAGATGCATCTCTTCATTTATTCGGGTCTTTTTTAATTTCTCTCAGCAATGTTTGATCATTGTACACAGGTCATACAGATTTTTGGTTGTTGTTAGGGAGAGTATTTCATGATTTTTGATGCTATCGTGAAGGGTAATTTTGTGAAATTTCTGTTTCCAGTTGCTTATTGCTACTGTATAGAAATGCAACTGATGTTTTCGCCTGTTAATTTTGTATCCTGTGACCTTGCTAAACTCATTTATTAGTTCTACTTGTGTGTGTGGATTCCTTGGGTTTTTCTATGGAGGTGACCGTGCAGTCTGTAAGAAAGGATGTTTTCTTCCTTTACAATCTGTATACCTGGTTATTTATTTTTTGGTAACTTATTGTACAGGCTGTGACCTGTAGGACAACATTGAGCAAAAGTGATCAGAGCTCATATCCCTGCTTTATTCCCAATTGTTGGGAGAAAAGCATTCAGTTTTCCACCAGCAAGTATGATGTTATTTATAGGTTTTACAGAGTTGCCCTTTGTCAATTTGAGAATGTTTCCATTCATTCCTAGTTTGCTGAGAGATTTTTTTTTTAATCATGAATGAATATTGAATTTTATCAGATGTCTTTGCTTTTTGTGAGATTTGTCTTTCTCTATTGTTGTACTGAATAACACTGATCTTCAAACGTTTACTAACCTTGCATTCCTGGGATGCATTTCATTTGGTCATGAAATATTCTCCTTTTTATGTACTTCTGGGTTAGATTTGCTGACATTTTATGAAGAGCTTTTGCATCTGTGTTTGTTAAGGATTTTAGTGTGTAATTTTATTTTCTTATAATAAGAAAATTGTCTGGCTTTGGTATCGCGATGATACTGGCCTCATAAAATGAGCTGCTAAGTACGCCTCCCTCTTCTGTTTTCTGGAAGTCTGTATAGAATTGGTATTATTACTTCCTTGAAGTGAAGTGAAGTCGCTCAGTCGTGTCCGACTCTTTGAGACCCCTTGGACTGCAGCCCACCAGACTCCTCTCTCCATGGGATTCTCCAGGCAAGAATACTGGAGTGGGTTGCCATTTCCTTCTCCAGGGGATCTTCCCAAGCCAGGAATCGAACCCAGGTCTCCCTCATTGCAGGCAGACGCAGGTAGACACTTTAACCCCTGAGCCACCAGGAAGCCCATTACTTCCTTAGACAGTGATAGAATTCATTTCTGAAGCATCTGGGTCCAGACTGTCTTTTTTGTAGGAAGGTTTTTAACTACACATTCACTTTTTAAAATAGACATAGTGCTATTTCCTTAGATATTGCCCCATTGCTGTTTGAAATTATTGTGCCGATTTTTTAGTATCTCTAGCAGGATTTAGGGTTTCCCTGTAGGAGAAGGCAATGGCACCCCACTCCAGTACTCTTGCCTAGAAAATCCCATGGACGGGGGAGCCTGGTAGGCTGCAGTCCGTGGGGTCGCTAAGTCGGACAAGACTGAGCGACTTCACTTTCACTTTTCACTTTCATGCATTGGAGAAGGAAATGGCAACCCACTCCAGTGTTCTTTCCTGGAGAATCCCAGGGACGATGGAGCCTGATGGGCTGCCGTCTATGGGGTCACACAGAGTCGGACACGACTGAAGCGACTTAGCAGCAGCAGCAGTAGCTCAGATGGTAAAGCAGGATTTAAGACTTTCTTTTGCTGGAATTCCCCAGCGGTCCAGCGCTTAGGACTCTGCATTTTCAGGATCTCAGTTCCCTGACCACGGGCTAAACCCCAGCCACAGCAGTGAAAGTCTAGAATCCTAACTATGCGGCCACCAGGGAACTCCCAGTATTTTCTTACAGTAAAGGAAAAAGGTGTTGGGTCACTGTTGGTCGAAACCTGTCTGGAACAGAGTGGAGCCTTCCTCCTGGGGCAGGTCTGAGCTGAGGCCCCTCCTCTCCGAGCCTCCTCCCTGCTGTTCATCCCCCTACCTTTCCGACCTGCCAGCTCCTCCTCCCCTAATCTTGATTTTGATTACAAGAGAAACTCCTACAAGTGGACGTTGCCGGCCCTGCCGCTCTCTGGCCTCAGCAGTCTTCCCAGGTCCCGCTGCCGTGATAGCAGGTGGTCACTGGCCTGAGCACCCCTCCAAGCCTGTCCATTCACACAGCCATGAATCCGGTGGAGGCTACCTCTCCTTGCCCTCCACGCAGGCCTCCTCTGCCTGTTGGACACCATGGCTGCCCTCCTGCTGCCAGGGACCACCCCACTCCGAACTGACCTCCAGTCTCCATCTGTGACCTCCAGATAAACTGAGGCTGGGGTGGCCACTGTGCACATGGACCATGCCCAGACCCCACCTCCAGAGGGCGGGGATATGCTCAAAGGTGTGGCGGAGCCTGGAACAGGGAGAAGCCAGGCTCACCATAACCAGCTACAGTCACCCCCAAGTCTAGACAGCCTTTAGGGCACCCAGGACCTGTCCCCACTCACTGCCCATCTTCTGGGAGGGTCAGCTTACCCCTAGTGTTCACCCGGGTCCTTTGCAGGTTGGGCCCTGGGCCAATCCCCACCCACATGCCCTCTTTAAAAAGAAATTTTTTTTTAATTGGAGTAATGTTGATTTACAATGTGGTGCTAGTTTCTGCTGTACAGAAAAATGAATCAGTTATACCTTCATATATATCCACTTTTTTTTTTCAGATTCTATTCCCATATAGATCTTTACAGGGCTTCTCAGGTGGTGCTAGTGGTCAAGAATCCGCCTGCCAATGCAGAAGATGTCAGGAGACGCAAGTTGGGAAGATCTCCTGGAAAAGGAAATGGCAACCTGCTCCAGTATCTTGTCTGGAAAATTCCATGGACAGACGAGCCTGGTGGGCTATAGCCCATGGGGTCGTAAAGAGGCTGATAGGACTGAGTGACTGAACACACACAGGTCTTCACAGGGTACTGAGTAGAGTTCTCTGTGCTGCGTGTAGGTGCTGTATATTTTATATACAGTAGTGTGTGAACCGGAGAAGGCGATGGCTCCCCACTCCAGTACTCCTGCCTGGAAAATCCCATGGACGGAGGAGCCTGGAAGGCTGCAGTCCATGGGGTCGCGAAGAGTCAGACACGACTGAGCGACGTCACTTTCACTCTTCACTTCCATGCATTGGAGAAGGAAATGGCAACCCACTCCACTGTTCTTGCCTGGAGAATCCCAGGGATGGGGAAGCCTGGGGAGATGGCATCTATGGGGTCGCACAGAGTCAGACACGACTGAAGCGACTTAGCAGCAGCAGCAGTGTGTAAATAGTCAGTCCAAGTAAGTAAGTGTTAGTCACTCAGTCGTGTCTCCCTTTGTGTAGGGAATGTCCAACAGAGTGTAGGGAATGAAACTTGGAATTTTGCTTGTGTCAGACTTGCCCCAAAGCGTAAGCATTCATGGATTGTCCTCACTTCTTCCCACCACACCATGTTCTTACAACCTCCGATGGTTCCCCTTTGCCTCCAGGGCTGTGTCTCCTCCCAGTGGTGCAGACTGGTCCACAGGCTGGCCCAGCTGGTCTTCCTTAACTAGCTTCCCCAGTCTTCTGTCACCCATTCTCCCAGCTGACCCCAGAGCTCACCTGCAGTGGCTCCTCTATGCCACAGACTTCTGCAGAAAAACTCTGATGCCTTCTCTGAGTGATGGCCTCAACCTCTGAGAGGTGGGAATTGAGGGAACCCTGGAGCAACAAAGCTGGGGTTTATCCACCATTCCCATTCCTCGAGGTGGCTAGTGATGGGGTCGGGACAGCTGCGCACCTAGGGTGGACTGGCCTGAGCCACGGGTGGGCAGGGGCACACTGGGTGAGCCTTGTCTTCAGCATCGGAGAGATGTTGGAGGGGGAACAGAAGTTTTAAGGGTTGGACATCGAGCGGCCTGAAGCCTCAAAGAAATCTCTGGTCAGCCAGTTCAGGGTCGCAGTGAGATCCAGAGCCCTCTGTTTCCAGCTGAGTTGTATCCCCCCAAAATGTGTATAGTGGCAGAAAGCGAAGAGGAACTAAAGAGCCTCTTGATGAGGGTGAAAGAGGAGAGTGCAAGAGCCAACTTAAAACTAAATACTAAAAAAACTAAGGTCATGTCATCCAGCCCCATTGCTGCATGACAAATAGAAGCGGAAAAGGTGAAAGTGTGACAGATTTCCTCTTCCTGGGCTCCAGAATCGCTGCGGACGGTGACTGCAGCCATGAAACCAGAGGACGATTGCTTCTTGGCAGGGAAGCGATGACAAACCTAGTGTGTTGAAAAGCAGAGACATTACTCTGCTGACAACGGTCTATATAATCAAGGCTTTGGTCTTCCCAGTGATCACGTACAGTTGTGAGAGCTGGATTGGAAAGAAGGCAGAATTAATTAAAAAAAAAAAACAAAAAAAACCAAAGAATTAATGCCTTTGAACTGTAATGCTGGAGATGACTCCTGAAAGTCCTTTGGACAGCAAGGAGACCAAACTAGTCAATTTTAAGGGAAATCAGCCCTGATTATTCACTGGAAGGACTGCACTGGAAAGACTGTTGCTGAAGCTCCAGTAGTCTGATCATCTGATGAGAACAGACAACCCACTGGAAAAGTCCCTGATGCTGGGAAAGATTGAGGGCAGAAGAAGAGGGCGTCAGAGGATGAGATGGCTGGACGGCATCACTGATACAATGAACAGGCACTTGGGCAAACTCTGGGAAGGACAGGGAGGCCTGGCATGCTGCAGTCCATGGGGTCAAAAAGAGTCTGACACGACTGGGCGGCTGAACAACAATAGCAACAAAACGTGCATGTTAAAGTCCCAACCCCCAGCACCTTGGGATGAGACTGTATTTAGAGATGGGGCTTTTTCAGAGGTAATTAAGGTAAAATGAGGCCTTCCCAATCTGACTGTATCCTTATAAGAAGAGGAGATTAGAACACAGACACACACAGAGGGACGCCCGTGTGAGGACGCAGGGAGAATGCAGGGCCCGCATGCCCAGGAGAGGTCTTAGGAGGAGCCAGCCTTGTACACTTTGGTCTTGGGCATCCGGGCTCCAGACTGTGAATTGTTATATATATATATATATTTGGCTGCACTGGGTCTTAATTGCAGCATGTGTGATCGTCAGTGTGGCACTCAAACTCTTGGTTGTGACATGGGGGACCAGGGATTGAACCCGTGCCCCCTGCACTCGGAGTTCAGAGTCTTAGCCACTGGACCACAAGGGAAGTCCCGCAGACTGTAAGCTGATAAAACTGTAGTTCAAGCCACCCAGTCTGTCCAGCCGCTGTGGCAGCCCCAAGACACTCACAGAGCCATCATGCAGTACGTAGAGTCACAGCCCCTAAAGCCAGAGGGCAGGTTTGCAGGTAGTCGGGTCAAAGACTTGATTCTGGGGAGGTGTGGGGCTGCAAAGGAAAGGACGTTTGTGCTTCACCGTCTCCTGGGCCAATGTCAGGACCCATAGCAGAGGGTGGACCCTGCAACCCAGATCAGGTGTCAGAGTGGAAACCCTCAGGCCCGGAACTGCTGGCAGCAGAAGTGGCCACAAGCCTGGCTGGAGGAGACCAGCCTCCGGCTGCCCAGGCCACACAGGTGTCACCAGGTAGGGGTCCTTCCCCAGGTCCGCCTGCCTCCCCTCCAAGCCCCTGACCGTCACGAGGGGCGAGTCTCGTGTGGCCTGATGATGGGCAGAGATGGAGCATTTTCCAGGGAGCTGTGGCCAGGCAGGCATGTGCCAGTAGGACCCAGGAGAAGGGGAAGAGGATATTGAGGATCTGGAGCAAATGGTGGAACTTGCCTGGGGAGGGGGAAGGTACTGATAAGGGCATTTTCCAAATCCTGGCAAGGACACCTGGACTGGGTCCTAAGAGGCTGCTGGAATAGCTCATGGGAGACTGAGGACAACAGAGTCCGGGGAAACGGGGAGAGCTGGGGGATGTATTTGCAAGAGGACCTGCAGCTGACGGAGAACAATAAGGAAGCCCTGGGAGGGAGCTCCCAGGCCCCCATGGCATGGCTGTCACGTCCTTAGGTCCTTGCTGGGTGCTGGCTGGACACGGGGGCTCCTTCCTGGGGGCCAGAGCAAGATGGCAGCCAGTCTTTAACGTCGTCTCACAAGGGACATCCTGTCACTTTGTGACCTTCTATTAGAGGCAAGTCGAGTCTGCACTCAGGAGAGAGGACTTCATGAGGGCGTGGATGACAGGGTAGGGTCCTGGGGCAGTTAGAGGAGCCCCCTCAGGGAGTGAGGGTGGGCAGCCCATAAGGGCACTGCTTCATTTTTATCCCCTAGAAAGGTCAAGGGTGGGTGACCCTTCCCTGACACTCCAGACCCGAGCCTCGACCCAGGACAGAGGAGACCACTCAGGTATCTCCAGAGCTGCAGGTGAGGGTGTTGACCCTGAGACCAAGACACGAAGGAACCATGAGGCCTCCCTGTTGGGTGGGGGCATCCAGACTCTTAAAGACCTTAGACACAGACTCCTTAAAAAGTTAGACATGGAATCACCATGTGATCCAGCAAGTCCACTCCTGGGTGTATTCCCAAAAGAACTGAATATGGGGCTTGAACAGATACGTGTACATTCATGTTCATAGCATCGCTATGAAATATATATTTTTAAATATATATATTTCTTATTTATTTATTTTAGTTTTTGGCTCTGCTGGGTCTCCGTTGCTGCAAGTGGGTTTTCTCTTTATGTTACTTGTTATATTTTATTGTATTTTACCACAATGAAAAAAATTTTAAGTCTTAAGATGCAGGGAGGCTTATACATGTCAAACCTTTTTTTTTTTTTTGAATCTTTTAAAAATTTTATTTATTTATTATTTTATTGAAGGACAATTGCTTTACAGAATGTTGTTATTTTCTGTCAAACCTCAACATGAATTGGCCATAGGTGTACATATATCCTCTCCCTTTTGAACCTCCCTCCCATCTCCCTTCTCATCCCGCCGCCCTAGGTTGATACGGAGCCCCGTTTGAGTTTCCTGAGCCATACAGCAAATTCATACCCCTGTTTAATTCCGGGGCATGACTGCTGCCAGCACTGGCCATGAAGCGGGGCCTGAGCGCAGCAGCCCAGCAGGCCAGCTCCTCCCTCAGCCTCCGCTGCGTCCTGCAGGCACCCACCCAGGGAGCGTGCTTCCTGCGTCCTCATCAGAGGGGAAGTGGCGGCATGTTCCCCTGCCCTGGGGCCCTGTCTCCGCGGCTGCTGCCGCCAACTCTAATATTGGGAAACAGGAAAGATGTTTCTGGTTGTGAGTTGTTGGAAACTCAACTAGCTAGCTGGAAGGATAAATGGATGGAAAAACAAAATGCTTTAGGGTCCAGCCTGACCCTGACCCTCACCGGGGCCTGGTGGACCCTCTGGAGGGGGTGGCCTGTAGAGCCCACAGTGACCAGACCTCCAGGGATGATGGGGTCCAGGGCTGAGCCTGGACACTGGGACCTGTGGTGGGAGGTGAGCCACCCCCCCCAGGGTACAGAGTGTCCCCAGATAGCTGACCACTGCTGCCAGGTGTGGCCCCTGCAGTGGCCGTGCATGGCAGTGTAGGCAAGGGTGGCTAGTCCTCCAGTTCCCCTCACTGGGGGCTCTGTGTTGGCTGCTGGAAGAGAGGGAGCCCCACCGGGGTCCTGGGCTTCCTGGTCACCCTCCTAGGGTCTGGAAAATAAAGCTGGGCCCAGTTAGCTTATGTGAGGAAGAAGCTGGTCGCCCACAGTGCAGAAGAGGGGGGTTGGAGGGTGAAGGGAGGATGCAAAGACCCGGGAGACCACACCGGAAACTTGACCAGCCCCTCTCAGCACCCCTTCACTGCACCCCATGTCCAATGCCCCCAGGGCCTACAGTAATGGGTTTCCTCTGAAGCCCTCTCTCCTCCCAGCCCTCCTTTGTTCCACTGGAACCCCACCATCACACCCCCAAAATTATTCACCAAAGGCTACTGCTGCTGCTAAGTTGCTTCAGTCGTGTCCAACTCTGTGCGACCCCATAGACGGCAGCCCACCAGGCTCCCCTGTCCCTGGGATTCTCAGCCAGAGCCTTCTTTCCACACTCTGCCCCCAGGCCAGCTGGGATCGAGACCCTGCTGCAGAACTCCCACTGTCCCCAGCAACAATCAGAACAGACAGATACTCCTCACGGGACAGACTGGCCACAGGGTCTGGTCTTACCCCCTTGTATCTTTCCCAGCCAGCTTTCAGACCACACAAAATGGCTCTGCACTCTCCACCCAGTCACCCGCTGGCCCTTCCAGGCTTGATCATGGTACCCTGTGAGTCCTCGTGGCTTGCCCTCCCCCATCCTGCCTGCCCCCTCCTCCATGAGTAAGGCTCTCATGTCTGAATCCTCTCTCCCATCAGCCCAGTAGCCCACACTAGGCACTGGTGATACTGTTGGACTGTCCGGCCATGGACCTGGGTCATATCCCCTCTCCCAAAGACTGGCTGAGTTCCAGGAAGGCTGAGGGTCTGGAGGAGCCCCTGTCCCGAAACCTGACTTCTCCTCCCACCTGGGCCAGGCCGCTGCCCTCTCTCTGAAGGCACTGGGTTTTACCCTGGGCGGGTGGCTTTGATGGGATCTAGACCCTCGCCTTTTGGAGTTTTGTATTAATACTTTCTAGACCACTGCTGTTCCTGGAAAACATTCCAGCCAACTTTTCCTTTGGTCACCCTCCTTTCATCTTGGAAGGCAGCCTGGCAAAGGGGAGCCCAGTTAGCCCCTGCTAGGCAGCAGTCCCCCCAGTCATTGGGCCTCCCTACACCTCCGGCTCTGAGCCCTCCTGGCCATAGTGTCACCAGGCTGCCACCCAGCGGCCACTCGGGGAGTGGACAGCTTTCTGTTTGGCAACCGGCCTGCTGGATGGACCCACCCAAGCCCAGCTGCTTCTCCCATCTACTTCCTCCCTCATCCACTCACTCATCTGTTCACTCATTCATTCACTTAGCAGACCACAGGGAGCCCAGCTGAGCCAGGTCCCAACGGACCTCATGGCTGGAAAGACTCAGCCAGAGAAAGAGCTCAACCCTCCTCCCAAGGGGCTGACTTTCTAGCTGGGACACAGACGGGGTCCAACAACTGGGGATGGTGGGATGAATTGGGAGATTGGGGTTGATATACATACACTGAAAGCGAAAAAGTGTTAGTTGCTTAGTCATTTCCAACTCTTTGCAGCTCCATGGATTGTAGCCTGCCAGGCTCTTATGTCCATGGAATTCTCCAGGCAAGAATCTGGAGTGGGTGCCTTTCCCTTCTCCAGGGGATCTTCCCAACCCAGGGTTTGAAGCTGGGTCTCCTGCATTGCAGGCGATTCTTTACCATCTGAGCTACCAGGGAAGCCCCATATATACACCACCATGTGTAAAATGTAGTGGGAACCTTCTGTATAGCCCAGGGAACTCAGCTCAGTGCTCTGTGATGACCTAGAGAGGTGGGATGGGGGCGCGGTGCAGTAGAAGGGAGGTCCAAGAGGGAGGGGATATATGTATACATATAGCTGATTCAATCCACTGTAGAGCAGAAACTAATAGAACATGGTAAAGCAATTATACACCAATTAAAAAAAAAGGCAACTCTTTTCTGGTTTTCAGGGTTCAAGGAACCATGAGCAGCAGTCTCCTGAGACACCCTCTATAGGCAGTGCAGGAAGTCCTGTCCAGGAACAGCACAAGCCCTGGAAGTGTTTAGAGACGGTGGAGCTTCAGGGCAGCCTGAAGAACTATGACCCTCAGAAGGGCAAATGCTTCCCAGGCACTGTCAGGCTTAATGCCCTGCTTGTGGTGTCCACTCCCCGCCCCAAGTATGTGTCCTGAGGGACCAGCAGCAGTGTGATAAGGCCAAGGCTTGGATATCCCCCACATGGACAGCAAGGTGCTGAAGAAACTCAACAAGAGCAAGAAACCGGTCAAGAAGCTGGCCAAGAAGTATGATGTCTTTTTGGCTTCAGCGTCTCTCCCTGATTAAGCAGATCCCACGAATCCTGGGCCCAGACCTGAACAAGGCTGGCAAGTTCCCATCCTTGCTGACCCACAGTGGGAACATGGTGTCTGAAGCTGATGAAGTGAAGTCCACGATCAAGTTCCAGATGAAGAAGCTGCTGTGTCTGGCAGTGGCTGTTGGCCACGTGAAGATGACAGACGAGGAGCTGTGTACAACATCCACTTAGCTGTCAACTTCCTGGTATCATTGCTCAAGGAAAGTTGGCAGCATACAGAGGCCTTATCCATTAAAAGCACCACGGGCAAGCCCCAGCAACCTGTACTAAGGCACAGCTTAATAAACCATACTCCACACACACAAACAAGAGGCAAGATTGAAACTTCCATTGAATTTATGTCAGAAAATACTTGAGATTGGTTGAACTACCTCACAATAAAAATTAAACCCATCAGACTGAAAAAACAAAAGCAACCGGGCAGATGGCAGGAGGGATGAGAAAGTGGGGGGGGGCTCCTTCTGTCCCAGCCTCACAGATTCTGCCTGTCATTCTGCCCGGGGCCACGTTGTGGGCGAGAAGATGCTGCTTCTGTGAGAGTAGTGGGCTCCTCCCCCCGGGATGTGGCCCAAGTCAGCAGTGGACTGCATCTGTTTCCAGGGGGTCCCCCACTCCACCCAGCTTCTCTCTGCATTTTTAACTCACCTGTGAGGACTGTCCTTTTTTTTTTTTTTTTTTTTAGTAAATCATTCTTTATTTTTGGCTGCACTGGGTCTTCGTTGCTGCTCGCAGGCTGTCTCTAGCTGTGGCAGGTGGGAGCTTCTCTTCATTGTGGCGTGTGGGTTTTAGGGCTCATGGATTTAGTTGCTTCGTGGCCTGTGGGATCTTCCTGGACCAAGGGTGGAAGCCATGCGCCCTGCATTGGAAGGCAGAGTCTTAACCACTGGACCATCAGGGAAGTCCCTGTTTTCTTTTAACAGCTTTGTTGAGACGTAATTCACACACCGTATAATTCACTCATCTGAAGCGCACAGTTCAGTGGTTTTTAGTGTGTTCACAGCCCTGCAGCTGTCGCCACAGTTAATTTTTAGAACACTTCATCACTTCAAAAGGAAACCTCCTGCCTTCTAGCCCCCATCCCTCAGCCCTCCATCCCTCCCAGCCCTGCTGCTACTGCTGCGTCGCTTCAGTCGTGTCCGACTCTGTGCCACCCCATAGACAGCAGCCCACCAGGCTTCCCGTCCCTGGGATTCTCCAGGCAAGAACACTGGAGTGGGTTGCCATTTCCTTCTCCAATGCATCAAAGTGAAAAGTGAAAGTGAAGTCACTCAGCCGTGTCCGTGTCTAGCAACCTCATGGACTGCAGCCTTCCAGGCTCCTCCGTCCATGGGATTTTCCAGGCAAAAGTACTGGAGTTGGGTGCCATTGCCTTCTCCCAGCCCTAGGCAAGTGCTAATACACTCTCTGTCTCTATGAGTTTGTTTGACTCTTTTCACTGAGCTTAATGTGTGCCAAAGCCTTTGACTGTGTGGATCACAATAAACTGTGGAAAATTCTGAAAGAGATGGGAATACCAGACCACCTGACCTGCCTCTTGAGAAACCTATACGCAGGTCAGGAAGCAACAGTTAGAACTGGACATGGAACAACAGACTGGTTCCAAGTAGGAAAAGGAGTATGTCAAGGCTGTATATTGTCACCCTGCTTATTTAACTTATATGCAGCTGCATCATGAGAAACGCTGGGCTGGAAGAAGCACAAGCTGGAATCAAGATTGCCGGGAGAAATATCAATAACCTCAGATATGCAGATGACACCACCCTTATGGCAGAAAGTGAAGAGGAACTAAAAAGCCTCTTGATGAAAGTGAAAGTGGAGAGTGAAAAAGTTGGCTTAAAGCTCAACATTCAGAAAACGAAGATCATGGCATCCGGTCCCATCACTTCATGGGAAATAGATGGGGAAACAGTGGAAATAGTGTCAGACTTTATTTTGGGGGGCTCAAAAAAATCACTGCAGATGGTGTTTGCAGCCATGAACTTAAAAGACGCTTACTCCTTGGAAGGAAAGTTATGACCAACCTAGATAGCATATTCAAAAGCAGAGAGATCACTTTGCCAACAAAGGTCCGTCTAGTCAAGGCTATGGTTTTTCCAGTGGTCATGTATAGATGTGAGAGTTAGACTGTGAAGAAAGCTGAGCGCCAAAGAATTGATGCTTTTGAACTGTGGTGTTGGAGAAGACTCTTGAGAGTCCCTTGGACTGCAAGGAGATCCAACCAGTCCATCCTAAAGGAGATCAGTCCTCCTGGGTGTTCACTGGAAGAACTGATGCTTAGGCTGAAACTCCAGTACTTTGGCCACCTCATGTGAAGAGATTTCTCATTGGAAAAGACCCTGATGCTGGGAGGGATTGGGGGCAGGAGGAGAAGGGGATGACAGAGTATGAGATGGCTGGATGGCATCACCGACTCGATGGATGTGAGTCTGAGTGAACTCCGGGAGTTGGTGATGGACAGGGAGGTCTGGTGTGCTGCGATTCGTGGGGTCGCAAAGGGTTGGACACGACTGAGTGATTGAACCGAATTGAACTGAATGTCTTCAGGGTGTAGCTGTGTTTTAGCAGGAGTGAGGGTTTCATTCCCTTTAAAAGCTGGGTAGGTCCACCTATTGAATGGATGGACCACGATTTGTTTATCCCTTCATACACAGATGGACTTTTGGAGACTGTGATAAGGCGGCTGTGATCACCTATTTAACAGCCTTTCATGTGGACACATGTTTTCATTTCTCTTGGGAATAAACCCGGAAGAGGAATTGCTAGGTAACATGATAACTCTTAGGGCTTCCCTGGTGGCTCAGCTGGTAAAGAATCGGCCTGCAATGTGGGAGTTTTGGGTTCAATCCCTGGGTCAGGAAGATGGGAATGGCTACCCACTCCAGTATTTTTGCCTGGAAAATTCCATGGACAGAGGAGCCTGGCGGGCTATAGTCCATGGGGTCCAAGAGAGTTGAACACGACTGAGTGACTTAATACTTTCATAGCAACTCTTAGTGACTAAACATGACAACCATGGTAACTCTATATTTAATTGATGAACTGCCAGCCCTGAGAATCCTTTAATATCCACGCCTGACCCAGTCACAGCCCTGATCAAGGCCCTCTGACAGTGTCTGACCTCATAGCCCAGGCCCTGCTGGCCCACCTCCTGCCCTCCACCCTCCACCCGCTGGCTTCCATCCTGGACTCGGCCCCCAGGCTCCCGCCCACTGCAGGGGTTTGGCAAGCACCAGGTTCTCCACATGGAGCTCTCCTGCCTCCCTCCTGCTTTTCTTCGGTCCTCCCAGAATTCCTCCCAGAAACACAGGCAGGCTCCCAGAAGTCCTTTCCTACTTTGCTTCCATGGCGTTTATGCAATTAGTTAATTAGAATCCACGTCTGGAGGTACCAGAAGGGCAAGTACTCTGTGTTTTAAAGTACATAATAGATTGTGGTACTGGATTACAAAACCTAATACAATTTTTTTTTTCATGGAAAAGAAAAGCACACAATAGATGTTTCAAATCATTCGGTAGAAGAAGAAATTCTTTGAGCAAAAGGCCATCCAGACCTGTTTTAATTTCTAAATAGGATTGGGATGGGCTGAGCTCCCTTTTGCCTGCATAACTTTCTACAGCCCTCGGCTCTTTTCTGGTAAGAGTATTTTGGTTTCCTTTTGGGGTCTCTCTCCCCACTCTTAGTCTAGGGGAGGTTAGAAACCCAGATTGGCCAGCCAGTCTGTCCTTGGCAGCTGAAGTTGGTTCACGGAGGCAAATGGCTCAGGTGGGGGCAATGAGAAGTCACTCAGGTCTGCTCTCGTTTTCTCCATGGAGACGCTGAGCTGGCACAATGTGGCCAGGATTTCAGAAGAGACTGCCCAGGAATGAAGCCATGTGGAGGAAAGTCAGACTGAAACAGGAGGAGAGATGGATGACGCATCCGGATTAAGTCATGCCTTATGTCCAGGTGAGTCAATACATTCCCCCATGCAGAAATCAGTTTGAACTGGGTTTCTGTACTACGTCATCAAACGATTCCTGATTAACTCAGGGTCTGCATGTGTGTGCTCAGTCACTGTGACCTTATGGAGCCCACCAAGCTCCTCTGTCCATGGGGATCCTCCAGGCAAGAATACTTGAGTGGACTGCTGTGCCCTCCTCCAGGGGCTCTTCCTAACTCAGGGATCGAACCCGTGTCTCTTGAATTGTAAGCAGATTCTTTACCACTGAGCCACCGGGGAAGCCCAGTGCAGGGTCTACAGCCCAGAAAAGTTTTGCAATCTTAGCCCATTTTCCTATCAGGTGGATTTTTTTCTTAGTGATTTGTAAGAGCAATTAGTATATTAGGAACTTTTTACCATATACTTTGCAAATGTTTTCTCTGATCTGTTTGTGCATGTTTGTATGTATTTCTTTATAGAATGTTTTGCCATGCATAATTCCAAAAATTGTTGTATGATCAAATGTCTGTCTTTCCTCCCATAATTTGTGGTCTTTAATTTTACTGTATCTTTTTATGGCAATGCCCTTTATCAGATCAACAAGTTGTTCTTCTACTCCTAGGTTGCTAGACGATTTTTAAAAAATCACAAATGAGTTTTCAATTGTTTCAAGTCCTCCTTCTGCATCTGTTAAGATGATCGTGGATTTTGTTTTCCTTTAACCTGTAATGGGAAGTACATACATCAGTTTCCTGACATTGAAAACCCACTGTAAACCCAACATGGTCAGAGGTCTAACATTTTTTGTTATATAGCTGACTTCAATTTATTAAAAGTTTCTTTGGGTTTTCTGCATTCACCATCAGGAATTAGATTGGTCTTTTAACTTTCGTTTTGGAGTTGAGATCATGCTAGCCTTCCATGATTTTTTTTTAAACTTTTTTTTGGCTGTGCCATGTAGCATGAGGGGTCCTCCCCGATCTGAGGTCAAACCCATTCTCTCTCTTCATTCCCCCTCAAAGTTGAGAGTCTTAACCACTGGACAGCCAGGAAGTCTCTGAAATTGTTAAGACAGGGAGTTTTCTGTTCCACGATCACAGTAAAAATTCACCTGTGAAATCAGCCATATCTGGTGTGCTTGTGTGTGTTTTGGTCAAACATTGTGGCGGTAACCAAAGACCATGTAAATCAGAACAAGAGAGGCTATGTGCTCACCTTGCTCTGATAGGGAAGTAGCCCCCTCACTTGCATGCTGGAGAGATTCAAGGCAGACAGAGGAGGGGGCAGCTCCATCGTGAAAGGGGAGCTCAGGTGCTCTCCGAGAGGGGGCTATGGGCTTGGGGAAGCTGTGGGCAGCCGACTGGAGGTGCTGCAACCCATCTGGTTGGTTACAGCAGCGTACTTGACTTTCTCTGGTTGGTCCTGAGCCGGAAGTGGAGGCAGAAATTAGGGAAGCTGGCAGGTATTGGCCAAGTCCTGGCCGTTTGGGGCTGGCTGAGTTCTGTTGGCATATCTAGTAGCTCTGTGTGTGTGTGTGTGTGTGTGTGCATTCTCAGTCGTGTCTGACTCCTTGCGACCCTCTAGACTGTGGCCTTCCAGGCTCCTCTGTCCATGGAATTTCCCAGGCAAGAATACAAGAGTGGGTTGGTTGCCAGTTTTTCCTCCAGGGGATCTTCCCCACCCAGGGATTGAACCTGCGTCTCTTGCCTCTTCTTCATTGGCAGGCGGATTCTTTACCACTGCAGCACCTGGGAAGCCTGCTAGTAGTCATGGTCCCAGTATATTCAGTCTCTCTGTGTTTTTCTAGAATGTTACCCATTTCTTTTTCCCTTTTAAATGTACTGGTATCAAGTTGTTTGTAGGATTCACTAATAATTTCAATATCTAATATTTCTTCTGTATGTTTTTCTCTTTCATTGCAGATTCATGTCTTTTCTCATTGTTCTTGTTGGACATGTTAGTGGTGTGATGACATGACATGTCTTTTTAAAGTACCAGTTTTTTAAATTAATTAATTTATTCATTTACTTTTGGCCATGTTGCATGACCAGTGGGATCTTTTTTCCCCAACCAAGGATCGAACTTGCACTCCCTAAATTGGGAGCACTGAGTCTTAACCACTGGGCTGCCAAGAAAGTCCCCTAAAGTACCAGTTCTGAGTTTTTGTTAGTCAATTTCCATTTCTTTCCTTTCTGTTCTTACCTTTGGTACTTCCTTCTGCTCTCTGGGATTTACTCTGCTCTTTTGTAATTGCTTAAATTGAATATTTAGATACTTTTTTTAACCCTTTCAGTTTTGTGATAAATGCTTTTAAGGCTATATGCTTCCATTTAGTGTTGCAGCTTTCTACATGTCATATTTCCATTGTTGGGCAATCCAAAAATTTTCAGTTTCCATTGTGATTATCTCTTTAGAAGCTGTTATTTAGGAGAATGCACATTTTAGTTTCTAGGAATATGGCATTCTTTACAAAAATCCAAACTCTCTTTTTACACAAAAAGAAAATTTAATTCTAGGAGGTTTTTTTTTTGTGTGTGTGTGTAGTTTTCTTGGGATTTTCTACATTGAGAGTCATATGATCTGAAATAGGGGCAGTTTTAGTTCTTCCTTCTCATGTATGAATGCCTTATATTTTCTTGCCTTCGTCCACTGGCTAGAAACTCCATCCAATCCTACACTGCATAAGGATGGTGAGAGTGGACAGCCTTGCCTCATTCTAATTTACAGGGAAAGTATTCAGTCTTTCACTATTAAGTATATAATATTAGCTGTAGGTTTTTGCATCTATCATAAGAGAAGTGTGTCTCCAGTTTTCTTATTTTGTATTGTCTTTATTTGGCTATGGTATCTGGACAATACTAACTTCACGAAATAAATTGAGAATTATCTCCTCCTCTTGTTTTATGGATGAGATTGTGTAAATTTTTTCTTTAAATGTTTGGTAGAATTCTCCATGAAACCACCTGGGCTGTTTGGGTCTTCCTTTGGGAGACCCAAACCTTTGGGAGATTATGGAGTCACGGTCCATAATAGTTACGGGGCTATTCCCACGATCCATTCTAAACTGGATAAGTTGTGGTGGTTTGTACTTTTTCTTGGACTTGTTCCAGTTCATCTAAATCATCACATTATGCTTTGCAGTTGTTTGTAATATTCCCTTACCTCCCTTTTGGTGTCTGCAAGGTCTGTAGTGATGTCCCCATTTATCAGTCTTGCTAGGAGTTTGTCATTTTGATTAATCTTTTCAAAGAAATACACTCTGTTTCGTTGATTTTTTCTATTTTTTGTCTATTTACAACTTAATTGGTTTCTGCCTTTGAATTTCCTTCTTTTTACTTTCGATTTATTTTTGCTCATCTTTTTCTAGTTCATAAGAAGGCAATGGCACCCCACTCCAGTACTCTTGCCTGGAAAATCCCATGGATGGAGGAGCCTGGTAGGCTGTAGTCCATGGGGTGGCTAAGAGTTGGACACGAATGAGCGACTTCGCTTTTGCTTTTCACTTTCATGCATTGGAGAAGGAAATGGCAACTCACTCCAGTGTTCTTGCCTGGAGAATCCCAGGGACGGGGGAGCCTGGTGGGCTGCCTCTATGAGGTCGCACAGAGTCGGACACGACTGAAGTGACTTAGCAAGGTGGAAGCTTACATTTTTTTTTCATTTGAAAGATGCATTCTTATATAGTCTTTTCTCATATAAGCATTTAATGCGATGAGTCCCCTCTAAACCCCATGTTTGTTGCTGCCCAGACATTTTTCACATTTTTATATGTTGTATTTTCTTTTTTATTCAGTTCAGCTTATTTCGTAGCTCCCGTTGAGATGTCCTCTTTTGACCTGCTGATGATTTTGACATGTGTTTTTTCCAAGTGTTTGGATTTTCTTGTTATCTTTCTGTTGAAGACTTCTAGTTTGATTCCACCATGGTCAGAGACAGAACTTCTATGATTTCAGTCCTTTAAATCTGTTGATGCTTGTTTTCTGGCTACCGTGGAATATGTTCCCCGGGCATTTCAGCAGAAGATACATTCAGGTGGTTCCTGGTGGCTGCTGTGACCATGACCACACGGCAATTAGAACTGCATGTTGTGTCTCGCTCTTGTGGGTGGAAAGTCCGATAAATGCCAGTTAGATTCTGTTGGTTGATAATATTGAAGCCTTTAACATCCCAACTGACTTTCTAGATTTCTAGAAAATCAGAAATCTAGATTTCTATCAACTACTGAGAGAGGGGTGGTGATGTCTCTAGCTATAATTATGGATTTGTCTTATTTTTAAAAATGAGAGTCTTCAGATAACTAACTTTTGAGTAAAAGAGCAGATGAAAAATTTCATATAATAAATATGAGAGAACACTATTGGTGTAAAGCTTGTGCAATAGAGCCCAATTCAGTCTCAGAGGAAAACTTTTTAGCCTTAAATACATAACTTAGAAAACATGAACGATTAGTAATCAATCTAGTGATTAAAAGAATATTAAGGAAATATAATGAACAACTCTATGCCAATACCTTTGACAAATGCCTTGAGAAACAAATTGCCAAACTCACCAAATAAGAAGATAACCTGAATATCCCTATGTCTGTTTTAAAAATTGAACTGTTAGTTTAAAATCTTCCCTTGGGAATTCCTTAGCAGTCCAGTGGTTAGGATTCTGTGCTTTCACTTCTGAGGTGAGAGGGTATGATCCCTGATCAGGGAACTAATATTCTCCATGCCAAGAGGCTAAAAAAAAGGGAGGGGGTAGTGAAGACTTAAATAAAATAAAATTAAAATCTTCCCACAAAGAAAACTGAAATTGCTTGGTGAGGTTATGTTTTTAAAAACTCAATAATGAGAAAGCAATTTAATTATTAAAAAATTGGTCAAAGTGGTTGAAAAGACACCTTACCAAAGAAAATACATAGATGACAAATAAGTAAGCCCATGAAAGATGGTCCACATATTTAGTCATTAGGAAAATGCAATTTAGAACTACAATGAGATCCCACTGCATAATATGAAAAGGGCTAAAAAAATAATCTGACTCTACCAAGCGCTGGAGGGAGTTGAAATTCCTTTACTACTGGTGGGTGAAAATGGTACAACCACTGTGGAAAACTGTCACTTTCTTAGTGATTTTTGCCAAGAGGAATGAAAGTACATATGTGTCCATACAAACACTGCAAAAGTTTTCATAGCTGCTTTATTTGTAATATCCCAAAACTGGAGACAGCCCTACTGTCCATCAGTGGGTAAGTGGACAAGCACTCTGAGGTCTCTTCATCCATGCAGTGGCATGGTCCCTGGTGTGAAATGTCCTGAGCAACTTATATGAATCTCAGAGTTCTTATGCTGAGCAAGGAAATCTGACAAAAAGAGAGCATGTTATGTGTTTTCATTATATGAGAGTATAGAATATAGAAGTCCATAAGAAATCCATGAAATGAATCTCTAGACATCTACAACCTGTCAGTGATTATTTGAGGATGGGGAGAGCAAAGAGGGGCCAGAGGAAAATTTGGGGGCAATGTTTGCAATCTGGCCTGGGGTGACAGTTTCAGGGTGTGTTGTTTGCACAAACTTCTAAAATTGTGTGCTGCGATTGTGCACGGTTCATCACGTTAGGACGAATCACACGACAGTGAACTGTTAAGACCTCTCAAGTGGCCTTCTGGAACACTGGCTCTTGGGAAGGTCCTTCTGGAACCCAGTAGCTGTGCTGTGAGAGGCCCAAGCCACAGGGAGGCCACTGGGAGGCCCCGTGCAGCGACTGGCCTCCCTTGGCTCCTTCGTGGGAGCCAGGTCTCGGCTGTGTCACTGCAGGCCCAGGGCTAGCAGCTGGAACACCTTGGCCGGCAGGAACTGACTCCTGGAAGGCAGGGAGGCCTCTGTTCCTGGCAGTCGGTGTCTGGTCGCAGGCCCGGAGCCTCTGGGGCGGGGGGTCCAGGGCCACAGCCCTGCTTCACGAGGCTGCCCAGGATCACCCCACCCTGGGCACCAGCCTGGGACTGGGCAGCCAGGTAGCTCTGCCCTTGGCTCCACTGTCTTGCGGCAGGTCCCCTGGGAGGCCCTGGGCCAGGATGGAGGGAGGTCATCCACCCAGGAGCCCAGGGACTGAACTATATCAGAGCAGGGGGCCCAGAAATAAGGCAGGGTCCAGACAAGGGGCAGACTGACCTTCAAACAGGGTGCCAGAAACAAGAAAGAAAGGTGAGGGGTGGTGCAGAAAAAGAAAGGAAAGAAAGTCTGCAGCCTGGGTGGGGCACACCAAACACCCAATCTGGGGAGAGTTAACCCAGTGGGGCAAAAGGCATCAGAGAGAATTAGAGGAATCACTCCAATTAACCATCTGCTCTCAAAGAGGAGGGGACACACCCATGGGGGAGGAGGGGTGGCAGAGGAAACAAAAGGCTGGAGGGCATGGGGTGTGGCAGCAGGTCACAGACTAAAAGCACTGGACAGAGCAGAGAAGAGGTCAGAGGTGACCCTAAGCTGAGGCAGAATGTTCTTAAAGGCACAGTAGAAGCCAAGTAGGGATGTGGGGAAGCTGATATTACAGACCAAGGGCACGCCTGGCTCCGGGAACTTTGCCAAGCTGACCCTGAGACAAATAGATCCTGGTTGTTTCTGACATTCAGGGCCAAAGAACTATTTAGGCTTCAACCCAAAACGAGGCTGTCACCCAGAGAGGGTGGGGAATCAGGTCAGCGTTTACAGGGGAGATGGCATCTGGAAGCTTACAGAAGTTAAGCTGTGGTTCAGGCTCCAGAGTGATGAGCAGACCCCAGACCTCCAACCCTACCCAGCCTTTCTGGGAAAGACCATCCACAAAAGAAACCCTGGCAGTCCAGACAAGCAAGAAGATTGCTAGAGAGGCCAGGGAGAGGGCAGGGCCTTCAACAGCCTCCTCCAGGAGGCCAGGACAGCCCCTCTCGGTCCTGGACAGTGGATGGCCCTCCAGGCCCCCAGGGAGGGTGAGGGGACCTGGGTGTCCTGGAGCAGAATCAAGACCAGGGCTCAGCTTTTACAAACAGAACGGAGGCACACCCTCTGTACGACAATATACAAGACACAGCCTTGAGTGTTTAGACTTCGATGATGTAAAACTATCGTGTTGTTACCAAGTCTAAGCTCGTACTACTGGCCTCCTGACAGGCCAATAATCAAGAGACAAATTGTTGGGGCAAGGAATATGACTTTATTTGGAAAGCCAGCAAATCGCCAAGATGGTAGGCTCATTCACCCCTCCCCACAAAGAACCATCTTGCCTGAGTTAGAATTCAGGTTTCTTTTACATTAAATAGGAAGGGAGTTAAAGTCAAACATTTCCCGGTTCCCATCAGCTTCTGGAGGGGGTGTGTTCATTTCTTTCTCCCTGCCGTCATTTCAGGTGGGCCTGGTCAGGATATTTCTTGTGAGCTAAGCAAAGGTACTTTAGCTTAATGCTCATTACCTGGGAGGTGGGGTTCCCAGAGCTGGACCAATGCATATAATTTGAGCTTATAGGCGACATTCCTTTAGCAATTAACTTGTCATAGAATACAAGGTTCTTCTTCCCCTTACAGTGTGGCTGTGAGGAGGGGACCCAACAGGATAGGCGTCCTCGAGGGTCACAGGTTGCGGGGAAGATGGGAGAGGGTAAGAGGTGCAGGTCACAGGTGCGGGTAAGGAGAGGGCAGGTCCCACTCCCATCAGCTGAGAAGGGGTCCTGCTGGCCACAGAGCATGGGTCTGAGCTCTCAGGACAGAGTCCCGGCTTGTAGCACCAGTAGGACGGCAATGTGGCCATGAGGACAAGCTGTATACACACCGCCCCCCTCCACCTCCCAGGTTGGGTGGTCCAGCCAGGCTGCTGCCTGACCCCTGGGGATGGGAGGGCAGCTGTGGGAGCTGAGCTCAAACTGGCCTCCCAGAGGTGGTATTGGGCCCCTGGGTGCTGTGCTGGGTGCCTTCTGGTGCCTCCACTTGTCAGCAATTAGGAGGTGGGGAGTGGGTGGTGTCACAAGGAGGGGAGTAGGAAGGGAACAAAACCGCGTGACTCCACTTTCTGGTGTTTCCATCCTCTTTTGGGGAACTAGTATCTCTGGTGGAAAATAAATACTTTCTGAAGACTGGCATTTCCTCCCCCTCACTTCTGTTTTTCTTCTTTTTTTCCTGTTAAATTCAAGCAAACTGGGGAAAATACCCAAGACCTAGTGGCCGTGGTTGTTCTTCTGGGAAGGGGTCAGGGCCCGGGGTTGGCGGGAAGGAAGTAATCCATCCCCTGGAAACCCTGCTGGGTGTGCAAATTTGTATTGTGGTGCATGGGTTACTTGAAACAACTATTTATAAACACGCAGAATGACCAGTTTCAGTAACAAGGGAGTGAGGCAGGGGAGACGAGGACAGCCCAGCCTTGTCCCCGGGTCAGCTGGTGGAGGTCAGGTCCCTTCCCAGGCCACCACTCCTACCTGCCCCGTCTGGCCCTCTGTGCTCCTTTGGGCTGATTGCAAGATTTGCACCTCATCTTCAGCTGCCCCCAATGCCAGCAGCCTCGTTCCAGGATCCAGAATTCCACCAAGGGCTGGATCAACAGGGCTGGAGCAGGATAGGTACTTAGGAGTGTGTACATCACAAAGATGCCCTCCTGTCCCCAGCGTCCATCACATCAGTGAGGCTCTCTGCTGCTGCCTCTATGGGCACCACACGGCATTCCTCATTTAATATGTTCCTTGTGTGCGTGCGTGCTAAATCATTTCAGTTGTCTGACTCTTTGCAACCCCATGGACTGTAGCCCATCAGGCTCCTCTGTCCATGGGATTCTTCAGGCAAGAGTACTGGAAGACTGGCATTTCCATGTATGCCCTCCTCCAGGGGATCTTCCTGACCTAGGGATGGAGCCTGCTGGATGAAGCACTAGAGAGCCTCACTGAGACACAGTCCAACGTGTCAACAGAAAGACCACAGAGATCAACACAGCCAGACGCCGAAGTGCAAAGGACAGGTTCTAATCAGCACTATACTCCCAGTGGGGCAATTCCAGCATGAACTGAACTCAATTTCAACTTGTGCGGAGGTGACTGGCATTTTAAAGTGAGACTATGGGAATTGGGACGGCTGAGAGCTCAGGCAGTGGAGTCAGGCAGCAGACAGTTATAAAGCAGGCAGGAGGCTGGGAGACCCCATCTGGTTCCTTAACAGCACTTGTCCGAAATGAGCCTCTGGGTTCTCACAGAGGCCCGAGATGTCCAGCCTCAGGTGGGCGCTCTAAATGGGGCTGGGGTTGCCCCAGGGATGCAGTTTGAGCTGTCAGAAACCGAGTCTTTCTAGGCCTGATGCAGAAGCAGGCTTTGAGACAAGCCTGGCTAGAGTTTAGTCAAGGAGAGAAAATTTTAGTCACCACATACCATACAATCCCTCCATTAAAAGTGTACAATTCAGGGGACTTCCTTGGTGGTCCAGTGGCTAAGACTCCTTGCTCCCAATGCAGGGTTGTGCAGGTTCGATCTCTGTTCAGGGAACTAGATCCCACATGCCAAAATTAAGACCCAGTGCAGCTAAATAAATATTTTAAAAGATAAAGTGTACAAGTCAATGAATTTTAGTATTATTCATAGAATTGTGCAATCATCCTATATTCCTACATCTGAAACATTTCCATAACTCCAGAAAGAAATCTGTCTCCATCTGTAGTCACTCCTAATTTCCCCACCCCACCCCACCCCAGCTCCTGGCAACCACTCATCTATTGGGTTGGCCAGGAAGTTCATTCTGGTTTTCCCATAAGATCATGCAGGAAAACCTGAATGAACTTTTTTGCCAACCCAATACCTCCTGTCTCTGGATCGGCCTGTTCTAAACCCTTCATACAAATGAAAAAGTGAAAGTGATATTCGCTCAGTGGCATCTGACTCTTTGTGACCCCGTGGACTGTAGCCAGAATCACATAATACGTTGTCTTTAGCGACTGACTTCTTCCACTCAGCGTGTTTTCAGGTTTCATCTCTGTTGTAGCAGGGCAGTGTTTCACTCCCTTTTACGGCCAAATAGTATTGCATTATACAAATAGACCACATTTGACTTATCTGCTCATCAGGTGATGGCCATTTGGGTTGTTTCCACCTTTTCGTTGTAATGAGTAAAATGCTGCTCTGAAGATTCCTGTGCAAGTTTTTTCGTGGCCAAGTGTTTCTAAGCCCCTGTAGCAATAGGCCCAAACTTGGCCAATAACTGCCAGCTTCCCTAATTTCTGCCTCCGCTTCCAACTCAGCACCAACCAGAGAAAGCCAAGTACGCTCCCCTAACGAACCACAGGGGTTGCAGCACCTCCAATCGGCCCCCAACAGCTTCCCCAAGCCCACAGCTCCCACTTGGGGTGCACCTGAGCCCCCCTCTCGTGATGAAGCCACCCCCTCCTCTGCCTGTCTTTGAGGCTCGGCCAGCATGCAAGTGAGGGGGCTGCCTCCCGCTAGAGCAAGCCAAGCACACAGTTCCGCTTGTTCTCATTTTGCGTGGTCTTCGTTCATATCTACACATTTTATAGTTCCAGCTCTGTGGTCCATTTTGAGGAACGTCTGCCTGTGTGTGGGAGGGCCCACGCTCACTCTTCGTGTGGATGTCGTTGCTGAAAAGGCGTCTTTCCCTGCTACTTGGTCTTGGCACCCTTGCTCAAACTTCTTGACAATGGACTCCTGTTGTGTAACTTTTTGTGAACTATTGTCTTTAAGGAAGAAAGGTGGAGATTGAATCATGAAATGCTGAGCTTGCTTCCCTGCCTGCGTGAAATCCATCACTTCCTTACCCGGAATCAGGTGACCCACAGGTGGGGCTGCTCCTCTATTTTGCTCGCCTTCTCAGGCTGGTTCTGAGCCAACATAGGTGGAGAACTCCCTGGGGAAGGGCCTCATCCTTGACTTGCCCCGATTTTCCTGCTTTCCCCTGCCTGCCTCGTTTTTCCCCTCTTGCCCCCATCCAGGAAGCTGGGCCCCTGCAGGGCGGGTGGGCAGGTACTGTGCCTGAAGCCCTCCCCCGCGGCCCACCAGTAAACACTGCAACCCTTCACTACCCTTTGCACCCCGCCCTGCAGTACCGTCCCCAAACCACATGGGGCCCTTCGTCCCCTGACACTGGTCCAGGAAGCGCCATGTAAGCTGGCTGGGCTGGGAAGAGGCTGGTGAAATGCCATCTTCCCAGGCTGCCTGGGCACTCTTGCAGGCAAGTAAAGAGGATCCCAATGCTTCAAATCAAAGCAGCTTTAAGGGCAGAGAATGTGGCCCTGTGTGGCCAACGTTTCTGAGATTTGCTGTTTTCAACTTGCCAGGGGTCTGAGAGAAGTGGCAGCCTGCTCTGAGACCAGAGTCATGTGCCCCCGCCCCTCCCGCTTTACTTCCTGGGCTCTGGGTTCCAACCGCCTCAGTGGGACTCCAGCCTGGGTGCCGGGGCACCAGACTGGGCTTTCTGTGAGGCTCTGGGTGCTCCATGCCCGCCTGCCTGTCTGCCCAGGGCTCAGGAAGTCTGGCCCGCAGCCACGTGTGCTTCCAGACTCATGGCTGCTTCGTGCCCAAACACTGCAGCAGAAACTGCACTCTACACCCAGCACCGTCACCCAAAAATGTGACTCTAATCCAGGTCTCTCTGCCAGTTTTAGGAAATTCACAAAGGGGCCAAATTGGACGGGAGAAGCAACTGGATGCAGGACCCGGCTTATCTTGCAGAAAGAACGAGGGGACATGCGCCATAGAGACGTGAGTAGATCTCAGCTGGACTTGATTCAAACAAAACCAACTACTTAATGACATGCATGTGGTAACCCAGGAAATTTGATGATGGTAACATGGGCCATTTTATGTACAATGAATTATTATTGCAGTTATGTTAGAACTTTTAAAAAGACCGTTTTCAGAGACTTGTTAAGTATTTATCTATAAATGACAGGACATCTGGGATTTGCTTCCAAATAATCCAGTGGTGGGAAAGGGTCTGTAGGGCTTGGAGAACACAGGCCTGGTGAAAACTCTGCTGAGGCTCGGGTGGGCATGTGGGTGGTTTGTTGTTTAAGTAACAGCTTTGTTGTAATACAGTAATTTTCGGGTTACAGAGCTATGCAACCATAACCATGACTTAAAATTTTTCTATCTGCTTGAAATGCTCCACAAGTCTCCTTGCTTCATGGCACGGGGTCAGAGGCAGTGATGTCTGAACCGCCTGGGGCGTATCTGTTCTTTCTCAACTGGGGCAGCAGGAGCCCCAAGGTAGCTTCCACCTGTCCTGGGATAGCAAAAGGTCACTGGTGGTGTTTACACCAGCTCCTGCCCCAGCCTGAAGGTCTGTAGCCCACAGAACCTGGGTCTGCCAGTCCAGTCTGGGTTTGCTGCATGACAGGCCAGCATCCAAAAGGCCAGGGCTCTGACTCAAGGGGCCACCTCCAGGGAGACCAGGCTGCAGCACCACCCCCCTGCCCCCGCCACAGGAACTGTCTCGGGGGGCTTGTAGTGGCCGGTGCCTGCTGGGAAGGGGCAGCCCTGGGTGGCGGGTCCACGGTGACCTGGATCCAGGACCACAACACTGACGAGTCCCTCAACCAGCCCCATGCCCTGCTCTTCCCCCAGCCCTCTGCCCACAGGCCATCCCAGTGTATCCAGTCAGAGCTGTGGCTTCTCCCCTGCTTTGGACCCTGCCCCTCCATAAACCCTAGAGCCCTCTTTGGAAGGTGCAAAGGAGGATCTCATAGGCCCTGACCGCAAGGCAGACTAGTTAGGGGCCTGGATGCAGAACCAGACTCAGCACTTCACTGTCCTTTATTAACATCCCTGCAGGGCAATGTGGGACTGCTGGCCACTTGCTGGGGGTGTGGGGTAGAGGCACAGTGCCCACGTGACTGGGGGAGGCTGACAGATGCAGCCCCCAGCCTCATTTGCAGGCTGCTTTGGGCATTTTGGCTGACCAGCTCCTGGAGACCTTGCAGGTGACCGCTGTGCAGTCAGCCCCCGTGGACGTGCCACTCCTGCTCAGGGAGCCGGGAGGGGTCGCTGCACAGCCCCGAAGACAGAAGCCGCCTCCTGGCGCTGAAAGGTTTTGGTGAAACTAATTGTTTAAAGCTGGGCTTCCCTGGTGGCTCAGCTGGTAAAGAATATGCCTGCAATGCAGAAGACCTGGTTCAATCCCTGGGTTGGGAAGATGCCCTGGAGAAGAGAACGGTTACCCACTCCAGCATTCTGGCCTGGAGAATTCCATGGACTGGACAGTCCATGGGGTCACAAAGAGTCGGACATGACTGAGCAACTTTCACTTTCACTTGTTAAAGCCAGTGGGGGTGGGCTGGACCAGGAGGGGTGGGTGGGGTGCCCGAGGGTCACACGCAGGCCCTTCCTCCTGGGTGCTCATTCTGCCCTGACCTGGCAGCTGTGGGGCGCAGCTGCCTTAAAGAACATCATGAAAGCTATGGTCCCTCTGCTGGGATGAAAGTGCAAGTGTACACACCATTCGATGGGTGGTGCTGAGGGTTCACACCCCCTACTCCGCCACCCGGGTCCTCAGTGGGAGCTGCTGGGGGTCCTGGGCTTCGTGAAAGGAAGAGACTTCAGGGACTGGAGACCCCAGACTGTAAAAGTCTGGCCAGCCCACCCCTCCCAACTCCAGGGTTAACTGCCTACCTGGGGAGAGAACACCCAACCCGGGGCCTACACCCTCTGAGAGTCACTGCTGTGTGCAGGGAGAGTCAGTGGTGGCAGCGGGAGGTGGAGGTGAAGCCAGCAGCTCGGAGGGGGCAACGGTCACTGGGCTGGCCAGGCAGGCTGGGGTGGGGGTCCTGGGCCAGGGAGGAGGGGGCTGGAGCACAGTGGGCAGGTGCTGGGCTCAGGGCAGTGCTCAGCTGCCAACCCTCTGGCACTCTGGAATAAACTGGCGCAGGGGGCTGGGCGTGACCCAGCTGCTCCCACCGCCACATCAGGACGGCACTTTGATGCCAAAGTGCTTGCGAAGCTGTTCCAGAAACACGAATGTGAGCACGGTGTGGGGCATGAGGCGGATACCGGCAGGCACGAGGCCCTGCGGGAGAAAGGAGGGGAGCATGAAGACAGCCCTGGAGGGAGAGCCCCTCCCCTACACCCCCTGCACTCCCCTGGCCCCAAACCTTGTAAAAGGCCAGCGGCCCCAGCTTCGCTGTCTCCATGGCGCAGTGCAGAACACCCTGCAAAAAAAACACCAAATAATGAAATAAAATGGAAAGCTGCTTCTCAAAAGGCAGGAACCCCCCCCACCTTATCCCCCTCCCCCACCACCACTGCCAGTAGCTGGTCACACTGATAGTGGGCGTAAGCGTACAGAGCAGCAGGCCCGAAAGTTGAAAGGTTAACACGGGGAGTAGGGCTGGTGGGCACAAAGGTCAAGGGCTGCCCTCACCCGTTAGCCAGGCAGAACTAGAATTTAAAAGCACACCAGGGCCAGGCTGACCCGCCAGGCACCCATAGTTCTTGGGCGGCTGCCACAGACACAGAAGATACCATGCGTAATGGAGGGAGCCCCGGACAGGTGCTTGGCCCCAGGCGCTGGACCTGCCACCCTGCTAAGACCAGGCTGCCTCTGTTACCATGTCAAAGAACCTGACTTAAAAATACACTCGGGGCCCAGGCGGCCTGGGCAACTGGGCGGGACACAGCTTTGTCTGCACCCCGGCCCAGGGACACAGGCTCACCCGGCAGCAGCAGGGTGGGAAGCCCACTCACCCGATACTCGCCCTTGGCATTCATCAGCCGGGTCTTCAGCACATCCAGGGGCTGGCACAGGAATGTGGCACATCCACCCTGGAAGGCAAGTTGTCACCAATGGGTCAGCCAGGAGGGCACCCCTTACCTCCCCTCCGCAGGCCCGTCTGGACCCCCAGGAGGTGTCCCCAGGGCCATGGGGACAACACGAACAGTCCTAGCCTGGGCTCTGGGGATCCGTGGGCTCCTCTCACTAATGCAGAGCCCGAGAGGGGCAGCCACCACCCTCACCAAAGCCTCCCACCATTCTGAGCCCTTGCTCCGCCCAGGTGCCCCCAGCTGCCAAGGCTGGTCAGGGACCCCCCACTACTCACGGCAATGAAGCTGGCAATAAAGTGAGTGAAGATGCTGTCAGACAAGTAGCCCGTGCTGAGGACCAGCTGCTTGGCTTGATCATAGCAGGACAGCTGTTAGGAAATGGGGATGGTCAGGACACGAGGGACAACCCAGGGGAAAGCAGATGGGGCCTGCAACGACACCAACTGGACTGACCAAGTACCTGCTCTGTGGGTCATCTACAGACATCATACGGGGGCGGACAGACGAGGCCCAGACCTGCCTGAGCCCCACGTGTGTTAGTGCCCGCTGCCTTCCGGGCCCCTGAGCCCCGGATGCTGCCTGAGAGTGCCACCCCAAGCCAAAATCCTACCTGGCCCACGGTGACCAACATCCCTCGACTGGACGCCATGGTTGCGCCTGAGAACAGCTTCTTCAGACCCTCTGTCGGGGGAAGAGGAGAGGTTGGGTGCCCAGCCCGAAGCACCCCCCTAGACTCCCCCAAGGCCCGCTACTGGGTCCCACCTGGAGGCTGTCCCAGGCCTCCACCTCCTGTCTTACCTTCTCGGGCCACACGGTACAGGCCGTCCAGGGCATGGGCATAGCTGCCAAGGGACAGAGAGTGAGGCTCTCCCTGACCACAGGCTCCCACAGGAAGATCCTCCCCATGAAGAGCCATGCCCCCATCACAGGCCAGGAGGAACCCAAAGCATCACAGGGCCAGAGGACATCAGCCTTTTCTGAGAGCTCAGAGTGGTCTCACTGCTCAGGGGACCTCAGGGCCTAAAGATCCCCCGGGTTCCACAGGAAAACCCCCTCGCTGGGGGGCCTGCCAGCTCCGAGGCTGGTCATGTCTGCAGGCTGTTACCGAGGGCAGGAGGATGGGACGCCCTGCCAGGTCCCCTTCCCAACCTACTCAGTCTGCCCTCCCCACGGCCTATGCTCCGGCCAGAGAGCGGACAATGGGATCGCCTGGGGCCACACTTCTCCCTGAATTGGCTGATGCTGGCACCCAGGGTTTAACTACAGTGTCTGTCCATAAACAGGGTCTCAGAACCCACGGTGTCTCAGATCTCACACAATATGATGTTTTATCACAAAAACAACCTCCCAGCTCCCAAACCCTTTTGAAGACCACATAAGCTTCTAGCTTACCCTCCGGGAAGCATGTGCAGGTGCAAGAGGGAGCAAAGAGTGACCAGCCTCTGCCCACCTCCCAGTCCGGCTCCACAGCGGTAGGACCCAGAGATGCTGGAAACCCCCTCACGATGTATGATTCCAACATCCACCAGCTACCCCATTGCTCCACGTGACCCCACAGGTGTGGTGGCCTGTAGGAGTCCCCACTGGGTCCCTCAGAGCTACTCAGGGGTCTTCTCAGCCCTGGCCCCCAAACCCCTGGGCACACCATGCGACTCACTTTCGGCGCTGATTCTGGGGCAGCTTCATGTCATTCTGCATCCTGAAAACAAGCAGAGAGTTCAAGGGGGCAGGGCCAGACACCCCACAGGCCCTAGCAGGAGTGAGCAGCTGGCCCCACCCGGGGCTGCCCCACCACAGGCTCAGCACCACCCTCCTGCACCGCGGACCCCAAGATCTGAGTGACACGTTTTAGGCTGAACACACTGAGACCCTAGTGAGCCAACCTGGCCCCGCTGGGGGACAGCAAGACCCTGGCCTCAGGGCCGCACTGACCTGACGTTGACCATGTCCGCAGGGGTCCCCACAAAGCCGCCGATGCAACCTGGCACAACAGCCAACACGTGACCACTGGCAATGCCTCCTGCCTCACCTGCACCACCCCCTCCCTCCCAGCTGCTCACCGCTGATGGAGCCCAGCAAGACCTTCTTGTAGAAGGGCAGGGGGCCCTCACTGCCCTTGGTCACCTGGTCCCGCACGGTCTCATAGATGGCAAACCGAGTCAGGGAGTAGGTCATCTGGGGAGAAGGGGCCCAGCTCAGAGGGTCCAGAAGGAAGGATGGCGCTGGGCACCCCCACATCCTTGGCCCTCCGGTGCACGGACATCACCATGTGGGCCACAGGGACACCCAGGAACCTTCCAGAGGCCACACAGCCAGCAAGCAGCTGAGCCGTTTAAAACACCTGGGGCTGACTGAGTCCAGGCCCCACCCCTGCTCATCCCCTATCATGTCCCTGCAAGCCTCAGTTTCCCCACCTGTAGGTGGAGATCTCGGGCCAGCTGTGCTGAGCCAACTCTGTGCAAGGCAGAAGCCATGCCCTGTGCCCACCCCGGGTGGTTGCTGGCCCCCCAGGTCTTGTAGTTCTGTCCTTGTAAGCAGTCTTGAGAATGAGAGAGTAACTTCCAGGCCCAAAGGGCACCTATGGTGGGCAGGAGGGAGGCCAGCGACCCCTCCGCCTCCGTGGGCTGAGAGTGGGCTCTGGGATCAAGACCTAAGGGATCGCTGGCCATGAGCCTCCACCCACCCACTACCCTGGGAGATGGGGCCCCCTAGAGGTACCTGTCTGCACAGGGAGGCGCTCAGCCCGTTGTAGAGTGCCAGGACGCCGTCAGAGCGCACCACCTGCAGCGCCATGCCCGTCATGCGCAGCTTCACCTCCTGCTGCGTCTGCAGGTGCACCTGTGGGGGACGGGTTCCCACCGCTCAGAGCCGCACCCCGCCTGGAGCCTGCCCCAGCCAGCTCTGCTCTGAAGCCCTTTTTCGCAAGTGCTACCAGCGCCTGTGCTGAGAGACAGGAAACTGAGGCCTCCTAAGGCACCAGCTGGGGCGTCTGGCGCCAAGCTCTGTTCCACTCGATCACCTCACAGGAGACAACGCCAGCCAATATGGGAGCTCAATTCCAGCTGCCCTGGGGCGGAGTCATCAGCCCCGTCCTTTAGATGAGGACACTGGGAGACTCCAGAGCCCCACGTGGTAGCCTCCCAAGGGGGACAGAATTAGGGGACTCAGAGATGTCCTGAGGAAACAGGGGAGACTCAGGAGAGGTGGGTGGAGCTCCGTGGGGCACCCAGGGGGAGGAGCACTTCGGAGTCCATTCTTGCATCACAATCTCAGGTCCTACACGTCCTGACCGGACACGCTGGGGCAAGTTACTGACTCTGCTGCCTTAGTCTCTCTTGGCTGTGAGCTGGGAACCTAGAGTCTGGGGGCAGGGTGGCCACGCAGCAGCACCCCATGCAGGCAAGCCACTGTGAGGGTTCAGCCAAGACGAGGGGCAAAGGCAGAGATCAAGGAGCTTTAAGATACTTTTTTTTCCAAAGACAATGCCGAGAGAT
This sequence comes from Bubalus bubalis, assembly GCF_019923935.1. NCBI lineage: Eukaryota > Metazoa > Chordata > Mammalia > Artiodactyla > Bovidae > Bubalus > Bubalus bubalis. Next base: position 12,108,855 of record NC_059159.1, on the reverse strand, counting down.
TAAAAACTCTGGCCAGGGCCTCCTCTGCTGGAGGCCTCTATGGCTGCCCACACTGCCTGCTACAGCCCAGCCCAAGGCCATGTGCTCCCTGGGCCAGAGGGCGGCCACATTCCTGTGGCCAGCCACCTCCCAGACTCCCACCCCCACGCTAAGTGTGCTGCAGCAAAATAACACCTGGGGGTAGGGCAAGGGGCAGTGACGCCCAAAGGAGACTTGAACACGGGAAAAGGCTGGCCTGGGGCCAGGGAAGGCTCCAAGAGTCCTTGAAAGCTGTTTCTACCTCCCAGGCCGACAGTCAGTCTGACCCTCCAGGGCCTGTGATGGGGGAGGTGGGGGAGGGCACAGGGACCTGCATGGGCAGAAAGTAAAACAAAGCGTGCAGGAGAAAGGTTTCCTCTTCCTACAGACCCAAAGCACCTTAATACCTGGCCCTGCTGGGCCAGGCCACGTCACAGGCCCTGGCAGCTACCAGGAGCCACAGAGGACTCTCCCAGGTCTCTGAAATGCTGGAGGGGCTGCCAGTTTCAGCTCCACCCCCAATGTCTACTAATCCTGCCTTTCCTGGTGGCCAGGCTGAAGCTTGAGGGATGGTTGGATCAGCCCAAGACAAAGGTGCCAATCCTTCCAAGGGGGCCAGCATGGGTTTCAGGCTGCTCTGGGTGGGAATACGGAAGGGGATGGCCAAGTGACCACTCTTGCCAATAGCCTCCGCAAGACCACAGCCCAGGTACTGTGGCCCAGGGCCCACTTGCCAAAATATGCTTTGAGTTTCTGGCCTTTCTTTGTTGTTTGTGGTGAGAAAGGAGCAAAAAACTGGTCTGCCTCAGAGACAAGGGAAACTGTCTTATTCTGCCCCATAGGCATTAAAAAAAAAAAATGTAGAAAGAGTGTGATTGCTTCTCGATGGAAGAAACAATCACCCTCATTGGGCAGGACCTGCACGCAGGCTGGGATCATGGCTTCCAGATGCTCACCTACCTCCCAGGAGGAAGCAGCCCAAAGCCGGGGTGCCGGCCACATCCCTCCTCCGTCTACCAGTGTGTTTGTTGGGCACCCACTAGGCAGAGGGAGCGCGTGGTCCTGCCGGGGTGCCGACAGCTGCGCTCACTGAGAACTACCCTCAGGAGAGCTGGGAGGGAGACCAACCCAAGGTCACACAGGTAGCAGAGCGGGGGCCAAGGGGCATCTCTGCCGCCCGTTCCACGCAGAGCCTCCGGGCGGGGGCGACAGCCCGGCCCGAGGCCCTCCCCACAGCCGTGCTCACCTTGAGCAGGTCCAGCGGGTGCGTGCAGCAGGCGGCCCCGCATGACGCCAGCCCACCGAAGTACCAGCGCGACACGCGCGCCTCATCCGCCATGGCCCGGGCGCCGCCGCCGCCGCCGCTGCCAAGGAGCGCAGGTACCGGCCCCGACCCGGCCTGTGAAACCCAGACGCTGGCCCGGCCCCGCTCCAGCAGGTACCGAACCCCGGCCCGGTCCTCGTAGCCGCCCGCCGCGCGTTCAAAGGTTCGCCGGACGCCCTCGCCGCCGACAACCAATGCACCCGCGCGGCCCGGGGGCGGGAGCTAACGGGCGGGGTTTCGCAGACCCCGCCCCCAAGTCCGAGGGTGGGTCCAGAGCCTTAAAGCGGCCGCGGCTTGGTAGGCTAAAGCGGTGGGCCCCAGCGAGCCGCCCCAGTGGAGGCCGCTCAGTGGGACCCCCCCCACTGGCCGGACCTCCGCAGGAAGCCTGCTAGGTGGACCTTCCTCGTTCCTCTCAGGGACCTGCGGCCTCCCTTATCCTGCGCCGGTCAGCCCGCGGGGCGGCCCCGGCGCCTAAGGCATGTCTGCAAAGGTCACGGCCCGAGTAGCCTGGGCGCTCGGCCAGCCTACCCCTCCTAGAGGCCTTCCTCCCATAAGCGCCCTGCCCCTGCCGCGGCCCGGAACTTGCACCCGGCTTCCCACCCACGCGGCGCAGGCAGCGGAAAACCTCCACGGATTACAACCTGCGGATTACAGGCAATTCGGAGACTAGCCGCCCCGCCTACCCATCCCTCCCGAACCCCCAGCCTTAGGCTAGCTCTGACCAGACAGCCCCCAGGCAGCTACCCTGAGGCGGAACAGGATGGGGATTCTGGGCGTGAGGGCTCAGGCTCCTGGGAGGCGGTAGTCAACAAACTGTCCTCCCAGCAAACTGGAAGCGCGGGTGCGCTGCTGGCCAGAAGGCGCGCCTGCGGGGCAGAGAAATCTGGGTCCCCAGGGCCGCTTTTGGACGGGGCCCCATGGATCTCAGGGGAGGCAGAGTCAGAGACCCCTGCACTAGTAAAGGCCCCATGTAATGGGGCCTAGTAAAGGTCCTGCTGTCCCAGCTTAGCCACTGCAGCCCCCACCCCAAGGGAGAAGGGTGAGGGGCACCAGAGAAGCAAATCTTGGCCCCTGGACCCACCAGGCACCAGGAATAAGAAGTCCAGCCCAGCCTAAGCACACAGGGATTCTCTGTCGGAGGCAAAAGTTGCCAGAGCAAACCCTGCTATTCGCCTAAAGCGGCTTCCTGGAAACTAGGGAAAATGCCTTCTAGAACCACAGGAGGCCTCTGCGCTCGGTCATCAGTTGGGAGGGTGAACAGCTGGCTACAGAGATTTCCAGCCCAATATTGCCAAGGAGCCTGGGATGGGGCCAGTGGTAGAGATGTGCTGAAAAGGCAGTTGGAAGTATGGGAGAAATCCTGGGAAAAACAGGAATGCCCCAAGAGAGGGGCACCCTTTTTAGAAAAAGGTGGATTTTGCAAAGGAACTCAAAAAGATCCAATTTTCAAAAGGATCCCAAACACTTGTGCATAAATCCGAAGGGATGGGGACTTTGGGCAACGGCTTGGCTTGGCTGCCAGGCCAGGCCTGTTTTGGGACCTGGTGTCTGTGCTGCAGCATTTACACTTTCTCTTAGTTTCTGGACAGGGAGGATGCAGCCATGTGGGTGGCCTGGCATATGTCAGGGTCCCTGGAACTGGCAGGGAGGAGGAGGTGGGGGGTGTCTATGGTGTGAGAAGCACATGACCAGCTCTGGTTCTCCCATTGCTGTGTCCTCTGTGATCATCTCATGAGCCTGCACGAAGGCCAACTCCTACAAGGCTCTGAAGGGATCTTCTAAGTTCTGTGGGTGCCAGCAGGGCAACTCAGGATGCCTAGCAAACCCACCTCCCAACACCAGGCCTAAGGGCTAAGTGGGCTTCAGGGACCCAGGGTGATCCCCAGTGGCACACCCAACCTATTTCCAGGTCTGAGACACCTTAGAGCTACCACAGGCTGGAGCAGGTCAGGGGGCGCTGGAAGGGTCGAGAGGCCTGGGCCAGGGGGCTGCCTGGGAAGGGGAGGCCAAGGATCTTCAGCGCCTTCAGACAGGGCTTTGCGGTCAGGTGGGGGCACCATGGCAGCATCCTGTCTGTTGTAAGCAATGCAGGAGGAGTTGGGCTTGATGGTCCCGCGGGTAGACACCTTTAGCAATACTACCATGAACAAAGTGACCCCTCCTTGGCGGGTAGGGTGAAGGGAGCCCATGTCATCACCCTAGCTGCCCTGGAAAAAGATGAAGGCGCTCAGAGGATAAGCGGCCTTTAAAGGTCACCCATAGGCCGGGAGGTGGAGTGTGACCACACAGGCCTGGGGTGAGGGGTGTCCCTGAGCCTGGACCACTCCCTGCCCCTAGGAAAAGGCAGCAGATCAGCAGCCCACACTTAGCCCCAGGTAGCCAGCTGTCCCCTCTGCTAAGTGAAGGCACACCCAGAGATCTGCTGCCGGCCAATTGTTAACTTCACGGGCCCCAGGCTTGGCTAGTGGGGCTCTCCAGTCAGGGGGCCGCCTCCCCTCTCCTGGGATTCTTCCTGCAATGACAGCCAGCTGGAAGCATGTCCTTGTGGAGGACCCCAGGTGGTGTGGGGGTTGCTGGGCACGTCCATCTGGGAGCCTGGCAGCTCCTGGGCCTATCCTGAGCCATCTCACCCAGAGGGTAGCACTCCCAGACCGAGTGTCCCCTTGTGGTCCCACAAACCAAGGGAGGGAACTCCAGGTGGGACCTGAAGACCCAGGCCAGACGGGGTGGGTCCCCATGAGTCACAGAATTATGGGCCTCCCCAGAGTAGATACTCAAAAAGCCCTGCAGCTGCCTGCCCTCAGCCCGAGGGGCCTCCTGTCATGGGCCAGTGACGGCGCTTTCCCAGGAGAAGGAAGCCAAGGGTCCTTGGAGAAAAGAGAGCACTAGGCAGAGCCTGCAAGCTTGGGTGGTCACTGCCACCTGTAAACGTCACTCTGGCACCAGGTCACCTCTTCTTACCAAACCCCTGGCTCTATGAAAAAGCTCCTTGAGCCCATCTAAGGGAGCAGCTGACAGCCCCCCAACTGCTATAGGCTTGCAAAGCACACCCTCCTGCCTCCTGTGCCCTATCTATGGTACACACCTCACTCTCACCTGCCCAGGTCTGTATTTGCTGTTAAAGACCACCAATACTTAAAGACAAGGAGTTCCAAAGGCGCCCCCATAGCTCCCAGGTGAAGATCTAGTGCCAGCCACGCAGGAGCTGCCACCCCCACAAGCAGGACAGGCATGCGTTCGGATCTCAGAGGACAGCCCACTGCACGACTCCACACACAGGGCCTGCACGATGCATTTTTCCCAGCGGCCACGGGGGGCGTGTACACTCCTGGTGGGTTCTAGAGTCCTTCTCCCTGGGGCTGCAGAGTCAGTGGCTGCCCCTTCCTCCCCATCTCAGCAGGTCCATCCGTTTGTCCCAGAACGGAGTTGGCCTCGTGGTGCAGATGCCCAGTTCTGCTCCAAGGCTGCTCCATCCACTGAGCCTGGGTGCTGGGTGCAAAGCAGGCAGAGCCCCACTCAGGGCCCGGGAACCCTGTCCACAGTCTCCTGGGCAGCTACTCCAGAACCACGGTGCCGCCCACTGCCTCCAGGGCTGCCTTGATCTTCTCGGCCTCGGCCTTGGCCACGTTGGCTTTGATTTCCTGAGGCAGGGATTCCACCAGCTTCTTTGCCTGCCAGAGAGTAAAGTCAGAACCCAACCTGGGCCTGGGCCAGCCAGAGAGCTGTCAGTGACAGCGGGAGAGGGCTGTGCGGTACATGGAACCTCACCTGGACAAGGTTGATGCCCTGGACATAGTTCTTGATCTCCTTGATCAGCTTTACCTTGTCCACGGGTTTTGCCTCTGTCAGGCGGACAGTGAAATGTGTCCGTTCTTTTTGTTTGGGGACGTCTTCTTCTGCTGCCTGGGGGAGGGAGGGAGGAAATGGGTGGCAAGGTGAGAAAGGACGGGGTGAAGCAAGCAGATTCATTCCCAGGCTACCCTGTCCTGTAACCCAAAGGCAAGACCCAGGCAGGCTGCCTGACAAAGCCTACGATTTTGCCAGGAGGCCAGAGTGAGACAAGCGGGCTCAGGCTGCCAAACTGGGTGCTCACCTTGCCTAATCCATTCCAATCCAATCCATCTCTCCAGATGCTGCTCTAAAACTACCTTCTGCCCCCACCACCCAGCACTCTAGTTTCCTTGTCCTTTAAAAATTGTAACTTTTGAGACAAGGAAAAATGACACCATAAGCGCTCTGCAGATAAAATAACACTCAGAAAAGCAGTGCAAGCCCAAGGTTACATACTGATGACAAATGTACAACCAGCTTCAGCTCCACCAGGTGACCAATAATGGGACAACTGCGCATGACAGAGTTCCAGCGGTGAAGGCCACAGCACGCCTAGAGCAGGGACCATGGGCCAACAGCCTGGGGCAGTTCTACTGTGGGTCTGCTGCCTAATTATTAACAGCACCCCCTTTATTCTTAAAAGCGCTCCAGTTTAGACAAGTTACACAGTAATTCTCTCTCCTTGCCCCAGGTGTTTAGCCTGTATAGTCACCTTCCAGTTCATAGTGTGGGGAGGAGTGTGGACAAGACTGGTGGCACTATCAGACACATGTGGGATGTGGGACGCTCCACAGGACCCCTGACCTGGTTTCCTCAGTAGGTGATGGCTGGGGGAAGGGGGCTGAGGGCAGCCACCCAGATTTAAGAGGCTTGAGAAACCCAACAACCAAATGCAACACAGAGACCTCATTTGGATTTGAATAAACTGACTGTTTTCAGAGAAGGCAATGGCACACCGACTCCAGTACTCTTGCCTGGAAAATCCCATGGATGGAGGAGCCTGGTGGGCTGCAGTCCATGGGGTCGCGAAGAGTTGGACACAACTGAGTGACTTCACTTTCATGCATTGGAGAAGGAAATGGCAACCCACTCCAGTGTTCTTGCCTGGAGAATCCCAAGGACATCGGAGCCTAATGGGCTGCCGTCTCTGGGGTCGCACAGAGTCGGACACGACTGAAGTGACTTAGCAGCAGCAGCGGCAGCAAACTGACTGTTTTAAAGTCTGGGACGTTCCTGGTGCTACAGTGGATAAAAACCCGCCTGCCAATGCAGGGCACGTGGGTTTGATCCCTGGTCAGGGAAGATTCCACATGCTTTGGAATAACTATGCCCACACGCCACAACTACTAAGCCCGCGGTCTAGAGCCTATGCTCCACCAACAAGACAAGTGACTGCAACGAAAGGCCAGTGCACCACAACTAAAGACTAGCCCTCGCTCTCCACAACTAGAGAAAGCCTGCAAGCAGCAACGAAGACCCTGTGCAACCAAAAGCAAAAATAAATTAAAAAAAAAAAAAAAAAAAGGGTCTGGAAATGGAACTTCCCTGGTGGTCCAGTGGTTAAAGAATATGCCTTCCAATGCAGAGGACAAGGGTTTGATTCCTGGTCAGGGAACTAAGATCCCGCATGGCTTGGGGCAACAAAGCCCTCCTGCCTCTACAACAGAAAAGATCCTGCATGCCGCAACTAAGACTAATAAATAAAAAACTATTTTAAAAAGTCTGGAACTATTAGCAAAACTTGGAGAGGCTGGAGTAGGAAACCCTGCTAATTGCACTTGAGACAGCTCCTGGTAACGTGAGGAAACACTGGTGCTTTCAGAGATGGATGGTGGGACACACGAGGCAGAAGAGATCAGAAATCTGTCTCAAGCTTCAAATAGGTAAAGCAAATGTGGCAAAACCTTTATGATTTCTGACACTGGGAGATGCATACATCAATAATTATGTTATTTCTCCTTGTGGATAAGTCCGAGATTTCCATGGCCCTGCCATCCCTCTGCCTCACTCTCATCCTTAGCTCCTCAAGTCTTTCCTCAGAGTCACCTTCCCTGCAGCGTTTCTTGAAACTGTAACCCTTTCCCTCACTTAAGAGCTTCTTCCTTACTCTTTTCCCTTTCTGTTTGATACAAATTCTTTTTTTCTTGTTTCCTCGCCTTTGGCTTTTCCCCTTCACCACAAACATGGTCTTCATATGGGCAGGAACCTGCACAGTCTTGGCAGGGAGGAGATGCCAGTGAGGCTGCAGGGGTGCCCACAGCCAGAAAGCGCACAGACCTGCAGGCTGTGCCTGGTTGATGCAGGAACAAGATGAGGGATGAGGAGGGAAACCTGGCCATGTGAGGTGAGGCAAGATATCAGCTGGACACCAGAGAAACACCGCTTTATGCCCTGGCCTGAGCTCACCTCTGGGGCTGTTGGGGCAGGGGCAGCCCCAGGCACCATGCCACCCACTGGCATCAACCCGACATCTTGGATCTTCAGTGTTTTCTGCAGGGACAAAGAAGGGTAGTTTCAGGAGCTGGTTGTCACACACAGACATGCTCAGGAACACGCCTGGCAAGGTCCTTGCATTTATGGAGCACACTTTGGATAATTTACCAAACTCCCAAATATCCCAGCAAGAGGCCCCAGAGCTCCTTGCCCAGCCTGAGCACTGATACCTTCAGGAGCTCGTTGAGGTCGGAGATCTCCAGCAGCGTGAGGCTGGCAATGTCCTGGACCAGCTGCTGGATCTTGGGCGGGTACTCCTTGGGGGCGTTATCCAGGGGGGCGCCAGTGAGGGTCTCCCCCCTTCGATGGCTGCTGCATCTCATAAGCCGCACAGCGCAGACGTGAGGTACCTGTTGCCTGAACCCCATTAGAACAGAGTCGTCAGCCTAGCACAGGCAGGGGAAATGGGCCAGGCAGGTAGGTGCCATTAGCTCAGATCTAGCTCCTTGGTCCCAACCCAGGTTCTCAGACTCCAGGGACCGCGTGGATAACAAAAGGGATTTCCGGGCCATTTTATATATTCTTCAAAGGGCCTTGGAAACCCACATAACTGTTTGCAGACACGCTACCCACGACGTTTCCGGTTTGGATGAACTCTACCAGTCCATGGACGTAAAGCAATTACCTGAATGCATTTTGCCGCGCAAACTTTCAGACCCTGCGGTCCCTGGCTGTAGAACGCCAGATCAACTCATGGGAGTCCTACCACGTCACTGTGCTGCCGGGGAAACTGAGGCACGGAGGAAAGCACGGACCGGTCCAAGGTCATCCGGGGCCACCCCATAACTATCGGCGGCCCGTGAGGTTAGGGGATCGTTAAGTGGAGGCCCCGTGCCTACCAACCACGTAGGGACTCGCCGAGTCGGGGGAAGCCCCCAGCCCGCGGCCGCCGCCCCAACGTGCACCCTCAGTGCCGGGCCAAGGGCCCCAAACTACCAGCCTGCCCGGCCCTCAGCGGCCCGCAGTACCTGACGAGGCGAAGCGCAGCGGCTCGAAGCCCGAGACACGGCCCCAGTAGGAGGCTTGTGGCCGACGGCAGCATCGCTCCACAGGAGAGAAGGTCACACGCGGATCCTAGTAGACGGGACACTCTAGCCGCCGGGGCCACCGGACATACGAGCTGGGGAGGACACTCTAGCCGCCAGGACTACCGAGCATAGAGTTGGGTAGTACGTTCTAGCCTGCAGGACAGTCGCGCATACAAGCTGGAGAAGGACGCTCTAGCCTCAACTCGACTTGTCTCCTCTCGCTCCGCGAGATTATGCAAAAGACAACGAGTGGCGCAGGCGCAGAGCTTCGTGGAGGGGGCGGTGGCCCGACGCCGGCTGATCTGGGTCCTTCCCGCCGAGGGGCCAATGAAGCCGAGAGAAGGCTGAGACCCGGCGCCAGGGTTCGTTCGAGTCGGGGAAGCCGACTGGGCCCTCGATACACTAGGGACGACGGGCAGGGACCTGACCCTGTTGAACGGCACAGTGACACCTGCAGCAGAGTCCGGGCATATGACGTTTGCGCTGCCGCAGGGCACGCCCGGGCATCCCTAGTGCCCTTCCTCCTAAAGTCCGTTCTGGGGGCCCGGCCGCCCGTGGCCTGTGGTCACCTGGCGGGAGGGAGCTCCCCGGCCCTCTGGGCCGTCTTCTCCTCGGTCTCCTTCTGTATCTAAACGGATGTCTTGCAGGCCAGCTCGGGAGCACATTTGGTCCTTCCGTCCTGGCAGACGCAGTAGCGAAGCCACCGCCCTCCGCCTGAACCAGACCCGCAGCGAGCTATAAACTCTGCTTGCAGCGTCTGCTAAGGGTTGTGATTGAGCCCGAAGGGGTCGAGGATGGGGTCCTTGGGAGAATTTGTAAGCCTGGACTCTTGTCTCCAGCTGCCCGAATCCTCTGCACTCTTGCCTCTTAGTTCAGCTCCCAAATATCTGGCACATGGGGTGTCCCCAGCCCTTCGGGTCCTAGGGCCTTTGCTCCTTAAATGCAGCAGGGGACATACTGCTCTCCTTCTGTCCTAGATACCATAGGTGATTTTCTAAGAGCCCAGGGATAACAGTCCTGACTTTAGGTCGAAGAAGGCTGGGCTTCCTTTTGCCCAGCATCTGTGATCCTGGGCGGGCTTTTGACCTGAGCTCTGAGCCCATTACACTACTGCATTGCTTCATAGAAGAGCTAACAAGGGGAGTCACCCAAGAGGTTTGCACACTTAGTTTATGAAACGTATTGAACCCTGGATGTGAGAGGCTGTGAGTCTATGTTGTCATAAACATTTTCTTCTAGGCTACAATTCTGACAGTGCCGACTCAGACTAGAGCCCAGGCCCCACACGCCCCTCCCAGGAGTCAGCGCAGCTGGGTGGAGAGGGCACAGGTCCTTGGTGCTCAATCTCAGGGAGGAAGACAACCGATCTCAAGGCCGAGTAGCGTGCACCAGTTGAGACTCCTGTGGAGCTAGGCCTGCGGCGAGGGGCAGCTGGCCTGTGAGGAGGCACCCACACACCCACCCAGAACTGAAACAGCTGCCCAGCACTTTCCCTCTGAGCAGACACCCTGATACTTGTTGAAATACATTTTTATTATCGCTGTTCCATTCCATCTACTCAGGGCACTGGATAAGATGGCAGCTCAGAAGCAGAGAAGCTGGAGACAGGCCCCACCCTTCCTGTGAGGGCCAGGAGCATCCCTGCTGACAGCCTGGGGGGCCATGCTGGAGAACTCTGGGGAGCACTCACGCTAGTCACAGACCATGGCCTCAAGGTCTCCCGGGGTGGGGATGGGAGGGCATGAGCTGTGCGGGGCAGAGACCCCACTCTGGCCAGCCCTCACAGAACCCGACATAACTGGGCTGGAGGCTTCCTCTCAGGGAAGGTCCTTCCCTTCCACCCTCCTCCCCGAGGCCCAGCCCTGGGGAAAGGAGTCAGACATGAACTTAAGGAGCCAGAGACAAGGATGGGGCCTAGGGGAACCAGGAGCTGGCAGGCAAGGACAAAGACGGAGGAGGGCCGGAGTGAAGGGCCACCCCGCCCACGCAGAGGGTAGAGCGCGAGGCAGGAGGACCACGCTAGTTAGAGATGGAGGCGGCAGTTTTGGAGAACCGTAGTGTTACTCTAGATGGGGAGCTCCCAGCCGGGGTCAGTCAAACGAGATGAGCTGGGCTTCACTGCCCTGTGCTGGCGGGCCCTGTGCTGGGGGCTGCTGGGCCACTGGGGGCTGCTGCTGAGGAGGGCCGCTAGAGGGCGCCATCTGCAGGAGGACACACAAGCCAGTGGTCTGTCTTCCCTCTCCAGGCCCCAGCCTCCCCATCCTCTACCAGCTCCTCTCCAGAACACTCCACAAACCAGCCTGGCCCAGTATTTAGGCCCCTCAAGCCCACGCTCCTGACTCCTCCCCTTCCTCCAGTCATCACAGATTCCCTGTCCTCTTCCTGTTCCCAGCAGAGCCCACTCCCCAGGCATTCCGGATTCATGTCTCTGGAGCTGAGTAGATGGGACCTTGGGCTTTTAAGTAAACATATGGTTTTGACACCCAACAGCTATTGTTACGTGCCTGTCCTGGTCCTGCCTGAAGAGCAGCAATCCTGGCCCACGCCAGCCGCACTTCCCAGGGCAGCCCCACTGCAGACGGGGTCCACAGTGAAGCCTGTCCCCTGTCATGACCCACGGTGGTCCCAGGAGAGGCTCACCTGCTGGTACACGGGCTGCTGCCCTGAGATATAGGGTTGCTGTGGGGGCGGCAGAGGCGCGTCTTGGCCAGGGAGGGTCGGCATGAGATTCTGTGGACAATGAAACAGCCCCATGCTAAGAAAGCAGCTCTGTAACCAGGTCAATGCCAACCAGCAGAGAGGCAGTGGAGGGGACATGGGGCAGTGAGCAGACCATGGAGCCTGCCCAGCATGCTCCCACCCCCAAAGGCCCTGCTCCTCCCATCTGAGGCCCCCCGACAGCCTCTCACCTGCATGCTATAAGGCTGGTAGCCCATGGACACTGACTGGCTCCCCATGTAGCCCATCGTACCAGACTGCGGGGGCTGGGAGATGGCTGGGAGGCTCTGTGGGGCCTGGGAGGCCACGGTCTGTGGAGGAGAGAGGGCGATGGGAGACAGTTGGGCCTACGGGCCTTGTAGGGAAGGGGCAGCCTCCCCACCTACCTGATAGCCCTGAGTGGGAGTAGGCTGGTATGATGAGTAGGCTGGGCTGGTGGTGGGCCCCGCGGGGCCCTGCGGGGCTGCCTGTGCACCAGCCGCCCCCGCTGGGTACATGTAAGCGCTCACCATGCTGGGGTCTGCAGACAGAGGAGAGAGCTCAGAACCCTGAGGATGGGGCAAGGGACGGGGGCTTGAGTTTCCCTTTTCCTTGTGACTTACAGAAATAAGTTTGTGTTTCACATTTTCACAAAAGAATAGTAAGTGAAATAAACAAAAACAGGAAAGGACCCACAGAATGTCACACTCTCAGAAGACCAGTTACAGCCCAAATGGTCTGCAAGACAACAGGCCAGCGGTCTTTGAGAAATCAGTGTCAGAGAAGCCCACGGAACGTTCTAAGAGGGAGGACAGCTAAACAGGGGGCGGGTTTCCTGTTGGCACAGGTGAGGCCCTGGGGCCATGTGAGCGCGAGCCAGCCGCAGATACAGTCACACCAGGGCCTCTGGGCTCGTCTGGCACCTGTGCCCAGGCCCTGCAGAGCATCCTGGTCTAGCAAATGTAGAGGCCTCTAGTAGTAAAGGGTGTCACACCCGCCACTCCCCCTAAATTGGGTCAGAAGAGAGTGAGTGTGGCTGAGTGTGGGGAGAGTGTGTGAATCTGAAAAACGCTGTGTACTGCTCTGCCAACTGTTCTGTTAGTTTGTGATCACACCAACACAACAAAAGAAGGAAAGGGTAGCGGTCTGGGGTTCGTCTTGGCTGTTGGCCCCCCACCCTCCTGCCCTACCCACTCCGTTACCTGCTGCGGCTGCTGGCATGCTGGGGTAGGGACCGCTGGCAGCTGGGGCCGGCTGACTCATGTACATGGTGTGCATGGGTGAGCCCTCCACCGAGCCGGCCGGGCTGAAGGTGCCCGCGAAGCTCGCCGGGCCGGAGGGCTGGTACAGCACAGCCCCCGCCGCAGGCATGGCCTGGAGCTGGAGACAGAGAGACAGCTTTCAGGGCACTTGTCCGTCACCAGGGTGCCCTGAGGGACCGAGGTGTGTGGTGGGCACGTGCCTGGGCGTAGGGCAGAGAGAAAGCGGGCATCTGGGCCCGCATCTGGATGGTCTGCTTCTGCTGCTCCAGGCGCATCTGCCGCTCCTTCTCCTGCTCCTGCAGGCGCTGGATGGCCAGCTGCCGCTGCACCTCTAGGTACTCCTGTGGACCACGAGGCAGGCGTCAGGGCTGGCTCCGGCCCCACACCCTATGGCCGGGCGGGCTGCCACCGCCGCACCTGCTTCTTCTGCCGCATGATCTCCAGCTTCTGGGCCAGCTGGATCTGGCGCTGGCGCTCGGCCTCCTCGGCTGCGCGGCGAAGCTTCTCCCGGTGCTCCTCCCGCAGGGCGCTGAGCGCCCCCCGGGCGTCACGGATCTGCGCCAGCTTGTCCTGCAGTCCCTCGTAGTATACTGTGGGGAGGGGGCAAGCTGGGGGGCCTTGGTATTGGCTGGAACACAAGCTGCCCACAGTGGGCACTGCTGCCCAGCCTGGCTTGGGAAATGGCAGGGCCCAGCTGAGCACCTGTCTACAGGGTGCAGCTGGCATAGGGGCTCCAGGGCAGGGGGACGCACATGCACACGTGTGCGCACACATACGTACACATACACACTCCCGCCAGCTCACTGTGCTCAGTGGGACATCTGCCACTGGGACTCCCTCATGCAGAGCCCAAGGTCCCTCGCGGCAGCCCTGCCCACACCACCCCAGGCGCGATAATGCCTGGCCCAGAAGGAGCCCACTGCCCCTAGCGGGTGTGGCAGGCCCAATGGGAGCCCCCAAGGCCTGGAGGGACACCTGGGAAGGTGCACGTGGCACGTACGCCTGCGCTCATCCAGCTGGTTGAGCAGCTCCAGCAGCTGGGGGTGCATGGTGTTGATGGACTGGAAGAGGGACAGTACGGCCGAGTCGTTGGTGATGCTGCGGCCCCGCACGTGGTTGCTCTTCATGCGGTTGACGAAGGTGGTAACGGCATTCTGGAGGGCCTTCAGGAACTGTGCATGGCTCTCCTCCGACTCCCCATTCTGGTACTGCTGCCGGGGCACAGGAGTCTGCCTGAGCACCTCCTACACCCCGAGCCCGAGTGGGGACAGGGTCCCTCTGTCTGGCTGAGTCAGGTGCTGAGCTCTGAGCTTGCTGCACAACTGACTGGGTCCTCCTGGGGGGTTGGCGAGAGGCGCCCCCAGCACCCGGTTCACAAGGGAGGAAACAGAGGCCCAGGGAAGCTCGGCTTTTGCCCACAGGCACAGCGTGGCCGAGACAAAGCTGTCCTGGCACTGGCCTCTTACTCCACTGGGCACCAAAGTGCAGAGCCCCAGAATATTCCAGCCTGTTTGGGGTAGACAGCAAGGAGCTGAGCAGAGCCTACAGCCAACCCAGAGACGTCCAATGGAGAGCTGTAAGTGGCAACAGCCCACCTCTGGGAGGTCACCATGAGCCTGGCGCTCTGCACTCTGGGAGGCCAAGTCTGCCCCCAGCCCGAGGAGGGAGTCATGGCTTACCTCACTAAAGGCAGCTCCGGCTGCAGTTACGGCCTGAGGGTCTGTCTCTGGGAGGGAAGTCTGGAAGAGACCAGACAGTGAGACTCCATCTCTGCCTATCCTGGTGTCCCTCTCCCAAGGGACCACAGTCTGAAGCCTGAGAGTAGCCCCTTACCTCCACGTTGGCAGGGATTGCGTGTCCCTCCCCAGGCTGGGCCGTGGGCTCTGTCAGAGGCACTGGTGCAGACGGCGTGGGGCTCTTCCGAGCCTCCTCCTGCTTCTTCTCCCAGTAGTTCCGGTTCAGGTACCGTGCAAGCTACACAGGCAAGAGGGGGTCACTCCCAAGGGCCAGGAAGCAGCGAGGGGAAAGCACCACACTTGGGGTATCCTCACCTCAGGATCGATGTCCTCAGCCAGAGGCGCCGATGAGTTCTGGGGAGACATGGTGTATATGAGAGGCCACAGGCCGGAGGAGAGGCCTGGATGATATAGCCATGAGAGCGGACCCTGCAGACTGGCCAAAGCCTGTCCAAGCGCCAAGGGGCTCCGTAACCGTAGATGGGATGCAGGGTGCTGCCCCACCAGCCCTCCCACTGACCACAGGGTCGGGTGGGCAACTGGCAGGGCTTCTCTCAGCTCCACCCACAGTGCCCTGCAGGGTTTGCAAATGACTTTCTAAACCTCTGCCCCACCTGCCACCTTCCTCCTTTTTACAGAAAGAATTCGGTCCACCTCCAGCAAACAGACCTGTGACGGCCTCACAGGAGGCTAGAAAAACAGAGCACTTTGACCCAAGGTGTCCCCAGCTCCTCCCGCTTGGGGGGTATGGAAGACACCGGGGTCTCGACAGTGAGGCCTCCAGCCCTTGCAGTGTCCTCTGCTCCACTGGGGTCCTGACCAGGGAGCCGAGACCTGTGGGCACCAGGCTGCCTCTGCCCCTGCCCAGGAGACTCAAGCATCCCTGCTGAGGCACAATCGCTTGCCCTCTCATCCCATAGGAAGGCAGTCCAAGCCACTGGGGCTGAGCTGAAGGGCAGGCTCACCACAGGCGAAGAATACAGGCTGCTGGCAGGGGGCGCTGAGGAGGCCACGGGCGTGGGTTCAGCCTTGGGGTACGCGGTATAGGCCGACTTCTGCCTCTGCAGGATGACCAGGAGGAGGTGTCCGAGGTGCACGCCGCACTTTCCTGTGCACCCCCAGACTCAGCAAGGCTGTCCCCGCTCACCATCCGTTCCTTCTCCTCGGCCTCCGACTGAGACAGGGCCAGGGCCAGCTGAAGCTCCTCCTCTTCCTGCAGGGCTGTCTCGTCCCTTTTGGGGGGCAGCTGAGGATGACAGGGCAGGGTTAGCGGGGCCAAGGGTCAAGGCGCCCCCAGAGGCCCGGGCAGTACCTGCGACTGCTGAGACAGCGGGCTGGTCAGGTACTCCGGGGGCAGCTCCGTTGTTGAGGCCGCTTTTCCCTCTGCTTTCCTGGAGGAGACAGGATGCCGTGTGTCACCAGGCGCTGTATCCCACCCCCATGTGTTCTAGGAAACAGCCTGGGGCTCCCCTCTGACACCCTGAGGGAAGGAAGACAGGAAGTTCCGCAGACCACACTCCAGAGAAAAGCTGGACCCACGAACCAGCTTTCACCTCTGGGCTGCAGGGCCCTGGGCAAGTCACTGGCCTAAAAGACAGCCCCTTTCCTGGAAATGGGGCTCCAACATCCGCCACGCTGCGGCTTTCCAAAGAAAAGACCTCCCAATGGAGCGGCCTACAGATACCACTTCCCCAACAGATCAGATCCCATCCCTGATGCTGGGAAGATGGACACACTTGACTGCTACCAGCAGTCTTGTGGGAAAAGTTCCCCTTGGGAAGCACACATGGGAGTTGAGGGGAGAGGGACAGGGTGCCTGCGGCTCACTCTTGACTGGTTCAGGATACAAGGTGTGTGTGGGCACACAAGCCTGGGAGGGTGGGGGTGGTGTGTGTGTCAGAGAGAGAGGTGGAGTCAATGGGGCTGCAGAAAGGCAATTTACTGTCGTGGGGTGAGGGTCTCCAGGCAACTCCTGTGTCTCTTCTCCCAACACTTTATAAACAAACCCGAGCAACTGGCCAGCAGGACTCAGACCTAGGGGCCCTGCCGGGCACCACCCTAGCTCCAGTGTCCCAGGGGACTCACTTGTTGAGCTGCTCAAAGCAGGGCTCACACACCCGCACTTCCTTCTCAATGCCGAACTTGGGGATGGTGGAGTACTTGGAAGAGCACTTGCCGCAGAAGATCTGGCCACATGCCCGGCAGTGGTGCTGTGACACGGGGTGGTCAGGGAGGCCTGGTCAGCCACTCTTCACGCCCACCTTCTGCCCAGCACTACCTGCTGCAGGAAGTGCCAGGCTGGGCCTCCCAGGCTGGGGTGGGCAGAAGGTGAGCTTGGGAGGCCACAAAGGACCTGGGGGAACAGGGCACACTCGCAAGCTCTCAATTATAGCCTCCACTTTGAGGAAAAGTAGTCAAATTGACAAAAAAAGTTCACAAAAGAACACACAAGCTGTCCTAATGAGTAAGTTTTGCTGTACAGTGAGTCTGGGGAGTCTGCTCAGATGTCCCAGGCCCCAGCTTCAGTGAGCAGAGGGAAGGTCCAAGCCGGACAAGCCAAGTCAGCTGAGGAGACTCAGCGAGGGGGCTACTGGCCGAGGCAATGCAGACCCAAACCCCTGGGCATGGGGTGCTTGCGTTCCCCAGGAGTACAGCCTTGCCTGAACTTTGCCTGAGGGCACTGACCATTGGACACAGATCCCAGGTGACCTCACTCCCCACGCCGCCAGGTCCCAGTCCAGAGAGAAAGGGCCTGCTGTGCGCGCCGTGGCCTTGTGGTAACAGCGGGAGGCTTGGGGTCTGTCCCGGCCAGGTGGGGAGCTGGGGCCCTCCCTGAGGCAGGCGCACTCACCTTGCGGGTCATGACCCCAAACTGCACCCGGCACCGGTGGCACTCCTCAGCATCCACCCAGTCAGGGGCCTGGGGACGGGCAGAGTCAGGTCACACGCCCCAGCCCTCCCTGGCCACCCCGCTTTCCACAAGGGGTGCAGGGGCTGCAGGGGGCTGCGGCCAACCCACTGCAGACGTGACTCGAGGAAGATCTCCCTCCAAAATGGTCCTCTTTTCTTTCTAAAGACCTGACTGCAAGACTTCCCACAGCTTCGGGGACATGGAAGTATTTAACTGGGAACCACAGCCCTAAGGCACCTTCAACCAGGTTCCTTTCTCAACCTGCAGACAAAGCTGCATATTCTACTTAAAGGGCATTCTTATGTTGAGGTCAATTAGCAGCTCACCTGCTCCCAACAAGCCCAGATCCCAGGGTCTCCCTTCTGCCTCCTGCAAGCAGCCTAACTCCTGGACCCAGCACCCTGTGAACTCACTCTCTCCGCAGCAAACATGGCATCGCTCTCCTTGAACTCTGGGAAGACGTGTCCTGGAAAAAGGAGGCCCCTGTTACCACTGAATGCTGCCCTGGTGTGTGAGGCCCTCAGCCTCACCTGTCCTTACCCATCAGCCCTGAGGCCTCCAGCGATCACATCCCAGTCCTTGGTGTCTGCTCCTCCCCGAGCAGATAGAAGAGGTCCAGAGCCTGAGGCAGCAGGCACAGTGACCTCACACTGCAAAAGGGCGTCTAGGGGCGCAGCTCAGCCAGCCTGCCCCACAGCTGGGGTGGCTCCGCATGGCTGCTGAGTCCTAGGGACCACACACAGAGCCAAGCCTCGCTCCCACCACATCAAGGCCTCGCGGGTCTTTCCTGGGCCTCCCGTCTGGCTCCTGGCCTGCATTCCAGCCAAGCACACTTCCCAGAGCTTTTAAACCAGAGCTTTTTTTTTTTGAGCTATGGACCCGTTGAAATCCCATAAGTCTTTGTTTTTGGTTGGGTTTTTTTTTTTGGCCATGCTGTGTGACTTGTGGGATTTAGTTCCCCATCCAGAGATCAAATCTGGGTCCCTGACAGTGAAAATCCAGAATCTTAACCAGTGGACTGCCTGGAAATTCCCTCCATAAACTCTGGATGTTCTCTCTCATGTCTGAAGTTCAGGAATTGAAAGTCTGAGACCAGCTTATTGATCTGGATGGGTCCTTCATCACACAGTGTTGGCACAGTCCTGCCCACCCTGCAACCAACAGGCAGTGCCCTTGCTCCTACTCCGTGGCTCATCTTGGGGTCAGAAGACCTGGCCCAGCTGTGCGGCACAGGTGGGAGAGGACCCAGCCTGCCCTCTCATCCACACCTGGTGGGAGCACCAGAAAATCTTCCAAACATGGCCTGAATCCACTGCTCTCCTTGCCAGAACCCCAACATCTCTCCACAGGTACAACAACAGGGAGGAACACGCACTGGGCCTGAAGAAGCCTGCCTCAGCTGCCACAGCCCCGCTTAAGAATCTCCAAGTCCACTGTGCTCAGAGCACAGTGCCGCCCCCAGCACAGCCTCCCTTGGGCCCACCTGGTGCAGGGCAGCCCCTCAACCCGATGGTGCGTCCCAAGCCCAGGACTGGACCCTCTCGCCCCCACCCCCCTGACTCACCTTCCACCTTCATGATCTGGTACGTGTCCTGGACCACCTTGTACTTGGGCTCGTTCCGGAAGGCGTGTGCCCAGGCCTGAATCAGATACAGGATCTTGTTCCGGACGTTTACTTCCACCTGCCTCTGTAGGCAAGGGAAGAAGGAAGATGAGGAGATGGTGGTGCCAAAGAGATATCTCAGAACAAGGAAGCAACTGGCAGACCCCAACTGGAGACGGGGCCATGTAGGGAGCCACTCCCCAGATCCAGGCCTCCTCCAGGAACCCCATCCCCAAAGACAAATCCATTCCCCCTGTCTGTCGACTAAGGGCCTGCACTGGTCTCTAAATGCCTGGAAGAACCTGGGGAATCCCTCAAGTGAAGGCTCTCCCACCCCTACTGTCTCATCACCATCTGTCTCTCCCCATCTCACCCCTGTGCCCTACAGGACCCTGACTACCTAGGGAGCCCCTCAACCTGTGACCCACTGTGGGGCTGGCTAAGGCCGGCCAGCAACAGGCAGAGCCAACCGAGCCTGGGCTGAGGGTGCAGACGCACGGTCAGCCAGCTGCCTCCTTCCAGTCACAGGCAGCCCAGACAGGTGGGATGAATGGCTCCAGAAAGTTCCCCACATACAAGGCCACCATCTCCAGCAGATTAAAGCACAACCAATCCCACTTCTAAAGCTCTCTCGATGATGTACACACACAATGCTCAGGACAGTGGATCAAGAAAGTTGCTTCGAGGAGACACCCACCACAGCTCACATGCCAGAGTTCCCGCTCTTTTTTATAACCTGGGTCCAGTCAGTGGACCCCTCTCCAGGTAGCCCCGGCCCTTCAAGGACTCAGACCGCGTGCCGTGTGAACAGGACACGATCATGCCCATACAAGGAGGACAGGTTCTAATTCCTCTGTCATCCAGGACAGAGGAGGGGCTGGCCAGGCCTCCAGCCAGGGCTTTGAAAAAGTTCTGCTGTCAGCTCAGCCTCAGATGGGCTCCAGGCTGCGAGGCCCACAGGCGCCCAACAGGCCCAGGTCAGTGGTGGTGGAGTTGGTGCCGGAGCTGTGCTCCTAGGTTGCCACCTAGGGCAGCCTCAGCTCTATGGGATGCCCTTCACCTCCAAGAATGGCTGCACCACCCCACTCTACATCATACAACCTCCTGGTGTCACTGCCCACATCACAATCCCTACAGGTGGGCAGCGAACATGCCCTGCTCAGATGACCCCTTGAGGCCCTGGAGGACTTTTCCCTCCTCTGCCTTGGCGGGTGGGGTGGGGGGCGGGTTCTGGCATCCCTTCTCTGTTGCTGTTCCCCAGCTCTGCCTCCACAAACACATCAAACTCACGTGCCTCCCTGCTCTATGCAAGTCTTTTGGGGACCCCAGGTCTCCACTCACATGCTCTGCCATGGCCACACGCACACTGTTCCTCCCCACCTTCTCTGCTACTCAGTGAGCATCCCCTACCCTTCAGACTTAGCTCCTGCCCCCCAGGAAGTTTTCCTCACCTTGCAGGAGTGGGGTCTTCTCCGCACTCCCAGATGCAGCCCTGCCTAGCTTCTGGGAAGGCCTGACCTCTCCAGGCAGGGATCACAAACACTTGCCCTCCAGCCCTCGGCACTGTTTCTGACACAGGTGCCAGCAAAGCCCCAAGAAGCCCCTGGGGTGGTGCTCCCCCACACGGGCCTCTCTGCTCCCTGAAGAGCACCCACCTTCAGCAGATCCTTCAGCTCCTCCATGGTCTGCTTGTTCGCCACCTCATCATGGACTGTCTGGCCGCAATTCTTCACCACAGACTCCATGACCTGCAGACCCCAGGGAGGGGAAGACTTAAGCTGCAGGTCAGGGCAGGAACTCCCCCTCCTGGACAGGTCCACCTTCCCCACAAGAAGGTGGGCCTCAACAGGGCCCTCAGACCACCCAGCTGGATAGGAAAGCCCACGGAGCAGTCTCTAAGGCAAGCAGAAGCCAAGGCTACACCTGCTCCTTTTAACTCTATGTTTTATCACCAAGGACAGACACTGGAGTCAACCTCAGGGGCTACATGTGTCAGCCTCAGGTGGAAGAGCGGAAGCACTGCTCCCAGCCCAGCCCAGCCCTCTGTGCCTGGTGCCTCCACTGTTGGCAGTGCGCCCATCGCTGCCACCCCGACCAGGGCCGACTGGAGTACAGGGTCTGATTACCTCTAGGGCGTACAAGGCCACGTGGGGATTCTTATCGTTAACTTTCTTCTTGATGGAACTCACTGCATACTTTGCCCTGACAGATAAAAAGGCATTGGTAAAAGCAAACAGAGAAAAAAAAAAAAAAAGAAGAAAACAGCTTCTAAGACTGAGGAAAAGCCCATTGGCCATCTGGTCCTTGAGACCCCCTAGGCAAACGTCCAGGTAACCATGCACTCCCAAACGGTACAGAAAAAGTCCTTTAACTGTCCTGAGATCTCAAGAGCCATCATAGCACACAGACCACACAGTACTCCATCGGGGCCTAACATACTCAGCTTTCATCAGGGCAGGATCTTGGAAGATGAGTGGGCACAAAGCAACCCCGGTCCACAGTGCGGCCACCCCCCTGCTCCCGAGGGTGCACTTACTGCGTGTCCCCCTGGCGGATCAGGTCACAGATCTGGAGGATGGACTCCCAGTCAGTCTCCAGAAGAAGCTGGCTGGTCGCTTTGTCTAAGGCAGAAACGCACCATTACACGGGCTCATCCTGCTGGGTGATCCCCTAGCTGGACCCCCAGCTCAGTAACAGGCAGGAGGAACTGCCTCCTTCCCATTTTATTTTAGACATCTGGACCAAACGGAAAACTGCATGACCATCCTCCTGACACCTGACAATAACCATGGAAAGCACTGTCCTTCCTGAAAGACATTGCGGGCTTTTTACACACAAGTGCTGTTCCAAACACTTTACGCGAACTCACTCAACTCTCAAACAAACCTTAAGAATTAGGGGATATTTCCACCCTCTCTGCGGACAAAGAAACTAGGTGAGAAGTGAAGAGAGGTAAAGTCACTAGGCCTGAAATCACACAGCTTGCTGGGGTGGAGCCAGAATTCAACACTAAGCTCTGCTGCCTCATCCCTCAGAGTCCCTTGTTTTCAGAAGTTTAGCCTGTTTGTTTAGCTCTCAGCTGTGGCACTGCTGGAGAGACATACAGCAGAGACCCTGGTCCTCTGCCTCAAGTGTTTTGTGGAATGCAGACAGGGCTGACCTGCCAAGGAGGATTCTCCAACAACAGAGACCCCGGTCCTCTGCCTCAAGTGTTTTGTGGAATACAGACAGGGCTGACCTGCCAAGGAGGATTCTCCAACAACAGAGACCCGGTCCTCTGCCTCAAGTGTTTTGTGGACTGCAGACAGGGTTGACCTGCCAAGGAGGATTCTCCAATGACCACCTCTAGTCTATGTCTCTGTGGCCTCAGACACACAGATGAGCGGCTCAGGGGCTGCTCTCCGAGTTCAGTCAGGACCATGGTCCCTGGAGTCGTGCAGAAGATCAAAAAGGATCTGACAGTGACTCCTGGATTGATCACTGAAGGGCTGAACCATCTCATGAGCTGAGTTCCTCAGCCCAGATAATTCAATGAGCAACGAAGAGGCCTCATCTGAGGTCCCTCCGAAATCGCATTTGAGGAAGAAGGAGGCCAGGTTCAGGCTGACCATTCGACTACCCAGAGCGCCTGTCCCAAACACAGAACAGTTTCCTGAAGGAGAGTGAGCTTGTCCATAAACATTGATTTTCCTTCCTAAAACCTGTGACTTCCAGGAGGTTCAGAAAGATCAGCTATCCAGCCCAACAGAGGAAACGCCTTCTTAGCCCCGGCGCTTCTTCCCGGAGCCCAGGGGGGACATCCGGCGCGGGTCTGGATCCCTGGGGAAGCAGCGCTCCGAAGAGCTTGCAGGTCCCAGGGAAAACACTGCTGGCTCCACCCTTGGGGCCCGCGTATGGGTCAGAATCCCCAAATTCCAGGCAACCTAGGTTTTTGGCGGGGAGAGAGGGTCTA
The DNA here is from genome assembly GCF_019923935.1 of Bubalus bubalis. Lineage (NCBI taxonomy): Eukaryota > Metazoa > Chordata > Mammalia > Artiodactyla > Bovidae > Bubalus > Bubalus bubalis. The sequence continues at coordinate 12,086,000 of NC_059159.1, read as the reverse complement.
CTGAGACTTTACTATTTCACTGAGTCATCCATTCTCCTGACTCAGGACGTGAGGCCCGCTTGGCCAGACGCTGGCAGTTAACTTCCCCAAGCTCCTGGCCGGTCTCCTGCGCGGACCCTCACCCAATCGGTCGGCGCCAGGCCCTGCGCCCAGGACCGCCGGGCCTTACGTCGCCTGCGCGCCCGCCCAGGGCCCGAGTCGCGCGGCGGTCGCCCGGGATCACTGGGGGCGGGGGTCTTTCCCACCGGGGAGCGGGGGCAGCGTTACCTAGGAGACGCTCGAAGGTGCCACTGCCACGCCCCATGGCGACCCGGGACCCCAACCTGACGCCGCGGCGATCCCCACTGCTGGCCGGCGCGCCCCCGACTTCCGCTTCCGCCTGCCTCTCAGACGCGCGCACGCGCACGTCGCCGGCCAGCTCGAGAACCGTGGGGAGGAGGGTCTTTCCGCTCGCCCCAGACGCTGGACGCCGATTAGACCGCGCCTAGTGAGACGGTTAGAGTCGGGAGCCAATGAGCTGCGCGGCAGCGGAATCTATCCGATGAGAGCAGAGCTGAGGGTGGCCCTTGCGTGGCTCTCGGAGCTAAGGCTGTCGAGTGGAGCGGGAAGCGGGATGTGTCTCCTCCTGGGGGCCACGGGGGTGGGGAAGTCGCTGTTGGTGAAGCGCCTGCAGACTATCCTTCCGCGCCGGGCTGGGGGTGGAGGGGGTCCGGAGGGGCGTGGGGATCCGAGGGGCGCTGGTCGCGAGCGGGGCGGGGTGCGTCGGGGGCGCTCGGGCTGGGGGCGGGGTCCGGCCGACGAGCCCTCCTTGGCCCCACTCAAGAGTCCTTGACTTCCTGGCACAGTTGAGTTCCCGGGATGGGAAGGGCGACCTGGGCGATCCGCCCCCGACGCGGCCCACGGTAGGCGTCCTGCAGGTTTAGAAGTGGGTCCCCTTGAGATTAGCAGAGCTTTGGGTTCCTTTAAAGGGAAGCAAGGGTCTGACTGGTGGGTGTGTTCAAGACACCTTTCCGGAGGTGGTGGGCGTCACCGCGGGGAGCCTGGCTCCGCCGGGACAGAGTCGCAGGGCATCCGGAGCCGCCTGCCCCTCACCACTGGTCAGATTGAGTTTGCTGCTCCCCGCACAGGGCGAATCCCTTTGGTGGGTGTCACAGCCAGCCCTGTGGGTCCTGCACCCCGGGGAGCGTCTTTAGACCTCCTCCCTTGTGGGTTCTGCCTTAGAGCCTAAACACTTGAGAAGACCTATGTTAGTGGTTAGGTCGCAGTGTAAAGGGCTGGGCACATTGCTCTCCAGGAGTTGCCAGTGGGAAAGTGCTTGTAGTGGTCTCTACATCCCGGTTTTTTCCACAGGTGGGTACCAATTTAACGGACATTGTGGCTCAAAAAAAGATCACCATCCGGGAGCTGGGGGGCTGCATGGGCCCCATCTGGTCCAGTTACTATGGAAACTGTCATTCTCTCCTGGTAGGTCCTAGTCTTTTGCCCTTCCTTTGGGGAAGAAAGTCCCCATTTCAGGGTTGTCTAGTCCCCAGTTTCACTTTGTGTGGGATAGAATTTGGGTTCCCAGGCAGCTATGCTAGTCAAGGAAACATGGCCCAGGCCAGAACTGCTTCCCTCTGGGACTCCAGCTGCTCCCTAATGCTGCTGCTCCCAGGCAAACGTGAAAGCTCACCAAAGGGTTGCTGAAGACAGTATTTCTTCTCTGCAGATAACTGTGTCATCCACTCACTGTCTTATTGTTCTGGGTGTGTTTGTGTGTTTTATGTTTTAATTATGTATGCCCTGGTTCATCCCATCCTGGCAAGATCTATGCCCCAAATTCTGGGACACCTCCTTGTAAAAGTAATGGCTACACGAGTAGAGCGACTTCCGTGTAGGTGGAAACAAATAACACTGGTGATTCTTGCATAGCTCGCTCCCCTCTGCTTTTCCTGAAGCCTTCCTTGCTCTTCCTGAGCCAGGCTTGTGATGTGAATAGAGATTTGGCAAGGATGGTATTTCATCCCAGGGGGGGCCCTAATCTCCATTCACTTCTTTCCAGTTCATGGTGGATGCCTCTAACCCCACCCAGCTCTCCGCATCCTGTGTGCAGCTCCTGGGTCTCCTGTCGGCAGAAGAACTTGCAAAAGCATCAGTTCTGATTCTCTTCAATAAAATGTACGTGTCTGTGAGGTGAGCAGGAGTGCAGGTGTGCCCCAGGGCGGAGCTCCTGTAGAGGGTAACCAAGAGGGTGGCGCACTGGGGGGTGGGAGGGGCACAGTGATGGCTAGGGTGGGCTTCTGGCAGCCCACTCTGATATGTGCTGCTTTCACTCCAGTGACCTGCCCTGTTACATGACCATAGAAGAGATGAAGTCGTTAATCAGGCTCCCGGACCTCATTGCTTGTGCCAAGCAGAACATCACCACCTTAGAAATCAGTGCCTGGAAAGGCACTGGCTTGTCAGACGTGCTGCGCTGGCTCCAGGACACCCACAGAACCAATGGTTGACTGCAGGGTGGAGAAGCATGGCTGGCCTGCTCTGTGGCAAGAAGGCAGAGGCGGTACTGCTTGGCCACCGGCTGTCTGTTGCTTTTATAAAAGCAGGCTAAGCCCTGGAAGACGGGTTTCTGTGCTGAGTTGCAGTGATGGATAAACTGAGTCACCCAGGTTACAGAAACTCCTGATATCTGCCCTCTGGCTCCAGGGTTGGGAGAGGAAGACAGGCCTGCCAGGTGGCTTGTGTCCTGTACCATCCTGGGATGGTTTTAGGGGAATTGTTCCCCTCTCCCCAGGACATCTGCTCTCTCAACTGTGATACAAGCTCCAACCTGTAAAGTTTCTGGTACCCTAACGGTGGGATACCCCACAGACAGCGTCAGGTACATGAGTCAGTGTGGTAGGAAAAACCAGGCTTTGGGTTAGAAACAGTAAACATTTACTACTCAGAGGTGCCTCAGTGGTCAGGGATCCCACAGGTAGGCCAGGGTAGAGAGAGGCTCTGATGGGGTATGGGAGGTGCTGGTGAGCTCATGGCCAGACCCTCAGGCCATAGTTCCCCCATGGCCTGCTGTGTTCTCAGCTAAGAGAGCTTGCAGGAAACACCTACATCTATTGCTGGTGCATTTGTGTCCTAGGGCCCCTGTAAAGAATCACCATAAACGGTGGCTTGTAGCAACATAAACTTAACAGTCATAGGATTGGAAGCCAGAAGTCTGAAATTGAGGTATCATCAGGGGTGATCCTTTTGCAGACTCCAAGGGAGAATCCATTCCTTGCTGTGGTTGCTGCATGGTGTCCTTGGCTTGTGGCTTGCAGGACTTGAATCCCTGACTCTTGTCTTTTTTTGTTTTTTTATTATTTTTTTGGTTGTGCTGGGTCTTTGTTGCTGCGTGAGGGCTTTCTCTAGTTGCAGAGAGCTGGGGCTAAGAGTAGTGCATGGGCTTGTTGCGATGGGTTCTCTTGTTGTGGGCTTCCCTCGTGGCTTAGACGGTAAAGAATCGCCTGTAATGCAGGAGACTTGGGTTCAATCCCTGAATTGGGAAGCTCCCCTGGAGACGGGAATGGCAACCCACTCCAGTATTCTTGCCTGGAGAATTCCATGGACAGAGGAGCCTGGGAGCTACAGTCCATCGGGTCCAAAGAGTTGGACACGAATGAGTGACTAATACTTTGACTTTTCTCTTGTTGCGGAGCACGGGGTCTAGGGTACAGGCTTCTAGGGCGTAGTTGTTGCACTCAGGCTTAGTTGCTCCACAGCATGTGGCATCTTCCCAGACCGGGGTTTGAATCCATGTTCCCACATAGGCAGGCAGTCTTACCCACTGTACCACCAGGGACATTCTCTGATCTTTCCTTCTTATGAGGATGTAACAGTGGTAAAGAATCAGACTGCCAATGCAGGAATTGCAAGAGACACAGGTTTGATCCCTGGGTCAGGACGATCCCCTGGAGTAGGAAATGGCAACCCACTCCAGTATTGTTGCCTGGAAAAGTCTATGGACAGAGGAGCCTGGCAGGCTACAGCCCATGGGGTCGCAAAGAGTCAACACAACTGAGCAGCTGAGCACAAACAAGGGCCCACCTTAATCCAGATTGAGTTCATCTCAAAATCCACAATCACATGTACAAAGATTGTTTTTCCAAATCAGGTCCTCTTTGTAGGTTCTGGGGGTTACAACTTGGGCATACCTTTGGGGCCGCTATTAAACCTGCTGCAGTCTAGTAAGAAATCCTCTGCTTCTGAGTGTGGTTGTGAGTTTTCCTACAATACCTTCCTCTGTCTCAGCTGGTGGTCTAGCTCACTGGGCTCCAAGGGCCTTTGGAAGGCCTGTATGGCCCCCTTTAGCCTTGTGGGGACCCAGGGCCCCAACACCCTGCGGTTTCTCTAGGGCCAGAACAGTTCACACTGGCCTGCTTGGGCCACCCCTGTGGTTGTGCTTTGGCCTCACCCACTCTGATCCCAGGGCCAGATGTCCAGGCCCAGAGGGGCCAGGCAGGGGGCTCAGTACACACTCCAGGAGAGTGGGCTGAGGGGTCTGGGCTTCAAGTTGACCTACATCCTCAGCCTGCTTCTGTTTCCCCAGTTGTTCTGAGAAACAGCTCTCAGATGGAGTAAATACTCTCTGTGAAGAGGCCCTGGGGTTGGGCAAGCCATCCTGAACAATCTTAAAGACAGCCTTCCCGAAACCTGGAGAGAATAGCTAGTTTTGGAGGGAGCCGCTGGCTGGCTGCGTCAGTCTAAGGCCGTAGGAGAGTGCTTTGCAGTGTTTGTAACACCTGAACATGGGCGCGGCAGAAGTTTGGAGCCCTGGTGGGGACCATTCTGTGACTGTGACCCAGGAAGGCATGCTGGCTGCCCAGAACCCATCTTCCCATCTGGGATGGAGCAAGGTTCTGAGCTGTTCTGCTGTCTGGAACCTGAGAATCTGGTGAGGGGCTGGTCGTTCTCCCTGGAGAATGTGCCACCTGTGCACACTCCCCACTCGCCCAGATTGCAGGGTGAGCTTCTGAATGCTGCGGTCCCACTAGGCCCCAACACCACCTCCCAAGGTTGGCCATTGGAGGAGCCCATCCATTCTGTTCTCCCCACTCTGCTTTCCCAGAGTCACCTACAGAGCTCGTCGATGCAATGGACCCTGGACCCCCAGAGTCCATGTGGATGCCACAGGGCTCCCTGAAGTCAGTACTGAGTTCTCAAAAGTGCTGATGCTGCCCTCTGGTGTCCTCATTCCTAGACTGGCTGGGAGGGTGGGTGGGCAAGTGGGCAAGAGTCCCCCAGGTATCAGCCAAGGACCATAGCAAAGACTGCCTCCTCCTGGCCCCCACGCTAAGAGCAGGCCTGGAACACTTGTGTCATCACCAAATATATTTTGTATACATTATACTTGTATGAAATATAAGTATATAACAATATGTTTAAGATAATTCAGTTGCCCACCTGTTAAAAATGAGTAAAGTAAAATATTTTTTAAATATCAGTAAAGTTAGACAATTTAATGAATTGTGACTTTCATTCACAAAGTGATAGTTTTTAATATTCAGGAGTAAACTGTCAAGAAATGTATAAGACATAGATGAAGCAGACCACAAACTAGCAGCAAGAAACAGAAAAGATTTATATACACAGTGGTTCTTAAGTGGGACAGTCTGGCCACCAGTGGATACTCTGGAAATATTTTGGATGGTATAGCTGGGGGTGGGGGCTGTGATCCAGCACCTATGTGTATCTATTAATACAAACAGAGAGAACAGGAGAAAGAGAGAATGACATTTATTTTAAGGAATGAGCTCATGTCATTGTGGAGGCTGGCAAGTCCACAATCGGCAGGACTGGGCAGCAGGCTGGTGAAGCAGGTTGACGGGATGTTTATAGTCTGAAGGCCATGGGCTGGCAAAGCCTTCTTTGTGCGGGTGAGGTCAGTCTTTTCTGTTATTAAAGTCTTAACTGAAGTCCACCTGTATTATGGAAGGTAATCTGCTTTATGCATAAAGTCTACTGATGTTAATCTCATCTAAAAAACACCTTCACAGAAACATCTAGAATAATATCTGTCCATCGGTAGACATCACAGTGAGTTCCTTGGTCTGATGAAGTGATGGTCAGCTGCCCAAACTGGTGCAAAATCCTCTGTTGTGATTCTTTCATAGTATTCTGAGCATTTGCATCTACCACCAGGGCGGCAAAGCACTGTCCAGAGTTGGCATCTCTTCACGTCAGAACCCCTTGTAGCCCTGGGTTTCTGGCACCAGTCTGATGTGACCCTGTGCTCAGGGCCTGCCCACCAGTGCACCTGGCACATGAAGATCCATGGTCTCAGTGTCTCACGTTGGCAGACAGGACAATTGTTACTGGCATTTTGGACCTCAGAGGGTGCAAGAGGTCTACAGGCACCTCTGTGATGCTGTGTATTCCAGTCCTAGACCACCACAATAAAGCAAGTATAATAAAGTCAGCCACACACATATCTTGGTTCCCCAGTGTGTAAGTGTGAAGTACTGTGAATATTGCCAAAATGTGACACACAGACATGAAGTGAGCAAATGCTTTTGGAAAAATGACACCTATAGACTTGCTTGATACGGTTGTCACAAACCTTCAATTTGTTAAAAAAAAAAGTTATCTGTGAGGCATAATAAAATGAGGTCTGCCTGTTTATCTACATTCAGCCCATCTCAGTGTTGCTGCAGTGCCCATGTCCACAGATGTCATGGACCCAGGTAGTTATCTCATGGGAGCACATGGGGTATCTTTGTTCCAGCCACCTTCCAAAATTGGAAAGGGGTTCTTCTGATACGCACTGACATGTCCTACTCAACACACCCCTCAAATGGTTATCATCGATTTCCATGGGACTGTGCCCCAAATGGACATCCTTAAAGAGGCCACTGCCCTCCTGCCTGACCATATGGCCAGGCCATTGGCCGCTACCCCAGTCAGTAAAAACTCAAACACAGGGGCTTCTACAGCTCAGTGCTTCATCACTGCTAGGAAAAATGCATGTAATTTAGCCCAAACAAGCTGGTCCTTTTTAACCTATTTCAGTCAGTCTCCATTTGCTGGTCTTTACGTAGAAGCTTTCCAAACAAATGCTGTCCATTCAACTTGGAACTGCCGTTTACAAAGTGAACAGCTCTTTGTTGGTCAGTCGAGAGCAGTTTGTAGGGCACTGTCCAAGTGACTCCCAAGTAGAGTCCAGCACCTCCTCATGGTTCCAGGGTCCGCCCGGATGAAAAGGCTTCCTGCACCTCCTTGCAGTCTGCAGGCAGCTCGGTCTGGCATAAGCCATTTCCACTTCCATGTCTATATGGAAACCTTCTGGGCACTGCCACCGGCATTCAAGTGTTTCTCTGACATTGTCCGAGACATGACAGCTACTGGAGCTTAAGATCATTTTATATCCTTCAGTCACTGGGGCAGCTTCAGTTATTGTCAGGTGGCAAGGTGGTAAACCCCCCTCAAGCAGAAGTTCTCCCATCCAAAGTCCCAGCAGCTGCCGCTAGGGGGGTGCTCACAGGCTCTTGCCCTCCACACAGGGCCACCATGGCACCCAACTTTCTACCCCACACTGGGTTCAGCCACCCTTCAGTTCAGTCACTCAGTCATGTCCGACTCTGTGACCCCATGGACTGCAGCACACCAGGCCTCCCTGTCCATCACCAACTCTCGGAGTTTACTCAAACTCATGTCCATTGAGTCAGTGATGCCATCCAATCATCTCATCCACTGTCGTCCCCTTCTCCCCCCTTCAATCTTTCCCAGCATCAGGGTCTTTTTCAGCCACCCTTACTGGTTTCCATTTAGCATGTCCCGAAGGGCAGTTATATGCCTTCTGTTTTTATAAGATGAGGTGCAAGACTGCACAACTGCCCTCAGGAGCCAACTGCAAGCCCAGGTTGCTACCTCTGCTCTTGACTGACAGCTAGGCTATAAATTGGATTCCCAAGACCGCCCTCCTCAGGTTCAACTAATATGCTAGAGTGGCTCACAGAACTCAGAGACAGTTTACTTACCAGATCACTGGTTATAAAAGAACATTTCTCAGTGATGGGACTCCAGGAAATCAGTTTTTCCAAGTCTCCCTCTTAATTGGTTCAGAGAAACAACTCTCCAGACTGGGAATGAATTTTCTATACTGGAGCTACATTCTCAATGCTCAACCCCAGTACTACTGAACAGTCCCTGCCTCAGAGCTCGATTCCCAATTGTGGAGGTCTCCAATAAACCTCAGCAAATCAAGAAAAAAAGATACTGAACCCACAACACTTAGTGCTCTTCCAACAGGAGTGAACAGATCGTGTCCTTACACCAGACTGGTGGTGATAAAGTGAGGGGGCAGGTAGACACGCTGTTTACAGTGCTGGACGTTATGAATCTGAACACCAGCGTGCAGGCTTCAGTGTTGCTTTCCCAAGTAATGAATTCTCAGCAGACACTATCAGGCAATTATGCAGCATTATGTGGAAAGATATTGGATCCAGGGTTGGTGTCACATTCTGAAAATGCAATCCAGAAAGTGTCCACGCGGCTCCCTCCCAGACGCTCCAAATTGCCTGACAGACCATTCGAGGTTTGGCAAGTGGGTTTCACAGAGCTGCCCACCATCTCATGGGTATAATTCTTGGTATTGGCAGGGCTTCCCTGGTGACTCAGTGGTAAAGGACCCTGCCTATGCTGGAGACACAGGTTCCATCCCTTGGTCGGGAAGATCCTCTGGAGAAGGAAATGGCAACCCATTCTAGTATTCTTGCCCAGGGAATCCCACGGACAGAGGAGCCTGGTGCGCTATAGCCCATGAGGTTGCAAAGAGTCAGACATGACTTAATGACCAAACAGCAACAATGATTTGCATGTTTCTTCATTGGACTGAAGCTTTTCCACCCAGCCAGGCCACTGCCTCCTCTGTGGCTCAGATACCATTGGAAAGGAACACTTTTTGAACTTCATAGCGACTGAGGAACCCACTTTATTGGTCAAGTGCTGTCTATACAAGTCTGTGTCATTTGGCCAGTTCTCATCAAAACCTCCTTAGGTCAGAGTAAGTGCCAATAAGCACATAACCAGAAATTGTGCAGCCCAACAACTATCGCTTGATTCATCTGCTAAAGTAACTTTAGACAGCCACAGAGACTTTGATCTCGTACTTAATGAATAAGGAGGCATTTGTCCAATAGAAAATACAACTACTACTACTTGGATAAACACCTTTGGAGAAGTAGAAACTCAATTACACAAGATGAGGGAACAAGCACAAATTTCACCTGACTCTCCTTGGCCCTTTGATTTATTCAGCTACCTTCAGGTCTAGGGTCATGGTTTAGAACCATCATACAAGCTAGTTGTCATATATTACTTTTGCATTCTGCTTTGCATAGTTTTAGTTTTTTGTTTCTGTTTTTTTTTTCCCATGCTGCATAGCTTGCATGATCTTAGTTCCCCAACCAGGGATTGAACTTGGGCTCTTGGCAGGGAAAGTGCAAAGTACTAACCACTGAACCACCAGGAATTCCCTGTTTTAAAACTTTGTACATGCTTCTGGTCAACCCCCTGCAGAAATGCACACTAAATACAATGATGTTGACTCAGTGCCTTGAGAGGACTACTGATGCCTGTACCTTCTTTACAAGGTATGATTTTAACAGGGAAAGTGGCTGAGAGTTTCTCCTTCTACTTTCCTTGTTACTCAAACGTGGCCGCACTCAGTGTCAATCACTATGCACTTTCTCTCTGATGTGGGACACGATGTCCAGGCAAGGTCCTGGCATTGAGGGACAAAACACAATTCCACTAAAACTGATCAGTGATGCTCTCAAGGAAAGACCCGGATCAAAAGGGAGGGGGAAATGTGGAAATGAGCAAAGGAAAGCTCAATCAGAATGGGGTCGGGAAGCTCTGAAGGGAAGGCTCTCTCATGCATGCATCCCTCAGCACCACAGCTCACAGGCCCAGCAGGAAGATTTCCTCTGATTCAGAAACAAGCTACTCATTGCACCCAATGGAAAACCAGATCCCTCCTCATTTCCTCCTCACTTCAGTTCAGTCGCTCAGTCGTGTCTGACTCTTTGCGACCCCACAGACTTCAGCATGCCAGGCTTCCCTGTCCATCACCAACTTGCCGAGCTTCCTCACACTCATGTTCATCGAGTCGGTGAGGCCATCCAACCATCTGCTCCCCTATTGTCCCCTTCTTCTCCTGCCTTCAATCTTTCTCAGCATCAGTGTCTTTTCCAAATGAATCAGTTCTTCAAATCAGGTGGCCAAAGTATTGGAGCTTCAGCTTCAGCATCAGTCCTTCCAATGAATATTCAGGACTGATTTCCTTTATGATTGACTGGTTTGACCTCCTTGCAGTCCAAGGGACTCAAGAGTCTTCTCCGACACTACAGTTCAAAAGCATCAATTCCTCCTAAAACCTAGTAAAAGCTCACCTTCCCTTTGTCTCCTCCAACTTGCCACACAGTTTGCTTGTTCTGAATTGAAATTCTGATTCCAATAAACTCATTTTGGCCAAAGATCTTATTTCATGCTAAGAGTCAACACCCTTAACGCAGGCTGGATGTCCTGATGGCTGATCCTACCTGGGTTCTATCTCTAGAGGTGACCCGAATCTGGGTGCATTCCTGAGGGGTGATGCCCAGCTTGGGGGCCCATCTCTGAGGGATGACCCCAGCCTGGTCACCATCGCTCATGGGTTAGGTTGGGCCTGATGACATCTCTGATGGTAAAGCCAGCTGAGGCGACTTGACCAGTTTTTAGAGGCACTCCAACAAGGGTCTAAGGAAATATAATTTCCACATTTCATGTGACCAAGGGCAAACTTCCTTCACTATGACCTGTTTCCTCATTCCCAGGTTCAATCCATACTTACAGTGCGTCCAGGAAACACTGGTGTTTCTCAGCGGCTCCACCTCATCCCTTGCTCTCACTGCCCTGCCTGTCTCAGAACCCAATTGTAAGAAGGATGCCAGCACTGAACGAGAGATGCGCTGCCCGCCCCAACTGCCATGTGATGGGGGGTGAGTCCTGGCTACTGCAGCCAGCCAGCACCTGGCTGCTCCATGCAAGGGCTGGGGCCACCCACCATGCAGAAACACTCCCTAGAGAGTGACATCCTGATTCCAGGTACAGCTTCCAGAACTTCAATCTTTTAATTCAAAAATAAACTTCACTGCATAAAATACAAACTTGGGAAAGAGCAAAACAGACCCCATACCACTCCACACTCATTCTCTCAGGCCACCCTGGCCAGCGCTGAGGCCGAGCACTGGCTGAGGTGCCCAGGCCGTCTTTGCTGGCTAGAGGAGCCTGAGCTGTAGAGAGCAAGGCAGCCCAGCGGCTGTCAACCTCCAACAGGGCGATGAGCGCCCTGACCCTGTCCCTCCATGTTCGACTGCTAGCAGCCTGTAAGCCACATCCCCATGCTCTCATTTATATCCCACACCTGAGCAGGAGAATTAAACCCAGGTGCTCTCCTTTGGCACCCGTGGGAGGTTCAAACCTTGCCAGGCCCTGCCCTTAGCAGAAACTCACATGGCTCCTCTGATCACGAGAGCCCTGAGCTGGGCCCCTGTCCTTGCTGTCTAGCCACTCTTGACCTGCTAGAGAGCTCCGCCGTGTCCTCCCCAGAGACCCTGATGATATAAGGACTCAGCCTCCCCATCCGCGGTGTGGGTGGCTTAGTCTTCGCACCCCAACATAAGCTGGGGTGGCGCTGCCTGCCCTGTGGGGACCATGATGACAGTGGTCTAGGTGGCCTAGATGCTGACCCCCTGCCCCTGCCCTACACCAGCCTGCTGTCTGGCTTTGGCTCCAGCCGTGTGGCTCTGTCGAATCCGGTAGAGCCTCGCTTATCGAGTCAGCAGTATCTACAACTCACTGGCATTTAGGGACAGGATTATGGGATTGGCCCTCCCTAAAGTGGCCCTGGGTTGTGTCTCAGCCTGGACCTGTGTGTTCAGAACAAAGCTGCATGTGACGCTAGGCTTAAGGGAACGATGCTGACTGCATCTCACCCAGGTGGTGGCTCCATCTATGGGGGCTCAGGAGACAGATGATGCTCTGTGCGAGATATGGGTCCAGTGGATGGTCACTCCTGAAAGACCAGTCTCTAGGGAGAAAAAACACAGGAGCCCACTCCCCCACCTGAGTCCCAGGATATGTCCTGGGAAAGGACTCTCGACTGTAGGCCATCTGCTTGTCCAGCTCCAGCCGAGGTGCAGCAGCTCTGGTCCCTCTTCATCACAGCTGCGTCCCTGGCTTCTTCCCGGGAGGGAGGTGGGGTGGCTGTGGCGACTGAGTCCCCTGCCGCTGCTGCTGCAGTCTCTTTAGCGCCCTGTAGGCGTTCACGGCCCGCTCCCTCTCCTCCGCCACGATCCTCTGTCTGGCCAGCGAGGTGGTCAGAGGCTGGGACACACTGCCGGGGCTTAAAAGCTTCTTCAGCATCAGTGATTTCTTGCCAGGCTGAAGAACAGAGAGAGGGAGGCTGAGGCACAGGTTCGGGAAGGAGGGGAGGTTAAGGAAGGGTCTCAGTTCAGTTCAGTCGCTCAGTCGTGTCCGACTCTTTGCGACCCCATGAATCACAGCACGCCAGGAAGGATCTAGGTCAGTTCAAAAGTCCAAAAGTCAGTCCGTGAGAACGTGGTGCTCTCCTGTATGCCCTGGACCCTGCAGCATCAAGGGGCAAAAAGGGCAACTCCCGGAACCCTTGCTTACCTGGTCCCTACTCATGCTCATCCTGGGCTTGGCGGTCAGCTCTGGCGGCTGCAGCGCGACCTCACCAAACTTCACCGTGTCTGGAGGGGCAGAGGAGCACAGCTGAAGCCTGCTGCCCACACAAGCCCCGCAGCCCTGGCACCCAGAGCCACTGTTAGCCCACCCACTGACCCCAACACAACTGCTTCCGGAAAAGCTACCTTGGAGCAGCTCCTGCTCTAGCCTCTCTGCTGCCTTCTCCTCCCTCCTCTGCCGAGCCTTGTCCAGTCGCCGCTTCTGGAACCTGGGAAGAGAGCATAGTGCTGCTCTTACTCCTAAACCCTCGGTTCACTGGACTCGGGAAGAGGCAGAGGTCACCCCTGCTCACGAGGGATGATCCACGGCAGACCCCAGGGGGCTACCTCCAAACCCCACGACCTACAGAGAGCACTCCTGAACCCAGCAGACCCTCCCAAAGCTCTAGGTCAAGGGTCCTCAGCATCAGTAGCCCTGGAGCCATCTGACAATGTCTAGAGATGTCCTGGGCTGTTACAATGTGTGTGTGTGGGGGTGCTCTTGGCACCTCATGGGTGGAGGCAGGGTATGCCGCTCACTGTCCTACGGGGCATGGAACAGCCCCCACCCCAGAGAATCACCTGCCCCAAGTGTCAACCGTGCTGCTGGGTCTCAAGGGCCCTGCACAGTAGCATGTGTGATGTGGCTCCTTACCGTTACTGGAATCAGCGTCCAATGAGTGCTGGAGATCACTGTGGCTTTTACTGGTACCTGGGACAGGTTTTGTGTGATGTTATTTTCATTGGTTAATATGAGTATGTGTACTATAAGTGGACACGGAGAAACTCCACAAAGCTGAGAACAATCCAACTTTTACAGCTTTAGGGAAATTTTTTTCTTTCTTTTTAAATTAAGTCCATGCCACATGGCATGCAGAATCTCAGTTCCCCCAAGCAGGGATGGAACTCATGCCCCTCGCAGTGGCAGCACTGGGCTGCCCAGGCAGTCGCTGCTTTCAGAGAAATTTCTGATGAAAGCCTGGCTTGGTTCATGACGAAAGTTTCAGTAGAGGCAGAAACACATCTCAAAAAGCATTTGTTTGCTAAAACCACTGTCCCAGCCCCCACCCACAAGCTCAAGAAGGTATCACATAGCTTGTGTCCTAGACTTCTCCAGGGCTGAGAGTAGGGATGGGCAGCTGGTGGTGGGCTTCCTCCTGGTGCCAGTATCTCCACCAGGAAGCTGAGTCTGAGAGATCACAGAACTTGTCCAAATGACACAGCTACAGGCTCTCAAATCTTTTTGGGGCTGGAAAGGTCAATCCTGGAAACTGACTTCTGTGGGGCAGGAACAGTCCCCCTGGTGGCTTGCAAGCACTCCTGGGAAGGAGCCTCACCTTTTTTCTACTTCCCTACAATGACTGGGCTGGAGGGGACAGCTAGCCCTCGCTTGGCTCCTGGATCCCTTGATGCTTTCCACAGAGAGGCACAGACAAACTCTGAAGGCTAGGCTTTCAGAGTTCTGTGGGTTCAGAGCCTCCCAGGTCAAGAGGCTGAGGTGCAGAGAAAAACAGAGACTGACACCAGGTCCTGCTTGCTCTGAATCATGGGGTGAGGAGGGTGCCCCTTGGCAACAAGATGCTGTCAATGTAGAAGACATTCGAGGAACCCCACAGCCTTGCCTCCCAGCCCCTCCAGCTCCCACTCACGCTTTCTTCCGCTCTGACTTCTCCTTCTTGGGAGCCGCCTGCACCTCGGGCTGTCGGTTGGCTTGGTTCTTGCTGAGGAACAGCACATGCTGGGCCTCCTGTTCCATGCGCCGGACATAGGCCCTGTCGGACTCCCACTTCCTCTGCTTGAACTTGGGTATGGCAATGTCTGGTTCCACCCCCTTTGCTTCCTTCTCCAATGTCTTACTGAAGGCCGCCTGGGCTGAGGACAAAGGGAGACCTCAGAGGGGAGAGTGATGAAGGCAGGAGGGGTGGACTGGGTGGTGCTGGGCTGGTCACCCATGTTCATCTCCCCTCCCCAGGCTGCAGAAAGGGAACAGCAGGCTCATATGGGAACTAAACAATCTCTAAGATGCCAGCTGGGGGCACCCTGGGGTAGCATCCCCACAGCTCACTGGCACACATCAAAGATGTCCTCTGCAGCTCAGCTGAAAAAAGTGATGAGACCTTAAGTGTCCGTCACTAGGTGATCGGCTGAATGAATCCCCTTATGTTCATCCAGAGGTGTCACTGCACAACTGCTGAGGAGAGCTTCGTGGAGTTATGGGAAAGGGCATGGAAAGATCTACAAAATACACTGGAAGGGAAAACCCAGGACACCAAACAATGTACAGAATGAAAGTACAGCTTTTACTAATATGTGAAATGTGAAATACGTATGACTAACATGTGAATAACTAAAATAGGCCTAACATTTCCCCTGGGAAGGTAAAAAGAAGATGAATAGTGGTTTCTTCTAGGGGGAGGGAAAAGGATTCAAAGACACCGCAACTCATACCTTTCAGAACTGATTTCACCATATACATAAGTTTATATTTTTAAAAATAATTTAACCCCCCAAAAGTGCTGACTCTATAGGGCATGGTTCAGAATGTGCCATCATCCATCTGGGTCAGTGACCTCCTCTACCCCTCTGCTTCCTCAATTCTTTACTTCGCTATTGATTTGGCAGCCATCTAACCGCCAATAAAAAGGCTAAGGTTTACAAAGAAATGACAAAACAGCATTGCTGCAAAATCAGTGTCATGTTTAGGAACACATACAGCTATACATGTACACGAAACACAAACACTCTGGACCCAATTCCCCCAGCATTCAGGGAGAGGCTGACAGGTGGGCACCCTACCTGGCCTTGGGGAAAGGGGTGGGACGGGGGGGGGTGTGGAAATGAGCTTCCCAGAGGGTCTGATCAATTCCCTCCATAACCTCTGGAAACCATCCACTTCTCTCCACCATGACTTCTGCACTCTGGTCCAAAGAACCATCATCATAGTAAGGCTGGCCTGCAGTGTCCTCTCACCCCCTCAATCCTTACATAGCAACCTTTTTCTTCAAGTAAATCTGAACCGACTGTCCCCTCTTATGTATCTCCACTACTCTTGGGGGGCAGTGGTAGAAATCAACACTTCCATCTTAGCCCATGAGGCCCCAGGGACTCCTTTTGGAGCCTCACCTGAAACCACCTTGTCACCTGCTGCCACCCACTGCTCTGGCCCTGGTGACACCAGCCTTCAGTCAGCCTTCCACATGCTCCTACACCGTCTGAACTGCCCAAGCCTGGCAGATTTCTTTTTACTTGTGAAATTAAGTGGATTCAAACACACAAGGCTTTATGGCCACCCAGCATAGGCCTGCAGTTACCCTCTTTCTTCCTCTTCTTGTTACTGATAGGATTTTTCATCTCTTGCCGGCTCCTCATAATCTCTCGCAGCCTGAAAGGAATTTCCTGTTCATTCTGGTTCTTGGGCTTGCAATTCACTTTCTTCTTTTCTTTGCTGTGAAGGAGAACACGGGGGTGAGACAGGTCTCAAGTGGAGCATAAACAGAGAAACCGAAGCTCAGCCTGGAGAAAGAAACTTCGCAGGCTAACCTGGCCGCTTTCGGGCGTGCAGGTCAAGGGAGCACGACCTCGTCCTAGCCCGCCCGGAGACTGTCCCTGGACCGGTCTCCCTGCGTGGGAGGACCTGACTTCGTCCAGGATGACAAGACGGCGCCCGGAAGGTGACATGGGCCACACCGGAGACTCCGTCACGCCTCTGCCGACCCAGCTGACCCTCCGGGACGCCCACCGCCCGGACCCGGCAGCGAGCTGTGCCCGGCATGCGGAGGGGCGCCGAGGTGTCTTCAGGGCGGTGAGATCCGCACCCACCTGCGCGGTCCCGGCCGTGGCGCCGCGCGCTGCTTCCCCAACTCTTGCTGCCTCCGGCCCTGCGGTCGCCCTGGTCTCCCAAACCCTGCCGTTCCCGCCGGCACCGCCGCCGCCGCTCCGCGCCGGAGTCCAGCCATCTCTGCAAGCACGGGGTTCACAGAACAGCCACTTCCGCACTCCCGCGCGGTCCCGCCCTACGCCCGCCACTTCCGCTTCCTGCTCCCATCGGCGATGTACAGCTCCCTGACGGGTCGGGATTGGCCAGGGCGGCCGCCTTTCACGGCCGCCTGCAGCGCGTGCGCAGTGAGCCAGGCCGCGGGCAATGCTGCTGAGGGTAACTGGGGGAGGCCGGACGGTGGTTGCCGCTACCCTCGGCGGGGCAAGTACAAGCGGGGACGGAGACGGGGACGGGATGTGTTCGGGAGGCTGGGCCCCATAGGGGCCGAGGAGCCCCGCTCTTCCGGCCGCTGATCAGACCTCGGGGTAGTGCCGGCGGGTTCTGCTCTAGTTACCCCCCTCCAGTACCTGTTGAACAGCTGCTGTGTGCAAGGCCTTTGGGGAAACCTCAGTGAATAGGAGCTGATGCTCCTCGCTGGAGAAGTTAGAGAAATAAAGTTTGGGCCCGTGTTCAGTGCCCTGGAGACAGAGCAAGGGGCCAGGGTGGGGGCTCCAGGTGGGGAGAAGGCTGCGCCCTGGACCTTGGGAATGACTTGGGCTTCTCCTGTGACAGAAGGAAGAGGGATGAAGGGGTGATGCGTTTAGTCAGGATGGTCACGGGAGGGAAATGTGGGAGTAATGGTTGGAGAGGGAGAGGTGGCTGTTTGGCCTGGAGCTCACAAGCCTCCACCCCCGCCACAGTCCTGACCACCAGGCAAAGGCATCTTAGCTGGAGGTACAGTCTCTCCACTCACCATCTGCTGGAGTGCCTGCCTAGTGCCAGGCCTTGAACCCAGCCTCTCTCATGAACTTATGGGTCATCCTCATCCCAAGCATCATGTCCCTTTTACAAATGGGAAACTGAGTCTAAAGAAGAAGTAACTTGTCTAAGATCATGCAGGAATTAAGGAAACTGAGAAAGACATGGAGTCCCCTGCCAGTGACAGGAAGCCAAAGTTTGCCCAGAGCAGGAGGCAGGCCGGGCCTTACCAGCTTCCTAGAGACTCATGTGCTTATCTGCATCCTTAGGGGCCACTGTCCAGCTGGGACTGGTGCCAAAAGCTTCCTGGAGGCGGCAGCCTTCTTCGCAGGATCCAAGTCCGTGAAGCCCACAGAGAGTTTGGGAAGAACCATGTGGAAGTGGGGTCCCAAGCAGGTGCAGCGGGCACCGGGCAGCCCAAGTCCTCCCTGCAGGGTGGGGGCCCCTCAGGACCCCTATACCCACCACCACCTGAGCTCCGGCCACCCACCAACTGCTGCATGAGCGGCTGCCCCAACTGTGTGTGGGTGGAGTACGCAGATGCGCTGCTGCTGCACTATCAGGACGGCGGGGAGCGGGCCCTGGCCGCCCTGGAGGAGCACGTGGCTGATGAGAACCTCAAGGCCTTCCTCCGGATGGAGATCCAGCTCCGCATTAGGAGTGGAGGCTGAGCCACCTGGCCAGACACCCTCACCCTGACACACTCCTCCTCAGGATCCTGCACCGCCCCCTTTATCCACGGCCCGTTCGTGCGGCTGGTGTCGGCAGGAGTAGGAAGAGCTGTTTATTGACTTTGCCTGAGAATAAATATGTTCTCTGTGGTGGTTAGACAGCAGGCTTTTGTGTCATCATCTGTAGGCTTATGTCATATTATCATATGTCCACAGGGCACCTACAGCCTTCACCAATCTGTGAAGGTGAAAATAAACCTGTTTCCTTGACTATTCAAGTGACAATGACCCCAGGGGCCCCCTTCCATGTCCCAGCATCCCAGAAGTCTCACCCACAGGTCAGCTCTGGTCACTGTCCGTGGTGCGGCAGAGGGAGGACCATCTGGTCCTGTGAGGTGGCCATTAGCAAAGCACTGGTGGGCACAAATGCCCACAGATGGCCTGGGAAGCGTCCCATCCATCCAATTGCAGACTTCCAAGCTCTGATACCAGTGGCCTGGACAGACAGGGTTAAACGAATTTATGCCTATTTTATCTCCTCATTTAAAAGAAAAGCTAGGGTTGTGATCCGACTTCACAAAGGAGTTGAGCTGATAAAACAGGCCTTGCCAGGTAGAGGCCTTCAATGTAAAGCCAGCATTTTCCACTAAGGCAGATCTGTGGACAAAAGAATGAAACGACACAGCCATAAGACATGCTGCCGTGCTAATAATGCCTGAGGATACACCCAGTCGTGCCAGCTATCTTGGCCGGCTAATGATGTCATCCAGAATCAGCTTTGGTTTTTTCAGAGAAACATGATAGTAGCAATACAGGTTTGTTACACTTTATGTCAGAGAGCATCTACTTCGATCATACCCTATGGATTTGAAAATGGCCCAGGAAGAGATTTCCTGGGAGACAAAAGCACAACAGACCTTAGTGGGCCTGAGGCCCCTGAAGGGGTCTACAACATAGAGGTAGTTAATCTCAGAGATGTAGGAAGAAGTTACTGTATATTTCTCAATAAAACATATTTATGGAAAAAAAAAAGAAAGATTTTCTATGTGTATATGAACCTGGGGTTGATCTTTGTGAAGTCCCAGGAGGAGGAAGCTGGGGGAAGGCGAGAGATGTAGAAAATGTACCACGTGGTGGGAACAGCAGGTACAAAGGCCCTTGGGTGGAAGGAGTTCCTTAGAACACACAGCAAGAGGGAGGGATGAGAGGTGAGCCCACCGAAGTGAATCAGGACCAGGCTACCTGGCTTTGGGGGCCAGAAAGGGGTTCCTCGGCAGTCAGGACTGAAAGCGGAGAGAGGCCTGAGATGGCAGCCAGTGCCGTGTCATCTTTGCTTCAAAAATGAGCAGCTTCAGGGACTTCCTGGTGGTCCAGGGGTTAAGACTCCGTACTTCCAATGCAGGGGGCCTGGGTTCAACCCCGGATCTGGGAACTAGATCCCACATGCCACAACTAAGAGTTCCCATGCTGCAACTACAGATCTCGCATGCCACAACTAGGACCCAGCATAGCAAATAAATATTTTTTTAAAAACAAGCAGCTACAGGAGAGGCTGGTTGTTCATGATCATACATCCCTTGCCTGTCCTGACCCTGTCCCCAGCTTATCCTTCCCTTGACCGCACCTGAGCCCCTTCCCCCATCTCGGGGAATCCTCGGTAGTGCTACCCAACCCCACAATCTCATTAGTGAGGTGTCAGGCACAATCCTAATCAGCTTACCCAGCTGCAGGATAAATGCCCAGCCGGCACCCTGCTGAGGGAGGCCTGCCACTCACACCCATGGTCCCCTGAGACCTGCTGCCCCAGAACCTGGTGAGTAGCAACCTTCCCAGGTTGCCTTTCCTGGTGGCCACTTACCCAAGGGTGTTAGTGGGTATCTGCCTAGAGGGTGGGGAGCTGGTGGGCTTTTCACCACCATCCTGAGGTCTGGGTCTCTGGGTGGCCACCCACTGCCCTGTTCAGAGAGGACGCCCAGCCTATCACATCCTCTGCTCCCCATGTCAGGTGGTGGTGCAGGCTGTCCCCCAGGCTAGCAGTGGTCTCGGAATCTCAGGCCACACACCCTCCACCAACCTAAATGGGCACAAGCCACAGGCCAGGCTGGAGCCAGGGCAGCTCAGGCAGCGGTTTCCATGGGATAGCATCTGATAGTTGGAGCTCCATCAGGTCTCAGAACTGCCCCCACCAGGCCCATGGCCTGGGACTGGCGAAAGGGTCTGGCTGGGCCCACAGCGTCTGGGCCGTGAGGAGCGGGTGTTGTGGGGTTTGAGCTGCCAGGGCCACCAGACCTGCTGCTGTCCACCTTGGACCCAGTGTAGATCTGGCCCCTGATCCCCGGTTCCTCTCAGGCTGATGCTGGTGCCAGCACAGAGGCCAAAACTTAGGGAGGGGAGGTCCACAGCGGGGCCCATCCAACCCTAGGTGCCCTGGTACTCATGGCCAGGCCTTCCTCACTGGTCTTGATAGAACCAGCTGCCCTTGCCTCCCCACTGGTCTCAGCCCTTAAACTCTAGCAGGCAGCAGGCGGTGGCCCCAGACAGAAGTCAAGCATTGCAGCCCACAAATGGGGGACAAGAAAAGGGGCCACAAGAGGTGGTGCCTGGGGCATCCAGTGCCAGGGTAGCTACGGCTCCTGGCTGTGTCGTGTACTTAGCCCCAGAACCTTCTGGGCTCAACCTCCTGAGAGATTAGCGTCTCCCTCTGGTGCTAATAGGCTTAAAGGAAGGTGAGCTTCCTCTGGCCAAGGTCACCAGGGTTTAGGGCATCCAGGGGGAAGCTCTGGGGGAGAGGAGGAAGGGAGGCCACTCCATGCAGTGGGTTCAAGGACACCAGCAGGTGCTGCTGGCACCTAGCGAGTGGTGGCGGGTGGAGGGGTTGTGTTTACCAGCAGAGGGAAGACGCTGCTGGAACCAAGGCTACACAGCTACACAGTTGGGGGTTTCATTGTGACACAGGCCCCTCCCCTGCCCTCCCATTTCTCAGGCTACTTTTATGCCCCCATAAATGAGGCTGAGGGTTCCACCCCAGAGATTGGGATGGGGAATGCAGAAGGAGGAAGCCATCAGGAGGGTGCCCCTGGGGACCACCCAGCACTCTCACCCCGTTCCTGGTCCTCATTTGGGCCCCAGGTGCAGTTGGCAGAGGCTCCCCGGGGCAGGGGACTGCCGTCCAAGTCCTACTGGGGACTGGTGGGTCTCATATTGCAGGGTTTCCTCTGCTCCAGGGAGTTGAGACCTGCGAGGAGGGTTGGAAGCAGGAGGGCCCAGAGTGTGAGGGAGTCCAGAAGCTGAAGGTCGCTGCGGGATCTCTGCCAACCTGGCCATGAACCTGGAGCCACCCAAGGCCGAGATCCGGTCGGCCACCAGGGTGATGGGGGGACCCGTCACTCCCAGGAAAGGGCCCCCGAAATTTAAGCAGCGGCAAACCAGGCAGTTCAAGAGCAAGCCCCCCAAGAAAGGTGTCCAAGGGTAAGCAGAGCTGTGGGAGGGGTGGCTCTGAGAGGGGGGTGGAGGGCCCACCAGCTGTACAGGGGGGAGGGGGACTGCACTGCGGGGGGGGGGCTGGGTGGGGCCTCAGCCACCCTTTTCTGGTGGAAGGCGATCTCATCCTCCTAAGTGGGTGGGGCAGTTCTCGGGGGCCTGAGCCGGCCTGTCTCAGGGTCCCCGTTCCCTGGGGACAGGGAGGGGGGTCCTTTTTAGCTGTCATTGCTGAAAGGTCTGGAAAGCACACCCACCCACACTGTCACCCAGACACTCAACCAGCACCCCACTTACTGATGTGCATCTCTGCACACGCAGCCCTATCTGTACACACCTAGGACACACTCAGACACACCACATTCCCAGGAACCTGCACTCAAGTCCACACACGCCCCCCTCCCCCCTCTTCCTGGCCATCGGCCCTGACTGCTCTGTCCTTGCAGGTTTGGTGATGACATCCCTGGAATGGAAGGCCTGGGAACAGGTATGACAACCACAAGTGTCCACCTAGGTGCCCCCACTCGCCCAGCCCCCCACCCCAGGCAGAGGGCACCTCCCCCTAGCTGTGCTTCATTCCCTTTCCCGACTGCAAGCTTCAGACACCACCTGAGTGGGGTCATTCCTACTCAGTGGGTGCTTGGAGGGGCTGGGAGGAACAAAGCTCTTGCTGTCCCCACCCCAACCCCCCCTCACCAGCAGCAAGGCCCACCTTGCGCCCCGCCTCCTCCAGGCCTGCTGTACCCACTCTCTTCCTGGGCAAGGCACCCATTTGATACCCCCCAGAGGTGATGTGTCCTGAGAGGAGGGCTCTACGCTCAAGGACCTTGTACTCTCACCACTGGGGTGTGGACAACAGGGCCCGGAGGGCATGGCGGCACTGGGGGCCATGGGACCCTCAACCTGCTGCCCCCTTGTCCTGCAGACATCACCGTCATCTGCCCGTGGGAGGCCTTCAACCACCTGGAGCTGCACGAGCTGGCCCAGTACGGCATCATCTAGCCCTGGAACCCCGCCCTCGGCCCCTCTACTCTGCTGCCCACCCTGACCCCCTGCTCAAGATTTCTGTGAGGAGAGCTGTGCCCCTGGGAGGTCCAGAGTGTCTGGATTGTGTCTGGAGACCCTCACAGGGCAGCAGCCTAAAGCCTCCTGGACGCTAGTTACCAGGAGCCCACCAGCTCCTTTCAGGGCACCCTCTCGGGGCAACCAG
Organism: Bubalus bubalis; assembly: GCF_019923935.1. Lineage (NCBI taxonomy): Eukaryota > Metazoa > Chordata > Mammalia > Artiodactyla > Bovidae > Bubalus > Bubalus bubalis. The sequence continues at coordinate 12,063,164 of NC_059159.1, read as the reverse complement.
GCCCTGCTTAACTTCCAGAAACACTGGTCCACAGACCCTCTCATCCCCAGGCTGGAAAGCTAGGGCAGGCCTCCCATTGGTGTCTGCCACACCCCGCCTCCTGGCCTGACTGTCTGGGGCTGAGAACGGGCTCCCCTCACTAGCCTTTCCCAGTTGAAGCCGTTGGGCCAGCAGGTGAATGCCAGGAGTCCTGCAGGCGTCAGACAATGAGAACCCCCTGGACCAGTCACACCAGTAGGAAGCTTTCCAACGTGGCCCATGCTCGCTGTCCTGTTTCAAATAAAGTTAGCCGTGCTCCCCACCACTTGTCTGGGGTGTGCTGTCAGTGGGGACAGGGCCCGAGGATAGCATCTGTTCAGTAGGAGTGGATGGCGCAGGCGCAGGTGGCAGGGATGGGGGGGCCTTGGCCAGGCTGAGGGGAGGAAACACGTCGGGTGCTGTTAGAAGGCTCCTGAAGGCTGGATTGGGGCAAGGCGGGCAGCCTCACGTACTCCAGGGACGGGAGCTTGGGTTAAGGGGAGAGAAAGCCTGTTTGCTCCCCACAGGTGAGGAGACAGGTGCAGGGAAACTGGGCCCCCCTGCCCACCCTTAGTGTCCACTAAAGCCAGACAGATGCCCACCAGCAACTCTGCAACTCCACTCCTGACCCCACAGCGGGGCACGCTGTCATATATACACATAGACCTGCACAAAACTGTCCCTACTAGCGGTCACCTTCTGGAAACTGCCCAGGTGCATGTCCACACGGACGTGGGGCTCTGTTCACACAGCAGTGACTGGGCAGTGACTCTCAAGAAGGGGGCCCCATGATCCCGTCTATGTGAAGGTCGGAAAAGCCATGAGAGCTGAAGGTAACAAAGGTCCAACAGGGGTGACCTTGGGTAGGGGACAAAGAACTCTGCTGGAGCTGGAGCTAGACCTGGTAGTGGTAGGGGATGCACAGGTGTGTAGGTGAGTAAGAAGCCTCACGCCGCCCACTTAAGGTTGGTGCAATTTACTATATGAGTGATACATCGCAATAAAACTTACACTCTGCCAAAAAAACAGACTCTGGAGGGAGAGGCCTGAGCCTCAACGGACAGGAAAGGGGGAGATGGCCCCAGAGGAGTGCAGGTGCCAGGCTATGGTGAAGACATGGGGCTTCGAAGGCTGGGCTTGGAGGTGGGACTTGGAGGCGGTTGGGAGCGGAGGTCAGAGGTGAAAATTGGAAGTGAGAGTCAAGGTGAAATTCACAGCTGGGGGCTTGGCAGCAGGATTTCATCCAGTTCTCGCCCCCCGCTCTCCCTGCTGGCCAGGTGGCTTTGCCTGGCACCCTCCGTGGGAGGCAGATGCTGGCCAGGCCGTCGTCAAGGTCTACTTACACTTGGAACAGCAGCGTTTGCAAGCAAGCAGGCAGTGTGAGGGAAAGGGAACCCTGGGAAGCTGGAAGTCAGTAGGTGGAGGTGGCCTGAGGGTTCAAGCCGTGTGTCCCTAAGCACCCAGGCAGGTTACTCTGACATCTGCCCTGGGAGGGGAGGGGAGGCCTGCGGCCCCAGACCCCATCCTTTTGGGGTCTTTTGTCCCCCCAGCTGGTCAGACCGGGACCAGTTTAGCAGAGGGCGGGACATTGGGTCTGGGGTTCCTCCGGACAGGCCCCCACTCCCTGCTACCCCCTTGTGGACAGTCAGGGCCCTCACCAGCTGGATGGCCAGCAAGAGCTCCATCCCCTGGACCAGCACGGCCACGATGGCATAGCAGCCCACAGTCCGGATGTTACTGCGCAGCCACTGGAGGAGTGGCGGGCCACAGCCCTCCAGATGCACCACCCTCTGGGCCGCGTCCTCGTCCAGGCCCAGGGCCCCGAAGCCGCACTGGTCATTGACAGAGGCTCCGCCTTCCCAGGGGTCAACGCAGCAGGAGGCAGGAAGGCTGCAGGCCTGGACCCCGGGGGAGCTGCAGTTAAAGTACCTGGAAGGGCACACAGTGTCAGTCTGGAGGGCAGGTCCCCTGGTCTGGGACCCCAGTGTGAACTGTCTCTTTGCGGTTGCTTAGTCACTAAAGTTGTGCTCGACTCTTTTGCAATCCCATGGACTGTAGTCCTCCAGGCTCCTCTGTCCATGGGATTCTCCAGGCAAGAATACTGGAGTGGGTAGCCATTTCTTTCTCCAGGGGATCTTCCCTACCCAGGGACTGAACTCGTGTCTCCTGCATTGGCAGGCAGATTCTTTACCACTGAGCCTCCCAGAATGTCTCCTACCCACCTCCAAACTTCCATGGCCACACACATGCATAGGCACGCAGGCATGCACGTGTGTATGCATGCAAGTACAGAGGCATGAATGCACACACACACACATACAGCATGAATCCACACTGGCATGCATGTATAGAGGCACACACATGGACACCTGTGCGTGCGCGCATGCACACACACACACAATATCCAGTTCTCTATAATTCATCCCACACCAGGCAGGCCTCTGCACATGCTTCTTGGCTAGAAGGCACACACTGCACAAGACGGTTGGAGGGAGCCAGCGTTTGATGGGGGCTGGAAGGAAGACGGCCTCGCCCCACAGATGCTGCTGAGTTAGTCTGAGCAGCAGGGTTGGAGCCGGAGAAGGTGGGTTGAGGACTGGCAGAGGCTTTTGTAGGGATCAGTGGGTTGTGGTGGGGGTGTGAGGGGCCACACTGGACAGCAACAAGGGACAGGAGGCTTGGGAGGAGCTCACAGGGCCTGGAGGGAGTGTCGCTCTTATCACCTGCTTCAGGCAGCCCTCAGGTGCCCCTGGCTTTGATTAGGCATCTAGTCAAAGCGTCCAGGGCCCTGTGAGCTGCAGGCTCATCCCTCACCACCCCCCGCCCCATACAGGCACAGTCTCATCTCCTTGAAGAGTGGGCTTCACTAAGGCTGGGGCTTGGAAACTGGTAGGCTGGGTGAACATAACAACACCAGAAAGGGCTGCCACCAACCCAAAGTCACACATGGCCACCCAGTGAGAACAAGCCTTGCGAGTGCTTGTAGGGTGCCTGGTAATCAGAAGGAAGGGCTCAGCACATCTCAGGGAGTCTCAGGTACAAGTGGCTGGTTTTCAAGAGTCTCCATGTGACTCTAAACACACACACATGTACACATACATACACACATGGTAGATGGAGAACCGTGGAGTCATAGTCTAGAGGGATGTCCTGGATTAACCTAAAGTGAAAGTGAAAATCGCTCAGTCATGTCCAACTCTTTGCGACCCCATGGACTACACAGTCCATGGAAATCTCCAGGCCAGAATACTGAAGTGGGTAGCCTTTCTCTTCTCCAGGGGATCTTCCCAGCCCAGGGATTGAACCCAGGTCTCCCACATTGCAGGCGGATTCTTTGCCAGCTGAGCCACAAGGGAAGCTGGTGCTGGTTTAGTCACTAAGTCATGTTCGACTCTTGCGATCCCATAGACTGTAGCTTGCCAGGCTCCTCTATCCATGGGATTCTCCAGGCAAGAATCCTGGAGTGGGTTGCCATTTCCTTCTCTAAGGGAAGCCAGATTAACCTAAAAGTTATTTTCAATTGACACTGAGATGTCTTGTATGATGTCCTTACTGGAAAAAACAAAACAACAATCTCCAAAAATGATTTTCTACGTCTGCCAGCTGAGTTTCTCTGTTAACATCCCTGCGTGATCACGTGGCCCTAGCTGGGCCCGAGCGTGTACATGTGCAAATGTGCCTGTACGAGCGTGTGCACACGTGTGAGTATATGGGTGAGGAGCCTGTACAGGTGAGTGTGTGTACAAGTGAGTATGGGCATGTGAGTGCGGCCCGCCCCCTCTCCAGCCCTCCTCCCTCGTGGGCTCCAGGACTCACAGGTTCCGCTGCCAGTCCTGGTAGGAGGCCGCCCCACAGCACTGCAGCCCCAGCTGGACTTGGTCGATGAGGAAGCACAGGTCTGGGTCGTCTTGGTAGTGGGTGATGGCCAGGTGCAGGACGTGCTCCAGGCCATCCTGTAACTGACCCCAGAGGGCCACCACCAGGGCCCCCACCACGGCCTCCAGCACCAGGAAGGCAAGGACCCCCCCGGAGAAGCAGCGCAGCAGAAAGGTGTTCTCACAGAGGGCACCCAGGCAGCCCGCCAGGCTCACCACGCTGACCGCCAGCCCACCCAGCACCAGTCCCAGCATGGGGTCTGCGGGCAGGGGGGACCCCCAACTACTCCCCAGAGACCCCTTGACAGCCAGGCCCCAGAGCCCGATGGCCAGGGCCAGCAGGCTGAGCAGGGAGAAGAGGAAGTTGGACAAGAAGAGTAGGCACTTGAGGCAGCTGCTTTCTGAGGGGAGCAAGCAGGCCAGGAACCCCCCAAGGCCTGCCCTCCAGGCCGGGTCCTCCCAGGGAGCTAGTCCTGGGCGACTGGAAGTGAGGGGGCTGCTCCCGGCGAGGGGTGATTCCTGACCTCCAGACTCCTGCAGAGGAAGAAGCAACAGGGAGGTCTCACCGTGCGACCCCCTTCACTCAGACCCTGTGACACTCAGCTGGGAGCAGGGTTAGACTCTTCAGGGGGAGGAAGCTGGACAGCGGAGGTGGAAGGGGGCGTTCAGAGACCCTAGAAGCTCGGGGACATGGGTGTGGCCAGGAGACCAGGGCTCTGTGGGATGCAGGGCCTCCCAAAGACTCCACCTTGCCCTCCAGGAGGACACTCAGCCAAGTTTGGGGGCCCTGACCTTACCCAGGTAAAGAATAACGGTGTGCTAAAGGTTGGGGGTCCCATCCTCCTGTCAGTTCCCCAACAGAGGCCTGGATCACTGATCATGAGGTTGGGAGAAGCTGCCAGTTTCATCGATGGAACTTCGTCCCTTGACGGACAGTCTCCACCTCAGTTTTGCCTGTTCCCCAACCCCTCCACTGGCAGGCAGGTGTGGGAGGGCTTCTGCCCCATCTCTGTAGGGGAAGGGGCAGCAGGCCCTTGAAGTCTGGTTGTGGGAAGAATGAGGAAGCTAAGACCCCAGGCCTGGGCAGAGTCCCCAGTTTCCCAGGAAGAAATGAGCCCTTTACCCCCCACCTGTCTGATTGCATCAGAGCAGAGGAAAGAAGGGTTATTGATCAGCATCCCCCAGACCTCACGTCAGTAAAAGCAAAAGGACAAGCTGCCGACGACGTTGGCCTTCAGCCCCTTCTGCACTGAGCCAGAGCCCACCCTTCCATCACCCAGATCCACAGGGAGACCTGCCAGATCTCCTGTCTAGGGGCCATACGGGGCTGAGTGGATGGCAGCCTTAGACAGGGGGCAACAGGGAGATGAGAAGGCCGATGGGGGCTGGGTCACAGGTGGGTGGGGGCAGGGAAAATGTGGCGGTGGCCCGATGGGTGATGGCCCCTGGGTGTGTGCTATCCTTGGGGTGTGGATGCACCCCACACCATGTTAAACACAAGGGCAACACTGGGTCACCTTTCAGGGTCGGAACTGGGTGCTGGGGGTGGTTCAGGCACCTGATTAGTAAAGCACCACCCCAATCTTGGCAGCAGGGCATCCGCCTCCCCAGTACACAGTGGGGCTCTGGGTGGGGTCGGAGAGAGAACACCCCCAATCCTGGCAGTCATTGCTTACCTGGGACAGCAGGGGGCTCCTTTCCCCCTCCTCCATCCTTCCCCAGGACAGGTGTGCTGAACCCTGCTGGCTTCTCTGGCTGGGACACCAGGCCTGATGTTGCCTGTGGCCTTGGCCGCTCTGTGAGCTGTGAGCCCCACCGGGATGCCGTGGTCACGACCAGATCATGTGAGGAGTCATATTTTAGGGCTTAACACAGCCTCTGCTTGTCGAGATGCAGAGAATTCTTCCTGAGCCCAGATTCTTGGCCTTGCTCTGTGCAGGCATGACGTGGGAGCTGTCAGGGGGCTGGCCTCGTGGTCATCGCCAGAGGGTCCGGGTGTGGACAGCCTGGCAGATTCAGTGCTGCCCCTCAGCTCAACTGGAGGATCAGATCCTGGGCCCCAGTAATAGCCTGGGAGACCAGCCCACAGCTTAATGCCAGTTTATCCTCTGACTTATTCACTGAAAGAAAGAAATTATATATATATATATATATATATATATATATATGTATGTATATATATAATGAATATGAGTTTGAGAAAACTCCAGGAGATAGTGAAGGACAGGGAAGCCTGGTGTGCTGCAATTCATGGGGTTGCAAAGGGTCGGACACAACTTAGCGACTGACCAACATAATTATATACATACATATATAAATGCTGCTGCTGCTGCTGCTAAGTCGCTTCAGTCATGTCTGACTCTGTGCGGCCCCATAGACGGCAGCCCATGAGGCTACCCCGTCCCTGGGATTCTCCAGGCAAGAACACTGGAGTGGGTTGCCATTTCCTTCTCCAATGCATGAAAGTGAAAAGTGAAAGTGAAGTCGCTCAGTCATGTCCAACTCTTAGCAACCCCATGGACTGCAGCCCATCAGGCTCCTCTGTCCATGGGACTTCCCAGGCAAGAGGACTGGAGTGAGGTGCCATTGCCTTCTCCCCATATATAAATATATACATATAATTACGTGTGTTGTGTGCCTAGTTGCTTCAGTTGTATCTGACTCTTTGTGGCCCCATGGACTGTAGCCCGGCAGGCTCCTTTGTTCATGGAATTCTCCAGGCAAGACTACTAGAATGCACAGCCTTTCCCTTCTCCAGGAAATCCTCCCGACCCAGGGATTAAAGTCCAGTCTCCTGCATCCCAGGCAGATTTTTTACCGTTTGAGTCACCAGGGAAGCCCATAATTATATACAAATGTATGTATGTATATTTGAAGTGCCTTTTTATTTTCACATGTCACTGGGTAAATTATATCCTTCTTGGTTTTAAGGTACCCGGCATCCCTCACCCTCTGAGTTTCTCAGCAGCAGGACTTTGTCAAGGTCACTATTGGGCCCTAGAGCTCGGAAGGACCCTGACCATACAGCACAGAACAGACAGAGGTGTGCTCCAGGCTCCCTGAGCCTGCATCATCTGCCTTCTCACCCTGCCTGCCTTGCTTGGATGCAGTGGGAAGACTGGCTCAGAGCAGGACCCTACCCCCACCAACTCTGCAAGACCCTGGGCATGAACCTCCACAACTCCTGAGTCCAGCTTATGGACTGCATGAGACTATGATGTGTGTGGATACTGCTGTTGGCTGCTAGAGCCCTGAGACCGTGGAAAACAGAGGCTGCCAGGACCCCTCTGCAAACACATTTGCATGGCAGGAGAAAGGGTGGTCTCTGGGGGGTTTGTGTGCCCTGTCCTGTCTCCATCATCCTCCCCACTCCTTTTCTCAGCTTCTGCTGTTTGATGTTTTAGCCCATCTCTTTTCCTTCCTTACTCACCACTTTACAATCCAGACACATGGGCTGCTTGCTGGGCCCTGATCAGCCTGGCACGGATGGTCCCTGACCTATGCCATCCCCTGAAATCTCTTCCTGGTGTCCAATTCCAGACTAGTATGGCCCAGGGAGCACTTTTTATTTTTATTTGCTTTATCTTGTCCTTTAAAATATACATATATATATATATATATACACACACACACACACATACTTTATTTATACTTGGTTGCTCTGGGTGTTTGTTGCTGTGTGGGCTTTACTCTAGTTGCAGCAAGCAAGGGCTACTCTCTAGTTGTGGTATGCAGGCTTCTCTTTGCAGTGGCTTCTCTTGTTGCACGGGCTTCCCTGATAGCTCAGTTGGTAAAGAATCCACCTGCAATGCAGGAGACCCCGGTTTGATTCCTGGATCAGGAAGATCTCCTGGAGAAGGGATAGGCTACCCACTCAAGTATTCTTGGGCTTCCCTGGTGGCTCAGCTGGTAAAGAATTCGCCTGCAATGCAGGAGAACTGGGTTCGATCCCTGGGTTGGGAAGATCCCCTGGAGAAGGGAAAGGCTACCCACTCCAGTATCCTGGTTTGGAGAATTCCATGGACTGTATAGTCCATGGAGTCATAAAGAGTCGGGCAGGACTGAGCGACTTTCACTTTCTCTTGTTGCACAGGAGCACGGGTCTAGGACACATGGGCTTCAGAAGCTGTGGCTCCCAGGCTCTAGAGCACAGAAGTTGTGGCATGTGGGCTCAGTAGTTGTGGCTCTCAGGCTCCAGAGCACAGGCTCAAGAGTTGTGGCACATGGGCTTAGTTGCTCCTCGGCATAGGGGATCTTCCCACACCAGAGATCAAACCTATGTCTCCTGCATTGGCAGGTGGATTCTTTACCACTGAGCCACCAGGGAGGCTCCCATCTGTGTTTTTGCTTCAGGTTCCTCACTAGGGGCTCCCATAATAACTACTCCTTGGAGCCCAGCCTAAACTTGGGCAGAGGGCCAGCTGAGTGTTAAGCCACTGAATTTTGGGAGGGTTCATTACACAGCAGCATTGTGAGCACAAATGACTGACACAGAGTTTATTCTCTGTCAGGGACTGGTCTGCAGTGCAGAGCCCTGCAGTATAGAGTGATGAAAGTTGATGATCCCCCATCATTAGGTGCTTGCATTCAAGTACAGGGGAAGTCAGACAGTATGTGGAGAAACAAGCAAATATGTGCTCTTTTATATGGTCACGAGTGTCATGAAGCAAGGAAAGGAAATAGTGGTGATGTTGTCTTATATAAGGTGATCAGGAAGGCCTCACTGTAAGGCTCTGGTTCCTAGGTATACACCCAGAAGTATTGAAAACAGGGACTCAAACTAATACATAGATATACAGGATCATAGCAGCCAAAAGATGGACACAACGCAGGTGTCCATCAATGAAGAATGGACAAACAAAATGTGCTCCATACATGCCATGGAATATGTGTGCACGTGTGTTTAGTTGCTTCAGTCATGTCTGACTCTTTGTGACCTGATGGACTATAGCTCACCAGGCTTCTCTGTCCATAGGATTCTCCAGCAAGAATACTGGAGTGGGTTGCCAAGCCCTCCTCCAGGAGATCTTCCCAAGACAGTGATCAAACCAGTATCTCCTGCAGCTCCTGCACTGCAGGCAGATTCTTTACCACTGAGCCACCAGGAAGCCTACCATACTCAGCCATAAAATAGAAAGAAGCTCTAACACAGGCTACAATACGGATGAACCTTGAAAGCATGATGCTCAGTGAAAGAAGTCAGACACAAAAGTCCACATATTATGTGATTCCACTTGTAGAATAGGTAAAGCCATAGGGACAGAAGGTAGGTTAGTGGTTGCCAGTGGTTGGGGAAGGGGGAAACGGCAGCCACGGCTGAATGAGTGGGCGGTTTCCTTCAGGGGTTGATGAAAACTTTAGGACTAGATAGAGAAGGTGATTGTTCAACATCGGGAATGCACTAAAGGACAGTGAGTTTTCCCCTTTAGAATGGTTAACTGTATGTTCTGTGAATGTCATCTCAATTTAAAAAAAGAAAAGAGGGACTTCCCTGGAGGTCAAGAGGCTAAGACTCTGTGCTCCCAATGCAGGGGGCCCAGGTCCGATCTCTGGTCAGGGAACTAGATTTCACATGTCACAAGTAAAGAGTTTACATGCTGCAACTAAAGATCCTGGCATGCCAGGATCTAATACCCCTGGTACTGCAACTAAGGCTCCGTACAGCCAAATAAATAAATAAATATTTTAAAAATTTTAAAAAAAGGAAAAGAAAAGAACAAGAGGACTGAGAAGAACCTGAAGGAAGAGAGGGAACGAGCCTCATAGATTTTCTTGGGACAAGGCCCCTGTGAGGATGACTTTAGGAAGGTCACCCAGGAGTGTCTCAGGATCCAGACCTGCAATGGAAGCAGCATGGCACAGGCGGAGGGAGAAGGTGAGCAATCAGACAATCCCAATAAAGGCCTCAGGGATCCTCGCAGCTGGGATGGCCTGCAGAATTGTACCAGACCGAGACATGGGGGTGGGCCTTGCTAACCATTGCTGTTATTGGGCATGAGCTGCCTGGGGGACGGGACTGTGATCTGGAGTAAGCTAAGTCCCCAAAGGGGAGCTCAGCCAGCGCTGCCAGCAGCTTTGGTCCTGAGTGGGGGTCTGGGCAGTGCCTTCGGCACACGCCAGGCTGACGTGCAGGAAGAGCGTTTCGGGCACATGTAGTACCTTAGGTGGGAACAAGCCTGGAAAGTCTGAAGGATGGCTGTCTTCAAATTTTTCTCCAAGTGAGATGAGGAGATGACAGGTGTTGAGTAAGGTGCATCCAATTTGACAAAAGGACCACTCAGGCTGCTGTGCTACGGGCAGAAGGTCAGGGATAGGACGGGAGCTGGAGGTCAGGTTCGGTGTAGCCAGACCGTGGCTCGTCTCTTCCTCAAGGAGGACACGTCCGGCCTCATCAGTTACTGCATCAGGCTTCAAAGCAGGCTCTCAGGAAGATGGCTGTCACCTCTCTGGCTCCATCTCAGCCCTGTTCTGATATTGGGTAGCCTTTGGATGAAAGTGTAGTCACCCCCACTTTTATGGGCTGAACTGTGTCCCCCTCCAAATTTCTGTGTTGAAGTCCAAACCCCAGGGCCTTAGAATGAGACTTTGAAGGTAAGGCCTTTAAAGAGGTAGTTAACTTAAAATCAGGCCATTAAGGCGGGCCGTCCTCTAATGTCCTTATAAGAAAAGGAAACTGGGACACAGAGAGACACCAGGGATGCACTTGCACAGGGGGAAGACACAGGACGAAGACGGCCATCTACAAGCCCCGGAGAGCGGCAGCAGAAGAAACCAAGCCTGATCTCCAACTTCCGGCCTCCAGAACTGTGAGAAAATAAGTTTAAGCCACTCAGTCTGTGGTATTTTGTCATGGCAGCCCCAGAAATATAACTACTAATACAACTTTAAAACGTTAATGTAATACCTTCACAGTCACACAACGGAGATTAAAAGGCAAACGGTGTAAAGGAGAACAGCATGTCTGTCAATGCTTGGACGTGACCACACCAGGAGACGTCACCACCAGGACGCAGTTTTGTCCTTCTGTGTGAGGGATGCAGTCAGTATGAGAAGCATACTGTATGAGAAGCAAAAAGAGGCCGTCTTGTACAAGAAGAGCAGGACAGGGTGAGAAAGCAGGATGTGTGTCAGCAGGATAAAAACCACACACCTTGCCCCTTGATAGGAGCAACCCTATCAACTGTTCCCCCAACGTTTGTCCCGCGTCCAGCCCCCTCATGGCCACTGTGTTCTGCCCTCTGAACTAAATAAAGCCTCAGTCTCCCCAAGGGTCTCCCTGATTCTCCTCCTGCACTATTCTCTATTCAGTTTCTAGAAGAATCCTACAATGTTACACAGCGCATGCTTCCTCCACTCTCACCTCCCCAAAGACCTCCCGAACACACTTAGAATAGAATTTCCGTGTGACCAGCAAGGCGCCCAGTTCGAGCCCACCTGTCGGTGGATGAGATGCGCTCCGATACTTCCATCTGGGCTGCAGCGCAGTGTCTCTCCACCGCATGGTCAGCTGGGGGCGCCCCTCCACGCAGACCCCAGCGCGGGGCCGCCCTGCGCAGGCGCGGGCCGTTGGTGGGGCCGGAACCTGATTGCGGGGCCGGAACCTGGTTGCGCGGCCTCGCGGCCGGGGGGAGCGCGTCGGGTGAGGCACAGGACGTCGCGGCGGTGGCGGCCGGGCGGCGAAGCTGGAGCGGCGGTGGCGGCGGCGGCGGGAGGCCGGGGCCGGGGCTGAGGCCGGGGTCGGGGCTGCGAGGCCCGTGGGGCGGCAGGCGGCGGCAGCCCGGGGCCCGAGCCCGGACACGGGAGCGGCCACCATGGCCGAGAGCATCGTGAGTGGGGCGGCCGGGCGGGAGGGCGCTGGGATGAGGCAGCATATTTGCCGGCGCGGCCTGCGGAGAGGCGCAGCGGCCCGCCCTCCTCCTCCTGGGCCGGCCAGCCGGCTGGGCTCCCGACCTCCTCTCAGCTCCTCCCGTCCCCGGCTGGAGTGGGAGGCCGGGCGGTCTGAGGGTGTGGGCTGTGCCGGCCGCTCTATTCCTGGTCGTGGGGTCTCGCCGGGCGCGCCTAGAAGAGGGGCTCCGGGTTGCCGGGGGCTAAGACCCCTCCTCGTCTCCTGTCCGTCTTTCCTGCCTCCTGCCGTCGCCCCAGTGAGTGCCTTCTCACAGGTCACTAAAAGCGTTTTCTACAAATGGGGACCCCCTCCCCGCTAGAGGAAGCTGCGAAGAAGGGAGACGGTGGACTGGCGGATGGCAAGGAGACCTTGACAGCTACCTGTCTGTAAAGGGATGTTAGATCTCATTTTGTACCCGAAGTTAGAGATTAACACACGTCCCCTTAAAGTTTTTTTTTTTTTTTTAAGTGAAAATCAGAAAAAAACTGGCCGTCTCTTAACTTGAGAAAAGTTCCTCTCAGAAGTCAGTGTAGCCGGAAAAAAACCCAACAGACCAGCTGAACAGAAGAATTTTTTGGTTAACTTTAAGGACCACTTGGAATTTACTGGGGGAAGCAAAAGCAGTGTGGGGTGGCAAGTCATGTTCAAAACTTGGCCTTGGGAGGGCCTCAAACAGTTTTGCCAGGTGTTGGAATAGCACGCATTCTCTCTGGATGGTCAGGTCTGCAGGAACCTCCAGCTCTGGGACCTTTAGACTTTTCCTCTAGTGAGTCCTAGCTCTGCTCTCTATTCAGGGGCCCTGGCTCCTTCTCCCCGTTTCCCAGCCTAGAGATGAGCAGAGGGAATAAATGGCCCAAAAGAAATGAGCAACTAACTCGTTTTAAAATAAGACTACCACCAATTCTTGGTAACTCATCCTAGAAATAGGTTAAGAGTTAGCACTCAAATATGCTTCCAAACTTTCTCTTGACTGTAGTATTTTTCACTGAATTGAAATACTTGTGGATAAGTGAGTTGTTTCAGAGAAAGCCACTTTTGTGTCTGTGTATAAGGCAAAGCTGTAGTGGATAGCATGGATCTCTTGCAGAATTTCTCACATTGTGAGGAATTGAAACAGATCATTCTGAAATTTATTTCAAAAGTTTATTTACTTATTTAGAAGAAGTCTTCTAAAATTTTTTGTGTAAAAACTTGATTTTTATCTTTCTAATTCTTTGACTCCCCCAAGAAGTATTCTGGGCTCACTTTCTCATAAATAGGGAGACCTAGGTTGCCAAGAAGTTAATGTGTCTCTGTTGCCTGGTTTGTCTTTTCTTGTGTATTTTACTTTATAGCCTGTGTCAGAGGCCAGGCCATAACTTCCCTCAGTATAAGTTATGTTTGTCTTTCGGAGTTAAATACTGAGCTTAGCTTGGAAATCTCGACTTCTGTGTCTTGTTGTAAACGAACAAGTAGAATAACTTCTTAAGCTTTGAAACTCTCCAGAAACATGTAATCCTGACCTTTAACTCCTCAAGGAGTAGAGTGTCATGCTGTTGGTCCTAAGTGAACATTAAAAGCCGCAGTCACTACATCCCTCAAAGAGAAGCAGGGCTCTTGACTGCTTAACCTGCCTCAGTATTGGAGACAGATTGCAGAAACAAATAAGTGGGATGTTACCTCATGTCCAGGCTGTGTATTAAAACATTTTTCTAGATCTTGAATCTAGAGTATACTAGAAATCAAAAGTCAAAAGACTTTTTGTTTGTGGTACACACAGATGAGTGAGAAAGTTAAACAGATGTTATTGAGAAGCAAAAATAAAGAAAATACACTCTTAACAATTGGGATTTCATAAGGACTATTCAGAACAAAATCTTAAAATTGAATACAACATGGGGCGGAAACCGTTTCAGTTAAGCAAAAGTTATTCGATCTCTGGGTCAGGAAGATCCCCTGGAGTAGGAAATGGCAACCCGCTCCGGTATTCTTGCCTGAAAAATTGCATAAACAGAGGAGCCTGGCGGGTTACAGTTCATGGGGTTGCAGAGTCCGACACGACTGAATACACACACACACACACACACACTACTAGAAAATGAGAACACACACACACACACACACACACACACACACACACACATATGTTACTAGAAAATGAGAAAGGACTTCCTTGGTAGTCCAGTAGTTGAGACAGGACTCCTTGCTTCCCCTGCAGGGGGTAGGGGTTTGATGCCTGGTTGGGAAAGTTCTGCATGCTGAGAGGTATGACCGAAAAAACCAAAACAGAGAAAGACAGAGACAAGCTATTTTTTAGGAAATGTAGGAATAATTTTAGGAAAATCTAAATTATTATTATTTAAAGAATATTTGTTTATTTGGCTGCACAGAATCTTAGTTGTGGCATGTGGGATCTAGTCCCCTGACCAGGGATCGAACGCCAGCACCCTACATTGGGACCCAAAGTCTTAGCCACTGAACCACCAGGGAAGTCCCTACAATATTCTTAATTTGTTTGATAAAATAGACCAGATCGAAAGCCATTGTGGCATTTTGTCCTGTATCAATGAAAGCCTTTCAAAAACAGTTGCTTATGACATTCTCATCTGTATAGTGTTGTTTTGAATACAATATACAGTGCAGTGTTGCTGAGAGGAAGAACATGAGTACTTTCTGGCACATTCTGTTCGTGGCTCCTCCCATCCCTCAGGTGGTTGGAACATCCTCTGTCTTGCTGGTGGCAGGGCATGCCTTTTCATGCTCCCCATTGAGGCAAAACCTCGGATGGTTGGCCTGGACATAGCAGCTCACCTTCACTGGGCTTCTATCAGGGTGAAAATCAAGTCCAGAAAGTGCTGCTCTGTCCAGCTGTCTTCCAGACCTGACAACCATTTCATGGCTAGCCATGAAAATACATATATTTAAAACCCTGACAAATTTTACCATGGTATTAAACATCTTATTTCTTTTCTTTTATTCTTTTTATTGAAAGTAAATAACAAATTAGATTTCCTACAATCCTTTAATGTTTTTAGTTTTTTTTCTATTTTGGCCTCATGGCTTGGGGGGATCTTGGTTTCTAACCAAGGATCGAACCTGTGCCCTTGGCTTTCACTGGGGGTCCTAACCCTTGATAGTCTGCTAGGGAGTTCCACGTGGAATTCTGTGATGTTTTAAAAGTAATCTGTATGGATCTGGGAACAAAAATGTTTTTTTAAACAACTCAGTTGTTCATGATTCTTGTTTTTTTTTCCTGCTGATAAAAAAAATATATTTGTGTAAACCTGAAGAGAAAAATGTTGATCTTTCAGATATATTCTTTATAAACAATGGTTAAAAGTTGAGGTTGTAGGAATTCCCTGGTGGTCCAGAGGTTGGGACTTCCCATTTTTACTGCTGAGGGTGTGGGTTCAAGCCCTGGTTGGGGAACTAAAATTCCACAAGCCATGTGGCATGGCCAAATAAATTAAAAAAAAATTGAAGCTGTATTTTTCTGAGTGAAATGATACGAGTTGACTATTAGGGCAGCCCTCTTAGGATGTCCTCCCCTGTGCTGATGACTCTCAGACCTCTGCTTCATCTTCTAGAAACATTGGGTTACAATATGCAAGGGGAAAGGTGAAGTTTGACTCTCTAAGTTTCAGTGACTCATATGCCAAGAGACTGCAGATGTTAGTTTCAGTAATAGGTCAGAACCTTCCAAGTCTGCACAGTAACCACCTTGTTTCATTTACCATAGATAATACGTGTCCAGTCCCCAGATGGGGTGAAGCGGATCACGGCAACAAAGAGAGAAACGGCTGCAACATTTTTGAAAAAGGTACCTGTGGCTGGGTATTGACCTTTCTTCATCCTCCACTGTTCCCTTCCTAGTCTGTACCTTTTCTCTTTCCCTCATTTTCTTGATTCCTCTCCACTCCCAAGTTTAGTCTCTTGCATTGGTTTTCTCTGTCATGATTGGTGGGACTGATACAGGATCAGATGTGTCACAGCTGACCACTGCTTACCATTGCAGGACCAAGGGCCCAAAGGTCAGTGTAAAAGGATTTCATAGGAGAAATATTTGTGAGTGAAAAATCAGAGAGTGAAGAACTTGAATCGTTCTTCAGCAAAGGGGAATTATTAACATGTATAGAATGATCCCACTTTCTTCTTAAAAAATTAAATAAGCTCCATATACAAATCTGTGATGTGAGAATGTGGTTTAAAGAGCATAAGCCAGACCTAAAAGGGGTAGCTCTGGAAGAGGAGGCCAAAGGAAGGAGAGTGGCTTTTGCTTGATGCTTCGTTCTAGAGGTCGGCAGAGCATGGTTCATGGCTCGCCGCCTATTTTCATTGGAACTCAGCCGCACTCTTTGGCTTATGTACTATCTGGCTGCTTTTGAGCTCCAGGGGCAGAGCTGAGTAGTTGTGACAGATTGTATGGCCTGAAAGCTGAATATATTTACTGCCTGGCTCTTTACAGAGAAAATTTGCCAACCTCTATTTTATACATTCTTTATTATTTGAATTTGTTGTAGATAGCTATTAACTTTTATAATGATTTAAAAAGTCACTTTTTATAAGCAAAAAAAAAAAAAAAAAATGGTCACAGACTGTTAAAGCCAGAGGGAATTTTCAGTGTCAGGTAGTCTGATCTTTTTGTTTTCACAAAGATGGAAATTGGAAGTCCAGAGAATAAGGAGATTTGCTGAGGATTACACTGTGATCTGTTAAGGAAGTCATAGCACTTACCTGAGAAGTTTGGTTTCTGAAAAGTAGTTTCTATTCTGATTCCAACAGTGCTGCTTAAGTGACCGTATTTACAAGAATAAAAGAAAGAAAACCCAGGTGCAGTAGACAGCAGAAAAGAGAATTTCTGTGTCTTCAAGGACTTTTTAATATCCTGCATGTGTGCTTACTTGCTCAGTCATGTCCAGCTGTTTGTGACCCCATGGACTGTAGCCGGCCATGGAATTTTCCAGGCAAGAATAATGGAGTGGGTTGCCTTTTCCTACTCCGTTTTAATATTTTACTCTTTGCTTTTTTAGTAGCAGCTGACCATTGTCAGCTCACTCCTGGTAATGGTGCTGGGATACCCTAAAAGCTTGAGTTCTTGAGAGATCGTCTGAGCAAAGATGAAGCATTAAATGGCTATTGCTTGGACAGTTGTGGGGATAAACGTAAGATTAAGAATACTGCCTACAGTTGTTCTTTACTTTTCTGAGTCTTTGTTATATGAAAATTTCTTATATCTGTAGTAACCATGTAGAGATATGGTTTTGTTTTTAACTTGAGGTTTTTGTGCTTGGCATCAAATATAGAGTTGTTGGACGGGTTAAATTCAAATGATTTAAAAGAAGCCTGAAAATACAGGATTATTCTGACTTTTATTTGCCTCAGAAGTATCCTGAAATCCTAGTGCTCCCTCTGGGTATTTACTTGTTGCCTTGCATAGGGAATATGGACACAATAGCTGCCACTGGATGTGGGTGGAGTCAGGGAGGTACAGTTTAGTGTTGACCTAATTTCTGAAGCCATTATCGCCACAGCAGTCATTGCTTAGGAGAAATTTGTTTGGGGATACTCAAAAACAAACATTTATTATGCTGAGATGTTTCCCCTCAAGTGAAAATCCTTTCCTCTGATTATGCAAATAATATGGATTAATTATAAAAGCCTTGAACAATACAGGAAGTATAAAGAAGCAATAATAATAACTCAAAATTTTACTAGCCAGAAATAACTGTTCCTGTAGCATGTCTTTATGTGTACACCTGTGCAGGCATATGTGCGCACACATTCCTGTGTATGCATGTACATGTACTTTCACCAAAATAGGAGCATACTCTACTACTGCTGTATTTCATATCTGAGGTTAAGGAGAAACATTTATGGATCACTAAAGAAAAAAATGGAGAAGGAATTGGCAAACCTACTCTGGTACTCTTGCCTGAAGAATCTCATGAGGAGCCTGGTGGTCTATAGTCTGTAGGGTTGCAAAGAGTTGGACATGACTGAAGCAACTTAGTACAAAAAATGAAACAAAAACTGGCATGCCTGCATTTTAATTTATATGTAAATGCTTTTTTAAGACTGATTTGGAAATAATGTATTTTAATCATGTATTATGCATTGGTAAAGAGGAAAATCCAACTGAAATTAATTGGATAATAGGCTCTCCCTGTGACCTCACATTCAGAGTCCAACCTTCCTGAACCATTTTTTGATTCACGTGGCCATGTTATGTCTTCCTGAAGGGGTCACTGTCTGCCCTGTCAGGAAGACCAGTGAGCCAGCCATCAACACCTGTGTTTCAGGCGCTGGTGCTAGGATGCTCTCCACCTTACCGACAAGTCTCAACAACCAAGATCCCTCTTTCGTCCTTGATTGATCATTGAATGGATTGTTTGATGGCAGTGTTGAGGGCTGATGGTTGGTTAGCTATCTGGGTGACAAGTTACACGAGTCCAGGCAGTGACCCATATGTCAGTCCTCCTGCCCTGCAGGCAGAAGATGCACCCATTCTAGAGAAATTCACATCTCACCTTGTGATCATTTGTAAACTGCTTTTTTCACTTCACAATAGGTTATGGACATGACTCTATGTCAACAAATGTAGATTTGTATCTTTTTTTTTAACTGTGATAAGAAAAATAACATAAAATTTGCCATGCAGACCATGTTGAAGTGTATAGTTTAGTAGCGTTAAGTACATTCATAGTGTTATACATCACCACCATCCATCTCCAGAATTTCTTCATCTTCCCACACTGAAACTCTGTTCCCATTAAACACAAACTTCCTCTCCCCGCCTCCCCTTCAGCTCTGGTAACCACCCTACATTCTGTCTCTCCAGGTTTGTCATATAAGTGGACTCATACTGATTTTTGATAATTAATAATTTGGCTGTGCATTTGTGCCCTGTAGGTGGGCTTTGAAATGGCCTTCCTTTCGCCTCACAGACTTGCCTGAAAAGTATGTTAACCACTGAACTTTGTTGGCTCCAACTTCCCATCCCCACACTTGACACCCTTGATCCTGATTTAGTATGTGGCATTATGCTCTCTAAGGAAATTGGTTTTGTAAGTGTAGTGAGACGTCTTGCAATGAAAATCTCTCATAGAATCTTGAGTTACGGGATCCTTTCCTTCTCTGTGAATCATTAGACCATAAACCCCTCCAGGACAGGTTCTTCTGGCTGTCTTGCTTGGCATCGTCTTTCCTCATCTCCAGGATCCAAGGGTTTGCTTCTGCTGCTGTCACTTCCCTGAAAGGGCCCTTACTGAGTCACCCCAGATCCTACCTCTATCCTTTTTTTTTGGCTGCACCTTGTGGCTTCTGGGATCTTAGTTCCCCAGCGAGGGATCAAATGTGCACCCTCAGCCATGAAAACTCAGAATCCTAACTGCTGGGTTGTCAGGAAATTTCCCTCAGTCCTTTCTTAACTGACCTCTTAGCAGCAAGTGACTCTGTCCTTTCTCTTTATAATATACATTTTTTTTTACCTGTGAATTAAAGTACCTGCTAAGAGATGCTTGAAAAATGTGAACAGTCAAAAAGACTGATGATGAAGAAAATACCCAGGTCTGGGTTGGGGCGGTGCCAGCCTCCAGGAACTGTCGGTCAGCCTTCCCACCTCCTCACCCTGTCACTCCTCTCCTGACCTGATGGGAGCTGCTTCCCCACTTTTCTGTGTTTGACCACCTCTATGCCTTCCTAAACCCTAAATTTTAGTTTTGGCTGTTTTTGAACTTAAATGAAATCATGCCATGTATTCTCTTTTGTTGCTTTCCATTATAAACGTTTGTACTCATCTTACACAGCACCGTGCTTCTGGTTTTATTACAGTAGTCACACATCAAGATTATCTCAGGTGTGAAACGAAGTTTTTAAGCTTTTTTTCCTGGCTGCACTGCGTGGCATGTGGGATCTTAGTTCTTCTACTGGGGACTTGTGCCCTCTGTGTTGGAAGGCAGAGTCTTAACCACTGGACTGACAGCAAAGTCCCAGTTTTTAAGATTTTAACTGTGCTCTTGTAAGACTCTGCTAAGTTTTTTTTGTTTTTTTTTTTTTTTTTTTAATGCATGATGCCTTGTGTTCGATTTCTTTATCTTTAGATAAAGAATTCAGAGTTCACAGAAGCAGTTATTTTCACAGGAACACCGTATAGAACCTAGTATATATATTTCTGCATCTCCCAAAAGTGGGATTCAGCATGTGTGAAGTAATGTTGCTGCCTGTTGTATTTGAAAATACTGCTGCTCTCTTTCCTGATAGAAAGCACAGATCTCAGTCATGTGGTCATAGGGATTTCCCTCTGCCCACAGGGCTGCCCACATGATACCCTGCACCACTTCAGAGGTTGCCTGACATCCCAGGGGTGCTATCCTAACTCATGCAAGAACGATGTTCCTGGTGCAAGACTTCTTTCTTATTCTTGGCAATAGCTTGCAGTGCTCTGCCTATAGAAAAACAGTATGGTTTTGCAGAACAGATAAAATGCCACAATTTGTTAATTTCAGTTTATCGCTGTTTCAGAAAAAGGTCAAAGTCTTTAGTCTTGTCTGTTTCTTTGTCTTTGGCCACACCGCGCAGCATGCTGGATCTTAGGCCCCGACCAGAAATTGAACCCATGCCCTCTGCGTTGGGAGCATGGAATCTTAACCCCTGGACTGCCAAGAAAGTACCTGCTCCTGTTCCTGACCAGCATTGTTGCTCTCTCAGGATTCTCCTGGCGATTCTGTGATGATTTCCTGTTGTGTGATTTGGAGTCCTTATCTTCGTGTGTCCTCTGCTTCTGAGTTTCTGTCTGGTGTTCAGCCTGAAGAACATCCTCTGGCATTTATTGTGGTGGAGGCTGTCAGCAACAGGTGCTCTTGGATCTTGTCAACTTGAGAATGTTTTCATTTTGCCCTTGTATTTGAAGGGTATTGTCTCCAGATGGAGAATTCTGAGTTGACAGATTTTTATTCCTGCCTCAGCACTTTAAAGATGTTGTTCCATTGTCTTCTGTTCTCCATTGATCTTCGGTTTTTAGCGGTGTGATGACAGTGTGCCCAGACATAGTTTTCTCTTTATTTATCCTATTTTGGTTTTGCTGAACTTCCTGGATTTGTTAACTCATATGTTTTTCATCAAATTTGAGGGTTTTGGCCATTCTTTCTTCAAGTATTTTTCAGTCCTAGCCTTATTCTCTTCTCTGGAGGATCATTTGCTATGGCTCCGGAGGTTCCCTAAGGCTCTGTTCATTCTTTCAAATCTCTCTCTGTAGATTGTAATCTCTATTAACCCATCTTTAATTGACTTTTTTTTATTTTGTTTTTGTCATTTCCTTTCTGATGATAAGCTCATCCAGTGAATTTTCTATTTCAGTTGTAGAATTTCCATTGGATTATATTTTATAATTTCTGTTTCTCTGCCAAAATTCCCTGTCTCAGATGACCCTAAGAGTTGAGCTGCATGTCTTGGCCCCAGACTCGAGTTTCCTCATAAGAAAGCAAAATAACAAGAGGTATTTGTTTAAGGAGGAGCAGTTTCTAAACTCACTAGGAATGTCTGATGTATATATGTGGTCAGAGTAGTGAGACTTAAATATTTTGGTATGTTATTTGCTGTGCTGTGTGACTTGTGAGGTTTTAGTTCCCCAGCCAGGTATTGAACCCAGGTCCTTAACCCTGAAAGTTCAGAGTCCTAACCACTGGACCATCAGGGAATTCCCTTAAATATTTTATTAAATCTCTGTTGTTTTAGGTCGCAAAGGAGTTTGGCTTCCAAAATAATGGCTTCTCAGTTTACATCAATAGAAACAAGACTGGAGAAATAACAGCGTCATCTAACAAATCCCTCAACCTGCTGAAGATCAAGTGAGTGCCCGAGGGGAGAAGGTGGGGAGTGGGGAGGGCATGCTGGCACTAGTTACCCGCCTGAAGTCACTAAGTTCTCCCCTGTTTCCTTCTGCTACTGTGATTACGGTCTTGAACGTGGACCAGAGTACGGGTGACCGTGCTGCTTGCCAGGTGTTTGGCAGCCATGCCGAATCTACAGTTACTGTCGAGCCGATCTGTTTGACTTGCAGAATTCAGGGATATGCATTACAGAGGAGGAGTTATAGTGTGTGTGCAACTGCACACTCAGCTGCTTCATGCAGAGAAGGACCTTGAATGTAACTCTGTGTGTAGTTCTGCCTTGAGACCTGCTTGGTAGGTCTGTGTTGTATTTCTTGCTGGCACGACCCCTGGAATGCCTTAGAATTGATGGGTAATGTCAGAAGGATTTCTTGGGTGCAGAGACCTCTTCTGTTTTTTTTAGTTTTATGGGAGCACAGCCGCGTCCATCCATTCATTTATATGTCTTCATGCTGCAAGGGCAGGGCTGAGTGATTGTGACAGAGGCTGTCTGGTCTGCAAAGCCAAAAATATTTTACTGTCTGGCCCTTTATAGAAAAGGTTTGCTTACCCCTGTCTGAGCTGTGTGGGCACACCTGCTCACGGGTTAGTGAGTAGAACCCTTCAGGTCTTTCGCTGTCCTTAGGTAGTGGGCAGGGAATTCTCCTATTTGGGCTACAGGTAGCCTGGCTGCTGTGACCACTAGTGAGGGTTGGGCTGGGCTTTGTTGGTACTTGGCTGTGTGACTTTTACCAGTCAGAATGATAGGCTGTCTTGGCAATCTGTGTGGTCCATTTTAGATTCACATTTAGTATATATTAGGGGGAAAAATGCAATTTTAACATGAATTTATTTGTTCTTCAACGGATACTTGTTTGGCACCTGCTCATTGCCTGCTGCTGTGATGATGTAAAGCCTTGTCTTATGTATATTCGTTTCCAGTGGATGAGGGCCGACTTTCCTCGCAGCTTGCAAAGGGTTTCCGCATCTTGAGAATCACTTCTCGTGGGTGTTACTCAGGTTTGGACTCACACCCACTACTCCTGGCTGTGTGCCTGAATAGTCACCCAGTCTCACTGGGCCCCTCCACCCTTGTCTGTTAGAGGGTGGGGGGCTTGCGCCTCCTCCACATGGTTGTCTGGTCCCTACATGGGACGAGCACTGTGGAAGTGGCAGCTGTGTGTCTCAGAGCTATTCTGACGGCTGGATGCCAGGAAAGGGGGGCTGCAGGATGAAGTACCCTTTAGGCAAGGCTGTCCACCTGCCATGCGGTCACACTTGGAGGGCGTGTCTTTCCGGGTGATCCTAGAGCGCGTCTTTTCAGTGATAGTTGTGATGCTTGCTGAGCAGCATGAGAACCACGTCCTGTCCCTGCTCGAGAGTTACCTGACCACGTCTGTAAGAGTCGGTCACCCAGAGCTCCTTGCAGGGCTCACTCCACTGCCTTTGTTGCCATTTTCACAGTTCAACTGGCTGTTCTAATTCTCTTACTCATTTGTAAGTTCTTTTTAACCCCCTCTGGCTGCTTTAAAGATCTTCTGTTGGTCTTGGGGTCCTGTGGTTTCTGTTTGATCTGTCCAGGTGTGGACTTGATGGTTTGTTAGGTGCTGTGTGTAATTCTACCTGATGTAAAATGTATTTTCTGTATCTGCAGGTGAGGTGTAAAGAATTCTTCCCCATTATCTCTTTAAATAATACCTCTCCTTCAGTCTCTGTATTATTTCAGTGATTACATTTTTTACTTTTTTCTATTTGATTTCTTTCAGCCCTGGCTGTTAGCTCATATGCTCACAGGGGCTTCTTCCCGGCTCCTGCTCTGCTCTCACGCTGGCCCCCAGGCTGCCAGTGAAGACTGCTGGGTTCCTTGGGGTTCTGCCTTGGCCTGGCACACACCTGGTGCTTCCCTCTCAGGTCCTGAGGTGTCTGGAGTCTGTCTCTCCTGAGTGTGTTTAGGGTTTGTGAGGATCCTATTGCACTATTGCTGGTGTTGTCTAGCCTGTTCTAAGCAGGGGATTTGGGAAGAGCTACTAAGTCTGTGGCCCCTCTGTCCACTCTTGGAGCCCCTGGTCATTGCAGATAGCCTCTTGTTGCTCACAATTCTTCATTCCATTTCCAGCTGACGTTTCACTCATAAGTATATATCCTTTGTTTTGAATTCCACACCTGAAGTCTTTGGCTATCTAAATCTGTTGATTGTTTCCCACCCTCTCTTGGTCCTGGTGGTTCGTTTATCTTGTACATTTGGTGACCTTTTCTTGAGAGCTTATATTTGCCCAAACTTGGTCTTAGGGAGCCCTGAAGGATCTGGGGTTATTGGCTTTCCTACTGAAGGAAATGGCAACCCACTCCAGTATCCTTGCCTGGAAAATCTCATGGACAGAGGAGCCTGGTGGGCTGCAGTCCATGGGGTCGCAGAGTCGGGCACAACTGAGTGACTTACTTACTGAGAAGCATTTGTTTCTGTAAGCACAAGGGGGCGTTGTGGGCTCAGCACTCAAGTTAATTTCTGTCTTTGGTTTCCTGAACCAAATAGCATCCCTAAGTGTACCCTGGATGCTTGCAAGAGCAGGCCTTTGGTTTCAGACTCGCAGACAGTTTTGTCTACAGCATAGTGGATGGAGGCAGATAGGATTTCTCCTTGGTCTGTTGTCAGCTGGTAGGTTTTTTCCCAGCTGTTGAGACATCTTCAGACATCTGGCTCTGTGTGGCATTTTGGGCTCAGCAACTTGCTTTGGGCAGGCAGGCTTGAGGCCTCCTCATCTCTGTCTCCCAGAGAACGATTACAAGCCAACTTCAAGGTTCCCCTCGTGAGCTGGCCATAAGTTCCCTCACTAGTCTTGTTTGAGCTGCCCTGGGTTTTTGGACCCTTGGGAGTTCCCTTCTTTAGAGCTCCACAATGCCTTTTAGAGTGTGTTTGTTAAAACTGATGGATAGTTGAGCCAAGTACCCTGAACCTGGAGGATGTTTAGGAATATCTCATTTGCTGTTAGACATAGACATCTTTGATTACAAGTTGGCCGTCTTATCACCCTAAATTGTGAGAGGAAAAAGAGGGCCGAGCAGACCCGTTGAAGAGCTGCAGCCCAGCCTCCCCATCCTGGCTGAGGCGCCTGTTCTCTCTGTTGGTTGGAGGCTCCAGGCTGTGCTTCCAGTCTTGCTTTCTGCACGTGCCTCTTGAGAGCAAGGAAATACTTACCCAGTGGTGGTGCTACAGCTTTTCCTCCCAGACTGGTTGACTGATTGTCTCAGGACCCGCAGTGCTCCCAGGTGGGACTGTTCACTGGCCTCAGGCATGGTGGTAGGTGGGCAGTCAGGCTCTGCCAAAGTCTGCAGTGGGTCTGATGGGGAAAGGACGCTGTTCATATCGAAAATGATCGAAAACCAAATATTGCCCTTTGCAGTGTGAATCATGGCAGCCTTTGTAGAAAGCAGTATGTCAGCAGCTTTAAGAACAAATAAACTCCTGAAGTCTAATGTACTCTCTCTGGGAAATCTGCCCTGCAGCCGGGAGACTGTGCCATCTCTTGGTGGCATGGTAGTGGCAGGTCTCTCAAGAGCCTTGCCTGTCATGGGGGAGCAGCAAAGCGTACTGTAGGGTGGCTTCACCGCGGAACATTGACTAGAGGCAGACCATCTTTGGAGGGATTATGTGGGAACAGCAAATATAGAAAGTGTGTGTCTAATCATCTCAGGGTTGTACATTAGTGACATGCATGTTATGGACACGTGTGTGAATGTAAAGAAGTAGAAGGAAGATGCCCCAGGGAGGTAAATGAGGGAGCTAAAGAGAGGGCCAAGGAAGGAATGAGGGGAAGTGGGTGCCAAACAGAGGAGGAGGAGGAGGGTAGAGGCTGTGCTGCCCCAGTGTCTGCTGAGGTTGTGCGTCTTCTGTGTGGAACTAGGTGTGTCTGTGCCTGTGCAGCATAGATCCTGCAGTCTGATTGTAAGGAAGTTATGTTTTTGTCCAGAGAGCCTGCTGCTGACCTTGATAAGGTGAACAGGCACAGGGGAGACAGGAAAGGAGCACTCTACTCTCTTACAATTGGAAGCTTTGCTGTCTAGGCCGTTGGGGTGGTTGGTGTTGGCTGTTTGCAGGCGTCAGAGGTTTTTGCGTGAGTTGATCTTCTGTGCAGCTCAGGTTGTGGAGAAAGGAAGACAGCCTCAACTTAACATTTGTTGTTTGCACAGGCATGGAGATCTGTTGTTCCTGTTTCCCTCGAACCTTGCGGGACCGTCGTCTGAGATGGAGACGTCGGCCCCTCAGGGGTTGAAGGCCTGTGGCGCTCCCAACGTGGTGGAAGATGAGATTGACCAGTACCTCAGCAGGCAGGATGGGAAGATCTACCGGAGCCGCGACCCACAGCTGTAAGTGCCCTCGGGGCCACAGGGTCAGGCAAGTGAAGTGTCTGTCATGTGTCCTGATGAAGAAATGTAAGTTTCGAGTTTGACCATCTATTTTCAACTTAGATCTCACTTAAGTTATAACTGTGAGCTTTTTCTCATTGTTTGAATCTCTGTGCTCCATTTGTATTTTAAAAGTTTTAAAGTGGTGAGAACTAAGAGATTTGAAAGAAGGGAGGAGCCTTAAACCAAGTCCTCTCTGTGGTGTGCCCCTGAAATACCTGGATGCATGTGCAGAGAGGGCTAAAGCAAGTGTGGCGGGGTAGAGGGGGTGGAACCCCAGCACCCGCCGGCACAGGTCCTCATTCACATTGTCTGGTTTAATTCTTGTGGACGATGCTCAGCCTTCCATACTTAGTGCGCTCTTTCCATTCTTCTTGGAAATGTTTCATTTGCTAAAGGTGCCGCTCCCTTTGGAATGTTCACTTTTCACCGAGGAGTGTGTAAAATGCTTATGCTTGTGTACATTTGTTTATTTCAGATTTTTGGCTGTCCTTTTTAAGGAGACTAGTTAGAAACATCTGAGTTCACACTCTGATGTAAAACTGAGTGAAAGTTGTCTCTGCAGTGGAGTGTGTAACTGCATCACTCTGCAGGCATGACATTGAGATATTGGAATTCAGCATGCTGCATTAGGAACTTGTATGTCTCCAATCAGATGAGATATTGGAATTCAGCATGCTGCATTAGGAACTTGTATGTCTCCAATCAGAGGGCCCCAGACAGTGCTGAGATGCAGTTGGCGTCGAACCACTCTGTGGCTGTGGCCATCAGTCAGCTCTCCACCCCCATTTGCATTTCTCCCAGGGACCCAGGGTGGCTCCCACTCTGATCAGTGTTTGTGAGGCCTCATTAGAAATCTTTTTCAGAGTTCATGTGCCTCCATGTGCATTACCTGGAAGAGCCTGCCTGTTGGGAGATCCAGGCGGGTTTTGCTCTGAAATACAGAACCTGCTGCACCTGAGCGCTCTCACCCCGTGTGGACAGTGCTGTGACTGCGCCTGTCAGCACCCTCGCCAGCCTCCCGCATCCCCACTGTCCTACCCTGTGCAGACTGAAACCCACAGAGCCAAGTGATCCTTTCATCCTTTTTTCCAAAATACGCACGCAGAGTGGGTGTTTTCCACACTTGAGCTATTTATGTACCATTTTCAGGGTTTTTGCCACATCCACATACCAACTTTCTTAGTCTTTACCAAACATTTTTATTTAAATTGACTTTAAACTCATTCACTTTTGCTTTTAGTTTGTGTCATTTTAAGCAGTTAATATCCATGGAATAACAGGTTTGATGCACAAGTCAATAGTTTTAATACAGACCAAAATATTAAACTGTTAGAAGCTCTCTTCACCATGTACCATTTCAGATAATTTCACGTGGGTGGGGCAGCATTTCATTAGGTATGACATGCATTGTGAGTATCAGCATGCAAGGAGGCAGAAGAGCACGTGTTGACACTGTGCGTTTCTCTTCCCTATGCTCTAGGTGCCGGCACGGGCCTCTGGGGAAGTGCGTGCACTGCGTTCCTCTCGAGGTGAGAGTCCATGCAGAGTGAGTTCCCAGAGCTGTCTCCACACCTCTAAGTCCTGGGCTGGGTTGGAGTGGTTCAAAGAACTTATCTATTTATTGCCCTGGGCCTCGTATTCCCCCTAGTACAGGCTGCACTGAGAGGATGAGCCTTTATTTATGGGAGTGACCTTCTGGGTGGATTATGAACAGCTGGGACAGGGTATTGCTGTGATAAAGGGGCAGCATTTACACTGGGTTCCCTGGACAATCCTTTTAAAACCTGACACAAAGCTGGGCCTGGTGGTTTTCGTGTTCATCATTGTTTTGATTTACTTTGCCCTGAATCTCACGTCTCTACTGATTTGTCCTGGTGAGATTGAGAGTTACCATAATAATGCTGACTTGTGACTGGTTAACACTGAATTTATGGCAGGAAGGCCAACCTGATTTTCTTCATGAGGCTCCTCTTGCTTCATCTTCTGGCCTTTTTTTTTTTTTTTTTGCAAAATTTACTTGATATTTACTTGACTTACATCATCTTATATTTAATAGAGATTCATTTTAATCTTTAAAGATAACTGGTACACAGAATACTGGGTTCTGACCTGGAACAATAGTGAGGACCCAGCACCAGTTCTCCTACTGCCCACCTGCCTCAGGGCTGGGCAGGTGGAGGCTGTGGCCGCAACCCCAGTCGCAGGTGCGTGACTCTGTTGACTGTGTGTTTTGGCAGCCGTTTGATGAAGACTACCTAAACCACCTGGAGCCTCCCGTGAAGCACATGTCCTTCCACGCCTACATCCGGAAGCTGACTGGAGGGGCTGACAAGTAAGCAGCTTGAATGTGGGGGTGGCACCCCTGTGGCTTCGGGGCACAGAAGTTCATTTTTCGTCACTTGCACACGTTGCTTAAAGCCCCTTGGCATATGAGTGAGAAAAGTAAAGATAAGAGTCTGGGCATGCATTGTTTGAATTTGTGAATCTTATTCTGATTCTAGAAGAGGAAACAGGTGGGTGGAGACTCTGGTACCTGCTGTAGTCCGCAGTGCCCAGTGCAGGGCAGAGGCCAGGCTGGCGGTGGCCGCTGTGAAGGCCTGGGGGTACCTTGGCAACCTTCTCTCGGGTATGCAGTGTCCTGGCAGCTAGTTGTTTGCGAAGATGGATGAGATGAGGCATGACAGTGGCCAGTCCTGTGTCTGTGGAGTCTGAGCCCACCTTCCCTCTGCTTTTTGGAAAACCTGAGCCACCTCCCCCCAATCCTCTTGGCTCTCCTGTTTCACAGCCCCCGTAAGCCCTTTGCCCTGGAGCCTGCCTCGTTAGCATCTCAACTTCACAGCCATAGTAAGGCCGAGGTAGGGTGTTATCCCTGGCTTGGCCTGTGGTGCCTCAGCATTGCTGTCTGCAGGCTCGGCCAGGCAGGCAGGGAGGGTGCAGGTGGGCAGTGGGCACGGCTGGCTCTTAGAGAGCAGCTATGACAGTGGCAAGCTGAGAGCACTTTGATTTCTTCTGAATTACATCAAGTCCTTGCCATGCAGCCCCATCCTGCTGATGTGTTCACCTCACCAAAAAGGAACGGACTTCTTACTGGGATTTTATGATTCCTGTCTGTGCAGCGAGAGGAGATGGTGGTTGAACCCACCTCAGCAACATTTCATGAAGAATGTCATGTTCGCCTGCTTGTAGTTTTTCTCTGATAGCCTGCTGACATCCTGAAATGACTTAAAAAAAAAACTTAGATCAGGGGAAAAAAAATCTACCAGAAGCCTATTCTTGCTTTGTCCGTGGGGTAAACTCTGAAGCTGTCTGGACCAGAGCACGAGTGAGCTGAGGTCTGCTGGCCTTTTGTCAGTCTAGGCCAAGGGCTCGCTTGTCGCTGTCGTTAACACATAGCCTTGGTGGTAACCCTTGCTTCCCAAGTGCCATCATTTTCATGATGCCGCTGGCTTGTAGGGACAGTGCTGATCACTGGGCTGTTTGTGAACAGGAAAGTGACGGAGGTTGCAGGCGCTTGTGCAGGCTCACCCCCAAGTCCACAGTGGGGCCCAGGACATCCTCACTGACCAAAAACAGAGTGGTGATATCTTTGTTATGTATCCTAATCACATTTTTTCTATGGATAAGAATTCTGTACAGAAATCTTAAGTACTAGACTCATTATGTAAATATTTCTGTTAAGCCGATGAAATTTAAAAAGAATTTCATTTTCTCTCAGAGGCATAGGTTAAATCTAGATATTCAGCAGTACTCTTGAAAATCTTCATAGATGTTAGTGATAGTGAAAATGAACTGTTTTTGTCAGAAATAGTTCTGAATCCTGTACAGTGTTAAGTGTACGGGACAAAAGCTAGAACTCCATTAGAATAAATTTTAGCACATTTTCCCTGCTGTTGCTACCACGTGTTTAGCTCCTGAGAACTCTATTCAGGAAGTGTAAGGTATCTTACATTTTATTTCCAGCCTCCTGCTAAACTTTTCACCATTGTAATGTTTAATTAAGTTGCATTTTCTTGTTCAGGGGGAAATTTGTTGCCCTGGAGAACATCAGTTGCAAGATTAAATCAGGGTGTGAGGGACACCTTCCATGGCCTAACGGCATCTGTACTAAGTGCCAGCCAAGTGCCATCACGCTGAACAGACAGGTGAGATATTGTCTGTCCATCTAGATGCAGAAAGCAGTATATTTATGTTCATGGCTAAGGAAAGATCTCTGACTCCTTCAAGCATAGAGGAGAGCCTTCAGTTTTCTGTCTTGTTGGCTTATATGGAGGCAAAATTTTCTTGGTGACTGTTTGAAATGCTTAGTGGTTGTGACTTTGCCTTTTAAGAAACTGTGGCTCTGGAAGTTGGCTATGGCTCAACTATAAACAGAACTGTCCTGGGACCAGCTCAGGACATCTTTCCAAGCCAGGTTAAGAAGGGAACTGGGCTCAGGAAGGAGCCTTGGCTCAAGAAGGAGCTCAGGGAAAATTTTGTGTGGTTATTCTGGCCTTTTCCACTCTTATCGTCCAGCCCTCCAAGAATAGCTAGCCTCCTCTTTGCCTTGCCGCTGCCAGCCCGTGTTTAGCTGCTTAGAATTCCATGACCTCCTTGACTGAGAACCTTTCTCCTTTTCTTTCTTGCCTTCCTTCCATCCATCACTCTTGTTCTCTTTTTTCTTTCTTTCTGTCTTAATTTCTTTTTGAAAACTTTTTTTGACTTAGAAAATGTGAAAACCTTTATTTTAGGTGAAAGCCCATGTGGGATCGAACACTCCCCCCTGCAGTGGAAGTGCAGAGTCTTAACCACTGGACTGCTAGGATTGTCCCCCAGTGAGATAAATTTGAATTAATTTATTGAGGAATCCCACCATTACCCCTTCTACCTGCTAAAATCTGAAGTAGATTTAAGGGCAGAGCACATTTTTAAAGTCTGTGTGTTTAAAAAGCAAGGTAAAAGATACTTGTGAACAGTTTGTGCTAAAAGAATTATTTTTTATTGACTGTTTGAATTTAACCTATTGTTAACTCTACAGAAATACAGACATGTGGACAACATCATGTTTGAGAATCATACAGTTGCTGACCGCTTCCTTGACTTCTGGAGGAAGACAGGGAACCAGCACTTCGGGTACTTGTATGGACGGTACACGGAGCACAAAGACATTCCTCTTGGTATCAGGGCTGAAGTAGCTGCAATTTATGAGCCTCCTCAGGTAGACGTGAACATGATTTACAGTCTGTGGGTCTCTGTTGCTTTATTTTGACGGCTCTATGGGATGCCTTTTTCAGATTGCTTGTTTCTTTTCTTATTGCATCATTTGCCACAGTCTGTAGACACTCAGACGCACTCAAAAAGAACATTTGGAGAGTAAGAGCATAGCCCCTAAATATTTCAGTGTATGTTTCCAAAGAATAAGAACGCGTTCTTATATAATAAGTGCATTGAGCAATTTAAGTAAGTTGAACTTTAATATAGATCTAATCTGCCATCTTATTCCACTTTTGTCAGTTCCCCCAAAGTGTCATAAAGTTGCTGTCTTCTGATTCCCTATCTCCTATGCTCATGCCTACTATCACCTATCCTAGGAATTATGAAATTAGAGTCACAAAATTACTCTAGTTCTTTATCTTATGCCACACATATAACTTAATAACAGTATCAAGATTACCACCAGTGTAGGACTGAAAACAGTTTAGAATCGTTTAGGTGGAAGGGTAGGGTCCCTAGGGTATATCCCACTAGGGACCAGCAGTTGGTTTCTGTGTTTAAAGTTGCCTGGAAGATCTTCTCTGTATGATTATGTCACTAACAGGTTATAACCAACATTTATGTTCATTTGATTTTCAGTATTTAGGGATTGGTTTTATATATATGTATTTAAATTTGTTGTACGATTATATAAAACTTTTATATGGTTGTATTATATATATATGTAACATATTGCTTTATTATATATAATAAGTTCAGTACAAAAGTGAAGACTGGAACTGTGTTGCATCCTGGTTTATGATGTGTTGAGATAGTTAGGAGAGGGTCTTGTTTCTATAGGTTACTGTGATGCAAAAACACAAAAATGCAATGCGTTGAGGCATGAACAGAGGAACAAATGGAACATAGTAAATGTTGGGCTGAATTAGGTGGTGGGTGTATAGGTGTTCACTACTGATTCTTTAAACTTTGTTGTATGCCTGAAATTTTTTATTTTAAAAAATGTTGGAAAAGAAATTTGTATGTTTGCAAAGTGAGATCTACAAACAGCGTCTTCCCCTTCATCTAATTTCCTCCCTCCCCTACAGGTATCCCTCACTTTAAACAATTTTTGTCTTAGATCTGTAAAGTTTGATTTTTTTTTTTTTAGTATAAGTGGGTACATAGATACTACTGTCTTCTCCTTTATCTCTGGTGGGCACCATGCCATACACATGTGTGTCACCTTGTGCTGTGTTCTGGAGATCTTGCTATGACTGGTTCACTTTTTTTTTTTTTAATAAACCAGGGTCTGGAACTGCAGGGCTTGTGGCCGGTGCAGGTGTGTGGCTCCTGTAGAGATACCAGTTCTTCCCTGGGTGTATTTATACTAATTGTGTGTCATCTACCCCCTTGACATTCTTGTTATCTATTGAGAGCCACAGAGGAAGTGTTGGACCAGGCCTTCTGTGATGGTTCACTTGTAAGGAGATGGAAGATGGCAGTAGGTGCTTACCCAGAGACGCTGCTTGTCCAACCCTTCAGCTGCTGAATGTGCTCTGTAAGCAGGATCTGCTTTTGGAAGCACATGAGGTTCCAGTTCAGCTTTGAGGAGGGTCCTTTCATGAAGTATTTTTACAGTTCTGTTAAGAGTACGATTGAACAAAAAATGGAATCGGAAGCCTTTGGCGTCGAAACTACTCACAGCATCATCAGAGCTCCCAAACTGGGGATCCTGGAGGTTGAAACATTTGACCTCTAATAACCTCTAGCTCATTAGAAGTTGAAGCTCATGATGCCACATGTCATGAAACAAAAATCCTTAGGTTTGTTCTGAGTTTGTGCTTTGACCTGTGCCCTGGATGTATTAATCACCTCCATATGGGTCATACCCAGCAACATAAAGTTCTTTTGTTATTTTGCCAGGATTTGACTAATTTACAAGGATATACCCAATTAGCATAACTCAATTTGGAGTTACCTTCACTTTCCTGTTTCATAGCCGTGTCTTCTGCTCAGTATGATGCTTAACCTATGAGCTGCATTTTGGTGCAGATTAAAGATGTCAGCATGCTTTGTCTACTGCAAGAAGTGGAGTCCTGTGGCCAGTGTAGGTTGCATGTGAGCCAGCCCAGGCCCCCCCACTGCCCCGAGCTGAGCGCTGTCCTCACCAGTCAACAGGATACCCATTTCAGGTGCCCTTTTGTTGGCTTAGAGTGTGTTTATCTTCTGTGCTTTCTTATTCTGCCTTGCCCGTGAAACTAAGCACTGTCCCTGTAGAAGTTGTGTGCAGGTTTTCCAAGGCTGTTTTTTTCTGGGAATGAATGGTACTTTGTAACTCTAACCTTGCATAATCTAGCCAAGCTTACCTGGAGTTAAACTATTTATCCAAGGGAGTTTTGAACCTAACTTCTATTCCAAACAAAGGAACCTTAAGGTGTAGTGAGCCTTTTCTAGTCCTGAACAACCACATGTTTCATGTGGAGCTGCTAACATGAACCAGCCTGAATATTGGCTTTTCATGTTCTCTGAATCTTGATTAAAAGCAAAGCCGAGCCCTGGAAGGAAAGAGCCTGGGGGGCTTGGCTTATGGATCTGGTTGAGCTTTTTTGCTGCTGAAAATCTCCTGTTTGGCAAGGGAGATTGGTGCTCCTTTGTGACAGCCGACCAGAAATGGAGCAGAGCTGCTTGCTGCTTTCCTGAATCCCTCCTCTAAATCCACCTTCTCTTTAATACCCTCACAGATTGGTACACAGAATAGCTTGGAGCTTCTTGAAGACCCAAAGGCCGAGGTGGTTGATGAAATTGCTGCCAAACTTGGCCTGAGGAAGGTACTGAGACTATTTTTGTCCTTGAGGGAGGATCTGGGCTCTGTGTTGGGGACATCTGGGTGTGCGCATGGCCAGGCCTGATCCGGGACTGAACTCCCAGCTGCCCAAGGTCAGATGCAGACCCTGCACGTTTTGAAGCCTCACTTGTATTTATTGGGTGCCTAAAAAAGGATGCCAGTGTAGGGACTGTTACATGTAAATCCACCAGACATACTTCTTGCGGATTGCCTCAAAGTGAGCAAGGAAAGAAGCCGCAGGAGCAAGACCCCTACTTCTGCTGCAAGGGACCTGACACCAGGCTCTGTGTCCCACCTGCCTGCTAAGGCACATCCTTCTGGGTGTGTGCTCTCCCTTCACGTGTCTATCTGCACTGATCATTTTCTCTCCCCTGCACTTGGAGATTCTGGTGGTTCCTCTTCAGTCCTCATTGAACTTCCTGTTTGTAATTGAGGCATCTGAGCATATAAGCCTTGCTAGTTTTCTGGGCAGTTAGAAGACAGAGGGTTTTCTTTTTGAATCTGTTTATCTAGTTTATCTGTTTATCTAGTTTATCTCACATCTTTGGTAGAGTTCCTAGGAACTGTAAAGATGACTTTTTATAGATAATGTTGAAATGTGAATTTGAACACATCTTAAAAATTCGCTATGTAAGGTTTATCGTTTGTTTCCTAATCAGTTTAGACAGGGAGAAATAGACTCTGTACAGATAAATGGGGGAAGACTGGAAATGAGCCTTATAACCCAGGAATGCTATGGAGCAAAGTTACTACTTCATTTTAAGAAAAAAACTGTTGTTTCTAAAAAGGATCCATATCATGATTTAGGGGCATATTTTGGTTTAAATTCTGAAAGTTTCTCGTGTTGAAAAGAGAAATCAGTGTTTTTTTTTTTTAAACCCATTTTTGTTATAAATGTTTGGTTCATGGTAGAGTAGAAGATCTTGAAATTACTTAAATGCCTTTCTCCAAACACTAATTCCTTAGCCCTTATCTCAGCTTGATTTTGATTCTGTTTTGTTTAATGGTTAAATTACATTTATCCCTTAAGTCTCATTTTCTCCATTGCCATCCTCCTTGGGGGTTTTGTTCATTTGGGCATTTTTAAAGAAAACGAAAGTCTCTTGATTTAGCTGGTCATGTCTGCAGGAGATGGAGTTGAAGAGTTTCATGTCAGGGTTGTACTGGAGAGGGTCACAGGCACCAGGTCACTTCTTTGAAGGACTGAAATGGGTGTGTGTCTGGATTCCATCATCGCTCTTTAACTTCCCAGCCAGGTTCTGGTTCAGGAAGGGTAACCAGCTGTGAGATTCATGGGCACAGGAGGGCCAGGGCTCACCGAGCACATGGACAGGCACTGTTGCTGCAGCAGGACGTGCCAGGAAGGCTGACTGTGCCGAGGTCTGGGATTGGCGTTTCAGATCCCTGTACCCTCAGATGCTTCCTTCAGCCCTGCACTGGAGCTCAGAGGAGTAGCTGGGTGAAGTCTCTGTTGTGTTTTTACTTTTATTCTAAATGCATTCTCTAGGGAGTATGTTCTCCTGTCTTATGGAGAAAGCCCTAGCATCTGAAGTGTCACTGTCTTTATTTGCTTGCTCGTTGTTTCTCCTTCTCTCCAGAATGCCAGTTCCCTTTTCACTGATTTTCTGTTAGTTTTGACCACCCCAGAGTCCCCTGCACCTAGCACAGTGCTGGGCCCAGAGATGGTGCTGAGTCTTAGTTTCTAACACATAAATGAGCTTTGCTCCTTTGCCCTCATCTCCACCTGGCAACATCAGGGGGAGGACAACCAGTGTCAGCTGAGTACTGTTTGAGAGCCCTGGTTTGGACAATGGCTTAGCTGAGGAGCTGACTCACC
The DNA here is from genome assembly GCF_019923935.1 of Bubalus bubalis. Lineage (NCBI taxonomy): Eukaryota > Metazoa > Chordata > Mammalia > Artiodactyla > Bovidae > Bubalus > Bubalus bubalis. The sequence goes on along the minus strand of NC_059159.1, from coordinate 12,027,280 downwards.
TAGAAAGAAAGGACTGACTCCCAGGAGTCTCCTCTCTGGGCAGAAGCTAGAAGGCATTCATCATCTGTTTCAGGGAGAGACTCAGAAGGTATTTTTCTCTCTTATGCAGGTTGGCTGGATATTTACAGACCTTGTCTCAGAAGATACTCGGAAGGGTACAGTTCGATACAGTCGAAATAAGGTGAGGTGGGGCGGGGATGTTTGCTTGGCAGGACCTTGTTACAGACCAGCTCTGGGCTGCACTCGTGGGCATCTCAGCACAGCTTCTTGTTTTTAGACCACATTATTTTCAACACATTGTTGTTGGTAAATTAAGGCTGAGTCTGTTCATTCTGTGTTGGAAATCAAAACCCTCCTTACCTTTATAAAGCCCTGCCTTTCAGAGGTCAGCCCGTGAGGTGAATTGCCATGTGCTTCTGGCCTTACTGGTTACAAGTGGTTTTCTGTGGGGGGTTGGTAACAGTAAGTGTAGGTGCTCATTTCACCGTAGTTTGTGACGTGCCATAGTTTAGTTCTCACTATTTTCTAAAGAAGAAATAGAAGCATATTTTGACAAGATGCTGTAGAACTTGATATGCTGGTTCTCTTTTCTTAGGACACCTATTTCCTGAGTTCAGAAGAATGTATCACTGCAGGAGACTTCCAAAATAAGCATCCCAACATATGTCGACTATCTCCAGATGGACATTTTGGATCCAAGTTTGTTACTGCAGTGGCTACAGGTATAAATGGAGGCAGAGTTATATTATAACCATTACTACCCTGTCGATAGGTTTTGTTCCTCTTTGCATTTTTTTTTTAGGAACTTTTTTTTTTGCCTCACCCTGGTACCAGGCCTGAATGGATACAGGAAAGAAAGGATTAAATCATGTCAAGTCTGTGTTTAGCCTGCTCTGCTGCCCAGTTGGTTTAGTCACCAAGTCATGTCTGACTCTCTGCAACCCTGTGGCCTGTGACCCCACCAGGCTCCTCTGCCATGGGGTTTTCTCAGGCAAGAGTACTAGAGTGGGTTGCCATTTCCTTCTCCAGGGGATCTTCCCAACCCAGGGATCAAACTTCGGTCTCCTGCATTGAAAGGTGGATTCTTTACTAGTGAGCAACCAGAAAAGCCCTGTATTGTTAACGTAGTTACAATAGATTTTCTGAATGGGCCTGTGAGACATGAAATTCTTCTTTCTGGTTTATGGCAGAAATCCTGAACTCAGCGTCGCCCCAAACTGTTAATGCTAGAATCGTGGCCTCGGTGTAGCCCTCCTCTGGTCCACTCTCTTAGCCTTAGTCCAGGTTCACTTGGTTCTGGATCTGAGTTCTAGGCTGCCTTTGCCCCTTTCCAGTAACCAAGGATGACTCTGGTTAAGTAAAAGAAAAGGAATTTACTGTTCCTGTTACTTGTTTATTTATGAGTGGAAGTGTAATTTTAAGAAATCTTTTCCATAAAGCTTTTATTGGGAGTGATGAGTGTGTTTGTGATATTGTGTCTATTGTATTACATGTTACATATATGTCATGAAAGTTGCTCAGTCATGTGCAGCTCTTTGTGACCCCATGGGCTATACAGTCCATGGAATCCTCTAGGCCAGAATACTGGAGTGGGTAGCCTTTCCTTCTCCTGGGCATCTTCCCAACCCTGGAATCAAATCCACGTCTCCCACGTTGCAGGCAGAATCTTTACCAGCTGAACCACAAGGGAAGCCCATACGTCATGAATACATAGTAATAAAAGATTATGGCCTGTAAAAAAGTGCCACCAAATCTTCTATAATACACTTGAGATGCTGTCCTAGAAAAAAGCCAAGTATAAGACCATATGGTTCAAAAGGAGTAGGAATTTGAAACTTGGAAAACCAACTCATAAAAAGTCTCTTTGGTCAGTTTATTAAACACTAACCTTGATCTGTGAAGCCTTGAGTTCTTCCATCACAGAAGTGATAATCCAGTTCATTCATGGCTACCACACTTCTTCTAGTTTAAAAACCCAGTTTACAAACATCCTAAAGCATATTAAAAAATATGTGCTCAGTCATGTCCAACTCTTTATGACCCCATGGACTAGCTCGCCAGGCTCCTCTAGCCATGGAATTTTCCAGGCAAGAATCCTTGAGTGGGTTGCCATTTCCTTTTCCATAAGTAACTATATCCCCTATTAATCCCAGTTGAGCCTGTTACCACTGCCATGGGAACCATGAAGGAAAACATCTTTCATGCTGTCTGAATTTTTAAGATCCATTTGATTTGCGATCCATTTAGAGTGACAGGCACCTTCTCTTTGAAATGAATGTACTTTGGGGCACAAGAGGCTATGGCAGCATCATTCACATGTTAACGTGAATTAATGGGGTCAGGTGCTTAAGGAAGTGGATGGGAGTTTGGACAGGAATTAGTGAAAGCACTAATTCTGTAGCATAGAGTCCTTCTACCAGGGCCTCATGGGGCAGGGAACCTATTGTGATGAGAAAACTCAGGGCAGCAGGAGCCAAGGGGGAAAACAGAGAAGAAACAGGTTGTACATTATCAGAATTTTGCCAAGCCAGCTTTCTGTTTGACACAGGGGAGGAAAGTATTCTCTTTCTACTTCCTACATCACATAACCCCCACTCGCTTCATTTAGGCTGAGATTCTGGGTCTAGGCATTTAGGTTGGTGGTTCTCAAACCTATCAGACCTGATACCTGCTCTTTAGTACATTTATGACACGTCTTTACTATCCAGAAAGTAAAGTTCATAGATAAGGTACCAGCCTACACACCTGATTCTAAAAAGAAGGCAGAGTCGTAGGATGACTGTAACATTAAGGAAAAATAATAGTGAAGGAACGTGTAATAAGACAGTGCACTCCATGAGCCAGCAAGTGCTTGGGGACTGATGCTTGCTGAGGACAGCACTGTGGAGGGCTGCCAGCCTTGTGGGCGGGCCCTGTGTAGGCATCAGTGACATGGTTCCTAGACATTCAGCCAGCAGCCCTCCATAGAACTCTGAGCCAGGCAGGGCCCTTCCTCAGCTCATACGGTATCCTGTTCATAGATGGTACGCTGTTAAAGCTATGAGTGTTTATTTCTGTGGTTGTGTATAAAATGCAGTCGATTCTAATCCCAGGTCTCCACAAATACGGGTTTTGCCTACAGGAGTGTGCACAGGACATTTCAAGGCCAGGTGTGATGTGGAGCGGTTCTTTGTCGTGAGGGACTTGCTTGAACACAGCAGGGCGTCCGGCACCTTGACTCTAGCCTGCTAAAACTGGCAGCTCCCGCCCCACCCTGCCCCACTTCATTAAGAAAAACAAAAGTCACCTCCACAGATTTTCAGAACTGCTTCTCGTGAGCACTTTTGTTTTAGGCTTCCATGGGCTCCCATGGTAACCTAACCCCTTAAATTACTGTTTCAATGGGGAATTAATTTGATGAGCCCAAAGAACTGGTACATGTTTAGAATTATAAATAGTTTCCAAGTCAGGAGCTGCCTGTACTTTCAGTTATTGAGTCATATCTGTTGTTGGGACTTTGGAAATTACAGATTGTCCGTGGAATTTTTGCCTCTGAAATTGGCACTTTACTGACAGGTTTTAAAACTGTAAGGTAGTAAATCACTTATAATAAGATCTGCAGTTAGAGTCCTTTCAGATCTGGGCTGAGCTGTCCTTGGTAGTGCTGTGAGATGCTCAGATGCATAATTTCTCTCCCTTTCCTGGGGGATGGAGATGGATGGTGTTCCTTGATCGGTACCTTACTCTCCTTTTATAAAGAAACTAAGTTAGAGATGTTGAGAGCTTTTTGTTTTTTTTTTTAATTCTCCGAAGCTATCGCAGTTGTCAGGGTGTGACCCTGATTCTGGAGGGAAGGAAGACGGCCAAATGATTGGTCCTGCCTGACCGCCTCCATGGGTTTTACCCTCACCTCGAACTATAACCCTGCTGCAGGTTTCTATGGAGTAGGACCTGAGAAAGGTTAGCGTGGAGGGCAGGCCTCAGTGCAGGGAGAGTGGCCGCCTAAGTGCTGCGGCAGGGTCCACGTCTGCCTCGCAGATATGCCGGCTGTCCAGGTGTCTGAGGTCAGGACTGCCCTCTGCAGTGTGCGGATAACTAGCGTTGTATTTGCTGGGAAAAGTTTCTGTCTTCTCCCATTCACTCCCATCTGTCTTCCTGCATTCACTCAAGAATGAAATTTGTTGGAACATGGGGTTCTGTTGTTCACATCCCTGTGTTACTAAAATCCAGGAGCCCAAGTGTGCTTTTGGATGGGTGTTAGAGAAGGTTTAACAGTCATACCTCCAGTTCTGAGAGAGCATGTCGCTGGTGGGCCTGTTTGAGGAGCTGCAGTGGCATTTCCACAGCCTGTGTTCACGGCTTTGTGCCCACAGCTCTCATGAAACTGCAGTCGAACTTTTTTGATTCTACGCAAGACACATACATGGGAGTTGGTTCTGCAAATCCGAGATGAGGAATGACACTTGCTTTAAACATTCTCCAGTGGATTCTCATTGAAGGTCTTTCTCTTGCAGGTGGCCCCGACAACCAGGTCCACTTTGAAGGGTACCAGGTGTCCAATCAGTGCATGGCCCTAGTCCGAGATGAATGCCTACTGCCCTGCAAGGATGCCCCTGAGCTCGGCTATGCCAAGGAGTCCAGCAGCGAGCAGTACGTGCCTGATGTGTTTTATAAGGTAAAAATGCGATGGTACCAGAAGAGAAAAGTGGATGGAGAGCAGTGTGGACACTGACCTATCCTGGACGTTACTAATTTTGGTGCATTCTGGCCATGGGTCCACCATGGTCATCTAGAAGCCAGCTTGTGGATAAGGAATCTGTACCTTTTCCAGGACTTTTGTTGACTATGCAGGATTGTGTGGTGTCAGGGCTTATAAGCAGAAGTGGGGATGCTGCACACTGGGGTTGGGGTGCATAACAAGTGAGACCATTGCAGCACAGACTCTTTCAGTTTCTGAAAAGGAGAATTGGTGCCTGTGGGCCTCAGCAGGAGTGAAGGTTGGAGCTGCCTGACAGAAGTGGGGCCCTCCTGAGGAGATCCAGTCATCCATTTCTAAATCTGTTTCCTGTGAAAGCTATAAAAATGACTTTTATTGAAAACTGTGGGGACTTCCCGGGTGGTCCAGTGGTTAAGACTCTGGGTTTCCATTACAGGGAACACGGGTTCCATCCCTGGTCCGGGAGCTGAGGTCCTGCATGCTGTATGGCGTGCCACACCCCTGCCCCCTCCCAATAAAGAAAGCTGTGATCTGGTTTGGACAGTCCGCGTTGGGTGCTTCTCTGGAGGCTCGTGACCTGGTTCCCGTCCTGCTTGTGGTAGTTGTTCGGGGTCACAGTCGGGCTCTGTGCCTGCTCCCCATCCTGGGCAGACTCCAGTTTCCCTCTGGCACTGCTCTTCCTGGAGGAGCTTTTATTTCCTGTGGTGCAGGGCTGCTTTCGTATGTCTGAGAAGTACCTCGTCTCCATTGCTGAAGGATGTTTTCACCACGTAACCAGTTGTAGGCTCACAGTTCTGCTTGTGGTCTTACTGCACTTAGGCCACAAAGACTTGCTGGCAGAAGGGGCCTGGAACCAAAAATAGGCAAGCAGTGAAAGCCCAGAAGAGTGACGATCCAGCTTCTTTAAAATGATTTGATTCTTCTAGCATTCTTTTTGTATCAGTGTGTGCAATGACTAGACGCTAAACAGTGTCTAGTCATTGTTCTGTTTGTTTTTATTGTTCCAACAAGGCTGTATTTTTAAATAACTTTATTGAGATGCAGTTTGCACATCACACAGTTCACTGATTTGAAGTGCCCAGCTCAGGGGCTCTTAGGATATTTGCAGGGTTGCGTAGCCATCACCACCATCTAATTTTAGAACAGTTTCGTCCCCAAAAAAGAAGCCCTGCATCGTTTAGCAATTACACCCCAGTCCTCCCAACTCCTGACAACCACTGATTTGCTTTCTCTGGTTTCCTTGATGGAATCCTACAGTGTGTGGTCTTTGGTGACTTGACTTTTCACCACTTACAGTGTCTCATGGTTCATCCATGCCTGCAGTCTGCAGTGCTTCATTCTTTTCATTGCTGAATAGCATTCGGTGCCAAGGACACACCCTACTACCTATGGGACATGTCAGACACCCAGGAGAGCGCCCAGAGCTGAGGGGCTCCAGGGCCTCATCCTGGTGGTGACTTGAAGGTTAGACACTACATGATTGTGACAAAGACTTCACCTCCTCAGGGATTAGAAACGGGGCTGAGACTGTCTGAAGCTGGATCTTTCCTGCTGTGGGCATCTGTGGCAGTGGGTAATGTGCAAAGGAAAAATGCGAGGGCCTGAGGGTCTTGTCCCTGCCCCTGGTCTCCCCCTCAGCTCTTTGGAATGAAGGTCTGCCTTTTACTTTTGAATCTGAGCTTCTGCGTGGTCTGAGGGTAGTGGGGGCAGGGACTGTCATTGTGCCAGGAAGGCCGGGTCACTATGGTAGCAAGTAACCTGTCTTTGCTCTGTAGCAGCCTGTCAGGAAATGCTCGCTGAGCAGGGAGGCCTCGATGCTGTATCTGCTCCTTTCGGCTGGTGGCAGTGAAGAGACAGTGAGGCTGGCCTGTGATAGCTCGCTCAGGCGTCCCCTCAGATTTGTGGGACAGTAAGGAGCTCTGGGAAAGGGTTCTCCATATCATTCTTGAAAGGAAACATTTCCAAAGAGTCTTGATTAAAAATTCTGTTGTCTCTTCTCTCCTGTGGTGTTCAGTAACAATTTCTGGCTTGATAACACAGATTTTGCCCTTACACAAATTCTGTGTGCATCAGGTACTCTGAATAAATACTCTTAAACCATTATTAAACATTCACACATCAAAATCACACCATGCTGGGAACCACTGTGAAAGTTTGATCTTCTCCCCAAAAGTTCCTGTCTTACAAGATATGTTTGTATGGCATGTTTCGGAATGCAGAATGGCTCACTTATAGACCCTAAGACCTGGTGGTCCTGCTAGTTGTGGTCCTGAGCCTTTTGGGGACAGCTTGCCAGTCTGGGGGATGGGGTCTGTGTCTTCATGGAAAGCTGTTCCCTGTTAGCTGCAAAGACCTGTGAAGCCCGGCACGCTCAGTGTGTGTGCACACATTGCTCCAAGGTCATCAGGCTGCCATCTCTTTTTTTTCCCCAGAATTTTAAAAATTAAATACTGAGTAGATATAAAAGATTATTTATAAAACATGTTTAAGAAATTTAAAAAAGCAGAAATACTAATTCCCAGAATTAAGAACCAGAACGTTCCTGTGGCCTCTGAAGTTGCTGGGTCTTCCTGTCTGCGTCCAGAAGGAGTGCAGTATGACTTCCTTGCTTTTATTCTAGTTTTACCTCCTATGTATGTTTTCCTAAACCAGGTACTGTGAGTTTTACATGTTGCTGCACACAGTAGACCCAAAACTGTGCTCTTGTGTCCTCCAAGCTAGGCCACGTTCCCTTACCCTGGAGCAGCCTGAGACCTACCTGTGTGTGGCCATTGTGTTGCCTTGGCACAAGTCCACTGTGAGCAGAATGCCATGTGAGGCACCGTGCTCCACAGCCTCGGGCCCGAGTCCTGCTCACCATTCAGACATCCATGGGGCGTTTTCTTGAGCTGTCATTGTGCCATCCTGATTATAAGTGAGGCCAGGCTCCTTTTTTTTTCATCTGTTTGCTCCGTCCTGTCTCCTGTGCTGTGCTGGTTGTATCTGTCTCCTGTTCCTCCCCGGGTGGTTCAGTCTTCTCCCTGCCTCTGACCATGTCAGGAGTGTGACACCTCTGCCTCTTCTCTCCTGTGGTGTCGTTGAAGCAGAAAGCTTGCATTTTCATGTGGTCAGCTTTCTACGGTTTGGCATTTTGAATCATAAAGAAAATCTGTTATCTTGTCTTCTCTAAGGTTGGTGGTTTTAAGTCCACCTAGGATTGCTTCACGGAGAAGGCAATGGCACCCCACTCCAGTACTCTTGCCTGGAAAATCCCATGGACGGAGGAGCCTGGTAGGCTGCAGTCCATGGGGTCGCTAAGAGTCGGACATGACTGAGCGACTTCACTTTCACTTTTCACTTTCCTGCATTGGAGAAGGAAATGGCAACCCACTCCAGTGTTCTTGCCTGGAGAATCCCAGGGACGGGGGAGCCTGGTGGGCTGCCGTCTATGGGGTCACACAGAGCTGGACACGACTGAAGTGACTTCGCAGCAGCAGCAGCAGGATTGCTTCAAATGTGTGTTCCAAGGTAGGGGCCCAGTTTTCCTCTTAATTTATTGTAGCCATATTCTGTCTGAACACCATTTATTGGGAAAACTGTCTTTCTCTGTTGATCTGTGGTGCTTCTCCATTAGCAGTCATCTCTGTGATCGTGGCCTCACCTCTGTCCTCCCTTCTGTCCCCTGGCCAGTGTTGCTCAGCCAGCACCAGTACCGCGCTGTTCAAGTCACTGTAACTTCACTCTTCCCCAATCCGTTGCAGCCCTGCCCTGCTTATCTCCCCAAGCCTGGACTGTTTCTAACCCTCCCCTGCCTCCTGTAGACTTTAGGACCAGCCTGCAGGTTTCACCCAGATGTGATTCTCTCTCTCTCTCTCCCCCCCCCCCCCCTCTCTCTCTCTCACACACACACACACACACAGGTTTCACCCAGATGTGATTCTCTCTCTCTCTCTCCCTCTCTCTCTCTCTCTCTCTCACCCAGATGTGATTCTCTCTCTCTCTCTCCCTCTCTCTCTCTCTCTCTCTCTCTCTCACACACACACACACAGAGCCGAGCAATAGCCTTGCCGTCTCTCAGAAAGTCAGGATTTTTTCACTGAAGGTTTTGTCCGTTGTTTGTTGGGTTGTCCTAGGTGCCCTATAGTTTCTGCATACTGCAGTAAGCACCGCTTGGCAGTTCAGCTCTCTGTTACTTGTTCCTCTCATTTGTACATGTGTTCTGGATTCTCTGCATTATGCAGGAGTGATGATTGTTCCCTTCGTTTTGGCTCCTCGTGCTGGCTAGGGCTTTTGGAAGAGTTGAATAACCAGTGCTTTTGTCTGGTTTTTAATTGTAAAAGATGTGTTTTCAGGATTTCATCATTAACTGTGAGTTTGCTGTGGGGCTTTTTTGTGTGCTGTTTCTTTGTACCCTTTATCATGTTGGAAATTTGCTGTTTATTTCCATGTCTTGTTATAAGTTTCCTCCCCTTAAGAAGAGAGCTCCCTTTTGTCCCGGAACATATTATTTCCTTAATCATGCCGCTGTTTTCTTAGATTGCTTACGTGCCCGTTAGTGAGAGCAGGCTAGAAGGGCTTCTCAGAATTGTTTATAGCCCTGTAGGAGTTGACACAATCATTTCTCATACATTTCAGGAAAATATCAGTTTGAGCAAAGAGACCTATGAAAGCAAACATTTAAGTAATCCTTTTAGTCCTCCTGTGGGCTTTGGGGTTGATTTAAAATATACCTTGTAAACAGGACACATAGCCATGTTTGTCTAAGGCTGTTCATCATGGTGTTATCTGTGGTAACAAAAACTTAAAGCAATCTAAAAGTCTAGTAACGGGAACATTAAATTATAATACATCTATATGGTGGGATATTCTGTGATCACTAAAAATGTGTGTTTGAAAATTATGTGAAGATATGCGATAAAACTCATGAAGTAAAATTTAAAATGTATCTGTATGGGACTTCTCTGGTGGTCAGCAGCTAAGACTCTGCTCTCAATGCAGGGGGCCTGAGTTCGGTCCCTGGTCAGGGAACTAGATCCCACAAGCCACAACTAAGACCTGGCGCAGCTCAGTAAATAAATACATTTTAAAAATAAAATGTGTCTGTATGTATAGTAAAACTCCCAATTCCTGTAGATGTTGGTTCATGTATGTACACACATTTGTATGTGGGTTCACACAGAGGACAGGGCTGGAAAGCTTGAGGGTCCACCTTTGTCTGCAGCTCTGATCTGTTTGTCCTGGGAAGCTCTGTGGAGCCAGTGAAAGAATGGCCGGGGAGCACCTTCTGTCAAAGTGGGGAGAGGTGCCCGTGTTTTGAAGTTGGATGCAGTGGGACAGGAAGGAAGGAGAGAGGTGCCAACCAAAAGTGCCTCTTCAGGGTTATCTGCCAAGACACCTCAGATTAAAGCCCAGGAAGTAGAGGAGAGAAGGTGGACTGTTCAGTGGACAAGAAGGGTCTTAGAGACCCCAGGGAATGCTGCTCTTAGGTGGCTGCCCAGGCAGGGGGGTGGCAAGGTGGATTCTCCCGGCATGAGGGGGTTGTGGCCTCAGTGATGAGGATTTGGAAGAGCTGACAGGTGGCTGCGGTGGGGAGGAGAGAGCACACAGGCAGCTGGGGTGTGGTGGCTGTGGAGGGGACCGGTGCTCTCTGGGGGCCTGTGGAGTCCTCTCTGTCCCACCCATCATTTACCCACCTGTCCTCAGCCCAACATGGGTTTGTCCTAGCATCTGGCACTGACTAGCTGTGCTTTGTGACTCATCTGGAGCTCACTCCGTGTGTGTTCTAAGTTACCTGGGACATTCCAAGCAAACCAACAGCATTGTTTTGTCAAAGGTTAACCTATATTTCAGGGGTTTCACATGGTCTCCCAAAGTTCCCCCGAGAAGGCTACAGCAGGCTGTGCTGCAGACCAGCCCTGTGCTCGTCCGCTCACCCACCTGGGCCCTGCTCTCGGGACCCCGTGCTCTGCACTCACTCTGTCCCAAGTCTCTTGTGTGCATTGCTGTTTTCTCTGTGAATTGCCTCTCTGTTCCCTGAGGTATTTGTAAGGCGATTCATCATTTTTGTGTTCATTTATGAGGGGTCTTTATATGTAAACCCTTTGTCATATATATCATTTCTTTAACTTTACATACAAAGGAAGTTCTAACATTTTCTGATTCAGAGATACCTTAATCTTTTTAAATTGTAATTCCTGCTTTGGTTATCATACTTAGAAAGTAATTCTTTACTTTATTTAAAGCTATCTATTTACTTATATTTTCTTTTAGTGCTTTTTGATTTAATTTTGCATTGAGATTTATAATGTTTATCCATTATTTATCTATTTATTGTAGTTTCATAATACAGTTTTATATTTGTTAGGGCAAGACTCTGCACTATTCAACTTTTTTAAGCAAATGTTTTATTTTTTGCCTATTTATTTTTAAAACTTTCTTTTATTTTTGGCTGTGCCACTTGGCTTGCAGGATCTTAGTTCCCCAACTAGGGATTGAACCTGAATCCTGGCAGTGAAAGCACCAAGTGCTAACAACTGGACTACCAGGGAATTCTAGACGAATGTTTTCATCACAGGAGATTGTGTTTGCCTCCAGCATTATTCAGGAAAATGTATCAAGGAACCAAGAAATTGCCAGCGAGAGAAAAAACTGAGCAACAATATCCCAGTCTAGGAAGAGGGATTCTGTGGCTTCTGAGACCTGTGAGCTTGGCTTTCATTCTTTCCATTGAGCTGGAGATGACAAGTCTGTGGTCAGATCCCCACGAGGGTGGAAGTAGGCTCGACATGCACACCCTTGGTGGCAGGGCTGCGGAGGAGCAGAGCCCGAGTCCTGGTACTGAGATCTGGAGTCTGAAGTGGACACAGCTGCTGTGCCACCTGCCCTCTGCCCCTCCTGGCTGTTAGATCTCTGGCAGAGCAGCTTGTCCTCATACCCCTTTGTGCCCTCCGTGTGCTCTGGGGCCCGCTGGGTGCATCCACACACTGTCGAGCCTGGACCAGGCTCTGCTGGTCTTTTGCTGCTAACAAGTGCTCTTTAGGTGCTTATCAACTGGACTGCTTCCTAAATGGTGATTCTTTAAGAGACTTTGTCCTGAGAATGTTGTTTTTTCTTGCTTTATCCTGTGAAGTCTCAGATCAAGGTGCTAGTTTCACTTACTGTCTTCTTGCCAGTTCTTTAAGGAGAAAAGCAATACATTAAGGATTTCATTCACCTTTTCCAAAGCAAGCTGGTGCCACCCAGTCAGTGGACTTTGCTGTTGTCCTGGCACAAAGCCTGCTTGCCTCTGAGCTAACACAGACAGAGATCCCTGGATTTCTCATTGACGTTTTGTAGACATGACCAATGGGAGGTAGCGAGGCGTCAGGGACCTCGATTTCTGACTCTCCCAGTGTCTTGCTCCAGGTGGAGATAAAACTGCTGACACTTTGGTGGCTGCCAAACTTAGAATTAAGATGTCTTCCTCCTAGTGTATTCTGCCTGACATTTGCTAACGCCCATAAAAAGTAATTGCCTTTTAAAATGGTGTGTGGGGCTAGGGCTTGGTTGGCAAAAACATTTGCGTGAAAGCATGGGGGAGAGATAGAAGGTACCTGCTTTTCCTCCAGGGAAGAGAGGGGGATGCAGCACCTTTATTTTCTTGGGGAGCAGAAGGGTACAGTGGGGTAGTTAAATTTGAAAGAGAATCGCATGACACACAAAAAAAGAGAGGGGGGCATTTAGCAAGAAACATCCCTAGAGGGGAAGATTAAAGCGAACAGGTGCTGTGAAAATGTCTCTGCATATTAGAGCTTAATTAGATTTGAAGATGAATTCCAGACGGGCTAATTATGTGTGAGTTGTTGCAGGTTGTTTCTTGTAGGGGCAAGCATGTATTTTTGGAAATGGTGATGTAGTTTGATTGGGTTTGATTCCCGCCTCCTACCATGTTTCCTCTATTGAAAAACTACCACTTTTGGGGCCCAGGACCCATTCAGCAAGCCTCATGTCTTGGGCTGCCAGTGTCAAAGCTGGTAGAGCCACAGGAAGGCAAGCCTACTCCATATGCTGCAGCAGTGAGCATGTGGAAAGACCAAGGACTCTTGCCCAGGTGGAGGGGACAGGATTCCAGCTTCCGAGGAGGGCAGACAGAATGGGCATTGTTTCCAGGAACCTGTCCTCTGCTGGTGCTCTTACTCCCTGTGTGGCTGGTTAGATGTGTTTGCTTAGATGTATCTGAACCATTTTCTGGAAGGGCAGAGGGGCACATGCTTGCCAGCAGCTCTCTGGGTTGTGAACCGAGAAAAGGTAGAGAAGGTGTGGGTAATCTGAGATGTGCTATGGACCAAAGAGTTTAATATCTGGAAGAAAAAAAAAAGGAGCAGGGCTGCATGGAGCCTCTAGACTTCTGGTTAGGATAACAGACTCGGTTTAATGTAGGACAGCCTGTGAACATTGTCTCAGAAGACGGCATGGGCCTCTGACTTCCCCAAAAGGTGTGATGTGCTGGGGTGGCCCTGCGTCACCTGCATGCCCCAGGGAGGTCTGCTTGGCATCCATTAGGGTCTGAGAGCTTTAATAAACATAAACTTTTATGTAAGGTCCCATAATTGGAAATTATGGATGTCTAATTTATATATGACTCAATGAATGATTTATATAATGTTAAGTGATGAGTTAGATAGAAAATATGACCCTCTCTTGCAGAATCTTTAATGAAAAGCGTTGGTTCTTATGAATTTATTTCAAGAGCTCTGTTTGAACTCAGCATGTTTGACATAAATCAGATCTAATTGTCATTTTATGATTAATGAACATATGCTGGCCATTTTTCCCCATAATTAAACTTTATGTTCTGTGCATCTGACAAAGCAAAACAAGTTTAGACTTTGACAGATTGGTGGTGGGGTTTTCATGTTTGCGTAGTAGTATGTGTACTCGTGTGTGTGTGTGTGTGTGTGTGTGTGTGTGTGTGTGTGTGTGTTTATTTTGTTAATGTGTAAGGATTAAGTTTCCATGAAGTTGGGTTTTCCAAAGGTGTGAGGGAGGTTGTTAAGAGTTAGGATTCAGGTGAGAGACTGGGAGAGCTTATAGAGAAGGCGGGGTGCACAGATGCAGCCTGAGGGGGATTGTTTCCAGGAACCTGTCCTCAAGGGAGCTGGGGTCTGTCTCCCACAGCTTCAGCACCAGGCTGGGGGGCAGAGAAACCTGTGGCCAAGAGCAAGTCTACTTTCTTGAGTTGTGGCCCCCATGAAATGGCGGAAGGTGGAGTCATTGCAAAAATGTGCACATTTTCCTCTCTGCTTTTCATACACTTCAACAGGAATTGTAGTAATTTAAGGAGTGAGACAAGCTTGTGGACGGAAAACCCATCACAGGTCAGCATTCACACCCTGGACCTTTGTCTCCTGTTTCAGGACATAGACAAGTTTGGCAACGAGATCACCCAGCTGGCCCGCCCCCTGCCTGTGGAGTATCTGATCATAGATGTAAGTGTGTGTCATCTCCCCGCGGAGGTTAGGACGGCTGGGGGAGGCCTTGAGAGGGCGCCGCTTGAACACCTGCCCCTCTGCCTGCGCAGAATAGTCACGTTTGAGTCACTGAGCTCCTGGCATCCCTGAAAAGCTAGAAACCTTAAGGGCTTTTTGTTTTTTATTTCCTTAAAAACAACTTAAGGGGTTAACTTCTCCCAATCTACAGTGCAGCAAAGGACCACCGACTAGGCCAAGCAGCCGCAGAGGTCAGTGAGCCTCTCCCTGGCTCTGTGCGCAGGTTCTGCCCTGGCCACAGCGGCCGCCACAGCCAGGCCCATGGTGGGCTGCTGCAAGTCGATCCGTAGGGAACACAGCCGTGACTCTGCCCTTGAGTGAAGGGACAGCATGGTCTCTGGGAGGGCACTGTAAGAGCCAGGAAGGCACCTGGTACTGGCACACCATCCCCAAGCCTTGGCTCCTTTCTGGAGGTGTGCTCCGCTCACGGAGATGTGGTCACGGGCAGAGGGCAGCACGTGCTGCAGGACCAGAGCCTGATGCATTTGCTGCAGTCTGCGCTCTGTCCTGTACAGGGTACGGGAGGTGGCTCATTTCCTAACTGCTGCCTGCCAGGATGAATTCAGGCCGCATTTGGACTAGGACAGGCATGTGATTCAGGCTGTAAAGTATCATTGCATTTGGAGCAGCGGGTCCCTGTGAGCTGAGCCCGCCAACGCTCCATTCCCACTGACAGCTCCCGAGAACATATTTATTACCTAGGCCATAAAGGCATCTGCTTTTTAGACTACCTAGGGTGTAATTAAGATGAAAACAGATTGATGGAGTATACACTTAGGGGGGGTCTGCGTGATTTAAAGCCAGCTTCCTGAGGTCTTCTTTCCCAGTGGCCTCCCCACCCGTTTCCTTTCACGAAGGAGCTAAGCTCTTGCCTTAGTGCTGCTGCAGTACCGTTTGGTTGATGGGGAAGCCTTCCACTCTGTGATACTCACGTGCTCTCTTCCTGTGGAAGGAGGTTGGAGCAGGTGCCCAGACAGGCGTGCTCACTCCTCACCCAGCCCCAAACCCCCACCTGATCAGCACATTTAACGACTTTAAATAAACCTCGTGGCCAGGCAGCCATTCAGGCCTTCTGTGGAGGTGTTTCGCATGTAGGGGGTTGTCTGCCAGGCAGGCTGGGTGGGGAGAGGGCTTGAGCACAAAATAAAGTGCTTGACACCCTGCATCCTCTCCCCTGGGTTTCTGGGATATTCAGACTGACATGTGAACTTGGCTCTGAAGTTCTCCAAGGGGCAGTTACAGGTCTAACAAATAGTTCCCTTGATTCCACATTTACTTACTAGTGGGTCTTCTGTTGTTGCCGGTCCACTCCTGTATCTGCCTTCCAAAGGGAGGGGTGTGAGCCCGCCACAGGCCTTGTCTCTGCAGTGAGGTGGCCCCTTTGCCATCTCTAGAATCATGATGGCAGCTGAGACTGAGCCCCACGTATGCTGCCCATTCTGCAGGCTCCACATGACTGGGCACACTTGATCCTCACAGAGCCTTAGGAGGCATGGGCTCTCCGATCTTTGTATCTCTCAGATGAACCAAGCGAGGCCTCACAGTAGGACTTGGCGCTGTGCTGAGTTCACACCCTGTGCCCCGAGGCCACGTGGTCTCATCCATAAAAGGCCAGCAGGGCTCGAGTGAAGGAGCTGCTGACGGCTCAGCTTACTGTCACAGCGCTGGCACGGGCACAGCGGGTCCTGGGCCAGCCAGCCTGGCACAGCTCACTGCCTTCACTGATGCAGAAAACAGGCCAGAGCCACATTTTAATTCTTTAGAAATAGTCCCGAAGGAACCAGAATAGCTGTGCTAAATCTGGACGAGGTGTAATCTGCTGCTAGTGTCATATTGCAGGGGAAGAGCTGCGTCAACCAAAAGATGGCTGATGGTGGTGCACACTTGGGTGCGTTTGTGGGGAGGGGCACCTGCCAGGAGGAATGAGAAACTGGATTTGTATTGATTTTTGCACATTTGCCATTGTCCCTGTAGCTTCTATTGATTTTGAATTTTAAATGCCCTCTGTCATTTCTGAACCACGTCTGAGGCCCTGCAGGGTTTCGGCCCTGATTTGGACGCGAGCTCCTGGCTCCAGCCATCTTCAGGGGAGAGCCATGCCCTGTATCTCCCCAGCCTGGCCTCTCCTCCTGCCTGGTCATGCCCTGGCTCCATGGAGTGGTGCCTGGGAATTGGAAGGGGCCTCAGCCAGCTCGCTGGAGGGCACCATGGCTTTCAAAACCATCAGGAACTGGTTCTGCACTTGCCCTCCAGACATGGTGGTGGGAACAGCGTTGGCTCCTGAGATGGCGCTCATGCCTCTGCTCTCTCCCGTGGCCCACCCTCTAGCTCCCCCTTGGCAGCGGGAGAGCAGCTGAGAGGCCGTCCCAGTGGAGATGGAGTTAGGAAACTGCCCACGGGTACCACAGTCTTACCAGCTATGAAAAATGAGTCTTTATTTGCCTCTGAGAGTCACAGTTTCAGAATTTTCATTTAGGGGCTGTCCTAAGAGTTAAGCATCCCATTCAGGGTAGAACAGTTAGGACTTTGCTCCTGTGAGCAGCTCGGGGCTCCAAGGATTGGTGTACTCAGGGCCCACATCCCTGTTTACGACACAATTAATTTATCATGGGTTTGTGTTTTTGTTCATTAGATCACAACAACTTTCCCCAAGGATCCAGTTTATACTTTTTCTATTTCACAAAATCCATTTCCTATTGAAAACCGGGATGTATTGGGTGAGACACAGGTAAGCTCTTTGTCTTTAGAAACATAATTTAAAGTCGCTGCTGCTTGTTTATCTAGTGTCACTATTGTTTTTCTAGAAAGTATCAAGGTTTCTGACTCTCATTCGTTCTTGTGACAAAGCCTGGTTAGGCTTTTTTCTAAGATACTGCTGATCGCATGAGCCCTCTCCAGGGCAGCGGCAGTGGATGAGCATAGAGGCAAATCCCTCTAAGTCCTCAGGCCTGCGGATTTGCCGGAAGGACCATTCTCAGGGGGCCTGTTTTATTGGTCACTTCAGGTCCTCTTCCAGCAAGGTTATTGATTGTTGGTAAGTGCCGTCTTTTGTGGCGGTGTCTTGCTTTGCTATGTGCTCTGCCCTCTACCGCATCACCTTGCCACGTTTCTCTGGCACCATCCAAACCATGGGGCCTCATGTGGCCTGGCCACCTCGGCTCTCACCTGCACATCAGGCCAGTCAGAGCTACCCTGACTGCCGTGTCCTCACGTCAGTGGCCTGTGAACACACATCCCAAGTTGATCACAGGCGCTGCAGAAAGGGGCCTGGTTAGAGAATGTCTGCGTTGAGAGTTTCTTCTGAAGCAGTGACTCGTGTCCAGGGCCTCTCTGATACTTTGGTTTCCTCACCGCCCACCTGGCCAGGTGCTGGTGGAGGAGCAGAGCCACTGACCGGGGTAGCACCCTTGAATGTCCTGCTTCAGTCCTGTTGAAAGTGTTAGTGTCATATAATCCCCCATCCCTCTGCCTCAATTCCTGTTCCTCACTACTCTGCTGCCGTGGTCAGCAATGCACCCGGACAGACAGGGCTTCTTGCAGCCCCACGTGACCTTCCCACTCCCACTCTTCCCCAGAGGTGAGTTTGAATGTGTCTCACAGCTGGGTCAGTTTCACAGACATGTTGCTTACACTCTTCCGTAAGTCAAATGTACTGAGTGTTTTCCTGGAAGTTTTCCTCTGCAGCTGCGTTCCTCAATCCCTGGCTCCCAGTAAATGGTTCTAGAAGGAGAGTGGGTGGGCCATCCCTCAGCTCTAAATGTGGTCAGTCTCGTTTTTGTAGGACAGTGGCTCTCCTCCGACTCTGACCTGGGACCAACGGGTGCTTGTGTCTGTCTCCCCCTCCTCCCCCCCCCTTACCTGGACCTCTAGGATTTCCACAGCCTGGCCACCTACCTGTCCCAGAACACCTCATCTGTGTTCCTGGACACTATATCGGATTTCCACCTCCTGCTGTTCCTGGTCACCAACGACGTCATGCCTCTGCAGGTACGAGCCAGGTGGGCTTTCTGTCCTCAGACTGGAGCACTCTGGGCAGCACCGGAGCAGCTAAGGCCCCCTTAACCTGTCCTGTGGGCAGCAGCTTTGCACAAGGACCTTGACAGGTGACTTTCTCAGTTTTAGAGTTTGCACTAGAACAGCTTATTCAAAAGTGTCTGCCCTCCATGACGGAGGACAAATCATACGGGGCGCAGAGGCCGCTTAGCTGTGTCCTTCTAAGGGAAGCATTAGAAATCAACAATTAAAAAATTCCTGTTGGAACAGTTTGAGAATCCCAGCCTCTGCTTCTTCCTGATCTCCCCTTCTCCCGAATCAGCTCTGGTTTATCACCTTGGCCCAGAAGGTTGGCCAGCATCCAGGCCCTGGGCGCACAGCTGCACAGTTGGCGTTTTTAAGACATGCTTTGTGGGGAGATGAGAGCGAAGTGTTACAGATGGCAGCTGCTTTCTGAGCAGCACAGGAGTAGCGGGTCCAGTCAGGAAGCCTCTTGCATGGGTTGTGTTGTGGCTGTCTTTTTACTTTGGCCCTTTTTCTGCCTGAGACCCAAGGAAACGCATTTCTACAAGGAGACAGAGTAGAAGGGCAAGGCCCCTTCCTCCCACTGCTTTTCTGTAGCTGTTGTTGTGCCCTGCTGGGTTGATCTTGTGTTTGTTTTTGTCCAAACTGCTCACTTGTGATACTTGACATTGGGCGTCCTGAGGCTTCACACTAGCTTTGCCTTCCCTGTTTAGCCCAGAGAGTTGCAGCTGCAGTCCCAGGCCCAGCTGCTGCCCCTCCGGTCGGGAGGGTGGTGAAAGCTTAGGGCCTTCTCGCTGGAAACCGTGTGCTGCTGTTGCAGTCATCTGTTAGGGAGCACTTTCTGAAGGCACTGCCTGAGAGCCCCTGGAAGGCTTTGTAGGCTTTTAATTATAAAAGCTATTTAGTTCCCTGCACTTTTACCCTGGCGTTCTAGGTTGCAAAGCGCACTGATATACACGTGATGAAGACAGAGGACTGAGGGAGGCGAGAGGGACGAGGGTGGGCCTCATGGCCATGGGGCTCCTGCCCGTCTGCCCGGGCCCTCAGGAGAAGGCCTGTGAGCTGTGACTACCTAGCGGGTGGAGCAGTCAGCCCAGGAGAGAGAGCAGCACAGTGGTCACCTTGGGGCTCTCTGGGAAGAATTTACATTTTACCTCAATTTAGCACTTGTCTTTATAGACTAAGTGTGTGTTGTTTTGCGTTTCATGTGACAGCCTGGGAGATATTCGCAATTCTCCCTTAAGTGTGTCTTGATATTGGGGAGGAAAAACTTGTGAGCAAGTCTGTCTACTGTCAGTGAAGCGAGTTGGACTCTTCCATTCTGGTTTCTTGCAGGACAGCATCAGCTTGTTGCTGGAGGCCGTGAGGACCAGAAACGAGGAGCTTGCCCAGACCTGGAAGAAGTCTGAGCAATGGGCCACCATCGAGCAGCTCTGCAGTAAGTGTCCTCCCCTCCTGCAACCCCCGTGACCAGGGCTCAGACTCCTGCCCTTCAGGCCCCAGTGCTTCTTCCTGGGCCCTGGAAACCTGACCCCAGATGTAGCCTGATGGCATCGTGGGCAGTGGAACAAGCACAGACAGACCTTTGCTGGGGCCCACAGATGTTTTTAATCACTGTAGCATATGTGTAAAGGCCACACATCTTGGATACACAGTTCTATGGATTTTTGTACATGATTCTAGGAGTAGTTTGAAAGTCATTGTTTTAGGTGAACAGGAATTTCATACTCATCTAAGTGCTGAGTGCAGACAGCTTTTGGGCTCCTCAGGCTTTTGTTTTCCCCTTTCCCCATCAATCCTCAGTATTCTTGGTGGAGAAGGAGGAAAAGAGAATAGAACTAGGGGATCTTGTGTTTTCAGAGTGAGAGCCTCCAACCATCAGCCTCCATCCAGCTGCCCCCATACTCCCAGTGCCCTCGCCAAGAGCTCAAGAGGATGGTGACCCTGGTGGCCCTTTTCCCTGTAGCTTTGAGAAGAACTGCAATGCCCCCTGAAAACACACCTGAAAGGACATATGAAAAAGTGTTTAAACATTTTCTCAATCTGGAGGGCAGCTACTCGAGCCAGAATTAGTCAGGAAACCCTCAGTGGAGCCCAGGCCACAGGGAGCCCCGTGGGATTCTTACTTTCTCTACACTGAGTACCTGGAAGTTCAGGAGTTGAGGAGCCTTGGTATTCACGTGTTGCTCTTCTGTTTAAGTTTTCTTTTTATATGATTCTGACAGCCAAACGGTAAAAGAGCTGGACATGCCATCTACTTCTTGTCCTCACGTTCTGAAACAGAGGACCCAATGTTGTCACCAAATTCCTACAGCCAAGCCCATGGCCTCATGTCCTTGTGTGGACAGTGTGAGGTGCTGGCCAGGGTCTCAGCTCCTGGTCCAGCTCTCCCACGTACTGGGCTCTCCCAGCTCCTGTTGTTATTCTTCAGATGCCTCACACAGAAACATTGACTGCAGCAGCTTTAGTGGTTTGGAGCCCTCTCTCTAAAAAGAGAGCTCCAGAAAGAGCACATGGGGAAGCTGGGAAAGGAGGGTGGCTTGACCAAAAGGTTTTCCTAGATAAGCACTGGCCCAGTGGGAGAAAAGAAAACCAGATGAGGAAAGGATTCCGTCTGAGCATGTGGTATGCCTTGCCATCCTCACTAGAAACTAATGAAACGCTAGTGACCCCATAGGAGCTGGGTCCCACTGGCTCCACGCCTCATACTTCCAGTGGGAAGAAACCCAGACCTATGTCAAGCATCAGTCTCACAGTAGCAGGATGGTATGGTCTGGACCCACTGCCTGGAGCCTCTATTGGGAAAGCGCCTGTCACTTTGCTAAAACATGCTGTGTGGTTGTCAAATGCTGTCAACAGATACACTACTCACAGAACTCTGCTCACTACACAGGGGTTGGTAACGTAAATTAGCAATGGAGTACCCTTTGCAGATGCAGAGTCACAGAACGTGAGCGATCTCATGACACAGTCTACTGATGCCATGTAAGAGCTCTCTGCTGAAAGCTAACACTTTGCCAGAAGAGCTAAATAGATCGTAAAGAAATACCATTGTTCTGGACTGGAAGGCAAGATATTTCTAAGATGTCAGTTTTCCCAGAATTAATTGGTATAATCTCAATCATCATTCCCCTTAGACATATTTATTTTGTAAGGGAAGGGAGGGGAAAAAAGTTTTAAATTTTATCTGGGGGTGTAGAGGGGCTAGAAAACAATCATGAAAAAAGAAGAATGGAGACTCCTAGGTGGTCCAGTGGTTACTGCTACTGCTAAGTCGCTTCAGTCGTGTCCGACTCTGTGCAACCCCATGGACAGGAGCCCAACAGGCTCCCCCATCCCTGGATTCTCCAGGCAAGAACACTGGAGTGGGTTGCCATTTCCTTCTCCAGTACATGAAAGTGAAAAGTGAAAGTGAAGTTGCTCAGTCGTGTCCAACTCTTAGCGACCCCATGGTCTACAGCCCACCAGGCTCCTCCGTCCATGGGATTTCCAGGCAAGAGTACTGGAGTGGGGTGCCATTGGACTCTGCATTTCCAGCGCAGAGGGTCCAAGTTCGATCCCTGGTCACAGAACTAGAACCCACATGCTGCAGCTAAGAGTTAGCATGCCACAACTAAAGATCCTTTATGCTGCAGTGAAAACCGAAGGTCCTGCGTGCCACAGCTAAGACCTGGTGCAGCCAAAGAAATAAATATTTAAAAAAAAAGAAGCTGGAGGATGTGAACTGTCTGTTTTCAATAGTAAGGCTGCCATGGTTAAAACAGGGTACTGTTGGCATGAGAATAAATAGGCTGATGGGCCAGATGGAGAGTTGAGAATTGGGTGATAACAAGGCACCTGATTGAGATATACCCTTTTTAGGAAAACACGTCGAAGCAAATGGGTATCTGTGTGGGTAAAATGAACTTGGACTTCTGCAGTACACCCCATATATAAAAATCAACACAGGACTTCCCCTGGTGGTACAGTGGCTAAGAATCTGCCTACCAGTGCCGGGGACACAGGAAGATTCTACATGCTGTGGAGCAACAGCCTGTGTGCCACAAATATTGAAGCCCATGAGCTCTAGATCTGGCGAGCTGCAGCTACTGAGCCTGTGTGCTGCAGCAGGAGAAGCTAAAAGATTTTTTTTTTTTTAATCAAAGAAACAAAAAATCAATACAGGCTGGGACATTAGGTCTGTCACAGGCTGATAGACCTAGTGGTAAGATCTACAACTATAAAGATATATGTTTAAAAAAAAAAAGTTGAATATGTTCAGGACCTTGAAGGTAGGACAGAGAAAAACACTGACTAAAAGATTGGTCAGGTGGACTTCATCAGAATGAAACACTTGGGCTCATGAAGAAATGTTGTCTAAAACTTGAAAAGGCAAGGCACAGACTAGGAGAAGATACGCCATAGAAGATGTTCCACAAAAAGCTTTAGTAAGGTCACCATCAGTCATCAGAAGAGTGGAAATTAAATAAGCTACCATTACATGCTGTGAGATGAGATGCAGACACTGGCTGCATGGCGTGCTCACACACTCCCAGAGCAGCTGGAGGTCTCCCACACCCTGGTAAGGATGACCCAGCCAGCCCACTGCTACCCAAGAGACAGACAAACACAGATTCGCACTAAGATTTGTGTTAAGAGATTCGCACTAAGATTTGTGTTAAGAATATTCGTGGCAGCTTTGTTCACAATAGCTTAAAACTGGCAGTGACCCAAGTGTGCATCAGGAGGGAGACAGATGACCAGAGATGCTCTTCATACCACGTACTGCTGCTCAGCAGTGAAAAGGAAGGAGCCACTGACACAGCAGCTGGGCAGGGGCAGTGGGCAGGTGCGTGAGTGGCCACAGCTGGCAGCCTTCTGCTCAGCAGACAGCAGCTTTCCTTAGCGGGGCTCTGTGTGAGAGAGAGAGCAGAGGACCCAAGGTGGGGCTCTCAAGCCGCGTTTGTCCACGCCCATGGCAGTTGCTTTTCAAGTCCCCTCCTGTCCTGATAAGCAGCAACTCTCAGAGTGGGGGGGACAGCTTCCTGTGCAGAATGGATGAATACTGCTGCTCTTCCTACCCCACAGGCACGGTTGGTGTGCAGCTTCCAGGCCTCCAAGAGTACGGAGCCGTCGGTGGCTCCACACATGCCGCCTCGTCCGCCATGTGGGCCTGTCAGCACTGCACCTTCATGAACCAGCCGGGCACCGGCCACTGCGAGATGTGCAGCCTCCCCAGGACCTAGGGCTCCCGGGCCCTGCTGGCAGGACTGGACCCACCCCAGCCCTCTCGGAAGCCGAGATTGTTGTGACCGTGCCCCACCTCAGCAGCCCTGAAGGCAAGGCAGGGGCGGCTGTCCTGGGGTCCCTGACCCAGGAAGCTTCTCAGCACCAGGCTTCCTTGAAGAGAGGGAGTCAGGCTGGTGCTCTGCGGGCTAAAACCAGTATCCTGGTGGAGGCACGGTGTGGCCTTACCTGGCCGCCCACAGCAGCCCCCACTGTGGTAGAAGGACTAGGTGCCTCTGAATCATCACCTGGAATCGGGGTGGGAGGGCTCGCTGCCACCATCCAGCTTTCTTTTTTCCTTCCTTGGATGCTTTTTGTTCCTGCTCCTGTTCCTGTTTTTGGTTGGGAGCTTTTGGTGACCTCTGTACCCTGTTGCTCTGGGGCAGACCCTGCCTGTGAGGGCCACCTCTTCCCCTTCTGGTAGCCATCATGCAGTGGAAATGCGTGGCCACGGGCTCATGGCCTCCTGTCCGCCTGGTCTGCAGGTGAATCTGCTGCCCGCCCTTTCCTGCTCCCACCCAGCTTCCATGGGGGGGTTTTAAAGTCTGCTTTGGTTGTAATAACAGTTAATCAGTAATTCCTGCCCAGAAGACTTTTATTTATTTTTTTTTTAAGATAAAAACTGCATAAAAGGGGAGTGAGAGAGACTAGTTTCCACCTTCGTCCCTCCTTTAATGAGTCCCTGGAGGTGTGTGCAGCCTGGGTGAGTGGACGGGGGACCCATAGTCAGGTCTCCTCACACGTGAACCTCAGTGCCTGAGACTTTGCTGCCAGGCCACATGGCTGGCACAGCTGCAGACCCAGGACCAAGCAGGAGCATGGCAGTGTCCCCCACTGAGCAGGCAGCCCCTCGGGCAGCCAACACTTGACCAGGCCTGCATCGGGTGAGCTGGGTGGCCCCAGGCAGGGCCGGAACCTCTGGTCCCTTTTGTCCCCACCATTCCTTCTTGTCCTGCCTAGACCCTGGCCTCTGACAAGGCCACGTTACAAGCCAGGTCAGGGAGTAGGAACCCGGTTGTAGAGGGCTGTGGAGCTGCTGCTGGGTCGTCGGAAAGTGGGTACTGTGCTGAGGTGTGGGTCCAGGCCATCCCAGGACAAAGGTTGTGGTCAGACCTTGCACGTGCTCTAGGGTCCCGCGTTTCTTCTACAGCTGGGTTCCAGTCTCGCCCTTCCCCAGGAGCTGTGGACATCCTGATGCCTCTTTGCCTTAAAAAAAAACCTGTATCTCTGAGCTGCACTGCACTCATCCCCGGGAGAGGTGGACCCAGACAGGCTGCTTGAGGACTTCGTGTCTCTGTCCTAGGGCAGGACGCAAATCTATGTGACCCTCCCTCGCTCTTGGCCTGTGAACAGAGCACACCTGGGTGTTGTGTTTACTTGTGGCAGGGGTGTGCCTGGCACCTCCGGGTTGACCTGGCATAGGACACTCAAGTGGCCAGTGGGTTGGGCCTATTCTAGGGGCACGAGGCACAGAGCCCCGTTTCCCCAGCTCATCTGTGGCCGCCTGCCAGAAAGCTGGGCGTGTGTTCTGGCCCAGGTCGCCTGCTCCTTTGATCAGATGTAAGTCTGCAGGGGGAGCAGGAGTGCGCTAACCTCAGACCTCGCGGCCCCCACCATTCCTCCTCCACTTGTTCTGGTCTTTACCTTCTCTTCGACCAATATCCTGCTCACCCTGAAGTTCTGGCATCTGCATAGTTCATTTCCGTCTGTCTTTTAGCTAAAGAAAAAGTGTTGTGATTTCTCTGCTTCTGGTTTTGAGTCACTCTTTGTTCAGTAATGCACTTTATTGTCCAAAGACAGTCAGGGGTCAGCATAAGGATCGGGGGCACCCTGCCAGCAGACTCAGGCCCAGGCAGCTTAGCCATCTCCTTTTACACAAGGGAGGGGGCCCCCAGCCCCACCTTCATCCTACCTGCCCTCATGTGGACACACCCTTTCATGCCACCAGGCACCATAACTCAGCGAAGGGTGACTAGGTGCCCAGCCTCCATTGACCAGTCTGCTCCCTGTGCTCCCACTTGGGTCTTGCAGGTATGTGTCGGTTGGGTTTGCAGTAGCGTTGCCTGGACTCCAGCCCTGCAAGTGAACCAATAAAAGCACCTGAAGCGACTGTCAGCGCCCCGTTTGTCCTTCCTGGGCCCTGAGGCCTCTCCCTGCTCTGATTCTTGACCTGCCTACCTTGTCGGGTGACTTGATGACTTCCTCTCCACACGTCACTGTCCTCTGCTGATGTGTTTAGAGTATGAAGGATAGAGGCCCCCTCCTGCCCAGGCTCGTCGGCCCTGTGGTCCCAGCATGATGTCCACGGGAAGAGCAGAGCCTGGCCTTCTCTGTGCCTTTCCTGTACCCTTCCCACCGTCAGCCATGTGGCTGCTCCTGGCCTTTGGTGGGTCAGGTGCAGGCAGCCAGGCAGCAGGTGAAGGACAAAGCCCAGAAGCCCGCGAACTTACACAGGTGCGAGGGGAGCAAGGCCTGGACAGAACATGCTGCCTGGCCTGAATTACTTGTCGAGTGACGGCCTTCACACATACCTAACAGCCAGCTGTCCTTTGGCCACTGACCCACTGCTCCTTGAACACATATAAGAAATACCACCACTGATGTCCAAGGGGCCCTAGGGTGAGGCAGGCCCAGCTTAGCTTCTGGACTGGGGTGAGTGGCCTCAGCTCCCAGCTCCAGTCCTGTCCCTGAGTTTGCCTGCTTTTACTAGCAGTGTTCTGCCCTCTGCATGGCTCAGGCTGCTGACCTTGTTGGTTCTATGAAGTAATGAGGTTCTGGAATATCCCCCGTCCCCTCAAAATCAAGCAAATGGAAGGTACTGCTTGGAAATAGAACTCAGGGTCCTGCCACCCCCTTTCTTGGCACATTCAACATGTTGGTGTTCCACGTTGCTATGAGAAGTGATTGGCATTGCCTGTACATGCTGTGTCCTGTCCCCCCACCACATCCCCAGTGCTGTCTGTCAGTAGTTTGTCCTTGGAAGACGATACAGCTTCCATGTGGCACAGAGACCAACTGACTGTCCACAGCACGCTCTGCTGTCTCACCTCCTGCCACAGGCCTTCCAGGGACATGAGGGGCTCGGCCTCTGCATCACGCCTGAGCTGGCTAAGCCCCTTGCTCATGTCTGTACTCTCCAGGGCGATCAGCATTCGGGGACCCCTTGCCGTTCAGGATAGACTGTTGATGGTCATAAATCCTTGTATCACAGAGTGTCGGGTTTGCCTGGGTTTGGGGCCAGGAGCCTGCTAGCCCTCCAGAGCCGAAGGGAGTGGGGCAGAGCAGTGATCAACTTCACAGTGCTTGGCCAGTCAGGGCTGAAGCAGGGTGGTGAGGCCTGACTGGCTTAGCCCATCTCCTCGCAGTCCACTTGCCCATATGGTCATTTTCTCTGGGACAATCTCAGTGTAGTTCCCTTGGTGTTGGAAGTCAGGGAGGATCAGAGTAGAAATTGGTATGGACACATCACCCACAAGGATTGGTGGTCATAACACAAGCCAAGAGCACTGCACTCGGAGGTGGGGGTTGGCGGGGGCAGGTAGAGGAGGAACTCAGAGTCGTGTGTCTTGAGAGGAGTCCTCACTTTTAATTCCAAAAGCCAAGCAGGAGCTGGTCTTAGGGCAAAGGACAGACTGCAGATGGTGCACTCATGCTGGGTCCAACCCAGAAGCACAGTGGCTGTCCACTGCCCTAGGGGTTGAGCACCAACCTCAACAAGGGGGATTAGAATTTGTGCCACTGGTTTCTTGTTTCGGTAGGTAAATCAGCCTTGGTGAGGTCAGTTTAACTCAAGCTGGGAAAACACTTGGCTGCTGGGCCCCTTCAACTTGGCCTGTCTGGCCACACCCCCGCAGATGCCTCTTTCATAGATGTTTGGCCTTGAGAGGAGTGTAACTGACCTATCTGCAAGCATCTTTCAGTGTCACTCTGAGCTCAGTCTCTATTCAGAGAACTCTTGGGCCATGTGATCAGACCTTTCCCCAAAGCCATGGAGGATAGGGTTAGAGAGAAGAGGTGTCTTGCCCTGTCTTCACCCTGACCGCCAGGATGACTACTGGTGAGCTGTACCCAACCCCCTTACCAAGGCCTAACCGGTGGTTTTCTTCATGGTCTTCTGTCCTCAACCCAGAATTCCTCTGGCTTACCCATTTTCCTCACTGTCCAGTCAAACCAACACACCCACAGGCAGTTATAGCATTAAAGGAAGAGACCCTTCTGTCCATGTTAGGTTCAGAGGCGGCAGTGTCCTGGGGACGGGGTAGGCGTGGATGTGGCTCAGTAGCTCAGAGGGAAGAGACCCCGGCTGCGAAAGTGTCAAGACCTGGCGCTGCCCGCCCCCTCCTGGACTTAACAGGCCCAACCCCAAAACGCTAGACAGTCGCTTTAGGAGCGGACTGTCCGCTCGGAGGAGACATGCTCTGAGGGATCGCCGCCCTGGGGGAACCTGTGTACTAGCCCGGGCTCGGGAGCCTGCCCGGCCCTTCGACTTCGGGAGGGTCCAGTGGAGCCCCCGAGTGGAGAGGAGTGGAGAGGCCAGGCCCTTTTGCTTCCCGCGTTTGGCTTTAAACACGTTCGCCCTTTAGCATACAGCTCTGTGTGCGCTAGCTTTATCCCAGCGGCACGAGGGCCCGGCTCCCGCTGAGACGCCCCCGAGACTCGGCGCGCAGCGGCCCCGCCCCCCGGCCCCGCCGTACGGCGGAGGCCGCGCTACGACCTGGGCGGCCGTAAAGCGTAGGGCCCCGCCCCCCGGCTCCCGCGCCGCGAGGCCGAGCCCCCGCTGGTGGCTGGGCTCCAGGGCGATCCCACCATGGCCGACCCCAGGCCGCGGGTCGAATACCTGGCGGGCTTCTGCTGCCCGCTCGGGGGCGTGGCGGCGGGCAAGCCTCGCGTGCTGTGCCACGGGGCGGAGATCTTCCTGTCCACTGGGAGAGAGATGGTCTATGTCTACGACCGGGAGGGGCGGCTGCTGATCGTGAGCACCGGGCACACCGGGGAGGGGCTGGGACTGGGGGCCTAGGGGCTGGGGGGCTGGGGCGGGAGGGATCCCGGGCCCTGGAGGGGGCGGGGTCGGGCGTGGATGTTCGGAGCGGCCGGCGCATTTGAGGAGTTTGTCCTCTGCTTCACCTGAGCCCCCACGCCCCTGACCCAACACTGCCCTTCTCCCCGGTCGTCCAGGCCGTGTACAAGTTTCCCGGTCAGGTGTGGCACCTGGAGCTCCTGGCCCTTCGCAAGGTGCTCTATGTCCTGTGCGCCCGGAGCGGCATCTATTGCTTGTCTTTGGACAAGACGACCAGGTGAGGCTTGGTTGCTGGCAGGCACTGCTTTGGGTTGGGCCCACACTGGCCTCTACCAGGTTGAGGCTGACATGTCCTCAGATGGGCTTGTCACTGTTTCTGAGTGGTAGTACTTCCCTGTCGTCCTCAAACACTGCCCCTGTGACCTATATGGGCTGGTCACCTCTGAACGGGGTTCAGAATGAGCACTCACCACAGGTGAGGACTCGGGGTCCTGACAGTTCTGCATTGTTGAGAATTTTCTATCCAAACCCCATTTCTGGAAGCCTTGATACATGCTGTTATGCATGTGTCCCTGGGTGACCCGGGTAGGGGAAGCAGAGCATTCCCTGGAGCAGGTGGGAGGCACTGTGGCATGCCAGCTACTCCCTGGTGGCGGCCTCTGAGATCGCTCCCTGTGCAGACCCCACACCCGTCATGTCGGTGGCAGGCTGGCCCGAAGGGAGCCTGTGAGCACTGTAACCGACAGTCCCCTGGGTTCTCCAAGGTCTGTGAGCCGAGACGAGGAGGATGGTGGGGACGACCAGGACAGGGAGGATGGGCAGGTCGGTGAGCCCCCTGTCCCTGTGATCCCTGTGGACCCAGACTCCTGTGTGCTCCCGGACGCCTCACTGCATGCCTTCACCGTCCTTGATGACACGCTTGTCACCTTGGCACTGGGCCCCACCCAGTGGAAGATGCAGCTGTTTGAGCGTCCCCCTCCAGGGGAGGACCCCAGGCCCGGAGGCCAGATTGGTGAGGTGGAGTTGTCCACCTGCACCCCGCCAGCTGGGAGCCAGGGGGAGTCCGCAGCCCCCCGCTTCCTCCCAGTGCTGTGCTGTGCATCACCACCTGGCTCCAGGACCCCACTCGGCCACTCATGGAGCTCTGAGGGTGTCATGCTGGAGGGGGCCCTCTTTGGGCTACTCTTTGGAGCCGATGCCGCCCTCCTGGAGTCACCCGTGGTCCTCTGTGGGCTCCCCGATGGCCAGCTCTGCTGTGTGATCATCAAGACCCTGGTCAGCTCCATGTCAGCCCCAGGTGATCCGAAGGCCCTTGTCAAGATCCTCCATCACCTGGAGGAGCCTGTTGTCTTCATTGGCGCCTTGAGGACAGAGCCGCTGGCCGAGGACGTGGAAGACGTACACTGCGATTGCCTGGTGGCCCTCGGTCACCACGGCCGGACGCTGGCCATCAAGGCCAGCTGGGATGAGGCAGGGCACCTGGTGCCTGAGCTGCGGGAGTACAGCGTCCCGGGGCCCGTGCTCTGTGCGGCCTGCGACAGGAGCAGCCACGTGTACCACAGCACCTCCGCGGGCCTCCGTGTAGTCGACCTGGCTCAGGAGGGTTCCCCCTTGGACCCCACGGAGCGTGACGGGGCCCCAGGAAGCCTGCCCCCTCTACTGTATCCAGACAACTTGGGTGTCTGCAGCCTCGTCACTCTCTGTGTGTCATCGAGCGCGCCTGAAGGTAGGAGCCATGGCCGAAAGCTAAAAACCAAAGCCGCGTTGGGGTTGGAGCCCCCGCCCTGGCATCTCCTCCCTGTGAACTGGCCGTTTTCCTCTCCCTGCCTCATTCCTGCTCTCCTTAAAACTGCCCCGGGCAGCCCGACCCTCCGCCTCCGCAGCCTCGTGGTTGATGCTGGTCTTGGGGTCCTGTGTGGGTTTCGGGGAGGGGTTTGTGCCCCTCTGCCTGGGTAGGGTCTGCACTTGGACGCCCCCTGGTAAGAGCATTTTCCTGTGACAGGTCTCACGTGGCAGGTGATCCAAGGGAAACTGAAACTGGTTCAGGTCAAGCCTTTACATTTCTCCTGAAGGCTGAAAAACATTTGTTCCACTTACCAAGTGGCCTCCAAGGAGCCCACCCTGCCCTGAAGGCGGGGGACAGGGAGGGGGCATCCCTGAGCTCTGATGTGTGTGTTCTCTCCGGACAGAGCCGGAGAGGGTTTCAGCTGTGTCTGCCCAGTGCTGGGGGGAGGGGTACAGCCGCCCTCCCCCCACCATATATTCCCTTTAAGATGGCCCATGAGTGCACTCTAAGGCTTGCCGTGGACCATACTCGACAGGAAAGAAATGCTTTCAAAGGGAAGAAACTACTGTCTCCCACAGGGAAAGAAGGGCTGCCTGTAGCAGGCAATGAGGGAGCCATACCTCTGGGCAGGGCTCAGGGCCTCGGTGGTACTGGACCTGCAGAACCAGTGGGTCACAGGAGATGGAGCCTGTATCCCAGGGAGCTCCTGGTGCCCAGGAGTGGGAACAGAGGCAGAACGCTGCTGGGGAGGCGGCAGGCTTCCAGAAAGGCCCTGGCAAGTGCAAACTGGTCAGTGAAGGATGCCTGGGCCTGCGTAGCACTCCTCTTAGGAAATCTCAGAGCAGCTCTACTCAGGGCAGAGGCTGTTGAAAGGGGCACGCACCCTGCTAATTCGACGGCCCTCATCTGTTCCCTTTTAGTCCATGTACAAGGTGACGCCTCTGCTGGCTGACCCCCTGCCAGGGAGGCCCCTCACAGCCTGTGCCCAGCCCAGGATGCACTCCAGGCTCCTCAAGGATGTCCCTAGGACTCTCTTTTCCTCACAGGGGCATTGCTGTTCTGCCAACATGTATCTGAGTCCAGAAACTGCTGGATGTTCCCAGGTGTGTGCCCCTCCCTGCCTGCCACCCAAGCCCTGCGTGTCTTCTCCTGCAGGGGGTGCCGAGCTCCTGGCCCTGTCTGCCAAAGGCCGGCTGATGATCTGCCACCTGGACCCACACGATGAGGCACCTCAGTCCTCCAGAGTGACCTCAGCAAAGGCTGGAAAGAAAATTAAGCAGCTGTTGTCTGGAATTGGCACCGTGTCTGAGAGGTGAGCAGTGAGCTGTGGCCCAGGCAGAGGCTGGCATGGCATCCAGGAGGTGTCTGAGACATTGGCACTGGCACTGGTCCAGAGAGGGCCTGTGACTTTGCCTCTGACCCCCGAGATTGCCCCAGATGTCGCGGTGCCTGGCCAAAGGTGATACTAAAGGCCAGCGCGGATGCCAGGCCCCTGTGGCTTAGGACCATTTCCAGGGTGCATGCCACCCTCTGGGCTGTCAACGGTGGCTCTGCAGAGGAGCACCTGGGCCAACTTGGAACACGTCAGGGAGCACAGCAGGGGTGGCAGCCCCACCATGGGCACTTCCTGGCCCAGTGGCCCAGATTGGGTTACAGGCTCTCTGAGCCCAGGGGGCGAGGCCAGGCCACCAAGTCCAGGCTGCCCCAGCTCCATCCTCCACCCTCTCTTCTCTTGTTGCTGGAGAGGAAGGTCAGGTTAGACAGTCGTGTGAGAAGGACGGGAGCTCCTGAGGTGAAGGCTTCTCACCCTATCCTAAGGAGGAGTGAGGTCTGAGTCTTCCCTCAGCAGCCACGTCTGTTTCCAGAGTGTCTTCTCTGAAGAAGGCAGTTGACCAGCGGGACAAGGCCCTGACCTGCCTCAACGAAGTCATGAACGTGAGCTGCGCCCTGCTGTCCAGCCGGGAGGGTCCGCGGCCCATTTCCTGCACCATCAGCACCGCCTGGAGCTGCCTGCAACTGCAAGACGTGCTGGTGGCCACCTGCCTGCTGGAGAACAGCAGCAGCTTCAGCCTGGACCGGGGCTGGGCCCTGTGCATCCAGGTGCTCCGCAGCTCCCGGGCCTTAGACCTGGACTCGGCTGGCTCAGCCGTTACCTACACCATCCCCGTGGACCAGCTCGGCCCTGGCGGTCGGCGCGAGGTGACGCTGCCCCTGGGCCCCGGCGAGGACGGTGCCCTCGACCTGCCCGTGACCGTGTCCTGCGCACTCTTCTACAGCCTCCGGGAGGTCGTGGGCAGGGCCCTCACCCCCCGGGACCCTTTCAAGGACCCCCCTTCGGCCGAGTGCACCCCCGTCGTCCTGCCCGAGCAGGATGGCGTGTGCCTGCCCCTGAGTGAGCACACGGTGGACATGCTGCAGGGCCTGCGCTTCCCCAGCCTGGGCGTGCCCCACATGCAGGCCCTGGGCCCTGCCAGGGACCCCATCCACACCTTCCTGGGAACTTGCCGCGTGCCAGGCAGCCAGCCAGCGGGACCCGATTCCCTGCGGGCCAAGTACCTGCCCCCGTCAGTGGCCACCATCAAGGTGTCGGCAGAGCTGCTCAGGGCCGCTTTGGGGGACAGTCACGCAGGTTGGTGGCATTGACTGGCCTCTGGCAGCCTCGGGGCCCTTCCTCCCTCCCCGGAACCCGGACAGCCTCACTGGCGCACCTCTCTCCTCCAGGCATGTCCCTGGGCTGTGCCACCCTGCACTGGCTCCTCGCCGAGAACGCTGCCGCGGACATCGTAAAGGCCCAGGCGCTGTCCTCTGTCCAGGGAGTGGCCCCCGATGGCACAGATGTCCACCTCATCATCCGAGAGGCAAGCAGGGGTCAGCTCTCCTGCCCCAGGGGGACATTGGCCTCGACAGCAGCAGTTCTGAGTAGGGTCCCTGGGCTGCTCGAGAAGAATCAGATTCTGGGGCCCACCTTCCGGAGGAGTCCGATGCACCCACGTCCGAGAAGCAGGCTGTGACGGGGTGGTCTTCCTAGGGCTGGAAGCTGCATCAGCCTCCCAGCCGGGTCTCCATGAGGACCACCCTGTCCAGCGCTCCCCATGCGTGGCCCTGGCCCTGCGTCCAGCTGGAGTTCATAGTGGCCCGAGCAACTCACTCACTTGTGTCGCCAGCAGCAGCACAAGCCCTCCAGCCCCTGAGCCACGCAGCCCCCAGAGCCCCAGGGTGCTGGGCCCTGTCACAGACACCCCACCCAGGGGCCGCTGAGACACTGAGGCAGGGCTCAGTCCTCTGGGTGTGGTCTTTGCACACACCTTCCTTCCGGAGACCCTCCTGGCAGCCTCGGGGTCACATCCAGCTGACCCTCGTGCCGCAGCGTTGGTGGCTGTGGCGGAGCATCCCGTGTGACCCGGCACACCCCTCTGAGGGTGGTGGGTGGAGGCTGCCCACTGGCGGCCTTTCAGGTCCACCCACACTAGGCAGCATCAAGGTCGGGTGTCCCGGGGGCCTGGTGGTGGGGAGGGTGGGGTGCCCAGCCATCCCACAGTCCAGAAGGAAGAGCTTCCAGGGACAACATCCTTCCTAAGGACCCTGGGGTCTCGCCTTGTGTCCTGGCTGTCACCCATCTTTGCCAGGTTTTATGTTTGGCTGGAGGGCACTAGGCAGAGACCTCCGTTGCCCAGCCCCCTCCCTGTTTTTTTACAACCTGACCTTGCTATCGGGTGACGTGGAATGCACAGGGTGGGCCCTGGAGGGCTGGGGCATGGGCTCTCCTTGGTGGTGCAGCCACAGCCATCACCGCCTCTGGCGTAAGTGCCACACACCTGGACTCAGAGCGAGCAGGGCTCTTCCTGGACGGATGTTTCCAGATGAGCAGCTTTGCTGTTGCTTGACTAGCTGGTTCTGCAGGTGGAAACTCATGCTGGGTGTGGAGATCGAGGCCCAGGGCCCCCCAGGCTTTGCCCACAGTGGGATGTGGAGGGGCCACCCAGGCCTTACGTGCCTCAGCCAGCTCAGACGCTCCCATAGGCCACGCTGCCCTCGGGCCAGGCAAGGCTGTGGACAGCCAACGAGGCTTCTCGTGCGTTGCAGGCGACCGTCACCGACCTGTGCCCAGCGGGCCCCATCCAGGCCATGGAGATCCAGGTGGAGAGCTCCTCTCTAGCCAACATGTGCAGGGCACACCACGCCATCGTTGGGCGTTTGCAGGTCTGTTGGCCCTCATGGGCTTGCCTGGGAAGTCTCTGTGGGGTGGTGGGGACACTGGACCCTGGTGGCTTGGCTTCCTGCCCGGGGTTGCAGATGAGCTGTGGCCAGTTGGGAGGTGGGGGGAACTTGTCTCTCACCCTCCTGGCAGTAGCCCCCAGTGGCCCGTGAGCACACATGGTTACAGGGAGACAGCCCACCTGTGACTTGTCAGCATGAAATTTCCATACAGTAGTGTGGAGAGGTCTGCCTCGGGTCCTGGGATAAGGTATCTGCTTGTCGGGGCTTCCATGTCTTTGCCAAGAAAGAGAGAGTTGGCAGCCAGCCCTCACACACACAAAGCCCTGGGGGCCACTCACTGCCACTTTGATGCCTTGTGGGGCTACTGGGGCCACGACTCTAGGATCTGAGGGGAGGTCTTTGTGTCCCCCAGGGAAATCTGTGAGCTGGGGCCTTTGGCAGGCTGGGCCCTTTGGCAGGCTGGGCCCAGGGCCAGGTGGCCCCTCTCCTGCCTGTTCTGTGTGCATGGCCTCGGCTGCACAGAGCAGTCTGGGTTGGCAGCTATCAGCCGATTCCCATGCTTTTCCTTACGTGTGGGCTCTGCGTCAGCCTCACCTGGGAACTTACCAGTGCACATGCCCAGACCCCACCCCAGACCCCGAGAGTCGGAGAGTTGCAGTCCGAGCTCCAGCAGGGATCAGAGGCTGCTGTTCAATTAATAAACCCACCTGTGTGCCCAGGCAAGCCTGGGGGCCAAGCCCTGACCAGAGGTCCCCCTCAGCCGTGCTGTGACGGCCCTGCCATGGCACAGCCTTGGCTTCATGCCCGGGCTCAGGAATCTGTTCTCCTGTCCCCAGAGCGGAGCTCCCACCCTTGTTTCCCTCCACCCCAGAGGGTGCCACGTGATTGCTCTTGCTGGGCCTGAAACGTGCAGGGCCATCTGCAGACCTGCCGAGCGCAGCAGCTGATAGGTGGACAGTTGTGAGAAACTGGGGTGGTGGGGAGCATGCTGACCAGACTTCCCGCAAGAAGGGGAGTTAGCATCCCAGGGCTGCTAGGACCAAGTGACCAAATGCCACAGATGGGACACAGTGGGTTCAGTTTGGAGGCCAGGATCCAGGTGTCTACAGGGTGATTCCTTCCGAGGCCTTTCTCCTGGGTATGTGGACGGCCAACTCCTCCCCAGGTCCTCACGGGCTCTTCCCTTGGCATGTCCGTGTCCTAATCTCTTTTTAGAAGGACACCAGTCCTGTGGGATTAAGGCCCACACACCTGACCTCATTTTAATTTGATTATCTGTGAAGACCCTCTCCAAACACCATCACCTGAGGTGCTGGGGGCTGGACCTTCCACGTGTGAATCTGGGAGGCATGAGTCAGCCCCTAACGGAGTGCTGCAGGCACTCCCCTGATGGGAATCTTCTCGTGGGCTGCAGACCTCTGCCCTCCGTCTGCCACATCACACACCTATGACAGGATGTTCATTCACTTGGCCGCTCAGGCTTGGGGGGACCTTGTCAGATGTGTAGTTTCTGCTTCTGGTGGCACCTCCTGCTGCCTCTCGGGGTGTTGGGATCTCTTAGTTCTTTGCCCCAGAGACCAGTGGGGGCCTTGCTGCCTGGATCCATCTGGGAGCATCCTCCCTGGGAATCAGGAAGGTTACTTCCAAGTAAAAGACTGTCAGGCTGGGGCTCGTGTGGAGCGGAGATTAACTAGGGGCAAGGCAGGGAGGCCTGATGGATGTCTCAGCTAGCGGGGAGGGCTGCCTGGCTCTGCGGGCCGGTGCCAGGAGCCCTGGGCTCTGTCTGGGGACACATAGGAGGGGCGCCCTCTCCAGCCACTTACCCCTTGTAACCCTCCAGAGGCTGGTGGTGGAGCAGGCCGCCCGGGGCTCCAGCCCGCCTGATCTCCGCCTGCAGTATCTCCACCAGATGCAGGCCAACCACGAGGTGAGGCCCTTCGGGGGTCCGTGCCCTGAACCTTCCACCCTCCGGGGCTCCACTGGGGTCACACACACAGGCACCTGCGTATCGCCCAGCTTGGCGGGGCCTCCCAGTCCGCTTAGCCCAGAGTCAGGTCTGGGCTCCTGTTGCAGGGGCCAGATGAGGGCAGAGTGGGCACGGTCAGGCTGCTCCACCTTGGCCGGGACATTCCCGTCCCCTGGGGACGGAGTCTCCCCTCAGCCCCAGCCACACCTCCTGTCCCTAGGGGTCATCACGTTAAGGTCACAGAGGAGTGTGTTTCCCGGGCCACCTGCCACAGCCTGGGTGGGATCTGAGTGGTGGGTGTCCCCCAGCCTCGGAGGGGCCTGCCAACGTGCCTGGTAGGAAGGTGGCCCCTAGCTTGTCGCCACCCGTCCCTTCCTGTAGACACTGCTGCGGGAGGTGCAGACATTGCGGGACCGGCTGTGCACGGAGGACGAAGCCAGCTCCTGCGCCACCGCCCAGAGGCTGCTGCAGGTGTACAGGCGCCTCCGCAGCCCCAGCCTCCTCCTGCTGTGACGCCAGGTGGGCCCCGCTCCGACCGGGACACTGGCAGCCCCCTCCCCAAACCCCCACCCCGCCCTGCCCAGGGCCTTCCCGGCCTCTGAACCCTTGACAGCTCACAGTACCTCCATGGTTTTATGGAGATAACCTGGCTCCTGACCCAGGAGGCACTCAGCCTGATTACAGCTGGGGAAGGTCTGGGGTGAATGCAGCCAGCACCCCCAGATGGCCACCCGGTGCCCCCCGGGGTGGGTGTGCTCAGAGGAGGCGGGTCATGTAGCTGTTGTGTCAGGATAGCCAGGCAGTCCGTGACCCCGCTGGGCCTGGGGCCCGGTTGGCCTCCCACATCACTCCTTCCTTTCCTCCAGCAGCTGCCACAGCCTCTGCACTCAACCTCCACGCCGCTGGGCCGCCACCCACCCAGAACGTTGGGGCTGGATCACCGACGTCGCTCCACTCAGAAGTCGGGCCTGGCCGTGGGGTCTAGACTGCAGAGCAGGATTGCTGCTGCCCTCGCAGCCTGCAGGGGCCCTGGAGACAGGGCTTTGGGGTTGAGACTCAGGCAGGTGCGTTTCAGCGGTTGTCTGGTTCCCACCACGGTGCCCAGAGCCTGGGGCTGCCCCTCTCAGCAGCAGCACTCGCCTTCCCATAGGCCTCTTGTCCAGTACTGTCCACACCTGCACAGCTGGCCCGCTCTGGTGCCTTGGTTCTGCTTCTTTGCAGTTACTGGGGTCACCAGGTGGGAGGGTGCTCCCTGTGACCAAAGCACAAAGACTCGGGGTGGGGGTGGGGGGGGTAGGGGTTTTTTCCTGCAGGTGCCCTGTGGCCACAACACTCAACAACTAGGTGCCTCTGGCCAGGGCCACACCCAGCGCCCAGCACTGTGCGTTGTTTCCAAGGGTCCCTCGGGGCAGACAGCAGCCCCGGGGTGGCTCCGGTGCTTTGGGGGAGGGCGGCTCTCCCCCGGGACTTCACACGGTGCTCTCCTGCTGTGCATGCAGGGCCTGTGAGGCATCCCGCCTCAAAAAATGACCCTTTCTGTTGCTCTGCCTTGTCCTGAGCTGTTTTTTTAAGCCTCCCCCTGCAGTCTGGTGGCAGCTTTGACCTGGATTCCTGGGCTCACCGCAGCTCCAAGCCCCCGCCAAGGCTGGTGGCCACTGCGCTCCCCAGAGGAGCCTTGAACTGGCCTCTCTGGGGCCCTCAGGCCAGTGGGAACCGTCAGACACTGGGGTGAAGTGGTCCCTGCAGGGCCATTAAGGTCATGAGGGCCCCTCCGCAGGAGGACCACGGGCACCTCTTCGTCGTCCTCCATTGAGGGAGAGGGGCGGTGGTGTGCTCCAAGTTGGGGTCTGGGGTCATCACACAGACCCAGCACCGGAGTGTTCTTCTGAGCAGGAGGGAGGACGGGGAGGGGTTCTGCCCACCCAGACTGTTCTGTGCCTCCTGTCCCCGTGTGTGCCGGAGCAGTGTAACAGCTGCCTTCAAGGATGAGCAAGCAGTTGGCCTCCGGTCCCTGCTGGCTTGGGTGGTCCTTACACAGCCTGGAGGGGAGCTGCGGCCCAACCAGGGAAGGGCCTGCACCCCCTTAGTGGCTGTTTCTGAGGGTCGTCTTCCTGTCACCTCCCGGGGGAGGAAGAAGTGGGCAGGCCAGCCCACAGGGACCCCCAAGCCCTCTTCCCTGCCTCCCGTCTCCAGCCACTGCCCTGGGCTGCACACACTCCACTCAGCGTGTCTGAGGCCAAGTACCTTGTCCAGCCAAGGTCAGCAAACAGGAGACCCTCCTTGGCGCCCACTGGAGCACTTGAACAAGGGTGCCAAGAGTGCCCAGCAGGCAACCCTCCTGTCCCTCAAGCCACCAGGGGGCAGTGCAGACCGCACGCAGGGCAGTCCCCTCGTCCCCTCTGGGCCAGTGTCTATTAGAGCCCACCTTGACCTGTTGGCCCATGTGGGACCCAACTCTTCTTCATCCCTAAGGTGAGGGGAAGCGGTGAGGCAGGGAGCCAGCCAAGGCGGGGCCCTGGAGAGGAGTCCCAGCTGTCCCCCTTTCCCAAAGCACCTCACACTGGCCAGACTCACTGGAAGGGGCACTTCAGGCCCCAGGCAAGAGTGGGGGCTGCCCAGGGTGGGAGAGGGTGTGGGCTGAGGGGAATGGTCAGTGAGGCCGGTGGTCTCCCCCTACTTTTGCTCAGGCTGTCCCCCCAGCCCTCCATCACCCCAGTCCTCAAGGCCTAGGCCAATCCCAGGGGGAACACCTCCCAACCCACTCCCACCTCCTGTGGTCCAGGTTACCCAGCACCTCCAGGAGGTATTGGCCTGGGTGGGGGTCCATGGCGACTGGGGTGGTTTGGGTGCCAGCTGGTTTGGGGAGACCTGTGGGTGAACCATGGGCCTTGTTCTGGTGGTCCACCCTTCCTACACTGGGTGGCAGCAGGCCAGTGCACAGGCTGAGAAGAGCCCTCTCCCCCATGGTTGGCTGCACATAACCCTGTCTGGGAGGGCTAGCGGTCACTTCATCAGGTGCTTCCAGGATTCCCTAAGACCCTATCCCTGGGGAAGGGAGCAGTGATATGTGCTATGAAGACCCTGAAGACCCTCTAATCTACCTGACTTGCTGGGGCCTGGGATGAGGCTCCTCCCAACTGTCCCACTCCCATCCCTGTCCTGCTGAGTAGAATGGGGGTCCTCTCCACTCCCCACGAGCTTGGAGAGGAGCTATGTGCCAAGGAGTGATGTAGACAAAAGAAGGCCCGGGACTGGCAGTCCAGGAAGGGGTCTCGGGACGTTCAATCGGCTGGACAAGCGCCAACCTTGGATTTTCTGGGCATGAGGGATGGCGGAGTGTCGAGCAGTCGAGCGACCATCGCAGGAAAGGCCCAGCGGGCCTGCGGCGGGTCGGTGCAAACCCTTCCCCACGCACCCCGAGCGGCGCCACTGACCCGCGAGCCGCTGGTCACAGACACGGTTTAATGGGGGACAGACGGGCGGCGCTCAGTATTCCCAAAGCGCAACCCCAGCCGGCGCGTCCGCGTCCGCGCGCAGCAGTCCCGAGGCGCCGCCACGCAGGTACTTGCCGCTCCGGGCCCGGATGGCCAGGCGGCCGCGCTCCCGGAACTCGAACAGGAAGTCCTCGGCGCGCTCGCCGTCGCTGCACACGCTGCCGTGGCTGCCGGTGTGCCAGAACCCGCCGCTGCGGCCTGGGGTGGGGCAGAGAAGGGTTCACGGGCGGCTCGCTCCCCGATCTGGGCTGGGCACAGCCCCTACTCTCTCCGGCCCCCACCTCCCGCTGCTCCCCAGCCCCATCCCGCTCGCCCGCACCTCGGATCTGGTAGGCGCCGTCGCTGAAGCTCAGGTGGAACACGTCGTAAACCGAGCGGTTGGTGTCCAGCTGGTTGGAGCCACGTCGGTGGCAGACAAAGCCGTCCAGGCCGCGCAGGACCAGGATGGGCCGGTTGATAAGCTTGAGCGTGAACTCCTCGTCCTCCCCTGCTGGCGAGACAAGGGCTTGAGGGGCCTTCCCACAGCCGCGCGAGATCGCCAGGCCAGGACCCGCCCCGCTTGTGCGCCTGGATCTGCCCACCGCTTATGTGAGCCCTTGGTTCCCCAGAAGTGCAGCAGTGATTGGGGTGCTCTGGATCTGAGCCCCCACGTCAAGAGCAACGGGCTGGACTGGGGAGTACGACCCTTGTCGTAGACAGCAGCAGCTCCATGGGGAGGGAGAGGGCCCAGCCCTGGGTGGAGACAGAGGCTGAGCTGGCACTGTCCCCAGGCACAGCGCCCAGCCCCGGGCTCCCCAGGGCAGGAGGGGTGTGCTCACCCACAAAATCGCTGATGGCCGCCAGCTGCCCATTCTTCTTCATGCACACATACCGCCCGTTACTGGCCTTGAGGGCCACCCGTCGGCCCCGCCACTCCATCTCAAACATGGTGTTCTCAGAACTGAAAGGAGCAGGTCAAGGTCCCCTCAGAGGAGCAGGACATGGGGACTCAGGGTCAGACCTCCCCCATCCCCTTCAAGTCCAGTACCACCCGCTCAAGGCACTTGACTTCCACTGCTACGCCCACCACCATGAAGAGCTGCCCTGCACGCTAGCAGCCTTCTTCCCTGGTTGGGCGGCTACGTGGTCCCCATGGTTGAGGTGGAGGTGGCGATGCAGATGGTAGTGGAAATGGAGATGATGATGGTGGTGGTGATGGTGGAAGAGGTGGTGGTGATGGCAGCGGAAGTGGTATGTGTAGAGGAGGTGCTGGTGGAGATGCAGGGGGTCACAGAGGTAAGGATGGTGGACTCACACTTGTGTAGCTGTGGCCTGGATGCCCCCGTGGGTGACCAGGGTCCAGTAGCCCCCAGTGCTGGAATAGAAGGTGCACTTCTTTGTCTCCTGGTCAATTTGCATCAGGAAGGTCTC
Source organism: Bubalus bubalis (assembly GCF_019923935.1). Classification (NCBI taxonomy): domain Eukaryota; kingdom Metazoa; phylum Chordata; class Mammalia; order Artiodactyla; family Bovidae; genus Bubalus; species Bubalus bubalis. The sequence goes on along the minus strand of NC_059159.1, from coordinate 11,985,905 downwards.
GTGATCCAGTTCTTCATCTTGGTTGGCTGAGACATTGACCCCTGGAGGGAGGAGATGGGAAGCCCCTCACGCCTCACCCTGGGTGGGGTGGGGAGCAGAGGGATGGGAAGGCATGCTCTTGGGGCATCCCTGAAGTCAGCGGGGGTCTCTTCTAGAACCCTTTGGACTTAAGAAGATTTGGAGTTCTGCCCCAGCGCCGTGCAGGCGCATTGTGGACGCACACACACCGCTTCCTAGAGGCCAGGTTCCCATCACAGCCCCAGGAGCCAGGCCCTTCCGTGCCACCAAATCCCCTGCCTCAGCTAATCAGCAGGTAATCTGCTTGCTCCTGCTCTCTGGACCCAGGACTTACAGCAACCTCTATTTATAACTCCTCCCTAAGCTGCTGGGTGGACACAGCAGGGTCCCTGTCCTTCCCTAGCATGATTCAGGACACAGCGGGGGCCTGGGGTCTGCTCCTGGGCACTGAGCTGGGGCTGGCCCCCTGTCATCTCCTCAGCCCCTCATGCACATGTGTGTGGTCTCCCAGGACCCCAGAGGGAGGGCAAAGCTACTTGGGACTCTGCTTGGGAGGGAGATGAATGATGAATGGGGCATCTATGACCAGGATGGGGAAGAGCAGTTAGGCAGTGGGGTTTCCCTGGTATCTTCCCATAAACCACGTCCTTGTTTCATCGCAACTGGCAGATCAGAGTTCCACTGAGGCAGAGCCCCAGCAGCTCCAGCAAGCAGAGCAGAAGGGAGTGGGGCATACCCCCACCAGGACTGAAGGATCAGGGCCATATCCTGTTCTGCCCCGCCCCCTGGGAAGGAAGTGGGGCAGCATGCAGGGCCCAGACTGGAGAGGGGGGGCCATGGCTTTGTCCTCTTTGTCCCCCAGACTGGAGTCTGTCTCCCTTCTTACACAGATCACTGATCAGACCCCAAGAAAGTGACCCCTTCTCTTTGCCAACCCCACCATCCCATCAGCAGTGCTGCACAAAGTGAGCTCCTGCTGCCCCCAGCCTGTGATCAGCAATAACAAAACAATGGCCTTGTTCTCCAGACACTGGCCCAGGGGGAGCGGTGGACAACGAAAATGGTATGTCCAGTGCCCATGACTGCTGGGGTTTTGGCCAGGGATGGCCTCCCTGAAGCAGGATCTGAGAAGATGAGGGAGCCATCCGACAGGTACTAAAGGGAGGAGTGAAGCCAGGGGTATGAGGCTGTGGCTTCAAGTTTTTCACCCCCATCTCTGAGGTCAAGCCTCTTGGTGTCCCCAGCATCACCTTCCACACACCCTCTCTAGATAGGATACAGCCCAGGGGCTCAGTCTCACACAGCCGGCTGCTCCTGGGACCCCAATATTGCAGCATCAGGGTCTCATGGAGTCCTGGCTGGGACCGGCAAAGAGTATGGACCCTACTGTCCCAGGAGGGATTGATCAAGTGGTGGATGTGTGAGCAAGAAGGGGCGTCTGAGAGCATTTACAGAAGACCTGTTCTTACTCCTGCAAAGCCACAAGAAGAGCCAGTGCCCCTCTTCCCTTTGGACTTTGTTTTGTTTGGACATGAGGTCCGGAATAGCAGCAGCTGTCTTGTAACCACAGGGGCCCCAGTCTGAGGTCAGAGCTGTCCTGGGAGAGCCGTTCCTCAAAGAGGAAAGAGCAGAAGACTTTGGTGATGCCACTGAGCTGGATGTGGTGCCTGTTTGGGACCCCACCACCCCTGTGCCCGCAGACCTCTACTTAGGCGAGATATTAGTGTCCTCGTGGCTTAAGCCAATAAGCAGCCATTGTTACTTGCAGCAGCAAACACTGCTTGTTGGGCAGCCTGGCAGCAATACCACATCAGTGAGGGCTGGCAGTGGACATAGCAGAAACAAGCAGACTCTGGCTGATGGAGGTTGGTAAAGAAAAAAAAAATCAACAGGAAAAGCCAATTTGCTCACAAACGCCCTGGCCTGGGGGAAGGAGACAAGTTTGGGGGCTACCTGGCCAGCAAAATGACAGGGACCAAGGGACCACCAGCCCACTCCGCAGAAGCCACCACCCCAGCTGCCTCAAAACCTAGCGGCTCTATCCCCCTGCTCCCTCAGCCTGAGATGCCACACTCTGCTTCCCTGAATCACTGGTTAGCAAAGTCAACATCGGAACATCTCAGGGCCAGGTCTGATGCCCTCAGGCTTATGCAAGGAAAGCAGGGAGGTGAATGTAGGTACCCCTGGCCTCACAGTGGCGCTGGTGGGGGGGTGAATCTGTTCCTTTGTGGGGGAATTCCCCCATCAAAGGGATCGGGTCAGATGCAGGGTAATCCAAAGAATGAAAAATGGTTTATACGGCTACCATCCCCCCCTCACCACCGCCACCACCACCATCATCTCCATCAGCACCAACACCACCATCAGCAGCAGGACCACCAGCACCAGCTCTGTCACCATGGCACCCTTACCATCACCACCATCCACACTACCACTTGTCTCACTCACAAGCTGAACGTGGACAGATGCTTTGTAGCCAGCATTTCCTTTGACTCACAGAGAAAGCTTTCCCCACTACTGCCCACCTTTTACTGGCAAACCAAGCATATGGGCCTTGGTCAAGGCCAGAAAGCAGTGTGGCCAAACAGTAGGACCTGTGACGGGAAAGACTGGGGCTGTCTGTCCTCCCTTACACCTCAGGGCCCAGCCACACTCCACAAGGATTCAGGGGTGTTTGCTGAATGCAGGTCCCTATTCAGCACTGGCCTTGAAGATCCAAACGACAGGTAGGAGTCCCTAGAGCCACAGCTGGCCACCCCTCTATGTGCTCAGGGCTGGGACCAGGTGGTGGCAGTGAGCCAGGTCTGGGTACACCCACCCCTTCTGGGTGCACAGAGCCAGGAGTCTGAGCAGCATGGAGCCACTCTGGAACCTCACTTTCCTCGAGGGGACGTGGGAGCTGCCCATGTTCACCCCATAGGCAGGTGATCATGTGTAGAAGGGCCCGCGGGTCACATGAAGCAGGTGACCAATGATCGGGGACCTGGGGGGAGCCACGCGACACCTGCTGAGCAGAGAGTGTCTCCCCACCAAGGAGTCCAGGCTCTGGAGGGGCCGCTCACATCTCCCTGGACTGGAAGGCCCCCAGGATCCCGCCCCACTCCATTCCTGCTGCCTGCCCTCGCTGCCCTTGGCCATAGCCCCAATTTCCTTTAAAGTTCAGAAGTGGGGTGATAGAAGAAAAGGGGAAGGGCGGTCAGGGGGCAGCCCGGTGCGGATGGGGCCTGCCCTCCTGCCCCTCACCACAGAAAGCCTGGGCCTCAACCACCTCCACCTGGGCACTGCCCATCCTGCATTCAGCAGCTGTCCGGCGGGCCTGAGGCTCACCAGGGACCCCATACCTGGCCTACGGCCCACTGTATTCTACAAGTGTATTCTCACCCCTCAACCCGGAGCCACTCACTACAGGACCCTACACACACACACACACAGGCCCACACCCCGTTACCTTGCCGCACGGACACGTAGCGGTGGTTGGCGGCCACCAGCACCACCTGTGGGTGACTCTCCTCCAGGTCGAAGAGCTCGTCCTTGCCAGGCCGTGTGTTGCGGCCTGCCCTGAGCGTGCCCGCGGGGCCCATGGGTGCCAGGTAGTGGCCATCGCAGTCCTTGAAGGCCAACTTTCCCGCCTTGAACTCAAGCGTGTAGCGGGCGCGAGCCTCGGGCTCCCAGACGAGGCGGCCGTCGCTGCGCAGGTAGCGGCTGTCACAGGACTTGAGGCAGTACTGCCGGTTCTGGAAGATGAGCGTGACAAGCGCGTCCACACCCCACGGCGTATTGCTGTCCGCTGCGATCTCATCTTCCTGCGGGCATAGGTGTGCGTAGCGCCGCCGGCTCACACTCAGCAGGTGGGCCTGCGGGTGGATGGCCAGGTGCACTGTCCACAGCTCGGCTGGGGTGATGGCCGTGGCGAAGCAGGACAGCTGGTCCTCGGTGCCGCCGAAGAAGCGGCCGTGTGGCTCCGACTGCAGCACCCAGCGCCCATCGGGCTGCGGCAGGACCAGGAAGCGGCAGTCACGACCCGGCTGCTCCGCCTCGCAGGCCACACGCCCATCCTCCTCGGCCGACAGGTAACGGCCCAGGTGGCTGCTGCGAAACAGCACGGCAGTGCCCTCCCCTGGGTCTGGCTCCAGCACCCACATCTGCTTCCGCTTGAGGCTGGGTGCCGAGGCATTGACCTTGAAGCCAAAGCTCTCGGCCGTCAGGTAGCGGTCAGTGTCATTGATGAGGCCAAACTGGATTTTCAGCACCTGGTGCAGGCCATTGGTAGGCATCTTCGGGCCTGGCTGAGGTCCCCGACGGGGGCCCAGGAAGCTCTCTCTGTGCTCACAGCCCCTGAGGTCCCCTAGAGGTCCGGCTCGTCTGGGTTGGCCCACGCCCCCCAGGCCCGGCTGGCGTCATGGACCCGCTGCCCTCTCAGATGCTGCCTCTGACCAGCAGTGGAGGGCCCAGGCAGCTCTTACATGGCCAGCGGGCAGCAGAGGGAGGGTGGGAGGGCGGATCAGAACTGTGCCGGCTTAGAAACAGCCTTTCGTTACCCCAGCTTGGATTTCAGCCACTCCCGGACTGCCCAGGGGCCAGAGCCCGGGGCCGGCGGGGCTGGAGAGTGCCACTCACCGCAGGGCTGACCACCTCCTTGTGCTCACTGGCGGCTGCCCGGCCCTGGCTCCGGCGCTGTGCCCCACCCTCTGGATACCCACCCCCCAGTCTTGGCCTCTCTCCTTGCCCACCTCCGAGCCCCCAGACCCACTGCACAGGCTCGCCAGCCCAGCCCAGCTCTTTCCCGGGGTAGAGAAAGCTGCCTGGTGGAAAACTTGCGTGTGGCCGCAACCCGATCGCAGCCCTCCACCCTCGGCCGCCAGATCCAGTTACCGCTTCTCTGATTCCTTGCTGCTACCCGGGCGGCTGCGGCTGAGCCTTGCACTGTCCTCCTCAGCAGCCCCTGGGTCACAGCCTGCAGCCCCGAGTCTGGTGCTTCCCAAGGGTGGCCTGTAGCTGGGAAAGTGGCAGGCAGGGCTGTCAGTGCCAGTGAGCGGGCCAGGCAACCCCCCCATCCTGGTACTCATGGCACCCAGATCCATGCCAGGTGTGAAGAGGCAGCTGCTCAGCCAGATTCACACTGGCCAGACAGCCTGGCTTTGCCGGGCCCCGGGGGGAAGGGCCCTCGGTTTGGGCTGAGGTGGCAGCTGTGTGATGGAGACAGTCATGCCCACCTCGCGGGCTGCACAGCGGGAGGGTGACCTGGGAGCACACATGTGGAGCAGGCGTCATCCCGGGCAGCATGAGGAGGTGGCAGGCCGTTGGACTTGGGGTCACAGGGCCAGGCTTGGACCCGACCCCTGTACCCTGAGCAACTCTCAGGGCCTATGAGGTTGCTCTGTCTGCCATGGGTGGGCTCTGGTGAAGCCAGCCTTGATGAATGACCCTGGGGACCCCTGAATTGCCACTCACACTGCATAGAGCGACTGGCCTGACTGTGGGGTCCTTATGGGGTCCTTAATGGGCCGGGTCCCACTATCACACAGAAGCAAAGCCTTCCCAGCAGGATAAGGGTAGCAGGCTAGGAGAAGCCACAGCTGACTACCTCTGACCCTGGTACCTCCCAGCTCAGTCTCTGGGGTCCCACCCTGTTGTACCTCCCCAAACCCTGAGCCTGTGGATGCTGTCTTAGGGGGCTGCGGTGGGCCTGCTCAGCTTCGCCCTGCCTGTCTGTCTCTTGCACCTGCCTCAGGGGCCAGGAGCCAAGTAGTGAAACCAGAGCCACCTGCCCTGGGCCCGGGCCAGCCTCGGTGTCTTCTTCCTCATCACAGCGTGTGACCCTCAGGCCTCCCTGGGGACCAGGAGTGGGAGCCACAGGGCACTTCCAGCCTTGGCCTCCTGAGTCTTGCCCTTGATGTTCCAGACATCACCCCTCCATCCCTTTCAAGGCCATGTGGGGGTCCAACAGAATGAAGGGGCCTCAGGTTGGGCATGCGGAGGCCCCAGGAGGTGGGTGGGGCGGATGGGCACACGGCTCTGGAGTCGTTCCTCCATGTTCCCAATCCTGGGCAGTGACCTCCCCAGGCATGTGCAGACACTGAGCAGGAGACCAGGAGACCCGACCCCTTGCTTGAGGGGTTCACACTGGGGTTCAGGGAGATAGGTCTGCACACAAATCCCCATGACAGCATGGTGCATACTGAGCGAGGAACTGGTCTTGGCTAGTGTCGTCCACCTCTGTGGCCCACAGGTGTTTACGGGACACTGACTGACTAGGCTGTGTGCCAGGCACCCCATGGTAGGGAGATGCAATCTGGGGTTGCACCCCCTCCGCAGAGATGATGCCCACATGAAATCCCCCCATGTTCCCAGGGGACTGCATTGCCCAGCGCTTGATGCCAGGGAAACGTCCTGGTTTGGGCGTACCAGCCATGATGCTGTCCGCACTTCAGTTCCTGTGTGTATGGGCAGCCCGAGGGGCAGCTGTGGCTGTGGCCACCCCAGGCATGGGCACTGTTCTCTCCTTGCACTCCCAACTCCCAGCCAGCCTTCTGAAGGAGCCCAGCCGGACCCGATTAGCACGACGGTCTCATTAGCGCTGACTGGTGCTGGCAGGGCACTCACAGGCATCACGTGCCCCGCGGGAGGAAGCCCAGCCGCCAGGCGCTAAGCAGGCCTGGCTCCAGGCAGCCTCTCAGCAGCAGAGCCAGAAGTGCCGTGGCCTCTCAATTCTCGGGCCCCACAGCCCCCAGTGGGGGTAGGGTGGGGCTCCCCGGCACTGATCCAGGGGCGTGAGCCACTGGGTGGTGTTTCAGGCCCCGGGGGCTGGGGGGTGGGCTCTGAGAGGCAGCCCTTCCAGCACAGGCTTCCTTGGAGGGAGGGGGATTGCACAGATGGTACCTCCTCCCTCCCTTCCTCCCTCCCCCCTTCAGGATCTCAGGGCCTCGCCCAGCTGCCTGCTAGGGTCATGGTTCCTTTCTGGATCCCCTGCAAGGCTCTGGCACACAGTAGGTACCTAATAACTGCCTGTGAATGTTTGATGTGGGGGTTCCTGTGTGATGGGCCCAGCATCTGCTGATAGGTGGGGCAGGATGCCTGCAAGTCTGGCCGTGTGTGTGTGTGTGTGTGTGTAAGTACACACAGGCAGGAATTGGGCAGAGTGAGCCACAGTCACCTGCTGGGTCAGCCCCAGCCTGGAGATGCTACTCTGGATCCCAGCCTCAGAACCCCCTCGGGGCTGCCCAGCAGGGTGACCAGGCTGTGGGTGGCCTAAGGGAGTTTGTTTCAGGGGCACCTCTCACACTGGGGCAGCATCCGCAGGCAATGGGGAGCACCCTTCCCACAGAACCCCATGCCCCCTGCCAGAACTTGTCCACACAGCCACCCATTTGGGGCACACAAATGTGCCCACGACTGCCTTGTCCAGCCTGTGCCCTGGGACATAAAAGGTCCTTGCCACTCTGGGAGCCCCATTCACTTGCCCTGCTCACTTCTGAACCTGACCCCGTCCCTTCCCAGGGGTGGGGGCAAGAACCCAGTGTGTGCTCACCACCCTGAGCTGGCATCTGCAACCGGGACCAGGCCTGAGCACAGATGTCAGGCTGTCTGACACACCAACTTTAATATCTTTGACTGGAGGAGGGCGCCATTTCCTGCAACGAGCCATGCCTCTGGCCCCTACTGCCGGGAGTGGCCATCTGCGGATGGACACAGCCAGATTGGGCCCTTCAGGCCACAGCTGGACCCGGAAGGTGGGAGTGGCCTCAGCTATCAGACGCCGCCAGCAGACAAGGCTGGGGCTGATCCTTGACCTCCTGCCCCCCTTAGTGTCCAGGTGGGACCAGGAGCAGAGAGGGCCTTAAAGCCCCCCAGACCTCTAACATCCACCCTGTAGCTCTCAGGAAACTGTTCCTTTCCTGGAATGCTGGGGATTGGGCAGTCCTAGCCATTTGGAGGGACCCCCTCCCACTCCCCCCAGCCATGCCCCTCCGGGGCTACCAGGGAAAGCACCCCCACCTCTGCACGTCGAGACAGCCAGCCCTTGATGCTAGAGCCCAGCCTGGGTTCCTGCCAGCACACTGCCTGCTGCCATGGCAACAAGCGCGTGCGCCAGGCTCGGTGCCCGGGCAACGCTGATGCTGGTGGTGTGAGCTGGCACAGGTGCTCTGTGTGTGCAGGCTGGGGGAGGGGGCCCTCCCTGCCTCAGCTGGCCTGGAGCCCTGGAAACTGGCCCAGGATGGGGGCCAGGGCAGCCCCACTGGCTAAGGAACCTCCACAGTCACACCTTTCCCAAATCAGGTCTGGACTCCCGGCGCTGAGCAACGGCAGAAGGCCCACAGGGCAGTGAGTCTGGGAATTACTCCTCACAGAGCAGATTGCTGACGCCTCACCCCAGAGCCTCAGCCCCAGGCCTTGGCCAGCTGCTGCACTAGATGGTGTTCTTCTCCCACCCCACCCCGGGCACACCATCCCTCCCATGCCAGGCCTCTGCCGTCCCTCCTTAACCCTCTGCCCTGGACTCCTTGGCCCCACAAGGTGAGGGCCGTCCTGGTGGTCCAGGTGCTGCTGGGCACAGCCCGAGGCCCTGATTTCCTCACTCCTGGGCCCATCACCTGCTTCTGGGGTCCAGCTCGGCAGGTGCCCAGGGCCTAGCCTCCTGCATTGTTCCTGAAACAGGCCCACAGCTTGGTGTCCTCATGATTTTTTCATGGCGGAGCTCTCTGCTGCCCCGCAGTTCCACTTACACGGGCGGGCGGGGGCCTAGGTTGGTTTACTGGAGGCCTGCTGGCGGTTTAGGGTGACAGCTCCCCTCAGCAGGGCAGAAGGGAGGGGGCGCCCACATCTCAGACTGCACCGTCTGGGCAAACACTGGGGGTGCCCGGCCTGCTCCACCCACCACCATCTCTCAAGACCTCTCACCTCCCCCACCGACCCCTCCTCCCAAGACCCTCATCTACACACACACACGCACACACACACACACACACGTACATGCACCCCCCACACACACCATCTCGGCAGTTCCACTTTAAACAGACACCTACTGGCTGGGCTGGGGAAACCCCCACTTGGGGCTGTCAGGGTACGAAGTTGGTGAATCTCCTGGTTTTTGTCTCTGGTAAAGCCATAAGGTGAGGGGCTGGGGAGAGCGGGAGACGAGGGCTATATCTGGCAGGAGAGGGAGGGAGAGACCAGAGGCCTCCGGGCTCCAGCAAGGCCAAAAGTTTCCAAAGGGACCACAAGGACAAGATTGAGGGCAATGACCACTGGGCAATCTTCCAGCACCCGCACCTCAGGACCTTTGCACATTCTTGGGATAAGAGGAGCACTCACATTATCCTAGTGAGTCCCGGCTGTATGGAACTGAGTGAGGACCAGGTCAGCTTCATTAAAATATGATTGCCTACTGCCCACCTGGGTTTCCAGACACACCAGTGCCTAAGGTGTGTCAATACTTGGCATGGACAGTCAGGAGCTCACAATTCTGCAGGTGACCACAGAAGCCTTTGCCCAGACTGCCTGGGTGCACCTTCACACAAAAACATACACAGATGCCTGCACACACACACAGACTCCCAGTTCAGTTCAGTTCAGTTCAGTCGATCAGTTGTGCCTGACTCTTTGTGACCCCATGGACTGCAGCACGCCAGGCCTCCCTGTCCATCACCAACTCTCGGAGCTTGTTCAAACTCATGTCCATCAAGTCGGTGATGCCATCCAACCATCTCATCCTCTGTCGTCCCCGTCTCCTCCTGCCCTCAATCTTTCCCAGCATCAGGGGCTTTTCAAATGAGTCAGTTCTTCATGTCAGGTGGCCAAAGTATTGGAGTTTGAGCTTCAGCATCAGTCCTTCCAATGAATATTCAGGACTGATTTCCTTTAGGATGGACTGATTGGATCTCCCTGCAGTCCAAGGAACTCAAGAGTATTCTCCAACACCACAATTCAAAAGCATCAATTCTTTGGGCTCAGCTTTCTTTATAGTCCAACTCTCACATCCATACATGACTACTGGAAAAACCATAGGTTTGACTAAACAGATCTTTGTTGGCAAAGTAATGTCTCTGCTTTTTAATATGCTATCTAGGTTGGTCATAGCTTTTCTTCCAGGAGCAAGCATCTTTTAATTTCATGGCTGCAGTCACCATCTGCAGTGATTTTGGAGCCCAAAAATAAAGTCTCTCATTGTTTCCATTGTTTCCCCATCTATTTGACATGAAGTGATGGACCAGATGCCATGATCTTGGTTTTCTGAATGTTGAGTTTTAAGCCAGCTTTTTCACTCTCCTCTTTCACTTTCATCAAGAGGCTCTTTAGTTCCTCACTTTCTGCCATAAGGGTGGTATCATCTGCATATCTAAGGTTATTGATATTTCTCCTGGTAATCTTGATTCCAGCTTGTGCTTCTTCCAGCCCGGCATTTCACATGAGGTACTCTGCATATAAGTTAAATAAGCAGGGTTAAAATATACAGCCTTGACGTACTCCTTTTCCTATTTGGAACAAGTCTATTGTTCCATGTCCAGTTCTAACTGTTGCTTCCTGATCTGCATATAGGTTTCTCAAGAGGCAGGTCAGGTGGTCTGGTATTCCCATCTCTTGAAGAATTTTCCATAATTTGTTGTGATCCACACAGTCAAAGGCTTTGCTGGAGTCAACAAAGCAGAAGTAGACGTTTTTCTGGAACTCTTTTGCTTTTTCAATGATCCAACAAATGTTGGCAATTTGATCTCTGGTTCCTCTGCCTTTTCTAAATCCAACTTGAACATGTGGAAGTTCACAGTTCACGTACTGTTGAAGCCTGACTTGGAGAATTTTAAGCATTACTTCGCTAGTGTGTGAGATGAGTGCAATTGTGCAGTAGTTTGAGCATTCTTTGGCATTGCCTTTCTTTGGGATTGGAATGAAAACTGACCTTTTCCAGTCCTGTGGTCACTGCTGAGTTTTCCAAATTTGCTGGCATATTGAGTGCAACACTTTCACAGCATCATCTTTTAGGATTTGAAATAGCTCAACTGGAATTCCATGACCTCCACTACTTTTGTTCATAGTGATGCTTCCTAAGGCCCACTTGACTTCACATTCCAGAATGTCTAGCTCTAGGTGACTGATCACACCATCGTGGTTATCTGGGTTATGAAGATCTTTTTTGTATAGTTCTGCTGTGAATTCTTGCAGCAGAATCTTTGTAATATCTTCTGCTTCTGTTTAGGTCCATACCATTTCTGTCCTTTATTGTGCCCATCTTTGTATGAAATGTTCCATTGGTATCTTTAATCTTCTTGAAGAGATCTCTAGACTTCTTCATCTTTTGTTTCCCTCTATTTCTTTGCATTGATCGCTGAGGAAGGCTTTCTTATCTCTCCTCGCTATTCTTTGGAACTCTGCATTCAGATGGGGGTATCTTTCCTTTTCTCCTTTGCCTTTACGTTCTCTTGTTTTCTCAGCCAAACACCCATGCCAAGCCCAAATCTATCTGCAGAGGCTCAGGCCATCATGAAAGAATAAGACACTTCATGTCCAACAATCACAGGCACTTATTAAGTACCTACTGTGTGCCAGAAACCTTGCTGGGGATCCAAAATGGACTAAGCTCCATCTCTGACTTCTGGGCCAAAACAGAAATGGTTCATTGCCTGGTCCTACAGTCAAACAGGCTCTGCACATGGGCACCTTCATCAAATGGTTCCCATGGGGACCATGCCAAGCCACTCAGCTTGAGGCATTAGTGCTGGTCTGCTTCTGATAAAAATCTTCTCACCTATAGGTGATATGCTATAAATGGTACACAGAACAGGAGTGAGGCTCTGGGGATTAAGTGTGTCATAAGTTAGGATAACTAAATGCAATACAGATCCTGGATTAGGTCAGGAAAAAATTCTGTGTAGGACATTATTGGGACAACTGTCATCACTGAAATTCAGATTGCAGATTAGATGAACTGTGTCATATTAATGTGAAACTGCCTGATTTTGGTTGCTGTACTGTAGTTATATAAGACAATGTCCCTGTTCTTAGGAAAAAGACACTGAAATATTAAGGAGTAAAGGTCAGAATGTCTGAGACCAACTCCCAAATGGTTTAGAAATTAAAAGAGAAAAATAAAAAGAAAATAAGACAAGTGTGACAAATGGTAAAAAAATGAGTGCATCTTAAAGTGTCTCAAAAAAAATTTTTTAAACCATAATAACTAATTTTAAATCCACTGTAGGGACTTCCTTGGAGGTCTAGTGGTTAAGAATTCACGCTTCCACTGCAGGGGGCATGGGTTCAATCCCTGGTCAGGAAACTAAGATCCACATACTGCACAGTGTAACTAAAATAAATAAATAAAATTAAATTCCACTGCAGGGTCAGAAGAAGTCGAAAATCATTACAGGAAGTGAAAAAAAATAAAGAGATAGAAGGAAAAATAGGATGATTAAAAGATTCAACCAGGAGGTATGATCAGCCTATTAATAGAAAACCCCAAACCAAAGAACAGAAAAAATAAAACAGGAAAGAGGGAAAATATGAAAGAAATAACATGAGAAAATTCCGAAGAACTGAAGGACATTGAGGGCCTAGGGCTTAGTAATGGTCAAGACAAAAATGAGACGTCTTCAGTATTGGTACCCCAGAAATCTCAGATCAGCTGGAAAAAAAGGGGGAAAGCCTAAACTCTTGTGCATGCATGCTAGGCTATTTCAGTTGTGTCCTACTCTTTGCTACCCACCAGGCTCCCAGGCTCCTCTGTTCATGGGATTCTCCAAGCAAGAATACTGGAGTGGGTTGCCATGCCCTCTTCCAGGGGATCTTCCTGATCCAGGAATCAAACCCATGTTTCTTATTTTCTTGCATTGGCGGGAGGTTCTTTACCACTAGCGCCACCTGGGAAGCCCAACAAACTCTTGTGGAGAAACACAAAAAACCATGGACTCTGGGTTGGGGCTCAAATGACAACCATATCCCAAGAGCAGTAGTAGGAAGAGCCAGGGAGTCAAGTCTTCAAAGCCTGAGGGAACATAGCACTTCCCTGGCTATCCAGTGGAATAGAGTCTGTCCTTTCACGCAGGGGGCGTGGGCTTGATCCCTAGTCAGGGACTAGGGCTTCCCAGGTGGTAAAGAACACTCTTGTCAATACAGGAGATATAAGAGATGCGGGTTCGATCCCTGATTCGGGAAGATCCCCTGGAGGAGGTCATGGCAAACCACTCTAGTATTATAGGGCTTCCCTTGTGGCTCAGGTGGTAAAGAATCTGCCTGCGAAATGGGAGACCTGGGTTTTATCTCTGGATTGGGAAGATCCCTTGCAGAAGGGAATGGCAACCCACTCCAGTATTCTTGCCTGGAGAATTCCATGGACAGAGGAGCCTGGCAGACTACTGTCCATGGGGTTACAAAGAATCAGATATGACTGAGAAACTAACAGGGAAATAAGATCCTGCATGCTGAACATTCATCCAAAAAATCCGAGGGAACATTTTCATCTTGAAACTCCCTCCCTTGTTCCCAGGTAGGTAAGACACAGGCACCTGCAGATATGCCAACTTGCTCCTACTTACAGGCCCTAGGCCTGCCCCTTCCCCGCCCCACACTCAGTCTGTGTCTGGGCAAAGTAGGGAAGAAAATGCTGTGGGCAGGAGTGGGTCTGTGAGCCTGCTCAGTACTGCTAACCTTGGCTGACTCCTGTGGGTCAGGGCTGCTCCTGGGGGCTGGCTCCGAGACAATTCACTCACACAGGCCCTGGTGGACACACAGGTAGGGTGACTTACCTGTCACCCAGGAAGGCAGAGGTGCCGCTCTGGCCACCTGCCCATGGGCGTCCTCTGTCCTTCCCCAGGAATGACCTGACCCCAACCTGGCTCTCTCTGCCCCCTGCCTATCAACTTTCAGGGAGACCTCATGAGCCTGCCCTCAACTCCCTACCCACCCACTCACCCCAGGGCGTTCTGGGTCTTGCTGTTGCCCTGGCGTGGCACTCCAGGTTCCCTAGAGGCTGCACCTCGACCAGCTCCCACTCTCACCTTCCTGGGGTTAACCCAACCCCAAATGACCTAGCCCCCCAGCTGACAGTCCTTGCATAGCTTCTGGAGAAGTGGTTTGAACACACACCCCTTCGGCCCCCAACCCTGGCCTGCCCATGCCAGCAGATGTGTGTAGTTGGGGGAGGGGCTCAGAGTCCCACCCCTCCAATCATGCTGTGTGTCCTCAAACCAACCTCGGCCTCTCTGAGCCTCCTCCTTCTCTCTGAACTGGTTATCTATGGCCATCTGCCCAGGTGGCCTAGCTGCTGAAATAACCCAGTGTGTCCAGTGAGCACACAGTATGGCAGCTGCCATCTAAACCAGCTGTGTATCCAACAGACACACTCAGGCCCAGGGTCTGCCCTAGCTTTGGGATCCCTCTGTGGGTGCTGTCTGCTCCCTGAACAGAAGGTACAGGGACATAGAGGTGGGCTGGCCCTGCCTCCTGAGTGGTGGCCCTGGCCCTCCCTTCTTCTGTTGCCCTGGGTACAGGCTGACCCCAATCCCACCTTGTCTCCCTGCGTCAGTACTGACTGAAGTCACCGGCCACTCCCAAGCCGCTCCCTGTCACCCTCGGGCGGCAGTGACTCAGCGGCCACCGACAGCGACCTCCCCAGCCCGGGTCAGTGGCTGCCGGTGTTGTGCGGGAGGCCCGGGCCAGCCGGGTGGAGGGTTAGGGTGGGGCTGACAGGTGCGGCCCCGACTCGCCCAGTCCTCGCCCGACCCGGGGCACTTTGCCGCGATAGCGGGATCCACCTGGCGGCCCACCTGGGAATGACAGTGGCCTGTTTTAGAGCTGGACGCTCCGGGCCGCCGCGACCGGCCACAGCGCCATCTCCTGGCCCAAGCCTCCAAACTCGCCGCTTACAGGGGATGACCCGCACCCAGCCCGTGCTTGATCTGGAGAGGTGCGTGTTGCGTGCGGGCACTGGCGCCCACTTCCCCAGTCTGCAGGGCCATGCGTGCAGTGCCCTGCCCGCAACCCGTTGCGGAGATGCGGGTTGAGCGGTGAACGGGCGGCCCCAGATCTGAAACCCGCTAACAGAGGGGGCGCAGAATGGCCGTGGATGGCAGGGCGCCCCAGGCTTCCAGACCCAGTTGGCGCTGCTTCAGAGGCAGCCTCTTCCGCACTCTCTCCGCCGCCCGCCGGACCTAGCTTCTCCCGGGACTCCGGCGCTGACCCTAAAGGGCCCAGGGAAAGCCGGTGCTGGGACTGGGGTCAGGCTCCCGGAGGTGGAGGCGAGCCGGGGGACGGGAGGGGCGCGCTAGGACTCGAGGCCTGGGACCCGCCCCGGGACCAAATTAGGACAAGCTGCCCTAGGCCCCGCCAGCCAGAGTCCGGAGTGGGCGGGGCCGGGCTCTATAGGCCCCGCCCCCGGAGCGCAGCTTCCCCGAGAAGTCCGAGCCCGGGAAGCCGGATGCGGCTAAGGCCCGGGTGACCCGTACGGAACCGACTCGACCTCGGCCCTGACCTCGCCCCGCACCACTCTGCGCACCCCAGCTGCAGCCTTTGGAGTAGTGGCGGGGAGCCGACAGCACCAGAGCAGCGGCCTCCTCCCTGTGTTTTGCCCTGATCCGCCTCCCCGTCTTCCTTGTGGCGCCAGGTGTCCCGGGGGTGGGGACACCTGTCGCGACAGTCCTGACCTAGTCCAGCTCAAGAGAATTCGGCTGGCTGGGCGAGCTCCCCGCAGCCTGGGGCCAGAGCGAGAGGTGCAGGAGGTGGGCCCCACCCTTGTTGCCGGCAGCCCCATGCGCCTACCAGCTGCATTACTAGAAGAGGGTTCCTGGGGATAGTCAGGCCTTGGGTGGGTCTCCTTTCCCTCTCAGCTCTAGAGTCATATTCTGCGCAGCCGCTCCTCTGTCCCTCTTCTGACTCTCAGAGAAGGCCCTTCCCTCTGGCAGGGCTGTCTGGAAACCCTCCCCCTCCATGCCTTCTTCCCTCCCAAGTATAAGGGGACACCAGCTGCACCTTGCCTCAGAAGAACCACACTCTGGGGCCAAAGGCGGGGACAAACTGAATAACAAGCATTCAGGTGGGAGGTGGGGACTTGTCCCAACGCCAGGGGATGACCTGGAGGCCTGCAGAGGCAGCAGCCAATGGGAAAATCTTTCTGGGCAGATGCTGGTCCTGGGCTGGAGGGCTGTGAGTGGGAGGTGTGTGAGGTGAGGGGGTGGAGGGGTCAATCAGAGCTTGCCATGAGAGCCCCCAGCAACAGGGTAAGGGGCTGAATTTCTATCTCAAGGCAGTGCGTGGCATGGGGGGCAGGGTGATGGGTTTGTAGCATTAATCGGAGGGAAGCAGAAGGCTGGCAGCTGGACTGGACAGACACAGGACCAGGCTGTGCAGAGTGCTATGGTCTGGCAGGCACCCGGGTTTCTGTCTTTAGCCACATGCTGAGGTAGGGCTATCATGAAGCAGCTGGAAGCCCAGAATTCTGGGTATAATCCTTGGTTCCTTTTGGCAATCTCTGGACACAGCTCACCAAGAGTAAGAACTCTGCACACATGAAAAGCCCTAACCAGAGAGCAGGGTCCACACGGGTGGGCAAAGTGTGCTCTTGGCATGTGTGCAAGCAAAGGTGAAAAGCAGACTGTGACCACTTCTGGACCTCTGTGCCAGGCCAGCAGGCTGCTCAGTGGCGTAGAGAGCGCTGTCACTGGCCCTGGAGGCCCAGGGAGTGAGGGATGCGCCGTTGGAAGCAGAGTGCGGAGACTGCTGCTCCAGAGAATCTCAGGTCTGACACGTGGAGGTGCTGAGTGAGTACATCTTACTCATCAAAGAAAACTGAATGCCTGGGGACATCGAGGCCAGAGGTCTGGAAAACCTCAGTAGTGAGGCTTGGGGAAAGTTCACTGGGCCATCCAGGGGCATCCTGTCCCCAGACCTATGTCCAGTGCAGGAGGGCCACCAGGCTCAGAGCCTCTGGTGGGTCAAACATCACTCACATCACTGGCTCATCTTCTTTATAGAAATTGAGACCCAGAACTCAGGTCCTGACTCCCAGCCCAGTACTCTTCCAAGGGCCTCCTCGGTTCCCGTTGCATCATAGTGAGATGGGAAGCTCCCAGAAACTCCAGTGGGGCCTGTCTAAAAGATACCTGGAGCTCTCCACTGCCAAAGCAGTGAAGCCCTGGCCTGGGTATCTCTGTGTACCTGACCCCCCAACTTCATGGGGGGGTACACCCTGTGACCCTGTTTACCTGCCTCATGCAGCAATGACTGGATGACACATGAAGAGGCCTGGCCCAGTGCATCCTGGCACAGGACAAATGGCAGGGATGAGCATACAGCACCTGAAAACTCACCAACGCCTGAGTACCCAAGCATTTGGCCACCATGGAGGCTCCACAGGGCTTGGGGCTGGAGCCCCAGGCTCCTGGGGCGCCTTGGGACAGCTGGACTTTGTGTGCCTGTCTATAAAGTGTCGGCAGAACAAATCCCTCTAGACACCTAGACCAGAGACAGAAGTATGTGGCCTGACTCTGTTTATTGATCTGAAACTTAGAGGTAGGCGAGCCAAGCCAGCAGAACCTGACTTTGCTTACCAGGGCAGTTTGGGGACCCTTGTTCCAAACAGACAGAACCACTCCAGGGGCTGTGCCTGCCACCGTGGGAGCCAGCCCAGCACCCTGGAGAAGGCTTTATGTGATAGAACAGTCATCTTGCATTTGACCCACAAGCCTAGGAGAATAGGACAGTGAGCTGAAGGTAGGGAAACTTTGTGGTTTTCCTTGGATTTTTTTTTTTTTTTTTTTTTTTTTTGCCATACTGTGGCACACAGAACTTCCCTACATGTCTTGTCCAGGGATTGAACTTGTGCCCCCTTCAGTGGAAGCACAGAGTCTTAACCACTGGACCACCAGGGAAGTCCTCCTTGGCATTTTAAAAATGAAGTTCTTTTATGAGATAATTTTAGACTGACACAAACGCCCCAAAGTCAGTATTAGCATTTCTGCAGACTTTCCACCTGGTTTCCCCTAATGTTAACATCTTACACAAGTCATGGTACGACTGTCGTACTGAAATTGACTGGTACTTAATTCATTAAACTTCAGACTTTGCTCAGATTTCACCGGTTCTTCCACTACTGTCTTTTTTTTTTCTTCCTGTTCGAGGATCCAACTCAGAATCCCACGTTGCGTTTGGGGGGAGAGGAAAGAAAGGCATTCCTGGCAGGTGGAGTGGCAAAGGCAAAAGCAGAAAGGGGGACTCATTACCAAGTCCCTAGGCTGCCTGGCAAGTAACTGGCTAGTGGGAGATGATGAGAGGTGGGAGGCAGGGGTGGGGTGATGGGCTGCAGGTCAGGCTACCAGGTGCAGAGGTGACCCTGGATCCTGCGAAGGATCCCTGGAGGCTGGAGCTGGGAGACTGACAGGCTGGTGTGGCTGTCAGAGGGAAAGAAAAGAAAGACCCTGAGCTGGGGTTGCCTGGCAGTGCCCCAGGGCTGGGGAGGCCTGGGGCTAAGTCAGTCAGGCCACAATTCCTTGCAAGGTGATGCCACCTCCCTGCACCAGTGTCTTCTCTGCCGTTAAATGGCCGCAAAATGAAACGAGACGCAGCAAGCACACGATAGATCCACCAAACCCAGCACCGAATTAAAAAAAAAAAATCACATCATTTCTCTGACCACCCTCCATCCTCACGATGGAAGGACACACCCGCTTCTGGGCAGAAGTGCAGCTGCAGTCTCTCGCTCCTCCCAGGGCCTCCCTGCTCACCCGAGCCAGGGGCTGCCACATTCGTGTGGTCCCCTCCCAAGGGATTCCTGGGCCTCTCCATCTTGAGGGAGGAGGGGGCGGCCTTGTGCTTTCCTGAGCACAGCCCTGAGATGACCTTGGGCGAGGCCTCACACTGCCAGTTGCAAAACAGAAAAATCACAGCACAGAATGCGGCGTTCCCCAAGCCCCTGCGCAGGGTTTGGAGATCTCTCTCTTTGTGGGGCTCGGTCCCTGGACCCGCAGCATCCACTTACTGCTGGTTCCGGGTGGGGGTGCTTCCCAGGCGAGGGGTCGCCCCCTCCACACCCTCGCCAAACCTCCAGCTCCGCTTCCCCACCCCCCATCCCCGCCCGCGCCACCTGACCTCTGGGGACACGCTCACCCCACCCTTCGCTCTCGCGGCCGGGTGTGACGCGGGGCGGCGGGGTCTCGCGGACCCGGGGACAGGGCGGGAGCGGCGGCGGCGGGCCCCCCCTCCCCGTCCCCTCGAAGGCAGCCGGGGCCTCCTTGCCCCCGCCCCGGCCGCCCGCCACCGCCCCTTTGTCTCGCCGGCCAATCCGCGGCCTCCTTGACTAAATAAGGCGAGGAGCGCGCCCAGAGCCCCTAGTCCGTTACTTCCGCCCCCCGCCCGGCCGGTGACTCAGGGCCGGCGGCGGGCGGGGACAGGGCTGCCCGGGCTGCGGCTTCCCGGGCGGCGGGCGGGGCTCCGGCGGCGCCGAAATGGCCAAATATGGCCGCACTGCGCGCCGCCGCCCCCCACCTGCGCACCTGCGGCCGCACCTTGACCCCCCCTCCCCCCGCCCCGCGCCGGGTGACACAGCCGCGGAAGTGGAAGCTGCTCCCCCAGCTCATCCCACCCCGCGCCAGGCCGGCTGAGAGCGCCCCTTCCCCTCCGCCGCTGGCCGGCCCTGCGGGTGGGGGGCTGGCTGCCTAGGGTGGGAGCCCCCGGCAACCCAAGCCCGGTCCCACTTCCCCCCACGACTCCTTGGCTTGTGCATCCAGCGCCCTTGCAAAGTGGGGAAGATGGCAGCGGGGGGTGGGGTGGGGAAGGGGACAGAGTTCCAACGGCCTCCGCCCCCTCCCCATCTGTCCTACGAAGCAGCCCGGGCGCACCAGACAAAGGAGTGCCGGAGGGAACTGGAGTCCGGGGAGGGGAGGCCCCCGCAGACGAGAGAGCCTGAGTGGAATGCGGGTAGGCGGACACTGGGCGCGACGCCTTGGACGATACTGGAAACTTCCCACTTGCCATGTGTGACATCTTGGGACCCCCCCCCCCCCAAGTATTGCAATCATCTTCACACACTCCCCCACCTGGGGATTGAAGGCCCCGTGGTTGTGCCCAGGGGCGCCTGTAAGGGTGGGTTTTTCTGGAGGGAGACAGCCCCAGGTTCTCCCTTAGGTGGAGCACACACCTGATGGACAGCAGCCTTGCCCTGTGCCCTTGCAAAGTCTTAGGAGTCGGGAACCCAGCTAGGCCTGGCAGCAAGGGTGGCCATAGGCATGGCTTTGGCATCTGGGTGACTGCAGTCCGCAGGTGAGCTGGGCACCTGCTTTACCTGCCTAGCGCAAAGGTAGATGTGGGCATCAGCTAGACACCAGACCTTGCCCAGCTCTTTGGGGCGCTCGGCCCCGCCCCCCATCAGACGCCAGCCCAGAGCACCTGGACCTTGGACGAGTCCCCAGACTCACTCTGCCTGGCACCATTGCCATCCCTCTTTGGCCACTGCTCTTCCCCATGTCTCCCGTGATGTTTTCATTCATTACTGAGCAATCCTGAAGCTTACAAGTCCAAGGAAACCATGATACCTAGTTCCCTCTGGACATAACCCAAATACTGGCGGCAGAGGGGGTCATCAGGACCCTGCCAGAGGTGACAAGTCTTCAAGTGCCAGCTCCTGGGAGAAAGGGCGCGCCCTGGACCCGGGAAAACCACAGCCCCAGAGCAGCAGGGGTCCAACAGTGGGACACAACTGAGCGACTGTACGCACGCACAGACACACACACACACACACACACAACTCAAACAGAAGAGAGGGTGCCACCTTCAAGTTTAGCGGGGGAGTTGACCGTTTAGGCAGTCAAGACTTCTTCCTTGCCTCAGTTTCCCTACAACGCTCAAAGGTCATTAAAATGAAACAAAGCTCCACCCCCTCCCCAGAGGGGACGGGGTGATCCCAAAGCCAGAGTGGAGCCCCCGCCTGGGAACAATCGGGCCTGCGGTTTGAGGGGCAGGATGCATTGGGTGTGGTAGAATCGGGCCAGTCTCTGTACAGTCAGGGACCACGGTGCCCCAACTCCGACGCTGAGGCCTACGCGATCCTGGCTGCGGTGGGGGACAAGCGGCTCCTTCCCATCCAGACAGGGTCGAGGTCACGGCTCCCCAGGACTGCCCTGGAACACCGGGCCCACAGTGCCGCAAGGGAGGCCGGCCGGGACCACCACCCTCCCCTCCCCCAGCCCGGTGCCGGGAACCCGCCTTGATGGCCTGCAGAGACTAGGGGAAGATTAAAGGGGGCGCGGGGAGGAAAGCCCACCGGCGCGGCCACGCCGCGGTACACACCCTGCTCCGGGTGCCGCCCAGCCCCGGGCCAGGCAGTTTCGGGGTGCAGCCGGGCCCTCCCCCACGGCGCGCGACAGTCCCGGGGCGGGGCCCCCAGGTCAGCTCCCGGCCTCCTATGCGACCACCCCTGCAGCCCCCCGGGAGCGCCCACCCATCCCACCCGCGCGCCGGTCAGTGCGGGGTCTCTTTCTGGGGGTCTCGGGCGCCCGGGGGCAGCGCGGGCGGGGCGGTTGGGGGCGGTGCGGGCGGGGGGCGGGACCGGGCGCGGGGCCCCACGTGCCCCTCTCGGGCGGGCCAATGGGCGCCCGGCGTTCGGAAAGATCGCCATATATGGACATGTTCTGGGGCCGCGCGCGCCGCCGGTCCGCGCGCGCGCCCCGCTTCGCTTAAATACCGGCGGGGGAGGCCGCGGACGGTCTCACTCGCCGCAGCCGGCTCGCGTTCCGTGTCTTCCCGCGCTTCTTTGCTCGCTCTTCCGCACCCCGCGGCCCGTCTCCTCCATCGGTAAGCGACCAGGCCTAGGCGGCCTGTCTGGGTATCCGGGCCCCCGTACCCCTTCGTAGTTCCTCTTTCTACTCCCGGCCCTAGAGGCCTGGCCACCTCGACCCCGGGAACAAAGGGTGGTCGTGTGGGGCGGGGTGGGGTAAGTGGGCTGGGACGCGCCCCAGCTGGTTCGCGGAGGGCGCAGCGGGTGTGCTGCTGGGGGAGGGTGCAGGGCGAGTTCGGGCGGCAGTATTGAGAGCCCCCGGTCTCCTTTCCGCGGAACGACGTGGGAGGGGGCGTTACATAAAAGCCGGCTCCAGTTCCAGGCGGTTACTCTGCAGCCGGGTCGGGGGGAGGTGGAACGCCTCGCGGGGAGGGCCTTTGCCGGGGCCGTTCTCTGAGCGTCAGGGCGCGCCTGAGTGGGTCTCATCTTTGAATAGATCGCCATGGAAGAAGAAATTGCCGCCCTCGTCATCGACAATGGTTCTGGCATGTGCAAAGCTGGCTTTGCTGGGGATGACGCCCCCCGGGCCGTGTTCCCGTCCATCGTTGGGCGTCCCCGACACCAGGGCGTCATGGTGGGCATGGGGCAGAAGGACAGCTACGTGGGCGACGAGGCCCAGAGCAAGCGTGGCATCCTGACCCTTAAGTACCCCATCGAGCACGGCATCGTCACCAACTGGGACGACATGGAGAAGATCTGGCACCACACCTTCTACAACGAGCTGCGTGTGGCCCCCGAGGAGCACCCTGTGCTGCTGACGGAGGCCCCTCTGAACCCCAAGGCCAACCGTGAGAAGATGACCCAGGTAAGCACAGTCGGGTGGGTTGAGCCATTTCATCTGTTTCGCTAGTCATTTCATGTTCAGTTTTGTTTTCTGAAATTCAAGTATTTCTTTCAATATTTCCAGGGTTCTGTTCTTCTCCTGGCATTTCCTTCCTGAAGTCTCAAGGTTTCTTATTTGTGTTTCTGCTTGCTTCCTTTTCTTTTCTCCACACATCACATTTGTGGCATGCTGGCATGGTGTGAGAGCATGGGGTGGCCCTGAGTCCCTTCCTTTGAGTAAAGGAGCCTTTTGTCTCCTGCAGATCATGTTCGAGACTTTCAACACTCCTGCCATGTATGTGGCCATCCAGGCTGTGCTGTCTCTGTACGCCTCTGGCCGCACCACTGGCATTGTCATGGACTCTGGGGACGGGGTCACCCACACGGTGCCCATCTACGAGGGGTACGCCCTCCCCCACGCCATCCTGCGTCTGGACCTGGCTGGCCGGGACCTGACAGACTACCTCATGAAGATCCTCACGGAACGTGGTTACAGCTTTACCACCACAGCCGAGCGGGAAATTGTGCGTGACATCAAGGAGAAGCTCTGCTACGTCGCCCTGGACTTCGAGCAGGAGATGGCTACTGCTGCATCCTCCTCCTCCTTGGAGAAGAGCTATGAGCTGCCCGATGGTCAGGTGATCACCATTGGCAACGAGCGGTTCCGGTGTCCCGAGGCGCTCTTCCAGCCGTCCTTCCTGGGTAGGTGTCTGGCGGGCAGCATGAGTGACCTCCCTCTGAGGCTGCCAAGGGTCAAGGTGCTTTTCACCTTGAACGTGCGATTTCTGAGGGTGAGTTTTTTCCCTTAGGTATGGAGTCCTGTGGCATCCACGAGACCACCTTCAACTCCATCATGAAGTGTGACGTGGATATCCGAAAGGATCTGTATGCCAACACGGTGCTGTCTGGTGGGACCACCATGTACCCTGGCATCGCCGACAGGATGCAGAAGGAGATCACCGCGCTGGCTCCAAGCACGATGAAGATCAAGGTGAGGCAGAGGCAGCTGTGGCCTCGGGCCCAGGGGCCTTCGGGCTAAGATGGTGCCACCTGCTATAAGCCCCATTCTTGTCGTTTCAGATCATTGCTCCTCCCGAGCGCAAGTACTCGGTGTGGATCGGAGGCTCCATCCTGGCCTCCCTGTCCACCTTCCAGCAGATGTGGATCAGCAAGCAGGAGTATGACGAGTCTGGCCCCTCCATTGTCCACCGCAAATGCTTCTAAACGGACTGCGAGCAGATGCGTAGCATTTGCTGCATGAGTTAATTCAGAAGTATAAATTTGCCCTGGCAAATGTATACACCTCATGCTAGCCTCATGAAACTGGAATAAGCGTTTGAAAAGAAATTTGTCCTTGAAGCTTGTATCTGATATCAGCACTGGATTGTAGAACTTGTTGCTGATTTTGACCTTGTATTCAAGTTAACTCTTACCTTGGTATATGTTTAATACCCTGTGCATATCTATGATTTAAACCCCTAGTTATATGCGGCGCTCTCACCTCTGGAGCTGAGGTGAGAATGTTTATGGAAGAGAAATCCAATGGCTTGATAAGAATCTGGGAGACTGCGAGTCTCTCAGTCTGTGCAGGGTATTAATGTGTCAGAGCTGCCTATTCCAGGATTTCTCTAGAGGCTGGCAAGAGTCCTGAAACAGTTGTCATTTCTGTCTTGGCCGGTCTTACACGGGGTTGGGAAGGTCCAAGCCGTAGGACCTGCTTTCCTTTCTTACTGAAGACTTCCCACCAGAGCACTGTTCTGGTTACTTGCCTTGAGTTGGAAACAGTTTGCATTCACACCTGTAAATTTATTCATCCTTTTAATTTATGTAAGGTTTTTGTACGCAATTCTCAATTCTTTTAAGAGATGACAACAGACTTTGATTTTCTACTGTCATGTGAGAACATTAGGCCCCAGCAACGCGTCATTGTGAGGAAATAAAAGTGCTGCAGTAAACCGATCGGTGCCTGTGTTCGATCAGTGGGGAGCGGTGGGTTGTGGGGATGAACAGCCTCAAGCTCAAATTAGGCAACAGAAACTGATTCCTCCAAAACCAGAGGTGAACAGGGGTCTTGTGAGCATCTAGAGTCTGCGTCAGGTTGAGCTTCCAGGGAAAAGGAAAGCTTGGGTGGGACTTACCCCCAAGGGGGCTGGGAGGAGGGTGGCATCTTACACTTGATGTCTTTGGCATAAAGATGTGCTGCCATAGAAGCACGAAGGGTGTGGCTGTCTTAAGTACACAGGTGGGGGGGGGAGGGGGCGGTGCACTCTGGTCAGTGAAGCAATCATGGGGTTGATTAGAGCCTGATTGCTGAGCTGTGGAACCTTAAGTCTGCTGATAAGGGTCACCTGGTAGGGTGAACTTGACTCAGGCTCTAGCCCCAAAGCTTTCCCTAAGGGTAG
The DNA here is from genome assembly GCF_019923935.1 of Bubalus bubalis. NCBI lineage: Eukaryota > Metazoa > Chordata > Mammalia > Artiodactyla > Bovidae > Bubalus > Bubalus bubalis. The sequence goes on along the minus strand of NC_059159.1, from coordinate 11,960,912 downwards.
GCAGAGTCTTCAACAGCTATTTCAGGTTTTCAGATTTGGCAGGTTGGGTCAGTCCTAAACTTTACTAGATTGAAAAAGCTTTTAAGGGTTTGGAAGAACACGGTTTAGGTATCTGGAGATTGCATTCCTCGGCTTTTGGGAAGCAAGTTTCACCTGCGGGGGCTGGCAGTGCTTCCTAGTTTAACCTTGTGGTTGGGGAGGGTCTTCCAGGTCCAGGGGAGGGAGGCCTTGTTAGACTGGGTCAGGAGCCAGGGGCCCTAAGAACAAATGACTGAAGGAGATGGGGAGTCTTTTGGGAACAAAATGTGGACCCTGCCAAGCCCAGACCTCCAACTGCTTTGCTCCTGTCTGCTTGCTCACAGCACCCCGTGACCACTCATGGAACACAGAGTGATGGGTCAGAAATGACTGTTTTGCCTTGGGCAGCATTCCACTTTCAGAACAGGAAAATCTGATTTGAAGCCTGATTGGATTCAGGGAACAGGATAGACCAGACTCAGGTGAGCAGGGAGGAGAGAACACCTTTAGGAACTGGGAGGAGAAAGGTGTCTGCCTGGGTGACCACAATCCCAGCTCCATAAACCCTTCCTTGCATTGGGCCCAGTGAGCATGGCCCTCTACTCCGGGTCTCTGTCCCCTCTGCAAACTGGAGAACAGTGCCTGCTCCACGTGGAGGCCAGCCACCATCCCCATGCATGGAAGGGGCACATGGCAGCCTGCCCTTCTGCTCTTGGGTATAGCAAGATTTCTGCAGCACAGAAGACATTGGCCTTTCTTTGTGGCATTCTGGGGACAGTTAATGGATGTCAAACCCAATCACTGTACCCACTGGAGGAAGGAGCATGTGGGGAAGCCTGGCCTCTGGTGTCGTTGGCTGGACCTGTTGGAGAGCTCAGCACGGTGCCATCTGTGAAAAGAGACTTCACACCAGAGGGAGGCCCCCCCTCCAGCCTCTGTGGAAAATCTCACGTTTGTCAGCTCTGCCTACAGAATACAGCAAAATGCACGGGAGAGGAAGCTGGAGGAAAAGATGGACTAGCCACTATGACTTTGGACACAATTTGCTCAAAGCAAGAGATGGACAGCTCTGCTCACTTCTGTCTGTCTCTCTCTCTTTTTTTGGGCTGCATCGGGATTTAGTTGTGTCACATGGGCTTCTCTAGTTGCGGTGCATGGTCTTAGCTACCCCTTGGCATGTGGGATCTTAGTTCCCTGGCCAGGGATTGAACCCGCATCCCCTCCACTGAAAGGCAGATTCTTGACCACTGGAGCGCCAGGCAAGTCCCAGCTCTGCCCACTTCTACAGAAAGAAGGAGCTCTTCAAGAGAGAACGTCATCAACAAAGCCAGCAGGCACTTGGGATGCAGCATCTTTGAAGTGGAAAATGGGATAAATCTGCAGACCACAGATCTGCAGGCCAATATAGGGGACATGGGTTTGATCCCGGTCTGGGAACTAAGGTCACACATGCCACGAAGCTACTGAACCTGCAAGCCACAGCTAAGACCTGATGCAGCCAAATATTTAAAAAGACATAAAGGCTAATTAAAAAAAAAATATATATATATATATATATGTATGTATGTATGTATCTCCAGACCACGGAAGGACCACAGATGAGAGAAAAACATTCAGATGGGCCACTTAGGGAAGGCAAGAAAACCTCAAAGACTGATGTCTTAATGCCAATTAGCTTAATGAATGGAAGCTTCTGGAAGGGCTGCCTCCTCAGAGAAACAAATGTCCTGAGGAAATCTGTGAGCTGAACCCTTGAGAGGCTCTTCTTCTCCAGGGCCCCCGGTGTCCTGATGCTGAGACAGGTGGAGGGCAGTGAGTGATGCAGGAGGTTCATGGGTGCCCAGCCTTCCTGTGGCATGAGGAGCCCGTCCACGTGCCTGGTGGGCGGTCCGTGATGACGCCAACTCAAAATTAGCATCCCCTGGCAAGAGGCCGATGTTGTGTTTGTAGGATGCAACTTCAAGTTCGAGGCCCTTTTATCAGGAATGGTCAGTATTTGGGTAGAGGATGGAAAGTGTTTCAAGGAGGGAGTTGCAAGGATTCACACTGGAAAGACTAGTTTCTGATGACTTGGAGATTGTGGCTTCCCAGGACCCTTTTCTGGTTAGAGGCACCAAACTTCAGCCCTGGAGAGCTCTCCATGGGGTGTTCCTCCCGAGAGGCACGTGAGCTACCCCAGCTAGAGCTGCCTTCTGTGAGGGGCCCCACAGCCTCTCACAGCTGTGCTGGTCTGCAGACTCAACCCTCATTGACCAGTGGCCATTCAGATTTGTTTTCCTGATGGAAGTTCCCTTTCTTCTTTCAGCTTTTTGCTGAGGCCTTAAGGGGTGCCCTCCAGGGGGACCTGTCTCAGTGCAGGGTTCAGAGGCTGCCCCTTTTTGGGGTCTGTTCCACTTCCTACCCCATCGATGGTGAGTTTGACCCTGGACACATTTTTAAACAATGAAATAGGAGTGAAGGGGCTGGAGGAACCTATGTAGGGTGGACCTGCTCTCTTTTCCCTCTGCTCTGGGACCACAGTGGTCCAGAGAAGGGCTTCTGCATCAGCTTGGAGGCCTGAGAGACATCATCAGTGCTAACGTGTTTGGACATAGAGCTTGAGCAAGAAACAAATCCTTATTGCTGTAAGTTGGTGAAATTACAGAATCACTGGTTATGCAGAATAACGAAGCCTCAGCGGTGTGGTCTGATACAGCATCACTGTGTACATGAGTGGCTACCCCTAGAGTTGTGCAGTGGGCCACCTGTGCATCTGTACCATGATATCCCTGCACAGCCCTGCCCCACCCCTTGTACACCTATCCTACCGCTTCAATGCCTGTGTTATCTGTCTCCCTCACGGGAGGTGAGGTGCTTTTGTTTTTAAATGATGGTAAATATACACAGTATATAAAATTTATCCTTTTTACAATAGCATTAAAAAGAATAAAATACTTAGGAATTGATTTCCCCAAGGAGATGAAAGATGTGTCCAATGAAAGCTACTAAACATTGCTTAAAGAAATGAAAGAAGGCACAAATATATCTCATGTTCATGGATTGGAAGACAATATTGTTAAAATGTCAATATTATCCAAAGCAATCTATAGATTCAGTGCAATTGCTACCAAAATCCCAATGACATTTTTTTTTCAGAAACAGACAAATCCATCCTAAAATTAACATAGAATCTCAAGCGCCGTGCATAGCCAAAACAATCATGAAAAAGCACAGAGCTGGAGGATGGAGCACTTTCTGGTTTCAAAACTTAACTACAAAGCACAAGTAATCAAAACAGTGTGGTTGGTCCTGGCATAAAGACAGACATAAACCAATGGGAAGAGCCCAGAAATATACCCTCCCATATATGGCCAAATGATTTTCGACAGGGTTGCTAAGACCATTCAATGGAGAAAGTATATTCCTTTCAACAAATGGTGCTGTGAAAACAGGATCTTCACATGCAACAGAATGAAGCTGGACCCTTACCTCACACCATATACAGAGATTAACTCAAAATGGATTAAGGACCTACATGTAAAACCTAAAATTACACAACTCTTAGAAGAGAACAGGACACATATGTGAAACAGATTGCCAGCCCAGGTTCGATGCATGAGACAGGGTGCTCAGGGCTGGTACACTGGGATGACCCTGAGGGATGGGATGGGGAGCGAGGTGGGAGGGTGGTTCAGGATGGGGAACACATGTACACCCATGGCTGATTCATGTCAATGTATGGCAAAAGCCACTCTACAATATTGTAAAGTAATTAGCTTCCAATTAAAATAATTTTTTTAAAAAAGAGAACAGGACAAAAGCTTCATGACACTGGGTTTGATGTGCACATGTAATATATATAAAACCATCTGTATCTATATTAAGTTAAGCATGAGCTCCTACTGATGTCTCCAGCTCTAATCGTTACCACTGGATCAGTCTACTCTTCTGTCTTCATTTATCTGTAAACTCTTACTCTAACAATGAGAAACCTAGATTCCAGCATCCATCATGCTGTGCTGTGCTGTGCTTAGTCACTCAGTTATGTCCAACTCTTTGTGATCCCATGGACTGTAGCCCATCAGGCTCCTCTGTCCAGGGGTTTCTCCAGGCAAGAATACTGGAGTGGGTTGCACACCCTCCTCCAAGGGATCTTCCCAACCCAGGGATCAAATCCAGGTTTCCCACATTGCAGATGGATTCTTTACCATCTGAGCCACCAGGGAAGCCCAAGAATACCAGAGTGGGTAGTCTATCCCTTCTCCAGGGGAAATTCCTGACCCAAAAATCAAACCAGGGTCTCCTGCATTGCAGGCAGATTCTTTACCAGTTGAGCTACCAGGGAAGCCCCAGCATCCACCATACATTCATTTAATCATCAATTCCAGTGTATATGTACAGGCAGAATGGAGATATTGCAGGTCCAGGCCACCAAATAAAGCGAATATTGCAATAAAGTCAGTCACGTGAATTTTTTTCTCCCCTGGTGCATATAACAGTTATGTTTAGGACTTCCCTAGCAGTCCAGTGGTTAAGACTTTGCTTCCAATGCAGGGGTACATGTTCAATCCCTTGTCGGGGAGCTAAGATCCCACATGCCTCATGGTCAAAAAAACAAAACATAAAACAGAAGCAGTATTGTAACAAATTCAATAAAGACTTTAAAAACGGTCCACATCAAAAACATCTTTAAAAACATGTTTACATTAGACTGTAGTTATTAAGTGTGAAATATGTTAGTCACCCAGTCTTGTCTGACTCTTTGCCCGGCAGGCTCCTCTGTCCATGAAATTCTCCATGCAAGTATACTGGAGTGGGTAGTCATTCCCATCTCTAGGGGATCTTCCCAACCCAAGGATTGAACCCAGGTCTCCTGCACTGCAGGCAGACTCTTTACCATCTGAGCCACCAGGGAAGCCTCAAGTGTGCAATAGCATTGTCTTAAAAAAAAATGTATGTACCTTAATTAAAATAATACTTTTTTGCTAAAAGATGCTAACTATCATCTAAGCCATTAGTGAGTTGTAGTAGATTACAAGATCACAGGTCACTGTAACACAAATGTAACACATATGATCAAAGATCACAGGTCACTGTAACACATATGATAATAATGAAAAAGTTTGAAATATCATGAGAATTACCAAAATGTGACACAGAGACATGAAGGGAGCAAATGCTGTTGGGAAAGTGGGGCCCACAGACTTGCTCAAGGTAGAATTGCCACAAACCTTTGATTTGTAAAAAATGTGCAATACTCTGAAGCTCAAAAAAAAAAATAGGTCTTCCTGTACAGCATACAGGTCAGGAAGCAACAGTTAGAACTGGACATGGAACAACAAACTGGTTCCAAATAGGAAAAGGAGTACATCAAGGCTGTATATTGTCACCCTGCTTATTTAACTTATATGCAGAGTACATCATGAGAAACGCTGGGCTGGAAGAAGTACAAGCTGGAATCAAGATTGCGGGGAGAAATATCAATAACCTCAGATATGCAGATGACACCACCCTTATGGCAGAAAGTGAAGAGGAACTAAAAAGCCTCTTGATGAAAGTGAAAGAGGAGAGTGAAAAAGTTGGCTTAAAGCTCAACATTCAGAAAACGAAGATCATGGCATCTGGTCCCATCACTTCATGGAAAATAGATGGGGAAACAGTGGAAATAGTGTCAGACTTAATTTTTGGGGGCTCCAAAATCACTGCAGATGGTGACTGCAGCCATGAAATTAAAAGACGCTTACTCCTTGGAAGGAAAGTTATGACCAACCTAGATAGCATATTGAAAAGCAGAGACATTACTTTGCCAACAAAGATCTGTCTAGTCAAGGCTATGGTTTTTCCAGTAGTCATGTATGGATGTGAGAGTTGGGCTATGAAGAAAGCTGAGTGCCGAAGAATTGATGCTTTTGAACTGTGGTGTTGGAGAAGACTCTTGAGAATCCCTTGGACTGCAAGGAGATCCAGCCAGTCCATTCTAAAGGAGATCAGCACTGGGTGTTCTTTGGAAGGAATGATGCTAAAGCTGAAACTCCAGTACTCTGGCCACCTCATGTGAAGAGTTGACTCATTGGAAAAGACCCTGATGCTGGCAGGGATTGGGGGCAGGAGAAGAAGGGGACGACAGAGGATGAGATGGCTGGATGGCATCACTGACTCAGTGGAGGTGAGTCTAAGTGAACTCCGGGAGTTGGTGATGGACAGGGAGGCCTGGCATGCTGCGATTCATGGGGTCGAAAAGAGCCGGACACGACTGAGCGACTGAACTGAACAGAACTGAACTGTACAGCATTCCAGAATTAACCAGTACCAGCACGAAACAACTTTACCATCTGCAGTATGGGGCTATGTACTGTTCTTTTGCCTTTAGTCTCAGGGATCCTCCCATTCCCAAAGTTACCCAGGTCAGTACCTTTCCCCCACCCACTTTAGTGAGGTGGTTTCATCCATTTGTAATTGTTACCTTGTTTTGCCACATTCTACCTTCCTTCCTGGGGTCCCTTGATTTCCTAAATGCTTATTAAAAATAATTTAATTAATTTGCTTATTTATATATTTATTTTTGGCCGCGCTGGGTCTTCACTGCTGTGCCAGCTTTTCTCTAATTGTGGCCAGTGGGGCCACTCTCTGTTGCCAAGAACAGGCTTCTCATTTCGGTGGCTTCTCTTGTTGCAGAGCTCGGGCTTGCGGGCTTGAGGGCTTCAGTAGTTGTGGCCCATGGGCTCAGTAGTTGCAGCTCCCAGACTCTAGAGCACAGGCTCAACAGCTGTGGCTCGGGGGCTTAGTTGCTCCGAGGCATGTGGGATCTTCCTGGATCAGGGACTGAACCTGTGTCTCCTGCCTTGGCAGGCAGATTCTTTACCACTGAGCCACCAGGGGAGCCTTCCATTCCCCTATTGAAAGACATCTTGCTTGTTTCCAGATTTTGGTAATTATGAATAAAGCTGCTATAAACATTTTTTTTTGGAGATTTTTGTGTGGACATAAGTTTTCAGATCCATTAGGCAAAAATCCTAGGAGTATAACTGCTGGATTGTATGGTAAGATTGTGTTTATCTCTGTAAGAAATGAAGTGAAGTGAAATGAAAGTTGCTCAGTCGTGTCCAACTCTTTGTGACCCATGGGCTATACAGTCGATGGAATTCTCCAGGCCACAATACTGAGTGGGTAGCCTTTCCCTTCTCCAGGGGATCTTCCCAACCCAGGGATCAATCCCTGGTCTCCTGCATTGGAGGCAGATTCTTTACCAGCTGAGCCGCAAGGGAAGCCCAAGAATACTGGAGTGGGTAGCCTATCCCTTCTCTAGCGGATCTTCCTGATCCAGGAATCAAACCAGAGTCTCCTGAATTGCAGGCGGATTCTTTACCAACTGAGCTATCCAAGAAGTCCCTGTAAGAAATGGCCAACTTGTTTTCCAAAGTGGCTGTACCATTCTGAATTTTCTGCTGGCAATGAAGGAGAATTTCTGTTGCTCCACATGCTCGCCAGCATTCGGTGTTGTCAATGTTTTCAAATTTTAGTCATTTGTTAGATGTTAGTGGCCTCATAATGTGATCTTAATTTGCATTTTCCTAATAAATAATAATATTGAGCATCTCTTTATGTGTTTATTGGTCTATTTTATGTCTTCTTTTCTGAAGTATATAGTCTATTCTTTTGCCCATTTTTATTGAGTTGTTGGTCTTTTTATTATTATTGAGTGGTAAGGGTTCTTTGTCTATTTGGACACTAATAATTTATCAGATGCATATGTTGTACTTTATCTCATTCTATAACTTGCCGTTTCATTTTTTAACAGTGTACTTTGAAGAACAGAACGTTCAAGTTTTGTTGACATCTTATTACCCATTTTTCCTTTTTCATTTTTGGCTGCACTGTGTGACTTGCAGGATCTCAGTTCCCAACCAGGGATTGAACTCGGGCCACGGCACTGAAAGCCCAGACTCATAACCACCAGGGCACCAGGGAGCTTCTACCCATTTTCCTTTTATCATTAGTGTTTTTTACGTCCTACTGTAAGGCCATCAAGATTTTGTCCTACTTTTTTTTTTCTCCCATAAGTGCTACGGTTTGAACTTTTACATTGAGATCCATGATTCATTTAAAGTTGATTATTGTGTGGGAATTTCCTGGCAGTCCATTGGTTGGGGCTCAGTGTTTTCACTGCCATGGCCTGAGGTTCCATCCCTGGTCAGGGAACTAAGCTCCTGCAAGCCATGGTGCGGGGCAAAAAAAAAAAAAGTTGATCACTGGTGAATGACGTACGGTAAGAGTTCATTTTTTCCCTCAGAGATATCCAGTTGTTCCAGCACCATTTGTTGAAAGGATTTTCCTTTCTTTATTAAATTGTCTTGAAATGTGTCAGAAATCAACTGACTGCATGGGTCTACTTCTGACCTCTTTACCTTGTCCCATTGACCTATATATACATCCTCCTCGGAGCAAACTCTCTTGATTACTTCAGCTTTACATTGTCTTGAAATCAAGTGGTGTATGTCCTCCAACCTCGTTCTTTTTTCTTAAAATTGCTTTGGCTGCTCTAAGTTCTTTGCATTCCATATCCATTTTAGAATCAGGTTGTCATTTTCTATAAACAAAAGCCTTCTGGGATTTTGATTAGGGCTGCATTAAATCTATAGTCAGTTTGAGAAGAATTGACAACAATACTGAGTCCTCCAAATAATGAGTGTTTTCTTTCCCTCCATCTATTTAGGTCTTCTTTCATTTCTTTCAGTAAGATTTTATAGTTTTCAGTTGACGGGTGTTCAGTTCAGTTCAGTTCAGTTCATTTCAGTTGCTCAGTCATGTCCGACTCTTTTCGACCCCATGAATCGAAGCACACCAGACCTCCCTGTCCATCATCAACAGCTGGAATTCACTCAAACTCATGTCCATCGAGTCAGTGATGCCATCCAGCCATCTCATCCTCTGTCATCCCCTTCTCCCCCTGCCCCCAATCCCTGCCAGCATCAGGGTCTTTTCCAATGAGTCAACTCTTCGCATGAGGTGGCCAAAGTACTGGAGTTTCAGCTTTAGCATCACTCCTTCCAAAGAACACCCAGGGCTGATCTCCTTCAGAATGGACTGGCTGGATCTCCTTGCAGTCCAAGGGATTCTCAAGAGTCTTCTCCAACACCACAGTTCAAAAGCATCAATTCTTCAGCACTCAGCTTTCTTCACAGTCCAACTCTCACATCCATACATAGCCCTAATTTATTCTTAGGTATTTGATGTTCTGGGCTATACTTGTGAATGATCTGGTTCTTTTCACTTTCCGGTTGCTCACTGCTAGTGAGAGAAACAGTGGCAAATGATTTTTGCATCTGGTCTGGCATCTTGAGATCTTGCTAATTCACTTGTTAATTCCAGAAGTAGGTGTTCTACACACATGACCAGATCCTGGTCATGAATAAGGAATGATTTATTATTATTTTTCTTTCAGATATGTTTGCTTTTAATGATTATTTTTGTCTGATTGTACTGGCTAGCATCTCCAGTATGATAATTCAACAGACTGAACAGGAGTGATAACAATAGTTCCTTATCTTAAGAGAGAAAGCTCTCAGTCTCATCATTCAATGTGGTCAGCTGTGGGTGTTTCATACTTTTTATCAGGTTCAGGAATTCCCCTTCTATTTTTATTTTGATATGAGGCTGGGTTTTTTTTTGTTTTTTTGTTTTTGTTCTTTTGGTTTTTTTTTAGGCTGCACTGTGTGGCTTGCAGAGTCTTAGTTCCCCAACTAGGGATCAAACCATGCCCCCTGTATTGAGAGTAGGAAATATTAACCACTGGCTTACCATGGAAGTCCCAGATTTTTTTTTTTAAATCAGAAATGGGTGTTGAATTTTGTCAAATGATGTTTCTGCCTCATTGAGAAGATCAGTTTTTCCCCTTTATTCTGTTATCATGATGAATTACAGTGATTGATTGTTGAATGTTAAACCAATCTTGTATTCCTGGGCATAAATCCCACTTTGTCGCGACTCCTCTGTATATCGTTGATTTAGTTTGCTAGTATGTTAAGTGTTTCTGTATCTGTGTTTTTAAGTGAAATTCGTGTGTATGCAGTATTCTTTTCTAGTAGTATCTTTGCCAAGTTTTGGTGTCAGGGTTTGTGATTTTTCTTTTTTTTTTTTTTTCTTGATCACTTTTATTAATTTGTTAGGACTGCCATAACATATTACCATAGACCAGGGGGCTTAACCAACAAATATTTATTTTTTCACAATTCTGGAGGCTAACAGAATGAGATCAGGGTGCTGGCAGGGTTGTTTCTCCTGAGGCCACGCTCTTAGGCAAGTAGATGGTCCTTTCCCTCCCTGTGTCCTCACTGGATTGTCCTTTGTGGGTGTGTCTGTCTTTATCTCTTCTCATAAGGACACCAGTCATGTTGGATTAGGGCCCATCCACATGACCTCATTTTAGCTTAATTAACTCTTTCAGTTCAGTTCAGTTGCTCAGTTGTGTCCAATTCTTTGCGACCCCATGGACTGCAGCATGCCAGGCCTCCCTGTCTAGCACCAACTCCCAGAGTTTACTCAAACTCATGTCCATTGAGACGGTGATGCCATCCAACCATCTCATCCTCTGTCATCCCCTTCTCCTCCCACCTTCAATCTTTCCCAGCATCAGGGTCTTTTCCAATGAGTCAGTTCTTCACATCAGGTGGCCAAAGTACTGGAGTTTTAGCTTCAGCATCAGTCCTTCCAATGAATATTCAGGACTGATTTCCTTTAGGATGGACAGGTTGGATCTCCTTGCAGTCCAAGGGACTCTCAGAGTCTTCTCCAATACCACAGTTCAAAAGCATCAATTCTTCTGCACTCAGCTTTCTTTATAGTCCAACTCTCACATCCATATATGACTACTGGAAAAACCATAACCTTGACTAGACAGACCTTCGTTGGCAAAGTAATGTTTCTGCTTTTTCATATGCTGCCTAGGTTGGTCATAACTTTTCTTCCAAGGAGTAAGCATCTTTTTATTTCATGGCTGCAGTCACCATCTGCAGTGATTTTGGAGCCCCAAAAATAAAGTCTCTCACTGTTTCCACTGTTTCTCCATCTATTTGCCATGAAGTGATGGGACCGGATGCCATGATCTTTGTTTTCTGAATGTTGGGCTTTAAACCAACTTTTTCACTCTCCACTTTCATTTTCATCAAGAGGCTCTTTAGTTCTTCTTCACTTTCTACCATAAGGGTGGTGTCATCTACATATCTGAAGTTATTGATATTTTTCCCAGCAATTTTGATTCCAGCTTGTGCTTCATCCATCCCAGCGTTTCTCATGATGTACTCTGCATAGAAGTTAAATGAGCTCTTTAAAGCCCCCCATTTCCAAATACAATCACATGCTGAGGTCCTGGGGGTTAGCACTTCAATAGATGAATTTGAGGGGGGGACACAATTCAGCCCTTAATAGTATAGCTAAAGTTTTATCAAAGTTATTAAAGTTCTCAAAGAACTAGTTTTTAAAAAAATTTTTTAATTTTTATTTATTTATTTTTGGCTGCCCGGGGTCTTTGTTGCTATCTGTGATCTTTTTTCAGTTTCGGTAAGCAGGGGCTGCTCTTGGCTGGGCTGGGCTGGCTTATCACCGCGATGGCGTCTCTTTGTGGAGCGCGGCCTCTCAGGGGCACAGGCTTCAGTAGTCGTGGCACACAGGCTTAGCTTCCCTGCAGTTTGTGGGATCTTCCCGGACTGGGAATTGAACCTGTGTCCACTGCACTGGCAGGTGCATTCTTAACCACTGGACCACCAGGGAAGTCCCCAAAGAACTAGTTTTTACTAGTGATTTTTCTCTCCTGCATATTCATTTTCTATGTCATTTTCATTGATTTTTCCTATTTTCTTTGTCCTTCCATTTTGGATTTAATCTCCTCTTCTACGTCTTAAGACAACAGCAAAGATCATTGATTTGGGGACTTCTTTTAAAAATATAAACATTTAAAACTATATCCTCTGATCACTGTTTTGGCTGAGTCCCCAAAATGTTGATATAGTGTGTTTTTTCCTCTCTGTGATTTAGTTTGGATAGTTACTATTGTATTCTCCAGGTCTTTGGTATTTTGTTTTGTTTATCTGCTGTTAAGTCCATGTGATTCATTCTTCTTCCTTTTTTTAAATTTCATTTTATTTACTTGGCTGCCCTGGGTCTTAGTTGTGGCATGTTGGATCTAGTTCCCTGACTAGGGATTGAATCTAGGCCCCCAGCATGGGGATCACTGAGTCTTAGCCACTGGACCCCCCAGGGAAGTCCCCATGGGATCCATTCTTAATTTTAAATATTGTATTTTTCAGCCTCAGAAGTTCCATTTGGTTTCTTTTAGATCATCTCATTCTCTGTATTATGTTCAGGTTTTATTTTACATTTGTGAACGAATATATAACATCTCTTTTAAAATCCTTGTCTGCTAATTCCACCATCTCATATCTGGGCCTGATTCTGTTGACTGATTTTTCTCTGGTATGGGTCACATTTCCCTGCTTCTACATGTCTAGTGGTTTTTCATCCAATGTTGGACATCGTAAGTGTTACATTATTGAATCTCTGGATTTTATTGTCCTTTTTTTCAAGAGTATTGAATTTCATTCCCACAGGAAGTCAACTTACTTGCAGAGAAGTTTGATCTTTTGGAGGCAATTTTAAAGCTTTGTTAGGCTGAGTCTAGATTAGCCTTTGATTCTGGTTTAGCGATACTCCTGGTGTGACTCTTATGGGATCTCCATGAAGCACTTTGGATGCTTAATGAGGTCTGTTGGGAACCCACATGTGTCTTGGTCTGAAGCTCTGGGAATGGTTCAGCTTCACAGCTCTCTGGGAATTGTTCTTTGCTGAGTCTCATAGGGTTTCTGGTCCACATGCACAGTTTAAAATTCATAATTAAGGGGACCCCTATGCAGATTTCCAGAGCTCGTTCTCTGCGCAGTCACCTCCTTAGACACTCTGCTTTGCACATGCCAAACATTTCAGCCGCTCCAAACTCCAGTCTCTGTGTCTCAACTCACATGACTTCTGTGTTCTGCACCTCAGTCCAGAAAGTACCTCTAGACAGAAAGCCAAGATAATTGTAGGGCTCACATTTGATGTTTCTCTTCCCTTAGGGATCACAGACCTGGAATGCCTACTGTCCAATGTCTAAAAATAGTTGCCTCATGTTTTTTCTTTCCAGTTTTCTAGTCATTTATGGCAGGAGAGCAAATCCCATACTAATTATCCCATGATAGCCAAAAGTAGAAGTTCTATGTTTTGTAATATGTATATATTGACATATTTTATGCATAAAGGTTATATTCTTCCATGATCTGATTTTTCTTTTATTGACATGCCAGTGACATCTTTCCATGTCAATATGTTTGAATGTACCTTCTTCATGGCTATGTAGTATTCTGCTGTGGAAATTTATCATTAATTAACTACCTCTCTTTGGCACTGTTTGGCACTGAATATTCAAACTACTGCACAATTGCACTCATCTCACACGCTAGCAAAGTAATGCTCAAAATTCTCCAAGCCAGGCTTCAACTGTATGTGAACCATGAACTTCCAGATGTTCAAGTTGGATTTAGAAAACACAGAGGAATCAGAGATCAAATTGCCAACATCCGCTGGATCATCAAAAAAGCAAGAGAGTTCCAGAAAAACATCTACTTCTCATTTATTGACTATGCCAAAGATTTTGACTGTGTGGATCACAACAAACTGTGGAAAATTCTTCAAGAGATGAGAATACCAGAACACCTCACCTGCCTCCTGAGAAATCTGTACGCAGGTCAGGAAGCAACAGTTAGAACTGGACATGGAACAACAGACTGGTTCCAACTAGGAAAAGGAGTATGTCAAGGCTGTATATTGTCACCCTGCTTATTTAACTTATATGCAGAGTACATCATGAGAAACACTGGACTGGAAGAAGCACAAGCTGGAATCAAGATTGCGGGGAGAAATATCAATAACCTCAGACATGCAGATGACACCACCCTTGTGGCAGAGAGGGAAAAAGAACTAAAGAGCCTCTTGATGAAAATGAAAGAGGAGAGTGAAAAAGCTGACTTCAAACTCAACATTCAAAAAACAAAGATCATGGCATCGGGTCCCATCACTTCATGGTAAATAGATAAGGAAACAATGGAAACAGTGAGAGACCTTATTTTTTGGGGGGGCTCCAAAATTACTCCAGATTGTGATTGCAGCCATGAAATTAAAAGATGCTTGCTCTTTGGAAGAAAAACTATGACCAACCTAGAGCACATATTAAAAAGTAGAAACATTACTTTCCAACAAAGGTCTGTCTAGTCAAGGTTATGGTTTTTCCAGTAGTCATGTAAGGAATGTGAGAATTAGACTATAAAGAAAGCTGAGCGCTGGCTGAAGAATTGATTCTTTTGAACTGTGGTGTTGGAAAAGACTCTTGAGAGTCCCTTGGACTGCAAGGAGATCCAACCAGTCCATCCTAAAGGAAATTAGCCCTGAATATTCATTGGAAGGACTGATGCTGGAGCTGAAACTCCAATACTTTGGCCACATGATGTGAAGAACTGACTCATTGGAAAAGACCCTGATGCTGGGAAACTTTGAAGGTGGGAGGAGAAGGGGACAACAGAGGATGAGATGGTTGAATGGCATCACCAACTCAATGGACATAGCAAGCTTCAGGAGTTGGTGATGGACAGGGAAGCCTGGGGTGCTACAGTCCTGGGGTCGCAAAGAATTGGACACAACTGAGTGACTTAACTGAACTGAACTACCTCTCTACTGATGGCTACTGAGGTGGCTTTAAGATTCTTACTAATTCACATAACACAGTGATGGGCTTTCTTATTTATGCATCTTTGTGAACTTGTCTGGAAATGCTCATTTCCTCAAAGCTCTCGGCCAACCAACCTCAAGCTTTCTTCAGGGGTATTTGCATTTTAAGACTTTCCCTAATTTTCATGGGGTAATTTCTGTTTAAATCTGGAGACTCAATTGGCAGGGGAGGTCCAAGAGGGAGGGCGTATATGTATACACACAGCTGATTCACTTCATTGTTGCTCAGTCATTCGGTGGTGTGTGACTCTTTGCGGCCCTATGGACTGCAACTGTCCTTCACCAACTCCTGGAATTTTCTCAAACTCATGTCCATTGAGTCTGTGATGCCATCCAACTATCTCATGCTCTGTCATCCCCTTCTCCTCCTGTCTTCAGTCTTTCCCAATCGCTTCATTGTACTAACACAATATTGTAAAGCAACTACATCCAGATTTAAAAAAAGAATAAACACAAAGAAAAAATGTGAAGACTGTTCCAAATTTCCAAATCATTCTGCCAACTAAGTTCAATCAGGCAAGTCTTAGGATTTCCCTGGCAGGTCAGTGGTTAAGATTCCGTGCTCCCAATGCAGCGGCCTTGGGTTCTATCACTGATCAAGGAATTAAGATCTCAAATGCCTCATTGCCAAAAAAAAAAAAAAAAAAAATTTGTGGGGGCAAATCAGGCAGACCTGTGTAGCTGGTTTCTTGATGTCAGTAAATAACACATTAGCAGACTTTGCCAAGACAACCACAGGCTTATCTGCTCTTTTCATTTACCATTTTAACCTAAGCATCTCCCTAGATTATTAAACATTCTTTGTAAGGATGACTGGGCCAGGATTCACATATTCTCCTCTTTGGAAAAGCTGGTTGATGCCACGGATGGTGGTTATAATCCACCCCATCGTGATGACACGTGTGTTAGTGCTTCCCCATCACTACTATTCTGGAGAGAGAGATTACCTAATGTGAAATCACGGGGCCAAACCTGAACCCTAATGCATGGAGGCTAAAGTGGGGGCCACCCAACAGCGAAGAAGCAGCGAAGACAGGAGTTAGGAGCATGGCTTCAGTGCCAGTCTGAGCACCTGAATCCCAGCTCTGCCACAGCTGTGTGATCTTAGGTGAGTTCCTAGGCGTCTCTGAGCCTTAGTCTCCATGGTAACTTTGGAGTACCTACCTTGCAGTGCTGTGGGGACTGTTGTGTTAACTTGTTTAAGTGCTATTATCCCCTTCAACACCCTCTCCTTCTGATGTAGAACAGACTGAAAATTGAGGCTGCCTGACCTGAGTCAGTAACATTTATTAAGCACCCACTGGATGCCTGGTGCGGTTCAAGCAGATCCTTGAACTTGGGTAATGTCTGCTGCAGGGGTTGCCTGACTCCATGGTGGGGAGGGAATGCCTGTGCAGGTATAACCTCCCTAGAAGGTGGACAGGGGCAGGGCCTTGCAGGGCACAGGAAGGCTGAGAACTTTCTGGGTGGAAGGAATTCCATGTGCAAGAATGCCAGAAAGGAGAGCTGATCATAGAGCTGCCCAGTAGCCCCCAGGGAATGGGGACTTGCAGGGCTCCAGTCAGGGCTCTGATGCCAAATTCAGGCTCTACCCTCTGTCCTTTGTCAGGAAAGGAAAACTGTGTGGCTACAGAATCCCTTCCCTTCCCTCCTTTTCTGTTTTCATAACCAATTCATTAAGGATGCCAGGCTGTCTGTACTGTCTGCTGCTTTTGGGGGCAGGTGGGTCCTCTCTCTTGGGTAACCAACTGTCCCAAAACTTGGCGTCTTAAAACAACCATATCCGAAGGTCAGGAAGCAGCCTTCTTGGGTGGTCCTAACTCAGGGTCTCCCACAAGGTTGTGGTCAAGCTGTGGTCTGGGACCATGGTTTCTGAAGACTCAATGGGAACTGCCAACAGCTCACGGGGCTGTTGGCAGGAGACTGTGTTCCTTGCCGGGAGGAGGAGGTGATGGAGAGAGCCGTGGTCTCACAACCTCTCAGAAGTGCTGTTGCTCTGCCCTCCTCTGCTGACTGCCAGACCTGCCCTGGTCCAGTCTGAGGGGGGCTGGGGGCTTGAGGACCTGGAGGTGGGGCCATGGGGCCACCTTGGAGGCAGTCACAGCTGCTGCCGCGTGTCTGCCCATCTGTGAGTTTTGTTTTGTTTTGGCCACACCACGCAGCTTGTGGGATCTTAGTTCCCCGGTGGAAGTGTGGAGTCCTAACAACTGGACCACAGGGAATTCCTATGTGTTTATGTAAAAAGCTAACTAGCCAGCTTTATTCTTAAGATGCCTTAAGTCCACCTGAAACAGGTTGAGGCTTTTCTGCTGGCATTCTTCCGGAATCCTTTCTTGGGATATTCTACAGGCTCAGATGGCCTCAGCCTGTCCAGCGTTGACAAAGAATTTCCTTGAATTCCTTCTCCAGATTTCTTTTTGCTGAAAATATTCATTGGCTGAAAATTAATCCCTTTTTGTGATGCTCATGGATCTAGTCTGTCTTGATGATTCAGGCAAAGGAATAATGTCCCCGCAGCCTTGTCAGGCCCAAGGGAGGTGTCAGCACTCACCAGCCCTTCCCCAGCCCGGAGTTCCCATATCCCTGGGAGGCACGGACCAGAGAGGCCTGGGCTAGGCTTGCCACCTGGCAGGGGTCTCCTGAACTCTATAGGTGTCCACAGCTATGGGGGAACAAGCCAGCTGCCAAGGACCACACTGGCTGTGATGTCAAAGCAGGGGAAGTGGCCCAGAGCTAAAGTGAGGAGCATGGAGAAGGGGATGGGACCTTCAGTGCCGGGGACCCCTGACATCAGACAGCGGGGTCAGGAGATAATTTGTCTGTTCTCTGCCCCACGAGGCCCCTGTGGAAGTCAAACAAGCAGTCTGGCCCATTTTTAAAGATAAATTAAATGCATCAATATAAAAAAATGTCAGGCAGCAACATGGAAGGGAGAGGGTGGGGAGGTGTATGGAGCCGTGTGATTTATTGGCTCTTTAATAAGCATTTCTGGGGCTGTTCTGGCAGCCTTGCACCAACCACAGGGTGCCCGGGGGCCCCTTCACTGAGGTTGTGAACACAGCCAACACTCAGTCTTGGCATCTACTGGCCAGGCCAAGAGGCGTGTGTCCTTCTAGCTCATGTCTGGGAACATCAAATACAATGCCACCGGGGAAGAGATGAGAAGGAGTAAGGGGTGGGTGCCCTTCTGTCCTGGGGAAGGTCTCACTGGCTACCCTGGGGCCAGGCCAGACTCTCCTGTGCGGTTACTCTTTGGGGCCTGAGCACAGCTCCTTCCTCCTCCTTCCTGCTGTGGGCTTCCCCCACCCCCCATCCTTCCCCCTACCCGGCATCCTACCAACACCAGCTACAACCACCCTGAAATGCTGAAATGTTTGCCAGTCTGGTAGGTGAAAAATGACACCTCCTGGCTGTTTGAATGTGCATGCCTAATTTTTGGAGGGTTGAAGCCTCTTTTCATTTGTTTGGGGCCTTCGTGGAATGTCTTTATCATAACTGTTGCCTATTTTCTATTGAAGTACTGCTGTTTCTCCTCTATGGTTAATAAAGACTCTCTGCTGTGTCGAGAATGTTATCGCTAATGTTTCTTCGTGTATGTTATACACAGTGGCCTGGCCTATTGCCACAGCTCTGGTGTGTAGCTGGGAGGAGGGTCAGCCTTGATCTGAAAGGTGGTCTGCAGATTTTTTGGGTTTATATTCACTATTTTATTGTCAACAAATACTTAGAGAGGGCCTCCTGGGGGCCAGGCAGGATATAGCCGGAAACACAATGGCAGAAAGAACTCACATCCTAGTAGGGGGAAACAGACTCTTAAAACAAGGAAACTGCTTTGCACTGGAGGCGGACGCTAGCTATAGAGAAGCAAAGCTGGAACTGGGACGGAGGGCACAGGGACTGGGGCGGAGGTGAAAATTTTAAGTAGGGGGTTAGAGGAGAGCCCTCTGAGAAGACAACATTTGAACAAAGATTAAAAGGAGGAGATGGAGGGGCAAAGAGAGATGGACAATGCGAAGGCCCCGGGGGTGAGTGCAGGTCTGGGTGAATTCCAGGAACTATAGGGAGAAGCTATCTGGAGTCTGGGGTTAAGAGATGCTGGTGGACTCAGCAGGGAGTTCAGATGATCAGGGCAGCGGGTTCGCTCAGGGCTGAGTAGACAGCTGGAAACAGTGACTTACAGGGTTCTAAGGATATTGAGGCAGATCACGCCCAGCGCTGGGTCCACAGGCCCTTAGGAGGACCTTCTGGTCTGCTCTGTTCTCCCTACTCTCTGGGAGTTGGGGTTTCTGATCCATACCCAGGAAGCTCTTGGGGAGCAAAGGCCCAGGCCTGGTGACAGGAAGGGTAGGGAGATGGCGGTGATGGGTTTTACCCAGTCACATGTCCCTGCAGCTGGGGGGTGGGGGGCACTGTGCACAGGGGCGAGGTGCTGCTAACCCTGCCTGTTCCCAGGAGGGAGTGGGGCCAGCACCTGCTCACCAGCCCTCTCATTCAGCCCCTTCTCCTTTCTGGAGGTGCTGCGGGCCTGGCCTGCCTCTTGGGGGCTGCCCTGGGGCCTCAGTCTCGGTCATCTAGGGGTCGGTCACATGCGAGGGGCTGAGGCTTTCGATCCCCGCGGACTTTGTGCAGAGCTCCGCCTCGGCCACCTGCGCTGGCCTGGGGCGGAAGCAGCAGCACCCTCCGTCGGTCCCGCAGAGCGATCCAGCCGGACGGGTAGGGAGGGGGCGGGGGTCCTCCAGGGGCCAGGCTCCCCAGGGAAGGGACAAGATTCTGTCCAAGAAGAGCCCTGATCCCCCGAAGGCCCTTCAGAACCCGTGATAAGATATCTCCCCAGAAGAGGGGCGGGGTCGCGGCCGCCCTTGATTCTATTAGTTATTCCCCGAAGCAGAGATGGCTTAATGAAAATTCTCCTGAAGCCTTTTCTTTTAACCTTGCCGCTCTGCTGCGGGGCAGGGGGAGGGGAGGGAGAAGGGCGGAGAGAAGGGAGGAAAAGGGAGGAGGGGAGAAGGGAGAAAGGGCGGGAGGGGAGGGGAGGGAGGGGAAACCCGACGCGGGGGTGGGGGAAGGCCAGCCTGAAGTCGGGACGGGGTTTCTGGGACGCGATCGGCCGAGAGCCCTCGCCACTCCCAAGTGCGGCCTCCCCACGACCGCACGCAGGGCTGACAGGGACCCCCGCCACTGCGGCCTCGCGGGCCCAGGGGCTCCTTTGTCTATGGATAAAAGGGACCCCTCTCGCAGCCAGATGTCGCCACGGGCTCTGAGGGGGCCATCTCATAAATTCTGCGTCTCCCTTTTGTACTGAAGCGTTTATTCTCTTACAATAACGACAGTAATGCGGTAATAGGGGCTTTCACCTCCCGGTCCTAGTTGAAGGGACTGGGGGATGCGTGGGTTGCGGGGCCTCGGAGAAGGCGGGCGAGCACCGACCATCGGTCAGGGCAGGGGACTCTGCACGACTAGGGAGGGACGGCGCATCTACAGGATCCCCTGCTCGCGCTCCCCGGGACTAAAGCCAGGAGGGAGAACTGGTTCGCACGCGGCACGAGAACCGCACCAGAACCCTGGGGCTCACTGCGGCGAGCCCCCGAGCGGCGGGGGCGGGGCCGGGGCCGCGCGCATGGTACAACGCGCGTGCGCCCGCTGCAGCGCGCCTGCATTGGGCGCCGGGAAACCGCCTCTGTGATTGGTCCGAGCGAATGCGCTCTTGGCCAATGGGCGCGCGGCTCCCCGATCGCCCAGCCACGGGGGCTATGGCAGTAGGGCCCGGGTGGCGGGTCTGACTGGGGCCAGCTGTATGGTTCCTGGGGTCTCTCTTTAACCTTCCTCTGCCGCCCTTCAGTAAGGGAAGTGAGCCCGCGATTCTTGTCGACCCCCGCCCCCCCGCAAATAATGGACCTGTGCACAGAACCGAAGTCGGCTCGACGTGAAGCCCCCTCCCCACCCAGTGCTGGCCGGGAGTTGCCCTGGGCCTTAGAAAGTTAGTAGACGAGACTGTTCTCAAAACCAACAGTGTCACCACAGATTACCCGTGGTCTTTTCTAGGTGGTGGAGTTGGAGATGAATACAAACTTTTTCTTCTCTGTAGCTTATACATTGTTTACTCTGCCAGGCTCCTCTGTGTATGAGATTTCCCAGGCAAGAATATTAGAGTGGATTGACATTTTCTTCTCCAGGGGAATATTTTTGACCCAGGGATTGAACTGGCATCGGCAGGGGAATTCTTTACCACTGAGCCACCTGGGAAGCTGGCTTACAAATTAGTTTCAACAGATATGTTTTGTATTGAAAATATTACTTTAGGACCTTACTGGTGGCGCAGTGGATAAGAATCTACCTGTCAATGCAGGGGACATGGGTTTGATCCCTGGTCCGGGAAGACATGCTGAGGAGCAACTAAGCCCATGCACCACAACTACAGAGCCTGCATGCTACAACTACTGGAGCCTGCACACGCTAGGCCTGAGAGCCATAACTATTGAGCCCCTGTGCTGCAGCTACTGAAGCCCACGCCCCTAGCTGGAACTCATGCTCTGCAATAAGAGGAAGTCACCACAATGAGAAGCCCATGCACCCAAGGAGAGAGTAGTCCCCACTCTCCAGAACTAGATAAAGCCGGAGTGCAGCAATGAAGTGCAACCAAAGATAAATAATTTTAAAGAAGAAAATATTACTTTAAAAATTTCTTTTAATGATGATGAAAGTAACAAGTGTTGGTGAGATTGTAGAGAAATTTGAGCCCTCATAAAGTGCTGGTGCAGCCTTACCTAAAACAATTTGTCCATCCTCACTCCTCTTGAGCAGTGGCTTGAACAAATAAATACTTGTAAGTCAATGTATCTTGTAACATTATCACAGTAGGGAAAAGATCCATCAACAAATGAATGGATATAATATGGTTTATCCATATAAAGGAATACTATTCAGCCATGAGAAGGAATGAAGTTCTGACACACACTGGAACACGGATGGACACTGAAGACACTATGCTGAGTGACATACTGAATCAGATCAGATCAGATCAGTCACTCAGTCATGTCCGACTGAATAGTGAAGTGAAAGTCGCTCAGTTGTGTTTGACTCCTTGCGACCCCATGGACTGTAGCCCACCAGGCTCCTCTGTCCATGGAAATTCTCCAGGCAAGAATACTGGAGTGGGCAGTCATTCTCTTCTTCAGGGGATCTTCCAGAACAGGGATCGAACCTAGGTCTCCTGCATTGCAGGCAGAGTCTTTACCATCTGAGCCATCAGGGAAAAGCACAAGTATTGTATGATTTCATTTACATGAAACACCTAACCTTGGCAAATTCAGAGAGACAGACAGTAGATTAGAGGTTATGAGATAGGGAAGAATGAAGAGTTATTGCTTAGTTGGTACAGAGTTTCTCTCTGGGATAATGGGAAAGCTCAGGAAATGGATAGTGGTGGTGGTTACTGAACACTGAGAATGTACTAAATGCCATTGACCTGTATACTTGATAATGGTTTTAAAATGACAGATCTTGTTATATATATTTACCACAATTTAAAAAATTAATGATGCAACATCCCCAAACTATGGAATTGTACACTTTAAAGGGGCAAATTGTATGGAGTATGCGAGTTATATTCGAAACAGTATCTGCCCTCTCTTTGCTCTCAAAGTGCTCTGGGCCTGGGTGTGGCAGGATTTGAGTTTGGAGGTATTGATTACTCCTGGGGAGGTGGGGGTGGCTAATACCCCGATGCTTTACCTGGTGTGTGTGCTACTCTTCACCTCACTTGGTGAGCTGTGAGGAGCAGAGTGCCTCACGGGGCAGCTCCCTTTTTGGTTCCCAAGTTATCTGAGATCCAATCAAGAATACGGGGCGCCGAGAGGGTCCCCAGGCTGGATCCAGGCTGGATCCCCTACAACCGGTGCGCCCCACCCCCGCCTGCTCTTCGGGTCCACAGGTCTGCCGTCGTTCCTGCCGCAGCCGCTGGAGGGCGCCCCAACACCGCTCCTGCCGGCCGCTGGCTTTCCCCCGCCCTCCACCACTGAGCCCTCGGCGGCGAAGGAGGTTGATCTCCTGGTTCACGCCAGGGCGGTAGAACCAAGGGTGGGAGCGGGCGGGAGGCGACTTCCGGCCCTGAGACTGCACTGCAGCTGGTGAGGTCGGGGGCGAAAAGGAAGCAAAGGCTCAGTGGAGAAAGCAAACGCAGTTCCTGCCTCCCAGTACCCCGTGCTTGCCTGTTAACTGCTCCTCTGCAGGCAAACCTGTACTAATCCCACCTCCTGAGGGGGTGCCTGCCAGGTGATCTGAACACTCACTTCCCTGAAGACAAGGCACTAGATGGCCAAGACCTGGTATGCCTCTGGGGTCCCTGTGGCCCATATTCAACACCTCCATGCCTCAAAACTTGACCCATGAGGGAGGTGAGGGGTCTGAGTTTGGGGGTCCTCAGCAGGTGACATGCAATCAAGAACCAAGACATGGACGGCCGCCCTCTCCCGGCCCTCCCTGCGTCTCCTCCCCTGGCAGGACTTCTGGTTAGAGCAACCCCCGGGGATTCAGACTGGGTGCCAGTGGCCTCACCAGGAAAGGACAGCATCCGCAGTGAAATTATCACACTGGTGGCCCTGGCCCAGGGCTGTGGCAGCTGCAAGGGTCTCCTCTTCATCTCCCAGTGAAATGACCCTGGTCCCAAGCTAACTTCTGGAAGTGGGACCCTCAGCCAGTCCCCGGGCCCAGACACTGGTCAGTGCCCTTTCTCAGCCTCTGCCCCATGGAGGTCTCCTGCTGACTGCTCTGTCCTCCGTGGAAGCTGCTGCTGAGACGCCGTCTGCCCCAGGTGGCCCAGTAACAGTCATTTGACATCAAGGGACAGACGTGGTCTGGCTGTCCAGGGTGACAGTGACATCATCACCACCATGGCATCTGAAGAGCAGAGCAAAGGTACTTTGGAGAGAGCCTGTGCCAGGGTGGCAGCTGGTGGGGGAGGGGAATCTTGGCCCAACTCACAGAAAGCCTGTCACCACCCTGCAGCTGCAGCCTCAGGAGACACCGCTGCCCCAGGACTCAGGACTTGGGGGAAGGGCATTTGAGAAGGTGGCCCTGCTGCCCTCACTAGAGTCGGGGAACTGGATGCAGGGCTGGTGGGACGCTCCAGCAGCTGCTCGGCCTCCCAAGCAGTGGCCAGCCCTGGGTCAGTTGGGTCACAAAGCAGCCGGCCCCTAAATCATCCTGGGCCTGCCCAAGGGGAGGCTTCCGCTCCAGGTGGATGACTGGTCCTCGCTATCACCTCCAAAGTCTGTTTCCTTTTCCCTCCGCTGGGTCCTCCAACCTCCCTAGGCATCCTCCTCTTTCTTGGGTGGAGCCTCCAGCTTCCGCAGGCCTCCATGTGAGTGCAACAAAATGCCACTGAAAGGAGCCTGGGTGTTGAGGAGGTGCCCCCAAGGATCTGTAGGGCAGATGGCTGAGAAGCCCAGAAGGTCTGCATTCTGGGCAGAGAAATGGGTCACCTCTTGTAACTTGCCCCAGCACCCCTGGCTGGCTTTTGCCCCAAGACCCTCCTTCTCTGTGGTCAGCATAGAGGGTCCCTGCCCCCAAACAGCCAGGAAGGGGATATGTTCCACCTGCCTCTTCACCCTGAACCCTTGCTGGTGAGATGCTCCCACAGACAGGCTGTGTTGCCCCCTTGGCTCTGCTCCCCTCCTCCTTCCCATTCACTGGGCTCCCGGCCACCCTGATGGGGCCTGTTTAATTGATTCAATTTGTCCAACAGTAGAAACACTCCGCAGATGTCAGGCTCCCAGCACCCCACCCCCAGGGAACCAGCAGACACCTGCCAAGGCCCTGAGACTGGAAGTCCTTCCAGGGCCACTACAGCCAGGCTGCAGGGGAGGCCTCTGAACCCCATGATGCTTGCTGGGAGCTGGAGTGGTTGGCCCAACACACCAGAACCAAGGAGTCACACACGATGGCTGAGGGACTCTTCCACAGATGGCATGTGGAGGCATTCTGAACGCGGGTCAGATTCCAGTCTATCTCAGGGAATTACATTTTTTACAGACTCCTAGGTCTGGACAGGTGATTTCGGAGGTGACTCCTGTCTTTCTCAAGCTGCTGTCCCTAAGCCACCATTAGGACTCCATCATCAGTGGTTTTGGGGCTTTTCCAGGTCAATGGGGGTTGGAGTGGGTGCTGAGGAGTCCCTGGGGCTTGACTTCCTCCCTTGCAGGGGCCCTGTACCTCCTGTTGTCTCGGTGGTCCTCTTGGTTGACACCTCATGGAAGGAAAGGAGCTGAGACTCTGGGTTCCCAGTGGGTGGGGAGAAGGGGCACAGGGGAACTCTGAGTGGGAGGGGAGCTAGAGATTGGGAGCCCTGTGTCCACAGCCGGGCCAGTACCGCAGGCTGACTGCGGCCTGAGATTTGTATGTAGCCACCATCGCACTGGGAAACGCCTCCAGGCAGTTTCTGGGGGAAGGTGGTGGGCTGGGAAGGAAAGGGACCAGACCTGGACCCCTGACCCCCTAACCCAGCCCAGAGCCCTCTCCTTGCAAGGGCCACTGGCTCCTGAGGCCACCACTTTCCACCCCAGAGGGAGGCCACTGTGAAGTGATGGAAGAAAGAGATGATTTAGGGAGAGTTTGCACAGCTGGCCAGGATGAGGCAGGGGCTTTTGCCCCATCCCCCAACCATCCCCTCTGATTAGGAGAAGACTGTCACTCTGAAAACGGTCTCAGGTTAGCAACATCCGGACACTTGGTCTCCTCTCCTCGGCAAACTTCCCCTCTGGAAAAATCAAGAGACTTTCTATCATTCACTGGGTACATTTTAGAAAGAGCCTGAGCTCATATTTTATGGGTTCTTCTTGTCCACAAGTCCTAGGAGACAGGGAGAAAGCAAGGGTAAGGGAACTGAGGGACAGAACTGAAAGCGCTTGTCCAAGGTCAGCCCCAGCGCAGGCCGCGTTTCAGGCTGCGGGTTCTTTCTCCTGTGTGTGACCACGTTGGGGGGAGGGTGGTTGGAAAGGGGACTGAAGGGGAGGCCGGCCCGGGAACGGCCACTTAGTGGGGTCCGCGGCCGCAGCCTGCAGCTCTCCAGTGGCCCCAACCTGAGCTCTGGGATGGGGGTACGCGTAACGGTGGAACGCGGGCGGTAGGGGACCCCCGAGGCGGGACCCAGGAGGCGGGGCTCGCGGTGCCGCGGAGGAAAGAACAAAAGGAGGCCCCGCCCCTCCCTGGCCGGCTCCCCGCAGCCAATTGGCGAGGCCACTGTCAACGACGCCCTCTGATTGGCTGCACGAAGACCAATCGGGTGCCGGGGCCGCGAGCCCGTGCGGCCCCACGTGGGGCAGCGTGCGCCGCTGTACTCCGGCTGCGGCGGGCTGAGTACTTATAGTTGGGTGTGCCGGGGAGACCGTACAGCGACTTGCGCCGTCTCAAGGACCCCCAACCCTGAGGATCCCCACCGCCCCGAGGGTCCCTGAGTGCCCTTTGCACGCAAAGCGCTGTACCATCTTCTGGGTCATCTGCTGTGCAGGATTAGGG
Organism: Bubalus bubalis; assembly: GCF_019923935.1. Classification (NCBI taxonomy): domain Eukaryota; kingdom Metazoa; phylum Chordata; class Mammalia; order Artiodactyla; family Bovidae; genus Bubalus; species Bubalus bubalis. Next base: position 11,934,593 of record NC_059159.1, on the reverse strand, counting down.
TCGTGGTTGCTCCCGTTGCACACGTGGAGTGAAGTGACAGCTTCAAATCCACCTAGCCTGTTAGGGCGGAAGCCCCTGGAGACCCGGTTTTCTGACTCCGCTGCTCGGCCGCGGGTCCTCACCTTCCCTGGGGGCTTGAGCCACTCACTCACCGCTGTACTCTCCTGACCTCAGGGGAAGAGGAAGGAAGGAGCATGCCATCTGGGCTTGGCCGTGGAGGCTGAAGCGGATCGGGTGGAAGGAAGGAAGAGGCAGTCTGCTGTTGGGTGGTAGAGGGGCTAGGCGGGATCAGTTCATATATTGATTGAGTCAGTTATTGACACCTTCTACTATTATCCTGGGGACACGAACAGCAGTGGCCCCAGGGGAGGCTTGGAGGCTAGCCTCCCCTTAGTTTCCATTAGTCTCCCTTCCAAGCTACTCCAAGTGGAACATACAAGAATGTTCTTTATGGGCAATTGACGTGGTCTTACATTTTTATGACACCCTCAGACAGAGTATTTGAGGAGAGGTGAATAAATGGAAAATGAATGAATTAAAGGAGAGATGGTGCCGCCCAGGGCCAGCAACAAAGGGGAGCTGTTAACACTTTGACCTGAAGGGTAGCTGTAGCCACAGGAAAGGCCCATCCTGTAGGAGCTCCGACCTTGGAGGGAGGGACACAGCGACTGGCCAGGAGGAGCCAGGTGATATATATACTGACCTGACTTTACTCCTGCCTGCGCCTCTCATCTGCCGGCTCCTTTTTGGCTGAATTCCAATTAACACGGCACCCATAGGTCAGCCTCAGGCCACAAGGCAGGGCAGCTGGGGCAGGGAAACGGGGAGGTGTCCAGCACCTGTTGGGAAGTGTGAATAAAAGCATCTCAGAAACATTGCTGTTTTGTTTTGTAGGCAGTAACACAGGCTGTAAGTGAAACCCTTGTGCACTCCTATGCTGAGGTTGTTGAGAAATGAGTGGGGCGGGGTTCGGCCTTCCTCTCTGGTGCAGAACCAGTCCAAGCTCTAGGAGTGGGAAGACAACATGTAAGCAGTGAGTCGAACACAGGGCAGAGCAGTGGGTGCAGAGCATGCTTGTCAGTGCACGTGGGCCACACAGTTCAAGTGCCTCCTTCAGGAGGCCCTCCCTGATGCTCTCTTTTCATTAAGCGGCTGTCATAGGGCACCGCTGGGACCATAAGTCCCAGGGTCAGGGACTGGTCTTGCTCACTGTTGTCTCTTCACGTGCCTGCCTCATCCACAGCGCTCAGCACATACTAGAGGGTGGACGGACCTTTGCATTTTGTCTTGGCATGGTCTGACAGGCTTTGCTCTGAGACAAGAGGTGTTTACTCACTTAACACATCTTTTCAGGGGGCCTTTCTCTGCCTGGCCAGGTCTCAGTCCCAGGAGGCTCCAAGGAGGGAAGGATGAGTTCCAGGTGTGAAGTTCGTAGTCCAACAAGTTCAGGATGAGGCAGCTTGAGCCAAGGACCCCTGAAAAGTTTGGGGAGGGGAGATGGAAGGAGGTGGTGCTTTAGGTGGCTTGGAAGGACAGGTAGGCGTTGGAGCACTGGAGAAGGTGATGAAAGGCAAAGGGCACAGAGGTAAAACCTCAAGATCCAAGGAGGTGGTTCTGGGAAATCTGGCTGTGTGTGCACCCCACTACATGGGAGTCAGGGGGCCTGGGCCAAGTACCCCACCTCAGTTCCCCACCTGTCATATGGTGGTAATAACAGGATTATCGGGCAGGTTGAAAGAGACTGTATGTGATGTGCTTAGCACAGTCTTGCACATGGTAATTATGGGCTCAATAAATACACATGAGCTGTCATTATAAGCATTCGTTGTAGTCAAGGAGGTGGCGTTGGGTTTGGCGGGATTTGGGGAGCCTGTCTGGGGGCCATGGGGGTTGTAGAGTGAAGGTGGCCCATAGGGCCACACGGTGGCCTCGCGTTCTTCCATCACAGGTGGTAGGTGTCACTCATCCATCAACCACTCCTTCCTGTGGAGCCCAAGGTGGCCTCAGAATCCTTCTCAGCACATTCTCCAGGCAACCCTCTAATCAATTGCAGCTGGCACATAAGATGACCAATTTGCCATCCCTGACTCGGCTGAGATCAGAAGTTGGGATGTGATGGCCTGAAATCAGGAGTGCCAGTTTCAGACTTGGATCCTCCTTCCAGAGAGGGAGGGAGGAAGGAAGCCGGGGCAGGTGGACGGAATGCTACTCGGGTGGGGAGGGCGTGTCTTTAAGAGCACCTTCTGGCTGCAGGGTTGGGATGTGCAGGTGCCCCTAGTGCTGTCAGAGCGGTCCTGACTCAAGGCCAGGGAGGCCAGGGTGGGGGTGCCTGTCAAGGTCAAAGAGAGACAATGAATCAGAAGGAGTGTGAGAGCACAGAAGCACGTGGCTGCAGGGAGTGTGGGGTTTGGCCAGGGAATTGGCAGAGCCCAGAGGGCAGGAGGCCAGTGAGTCCTGAACAGAAATGGGGAGAGAGGAGGAGCAACTAGAGCTGGTCTAGGGTTTCAGTGACAAGACTTTCCTGTGAACCTATGTTCTGTGCTCCTGGACCACACCTCCTTGTTTTAAAAGTTCATCTATGGACTTCCCTATTGAGCCAATGGTTAAGACTCCATGCTTCCACTGCAGGTGGCACAGGTTTAATCTCTGGTTGGGGAAGTTGTGCACGCTGAGTGATGCAGCCAAAAAAAAAAAAAAAAAAAAAAAATTCATCTAAAAATCCTGAGGCAGAGCACCGATCTCAGTTTTAAAGGTGGATGGAGTTTCCATTTGTGTTCACCATGCAACCACCATCGCACCCAGATGACTGCCCCTTCAGTGTCTCCCCAGTGCCACCTCTCATCCCAGACCCAGAAACGCCTCCCTAGAGATTACTTTTGCCTGATCTTTATATTCCTATTAATGGAGTCACACCACCTGTCCTGAGGCTGTCCTCTTTCCTTAACAAAAGCTGTGTGATTCCTCCTTTGCTATACATGGCTGAGCTGTGATCTTTAGCGTCACCCGGTTTATTCTGCTGTATGGGCATGCCAGTTTATTCATCCAGTGTCCTGTTAATGGACGTGCAAGTTATCTCCAAAATTTAGAGTGTCACTAAATTCTAGTGCATGTCTTCTGAGTTTGTGCCTGGCAGTGGGGTTGCTGAAGAGGCAGCGTTAGCTTTAGTAGATACCACTAGTTCTCCAAATGGCAATCCAGACTGCTTTTCTTATTGCCAGAGTGGGTGAGTTCTGGTGGCCCCAGGCCTGTGTCAGCATTTGAGATTGTCTGTCTTTTACTATTAGCCATTGGGGGTTGGAGGAACTCATCCCACCTCCCAGTCTTCTTAATGCCCCTGTGAATAGAATGCTTACCTGGGTGGGGGTGGTGTTATCCTCATTTATGGGACAAGAGTGGGGGGAGGGTCTGAGAAGTGGAGCCGCATGGCCAGCAAGCCCTGGAGCTGCTTCTGGAGTTCTAGAGTCACTTCTTTCCTCACATCTGAACCCAGAACTCAGAAACTGAAATGTGGTGGTGTGGATAGCCGGAAGGCTCTGGGCTTTGGAGGTCAAGACCGGTGCAGAGCAAGGAGAGCTATGGAAGGGACTCTGAGCATTGGAGGAGGGTGGGGAGCAGGAGGGGCTGTGGAGCCGAGGAGGAGGATTGGGGAGCACAGTGGTGTCAGCAGGGCCAGCACCCAGCTGGTGCACACCTGAGCCCAGGCCCTGAGCTGGTGCAGGGACATAATGGTAAACCCACACAGGCAGGGACCCTGCCCTCACATTAATGACAGTCCTGGGAAGCAGGCAATCAAGGAAATCCACAATAAATACATAATTATAGACTGTGATGAGCGCTTTGTGTTGCGAGAGGGCCTGACCTGGCAATGACATCAGGACTGAGAATGAACCATGTTAGAGATCACATTGCCCCAGGGACTCTTAAAAGAGGTGTCCCAGCAGAATGGCAGGAGGTGGAAGTGGAAGTCCTCAACACCAACAGACAAGCTGCAAGGAAAGGAGAGCCTGAGAGACTGGGGGTGGACCGAGCAAGATCCAACACTCAGTGAGGATTAATGTCCACAGAAACTCCAAAGTAACAGTGACTTAAGCAAGAGAAACATTTCACAAAAAGCCTCCAGAGACTCCACAGTCATCAGGAACCCAGGCTCCTTCTCCTTCTGTCTTGTTGCTCTACTATTCTCAAATATGGAATCTTCCTCATGATCCGAGATGGCTGCTCAAGCACCAGCCATCACGTACATTCTAACAAGCAGGAGAGGAGAAGGGAGAAAGAAGAGCACAGCCCCTGTGTTAAAGACACTTCCCATTGTACATGATGTTGCTGTTCACACTCATTGGCCAGAACTTGGAATAGCTGCAAGGGAAGCTGGGAAATGTGATCTTAACTCTGGATAGACAGGTGCCCAGTTATAAGTTGTGGTTCTATTATTGAGGAAAAAGGGGAAGACATATTGGGGCAACACAGTCTCTGCCGCTGCTGGTAACTGGAAACGAAGAGATGACGCTGAAGGCAACAAATGACCTTTTGTCTCTGTCCCTCTCTGCAGATAGTGCCATTGCTTAGGCCCAGCAGCTCAGAGGCCATGGGGTACACGGAACATGCTGGAGTCTCTACCAATGAACTGTCCTCACATTTCATCTTATTTTCATAGACAGGGAACATAGGTCTCAGGGAGGCAAGTGGCTTATCCAAGGACCTGTAGTTGGGAGATAGGCCAAGAGAAGCAGACCCTGCTAAGAACTTTCCAGATTTCTACCATCTGGTGAAGGAGACTCAAGACCATGAAGCCCCCATCACTCCCTTCCTTGAAGTGCCCAAGGCTGTCTCCCTACTTGTTAAGCAGGACACAGGAACAGCCATAACCACCCTCCCTCCAGACCCCATCTTCTCAGGGAATAGGAGGCAAGGCAGGACCGGAGGCAGGTGGCCAAGCTCTGGGTGACCAGTGTACCCTTGGTGCTGGACAGGAACACAGGCAGAGAGGAGAGGACCTGAGAGCTGGCCCTCCTAGTCCCAGCAACCCCCCCCTCCCCCAACCCTGGCATCAGCCCCTCATCTGGGCTGGAGAGCAGTGTTTCCTGCCCCTCCCCCTGCCCCAAGCCAGAACTGGGTTTTCAGCAGGAGCCGGCTCCAGTGGCTTTCCGTGCCTTCAGGGTTTGCTTGGCCTCTTCATTGTGTACCCTTCCTGCCCCATGATAAAAAGCTGCTGGATACACCTTTTTATGGCCAGGTGGGCTGGGGAGCACCCAGTTTGTGTTGGGAGCACCAGTTGAATTTCAAGTTCAACCCATCATCCCATAGTAGCAAATAAATATAGGATGTTGGGTTAAATTTATCATTTTATTTTATTATATCCCACATGGTGTGTGGATCTTAGTTTGCTGACCAGAGATTGAACTCTCCCCCCTTGCAGAGAAAGCATAGAGTCTTAACCACTGGACTGCCAGGGAAGTCCCAGGATATTGGGTTAAATTGAAATCTTAGGCACTGAATAATTTTTAGTATATCTCTATTACCATGGACCATACTTATACTAAAAGTTATTTGTTGTTTATCCAAAAGTCGAATTAAACTGGGCATCCCGTATGTTATCTGGTGACCCGGTCCAGTCAGAGGTTGGACCTGCTGGGGTCTAGTACCAGGCCAGGAGATACAGGCTTCACCTGTACCTGCAGCTCATGCATCCCACCTGGCTTTTAAAGTAAGGCTATGCTCCTATCTCCAGCTCTCCTGAGAATCCCAGGAGCAGGCCCTGATTGGCTCAGCTTGGGTCACATGCACACTCCAAACTCACACACTCCACAATCACTGTGGGAGAGGCACTCTGATTGGCTAGGCTGAAGTTATATGACTAGAGTAAGGTCTGGCTGCCAGTATGGCTTCTTCCCACTGTGGCTGTCCCTGGTGCCGTTGTCTTGGTCATGGACTATAAAGGAGGCTCTTTCTGCTGGGTCAGGGGCTTCTGGACCACTGGGACACTGGCCTTGGGCAGGCTTCAAGGACTTTGGCATTTCCACTTTGGCCAAAGGAGGGAGGCCTTAGGAGGGAGTCCCGCAGGGCTGGGGTGGTGTGGTTTCCCTGCTGACCCCACGGAAATTTTGATGGCCTGAGCAGAGGCCGCCCTGGCGCTGTCTTGTCCTTGGGCTCATGTCCCTTTCCGGCAGAGTCCCTCCACACCCACTTCTAGCCTGCGTCCATCGGAACTCCAAGAAGGGAGCCACTGCAGGGACCTCGGGGAACCCCAGGCCTGGGGTGTTTTGCCCAGGATCAGAGGGGTCGGCTGAAGGTCCGGTAGAGAAAAATATAATTACCCTGTCAGTGCGGAGTCTCCTGACACTCCCCCTGCTCACCGCCGGCCCCTGAGTCTGTTTCTTATAAGTGAAAACAGATTTCCTGACAAGGGGCAAGATCTTAAACTTGTTCAAAATCTCCCAAATAAAAAGGGTGGTTTTAACTTTCCCCTCTCAGCAAACCAAATCGTTGAGGAGGCCTCTGGACCATTCCATCACTGTGGGAAGCGTTGGGGAGCCTGAGGCTCCTGACTGCTGGGAACCTTAGGGCAGAGGAGCTGTGGGAGGCCTCGGATTTCGCTCACCCCACTGGCATCTGGAGCTGTTTTTCTCAGTGGAGCCCCAGTCCCCACTCCCAGGCTCAGAAAGAGCGGAGTTCCTGCTGGCCTCAGGGCCAGTCTGCCCCAGGGCTGAGAACTCAGGTCTTGAGTTGTTCTCCGCATTGCTGTTTTTCAAGGTGAGGCCAGGGGAAGATGGTTCCTACCCAGCAAAGCCCTAGTTCAGCCTTCCTCTGAAAGCTTCTTCAGCTGAAACGTTTTTCTACAGATTAAACCAGTTAAAGGAAGCAGCTGTGGATGCCCCTAGAAATGCTTCTGCCAGGGGCTGGGTTTCCTGGGAGAGGAGCTCCCCTCCCTCCCACCGGGTCCTTGACCTGGATTTCTCAGCCTGCAGCTGCTTTGTGCTCCCTGCCTGGCGCCCTGTGCACAGCTTCTGGGTTTGCTGGATGCTGTGGTTTCTGGGCCAGCCTTCTTCCCGGCTGGGCTCAGGCTCTCAGAGGGCAGCACTTTGCGTCACCCCCTCCATGCTGCATCATGGTACCTGGCAGAGGGCCCAGCACACAGTAGGTCTTCAGCACATACTTGCTGAAATAATAGACGGATGTTTGGGTGAGCAGACAGATGAAAACAAGTTGTGTTCCTGCCAGGAGCAGATCACATCTGCAGGGGGTGAGAAAAGATGTAGGCCGTGTCCTTCTCTGATGGGCAGGATGGCGGATTCTAGGATGTTTGTGAAGGGTGGGAGGCATTGCCTCCTTCCCCGCCAGCCCTGGGTGTCACCAGGGCTCCTGTCCTTCTCCGTTGAGGGAGATAGGACTGGTGAAGGTTTTCCCTGAACAACGGGCGTTGGCCTGGCAAGTCTGGGGTGCTGGGTCAGTCTTGCTTTTTCTCTGAAGATGGATGCAGTCTGCCTCGGGAGCCCCGCAAAGTCAGGCTGGAAACACTCATTCGAGTAGGCCCCACTGACCCTGAGGTTGGGGTGGCTTGAGATAGAGAGAGTCTGAAAGCTCAGTCTAAGCAGTGGAAGGGGGCAAAGGACACTGTCAGGGGAACTCCGAACCTAAGAAAATAAAAGCTTTTCCAAGCTCTGCATGGCGTCAGGTGCCCACAGCTGTGTCGTGAGCTTGTTCTAAGCCCTTCTCTAGGCCCTGAGCGGCTCACTCTCCATCAGCAAAGTGACAGAACAGTTCTTTGGATGCTCTTTCTGCTTCTAGATGCTGGGGAGGGCCTTGTCCTCAGCCCTGGAGATTTGAGTAGGCTGAAGAGAAGTTGAAATGTGTCTGAACTTCAGAATTGATGGAAATGCCCGGAGAGTGCTGGCTCCAGGCTCCATCCCTTCAATGTAGCTCGACACACAGAAGGGCAGTTTGGAGGCCAGCCTATCCTCTTTAGGCCCGAATTGGGCCCTCCCAGGTCTCTTGACACTCCAGTACTCTTGCCTGGAAAATCCCATGGACGGAGGAGCCTGGTGGGCTGCAGTCCATGGGGTCGCGAAGAGTCGGACACGACTGAGCGATTTCCCTTTCCCTTTTCACTTTCATGCATTGGAGAAGGAAATGGCAACCCACTCCAGTGTTCTTGCCTCGAGAATCCCAGGGACGGGGGAGCCTGGTGGGCTGCCATCTATGGGGTCACACAGAGTTGGACACGACTGAAGTGACTTAGCAGCAGCAGGTCTCTTGAGGTGAGGGTGTGAAGTGGGGATGGGAGCCTCTGAGGAGGAGGTGTCGAGATAGCAGAATGTGCAGTCGGAGCCGCGGCCTGCCCACCCCAGATGGTTCGGTCTAAGGCCTTGATCCCCGTGTTTTGCAGCGGCCTCTTGCTGTGCTGACCAGGCTGGCTAGGTGTGGCCAACTCTTCTGTGGCTTAAGTAACTGACTTCCGTTCCCACCAGAGCTGGTCTGGGCTCCTGGTAAGGAGGGTGAAGGGAGGGGCTCCAGCACTGTCCGTCAGGGCCCGAGTCACCCCATCCGGCATGCCATCGCCAGGCAGGGGAGAGCCAGTTTCCATGGGCTGGACCCCAGCAGGCCTAGTGGAGACTCTCCGGGGGCCTGGGCTGGCCTCCGGAGGACACAGAGCTTGACGAATGAGCCACACTCCTGACAGGCTGAGTTCTGGGAGCTGGGGCTTGGGGAAGGGGCAGCCGATAGGGGGAAGAGGGGTGGAAGGGAAGGAGGGACATTGCCACCCCCGCCCCAGGACACCGCTCAGAGCACCTTCCTCTGCTCACCCCGGTTCTCTTCCTCGGGTCCTCTTTGTCCTAGAGTGCTGGCCCCAGCAGCTCCACGCTCCTCCCATCCTCAGGGCTGGGCCAGGGGCTGTGTGGGGCCCTTAGGGCCCCAGGCTAGTGTGGAGGGAGGTAGGTGTGGCTTTGGGGACCCACCTGGGGCAGCAGGGGGATACATATTTGACACCTAGGTGGCCCCGTGAATATTTGTTGGGGAAGGGCAGGTAGCACCCCTAGTGTACCCAGAGGGAAGCCTCATCAATTCCCAGCTGAGTCACTGGGCAGGCTGGGAGCCCCTGAGTGGAGAAGCTGGGGCGGCTTCCTAGGTCCTGAGGCATCTCCAGGCAGGGGAGAGGCAGGCCCCTGAGGCAGACAGGGGCGTGGAATCCAGCTCCACCGTGTCCAGCTCGGGCCTGTGCGTGTGCCCACATTCGGAGCCCTTTCACTTCCAGTGGGGAGGGTGTAGAGGCAGCGGCACGCTGGGCAGCGTGAGAAGCTCAGCCCAGGGCTCTGTCAGTCAGTCCCTTCCTACCTGGGCAGTGACGTGTGGCCCATGGAAAAGACCCTGGCCCACCTGTGGGTCCAGACATCCCTCGCTACCTCCCACCAACCTCCCCCGATCTCCTCAGCTGGCAAGAGTCGGAGATCCCGTTTCACAGACGAGGACTCTGCGGTCCGGGGCTGCGCTCCCACCGGCCACCCCGCCTGGCCCACCTCCACTCATCCTTCTCTCCGGAGGCCTGAGGCACTCTGACCCCGGGGACGCTGTGGGGGGGGCTCGCCTTGATGATCCCCAGCCTGTCTGTCAGCCTGGAGCTTGTGCACCAGCAGCCCTGTTCCTGTCACCATCCTGGGTCTCAGCAGGTGGCCTGACTTTCAGAGCAGAAATGGCTTGGGAGGGGTGCTGGCTTGTCACGGGGAGTGCTGGGGAAGGGGAGGGGGTGGTGGCAGAGGGTGGGTGGCAGGATGGATGGAGGTCGAGACCCCAGCTTCTCTCTGGGAGGCAAGGGAGCCCTTAGGGTCACCCTTTTGGTGCCGCCTTGGCCTACTTCCTCACCCAGGGGTCCCAGAGGTGGGTCTCTCCATGCCTGGCAGGGCCTCTCGAAGCTGCACAGACTCGGGAGGCCGCTAAGAGCCCAACGGGCCACTGGCCTTTGGCCGGCTGAGTGCCTGGATGACCCCTCGATGGCTAGGCCACAAAGCCGAGCTCCCCTGTCCCCGGCCTGGGTCTGCTCCCCACCCAGCCCCCAGCCACCTCGCCCCAGCCGGGCAAGAACAATTAAAGCCCCTGTCCCCAATTGGTTTGTGGTATTAAAAACGAATTGCGATCAGCCGGGTTGTCATTTCTACCTGATAAAACATCACTTTTATTGATCTCACTCACCCAATGCCATCACTTATCTTGCTTCAGCATTTCACATAATGGCTCGTTTGTCTTGATCCAAGTGCAGTCTCGCATGTTTAACCCTTGGGGATCTGTGGCCTCTCATGTGCCCCTGTCCCTTGCCAGGCCCTGTTCTGGAGGGCAGGAGGTTCTAGAAGGCAAGAGCTGCGCTGAGTTAAGGCAGGAAGAGGGAGGGGTTGGGAGAGGGGAGGAGAAAGTAGAGCTGCTGGGGACAGACCCTCGGAGGCTCACCAGGTCCGGCTGTGGTCCTCACCTGTGTCGCTGTGGTCCTCTGCCTCCTGGCTCACCCCCACCTGCCCACATTCCTGTGCCCATTGGCACGCCTTCCAGGTTCCTGGTTTTCAGGGCCCCCTCACCCTCTAGCCCAAACCCGAACTCCTGTCCCCACCCCAGTCCCTTAGACTCTTTCTCTGGATGCCGATATCTCCCTGAGGTGCTGGTTGAGTCTGACTGTGGGGTCACAGAGGGAGGGATCTCAATCTGATTCTGGACTCCGCCTGGAGACTTCTGTGTGTCCCATCGTCCAGCAGACAGTGTAGACCCGTCCTGCACTCAGGCTCCGGCCCTGGCCACAGTCCAGCTATTGCTTCTGCCCCTCTGTACCTCCTGGCCACCAGCCAGCCATGTTCCTCACCTCCCTGTTCCCTGCCATGGTCCTGCCTGGACTCTGCCTCAGCACATAACCAAAGGTACTTTCAGGCCCACAGGGGTCTCTGCCCAGTCCCCCCTTCCCCAGACTATGGAGGGTCTCTGAGCCAGAAACCATGGTCAGCTAGCACCCCCCTGCTCAGACCCCTTCTGCCGCTCATCCTAGTCCCCAAGGCCTCCTCTGGGCTTGCCCTCTCCTCTCCCTGCTGCAGCCCTTGGAATTGGGCTTCCCTCCTGAGCAGCTGGAGACCTGCGCAGAGTGGGGGCTGCTGACTCATGTACTCGGTGAATCTAAGGGCTAGGTTGTCTGCCTTCAGGCATGGCTGAACCCGGAGCTAGCTCAGACTGATTGTCCCAACTTCTTGCGGCCCCAGGCCTCCTGCTCAGGAGCCCCGTTCTCATCACCTTCCTTTATGGGCTTGGGCCAGCCCAAGGGAAGAACTTGTCAGGCCTCACCTGTCACACCTGGCTGGTCACATGGCCTTGGGCCTTCTGCACCCCAGGGAGGGGCCTGCTCTCTCTGACTGAATCATCCAGCGGAGGAAATGAGAAAGGGGAACAGGGCATGGTCAGGGCTGGCCTGGGGCAGCCCCAGAGTGGGTGGGCTGGCAGCGTGTGTGTGCCCCTGTGCAAATGGTCCGCAGCTCCTGACACCCCTGGGGTCACAGCCCCACTACCCACACTTCTCTGCCTTGACCTGAGCTCCCCTCATCGGGGTCCCAGTCTCAGCTGAAGGGGTCCTCCCCAGGAGGTCTTAGAGGTGGAGGGAAAACAGCGCCCCCCTAGCTAGGGTTCCTGGGGGGCCCTCAGGGCTGCAGCCTGAGCAGAGCTCTCTGGAAGGGGGGCTCACACTGAGATGTACCCCTGCCCAACATCCCCCAGGCCCTGATGGGGGCCAACCATCCATTGAACAATCAGGACTGCTGTTTGAGTGTAACTCCTGCATAGCTGAAAATATTTGTCAAATGAGTAAATTCATGCCTTCTGTGAGGAGAGAGCGTCTGCTGTCCGGTCTGCCCAGACCCCTCCACTCCACTTTGGGGACCACCTTTTCTCCCATGCCTGTACCTTCCCCTCCTCCCTTCCAGGGGCACCCGGCCTGGCCATATGTTCAGGCTGGACATCTGACCCACCTTGGGAGAGATCTATCAAGAGAGGGACCCTTGTCCTGGCGGCGGGATGGGGGGTGGGGGGGCGCGTCTCAAAGCCAAGGCCACTCCAAAGCCATTTTGGTTGCATGTGTCTCTCAAAGGCCCAGCCCCTCAATTCTGGCTGTGCTAGGCTGCTGCAGGGTAGGCCCCACCGTCGCCCCAGTCCCTTGTCTGCTGAGACCCCGGCCTCTGGGGCCTCCAGGGAGTCCCTTTGGAACACACACATTGGACACTGGGGTGCAGTTAGGATTCTGGACCACTGAAAACCTGTACAATAGTTTATATATTTATTCTTAAGCAAGTTATCAATAAAAAATTTAATACTAAAATGCCTTTACATAGAGTTTGCTGTTCATAAAACCTTTGCATTTTTTTTTTCGTTTGTTTGTTTTTAGTGTTTACATTGAAAAAAAAAATCAACCATCCTCTTAGTTTACACATTTACATGAGTCGTGCTTTTGCCAGGTTTAACCACGGGGCGGGGCTGCGCCGTCCGCGCGCACACGGACAGAGGGGATGGGAAGAGAAAGCAAAGGACAGAAGTCCACAGATGAGGGAGAAGAACCGACGGGAGGGCGGGAGGGCCAAGAAAAGGCTGCCTGTTTTGTTCCTTCCTGCCTTGCAGACTGGGGTTGGAAGTAGCCTCAGGTTCTAGTTTCCGCGGCTGGACCTTCCCCACATGCGCCTTGGCAACTGGCCGTGTCCTCTCCAAGGCATCTTTCCACTTCCCCAGCCGCCAGCAGGACCTTGGCCGCCGTCTCCAGGACGACCACCAGGAATGAAATATTGCACTCGAGCCGAGACAAAGGGGAGAGTTGGGGTGGGAGAGGATAGCTGGGGTGCAGGGGAACCCCTCCCTGTCCCTGTACTTTCCTTGGAGCCGCCAGGGCGGGGGAGGGGCCCTCCGTGTGGGCGGGGTGATTTCCTGGTTGGAAAAAAAAGGGGGCCCAGGCACCCGCCGACTTGTTTCCCAGGTACCTGGTGTGGGTCTGTGGGTCACACAAGAGCCCGTGCGAAGGAGCAGTGGCTAGCTTGGGGGGCCTTCCTGGGGCTCTCAGTGAGGCCAGGGCACCCCCAGTGTGACATGGGAGCATGGAGCACTCAGTGCGTTTCTTGTGGGGGAGGGAAGGGCTGTTGGGTCATGGGCCTGGCTTGCCCTGCCTGTCCCTCTTGGCCTCAGGAGAAGTGAAAGGGTGACGTGTTCTCCGGGGTTACTAGGGTGGTGCTGAGGGTCTGGGACACCCATGCAGCAGAACAGTAGTTACGGCGCTGGGCAGAGCAGCGCTCCCTGTACCCGAGGCTGGGGTGTGGGCAGGAGGAACCCTGCTCTGGGCCCCAAGCACTAGCCTGCCAGGCCATCGGCCCTGCCAAGTGGCTGCAGAAAAGGCCCGCAAACCTCCACGTGAGCTGGGGAGGGCCAGTTCCTTTCCTGCTCAGAGTGGAGGCTGGGCAAGCTGGTCATTGAAACGGAAATCAGAAATAACTTGGAATATTCAGGAAATAAAATCAAAACATCACCCTTTCATATTGATAGTTTAAAACATTTGTTCATTTTTGCTTTGTTTTAAACAGAGGTAAGATACATATGGCTGCAGTCACACTTTTGGGCTGGGGAGCCTGCTCCTGGCTTCCCTTCTACCCGCCGAGGGACCCTCATCATCAACCTCCCCCAATACCTTTTTCCCAGGAGATGAATTAAAAGGAAATAAACTCGAGTGTGACTTCCATCTTAGACAGTTCCCCCAAGAGGTCAGCAGGTATAATCTAGGGTTCTGTCTGATCCCTCCTGTGGCCTCTGGCCCCTCAGACCACGCCCCAGCTGCCTCTGTCGTCACAGACGCCCCAGTTGGAACTCAGCTAGGCTGAGGAAAACAGTGCATTTTCAAAGAAAACCCCCCAGAACAAAATCTCTACACACACACATACACAGACACACACACACACACTCACCCACACACACCCTTGTCACGCGTGTGGGGAAAAAAAAAATCCTTTTCCACTTTTTTTCCATAAAACTTCCCCGCAAGGAATACAATATTTACATAGAGAAATAAATAGACAACACACCTGATTTCTGCTTTCCCTGGTGGGAGACAGTCGGAGGTACTAGGGAAAATATGGCTTGGATTCTAATCTCTCGTGAACTGCCAATGCGGGAAAACAGAGAGGGCCGGCGGGTCCCAGTTGGGGGCACAGCTGACCCTCCGCAGCAGACGGATGGGACTGTGTTCCGACGCCTAAAAACTCTCTTGCTTTCCAGGGAAAATAATAATAATAAAAAAAAAGCCTGGATCTTGCCTTGGTGGGTTTGCATATTTGCTCAGACTCGCCCCTCCGAGGTGTGGGCCAGCCTCCTACTCAGAGGCGTGGGGCTGCGTCCTCTTGTGCCTGTGGCTTGCACGCCGGGCACCGCTGGGTGGGTGGGCCACCTGTGGCCATCCGCGCAGAGTCAGCACAGAATGGGCACGCCGTCAGCTGTCACCAGGCGCCCCGTGGTGGGGTCGTAGGTGCCCGCCAGGTAGTAGAGGTCCCGTCGGTCCTGGTACTTGCGGCTCCGTGTCATCTGCTCATACTGCTCGCGCCCTACGACCTGGCACTTGTGGGAGATGGTCTGCACGTCGTTCTCGTCCTCATGGCAGGACTGGTACAGCGCGTTCTGCCGGGGAGCGGGGTGAGGAGCGCCCGGGGTCAGGTCTGGCCTGGGACAGCACACCCCACCCGACCCCGGGACCCTCAGTTCTGGATAGGATTGTAACCGTGTGGAGGGGGAGCCAGCGCCTGGAGCCCCAGCAGGCGGGCAGAGTGGGAGAAACACTTTTTTCTGCACCATCTGCAAACACGGTTCTCAGGGAAGACAGGACAGTGTGCTGGGGGTGTTTAGGGTCTTAGGTTGATTTGGGCAGGCAGGGACCAGAGGGTCTGCTGTAGGGGGCACTGCTGAGGGCAGGACCTGCTTGGTGCTACGTGCTGCCGTGGGTCACAGCCCCCCATGAGGTGAAACTGTCACCCACTCCACTAGGAGTCATAGAAGCAGTCGGGGAGGGATCCAGGTGGCCTGGCTCTAGGCCTGAGCCCTCAGCCATGTTACTCCCTGTGGGGCTCGTGTGACCCTTGGCGCCTTGAGGTGTGGGGACAGGGAGGGGAGATGTTCATTCCCCTTCTTCCCACTGGTGCTAGTTGCTAAGATACCTCTTCCCAAGGCCCCCCACTCTGAGCCTGCCCAGACCCCCGGGACCCCTGCCCCCCACCAGGCGGCCCCACCTTCCCGTCGCTCTGCCGCTTCCCCAGTTTGGTCTCCTCCGGATGGTAGAACCACTTGACCTTCACCACCATGTTGCTGCCCCACGACTCCCACATGCTCTCGATGCGGCCGATGTAGGGCAGGTTGGGCCGCCCGGCCGACAGGAAGACCGCGCAGTCCCCGATGCGAAGCGTCTCCTTGCCCCGGACGATAGCCTTGTAGAACAGCTTCCTGGCCTTCCCCTTCATGCCACGCCTCTGCAGGAGACAGCCAGGGGCACAGGGTGGGCAGGGGACACAGGTCGGAATGACAGAGAGAGTGTGCAGGAGAGACAGATGGCATATCTTGAGGGCGCTTGTGCAGGCCAGGCCCACCTACCTGCGTGGGGTTCCCCGACCACTTCCAGAGCTGCCGGGCGGGCAGGAAGGCTGAGATCTTTGGCCGGTTTTCCACGGAGGGCAGCCGCTGCCTCCGGGACAGCTCTTTGGCTTTGGAGAAGCTCAGGGCCTCCTTGCGCTTGAGCCGGGGTCTGTTGCCGCTGGGGCCCGCGCCCGCTCCCCCACCGGCCACGGCAGCCCTGGACAGGAAGCAGCGCTGGGCATGCGGGTGAGGGCCGCCCCCCTTGGAGCGCAGGGCCTCGGGCTGGGCCAGGAGGGCGGGCACTGGGTGGGTGAGGCATGTCTGCAGCAGCAGGGCGGGGTCCTCCTCATCCGAGGTGTAGGAAGAGCCCTCGTCGTCGGAGGAGCAGAGGCTGGAGGTGGACAGGGAGCCCGAGGAGGAGGAAGTGGACGAACCCGAGGACGAGGAGGACACGGACAGGCGGGCGAGGAAGCGGGAGGGCACGCCGGGTGCCAGGCCAGGCCCGTCCTCCTCCTCGTCTGAGTAGGAGCTGTGGCAGTCACTGTCGCAGGGCAGCGGGTACTCAGCCTGGCCTGTGAACTTGCGCAGCGCCAGCCCCATGGACAGCGGGTGGACGGGTGCCCGCCCCTTCCTGTCCTTGCCCACGAGGGCCGGGTGCCCGTAGCTGGGGCTGGGCAGGGGCCTCCCCGGCCTGGGCCCCGAGTCCTTGTCGCCAGCATGTAGCGCCTTGCAGTTCTTGCTCTTGGGGGAGGTCACGCCCTCGTGGTCCAGCTTGACCAGGAACTCGCTGCCCGCCCGCCGCCGCCCACCCTTCTCAGCCTCGGCCTTCTTAGCCCGCAGCAGTTTGTGGGCACCCCCGGGCAGGCCAGGCCCAGCCCCCCCGACGAAGGGCGCGTAGGAGCTGGCCAGGCTGCTGAAGGAGTCAGCACGGAAGCCGTTGCCGAACACGGGTGGCGCCACGCTGTGCATGGGGAACAGGGCCTCGCGGGCCCGCAGCTTCTTGGCGCTGCCGTTGAGCTGGAAGAGGTTCTGCAGCATGCCTGGCCCCTTGCTGCCTGCTGCGGCCACTGCCTTCCGCTTGGTCTGCGCCACCGCTGACCAGCTCAGCAGGGGGCTGCCTCGGCGGCCCAAGAAGTGGTCTGAGGCACCGGCGGGGGGCTTGGCACCAGAGGTCAGGAGCTCTGCTTTGCCTGGGGAGAGGCCAGGTAGAGTCAGAGAAACCACCCCCCAACCCTTCCTTCCCCCCCACTCCTGAGGGAGTTCCCCACCCGAGGTCCTGTGAGTACCAGCTTTGTCTTTGCCTGTGGATTTCTTCCCGGAGGTCTTTGAGGCTTCGGACCCGTCATGAGCCTTAGGAGACAGGCTGGGAGCGGTGGCCTCACTGGGTGGGGGCGCCTCACAGGAAGATTTCTTGGTCCTCCGGCAGCTGCTGGACACCAGCAGGGCTGGCGAGGGCTCCGTGCCTGCAGGGTGGACCAGGGGCCTCAGTGCTGTGCCGCTGGGGCGACCTCTTCCCCGTGAGCCTCCTCTTGGGAGACCAGGGAGCCTATGTCTGGACCCAGGAGAAGCCCACCCGAACTCCAGCCATATGGGCTGACCCAGGAAGGAAGAACGCCACCCTGGAGGGCCCCGGGGCTCACACTGGATCTTGAAGTCCGGAGGCAACAGCCTGATATTGGAAACAGCGATGTGGCCAGTGTCTCCATCGTCAAACTCCACCACCACAGAGTCCAGGTCCTCTTCCTCATCACTGGAGGCACCTGGAGACAGAGCCCACCTAAGCATACTGCCCTCCGCTCCGTGCCCAAGAGGCTCTCCCAGGTGGCCAGGTGGCTGGGACAGGAGAATGATGGGATGGGCTCCAGAGCGCCTGACAAATGATGCTGGGACATTCTGCTCCCTGATCACATTTGACCTTGGAGCTGCCGTGGCAGCCGGGAGCAGCCCGCCTCCCCTCCACCTCCTGAAGTGCCGCCAGAGAGGCAATATTACCGCCATCCATCACTGGCATCCCAGGGCACACACGCAGGGACACAGGGCCCCCGACCTCCCCCTGTGCACAGGCTCACGGATGCAGACACATGCCTGGCTGAGGCCTGCCAGCCGATTTGCCCACCCACCTGTCCGACCCCAGGGTCCCCACATCCTGTGCCAGGGGAGCAGGGAGTGGAAGGATTCACCCCAGTGCCCAGGTGACCAGTTCATAACCCTCAGGTCCGGGGCTCTGGGGCCCCTCTCTGCTAGGCCTTCTGGTCAGCCAGAAGCTCCACCCTGTCCCTACCTAGGCAGCCCCTCGCCTTTTCCTGTTGACCAAGGAGCTGACGTTATCATCTGTCTTATCCGATCCGCTTCGGCCTGGGAAGCAGGGCTGGTAGGAAGCCTTGCTTGAGAGACAGGGTCCCCCCGCCCCGGCACCCTAGGGGTCGTGGAAGGGCCTCTGGTCTGTAGCTTTGCCTGAGGGGAGGAGTTGATGGGCCTCGGTGGGGGTCCCTGGGTGGCGCTCACCTCGCACTACATTGCCTGGATACAGGCAGCGGGACTTCTGGCTCCAGTAGGCACAGACCCTCGTGCCAGGCGGGAGGTACCGGCTGGACTGCGGTCGGACATCCAGAACCTGCGGGAACAGTAGTTCGGCAGCCATGAGCGGGCTGGCCGAGGGGTGCCCAGGAGGGGCTGGGTGCTGTCAGGCCCACCTCCCTGGGGTGGTGAGCTGAGCAGGGGCTGTCCGCTCACCGCCTCCTGCAGCAGCTGCTCCAGAGAGTAGATCCTTTGCCGGTTGCCTCTCTCGCCCTCGATGACGATGCTGTAGCTGGGGGTGGGGGGGTGCATGGCAAGAGGTGCATGAGACAGGCTTGCAGACCCTCTGCCCACAGCCCTCCCTGCACACACGCTGGGGCCTCACATGTCAGGGGGCTGCAGGGTCCTGACGCTGCCTGCGTACAGCAGACTGTCCTCCTTGGGGATGAGCACAGGCAGCCCATCCTGCAGGTCCTCCTTATGAATGGTGCACGAGCGTGCTGGGGAGACAAGGGTGTCAGTGCCCGGCCCTCCGCCTGCCTACCACCGCCCCTCCCCGATGCTCCGTGCCCCCTCCTGGCCGCTCACCGAGGGCGGCGCTCTGCTCGGCGCTCAGGGGGCCACCGGTCTCCTCCTCTTCCTCGTCCTCCGAGAGGCAGCTGCTGTCCTCAAACTCAAAGTCGTCCTCCACAGCAAAGCTCTCCAGCAGCCGACTTACCGCCCGGCCCTTGCCCTGGGGGCCAGAGGGGTCAGCTCCCTTGGGACGGGTCGGGGGGTGGGGGGGTCAGGGCCTGTCGGTCTCCTAGGGTTGGGGCAGGGATGCTACCTGTTTGCCAACGGCCTTGGTTTTCACCTTGCCCGCCTTCCGGCCCCTCCCCAGGATGGCCTTGGCGTTGCGGGGTGACAGGGCAATGGACAGGGCCCCGTTCTTCCGCTGTTGGAGGAGAGGGGTGAGGTGAGGGTGGCACAAACCTCCTTGCCCCCGGTGTGCCCGTGGAGTGACACAGACAGACCCCGAGTATGAGTCCCAGGGTGTGACTTGGTATAGCAAGTAGAGAAGAGTGGGGTGAGGGTCCCCAAAGGCTTTCCACATCCAGCACCCCCCGCCGAGCCCAGGACCCTGGGGCGCCCGCTGGCCCTCACCCGCAGCCCCGGCTGGAGCACCGTGCTCTTGCGCGTGGCTCTCTTGAGGCGCTCGCTGGCCAGCCTGCTGCCCTCCTCGTGGCAGGTGAAGGCCTGGGCGGGGCTGCAGAGGGCTTCCCTGCCGGGCGCAGTCCCCGGCTCTGCCCGCAGGCCACCCTTGGCCTTGGCCTTCTTCTTGCCGGGCCCACCTGGGGGCCTGCGCCCCGGGGCCCGCTCCAGCTTGCTGCCCACCTTGGTCTTCACTGTCCTCCGCTTGACCTTGACCTCACTCTCGGGGCTGGACAGGCGGCAGGCCCCTGGGGAGGGAGGAAGGGAGAGCAGGCGTCGCAGGAGCCCCAGCTGCCTTCCAGGGCCCCTGCCGGCCCGGCCCACCCCAGTCCACCCCAGCCCCCTGGGTACCTAGCAAGCTCTGCCTCTCCTTCTTCTTCTTGGCCTTCTGGTTGGCCTCCATCTTGACCACGGAGGAGGGCGAGGGCCCCAGCACGGCCATGCGGGCCCCAGCATGTAGCACCAACCCGGGCTCCTTGGGGGGCTCTTCTGTCTCCAGCAGACCATCACAGTTTTCACTGTCCGAGCCGCTGTCTGTGGGGAGGTGGATGGTCCAGGTAACTTCGCATCAGAGCAGCGCCATTTTGGGGTACGGCTAGGGGAGTGGATGGTTCATGTGTGCGGACGTGTCGGGGGCCGAGTAGAGTCCGTCACTGTTGCATGGGGGCTGCTTTGGGGCAGACACCCGAGCCAGGTGTCCAGGTGAGGGTGTTTGGACCAGGAAGGAGAAGGGACGGCCTCTCTGACTTCCCTCTCTCTGTCTCAATCTCCCTTTCTTACGCCCTGGACAGTGGGGCACCCACCTTGAAGGGCTGAGGGTCCCCATCCCTGGGGGCAGCCCCTTTCCCTCCCTCGTCCTCCTGCCAGATGCCCTCTGGCTTCCTGCTTCCTCTTCCTTCCCTTTGTTCTTTCCCAGGCGGGACCTGGAGGAGGGGGCAGGGGCTGGCAGAGAGGAAGGATCTATTTTTCCAGGCCCCTGTCTCTGAACATGTGTGTCTGCTGGGGGCCAGATAACCTCTCCAGGTCACCCGGCCGGACACGGCAGGAAGGCAGGCTGGAGCAGGCAGAAGGGCTATTTTTAACCCCTCTTTCCAGGATGCATCCAGCTGTCTGCTTCCTCCCCATGGCCCCCTGTGTGGGGCTGGGACACAGAGAATCCATCCTAGGCCAGCAAGAGGGTCTCCCTGGGTCCGGCACACTCCAAGAGCTCCTGACCACCCCCTGCCCTCGCCCCTAGTGAGCGTGGAGGTCCTGGTCGCACTGCCTGGACCAACAACTTGCCTGCCTCACGTGCTGCGGCCGCCGCCGGCTGGGCTGGGAACTTAGGTGCCTCCCTGCCGCCAATGCCGCCATCTGGCTGTGGGTGCCGGGCCGCCCCAGACGCCTTGGCATTCTTGGCTCGTGACAGCTTCTTCCGGATGCGACCCCCTGGGGTGGCCTCCTTCCGCCGGAAGGGGCTGAGGCCAGTGGGCAGCCCCTTGCTCTTGACCTTCGGCTTCAGCTGGGCCACCTTGTGGGCCACAGCAGATGCCAGGTCGCCCTGACTGCTGCTCTTCTTGCACCGAACCTTCTCCTGTGAACAGGCAGGTGGAGGCTGCAGTCACTGGGACCCCGACCCTGAGCCATGGCCCTGCAACCTCCGGCCACCCTTCTACCAGTGGTAGGTAGGCTTGAGAGGTGGCAAGTCACTGGCCTGGCCCTCCAAAATGACTGAGAGGGCTCTGGCCTCCCAGGCACAGGGCCCGCCCAGTGGAGTCTAAACTTGTGCCTGTCTAACCCCCATTTCACAGCCTCTCCAGGCGCCCAACCTACTCAGGTTTGGGGAGGGAGGCCAAGGACCCAAGTGCCTGTCCTGTCCTGGAGAGAGGGACCAGCCTCCTGCTAGGGGAGGGTCAGGCAAGGTGACAACAGACTCAGACCCTCCTCTCACCTGTCCCTCCCAGGACCCTATAATAGGGGTGGGGTAGGATGTATCCGCTGCACTGAGAAGGAATGGGGGGCCTGGCACCTGGGGGGAGCCCGTCCCAAGGGAGGAATAGCGGTCCTTGGCCCCCCCACTACACCAGGTATGCAGCAGGTATGCATCGTCCACCTGTGACCAGGGCAGTGTGTCCTGTGACCCACAACACCTATGTGCTCTTTTCCTCTCATTGGAGCGAGCAGAGGAGGCAGGTGTCATGGAGCACAACCAACTCCTCTCATACCTTCAGGAGCCCGCCTCTGTGTGAGGCATACGAAGCTCGCTGGGCTTCATCTGCTCATCTGAGCAAAGGGACTCCAGCTGGGTGGTGGCTAGGGGTGCGGCGGGGCGGGCGTGTTCAGCCTGGGGCTGGTCTTCCGCCTGCCCCCTGTCCTGTTTGTCTGACGTCCTGCACCTGGTCCAAGGGGAAGGCTGCAGCGGGGACTCACCACAGACGTGGGCTGCAGGCCCACGTAGGTGCCCTTCTCTAGCCGGCCTCGCTTCTTCGAAGGCTCATCATCGCCACCCCGCAGCTCAGCACACAGCAGGCTCAGGCTAGACCGCACTGCCCTAGGAGCACGGGGGCGGAGGTCACACCTGGGCACCCAGGCCTCGTGCCCATGACAGGCCCTGCGGTGGCAGCCAGGGCAGGGCGTGCGGTGCAGCTCTAAGGCTGCAGACCCACTTCTCCCTTTGAGGGCCCTGCCTCTTTCCTGGCCAAGGCTGTGTCCCTGGGCCAGGCTCCTCCAAGCACCCAGAACTGCTGGGGCGGGGGGAGCCAAGCCAGTGCTTGGAGCACCTGCTACCTAGTCGGCCCCTTCTGCCCACTGCTCAGGGGCCACGGCCCTGCAGACAGCTGGGCCACTGTGTGACCTGGCCTGTGGCCTCCTGGGCTGTAGCCTCAGTCTTTCTACCTGGAAAGTGGGGGTGCCTTTCACTGTGCCTTTCTGCAAGGTAGGGGTCGGATCGTGCTGGTCCCCCGCCTGGCCCTTAAAGAGTCCAAAGACCAGCAGCTACTGCAATTAGGAAAAAAGAGGGAGTGAGGAGAGTCTGCTGAGAATGGGGTCCACTTGAAGCATCTCTACCATGGTCAGGAAAAGGATGGGGGGGCAGTGGCCAGAGAAACTTGTGCCCAGACTCTGCCTCCTAGCCCCTGGGACTCCCACTGCTGGGCTCAGACCCCTCAGAACTTTGTCCCTGCCTTCAATTCCTGGTCTCAAAGGAGGGACTCTGAATCGCCCCCAGCCCGGCTCCCGAGCCCTGGGAGCCGCTGACTCTGAGCCTGGTTCCTTGTGTCCCACAGGTGTGAGGCTGCGAGCTCTGCTCTGTCCTTGGCCAAACAGGGGCTGGGGGCTGGGCCTCTCACCTGCCCTCTCCTTCACCACATAGCATTAATGAAAATGAGTCCCAGATGGAGGCCGAGGGCCCTGACCCAGCCCTGGCCTTTTGTGGCCAGAAGTCAACTTTTACCTTCCTGCCCGGAGAGGCCAGCCGGGAAGCCGGCCCGCAACCACGCGTGGCCCCCGGGCGTTCGCCCTCCCACTTCCTGCCTGGGCCCAACTGTCGGCAGCTACTGCAGGGTAGGGGCCCAGAAGAGGGATGGAAAGTGGAAGTCTCCCTCAGATGGGAGTCTGAGATGGGGAGAGGTGGGAGGGAACCCCAGTCCTTAGGAAGGGAGGGCCCTGGCTTTGGTTTCCTTTCCCCGCCAAT
Organism: Bubalus bubalis; assembly: GCF_019923935.1. Lineage (NCBI taxonomy): Eukaryota > Metazoa > Chordata > Mammalia > Artiodactyla > Bovidae > Bubalus > Bubalus bubalis. The sequence goes on along the minus strand of NC_059159.1, from coordinate 11,911,612 downwards.
CAGGGCCTGCTTTCTCAGGTCAGAGGGCAAAGTGGCCAGATGCAAGCACCAGGACCCGGCTTCCAGACTCGGGCTGGCACTTGGTGCCAGGTGGGTCTGAGACAAGTGTGGGGCAGCCTTGACAAGAGGATCCCTGACAGGGCCCCCTGCCAGGCCCTGGCCTTAGCCAGCAGCCCCCACAGTTCTGGCTAGTCCTCAAAGGGAGCCCCCTGGAGCCCCCTCCGGGTGACACCTGGGCAGTGTGGAGGGACAGCGCCGGGAGGCTCCCCCCAGCCATATGGTGCATCCCCTCCCCCGCCCGCAGCCGAGGCGAATTCCCCTCCCTGTAACCTTCTCTGCATTTGCTAATGTTTTGTGACATAAAGCCCTGAGATTAATTTTTTGCCTCTGTCTTAATTGAAGGAACCATTTAGTGCCGATTTAACTATTATTACCAAATCATCAGGATTGATGCAGTGCGCACACGCCGCGCCAATCGTGTTTGGAGGAACTCGAGGATTTATGCAAATGGGCCTGCCGGGAGAGGCAATTTGTAGCCGAGAAGGACAATTATACCAGGCCCGGGAGTGCGCCAACGACTGCGCCGGGCGGGTAATGGATAATAACCGCGTGCCGGCAGCCGTGCGCAGCACCGCAGCGTGACCAACGACTCTATACGGTGCAGATAAAGAGGCTTTTACGCAAGGCCGCCTCGCACTTGTGGGACCGGGCGGGGGCTGGGGCCAGGCAGGGGGTATACCACCGCCCTGGCCACGGCCAGGTGCGTGGGGCTGGTGTGGCCACGTGCCAGGCCCAGGGAGTGGGGCTTGTATGAACTGAGCTCCGGACCCTGGACACTGCCGTGCTCACCACCACGGCTGGCCTGGGGTTCTGGGTCTTCAGGAGAAGCTGTGAGGGGGGCTCTTGCGGCCCCGGGAGCCAGAGAGGAGCCTGGCCCCACTGGTCAGGCCTTAAGGGCACCTGGGCCAGCCCAGCCTCATTGAGTAACCTCAGCCCTAGGCACCCCACGGGACCCCTGCACCCAGGACTCACTTGACTTTCTTGCTGTCACTGGGGCGCAGGGCAGGCATCAAACTGGAGTATTTGCGCTTCCGTGGCCGGCCGGGCCCTCGCCTGGCAGGGCTCCTCGAGCTCTCGTCTCTCCTGGGGACCGCAGGAAGGGTGGTCAGAGGTTGATGCCCTTCCTGGCTCCCTAACAAGTGTCCAGCAGAGGTCACTGCCCTTGGGGGATATGGTGGGAGCCAGCTGTCCCAAGACTGGGCCTGGGGAGCCTGGCCGCCCCGTGGAGGGCATGGCTGAGCCAGGGTCCCTCCATCCCTGCTTCCCAGTTCCAGCCATCCTGCGCACACCAGTCAGGTGAGCTGTCCCCACTGCCATGACAAATTTGGAATTTCCTCTGCCCCTCCAAGCCCAATCCTGCCCTGGCCCCTCTCTGACAGCACTACCCTCACCCTTTGCCCCACTACCCAAGGACCAGCCTCGTCCTGCACGAGCCTCTGCTGCATACTTCTTCCACCTCACACTGTACCACACCTTGGATTCTCTACTGGGTGACTGCCTCGTGGTTCCACTGCCTCTGGGGACCTTCCCAGGCCCCCCGCCTTCTGGCCCCCGCTCAGCCCATCACACACAGGTTTACCCCTGGCCACAAGGCGATGGCCCTGGGCTGGGCCGTGCCCACCTCTGCCCTGAACTGGGGGCATCTCCACAAGCCACACTCCCACCCTCTCCACCCCACTGCCAGCCTGGGCCATACTCATGGTCGTGCCTGCGCTGCAGCCGGGCCAGCTCCCGCTGCTTCTCCTTGTAGCGCCTTTGCAGCTCCGCCAGCTGCACGCGCATCTCCACCTCCTGCGTGTCCAGCCGATCGATGGCAGCCTTCAGTGGGCACACCTAGTGGGCAGGGGCACAGGGGCCTGTGAGCTCAGCTAGGGGACCACGATGGGGTGGGTGGGCGGCCAGCCTGGGCCCTCGAGGCCCCGCCCACCGTCATGGCAGTGGGCAATGGGGGTGACCAGGGCCCCCTACCACTCACAGGCTTGGTCTTGGGGGTCCAGGTGTCCTTGCGCCGCAGGATCTGCATGCGGGGGGTGAGAGTGGGAGCCCTGCAGGGGTCAGCAGTGGGGGGCTGGGCCGAGGAGGCGGGGCTGTCCAGGTTAGCGGCTTCGACCAGGGACCAGGCTGAGGCCAGAGTGGCCAGGCGCTGCAGGTTGAAGGCCAGCACCTCCTCCTCCTCTGCAGGGGACAGGAGGGTCAGTGTGACGACAGCAGGCCATACACTGTTCCTCAAAGAGTCTCTTGACGTCACCTTGTATCTCAGCGCAGCCCAGACTGCCCCTCACCCCCAGCCCGCATCATGCTCCCACCCCATACCACCACCTCACCCATAGGCTGTCCGGCTCCCTGAGACACGCAGGCCAAGGACGAGGGTGAGGCGGCCGGGAACAATGAGACGGTCCCTGGTCAGACACCTAGCCCTAGCCTCAGCTCTGGGTGAGGGAGATGTCACCCTCGGCTACCGCGGGCCAGGCCAGTTGGAATGGCACAAGTCCTCAGGACAGTGACCAAACGATTTCGTTAAGACATAGGGCTCATTGCGCTTCTAACAGCAACTGCCCTGCATTTTTGCTGTCTTCCAGATTCATGAAAACGCGGAGTGTCCCAGCCCTGGTGGGTGGGGAGGGACAGCCCAGTGTGGGGTCACAGCCCGGCCAGTGGAGGGCAGTGTCCATTCATGAGACAGGCCTTGAGTGAAGACTGGGGGCTGAATACAACCATGGGGAGGGGCTGGGGGCAGAGGCGGGGGTGGGGGTAGGGCACACGCAGGTAGGCAGATCCTATGAGCAACAGCTGGGGAGGGAGAGGCCAGGATGAGCCCTATGGGGTCAGATAGTGTCCCTAGGGCTGGAGGTGTATAGTGGGTAGTCGTTGACGTCTAGAACACACAGCCAGTTCTGCCCCTAAAGAAGACCTGAGAGCCGCAACACCCCAGTGCTAATGAGCACACCTACACCCTGAACGTGGCTTCTAATATCCTCTGAAGAAAGGCATCAGCCTTCTTGGGGACATTGCCAAGAGGGTTCGGGTATGAGCTGGGAACACAGGATGTGCTCAGAGAACGATCCAGCTGAAGGGGCCAAACCTGAGACAATTCAATCACCAGATTAAATGGTGACAGTGACACCTTATAATAGATTGAAGTGAATAAATATCCACAGGCTACACTGATATAAATAATGAGTGAATCCAACGTTTGAAAAGGAACGCGCTATCACATCATTTCAAAGACACTTCCCACTGAATAACTACAATCGAGGAGGTGCCCGGTCAAAGCCTTGATGGAGCCATCAGGGTGACCCAGTCTCAGTAATGGGACAAAACACAGGAGGACACCAGAAATTCAACCCTCTGGATGCAGTGCTGGGCCAAGGCCAGAGGTGGGGTACTGGGTCAAAGGTGCCCTGGGAAGACACGGGGGGGCTGCGGGGGCTTTCTTCTCCCACCTCAGGCTGGGGCACTGGTATCTGCAAATTCCACTTCAGCTAAAAGTTCCACAGGGTCTCCCTGTCCCTTGAGGTCCTGTAACTGCTAGGAAGCCTCCCTATTCCTCCCTGCCTTTCACTTACTCCTCAGGCTAAGCCTGCTAAGATGGCAAAGTTTTGCAGGTGAGCTCTGGGGGGGCAGGAATGGGGAGCTCAAAGGAGATGGCAGGGGTGCTGGTGGTGTTAGGCTCGTCTCTGGGCTCCAAACGAGACCCTGCCTTGCTCTCCAGTTCAGGGAGCTGCAGGGGCAGACAATAGTCCTACCCGCCAAGCCTCCAGGTCTACACCCCGTGTCCCAGGAGGGATGTGGGGCTGGGCTCTCCAGGAAGGTTGAGGCTCCACAGGTACAGAAAAGGCCCAAGACTTGGGTTTCCTCCCAACCAGCCAGGCCGGTAGAGGCTCTTGGGGCCAGGAGCAGGTGGGAGGAGGGAGTGTAGCAGATCAAAAGGGATCAAAAGGGGGGTCTCAGCTCATCATGTAAACTGGGTGGGTCACTCAGGAAAGAAGGGGCAACCATACTCTGGGACGGGGCCTGGGCTTCACAAAATCCCGGGGTAGATGGGAAGCACAGTGGGCACCATGGCCCCTGGTGGCCGCTCCAAGTGCCGAGTGCGGCATTCTGGGCGCCTCGGGGATGGGCCCCTGCAGGCAGGCCTAAAAATCCATGGTCAGACAGGCGAATGGCCAGAGGTGTCCGACTTCCTCAACCTCAGGACTCTGTCTGGGGCGTGAGTTCCTGTCCCAGCTGGAACGGAGGTCTGTGGGCTGGGCAGCCTGCCCACTGAGCTCCCTGGACTTGAGCCCAGATGGGGGATAAGCCAGGGTCCTGGGCCAAGTCCTACTGGTGGGGGCAGTGAGGGCTCTGGAGGCCCACGCTGTCCAGAGTGGAGCTGGTTCCAGCGTGGGAGCGAACGGCCTGGGCCCGGCTACGGAGCCGGGGGCCACGTCACCTTTCTCAGCCTGGTTGCCACCTCATTCACTTCTCAGGGGTCCCCGTCTGGCCTTTCAGCAGCTCTCCCCAGTCTGGGATGTACTTCAGGGGGATGTACTCAAGGACAAGAGGGCGGGAGGCCCTGCCGACCCTCTGGGATCTTTTCCCTCCCTCTCCCCTCCGCATCCCAGCCTGTTCCCAGGATGTTCTTCTCCCATCTTCTCCTGTGAGTCCTGCCTTTTGCTCTGAAAACAAGCTGATTTCCTAATTAATTTCAGGCAGGGCAGTCACTGAGCTTGTAGGGAACAGCTCCAGAGCAGAGAGGCTGTGCAGACCGGCCAATTAACTGGGACAGTGGGAAGGGGCGGGCCTGGGAGCGGCAGAAGGGGAGGGTGAAGTCCCGAGGGCTCTAAGAAGGGAGGGTGGGGGGCTTGGGAGAAACAAGAGGGGAGAGTGGGGGCTTGCAGGTTCCAGAAGGGGAGGGTGGGGTGGAGACACAGCAGTGGCAGCAGGGCCTGGCCTGGACTGGCAGCTGCAACGCCCACAATGGGACACACGTGGTCTACACGTGAGCATTCATTCAATGAATGGGCACAGGTCCAGCAGGCATTCACAGGCACCGACCGGGTGGCCACACACATGGTGCTTGGCATCGGCTCAGTGCACCCTCACGCCAGCCACACTCACAAGGTGACTTGGGCAGCAGAGCCCCCTGCCCAGGGCCACCCCACCCCACCTTTCCAGGGGTCATGACCAGCAAGGGCTCACTGGCTCACTCTCCTCACCAGCACAGTGGTGGCCCCTCTGGTCAGACAGCAGGAGGAGTGACACAGAGGCCTTTGGGGAAATTAACAAGAACTTTCGCTTATCTCCACGCAGCACAAGAGGTGCTGGCGGCTGGCTGTGGGCTGTGAGAGCTTCATTATGGTGAGAAGACGGGCAGGCCAGCTGAGGATGTTGTTGGGTTCTTTCTATAAATGTCGACTGGGTACAGTGCCTGGCTGGGGGTGCTTCCCTTTGCCCCCCTGGGGTTCCAGCTGGGAGAGCCTGGGGGGAGTCCTGGGGGGGGGACCTAAGGGCTAGAGAGGCCTAAGCGGAGGCCTGGCCCTTGGGTGGGATGCAGGGAGCCCAGGAGCAACTTGCCCAGCAGGTCAGTTCTGGGGGCCTGGTGAGGCTTAGGGGACCTCACCTCCCCAGGGCCCCTCCTCCCAGGGCCTGGGAGGCGAGGGTCACCGTGTCTTTAGCTGGACCCCACGCAGGTATCAGGTTCGGGAGCTGCAGAACCCAAGGTGGAGATAGCTTGCAGAGAGAGCGCCATCTCTCCTTCCCTTTCCTGGCTGTGAGATCATCGTAAGTGACCTGGGCCCCCCACCCCCCGACCTGTGGGCCTTGGCATCCTTGTGCATAAAATGGGGACAACCTTGAGCACACCCCCTGCCCCCCAGGGCATCGTGAGAATCCCAGGGGTCTTCCTGACACCACCATCGGGGGCACAGGCCTGGCCCTGAGGCCCTGCCCCCATGGCCCAACCTGCAGGTGGGGCTGGAGGTGATGCTGGAGGTGTGGGCACACCTGCCTGGTTTCCTGACCCGGAGACACACTGTGGGGACAACTGAGTGGGGCTGAAGGTTGACCCTGAGTCTGTGTCTGAGGGTCCAGCTCCCGGGGCTCTGGAGGGATGGGGCTCACCTTGCAGGGTTGGCTCAGTCCTCTGCTGCTGGATCTCCAGGTCGGCCAGCTCGCTGAGCAGGGCAATTCCATGAATCCCTGAGCTACGGGGCAGGGGAGCTGTGCTGGGTGGCCCAGGGACAGCGAGGGGCGGAGGGTCCAGTGGGCCGATGCCAGGCAGGTCCCCCAGGCTGATGGTGGCTGCCACCAGAGCATCCAGCCCGGGCAGCTCCCTGGGCAGCTGGCTGTTGTCAGGAGTTGAACCCCAGTCCTGCTTCTCTTCCTCCTCATCTAGCTCGGCCTCCTCGAACTCGGCCACCTCCTCCGCCTCTGCTTCTGTAGGGGCTTGCTGTTTGCCCGGCTCGGCCTGATCCAGGGAGCCCAGGCTCCTCGCCGGCTGCTCCACGGCCTGGGGACTGGCCCCCAACGAGGGCCCCAGCTCTCCCTCCTCCCGCCCCTCCTCCGTGGTCCTTGCCTCTTGGGCCCCTCCTCCCTGAGTAGAATCAGCCTGGCCAGAGGCCTCAGGGCCCCCTCCCTCGAGGAGAGCCCCGCACCGCAGTTCTCGCAGCCCCTCCAGCGGACTGGGGTCTGCTGCCTTCCCCGGGGGTCCCCGCTCGGCAGGGTGGGGCGTGGTGGCAAGGTCCTGGGTGGCCTCCCTGGTCCCTGAGGGCAGCCCAGGCTCCTCCAGTTTCTGGGGGCTGCGGAGGCAGAGCTCCCCAGGCGGGAACGTCCTGGCCAGCTCAGGCTGGGGCCCCAGGGGGGCGGTTTGCATAGTTTCGGGGTCCGAGAGGTCAGATGAGTGCACGCTGCGGGGCAGGGAGAAGCCCGAGCTGGCCACCGCGGGGCACGTGTATCCGGGAGGCAGGTCTGCAAGAGAGGAGCGCGGTCAGGAGAGCAGCTGGGGATGAGGGTGGCCTCCAACGCCCCAGTTCCACCGGTGGGGAGGGTCCCCAGCCAACCCTCTGCCTATGAAACGTGCCAGGCAGGAATGGGGACACGGTGTGTTAAAAGGGGCAGAAGAAGAGCACCGGGGGCAGGAGGGGCGATTTCCCAGGCCCCCCTCCTCGATCAGGACGGTTGTGAGCTCCCCAGTTCCTACCACAGCCTTGGCGGAATGGGGGGATTCCTGGGGGGTCCCTAGAGGCCACCTCTGGCATGTGTGGTGTGGCTAACCAGAAAAGGGGGGATTTTAAAACAAGATACTTGAATCAGAGTTTTCCCTGAACCAGAACGAGCTGGCAGCCTGTCGGAGGCATTACGCCCCATTAACTACAATAAAAAAAAAAAAAAAGCAAAAAAGTCTAAAACACACACACACACACACACACACACAACCACCTCGGCTGGCTCAGCCTCCTTATTGTGGAACTGGGACGGGTTTTATGTTTGCCACATGGGCTTCCACTGTAAACTCTTAGCCTAATTCAGAGAGAATCAAATAGCTGTGGGGAGTTGGCGGGCAGCGGGCGGGAGGGCAGTTGCAGCAGCTGGGCTGGGCCTGGACCCTTCACCGCAGGCTGCTGCTCCTTGCCTTGGGCCCAAGCCGTGGCATTTCGGGCCCCCACAGTGAGAATGAGCTCCATGTTGCCCAGCTTCATGGCTGCTGCCCCGTGGTCCTGCCACCATCCCCGGCAGGCCAGGCACTTTCTTATCCTCGAGGCTCCAGCGCAGGCTGCCTGGGCCTGACCTTCACCCTGCCCCATCTGCCAGGGGCAGGGACCCTAAGTGCTTTCCCTATGGGTCCCTCAGAAGGACATGGAGAGGGAGGAAGGGAAAGAGCAGGGGGACAGGCCACCTTGTCCCAGGCCCCATCAGGGGGACTGGGAAGGTGAGGCCAGCCCTGCAGGGGCCAAGCCAGGTAGCCTGGTCCCCACTCAGCTCAGCCCACCAGGCAGGTGACAGGCCTGAGTGGAGGGGGGCAGGCCAAGGCCAGCCTAGTGCGCCCGCGCTCACCTGGTTCCAACTTGTTGAGGTCGGCTCTGGGGCGCTGGCCCTCCCCACTCTTGTCTTCGGTGCCGGGCAGCTTGGAGCCTAGCCCAGGGCTGCCGGTGGGGCAGACGGATAAAGTGCACGGGGCGCCAGGATGTGGTGATGGTGTGGGGCAGCTGGCAGTGGGGGGCTTTGGGGCGGGAGAGTGGCAGCAGGGTGACAGCTTGGCAGGGCCTGCGGTGGCGGGTGAGGGGGTGCCCTTGGCCGTGGGGGTTAAGGCAACTGGCTTGTGGGTGGACTTCAAGGCCTTCTCCTGGGCGGGCTCCTCCAGCTCCAGGTGGTGGTCCTCAGGCTTCTGCTGTTGGGGTGGGGCAGAGGCTCAGCCCAGCCGGGGTCCCCAATGCTCAGGGCATTGTGGTGCAGGGCAGAGGCGGGGGGAGTGGGCAGTGGGGACTCCTGGACTGGACCAGGTTGAAGCACAGAGGGAGCCGGTGGTGCCCTGGATCCTGGCTGGGCATGGCCAGGGGATGGGTACCTGGAATTGGCTGGCCCGCTGCAGCTCCAGGGCCTGAGTGGCCCGCTGCTGCTGCTGCTGCTGCTGTTGCTGCTGCTGCAGGGCATACAGCTCCTGTTGCCGCAGGAACTGGGACCGCGAGTAGACGGGGAGCTGGCCCGGGTGCTGCATGTGGGAGGCGGGGCCCCGACCCCCGTACATGGGGGGCCACAGCGAAGCCTGGTCCATGACATCAGCTGTAGGCAGGGCCAGAAGAGGGGTCAGCTTCGGTGGAGACAGGATGACCAGGCCACATCCCAGCCACCGAGTGGGCCTCCTCCAGCCCTCGCTTCTCACCTCACACCTGTCTCTCGGATCCTGGCTGGGTGCCTGCCTCGCTGCCCGTTCCCCAGCACCCAAGGGGGCTGCTCCCTTCCTCATACCCACTTCTGATCCCCCCCAAAACATGCAAATAGCCTGGCCCGAGAGGCCCTTACCAAGCGCATGGGGGGCCGTGTGGGGTGTGGGCTCAGAGGGCAGGATGACTAGTTGTGTGGGGGTTTCCTGGGAGAGGGGGAAGACGGGGGGCATGGAGCCGGGCACGGATGCAGGGAAGCCGGGGGGCAGATTCTGGTGCAGGGCAGGGTGCCCAAGGCCTGTGGAGACACGGCACAGGTCAGACAGAGCAGAGCAGGAACCAGGGCCCTGGGCCGGCACTGACCACCACACCCACCAGGATTCTTGTCCTGCCCCGTGCCCTACCTGCCCTCAGACACTGACCGTAGGAATGTCCTCCCATCCACAAGGAGGGGCTGCGGGTGCGGGGCAGCCAGGGAGGGTGGGCAGGGTGGGGATGGGGGGCCGGGTCCCCGGCCAGCTGGCTGCTCTGCAGGGAGGATCCCCCGGTGATCATGAGATGGGGGGCCAGGTCCCCGGGACAGCCGCCTGATGGGTGGATCCGGGCGAATTCCACGAGGTCCTTGTTGTCCCTGTCCATCATGGGGGTGGGTTAAGGCTCCGCACAACCAGCCACCCCCAGCCCAGCTTTTCCACCCCACCCTGCGGGGTCACGCTCAGTACCAGCACTGGTCCCTAGCCAAGGGGAAGTTCGCAGAACTCCCTCCAAAGTGGGCAGAAACCCCAGCAAAGCCTGGGGGTGGGTGCACAGCTGTGCCCGGAGACAAGTCACAAAAGCTGACATTGTGGCCACTTAATCCCATGTGGCACCACTGGGCACCCCCAGGGCCGTGGGCCAGTCCCCAGCCCAAAGGTGCAGCCTGATTCTTACTGCAGCAGCAGTTCACGGCCGGCGAGCCCCAGGCGGTCCTCACACAGGCGGGCCCTCTCCTCCTCGGCCTCCAGGTCCAGCGGGTGGGCGGAACGGGGCCCACCGCCAGCTGCACGGGCGGGAGATGGCAGAAGGGGCGAGGGTTGGGTTGGCTGGGGAGCCACAGCTAAAGTAAGCAGGAACCCCACTTCGAGCCAGGAGACTGATGGACTGAGGGGGTCTCCTGCCCTGTGAGCCTCACGGGAAAGGTGCAGGGCAGGGCGGCTCAGCCCTGGGAAAAACTGCAGACGTGGGGAGGTGATGGGCGTGAAAGCCCGGGGTCCAGCCCTGGGAGCCCTAGGTGAGTGGACTAGGGCAAGTCAGTGACACCCCCACCCCCTGCCTCCCTCTCCGTGGAGGGTCCGTACCTTTGAAGGTGGGGGCTGCCCGGCCCTGCCGCCCTGTGTTGGCACTGTAGGCCGACTCCGACCGGCTCACTGTGTCCTTCTGCCTGGCCAAGGCTACTGCAATGCCCACGGGCGGCTGCCGCACCTCCCCATCACTGTGGGTGGCATCATGCTCCCGGCTTCGGGCACAGTCGGGCCTTTCCACCTCGCCCGGGGCCTGGCCTGCACCCTTGGACGCTGGGAACTTCCCGTCCTGCTGGGCACAGCTGGCCTTCAGGCCCCCGAGGCCCACGAAGGGCGCCTTCTGGCCAACGACCAGAGCTTGGTTGCTGTACTTGAGCAGGTTCTTCATGGCCGAGACCTCGTCGGGCGGGGTGGGCAGGTCCTGTGGCAGGAGGGCAGCCTGCTGCAGGGTGCCACCAAAGGGGTCCAGATAGGTGCCTGCCTTGCGCTCCTCACCAATGGCCATGGTGGCCCCCTGGCCTGACTGGACATTCCACGGGGGTGGGGGCGGCCCGCCATAGCCCAGAGACGCCAGCTCCAGAGACTTGCGCTTGGCCTCGGCCCCGCTGCCCCCCGGTTCTACCTCAGGGGCCACCAAGTGCTGCTGATGCCGGATGCGAGCCACCTTCTGGGCCCCGGGGGCACCCACAGGAGTCTCCTTGCTGGCAGCCTTGTCTAAAGTGCAGCAGGCCTGGGTGACCTTCCCGCCCAGTGGGTCCTGGTGATTAGGCCGGGCGCAGTCTTGCGAGGGGGCGGGCAACTCAAAGTAGCCGCTTTTGTCCAGACCCGCTTTGGGGACCCCGGGGAAGGGGGCCTCGGGGCCGGCACTGTCCAGGTACTCCAGGCCCTTCAGTCGGGGGTTGAGGGCCGCCTCGAAGCTCCCGGACCGCCGCTCACCCTTGCCCTCGGCCTTCAGGTGGGCATAGGAGACCCCGTAAGGTGCAGCATGGTCAGGCGCGGCAGCCGCCTCCAGGTGCCGGTCCTTGCTCTCACCCACCACGGCACAGGCCTCGGCCGCCTGGAAGGGGCGGCTCTTGTCGGCCAGGTGTCCCACGGAAGGCACGAAGGTGGGCCCGCTGGCCTTCAGGTCCCGGGGGACTTTGTCCTGCAAGGGGCAGAGCCCATCCGGGCCCCCATGCAGCTGCAGGCAGGGGAAGGGGCCGGCTGCGGCTGTGCTGAGGGGAGGGGGTGGCCCCGCGGGCAGGCCGGACGGCACTGTGTACGACACGGCGTGGTGCAGCATCTGCCTCCGCTCCAGGCACTCGCTGAAGGCTGGCCCGGGCTCTGCGGGGCCCGCCGCCTCCTTGGTGCAGCGTCCAGAGGCTGGCACGCCCACACCCGGCCGCCCCAGCACGGCCCCCGCGCAGCTGGCCAGCGCAGACCGGCCCAGCTCGCCGTCAAGCACCTTGGTGTTGAGAAGGCAGGACGCCAGGTGCTTGGGGCGGCCTTCACAAGCTCCCCGGGCCACGCTGCCCTCCTTGCAGTGAGAGTCCCCTGGCACGGGCAGCACCAGCTTGTGCCGCCCCCGGGCGACGTCCTCCTCCGCTGCCGGCCGCTCCTTGCCCTCCACCGCCTTGCCGGCTTTCTCTTTGCCCATGAGGAAGCGGTCAAACTCCTTGGTGCCCTTCTGCAGGTGGCTGGCCTCGCCCCGGTCGCGGCTGCAGGAGCCGATGGGGTGGCCGGGGGCAGCCCGGGCCACACTGGGGAAGTTGTGGTTGGCGGGCAGGAGCGTGGGCTGGGGGGGCAGGTTGCGCAGGTAGAAGTTATCTGCGTGCCAAGAGAGCTGAGGTCAACAGGAAGCCCGAGGCAGGGGCCGGAGGGCTTAGTGCCCCCAAGACACTGCTCCAGGTGCCTCCCCACCATCACCGGCTGACCCTGACCCACTGGCACTTTCCGGGGAAGGTTTATAACTGTCGAAAACATATTAACATAAACATCACCACTTTAGCCATTTTAAAGCGTGCCATTCAGTGGCTACTGTGCTCATGGTGTGCAACCTTCGGCCCTGTCCATTTCCTGAATTTTTCATCGTCCCAATCTGAAGCTCTCTGTCCTCGTTCAATACCGACTCCCCATGCCCCAGAGGTTCTGACTTACGTTCACCCCTAGGAGATGAACGCTGAAAAGAGCACAGCTCCCATGCCCAGCTGGACCCTGCGGACTAGGGGAGGAAGGGTGGGAGCGGGTGGCAGTGTGTCCTTGCTGGACTCAGGGGGGTGGAGTCTGGGGCTGCAGCATCTCCCCCAATCCCACACGATGTGGAGGAGTGCAAACTGATCAGGTCTTTACCAACAGCCATCAGAACCCTAAAGGCTAAGGAGGCTGTGGGCTTATAGTTGTATGCTTAGTCGCTCAGTCGTGTCCGACTCTTTGCGACCCCATGGACTGTAGCCCACCAGGCTCCTCTGTGTGTGGGATTTTCCCAGGCAAGAATACTGGAGTGGGTTTCCATTTCTTTCTCCAGGGGCTTATAGTTGGGGGATGGCTAAAAGTGGACAGCATGTGCTATGATGTGGCCACTACACAGCTCAGGACGCCCAGCCACATGGAGAGTTATCTGAGGCAGGCCCCTGAAAGCAGGATAGCACACTGTGGACAGCAAAATGGATGGCCTTTAGTAGCCCCTTGTAAGTGCCAAGACACCCCCGCCCAGGAGGAAGTAAGGCCCTGGGCGGACATGCATCTGAGAATGGGCCAGGAGTGAAGGACCCAGCCTACCTACCTTCTGAATACTCTGAGAGGCCCCCAACCCTTCTGCACCAGGGGCTAGGGTGATCCTTTAAGGAAGGAAGAAAGGAGAATGGTCCAGATGGCCACCCCTACCTAGTCCATTCTGGGCTCTCGATATCTCTGCAGCTCTGGCCCATCCTGCTTGAGTGGCTGGGGGGTGTTCCCCCAGCTCCCTGTATGGGGCCAGCCTGGGGCCCCCCTAACCTGGGATGCCTTGCTCTCTACCTGGGTCCCTGGCCAGCCCTGCAGACACCCACTGCTCCCTAAGCTGGGGCTGGGTTACTGGGGACCTGGAGGGGCTGCCCCTCTTTCTATACCCAGCTGGGGAGGCGGATGGGCAGCCTGGATGGCCTGGAGCCTAGAGAGGGAACAAAAGCAACATTTGGAACTTGTAAAACTGTCCTCAGTCGTGTAAATTCCTTGTCAATTTCCTGCTAATTAAAGCAAGGGGGAAGAGGGTAGCCTGGGCTAAACCTAATTAGCTCAATTTCCAAAACCAAAGTGTTCTTGGGTGGGGTTCGGCCACAACACTGTGAAAGCCAAGGGGGCCGCCAGAGCTCCTGGAAGCCAGCGGCCCACACCCTGGAGGGGGTCCCTAGCTCTGGGTTGGATTTATGGGGCTGGGACCACCTGTCTGCTCTTGACAAGCGCTGTCAAAACAGCAGCACATGCGGGGGCTGATGTGGGAGGTAGAGGGACTCAGGCCGCGGCCTGTGCGGGGTTCTCCTCTGGGCAAGAGCACCTGGGCTCCAACCCCGAGGAGACTGGCTCCCTGGGCATCCAGTGTCTGTCCGAACCCTTCATGAGGCCAGGGAGTGCTCCTGGCCTGTTTGCAGGCAGGGTCTCATCCACCCCGACCCAACTTGGCCAGCCCTGGGCTGGGCCAAGTGAGAGTCAGGCCTTTCACAGCCTCAGCCGCCCCGCCTGGACAGATGCCAGGTGGGCTCCAGGACACAGACACCCCAATGTCACAGAGTGGGAGGCTGTGAAGAAACGAGGGGACGGTGGCGGGAGGGCAGGAGGACTGGCCACAGGCCCACCCCCAACCTGCCTCATGGGGTCACCACTCTGGGGTCCCCTTCCTTCTCTGAGACCCTTCAGGTCTCTCTCCTCCTTAGCTGCTGCTGCTTGAAGCCTGCCAGGTACGTTGTGGGCCCCTCCCCTGCCCCCACTCAGAGCCCCACTCTTGGGGTTCCCTGGAGCTGGATCTGTCCTTATTTACACTCTTCACCCGGGTGGCCCCTCTCCTTGAGCCAGATCAATCTTTCAACCCACCCTTCTGGCACTGACCCGCACCATGAGTGTGCAGTCACCCCCTGGGAAGGTGGCCCCCACCCCCAGCCCCTCAGCATGGAAGCTGAACTCAACCCTCCCCTCTGAACTGCTCCTCTGCAGGTACACCCCTTCCTGTAGCCTGGGCCATAAATGGGGGTCATCTGGGGCCCCCTGACCCTTGTGCTCCATCCAGGCTCCCCATGGGATCCCATGGTCCAGTTCAAGTCCAGATCACTTGTCATCTAAACACGGTAAGGAACCCCAGCCTCCTGGGCTTCACCCCTGGAAGATCTTTCTAAAACGCAGATGAAGTGCCACCCAAGAAAAATCCTGGACACCGGGCATCAAGGTCTCAGGCCACCCCCTACACCTGTCTCCTCTCCAGGTGGCTACATCTCCTATGGGCTCCCTGATGGGACCTGCGCCCTGAAGGCTGGGCCTTTACACACACACGTGTGCGTGTGCATGTGGTGTGAACACACCCTCCTTACAGAATGCCCTCCTGACCCCACCAGCCCTATGCTCCTATCAGCAAAGCTCCAACCTCAGCGTACCCACTCCAGCGACATCTCCTGCCAATGGGGTAGGAGTCCCTCCATCTGCTAGGGGCACACCATTCCCCTGTCCCCTGCTGCTGCCTCCACCCCCTCCCCCCCACCCCTGACCCCTCTGACCTCGAGCCCTGGTGTGGGTTGGGGCCTGGGCCTTGTGCTGTCTAGCTCAATGAGGCAAGAGGTATAGGCTTCTGGGGGGCTCCCCTACCCCCATCAGATGGTATTCTCCCCTCCACTGCCCCTGGGACCCCTGAGCTGCTTGGGTGGGTCGGGGCGGAGGTGCCACAGGGTAAGGCCAGGTGCTGAGGGAGCTGGGTGCCTCTCCTTCAGGGCCGCGGTTGTTTGAGATGCTTCCACTTGGGTGATGAGAGCTCATGGAGCATGGCTGTGTTTTCAGCATGCTCCCCTGACCCCGGCATGCAACCAGCTGCTTGGTCGTGGTCCTGGGCCCCGCACTTTAAATTCTCTGGGGGCCTGAGAAGCACGCCCATCCTCTTCCAGCCCCTGTCCCTACAGTGTGGCCTGAGACCTGGAGAGAAGGGTTCTTCCAGGCTGGCCACCTTCATCTGGCACCCCAGAAGCCCCCGGCCCTGCCCTCCACCCCTCCAGGATTCACTGTGTCCCAGGCCCCATGCAATCCCTCACAGACCCACGCCAGCACTTGCCTTTTTGGGTTCCATAGAAACGATGTTGCCCATAGAGAACATTGCTGTTTCCATGGTGATCCAAGTGGCTCATGGGTAGGAAGGTGGATGCCAGACTCCCCGAAAATCTGGGGTACCCTGGAGCTAGAGAAGCAAGGAGACTGTGGCAGAGGCGCCTCTGGGCCACAGGCTTGCACCCGCCCTGACCCCAGGGAGGTGAGAAGCCGGCGGGTGGCCCAGGAGTGACGCCCCGCGGAGCCCGGCGTGCAGCCCGCCGGTGGGAAATCAACCCATCAATACATCATATTAACTCTGACTCGACTAATACCATCCCTCCGGTGTGGCACAAATTGAATTGCTGATGGGCTGGGGAGAGAGGGGAGGATGGAGGAGGGAGCCTTTGATTTCTCTCCCAGCAGCACTTAGCAGTGTGCGAGCTTCAAGGCAGGCCAACAAAAGGGGCTCTGGAGAGGTGTCTGGGCAGGAGGGAGATGTGGCGGTCACATGCAGTGGACAGGGAGGCCCTCACAGCTCAGGCCGAGAGGAGAGAGGCGGGGCCGGACACCACCTTGGCCCGTACCATCCATAGCTGCCAGGTAAGCAAGCCACTCTGGGCTCAGTGACCCGCACCCTGAGGCTGACTTGGTTGGGTGTGGCCAGCTTCTGCCTGGCTGGAGGCCACGGGCACCGGGCTCTCCACTGGCTGGGCCTCCTCAGTGCTCTGAGATCTGCAAAATAGGCTGGTCCCCAGCCATGACGGCATCGCCCCCAGAAGAGTTTCCTGCGTTGGTCCCCAGCCCCAGATCCTCGCTGGAGCCTCCAAGTCAGATCAAGCAGGCCCCTCTCTGTCCCTTTGAGGGGCCTGGACTGTCTTCTTGGACTGGCCCTGCCCAGCAGAGGACCACCAGCTACACCCCGGACTTCATTCTGGCCACCTGGGACACACACCCTGCCTACCAGAAGTGATGAAGACAGAAAGAGCGAACATTTGGCCAAGGAGGCCCCTTAGGCACTGGCACCTTGAGACCAGGCACAGCGGTGGCAGGCGTGTCTGTTGGATGCCCAGAGCCACCAGCCACCTGCAATGTGGCTCCCCACAGCTGGTCCTTCCCCACCAGGCCCAGCGGCGAGGGGGCAGGGGCGGGGGCGGGGGCGGGGGCGGGTGGAGGCCTGCAGCTGGGATGGCTGAGCCAGTTGGGCTGGGCTGGACAGGATGCTGTCTTGCTCCAAAATTCCTGCTTTGAGCTAATGCTCTTAACATTTTCCCCATGGAAAATGAGTCCCAGAGGAGCTTCTCCTGGGGACCCCATGGCTGTCCCAAGAGTGAATGGCTGCTGGGAGCGGCTTCCCACCTGACTTCTGAGGCGCCTGGGCTGTGACAAGGGAGTGGGAAGGAATCCCAGGGTCTCCCCAGGGAGCAGTGGCCACAGGGAGAAGGAGGGGCTGGCTCAGGGTCCCGAGGCAGCAGGCCCTGAGGGGAGGGTGGCGGGTCCCAGGGTGAGTGTTCCAGCCAGGTCACAGCCGTGCCTTGACACAAGGGAGCTGTGAGCCCCGTGCCTGGGGAGCAGGGGTGCCAACTTCTGTCTCAGTGCTTCACAACAAAGTTAAGACAAGTCTGAAGCAGGGAGCTAGCTCCGTGTGACCTGCTCGTTTACTGTTTTCTAAATTCCTCTTAGGACAGAAGCCCTTTGCTGTTTCATTGGAACTCCTTGCGGCAATTCATGGCCGCAGGCTCCTTGGAACACAAGAGACCAACACCTTTCCAGAAGGAGGGGCTCAGAGCTACAGGACAGGCCTCCAGCCCCAGGTCCTCAGAGGCCCTGAGGCTGGCCTGCCTGGGTGCTGAGGCTGTTGAGATGGAGGGTGGAGGCTGGCTCGATCTCTGTGGGTGCATGGGGGTAAGCCCTGGAAGACCTGGAGCTTGCTGTGAGTATGAGGGGCCCAGGAGCAGCCCCTTGGCAGGCCTGAGGTTGGGGAGGGGGGAGCCATGCCAGTGTGGGTCGGGCTGTGGAACCCAGCTAAGAGGTAGGGATGGACGAGGAGCATTGAGAGAATGGGAAACACATGGGCATTAAATACTCGGGGAGCCCCCAGGGTCAAGGCCCCCAGTCCAAAGGGTGCACCCTGCACCCTGGTCCTGGTGGCCCCCTCGACATAGCGACCATCCTGCCCCTAATGATGCAGGAGAATGGTCTCTGGATCAGGAGATCTGAGGTCAAGCTGTGGCACCCATTCTCAAGAGGAGCTCCCCGCAGAACGCTCCCGTACCAGTCCTGTTCGGAGGTTCCCCTTGAGCACGTGTGTTGCAAAAGCTCTGAGAAGTCCCTGGGCGTCTCCCCACGGAGGGGCTCACATCCCTGGGCCCATGGGAGGACACAGGGGAGGTGCCCACTGCCCCCCAGGCCTATCCCTCTGCAGCGCCCTCCTGCCGAGGGCACGGCTGAGTCTGGGGAGCCTGGCCGCCTCGCCTGGTTTGTGAGTGGAGACACATCTGGAGCAGATGTTTCCGAGATGAAATGCAGCTCCTGGAAGACCTGACAAAAGCTGGGCGAGCCCGACAGGGGTGGGGGCGGGCCAGGGCAGGGGCAGCAGAGGCCTGTGTGTGCAGTAGGGGGAGCGTTAAAGTACCACAGCTGTCCCCCTTTAATTGGCTGCTGTTAAATGTTTTACGGGGCCTCGTTTTGGTAAACAGAAGTCTGTAAATTCCTCCTTCCCAGACGCCCGTTTCCCAGGCACAGACCCCCCTGTGACCCCTCGGGAGGTCTGGGCCTCCTGCCCACCCGCCCTCGGCCTTCAGCTGGCCAAGTGGTGGGCTCCTTCCTGCCGCACCCTTCGGGGGGCAGTGGGAGGGTGATGGCCATGCCTGTCCCTCCACTTCTGACCCTGAGCTGGTGGCCAGGGATCAGGGGACAGGAATCTACGGGGGCTCCTCCCCCTATCTCCAGTTTGCATAAAGTCCCACCCTCTGGGACCCCAGAAGGGGAGTTAGGACTGGGGGAGTAAGGATGGGGAGATGGAAGAAGAAATGGAGCGGGCAAGGGCCGGAGCTGAGTGGGGTGGCCAGGGAGGGGGAGTGTGAAGAGCGGGTGGGCATCTGGGGTGGGGGGCAGAGAGGGAGGAAGGAGAAAAGTCCTCCCAGTTCAGCCACAGAAAGGACCCTTTCTTCTTCCCAACAAGACCCTACTCTCTGAATTGAAGAGGAAAATAAAAAATGATTTTTATGAATCAGAGCAGCTGTTCTGTGACCAGAAGCCAGGGCTGCTGTAGCTGGTCTGGGAAATGCCTCAGGTCCTCAAAGGGGCTTCTGCAGAGGAGAATGTGGTGGTGGTGGGCTCTGAAGAGGGCTCCGGGAGCTGAGGATGGGGGTCGGATACCCTGGAACCCAGGGCCAGAGACCCTCGACCCTGCACTCCTTCGGGGTGGCGTGGTCCAGAACCTCCTTGTTCCCAGGCTCTCACGCTCCCCGAGGTTGGCTACTGCGATCGCCCCAGTTGACAGGTGAGCCCATGCTGTGTCCTTGGGCCCCCGCTGCCCTCGGAGCCCTGGAAGCCCCTGCTGAGTTCTAGGGAGAAGCCCTGGGCCTCAGCCACCACCCCACTGAGATTCCCCCCATTCTGGTCCCACGCTCTGTGTTGCCAGGAGGCTTAACCCCACCCTGTGACGTGAGCGTTAACAGGGAAAAAAAGGTGACACCATCAGCACCTATTGGGGTTCAGTGACGTGGAGGCGGTCTCGAGCTGGGCGGGGGCAGCAGACCAGGTCCTTGGTATCCTGGGACACCCAGCCCCTGCCAGCATCCCCCGGGGCCCTTGCTGGCCACATCCAGGAAGGTCAGGGGTGTTTGTGGGGAGTGTGCTAAGTGGGCTAAGGAGGAGAGGAAACAGCGGGCAGCCCGCCCCTGGTGGGGGTTGCCCAGAGGGCAAGGTCTGAAGATGGAAGGGTGACAGGGAGGGTGGGGACACTTTACAGGGGAAATAAGTGAGGGGTGCCATGGGGTAGGAGAAGGCAATGGCACCCCACTCCGGTACTCTTGCCTGGAAAATTCCATGGATGGAGGAGCCTGGTAGGCTGCAGTCCATGGGGTCACCAAGAGTTGGACACGACTGAGCAACTTCACTTTCACTTTTTACTTTCATGCCTTGGAGAAGGAAATGGCAACCCACTCCAGTATTCTTGCCTGGAGAATCCCAGGGACAGGGAAGCCTGGTGGGCTGCTGTCTATGGGGTCGCACAGAGTCGGACATGACTGAAGCGATTCAGCAGCAGCCATGGGGTAGGAGGCTCCTCTTGTCACTCCACCAGAGAAGGTTCCTGGGAGGACCCCAGGCCTGCTTCAAGTCTCTCAGCTGGAGAGGAAAGAGGGGTGGCCCTGGCCCCCCACATGTGCCCTCCTTGCCTGGTGGGGTCAGTTCCCACCCGACCTGCACGGCACCTCACCTCTCCTGGGTTCTGCTGTAGAACTTTCCCAGCAGCCCAAGGTGCCCCACCTGCCCCCGGCCAGACCCAAAAGCTGGGGAGGCGACAACACCTCCCCATGGTCCTTGCAGGGCCCACCCTCCTAGGAGGGGACCGGCTCTTGTGTCTCAGAAGGCTGACTGTCTCCTGGCCAGGTCTGGGCATGGGGTGGGGTGTGGCCTGTGACCAGCCAGCCAGTGGACCAGAATCCCTTGTGGGGTGGGTCAGGGGACTCCCACCGCAGGGTCCCTGAGACCCCCACCCCCAGGCCCACAGAGCTCAGTGGAGACCCTGCAGGCTTAGCAAACTGCCAGCGGCCTGACACACAGGGCTCTAATCACCCCCATGCCACCAGGGTCCTGCCCCGGCTCCCCGCTGGCTCCCTGCACACCCATGAGGGCAAGGCCTTCTGCAATAGACCCCCACCCCCCATGACGCCTTGACAAAAACATGGCCACCTCCCTGGAAGCTTGAATTGCTAGAAAGTTCTCCCCACCACTGAGCCCTGAGCTGTGGCCAGGGGCTGCCAGCAGGGTCTGACATCAAGTCCCAAGGGCAGTTCCCCACAATGTGACTGGCTGAGTCCCTAATCAATGGGGCCAAGAATCACGCTTTTATACAGCCGGCCACACTGGGGGAAAACCCGAGTTGAACCATCTCAACTGCCCATCTCATGGGTCAAGCCCACCCTCCAGGGCTCAGCAGAGGATAAAAGCCCCTCTGGATAGAGCCCCCACCAGACCACTCCACCTTCGACCAGTGTCCTGCCAACCCTGACAAGTCCCATCTTTACCCATGACAATCCCCACAGACACCTAGGCAAAGAGCCCTTGTTCCTGGAGCCCCGCACACATCTATCCCTCTGAATTCTGCCATGCCGACATTAACTGGGTGCTGGCTCTCTTCCTGTGACATCCTTTTTACTCAGGGTATCAGTGGATTTCCACTGTGGTACACAAGACCACTGACCACCCTGAAAGCTGGGTTACGAAGGATTCTGAGGCTGCGTCCACACGCAGCTTGGAAAGTGCTGCAATCGACTAATAATGCCTGCCCTGGGCACAGGAAGGTCATTGGCAGCAGATTGGGAGGACATCTGCCACCACCCTTGCTCTAGTATCTGAAGGGGGTAACTTTGAAACAGCCTCCTTCCCACATCCTCCCTGTTCCTTGCCAAATATTCCAGTTTCCGTCCATAGGCCCCTTCAGGCTCACACTCAGTGGTCAGAACCCTTGGGAGTCCAGGCTGGGCATCATAGTGCAGCTCCCAAGATCCACCACCCTCGACTTCATTGGGAGGAGCTGAGTGAGACCCCTTAATGGGCTGAAGACGGCTTTGGAAGCTGGGCCTCTCAGGGAGTGCCCAGACCTCAGCCTCTTGCAGCTGGGGGCTGGGGCTGGGGCCTAAGGCTGGCACAAGATGATTTCTGTGCCATTGTGGCCCGTTAAAGTTGGCCCAGGCACACACACTGATCCCCAGTCGCCCCAGGTTTGGGGCCCAGCTGCCTGGTCTGTTCCCAGGCTGAGTGGGGTGGCTCAGAGCCAGGGGAAGGTGCCAGGCTCCCACGGACACCTCTGGAAGAAAAGCAGCAGGCAGCTAGCCGAGGAGCCAGGCGGTCATGGACAGTCCCGGGCTCCTGGCAAGTGCTGTGCAGGGAGGAGCTGGGTTCAGGCCATACAGAGCTGAGATGCAGGCCTTAGCAGCAGCCCCTCCGGGGGAGCAGGACCTGTGGCCCGGGGAGGGCTGGGGACCAAGGCTTGCTGCAGGACTAAAGCTGGGGGAGAGACAGAGTCTCAGAGCTTGGAGCTGGGAACAAACTGGCATGACCCCCCAAACCCTCACAATACCCCACCCAACACCTCTGTCTGTCAGGGAGCTCGGCTGGAGAGAGCCCTATGCTACCCCTGACCACACCTCTTGCACCCTGTCTTCCTGGGTGGATGCTCTAAGACCCCCCTACCCCATCCCGGGGTATCTAAGATACACATAGATCATAGTGCTTGGGGGATCCTGGGGGCTTGGGGCCACAGGAACAGTGCAAGCCAGCCCGACACCCAGATGTGACACTGGGCCTCTCTCCCCAGCCCTGTCAGACCCAGTGTAGCTCACACACACCCCCGACTGCAAACAGCAGCCCAGGAAGGTCCCCAGGCCCCCAGCATAGCAGTGGACAGTTGCTACACGGGACATGCAAGGACAGAGGGGTCCCTGGAGGTTGGGACCCGGATGGGGAGGTGGGCAGAGGCAAAGCGTGGTGAGGGGCCAAGGTCACAGGGAGCAGGGCGGGGGGTGGGGCAGGGCTGGCCACGCAAAGCCCCGAGAAAGCTCTGGAGGGGGTCAGAGGTCCAGATGGGACAGGCCTCCCTCTGGCTACAATGAAGCTGGCAGGAGAGGGCCTGTCTGGCAGGGGAGCCCTGATCCCCCATGTCTGGATCTGGGGAGTTCGGTCCCTTCCCCTACACTGTCCCCAGATCACAGGGTGGTCAGCTGCCCTCAATGACTCAGCCCTGCCCTTTAGCACTGGCAGGACCAGGTGGGCAGAGTGGGAATGCTGCCTACATGTAGGGCATCTTTACTGAGCTGGGCGGGGAGGGGAGGTGACCATCAGTGGTCCCATGCAGGCAGATTCAGAGGCCATTTTGGCCACCGAGAAAACTGAGGCCAGGAGAAGGGGCTGGAGCGTCCAGCGTCCAGGGGAGAAGGACAAGATCCAGGGCAGGCGGAGGGCTCCTCTTGACAGCGTCACCACACCGAGACAGTGACACCGGCTGGGACCTTTGTCCCCCACACAGACGTGCTCCCAGAAGCCCTGGTGAACCCTGAAGTCTTAGAGGGGGACAGAAGGACAGCTGAGGGGCTCAGGGAAGCCAGGAGGGGGGTTGGGAAACGGTAGGGAGTGCCCAGTGGCTCTTGGGTGCGACCCTTGCCCCAGTAGAGGCGAGCCCAGCCCCGGAAGGAGAAATAGCCTCCAGGGCGGGTGCAACTGACAAAGAGGCCTGCCCAGCTAACGGCCAGCGCTAGCACATGTGCCCGCTGCCTCTGGAGGCTCTCCCTCCAGGTGGCACAAGAGACCACGAGTGGCCTGGGCTGTGGGAACCCAGCAGTCCTGCTCCTCCCCAGCTGAGCCCCCAGGAACAGAATCCCCTTTCATGGCCCTGTGGGTGGTCCCACCAGGCAGCCATGGGGCGGGGTGGGGGCGGGTGGAGGAGGGAGGGAGGGGGCCCGGCCTGCTGACAATAGGGCCAGCTGTGCTGCACCCCACCCCCACGGGGCCCCACCCAGGGCAGGCCGGCTACTCTGGCTCACCCCTTTGCCTCAGGTCAGTTCCGCCGCCCACCCTGACCCTAGGCCCCGGAAGGGAAAGTCTCATCTCTGGCGGTACCCTGTACTTGGTGAGCCTGGGGTGGGAGGTCGGGGGGTGGGGTGGGGCGAGAGGTCCTGGATAGACAAGCTCTGCCCCAGGCCAGATGTTCTGGGGCGGCTCCTCTGTTCTGGGGTACTTGCTCTGCACCCCAGCTGCTCCACCAGGGAAGCAGGAAGCCCTGGCCCCGGCTCTGGTGGCTGTCCCCCAGATGGTGGGTTGGGTCCACCCACGGAGAGCTGGGGGCCCTGCCTGGAGTGGAAGGACCCATCCTCTCTCCTGGCCCCCACTGACATCCCTCCCCACCCCACCCCCCCAACCCCGGCCCCATCCTGGCTTCCTTGCTCTTAAGCTAAGAACTCCTTTAGGGGCCCAGCCCTGACCATCCCCAGGCTGGAGGGGGCAGGTAGCAAGCCTGCTTTGCCAGGCACCTGTCTCCCCGCCCATCCTGGGGGCGGCAAGAGGATGAGGGTGAGGCCAGACCACGGAGCAGCCCGCCCAGGCAGCCCACCCTGCCCGTCAGCCCCCGCTCTCTGGCCATGTCGCGTGCCCCCCGCCCCACCTCGGCCCCCCTTCCCCCTGAACACACACGGCAGAGAAACAGGCCCCAGCACGCGGGCAGCCAGCTGGCACCCAGTCAAACTAGCAGCCAGGCACGCTGCCAGGGCAGCCAGCCAGCCAACGCTGCCACTCGCCCCGGCCCCGCCCGCCCGCCGGCCTTTACGCTGGGAGCTCACAGCGCTGGGAGCTCACAGCGAGGCGGCTGCACCACGTGGCCTGTCAGAGCGAGGCTGCAAGGAGAGGAGGGCAGGGGAACCCCATAGGAAGGGGATCCCAGGCCGGGCAGCGCAACTGCAGGCAGAGAAGGGGAGGCTGGGGCACAGGCCTGGGAGGTGGTAGGGTCCCCAGGACAGACGCACAAGCTACCCTCAGGCGGGACCTGGCAGATTGGGGGTGCTCTCCCCAGGGGCTGCTGCTCCCCTAAACTCATCTTTAGGCCCAGGTGGGCCTTGCTCTCCCCACTACTCTGGGTTCTGGAGCCTTTGTTCCACGTGGGCGACTCAGAGGCCTCCTCGCTTCCCCTTGTCCTATACCCACCTGCATTTGCCCACGGAACCCACCGCCTCAACATGCACGCCCTCCCCCAAGAGACTGTGGGTGCCCTCAGCCCGAGGAGGCGCCAGGGCTGGTTCGGGGCTGCTCCAACTGTCCTTGCCTTGGAGCAGCTGCCTCCCCGGCATGCACGGTGGGTAAGGGGTGGGTTGGGGGGCTGGCACTCTCCCACACCCTGTCCCCTCACACTGGGTGGTGGGAACTGCAACTTGCCAGGTGGCTCTGGGGCTGCGGCTGCGGGTGGCGGGGTGCCCCGCAGGCCGCGAGCAACTCCGCAGAGGCAGCCGTTGGCCGGGGGAAGTGAGTGTCTGGAGGCCGTTGAGGATGCTATCTGTGGGCTGCCTCCCACCCGCCCAC
Organism: Bubalus bubalis; assembly: GCF_019923935.1. Classification (NCBI taxonomy): domain Eukaryota; kingdom Metazoa; phylum Chordata; class Mammalia; order Artiodactyla; family Bovidae; genus Bubalus; species Bubalus bubalis. The sequence goes on along the minus strand of NC_059159.1, from coordinate 11,886,882 downwards.
CCCCGCCTCTCCGGCAGCCCCCAGAGGGGCAGGACAGGGCGCCTTCTCCCTGGGCCCCAGGGCAGGTGGCACTGCCCACAAACCGCCCTTCTTGCCTGCAAGGTCCTCAAGGGTGGGCCGGAGGGGCAGGGGGATATGTACCTTCTGACGCAGAGCTCTGCCATCCTGACCCTGACCAGGGATCACCGTGGCAGCCAGCCTGGCCACGCCCACGCCCCCGTGGCCAGGTCAGGGCAGGGCAGAGGCCAGGGGTGGCCTTGGGTTTGGTGGAAGCGGTCCTACACGGCTGCCCCGAGTATGCCCTGCCCGCCCCATGGCACTCGGCCCTCTCCTCCCTCCCATAGACGTTTTGGGAGCCAGAAGCTCCTGCGAGGTTCAGGAGTTTGCCCAGCAAATGCCGAAGGCAGAAGAGCTGAGAGGAGCAGGGGAGCAAGGGGTGCCAGGCATGGCCATCCTGGGAAGCCCCGATCTGGAGCCTGACACCATTGCACCAGGTGTCCCCTGGGGAGGCTGTGAAGAGGCAGGGGTGGGAAGCAGGCAGCAGAGGGGTCTGGGCCAGGTGTCTGCTCTGCCCACCTGGGTCTTCAGGGCTGGCCTGGTTCCCCTTCCAGGGGAAGGGAGCTGCTCCTTATCGCCTACCCAACATGTGCGCTCTGCACGGTGCTTAAAGCCCAGATTATTTTAACAACTGTCCCTCACTCGTCACCTGTCCTGTTTGGAAAACAGCCCCTTTCTTGTTGCACAAAGAGAGGTTTCTCTCGCTCTCCAGCAGCACTGGGCGCTAATCTCCCCGCCTGGAACGCGGGCGGCAGCGGGCGCGGTGTGTGGGTCCGCGTGCTCTGCAAACACAACGCCCGCCGCTCAGCAGTCATTGAGTTACGGTGGTGCTGGTGCCAGGAGCGCATAGCCCTCTGTGCCCGCTGCCAACTGCAATTACCTCTCCGCGTGCCAGCCGCTGTCAGGCTTAACCCTTCCTACACTGTGGTGGCCGACTGGATATTAGCAACCTCGGGCTGGGGACACTGAGGCTCAGGGTTACCGCCCACATCATGGTGCCCAGGGGCTGAGCAGACAGTGCGGAGCTGAGTGGGGGCGGTGACCTTCCCTGAGAGTGCCAAGGGGAAGCTCAACATCCTAATAGGGCCTGCAAGGGCCCTCCAGCCAGCCACAAGGCCTGAGAGTGACACGTATGAGGCACCTACTGTGTGTACAAGACTGCAACCGAGGGGGAGGCAGGGCCAGAGAGGGACTCTGTTCTAGGGCAGGCCCCCAGGGTGGCAGCCTGAGTCTGTTGACAGCTCTCTCCTCCCCTCCACTCCCTCCCAGCTGACACATCTGGAGCCCATGCCTCTCCGAGTCTGGGAGGTGGGCGCAGGCCTGCCCGGCCAGCCCAGCTGTGTTCCACATTTCCTCAGCTCCCGCGAGCCTTCCCAGCCCCACCCCTTTTCCCTCTCTGCCCATCTCTGCTGCACATCTGGCCAGGAGTTACCACCTCCCCCATGGGGGCATCCTCGACAGGGAGGCAGCCCCTCGCCCCGGTGCTTGGCATGGTCTGCCAGACACAGCAGGGGAGCCCTTTGCTTCACCACAGGCCCTGGGCACCATGATCAGTGGCTCTAGCCACAGGGTACGGCTGGGAGCCTGGGCCCCTGACTTACCTTCATGGGAGTGGGAGAACCAGATCTGGGAGGTGGCAGGGTGTGAGCCCCGGTAGGCCTGCTCCGAGGGGGATGGGGTGGGGCCACTGGGGTGCGCAGAGGCCGCCGAGCCCAGGCTGCTGGTGAGGAAACTGCCCATGAAAGAGGAGGCCGGAGAGTTCCCCATCAGGCGGCTGCTGGCTGTGGACACAGTGGGCGAGAATGAGTCTGGGCAGGGACAAGCACTAAGGAGCCCTTCCCCAGGGCTGACTCTCAGGCCCCAAAGTTCCAGGGCTTTTGTCTTCAAATAGCCAAGAAGCCAAGGTGGGAGAAGCTGCCTGCTCGGGCCCTGGAGGCCCAGACACCCTCCTGTTCTTGCAAAACCCTGAAGATTGGCACTTCAGCTGAGTTGTCCTCCTTCACCCCGCCCACCACCCCCAGCAACCAGGTGCCAGGTACTGTGGGAATAAACATTCAGGGACCCAGGGCTTGAGGGACATATCAACCCTATGGGCAGGTCTTCACTTTGGAGGCTGACTCCCCCAGGCCTCTTAGCTGCTGGCAGACCTGCCAGAGTGCACCTCCCAGAAAGGTCCAGGGTCAGCAGGTCTCAGCCGTCTCTGTCCTACCCCAAGGTGGCACTAGGGTTCTGGCCTTCCCCCCCAGCAGGGTCTTCAACCTTCTCCCCAGGTCCAGTTAACCACCTCATCACACTGGATGCCCTCTACCAGGTGAGCAAGAGAAGAAACAGAGGCAGAGCAAGAGAGAACCACAGGAGGAGCCCGAGAATGGACACGGCAGGATCTGCTTTAATGTCCCCAGGGTTTCTCAGGGTCAGGCCCTCCTGGTGGCACTGAGACACAGTCAGCCATTTATGTTTCAGGATACTCGACATTTCGCCCAGCAGCTAGCCTCCATGGCCTGCCTACCTGCACCTCTGACACTGTGTCCCCCTCTCTGCCCTGTCCAGCGGCCAAGGCCAGGCTGATCGAGTCTCTCCAGGTTACCATGGCAACCAGTGGATTGCCTAGGAATGATGTACACAGTGCACTCTGCGCAGTGCAGCCCCGGTGCCAAGTGGGTGGTCTGGGCTGTACCACTCAGCCCCTACCCCGGCAGGGACCCCTGGCACCTTGTCACCTCCATTTCATGGGCAGTGAGCCTGGCTTGGGACCATCCTAGGGGATGGGGAACAAGGTTCTGGGGGTTCACCATCCCATTAGGCTGAATGCAGCAGCCTGGCAGGGTTTGCAAGGGTTCTGGGGGCTCCAGGAGGCTGCAGGCCCGGCCCAAGGTGAGTCAGGGCAGCTGTTTCCCTACCCGGGAGGCAGGGGGAATTTGCAAATTTGTGATGCCTCATCCAGCCTGGCTGGGCCCTGGGAGCTTCCCAGACGTGAGGTGACTCAGCAGAGAGGCGGCAAGGCCCTGGAGCGGGGGAGAGGGAGGGGCTGCCCCACCGGGACCCTGGCAGCTCCCCACCACTTCGCTTCACTCCCATTCGAGGATGAGACTTGTGGATGAAAAAGGCCTCTCCCAGGAACTGGCCTCAGCGGAAGGGTCTGTGAGCGCTGGCCAGGTGCTAGGGTGTGAGCTGACCTCTGTGGTGGGTATCAGGCCAAAGGGAGACCCTGAAAGGACCAGAGGACCCAGGGGCAGGGGGCGAAGGCATCCAAGAGCCAGGGACTTCCCAGACCACAGGGCTGGGACTGCCATGGGCCCCGGCCAGACCACAGGCACGTCCAGCCAGGGGAGGAGACTCTGGGCTGGGAAGGGAAGTACTGGCCTCCTGGGCGGGCGGGCAGAGCAGGCAGGAGATGGAGGGCGGTTCCTGCTGGGCTCCAGGGACCCTGGGGGGGGGGGCAGCCATGCTTGTGGGATGAGTGAGGCCTCTTCCTGCCTCGCCCAGGCCCACCCCATGTCCCCCAGGCCTTCCCACCCCCGCACCCTCCCAGGGAAGTCCCTCCACCCTGCTCTTCCTGGGGACAGTGGGAAGCAACCGAGTCCAGAAGTTGGTCTGGATAAAGGATTTCTCTGGGAGCTTGGCCTGAGAACCTTGAGTTCTCCCACAGTCCAGCGGGTGGGGGCGGTGGGTGGGCCTGAGGCTAGGCAGGAGGAGTGGCCTGGCATCCCATAGGGCCCCTCCAGTCTGGATGCAGGGAAACTGAGGCTCAGAGGTGGCCCCCCTCACAGGATCTCCCGCACCCGGGCACCCTGCAGGGGCAGCAGACCACTTCTGCAGACCCACTACCCACACCCCCAGGGACCACCTACCAGGGGCAGGGGCTGGTGGGGAGCATCCCTGAGGCCCAGAGCGGGATGTTCGACTAGTCTTCTAAGCTGGAACTGGGGTGGGGATGAGGGAGATGTGGGACTTCCTGTCCCCCTCTCCCAGGAGACTGGTCCTGGCCCTGGCTGGGCACTCTTAAGGGTGCCTGTTTTGACACCATCCCAGAAGGGGATGTCCCACTGCATGGGCACTTTGGAGGGGAGCGGCACTGCAGCTCAGCAGCCCCGGTCCCAGCTCCACGGGGCAGGGGACACAGAGACAGGCTGAGCTTCCTGCTGTGTGCCCACCTTGTCCAGGCCAGCCACTCTCCCAATTTGGGGGACCCTCTTGGAGCCTTTCCTGAGTCCGTAAGAAAGGAACCCTTGCTCCTGAATGTGGGAAGTGAGTGGCTGGGACGGCACTCCAGTCTTGCCCTTTGACCTTGGTCCAAGGCTCCCCAGGGCCCTCCTTTGCTCCAAGCCTTTTGGGGATGCCCCTGCTTCTCCATCTTCCCCAGCCTTGTGGGCGGTTTGTGGCCCCAGTGTCCGGCCTCAGGCTGGACCATTTATCTTGGGGGCGGGGGTGTCTTTTCCCTCCTTTTTCCTTTCACATTGAAAACGGAAGAGCCTTATCACATGAATATTATGTCTTTATATCTTCACTGTAAGACATTCAAATGACAGATACAACAAGGAAGGAAACAGAGATATCAGGGACCCCGCTGTTCTGGGGCACAGCCACACGCATTCCAGGGACCACTTTCCAGGCACTCGCCCTGGTGGGCCACCTGCAGGTTCCCAGGTGTCCTCTCCTAAGGCCCCAGCCCACAGCAGCAGGTCCCGCCAGGGGCTCTCATACTCCCTGACTGGCAGGCCAGCCCTGGGGGATGGGCGCTAGGCAGCTGGAAAGCCAACTCCCCCGATTGGGCCCCCCAGCCTGGACCCTGCTCAGTTGGTGGGTTCCATGAGCCTTGCTCCAAAAGGGTCAGTCTCCTCCCGCCATCCTGGGCTAGAAGTCAGCAAGCTGCCACAGGTCCTACAGGCTTTGCCAGGTTCTGCTTTCTACAGGCTTCTGCTGGCACCCAGAGCCTCCCCTACCCCATCTGACCCCTGACCCTAGACAGAGCATCCATGCTCCCGTGTCACTTCCACCTCCAAGGACTTCGGTCATGGCCCAACCAGCAGAGGCATGGGCAGACCTGGCTGCCACCTCCCAGCCCCCGCCCGCCGACCAGTAGCCAGTCCCAGACAGAGCCTTAGCAGAGGCGGCCTGGGCCCCGGCCAAGGCTGGAGCTGCATGGCCAAGTCTGGCCGGGAACTGGGCTGGAGACTTCTTTCCTCTTGGCAAGGTCCTTGCCCACGGAGTGTTGTGGTTAGCAACCCGGGAGGGGACAGTGGGAGCCCTGAGCAGCAGGAAGGGCCAGAGGGGCTTTCGGCTCAGAGCCCCCTGGGGGCTGGGAGCCCTGACCCTGGCACTGTCTGCCCTAGCCCTTCTCACAGCCTTGTATTAATGTAGGTCACCGTGATCCCAGGTGGCGGGCCCACCGTGGGACTGACAAAGGGATGGGCATCGTCACTGTTGGCCCCGCAGCCTCTGGGGTTTGGATGTGGCCTGTCCAGGGAGCATGGTCACGGTGGCCGGTGCCCTGCATCTTCTAGTGGCTCGCAACAGAGCAATCTGGCCAAGTTGAACATCATCTCAGGACTGAGACCTGAACAGGGTCACTGAGGCAGACAGTTCTGTAGCCACACACCAGCCCCCAGCCCGCTGTCCCCACTGCCCGGCCGGCCCAGGCCAAGGTCTGCAGCCCCAGACACAGGGCTCCAGCCCCGACTCCAGCGCCGCCTCAGCTCTGCCTGGGACACCACGGAGGCCTGGCCCGGGTGCCGGGCTGGCTGAGAAAACCACTCCGGAAGCCAGAATGCCCGGGAGGGCTGGTTGACACCCCCACCCCCTGCCATGGCCCAGTTCCTCAGGCCCGGCCCTCACCCCCGGAGCCCTACTCGTTCCCACGCCCCGAGGCCCAGACAACCTGGACCGGGAGACAGGCCGTACCTGGGCCCTGGCCGTGTGGCGACTTCCAGCTGCCCCAGCTGGACAGGGCTGGGCCGGAATCCCCTGACTGCCTAGCCTGTGCTCACAAGGCCATTCTGTGCTGGCCATGCCCGAGGCTGCCCCACGTGCCCCCAGGTGAAACCAGGGGGAAGGGGCCTTCCTCTGCCAACCTGTTTGCCAGGCCCACCTGCTGCAGCCAAGACATTCAACAGAAGTTGGGCAGGCCAGAGGGGTGCAGAGGGAGCCCCTGCCGTGGAGTCCAGGGGTGTCCCAAGGAGCTTCCAGTCCAGAGAATGTCTGACGGGCAGCAAAGTCACCAGAGCTCAAAGTGCTGGCACTCCAGAGGCTGGCCCTGGGACCCTAGATGACCCAGGGCCTGCCCACCTCCTCTGCCTCCAGCCTCTACCTCCCCATCAGCCAGGCGGATGGAGGGACAGACATAGAAGGACCTGGGAGAGCCCGGGAGCGGGAGTAGGAGCCCGGAGTACAGCAGCGGGAGCATTTGTTTTGACTTAAGTGAGCTACCTTTTCTGGAAACGGTGAAATGGGTTGTAAAAAAGCACACACACAAAAGGCCTCCCTGTGATGGCTGGCGGCCGCTCCTGAGAGTCAAGCCCTTTCCGGCTCCCCTGCCACTGCTGGAGGTCCAGCTGATGGGCCACTGGCACGAGGCTCCCCAGGGGTGCTGTGTCTGGCGGCTGCACCCACCCACCGCCCAGAACCGCTCCCACCCTGCTGCTCACACCTGCTCAAGGCGCCCCACCGCCCCCAGCCCCTGGCAGAGCCCGCCTGGGCTCTGGGGACATCCAGCCCCCCTGGGGCCATCCCTGGGTCTCCACTAGGACCTCAGGGGCAGCTGAGACACTGCCGTGACGGGTGGCCTGCCTGGGAGGCCAAAGTGCCCCTCGGGTGCTAGAACAGGCCCCACCCCCCCAGAGGGAGCCGGCTGGAGAGGAGGAGGTAGGAAGGCTAACAGCCCACCACGTGGACTGTTCACATTCCTCTCATTCCAGGAGAGGGAAGGGGAGGGCGGATGTCCATCCCGGGTGTCCGTGTGGACAGAGGTGGAGAGACCTCAGTCCAGCCTGCCTGCAGGCGGGTGGGCGTCCATCTGTCTGGCCACCCAGGAGAAGAAAATGGGGAGAGAGACAGGGCTGGGGATACCAGGCCCAGGTGGGAGGCACTGCTCTGGACTGCCCCACAGGAAACCCAAATCGCGCAGAGCAGGGGCCAGGCCATAGAGGCTACGCTGCACTGCCGGCCACCAGACCCGCTCTGGGTGCACATGCGTTCCGGGCTTAATTGCTGATGTCACCAGTGACACTCCCCACTGGGCTGGAACCCATCAGTGGCCCAGGCATGAGATAATGTATGTGTGTATGTATGTGTGCACGTGGGCGTAACAGGCAGTGAAGCGAGTATGTGGGCACTCAGGGTGTGTCGGCGTGTGTGCATGGCTGAGAGTGCATATGGGCAATGGTCACGCACACAGGCTACAGATGTGCATGGAGGTCTGGGGCCGGGGCTCTGAGTGTGCGCTCGGGACACGGGTGTACACACCTGGCTCTGAGTGTGTGCGAGGTGGTGACTTGTTTGCATGTGAGGGACTCACACACAGGCCGGGCCAGCCCTCAGGGATGCTGCTTCCCAGGGTCACACCCCCACCAAACCGGTCTCCTTACTGGCCCAGACTCTGAAAAAGGCTCCCAGCCTTGGATTCCATGTGACGCCCACAGTGGCAAGTGAGAGACACCAGGACGCCCCTCTCCTTCTCCACCATCGGGGGCTCATCCAGCTTGCTCGTGGTGGAAGGGGAACTCAAGCCTTAAGGCTGTACCAAACTGTGGTCCCAAGACCCCCGACTCCCTGCTGCCTGGGAGTTGGCCCCCTCCCCAGCCCAGCGACTCAACCCATAGCCACCTGGGCCTGACACTGAATCCAGCAGTGGTGTGGGTTCTGGGGGCAGCAGGCAGGTTGCGTGGCCATCTTCCCACAGACACCCGATCCCTTTGCGGTGAAGAAGCAGCTCAGGAGCCCCCTCGGATCTGAGACCCCCTCCCAGCAGGGTCGGTCTTACTGACAGGCTCTCAGAACCCAGAAATTGTTGGGATCGGGAGCATTCCCCTCTGTCCTCGAATCGGGGGCCTCCTGTCTGGCTCCCCTCACTTGCTGGGTCTCAATGGACACAAAACCTGCCCTGCTTTCGGCCATCCTCTGCTGCCCAGCCCGAGTCCCTGAGGACGCCATCCAATAATCCCAGCTGCTGTCCACAGCCCTGCGATGATGCAGGGACCAGAAGAGGAGGCAAGACAGGCCTAGGGAGGGAGGAAGGAAGGGCAGGAGAGAAGGAAGAGGCTGGAGGCGGGAACAGAGACAGCTGCAGCGGTGGGAGAGGGGGTGCTGGTGGGAGGCGGCATGTGGGGGCCAGCAGAGGGGACAGAAGGCGAGCCTCCGCCAGCCCCGCCCTGAGATGTGGGGGTAGCCCTGGTGAGGGGTGTCTGCCCAGAACATGCAGGCGTCACATGGGAAGCCCCTCTCTGCTGGCCCAGGAGAACCTTCCAGAAGACCCGGTTGGCCCAAAGGCAGCGTCTCTCAGGCCATAATAGGAAAACTCTGTGGTTGCTGAGCCACCAGGCCCACAAGTGTAGAGGCAATGATGACAGGGGACGGGCCCAACCACCAACAGCCCAGAACTAATAAAAGAAAAGGAAAACCGGATATAAGTCTGGTTCTTATTAAAAGGGTAAATTTAGCTTTCTGGCTGGAGGGGGAGGGGGGCAGCCAACACTCCCCCCTGGGGCCGCCCTCGGACTCTGGCCGAGAGAGTGACTCAGAGGGTTGCTCTCCCTCCTCCTGTTCTTCGCACCTTCTGGGGTCTCCACCTCGATTCCCTCTCACACCCTCCCTGGCAAGCGGCCAGCACTCCCCCTCCAGGACACCTCTGAAGGCTGGGGCGGGGGCGGGGGGGCGGCGTGGGGAGGTGACCAGCGCCACCCCCTCCAAACCCCGCCAGCCAGAGAAGGAGCCTCAGCCAAAGCATCATACCATGTTGAAATAAGCCAGCTGCAACAAGACGAATGCCCTAGGGGCTGTAGTCCAGTGTGAGCATCAGGGTGCGCGCACACACACACCCCCCCGAGCCCCTGGACAGGGTCCTAGGGGCCCACCCTGTTCTCCTACACCACATCCGCTGGACCCCGGCACTCAGCACCTTGAGCTAGTCTGGGACACTCCTCTGTCTCAGCTATGAGCAGGCAGGGCAAGAGGGGAGCAGATGGCAGGGTTGGGGGCAGGGCTGTGTCTCTCCAGGCAGAGACCTTCAGGGAGCCCACATTCTTGAATGTCTGACAGGCCACCCTCTGCAGCCCATCCCTGTCTTTTGAGGCTTGCAGTAGACCTGGCCTCCCCACCCGACTCTAACGTCTGTGACCAGAAGCAGGAAAAGGCCTGGCACTGGGGATGGGGCTGCTCCTGGCTCCAGGCAGGAGGAACATTGTGGAGGGGGCAGCTCGCTGGGGAGCGGGATCCCCCACAATGTGTTCCTGGGGGCAGCGCGACCCGCCCCACATGAGAAGGGAGATGGGGCAGAGGGCAGGGTTCACCCAGGGCTCCTTATCCTTGTAGCTTCTTCTAACAGCACTGCTCTGACAAACCACCCCACTCCCTTCAAAGTACAGAGATAAAGTATTTTAATTTCTAAAGACGGTGAGCGTAAGTAGAGAGAAAACCTCAATTCTCTGATGTACAACTACAATATTTCTGGGAACTGTCGAAATGAGCAGGGCAAGGAGAGCTGTTTCTGGGGTGGAGAAGGGCACCCCACTGATCGAGGGTCCCAAATAGGGATGGAGTGCCAGCCAGCCCTGGGGAACCGGTAGGGGAAACAGGCTCAGGGCAGCCCCGCAGGAGCTCCCAACGGAGAGAAGATCCCCAGCACACGCAGCTAGCCCACAGCCTGTGCACCCAGCCCCACTGCAGGGCGTGCGGGGCAGGGGGTGGGGGGAGCTCAGGCAGAGAACCAGACTTGAATCTCCAGCCCAGAAGCCTGCTCTCCTGTCTCCCGATGCGACCACAGGGCAAGCAAGTTGGCTTGCTGAGTCTCCACCACCTGGATCCCACCTGCTTCAGGGGCAGGAGGCAGCAGGGAACTCAGCCCTGAGACTGAGAACTGACTCCCTCGCCTGATTCACAAGCTGGGCTTGACCCAAGTGTCATTGGCAAAGGCTCTGCTGCCAGAGCAGAGGAGGGGGCTCTGTGCTGGGCTGCCCGAGTGGGACAAGGTCTCCAAAGGGTGGCCCCCACTCCAGTCTAGAGACCACAAGATGCACCATGACCCTCCTAGCCACCTAGTTCAGCAGCCGGTACCTGGGCCAGCTGCCCACTCCCCAGGAGAGCCCAGGGCATGGTTGGGCTGCCCTGAATCTCCATTGGCTCCAGGTAGTCCAGTGCAAGTGCCCAGGGAAGCTCGGGGCACATGCTGACCTCGCTAGGGCAGGCAGCTGATGTGGGAATATGGGGAGAAAGTGCTGCCCAGACCAGACAGCATGAGCGTCCTTGTCACCCAAGCCACAGACTGGGTCCGGAGTTCTGGCCGGAGAACGAAATTCTAACCCAGCTCATTTGTTAGACAGTCACTGAGCGGCCGCGGTGTGCAGGGTCACCCACCCTCACCCTGGCATCCAAGGAAGCCGCAGGCTGCCCAGGCACCCGGGCCTTCAACAACAGCCCTCGGGCCTCTCCGTGACCCACACTGGCCTCACGGCTGCTTGGGACCATCTCACTGGCCTTTATCTTGGAGCAGACGTTTGACAGGTAGAAAGACGCTGCTGCTTGTGTGCACCTTCCAACTTTTCTTGATTTTACCTGTATTCACGCTTGTTAAGGGCTTTTTAAGAGTTCGCCTAAAGATGCATTACAATTTAATTGAGCTTTAATTTTAATATTAATTTAAAACAAATTAAAAGCTTATTTTTAGGAGACCCAAAGGGATGCAAAATGTCTTGAAAAAGGGACTGGCTTCAGGCAAACTGCCCTCAAGTGACCCGCTGGCCAGGCATGTGGCAGGTCAGCTGGACAGGGCAGCTGCCCCATCGGGCAGACTGGGAAGTCCTGGGGGACCCCAGGTCCGGCTTCTTCACCTGCATTCTGTGTAGGGCGAGGAGGGCTGTGCCCACGAGCCAGGGACAGAGGGATCTGCTGGCACCCTTCCGCATGGTGCTGCCAAGGCCAGGAGGCGCCACGGGCAGGAGCCTGGTCCTGTCCTCACTGCACCCGTGTCCGAGCCTAGGTCCTGAATCCTGCCTGCCGGCTGTCAGGACCCTATAGCGGGTGATGAGAGGAGGCATCAGGGCCCGTGCCCCACCAAGTGAGAGCTGCAGGGACGTGAGCGCTGCCTGGGCAAGGAGAAGTGACCAGGATCTGGAGTGGCAGGGCTTGTGGGAAAGAGCCTCCAGGAGATGTGCAGGCTGCGGGTCCCACTAACTGCCACCAGCCCCAAGCAGCCACGCACTCCTGCCAGGCCAGGCTGGGCGCTGAGGCTGAGAACCTGGAGCAGCTCCTAGGCCTCCTGGTGCGTAAATGCTGGAAAACAGAGTGGTGTAGCATGGGGGCCCCACCTGGCTATACAATGCTCGGGTGCCCACAGCCCCTCGCCACCACACCTGCCGGCCAGGGAGGCACACGGAGCAGAGGGTGAGGGGCCACAGCCCTGTTCCCTCATCTCTCCTGAGCCCTTATTTTTCTCTTGTTGGTTGACCCCTAGTTCTTGCCTACTCAGTCACCCAAACAGCCACCATAGAAGGGAGGGGAGGGGGCAGCTCTCCCCAGCATGTGTCCTTCCTTGCCCCCCAGGCCCTAGGGCCCAGGTGAGGCTATTGGCTTCTACCCTCTGATCCATCGTAGGTGCCCCATCACACACAGAATCTCCTGTTGATGGTGAGAGAGACACCTGCAGAGGGTGCCAGGGCCAGTCAAGAGATAGGCAGGAAGTGGCCCCACCTGTTGCCCAGCTTTTGCTCCATCAGGTCCCTCCTTTACTGGAGCGGGATGGGGCAGGGGAGTCTCTGCAGGGACGGTCCCCATCCTGAACCTTGTTCCATCCCCACCGGCCCCTTCTCTCCACAGCCCGACCTCACGTGTGCACCCAGGGGCCAGCCCTGGTGCCATACAGATGACGCTGGGCTGTACTGCCTAGCAGACCACTCCCTGCCACGCTCTTGCTCCTGCCATCGAGTATGGAGCTAAGAAGGAGGGGATTGCCCTTCCTGCCAATCTGTTTAGCTCTGACATCTTTTTAAAACACAGTCTAGGAGCCTCTGAAGATGACAGAAGGTGCTTCTGGAAGGAGAGTAGATGCTGACCTGATCCCTGCGAGGTGGCCACGCAGGCTGGAGACGCTGCCAGCAAGACTGTCTACAACGTGTGGTCAGGTATGGGGCAGTTTCTAGTGTAGAGACAAGGGCCAATCCAGACCCCTGTGTTTCCTGGCCTTCTCTTCCTAATGAAGTTCTCCCAGAGCGTTATCTTCTCGATTTTCCAGTGTGGCGGCACACTGGAAGGAGAAAAACCGAACAGCCCTCTCTCTGTGTCTAAAGGCACGTGCGTGCTTTGCCTCGGTGTGCACAGACAAGCATATCCCCTCTCGCCCCAGCCGTCCTGCAGGGAGGGAGGCCTGTGACGGCCAGGCCCAGCTCCGGGGAAACAGAGGGATGGAAAGCAGAGACACCCAGACTTGGGACCCTGCCATCCCTCAGGGAAGGTGGCTCCATGTAGAGGAGGATGGGGCTGCCGCAAGGCCTGGTGAGAGAGACTGCTGAGGGCAGTCAGGGCCGGAGGTCACAGGGATCTGAGCATTGGTGACTGTGGGGGCTGCCCAGGTAGGAAGATTCCAAGAGGGGCAGGGGAACGGGGCAGAGAAGGTACTTGAGGCAGCAAAGAGGGGCGCAGAGGTGGCCGGAGCCTGTGGGTAGCTGGGCATAGGTGCTGAGTACTGGGAAAGCTTGGGGCCAGTGGAATGACAAGAGTAGGGGGGTGGGAGCTGACCTAAGGTGTGGGGAGGGTGGGGCTAGAGGAAGGGAGATCTTGAGGGAAAGAGAAGCAGGGCTGAAGGCTCAGACAGGCTTGGGACTAACTTGTAGGTCGGGAAAGGGCGGGGAAGCTGACTAGCACCTCCTAGAGGAACTGGGCGTGGGCGCAGCAGAGACATGACTGCCAACCAAGGTCCATCTAGTCAAAGCTACGGTTTTTCCAGGAGTCATGTATGGATGTGAAAATTGGACTATAAAGAAGGCTGAGCGCCGAAGAACTGATGCTTTAGAACTGTGGTGTTGGAGAAGACTCTTGAGAGTCCCTTGGACTGCAAGGAGATCCAACCAGTCCCTCCTAAAGGAAATCTGTCCTGAATATTCACTGGAAGGACTGATGCTGAAGCGGAAACTCCAATACTTTGGCCACCTGATGTGAAGAACTGACTACTTGGAAAAGATCCTGACGCTGGGAAAGATTGAAGGCGGGAGGAAAAGGGGACAACAGAGGATGAGATGGTGGGATGGCATCACCGACTCAACGGACATGAGTTTGAGCAAACTCTGGGAGTTGGTGATAGACAAGGAAGCCTGGCGTGCTACAGTCCATGGGGTGGCAAAGAATCGGACACGACTGAGTGACGGAAATGAACTGAACAGATTCATTGGAAGAAGCCTGGGGCAGGTGCTGGGAAAGGACCAGCTCCAGTTCAGTGGAAACCAGAAGATGGGTTCCATGGTGACAGAGGGAAGGAGGGGGGTGAAGCAGGGGCAGGCAGCTCACCAGCACCAAGCCCGGAATGTCGGGCTCTGAGTCTGCCATCCAAGGTCACTGGGGACCTTTAGGCTCCACCTCCGGCAGCTGGCCAGGAGCTGCAGGATGGAGCAGGAGGTGGGAAGTGGAGACAGACCAGAACACACATTCTGATCACTGGGCCCGCTGGCTCTCCCCTAGGCCAACTGGGATGTGATGTTCTTTGTATCTTGAAGGTCCATTGTGTCTGTGAGTGAGTGTGTGTGTATGAGTGTGAGCACATGTGAGTGTAAGGACATGCCTCAGGGTATGAGCACACGTGAGCCAGGTGTGATGAGTGTCCATGCATGTGTGAGCTCAGCTAGTTAACATGCTGGTGAGACTATGGAGACGACGACAAGGTCTATGCCTCTGCCCCCAAAGGGGACACAAGCAGGGCCAGACAGCAAGGCTGGTGCTAAGTTGGAGCCTGCCACACAGAGCTGCCCTGAGATGCTGGTGGAGAGCAGCCTGGCAGTGCAGCTCCTTCCCCACCCCCATCAGCACATCCCCACCCTGGGTCCCGCCCCTAGGGTCTCATCCCACTGTCCCCAACCTGCCTTCTTTTCACCCCCATCCAGCTGGGCTCCCAGCACACCTGCCTTGAGGGTAGGGGGCCCTCCCTGGCCTGGCTGTGTGATATTAGGGCCATGGTGTCCTCCCCAGAGCTGCCTTTGAGAACAAAGTCCCAAGGAAGAAAGGCCCTGGCTTCCCTGAAGGAGGAGCACAGGGATAGAACCAAAACTGCCTCTTCCCAAGGAGATGGCAGAGGGTGGTTTAGTCCATAAACCACCACTTAAATGTGGCTGATGATTCTCTTTCACTTGGCGGGGTGCCCCAAGAAGACAGCCCCAGGCCACCCTGGGGGACCCCAGTCTGCCGCACATGGGCCTCTCTCGGCAGCCCAGGCATCCTCTGCCCCTCCCCTGCATTTCTGGTAATTTCTACTGGAAACCAAGTCCCTGCACTTGGATGGAACAGGACTGCTGTAACTTTCCTTTCGGTTCCAGGCACACAGTGGGTCCCCCTTCCCCAGCATCAAACATCTTTGGATCTAAAGACACTGGACTCTTTGTTGGGGGCCCTGGGGGGAGCGGCGAGGGGGCAGGGAACCCAACCCACCTGTTCATTCCCTCCTCCTCCGCCCCGGCTCTAGGTCAGAATGAAAAAAAAAAAAAAGCTTCCTGGCTGATCCAATCTGGAACCTAATCGTCTGGACAGCTGCAGCAGCCCTCGGATGCCAGCCCGGCTGGCTCCCTGCTTGAGCACTGGATGCCTCCCCGCCAGACCCTCAGCCTGCTGCAAACCCACACCAAGCCCCTATGTGGGGCTGGGGCAACTCCCACCCTGCGCCCCCCCCCCCCCTTTCCAATCCCACACCCAGTTCCCGACTGGTCCCCATCCTCTGGTGGCAGCTGCTGGCAGGGCCACGGGAGGCAGTAATATTATATATTACAACAAACAGGGGCGGCCCACTGACAAATAGGCCTGCGTGATCTAAACGGTATATTATCCCATAAAAACGTCAGCGGGTAGGGCGTCAAAGCCAAGATGGAGCAGCGGCCCCAGAGCACAGGCTGCAAGGCCTGAACCTTCCTTGGCACAGCCCGGAGCTGCAGGGATGTGTTCTAGATGGTGCATGCTGGTTGTGATCTTGTTTGCTTTTAATCCTGAATCTTCAGTGGGAGAAAGAAGGCCCCATCGGTTAATAGGGACCAAGGAACCCTGGGGGAGCCGTGCCCTGGCGGGTGAGGCAGGTGGAGCGCAGCAGTGCGAGTCACCTACTGCCCAAGAGGGCAGGTGCTGCACCCTGAAGCCCTGGCATCAGCTCGAGAGCTCTGGGACAAGGCCCAGCAAAGACCTCCTAGGACGGCCTTTCCAAGGGGCGCCCACCTTTCCAAGAGGCTGCTGGTAGTGGCCCGAGTGAGAACTTTCTCTGGATGGGTTATGACGGGCCCCCTTCCGAGAGGCTAAGGCAGCACCTCCGCCCTGGGGGGATGGTTTCTAGTCATCGGAAGTCATCCAAGGTGGATGCTGGTCAATATGGCATTGACAGGGCTACTGCTGCCTGGTGACGCAAGGCTGGAAAGAGGAGTGACGCTCCAGACGCTGTGCAGGATTTTCTTGTTGGACTCTCTAGGCAGAGATCAGCCCTGAGGCCACCCAGGTGGAGTCCCCAAATCCCTTCCATGCTGACCTCTGGCCAGTGTATCCAGGGCCCCTCTGAGAAAGCCCTGTGCAAAGGGCTGACATCAGGGCAACTGGGGGGAATCCCCCTGAGACTCTGGCCATGCCAATCAAGGCAGCTGCCTGCCCTGCCGCACAAGGTCCCTGGGGTAGAGTGGCAGCTCCCATCTTTGGGGGCCTATATTCAGGTATTTATGGTAGGGAAGGGGGGGGGCGGGGGCAGAGGCCGCCCAGAGGCCTCTTTCAGAAGAAAGGGCAAGGGGACCCTAGGGGTGGTGACCAAGGCCCCTTTCCACCCAGAAAGCACTCATTCCCAGTGGTACTGGCTGAACTCTATTTGAGCTTGGGAATTCCCAGCTTAGGGCCGGTCCCAGGCTCAGACCCTGGAGCTAGACCAGGGGCATTCTGGGAAGTGTAGTCCTTTGGGAGTTGAGCGGGCCTGCTGGGATTTTGGGGGGTGGGGTGGGCATCCCATCAAGAGCAAGCAAATAAGCAGAGAGAGCAAAGGAGGTTACCCTGACCCTAATCCCAAGGTGGAAGTCTGACATTCCTGGGAAATGGCTGAACTTAAGACATCTGCTCCCTGAAAAGACACCAGCCAATATTGGATTCCAGCCTCAGATCACACCCGCAGTGGTTTCCCTGAGCAAACTGTCTGGAGCTCTTATTTTGGTGAGGAGCTCTGGGAACTCCCCAGAGAGGAAAGACCCGGCCTGAATTCCCCAACGCCTTTCCTCCTCTGGCAGCTGCCTCCAGACCGCAGGAGAGACAGGGGTGCTACCTGCTGGGCTCCTGGAGAGGCTGCAGCGCATCCCGCACACTCTCGCACATTATTTATGCTCACAGTCCGCGCTGATGACATATGTAAGTTGACAGCGAACATCCTATCAACTTGCTGGAGTGTATCTTGATTGTTAAAACACACTCTTAAAGGTGTACGATCATTTATCAAATTAAAATAGCGGCGCCTTGCCTGTCCCTTTTCTGCCTTCCCTGACCACTCCCCTGTACCCTCCCTCCTTCTCTGGCCTCCTGGGCATCCTGCCCTTGTACCCAGGCCCTGCTCCTCGGGTGGGATGGGGGGAGGAGAACCCTGCCCCTGATTCCAGGGACCCAGACTCAGCACCCCCTCCCCATCCCACCCCAGGCCAGGGCAAGCCCACTAATCGCCAAGAAGTGACAAACGCCAGAAGCCCCACCAATTAAATCTAAACTCAAGCAAAGCTCAGTGGCCAGTAAATTATTATTTTTATTAGCTTGAACCAAGTTCCCGTAAGAGAGAAAGTCAACTTGCTCCCATGAATGGCTCTTGTATAATTTATTTAACTCTGTGCTCTTTGCCAAAGCCTGGAATATTTTTAGCTCGTTCTGTTGTTGGATTTGGCTTTTTTATGTGTGTTTCTGAGGGGTATTTTTAGCTCCCTCCATGTTATTCTAACAGCCTCCTGTGCGTTTTGTCCTGTCTGTGCGGGCTGTTGAACCCAGTCTCACAGCAGACAAGGGAGATTTCTAAGAATAAACGGGAGCATTTGGGGGTGATTTGGGATCCGCACAAGGCCACTCCCTGCCTCTCTGGCTAATTTGCCTTAGTGCTCACGTGACCTGGATATTCCTATAGGAATATCCCTGTAGGAATAATCAGACAAGGGGGCAGTACAAGCCCCACTGAGAAAAAACCCACATTCCAAAAATGGCTTCGCTGGGGTGGGTGAGGCGGCCGCAGCCTGGCCAGTCCACGCGGCCGCCGGATTCTGGGCTCCACACGGTGGCCGTGGCTTTGATGTTTGCTTCTGCCACTTACAGAGCAGGACGAGTAGAGTCTTCGGAAAGTAACTCTTTTCACACCTACTTAATGTTGGTAACGGTTGCCGAAACACTCCATCGTGTCATTGAGTTAATGAGGTATTTACGAAATTGTATTTTTTTTCCTATATGAAAAAATATCACATGAGAAAGGAGGGGGATCCTTTGATGGGGTCTTTTCACACCAGGAAATTATATTCCCCACCCCATCCCCCACCACGTTTTTCTTCTTCTTTTTGAGATTGAGGATCAGAAGCACTTTTAGCAGGAGAGAAGTTTGTGGTTCTCCCACCAGAAGGAACCTGCCGCCCTGTATACTCCCAACAACAACCACAGGCCCAGGGCACCTGGCTTCCAGGCCAGACCATTTACACGCCAAGGAAGCCAAGAGAAGGGGCGGAGAGGAGAACCCACTCGCAGTCACATTGCCCAAACCTCCGCCTTCCTTGGGTGGAGACCCAGTGATTCTCCTTTGGCCCCAAGGGCAACGCACAGAGAAGGATGAAGGGCAGTAGCTGTAGCTGACCGGCTGGAAGAGGGGGCGGGGACCCGGCTTCTCCCAGGCAGGGCTGCCTCCTACTAGATGCACTCCCTCCAAGGAGAGGCACGATCCCCAATCGCTCCAGGCAGTAGCGCTGATGAAAAATCTTGGGTTGGTGTGTTGTTGATTTTCATTTTTTCCCCCCTAGATTTCACAGCTTTGCCTCCGGACCATCTGTATTAGAGACAAAATCTAACACTGCACTAAAAATAATGATTCCA
Organism: Bubalus bubalis; assembly: GCF_019923935.1. Classification (NCBI taxonomy): domain Eukaryota; kingdom Metazoa; phylum Chordata; class Mammalia; order Artiodactyla; family Bovidae; genus Bubalus; species Bubalus bubalis. Next base: position 11,868,357 of record NC_059159.1, on the reverse strand, counting down.
AACATTCTAATTGCACCTTTTGGTGACAAGGTTACTGGAACAGCACTTTACCATAAAACCCCACAGCCCGATGATAAAGCTATCCGCACTTTCATTTTTAGAAAAACAATGGGAGAAGCCCTGGAGCCCAACATCCCATCGGGGTCCTTCAAACTGACATTTTGAAAGCGCTGGGTGGGGGCAGCACTGGAGGAGCGCAGGGAGGGAGACCTTGGCCCAGGCTGGGGGGCCGAGCCAAGACGAGGAATCCTCAGAGGCCAGGGACTCGATCTCCGGTGGCTGGATCCTACTCCCATGTTAGAGCCGAACAAATAGGAAGAAGCTCGGTGCAATTTTCCTTTCAGCAGGGTAGTCAGTGGAGGGAGGGGTAGGCTGGGCTGCTGCAGCCTGGCTTATGGACCTGAGGCCGTCACGGAAATGGGAAGAAAGTCCGCCAAACTGGCCATTTTGAAATCCGCACACGAGATGCAAAAAAAAAAAAAAAAAAAAATTTAACTTAATTATACTTTTTCCTTTTTAAACTGGATCATATATAGATACAGACCAAAGCAAAGTAGTCTGAGGTATAATTCTTTTTTTTTTAATTGATGTAGCTAAATTTTAAAAAACCAATACAAGATCCTGGTTTTCAGCAATTTCAAAAGCCTTTCAGCGGCAGATGTTTCTAGCTGGACGCCCTCTAGGCCAGCCTTCCCATCACAAATGGGTTGAACATCTCCAGGCACAATAGGTCTCTCTGGTCCCCCAGGGAGGTAGAAGCAGCCTCCAGGAGCAGCAGATGTGTGGGCTCCCAGTTGCCCCCTCTGAGGGTGCCCTGGGGACCTCCAGTGAGCTCTAGAACACCCTGTATATGGGGAAGGTGAGTAGGGTCTGGGTCAAGGACACAGTCCAGGCCAGCGCCCACCTGATTTCTCCAGTCCCTCCATGGCCTACAATCCAAGAACCACGTGATCAAACTTGGAATGAGCTAGACAATGGTTCGGGTCACCCAGACCATGTTCCCACCTGGCCTGGTGGTGCCTACATCTGGATATAAGAGCAGAAAGCAGAAATGGCGGCTGACCAGGATCTGGCGAGGGTTGTGGGCTGTTGAATAGGGACAAGGGAGGCAGCAGTGACTTAAACTGATGGGGAATCCAGCTTGGCCAAGCCCCTCTCGCCCCCCCTCCCTGCCTCTGCCCCTGCCCAGCCCCCAGGAGGGCATGGCCCCAGCCTGTCTGTGTACTACCGGGACAGCCTTGGTGTCAGGGGCCCTTCTGAACCCTTGCTTCTGTTACCCTCCAGGCTAGAGGGCATGGCATATGGCATGGCGGGGGGGGGGGGGTGCATCCAGAAAGGACTAGGGACACTGTTGCACTGTCCCTAAGGCTACCACAAGCCCTCAACCACAGCCCCTCAGTGTGAGCTGAGCTGGGCAGGCAGCATCTCCAATGCAGGAGCAGGAGAGACAACCACAGGGACAGTAAGGACAGATATTTAAAATCACCGATTGCCCAGGCAAGTGCTTTTGCTCTTTTGAGTTATAAATCTATAAGAGGAAAAAAGCAAGGAAGAGGGAAGAGTGAAGCAGAGGAAAAAAGCAGCCTTGCAGAAGGCTCACACTGGAACAGGAAACGCGGGCGAAGTGCTGACTCCAGGAGAGGGCTGAGTCCAGCCCCTCCACTTCCAGCTTGCTCTAACTTTTTGAATCTCATGTGGTAAATGCTAAAAGCCCATTAGTAATTAAGCAATTTCTCGTTATTTTTTTTCTTTTTAGGAAATTTATGTTTTTCTTTCTGACTGCCCTCCCTTCTGACATTTTCCCTTCTAGCCTGACTCTGCCATCCGTTTTAATCCACACACTAATTGTAATCCCATTAAAGCAGATATAATTTTATTAGTATTCACAGTTCATCAAGCTAGCAATAATAACTGTTACTGCCAAATTAACAACAACAACAACAAAAAAAAGAGGCAAACAACATTTCTAATGTTTAGAACAAACTGTAAACAAAAGCAAGCCAACCTTCCAGGGTGACCAGCGGGTCCCCAAACGCGCAGCCACTCGGCTTCCTGCAAGCTCAGCCGGCGCTGGCCAGTGACCTCCAGGGTCTCGGCGAGGTACAGCCCCCTTTGCCACCCTCTGCCTGGCCCTGCTTCTCCTCTGACCTGGCTCGACAGTAGTATCGAAGCCACCCCAGAGGGGGACCGCTCTGGAGATCTGCGTCAGCTCTGCCAAGGAACAGCTCTCTCCCGGGAGAGGTCTGGAGTGCAGGGAGGCCCCAGCTCGCTCCTCTTGGAGCAAATCTGCGGCGAACTCGCCTGCACCGAAATCCGGCGGCGGCCCCCGCGCCGCCCCCAGCTGAGCCGGCGCCGGCGCTGCCCTCCCCGAGAGCGCAGGCCGAGAGGCTGGGCCACGATCTGGCCATGCTTTGTCCGGCTTTAGCAGGATACCAGAGGCACTTGTTAAAGCAAATGCATCCCCTGCAAACCCATTCTCGCCCTGACACTTCAAGGCTTTATATAGAAACAGGATTTGCTCGTCTTACACCAGCAGTCCCTATTAACGCTCACCCCGCGCACACACCGCCCTAATCCGAGAGGCCGCGGCACTCCCCTCCCCAAGTCACAACAGCCGTTTTTGTTCCCGCAGAAAGTGGCCTCGTTGTCCCAGCCCCGGAATGTCTTAAGGATGTGAATGCAGAATGCAGAAATGAGGTTTACGCGGAATTTAGTTCTTCGGCAGGAAGGGGTGGGGGAGGGTGCAGGAGGGGAAAGGCTTTATTTTTAGCCGGCTCCGGGGCTGCCCCTCCGAGACCCTGGGGGACCCCGGGGAAGGGCACTCTAAACCGCGATGATCGGGCTCGGGGAGCCCCCGCAGGACGCGCGGGCCGCCACCGGTGCCGGAGCAGGGAAATGAAACCGAAGGCTTCTCCGCAAACGCTCCGAGAGAGGAGGGGCAGGCTCCCATCCGACCCTCGACCGTGCCCACCTCGCGGCAGGGTCTCCTCTCCCGCGCCCGCCCGGCCGGCACTGACCTGTGTGCGAAGCCATGGGCAGCGGCGACGGGAAGTACTTTCCGGGCTGGAAGTGAGCGGGGGGCTGCGCGGCGGGCCCGGGCGGGGCGAGGCGCGCGGCGGCGGCGGCGCTGCGGTGGCCCAGGCTTCCGCGCTCCGACAGCAGATGAGGCGGCGGTGCGAAGTCGCGGCCATCCATGCCGGGCCCCGGCCCCGGCCCGCCGCCGCCTCCTCCCGGGAGCAGCACGGCCGGGGCCCGGGGGCGGCTCGGCGCGCGGGCGGCGCGCAGGCGGCGCGGAGGAGGCGGTGTCTGGGGTCACCGGCGGCGGCGGTGGGGCCGGTCAGCACGCGGGCGGACTGGGCTCCTCGGCGGGCGGCCGCGTGCCGAGCCGGCGGCCGCCGTGCGGATCCATAGTCTGCGGAGACAAGCAGAGGAGACTAGGTGACTTGGGGGTTCGGCTCGCCGGGGGGTCCCCGCCCCCGCCCGCCCGCCTGCCACCCTTCCCACCCCGCCGGCCCGAGTCCCGCCAGGCCGGGCGGCCGGGCCCCGAGCTCCCCGCGCGTCTCCCCGCTGCACGCGCGCGCGTGGGCCACCCGGGCCGCCCCGATTCCCCCCGCGCACACGCACCGTCCCGGCCACGCTCGGTCCGGAGGAGCCTGAGGGAACCCGGCCGTACCGCTCGCCGCTTCCCCTTCGCGGGTCCCTGCGGCGAGGGCGCCGCGGCGAAAGGCTGCTGGCTCCGTTGGGTGATAAAAACCCAAATCTGAGAAGCCATCACGCATACACACACACACACACACACACACGCACACACGCACACCCTCTCCCCTCCCCCGCTGCCCAAAGGTGTCTCTGAGGAAAGGCCTGGGGTCCACGCTAGCTTTTTTCCCCTCTCTCCATTCCGAGGTCCAGCTTTTACTGCATTCTGCTTAACCGAATAACCATGCTAATTAAGCGAGTAATTTTATTGATTGTAACTCAAGAGGTTTTTTTTTTTTATAACCTTCCTTTTCTCCCCTCTCCCATCCCCCCCATGCGTCTTTTGGTCCATTCTTTTGAACCCGCCGCTCCTCTCCCCACCCCTGCCCCGCCACAGCCCTAAAAGGACCAAGCCCCCATCCCGCAATGCCGAGCTTGGACCCCGGGCCAGCTCCCCGAGCCCCAGGGGCTCTACGTCCGCGGGCGGCGTCACCTGGGCCGCCACGCCGCAGTGCCCGGCCGGACGGCCGGGAGCCGGGAGCTTCCTAGCGAGGCTCAAACAATCTCCCCTCCCCCCGGTGAAATTCGCCCAGGATCTTCCTCTGCGGATTGGGGGTTTGGTGAGGGCCTCTTTGAGAATCAGAAATTGTTCTTCCTCAACGCCCCAAATCGGCCACGGAATTTCTCCCTTCGGCGCCTGCCCCGGCTCGCTCGCTGAGCCAAGGCCGTTCTCCGCACGGCCCGGGGACGTGGGGTTTGCGACGCCGGGCTCCGCCGTAGGGCCGCGGACAACTGGCCCGGCCCAGGGCAACCTTCGCCAATGCCCAGGTCTCAGCGGACCCCTGGCCTCCGTCGTCCACCTCCACCTCTCGGCTGAGCCACTTGTAATGTCCCCCACCTCCCTTCTCTTCCACCCCGACGCGGAGAGTCCACTCGGAGGCGAAATTGGGGACAATTTCAGACGCTGAGTGTGAAACGACGAAGCAAGCAACATAAACTGAACAGCTGTGCGCCCGCGTGGACCTCTTGCATTTTGCACATTTCTCATTTCCTCAATCTGCATTGTTTTAACGTTTCATACCACTTCGAACAAAAGGGAGATGAGATGGGCAGGCTCAATATTCTTAACAGTGAACTTTGCAGAAAGTCTTCGCATTTTTTTTTAGTCGTCCCACCGTGACAACAAAGCGATTAAGATGTTTTCCATTTTGTGAATACCATTTTAAATTACTATATTTAATGCTACAGGTTCTACACGTCTTATTTGCAGACTGTTTTGTGTTTGATTTAATCTATAACCGAAAACATAATGTATTAAGCGAATACATATTTGCTCAGCTGATAAGCTTTTTAATATTTATTCGGAAAGCTTTTGCATTGTAAATAAACGGGACCTACACAAAGACTTCTCTTTGTCTCTCAACTTCCTACAAAGGGGTTTTGGGCTTCCTCCCCTCTAGGGATCGTCAGCTCTCTACCCCGGTCTAACAAATCACTCGACTCGCCGCCGCTCGGGCCTACTGAGCGAACGCCTGGCCTCAGGACCGGGAGAGCGCCGGGCGAGGGGGCTGCCCGCGCTGGGGTCAGGGGAGGGAGGGGCTGCCCGCGCGGGGCTTAGGGCCTCCGGGCAGCAGCGAGCTGCGAGCCGGGGGGCACGGGGCGGGACAAAGGGAAAGAAGGAGGGGAGGGAGGTCGAGAACCTGCGGCTTCAAAGGCGCCGAAGGCCCGCGGCTGCGCGCAAGGGGGGTGGGGGGCTTCCCAGCGGCCTCCGGGGAACCGCGTATACTTTGGTTTTGTTTTGTGGGGTTTTTTTCCAATAAGAAATTCCAAAATTGTCGAGAAAGGGAGTTGCTCTCGATTCTCGGGACGCGGGCTTGGCTACCAGCAACAGCTTTAATCTTCACCTTCTGTGGGCCGGACCGATCCTTCCCCATCAGCCCGCCAGACTTTTTACTCGGAAGGGGATGGGTTGTTGTCGCCCCTCCGTGCCGCGGAGATTCTCACCAGGTCAGAGGGGCTTTCCTTTGTGTTCTTTGCTCCGGGGAAGAGGCCGCGCCGCGCCTCCCAGTCCGCCAGAGAGCGGCTCCCGGGGGCCTGCGGAGCACAAGCCCGGCAGAGAGGGGCGGCGACGCGCGGCCTCCGCCGCCGCCTGGGCCCGGAGTCTCGGATCCCAGGCGCCGCCATCCGCGAATCCCAGGGCTCCGAACGTCCTCCCCCCAGCGCCAAGAGAGACCGCAGCTCGCGTAGGGCCAGACTCGGAAAGGACACCGAGCGAAAGCGGTGGCGTGCCGGGCGATCCCCGCGCCGGCTGGAAAATCGCTGACAAGGGTATATTGCAGAGTCGAACCTCGAAACGCCGGGTCCTCCCCAGGACTCCGCGGCGCGATCCCAGGAGTCGCCCGTCTCTCTGCTCGTGGCTCGAGCGCTCCAGGATTGTGGGAGCGGCTCCTTCGGTTTTGCTTCGGTTTTAAACACCGAAAACCCTCCCTTTGCTTCGGCCACCCGCATCCTCCGGCGCCGTCTCCCGGTGCGCTGGCGCTGTGGGGCCCGCAGGCTGGGCTGGGGCCCGCGCACACCCTGCGCAGCTCGGGCGCCGCCGTAGAACCCGCTCCCTGCGAAACGGTCGCGCCCGACACCCACCCTACCCCCGCCAGGAGAGGCCCGAGGCCCGTGGCCTCTCCGGGCCCCCGCACCCCAAGGCGCACCCACCCGCAGATGCCGCCTCAGGGGTGGTGGTCTGAGCCCTGCACGCCACCCGGAATGCGGTCGGTGAGAAAGCCACTTTGCGCTGGCCTCGCTTGGCCCCCTCCGCCACCCTCAGCCGCCCCGGAAATTTTTTTCTGAAATGTCCTGAAATGAATTAGGCTCTAGAAAGCGAACCCCCACGAACCTCGCCGTTACCCCTCTCCGCCCGATCCCTCGCCCCGCACGCCGCTGGCGGCCGGCAAGACCCTTTGGTAGGTGGCTCGGCCGCCTCGGCCAGCGCGAGCCAGCCGGTTCCCGGCGCCGTGGAGCAACCGGGCGGGGCTGACCCAAGGCTGCTCGGGGGAGGGGAGCAGCGTGGGGGGGGGGGGTGCAAACAATTGGGGTTCATTCGTGGTGCCGCCAAAGCCGGGAGCGCGTTGGCTGCGTCGGGGACCTCGCCGACTGTCTAGCCGGAGCGGCCCGCGCGGCTTTCGCCGGACGCAGCCTGGCGGTCCCTGTCCTGTCGCGATTATTTATTTTTAATACTGGGTGTCGATCGACACAACAAGCGCTCAGAGCAAAGCAAGGACGCATTACGGGGGGAATTTTAAACCGATCGATAAGATTTTTCAGAGGGGAAAAAAAATCGCTCTTACATATAGTCCATTAAAAAAAAAAAGCCTGTTCGACATTATAACGGATTTTTAAAAAGGGAAGATATATACTTCTTAACATCGCAACCCTGAATTTCTCTTACTAAAAAAAAAATTGTAAATCCCCAAAGCCAAAATAAAAATAAAATAATAATAAAAATACAAAAACAAAAAAAAATGAAAGCAATTTCAGTTACTTACTGGAGGTTGTTTCCTGGATACAATTGAATGCAATACAATTAAACCAGTAAATGTGACTTTGTTTTGTATTCCTATTGGTATTTTCAATGTGCTGACTGTTGCACTGTAAATGCACCGCTTCCACAACAACGACTCTAGCGAGCCCATCCAGAGCGGCTCTCAAACCTGCAGCCCGGCGCGGCGAGCCACGGGCCCTGCATACTAATAAGCTCGTGCCACTCAGCCCGGAGCAGCCGGTGCGCTGATTGGCCGCGCGGCCCTCCGCGGCCGGGAGCTCGTGCCACTCATTCGGCGTAAACAGGCCTCCCAATAGGCTGGCGCCGGGCCAGGGAGCTGCCAATCAGGGAGCAGCAGGGCTACTACCAAGCCCGATGGCGCCTAATTCAAGCCCGGCGACTGCGCAGCTCCTTTGCGCAGATCGTTGCTGCTGAATGGGAATGTGTTGGCGCAGGGCGGGAGAGGGAGCAGGGGCGAGTGGGAGCGTTTATCCACGCCGAGGGGAAGGCTTTTGCTTTTTTTTTTTTTTAATTTAACCCAGCAGGTCTAACGTTTGGCGTCCGGTGCACAGAGGCCAGATGATACAGCAACACGCGTTGAAGCAGATGCTTTTTAAAATACTTGGGATGTCTGGCAGGTGGCTAAACCCCGCACAGGTAGGCCTGAGATCCAAGCATAGAGGCCTCCTCGGGTTGCCTGGCCCTACTACCACTTCGAGGCCTCCACCTGCTCTGACCAAGCTCAGGAATGCCTGCACTCTCGAAGTCTGGGTACCACGGACTCTTGAGTCACCGGCCTTGTCCTCTCCTCCTCTTGCCCCAGGGATCAGAATCTGGGGAGAAGTTCTTGTGTCTCTGGCCACGTATGTGCGGTCCCTCAGTTTTTATTCCCCTTGGCTATATTTTTGCAACGGAGCACTGATGAAAATGAAAATCGGGGATTTAATGCCATGACAAAGATTGCCCTTTCTTCATCTGCAACTAGATTTTAAAAATATGTTCACCTTGATACCCACAGTGTGAAAACCATGCACAGTATTTTTCGATGTCGCTCTCCTGCATATCTGCTAAATTCTTGCCCTAAATAAAAAAGCCACTAAACAAATATCTTCATCGTAATCAGATGCAAACTACTTTTTAGGTTATTCTCCAAATATTTCTGTTAGAGTTTGGTTTCCCAACGATCCTATTTATGCTCGGGAGTCAAGTCTATGTCTTAGTGGCGATGGATACATTATTTTTACTCCTCCAGGTGCAGCTCTGCTTCCCCCTCAGGGGGGACAAAAATGTATTTAAACTAGATGCCAACCACCTCGGGCACGCGCGGTAGAAATTATCCACCGGCTCATTCCGGTAGAGACCGCCGCTGCCGTCGCCGCTGCTAAGTCACTTCAGTCGTGTCCGACTGTGTGCGACCCCATAGACGGCAGCCCACCAGGCTCCTCTTCCTGGGATTCTCCAGGCAAGAATACTGGAGTGGGTTGCCATTTCCTTCTCCAATGCATGCATGTCATGCTAAGTCGCTTCAGTCGTGTCCGACTCTGTGCGACCCTATGGACACAGCCCACCAGGCTCCTCCGTCCACAGGATTCTCTAGGCAAGAATACTGGAGTGGGTTGCCATTTCCTTCTCCACCGGTAGGGACAGGAACGGGTTAAGCCAGAGGCCTTCTGTTGTCACCTTTCTTTCCCCGCCCCCCCCCCGCCCGCTCCCTGGGGACCGCCAGGATTGGCTGGCACTCGGCCAGCAGGCTGTCAATCACCGAGTGTAAACAAGGCGCTGATTGGCTGTAGTCCAGTCCGCACAGGGCCTCCTGAAAAAAGCAATTACTGGCTCCGCGGTTTCAAGGCGGCCCCAGGCCGCTTGATGAAAGGAGATAAGCTAGGGACCGTTTCCAGGACCCCCGCGGGCCGACCCTGGCAGCCTTGGAGCCGAGGTGCGGCGTAGAGCCTGCGGATCAAAGGAATCCAGAGAGAAAGGGGAAGCCGGGCGCGCGGCTCAGGCCGGCCTTCCCCCGCGGGCATCTCTGACCTGGGTAGGGGCTTGGGCCGCGGGCGGGGCTCGGAACTGGGAGCCCGCTTTGGGCAGCGCGGCCGGGCAGCTCCGGAGAGTCCGGGGCTGGCAGGTAAGCGCCCAGCTCCGCGGCCCGGGCCTAGGACGCAGGACTCGGCCGGCGCGGTCCTGAGTCCCGGCTCCAGCGACACCCCTGCCAGGTGACGAGGACCCCTGTCCCCCACGGCCTGAGCCCCTCCCTGGCCAGTCCTAAAGCCCGTGCCTTCGGAAGCCACCGGGGTGGCGCGCGTCTGCAGCGGGAGAGGAGGCGGCATGTATAAATCCATAAAGCGCTCGGAGATCCGATTAGCGCACGGCTATTCATTAGGCCGGGGGCGATTGAATTAGGTCCCGGGTGCGGGCCCGAGGAGGGGGAGGTGCCGGCGCGGGTTGGGCGCAGCCGCCAATGCGGGGCGTGGGGGGGGGAGGGGGGGCGGAGGGGAACGGTTCTGGCGCAGACCTCCGGGCTTGGGCCGTGGCTTCCGGAGGAAGAAGTCAAAGCATCGGCTCCGGAGCGAGTTGAGGGGACGGGTTCCTCCAAGTCCTGCCCCAGCGGGTGCTTGCGGGGGCGGCCGGCTTCCTATTCACACCGTGCAAAGCCAGCCTGAGCCCGGCCCGGCTGCAGAGAAATCGCGTCCTCGGAAGGGTGGGCGGGCGAGAGGGGCGGCCATGGCTCCCGGATCCAGCGCAGGGCCAGGAGCAGCCGGAGGTAGGGCTGGGAGCGGCTAGCTGTGCAGTCCCGGTCCCAGAGCACAGCGGCCTCGCACCGCCTCCTCGGAACCGGTGACCTGGCACGCTGAGACTGCCTGTTCCGCACGCCCAGGGGTCCCGCCAGCTTCCCGCAGCCCTCGGAGTCCTGACCCCCAGCAGGGTGCTCCTTGCCTCCGGACGTTTGGAATCTGGGTTCCGGATTACTGTCTCTGATGAGTTTGTTTTCTGGCGCAGAAACTTTTTCTTATAACTGAAGTTTTTAAGCTCCACTTGAAATTTTTAAAAATGAGAAAAAAGTGTATGAGAGAAAAATCCTCCACCCAAGAGAAAGAATACCTTGCCTACCCTCAGTGTCCCTGTAGTTGCGCCTAGCTCCCTGAGCGCCCGCCAGCGGGGGCCCCCGGGGTGCGCTGGAGTCGGAAAGGGGCTCAGCCTTGGACCACCACGTGGGGGAAGGGCCTCCAGGCCCCCACTCTCCGTCCGAGAGTGTGAAGAGGGGCTCCCAAACCCCCATCCCCCACGGGCAAAATATTGTCTGAGGGTCCTGGAGCCTGGCTGATGGGCCCCACCCTAGGCATAATCCAAGATGTGCAGGCTGCCAGCGAGATGGAAGGACAGAGGATGGCACGGCTCGGGTCCTCCCCGCCCTCGGGAAGGCTGGCTCATATCCTTCCAGCTCGCCATCGCCAAATTCCTAATTCAGTGGGAGAGAACTGGCTTTCAGAAAACCCACTGCTGTCCCCTGCCCCTCCCGGCCCATCGGGAGAGAGAGGCTGCCTGCCTGGGGGAGGCGAAGCACAGCCCCATGTCCGCTTGGCTTCCTCCCCTCTCCTCCTCTCCCTAGCATCACTTGAAAACAAATCTAGTGGGTTTTTTTTTTTTTTCTTAATACTGTTTCAAAACAGTTGTTACAGCAAATAGCTGCAGACGGGCCTGCTGGATGCGGCAGGGGCTGGCAGCTGCCCAGCGCGGGCGCCTGGCCGCTCAGCAGCTCCCGCAGTACCAAAATAAGCTCCCCGTGTTCCCCTTCAGAAGACGCGGCCTACCGAGGCTCCGGCCGGCCGGGGCATGTTTGGCTGGGCGCACTATCAGCTCAGAGGAAACCTCCCTGGTTTCCTTTTTTATTCTGCCTGCTGTCCAGAGCTAACAAATGTTTTTAATTTTAGAGGAACATGGTGTAGGGATCTGCAGACCAGCTTTCCACTGGGGAGGACGAGAGAGCCAGGGAGTGGGTGGGGAAGGAGAAAGGAGAGGGGATAGAAATGTGAGATCAGGGTTGAGCTGGGTGTCCAGGTCTCTGCAGTCGCCCACAGTTTCACAAATGAATGGGCTCCCAGTCAGGCGAGGCCCACACACCCTGCCCAGCCCACATGCCCTGCCCCAGCCTGGAACACTACCCAGGGGTGTCCTTGAACCCCCAGCTTGCTTCCTCCCTGGCAGGTACCCAAGCTTGCCCTATGGCCCCATGCAGCCAGCTGTGCCCTGACACCTGGGCATGCACCCTTGCACATCACCCATCCACACACATGTATGTGTGCACACATGTAACACAAACACATCACGGGCACACACTTGAGCATTATACAGCACATCACACACCGATACGTTCACAGCACACACTGGCACCAGTGCTCTGGAGAACCTGCTTTCCCTCACACAGCCTGGGGGCCCCCTGTCACCCCAGAACCTAGCCCAGCTGTGGGGCCCCTCCCGGCACTTGCCCCCACTTCCCCTGAGAGCAGCTGCAAATCCAGGGCTCCTCGCTCCCCAAAGACCGCCATCCAGCTCTGTCTGAAATCATGAAATAAATAATCATTTTTTTAACGCAAGGGGGTGGAGGTGTTGGGTGAGTTACATAAAATTGTGAATTAGTCTCTGCTCCAAATAAACGCCTGCTTGGGCCGGAGAGCGGCAGAGCTGCGCGCTGGGTAATTGTGTGTCGGGTGTTTCTCCATTGTTCCCTGTGCCATTAGTCAAAGGGCAAATTAGAAACAATTTTATTGACTCTTAATTTTTCCTACCAGAGGCACAGGGGGCCAGGTCCAGAGGCTGGGCTCATGGACAGACAGGCCTGTCCGGAGGGGTGCTGGGGTCACTGATTTGCACTTGCCCAACCTGCAGTAGGAGAAACTGGGGGCCCCGGGTGTGGTTCACAGCAACCACCCCCCCACCCGCCCTCAGCTGGAGGGCAGCGTTACCCCATCTCAGCCCAGAATCTAATGCAGGGGTCAGAGGTTTGCACTCTTCCTCTCAAGTAAGTGGGGTAGGAAAAAAAAAAAAAACAACCACATTCCCAGAGATGCCTGGATTGGAGGAACTCAGCCTCCGCACCCCTCCAGTCCCAGGAAGCAGGGTTAGGCCCCACCCCATCCCCTGAATGAGATCTTCTGCCACAGATGTGGTTCTTTTCACCAGGCCCTTTGGCTGGTGGACTGAAGGGGGCAGGGGTATGGGGGGAAGGTTCTAGGGCACCAGCCCAGCCCAGGATTCAGAAGCCCCGGGGCCCCACCCTGGCTCCACTCACTAGGCAGCCATCAGAGCAGCCTGTACCCCTACCTGCCCAGGTGCCTTCAGCTTTGGCTGTGAGTGGAGTTGAGAAGTCCCTACTCCATCCCCAAGGGTCCTCCCCAAGGTGCTGCACAGGGAATTTGTGCCTAGACTGGGAGTGGCCTTCTTTTTGGCCATCTTCTGTCTTTAGGGGCTTAAGCTTTGTTGGAGTTGGCCTATTTTGGAGGAGAAAGGAATACGAAGATCTCCCAGACTGCCCTCCCACTACCAAGGGGAGGGGGCTGCCCCCACCAAAAACAAAATCTCCAGTCACAGCCCCTTCATTATCTAGCAGGGCCTGCGGGGGCCCAGAGGGCCAGGTAGCAGGGGAGAAGGCCACTCTGAGGCCGAGGGTCAAGGGGAAGGAGCCGACAGAGGATGAAGAGTTGTCAGGAGCCAGGCCAGGAGGGAGAGTCCTCTGGTCATGCCTCCCATGAGGCCTTCCTCCAGCATCTCCTGAGCCCTCTGTGCTACCTTGAATCCTTTCTAGAGGTCCCAGCTCCCGCTTGAGCAAAGGGCCTGCATGCTGAGGCCTGAGCCCTGCTCAGTTGGAGCCCCTGGAATGTCAGGGAGGCACAGCTGGTCTCTGCAGACCACAGACAGGCTCCAAGACAGACTTGGGGATGTGGCTGGAAGTTTTAAAAGGCAACAAGAGCAGCAGGGGAGCCAGACTTTGAAGTCAGATGAACAGCTTTCCTGGGACCCCTCCCTTTTTTGGGGGGTGGGGGGAGGTGTAATTCTGTTGCTGGTTTGTCCAACCAGGTCAGGAGGCTGCCCAGCCCCCTCCGCTCCGGAAAGGTGCTTGTTAAACACAGTCGTAATTTGTGGCTAAATATAAGCCAGTGTGTTCACACGGAAAGTATAATCCAGGGTGCTGGTTGTGTGAGGTTATCAACCAGGAGGCCCATCTGGGTTAAATTGAAGTGATTTTCATAAACGAGTAGGAGCATCCTATTGCCAGGCTCCTCCCTGACTTTTTATTAGTGACTGCATGATTATTGTTTGTGTTAAAGGGAATAATAGGAGTGGGGGACTCCTGGGACCCCAGGGGAAGGGGAAGAGGGGAGCCTCCCCACTCTGCTCTGTCCTGCCCCTCCAGTCTCGGCCACTTTCTCATCTAGGCTGAAGGAAGGCAGGGGACCCTCCAGGGAGTCTTGAATCAGTAGTGCTAAGCTGTCCTCCCCAAATACAGCCCTGCTCTTGCCCCACAGGAAGTCTGGGAGTGATTGGGAGAGTGGGAAGCAGGTTCTCTGGGGAGAACTCTGCTCCCCCTGTAAAGCTGAAATTAGAGGGGGGGATGCACTGGGGTGTCTTCTTGCAGGAGGATGACCCAAATTGGGCCCTCTGTTTTCCTGCTTATCAGGAAGGACACTACTGAGAGCCCAGGCTTGGCCTGCACAAATAGGTGTGGGAGATTTAGTGGGGCCCTAATGAAGGGTGGGTTACTGGCTACTTGGTGCTTCCAAGCACACCCCCCAACCAGGGCCTGACTGCCACCCTTCCTGGAAGGACACCTGCCTCCTTCCAGACGGGACCTCACAGCCCAGCCACAGGAAGTGCCGAGTAAGCAGTTGCTGCCCTAGCCGGTCTGCTCCTTTGCAGCAGTGTTTGGGTGTGTTTACACGTGTCGCTGTCAAGGTAGTCTGGACAGGGCCTCCAGGGCTGGACTTCCCGGGTCTGGTCTCACACTAGCGGGAGAGCCCTGGGAAAGGGGCGCAGGCTGGGTGTCAGGGTCTCCTCTGATGAAATCCAGCTGGCCCAGGCAGAGCCAGAGTGGTCCAGCCAGGCCAGGAGGAGAACCGAAAGACAGGGACTGGGACTGGCAACCCTGGATCCACAGGGCCACAGCTGTCAGCAAACCCCCCCCCCCCCACCCCGGCCACTCCTCCACCACACACGTTCAGCAAATTCCTCTGGGCATCAATTTCAGAGCCCAGGCAGCAGGAACAGCACCTGCCCCTTCCCACCGTGCCCATGATGGGCAGGAACCTCGAAGCCAGCTTCCCCACTGGATTTCTTCCAATTCCCAGACCTAGAAAAGCCCCAGACCCTGCCAGACATCCCCCTCCCGATTCTGCCCCAGCAGAGGGCTCCAGAGGGTAAGGGGCTACCCTTTCAGACTTGTTTCTGATCACAAAACAAACAGAGGCCTGGGCAGTTCTGGTCTCTGGGACCACACATCCCACCATCCTATTCTCTTCCTGCTCTCAAGCTGGGCCTGCCAAGCTCCCCACTCACACACCAGCCCAGCAATCTGGGCCCCCACCCCCACAAACCCCCTCCTGCCCTTGGGCAGGGCCACAACCCCATCCTGTCCTCTGGACTTCTTCCTGTGTCTGATGGCCAAGGGTGGGGAGGGGGCGGTCCCTCCCCAGGCTGCCTTTGGGAAGAACCCAAGGCTGGGCATGAGGCCTGGGAAAGCTACAGACACATCTTTTCCTCCTCTCTCTTATTTCTGGGGAGGGTGGGTGTTGAGTCCTTGGCCTGGTTACCTGCCGCATATACAGACCAAAAATAAATTATTCCCATCAAAATTCCCACAGAGCAGCTAAGGCCTGCAGCAAAGCACTCTCCTCCCAGTCCTCAAAGGCAGGTAGCTGGGCTTGGCTACACCACCACCCATCAGGCCTGGTCTAAGCACAGCCACCGCCTCTTTTGTTAACAGGACAGTCACACCATTTAATTAAAAATCATTCAATAGGTCTGTTTTCTTCTGACCTGCACAAATACATATTCCACCTCAATTCATGACTCAACAATACCCGCTACAGGCGGTAATGGGAGGAAGCAGGAAAGTTTCCCAAAGGATGACTCCCCAGAAAACTCCGTTTCAACGACGCTAGCCCGGACAGTCAGAGGAGCCTGCCTGGGGTCAGCGCCACGCCGGGCCCTGAGCCGCCTGCCCCCGCCAGCCACTTCCGCTGGAGCCTTTTTTGAGCACATTGCACCAGGACTGGATCTCTGGTAGGCTCTGGGCCGAGGTTCCTTTCAATAAGCAAACCTCGAGCCTGGCCGGCCGATTTCTACTCTGGCGGGTGGAAGCGCAGACGCAAAGAGAGGTTTTTCTTTCCACCGGAATTTGATTTTGTTTGGTTTGCATTTGTATTTTTTTACTAGCAGGAATTTTCGATGTAAAAACCCTCCTGAGGCGGGTGGGGAAAAATCAAAGTCCCTACATCCCAGCCAGAAACAAAAGCCCTTTGGAAACGGCGCCGCAGGGCGGGCGGAGCCGGGCGCCCGGGTCCCGCGTCGGGAGAAGCGGCGCGCAGCACCTACCGCTCGGCGGCTCCAAGGCGACTCCGGCTCCGGTCCGGGCGGCCGGTGTCCGACCTGCTCGCCGGAGTGCGCCGGGTCCCTAGAACGCGGAGGCGGCCGGAGGCCCCATAATCGCAATTTATGGCCTGGGTGACGTGCTTCCCTCTCCCACAATGGGGCCGGGTGACATTAAACAGAAAATTGATGAGAGCGGAGCGAAATCTAATCTGTTCCCCCCCCACCCCCAACCCCAGGCCGACTCTCCGCGCCTTCGGGGAGGGGCTGGGGGACACGAGGCAGAGTGGTCGTTAGTTGGTGCGCTCGTGAGCCCCGCGCCAATGCTTCCTCCCGAATTCGGGCTCCCAGCCGGCGCGCGGGAGGAGGGAGCACGACCCTCGCCCGGATCCCCATCCCTTGCGGCCCGCCGCCTCTCCGCTGGGCTTCGGGCTGAATCTGCTCTCCTTTCCATTCGCACCGGGAGGAGCGGGGAGACAAGCATCTCTCCCTTTTCCTCGAAGGGCCCCCGGCCCGGGTAGGGGTCTCCAAGCGCCTCCGGCCCTTCGTCCGCTACCCAACCTTCAGCCCCCTCCATGAGCACCCCCCTCAGCTTCCAGAGCGGAGTTCCCCGCCCCCACCAAGACGAGCCGGCGCCAGGAGAGGAGGGGAGGACCCGGGCCACCCAGCCCCCACCGCAAGCAAGTGGGGAAAAGAGGGCAAGTGACCACGCAGGGCGCGCCTGGGGCCTCTGGCCCGGAGCACCCGCGCTCCTCCACCCGCGGCACGGCTCCCCTGGGGCGCGCCGGGCGCCTCCTGGCACCGACCCCGCCGTGCCGCGTCCTTAAAGGCGCCGGCGGCCCTGCCGGCCTTTGTCCCTTTGGCTGGGAAGGTCACGCCAGGGACTCTGGGCAGCCTCATGGGCCCCTCGAAGCGCTAGCCCTTCCTCCACTCTGTCCTCCAAAATTTACACTAGGGCACTCCCCGCCTTGCCTGCTGGCCCGGAGGAGGTCCCCTCTTAGCAACCACCTGGCCACGTGCTGCCTGTGACCTCCAGACTTGCACAAGATACATTGTCCTGCTGGAGCACACAGCTGGGGCCAAGGATCCACTTTTTAACAAGAGGAGGTTGAGGGGAGTGCTTCTCAGAGAGAGAATGAATGAGGGAGCCCCAGTGGGGCCACAGCGGGAAAGAAGCGCTAATGCTGGCAAGAGAGAACACAACCTCACCGACCAAGGAGGCAGGCTGGCTGCCCTGAGCACTGCCTAGTAAGGGGCAGCCCCGGGGGGATGGACAGAGTCCTGGTTGGGGGTCCAGATTGGGATCCAGAGGGTAAGGCTTTGGATGAATGCACCCACAGATGGTTGCCACCAGGGCCCCATTCTCCGTGGAAAGCCCCCTCTCCAGGCTCTGCCAGCCCATCCTGTTTGAGTCACTGGGCTGAAGGCTCTGTGAAGCAGGTCCCCAAGCATTGGTCAACCCCTCTGGCCTAGATGACAACTTGTGCACCTGGGTGCCAGATGGCATCCTTAACGCTCAATCTCTGGACAGACTGGGAAGCAGATGTCATGATGATCATGCCCATTTTAGAGATGGGTAAAGCCCCGGAGACAGTGAATAACTCTATGTTCTCCCCCGAGGGCTAAGTACCTGGGCCCCAGGTTCTTCTGCAAAGCCAAGACATGGATTGGCTGCTCTTTGGTCCCCAACAGCCCCAGGGCTCATGGGGGCAGACTTGTATCCTAACTTCCACGTGCCTCCTACCCTTGGAGATGTGCTGTGCTTAGTCACTCAGTTGTGTCTGACTCTTTGCAACCCCAGGGACTTTAGCCCGCCAGGCTCCTCTGTACATGGGGATTCTCCAGGCAAGAATACTGGAGTGGGTTGCCATTTTCTTCTCCAGGGGAATCTTCCCAACCCAGGGATCAAACCCAGGTCTCCCGCATTGCAAGCAGATTCCTTTCCGTCTGAGCCACCAGGGAAGCCCACCCTTGTAGATGGAGAACAGAAAAAGGTGGGCCTCGTGACCATAGTTGGGTGCTTTGGATCACAGCACCCACAGAAGGATGCCACCAGGGCCCCATTCTCCCTGGAAAGCCCCCTCTCCAGGCTCTGCCAGCCCAGCCTGTTTGAGTCACTGGGCTGAAGGCACTGCGAAGCAGGTCCCTATTCCTGCAGCTGGGAAGAACTGCTGATATATGACAAGAATCTGGAAGCCAGATTCCAGAAGGTCACATTGGACTGAAACCAACAAGATTACATTTAACAGGCTGGATGTGAACGTCCACTTTTAGGTTCAAAAATCAGTTGTAAAAAGGCAGGCAGCTTCCCACTGAAGACGTGATGAGCGACCTGCAGCTGTCTGTACCATTCAGGCAGAACGGGCTCCCCAACGCAGGCCCCTTATGAATTTCCCAGAGCCCCAGCAGCTGAGCCTGCAGCCTCTGGGGCCCTCCCGGGATGTCAGGCTCACTGGGGAGGGGATGCAGCTGGGGACAGCAGAGAATGGGGTTCTTGTGCTGCTATCATCAAACCCGGGGCTGGATGAACACAGCTTTGTCTGCACCCACACTCCCGTGGTGACCACGGGACTAGATATCAGCGCCTGGGGCTGGGGGCGCTTCAGAACTAGAGTGGCTGCTTTTTGGCCTCTGTTAACCCTTGAGTGAGTGTTGGATGCACAGTCTTTCCCCAGCTCTGTGCCTTGGGTTCAGGGGGGCAAGCAGAGCAAGGGTTAAAAATCCGTGTCAAGTCCCAAGGTTCAAAACAGCATGTTGTTAAACTCAATGTTTTCCATATTTAAAAAGCAGCAGCCTTTGGGGGAGATGCTTTCCTCGTGGCTCAGATGGTAGAGAATCTGCCTGCAATGCAGGAGACCTGGGTTTGATCCCTGAGTTGGATCGAACAGAGAAAGAAACAGCTACCCACTCCCATATTCTGGCCATGGACAGAGGAGCCTGGCAGGCTACAGTCCATGGGGTTTCAAACGTCAGACATGACTGAGAGACTTTGACTTTCTTTTTCTTGGGGGAGATGAGAGGGTGGTCCTGAGTAAGGTAGGGGGAAGGCTGAGCAGCCTTCCCCACAGAATACCCTCCCACACCAGGTCCAGCTGGGAATAGGGGCCACTCATGGCAGCACCCCAGTCCTGGCCTGGCACTAATGTGCTTTGCTTCTGCTGAGTGCTTGGTCATCCAGAGGCAGGTGCCCCATGCTAGGCATCCATTGGGCAGGCCTGGATCTCAGCCCCAGTGGGAAGAGCAGGGAGACCCACCTACAGGGGGGACAATTGCTGGAGCGCCTCCTCCCCCCGCCCCGAGCTGGAAGACGGTGCAGTGACTCCAGAGCAAGTGAACCTGTGGGTCAGGAGGGGTTTCCAGGCGGCAGGACAGGCGGGGGTGGGGTGGGGCGGGCACCCTGAGGGCTATTTGTGGGCCTAATGGCTTGAATTCACTGTAGTGGGTCTGGGTTAGGAAGTGAGTAAGCATTGTTCCCTCTCAGTGAACAGAGGGGGTGACAGTGGGGCCCAGAGCCACTCTGGTAGGGAGATCTGGGGCGCCTGCTCCCCTGCTGGCTGTTCTGTGAGCCTGCCTAGCTCATTGATCATGGTTCTCCTGAGACCCCAGCTTCACCTCACAGACTCCATGAGGGGTCATAGGCCCTGGGGTGCCTCGGTTAGCTCCACCCCCTCCCCCAGGCCCTATAGAGGCCACCAGCTGGACTCAGGGCAGGTGCCATCTGCTCCGGCTCTTGTCCCTTAGTCCACAGCACCCAGGGGAAACCCAGACCAGCTCCCAGAAGTCCTTCCCACTCCACCAAAGCTGGGGTGTGGCTGGTGACTGAGCACATTTATCCTGGACCCCCACAGAACAGCGAGCCCTTGGTGGCCAGGCCCCTGCACACCAGAGGCCCATACTCTGAATGTGCCATGCTAAGACCAAGGGCTCCGGATGCCCTGTGACAGTGTCTCTGTGGGGCCTGGTCTCCTAGGCTGAGGCCTGGCTCCCCCACAGGTTCAGGGGCTGCTGGAAAGGCTCACCCAGGGGTCAGGGTCCACTGCTGAGAGACATGCAGAGTTCAGTGCCCCCCAGACATCTGTTTGGGTTGGTTGCTGACCCCCAGCCCCACCCAGATGGCTGGGGGGCGCTGCAGCCCCGACTCCCTCACTCCTGCTCCTAGTCACACAGGCAGGAAGGAAGGAGGGGAGCCAGGACTCAGACCCAGGTCGTCCACACCAGCCTATCCTAAGTCTGCCACACACCCAGGTCCTCAAACCTTGAGAAATGCAGGATTTGGGTTCTGGTGGACGAGATTCAGAGGGAGCTGCTACTGGCCTCTGACTCAGGACAACCAGGGTAGACAGACATCCACATGGCCAAGAAGAACTCTGAGAAGTCTTGTGGGGGCTGTCCCCCTTCTTTGCTGACTGAACCCAGCCCTCAGATGCGGAAAAGGTGGGTCAAGGAGCCTCTCACCTTCCATCTACCTTGCCTCCAGGTGTCCTCGGCCTTCCTCACCTGGGAAAGTCTCTAGTGGGGAGGCCAAGGCTGAGTGATGGGGTCCCTGGGGAATGGACTGAGCCAGAGGCAAGAACTCCTGGGAGAGAATAGGAGTGGGATCCCATCCTAGGGTGGGGGGCAGGCAGCTGCCACACTTGGCAGGCCAGACCCAGCCCAGTTCCTGCTTCTTTCTCCTATTGGGTGATTTGCATTACTAATGAACCCGAGGTCCTGCGTTCAAAGGTTTGAATGGCATATCAGTGGCCAAAAGGCCGATGGCTCCCCAACCTTGTCTGCTTCATCCTGCTTCATGCTTCATCGCTGCCCAAGGAGAGAGGCTGTCCCAGACCCCAGTCAACTCTGCCCTCCTCTGCAGTCCAAGAGGGCCCACGGAGACAGGACTGCGGGAGGCACCAATCCTCCTGTCCACTCTGGGCGAAGGCCGGGCAGAGGGGAGCACACACTGTCGAGGAGCGTCCACCAGCCGGTCAGGGAGGATGAGGGTCCCAGAGCTGCTCCGAGGAGGAGAGGGGCTCTGAGTTGTGGTGAGGCCTGGGTTGGGGGCAGTTCATAGGGGGTTCAGGCAGCAGTTGATTTTCTCCCTGGAGAAAGGCTGTTCTTTGGTCTAATCACCTCCTCATCCTGTCATCCTGCTGCTTGTCTCCTCCCTGCCACACCTTCTAGATCTGTGCCATTCAACAGAAATACTATGTGACCCACACCTAGGGAATGGGAGCATTTCCAATGGTCACAGGCCTCCATCTTCCTCTCCCCAAGGTTAATTTCCAATTAATTTATTCACGCATGTGCACATATGAACACACGTGCTCACGCATGCACACTTATGCACCCATGCATGCAAACCTGCAGATTCTGGTTTCAGCCTCCCGCCTTGGCCTGGCCCTGGATCCTCCTCAAGAGCAGATGGAATGAGACATGAACACTCCGTACTCACACATGTGGGAATTGCCATCTGTGAGGCAGGGCTCACACGCCCATTTCACTGATGGGGAGACAGGTAGAGGGAGGTATCTGAGGTTAAGCTTTGAACAGTGGAGTCACTGACCCTGCCCCTCCTCCCCCCGGGTACTTGGAGGCCCGAGCTGAGCGCCGAGACTGGTGCTCCCCCCAGCCCAGTTCTAGGGGCTGTGATTGTCCTTACTCTACATCTGACTCCCGGTGGGGTCAGCTCCCGGAAAATCCTGGAACCAGAGTTGCTTGGTAAGAGCACTCACATTTTGGGGACAGCTATTGCTACGTGATAATCTCAGAAGGCTGTCCCAATTCTCTGTCCAGCAAACACTGACAGCGAACCCCAATCCGGGACACTTCACAGGAAGTTTTGGAGAAGCAGAGCTCTGGAGCATGGTGGGCCATGAGATGGGGCTCTCTGGGGTATGGATGTGGCCTGGGAGTTCACACAGCTGAGCTGCCGGGGGGCTGGGCCCACGCCTGAGCTGGGGCCACATGGTAGGGAGGGGACTCCCCTGGGCCACTGCCCCAGGCGGGTTGATGGACGTGCAATTAACCTGCCTGTGGTTATGTTGGCAACTGAGCTGGAACAGGAAGTTAGTGTTATAAACCAGGGCCTTTCAAGTTATGACAAATTCATCAAACAAATGAACCCATGAGCACAGAGGGCAGGCGCCTCCATGCGCTAGGGATGAGGAATGCTCGAGCCCTTTCCAGTCCCTCCCCCAAATCCAGGCCCCAGAAAGAACTGTGTAGGGGGCAGAACCCAGGGCTGGTCCCAGTGCCTAGACTGGCAGTAGTCTCACTCTGAGCCCCAGCTCTCTGGTGAGAGCTTCCCCACCACCCACCCTCCCACCTCCAAGTGGCTCAGCATCTTCTGGTTTCCCTCTTGAATTCCAGATGCTGCTAACACCTGAAAACAATCCCAACCCACCCCCACATGTGAGAGAAAGTTCCAGAACCCCCATTCTCTCCAGGGGCTGCTGCTGCTAAGTCACTTCAGTCGTGTCCGACTCTGTGCGACCCCATAGACGGCAGCCCACCGGGCTCCCCCGTCCCTGGGATTCTCTAGGCAAAAACACTGGAGTGGGTTGCCATTTCCTTCTCCAAAGCATGAAAGTGAAAAGTGAAAGTGAAGTTGCTCAGTCGTATCCGACTCCTAGCGACCCCATGGACTGCAGCCCACCAGGCCCCCCCATCCATGGGATTTTCCAGGCAAGAGTACTGGAGTGGGGTGCCATTGCCTTCTCCGCTCCAGGGGCTAGCCAGTGCTTAGCAGCACCTCTGGGGAACACCCCTGCTTGCCCTCCAGACATACGGCCCCCTCTTCCCCAACAGGCCTGAGCAGCCAACATCTTTCTGCTCAAAGCACGTGCTTGCTGGGCTGGGGCTGTCCTTTAAGCTTTAGACTGGGGTGGGTTTCAAAATGGCCCTGATGCCATACAGAGCCTGAACGTCAGGGGAGGGGGGACATGTGGCCATCCACATTGGGAGCCTCAGCCACTCATTTTACTGGTAGGAATCAGCCAGGGAGGGTTCAGCTCTTGACCAAGGTCGCTCAGCTGTCACACCTGGGAGCAGAGCTAGGACTGAGAGAACCTGTGCAGACACCCCTGGCCAGCTTGCTGCCCTCCACTCCCTCCAGCCTGAAAGAACCTCTCGGGCCTGTCTTGGCCCACCCAGACCCCAGACCTTAGGTCTCTGCAGCACCAAGGTTGAAAGAACCTCCTAGGGCTTGGGGCTCAAGGCTAGCTGCAGTGCAAAGGGTCCCCGAACCAGCAGTTCCTGGGCTCCAGGTACAGTTATCCAACATTGTCCCAAACAGGGTTCCCATGCCCTGCCCACCCTGCCCACAGCCTACCCTGTCTCCAGGGCTCCAGGTGAGCGCTGCCCATGGCTCTTTCTATAGCCTTGCTTCAAGGCCACCGATTCTGCCCTTTGGTTCCAGGGCCTCCTCCCACTGAACTCAGACACTGAGCCCAGAGGTCTTGAGAGAGCAGTGAGCCTCTGGGGTTCTCATAAATGCAGATCCACTGTGCTGTGGGCCGAACTGCCTGAGACCTAACCATTCACACCTATGAATGTGAAATTACTGGGAAACAGGGCCTTTGGAGATGTGATCCAGTTAAGATTAATTGACCTCCCTGTGGTTATGTTGGCAACTGAACTAGAAGAGGAAGTCAGTGTTCTAAACCAGGGCCCTAATGCAATGACTGGTATCCTTGTAGGAAGAGGGACTTTTTCATACAGACACGCAGAGGGGAGAAGCCGCACGATGATGGAGGCAGAGACTGGAGTGATGTAGCCATAAGCCAAGGAACACCAAGGGTTGTCAGTAGCCACCAGAGCTGGAAAAGGTGACAGATTCTCTCTCAAAGCCTCCAGAAGGAACAAACCCTGCTGACACCTTGATTCTGGACTTCTGGCTTCCAGACTGTGAGAGAGTAGATTCCTGTTGTCCTAAGCCACTGTTTGTGGTAATTTGTTACAGCAGCAACAGAAAAGTAATACACTCTCCTCTACTTTGCTTTTTGTTTCTTTTTTATTTTCTTTTTCTTTTTTTTAATTTGGAGCCAAGGAACTGGCCTACTCAGGCATGTAGTTGGAGAGCTAGACACAGGGCAGGCAATAGGTAAGTGTCTGGAAGATGAGCAGTCAGGCTTCTCACCTTTGAAGAAAGGGAGTTTCAAATGTGGGCAGTAAGAAGCCTAGAATTAGTTCTATGGAGCTGGACAATTGTGGCATTGGTATGAACTCATGTTTTGTAATATAGAAACATATGTGTGTAGGGGGGTGTTTCTAAGTTCTGTTTGCCTAAAGGGCCCAGAAACAATGAAATCACAGTAGCACCTAGTGCCCAGATCTTGCTTGCTTTTCTTATTTTGGCTGTGCTGCGTTTTCATTGCTTTGCACGGGCTTTCTCTAATTGCGGCGAGTGGGGGCTGTGCTTCATTGCAGCGCCTGCGCTTTTCATTGCAGTGGCTTCTCTTGTTGCGGACCACCCACCGGCTCTAGGCAATTTCAAGATCCTTCTGGGCTTCAGAAGCTACAGTATGCTGGCTCGGTAGTTGAGGCCGGCAGGCTCTGGAACATAGGATCAGTAGCTGTGGAACACGGGCTTAGTTGCTATCTGGCATACGGGATCTTCCCAGACCAGGGATTGAACCCATGTCTCCTGCATTGGCAGGTGGATTCTTATCCACTGTACCACCAGGGAAGTTCAGACCTTGGTTTCTAAATGCCATTTATCCACTAGACGGAACCAAGTTTTTTTTATTTTTTCTTTTTCTGAGAAATGACTGACCCTGTTGCTGGGAAAGACTGAGGGCAAGAGGAGAAGGGGGCAAGAGGAGAAGGGGGCGACAGAGGATGAGATGGTTAGATGGCATGAACATGGAAGCCTGGTGTGCTGCAGTTTAAAGAGTCAGACACGACTTAGCAACTAAACAATAACAACAAGAAGGGCTGGGACAAGGAATGCTCCAAATGGAATATCTTGTGGTGGCAGAAAGTAAGGAAGCATTCAAAGAATGACGGGAGTGTCAAAAGGTGGGAAGTACTTTGAAGGGGCTCCCACTGACCAAATCCAGAACAATGTGAACAACCAAATACAAATCATAATGGATTGTTATCTTTATGATGTAAATAATTCATGATATAAATGAGTGAACGAATATATAAATGGGAGAGAAAACTGGCTCTTAAATGTAAAAGGAATGGTGGAATTAGAAAACTTCCATTTGGTGAAGAGCACAGTAATAATTGATTCAGGAAAGAATCAGTGACAGAGGCTCAAACCGCTGGTGAAAGGCTAATGGGAAACAGGATATTTACATGAACTCTATGTATCTCCTCGTGAGTGTTTACTCATTATCCCTTGTTCACTAGTGAGTTCAAATTCTTATTAATTAGCTTTACAGTGGCGAAACCTGGCAGACATGACCTCACCGGAGTGATGAACGTTACTGCCACCAGCACTGGGGCATCAGACATCGCATGCCTCCAGATATGATGCAGCGAGGAGAACACAGCATCACTTCTGAGATAGTCTTGCCAAAAGTGCAGAAGTGGAATCTAGGCACCAACCCAAACTAAGGGATATTTTACAGAGTCACTTCAAAAATATCACAGTCATGAAATGTCGTGGTCCGTGCGCGGGTTGGAAAAGGATTTCCAGACATGAAGCAAAATGAGAGGAGAATAAAGTTTATTAGAGTGGGAGACGCTGTTAGAACAGTCGGCCGGCTCAAAGGAGAGCTGAACCCTTTCGCAGACTAGTAGCCAATTTTTATAGCCTCAAGACAGAGACAATTCCTATTGGAATGGTGGCATTAGGTGATGGGTTAGGATGCTATAGGGTGGGTATTTTACTTAATATAGGGTCAGGGAACTGGGCTGGTTTAGATCTGGAGGCTCATGGCAACAGTTGCTATGAGGCTTGTCAGTTCCAGAGATTTTTGTCTTATGACTTTGGTACCTGTGACCTAGGTATAGGACTCCACATGAAATATAAAGACCAATTCTAAAGATAGAGATTTTTTAAATCAGATTTTAAATTAGATTTTTCAAAAGTGATCCTCTAGCAACTTCCCTGGTGGTCCAGTGGCTAAGACTCCTCACTTCCAGTGCAGGGGGCCCAGGTTCGATCCCTGGTGGGGGAACTAGATCCTACGTGCAGCAATTAAAAGACACTGCACATGCCACAACTAAGACCCAGCACAGTCAGATAAATCAAATAAACATTTAAAAAGTGACTCTCTAGGCTACTGAACTTCTGAGTTGTTATATCAGCTGACAGCAATGTTCAGGGTCCTAACTTGGGCTCTGTGTGGTCTTGAGAAGAGGCTAGTGAGCTTGAAACCCCCTTGTGGGTCATTTTGACTGTGCCCCTCCACTTGTTCTCCACACATGTTCTGCCTTCCTCCCTGAATTTCAAGGTGCTGACCCCAACTGTCAGACCAAAGTGTGGAACACAAGCTTTCTCAAGCCTAAGTGACAAAACCACAAAGAAAGACTTTGATTCCAAAATTAAGTAGACTCAGGAAACTTGAGAGCTCATTTGGAGGTTCTAGCAGGGGAGCGCGGCCACCTGTATACCCTTGCCCGAAGACCAGTCCTCCTCTATTGGCAATGGTCGTCCTCGTTGACTGAGCATGCAGCTTTGGGAGGGACACGCGTGGAGTGCTGAGGGAGGAAGGGGACACTGCCTAGCCAGTCATATCAGCTGAATCAACCCTGGCGATCAATGGGGTGACAGATGTCACAACCAGATCGCCCTCCCAATCCAACATGTGACCTTGGATTGGCTTCTGGATAAGACATTTGGGGGCAAGCTGTGAAACTCTGCTGGAGTCTGTGATAAAGGGTGTGCTCAGTCACTTCAGTCGTGTCCCCATGTGGCCCCATGGACTGTAGCCCGCCAGACTCCTCTGTCCATGGGATTCTCCAAGCAAGAATATTGAAGTGGATTGCCATGTCCTCCTCCAGTGGATCTTCCCAACCCAGGGATTGAACCTGCGTCTCTTGGGTTTCCTGCATGGCAGATGCATTCTTGACCACTGAGCCACCTGGGAAGTCCATGATAAAGGGCAGTGTCATATCAATATTAACGTCCTGATTTTGATCATTATATAGGTGCTTGTTTCAGGAAATGTGCAGATGAGCACTAAGGGATAACAGGCTTCACGGCTGTAACTTGCTCTCAAATGGTTCCGAAAATTAAAAACAAAAATTAGAATAAGAAAAAGTGGTAAAATGTTAATTCTTAAGGAATCTGGGTGAGCAGTATCTAGGGACTCTTTGTACTATTCTAGCAACTTCTGTAAAGTTGGAAATTATTCAGAAGTTAAAAGTTTAAAAAAAGAAAACAAACCCCAAAACCACCCTGTTCAGAGGATGAAAAGACGAGCTCCAGACTGGGGGAAGATCCCTGCAAACCACAAATCCGACCAAAGACTAGTATCTAAAATATGTAAAGAATTCTTAAAGCTCAGCAGCAAAAAAGCAAACAATTGAATTAGAAAATGGGTAAAAGACATGAGCAGACATTCCCTGAGGAGGCCACACAGATGGCAACAGCACAGGAGGGGATGGACCACATCATTGTCAGAGATGCAAATTAAAACCATTTGAGACACTGGTACACACCTATCAGAATGGCGAAAATAAAAAATAGTCACAAAAGAAAATGGTGGTGAGGATGTCGAGAAGTTGCATCACACACACACGTTACTGGTGGGAACGTGACATGTACAGCCTCCTTGGAAAATGGTCTGGCAGTTTCCTTAAAAACTGAATATACTGGGACTTCCCTGGTGGTCCAGTGGTTAAGAATCTGCCTGCTAATGCAGGGGATATGGGTTTGATCCCTGGTCAGGGAACTAAGATCCCACATGCCACAGGGGAACTAAGACCCAACACAGCCAAATAAATAAATATACTTTAAAAAACAAAAAACTAAATATACAACTACCTTAAATCCTGCACTTGCATTCCTGGATCTTTATCCCATGGAGTAAAGACTTATGCTCACACAAAATCCTGAACTTGAGCAGTTTTATTCTTAAGGGCCAAACACGGGAAACAACCCAGATGACCTTCCAGGGGTGAATGGTTAAACAAACTGATCTGTCCACACTGGGGACTGAATCCATCTCGGCAATAAAGAGGAAGAGCTGTCCACACACATAGCAACCGGGATGAATCTCTAGGGAATTGTGCTGAGTGAAAAAAGCCAGTCTCAAAGGTTACATTCTGTAGAGCCCACATACATAACATTCGTGAAAAGACAAAATTACAGAAATGGAGGAAAGAATGGTGAAGGGGGCTAAGGCGGGGGGAGAAGGGAGTGGGCGTGGCTATAAAAAGGCAACTGGGAGATTCTTGTGGTGACGGGATGTTCTGTATCTTGACGGTATCAATGCCAAAATCCTGGTTGTGATATTATAGTATAATTTTGCAAGATGTTGCCATGGGAGGAAACTGGGTTGAAGGGTATGTTGGATCCCTCTGTGTGTTATTTCTGACAACTGCATATGAATCTATAATTATTTCAAAATAAAAAGCTTAACCCAAAACAATCCTAACTGATTTTTTGTTTGTATATATACTGTTTACATATACTATTATATAAAATAATGTGATTTTAGATAATTGCTAAATATATATTGCTGTATTTATTGCATACATTTGCATACACTTAAATAAAACTTTAAATGCTTAGAAACAAAGGCCAGTTCCCAGTCCTCCAGAACCTCTAGACTGGAATTGCCAAAGATTTGGACTCTTGGGATTTCTCTGGTGGTCCAGTGGTTAAGACTCCCAGTTTCAAATGCAGAGGGCACAGGTTGATCCCTGGTTTAGGAACTAAGATTCCCACATACTGTGCAGCATGGTCAAAAAAAAAATTTTAAGTAAAAAAAACCAAAGAGCTGGACTCTGTGCCAGCAATTTCCGAAGTTGATTCTGGTTCCTGCTCAGACAGAACCACAAGAGCTCAGGGTCTCCAGAGAAGAATACTGTCTTTTCAAGCCCTCAACCTCCATTAGGCCACAAGGCACCATACCACTCCAGTGCACTCATGTTATTTGAGAATGTCCTGTGAGGAGGCACTGGGTCCAGAGACCTTACCCATAGCACAAGGCGAGGAGGGGACAACCAGGGAGCAAGGCCAGCAGCCAGTGACCAACGGCCCTCTGCCCAGGGCCTACATCTTGCATCTCACGCCTCTGCTCTACTCTCACAGACCCTTGGCTTATAGGCTGTTCATCAGTCCACCCTACCCAGCCAGGTCCTGGGAGCCACCTCTCAATCACTCATTTGCCCAGTACTGCATGAGGGTTGGTGTGGTGACCTGGATCACTCACGGATTGGAAGAAGAAAAAAAAAAAGAAAAAATCCTGTCTCTTAAAGTGAGGTTCCTCTGGGAACCTGCATCAGGCTCACTAAAGGAGCATATTATAGGAGCTTTTTGGACCCCCTCTCCCAAAATTCATAGACCAAATTTTAAATGAATTTTAAATGGACTCTTCTGGGG
This sequence comes from Bubalus bubalis, assembly GCF_019923935.1. Classification (NCBI taxonomy): domain Eukaryota; kingdom Metazoa; phylum Chordata; class Mammalia; order Artiodactyla; family Bovidae; genus Bubalus; species Bubalus bubalis. Next base: position 11,839,060 of record NC_059159.1, on the reverse strand, counting down.
ATCCTTCTACACACAGACTGAATCTCAGCAGTTAGACTCTCCTTCCCTAGAGTTTTGACTCTTGTGCAATGATTGAAAATTGGACATTTCCCTCATGTGTTGGTTTGAAAACAAAAAACATGATCATAAATTCTCGAATACTCCTTCCATGGACCTCTGTTCCCTCAACTCCTCAAATCAGGGCTGACTCGGCAGACAGCCTTTGCTCATTCAGAAAAGCCTTGTTATTTCTATCTGGTTCTCTTGGGATACTAGCCTTTGGAGCCCTGAACTAGGATGTAGGACACCCCTAGGCCATCATGCTGTGAGGAAGCCCCGGCCATAAGGACAGGCCACAGCCTACAGTGAGCCTCAACCACCAGATGTGTGAAGGTATTTCCAGATGGTTTCAGTCCCCAAGCCCTTCAAGTCACACCTAGTTGCTTCCTCAGCCAAGGCCTCAGATAGCATGGAAGCCATCCCCACTGTGCCCAGTCCAAATTCCTAACTCACAGAACGTGTGGGCATCATGAAATGGTGGTTTCAGCCACTGAGCTGAGAATTGTTTGTTATGCAGTGCTACTAGCTGGAACAGAGATGATATATCCTATGGTGAAGCCCACCCAGAAGACTCATGGATTCCTGCCACTTGGATTTCAAGAGTATCCTTGCTTCCTGTCCTGTTGGAATCCTGGGTGTACAGCTCTCCCCTCCTATCTATCAGCCAACCTACATCCTTCCAAGTTAGCGCCAAAAACTCTAATGATGCAGCCAAGCTGACCGTGAGGTGCTGGCAACAACCAAGTGGGGGTGACCAGTGGACCAGGTGGTAGTGAAAGTGGCTAGAGTACAAATTTGGGAGTTCTCAGTGCAGAGGTGCGGTCAAAACTGCAACCTGCAATGTGCTGATCCAGAGAAAGTTTGCAGAGAGAAGAAATGGGTCCAGGGCACCACATTTCAAAGGGTGGGTGAAGGAAAAAAGACCCATGGGAGGACATCAAGATGGGAAGACTGGAGAGAATGGTTCGTGAAGAAAGGGAGCCCCGGTGATCAGAGCGTTGCCTGGGGAGATAAGGGCTGAAAAGCCACAGGACTTGTTCGGAGACGTTTTCCTGAACAAGGAGGGCGGAAGCAGAAGCCAGATGGTGGTGGATTCAAGAGAGTGTGGGTGGCCTTGGATGGGCAGCACCCTCCATGTGCGGCTGCAAACCAGGGCCCCATGTGAGTCACATCCAAGTCAAGATAAGTACAGAAACGGAGAGGGAGCGTTTAGCAACTTTTATAGCACTCGGACTGTAATTTATGTCTGTTGATTCCAATAATAAAAAATTAGGTCCTGCATTTGGGATGGCTTTGGGGTTTTAATTTCATTTTTCTACTAATTCGTTTTATTATATTTTACAGAAGTATTAGTCTGCATAGGATTGGGAAAACGAAACAAAACAGAAGCAGTGGTGTAGACAAGTCTTGTCACATGTTTTGCCGGGAAGAGAGAGAAAAAGCATCAGCTGAAGGGCATTCAGCATTAGAGGAGGGGTTTTTGGTTGGCTGGTTTGTTGCTGATGATGAAGTTTACTTTTAGGATGAGAGAAATCTGAGCATGTTTACATGATGAAGATAAAAAGCCAGTTGAGAAAGAAAGAGATGACAGGATATAGCAGAGAAGATATAATTGATGGAGTGAGGTCACCTCTTGAGCTAGTGGGAAGAAAAATCAAGAGCACAGGTGCACATGTGCACACACAGGCACAGAATAAGAAAAGGGAACAAAAATCCAAATGCAGAATTGGATAAAATAGGGTTTTATTTATTTTTATTATGATTATTATTTGCCACACCACACAGCTTGTAGAACCTTAGTTCCTTGCCCAAGGAGTGAACCTGGGCCCTCAGCAGTGAAAGTATGGATCCTAACCACTGGACTGCCAGGGGAGTCCCAGATTTTTTTTTATTATTATTATGATAATCTGAAGTACACCTCTGCACCAACAATATAAAAAGAAATCTAGATTAGACTATTTTCTAGGGGGGTAAAAAGCTAAAACTGACTCAAGAAGAAGTAGAAACAACTACCTTTCGTGGAAAGATAGTCATGAATTAATCCATTAAAATGTGACAAGGCCCAGATAGTTGTAAAGCAAGGTCTACCAAAATGCTCAAGGCACAGGAACTTCCCTGGCGGTCCAGTGGCTAAGATTCCAGGCTCTCAATGCAGGGGGCCCTACCGGGTTCGATCCCTGATCAGGGAACTAGGTCCCTCGTGCCCCAACTCTGAGTTCGCGTGCCACAACTAAACATCCTTCAAGCCACAACAAAGATTCCGCGTGCTACAACGAAGACCCGGTGCAACCTAGATAAATAATTAAATTTCAAAAATTCTCAAGAAACAGACAATCATCATACACATAAACTCCTCCAAAGCACAGAAGAAGACAGGATATTTCCTGACTCTTCTACAGATCCAAAGCAGGAGCATGAAAAGAAACCTCTATTTCAACTTTCTTTATGAATGTAGACAAAAACATTCTAACTAAAATGTTGAAATTTGTTCTTCTTTTTTTTTTTTAGAAACGTCACCAGTTGAAAGCTTTATTTCTCTTCAATCTTTCTTGTTTCCCAATAAGTGTATTAAGAAGAGCATGTGTGTTAAGTCACTACAATCATGTCTGACTCTTTGCAACCCTATGGACTGTAGCCCGCCAGGCTCCTCTGTCCATGGGATTCTCCAGGCAAGAATACTGGAGTGGGTTGCCATGCCCTCCTCCAGGGGATCTTCCCCACCCAGGGATTGAACTCGCGTCTCCTGCAGCTCCTGCGTTGCAGGCAGACTCTTTACTGCTGAGCCATCAGGGAAGTCCTATATTAAGGGGTATACATTTTCAATTCTCCCTTTGGGATATTGCATATGTTTTCAGATACAGAGTTTTCGTTTCTTCTACTTTCCCCCCACAACTTCTGTTTTGATTTTCTTCTTTAGCCAAGAGTTACCTAGAAGGGTGTCCTTCAGTCAGTTCAGTTCAGTTCAGTCACTCAGTCGTGTCCGACTCTTTGTGACCCCATGAATCGCAGCACGCCAGGCCTCCCTGTCCATCACCAACTCCCAGAGTTCACTCAGACTCACGTCCATCGAGTCAGTGATGCCATCCAGCCATCTCATCCTCTGTCGTCCCCTTCTCCTCCTGCCCCCAATCCCTCCCAGCATCAGAGTCTTTTCCAATAAGTTACTCTTCGCATGAGGTGGCCAAAGTACTGGAGTTTCAGCTTTAGCATAATTCCTTCCAAAGAAATCCCAGGGCTGATCTCCTTCAGAATGGACTGGTTGGATCTCCTTGCAGTCCAAGGGACTCTCAAGAGCCTTCTCCAACACCACAGTTCAAAAGCATCAATTCTTCGGCGCTCAGCCTTCTTCACAGTCCAACTCTCACCTCCATACATGACCACAGGAAAAACCATAGCCTTGACTAGATGGACCTTTGTTGGCAAAGTAATGTCTCTGCTTTTGAATATGCTATCTAGGTTGGACATAACTTTCCTTCCAAGGAGTAAGCGTCTTTTAATTTCATGGCTGCAGTCACCATCTGCAGTGATTTTGGAGCCCCCCAAAATAAATTTTTCCACTGTTTCCCCATCTGTTTCCCATGAAGTGATGGGACCGGATGCCATGATCTTCGTTTTTTGAATATTGAGCTTTAAGCCACCTTTTTCACTCTCCACTTTCACTTTCAAGAGATTTTTTAGTTCCTCTTCACTTTCTGCCATAAGGGTGGTGTCATCTGCATATCTGAGGTTATTGATATTTCTCCCGGCAATTTTGATTCCAGCTTGTGCTTCTTCCAGCCCAGCGTTTCTCATGATGTACTCTGCATATAAGTTAAATAAGCAGGGTGACAATATACAAATGTGCATATTTTTTATATTATCTCCTTCCTCTTAATTTCTAAATGATTTTATTGCAGTCAAAGAATGTGAACTGTATGATTTTTGCTCTGATAATCCATTAGATTTCCATGGCCCCCAAAATGGTCCACTTTTTGTGACTGGTCCATATGTATGAAAATAATACAGTCTCTGTTCATTGGTCACAAAGTTCTATTATACAGATCTGTTGGATCAAGTTTGTTAACTGTGCTTTCAGAATCTGCTATATCTTATTTGTTTTTTGTTTACTTGGTCTCTCAGTTTCTGAGACTGAAGTGTTAAGGTCTTCTACCAAATGTGGATTTGTTAATATAGGCATGCTGTAATTTTTTTGCTCTATATGTTCTGAGGGTATATGTTGGTTGGTCCACAGCAGTTCACAAGTGGTGTGACAGACTATAGAAAGATGTTCACCACCTACTCCAAGCCTTTCTCTTTTGTCTGCTTCTCCTCTATCAAGAGGAAATGTCCAAGTGGTCCAGGGGTTAAGAATCTGCCTGCCAATGCAGGAGACATGGGTCGATAACCGATCCAGGAGGATTCCACGTGCCACGGAGCAAATAAGCCTGTGTGCCACCACCACCGAGCCTGTGCGCCAGAGCCCGGGAGCCGCAACCTGGGAGTTGCAGCCTGCGTGCTGCAACTACTGAAACCCAAGTGCCTAGAGCCTGTGCTTCACAAGAGAAGCCACCGTATTGTGAAGTCTGCACATCACAACTAGAGTGTGCCCCTCACTCACCGCAACTTGAGAAAAGCCCATGCACAGCAAAAGGACCCAGGGCACCCAAAACTAAAAATAATTTTTTTTAAAAGAAAGGAAATGCCCAGATCCCTGGTCTCCCTGGAAGACACAGGGTGACCTTATGACCTAGTCCTGGCCAAGGAGATGCAGACTGAAATCTCTGAGGGCTTTTCTTCCTAAAAATGAAGGAGAAGATTTGTGGAGATAAGGTTTAGGCTTTATCCCTTGGCCCTTCCCCCTTCTTCATTTTTTGGAAACAGTACATAACCAGAGATACAGCAGCCATCTTGCAACCATGAGGACAAATCCAGATGCCATCAAAAACCAGTCGAGGTATCTCTGATGAGTTCCTCCAACAACTGTGTCTTAATTGTGGACTCCACCTTCTGCACTTCTTCCACCAACAAACTCTGTTTGTGCCGCTCATTATATGTTGTCTGGTCTCTACAACTGAAACTACAGAAACAGCTACTGCAGACGGACACAAATCTCTGTGATGGGGCTAAAAATGAGAAACAGTGGCGTGTTTTGGGGGGAGTTGTCTCTTTAACTATTTTTTGCTTTGTGTTCTTTTTGTCTCTTGTTAGCATTTGTCTGATATAGCATGCTTTTTGTAATCTTACAAATTTTGTTTGCTTTTTTGGTTTGTTTTTTTAACAACTTCTACCTGAATTCTATATGAATTCCATATGAATTCCTTTATGTAAAAGAAGAATATATATTTTCCTTCCATATACGAGCATACAATTCCTTATATATGTGTGTGTGTGTGTGTGTGTGTGTGTGTTAGTCGCTCAGTTATGTCTGACTGTTTGCGACCCCATGGACTGTAGCCCGCCAGGCTTCTCTGTCTATGGGATTCTCCAGGCAAGAATATTGGAGTGGATTGCGGTTCTCTTTGCCAGAGGATCTTTCCAATCCAGGGCTCGAACCCTGGTCTCCTGCACTGCAGACTATTCTTTACCGTTTGAGCCACGGGGAAGTCCTATATATATGTACATTTTATTTGGCCGCACCAGGTCTCAGTTGCAGCAAGTAGGATCTTCAGTTGTGGCATGCAGGATCTAGTTCTCTGACCAAGGATCAAACCTAGACCCACTGTACTGGGAGAGTGGAGTCTTAGCCACTGGACCACCACGGAAGTCCCTTTTATTTGCTTTTTTTGAGGTAAAATAAATGTATGAAATTTATCATTGTAATCATTTTAAAGTATACAATGCAATGACATTCAGAACTGTCACACTGCTGCACTGATTGTGTTGAAGTACAGCATACACATAAGTAAAAATGCACCCACGTTAAACGTGTAGCCCTATGGAGTCTGGAATATTGAACACACTGGTGCAATCAACACCCAGGCAAAGAAACAGAAGGTTCCCCTGGTATCACCTTTCCCCCTTTCTCTGTGGTGTTTTCTTTCACATCCGTGTGCAGGTAGCAGAAGCTCTGCCTCAAACTGGAATCGACAATAATGGAGTTGAATGTTTCTGCAGGACAGAGGTGGGCAAGTGTGACTCAGAATCCAACACTGTCTCTCAGAACCAGGGCCTTGCCCCAGCTCAGGAAGGTTGGGGGGCATTGGTTCTGCTCTCAGTCTGGGTGAGGTGCCTGGAGTTGCAGGCTTCCTGCCCAGACAGACAGCATCTAGGAAAGCCCCAGGGCATCTCCTCCTGCAGTGTGTGTGAAAACCAGGAGCTTGTCCTGGAGTCCCAGCATACGTCCCCTTGCATGCACTGTGCCCCCTGCCCACCCAACTTGGCTCTGGGTCAGCAGCCTGGGCCCCTTTTGGCACCTATTGAAGTCTGTGGACCCCTACTTAGAGTAAGGGCTTTTTTGAATATTTATTTTTTGTCTGAGCTGGGTCTTTGTTGCTGTGCACGGGCTTTCTCTGATTTTGGAGAACAGTGTTGACTCTCTAGTTGCAGTGCGTGGGCTTCTCATTGTGGTGAATTCGCCTGTGGCAGTGCACAGGCCCTAGGGGCTCAGGCTTCAGTAGGTGCTGCACGTGGGCTCAGTTCAGTTCAGTCGCTCAGTCGTCTCTGACTCTTTGCCACCCCATGGACTGCAGCATGCCAGGCTTCCCTGTCCAGCACCAGCTCTTGGAGCTTACCCAAACTCATGTCCATCGAGTCGGTGAAACCATCTAACCATCTCATCCTCTGTCGTCCCCTTTCTCCTCCTGCCTTCAATCTTTCCCAGCATCAGGGTCTTTTCCAATGAGTCAGTTCTTCGCATCAGGTGGCCAAAGTATTGGAGTTTCAGCTTCAGTATCAGTCCTTCCAATGAATATTCAGGACTGATTTCCTTTAGGATGGACTGGTTAGATCTCCTTGCAGTCCAAGGGACTCTCAAGGGTCTTCTCCCAACACCACAGTTCAAAAATATCAATTCTTTGGCATTCAGCTTTCTTTATGGTCCAACAATCACATTCATATATGACTACTGGAAAAAAACCTAGCTTTGACTAGACAGACCTTTGTTGGCAAAGTAATGTCTCTGCTTTTTAATATGCTGTCTAGATTGGTCATAGCTTTTCTTTCAAGGAGCAAGTGTCTTTTAATTTCATGGCTGCAGTAATCATCTGCAGTGATTTTGAAGCCCCCCAAAATAAAGTCTGTCACTGTTTCCATTGTTTCACCATCTATTTGCAATGAAGTGATGGGATCAGATGCCATGATCTTGGTTTTCTGAATGTTGAGTTTTAAGCCAACTGTTTCACTCTCCACTTTCACTTTCATCAACAGGCTCTTTAGTTCTTCTTCGCTTTCTGTGATAAGGGTGGTGTCATCTGCATATCTGAGATTATTGATATTTCTCCCGGCAGTCTTGATTCCAGCTTGTGCTTCTTCCAGCCCAGCGTTTCTCATGATGTACTCTGCATATAAGTTAAACAAGCAGGGTGACAATATACAGCCTTGACATACTCCTTTCCTGATTTGGAACCAGTCTGTTGTTCCATGTCCAGTTCTAACTGTTGCTTCCTGACCTGCATACAGATTTCTCAGGAGGCAGGTGAGGTGGTCAGGTATTCCCATCTCTTGAAGAATTTTCCACAGTTTATTGTGATCCACACAGTCAAAGGCTTTGGTGTAGTCAATAAAGCAGAAGTAGATGTTCTTCTGGAACTCTCTTGCTTTTTTGATGATCCAGCGGATGTTGGCAATTTGATCTCTGGTTCCTCTGCCTTTTCTAAATCCAGCTTGAACATTTGGAGGTTCATGGTTCACATACAGTTGAAGCCTGGCTTGGAGAATTTTGAGCATTACTTTGCTAGCATGTGAGATGAGTGCGAATGTGCGGTGGTTTGAGCATTCTTTGGCATTGTCTTTCTTTGGGATTGGAATGAAAACTGACCTTTTCCAGTCCTGTGGCCACTGCTGAGTTTTCCAAATTTGCTGGCATATTGAGTGCAGTACTTTCACAGCATCATCTTTTAGGATTTGAAGTAGCTCAACTGGAATTCCATCACCTCCACTAGCTCTGTTCATAGTGATGCTTCCTAAGGCCCACTTGACTTCACATTCCAGGATGTCTGGCTCTAGGTGACTGATCACACCATCGTGGTTATCTGGGTCATGAAGAGCTTTTTTGTGTAGTTCTTCTGTGTATTGTTGCCACCTCTTCTTAATATCTTCTGCTTCTGTTAGGTCCATACCATTTCTATCCTTTATTGTGCTGAACTTCACATGAAATGTTCCCTTGGTATCTCTAATTTTCTTGAAGAGATCTCTAGTCTTTCCCATTCTATTGTTTTCCTCTATTTCTTTGCCTTGATCACCGAGGAAGGCTTTCTTATCTCTCCTTACTATTCTCTGGAACTCTGCATTCAAATGGGTGTATCTTTCCTTTTCTCCTTTGCCTTTAGCTTCTCTTCTTTCCTCAGCTATTTGTAACATACACAAGTAGTTGTAGCGCACGGGCTTTATTGCCTCATGGCATGTAGGATCTTCCCGGACCAGGGATCAACCCTGCATTGGAAGTTGGATTCTTAACCACTGGACCACCAGGGAAGCCCCCATAGAATAAGTTTTTTAAATACATAAAATGCATGGGGTTATAAAGGAAACCATGTGATAAGACCATAATCAAAGTTAATTTGACATGTCTTGTACACGTGTGCATGTGTGTGTGTTCAGTTGTGTCCGACTCTTTGCGACCCTGTGGACTGTAGTCCGCCTGGCTCATCTGACCATGGGATTTTTCAGACAAGAATACTGGAGTAGGTTGCTGTTTCCTCCTCCAGGGTATCTTCCGGAATCTCCTACATTGCAGGTGGATTCTATACCCACTGAGCCATAGAGAAACGATGTGATAAAATAATCATCAAAGTCTTTATATGACTTGTGTATGTCTCGTATATAATGTATTACTATATCACAAAAATTTGTGATATTTGTGCTTCCTCATAACAGATTAAATAACTACCCAAATTTTGATGTACTGATGATAGAAACAGTACTTCAAGATACCTGGAATCATTGCAGCATGATTTGAAAATAATTGTCATTTCAGTTGAGCCAGGATTCATGAAAGAAATGTCAAACTGTAGTTGGAGATCAAATAAAGGAAAGGTGTGATAATGTGGTTCCATCCAAGGCCATGGACCCCAGCGCCCCTCATCTACCATCCATGAGTCAAGATCAGGCGCCTCTGGCCCAGACCAGTCATTGTTGCAGGTCAGCTTCATTGATAGCACCCTCAAGATAACAAATTTTAATCTATCCCAAGTGTTTCTATCTTCATTTCTTTAACTTATTAGCACTTATTGTGATTATTGATATACTTAAACCTATTCCTGTGACCTGGTTTCAGGTTTTGCAAGTTTCTCCCCATTTCCTACTCTTGTTAGGTAAGTCAAAATGTCTTCCTTCTAATTCTTCTTATGGTTTGGAAGTTTTATTTTATATTTCTATTTACCTAGTAGTTGAAAATCTTTAACATGCATATTTGAATTTAGCTCTCCCCATCCGTGTCTGTCCCCATGAACAAGATACACCACTTTTCAGTTTTATTTCACCCCATCCTCTCCCTTCCATTGCCCAGAATGAGATCATTTGGATTCTCCTCCCAGACTGCTGAGAGTATTTTCCAGGCTTCGTCCCCTGATAAAAATAGTTTCACTGGCTCCTGGAGCCCATGTCTTCCTCTCGGGTTCATTTTTCGTTTTGCTAGAGTATCTGAGCTAGTAATTATTTTGGATGGTATTTGTTGGAAATAAACTCTCCTAACACTTGGCACGACCCAAAAAAGTGTTTATTTTCCCTCCTAACTGAATGGCTGTTAGGCCTGGTCGAGAATTATAGGCTCAAATCACTTTCCCTCCAAAATGTGAAGGTGCCCCTCCATTGTTTGGAACTCGCAGCTGTCTCATGTCAGGCTTATCCTTTTCTTTTTTTTCGGAGGTAATGTGTTTTTTTTTTTCCCCCACTGGGAGCTTTTCTTTGATCCCTCTCTCCTCTGTGTTCTAAAGTGTCCTCCTGTGTCCCCTTCAGCCCAAGGCTGCTCCCGCGTATTCTTTCCCGAAGCATTCCTTTCCTTCTTCTCTCTGTCCTTCGGAATTCCTTTACAATAACTGAATGCAGAGAACTGGGCTCATGTCCCATTTCTTAACGTTTCCTTCCTACATTATAACTTTTGGTCTCTGACTCTGTGTTCTGGAGAATTCCACAGTTTGACCTTCCAGCTCACTAGTTCATCACTTCGATGTGTCCACTCTACTTCTCAGCCCACCTATCAAGTAGTTTTGGCATCCAAACTTTTTTATGTCCTAAGACATTGACTTGATTTTCGGAAATGTCTTTAAAATACTTTTCCCCATTTACATTTCCCCTGGCTGTTTCCTATCACCTCCCCGGTTTTCCCAAATGTTTAGCCCTGGCATAACAAGGCAAGCATGTTATTATTTCCAGCTCACCATATTCATTTCCCTACCATCCACAAGCCAGCCACTCAGCTAACACCGCATATTTTAGAGTTTTGTCACACCAGCTCCCTGGGTGCCCATTTCTGCACTAGTTAGACTGGGCGTATTAGTCAGCTGTTGCCACAACAATGCTGCATAACAAACCACTCCAAAGCTTCTGTGTCTTAAACAACAGTCACTGATGCTCACACTCACGGCTCTGAGAGTGGATGTGGGTGGGTTCAGGACTGCTCCAGGGCTCCCTCACCCTCCTTCGACCAGTGGTGTCCCATTAGCACATGCGAAGGAATTTGGGAGGAAGGGGGCCGGGGGTGGACAGCTGCAATCTCAGCCCCACCTCGTGGGAAGTCCTTCATTTGTGGCTTGCTCTTCATTTCCTGTTTGTCCGTCAACAAGTGGTTACTGGCCTTGAAATTGTGTTTGTGGGTCTGACCAGCTTCTGGGGGCATCAGTGACTGTTCTGGGGACATGTGGTTCTCTGCTCTTCTAGGCATTGTTCATTAATGTGATTTCCCCCGTCTACTGCCTGCTGCTTATCACAGCTGGGGTGGGGCTGGTCCCAGATACCCCTGTGCATCACCCTGACAGTACCTCAGGGCCCTTCAGCTGCTGCCTCAAACCCACCCATCAACTGCCAGCAGTTTCTTCCCTGGAGGCAGGGCAACCACCCACCACTCCTAGGATTTCTTGGGATATCTGCACTTCAAGGGAACCCTTCCTGTTCTCCTGGTTATAGTGAGTTTTTTCATTTTTCTGTCATTTCTAGGCATTGAGGGCAGAGTACAGACTGTTAGGAAGCATCTGGACCATCAACTTGATTTTTAATCTCTTTGAGGCATCTAAACCAGTCCAGTTCTCAAGCCTTGGATGCTTAATCCCTGGGAGCAGAATTTCCAAGGACCTGCGATGGGTCCGCCGGTTACAGGACCTGGGTCTGGACCAGGACAGACTGCTGGAAGGGGCTGTCTGCTTCCACCTGGCTGCTCCTGGCCTCCTGAGGCCTAGTTCAGGATCCCCATGACCCCTGGAGGGAGGAACCCCAAGGTGGTGCCTTAGAGGTCACTGGGAGAACCCCAAGGTGGTGCCTTGATGGTCACTGACTAATGGCTTTAGCAATAGGGAATTGGACCGTAACTTTGGTGGCAGCAGCCCAGTGATGTGGACACTGACAATTCTCAGGCCAAACACAGCATGTCCCAGGACATCTGTGACAGGGCAGGTCCCTCTGTCATTGCATCTTACCCACACACAAGGTTCAGCTCACCCCTGGACCGACAAGATCCTGAAAAGAAGTCCCTTCCCCACCTCTATGTCCAGTGTTTTCAAGCAGAATCACTCCCAGCTCTTTTGCTCCAGTTTCTCCTCTTATTTGTCATCAAAATTTGAACAGAGGTTTGGAATCCAAGGGCTTCCCTTGTAGCTCAGTTGGTAAACAATCTGCCTGCAGTGCAGGAGACCCATGTTTGATCCCTGGGTTGGGAAGATGCCATGGAGAAGGAAATGGCAACTCACTCCAATATTCTTGCTTGGAAAATCTCATGGAGAGAGGAGCCTGGTGGGCTGCAGTCCATGGGATCGCAGAGTCACGCACGACTGAGCGACTAACACTTTACTTACTTACTTGGAGACCAAGAAAAGTTTAGAAAGCACCCTTCCTGAGGCCTGGGACCACAGGTTGGGTTTCCTTCTCCTGTCTTTCTGGTGCTTTCAAAGAAGGTGCAGGACTGCACTGGGCTCAACTTCTCTAAAAGCAAGCCAACCTGCTTTTTACGAAAAGATGGGAACTAGTAATTTGGGATTACCTTCCTCCTTTCTGGGGCGGCAACAGGGAAGTAATTAAAGGGTCAGAACTATGCTCATCCCCATAGGGCTCAGGTGAGGACACAGGCAGAGGCCCTGGCTGTGACCCCCTCCTCCACCCGTAAGCTGGGAAGAACCCCACCTCTGAGCAGAGTGCAAAGAGCAGCAGATCTGCAGCCCCAGCCGTGGAGGGTCCATATCTCAGAGTCCCTGGGCGGCGTCTTTCCTCCCTTCAGTATGACCCAGCCCGGGAAGACTAGGGCCACCCCTCATTTCCGGTGACCCTGAGACAGACGCCAGGCAAGAAGTGAGGCCAGGACTGGCTCCTGGGCCCCAACCCTATCCCAGTGGACAGTTCCGGGTGGCGAAGCCCTTGAGTAGCGCCCCACTCCGGGGCCCCGGGACGCTCTCAGGGCATCCTCTCTTTCCCTTCCGGAGTGCTGCATTTCAAGTCTCCGGAGAGATATACCCCGGGGCAGAAAGCCATGGGCGGTTCTTAAGCAAATCCCCTGGGACCCCTCGCTCCGGAGCCGCCAAGCGGTGTCACCCTCACCCCCTCCGCACTCCAGGGCATTTTTCCGGAGAGCGGATTCGGAGGTAGAAAGCGCGGGGGCCTTGGGCGGCGAGTCAGCCGTTTTCGAAGCTCCGCTTGGGCCCCGGCGCAGGCCTGCCCGACGCGGTCCTGCAGCGCAGGACTCGGGGTCTGCGGCGCCTTCCTCCTCGACCCACCGGGCCAGCCCATTGGCTCAGACGCGCGCCGCCCGCGTCTCCGCGAGATCCCATTGGCCGGCGGTCGCGGCTTAGACAAAGGGAGCGGCGGCGGCGGGCGGCGATTGGGCCGGGAACAGGATGGGGAAGGCGTGGAGGGGGCCAGAGGAGAGGGGAGAAAGAGAGCTGGGGCCGGAACCCGGGGAACACCCGCACAGGCGGGGGCGGAGGCGCAGACTGAGCAGGGGAGGGCGCGGCGGGAGGACAGCGAGTGGGGGAGGGGTGGAAGAACGAGGATGTGGGGGAAGCAGCGAGGGGCGGGGGCGCGGAGCCGCACTGGGAGGGGAGGACAGGGGGGCTCGAGGTCGGGGGCGGGGGGTAGAGGCGAGGGGTTTAAGGCGAGGAGCGGGAAAGCGGGGGTGTTCGAGGGGGAGGACTCCAATGCCGGGTGGAGGCGGGGGCGGAGCCCCTCCGCGGGGGCGGGGCCGAGCGCTCCTGGAGGGCGGAGGCCGCAGGGCGCGGGGCGGCGGGAACCCGCCCGCCCCTCCGCGCAGCACCCCTCCCGCCCCGGGGCTCCTGCGCGGACCGCGGCCGCCGCTGCCTCCTCGTCTTCCCCGAGGGTTCCGCGACCGTCTCCGGTAGCTCGGCCGCGAACGTGGGAAAGCGGGAACCTGGGTCGAGAAGGACGCGCCCGGACCCAGGTCTGGACGTGCAACCGGAGCCGCAGCCTAGCGGCGGGACGCGCCGCCCCTTGGCCTCGGAGCCCCTCTCCGGGACTGCTGGGCCGCGGGGTTCCTCTGCTCGTCCGCTCGCAGGGAGGAGATGCGGGGCCTGGCGCTGGAAGACGTGTCCGGCGCGCGGACAGGAAGCTCGTCGCGCTTCCTGGAGAGTTGGCTCGGCGGGGTGCGTCGCCTGGGAGGGAGGGATGGGCCGTGGGGCGACCGGCCGGGCGGGGAGTGGCTTCTGGGGGCCCCCTCGCCAGCGGCGGGCCCGCGAGGCCGCCCTCGGAGCGCCGCCAGGTACGTGCGTTTTCCTTTTTTCCCGCGCGCCCAGAGCGCACTCCGGGTAGGGAACGAATAAAAACCCGGCTGGTGTGTAAGAGCCTTTCGCTGCACACGTGTCTTTCTGCAGGGCTCGGGGAGGGCCGCTGAACTCAGGGTACACACTGGCCTAGTCTGTGCCTGTGGCCTCGGTCAGAGGACTGTCCTCTACTCCACCTCGGGGCTCGGAGCAAATGTCTCTTTGCAAAAGCCTGTCCCTTTCTTCTAGGTTGCGTTTAATTTGCCGAGGAGACCATGCGCCCTACCTCGGCCCCGGGGCTGGGGCTATGGGGCTTTGTGCAGTCTCTCCCACCCCTACCCCCTGGAACCCCAGGAATTTTCAAGCAGGGCCGCTCAGTTCTGAGAGACGATCGCTGGAAACTCGGGATGGGGAAACCCGACCTTGGTCCCGCGCTGGGCGGACAGGTCCCCTTGTCCAGTAGTTAGCCACACGAGTCTCAGACTTGCTTGTTAGGGGAGGCCCTTGGGCTTTGCTTTTTGGTGGTTTGGGGAGGCCCTTTAGCTGGCCTGGGGCGGACTCGCTCCCCTCCCCCATGCCCACTTCAAACAAAAGAAGTCTTAGGAGAATCGTTTCCTGGGGAGAACTCTTCCGAATGTGAATCTCTAGTTTCCCCCGCCCCAGTTCTTAGGATGGGACAGCCTTTACAACAAAGGGGAAGGTTGGAGACAGTTGAAGGAAAGGGCGCGCTTTTATTTAGGGAGACTTTGAGAGAGAGAATGCACATTTCACTTTCTTTCCATTTACCTGATTAATGGAGTTTTAGGTGATGTTTGGATATGGGATATTTTTGTTTGGAGACTGTTTCAGGAAAAGAAGAGGGCTAGATCGATGAGAAATTGGCAATTTGGTCTCCACCCGGTGGGGAAAAATATCCCATGGAGTGAAACGTATTGCTTGCCCTTTAGGGGAACACTGAAAATTAGGGATTTGATGGTTAAAAGGGAGGGGTTTATTTTGTGTCATTTTCTACGGTGCCCCCACCCCCACCCCCGCCATAAGTCGGAACAAAGGGGCCAGGTGAAAGGGTTCAAATCGGGCCCTCTGTAAAAACCTCCCAGTTCTCGCGCACCAGCGAATATTCCCATCGGAGCTTGGGTTGGAAAGAAAAGGAATCAACGCCCCAGAGTCCGCATGTGTACCAATACCCAGCTCTCGAGCCTCCACCACTGTGGGGAAGCCTGGTTACCGGGCTCGGGAGCGAGGGACCCGGTGGGCGGGAAAGGCCTCTCCTGGGGATAAAACGCAAATTCAGTTTCCACCTTCCCCGGAAGAACCGAGAGGTTCGCGGTGTCCCGGCGGGGCCCGTCCCCGCTCGCCCGGCGTGGCGCTCCCGACATAGACCCGCATCCACCAAAGCCCGGGACCACACTTCTCTCGAAATACTTAAAACTCAACAAGCCATAAAAGGCTCCCGATTCCAGTGGAAAAGGCATCGAAGATTTATGGTCCCCTGGATTCCCCACACTCTAATTATGCCTGTTTTTAGTTGACTTATGGGTGGTGACCACTAAAATCATTTTCCATTTGGATTTTTTTCTTTTAACATGAAAAATGCGAACTTCACTTTTTCTTACCGGCTTGGGCAGGCATTTTTCCGTTCGGGAAGAAAAATCCGGCCTCCTGCCTTCTCTGTGGCCTCTGGCTGGGTGTACTGGACCTGTGGAACCCCTCCATAGCACTCTTAATTGCAATTTAGGGGAAAGTATTTTTTTTCTTCCTGCGATCGTGAACAGGTATTCTTCCCTTGAAGCATTTCCCTGTAGTTTCCCTGCGGATTGCTTGGGGTTCAGAACCCTACTCCCACTAACTCTGGCCCAGCGACTAGGGGTGACCCTAGCCAGAGAGCAAGTCCCCCCATGGTCCCAGCTCCAGTAGTCACCCTCATCTGCCCTCCTGGGAGCCTGGGGCATTGAGGGGTTCCCCCCTGCTCCACGGTCCTGAGGGATCCGGAACCGACCCCACTCCACTGTCTGGCGGCCCCATCCCCCATCTTCTTCCCTTTGTTCGCCACTCCGGACTCTGAGTTGAAAGTGGCAGGAAAAAAATAATTAGATGGAAATCAAAGATTAGACGGGGCACGCTGGCTGGCGGCCTCAGTGAGGCCTGGCCGACACTCTGATGGAGCCTCATAAATCTTCACGGGCCTGACAAAAGCTGTGTCCTCTGGTTCCCTGGGAATTTGGGAACTTACCGATCTCCTTCTCAGAGAGCCCTCAGGGGCCTTAATTTCTGCCTGGCTCAGAGTTCTCAGAAATGGATGAAGGTGTGGAAGGGGAAAGGGGTGGTCTGGCCAGCGAGTGACCAGGGCCCAAGACCCTCACCCATTTTGCTAACAAATATTACAAGGGTGCTGTATTCCCCTACCTGAACTGCTTTAGGAGGGGTGTGATGGGGAGGACAAAAAATGGCATGTGTTGGGGGGCCGTTAACCCCTCACTAGCGACTCCTTTGTCTGGTGGGTCCACTGCTGAGACAAGTGGCATCCTGGCCTGTGCACTAGGCACCAAGGTCGGGAGAGCAAGCCTGGCTTCCAAGGACCCCCTCCCTGGCTCAGGTGTGCCTGCTGTGAGTGGGGACCGCTGATGCGGGTTCAGCTGAGTCTGGAGGTCTCTGCACCCTTCTCCAGAGGTCCCAGCATCCGAGGTCTTGGGGCCCACGTGCGATCCACCCGGGAGCTGTGCCCCCGACCAGCCTGGGTGGGAGAGAATGTGAAAGAAGCCCGTTTAGATAGTTTTAAAAACTTGAATTAATTGGGAAAATAGTAACCGAGCTTTCCAATGCGGGGAAGGGGGGGGGGGTCTTTTTTTTTTTTTAAACTATACCCCCTTGTGCCAGTTTTTGACCTTTTCATAGTGTTATAAGAAATGTTGCAACGTTTAATTTCTATTGCCATGAGATATGGAGAGGGTAGCCCAACATTCTGAAGTAATTTGATAAGGCTTCGAGTAGCAAATCCGAAAGGAGAGCTGGCGGCCCAGGTATAGTTTCTTTATAACCTGAATTTACAATGAAAGCATTCTCCTTTATGGATATAATAGATTAGATTTCACAACTTAATTCACCAGAATGGCTCCGTTTAAGGGAGCTCCGGCTGATTTTATTACGCCAAGCCAAATTGGATGTTTGTGGTCTTAAGGAAAAGCGATTGTGACATAAAATATATAATTTTTAAAGTAAAAAAACAACGGGTTCGACCCTGTCCCCTTCGTTCTCCATCCTTCTTCATCACCCTCGGTTCCCCAGTTTGGGGAATCCCGAGAATTATTTGTTGATTTCTGAGGGTGAGACAGGAACTCACACTCGGGAGGGGGCGGTCAGGGAAAAGCCACTCGCGACCCGGCCGGGGGCTCCGCGAAGCAGCCGGCTTCATCGCCCCCGTGAGGGCCAGCCAGCCGGCGGGCCTCGCTGGTGGCGCGCACGCGGTGCCATTTACCCGGAAAGGATTGGGGCCCCGCTCCTCGAAGTCCTTGTAAAAGTCGAAATGCCGGCCCAGGCACCACAGTCTTGGGGCCCTCGGAGCTCCCGCGGAGGGCCGAAGCCTCCGCTTGCCCCGGCACCGGACAGCCTCCCCCGACAGCGCTGGTGGGATGGAGAAAGCGCCCCTTGGAAAGCCAGGTGCGCGTTCCCCTGGCAGAGCCCGCGGCGGGACACCGGGAATGGAACAGTCTCACGCTACTTTGTGCAAAACAACTGCACTCCCGCTGGGCCCGCTCCGCGCCTGCCTCGACCACAAGGGCTGGCCTAGGGCGACCGCAGGGGCTGGCTCCGGGACCCGCCTTGTCCCGTGGGGAGTGGGCATCACGCGCAGGACTGTCCAGGGCCCGCCAAACCCCCGCCTCAGTGCAGATCCCGGAGGCCGCCCCCTCCGCCCCCAGCAGTTGACAGTCGCTCCCGGCGGCGGAGACCGGCGCGGCCCGCCCGGCTGGCGAAGGACCGTGGGGGGATGGGGGACTCGGTGGCCCTGCCCGGGCCTGGCCCGCCAGCGCCCGCGGCCCATTCTGCTGTCACTTCTCATTACGATCGGGCTCTATTCTCCCGACCGCGTCGTCCCCTTCTCCTCCTCTTTCTCCCCCCTCCCCCATTTACTGGGTGGTTTTAGCCCAGATTTAGCCCCCACCCCCTCCCCGAGGATCGGGGGCGGAAGGCAACCCTGAGAGCGGTCCATCCTTTACCAGGTCGATTTCTGACCCGAGACCCAGCCTCCAACGGGGGAGCCAGGCGCGAGCCCGTGTTCCCGGGGCCTGAAGGGCCCCCGGGCGCTCCACGTGGCGTCCTCGCGGCCGGGAACCCCGCACCCTGCGTTCCGGTGCGTGGCTGGCGGGCTGTGGGTGCGCGCCTTAAATTAAATCTCCGCAGCGTCTGACCTTGTTTTTTCCTCGGCCTGATAGCGGCAGCAGCTGTTTTGTTTTGTTTTGTTTTGTTTGTTAGTTCCAGAATTCCTACTGCTGGGGGAGGGGCGTTATTATTATTATTTTTGGTTGTCGCAACCTCCTGGAAAAATTCCCTGGTCTCAGAAAGCGTAACAATAGACTGGCGGATTTCTGGAGGAAGTGCCCCCTCCCCTGTTTTCTCCTGGGACGCTTCTGCCCTCAGGATGCTAAGGAGACTTCTGTGGGGAGTGGGAACCAATTCCCCTACTCTGGCCCCAGCCCCCTCCTCGGTCTTCAGAACCTCTCAAGTCTACCTCGAGTCTGACTCCCAAATCTACCTTGGGGTCCTGCCCTTGCCCCCATCACTCCTGGGAGAGGTCACAGCTCCTTGAACTGGGGAGTAGTCTCCTCCAGCATCCGTGGGGGTAGGGACAAGAAGTAGAGCGTTCCAGCACCGCCCCCTTCAGTGGGGGCGGGGAGGAGGGGTGTCCTGTCCCCTGGAATCCTATCCCTGTTTGCTTTGGGGGTCAGCTTTAGACCAGAGGCAGTTAAAGATTAATGGGCCTGGGCCCTGGGGGATGGGATGAAGGGGCTGGGGAGGGAGTCTGGCCCCTCCCTGGGCCATCAGTCCCCTGCTGGCCTCTGCACTCTCTGTGCTGGTCATGAAGTCCTGTTCCCTGATGCTGCTCCCCCACCCTTAGGGCTGAACCTCGGCTTCAAGCGGGCAGCAGCAGTCGGGGGCCCACCTGTCTGACCCAGGAGGAGGTGCGGGGGGCAATGTAACTCTGGCTGCTAACTATACACATGACCCCAATTCCAGCTTCACTCCTAGGGACTCCCTCTACCTGGGTTGGAAAGCAGAGGGGAACTCTGACCCTCCTGGCCACCTCCCCTGCTGGGGCAAGAAGCCCAGAAAAATGGCGGAGGTCGAGCCCAGGAGGGGCTGGGGAAAGCCAGGCTGGCCAGCAGGTGTTGCAGTGTGTGTGGCTGGTCTGGGTCTCCCTGTACCAGCCTCACTGGGCTTCTCTGGCACTGGAGGTGTGGGGATAAAAGTAGAAGGGGCTGCTGGGGGCTCTTACACAGCCCAGCCTGGGCCTGCATCCCCCCCAACCCTCGTCCTTGGATAGAAAGGGGAGGGGGTCCAGGGGAAGAGGCCTCTTCATGTCCAGTGGTCCCCAGGAACACCTGACCCCTCACTCAGGAGGGGCCTCACTGCAGAGCTCCCAGGACCTTTCTTGAAGCCCCTCATCCTGCCCATAAATGTATTTACCCTTGTGTGACACCAGGTGCGTGGCTTCTGTGACGCAGTGTCCCCAGCCTGCACGAAGACAGGAATTGAACTTTAGTCTCCAGGCAATTAAGGTGGCAGGGACTATAGTTCATTAATGGTTGTTATGCAATAAAAACGATAAAATGGCCCTGATTTTGCAATTTAAAAATGCAATTTATTTTAATTTATGTTTCTTAGTAGTTATGGGGTTTTATGGTGGGGGCAGCTCTGGTATCACTGAGGGGGTTGTGGCCGAAGCCCATCCATTTGGAGGGACAGGGAGTGACTGAGATGAAATGGGACCTGGAGCAGCAGAAAATACAGAGGAGACTGAAGGAGTGGGCCCTGGCTTTAGGTTGGCGAGAGCTAGACATTCTGGGCTGCCTTTTACGAAGCGGTGGAAACTGACTCCAAGGCCTCGCCCTTCTGTCCCTGGCTGCTGCAGAGTGGGCCAGGGAAGCACTCCTGAGCCAAACATCCAGAAGCGTGCTGGGCACGCTGGGACCCTGGGATCTTGGACACAGAGGCTTCCCCACGCCGGCCCACTCGCGGCTGGGCAGGTTCCTCAGGTCCTGAAGTAGCCTGCCTGTTGCCTTTGGAGGCTCCTTGTGTCAGGAGTGTAGCTATGGCTCTGTCCCCCTTTCCCTAGCCTTATGAGTGGGTCAGATGTCTGTTTCCACAGCCTCTGGAGGGTCCGGCTGTCCTGTCCCAGTGCTGTGTGCCTAACCCAGACACCATATGCACTGCCAAGGCCTGAGGGCCCAGACACTCTCTGTAGGTGTGTCTCCCTGGTTTCCTTCTGCACCCCTTCACCCCCCACCCACAGACAGACCTCAGGCACTTAAGAGAACCCAGGATTATGACAGCAACATTCCGAGCCCAGCCACAGACCGCAGCGGACACTTGAGAGGTGAGGACACCTGCGGGAGAGTTTGGAAGTTGGCCTTGAAGGTGGAGGGCCCTGGCTTCAGATGAAAAAACCAGGAAAGAAAGTATAGGAAGGACCATGACTGGGGACTGTTGTGCAGAACATCGGAAAGCTTGAAACCCACTCCATCCTTGGTGGTCATGGGATCCTGGGCCATGGGCCTCTGCCATTCAGACCCAGTGTTAGATGAGTGACTTTGTTGCGAACACTGTCAAAGCCAGGGTTCCCAGCCCAGCTTGTCAACCTCCCCACCCCCAATATGCGTGTGTGCACACGCGCACACACACACACACACACCCCAATTTTAGCACACAGCCAGGAAGACCAGGAGAGAGGCAGCCTTGGCCCCTTCTGCTGCTCACTCCCACGGGTGGGTGCCTGGGGGCTGGGGAGCAGCCTCCTAATTCCTTCTTCCCCTCCAGACTCCTAAGGCTCATGGACTCCACCCCCGCCCCGCAAGGATTGTCCCAGGCCTCTGCCTCCCTCTTCCTTTTATTCTGGGCACCTTGGCCTGCCGAGTTAATTGGCAAACTTTCCCAGAAGTAAACTTGATGGATAGAAATTAATAATTTTCCCAATGATACAGTCATTGCTAATCATGCCAGCTGGGAGGAGGGGGCCTGGGTGAAGGCTGGTGGGGTGCGGGGGGCACGGGCTGAAAACCACTAGCATGAATGATATCTGCTGGGGCTGGGGGGTCCCTTACGCAATTTAAGTTTTGCAGCCCCAGTGCTGGGTGCAGTGCTGGCAGCGGGGAGGGTGTTTGGGGAGGGTTTGAGCCCCCTCTACACTCCCACCCGAGTCTCTTGCCATGTAACCTGGGCCCCACGGAGTCCACGGGGGTGCTTCCAGCTGGGTTCTCTTACACAGCAGAGGTGTGAGAAGGGGAATCCTGACTGTATACTTGGAGACCTGTGGGGGGAAGGGGCCCTGAAAGGAGAGAGAGGAGAGAATGGCCATGGGGCCTGCAAGTGGCAACACAGCCGCCTCCTCCATTTTAGAGCTCTTCTTTTGAAGATGACCGAGGTCTTGCTGGTCCACCTAAGGCAGAGGGTGCCTTATGCTTGGGAACCTTGCTCCCAGGACTCCTGTCCTGTAAAGAGGCACAGTCCCCATCGCTCTCATTGTAGAGCTCTGGGCCTCATCCTGTTGGAGCTGGGTGGAGAATCAGTGCTTGGACAAAACAGCCCTCTGCTCAGGACTTTGCATCCCTGGGAGCAGCGAGGAAACAGTGCCCGATGGCTGGGTCCTCAATACCACTTCACCACAGTGAGGGCTTCTTGGGGCCCTCAGCGAAAGCCTGTGCTGGACAGTGGCCTGAGAAGTGTGGGCATGACCAGCATGTACCCCGGATGATTCTGGCTCAGGCAGCCCAGCTACTGCCCAGGAAGCCTGGACAGGCTGCAGTCAGTGATATGAGGCAGGCAGGACAGGGGACTCTTCACACGAGAAATGTTTTGTTGGATGAATGAATGATGGATGGATGGATGGATGATAATGTTTCACCAGGCACAAAGATGATTTCCTTGGCCTTTTCAGCATCCACAGCCTGTTGGTGGCAGAGCTGACTTCACTGGCTCCACCCAGAAATTTTCTTTGGAGAATCAGAGAGAGCAAACCCCTAGGGAGAAAGATGAGGTGGGGAGGGTTGAGAAGGCCACTTGGCGTCTTCCCTGCAGTGACCAAGCTCACAAGGGACAAAAGAAAGACCCTCTCCTTGACAAGGGCAGGGGCATATAGAGGGGCCTGGGATGCAGTCTACCCCCATTTATGACCACACCACCCTAGCATCTCCAGGCTGGTGAAATGGGACCAAAATGAAGCTGGAGGAACTGGGATGTGATTAAGGAGAGGATAGTGTAGATAAAGGGAGCGATGAGAGGAGGAGAAGGGGGTAAGTCCCACTTGTCCAGGCTGACTGCCACAGCTGGTCAGGGCCTTTCTACCCATCTGGCAGGTGTAGACCTCTCCTTGGGGTTGGTGGGCTTGGGCTGGCCCCACACTGCCTGCCACGGGCACCCTATGGGGACTGCCAAATAACTTTGTCCCAAGGCAGCAGGGACATGGGGGAGGAAGAAGAGGAGAAGGAAGAGAAAGAAGCTGGCTCTGTTGTCACTGGACAGCCGTAGCACATTAAAGATGAAGAGGCCCAGAGAGGCTCACTGTGTGCCTAAGGGCACACAGCAGGATTTGAACCAGGCCTGTCTGCCTGGGAAGCCTGCCTTTGTCCAAGACAGGACATATTGCAGATTAATTAAAGTCGTCAGCCCAGCAGGGCACCTAATGGTGCCCCCCACCCACCCCCACCTGAGCCCATGCCTGTGGCCCAGAGCCAGACAGCTGACCCAGCTTCCCGGGCTAAGCAGCTTCTGAGGGCAAGGCGCTCATGCCTCACCACACAGCTCTGGGGCCTGGAGCCAGCCAGGGCCATGGGGGAGGGGAAAGGGGGGATGGGGTGGGGAGGGGGAGGCTCCACTTTGAGGACATCCCTAGAAAAGGGGGTACCTCCCCTCTGGGACCTTATCTCCCTCTTCACACTGACCAGCTCTCCCTGTTCACACTGACCAGCCCCCATCCAGCGGAGCCTTGCTGGGTGCCTGGGTGACATCAGCATCGGACTCACTAGTCTGATGCTTCTTTGCACCCTTATGGGAATGTAGCCCTTTGAAGCACAGATAGTCTCCAGCTCCGGCATTCCAGCTCTGGTGAAGTCACGTCAGACCTGTTGTTTGCTCTCTAAGTTTTGCAGCGACCCTTTGGCCATTCCCTGGTGGCTCAGATGGTGAATCTGCCTGCGGTGCAGGAGACCTGGGTTCGATCCCTGGGCTGGGAAGATCCCCTGGAAAAGGGAATGGCTACCCACTCCAGTATTCTTCCCTGGAGAATTCCATGGACAGAGGAGCCTGGCAGGCTACAGTCCATGGGGCACAAAAGAGTCAGACGTGACTGAGCGACTGACAGCCCTTTGGCCATTCGGCTCTGATATGAGTGCCCTCCTCTCCTCTCCTCCCCACTGCCAGCATGACTGGAGGCTTCAGTGCATCTGGCCTGGTCCCTGCAGGTAATGGTGTCCTGGCCTCAAGAAAGCTGAGGATAAGTTTCCACGGACTTAAGGATATGTTGCTGATCCAGCTGTCCTGGCATGGTCCCTGGTCCTGAGAACATCACCAGGGTGCTGAGCAAAAGCATGAAAGTGGAGGGGTGCTGGCTGTCTCAAGTTGTGGTGGCCCAGACACTTGGACCACTTTAGAGACAGTGCCGGAGAAGGCCATGGCACCCCACTCCAGTACTCTTGCCTGGAAAATCCCATGGATGGAGGAGCCTGGTAGGCTGCAGTCCATGGGGTGGCTAAGAGTCAGACATGACTGAGCGACTTCACTTTCACTTTTCACTTTCATGCATTGGAGAAGGAAATGGCAACCCACTCCAGTATTCTTGCCTGGAGAATCCCAGGGACAGGGGAGCCTGTTGGGCTGCCGTCTATGGGGTTGCACAGAGTCAGACACGACTGAAGGGACTTAGCAGCAGCAGTAGCAGCAGAGACAGTGCTGTGAAGGCGCCACAGAGGCCTCAGACCCCCTAGACCAAGCTGACAGGGCTCCCTCCTCTTTTCAGCCACACAGGTCACCTTTGGGATTCTGCCCTCATTAGAGAAGACCTTGGAAAACTGGTGATACAATCCCTGCCCTCACCTCCTTTCTGGACACTGGGAGCTACAGGGGAGGAACACAGGCTGGTCCCAGCTAGATGGCAGGCCCACCCTATATCCCAGGGGCCTCATCCTGGGCCCTTTGCATGCTTCTTGAGTCTCTTCTTAGGAAAAAGATGTGCTGATTCTAGTCTGGACTTTTCCTGGCTCCGCTCTGCCCACAGTCCTCCAAGATCTGGCTTGAGCCCCACACATGTCTTGGTCTGAGATTCAGCACCCTGGGGACACCCATGACAAGCTCCTTGGGGACCCCACCCTTTGCTGCCAGCCATCCTGCATCCTCTCTGCTCCCTGCTGGCTCCTGGCCAACTCAGAGGTGAAGCAAAAGGCAGGTGCCACCTCAAGGAGCCCCCAGTCCTCAAAAGAGAGAGATCCTTGAGCAGACAGCTGCTGCTGCAAGGGGAAGCCTTGCCATCCAGACCTGCAGGTGGCGGACAGCACCCACTGGAGCCCCCGCAGCAGCAGGTGAGCGGCCAGGCCTGGCAGTGATGATCCTGCCACTCCATCTCTGAGCCTCAGTTTCCTCCAGGTGGTTCACGGTGTCACCTATGAGATGCTTTTGTCCAGGATGCTTAACCTGAGTTGAGTCACAAGGGAAGAATAAAGGAAACCCAAATTGGAAGACATTTAGCAGAACAACTGCTCTGGATGCTTCAAAATGGTCCATGTTAAAAAAAAAAAAAAAAAGCCTGGTATGGGATTCACCTCTGAAGGGTTTCAGAGAGAAGCGGGGCATTTTGCACACGGGCCGCATAGGATCTGAGAGATTGTGCTGACTACGTTTCCAGGGCAGGATGAAGTTAGAAAGCCCTTCCTGGAGTTGAGATGCTGAAGTATTTAGGGCTGGAGTGTCGCAGTGTCTGCAAGTGGCTCCCAAATAGTTCAGCAGTTTTGTATAAAGGGAGAGAGAGCGAGCAAATGCAACAGTATTGCTTTAAACAGAGCTGTTAAAAAAAAAAGAGTCAATATACACAAATATATTTTATTTATATACACTTAAAAAAAGATATCTTCTGAGGTTTGGAGAGGCCAGACCCCCGGTGCTTCCCTGAGACCCCACCCCACTGTTGCCTTGCCCTGGGGACCTTGGGAGGTGCCCAGAGAGGACAGGCGAGAGCCGAGCCCAGCCCAGCGCTGTGCTGGCGTGTACACTGTTTGTGTCCAGGCAGGGAGGGCATGGGGTCTGTTTGCTCAGACGCTCCTAGAAGGAGCTCTTGAATCTCCCTGGGCTCCTGTCCTTGCACCCTGAGACACAGAGACTCCTGGGGCTCACAGGAAGGTGTTGGAAGAGGAAACTGTCGCCAAGTCCCATCTCAAACACTGACATACTGGGGCCCGGTGGCCACTGGGAGTTTGCTGTTTTTAACCCGTTTTTAAATAAGGAAACTGAGGCTAAGGGAGAGTAAAACTCGGGGGAAGGGACACAGCGGCTGCCACTGATTTAACCTTCACTATGTATAGACCTCTAGAACGTGGCCTCGTCTGACCCTCACAATAATGCTGTGAGAAAGGTGTTGAAAATGATCCCATTTCTCAGATGAGAAAGTTGAGGTGTAAGGCACTTAAACACCGAGACCAAAGCCCCAGCAAGGGAAAAGGGAGCTGGGTGTGGCCAGTCCAAGCCCCTGCTGCACACAGACTTGGGGACATTCCCACAGTGGAGACCTGCAGACCCATGCAGGCACACACACGCCTCCAGGAGGAGATGGAGGGAGCCCTGCCCAGAGGGCCTTGCTCTGGGTCCTGCACTGGGCCGTGTGTGTTACTGACTCGTGCACGTGGCATCTCAAGATGGCAAAGTGCAATCCCCAGAAGAGGAAACAGGCTTGTTAGGCTGACTTGGATCCCCCAGAACCGCGGCTGTCCCCTGTGCTCCGCAGCTCCAGGCCTGTGCCACTGGGGACAAGGGTTCGTCCCTGAGAGGCGGGTGCAGTGAGCCAGCTGTGGCTCGGGCAGCCTGGGCCTTCTGCACTGTCCTCAGGCCCACTGTGTGGCAGAGTCTCCTCGTCACCTTTGCTCATTAGATCCTGGCCTTCCCTTCTCCTGCTTCTCGGGATTGTGATCAGCCTGCAGAATTCTGCTCAGCCTCCCCAGGGCTACGTGGAGGCCAGGGGCCTGCTTTTGACTTGCTTTCCTATGTGTGAATGAGATCTCTGCCCCCAGGAGGTAGCTGAGGGTCCTTGTGGAGAGGACCAGGGGGAGGACGAGGACGAGGACGAGGCTGGGGCTCTGAGTCCAGCTCACTCACCCTCTGCAGCCCCTGCTCAGCCTGAGGTTGAGCCACTCAGAAAGCCTTCCCAGGGCAGGTGAGGGGGTGGGCCTTGGCCCCAGAGTTCACATTGCAGTCTCTGCGCAGCTCCAGGCTGGTGGCTGCCCCAGGCCCTGATTCTGCTGGGCCTGCCTGTAGATGTGGCCATGACTGTCCACACACGCCTCCCCCTCCTCGGCCTTCTTCCTGGTCGGGACCAACGTCCTCCCATCCCTCACTTGACATCCATTCCTGGGCACCCCAGTTCCTCAGCCCTGCCACCAGAGCAGGTGTTCCCCTGCCCAGGACAGCGCTCCTGAGCTGAGCTTGCCCGGAAAACGGCCTGGATCTTGGGTTCCAGGCCTGGGGAGTGGCAGCTGCTGTGTCAGTGCGGGGACGTTGCCAAACCAGGCTCAGACGCCCTGGCCCAAGGCCTGTGTGGGTGTGGGAGGGAGCCCGACGCCCAGCCACACCTGTCCCGCCGCGGGCCCTGGGGTGGGGTTTCCCATCTGTGCTGGAACCTGGTCAGGTTTCTCACTTCACCCCGAGGCAGGGTGCAGGGCACATGGGCCCCGGCCAGCCACGAGTCCCCGCCCAGACTGCCGGCCTGCCTGCCAGGGCTCCTACCAGACGGGAAAAACCTGCGGGAAGGAGCCAGGCTGGGAGCATCCTCACTGGGCCTGGGGCAGTGGTGGGGTGGGGTGGCGGGGGCCCCCTTCCGCCCAGCCTAGCATCTCCCTCCCTTCTCTAGCTGGGCCAGGAGCCGAGGGCTGCCCAGGCCTCTGCGTGGTGGGAAAGGTGGACCTCCCAAACCTGAGTCAGTCTGGGCCTGACCATCCCCAGACCCCATCCCATTGCTTATTTAACCCAGTTCTGAAATTTCACGGCTCCTTTTTTACCTGATCTTGTCCCAGGCATCGTTAAGATCTGTGAAATCGCGGGCTTGATCTGTTGATTTTGTTTCTTCTGACAGACGCTAAAAGAAATCACACGTTTCGAAAAGTTTCTTGGGACCATCTGTGGATCAAGTCAGGCACAACCGGCCTGGGGGAAGGCCGACCCTTCCTTTGGAAGCTGCAGAGCCAGAGGGGGTCCGGCTGCAGCTGAGACGATCTGGGAAGGGGGTTTCCCCAGGGCAGCCCCAGAGCATGGAGACTGTGGCTTTGAGTCCAGTCCAGAGCCCCCTCAACCCTGTCTTCAACAGGCCTGGACCCTAGAAGCAGCCTCTGCAGGCAGCCTGGAGTCCCCTCTCCATTAGGAACAGTGTGAAAGGCCAGGGACACCCCAAGGGAGACCCAGTCGGTCTCACACCTGACCATACCTCCCTTGGGCTCATCTCTTTGGGCTGCATCTCCAAGCCCCTCCATTCCAGGGGCCTCCCCCCGGGCAGGCCTCAGCCCTTGAGAACCCTGCAGCTATGAGAGCCCCATGTGGCCAGGCCCCCCAGGGCCTGCCCCAGGTCACCGCCAGCTGTCCATCACTGGACCAGGAAAGGGTCACTGCAACCCCTCAGGAAAAGCAAGGGAGAGGCAGAAATGCAGAGATCGCCCCCTACTGGAGAGAACCTACATGGCATGCAGCTCCCCCAACCCCTGACCCCAGCCCTAATGCCAGGCAGGTAGCGGAGGACAGAGGAGGCCCCGTCTCCTCTGCTCACGACATTGCCCCCGAGGTCCCTCCTCCAGGCAGCTGGTAGGTCTTCCTTCCAGGGGGCTGTGAGCTCAGTCCCTGCCCTGGGGCCCTCGGGAACAGTTTGGAGGGAGGAGATGAGCTGATAGGGTCCTTGAGATATGGGCCAGGTGCAGGGTGGGCTAGGACAGCCCACCTTGGCCTGTCTCCCCCAGAGTAAGGCTGTGGGCACTGAGGGCTGATATTCCTGAGTGCTTCCGACACACTAATGCTGGTCTGCACACTGTACCTGCCTCCTTGCTCAGAGTCTCTTAAGAGGTAGGTGTCGTTCTATCCATCTTTGACAGACAAGGAAAGCAAGGCACCCAGCGATGGAACCACCCACTCAGGCCCTGCAGCAGCCCCAGAGTTTCAGAGCTGAGACTCAGAGCTGCAACCTGCAGGGCCCAGGCTGCCGGGGTCCCTCTGTTGGTTTGGGTCCTGGCCATACAGCTTTCTAGGCCTCCTCACCCACTGCAGCAGCTCCCTGGGCACTTCTCACCCTCACACATTCCCCTCTGGCTCTGGGGAGGGAATGGAGACAAAATCTTTTCCTGTGAAAGATTAAAATCTGAGTTGAAAAAGGAAGGGGTATCTGTCGGTTCTCCAAACATAGAATCACCTGGTGGTCCAGTGGTTAGGGATCCGTGGGTCCACTGCAGGGGGCACAGCTTCGATCCTGGGTTGGGGAACTAAGATCCTGCAAGCTGTGCAGCGTGGTTGAAAGGAAAAGAATCACCACATGATGCAGTAGTGCCATTTGCACGCTGGCTTTCAGAGCAGCTGAAAGGTGGAAGCAATCCAAGTGTCTACTGACAGATGAAGGGTAAACAAAATGTGCTCTGTCCATGCAGAGGAATAAAAAGGAAAGGAGTTCTGATACATGCTGCTGCTGCTAAGTCGCTTCAGTCGTGTCCAACTCTGTGCAACCCCAGAGACAGCGGCCCACCAGGCTCTCGTGTCCCTGGGATTCTCCAGGCAAGAGCACTGGAGTGGGTTGCCATTTCCTTCTCCAATGCATGAAAGTGAAAAGTGAAAGTGAAGTCGCTCAGTCGTGTCTGACTCTTCGCGACCCCATGGACTGCAGCCCACCAGGCTCCTCCATCCATGGGATTTTCCAGGCAAGAGTACTGGAGTGGGGTGCCATACATGCTACAACATGGGTAATTGAAGACATTATGCTAAGTATTCAGACAAAAAGGACAAATATTGTTTGACCCCACTTATATGGGTTCTTGGGCTTCCCAGGTGGCGTTAGTGGTATAGAACCCGCCAGCCAAAGCAGGAGACATGAGACGCAGTTTCGATCCCTGGGTCAGGAAGATCCCCTGGTGGAGAGTGTGGCAGCCCACTCCAGTATTCTTGCCTGGAGAATCTCCATAGACAGAGGAGCCTGGCGGGCCATAGTCCATAGGGTCGCAAAGAGTCAGACACAACTGAAGAGGCTTAGCATGCATGCACACATATGAGGTTCTTAGAATGGGCCAGAAAGAATGGGCTACTTTCCTACAGAAAGTAGATTAGAGGTTACCAGGGGCTGCGGGAGGGAGGAAAGGGGAGTTATTGCTTAATGAGTAGATTTTCTGTTTGGGATGATGAAAGTTTTAGAATTTGATAGTTGCGATGGCTGCACAGCATGGTGAATGTAGCTAAAGGCACTGAATTGCGCACTTTAAAAGAATACTTAAAATAGCTGCTTTTATGTTATAGGTATTTTTCCACAATAAAAATATTTTGTTAGGGGAGGGGCCCAGAGAGAGACATGTAGGGGGCCCCCTGGGGCCTCCCTGTCTCTCTGAGGGTCAGAGTCCACCTCCTTGGCTGCTCCCCTGCCAGATAGGCCCAGCTTCAGTTCAGTTCAGTCACTCAGTCGTGTCCGACTCTTTGCGACCCCATGAATTGCAGCACGCCAGGCCTCCCTGTCCATCACCAATTCCCAGGGTTCACTCAGACTCACATCCATCGAGTCAGTGATGCCATCCAGCCATCTCATCCTCTGTTGTCCCCTTCTCCTCCTGCCCCCAATCCCTCCCAGCATCAGAGTCTTTTCCAATGAGTCAACTCTTCGCATGAGGTGGCCAAAGTACTGGAGTTTCAGCTTTAGCATCATTCCTTCCAAAGAAATCCCAGGGCTGATCTCCTTCAGAATGGACTGGTTGGATCTCCTTGCAGTCCAAGGGACTCTCAAGAGCCTTCTCCAACACCACAGTTCAAAAGCATCAATTCTTCGGCGCTCAGCCTTCTTCACAGTCCAACTCTCACCTCCATACATGACCACAGGAAAAACCATAGCCTTGACTAGACGCCCAGCTTAACAGGAGATAAACAGCAATTCTGTCTACTTTGCTTCTTATCCAAAGATGGGTGGGGGAGAAGTTGATACCATTGGCACATATGTGGTGTGGGGATCTGTGGGGATCTTGTGTGGGGTTCTCACATCCTGCACCCATTGCAGGAGGAGCTGCCAGGAGCCGGGGTTGATGCCGCCATCCTCTATGCCTGGTTTCGAGGGGCAGTATCCTCTCTACCAGTGCTCCCCTCCCCGCCCCCTGCTGCCGGGAAAACCTGTCCTGGGGGGGGGATCCCCTGCCTCCCTGCTGCTAGGCTCAGTGTGCACCTGAGTTAAGACTACTTCTGCAGCTGCCGGCTGTGTGGCATTGGGAATACTTGTGACCTCTGTGAGCCGCTGATTCTACATGGAGTCACCCACGAGATGTGCAAGGAACAGTCAGTCATCTCCCCACGTGAGCAGGAGCCGGCGGCTCATGATGGTGCGTGGTGGTGCTCCTCCTTAAGCGGCATTTCGGTGCGTGTTTGGCTGTCACGAGGCCTTATTGCCATTTTTCAGGCTTTATTCTATAAGAGAGCACAGTGTCCTGTAGGAAGAGCCCAGGTGTTGTTAGAATGGGCTCCACTGTTTCCAAGCTGTGCCACTTCCGGGAGGCTGCTTAACATCTCTGAGCCTCATTTTTCTTACCTGTAAAGTAGGATAATAACATCGCATCCCAGAAATGATGTGAAAATGAATGTGGGCAAATCCTTATTTACATGGTAACTAGTACAGACTGCGCTCTCAAGGGTAGATAGGGGTGAGGCTCTCACTGTGTCAGGGGTCAAATGGTAACAACCCCCGCCTCTGAGAAAAAAAGATACGCCTACCTGAAACCCATGACTGTGACCTTATTTGGAAAGAAAGTCTTTGCCAGCCTCCCCTGCAATACCCCACTGAGGGTGGGTTCCTGGAGCTCACTCTTGCGCCATCTTTCCTGCCCTTGGACACACTGTTTGCCCTCAAGGCTGGGCTCAAGGGCTGCCCTGGGGGCCTTCCAGGCTCCGGGAAGGGGTCAGAGCTGCCTGCTACTCCAGCACTTTGTCCCGTCCATGGTGTTCAGGGCCCAGGCCCGTTCCAGAGGGCTTGCGTCCAGTCCAACTGGCTGGCAGTGTGCAAAGAGTCAGCTGGGAGCGAGGATCTCAGGAAGAACAAAGCGAGGGTGCCGGTGCCCCAGCCCACCGGCTGTGGGCCCTGGCACATCAGGGGTCCTCTGTGAGCTTGGGTTTCCTGGCCAGCTAAATGGAGAGGGTCCTTCGGTCCCATGGGTGCTGCAGAAATCTCTCAATCATATTTACCAAAAGGCCTCAGTGCCTTAGGAGGCAGTTGTGTCATTGCGATGGGCCTGCCAGTATTTCCCAGAGGAGTGAAGTCCCCAAGGCCCCGGTCTCGAGATGGGATGGTCAGGGTGGAGACAGGAAGTTGGGGACTTGCTGGGCCCTCCGACCCTGGTAAGACCTTGACTGACCTGGCTTTAACCCCAGCTCCTTGTTGATATTCTGAGACCTGAACTGGCGTGATAGGAGGGCCTGGGCCTTCCAGCTTCACCCTCCAGAGTGTGTTGGGGGTCACAGAGAGAGGAGGAGCCCCTTGACGGTTCTCACCCGCCACAGGAAGCAGGCCCTGGCGGCGGCAGCCTTGGCCTGGGTGCCTGGGTTCACGCGCTGGGCTGCCCGGCCCCACGGGTGTGGAACCGATTTATTCGGTAGCTTTGCCGCTGATTAGTTGCAGGTGAGTGGATGGCACGTGGTTTGTGTTGTAACAATATTTTGGGACAATTAGATTGAAACCACATTGTCTTGGCCCTGCTGGCGGCTCGCCCCAGTGCTGCACTCTCCATGCCCTTTGCGGCTCCCGGGCTGGCTGGGCCACCCCAGCCTTCCTGGGGCCCTGGGGCACAAGGCAAGGGGGAGGGGGCCCTCCTACTGGGGGCAGGGCCTCCCATTCTCAGCCCTACCAGGGCTCTCCCCACTGGCCTCCTGCTGACCACAGCCTCTAGTTGTTCCAGAAAACAGTTGCTGGGAGATTCCCCAGGTCTGGTGGGGGGGGCGGTGCCTGGGGGACCCGGAGTGGGACTTCTAGGCTGCAAGGCCACCCCATTCCCCTCAACATTATCTCAGTGCATCCCTTTCCTACCCCGCAAAGAAGTGCTCTGAGCACCCCCATGCCCCCACAAACAGTTAGCACCCTCCAGACTGCATGATCCAGGAACAGAACCCAAGGCCAGGTCTGCCCAGCTGCTGGGTGGGGGAATCTCTTGTCCTGACTACCCCTCTTGCCCCACACCATGGGCAGAGAGGCCTGGATGCCAGGTTATATCTCTCATGTTGAGGGGAGCATGTTCCTTACCCACCCTCCTGGGAAATGCTGAGGGCTCAGGGCCCACCATTTGAGGGGTAAGGGGCTTCAAGGGGGCCCCTGGGGCTAGGCTCAGGCTCAGGAAATGGGTGGCTGACAAGGCCCAAGCACATGGGAGCAGAGTGGGACCCAAGAACCTGCCCACCTCCCAAACAGCCAGCAGCACCCCGGAGCAGGGGGCTTCCCCGGTGGCTCAGCATTAAAGAATCTGCCCACAATGCAGGAGCCACAGGAGACACAGGTTCTATCCCTGGGTTGGGAAGATCCCCTGGAGGAGGGCAGGGCAACCCACTCCAGTATTCTTGCCTGGAGAATCCCATGGACAGAAGAGGCTGGCGGGCTATACAGTCCCTGGGGTCACAAAGAGTTGGACACGACTGCAGTAACTTAGCAAGCGCACATGCATGCCTGGACAGGGCCATGTAGTAGGGCTGGTGTCTGCAGATGTTTCAACTCAGATGTTACCCCAAACCCTTGTGAGTCTGGGGACTTGTGCAGAGTGGGAGGTGGGGGGTGGAGTGGAGGTGTGGTGTCTCCCGCTGTTCTGGGGAAGTTCAGGCCACACTTCAGGCAATAGTCCTGGCCCAAAGCATTCTGGGACAGCCTCTGGGGTTGGGGTGGAGCCAGGCTGGTGGCAGGGCCGCCCCAGGTGGACGGGCAAATGTCTCTGGGGCTCCACTTCTCAGTCTCCCCAGCCCTCAGACAGCCTGCTAGAGGTCCGACCACTTCCCGTTCCTGCTTGCATCTTTGTCTGGGACCTGTGTTGAAATGGGGGTGCCGTAGCCCCCACACCAGAGAACTGAATTAAGGGGAGGACTTGCTTTCTGCAACAGGATCAGAGTCTGTGGGGTTTCCAGTTTAATGTGAATAAAGATCGTTAGCAGTTGCAATGAATCTAATGCTTTCTGAACACTTGGAAATGTTTCCAAATGGGATTTTCCTGGAGTTCGGCTCACTTTCCCACTTCAGCCCGTGTTGTTCCTTCCCTGGACCTGAGGCTGTCTGCACGGCCTCTGCTCCAGCCTGGGGTGGCTTCATGCTTCCCAGTGACTCTTAACTTATGACACAAAACAGATGGGAATACAGGTCCAGGGGCTGAAACGTCAGGTGTGTCTGGTGTCTGTGAGGTGACCTGGCCAGCCCAGGAGCTGGTGAGTGGGCCCCAACCAGGGCACAGGGCATGGAAAGCCAGGTTTCTGCTTCCCTGCATACCTGCTCCTTCACACACACACACACACACACACACACACCCCCACCCACCACTGCAGCCTCCTCCATCCATCCTGGGAGGCCTGGCACAGGGACACTGGCCCTCTGTTCTCCCAGCCTCCGGTCCCATGCGGACCAGAGCCCTCCCTGGGACAGGATTGCAGAGCGGGCATGAGGGCCAGGGAGTGGCCTCTGACCCTGTCCTACTCAGCCCTTGTTCGCACCAGGCAGGGGCTTCTCAGAGTCTTCCTGCCTGAGGGTCTCTGCTCAGTACAGTAAGGACTACGGCCGGTGGTTGTGTGCCTGTGTCCCTGGTCAAACCCTGTTGTTCTAGGTGAGGACCCAAGGCAGGCTTGGTTTTGGGGAGATGGGGAGTTTGTGAACCTGGGTATAGGTTCCATTGCTTTGGAAACCCCTAAAAATAAGGAGGGTCACCCTGAGGGAACCATTTCTGGGGGCTGAAGCCATCACGCTTGGGGTATAAAAGGAAACTGTGACAAAACTCCAAAACCACAAACAGAAAGAGAAATGTATTACACAAAATGTTTGAAATTTCTCCACAATAAAAAACATCGTTATTAACAAATGCCAAACACAGCAGAACTGACCCGGGAAATAGCAAGTTACAGCCACAAAGAGATGCCACTGCACACCTCCCCATGGGACTGCAGTCGGCGTCGGATGCTGGAGAGGATGCGGAAGGCCTCTTGCTCTGCCTGGGGGAATGGAAAGCAGGGCAGCCTGGGGATAGGGGTCAGGAAATAGGAGACGGGTCAGGAAAGGTCTTGTCCACTTGCCCTGTGACCGAGTTCTGCACTCAGGTGTTTGCCCAGGAGTTGAAACACGTTCACACACTTGTACTTGAGTGTTCACAGCAGCCTGGCTCATTAATACACTAAACCGGACCGGCCCAAGTGTCTAAGCCACAGGTGAATGGTGCAGACGCGGCCCCCAGGCAGTGGGCCCTACCTGGCAGCGCACAGGACACACGTGACAACGGTCTGGAGGAATCTCAGAGTGGTTTGCTGAGCAAAACGACGGGTGCGTTTCACATGGTTCCATTTATGCGAAATCCTAGAAAAGGCAAAACTATTCTACAGGGACAGAAAGAGCGGGTCATGGTGGCCCAAGGCTGGGCGGGAGATGAGGATTGATCAGGGGCCTGAAGGAACTTTCCCAGGGCTGCTAGGGATGTTCTGCATCTTGACTTTGGGGGTGGTTACACAACTGTACCGATTTGTCAAAGCTCATCAAACTGGACGCTTAAAGTTAGCGCTTTTATTGTTATCTAAGTCTTATAGCCGATTTCTAAAAAAATCCTACCAGACACTATTTGTCACCTATCAAATGACAGAGGCCTAAACAGTTGATTGTCTCCAGCTTTATCAAGGACAGAGGGAAGCGTGAGCTTTCCCACTTACTGCAAGTGTGTCTATTGGCACACACTTGCCCAGTGGTTTGGCAATAGCAATCAAAATTTGAAATATGCATGCTTTTCACCTAGCAGTTTCTCTTCGAGGAATTTTATCTTCTAGACACATGTGCATAAGGGCACAAAGATATGTGAACAGAGATGTCCTTTGTCAGGTTGAGAAACTAGCAGCGACTGAAATATCCAACAGTAGCTGCTGGCCGGATACATGGAAGCTGACCCATCCTAACGTCTCAGTTTCCCTGGGACCATTCTGGCGTTAGCACTGACATTGCCACATCCTGGGATCCCATGCCCCCTCAGACTGGGACACACCACAGTATAGACAGGCAAGGGAGTACTGGGAAGACAGGAAAAATGACCGGTGGGTTTACTAGGGCCAACAGGCAAGATGCCCAAGACATTGAGTGAGATCAAATAATCAAGTTGCAGGAGGCATGGGGCAGTCCACAGACGTTGCCTCTGGAGACTGAGGCTCTGGAAGATACTACTTTCTCTTTGTAACCCTTTGCGCTTGGAACTCATTGGCCTCCTTTATTCTGTGCGTGTATGGGTTTTGTGCTGGAGAAGGCAATCCACTCCAGTATTCTTGCCTGGAAAAGTCCATGGACAGGGGAACCTGACAGGCTATAGTCTGTGGGGTTGCAAAGAGTCGGACACGACTGAGTGACTAACACTCATGGGTTCTGTAATTTAAAAAACATATTCCAGAGGATATCCCTGGTGGTCCAGTGGTTAAGACTTTGCCTTCCAATGCAGGGGATGCAAGTTCGATCCCTGATCTGGGAGCTAAGATCCCACATGCCTTGCAGCCAAAAAACCAAAACATGAAACAATATTGTAACAAATTCAATAAAGACTTTAAATATATATATGTATATATATATATGAATACATGTATGTATATATATTCTAAAGGACAGGTGACCTTGGTCTGTGTGTGTGACCTTGATCCAAAGTCAAAGGCAGGTAGGTGGGGGCTCTGAATTACAGTCACAAGAAGGCAGGTGCAGGTCAAGGGAGGGGCCCGAGGCTGTGGGCAGCCGGGGAAGAAAACCAGAAGGGGAGAGGCGAAAGGGGCACCCTTAGATCAGGGCTTAGGAGATCCCTTCAGTCCTCCAGGCCCCTCACCCAAGACCCACCTTCCGGAAACTGACTCAGCCCCTCTTGCTGCCTTTGAATCCCTTGCCATTAGCAAGCAACCCCTGGGCCCCAACCGAAACACAGCAGCTCAGGATTGTTACGCAAATTGACTGGTGGGGCCCTGAGCCTGGCTAATTCCTGTGTCTTAATGAGTGGGAAGATGAGGTTTTTATTCATCACTGGGGCTTTAAAAATTGCAGTAAAGTGGCCCACTTTATAAAGAAAAAAATCAATAGCTAAAAGAAAACAGGAGTATGTAAATGGACAGAGTGACAAAAAGCAGGCCAATTACCCCCCCAAAATGAGACACAGTTATGGCTCCATTAACTCAATTATATTTTCAAAAGGATTTCTTACGAGGCCCCCACCCCACCCCACCCTCACACGCCTGTAATTTTTACATCAACTTCAAGCCATTAAGTTGCATTAAATTATTTTGTGGGAGAGAGAGGTGTGTTCGGGAGAAGGGAGCCGCGGTCCTTCCCGGCTAGCCTGGGGGCCTGGGCTCAGGTGTGAACAGGCAGGGGAACCCGGGTGGTCAAGTCGAGTCTCTCGGGGAGGGAGCCCTGAAAGATAATGAAGAGGAACCACAGAGCTCGACACACTCAGCGGGGGCAGCTGGGCTCCCCAGCTCCAAGGTCCCCAGTGCACGTCCCCCTCTTGAATTTTTATTCCCAAATGATTCACGGCTCTGTAAGCCCCACTCTGGACGGTGGGTGGCCCAGCACATGCCAATCCAGATGTGAGCACCTAACCTCTCCTTGGCTTCGTGAATTTTCTCTTTATCTCATTAGAGTTAAGAAACTTAATTTTTTTCTTTTTTAAGAAACAATTTTTCGAAGACATGGAAAAATTAAGTGTATTAAAAGAAACCATGCCAGCAAAATGGGGGCCTAAATGGAAATATATTTGATGCCTGCTCTTTCTGCAGCCCTTTGCAGGCCCAGAGCCCCCACATGCGAGGATCCTAAATGACATTGGCAATTGTTTACTTAGCTACCGCCTTCCAGCTGCCCCCGAGATGCAGGCGAGGCCCTGGAGGCCTGACAGTGCCCACTCGCGTTTCCTGATGCTTCTTAAGAACGTGCGGGCCCTGAGGCTCGCTGGCTGTAACCTGCTTTTCTGAATCTGTCACCCCCGGGGAGCCGGAGCCTGTCCTACATAAGCCTGTGTGTCTGGGCCACCCGGGACCCAGCACTTAATATGGAGGATTTCAGGCGGGACGAGGAAGAGGAGGAGGAAGGGGTGGGACCCGAGGGGCAGTCAGACAGGCTGCTGCTGGGCAGGATGTCCAGGGTCACTGGGCCAGGTCACTGGCCAGAAAATATAAAACCAGTCAGTGGTGGACAGATAATCGGGTAGAGGCTCAGGCTGAGCAAGGGATGGGGGGTGGGGAGGGCAACCCTAAGGCACAGCCAGGGCCCCCCACTTCCAGGGCTGGCACAGTGAAGAGTGAAACCACAATACAGATTAAAAAACAAACAAACAAAGAGAATTAACCCCTCTCTGCCCTGTGGCAGACCAACCTAGGTCCTAGTGGACCCAGGACAAGCTGAAGAGAGGGCCAACCTGGGCAGGCTGTACAGAGGGGTCCTCAGAGGTTCCCAAGGACTGTGGGAGGAACAGAGATGAGTCAGGGAGTTCCCCCCGGCCTGGAGAGGGGCCATCGCAGGGTGACCTAAGGGGAAGATGGCACCTTGGGGTGTGTGCACGAACTTTACCCTCTCATAACCTTCATCACCCCACCAGCACTCCAACCTTGCTGTGCCTGTTGCAGCTGGGAGACAAGCCCTCACTCCCTGGGACTCTCATCCCCTTCAAGAGCCTGGAGCCAGAGACTGACAGGGTGGGTGGGAAAGGGCCACGTGCGTGGATACCAGTGTGTGCACACTGGTGTGAGTATGTGCGTGCACATACTATCCATGGACAGGATCCATGCCAACTTCCACTGCCTGCCCCCATGTCCTTGGGAGCCTGAGGCACTTGCTCCCAGACCTTGGAGTGTGTGTGCAAGTGATGGGTGAGGCTGCTTGGAAATGGATCACCACCTCCATTCAGGATATGATCTTTTGTGTTCAGTCTCTCAGTCGTGTCCGACTCTTTGCGACCCCATGCACTGCCGCCAGCCAGGCTCCTCTGTCCATAGGATTTTCCAGGCAAGAATACTGGGGTGGGTTGCCATTTCCTTCTCCAGGAGATCTTCCTGACCCGGGGATCGAACCCTCATCTCCTGCGTCTCCTGCATTGGCAGGCAGATTCTTTACCACCGAACCACCTGGGAAGCCCCAAGGGTGTGATCTTGGGTCTTCAGCAATAGCAGGAAGGAATCCGAGGGTGGGAGAGTAGGTGCAATGGCTGGGGCCACAGCAAGCCTGGGAGATCCCAGGAGAGGGAGACACAAGGCTGGGAAGGTAGCTGGAAGCGCAGAGGCCAGCAAGAGGAGAGCTGGGCAGTGGCAGGGAGCCGGAGCCTCAGCCTGGGGAAGTGAGGAGAGGGCTGGCGAGTGATGGACCGCCTGGGTGCTGGGGAGGGTCTTGCAAAGAGGGCACACCCCCTCCCACAGCTCTGCCCTGCACCAGTGCTCCCCAGCTTTTGCCTTTTTACTACTACACCAGGCCCCTCAGGCTCACCAACCCTCCTGACCTTCAGGGACCCCCTCTCAGTCCCCCAAATCTTGAGAATGGAGTGTAGCTCAGAGGGAGCAGCTGAGTCCCGCCCCCCTTAGCTGCCTTCCAACCTCCAGGTGTCTGCCATCCCAGGGATCTAGGGGACCAGGGGACCCCACCTTCCTAGGGACTGGCCGGTATCTTCTTACTCTCTCTCCTGCCTTATCAGTCATCCGCCTGCTCACTGACAGGCCACAGGGCCAGCCCCCGGGACCCCAGCCAGGCTTGCCTCTGCCAGCCAGTGGCCTCTTGCCCACGCGCTAAAAGAGTCATTGTTCCAGAGGGGATGAAGGAGAAGGGCACGGGGACACAGGAGCCTTTGGCCAGTCGGTCAGGGTCAGACCCAAGGGCCTGGGCTGGGCCACACTCAGGATACTCCCCAGGGCCACCTGTGCCTAGGGGGCCAGCGGGGACCCTGGGGCAGTGCTTAGAGTGAGGCCTGAATTCAGGGGCCTCCTCCCCTGTTCTCTGCTGGAGGGAGAGTCGGCTGCTACAAGTCTCAAGTTGAGAGCCCAAGCCCCCTGGAGCCTCTGGCCCAGCTGAGACCCTGGAAAATGACATCAGATTATTGACTTCCCCGGCAGCCCGGGACCAGGATGGGGCTGGGATGGTTTCTGCCTTGCTCTGCTCAGCACACAGCCGTTCGCCTCTGCCCTCTGCTCTGGCCAGCCTTCGTCCTCCTGGTCTCTCCTTCCTGTCTGTCTGTCTCTGGGTCTCTTTGCATCCCTGTGCCCCCTTTCCATCCTGCCCCCAAAAGCACATCCACCAGGGCAGTCAGTCTGCTGGGGGGACTGACAGTGGAACGTACTGTGTAGAGGTCTGTGCCCTAGGCGACAGTCTCCCACAGGAGGCCTGGCCCCTGATCCTCGGCCTGTGTTGCCACCTTGCTTGGGCATGCCCATCCCTGGCACCCTGACCTGCTTCCTGGCCTTCAGGTCTCTGTGCCCATCCCACCTCCCAACACCCCAGCGCCTTCCAGAGATCCTTGAAGGCTGGTGCTCACCTGGACCCTTAGCTCCCAGAGGATGGGGATGTTTGTACCTTTTTCTGCACCTTGTTGCAGAAGGACGTGTGTGGTTCTCCTGCTGTCTTCTCCCCAGTCCTGTGGGCCAGAGCAGTGGCTCAGGACTAGCGAGAATGGGAGGCCCCAGGAGCCGTACAAGGACTGCCTGAGACCAGTGGCTACAGGCTGGTGTGTGGAGGAGGCCAGAGTGCCCCCCGCATGAGCAGACGGCAGACGGGCTCCTGCCCTTCCCCTTGAGCTGGCAGCCGCAGGGGCCCACGTCCTGCATCGCTCAGGGCTGCTGGAGTTGCAGGTGGCGGGGTGACCTTGGAGCCCAGCTTGCTCCCCCCACCCCCACCTGCTGGCTGGCCGGCGTGCTCTTGCCAGCACAGAAAGCTCCTCAAGGTGAAGAGGGCGTCCTTGAGGGCTCCTGCGGCCCCACGCCAAGGTCCAGGCTCCAAGGTCACTGCCAGTCCGCAGGAAGGGAGAGGGGTGACCGGGAGGTTACGGGTACGGAGGGAGGAGGGGGCCGGGGGAAGGGAAATAAAAAGAGATTACATTTTTTAAAAGGTACTCTAGCTGTCTGCTGACACCATCTCTGGTCTCCATCCGTTTTATAGCCTGCCGGTTCAGGCAGCTGGGCTTAGCTGTCAGGCCGTGCGGGTGCGGGTGTGTGTGTGTGTGTGGGTGTGTGTGTGTGTGTGTTGGGGGTGGTGAGGAGCCAGATCCCCCCAGGGGAGCCTTATAGACGCACCTCCTCCCCCCTCCCTCTCCAGCTGACTTCTGCTCCAGGGCTGCTCAGGCCATGGCACCCAACCCTTGGCAGGGCCGGGTTGGGGGCGTTCGAGGGGGAACCCGGCGCAGGTGGGATCCTGAGGGTGGAGGGGGATCTGGCCCCCAGCTGGCGGCCACTATCACTGCCCATCTATCCCCCTGACAGGTCAATTTTCTCCCGTGTTTTACAGGACCTTTCAGAGCAGGAAATGTGATCCGGTGGTTGATTTATGTCCTTACCTGGTCTTTGCTCACAAGCCGGCTCAGTCCCGTGCTCTGCAGGGCTGAGCCTGTCCAAGTGTCCAGGCCCCCCGTGCTCCTCCCCGGGGGACCCCACAGTCGGCTCCTCCTGGGTACTGGGACTGACCCAGCCTGAGTTCACCTCTGACTCTGGCCAGAGGGCCCCAAGCAGCGTTTCCTGGGAGGGGAATGGTCTCGGGGCACTTCAAATTGCCTGGCAGAGGGGCTGCCCCCCCATCAGCCTCCTACCACCTGCAGTGTGGGGAGTGGCATCCTGGGGAGAAGGATGGGGACCCGCATCTGGACTTGGACAGGAGGGCTGTATCCCTTAGCAGCACTTCTGGGTTTGGAAGGGAGGGACGGTTGGGGTAACTGTGCTCTTTACACGTTAAGTTGACTTCTGTTTCTCAAACTGAGCTCTTCCCTGGTGTCTCAGCATGCATGGTGACAAGGGGAGATGGGGGCCTCTCCCCTGGTTTCCTCTGGGGGAGGCGGCAGTTGGAGGATTTTTTAGCAGCCGCCTTCTGAAATAACAAAAATCTTTTGTGTACATTGACAAGTTCTCAGTCTTTTATAAAATGACACAGCCTGTTTAGAAGAATGTTAATGGACATTCCGAGTGCAAACAGCTCTTGGCTCCTGCCCCGCCCCCTCCTCTGCCAGGTGCCACCCCCCCATCCCTCCCCAGGAGGAGTCTGGGAACCTGGGATTGAGGCATCTTCCTCCATATGGCCCTTGGGTTCTATGTGATTTCGTCACGTGCTCCAGGTGCTAACCGAGGTGACCATGGCTAACATACAGGCTGGACGCTGCCCTCCTGTTCCCACTGATGCCCGGGGCTCACCCCCAACACACTGCCAGCTGGCCCCCAGGGGCCCACAACCACTTGACTGTGATCATACAAGTAAGTGGGTCAAGAACCTTAAGCCCAGGTCTATGTGGGCATCTTGAAGAAGAGAGGGGGTCCTGCCTTGCCCACTAGGGGTCCCCAAAGTGGGGAGATGCAAAGACGGCATACTGGGAGGCCAGCATGAGCGGACGGCCTCCCAGTGGACCCCGCTCCTGAGCTGTGGGCTCTCCCTCGAGACTAGCAGGGGCCACGCGTGATTCTTGCTGAGGAAGGACCCCCAGCCCGTGTGGTCTCTGCCCCCACAGGAAGCCCAGACACTGGGCACCCTTTCTCTGGTAGCCAGGACCAGGTAGTGTGTGACCCAGATCTTGACCAGCAGACTC
The DNA here is from genome assembly GCF_019923935.1 of Bubalus bubalis. NCBI lineage: Eukaryota > Metazoa > Chordata > Mammalia > Artiodactyla > Bovidae > Bubalus > Bubalus bubalis. Next base: position 11,796,348 of record NC_059159.1, on the reverse strand, counting down.
TCCCTGGCTCTGGAGCTTGACCCCTGAACAAGTCACCTGCCCACCCAAAGATGGGTAACATTCTTCCCACTTCTTGCCTCCCCAGGAGGCCCAGTTTCCCGGCTCCACTTTCCAGCGACCTGTTTCAGCTGTGAGATCCCATTATCCTTCCAACCTTATCCTGTTTAATGGTGAGACCAGTGCTGGTTTTTGTCTCCAAAAACTGACTGAAAGCATTTGGCTGATTTAAGACCCGCCACGGTGAAACTAATAGGGTTGGGACTTGAGGCTCCTCCCAGAGAGGACTGTAGTCCAGATTGTGCCCACCAACCCATCCTTTTATCCATCCGTCACATGTACATTTACTCATTCATCTGTCACTCACTCACCAATCGACCAACTCCCCCGATTCATCCACCCATCTACCCATCGTCCACTTATTCGTTTACTTGTTCAGCAACCCACCCATCCAAGTGTCCATTCATCCGCGCATCCACCCTTTATCTAACTATTCCCCCTCCAGCAAGCCACTTTCTTGTGAGGAGCACTCACAGTATTCCAGGCCTGGTACCAAGTACCAGGGCCACAACGGTACATGAGAGCTTGCGTTAGTTCCCATTTGGTAGAAGAGACGGCATGTAAATCCAGGGGGGTCTGGGGACATGAGCCCACTTAGGGGAAGGAGAGGGCCTGGCAGGCTTCCAGGAGGAGGAGTCTATGGAGTTTCAAGATGGGTAGTGAGGAAGGGCCTGCTGGGCAGAGGCCAGGAAAGGTGGGTGGCTCCAGGAGGCTGGAGACAAGGGTAGGGGGCTGGGAGCCAGGCAGGAAGTGAGCCACAGCTGCAGAGCTGAGGTGACGGGCCTCATTCCCAGACCATTTGGGAAGGGGGGAGGCGTGACCACCGACCAAGGAATCCATCCCGTCCTTTCTTCCTGGTGCTCCCTCCAGTATCAGCCCAACAGTCCCGCTGGAAATGATGATGTGGAAGGAAAGTGGGGATAAGGCCCCTCTTCCCGCCCTTCCCCCATCAGGCACAGCAGGAAGTGAAATAAAAACAGTGGAGTTAGTTTTGTGGTCTGTCTGTACTGTGTTTGTGACAATAGAAAACGAGAGCAGGTACCAGCTGTAAAATATGAGTTGCGTGATTTCAGGGATTCTGCCTATGTTTGTGTTTCAAACGGGCATCACCTGTTATAAAGATGAATGTAAAATGCGTGCTAACGATTTAAATTTTTCTTTACTGAGAGTGACATTAAATAACAAATAAAAAAAAACACCAGGTCAAATGGAGAGACCATGGAAGAAAGGGAAAAGGTTTATACTTTCCTACCGTTCGTGGAATTTCCCCCGACTTTTGAGCAGGCCCCACACTCTCTTTTAACCGGGCCTCACAGGTTATGTAGCAGGGCCTACAGATCATAGAGGGGGCTCACTCTTCCCTGGGGGTTGGGGGTACAGTGTTAGGAAGGTCTGGCCCTCTGGGGTAACTCCCCCCACCATAGCCTTGAACATGGGTGACTTCAGTTCCTGTCAGCTGGGAATTGAGGTGATCTTATGGCCCAGGCCCCAGAGAGGAGCTCACCACACAAAGGGGTCCTTTCAAGATCCCTGCTGGGGGCTAGGGGACCTCAGGAAGGGTGGGGGAAGCATGCTGCGGGTCTGTCCTGTGACTACCTTCCCAGGGGACTGGAGGATGGAATGGGGCCAGGGGCTTCTTGCCTGCTTGGACCTCACCCCTACTTGCCCCCTCCACTCTCCCCAGCTTGGCTGCCTCCAGCCCCAGGGATGTGGAGCACAAGAGAGTTGTCTGTGTGGAGCCTGGACAGGCTGGGAGCTGGGGCGACGTGTGATGGAAGGCTGTGCGGCTCAGAGTGAACCCTCCAGGAGCTGTACTCTGCCAGTCCGACTGCCCGCCCTGCACCGAGGGAAGAGGTCACGCCCCTCAGTAGTGTAGGGACAGCTGGAGGAGCCCGGCTGGAATCTGAGCCTAGTGGCCCTTGTCATCAGTGCCAGTCTCTGATGGGCCCTGGACTTGCAACAGGTGCCAAGCTTGGGGCTCAGCACCCTCTAGCCTGGGATTTCATTAGCTCCTCTGTTACCTGAAAACCCTGCCTGTGTTTGGGCACCTAAGCAACAGTACCAACACCAGCTGGCGGTGACGGTGCCCACCTCCCATGCTCACCTGCTGCTTCCCACACGCAGGACCCGCTCCTCCTCCATGGCACCTGACACAGCAGGTGTGCTGACTGCCCTCCCGTCCCTGGGGCCGAGGTCCTGTGAGCTGCCAAGTGCCCACAATCAGAGGCTGGCCTTTTTCCTGCAGAGATGGCAGCAGGGCCCGCCGTGGCTGCTTCCAGAGGAACGGGTGGGCAGTGCTGGAGGAAGGGGACTGGAGCTCCTGTTGTGGACCAGGCCCTATGTGGACCTCTGTGATTTAACTGGGGCTTCCCTGGTGGCTCAGAGAATAAAGAATCTGCCTGCAGTGCAGGGGATCTAGGTTTGATCCCTGGGTCAGGAAGATCCCCTGTAGAAAGGAATGGCAACCCACTCCAGTATTCTTGCCTGGAAAATCCAATGGACAGAGGAGACTTGTGGGCTACAGTCCATGGGGTCGCAAAGAGTCAGATACGACTGAGCTGCTAATACATAATTAACTTATGTGGCCGTGGAGAGGTGTGTGTGTGTGTGTTTGTGTGTGTAACAGTATATTTCAGGTGAGGAAACCGAGGCTAGATGAAGATGCCCAGCCCACTGGCTGGAAGATGGGGAAGGGATTTGAACGTTGCCTGGGGCCTACAGCCCTGCCAGCAGCCACAGCTCCTCTGAAGGAGAGTTGAACACTGAGTCTACTCCAGCTGAGGGCCAGGTGGGGGTCCCCCAGCTCCTGTGGGAGCAGAAACTGCTCCTTATCACACGGGGGGTGCTGAGGATTAGACAAAGCCTGGGCGTGGATCCGGAGGGCCCAGACAAATCCACTGCCCTCTGCCCTTCCCGCCACTGCCCCGGACCCCTGTGTCCATGAAGGCTGCGCTCTGCACCCACCCCCAGCTCTGGCCCTCTGCCTGAGTGGAGGGGCCTGGCTTCCCAGGAGGGCCCATCCTAGAACCTCCACCTGCCTTGTCTCCATCAGCCCTCGGCTGTCACTGGCTCTGATTACCCAGGCTCCATCTGCCGGGGCCTCCGCACAGCTGGGGAAGCTCTCAGAAGCCTAGCCCCACGCCCGGGCATGTCACATTCCTGCATCCCGCCCCACAGCCCACTGTCCTGCCGACTGCAGGGCAGCCACGGGCGCAGGGAGCCTGGGGGGCTGCAGCTGTTCGATGAGGGAGCTGGATACCGCCCAACTGTGCCCCGGGACTCCCAGCTGTGTCTCTCTCACCTCCTACCATTCCAGTTCTGTCCCCCAACCCAGCAAAGAGAAGTCAGAAATGTATCCCTCCAGGTCCGCTGGGGCCACCTGGAGGAGCTCAGTGTTCTAATGATGAGGGCAAGGGACTTCCCTCACTTGAAGGGGGCCACTTGACTTTCCCGTGTCACCTCCCACCCCCTGGGTCACAGCCTTCCCTGGAGCCTGAGTGGGGACCCCAGGCTCTGTGTTGCCTGGGCAAGCCCTGTTTGGGGCACACCTTTTAGGGGAGAGAAGTGACATTTTTGATCCTAGGGCCGCTGTCCTGGAAGGGGTTTGATCCCTGGGAGATCTCCCTGCTTTTATGGCCTGGGAGGCCAAATGCAGAAGGGGCTGAAGAGGAAGGCCGGCAGGTCTCCCAGGCCCTTCCCTGCCCCTGAAGGGTGCATTTGCTAGGCTTCGGCCACCACTACTGGCCTTCCCTTTTCTGGAGCATGAAATGGCAGTTTCCTACTGGCTCACAAAGCCTCTGAGTCCTCTCACCCTGGCAAGCCTGGGGCTCGTACATCTGCAGCCAGAACATCCTACCCTTTGTCCCCACTCCTGAGATGCAGCCTGGGGAGCGGGGGTGAGGCCTCGTGTGCCTCACTGGCCTGACGCACAGAGGATCCATGGTGCAAGGAGGAGGGTGGGCTGAGTGCATGCTGGGGTCTCAGCCTGACTTTGTCCCCAGCCTACCAGACTGAGGCTGAGCGAACAGTGGCCATGGGACAGCTTGGCATCCCTGCTTAGGGAGGATGGAGGCTCAGGGCAGGCAGGGGAACACATGGTTTGCTGGTTAAGGCTCCAGAGCTACTGGAATCAAGTGCCAGCTCTTAACCTGCTTGGTGCTTCAGGAGAATGAACTTAGACACGACCTTGCCTTTCCTGCACCCCCAGATCTGCCTCCAACCCCAACAGAAGAGAAATCACTTGCAAAGTTCCCAGGGACCAAGGTGGGGAACGCACTTGCCCTGGAGGGGCTGCGGGGAGGGGGCCTGGGGCCTGTGCACGCGGCTCCTTGTGTCTGGACGTGTGATGCCGCACCTGTGGGCCCAGGCAGCTCTCGCCTCGTGTCTGGAATTTTTAGAAAAGGGTAAAAAAAAAAAAAAGTAGATGAAAGCAGGTTTTCCATCTTGTTGAATTCTCAACCACCCCCTCTAATTACAAGATGATAATGAGATTCAGGGGGAGTTTTCTCCTGGTGGCCAAGATGATAATCTGCAGCTTTTGCCTGAGACCAGGGACATCACAAAGGTCATACTGTCCTTCCAGCTCACCCTGGCTGCACAGAAGGCTTTCCCTATGGAGACACACTTCCCGTTCCTGGTTGCTGGATAGGACCCGGTCAAGGGCTCCCCTGTCGGACCAGGGACAAGGGAGGCCTTGGTGGGAAACAGGTCTGCAGAGGCCACATGAGGCCCCAAAGCTGGTGTGCAGGTGAGCTTGGGGGTAGGTCTGGAGTGGTGCAATTGTGTTCCTTGTGTCCTTTCTCCCCTAATGTGGCCAAAAGCGTCCCCAGGAGCCAGCCCCACAGCACGGTGCTGGACTTGACCACCAGCTAGAAGATGCTGCCTCCCTCAGCTTGGCTCAGTGGGCAGAGGCCAGTGGCCCTGAGTACAAGGAGTTATGGAGCCACTATGACCTGGGTCCAGGCCATGTAACTTAGGAGTCACATGGTCTTGAGCAAATCACCTCACCTCTCTGAGCCTCAGTTCTCCCTTCTGTAAAATGGGGAGGGCAATAGTTAGGGATTGCCATTGACTGCCTCTAGCAAGAAGTCCAGAATTTGCCCTGTGAGAAGGGTTGGAACAGATACAATCTGATGACCTGGGCCAGGGAGGATGTCCCATGGACCCTCTCTACCTGCAGGAATTAGGCAGGAATTTCACCTGGGCACACACTTTAATGGCTCCAAATCCTGTGGTTCTCTAGGGTGAGTGCTGCAAATTAGGTGGTGTGGTGAAGGAGGTCATAGTCAGCTCTTGCATCAAGGGGTGTCCAGATGCAAGAAGAGACAGGGCCAAGGCTTGGGAGAAGCAGTGGCAAAGGGCACCAGGGGACCAGTGGTCAAGGAGGGGAAAGATGAGCATGTCAGATGGAGCAGGCGAGGCTGTGGCAGGGGCTGTGGCGTGTGGACACTGAGGGTCCTGAAACCTGAGAGTGTCTGGAAAGCGCAGTATGGTGACATTCATGTCCTGGGGCTGATGGAATAAAGTTCTTATAGATTTAACAGAAATGTATCCTCTCCCAATTCTGGGGCCAGAAGCCTGATATCAGGGTGTCAGTATGGTCGGTTCTTTCTCAGAGAGAATCTGCTTCATGTTCCTCTCACAGCTCCCGGTGCTGACGGTGGCTCCCGGCGTTCCTTGGCTTGTAGATGAGTCATACCAATCTCTGCCAGTGTTCACAGGTGTTCGCTCCATGTGGGTGCTTGTGCCCAAATTCCCCGTTTTTATAAGGACACCAGTTATAATGGATCAGGGCGCCCCACATGCTGAGGGACAGGGGTTAGGAATGCACATGTGAATCTGGGGTGGCCCCACATTCACCTTAAACTTGCAAGGAGAGAAGGTGAGGGTGGCCTTGGCAGCAGTGGCCCTGGGCTTGCGCAGTGGCAGGCCCTCACTGGTGGGGCATTGAGAGGCAGCTCTGCTGATGGCTGTTTCTCAGTTCCTTGTAGAAAACACCTCTTGGCTCTCTCCCTCCCCACCAGGCATCCTGGGATGGGTTGGCCCAGGGGGGTCCCCTGGGGAGGACGAAGGGAGGGCACCTGGGCCAGGCAGCTGGCTGGGAGAAAATGTAGGTGCCTCTCCCAGCACCCCATTCTGGCTTCCTACTTTCCAGGAAAGACTGGAGGGTGGGCCTCCCTGGGAAGCCCCCGCCTGGGTCCCAGAGCCACCTGGGGTGGGGGAGGCCTGGTCCACTCTTGGCCCAGCTGGCTTCTGGTCTCCCTCAAGGCTGGGTCAGCTGGTCTGGCCTCTGCTTTCCAGGCTTCTAGCTTGCCTAGTCTCTGGGAATTTGGGGCCTGAGTCGGGGGGCCCCTGGAGGATTGGATAGTTAGTCTGTGGTTTTCCCAACAGAGGGTCTTAGAGCTGTCCCTGCTCAAGAGAGAGGCCCCTGAAGCAGAGGGAAGTGGTGTTAAAACTCCTGAAAGACCCTGCTGGGCCCCCTAGGATCTTCCAGGCCCACCCAGCCTAGGTGCCCAACAGCAGCTACTCTCCTGCCTTCTTCTCCTGGGCACCTGGCCCCCAGCCCTCCTCCCAGAACCTGAGCCAACAGCCCAGGGGTCACCAGTGGCTTGAGCTGCTGGAAAAACCCTTGGTCCCTGGCTTTAGGGGCTGAGGCCAAGGACGGACTCTCAGAGCTGGGCCCATTCAGTGGGGGACAATGGGTGGCCCAGCCAGCTCCCCCTTTCAGCCCCAGGAAAGCTCCCTTGCACCTGGGCAGCTCCCCAGGCATCTCCAACTTGGGGGGGCCCCGACAGAGGACAAGGGGACATAATCTTCCTCCAGACCACAGTGGGGCCAGCCCCAGCCCCACCTCCCCCTCCTCATGTTCTCCCCTCCCCCACCACAAAGGGGAGTATAATGTGGATGGAGTAAGCGCACTTTGGAAAACACCAGGGCTGACCCTCTCTCCCCTTACACTTCATTAAGGCCTGACTGCCCGTACCCAGAAAACCAAGGTCAGGGCCGTGTGTGTGTGTGTGTGTGTGTGTGTGTAGGGGGTGGGTGCAGCCCCGAATCTCCCTGTGAAGCTGGTCCTTCTGCGTAGTTTTTGCATGACCCCCTTCCTCTGAGGAGGCAGCCTGGCAGTTGGGGGGTGGTGTTGGGGTTTGGTGGATTCCTCCGCAGCACATGATCCGATGGCGCCCCGCCCAGTGGATGCTAAGTAAGATCCAGTCCTGTCTGCTAGAACTGTGTCAGTTTTATGGCTCTGGGGTTATATAAACAGCGGGGGGAGCGTGCAGGGACTCAGGGCCATCAGGCCTGGGTTCCCTCTTCTTTCCCTTGGCCACCTCCCTGGGCTCAGGACAGCCCCCAGGCTCTGCTCCTACTCAAGACAGCCTGAAAGAGTGAGGATCCAGCCAGAGAGGGGTATGGAAATGGCCTTCTGGACAGTTCAGCCGCTGGGCTAGAGTCAGCATTTAAGTCCTGCTTGCTGGGATGATGAAATCTCAGGCTCCATACCAGGCAGGGTCCCTGATGCCATCTCGTCCCAACTGCCCAGAGCCCCCCAGTGTTCATTTCTGAGGGACCATCCTGGCCCCCATCATGCCTCCAGTTTGGAAACTGGAGACTGATGGAAAAGCTGTGTGTATGCTCAGTCGCTTCAGTCCTGTCTGACTCTTTGGACCCCATGGACTGTAGCCTGCCAGACTCCTGTCTGTGGGAATATCCCAGCAAGAATACTGGAGTGGGTTGCCATTTCCTTCTCCAGGGGATCTTCCTGGCCCAGGGGTTGAACCCAGGTCTTCTGCATTGGCAGGCGGGTTCTTTACCACTAGCCACACCTAGAAAGCCCCTTGGAAGAGGGCATGGCAACCCACTCCAGTATTCGTGCCTGGAGAATCCCATGGACAGAAGAGCCTGGTAGGCCACAGTCCACAGGGTCACTAAAAGTTGGACACAACTGAGGTGACTTGGCAAGCACGCACGCACCTGGGAAGCCCTGAAAAAGCAGAAGATTGCTAAAAAAAAACAATGATGCTCTCCAGGAGAGAAGGGATTGCACCTGTGACCTCACGGAGACTCGCAGAGCAGGGTCATCAGCCCCATTTAACAACTGAAAACACTGAGGATTGACCCAGTGTTCTGGTAGCCAGGTCCCAGCCAGTGCCACAGCTCTGGCTCTGCCCACAGCTGCCTCCCGGGCCCAGGCCACCTTCTCCAGGAGCCCTTCTCTAAAGCAGCCACAACTGTTGGGTAGATTTAACCCAGGCTGGGTCCCTGAATGTCTTTGGTGAGGGTTGAGGTGGGGGAGAGGGAGGGAAGGGGAAGGGGTGGTAGAGGGGTTCCCTCTTGGTAAAGCAGGCACCTATGTGGGAGAAGCAGGATCTGTCACCTTAATACAGGTGTGCTAGGTGGGGTCAACATCCCCCTCTGTCTGAAGTCTTGAGTTGCCAGCATCCAGAAGTGGGACCCTAGTCCAGCCCTGTCTGCCTCCTTCCCCAGATGGTGCCCATGGCTGTCACCTCCAGCAACCAAATGGAAAGTTGCTGCCTCTTCAGTGATGGATGCCCCAATAATGGGCGCTCAGAGAGGTTCTTTAACATGCCCAGGATCACACAGCCTTTGTGCTTCAGAAGGCTCCCATGGAACAGCGGCGTCACATTAGCTCTGCTGATTGAACTCACATGTGGGTAGTGAGAATGGAAGGGGAGCAGGTTCCGAAATGGCCATGACCCTGACTCTCTGCTTTACACATCAGTCCTAAGACCTTTAGGTGGTGCAAGGTGAGGTGAGTGTCTGTGCCAGTGGGAATTGCCGGTGGGGGAACACTCAGAACCAGAGTTGGGTGGAGAGGGAGTCTGGGATGGGGGTGGGGCAGCCCAGGGGAGGGTATGGGAGCCTAAGTGAGGTGGAGAGCATCAACTCAGGCATTACAAGTATCGAAGGGGAGAATATCAGGATGAAGACTGTGGCCCTGGACCGCCAGCAGTGTTTGGAGATACTGCTGTGAACATGTGACTTTCAATATGTACATGGACCTAGGAAGACATCTAGATGTGAGTGTGGTACACACACGTGTCTTCTAGTTCTGCCCATTGAGGAACAGTGGCCAGGATCAGGGCCCAGATCTTGGTCTCTATGACTAGTCTCCACTGAAAGGACTCCTTGGAGTTCTTGGAGAAAGGATTGAGTCTTGAAAAGTACAGGATGAGCTTGGAACACCTTATCATGCAAGAAAGCAAGGAAGTGCTCAGAGAATGACAGGGACCCAGCACAGGACAAAGGGGCCAGCTGAAGGGGCTCTCGCTGTCCAAGTCTAGGAAATCGGCACAAAATAGCTTGTGATAATAATGGATGATAACCTTCTGAATACAACTGGAAACCAGGAGTCCACAGTGCTGTCGATATAGTCATAGGTTGCAAGTTTGACAAGGACCAGGACATTTAGTTTCAAAGTACCTCCCCACAAACCACTCATTATTTACTAAGGAGAAAGACATAACTATCTAATCAAGCAATCAGAGAGAATATAGCCAGTAATGGGACAAATCAAAATCGTAGGGCATCTGATAGGATTCAGTGGAAACATAGCAGCACATCCACGATATTTGTGCCAAAGAAATGTAACTTGAATTTCACCATGAGTGTGGGTAGGCAGACTACTGGCTCCCCACAAAGACGTGCACCCCTTAATCCAGGGAACCTGTGAATATGTTACCTTACATGCCAAAAGGGATTTTGCAGCTGTGATTAAGGTTACAGACCTTGAGATGGGGAGATTATCCTGGATTATCCGGATGGACTCAATCTAATCACATGAATACTTAAAATTGGAAAACTTTTCCTGGCTGGGTCAGATATGTGAAGTGAGAGGGAGTTGACCCCTTCTCCGTTGTTGCTGACTTCGAAGTTGGAGGAAGGGGGCCATCAGCCAGGGAACATGGCTTCTAGAAACTGAGAAGAGGCCTCAGTTTTCAGTTTGCAAGACAATGGGGGCCTTGGTCCTACCACCCAAACGAATTGAATTCTGCCAACTACCCAATGAGTGGGAAATGGAATCTCCCCGAGAACTTCCATAAAGGGGGTGACCTGCTCACATCTTGATTTCAGTCCAGTGAGATGCATTCTGGACTTCTGACCCACAGAACCATAAGAACAGGTTTCTGTTGGTTAAGCTGCTAAATTTGTGGTGATTTGTTACTCTAGCTATGAAAAACTAATACAACGAGGAGGCATCAGAAAAACCCCAATTGAGGGACACAGGGTTAGTTATCAAGCACATTGAAAGAATGCAAAATTCATGAGATCAAATAGCTAATTAGAAAAATGGGCAAAAATGAATAAGCATTTTGAGAAGAAATATGAACGGACAATAAAAATAGGAGTAGATAATTTACCTCATTTGTAACTGGGGGAACAAATTAAAAACCACAGTGAGGAACTTCCCTGGTGGTCCAGAGGCTAAGACTCTTCACTCCCAATGCAGGGGACTTGGGCTCTATCCCTGGTCAGGGAGCTAGATCCCACACGCCAAAACTATAGAGTTGCTGCCGCTGCTGCTGCTAAGTCGCTTCAGTCGTGTCCGACTCTGTGTGACCCCATAGACGGCAGCCCAACAGGCTCCCCCGTCCCTGGGATTCTCCAGGCAAGAACACTGGAGTGGGTTGCCATTTCCTTCTCCAATGCATGAAAGTGAAAAGTGAAAGTGAAGTCGCTTAGTCGTGTCCGACTCCTAGCGACCCCATGGACTGCAGCCCACCAGGCCCCTCCGTCCATGGGATTTTCCAGGCAAGAGTACTGGAGTGGGGTGCCATTGCCTTCTCCGAAACTAAGAGTTAGCATGCCACAACTGAAGATTCTGCATCTAAGATCCCATGCAGCCCAATAAATAAATATTAAAGATAAAAAATAAAAACCACAATGTGATTCCATTGTATTCACCAGATTAGCCCAACTGATGATACCGTATGTATGTGACAATGTAGAGCTGTGGCGAGTTCCTTGTGCTCCAGGTCCTGAAAGAAAGGGCTCAGGATACCAGGTCCTCAGGAGGATTATTAGCTGGGCGCTGGAACAGGTGCTCAGACACCGGGCCCCGCCCACAGGTCCCGCCCCACAGACCCAGCCCACCTCTCATTGGTTTGCTTCCCACCAAGCCCCGCCCCACTAGGTCCGCCTCTCTCCGTAAGAGCTCTGCCTGAGCACCGCCTATTCTCCGTCACTTCCGGGCAGAGGAGCCCGCGGAAGGAGGAAGTGTGTGTCAGGGTGGCTGCGAAGCCGGGCTGAGGTGTTCCTGGCTGGCACCCCGCAATTCTTCCGGGTCTATGCGTGGGGACACGGAGGTGGCCGGCGAGAACCAGCGGGGGAGGAAGACATGAGGCGGCCGTGGGGTCTGGCGGGGTCTGGAGGTTGACTGCCCCTGCCGCCTTCCCAAGAGGCCGCCTCCTCCAGGCAGCCAGCCACCCGTCTCCCTCAGGGTCTCACGCCCCACCGTCGTCCCGGCGCCTTGAACTGGGTGGGGCTCCCGGGCCTCTAGACCCCGCGCTATGACTGCGGCCGCCGCCTCCAACTGGGGGCTGATCACGAACATAGTGAACAGCATAGTAGGGGTCAGTGTCCTCACCATGCCCTTCTGCTTCAAACAGGTGAGTCCAGCAGGCAGTGGTCACCCCCCTCGCCGCCCCGGGCTCACCCCCTCACGGGAACTAGGACTTGGGGAGGCGGCCCTGCAGCTCGCCCGCCCCGTGGCTGCAAGAGAAATTGAGGGAATTCCCTCGACGAAAAGCTTCAGTCGCTCAGTCCTGTCCGACTCTTTGCGACCCCATGGACTGCAGCACACCAGGCTTCCCTGCCCATCACCAACTCCCGGAGCTTGCTCAAACTCATGTTCATCGAGTAGGTGATGCCATCCAACCATCTTATCCTCTTTTCTCAAGGAGAAGCTTAAGAACAATTAATAATTTCAGATCGAAGTGCAAATATAGCAAAGTAATATGATCTTTCAAAAATGGAAAGTGACCAATAGATTTCAGTGTTATTTTTCTTTATTATTTCTGAAAACTCTGACCTGACTGCACATGTATTCAGAAGCACATCAGTCAAACCCCCAGGCCTTGTAACTAGTGGGGTGTTGGTTACAAGGTGATTACTCCAGATTGTGTGCTTAAAATTTGTGCATTTCACCATATGCAAATGTTACCTTGATTGAAAGAATCCAAAATATTAAAAAATTGGTGTCATCCCAGCATTAAATACCTCATGAAAGAAACTCACCATTTTTGAGGTGTGGGTTCATTTGGCTTCTGTTTAATTCACAAATAAATAGGCATTTGGTATGGTAGAAAAGGGAGGTGATAGAATTATCAAATTGGGTAACTTCTTTCCCAAAAATGAACTTCTTAGCTTACTGTGTGCCATGCTGGAGATACTGTTACCTCTGCCTCTTGGGGCAGGAGCTGTCTTCTAGCTAGGTTGCTTGAGGATGGAGGAGGAGAGGGACACCAGAGAAGGACAGGTGGCCAACAAGGCCTCGAAGACCAGTCTTACATGATGAAACCAAATAGGTGGAAAAATGAAAATAAATAAGATGGATATTTTGGAACTGAAAATCAGCATCAGCATTTAATTTTAGAGTAACACTGCACTTTTCACATTTAGCATCTTTTGGATAAAAATAGCAAAAGGAAAATGCATTTAGCGTTCCCGTGTGAGTGGTTGTTCTGACTTGGTTGATGAGCATGTTGGTGGGAGGATGGAGACTTCAGGGCTATGTAGAAGGCCACGCTGGCGGCTTCAAGAAGCAACATCTGTGTCTTGGCTTGTGAATCCCAGCGTGGGCCAGCCACCTCTGGGTATTGGAAAGACTACGTGTCCCAGCGTGCATTGCAACTTAACTGGCACAGAATTGCATCCTGGGATGTGTAGTTGGCTGGTTCTGAGTCTGTAAATGCAGTGCTGCCTTCCTTGACTCCTCTCTGCCAAGTGCCACTGTGGCAGGGCTCTGGTGATTCAGATTTGAGTGTCTTACTGTGTGCTGGGCGTGAGTCCCCTGCCAGAGCATTTAAAAATGGGCCAGGCTGAGTTGTCGGGGGAGAGCTGATCGGTGGGTGCCCTCTTGCAGGCAAAGACCTGGAAGTGGTTTGCCCTGCCCCGAGGGCCTGGCCAAGTTAGGACATGCTGTCACTCATCACTCAGACTCAGCGTCTTCTCTGAGAAGCCCGTTGGCAAGAACACCATGTGAGGCCAAGAGGCAATTTGGAGATGTGTGTATTTATTGGTAGCCAGGTCACTTAAAAGTTTTTGTTTGCATTTTTTGTTTGTTTGGTTTTAATAATTTGGGGTACTTTTCTGAAAAAATTAGCAATTTATTAAAGTGTAACATGCATACAGAAAAGTGAACACATTTTAGGTGTACTCTTGATGGATTTTCATAATATTAACAAAGACATGTAGCCAGCTCCCAGATTGAGGAACACAGCATTGCCAGCACCCCCACCCCTGCCTCCTTACTGAGGGTCGCCCTCCCACCCCCAGACCCCACTGGTCAGTGTTGCCAGGTTTTACCTGTATGTGAATGCATCATGTTGTAGGTGTCTGGCTACCATTGCTCAATTTATCTGTTTTTTAACCTTTGCTAGGCAGGCGTGGTGTTTCCTGTTTGGAGCAGTTAGGAACACATGCATGGGGTTTGACCACATGGACCTGTCCTGTGGGGTGGTGACCCGCGCGCAGGAGAGCTGGCTGGTGGGCTGTGTGTGTATTCCACTCTGCTAGATGCTAGTAGGACAGTTGGTTGTTTTTTCAGTTTTTGGATTACAGATAAACCTGCTGTAAACATTGGCATGCAGGTTTGTGCATGAACACATGTTTTCATTTCTTTTGGGTAAATACCTAGGAGTGCAATTGCTGGTCAGATGGTGAGTGTCTGTTTAACTTATAAGAAAGGCGTAAATGTCATTTTTAATCTCTTCCTTCCAGAATGTGTTTATCACTCATAGCTGTTGATCCAAGTGGCTGGAAGGTGGTTTGCTGTAGGGTGTCTGCAGGGAACTGGGGAGACTGGCAACCCCTCACCATTCCTTGAGACTCTGGGAAGGAAACGGGGTCCCTGGTGCTCTTTTGGGGACATGTATACGCTTTATGTCCCTGGACAGAACGTGTTGACCACTCCATCCAGGAACTGTTACCCATTGGCGTGGGAACAAAGTAGAGCTGGGGCCTCAAGTCTAGGGAGCGGGGGCCAAGGGGAGGGCTTTTGGTCATCGCTTGTGCTATTCACCTGTGTTCAGCGTGTGAGATAACGATGCTGGGTAGTTTTATTTTGTTCAGTTCAGTCGCTCAGTTGTGTCCGACTCTTTGCGACCGCATTTGTTCTGTTAACATCTTTCTTTTGTCCCAACACTCCAGTGTGGCATTGTCCTGGGGGCCTTGCTCTTGGCCTTCTGTTCTTGGATGACACACCAGTCCTGCATGTTCCTGGTGAAAGCTGCCAGCCTGAGCAAGCGGAGGACTTACGCTGGCCTGGGTGAGTGCATTGCCTCCCTGAGAGGGGCGGGACCTTTCTCAGCACCTTCTTAAAAAGTGCAGCATCTGGGGGTGTGGGCTTTAGTCTTTTAAGTACTTTTCTTGCACTTTATTCTTTTTTTTGGTCATGCCGCACAGCATGAGGGATATTATTTCCCTGACCAGGGATCGAACCCACACTCCATGCACTGGAAGCATAGACTCTTAACCACTGGACCACCAGTGCTTTATTCTTTATTCTACTTTATTCTTAAAGAGTCCTTTGAGCAGCAGTTTCTTTTCTTATTTTAAAATTTAATGCAGTTAAAAAAAACAAAGCTGTTAACGTCAACACGTTTTAAAATTGAGTTAATGCTTGTCCTCCTGCCTTCTCTTTATGCACATCCACACAGAGAGGCCCCTCCCGGTTCAGGCAGCCTTGGCAGCTTCTGCTCCTATGCCTGCGGCCCCAGAGCCTTCCTTCCGAGCTGCCTGACCCAGATATTGCTGCACGTCTCCACTTTGAATGCCATGGGCAGCCTGTCCTTGGGCTCAGGCTTGTAGCGGCAGCAAGTCATCAGCTCCTCCTTGGCATCCTCTAAGTCCGGTTGCTGTTGGTTGCAGTCTCGTTTCCTCTAGTTCTTTCTTCCTTTGATTTCAGCTGAGGCAAAGAAGGCTGTGCTTTCCACCTGGTTTCAGTTTGATCTATTTCCTGGGCAGCCTGTCTCTGAGGGCAGGGCCCCCACTCTCCCGCCCGCCTCAGGCTGGTGTGCAAAGGCTACATTCTCTCCGCCACCTCGGACCTTTCGACTCCATGTTGCATTCTGGGGATATGTGGTGTGGGTGTTAAAATTCCAGTACACGTGGTCTCAGAGGCTGCCCTATGCATGTCTGGGGAAGACTCCCATCCTCTGGCTGGGACCCCCTGACCATCCAGCTGGTGTGTGGCCCGGATGCTGGGTCCGCTTGCAGAGGCCCCAGTGGGCCCTCGGCTCCCAGCTCTCACAGCAGGGAGGAGGTGCCGAGAGGAAACGGTGTGCAGGGTTCCCAGGGCCAAAGAAAATAAAAACACCTGTGAGCCCCACGCGTGGGCTTTTGGCAGCGTGACCTCTGGTTTCCTTCCAGTCTGCCTACTTTGCATTGGCACCGAGATACTCACATTTGTTCTGACCTCAAAACTGAAGGACTGCTTCCTTCTCTCTCCGTTCTGATAAGAGTGGTGCTGTCAGACTCTTTCATTGCTGTTGGAGTCACGTGGGGAAGTGAAATATAGTGGCTAAATGTGACTCGCTCCCATGAGACCCAGTTCTACTTGGGATGATATGTGCACCAGGGCAGGTCCCTTCCTCCCTCTGCGAGGCTGTGGCTTTTGGGGTGACTCTTTCTCCTTGCTCAGGGTTCCCACCAAATGCTTGGCTGTGCCCTGAAAGAGGGTGAGTGACCCTGGACTGGGGAGGCTGTGGTTTTTGACAGCTGTCCATCTGAACATTCTTAGAAAGTCCTTGAGAAGGCAGACCGGTTTGACGAGGTGTGAAAGATGGAAGAAAACCACCTGTGGACACCTGCCTGCGTGGTTGGCTGGGGCTCCTACCTTTACCTGCTTGTGGTGGCTGCAGCCCAGTTCTGACTACCCAGAAGCAAAAAAGATCTGAAACCACCTGTGGTCTCTGATTACGCCTTTGGTACCAAACAAGATGGTGCATTTGTGTGACCTCCCACAGTCCCCCCAGGCCCAGCCTGCAGCATCAGCTGCCCTTTGTCCTGGCTCCATCTTGGCACCATCTCTGACATGGAGAGACCCCCCCCCACTTGGAAAGGAGCCCTACACAGGACGAGATGGGAGTCTCTGGAACCCTGTGGACCAGCAATTCTCCCACACCTCCTGGGCCATTTCCACTGCTTGTAGGTCTTCTGTCCTCCTCCTTCTCCTGGCCCAGAGCTTGTGCTGCTGCCAGAGAGGGTGGCCTGGGAGGAGAGAGCCCACTGCATGCCAGTCCTGCAGGCCCCGGACAGATGGCCTCTGTCCGCGGAGCCCTCAGCACCACATGTCTGCTGGGCCCGTGGGCATCAGACAGCTGGGGGTGGGGGGGGGGGGGGGGGCGGAAACGGACAGGCCTGGAGACAGTGCAGTGCAGGGTGTGGAAGCTGCTGAATGGCAGAGGCGTCCTCAACAGATAACCTTTTTAAGCCGTCCGCGCTCCAAGAACGGGTGGGTGGTTTTTTCAGGTTTGAGTCTGCGACATTTCTCAGTTTGGTTCATCCCTGGAAGTGACCACAGGGCTGCCCTCCCTGTCCTGGCCTGTGCGTAGGCATCACTGGAGAATGAACTTTGCCAGTCTGGGGAAATACTGCCCTGATGTGTCTTGTGTTTTCTGTTGGTGTTTTGTGTGTGTGTTTTGTGCTGTTCTGTTTGCTGCTTGTAGACCCAGTTCTGTGAGTTTTATCTACTTTTTATCTGCTGTTCCTTTGCCTTGTGTGGCTGACTTTCAAGTAGACTTTTCAAACCCCATTTTCAGAAGATATACAGCTATACCAGATAGTCAGCTGTCCCTAGAAGTCATGGCCCCATGAGGCCACTCTGACCCGGGCCCTGCCTGCAGAGGTGACCAGGCCTTGCTGCCGCCTAGTAGCACTCAGCCGTGTGCAGCAGCTGCTCTGGCACCGCGTCTGTGGTCCTGTCGTCTGTCTGCCCAGGTTTCTGTGGCCCTGGTCAGCCTGCTGCCCGATCATGGCTGGGTGGGGCCTGCAGAGGGCCTATCCCTCCCTGCCTGTCCCAAGTTGTGTGACCTGCACCTGTGGATACTTGGCTTGGGAAATGAGGGTCATAAAACCATCCTTTCTGACACCCAGGATTCTCTGCATTCCCCACCCCTTGTTTATCCAGCAAATGGTCATCATACCTCCCAGGCAGATGGCAGCGGGAGTCAGGTGGCTGGCTCTGGGGAGGGCTGGGTTGAGGTCACCGCCCTCCGCGTGAATAGCACAGTTTGGTGTGTGCTTCCCCCTCTCTGCCCAATAAGTGGAGGCTGTGGACTGTGGGCAGAGAGTGTGGGGTGGGGCTGGGGTCCCAAGTTCTACAAGGTGGCCTGAGAGTCACTTCTGCATGCCCAGCGGCCACAGAGCCGTGGGCCCGGCTGTGGCCCC
Source organism: Bubalus bubalis (assembly GCF_019923935.1). Taxonomy (NCBI): domain Eukaryota; kingdom Metazoa; phylum Chordata; class Mammalia; order Artiodactyla; family Bovidae; genus Bubalus; species Bubalus bubalis. Next base: position 11,778,663 of record NC_059159.1, on the reverse strand, counting down.
AGGAGAAAGCCCTGAGCCAGCCTCTCTGGGGAGACTGGGGAGCCCCTCCTGACAGCGCTCCCGGCTGCACACCTGGCAGAAGTGCCAGCTCCGGGTCCCCGCGGGGCCCAGCCCATGAGCTGCAGCGAACCTGCCGCAGGTGGAGAGGGGAGGGCCAACCCAGGAGTGTGGGGAAGGGACCTGCCTTCTTGGAAACATCCAGCAGATGCCACCCAGCCTCGTGGGGCGGATCTGGTGCTGTGGTTCCGGCCCAGAGGGGCGGGAGGGCAGTCTCTGGCTTGCCAGGCAAGAGGCTGAGGGCCGGACACTTGGAACAGTGTGTGGGGTGTGTGTGGGGCTGTCCCGGCTGAGAGCCGGGTGGGAACCACAGGCCTTCTCAGCACAGGCAGCGCCTCGGGGGCAGCCACACTAGGATCGTACTTCTGGGAACCGGTCGAGTCTTTCTGGGTGAAAAGGTGCCGCCTCATGACTTTTCTCTGGCTTCCTAGAGCAACTTTAGTTGCCTTTGTCCAGAACGCGGGTGTGTTCTGGAACTCTCTCTGGCAGGGTGCTCTGAGCACTTAGAATATGCTGTAGATGCTCAGCTTCCTTTTGGAGAAGGAAAGGAATGGGATGGCTGGGCCCCAGCCGCCTTCACATTAGGGGCACTGGACTGTGTGTCTTAGAGGACCCTGAGGTGCTCGTGTCTGTGTGGTAGTTGGACAAGCCCGGAGGCTGGAATGACCCCCGGTTTGCTTCCCAAGGCCGCCTGCCCGTGGCCGCGTAGCCCAGAGGTTCCGTGTTCACTGGCTTTTGGCAGTGCTGTGCTTTTTCCTGAGTAGCTTGAAAGTAAAGGATTGTTTTTTGGCCTCGTTCACGTCAGGCGGCCTGCGTGTTCCCTGCTCTCTGGTCTCCTGCTCTGCCCGTGTGAGGGAGAGGGCTGTGCTGTCACGCGCCCCCTCCTGCTTGCTCCTGGGGGATCAGAGCTTCTCTCGGTCCTCGTCCGGCTCACCACGGGGCTGGGTTGCAGGGGTTCCCGGCCTCTGTGAGGTCCAGGGAGGGGCCTGCTGAGTCAGCTCTTAATCTCTCCTCTGCTGGAAACGGCTCCACTGTCAGGAAGGACAGGCAGAGGGGCTCCTCCAGGCTTGCGTGCACTTGTCCCCTGGTGTCCCAAAGTACCTTGCTCGAGATTTTCTGCTAAAACCACAGAGTGAACATGAAGGCCCTTAGCCAGGTCCCTTTGTTATGACTGGGAAAACCAGATGTGCTGGGACTGGGCTGACCGCCCTCCCTGGGCACCCCCCACCCTGTCCCGGGCAGCCCCTGACCCAGGCAGGCCTCCCTCGGCCTCCTTATTGGCAGCCTAGCTTGCCCAGAGGGAAACCGCTGCTTCCCTGGGACCGTTTTTCTTTTCTTTTTTCTTTCCTTTTCTTTGTGGATGTGTGAGTGTGAAAAGTGACCCACCCTAGTTTTGTTCTTATTTTCGGTGATTCTTATTTGTTGAAGGTAGATCTGAAAAAAGCACGGGACCAAAATTTTCAAGTATCCCCTTATACCCATAGAACTCCAGACCCACAGGTTTTTGTCAGATTGCCTTTCACAACTTTTACTGGTAATATTTTTACTGATGTGCTTCTCTCACTTTAGACTGAGCACTCATTCTCTTTTTCCCTCCCTGCACTAGCATTGCACGCCTACGGGAAAGCAGGGAAGATGCTGGTGGAGACCAGGTAGGTGCGCCGTTCTATTGGGGGTAATTCTCTCTGTCTTTCACTTGTGCCCAAAGAGAAACAGGAGGGTTGTTACACAGGGAGCCGGATGTTTCAGACGTGGATTGGTCCATAGCTTAAAATATTTCTCTGAAGTGTTACTTACTAAATAGTTGAAAGTTTAATTTATTGTACCCTTAAAATGATTAGTGTCAAGCCTAAAAGCCTTATTTAAGTCTTACTAAGAAAAATATGAAAATGGAAAACCCGAGCACAGCGATGGGGGTGCTCCCTCAGTTGTACTTCATCTCTGGGTTCTGTTCCTGAAATCAGATGCCTGCCCCCATCCTGCCCCTTGCCCCGAACACAGTTGCATAAAGGTGGCATTAAACTGAAAGTGTCATATTCTCCCTTTGGAGTAAAATTTTATGAGATGAAAAAAAAATGGCTGAGAAATTGCACTTTTAGGCTTCTAAATTAGGGAATTGCAAACTGAAAAGAATAACCCTTTTCTGAAGCAGTTGATTGTTCTTTTAACTTGTCTTAACATCACAGTGCATTTTTGTACCACCTGAAAGAACTTTTAGAACCTCCTGCTGAGAGAAAAATGTAATACCACATAAAGAAAAGTTTAGTGTTGCCCAATATTCATTCTGAGTAAAATAGCAAACTCCGCAGCCAAACCCTGAAAACTGTTGAATGTTGACACCGTGTCTCCCGTTTGACCCCTCCCTTGGGTTGTTACGTGTTCAGCGGCCAGGGGAATGCGGGTGCGTCTGGGACCTCCGGTGCTCAGCTCTCAAGCTTGCCTGCCTTTCTTGCAGCATGATTGGGCTGATGCTGGGAACATGCATTGCCTTCTACGTTGTGATTGGCGACCTGGGGTCCAACTTCTTTGCTCGGCTGTTTGGGTTTCAGGTGAGGACATCTGCAGGTGTGTGGTATGTCGGAAACCTCACAGCTGCTTGCGTGGCAGCCCGGGGACTGTTTCAGTCCACATCTTGGACGGGGAGCGGTGGGAGGGGCTCTGAGACCAGCACACCAAGAGGCGAAGTGCGCTGGGCCCCAGTCAGTCCCGGGGCTCGGGGTGGGAAGCCCGGGCCGTCCCTGGGCCAACGCCTGGTACTCTGCCCAGGTCACGGGCACCTTCCGCATGCTGCTGCTCTTCGCGGTGTCCCTGTGCATTGTGCTCCCGCTCAGCCTGCAGAGGAACATGATGGCCTCCATCCAGTCCTTCAGCGCCATGGCCCTCATCTTCTACACCGTGTTCATGTTCGTGGTGAGTGTCGGGCCGCCAGCTGCTGCTGAGGTTGACGGGAATGTGACGTAGAATCCGCCACAGGAGCCTGGTGGCCAGATGAGGCCGCAGGGGAGGGGAGCGCTCTGAGGCAGGGAGTGAAAGTGTGATGCTCCCCAGTTCACGGAAGACCTTTTATGTGGGCTTTGTGGCCAAGAGTCAGGAGGCCAGCCTTTTGTCACAAGGGGTAAGAGCAGTTGTTGTCTAACGAGTGTTTATCACTGACTCTTGAGGGGGCAGGGGGTGCAGTCTGGAGTTGATACTCAGGGCACCCCTTGGGAGCCCCCAGGCCTGAGCCCCTGACCACTCCGGTGGGAGCAGAATGGGAGAGTCTGTGCAGTGGGCTCTCCTTAGAAGACCGAGCCCCGGGTGGTGTCTCCAGTGCCCCTCGGCTCTGAGGGTCAGCCCAGTGACCCTTCCTCTGCTTCTCCTGGCAGCCCTGTCCTTGATGGGTCTGTCTTTTAAATTATGTCTGCGCAGGACTGGCAAGGACCTGCCAGCTTGGGGGACTGTCCTGACCTGGAGGCGACTGGGGTGGGCACAGCAGGTGGGCCTCATTGCTTACCATCTGCAGCCCTGGATGGGCAGCCGCCCCTGGTGCCAGGAAGCCCCACAGCTCCTCTGGGTAGCACCTGGCCAGCTGGTGGCACAGCAGAGAGCCGAAACCCCGGGGCCACACACCACTCCCAGCCCCTCCGGCTCCCCCAGCCCCTCTGGCCGGTGGCACCAGGCTGCACTGTGCGGGGCCTGCACTGTGGTGCCGGCCGCCTTGGTGCCCTGCCTGGCCCTGGCCCGAGTCCCGCCTGTGTGTGCTGCCCTGTGCCGAGCTCCACTTCCTTCTCCTCGCAGATCGTGCTCTCCTCCTTCAAGCACGGCCTCTTTGGTGGGCAGTGGCTGCAGAGGGTCAGCTATGTTCGCTGGGAAGGCGTCTTCCGCTGCATCCCCATCTTTGGCATGTCCTTTGCCTGCCAGTCGTAAGTACCACCTGCTCCCGGGGCCCTGGGGGTGAGTGTTACAGGGGGAGGCTGCCATCCTGGTAGCGGGAAGCACCATTTCCTTCAGTGGATGATCCAGGACACGAGGAGTAAGGTGTTCTTCACCTTGGCCTCTCCCTGCTCCGGGTTCAGGGCGGGAGTTCTGTGTTTACCAGAAGAGAAATTGACTTTGTTCCTGAGATGTGTTGCCGGCACTGTTGGCGACAACGCCCAGTTTGCCAAATCCCCCACGAGCAGAGTTGGCTGTGGGGAACACAGCACAGCCCCGAACCATCTGACTCACAGAGTCCCGAGCGTTTTGCCAGAATTTAGCTATTCGTGTGAGAATATTTAAGAGGGAATTGCACAAACATTGACTTCAGACTGCTGCTGGGATGCTTTCAGAGGCACGCGTGTGTGTGTGCCTGCGTGCGCGCACACGTGTGTGTGGTTGAGCAGGCGTGCGCTCTGGCACTTGGGGCTGTGTAAATGCAGAGCAGTGATTTCCATAATTCCAGCAGCCTTACCTTCTCCACCAAATGACAGGAGCCTACGATCCATGCCAGGTTGGGTGGTAACCTTGCTCAAAAGAGGCGTAAGTCTGGCCGGGACAGGAAAGGACCATCGGTGGTGGGGGTCTGGCAGAGCAGCTCCCCGCAGCTCCACGGGCATGAACCGTGCCAGTTGTAAACTAACGTGACAGATGAGACTTGTGTTTACACCCACACGCGAGATCCAAATCGTCGTTTCCCACTTCTCATCTCACTTGGCAGCTCGGTTTCCGCCAGAGCACACTCCGCTCTTGCTGTTTAGCGTCCCTGTTAGAGCTGGTGACAGAAGCTATATGCTTTTGCCGTGTACCTAGTTACCGATTGTCCTTTTCTCCTGTGCTTTGGTCTGGCTTTCCGGTGGGGGCTGCTCTGTCATCAAGTGGGTCTCTTGGGCTTGGTTCTCCGGTTGAGTTATGGGTTCCTGAGGGGGGCGGGTTGTGAGCTCACATTCTGTCTGCCGCTCACGGAGGGCACGGGGCCTGGGGATGTGCCCACATCCCCTGGGGAGTGGAGCCGAGAGGTCCAGAGCTGGGGCTCTTCCCCGCACATCTGGCCCTGAAGTGCATAGGCTGGGAGCCCTGCTGCCCTTGCCAGGTGGCCATGGGCCCCGCTGCGTGGCTGGTCTCCCCACCCTGGATGGACTGGGCCTCCGCTGGGCCATCAGTGTGTGGCCCTCCCTGGTCTGACTTCGAGGGAGACAAGTACAGGGTGGCATAGCGCCAGCAGGCCCCCAGCGCACCTCAGAGAGAGCAGGGAGCGTGTGGAGGCCCAGGCTGTGCGGGGGCAGGTGGACACCTCTGACTCAGGTAAACTGAGTCACGGGCTGCTCGGTAAGATGAGCAGGTGCTCTGCGGGTGCCACAGGCAGGATTGAGGAAGGCGAGCACCACAGCCTTGCCACACCCATCCATCCCCACATGTGGGCACAGCCCCTCTCCTCAGTGGCTCCTGCCAGGGACTTCTCCCCGTGTGTGATGGGGATGCCCCTGTCCTGAGATCTGGTGCTGGGGCTCCCTGGTGTGGCCCTGGCCCTGACCCTGACCCTAGGAGCTGGGCAGTCCCCCTGCAGGTCCTCTGCCACCTCCCTAGTCTGCATGGGTGTATGTGCCCGTGGCCGCGGACTGCCCCCTCTGTAGCACGGAGGTGGGGACAGCTGTCCACGGTGACTCTTGCCCACCAGCAGTGGCCAGTGGGGCAGTGTGCAGGGCCAGGGACGGTGCCCGCTTCTGCCAGCCAGGCCCCCCCCGTCCTTGTCATTTGCTGTTAGTAACATTAGCGGGTCCTCTTTGTTCTTCTTTTACTTTTTTTTAAGTTGGTTTTGGGGTTTGGCTGCGCTGACTGTCGTGCTTTTCACTTAACATCCTGCTGCGCCCCCTCCCGGCCTCCCATGTGGCGTGACCGCTGGCCCCGGCTCCCTGGGTGCCACGCCTGAGCCCTCAGCACAGCGTCACCCTGCTGTCTCCTCTCAGGGCTGCACAGGGCACCCGCCCCTCCCTGTCTGCCTCCGTGTGGCTGACCTCTCACAGGTGCCGGCTCCCTGCCTGCCGTTTGCAGAGAGCCCACTTGGACGCATCCATCCCTCACCCCGCAGTGCTGCCCTGCTGGCCCTGGGCCGTGGGGCTGCAGCCGCTCTTCCGTCCCAGAGCTGGGTCCATGCCGGCTCTGAGCCCCTCACTGAGGCGCTGAGATGGGCAGGCGGCCCGGCTTGTTTGTTTAACTTTCCATTCTTTTGACAGCGACGCTCTGAACCGCTTCCTGCTTCCCCTGTAAACACGGGCTGCTTAGCCCAGCCCGGAGCTCCCCGGAGCGGTCACGCTCCTGCTGCAGTGGAACAAACGGCCTTTCATCCTGTGGCACTTCTGAAATGTTTACAGAGAGTGCACGCGGGGAACGCGCCGAGTGCCGTCGTAGTATTGTGTGAGCCCAGCCTCGGCGCTGGTGGCGGCCGGCGTCATGGGAAGGCAGGTGCTGGAGACTCGGCTGGGGGCCTGGGAGAGGCGAATCGGCTCCGCGAAGTCGCTCGTTATTTTTACAGCCAGGTCCTGCCCACGTACGACAGCCTGGATGAGCCATCAGTGAAAACCATGAGCTCCATCTTTGCCTCCTCCCTCAACGTGGTCACCACCTTCTACGTCATGGTAAGAGCCCTTTCATGCCCCTTCCCCTCCCCCAGCCCCTCCAGTCCCCAGTACCGCCCTGTCCTTGCTTCTTCCCATCCCGGCGGCCGAAGGGCAGCTCTGCCCCTCCACTCAGCACTAGGGCTGGCAGGGATCTGACTCTCCAGGTGGTGTTGGTGTCCCCATCCCCGGAGGAGCGTGGGCACCTCAACCCAGGGCCTGGAGCCTCCGCACGACCTCTGCTGACTCACTCTAGAAAGGTGGTGCAGCAGTGAGAAATTCAAGAAATAGCAGAGAAAGAAAATCACAAGTTCCAGCCCGTAGATGCAGATACAGTTCATGTTTCAGTAGATGTTCCCCTCCAGTCTTCTTAATTCTCTTCATTGTTTTTTTACATGTCAGATAGAGTTATAAATTCATTGAGAGTCTGACTTGTTCTCCTGAACCCTGTGGTTCCGCCACTCTTGTCGGTTTTTCCGAATGGTCCATCAGATTGTTGTCCATTCAGCCCGTGGGGACAGCAGTTTACCCCTCGGTTCCCAGGTTTGGGTTTTGAGCCACGTTAAATCCAGCCCCTCTGTGGGGCTTGTGGGGCATGCCTCTGCTCACTTTCCAAGCAGGCAGCTCCGTTCTCTTGGTGCCTCGCTGTCCAAGCAGGGAGAAGCCATGTGGGACTCTCACCTTCAGGGCTTCTGCCTCTGCTCATCAGAGAGGACTTGTATGAGTCAGGAGCTGGTGGGCCTTGGTCCTGCTTCAGCTGCTCGTGACAAGGTTCGAGGCCATTCCAGAGAGGGTGTGCCTCTCCCACCACACATCCCCTGCTGTTGGTCCCCCTGCAGGTGGGCTTCTTCGGCTACGTGAGCTTCACCGAGGCCACTGAGGGCAATGTGCTCATGCATTTCCCCTCCAACCTGGTGACAGAGATGATCCGTGTGGGCTTCATGATGTCCGTGGCCGTGGGCTTCCCCATGATGATCCTGCCGTGCAGACAGGCCTTGAATACTCTGCTCTTCGAGCAGCAGGTAAGGTGCTCAGGGCCCTCGGATGGCGTTCTGCCCAGAATCCTCCCTGTCCTGGCCTCAGTTACATTGTCCTCCAGTGGCTTTTGCTAGTTCCTTATTTTTCTGGGCAGTAGCAGGCAGAGCTTTTTCTAGTAAAAAAATCCAGTTAAAATGGAATCTTTTAATAGGGATTTTTTTTTTAAACCAACCAACTTTGGAGAAAAGAGTGCCGGATCAGCCAGGTTGATTCCTGAAGGAGACGTGGAGTCAGGCTCAGCGTCCAAGCAGCTTAGGCCCATGTCCTGTGACTGCCCTGCTGTCCCTCGTTGGAGGAGTAGTGGGAAATCAGGGGCTTGCTGCAGCATGAACCCACGGGAGAGGAGCAGGTGGGAACTCATGAGAGCTGGCTTGACTGACAGGCGTGTATAATGGCCGGCCAGGTGGGCCGATCGGTGCTGGGGTCAGGCTACTGTTCTCTTTAGGTTCATGTAACAGAAAGTTTTAACAGTTTGACAGAAGACATCTGAGCCCTGAGAGAGGCTGTTTCATCTGCTGTCGTATGTGTAGGCTGGCTCCATGTAGTCCTGCGTGAGCAGTTTTCAAATGTACAGTTGGAACCCAGACTCCCCCGCTAACTGCTGCCCAGATGACAACAGGTGGTACAGGTGTGGTAGCTCATGCCCCAGGGCAAGGGCATGGGATTGGCCCCGTCTCTCTGTGGTGGTTCTTGTGTTCCTGCCCAAGTCCTTGAGCCTGGTCTATGGCGTCAGCCAGGACTCCTGATGGTCAGTTGAACTGCTTAGGCCACAGAGGCGGGGAGGGGAGAGTCCAGCAGGCAGGCAGGGAAGGTGGCTACTTAGGACAGCTGGAACCAGGCTTGTGGTCTAGAGGCTGGCATGTGGTCAAGTCAGCGTCCCTCGGATTCTGCCACCAAGGCCAGCACCTTGAGGCAGAGCCCCCGCCCCGAAAAGCTGGCTGCCTGACCCCTGCCCTTGTTGGGTATCCAGGCGCCTGGACACCACGCGAGGCTCTGTCCCCTTGGGGGCACAGCAGGCTAGCTCATGGAGCCCTGGGGTCCTCGTTTGATGCACATGTGTGCTTCATATCTGAGAAGCATTTGTGTCTCTGTATGTAACCCATTTTTATCATTTTTAAAATTAGAAAATTAGTACCGGTGACAAAGGCAATGTTAACTCGAGTGGAAAGCTTACCTGCATGTCTCCATCCTCACACGAATGACCTTCTGCTCCCCTCAGCGTCTGTGTGCATCTCTGCAGATTTCCTCTCGCTGCATTTTCTCCTGTCTCCAGTTCACGTGTATCCATAGAAACCCCCAGTGTCACTGCGCCCTTGCTCTCACCTCCTAGTCGTTGCTTGACGTCTCCTGGTCACCCTTGACCTTTCACAGATAACTCCTGTGACCCCTTGGTGCACGTAGCTGCTTGTTTCTTCTCTTAGAGTGTTTCCTTGGGAAATTTCTGCAGGATGCTGAGCCAGAAGGTGTAGACCTAACACCCTCCCTCTCTACTGTTCTGAGAAAGCCACCGTTGCAAGTCAATTCTGGATGTTGGGTGCCTCCAAACTGTAGCTCGAGAAGGGTTGAAGCTTCACTTGAGTGGTGTTTTCCTAGCCCAGCAACAGTAATCACGGTCGGCCCCTCCTCTGTGTGCACAGTGCTGTTCTAGAAGCTTCTCTCCCATTACCTCCCACCACAGCCTGATGAGATGCTTCTGGTGCCTCTGTGCCTTTGGGTGCAGAGGCTGAGCCGGAGATGGTCTCTTGGGCTTGACTGTAGCATGTTGTGACTTCTCCCCTTGTCTTCTTCCTGGACTCACCTGCTGGAGGCAAGGATGGCAAAGCTGAGCATGTCTGTGCACATGGGGGGCCCACCACACCCTGAAACTGCTGCATGTTACTGTGAGTGGGGCTGTGTTCTGCCTCCTGTGCTATGCGGCGCTTTTAAAAATCTCTGTCACAGCACTGCTCTAAAGGGAGGACGGAAGGATTTGTTCCAAGTTTCTCAGAATGAAGTTACCCCCATAGCTGCTGTGAGGAGCAGCCTGGGCCTTCTGGGGCTCCAAGCTTCTGGTTGCAGGGTCACATTCAGGCACAGCTGCCTGTGCTGGGAGCGCTCACCCACCACCTCACAGGCCGACCCGCCTGGGGTGTTGGCAGAGCCCTTTAGGGATGTGCTTACAGGAGAGTAGAGAGGAAATCGGTCATTTCTAAATCTTGTTTTTATTTTCTTTCATATAGCAAAAAGACGGGACCTTTGCCGCTGGAGGCTACATGCCGCCCCTGCGGTTTAAAGCCCTCACCCTCTCGGTTGTGTTCGGAACCATGGTCGGTGGAATGATGATCCCAAACGGTAAGGCGGGGGGCTGCTCCAGTGACCGGCCTCCCACCGGCTTACCTCGCCCTCCCCGACCCGTCCTGCTGTTGTGCGCCCCTGCCTCTTCGGTGTTCAACCAAGACACTCAGAGTCTTGCCACCGTCCTCTCTGGTCAAAAAAACAGGTCCAGAGACTCGGGTGCTCTTTTCTTTGACGCCCTGAGAAAGGCTAGGGAGAAAACGCTGCCGCTTGATGGGACCACAAACACATGGGTAGAGCTGCACTGTGGGGTCCAGGCCTAATGTGCAAGTTAGCGGTTACCAAGCAGTTCCTTCCTTACTTCCGACTCCTGATTTTGTTGACACGTCACTGAGGGAAAAGGGCAGGGCCCTGCTCCAGCACAGATAAAGCTTATTATCCTCAGACATCCAGTGGGCCCCACATGCCCTCCAGGCAGCAACCCCGAGGCCCCCACACTCCTGGCTTCCCCACAAACCAGGACAGGCTCTGCTGGGTCACTCGCTGGGCACAAGGTGGGGTGATGTAAGATGAGCTGGCCCGGCGACCCCCGCTGGGTGCCCGGACACTACAAGGAGCCCGAGCAGCGATGTGGGCCCCGTGTGGGGCAGGCGGCGCTGTTAAGCTCACCTCGCTGGTGGGGAAGCCGAGGTTCAGAGAGGGAGGGCTCTCCTGAGGCCCTGGCCCCACGCAGCCCTTCATCACGGTATCAGGGTGGACAGCCCTGCTCTCTTTGTGAGCACAGCAGGCTGTGCCCTGCTCCTCGCTGCTGTCCAGCAGCACGTGCAGAAGGGTCCTCGTGGGAAGACAGCTCCTCACCCTGCTCGCTGGAAGCTCACCCCTCCCTGTTGCTCTCTCGCCAGTGGAGACGATCCTGGGCCTCACAGGCGCCACCATGGGAAGCCTCATCTGCTTCATCTGCCCGACGCTGATCTACAAGAAGATCCACAAGAACTCACTTTCCTCCCAGGTGCGCGTGGCGTTCTCACCCCACTCCTGGCGGGGCTGGGTCGGGCAGAGCAGGAGGGCATGTTCTCTGATGGCTGCTTGAACTAGTTGTATTCCTTACACAAAAGGATCATGGTCCCACAGGTCTGGGAGACGTGGGTCTACGCCGCGGTGAGCAGCCTTACACCCCAGGTACACCCCAGGGCCGCCGAACTGAGCCAGGCTTATCTGAGTGTTAAGTACTGAACAGCTTTTCCCTGCCTGTCTGGTGACTGGATTATCCCTGTGTGCCTCTTGTGTTCCACGACCCTGACTCCATCCTCTGCTGAGGTCACCCGCAACTGTCTTGCTAGGGACTGTGGGTTTTTTTTTTTTAATTTATTAGGCTGACCCGGGTCTTAGTTATCTGACATGTGGGATCTTTAGTTGCAGCGTGCACGATCCAGTTCCGAGACCAGGGACCAAAGCCAGGCTTCCCTGCATTGGGAGTGTGGAGTCTTAACTGCTGGACCACCAGGAAAGTCCTTGGGGACTGTCTTGTTGGTGTTGCCTCTCCAGGCTTTCACTATTATGGACAAAGCCACAGTGAATACGTGTGTACACGAGCATTTCTATACATTTGAGAAAGTTCTGTAGGAAGCTACCTGGGTCTGGGATCCCTGTATCAGAGAGCAGGAGCTTCTCCTCAAGGACCCATGTGCAGGTCGGCGCTGTAGCTCCGCAGCTGAGCTCAGCCTCTCCTCTCCATTGGCCTGAGGGTGATGGCAAGTCTTGGCTTCCCTGGAGTGAAGGTGGGCATTTCTCTTTCCATGAACTGTCTGTGCTTTTTGCTCACCTTTTATGGAGTTGTTGAGCTTTTGGTAAATTCTTTGGGAACATAGTATACGTAAGGCAAAGCACATAAACCTCACATACAGCTTGATATATGTGGGCTAAGTGAAATGAAAAATGTGAGTGTTAGTTGCTCAGTCATGTCTGACTCTTCAGGACCCCATGGACTGTAGCCCGCCAGGCTCCTCTGTCCATGGAACTCTCCAGGCAAGAATACTGGAGTGGGTAGCTATTTCCTCTTCCAGGGGATCTTCCCAACCCAGGGGTCGAACCCAGGTCTCTCAGATTGCAGGCAGATTGTTTTCCATCTGAGGCACCAGAGGGTGTGGCTAAGTGAACACAGTCACAGAACCACGTCAAGGGCAGATACAAAATATTCCAGCACTCGAAGCTTCCCTGGGGTGCCCTAGTCTTTCCTCCACAGAGATTACTGCCTGTCTTCTTATGTTTTGGAATAATTTTGCCTGCCTTTCAAGTTAGTAAAAATGGAGCCTCACAGGAAGTATTGTTGAGTGTCTGGCCTCCTTCCTTAGCTTCACGCCTGAGTTCCCAAGTTACTGGCTGGGCAGCCAGGGGTGGTCTGCCCATCCTCCCTGCCATATGCTTCTCCACGTAGGAGTCTGTGGTCACCCAGAGCTGAGTGTCCTGGGTGGGCTGCTCCGCCTTTTTCTTCTGGTGCAGCCCGTGTGCACTTTGGTTGGCAATTCTCTTAGGTGTGGAATTGTTGGGTCCCGGGGTTATGTCTGTCCAGTTTTGGTAGATTTTTCCAGACTTTACCCAGTTTTCCAAAGTGGTCCTTGGGCACCATATTGGAATTTTAGTTACGTTGACATTTATGGTCCCTTTTTCAGTCTCTACCCCTTCCTCTGGATATATAGCAGTACCTCATTTGGGTTTTAATTTGTGATTTTCAGGTGACTGATGACATTGAACATCTTTTCATGCTCTTGTTAGCTGTGTGGGTTTCTTCTTTTGTGCCTTTCAAGTCTTGCCCATTTTTTATCTATGAGTTGTCTTTTTCTTATTGATTTGTGGAGGTTTGTTAAAGATTTGAGATACAAGACTTTTTTCAGACATGTATATTACAAATGTTTTCTGTGACTCTTGGCCGCCTTCTCACTTTCTTCTGATCAGCAGATATTCTTAATTTGAGTGTAGTTCAGTTTTTTGAGTTTTTCTTTTGCTTTGTGCTTTAAAAAAAAATTTTTTTTTTTAATTTGACTGTACCTGGTCTTGTTTCCTGACCAGGGATCAAACCTGGGCCTTCTGTAATAGCACAGAATCTTAGCCACTGGATCACCAGGGAAGTCCCTTGCTGTGTGCTTTTGATGTACTATTTAAGAAATTTTTGCTTATCCCCAGGTCCTGAAGACAGTGTACTCTGTCATATTGTAGAAGCTTTTTATTTTCTCTTTCACATTTAGATCCATGCCCATCTGGAGTGCCTGGTGTGTGGCAGGGGTCAGGGGTCATGTTCTGGGTGGCTGTCCAGTTGAGCAGCACCCTTTTGCCCCAGCACCATTGTGGTCAGTCCCCTGTGTACGTGTGAGAGTGGGAACTCCCGTCACTGGTCTGTCCATCTCTCCCACACTAGAGCTGCCTGTGTTGATTGCTGAAGCTTGTAATGAGTCTTGATGCTGGCAGCTTTATTCTTCTTTAGGGTGGTTTTACCTATTATTAGTCCTTTGCATTTCCAACTCAATTTTTTTTGGCTGCACCATGAAACACGTGGGATCTTAATTCCCCAACCAGGGATTGAACCCATGATCCCTGCAGTGGAAGCCAGGAGTCTTTAACCACTGGGCTGCCAGGGAAGTCCCCCAACTCAGTTTTAGAAGTGGCTTCTCAGCTGTTGGTGTTTGACTGGGGTTGCATCAAACTGTCGATTGAAGATTGACATCATCATTCACTTTGCGGCTTTTCCTAATTTCCATCCTTATTTCTCCTTTCACCAGTGGCTTATTTATTTAAACACTAAAATTTTAATTTTTCCTAGAACAGCATTAAGTAACAAACAAAAAACACTGTAATAAGTTGGGAGAGAAACCACAGAAAAAAGGGAAAACATCTTAGTACTTTTAATGGTACTGTTTACCTGATTTTTGGATCAAAGACCCCACGTCTTTATTTTTCACTGGTCCTCCATATTAGGTAACCAGCCTTGCTCTTGACTGCCCTGTGTCTCTTGAGGCAGGTCTCAGACCTTTCCTTATCGGAACTCCCTCCGTCTGCAGCCCTCTGGGGACTCCATCTGATTTCCACCAGTGGTCTCTCTAGATTTCCAAACTTTGGGGGATTTCCTAGTACTCTTTTTGATTGATTTCACACAGTTCCAGTGTGGTTAGAGAACCGAGCTGAAGAACTTCAGTCCTCAGACGTATGCTGGGGTCCAGCAGGTGGTTGACTCCGATGGATGTTCAGCTGTCTGGCCGTCTGCAGTTGTTGGTGCAGAGCGCATCCCATGTGTGGTTGGGTTGAGTTTGCTAACTGTTATTTTTTTAGATTTTCGTGTATTCTTACTGATGTTTTAATCTCCTTGTGTGTCAGTTATGAGAAAGGTGTGACGGTTTCCATTTGAATCACTTAAAGGTTCGTGTATCTTTTAGTTCTATCAAGTTTTGCTTTTTGTCCTGAAGCTATGTTACTAGGAGCTTACAGTTTTCAGATGGTTGTATCTTATTAACCTGACCCTTTTCTGGATGAAATGTCCCTTTTTGTCTTTGGAGACGCTTTTCTCCTTAAAGCAGCCTTGTCTGATACAGTGTAGCTAATCCGGGTTCGTTCTGGGTTTGTAGTTGCACAATATCGTTTCTGTTATCCTTTCTCATTTGATGTCTCTGTACCTTTATATTTAAGGTTATGTCTTGGGTAAGAGCATATAGTTTGCTTTTGTTTTGTCTTGATCCAATCTGTTAATAGGAGTGTTTAAGACTATTTACAGTTAATACCAATTTGGGGGGTGGGGATTAAAGCTTCCGTCGCACTGTTTTTTATTTGTCCCATCTGTTCTTTTTTCTGTTTCTTTCTTTCTCGCTGCCTTTTGGATAAATCAAGCATTTTAAAGTATTTGTTCTCTATTCTCTTAGCTGGTGTTGTACATTTCTGTTCTGCTAGTGGTTATACGAGGCAGTTTAATATGAATCCTTGGTTTATTAGAGTTGACCATAAATTAGTTGTTTTTCTTTTACTAATTCCCAGATGAAGTAACCATCCAACAATATTTTAACTCCATTTATCTTTGTCTTTGGCCTTCAGTGCTATTGTTTTTATGTGTTTTAATTTTACGTGTATTTTAAACATTACAAGACATGATTTCTGTTTTTCGGATAGTTGATGTTTGTTTATTTTGGTCCTTTGCACCCTCTTGGTTTTCTGGGGCCTGGTCCCATCCCCTGGTGTGCTTGGTAGTTCATGGAGGTGGGTGTGAGAAATCGTCCCTGGATGACGATGTCCTGTGTCCAGCAGACAGAGGACGGGCAGGAGGCCTGTGTCCACTTGGGAGCAATCTATGTCAGGTTTGCCCTGACTCCTAGGGTGTAGCCCTTCCTGAGTCTCAGCTCGATCACCCGCAGGTTGCTAAATTCTCTGCTTAGCTTTCATCCTCTTGGCAGCTGATCTCTGCACGACTCGGCGCAGCTGGTGGCTGGCACGTGCCTCGGGGAGAGCTGCTCACAGAACGTGGGTGCCTCCTGGAGGGTTCCTCTTCTACAGGATCCAGTTCTGGCTGTGGGGAGCCTGGGGCTTGCCCCGTGTGTTTGCCGGCTCCAGGCTCCTGCTCTGCTGTCCTGGTGCCCAGCACTGCTGGCCAGGAAAAGCCTGCCCTGGTGGGTGGTGCTCGTCTCTGTTCTCTGGATTCTCCCTCCTCAAGTCTCAGCCGCCGAAGCGGTTCACCCATGCCTTCAATTGAAGATTTTAGTGACTTTTAGGAACTCCTTATAATATGAGGCAGTTAGTTCATTACCTGCCAAATGGCAAATGTTTTCCCCAGTTTGTGAAGTCCCAGTGTTTTAGTCTATCAGACTCTTATTAGGAGAGAAAAAAGTCATTATTAAAATGACCCTCCTATGCCGGTGTTATTTTAAGGAATTTTTTCATCAGTTCCTGTAGTAATTCCAGAACTTCATTTTTCCATTTAAATCTTTTACTTTTTTTTTTTTTCTGTGCCACATGGCACGTGGGATCTTAGTTGCCAGACCAGGGATTGAACCTGTGCCCCCTGTAGTGGAAGGGTAGAGTCGTTACCCCTGGACCACCAGGGAAGTCCCCCATTTAATCTTTGCCTCATCTGTATTCTCTTTTGGTGTAAGAAGCAAAGTAGGCAGCCTCAGTTTTTTCTAGATGACTGCCTAGTTGTCCGAACGCTGTGAGTCCGTCACTGGTATGAAATGCTACTGCTTCTGTGTATTAAACTCCTGTATGTATTTGGGCTTGTTTGGGACTTGTATTTTAGTTTCCTGCCTGTTCTGTCCAGTGATGTAGCCATCCGTACTGTTGTAATTACCCAGCCTTGCGATGGTACTCCCTTGCCTTGTCGTGTGGCTCTGAAAATGTTTTAAATCTAATCTCTCTTCTTTCATTAATGATGTTTCTGGTTGTTCTTGATGACTTTCTTTTTTTTTGGCTGCGCCACATGGCTTGCGGGATCTCAGTTTCCTAACCAGAAATTGAACTCAGGTCATGGCAGTGAAAACCCAGAATCCTAACTACTAGGCCACCAGGGAACTCCCTGTTTACTTTCTATGTGAATGTTCCAATCAGCTGATCTGACTCTTAACAAAAACAAGTCCACCTTTTTGGTTTTGGTCTACTTGGAATTCATTGAAGCTGTAGATAAATTTAGGAAGAATCATTCCCTTGATACTCCGGCTATTCTGCGGAGTGTATTTGTGAGCCTCCCAGTGTGATAATGGGGTGTGGCGTTCAGTTGTCACGGCTGCTCTCAGCCCACCTTCCCCGTCTCCATCTGCTGGACCAGCTTCTGTCTGCTACGTGTGCCAGGGGTACTGGGACCTCCCTTTCCTCTGGCTTTTCCAACTGTTTGCACATAGGGAGGCTGTAGATTCTCATTTATTGATGTTTTACCCACTGACCTTACGGCCTCTCTTGGTAATTTCACCTCCCCTTTCTGGTTGTTTCTCGTCTATGTCGTCTTTTGCCTCTCTCCGTGGCACTGGGGGGTGAGGGGCCAGCTCATTGTCTTCCCAGCTGAGCTGGGACAGCTTGTAGTGTTGAATCGTCACATGTAATGCTGGCTTTGGCTTCATGTACAGAAATGAACATGCGCATTCAAACGCCCCCATGTTTCTGTAGATGTGAACACACTTAGAATCACGTTAAAGCGGCATCTCTCTGTGCCTGTTTTAATATGGATTGTTAAAACTGGAAAGCACATTGCATCATATTAACTGCTTTCTGACCATGTGCAGAGAAGATGGTAGGTTTCCCCACTGGACTTGGTGTTCTGGTGAAGTGCATTGTGGGTCCATCCTGGGGTGGACCATCTGACTGGGGCATACTGTTTGTATGTGTTGCTCTTTTACTTCTGTTTTGAGAAAAATGAGCTTTGCAAGGGGCACACTCAGAAATGTAACTGGAGTCTGGTGCACAGACCTCAGGCCTGGAGGGCACCCGCTTGGGGTGCATCCCTGCTCTCCCGGGAGCCTGGCTGCTGCTTTCCTGGATGGCACAGACCTGGTGTCAGCCCGAGTCCACTTGCCCCACTTGCCTGAGTGTTGCCGGCACTGAGGTGCTTGTTCCTGGCCCTGGCTCTCCAGAAGAGGCAGGGAAGGTGGGGGGGCGCAGGTTATGGGCCCATCGTAGCTGTGCTGGAGAAAGGCACCAAAGAGTGTTCTGAGAAACATCCTCAGAAGCATAAGCAGTGGCCGTGGAAACACTATGGGTCCTCAGCTAGGTGAAAAGAAACCTTACCTGTCATCACCAGTTCATCCTTCATGTTGAAAATTCAAGAACTTGGAGAAGCTCTTCAGTGGGGCTGAGTTAGAGGGGTGGGTTTGCCACGCGGAATTGACACTGTGGCCGGGAGCCAGCGGGGGGAGCAGCGGGGGGAGCAGGGTGGCTGCTGGGAGGCAGTGGAGCCCTGAGCCAGAGCTGCACCAGCCTCCACGGGAGGGTCCGGAGGCGTCACTGTGCTCCTGAGACAGGGATGTAAATGCCCACTGGGACCTCACCCAGAATGTGACGCCTCCGCCTCAGGGCTGGGGTGCCTGCCATGCCCTGATCACACTGCACTGAAGACCTGGAACGGGGCGCACGCGGTAGACTCCGGAGCCCCTGCCTCGAGGTGTGAGCTGCGTTTGAACTTGTACATACTCAGTCTCAGGTGTGAGCAGTGAAGGGGGACACCTTCACTCTGGGTCGGTGCCTCTCTCTTGTTCTGAGTTGGGGATCCCAGCAGACTGGGGGCCCTTGGGTGTCGCCCATGGTCCCCAGGCCAAGTCCGTGGTTTTGTCATAAATACCGCGGCTGAGACGTCAGGATGTATTTGCATTTCTCCTCCTGGCGGCTCTGTAACTGGTTAAGAAGAACCGAAGTCAGGGCTGCGTGATCAGATGTCTAGTGCACCGGGTTCGCTCACCAGTCTTGTCCCATTTGGAAGCAGCTCTTGGACTTGCAGAAGTTGTACCTGAAAGATGGGTTTTGCAGGCACGAGCCCCTCCTGTCCCTGTCCTGAGGCCGTGGCAGCCCGGTACCCCTGCTGGCTTCCACTATGTCATTCCATCACGGCTGGTTGGCGTGGTGCAGACCTCGGCTGTGGACCCGTCTTCTGGGAGCAGCATCTCTTTCTTGCAGAACTTTTGGGAGATGGGTGGTCATCCCTGTTCACATACGTGTGGCCCTCAGCCTTCCACACTTTATGGCAGAGCGGCGACCCGCGAGTTCTGGCCTCTTGTGACCTTGGGGCCTCCCGGATGCCTCAGGCCTTCGGTGGGGCTGGGGGTCTGTGGTCAGCGCATACTTGTCATGGCTGCCCCAGGGGCTTGGGCAACACCTATGCCCTTTGCAAAGTTGGGCCCAAAGGGCTTCACTGGTGGCTCAGAGGTAAAGAATCCCCCTGCAATGCAGGAGACCCAGGTTTGATCCCTGAATGGGGAAGATCCCCTGAAGGAGGAAATGGCAACCACTTCAGTATTCTTGCCTGGGAAATCCCATGGACAGAGGAGCCTGGCAGTCTACAGTACACAGGGTCACAAAAGAGGCAGATATGACTTAGCGACGAAACAAAGTCCAGCCCACCTGGAGCATCTGCCATGGGGGCCGTGTTCCTGCAGACTGTCACCTCCCAACACGTGCCTGCTGGCGGACTGCGATCTGGTCCCTGCAGCAGCACCGCCCATGGACCTCGATTCCCTCAGCTCAGGCGTGGCCCTCCCACGTCCTCACTGATGCCGGCCTGGCATTAATCCTCTGCTCTCTTCAAGCTGGGGTGGTTTGGCTCCCTGCCTGGGGGGGTTTTCATGGACCTGCGGCGTTTCTTTAAAAGAAAGGGTTAGAGTGGAGAGCTGGGATCGTTACAACCGCTCTGCTGGGGCCAGCGGGCTGCTCATGCTTAAGACAGTGGTCGGCTGGCGAGTGCCCTACAGAACCCTGGGCAGCTCAAATGCCAGGTGTGTCGGGATGAGGGGGTTCCCAGCAAAGGGTAGGGTGGAGACGGCTGCTGGGTGGGGGAGCACAGGTGGGTGTCTTCATGGACAAGGTGGAGACAGGAAACACACTTTGCTGGTGGGGTCATGAGTTGTCTGGGCCGGAGGCAGAGACAGGTGTGTGTGTGGCGCCATGCAGCACTTCCTGGCTCCGTGCAGGCTCTTCTTGGTAAGTTGAACTTAAGTTGACACTCTCTTGGCCTTTTTAAGCTTGCTGTCTCCCAGCATTGATGGAGTTAACGTTTTTTATTTTGTGTGCGATTTGTTTCTTTAAGGCCAGAAAGCCTAGGGTTGAAATAAATCATTCAAAGCCATGGATGAAATGTTGCCTTTGGCTTGTCAGTCTCCCGTGGAATGTTCAGTGATGTCCCCGTAAAAATAACCCATCACAGAAACGACCAACCAGCTGTCTTCATCTCTGTGTCAAAACCATTTTAGGAGCCGCCCAGATCAGGGCCTGGAGGGGACGGGCTTCTGTTGGTGAAGCCCAGGCTCACCTGGCTCTGTCCTGGGGGCTGTGCCAGAGCGCCCCTCCGGCTCTGGCCAGCCTCGCAGGCAGAGCCCCTCCGGTCATCTGAGTGCTTCAGCTGGGTGCTCGCTCGGTGCCCTCGTCCTGTCGGTGCCACGGGTCCAAGGCGGGACATGAAGTTCTTTTTGTTGTTTCTCAGCCGTCAGCTAGAGAAATACAAGATGCAAGGGATTTAAAGTTTCTTTTTTATTTTTAAAAAACTACTTTGGTGGTGTCCGCTGTTGCTTCTCGAACCTTCCCTTTGTGGTGAGCGGGTATAACATGCTACTCTTTGAACTCACAGCTGAAGCTAGCATCCACATGTTATCAAGAAAATTATCTGAAGTGGGGGACAGGAGTCAGGAGCCCTGACCCCATGCTATGCTCAGTGTTTCAGTGCTGCTCAGACACCAGGGGCTCAAACCCCACAACATCCTCATGCACACCTGACTGAGGCCGGCTGGTGGTCAGTACCGGAGGGGCCCTTTGAGTCCACGGCACTGACCGGGCCTCTCTGAAGCATCGCGGACCCTGGAGCATGGCCAGCATTTTGCCTCTGTGAGCCCCAGACCAGCTCAGTGTTTCCAGAGCGACTGTAGAGAAAACAGACTTTCTGAGGTTCTCCACGTTGGTTGGCATCCACCTTCAGGAGCGCAGGGCCTTTCTTCCTGTCAAAAATCTTTCTTCTGCAGTTGTGTTGAGCCTGGGAAAGTCTCGCCAGTTCTTTTGAACTGATATTTTTTTAAGGAGTCAACGTGCCTTTCAGGAAAGATTTGAGTTCTGGCTCTGAGAGTGCGTGGAGGTGGGTGGTGGGGTCCCCTGGCTCTTCGGGCAGGCTGCCTCGTGGCTCTTCTCCGAGGAAGCAGGAGTTACTGCTCCCCAGGGAGAGCCAGGTGGGCCAGGCCAGGAAGGGCAGAACGAGCTGCGCCCACTGCCATGACAGCAGAAGTCACGCGGAGAGCGTCGGTGGGCCCCGCGTGTGCCGGGGCTCCAGGGCAGACGGTGTCACAGCACGAGGGGTTCCTGTCCTGAGGCGCTGAGGGCAGCACTTACGATCAGCCTCGGGGCCATCACAGGAGGGACGGGGTGGGGACAGGGCCTCTTGGTGAGCAGCAGCGCATCCAGCTCAGCTTGCTGGGTAGCACCGATGGGCACAGACCGCCAGAGGGGGCGAGGAGCCTCCTCACAGCCGTCCCATCTGTGCCCTGCAGCGGCAGGCATGTCCAGCCTGATGGGTGATGTTGGGACTATTCATTGGTAGCTGGGCACCCAGTGGCCTGGGCCCTCTTCTGGGTGAGGGGGTGGGATAAGCAAGAGCCCACTTTAAGTTGGGTCGAGGCCTCGAGATTCTTGCTCTTCTGGTGAAAACCATCAAGGGGCCCAATCTCTGCAGCAGTAAGTGTGGGCATACATGGCTGCCAGGCTCTCCAGGCTGCCTGGCTGGTGGGCCGGAGTCTCTCTGGCCAGCAGGCCCCTTCCTGTCACACTCATGCCCCCTGCTGCCTTCAGGCTCCCTCAACGCCCTGCCCCGCCCCCCAGCCCCATTGCCGGAGTGGCTCCTGCGGATGTGGCCCACGATGCTGTCACATTGATGAGTTAGTGACCAGTGGTCAGTGTGGTTGGGGCCTCTACGGGCTGTACCCCACGCACAAGAAGGGCAGGGGCCCTGGGACTGCGTGA
Organism: Bubalus bubalis; assembly: GCF_019923935.1. Classification (NCBI taxonomy): domain Eukaryota; kingdom Metazoa; phylum Chordata; class Mammalia; order Artiodactyla; family Bovidae; genus Bubalus; species Bubalus bubalis. The sequence goes on along the minus strand of NC_059159.1, from coordinate 11,757,058 downwards.
CTCCTTTAGCTCTCGGGGTATTTGTCTCATCCAGGTGGTGCTCTGGGTCGGCCTGGGCATCCTAGTGATCAGCACGCACACCACCCTGTCCGTGAGCCAGGAGACCCCCATGGACTTGGCAAAGGAGGCCGAGGGTGGCAGGCTTGAAGAGGCCGAGGGCGCAGTGAAGGTAGAAGCGGCCCAGCTCCCAGGTACGTGGCTCCCAGGTATGCACACAGGCCCGCAGCCTTCTCGGCTTCACCGTGGGTCATGGGGATGCAGTCCTCACTTTCCAGCTGTCTCACATGCCCAGCTGCCTCCGGCCTATCCGGGCGATGGAGGGGGCGGGGGGGCTCCTGGGGGCTGCTGTATGCAGCCGCCTCCATGTGCCGCCTGCGTGCGGGGACAGGCTGGACAGCAGGGCAGAGGTCTCAACGCCTCCCCCACCCCCATTCAGAGCACCAGCAGGTAAGTGAGCTTGCAGGTGTCACTCAACGTTTGCCTGTTGTAAGGATGTACATTGTAAGTCCGATTTTCCTGGACCGAATCAGCGATGCCCCTCAGCTCTGTTCCCTGCGGTCTGCCGGCCTTCCCCACGGGGGCGGCAGTGCTGGCTGCTGGTGGATTCCAGGTCCCTGAGGGTGGTGACGCCCAGTAAGCCCAGGTGGGAGTACTGGTCTCCCCGCCTACTGTGAGTGACAGAAGGAAAGCTCCCAAGGGCTGTCCAGGGAGGCAGGTGTGTCCAGGGAGGTGCTTGCGGGGCTGGGCCGCCTGTGGTTGGAGGCTCGGGCCTCTCGGACGTGTTGCCCTCTCTGTTCCAGACTTACCTGTCTATGCTCAGAGAGCCCCTGCAGTTACAGCGCCCCACACCAACTTCCTGCAGGAGAACAGTCTCTCCTGGGGCTCTTTTGGGGGAGCCCTGAGCCCAGAGTAATGGGGCATGCTCTCTTCTGCCCTCCTCGGATGGTGAGGGCCAGCGAGAAGACGCCCCCTTTGGGAGTCCCCAGCAGGGAGGACCCCTGGGGATAACGGTACTCAGCAGAAGTATTAATTGGAGTGGTCAGAAACAGCTTGGGCATCGCCACAGTGGTTGCACGGATTCAGTAACTTGGACGGAAAGAAGCTTCCTGGAGGAGGGAGGGAGATGGCGCCCCTCCACCCTTGTTAGCAGCCCCACTGGGTCCCTCACCCCCGGGGGTCCTGGCCCCAGTGCTTTGGGGACACCCCCAGCAAAATGCGACTCGGACACTGGTTTCCCGTCTCAGCTGGCTGCCGGCCCGCCCGGTAGTGGGCTTCTCGGCATCAGCTGACGCAGCCGGCACTGGGCTGCCTGTCCCCACGGTGCTGGGCGGCCTCCAGCCCGCTGCCGGCGCGAGCAGCTGCATCCTGTCGTGGAGGCGGGTCCCGGGCTCACCTGGAGCCGCCGCGGCCACATCTGGTTTCCATTTCTTCCACGAGTCTGTAACAAACACACGGCCCCTCTCGGAACCACATGCCGTTTGTTTAACTCAAGTCTCCGTGTTTCTCGCCCCCGGCCTCCCCGTCATTGATGGGTTGCCTCGTTGAAGCGGAGCTGGGCCCGTGGGGCCTGGGCCGCGTGCCCCGCAGCCGTCCGCCCATCAGCGTGTGAGGCAGGTTTATTGGTCTCTTTGATGTTGAAGAGGCCAGAACAGTACTAACTCCCCAGAGCCCGAGCTGGGCTTCGGACTGGGGGAGTCCTGCCCTCCTGGGGACACATGGGCCTGGCCACCCCCAGCCTGGCGCTCCCGGCAAGCACGGGGCCTGTGACACGCCTGGTGTGGACAGAAGAGGTGGGCAGGCCTTCCGGAAAGGCTAGGAGACCACTTAACCGTGAGGCTGGCAGCTCCCTCGCGGGTCTGGTGAGTGGGTTTGGAGTCTGTCATGCTCTTCAGCTCCTCCTCTGACTGTGGCCTCATCCCGTTTCTTCCTTTCCCTCCCAGCCCACGGCTTCTCTCGGTGTCAGGAGCCGCCTTGGCCACACACCTCGTACAGCTTGTCCGTCCCCCAGCAGGGACCTGGCCCTGCTTCCGCTGGGTGGGAAAGAATGGGAAGGGCCGGGACGGGGCCTGTGGGCAGCAGCATGTTGGTGCGGGGACACAGCTGGCAGAGGGTGGTCACAGGCCTGAGTGGGAGCTTGCCCTCCCCCATCTCCTTCCTAAATTTCTCTTCTGAGGATGCGTCCCTTGTGCTGCTGTGCCGGGCGCTGGTGCATGCGGGCAGGAAAGCGTCCGACCGCCTGCGACCGATGCCAGCGTGCCCATGGGGAGGCCCGGCTGCAGGGCTGCCTCCCTCCTTGGTCCCCGCCGCAGCTTTCCCTGTGCCCCGCTGAGAAGGAGCAGTTAACACCATTGTGCCGCGTGACTTCTCAGTTTTTCTGCCTGTGTGTCAGATGCGGCTGTGAGCTCATCTCATCGGTGCTAAGATGACCATGCCAGCTGCAGCCGAATCTGGAAGGACTCCTCGGGAGGGAGGGGCGCTGCCTGCCATGTCCAGCCCCGAGGGACTGGCCCATGACCCCTTTACCTGCTGCGTGTGGGCAGACGTACCCATCTGCAGGAGAGTGTGACGAGTGAGCCAGACGGGGCCCCCCCAGCCACCCATCTGGGGCTTTGGGTCTAGGGACCCATTGGGATTCCTGCACATCCAATAGAGCGTGCTAGACAGGGTTTCCCTTGCTGCCTAAGTCAAGAAGAGCAGGGGTTCCCAAGTAGACTTCCTCACGGCAGCAGTGAGGCAGGCACTTTGGAGGTTGTCAGGAAAGGTACTTAGAAGCAGCACCGGGCCTTTTTAAAGGACTGTTGGTGGCTGCTCCGGCTCTCTGCATGGCCCTGGGGTCCCTTGCATCTCCTGAATTTGGGGTTTACTTCCAGTCAACAGGGATTGCATTTGTGGAACTCTGGTGTGATTTTAAGAGACACTTTACTTTTGTGCTTGGCAGTCAGAGGACTGCTTCCATCTTCACTGATCACAGGATACAGAGAGATGCCTCCAGACTCAGAATGGGGTCCTGCAGGGGAGAGTCAAGGAAGAGGAGCCCCTGGCCCTGACCCTGTCTTCCGAGGTGGAAGTAGTCTCGAAGGCAGATTCTCGTTGCCGTGGACAGGCCTGTTCTGGATGTCACACCCAAAAACGGCCGCACGTTCCCAGGTTTCAGATCTGTGGTTGTCTGTCTGAGCACTGAAGAATTGATGCTTTTGAACTCTGGTGTTGGAGAAGACTCTTGAGAGTCTCTTGGGCTGCAAAGAGATCCAACCAGTCCATCCTAAAGGAAATCAGTCCTGAATATTCATTGGAAGGACTGATGCTGAAGCTGAAACTCCAATACTTTGGCCACCTGATGCAAAGAACCGACTCATTTGAAAAGACCCTGTTGCTGGGAAAGATTGAAGGCAGGAGGAGAAGGGATGACAGAGGACGGGATGGTTGGATGGTGTCACCGACTTGATGGTCACGAGTTTGAGTAAACTCTGGGAGTTGGTGATGAACAGGGAGGCCTACTGTCCAGCAGTCCATGGGGTCACAAAGAGTTGCGTGCGACTGAGTGGCTGAACTCAACTTGGGTCCTGTGTCTCTCTGAGCCAGTCACAGAACCACCTGGTGTCCACACTAGACGTGTGACTATTGGCTAACAGTCTTCCCGGAGCTCCTGGTAGAAGCACCATCAGGAGGGTCTGAGTGTGGATGGGGCCAGGCAGGTTAGAAAGCTCCCTGCCCAGCAGTACTGAGGCAGACATGGAGTTTCCCTGCGTGGTGCCCACTTTGGGGAGTGGAGGCCACAAAGTTGAGGCTGAGAGGAGGCCCCGCCAGGCCAGGGCGCCCTCTGCTGGCCACTCCCTCTGATTCACTGCTACGTCTGGAAGGTGAAACAGGCCAAGCCCCTGCTTGGCCTTCATCCTTCCCTGGGGTGACCACCCTGGGTGAATGCAGGCTGTTCTTCAGTTGCTAATTAGGAAGTTTGGTGTTAGTTTTACTGTGGCCCAGAGGCATTGCTGGCAAACTGTCCCCACGAGGAGCTCTGGTTTGTTTTAGAAAGCACTGTGTCCATTGCCGAGGACAGCTGCGAAGTGCCCCAGGCCCGGCTGCTGTGGGCAGGGTGGCCACGTTGTGGACTCATGCCCCTTGCTCACCCGAGCCCCCGGTCATTCCTTTGCCTGGTGATGGATAGATTTTGAGTTGGTCCTACAACATGATGGAGATATGCTTTGTTTTGTTGTGGTTTTCCTTCCCTTCCTGGCCCCGTCTTAACGGTCTTCCACTGGACAGCACCTCTTGATTTTGACCCCCAGGGGCCTCTGGGGGCTGGGGACAGGGGTGTTACCATGGTGTGGAGCAGACACCACACACTCACGCGAATCAGTCGCTTGATTGAATTGTGGAGCCCTGCGTCCCGCTCCTGCCCAGCGCCGTCCCCCCTCTACTTTGCTTTGGGCACTAAGCCTCAGCTGCTGCAGGTGCCCCCGGCGAGCATGGCAGGTCAGCCCAGGTCCCTCCTCCTCCTCTGGGGGAGGGAGCAAGCCCGCCTGAACAGGATTGTCGTGAATCCCCCCAGAGCCGCTTTGGGGTCCCACGACTGCGGGGCATTCTGCCTCCCCTCTTGCAGGCAGCTTGTGCCCTGAAGGCGGAAAGCGGTTGCTTCGGGCCTCTGGGATGAAATGACTTTTTAAATCTTTTTTTCCCCCCCAGATAGTTTTTTAGTTTCTGCCACTTTTGCCTAATAGGTAGAGAGTGGTTTTGTTCATGGAGAGAGTTTCCTAAGGGGCTCCATTTGGGCCACCCTCGTGGCCCTCTCCCCGAGGGCCCGCCGTGACTGAACTGTTGGGCTTCTGGGAGGATGAGGAGGCCCATGGGATACAGGCGTGTGCATGAGGCCAGCTTTGTGGGCTGTGCCTCTTTTTCACCTTCCTTTGGATAGGAATTTTCACTTCTGCAGCTAGAAGTTGACAGAATTGCAAATCAACCTCCCATAGGCGTTTTCCTTAAGCATTTTTCTCCTCCCCTTTCCCCTTGGCCTGCAGCAAGGGCTGGTTGGGCTCAGGGAGGGTGACTGTCCCGGGGAGGGATGATGCTGGGCGCTTAGAGTTCCCAGGCCTCCAATGGCAGGCTCGTGCTGCCACCTGGTGGTGATGGCCGCTTTATGCAGGGTGTCGCTCTTCTGCACCCAGTTAGGTATAAATTGCATTTTGACATATTTTTGTTATGAATACACATGAAAAATGACAGTTTTCTGTGCTACTTAGCTGCTAATGATTGAACAGGAAAAAAAATATAACTGCTTAGGCTCTGCCATTCGCCTGGGAAATGTGATTACAATCCAGGGAAAACCGCCCAGTTGCCGTGCTGATTGGCGGTGTAGCCATGTGGAAACACCGCTCAATTATCTGTGCCGTGCTTACAGGCCAGAATCCAATTGTGGACGTGGCTGAGGACGGCCGAGATAAGCCGAAGCTGCCAAATGAGAAAGATGAGATGGAGCAAGCCCAGATTAAGGGCCCCGTGAATGTGCCCCCAAGGGAAGACGCCAAGGAGAAGCAGGAGGCAGCACAGCTGGATCGCCCCGGTCAAGGTGCTGCGACTGCCTGGGTGGGGGTGTGGGGGGCGGTGTTCACGGGGGCGGGACCTCAGCTGGACATCAGTCACGTGGTTGGTTGGTTCACAGACCTGAAGAGGGAAAGCTGCCCTGGGAGGGAAGGCTGAGTCACCCCCCACCCCAGCTCCCCAGCATTGTCCGTCTCCTTCCAGGAGTTGCGGTACCTCTGGGCGAGGCCCACCGTCACGAACCCCCTGTGCCTCATGACGAGGTGGTAGTGGATGAAGGTCAAGACCAAGAAGGACTGGAGAAGGAGCGGCCATCCAAACACATGGATGAAAGGGCCCTGGGGGGCAAGGGTCAAATGGTACCACCCCTGCTGGATTCAGGACGAGAGAGACCCAGACAGGACCAGGCTTTGGAGGCAGCGGGCAGTCTTCCCAAAGATTCTCAGAAGGTTCCAGAAGAAAATGGTCAGCCAGCCATTGAGCCTGTGAAGGAGGACCTGGGGCTGGGCGACAGGGGCGTGCATCAAGGGCCCCAGGCAGTGCTCCCCGAGGGGCAGGACGTCCCAGTGGCAGGCGCAGGGGCCAGAGCAGATGGTGCCTTGCTGCCTGGCCATGCCGTGGGGGCCATGGGCAAGCCGGAGGAGAAGAAAGAGCCTGGTGGGTGTAGGCTCCATCCTGGTGGGGCCTGGGAGAGGCTGGGGACGGGGCGGGAGATGCTGACCACCCTTCCTTCTGCCGCGCTGCCTCTCTTCTCGCAAGAGAGCTTGTGTTTGTAGCAGCGCTGATGCAGCTGTCGGGGCTTGGCAGCTCCTCTGACATTTGTCACACACTTGTTCGCCAGACCCGTAAGTGCCAGGTGCTGGGCTGCTCCTGCGTGTCGGCGCACACGGGGCACGGCGCGGGCCTGACGGGTAGCTCCTTGTTAAGTGCCATCTCAGAGCTACTGATGGTGGTCCCCGCATGCTAATTGACGAATGTAGTTGACACTGGCTCCCTGCCACCAGACTGTGAGATGTTAAATATTATTTTTTTATTACCTCCCTGGTACTCATCAGGTTGAATATACAGTACCAGGGAGGGAGGGCCAACGTGGAGGGTGATTTTAGGAAATATCGGCCTCCTCCTCTTGTCCCCCCTCCACCTTCTGAGTTTTCCTGCAAGCCTCCTGAGTCTCTGCCTTGTGTGCAGGTGGGAAGGCTCCCCTCCTGGAGGAGAAGCCAGGCCCGGGGGCAGCGCCGCAGGCAGAGCCTCGAGAGCAGAGGACCGAGGAGGGACAGGGCGGGGAGCACGCTGGCAGCAAGCTGGAGGGTAAGGCCTTTGCTTTCTCCCTGCATCCTCCCAAGGCTTGGAGATACTGCCGCTTCCTTCTGGAAGCGGAATGTGGCCCAGAAGGAGACACGGGCCCGTTGTCTTGCCAGTTTCCTGCTGAGGAAGGATCTTAAATAGCTCCCCTGCCAACTAACAGCCTTCTCTCCTCCCTTTTCACTTCCCTAGGAATGTTTTTAGCTTCTTTTCTCCCCCTTTAAAAACAAACCTGTCACTGTCACGTGACTTTCTATTCCCATTTGTATCTCATTTCAAAATAGACACGTTAATATTTCCAATAAGTTGGCCAGGTGTGGGGGCATTGGCGAGGGTGGGGGGGCCGGTGGCTCACTGCTGTCTTAGCACTTCCCTGCCACCGTGGCAGCAGCTCCCGCCCCGTCTTAGCTGGGGCCGGGTGGGGACCTTTGTACCCACCTGCAGTGAAGACCTAGCAACTGTCCCAAAGCGAAAGCTCATTTAATCTTTTCTCTCCAGCGAACAAAACTTGCTCTGCATCCTCCTCCAGACCTTCATGCCCATTTTGGGGTGCTTCCGGCTCTCTGCTTTTGATGCCCCCCTCCTCACAGCCCCAACTGGTCAGGCACTGCCCTGCACTAAAGGAGGTGGTGGCAGCTCTCCCAGCAAGTGATCACTCTTCTGGTTTCTTTGGTCCCCATGCTGAGCCCCCGTGGGGTCACCCTATTTGCTAGCGGTGTCCACAGAGCGGCCCCCGGGTGTTTCACTGTGTGCTCTGAGAGTCTGGGTCTGTATGTGGGGATCATGGTACAGCACTCAGGTGGGTTCATGGGATGCTCATGCCTTGCTGCCCCACAAGCTGCTTCCCAGAAGGCCCTGCAGCCTCGGGATAGCCGTCCCAGAGCACCAGGCCCGGGAAGCCAGCCGAGCCTCTGCACGCAGAGGCCAGGAAGGCAGAGCTGAGGGTCCTGGGTTTCCTGGAGCTCGGATGCCGTGGAGTTCTGCATGTTGCTGTCTTTGGTTTCAGTCTGTTTACTGGTCCTGGTCCTCACAATCTGTTACCTAATCTTGTTTGATTCTTTGACTTTTTCTTTTCTGAAAGAACTTTGATGGTTTCCTATTCTGCCTTTCTCCAAACGCCTCTCAATGGGATGCACAGCTGAAATCAGAAAGATGGTGGCAGGTAGGAGTCGGGAGGAGCATCACAGTGAAGGTTTTTGTGGGGGTTTAAAGATGAGACAGCAGACAGTGTGAGCACTGAGTCCGGTAGCGCCTTGCATGGGGTCAGAGCCCGGGATCCACACATGGTCTGTCCTGCAACTGGGCTCAGCCGCAGCCCCTCAGGTGGGGTCCCCCTTGATGCCCCAACCCACTCGCTTCTAGTCCACATGCCCTGGTGTCCCTTAACCCCACTGGGGCTCCACCGTAGGGCGCCACCACAGGACAGCCAGGTGCAGCCTGGAAGCACCTGGGCACTCCCAGAGATGGGGCGGGTCCTGCATGTGACTTCCGCCATGTGCATGGCCTGGTATTAATGTGCTCTGCACGTGTGTTAATATCTGTGCAGCTCTCATGCCATCCATGAGTCTGATCCCTGTGGTCCTGGTGGGCCGAGCAGTTGTACACGGAGCTCGGGCTGAGGGCTCAGTTTATCACCTCCACTCTGCTTCCCATCTGTCCCATGTTGCTTCTGGCTGGACATGGTGCACTTCCCCCCCACCCCAGCCTTGGGCTAGGGCTAGTCCTCTGAGGAGCCAGTGAGTCAGGGGGCCTGCTCTTTAGGAACCCTCCCTTGGGGACAAGTGGTGTTGGCAGCATGGTCATGGTCAAGGGAGCTGGTCTGGAACTCTGGGATGGCTCTGTGCACATCCCTTGTCTAAAGAGGGTGGGGGGAGCCCCGAGATGATCCACAGAATGTAGGCTTTCTCAGGCAGGCATCTTGGTCACCTTAGGATGTCTGGATGTGTGTCTGGTGGAGAGCAGGGGGCTGGATCACCCGGGCTGGCCAAGGGACCCATCCTCCACGTGCTTAGCCTCAGCATGTTCTTCATGGGCACTGGCCTCTGGGGGGGAGCCATGGCAGTCCCTGGGAGAAGGCCAACCCTGCCCTGTTCTGGGGGGTCACAGGTCACTGTTGGGGAGGCCAGGCCAGCACACCTGCATGCGCTCAGCATGGGGGCCCCACTCGGGGGTGTTAGCTCTCGCCACTCCCAAATGTTCTCTTCTTCGGATTCGAGCTTTTCCATCTGACAACCTGTACAGTTACATCATCTTTCAAAGCTTCCTGTTTAAAGACTCGTGTTATAAAAGTTCCTTAAACCTGGACTGCTGGCTCTACAGAGCTGACCCAGTGCTGACGTGCTTGCAGTGCGTTATGAGCTTTCCACACCCAAGGTGTTCAGCCTTGGGGCCTCTTCTCAGTCCACAGTCTGTGGGGGCCCTTCCTACACACACCTGCTGCAGCTGGCCTGCTCCCAGCTCACCTGGCGCTCCTCCCCTGTCAGCTGCAGCCAGCTTCCTGGGGGAGGTGGGGCCGGCGGGAGCACTGGCGCAGCCTTCTCACTGAGGTCCCAGCTCTTGTTGCTGCTGAAGGGGAAGATGGTTCTGTTTGTCTTTAAAATTCTCACCTTGGAGGAAACTTTCTTAAAAAGCCAGTGTTCTTTTTTAGAATAGTTGATAGTTCGAGTCACCAGCCCAGATCACTGTCATTTGTGGTCACAGTGCGTGGGTGCTGGCTCAGCCGGGTAGAGGGGAGTGCCCAGGAGGCGTCCAAGGGAGGGGCCCACAGGCCACCTTGGCCTCCCTGCATGCATCATACTGCCCTCAGCCCAGCCAAGCGCCTTTGTAGCCCCCAGGCTCTGACCGCGTGTGTTTTCTGCACCAGAAGCCGGCCGGGCGGAGATGCTGGACCACGCCGTACTATTACAAGTGATCAAGGAACAGCAGGTGCAGCAGAAGCGCCTCCTGGACCAGCAGGAGAAGCTGCTCGCGGTGATCGAAGAGCAGCATAAGGAGATCCACCAGCAGAGGCAGGACGGCCAGGAAGGCGAGGACGGCAAGTCCGGGGGAGGGAGGGGGAGAGGGGCCGGGCAGGCCAGGGGTGGTTGCTGCACCTGCTCAGGGAAGAGGGGTTGTCACTTTTAAAAAAGAATTGTGCTTGTTTATGTATGTATGTATTTTTGGCTGTGCTGGGCCTTTGCCGCATGGGCTTTTCTCTAGCTGCAGAGAGCCAGGGCCACTCTCCCACTGTGGCATGCTGGCTTCTCTCGTTGCAGAGCACAGGCTCTAGGCAGTAGTTGCGGAACTTGGGCTCAGTCGTTGTGGTCCTGAGCTCAAGAGCACAGGCTCAGTACTTGTGGTGGATGGGCTTAGTTGTTCCACGTCACATGGGCTCTTCCTAGATCAGGGATCAAACCCATGTCTCCTGCATTGGCAGATTCTTTACCACTGAGCCACCAGGGAAGCACAGGGGTTGTCCCTTAATTCGTGAAAGCCAGAGTCGCCTGCCCTACCGCCTCCCCCCGCCCCCCATCCCCGTTGGATCTGTGGCTCTGTGGTCTAGAGTCCTGCTGGGCGAATTTAAGCAGGTGTTTGTATTCCTTGATTGCCGGTAAGCTGGCTTCATTTAATCACTGCGTCGGTAGCTCCTGCTCATCTCTGTGGCTAAACGGGTACCTGACTTCATTTGCAGTGGACGTGCAGCCTGAGCTGGGGGTGGCCGCACCCAGAGGTAAGGAGCAGGAGGTCCATGATGCGGGGATGGCGGAGCGTCCCCCGCCGCAGCCTGTGGAAGTCCTGCCCGGCGCTCCTGGGCGTCCCGCCGCTCCTCCCCAGGGGCACAGCCAGCGCTCCGTGGAGGAACCTGAGGGAGCAGCGGGCAGAGCCCCAGCTGCACCTCCCGGCGGTGCTGACTCGCAGCCCTGGGCAGCTCTGGCTGAGCCAAGGGAAGGCCGGCAGGGCGCTGTGCCTGAGGCTAAGGGTGCGGGCGTGCAAGAGCGGCTCCCTGTGCTGGAGCCTGCCAGGGTGCCCGGGAGCCCAGAGCAGCATGGGGCTGGGGATGTCCCCGGGCAGAGTCGGGATGTTTTTGGTGGAGGCGCCCATGAGAAGAAGAAACCTGGGAAGGAGGCAGCAGCTGCTGGTGCGGACACTCAGGAGGCAGATGTGCTGGGGGTGGGGGCAGCGATTGGGGCCCCTCAGGTAAAGTCCCAGCAAGTGAGCCGAGACCGGGCACCTGGAGGCAGGTTGGGGGTAGCCGCCCCCCAGGCCCAGGTTGTGTTACATCAGCCAGAACACCGGGCCGACCCTGCTGGAGGACAGGGCGGGCAGCAGGGTGGTCATTTGGAGATGAGGAAGGAGGCCCCTGGCAGGGAGCACATGCCTGCTCCCTGGGAGAACACCGCTGGCCAGGAGCCTGAGCAGAGGCCAGACCCTGAGCTCGGGCCCAAACCCGCCATACCTGGAGATCAGAAGCCGGACAACGCCAAACCCAACCGGGACTTGAAAGTCCAGGCCGGCTCCGACCTTCGGAGGAGACGGCGGGATGTAGCTCCTCTGGCAGACGCAGGGCTGGCCCCGAAGGACGGGGTCATCATCAGCTTCAACTCACTGCCCGACGTGCAGGTCAATGACCTCCGCAGTGCCCTGGAGACCCAGCTGCACCAGGCCGCTGGGGGCGCCCTGCGGGTGGTCCCTGGCCGCCAGATCAAACAGCTGCCTGGGGCCCTGGAGGAGCCCTGAGCCCCACTAAGGCCAGGGTGCTCCGGTCAGCTGGTGAACCTGGACCACGGTGGGTGCCAAGCCCCAGAAGTCAGGCCCAGGGTGGAGTGATGGTTCTGCAGCTGTGGCCACTTCCAGGCTGACTCATGATTCAGCTCCTTTCCTGCAGCCTTGAGGAGAAACAGCCACTCCCTGAGACCAGGAAACGCGACTTGCCACCTCTGTGGCTGTGGGAGCCACTGGGGTTCAGGTGGCGATGTTGGGGCTCTGAGTGCTGACTGCAGCCCTGGCTCCCCGGCTGCCATGAGAGACAGGTGTTACCCCAAACTTTAATTCCTTATTGATGTTCTCTGTGACTGTCAGTACAAAGCCTGAGTAAATGCTTCTGCCTTCACCCCGTCTCACAGCAAATGCTGCGTCAAGACTGAGAGGCTGGACAGGCCTGTGGGTCCAGCCGCCTCCGCCCTGGTGCTCTGCTCTGCATACTTCGGTCTCCCAATTGAGTGGTTGTGAGATTTAAAAAGTAAAACAGACCACTGCTGTCTGGTTGGTGCCGAGGTGAATCACCCAAAGGCTCCCATGCCACAGACCAAAACCGTGACCATGAAACCTGGGTTCGAGGCCCAGTGGGGAGGGGTGCACGGCCTCACTTCTCACCGCTTCTCACTTCTTCCAGGGCAGCATCTCCCCTGGGTTTGCACCCATGGGAGTCATCTTTTGGGAGGGCTTTTGTGGTGTTTTTTGTTGTACTTTGTTTTAAGGTGCAGAAAGGCCAGTGGTCACCCCCGAGCCGGGCTGGTCAGCAGGTGACCTGACATGCTGGGCTGTGCCCTCAAGAGCCTGGGGCCTTCATCTGCTTTGTGCTTTGGGCTGTATGTGCCTCGTTCCCCTCTGGGGGCAGGGGCCGCTCCAGACCCTGCCCCAAGGGGTCCATGGTGGGGAGCCACTCACTGATCGCTAGCCAGGGCTGCCCAGGCCACGTGACAGCTTCAGCCTTGGTCTTGGCTCACCTCTCCCCTGTGCCTTTTGAAATGGTTTTATCGTTGACTGTGATTTCTATGTTATCTTGAAGCCTCAAAATGAATAATAAAAGGAGTGGAATCCTCTGGAAGCCAAGCTGATTCCCCACGAACCCCGGGCACTGCTCACACGGAGGGGAACTCAGTGAAAGGCGTCCGGGTCTCAGTGCTTCCCGCCCTCCATTCTTAACTAAAAACAATTCCAAGCAAACTGTACCGGCTGGAAGTTTCCCCCGGGTTGGAACACCGTTTGTGGTTTTGGGGTGGGATTGCACATCCAGCCCTGTTTACCTGAATCTCTCACCTTGACCCAGCGTTCTATCCTCTCAGTTTCTGCAAAGATAACTTCCTCCTCAGAGCAGGTGCTGCGGCCTTGAGAGCAGCAGTGCAGCCTCTGCCGTCGCCCGCCGTTCCCGCACCTCCGGGCGCTTGGGGTCCTCGGTCCCAGTCAGTGCTGTCCTCTCCTCCGGGTTCTCCGCTCCCCTCCCCTCCCGTCCTCTCCTTTGGGAAAGATCTGGGCAGACCTCTGGGTGGGGTCACCATGACCAGTACTGCAGGGAGCCAGGAGGGCTGGGAGCCAGTGCTTTGCTTTCTGACCACAGGCTACCCCTCCAGCTGGGTCCCCTGGCCGGTAGATGTGGCCAGTGCAGCACACCGGGCCACCAGGAGTGACCCTCTATGTTGGCAGATACACTTGGCAGACACGAGGCCTGGCTGGCCTAGGTGACTGGGACAGGACCCTGTCTGTACTCCCGTTCTGGAATGGGGCCCCCAAGCCCAGCCTGGGGTGGGAAGAAACCAAGGCCGAGGCTGGGTATGGCCTCTCGTGGTGTAGCTGAGCCCCGAGGCTGAGGCCGAAACAGGTGCGTACAGAGCCACACGGGGTGCCTGCCTCCTGGTGACACAGCTGAAGCAGCAGCAGGAACCATTTTTCCTGCATCCTGACACAACTCCGTTGAATTCCCTCCCATAAACACAGTTTTGAAGACAGGTTGAGTTTGGGGAGGGGAGCCAGGGAGGTTCGTGAGCTGACTTCAGTGTGGTGAGCGGCCTGGCCCAGCCAGTGGATCACGTCCGCAGCCCTGGACCTGAGATGTGGCTGGTGGCCTCATCTGCCCCCGTGAACTGGAATCTGAAAGGATGTTAGGAGCACTGGGTGGGACAGTTCTAGAAGCAACCAGAGCGCCTGTGCACAGCAGAGATGCCAGAAGCTCTAGCCAGCAGGCTGCCAAAGTGCAGAGAGCACAAAGGGTCAGAAAGAGGCCATCCTCAGGCAGGAGGCACCTGCTGGGTGTGCATGCTGCTTCGGCAGACAGGGAAGGGGTGGCATTCTCAGCAAGCCTGTTTCCCTGGCCCACTCCTCCCTCCTGCCCTCAGCCAATCTGAGGGGCCATCGCCCCTGGCTGGGATGGGGGTCATTTCAGTGATGTCTAGTCCTGAAATCCAGTGGTGACGGTGAAACATGACTGCCCAGCTAGCCAGTCTTTTAACAGTCCTAAAAAACCTTGAACGGCATATGGCTCCCCTCCAAGGCTGCCCTGGGAACTGCATTTCACTGGGATGATAGCTCAGAGATAAGGGGTTTCAGCACTTTGTGGGGGAAGTGGAGGAGCCTTTATAAGAGGGAACAGCTCCAGGCCTCAGGGCATGGGTGCTCTGGGACAGCAGGGCCTGGGTGGAGCCAAAGGACAATGTGACCTCCACACCCTGGGGAAGGACGCTCTGGGATGACATGCCCAGAAGGCAGCACTCAGGATGCTGAAATCTTCCTGCGTCCCGCTGGGTTTCCCTGGAGCTCCAGCACGTGTGCTGCTGCGGCCTTACTGAAGCTCAGGATGAGGGGTGGGACCAGAGTGGGCAGAAGCCTGGCCAGGATGGACCTGGGCTCAGACTCCAGAGGCTGTGGAAGGGAGGGTGGGGCAACCCCGTGGAGCAAGTCTCACAGGCACCGGGTTCCTAAAACTGGACCCTCCCTGGGTTCTTCACCCCTTTGTCTGGAAGAGCAACCCCCACCTTTTTTTCTAAGTCAGAAAAAAAAACCCATCAGTATCAGGTTCCTACAGCTCGGACCTGTCCTTCACGGTGTCACTGTTTTCTCTCTGGTCTGTGCTGTAACCTGGTAGTTACTTCTAGATGCTTCGCCAGACTCAGATGACATGCCTTTGGTGAGAATTCTTTAAAGAATGAGACTCGCAAGGCTGCTTGTTCATAGCCCATGCACTCATTCTGCAGATGACAAAACAAATCTTACAGTATCTGATCTGATCTTTACTGTGGGTTCACTGCATCTTATTCTCCCCAAATCCTTAGGTGTGCAAGGCTGGAAAACCCATTCTCTGCTCATGCGCGCCTAATGTGTTTCCAGTCCTTTTAGCCCCAAGAGCTTTCGAGGTTTTGGACGCTTGCTCCTTGAGGCCATGAGTGCCAGGCGCCCAGGGACGTGGATTGGAGCTTGTAGTCCTTCCTAACGGCCTCCTGTCAGGGTCTTCTTGGCCTGGAAGATAGAGGGCTGTGTCTGAATGGGTTGCTTTCAAGTTAGACATGGTTTCAAAGTTAAGAAAACTACCACACCAGAAGCCACCTCCTGGCAAATAAATGACAAAGAGCTTGGCCACGAGTATGCAGCATGGGGCCAGGCTGGTTGGGGCACTGGGGAGCCTGGGGCTGGGCTCAACGTGCTCTGTGGCCTCTCCCACCCCTGCCTGGCACTGTGCCACCAATGAGTACCATTTAGTCCTCCCCCTTCAATAAAGGAATCTCTAGATCAGAGATGCTGAAACACTTGCCCAGAGACGGGCTCCCCTCCTGCCTCCTCATGCACCCCCACAGAGCCTCAGGGTGCAGGCAGAGTAGACAAAATGGCTTGTCTTTAAATGAGAAACCCCCAGGTTCCCTGTCCTGAACTTCCAGTGCCTGGGGCCTGTGGTTAGGTTGCCCTCAATGGAAAACAGCAGGAGAGGCAGCCACGCGCTCCTGGGGGCAGGACAACATGACAGAGGCAAAGGAGCGTAAGGAATCAGAGAGGATCAGATACCTGTGATCCTGACTAAGAACCACAGGCGGTAGGGAAAAGCCTGGTTTGGCCAGGAGTGTGTGATCTTTATTTTACATGTGAATCCTTCCAACCACTGACCACAGGATGAAGGTTTGTACCTCCCTGAGGGAGTGCTCTGAGTAAAGCAGGGAAGCTGCCAAGAGCCAGGAAGCAAGTCCAAGTGACACGTGCATCTTGGATGAAACATGTCAGATCAGAGATTGGTGACAAGGGCGGAAGCCGCATATCCCAGCCACAATGATTGCTAGGAAGGTGCAAGGGGTTCTTTGAGCCCTCCGGGAAATGAAGTATGGCCCATGCCTTCTCCATGCTGGAACATAGGGAAACTGCCTCGGATTCCCTAAATTCTGGTGAGCTGACCCAACTGCCCCCTCTCAGGTCCAGTACTCAGCACCAGCAGCTCTGGTGAATAGAACTGACTGGGCATCGTGGCCCACCCCAGACCCACCGAGTCGAGGGAACCCAGGACCTTGACATCTTGGGCACCCCTCAAAACCTTGTGCTAGCCTCATTACAGGCAGCCTCCGTGGCGGCGGGGGTCGCGCCGGCTGGTGTGGGGCTGTGCCCCGTTGAAGCACCTGTTGGAGCCCAACATCGAACCCAGAAGAAAAGGAAGCCCGTTTCCCGAGCGGGTAACGTGGGTCCCCGCCCCCTAGGGTTCCACCCCCGGGCGAGGCCGGCGTTCACTTACCGCAGCAGCGAAGCAGCTCCGCAAAGCCTCGAACTCCTGAGCGCACAGATCCTTCTTCAAGCAGCCGCCCGGGGCCGTGGACGCCTGCACGCACCTGCCGTAGGCCGCGGCCTGGGGGCGGATGGAGACGGACGAGGGTCGCCACAGTCCTCGCGCCCGCTGATTACCCGGGGCTGACCCCGCCGCCGCCGCTCCCGGGTCACCACTACCCGCCCCCCGCCAGCCCGCACCCTGCCCCGCGCGGCCCTTCCTGCCCCGCCTGACGACTGCGCACCTCGGCCCCACAGGCAGCTAGACACTCGGGGAAGGCGCGGAGGCGGCTTCGCACGCGACCCCACACAGCTCCGTTCCCCGACATGAGAGGCTCTTCCCGGCACCTGTGGGCGCCGCCATCTTAGGTCCGGCCTCTTCCGGCGCCCAACAGCCTGATAGGCAGGCACTTCCGCCCACAACCTTTCTTGCGCTTTGTCACTTGGTCAGGCTTAGCCCTCACCTCTGCCTCTCCGGAACCGCTCTCAGTCTCCCAGAGCCCTGCAGTTGGCTCGTTGTCGGTCGCTGTCCTTGGACTTTGTATTCGTTCACGCGCAAATTGTTCCCCGAAGTCGGCCTCAAGGCCCTCCTCACTCGAGTAATTGGCCCGCGGGGTCAGACTCACGCAATGATTGGCGGGGGCCCGGGCCTGGCGGAAGCGGGGCGGGGCCGGAAGGTGGCCGGCACCATGGCGGCCACGCCGCCGCTGCGGGACCGCCTGAGCTTTCTGCACCGGGTGAGTGAGTGCTGGCGGCCGCGGTCCCACCACGCGCCGCCTCCTGGCCTCGCCCCCGGCCCAGGCCGACCGCCTCCCTGGCTGCGCACCTCCCCCGCGGGATCCCCGCGCCCTCCTGCTTCTGCCAGGCTTGGCGTCCCCTTCGTCCCCCTCTGTCCCCTCCCACCTCTCCTCTCGCCTCTTTCCCTGTCTTCCGGCCGCTTCAACATCCCAGAACACTCTTCACCTCAAATCCTACCCTTCGGCCCCTCCCGAGGCTGGGGAACCCCACAGCCTTGGGGGGCGGCAGGTCAGGCCACCCCTGTGTCGGGTCCACTGGGAAGAGTGAGACCCCCTTGAACAAAATCCAAGTTTTTCTGTTTTCTTACCCAGCTTAAAGTAGCTTTTCAGAAAAAGAAACTGATCCCCCGAACTCTGGCCGAGATAACCAGACGCTGATTCGAGGAGCGGCAGAAAACCTTTTATTAAGTGGTCCAGTGGGGGAAGCCCTGAATTCCAGTTCAAACTGTGCGGAGAGGACTGGGCGTTTTCAGGACAGGACAGAAGGGTGGAGTTCAAGTGAAAAATGGCAGGCGTTTGGGCGGTTTTGGGGGGATACGGCTGCTGTGCTGACAACTGGTGGTTACAGAAGCTAAGAGCCCATCGTACAGTGGGAACTGGGGGACAGACCCTGTCCCTCCTGGTGGTTACATTTCAAGGAGTGGCCTTCAGGTCCTTGAGAAAGACTCTCCCAGGTTGTAGGAGGTCTGGGTTCCTAATTGTAGAAAATGCTCCTGAAGTGAGCCTGAACCAGCCCAAAGTCCAGGGTCAAGAAAGGGAGGTTGGGGTCTGTCACCTGAAATAGACCAGAATGAACAGTGAATTCTGGCACTATGAGCTTCCGCAGGCAGGCACTGGGAGTGAGGGGGGTGCTGGGTTCACCCTCATGCTGCCGAGAGACCTGTCAGTTCTCTTTGAGCAGAGGTTTTGGTATGTGCCGAACATGCCAAGGTCCTGCAGACCTTTCCAGCTTCCCTCTGGGTCTTGGTGGACAAATAGCATAAGCAGCCTCTTGGAACATTCAGGCCAACGGTGTCTGTGGCCAGCACCTCAGAGACTGCACCTGAGGTCTCCTGTCCTGTCTACACTGAGGCTCATACCCCCCAGATGTGCCCTGAGGTGGAATGGGTGTTTCTGGTTTTTATCCCTAGAAATTGTACATCTTTGTGCTGAGTCAACTCAGTGTAAACACTTTTGTGCTGACAGATAAGCGTGAGACACACAGCTGAGTCGGTTCTTGTTTTGAGTTTTTTCTGTGGGATCCCTTCTTGGAAGTGGCGCTGTAGGTCTGTCAGGGTGAATGATTGTGTCACAGGGGCTCACCCGAGGAGTCTTTTTTTTTTTTTGCCAGTCTATAAGTTGCTATGCTAAAGGGGCTTTTAAGTTGTGTGGCTGTAGGCGTAGGGGCCTGGGGGGCCATGCTGAATCGTGACCTTTAGGGCCTGTCACCATGGAGACCACCACCCATTTCCTCTTCCCAGGCGTTCATCCTAGCCTCCAGAAGGGAGGCTTCTGCAGGCTCTCTGTGGCCAGTGGGAGCATTGCTCTCTTTGGGTCCCCTGACCCTGTGGCACGCCAACTATAAGTTGTGTGGAAACTGGGATCCCCAGGAATGAGGGCTCCTGTTGCCACTCACTGTGGGCTGGGCTCTCGCTCCCTTTCAGCTCCCGATTCTCCTGAAGGGAACGTCGGATGATGATGTCCCGTGTCCGGGCTACCTGTTTGAGGAGATTGCCAGTATCCTTCCTTGTGGATACATCTGGGGGCCCTGTAGCCTCTCCTACCTCATCTCCCAGGGTCCTGGGCTTCTCCTACCCTGAGGGGGCCCTGGCTCCTTTCCCATAGCAGCTAGGTGTGTGGGCTCTGAAAGTCACCTTACTGATGACTTGAGGCTTAGACCCTAGAAGCCGGGTGTTCCTGAAACCAGGGTCTGGGGTGGGTGTCTGTGGTGGAGGGGGCCACACTGAGGAGTTTGATGGCAAGAAGGCCCGGCTTCTCTCCCTGGCCAGGGCATTGTGTGGCCCAGGGTTAGCTCGCCCCTTCCCTAACCGAGCGCCTCCCAGAGATCTCCCACGAATCCCTGGGCAGCAGCCAGTGTCTCCTGGAGTACTTGCTGAACCGTCTGCACAGCGGCTCTGGCCGCGTGAAGCTCAAGGTGAGTCCAAGTGGCTCCAGATGCCTGCCCGGGGGTTAGGTCAGGGCCCCGTCCTACCCCTGGTGGTGAGGCTGGAGGGGAGGGATGAGCTGGGGGCATGGGGGGCTGTGTCGGGTGGGGCACCCTTCTGTGGACCCAGCTCTGCCCACCCCCCCATCCCTGCTGCCCCAGGTGCTGAAGATCCTGCTGCACCTGTGTGGTCACGGCTCCTCTTCCTTTCTGCTCATCCTGAAGCGCAACCCTGCCTTCATCCAGGAAGCTGCGGGTACTGGCCAGCACTGCCCACTGGAGGCGTGGGGAGGAAGGTGGCCAGGGCAGGTCTCGGCCAGATCCCTCAACCCGAGCCCCTGCCTCCCTGCCCCATACCCATACTCCCCACTCTGTGCTCCGTCCACACTGTCCTTCACTGCCAGCTCCTCCCTTCCTTCCCCTCTGTGTCAGCTTCTCCCCTCCTCCCAGCCAGGCCAGGCCAGCAAATTGTGTGGAATGGCTGGTGTCTGTCCGTGAGCTCTGCTGGGCCTTTGCGGCCTGGACCTTTCCTGTCCGTCCCTACCTTGGGTTCCCTCTTCCTCCCAGGGCTGCCCCTCCAGACCCTAGGAAGCCCTCCATTCTCAGAAGGGCTGGGAGGGTGGGGGACGGGACTAGTGAGGCTGTAGTGAGAGGTGGGGCCCTGGCCTGTGGGGATCCAGGTGACAGGTGGGTCTGGGGTCCCTCACCTGCCGTCCTCACCTGCCCCCAGGCCAGAGGTGTTCATGAGTCTCTTGTTAACAAGAACTGGTGGGGGGACGTGGCCTGAGGTCTTCTCCTTGGGTGGGGAGAAATGAATAGGAAGGCCTTGGCCTTCAGGCCAGAACCCACCCCGCCAAGCTGTCCCCGAGAGGGCAGTGCCACGGAGGAGACTGAGTCCTCCGGCCACCGCTTGCTTATTGGAGACTCTTTAGTGTGCTGCACCCACCAGGTGCTTGGACTCATCCCCCACCCCTGCCACCGCACCCCAAATCCACTGTCTTCCCTTTACTGCAGGCACGCTGAGGCCAGGCTAGGGCTGGGCTGCCTGTGGGCCCTGGGGTCCATGCAGGCGCCTTGGAGACAGGGAGTGGCCTTGGAGGGGGCACAGACCCTTACTTGGCAGATGCCTAGAGGCGCCCAGGGGGCTGGGGGCGCACTCATCACAGCCCAGCTCCCTGGAGTTTGTGCACTGAAGCAGCATGGCTGGTTCATTTTCACCAGCTGAAGGGTCAGAATGGGCCTGTCCTGCTGCACGGCTCACATGGTTGTGGCCAGTGCTGGGCCTCACCTCTATCCTGGTCTCCGGAGAGGGCAGAGAAAGCAGAGGGGGACAGCTGACTGTGGTTCTGTATTAGCACCAACATCTCTCAAGCTCTGAGCACTGTCCCCAGAGGACGAGTGCCCAGATAGACGGGGCTGTGAGAGGAACTGATCCAGGAGGCGGGGGTGGAGGGCACACAGAGGTTGGCCCAACTTTGGGGGCCCGGCAGGGGTCCCTGTGACTCCCACAGGGAGGGTGGGAGCTGTGGCAGGACGGCGGGGAGGTACCCTGCCCTGGCTGGTCTCAGCACCCTAAGGCAGGAGGAGCCAGCGAGGTTTAATGAGACATAAGCTTCCCAGGTTGGAGAAGGAAATGGCAACCCGCCCAGTATTCTTGTCTGGAGAATCCCATGAACAGAGAAGCCTGGCAGGCCATGGTCCATAGCATTGCAGAGAGTCAGACAGGTGGTGCTGGTGGTAAAGAACCCGCCTGCCAATGCAGGAGACGCTGGAGACACGGGTTTGATCCCTGGGTTGGGAAGATCTCCTGGAGGAGGGCATGGCAACCCACTCCAGTATTCTTGCCTGAAAAATTCCACGGACAGAGGAGCCTGCTGGGCTGTAGTCCATGGGGTCGCAGTCAGACACAACTGAAGGGACTTAGTGCACACAAGCTTATCTGATGGGCCACAGCTGGAGCTTTATGAGCAGGAGTCCTTTCAGGCTGTGATAAGGAACCTGCGTTATGATCAGGCCCTTGGAAGCTCTTCAGCTGGACTAGAGCCTCCTCGGGCTTCCCTGATAGCTCAGTTGGTAAAGAATCCACCTGCAATGGAGACCCTGGTTCAATTCCTGGGTTGGGAAGATCCACTGGAGAAGGGATAGGCTACCCATTCCAGTATTCTTGGGCTTCCCTGGTGGCTTAGCTGGTTAAGAATCTGCCTGCACTGTGGGAGACCTGGGTTCAATCCTTGCATCGAGAGCCTCCTCCGGTCGCCTCTGGGTGGAGATGGTGTTGAGGGGAGGCAGCGAGGCTGCTGTTGCAGAGGCTGCGGTGAGGGGCAGCCTTGGGCCGGGGAGTGGCCCTGGTGTTCTGGAGGTTGAGTTGCAGCCTCACGGCTCTGGGTGTGGGGGGTGTGGGCCAAGGGGTGCCGAGGGGCCGTGAAGGCACAGCCACCGCAGGCCTGGGGCGGTGGTGCATCTGTGCTTTAGGAAGCCCCGAGGCACTTGGTTGAGGGGCCTGAACTGGGGGCTTCAAGGAGGGCCAGAAAAGGCCAAGGCTCACCGCCTGCGTCGGGTGTGGGCTTTGAGGCTGGGTGGTCGGCATCACCCAGCTCAACTCTGCTCCCATCTGTCGCGCAGTTTTCGCGGGGCCCCCGGATCCTCTCCACGGGAACAGCTTGTACCAGAAGGTGCGGGCGGCTGCCCAGGTGAGCCCAGGACCCAGGTCACTCCCTGCTCTCCCTGCCCAGTGCCCTGCCCCCTCTGTCTGCAGGACAGAGCCCCTGAGTGGCCCTCAGGGGAGAAGGAAGGGTGAGGGGACCGTGGGCGTGCTGCGCTGAGTGCCCTCTGCCTCGTCTAGGACTTGGGGGCTGCCTTGTACTCCGACGCCTTGTCACCTCCGCCTCCCTCCCAGCCTCCCAGGACCCTGCGTCCGGCAGGTACGCGAGTACGCCCAGCCCTGTCACCAGGTTACTCTGGGCGGGCCTGAAGCCTCTCCTCCCGCAAATGTCCGGGGTTGAGGGTCAGGTCCCCGCTGCTGCTGACGTGGGCCTCCCCGCAGGCATGGGCTCCCAGTCCAGGCCCCAGAGCGCCCTGCAGGGCTTCGGCTACAGCAAGGAGCGGGCTCACACAGGTGAGCTGCGGGGCAGGGGCCCGGCTGAGGGTGAGGGGCGGGTGGGGCCTGTGTGCCCCCACTGACTTCTGTCCCGCCCCGGGGCGGCTGGGGAGGTGCAGTCGGCTCTCCTTACCTGGCTGGTGAGAAGCCAGGCTGACGGCCAGCCCCACACTTGGGCCATCAGCCCTCGGCTCCTTTAGGGAGCCGAGCGCGGAGGGCGGTGGTCCTGTCTGTGACAGAGGTGACTTGGAGCTGGCGCGGTGCCAGCCCTGCTTGCCGGGAGAGCATGAAGCCCCCCAGGGCCACGCGAGCCTCTTATGGGCTCTGGGCCGGGTCCAGCTGATATGCTGAGCACTCCAGCCATGGCTCCTAGTTCCCCAGCACTTGTGATTCCTAAAGTGGGTCAGCCTTAGAGCCCACCTGTTCCTAACCTGGGGGTGACCGCCAGTTCACTCTCCATGGGGCACTCTGTGGGAAAGCCC
Source organism: Bubalus bubalis (assembly GCF_019923935.1). NCBI lineage: Eukaryota > Metazoa > Chordata > Mammalia > Artiodactyla > Bovidae > Bubalus > Bubalus bubalis. Next base: position 11,734,213 of record NC_059159.1, on the reverse strand, counting down.
CCAGCACTGGATGTAAGCACTCCTTAAGTGGCCAGGGATATTGTGGTTCTCTGGACAACCACCTTAGGTGGCCCCCTACTCTGAGGTGGGGACCCAGGAGGGCGAGTGGTACAGCTTTGCTGTGAGCTGCCGCTCATCCAAGCTCCATGGGGCCCAGATGCATTGAAGTGAATTCACCGCAGAAGCTTCTGGGAGGGCCCTGTTCCTCCATAGGGCCTCTGCTCTGTGACTGCGTCTTGTGTCCCAGCCTCTTGGGTCCTGGGTGAGGAGCAGCCGTGGGCACCTCATCCTGGGAACACAGGGTGGGACTGAGGGGGCTGTGCCGTCTCCCCTCTCTCTGCTGCAGGCTCTGCGGGCGAAGCCTTCCTGTCCACCATCCAGAAAGCCGCAGAGGTGGTGGCCAGCGCCGTGCGCCCTGGGCCTGAGAGCCCCAGCTGCCAGAGGTCCCTTCTGCGGGGTGACGCCTACCAGCCGGCCGTGACACCTTCAACCAGCCTCGGCACCCACGCCTCCGGGAGCTCTCTCCCTGCGGCCAGCCCAGGAGCCCGAGGTATCGAGTTGGACTCCTCCCTTGGGGTGCTGGCTTCCCCCTCCCTGGGGCCCTGGGCTTCCAGTCACCTGCTGTGGCTGGGCGGGAGCAGACGAGGGAGGAGGAAGAAAGCAGCGCACTCGTGGTGGGGGCAGGGGGCAGGAGCCCCATCCTGCCGGTCCCGCGACACCTCCCAGAGCCAGCACGTGACAAGCTTGCAGAGCCAGCCGCCCACAAGACTCGAATCCCTGCAGCCTCTGCGGTGGTGCGCATAGGGCAACCGTGCCTCGACTTCCCACGTCCAGTGTTCTCTGTCAGTCTCCTCCGGGTGGGAGCTCGGGTATTACAGCCCCACGAGATGTGGGGTCTGCCCAGGATCCCAGCTGCTCAGATATGGAAGCTTAGAGCTGGGACAGGAGCCATCCCCAGCTCTTGTGTGTTCACCCGGTGCCTTCGAGCAGCTTTGTAGCCCGTCAGGGCCCAGGGACAACAGGGAAGCCCTCCGCAGGGGACAGGCTCCATGCCGTGTGTGTTCTAGTGGTGTGCTGTGATACAGGAGGGAGCGACGGCTGCCCGCACCCTCGCCTCCACCTCTGCCTCTCCCAGAAGCGCTGTCCCATTTGCCTGGCTCGGAGGAAGGATGTCAGCGCTCGCCAGGACTTGAGAGCTGCTGTGCTGGGCGCTGTCTCCACTGCCCTGGCGTCTGGTGCCTGACGCTGCTTCCTCTGCTTTCTGGGCAGGCGTGTCCCGTGCGGATCCCCCACCCTAGCCCTGAGTGAGGGTGTGCCCTGTTCTGCCCCATTTCCTCTCGGGTGGTGTTTCCCGGAGCTGGAACCCAGGCAGCTACGTGTTCACATCCCAGGACCCAGCCCATAGGCTCTTCCCTGGTCTCCCCATCCAGGGCTCCTGGGGAGATGGACGTGGGGACAATCTGAGGCCCCCAAGGGTCTGACCTTCAGTCGGTGTTTCTTCCAGCAGCGAGACACCAGCCTGGGCAGGCTGGAGGCGGCTGGGATGAGCTGGACAGCAGTCCCAGCTCTCAGGATTCTTCCCAGGAGAACGATGATCTGGGCAAGGCCTCGGACTCGGGTAGTCGGTCAGGCAGCGACAGCCCCTCGGGGGCCAGCCGGGCACCTAGTGACCTGGCAGAAAGGTGATCCAGCACCCCAGGGCACCCGTCCCTCCCTACCCTGATGGGCGAGAGGTGACCTGGAGGGGGCTCACCCCTCCTGGCGTGAGGAAGCCCACCCTTTGTTCCAACCCGTGTGTACCCGGCAGGGTGGAGGCTGTGACCCTGAGTGACTGCCAGCAGGAGCTGAGCCTGGTCCGGACTGTGACCCAGGGGCAGCACACCTTCCTGAGCCGAGAGGAGGTGCAGCACTTCGTCAAAGAGTGAGCCCTGACCCGTTCCAGGCCCCCTCACCCCCGCACCCCACCCCCATCCCTCGCCCTGGCTCTGCACACACACCCCTGGCCCCATGGCCCCAGCCCTGTTGCGCGGTGCCCCCTTCCTGCAGGTGTGGCCTCCTCAACTGTGAGGCTGTGCTGGAGCTGCTCATCCGCCACCTGGCTGCCACCAGTGAGCATGTTCAGATGGTGAGGAGGGGAGTGGGCGGGGCTGGGGGTGTGCCGGGCACGGGGAGTGGGGAGAGTGAGCACAGGACACCCAGTCGATTGTCCGGTCGATTGTCTGCTGAGGGCCGAGAGGAGGGAGGGAGGGAGCTGGCCACACAGACCTCCCTTGGAGGGGGAACCAGCTGACATCAAGCCCACCCATCCTGCAGAGAGCCCTGGGTGCCATCGCCTCCCTCGGGTGCACCGACCTGCTCTCCCAGGAGCGAGTCCTGCTCCTCACCCGGCCTCGGCTGCAGGAGCTCAGTGCAGGCAGCCCCGGACCCGTGACCAACAAGGCCACCAAGGTGAGCAGCCTCCAAGGCCCAAAGGAAGGGGTGCAGGACACCCCAGCAGTCCCACGCCCTCCCCCGCCGCCTTCCTTAGACACACCCCCTCCCGCTCCTGCGGCTGGCACAAGTCATGCCCTTAGAACTGCAGTTGGTGGCCTGGCCTCTTCCCATACATAGGACCCCCAGGTTTCCCCAACCTTCCCCGGGTTTCCCTGACCTGCCCAGCAGATCTTCCTTTTGGGCAGTGCCTTCTCCGTTGTGGCTGTCTCCTCCAGGAAGCCGTCCTCCTGTGGGAAGCCCTCCTTGACTGCTTGGATGGTTCTCTTCCTGTACTCTGTCATGGGTCTAAGCTCTGCTCTCATATGCCCCACTCTGGGAAAGCAGAATAGTTTGTCTGAGTCCTCCTCCCACTGATGAATGTGGGGAGGCCACCTGCAGTCTTCTCTGGGGGCCTGCTGTTGGCCTCCCTCAGCTTCCAGTTTTCTGTATAGCAGCTGAAAATTGAGATCCTTAGTCACCTGTCTCTAAAGCGCCCTTCGTCAAAGCACTTGTGAACCTGCCACACACAGAACACGTCGTGGGCTCATCACGGTGTTTCTAAAACCTGAGAAGGACCCAGGAGGCCAGTTATCAGGGATGACACTTGGGTGGGAGTTGGTGCTTCGGCCACATCTGTTCCTCTGCGTGTGTCAGGTGCTTGTGTGGCACTTGACCGGGAGGGGGCGCTCTTCTACTCTGGCAGGCCACGCAGCAGCTTGATGTGGGGGGAAGCATCTGTTTGTGTGACAGCTGGTGGAGAGCAGCAGCGCTACTGCCGGGGGATGACAAAATTGTTGTGAGCAGCCAATGGTCCTGCCCCGTGCTCTGGCCAACGACATTGAGGAGGGGACCCAGGAGCACCGTGTCCTCTGTGATTCCTAGAGGAGCGTAAGAGCCCTCACCAGTTCCCCTCTTCCCTCGTTCAGATCCTGAGACACTTTGAAGCCTCCTGCCGACAGTGGCCCCCTGCCCGGAGGCCCCCAGCTGAGCCTGGCCCTGCAGCTGCCCATGTGGACCCATCAGACCTGTTGACTGACACCCTGCCTTTCACCGGGGGCCCGGCCTTCCTTCAGCCTCTGAGTTCAGCTCTGTTTTTGCCCAAGGGCAGCACACCCCCATCAGGGCTGCAGCCCAGCCCTGTGCCCCCAACGTCACTGGACAGCTGCCCCCTTCCAGTCCCTGGGGCTGCCAGGGAGGCTGAGACCGGGCTTGCAGGTTCCACAGACCAGGGGGTTGCATCTGAGCAGGGCCCACTCTGCATGGACACCCCAAAGGGAGGGCCAGAGATCGGCCTGGGCCCCAGTCATAGCTGCAGCTCCTTATTTGCTGGCATGGAACTGGTGGCCTGTCCTCGCCTGGTGGGGGCTGGGACTGCTGCAGAGGAGCCCCTCCCAGCCCACCAGGCTCCCTGGACGTTGTCACAGAGGCTGGCAGCAAAAGAGCCTTCTGGCTCTGAGCCATCAGCTTTCGCATTCTTAAACTCATGATCTTGTCTGCCTGGGCCACATGCAGTCTATGTGCTCCCTGGCCCGTGACTCCCAGGACCCTGTGACTTTGTGCTGTCCCCTATGCCCACAGCCCCCAATGCCCCTTTCTGTGGTCGGCCTTGCCCTCCCCTGGCCTCTTCCCCTCACCCACTGAGGCCTTGGGTGTGGGCAGCCACCCAGCCAGGCAAGCTTAAGAGTGGACGGCCCACCCAGGGGTGAGAATGGCCACCAGTAAAACCCAGGTGATATTTTAGAAGTCCACGCACCAGTCAGAGCCAGACCACCACTGCGGTAATGAGGTGCCCATGGGAGCTGCTCCCCAACTTTGCCTCTAAGGTGGGTTCCCTGTTTTTCTGCTGGGAGGCAGGACCCCCTGCTTACAGCCTGCCCCCTGGGTTTGGTGGCCCAGGAGCAGCACCCCCGAGCACCCTGCAGGACTTGCAGGGAGGGCAAGGCAGGCTCAGAAAGAGGAGCCGAGCACGAGCTAAGCCTGGCAGCCGGTGGGCCCTGGGGTGCTGGATCTCCCGCCTCATGGCCATCTGCTTTGGCGGGATGCTTCTCCCATCTGCCAGAGGGACGAAGGGAGGGCAGTGGGGCAGACAACATGACGTGGCCTGCCCAGAGGGCACTGGAGGGGAGCTCATGGGAGAGGAGACCTGGTGACTGAGCTTGGAGACCACACACCCCTTGGAACTGGCCCAAGTCCCTGGGGTCCTATGGGCACACAGAGAAGGGCACCAGGGGAAGACGGAGAGGACCCATCTGCAGGCTGAGCCCAGGCCCAGCTTCCAGCCAAGCTTCTGCTGTTTCCAGGCGACAATCCTGTGAGGAGGATCCTAGGGCCGCCTCAGTCATTCCCCTGCCCCAACCCTGCTGTCTCCTTGGCCAGAGACTGGCCATTTGGACTTGAATTGGACTTGAATAGCAGCAGGCAGGCAGGCACGGAGCCTTGCATGCACTGACCTTGGGGTCCTCTGGGGAAACCCCTGCCTTCCTGGCCCTCAGAAACAAGGTCGATTTGGAACCACTGCTTGGGTCTTTGTTTTTGAGCTCAGATCCTTCCCTCTGGGGGAGGGGGGAGTCCTAAGCAGCCTCCTGCCTTCTTGTCCATCAGGATTGGGGGCTGGGTAGGGTTAGGGCAGCATCAGGTCCCTGTGTGGCCCGTGTCAGCACCCCCTGCCGTGACCTCTGCCTGCAGACTGCACAACCACCTCAGGGCTAGGGCTGTGGTCGCTCTGGGGAGAACTGGGGATGGCCTGGGGTCACACTTCCCACATAAACCCTGCTGTTCACCGGAAGCTGCACTGATCGCCTTTTCATTTTCTATCTGCGTCTGTGAGTGAGAGAGGAGAGAAATGGCACAGGGGCCGAGCCCCTAAGGGGCACAGGTAGAGCCTTCTGAAAGCAGGGATAGGTATCAATTCTTCCTTAAATGTTTGGAAGGACTCCCCAATGGAACTATCTTGTCCTGTAATTTTCTTAATTGCAAAGTTTCTAACTACAAAATTCAATTTCTTAAGTAGATTTAAGGACTATTTGGGTTATCTAGTTCCTCGTGAGTTTCAGTAATTTGTGTCTTTCAAGGAATTGGTCCGTTGCGAATATGGCTATAGTTTTTTCAGCCTACTTTCTTTGTTCTTCCAATTTCTGTAGTGTCCCACCTTTCATTTCTGATATTAATGTTTTTTTTTTCCCCCTTTCTTGGTTAGTCTGATTAGAAGTTTATTGATATTATTGACCATTTCAAAGAACTAACTTTTGGTTTTATATTTCTTACTGATTTTATGTTTACTATTTTATTGATTTCTGCTCTTTACTATTTCATTCTTCCTGCTGTGGATTTTTTTTCTTTTTCTAGCTTTTTAAAGGTGAAAGCTTATTGATTTAAGACTTTTTTCTTTTTTAATATAAGCATTTAAATTTTTTTATTTTATTTTTGGTTGCAGCAGGTCTTCCTTGCTGCGTGCAGGCCTTCTCTAGTGGCGGAGCGTGGGAGCTGCTCTCCATCGCAGCTCACGGGCCTCTCATTGGGGTGGCCTCTTTTGTGGTGGAGCACAGGCTCTCGGCACACCAGCGTCAGTGGCTGCAGCTTGTGGGCACAGGAGCGGCGGTTTGCGGGCACTAGAGCGCAGGCTAGTAGTTGTGATTCATGGGCTTAGTTGCTCCGTGGCATGTGGAATCTTCCCAGATTAGGGATCACACCCATGTCCCCTGCATTGGCAGGCAGTTTCTTATCCACTGTACCACCAGGGAAGTCCTAATGGAAACATTTTTAATGCTATACATTTTCCTCTAGACACTTTCAGCTACATCCTATGAACTTTGATAACATTTTAGTACTTATTCAGTTCAAAACATTTTCTAAATTCCCATAAGACTTCCGTTTTGTCTGACTTTTATTGGGGGGCACAGCACCAGGCAGAATGTGAAACCTCCTGGACTAGGGATCAAACCCATGCCCCCTGCAGTGGAAATGCGGAGTCTTAACCCCTGGACCACCAGGGAAGTCCTGATGGATTATTTTAAAATGTGTTTTTTATTAGTACTTTAATTTTTATATTGTAAGAGAGCATATAAGACTTTCATTATAAAGATTTCAGGCTTTTGCTTAAGTTTGTTTAGTGGCCCAGGATATAGTCTATCTTGGTGAATGTTCCATGTGCACTTGATTTGGAGAACTACAGACCAATCTCCTTCATGAACATAGATTAAAAAAAAGAAAAAGTCCTCAACAGACTATTAGCAAAACAGATCCAGCAGTATACAAAAAGTAATAATACATCACAATAAGTGGAGTTTTTCCTGGGGATGGAAGGCTGGTCCAACATCTGAAAATCAGTGCAATTCACTATATTAACACACTAAAGAAGAACAAATCACATTATCATTTTACACAGAAAAAAGCAAGAGATAAATTTCAACATTCATGATTTAAAAAAAAACTCACCAAACTAGAAATATAACAATTTCTCTCACCCAGTAAAGGGGATGGACTGGGTGCTTGTGTGTGTACACAGTTGGTTCAGTCGTGTCCAACTCTTTGCAACACCATACTTAATGTCAAAAGGCTGAATGATTTCCCTCCAAGATTGGGAACAAGACGGGAATGTCCACGCTCACCACTTTTGTTTAGCATTGTCCTGGAAGCACCAGCCACTTCAGTGAAACAATGAGGGAAAAGACAAATACAAAGGAAAGGAAGAAATAAAACTGTTAACCACAGAAAGCATGATTATTTATGTCGAAAATCACATAGATTCCACAAAAAAAATCCTATGACTAATAGTTTGGCAAGAACACAGGCTGTTGGGTAAAACTGAATTGTATTTTCATATACGAATGATACATGATTGGACATTTACATTTTAAAATCTGTTATTGGGACGTCCCTGGTATGGGAGGATTCCACATGCCGTGGAGCAACTAAGCCCCTGTGCCACAACTACTGAGCCCGTGCTCTAGGGCCCGATGCCACAGCAGCTAAAGCCCATGCGTCTAGAGCCTGTGCTCGCAACAAGCGGAGCCACCGCCATGAGGATGCAAGGAGGAGTACCCCCTGCCCGCCACAACTAGAGAGAGCCCACACGCAGCAACGAAGACCCAGTGTGGCCAAACATAGATACTTTATGATAGCATCCAAAACCTGAAATAATTAGCTATAAATCTAAGTGTATATATATATATATATATATATATATATATATAGGATCTGTATGCTGAAAAACACAAAAGACTGATGAAAGAAATCAATGAAGACCTACATAAATGGAGAGAAACACTATAGATTGGAAAATTTTACTGTTAAGATGTCAATTTTTCCCAAATTGATCTACAGATTTAACATAATTCCCATCTTGATTTTATTTTATTTTATTTTTTTGGTAAATAGAAACAAACTGATCCTAAAAGCTACAATGAAAGTCAAAGCAATTAGAATAGCTAAGGAGGTTTTGAAAAAGCACACAGAGGGCTCACAGCACCTACTTTGAAAACGCTGTCCAGAAGCACTAGTCAGCACTGGGGTGCGTGGAAGTTTAGACACAGATCAGTGGGCCAGTACAGACAATTCAGAAACAGAGCCACAGGGCTATGGGCAGGTGGTTTTCCACGGGTGTCAAGGTAATTCAGTGGAGAAAGGATAGACTTCCAACACATAGTATTGAAACAACTGGAAGAAAAGAATGAACCTTGGCCCCTTCTCGTATCTTACACAGTATTTAAAGTGAGCCATAACCCTAGAAGTTAAACTTCCAGAAGAAAACCTAGCAGAAAATTTTCTGTCCTTGGATTGCTGCTACTGCTAAGTCGCTTCAGTCGTATCCAACTCTGTGCAACCCCATAGACGGCAGCCCACCAGGCTCCCCCGTCCCTGGGATTCTCCAGGCAAGAACACTGGAGTGGGTTGCCATTCTCTTCTCCAGTCCTTGGATTAGGCAAAGGCTTCTATGAGAGAGAAAAGCACAAACTGTAATAGAAAAAACTAGGCATCATCAAAGTTGAAGAACTTTACTTTGAATGACATGAGAACAAAAAGACAAGCCACAGACTGGAGAAGATGTTTGCACATCACAACTCTTGGGAAGGATTTATATCAAGAACATATAAGGAACACTCCAAACTCAATGATAAGACAACCCCCAGTGTACAAAGTGGGTGAAAGATGTGGATGGACACTTTGCCAAAGGAGGTATATGGGTATCGGACAGAGAAGCACACAGTTTCTCAACATTGTTAGGGAAATGCTGTTGAAGACCATGCGGAATACCACTATACACCTATTTTAGTATTTTTTAAGAATATTTTAGTTGCAGCATTCGGTCTCTTCATTGTGTCAAGATCTTTTGATGCAGTGTGTGGATTTAGTTGGCTCCAAGGCCTGTGGGATCTTCCTTGACTAGGGATCAAACCTGTGTCCCCTTCATTGCAAAGAGGATTCTTAACCATTGGACCACCAGGGAAGTCCTGACACCCATTAATATTTATATTAAAAATAATTTAAAAATCCAGTAATACCAAGTGTGAGGCCAAGGGGGATCAAACGGAATTCACAGGCTGCTGGTAAGAATGCAGCATTAACAAAAAGATGCATTGCCTTCGGGAAAAGTTTGGCAGTATCTTAGAAAGTTAAACACCTACCTACCTACCATACAATTCAGCAGTCCCCTCCTAAGTATTTACCCAAGTGACATGAAAACTTAAGTTCATACAAATGTTTAAAAGTGAATGTTTACAACAGTTCCATTCATAATTGCCCCAAACCCGAAACAACCCTTAAGTCCTTGGGTTGCTGCGTAATAAAGGATGGTTCACCCACACAGTGGAATACTAGTTAGCAATGAACAAAAGAGGAATAGGGAAGGCTCATGTGACTAAGTGAAGGAAACCGGACTCAAAATGGTACACACCACAGGACTGCATTTCCAAGACTCTGGAAAAGGCAAAACCATAGTGATAGACTGACAGACGACAGGTTGGAGGTGACTGGGACAAGGGGTGGGGAGGATTTGGCTACAAAAAGGCAGCCCATGGTTTGGGGAGGGGAGAGGATGTTCTGTGCCTTGTTTGTGGTGGTAAAACAGCTCTCTGTGTGTGTGCTTAGTTGCTCAGTCAATTCCAACTCAGCGACCGCATGGACTGTAGACGACCAGGCTCCTCTGTCCGTGGGGATTCTCCAGGCAAGAATACAAGTTGCCATTTCCTCCTCCAGGGATCTTCCCTGGGATTGAACCCAGGTCTCCCGCATTGCAGGGGGATTCTTTACCATCTGAGCCACCAGGGAAACCTAAACAGCTCTCTGTGTCGTCAAAACTCAGCTGTACACCCCAAAATATGATTTTTATTGATATAAATTAGAATTTTTTGAAGTAAAAAGAGTATTTGATTTATAAGAATGGGACAAAAATGAGCAATGTGCTATTTGTTATTTTGAAGGGGAAAATGTTCGTGACACCAGAAGCTTCATGGAAGAGAGGGGGCTTTCCTGGTGAAGGGATCACAGATTGGGGGCGTAGCGTGGCTACCGGGTAGCGCTGAGCTGGGTGTGCCAGGTCCACCTGTGCACTGGGAAGGACGCACAGTGCAGGTAGGAAACACGCAGGATGCCAAAGAGGAGTTCCTGCCAGCGGGACAACAGACTGGTTCCAAATAGGAAAAGGAGTACGTCAAGGCTGTATATTGTCACCCTGCTTGTTTAACTTATATGCGGAGTACATCATGAGAAACGCTGGACTGGAAGAAACACAAGCTGGAATCAAGATTGCCGGGAGAAATATCAATAACCTCAGATATGCAGATGACACCACCCTTATGGCAGAAAGTGAAGAGGAACTAAAAAGCCTCTTGATAAAAGTAAAAGTGGAGAGGGAAAAAGTTGGCTTAAAGCTCAACATTCAGAAAACGAAGATCATGGCATCTGGTCCCATCATTTCATGGGAAATAGATGGGGAAACAGTGGAAACAGTATCAGACTTTATTTTTCTGGGCTCCAAAATCACTGCAGATGGTGACTGCAGCCATGAAATTAAAAGACGCTTACTCCTTGGAAGGAAAGTTATGACCAACCTAGATAGCATATTCAAAAGCAGAGACATTACTTTGCCAACAAGGGTCCGTCTAGTTAAGGCTATGGTTTTTCCTGTGGTCATGTATGGGTGTGAGAGTTGGACTGTGAAGAAGGCTGAGCACCGAAGAATTGATGCTTTTGAACTGTGGTGTTGGAGAAGACTCCTGAGGGTCCCTTGAACTGCAAGGAGATCCAACCAGTCCATTCTGAAGGAGATCAGCCTTGGAATTTCTTTGGAAGGAATGATGCTAAAGCTGAAACTCCAGTACTTAGGCCACCTCATGCAAAGAGTTGACTCATTGGAAAAGACTCTGATGATGGGAGGGATTGGGGGCAGGAGGAGAAGGGGACGACAGAGGATGAGATGGCTGGATGGCATCACTGACTCGATGGATGTGAGTCTCAGTGAACTCCAGCAGTTGGTGATGGACAGGGAGGCCTGGCGTGCTGCGATTCATGGGGTCGCAAAGAGTCGGACACGACTGAATGACTGAACTGAACTGAACTGAACTGCCAGGGGGGACAGTGGTCTGGACGTGAGAAACGATAGGAAACAACCTCCAGGCGGTGGGGGGCGAGCGGTGGGGAGTGGAGGTGGGGGATTAAAACTTCGGAGAAGGAGGCAAAAAAAAAAAAAAAAAAAAGGCGGTGGAGGGGAGGATGGTACTGTCAAGACAGGAGAAGAACAGGGAAAAAAAAAAAAAAAGACAAGGCCGCCACCGCGCGGTCTTGGGTGTAAGGAGGGGAGCAGGCATTAAGGGTGAGGGTAGGTGTCAGGGTCGCCCGAGGAAGGGCCCCTATTGACAGGCGGGCCTTCCTGGGACTCGCGGGTCCAGACCCCAAAACGGAGTTTTCAGAGGGTAACTGGACCCAGGTGTCCAGACGAGTCTGGGCAAGGAGGGAGCTCGGGTACCGCGCGAGAGCCCAGGGACCGCGTGGGATCCGCGGGACGGCATGGGAGCTAGGGGGACGACGCGGCCTGGGACTGAGTGGGAGCACGGAAGGCTGGCTGGGCCCACGGTAAGAAGCGCGGAGCTACCCTGCGCGCTCCACGGCCCTTCCCACGCGCCGTCCTTCTCCTCCTCGCCCACCCCTCCTCAGAGGCTCCGCCTAGGGCCCGCCCCACCACAGCCGAGGCCCCGCCTCCCGCGGACATATCCAATCGGCAGCCCGCCGCCACCACAGGCACCACCCCAGCTCCCTGCGGCTCCTCCCACGGTTGAACTTCTCGAAGGACAGCCGAACCACCCAATGAACTCCCGGGACGTCCGGAGTGGGCGGCCGGAGAGCCAATCCAGAAGGGGCGCGGGCAGGAAAGGCGGGCCTCCGTGACGGACGGGGAGGAGGTGCCAGGCTGTTTGGTTGCTAGCTGCCGCCGCTCTCCCGACCGCTTCATTGTCACTGGGCCTCGTAGTCAGCGCCGGGGCCTGGGGGCGCGAGGGCGCGAGGTCCCGAGGTCGTCGGCCCGAAGCCTAGGCTCCCCGTGTCTCCACTTGGAGGGCCCCGCGCATCCCTCACCGTTCGGTCGTTCAGGCCCCGAGTTCCAGGCCCGACTCACGCAGGTGAGGGTCCCTGTGCAGTTGGGGTGGCCCCCGCAGGTGAAGAATCTCCAGGACCGGCGCACAAGGGCTGGCCCACGCAGATGAGGGGATCCTGGCCCGCGCAGGGAGGGGCATCCCGGGCTGTGCAGGTGAGGTGGAACGTGCCGGTGAGTGGGCCTCGTGCCAGTGAGAGGGGGCTCGTGCCAGTGAGGGCGTCCCCGCGCCGGTGAGGTGGTCCTGGGCCCGCCTAGGTGGGGAGGCCAGCGCAGTTGAGGGGGCCTGGCACTCACACAGGTGAAGGGGTCCATGTAGGTGAGGGGGGTTCTCGTGCAGTTTAGGGTACCCAGACGAGGGGGAAGATGCAGCAGGTAAGAGCCCCTCAGCGCCCCCACACAGGTGAGGAGGGGCTCATGCCCCAGGGCCCGTGAGCTCCTACCGCCTTCCTGGGAGGATGATCTCCCTGCCTTGAGCCAAACCCCAGGGACATGGGGAGTTGCCTGCAGGGAAGCTTCCTGGGGTTCTGGGACAGCTTATCCTGAGAGGTCCAGGTGGAGGCTCTGGACACCACCTTCAGACCCTGGGAGGGACACCTCTGTATGCAAGATGAGGTCTAGTCTGGAGGGTTCCATGGAGAGGTTTTGTTTACCATCCCAGAGCCCCCCACACTCCTTGCTGCTCAAGGGTGCCAGACCCTCGAGTGGGCCCAGTTAGGCTGGGTGTGGCTGGTGCCTGGAAGAGAGGAGGGTGTTAAATTTCACTCACACTACCGGAAACACATACCCAAGGACACTGGCCTAGTGAGTGGCAGGGACAGCCTCTGCCTTCACTCTGGAGAGTAGGGGCCAAAGCCTCTGCTGTGGGTGTTGGGGCTGAAGGAGGCTGCAGTGCTGACCCTGGGTGACGATGGTGTGTGCCCGCTGGCCCACCAGAGTCCTCTATGCCATGGAGGGCCATGCTCATTCCTTTCTGGTCCCTCCTGGTGCCAGCTCATCCCCTCTGGTTACCTGAGCACGTGCCACATGCCAGATTCTGGGGTTGCAGGGTCCCCACCCTCGTGGACCTTACATTCTTACGAGGGCATCAGGCAGTGCACAGACCAACCTGTGTGGGCAGGTGGCCAAGGGAGACAAGTGAAGCAGGATGAGGGAGTGAGGAGTGACAGGGACGGGCAGTCCTCTGAGCTGGGAGGCGGGGGTGCCTCGGGACATCCCAGGGAAGGGTCTCAAGCAGATCGAAGGAGTGAAAGGGAGGCAGTGAGGAGGTCACAGAAAGCAGGGTCAGGTCTGAGGGGCGTTGTTCTCAGTCCAGGTCTGGTGACTTTATTCCTCCTGCCGGAGTGTCCTCCCACCCTGATGTGAGACCTGGCTCAGAAAGATCAGCTAAGGATGCCTTGTGGGGAGAGGCTAGGCTGGTCAGGCAGGGCCAGAGGAGGAGTTGCCGTAGTTTTTCAGTTTGAGGAGATGGAGGCTCAGATGGGGGTTGTGGAGGGAAGGGACTGACGGGAAAGGGGCACCGGCTAGGTGCCTGAGGGGGTGGGGACGGAGGTGAGAGGCGGAAGAGGTCAGGATGAGACTTGAATCTTTGGTCTGAGCCAGTTTCAGAAAACACCCACTGGGGAGGGGCAGCTGGAGGTGGCAGTCAGGAGTCTGTTTGGGTCTGAGGTGCCATGTACTCCATGGTCAGCTAAGCTGGGAACTAGGGGATAAGCGGGTGGTGAGAGGTATGCCTGTGGGAACCGGCCATGCAGAGATGGTGTTTGACGCCAGGAGGCCAGAGGCTGTCCCCTAGGATAGAGGGAAGAGGCCCAGGGCTGAGCAGTCGGATGGGGAAGGGCCAGCAATGTACACTGTGAAAGTGCCACCCTAGGAGGGAAGGAGGGGAACCTCAACACGAGAGTAGATGCTGCCTCCCAGGAGCTCGTGGGTATTCTGGATGGTTCTAAGGAGACAGAGGGAGAGTTCCATGGCCAGATAAGTTAAAGGGCTTTAACAAATCCCAGTTTGAATATCGCCTGTGGGGTGCTCACCACAGGCCAGCCTCATGGCCGCCTTGTCTGAACCTCATGATACCTGTGAGGAGGCACTTTTGAAGGCCCATTTTATAGATGAGGAATATGGGGCCCAGGCAGGTAGAGTACCTGTCACGGGATGAGGGCTCACACCTATGACTTTCAGCAGCCCAGGGTCACCCCCTGCAGTGCCCTTCCAGGGAGGGTCATCTTGACCCCAGAAAACCTCCTTTTGCTGTTAATGCTCAGCATCCTGCTCTGCCACTTGCTTCTGCTCCTGATAAGGAGACAGCCACCGAGCAACAAGGGTGCTGGGCACGGCAGGCCTCTGGGGAGCTGAGTGGCATGCAGACTCGGACCCTCGGCCCTAGGCCCTTACGGCCGAGCTGGAGAGGGCATGCGCACCACCTGGTCCCTCGGAGGACGCCTGCTCACTGCCCTTATTCTCTTCTCAGGGCCACCTGTCCACCATGAAAGGCTCCAGGGCCCTCAGCGGCCCCGAGGGCAGCCTGGAAGGCGTGGACTTGAGTCTGACAGGCCTCCCTCCACCCATGAACCGGCGCCCCAATAGTGCTTCCGCCACCAAGCCCATCACTCGCTCCATCTCCGTGGTCACGGGCAATGAGCCAAGGAGGAAGATGCTGGTGAGTATTAGAGCTGGGTGTCAGGTCTGGGGGCTATTCAGGGCCCCCTGTCTTGGGGTGGCGTCTGACTCCTGGGTAAGCTGCACACCTCAGCAGGCACCTTCATGTCCATTATCCCATTATCCCTGGGGCTATCCGGGGGTAGGAAGGACTCTGGCTTATAGACTAGGGAGCTGACTCACCAAGAGGTCGCTGCTAGGGTCACCTGGCCCCACATAGAGCCTAGATCCTGCCAGCACCAAGTCCTCCATCCCTCCTGTTCCAGTGTGTGATTCCTCTGTGAGATTGATGTGTGGGGAAGGAGGAGCTCCTGGTGGCCTTGGACATACCGTGCAGGGCAGGCAGTCGGTGGCAGGTGGGTAGCCGGACGGCAGCAGGAACTCTGGGACGAGAGCTGCCATGGGGAGTGGACGGCCAGGCTCATTGGTGAGAAGGTGATGAGGAGGAGGGTAGCCTTTGCTGCGGTGCCTGGGCAGGCGTCACGTGCCTCCCCTTGGACCTTCCACCTGCCAGGGGTGAGGCGCTCCCATTTCACATGAGAGGCCGGGGACCTGCCCCGCCTCAGCCGGGCAAACCCAGGGCCCCCACGGTGTTCCCCCACCCACCTGTCACCTGTTCCCCCTGCTCATCTATCTACGTGTGACCCAGGAGAGCCTCTCACTCAATCTGGGTCCAAGCCTGGCCTGGCCCTGAGTGGACTCGCAAGGGTCTGAAACCTCAGCCACACGGTCAGTTGCTTCCCCTCCTTTTTGCAGGAGAACCCAGGGCCCGGAGGCTCCCGGGCCATTAACAACCTTCGCAGATCTAACAGCGCCACGCAGGTCAACCAGCCACAAGCCAACCAGGCATGGCCCAGCCCCCTCAGGTAACCTCTGACCCCCCAGGTACTCCTGTCCTGCTCTCCTGCCTCGGTTAGTCCTTCTCCCAGCCTCACCGGCGTGAGCGCCGGCTGGACAGGGGGGCCAGCGCGGGGCAAGGCAGGCAGGATGAGTCTTGGCCTGTCATTTCCTGCGCAGAGATGTGAATCTCAAGGCTGCCCGCCCCCCACCCCCCACCACCCGCCTGCTCCTCTCCCTTGTCTTTGTTGCACTTTCCCTGGGGCTATCATGGTGGCCACAGGACAGGGTGCAAGCGTCTCTTCCAGGCGTGGTTGTCAGAGCGGGGCTGAGAAGTGATATTTCATGCCGCAAGCTTGGGAGTAGGAGATCCCATCAGTGACCTGGCCCCTCCTGTCCCCTTGTAAGACGAGTTCCCATCTGGATTCCTGGAGCCGGGCTCTCCAGGCCCTGTGACTGACCTTGCTTGCCATCCTCTCTGTGACTCAGGCCGGCAGAGCCCCCAGACTTCCTGACTCTCTTCGAGGGCAGCCCCAGTGGGAGAAAAAGGCCAGCCAGTCTGAGCAAAGCCTCCAGTGAGAAGGGAGCCACGTGGAATGTGCTGGTGAGGCTGCAGCTGAGCTGAGTCGACAGGCCGTCAGGCTGTTTCATTGGGGCTGACGCCTGGTTCCGACTTTGTTCTCACTGCCCTGCAGGATGGGCTGGTGGGGGGCAGGGGGCATCAGTGTTAGTTAGCCGGCTTTGACCACAGTGGTCAGTGTGAGGAGGAGCAAAGACCGTCCCAGCCCCTGGGTCATCTCACAGCTCCCCATGTGTGGGTGAGGCAGTGGGGGCAGGGCAGGGGCCCCATGTCAGAGGCGCGTGCAGCGGGGTGATGGACTGTTGCCTGTGTGCACCGACAGGACGACCGGCCCAGGGCCTTTACCTTGCCATCCGATGCCCAGAGTCCTGGAGCCCTCGACGTGCCAGTGGGCCCGAGGAGGAGAGAGTGCACGGTGCCCCTGGCCCCCAACTTCACCGCCAACAACAGGTGCATTGGCTGCACCCTCACACCTGGGTTCCACTTGGCCGAACAGCCTGATGGAGCTTCCCTGGGTCCTGAGAAGGGCCCCACCTTTGGGCATGGTGGCCGTGGAGGGGGCCCGGCAGGGACACTGGGACAGTGCCACAAGTGAGCCCTGTCACCAACTGCGTGAATCGGGGGTCCTTTCCAGAGCCTGAAGCCACCCCCACCCCCATCTCTCCCGGCAGGAGCAACAAGGGTGCCGTGGGCAACTGCGTCACCACCATGGTGCACAACCACTACACCCCCTCAGAAAAGGTGCCACCGCCCCCCAAGAGCTCCAACCACACGGCTCCCTCCCTCAAGTAAGGCCCTGGCTGTAGCCTCCCGCAGTCCATGACCTGGGCTGCACAGGCAAGCCCAGGCTCATCTTGATCTGGGGTTCCACTGAGCAAACCACAGCTGCCCCCCAAGTCCCCTGTCCCCATCTGAGACCAAAGCCAAGCAGGACCTTGAGCAGGCTGAGCAGAGCAGCCCCACCCCTAGTCCCTCACCCTCATGTCCAGTGCATAGCATGCTCAGGTCAGGGACGGCCTATGGGTGTTGAGTCACCATCCAGCTCTGGGATCCTGCTGTTTTAAGTATGGAGCCCTTTAACCCTGGGTGCCACCAGATGGGCCCTGGTGGGGGAGTAGGTGACCCTGAGGATGACCAGCATGTCAGAACAGGACCTCACCTGCTCCTGGGGTCCTCAGGCCCTGGGACAAGGCTAAGGCGGCTCCCCGAGCCACAGACAGAGCCGTCCCCCGGGAGCCAGGAGAGGGGGCCGTGTTAGGCGGCCGTGAATCTTTCTCCCCCTCCCGGTCAGCAACATCATCAAGGCAGCCACGGATGAGGGCGAGGGCAGCAGCCTCGGGAAGCCGCAGAAGAATGTGGCCCGCAGCAACCACGTGGTCCAGAATAACTCGGGGGGTACCACCGGCCTGCTCAGACGGAAGGAGGTGACCGAGGAGGAGGCTGAGAGGTGACCACCCCCGGGGCTGGGAGGAGGCCTGAGGTGCCAGGGAGAGAAATGTCCACTCAAGAATTGTTTTAAGATGATGCAGGCTGAAAAGACCACATGTTGTACAGTTCTCTTTATACAAAGCATCAACAAAAGCAGATCTGCAGAATCAGAAAGTAGAGCAGTGGCTGGCTGGGGCCAGAGGAGTGCAGAGGGGGTCTTTTAAGGATCAGTGGAAACATTCTAGAACTGGATCATGCCAGTGGTCATACAGCTCTCTAAATTTACTAAAAATCATTGAATTGTATATTCCAAATGGGTAAGTTTTATAAGTATATAATCACTTCAGTAAACTGCCAAGTAAAAAAACATTAAACAGAAGGAAGATAAAAAACTGCAAAGGTCAGAACACTGATGGGGCTGCCCCTGGAATCTGGCCCCCAGGGAGGGCGGGATGTGGGCGCAGTGGGATCTTCTGCTGTGGCTGCAGGTCTGTGACATGCTTGGTCAGAGCCTGGGCTCTGGGAACCTCACCTGGCTGAGCAGTCATCACGGCTGTCCCAACAGAGCTCAGAACCGGGCCCTGGAAATGGGTGAGCGGGAGGAGCTGGGCAGGGCCCGGGTGTCCCCACTGGGACACCCCTCTGGGTGCATGTCCCACGGCCGGTGACCGCTCACATCCTGTATGGTCCATTAGCACCTTTGCCAAGTGAATCGACAAGGGGTCCCGAGAACCCAGATGAAGGCTTTGGGTTTAACCTGCTTTACTGAGTAAAATGTACATGCAACAGGATGCCCCTCTTAGGGCGCAGGTTTATGAACTCAATGCATGTGTAGTCGGAACGACATCACCCCCTACCCCAGGATCCCCTCACGCACCCTCACCCAGCCCCTCCTGGCCAAGACCCTGGCCACACCAGCCTGTCCCCTCTAGTTTGCTTTCCCCGGTGGGCCATGCCTGGAGCCCCGGCCTGTGGCCCCCGTGCTCAGCCTGCAGGGCCTCTGAATTGCTGCTCTTTGTCTCTGAGCAGTGTCACCGTGAGGAGCACACAGCGTTCGCCCACAGGTGGTGGTGGGCCTCTGGGTTCCTTTCGGTTTCTATTGATCATGAATAGTCTGTGGGGATGAGCTTTTCCATTTCCCTGAGGAACGCTGGCACTTGAAGAAGGGCTGCGTGCGCCGCCGCTTCTCTGCCCGCCGGGCCTCCTGGAGACCCGGGGAGGGAGGCTGTGACTCAGCCGCCTCCATCCTGACCCCGCTGTCTGGCAGGTTCATCCACCAGGTGAACCAGGCCGCTGTCACCATCCAGCGCTGGTACCGACACCAGGTGCAACGGCGCCGAGCCGGAGCTGCCCGCCTGGAGCGCCTGCTGGCATCCAAGCGAGAGGTCAGTGTGGGTGTGAGAGCCACACCCCGAGGGGTGGGCGTGAATCCCAGGGGTCCTGCTGTGTACGGCAGGGTTTCTGACCAGTGGGCTTGAACCTAGAATTGCCCCGTGAGTCCACTTCATCTAGGGGGTCAGCTTCCTCCCTCCCAAATTGCTCGGTCACAGGACCTGGGTGCCGGGTCACCCCTGCTGAAACGTGGGGTGGGTTTCTGGCTGGGAGGCAAAGCCATTTTCCATCTGCAGGAGCCGCTGACCACCTGAGAGAGGGGGGCTTGTCCTCTGTGGGGCAGGGAAATGGCAGGATGGGGCCACCCCATCTCTCCAGTCAAACCCACTGTGGCTTGGCTTCTGCAGGGGCAGCGGCAGCGGCTGGGAGAGGGGTCCCTCCTGGACCAACACCAACAGAAAGAGGCAGCTAGGAGGAAGGCCAGGGAGGAGAAGGCGCGCCAGGCCCGGAGGGCAGCCATCCAAGTGAGGGGGTGGCCTGAGCCACGTGGGGAGCCTGGCACTGAGGGAGGACCCTCTGTGCCAAGACCACTTGTGCTCCTGGGGGCCCCGCTGCCGCCTTCCCCCAGTCCCTGGGCACGGGGCCTTGGGCAGTGTGATTCGGGGAGGATGAGGGCTGGCCCTTTCCCCTGGCCCCAGCTGCTCACAGGGGCTCCCCACGACAGGAACTGCAGCAGAAGCGAGCCCAGAAATCAGGCAATGCTGACCTTGGGCCGCTGAAGGGGATGGGGGAGACGGAGAAGCCCCAGCCCACCCAGGAGCCAGCCATGAGGCCGGGGAGCACCACTCAGCAGACCCGCAAGGCCAATAACACTGGTGAGCAGGGCTGAGAGCCCAGAGGCTGCCCTGCCACCCACCTGCCACTGCCTCCGGCTCTGTGTGTGGGCACCCCGATATGGTGACTCCCCCCGGAGTTATCCCTAAAAGCAGATGCCCCCTGCGCAGACCTCCCCATCCTTCCCCATCCCTCTCCCTCAGGGAGGCTCCTGGCTAAGAAGGTACAGCCTCTGCCAACGTCTCTTGGTGCCCTATGCCACTGCCCCATTGGCAGCTTCCACTCATGAATGAGGGGCACTGCTCTCAGCAGACACCAGGCCCTGCTCCTCCACTCCTGTCCCAGTTACTCTGGACCTGGACACAGGGTCCTTTCAGAGCAGCTGCACCAACTCTGTGACCTCTCACTCCAGAAGGTCAGGGCTCCCTAGTGTCCCCACTGCTCCATGAGGTCCACCGTGGCGTGTGCTGTCCCAGGCCTGCCTCCCCCGTGCCTGGCTTCTTCCCAAGGGCTCCTCCACGTCTGCAGCCCCCTGGTGGGCTGACGCTGTGTTCTGTTGTGCAGGGGCCAGCTTCCACACCGCAGGCTTGGAGGACGCCGGCCAGCCTGCCCTCGGCTCGTCCCCAGAGGCCCGGCAGCTCTCAGAGGACAAGCCTCAGGTCTCAGCACAGCCCTTCCCACCCTGCCTGCCTGCCTTCGGCTCTGGGGTGCATCGGTGCCGGGGTGGTTGGCACCTACCCCTTTGCTGCCCCTCCCTGGCTGTGGGGTCACTCACACCAGGAAAGGCCACCCAGGATGGGTCTTGTCAATCCAGCAGAAGGCTGGGGTCTCAATGGCTGCTCTGGAATCTCTCTGGGTATTCATGGATGCTGGGGTGGCACCACTACAGGCCCATAGAAAAGAGCTGGAAGCTCAGGTTAGGCATTCGCCAAAGCCTCCAGCCTCTGGAGACCCCTCCCACCAAGCCACCCTTTTTGTTTTCCTGGAGGTGGGGCGGGGCAGGTCGAGTTTAGTCCACATGGCTGGGCAGGCACGTGCTCACGTGGAGAAAGCTTCACCCTTCTGTTCTCTGGTGGTCTCTGCCTCTAACGGCCCATCTACTGCAGGATGCCAGCCTCCAGGACGTGCCTGGTGAGGGCCTGGAGGGCATGGGCCGAGCTGGGAGCAGGGCCAAGTCAAAGGCAACCCTGGACGAGCTGCTGGACACGCTGAAGCTGCTGGAGCAGGAACCTGAACCGCTGCCCTGCCCCCGGGCCTACCACAAGGACAAATATGCCTGGACTGACGAGGTGACCACGGGCCCTGGCACTGCCCATTCAGGTCCCAGGGGTGCTTTGGGGGCCAGGGAAGTCCACCAGGCTCCTCTCTGCTCTAGTAAGGATGCTAACGAGGGCCAGATGGGACCTGATTGAATCTCCCCAGTTATCCCAGGGCTCACTAAGTGTTAGGACCCTCAGAAGAACCCAGGGGTGGAAGTGGGGTGAGTACTGCCTCTCTGCCAGTGGTACCCCCTGCCAGGGTCTGGGGAGCTTGAGAGGCTCTCCCTCCAAACCAGGCCTTCCTCTACCCCAGGGGACCCTGAGCAGCTTCTGGAAGGCCGACCCAGAGTCCTCAACTGTCCAAACGGCCCCTAACACTGCACCCCTCCTACGCAGGAGGACGATGCCAGCTCCCTGACAGCGGACAACCTGGAGAAATTTGGGAAGCTGAGTGCAGCTGCTGGCCCCCCTGAGGATGGGACCCTGCTTTCAGAGGCCAAGCTGCAGAGCATCATGAACTTCCTGGATGAGATGGAGAAGTCTGGGCAGGGCCGGCCAGCCTCAGCCCCTCAGGTGTGGAAGGGGTCTCCGGGGGCGACAGCAGGCCATTAGCGGGTGACCATGGCCTGCCTGACACAGCCACGTTCGCAGGGGCCCATGCCGGAGGAGGGGCTGGGGCGCCTGGAGCCTGCGTCTGAGGTCAGCACATCAGTGATGCGACTGCAGCTGGAGGTGGAGGAGAAGAAGCAGGCGATGGTGCTGCTGCAGAGGGCGCTGGTAACGTCCCCATCAGCACTGCATCTGTCCCCAGGGCCCCAGCCGGAGCAAGCCCCTGGCCTGACCCTTGAGGGCCTCGCCTCCGTCTCTTCTCCCGCACCCGCTACAGGCACAGCAGCGAGACCTCACCTTCCGGCGGGTCAAAGAGACGGAGAGGGAGCTGGGCCGGCAGCTGCGGCAGCAGAAGGAGCACTACGAGGCCACCATACAGCGGCACCTGTCCTTCATCGACCAGGTGGCACTGCCTGGGAGGCGGGGCTCAGCACGGTGGTCAGGAGGAGGACGGGACTGGGTTCCAGACCAGCTTAGGCTTGGTGGAAATTTCTGGACCCACAGGCCTCCCCTGTGGGCCTCCTTCTCTCTCTGTAGAAACAGACAGCAGCTCCCTCTGTGGAGACCAGGGCTGGTCCAACACACACCAGCCCCACAGTGCTGCCCCCCCGCCCCCCCAGTGATGCTCCCCACGGCCATAACCCTCCCCCGACACATGGCCATGCTCCTTGACCCAGCATGGTGGGCAGGCAGCAGAAGCGGGTGGGCAGAGAACGTCCAAGGTGGGGTCCAGCCCTGTGGGGTCAGTCAGGACCAGTTGGTCCTCTGGGGGCCTGGGGACACACCCAGCAGGACAGACTCTGAACTTTCTTGTGCATTTGGACTCTCCTGGGGAGGCCACCCCTCGTCTGTGGGGGCTGGCGGGGCAGCCAGAGCTCCCCTGACGGTGGTGGAAGCTTCACGCCCACCCTGTGCTCAGCTGAGCTCCCGTCGGGTCCTTTTCTGAGGAAAACTCTGTGTGAGGGGTCTGTGGAGAGACGACAGAGCCCAGAGGAACCAAGTGGCCTCCGGTGACCATTAGCTACACTCTGCTTGGCGGCCATAGGTGTCGGCAAATCAGGGGTCTGCCTGGAGTCCTCAACGAGGCTGGGTGCTGTCCTGGGGGCTTCGTGGAGACATCTTGGCAGGCAGTGGGCAGGCCCTTCTCCACAGGCCAGGTGACGGGGTTGACAGAATGACCCCCGTTCCAGAAAGCTCCTGGTGTGGCCATAGTCGGGGCCTTGTAGCCAAGGCACTGTCACTGTCCGAGCGCTGCTGACACCAGCCAGGTCCCAGGGGATCGAGGCTTGGGCAGCTGTCGCCCTTGTCCACGTGTGTGCTCCCCAGGACTCAGGATCCTCCCTCAGAGCAGGGGGCAAAGCAAGGCTCAGGATTTGGTGTGCGGGCCTCCTGGGTGAGGGGAGGCTGGGCCTCCTGGCCTCACAGGGCAGCAGCCTCACCTCCACCCCTGGTCGCAGCTGATCGAAGACAAGAAGGCTCTGGGAGAGAAGTGCGAGGCCCTGGTGGCTGAGCTGAAGCTGGGGGACCAGAGGCGCAAGGACAGGGAGGCCCAGCTGCAGGAGCAGCATGAGCTGGTGAGCCCTTTGCCCTCCCACCACCTGGCCCAGGCCTGGAGGCCCTGTGGGAGGGACCCCAGGACAGGCGGCCCCCGGCACCTCATTCCTTGGCCTCCGAGCTGCTTTCCCAAAGCTTGGCAAGTGGCCGACCCTGGGGTGGGGGCTGAGGGACTTTGGAGACTCCTCCTGTGTCACAGGTAAGGAGGTATAGTTCAGAGGTGGTGACCGGGGACCTACCACAGCGCTGGTCTTTGGTCAGAGGGACCCCACTAACTCCTCCCAGCTTTCATCAGACAAGGACTGCAGTCCCTGGTGCCTCCTGCTTTGTCCACGGTCACTGTTGAAAGGCTGCCTCCTGAAACCCATGGGCAGCCGGGAGCAGGGTGTCTTTGCATCCTCCCGCTTCCTACAGCTCCTCTGTTGACTCCTGTTTCCTTGTTGATAGGAGATTAAGAAACTCAAAGAACTCATGAGCGCCACGGAGAAAGTCCGCAGAGAGAAGTGGATCAATGAGAAAACCCGGAAGATCAAGGAGATCACGGTCAAAGGTAGGGGCCGTCGTGCTGGGAGCCACCACATGGGCGGGACAGTCATGGGGTCTCGAGTAAGGACAGTAGGTCCAGTCGCACATGTGGCACAGAGACTTCCTAGGAAGCAGTGAGACCCAGGGATGGGCCCCACTGGTTTGAGGCTGGGAGGAGCAGGGGAGGCTGGTGGCACACGAGCTTGGCCACAGACCAGCATCCTGACACAGGGCCCCGTCCAGGTTGGGGGCCTGGGCTCCCTTTGATGGGTCTTCTTGCCTCCTCCAGCTTCCAGGGGAGTGAGTCGGGTGGGGTGGGGTGGGGGGGTGGTCTGGGTCGGGGGAGGATGGCTGCTTGTCTCCCACTCATAGAACCCTCAAAGGACTGGTGGGACAGCCCCAACTGTGCCTGCCCACCCCTGGCCCTCCTGCCCACGACACCCTCCTCTGCAGTGACCCCTTCTTCCAGGGAGACTCTGTAGGCCAGAGCACCAAGGGGGGAGCCTCAGTGCGGTGGGCAGGGAGTGGCGCTGTGGGCATTGGTGGGCTCAGTTGTGCTTTGGGCTGGAGCCCCTGGAGGGGGTCTTCTGGCTGGTCCGCAGCCCTGGTGTCCCAGTGGGCAGAGGTCAGTGGTCCCACACAGTTCAGGCGGGCGCGGGGCGGGGCCCCTGCAGTGCAGTGGTGGACAGAGGTCCCGCAGCATAGTACTCCCTCCAACCCCCAGGCCTGGAGCCTGAGATCCAGAAGCTGATCGCAAAGCACAAGCAGGAGGTAAAGAAGCTCAAGGGTCTGCATGCGACAGAGCTGCTGCAGGCAGAGGAGCGCGCGGCACAGCACTACGGCCGGCAGGCGGAGGAGCTCCGCGAGCACCTGGAGCGGGAGAAGGAGGCGCTGGGCCGGCAGGAGTGGGAGCGAGCCCAGCAGCGGTGGGGGTCCCAGGGACACTGGTGGGGGAGCGAGGCCTGGTGTGTGCACAGACTCCCAGAGTGAACAGCACCTGCTCCCTGGCGGCCTCCCTCCAGGGTCAGAGAAATCTGGGGCGGGGGGCGGGGCAGTTAGTGCAGGACACCGAGGGGCAGGACAGCTGTAGCTGTACTGGGCAGTTCAGTTCCTAGGATGCGCTCTGGGGGGCGGCTGGGATGGACGGCGCGGGGGCCACTGCTGGGTTCTGAGTTTTTCCTGGCTGCGCCTGCCCTGGGCCCCTGTGGTGTGAGGTGCTCCTGTGTCCGCCCCACCCCCGACCCCTGCCAATGAGTCCTGCGTCCACAGCTTCGAGCAGCACCTGGAGCAGGAGCAGCGGGCCCTGCAGCAGCAGCGACGGCGGCTCTACAACGAGGTTGCGGAGGAGAAGGAGCGGCTGGGCCAGCAGGCCGCCAGGTACTGCGGGGCGGGGCCTAGCCCTGCCCATCCCGGCCCTGCCCAGCCGCATCTAGCCTCCCAGAACTGACCCCTGCTCACCTGCAGGCAGCGGGCAGAGCTGGATGAGCTGAGGCGGCAGCTAGAGGAGAGCAGCTCGGCAGGGGGCCGGGCCCTGAGGGCCGAGTTTGAGAAGGGGAAAGAGGAGCAGGAGCGCAGGCACCAGGTCAGCCCCGCCCCCGCCCCCGCCCCCGGACCAGGCCCCGCCCCCAGCCCCTCCGCATCCCTCTGGGCCTGCCTAGCAGGAAAGCACCCACCAGGGGTGGAGGAGGGCAACCGCCGGGACCAGCGTCCCACCTGCCAGGGTAGCAGCTGCTTGAAGCACTGTGCCGAACCTGGTTTCACACTAGGGATCTCCCCAGCCAGCTCCCCACAAACCCTCAGCTTGACCTCAGGCCCATCCAGGCCCTGGCAGACCCAGCTCTGGGTGGGGAGCGGCCAGGCAAGGCTGCTGTCACACTGTCGCCTGCCCCCAGATGGAACTGAAAGCCCTGAAGGACCAGCTGGAGGTGGAGAGACAGATGTGGGAAGCCAACTCCGCCAAGAAGGAGGTGGGAGGCGGGTGAGGCCGGGACAGGGTGGGGGCTTCCTTCCCTCTCCCCTCCTGCCCAGACTCAAAGCAGGCCTGTAGGCCCTACATCGGTGGGGCCATACCCTTGGGCAGGTATGGGTTCTGGCTGCCTGGGGTTGGCGGTGTGATTCTGGCCATAATTGAGTGAACTTCTAGCTGGGCATGGGAGAGACTGGGGGGCTGGAGTGGACCCCAGAGGATGGTGGTGGATGTTCCTCACCCTCCCCTTGCCCAGGTGACTGTTCTGAAAGTTGACAGGCTGACCCGCAACCAGTGTGAGGGGCCCACTTGAGAGCAGGTCTCCCCTTATTTTCTCATGCCAATGTCCAGATAGGCTGTGGCACCATGCTCTCCTGTCCTAAAAGGAGGTGGTGGTGGAGAGGCACACAGGGGCCACACGAGCCATCAGCTAGGGGACAAAGCCTGAGTGTGGCCCAGTGACCACCCTGTCCCCTTCCCACAGCCACGCATGGAGGGGTTCTCGTGTATGTGGGATACGTTCCCAGACTTGGCTGAGTCAGAGGGTGTGGTGTGTTCAGCTAGATGGGATTTCCAGGTCGCCTTCCAAGAGGCTGCCCCATTGACGCTCTCATTCCCGGGTGGGGGCCCCCGGCCACGTGGGTGCCCCACCCTGCCCTCAGCAGCCAGATGAGGTCCCTTCTTTTATCAGGATCAGTTTGGCAGAAGACACGGTCTCTGAGTGGGAGAAGAACTAGGCTGTGCTGACGGTTCCCACTCAGGCCCCTGCTGGGTCCCATGCCGGGTCCTGATCACAGGGCATGGCCCTCACCCCTGAGGACAGGTGAGGTCCTCAGCATCCTCCGCCACCCTCAGCCAGCTCCCCCAGGCCCCCTGTGCCTCCCCTGCAGGAAGCATGGTTGCTGAACCGAGAACGGGAGCTAAAGGAGGAGATCCGGAAAGGCCGGGACAAGGAGATTGAGCTGGTTATCCACCGGCTGGAGGCTGACATGACACAGGCCAGGGAGGAGAGCGAACGGGCCGCGGAGAACCGGTGAGGCCCCAAGAAGCCCAGAGCAAGGCCCAGAGATGGGCCACAGGGCTGCCCCTGACCCAGCTTCTCCCAACAGGGTCAAGCGCCTCCGGGATAAGTATGAGGCGGAGCTCTCAGAGCTGGAGCAGTCGGAGCGGAAGCTCCAGGAGCGGTGTGCGGAACTAAAGGGGCGCCTCGGGGAGGCCGAAGGGGAGAACGTGCGTCTGCAGGGCCTGGTTCGACAGAAGGAAAAGGAGCTGGTGGACGTGAAGGCGGTGAGCAGGTGGATCAGGCACCTGAGCCCTGGCCCCCAGCCCCCGCCATCCACTCACACTGTCCCTGTCGTCCCCCATGTCCCTCAGGTGAATGAGCAGCTGACTGGTGAGCGCAGCAGCCTTGCCCAGGTCCTTCGCCAGGAGTTCGCCGACCGGCTGGCGACATCCGAGGAGGAGAACCGGCAGATCAAGGCCGAGCTGGCTGAGCTGCGGGCCCATCAGCGGCTGGAGCTGGAGCAGCTCACACGGGAGAAGCAAGCGGAGCTGGAGGAGGTTCATGGGAGGTGGGCTCCTGGGTTGACAGGGGTCCTGGGGAGCACAGGGCTGGGGAAGGCAGGCAGGACCCTGTGGCTCCAAAGAGGATGCTGGGCCAAGGACGGTGAACGGCTGCACTCCCTCCTTCCCGCTGATGCGGAATGCGTCCATCAGCCGCAGCCAGGGGCTCCCTGCTTGAGGCTCGGTTGTCCTCTCTGTGTGATGCTGGCCCCAGGGCCTGGGAGGAAGCCGGCCATCCCAAACCAGGGCAGGTGCCCCACCTATGGGTGTCCAGAGAGGAGCTCCCTGGCCCTTGGCCCCTTGGGACCGGGTGGAGTGGGTGCTGTGCAAATAGGCTGACCCCCTCCTCCCCTCCCCACCAGCGATCCCTTAGTCCTTCCCAGGTCTCTGGTCTCTCACCCCTGCTCCATGGGTGCTCTTTGAGGCAGGCATGTGGTGGAGGCTTCCTGGCCTCCTCTCAGCAGGGAGCCCTTCCCAAAGGGCGTGGCTTCACGTGGGGTCAGCTGTGGGGTCACAGATCTGTTGTCAGCTCCTCCAGGCTGCGCAGTGCCCAGTCAGCAGGACTGGGATGGGCCGGAACGGACAGTGGCTCCTCCTGGTCTTTGGTGGGAGTGGGGCGGGGGTGGAGACCTCCCACCACCCACCCTGGCGCGCTCAGCTACAGGCTGGCCTGGGGGTCTGGCTCGGCCACTGCACTGAAGCACCCCATGCGCTCCCCCGCAGGGTGAAGATGGCCCTGGCAAAGAAGGAGGAGGCTGTGAGCAGCCTCCGGAAGCAGCACCAGGTGGGTCCCCGCGGCGGGCCTGCCTGAGGGGTGGGGCGGGGTGGCCCTGGCCTGACCAGGGCGCACCGGGTGCTGCAGGCTGCGATGAAGCGGGCTGACCACCTGGAGGAGCTGCTGGAGCAGTGCAGGCGGCCATTTCCGAGTGCCAAGTGACCACCGGCTGCCACAGGCTGCGGCTACCCTGCGGGACACTGAGGCTGTGTGGGAACAGTAAAGAGGTGTCTTTTAATACTTTGCGTGACCCTGACTCGTCTCTCCTGGTCTGGGGCCTGGAGTGGTGGGGATGGAGGCTCCTCGAGGCCAGGTGTGGGATACCCAGCCCAGCTTTGCTCTCGATCTGTGCCCCCACCCCGACGTTTCCTGCCTGGCCCTGCAGTTCCCCAGCTCGGGCCCTCGACCCAAGCAGAGGGAATGGCCCGCTGTTCCGGCCGGGGCCTGGACGGGCCCTGTGACACTTGTGCCCCCTTGCTGCATCCCCCACCCATAGGGAAGGCACTCTGAGCCCCTCCCCAACCCTCGCACAGGCTGCTGTTCTTGCTTTCATGGCTAGAAAACCAGCCAGCCTCCCTGAGGCCCTGTCCTTCCTTCCCCCAGTCAGGACACTCCCTGGAGGTGTGACAGCCTGGAGCCCTGAACCAGCCTTGCCCTGAGAAGGGTAGAGACCTATCCTGGAAGGGCTGGGCAAGGGGGCTAGAGGGCAGCAAAAGGGAGGCTCCTCTGGGGACTCACCTCCCCCTCCCTCCTGCCAGGCACTCTGTCACTGCAACTGCCCTGGCCGAGGGCGCTAGACCAGGCCACTGGCGAGAGCTGGCACTTGTGGGGTTGCAGGGGCTGGCCCTGGTGGAGGTGGTGCCCCTCCTGCACTCTCAGAAGGTCCTGGGGGTTGGGCTCTCACTGGCATGGGTCCTGGCAGCAGTCACTCTCAGTCTTGACAGCCACAAGGGCAGAGCCAGACTCCCCACGGGCCTGAAGGAGCTCACAGGAGCATTGACCTGAGGGCCCTCCTGGCACCCCTGTCTCTGCCTTGGGGTGTCGGGGCCCCAGTTTCCTCATCTGCACAGGACGGCTGCTTCCTTACTTCGTGCCAGAGCTGATTGCTCGCAGAACCTGGGGCTGGAGCCAGATGCAGCCGTGAAAGAGCAGGGCCGCCCTGGGCCCGGCCCTTCCTGGCTTCAGATGCTGGGCCTGCCCCCTCCCCAACAAGCGGCCACACAGGCAGAGGGAGCTGGCTGCTTGCTGGTCTCCATGCTGGGGGCCCTGGGGACTGGGCAGGGACCAGCTCTGGGAGAATCAGCCTGTTCTGACATACTTTTGGGTCCTCTAATCCTCCCCCAAAATGTAGTTTTAGCTGAAGCTGTTATTGGGAGTTGCTAGGGGGAGACAGCTGTAAATTACTAAACTACAGTATTTTTGCAAGCGAGGTTTTCAGCACAAGGGAAGACAGACACTTGGGGGTGGCTTTCAGAGAGAGTTGG
Organism: Bubalus bubalis; assembly: GCF_019923935.1. Taxonomy (NCBI): domain Eukaryota; kingdom Metazoa; phylum Chordata; class Mammalia; order Artiodactyla; family Bovidae; genus Bubalus; species Bubalus bubalis. The sequence continues at coordinate 11,704,754 of NC_059159.1, read as the reverse complement.
TGGGACAGGGGGCTGGCTTTCTTGACAGCCAGAGAAGCAGCCAGGAAACGGACAGTGGTGGCTTTCCTATGAGGAAGATGGTGCCTGACTCCCCGCATTCTGATTTACAGCTTTTCATTCATCTGTTCATTTGTTTGTTCATCCATCCATTCATTTTTCTGTTCAGAGAACAGGCTGGGTGCCCTTCTGTACCAATTTCTGCATCTTACACTCTCTCACCTCTTTAGTTCAGTTCAGTTCAGTCACTCAGTCGTGTCCGACTCTTTGCAACCCCATGAATCGCAGCACGCCAGGCCTCCCTGTCCATCACCAACTCTTGGAGTTCACTCAAACTCATGTCCATCGAGTCGGTGATGCTATCCAGCCATCTCATCCTCTGTCATTCCCTTCTCCTCCTGCCCCCAATCCCTCCCAGCATCAGGGTCTTTTCCAATGAGTCAACTCTTCGCATGAGGTGGCCAAAGTATTGGAGTTTCAGCTTTAGCATCAGTCGTTCCAATGAACACCCAGGACTAATCTCCTTTAGGATGGACTGGTTGGATCTCCTTGCAGTCCAAGGGACTCTCAAGAGTCTTCTCCAACACCACAGTTCAAAAACATCAATTCTTTGGAGCTCAGCTTTCTTCACAGTCCAACTCTCACATCCATACATGACCACTGGAAAAACCATAGCCTTGACTAGATGGACCTTTGTTGGCAAAGTAATGTCTCTGCTTTTCAATGCACTATCTAGGTTGGTCATAACTTTCCTTCCAAGGAGCAGCATCTTCCAACTTCATGGTTGCAATCACCATCTGCAGTGATTTTGGAGCCCCCAAAAATAAAAGTCTGACACTGTTTCCACTGTTTCCCCATCTATTTCCCATGAAGTGATGGGACCAGGTGCCATGATCTTCGTTTTCTGAATGTTGAGCTTTAAGCCAACTTTTTCACTCTCCTCTTTCACTTTCATCAAGAGGCTTTTTAGTTCCTCTTCACTTTCTGCCATAAGGGTGGTGTCATCTGCATATCTGAGGTTATTGATACTTCTTCTGGCAATCTTGATTCCAGCTTGTGCTTCTTCCAGCCCAGTGTTTCTCATGATGTACTCTGCATATAAGTTAAATAAGCAGGGTGACAATATACAGCCTTGACATACTCCTTTTCCTATTTGGAACCAGTCTATTGTTCCATGTCCAGTTCTAACTGTTGCTTCCTGATCTGCATATAGGTTTCTCAAGAGGCAGGTCAGGTGGTCTGGTATTCCCATCTCTTTCAGAATTTTCCACAGTTTATTGTGATCCACACAGTCAAAGGCTTTGGCATAGTCAATAAAGCAGAAATAGATGTTTTTCTGGAACTCTTGCTTTTTCATGATCCAGCGGATGTTGGCAATTTGATCTCTGGTTCCTCTGCCTTTTCTAAAACCAGCTTGAACACCTGGAAGTGCACGGTTCACGTACTGCTGAAGCCTGGCTTGGAAAATCTTGAGCATTACTTTACTAGTGTATGAGATGAGTGCAATTGTGTGGTAGTTTGAGCATTCTTTGGCATTGCCTTTCTTTGGGATTGGAATGAAAACTGACCTTTTCCAGTCCTATGGCCACTGCTGTTCCAAACTTGCTGGCATATTGAGTGCAGCACTTTCAGCATCATCTTTCAGGATTTGAAATAGCTCAACTGGAATTCCATCACCTCCACTAGCTTTGTTCGTAGTGATGCTTTCTAAGGCCCACTTGACTTCACATTCCAGGGTGTCTGGCTCTAGGTGAGTGATCACACCATCATGATTATCTGGGTCATGAAGCTCTTTTATGTACAGTTCTTCTGTGCATTCTTGCCACCTCTTCTTAATACCTTCTGCTTCTGTTAGGTCCATACCATTTCTGTCCTTAATCGAGCCCATCTTTGCATGAAATGTTCGCTTAGTATCTGTAATTTTCTTGACGAAATCTCTAGTCTTTCCCATTCTGTTGTTTTCCTCTATTTCTTTGCATTGATCGCTGAGGAAGCCTTTCTTATCTCTCCTTGCTATTCTTTGGAACTCTGCATTCAGATGCTTATATCTTTCCTTTTCTCCTTTGCTTTTCGCTTCTCTTCTTTTCACAGCTATTTGTAAGGCCTCCTCAGACAGCCATTTTGCTTTTTTGCATTTCTTTTCCATGGGGATGGTCTTAATCCGTGTCTCCTGTACAATGTCATGAACCTGAACCTCCATCCATAGTTCATCAGGCACTGTATCAGATCTAGTCCCTTAAATCTATTTCTCACTTCCACTGTATAATCACAAGGGATTTGATTTAGGTCATACCTGAATGGTCTAGTGGTTTTCCCCACTTTCTTCAATTTAAGTCTGAATTTGGCAATAAGGAGTTCATGATCTGAGCCACAGTCAGCTCCCAGTCTTGTTTTTGCTGACTGTATAGAGCTTCTCCATCTTTGGCTGCAAAGAATATAATCAATCTGATTATATTCTTCTATTAGGTTGGTGTAAAAGTAATTGCGGTTTTACATTGTTGAACGTTGCTGTTTGATATTGGAATACATTCTTAAATAAATGTAGTTATGTTATATATCATTTTAATGCACATTTCTCGCTTTTTTTTTTGGCTAATGACATTACTTGCTATTTATTTTATATTTATTTTAGACTAGGGAAATGGTGTTAGCAAATTTGAGCAATTTTCTTATTTGAGTTCAAAATGGGTTGTAAAGCAGCAGAGACTACTTGCAACATCAACAATGCGTTTGGCCCAGGAACTCCTAACAAACGCACAGTGCAGTAGTGGTTCAAGACGTTTTGCAAAGGAGATGAGAGCCTTGAAGCTGAGGCGTGCAGGGGCTGGCCCTCAGAAGTTGACAGTGACCAGCTGAGAGGTTATAGGAGCTGATCCTTTTACAGCTACATGAGAAGTTGCAGAAGAACTCAATGTCAACCATTCTCTGGTCATTCAGCATTTGAAGCAAACTGGAAAGGTGAAAGCTGGATAAGTGGGTGCCTCATGAGCTGACCACAAATCAAAAAAATCGTTGTTTGGAAATGTCATCTTCTTTTCCTCTACCCAACAACAATGAACCATTTCATGATCAGATTGTGACGTGCGACAAAAAATGGATTTGATGACAACCGGTGATGACCAGCTCAGTGGTTGGACTGAGAAGAAGCTCTAAAGCACTTCCAAAAACAGTCATGGTCAATGTTTAGTGGCTTGTGGCCCATCTTATCCACTCCAGCTTTTTGAATCTTGGTGAAACCATTACATCTGAGAAGTATGCTCAGCAAATTGATGAGATGCCTGAAAACTGCATGCCTGCAGCTGGCATTGCTCAACAGAAAGGGCCCAGTGCTGCACAACAACGCTCGACTGCATGTCACAAAACCAGCGCTTCAAAAGTTGAACGAATTGGGCTACAAAGTTTTGCCTCATCCACCATATTCACCTGATCCCTCACCAACCAACTACCACTTCTTCAAGGGTCTTGACAACTTTTTGCAGGGAGAATGCTTTCACAACCAACAGAAGGCAGAAAATGCTTTGTAAAAGTTCGTCGAATCTGAAGCACCAATTTTTATGCCATGGGAATAAACAAACTTATTTCTCGTTGGCAGAAATGTGTTGATTGTAATGGTTCCTATTTTGATTAATAAAGATTTGTTTGAGCCTAGTTATAATTTAAAATTCATGGTCTGAAACCACAATTACATTGTACCAACCTAATATTATTCAAGCTCTTCACTTTACTTTTATTCAAGTTTTTGTTGTCGCCCATAATAATTTGCTCCTGACATTAACTGGTTTGGGCCTTTGTGTCATCCAGGGTCTCTGTCCTGCCTGTAACCTGCCCATTGGCCTTGTGGTGGCATCCCACACATCCCAGCTGGTGAAAACGTGTCCCTGGGAGGCTACAATGGTGCGGGTGGGGTAGGGGGGCCTGCCTTGCTGGGACTGTTCCACCTGCTCAGGTGTGCCTCAAAGGAGGGGGACTGAGATGCCATTCCTGTTCCCTGGGTAGGGATAGTGGGCTGGGTGGCGCTATACCCTGGGTGGAGGGTCATCTCTTAGGCCTCAGCCTCCAAAGAAAAATCTCTTTGGCTTTCTAGCTCCTCTGGTTAATTCATTGTGCTTTATCCTTACTGATTCCTTTCCTACTTGCTCTATCAGTTCCTAAGAGAGGAATGTGAAACTTTCCAACAGTGATTTTGCATCACCTCTTTTTCATATTAGTTGGTCCATTTTTGCTTTATGTGTTCGGAGGCTATGTTAGTAGGTGCATACAAATTTAGAGCAGTGTATCTTCCTGGTGAGGTGTTGACCCTTTATCTTTTCAAACCGTCCCTCTTTGCCTAGCAGTGCATCTTGCCTTAAAGTATCCTTTGTCTGACGGTAGCAGCCACATCAACTTTCTCTACATGGCATTTGCATGTTGTATCTTTGCGATTTTTTTTTTAAGCCTTTCTGTGACCTTCTAGTTAAGCATAGCATGAAACCAGCCACAGACAACATGCAGACGAATGAGTGTGGTCAGGTGTGGTCTGCATTGAGCTGAATTTGGACCTCAGTTCAGGGGAATTACTTTTGCTGTAGTAGCAGTTAGGATAGGGACTGGGCTGGCTGAGGCTGGGCTCGTCTCTGTGAGGGCTGACCTGGTTCCCCTGTCCTCACCCCTCACTCCTAGCCCCATAGGACCCACAAGCAAAGACCCTCTTCTCTAGTAGATATTGAAGACCCAGGAGACCACTGGACGCCCTCCTCAGCCACTCAGCCTCTCCCGCACTGTTGTTCAGTCGCTCAGTCGTGTCCGACTCTACGACTGCATGAACAGCAGCATGCCAGGCTTCCCTATCCTGCACCATCCCCGGAGTTTGCTCAGACTCATTTCCATTGAATCAGTGATGCCATCATCTCATCCTCTGTTGTCCCCTTCTCCTCCTGCCCTCAATGTTTCCCAGAATCAGGGTCTTTTCCAATGAGTCGGCTCTTCACATCAGGTAGCCAAAGTACTGGAGCCTCAGCTTTAGCATCAGTCCTTCCAATGAATATTCAGGGTTGATTTCCTTTGGGATTGACTGGTTTGATCTCCTTGTTGTCCAAGGGACTCTCAAGAGTCTTCTGCAGCACCACAGTTTGAAAGCATCAATTCTTTGGTGCTCAGCCTTCTTTATGGTCTGACTCTCACATCGATACATGACTACTGGGAAAATCATAGCTTTGACTACACAGGCCTTTGTTGGCAAAGTGATGGCCCTGCTTTTTAATGTGTTGTGTAGGTTTGTCATAGCTTTTCTTCCAAGGAGCAAGCGTCTTAAATCAGCTTCAAAACTTGGCAGGGACCCTGTGCCAGTGTTAGGCTCGCTTCTTGGACTTTCCTTTCTGGAATCTCAGAACCCATGATGCTTTGCTTGTGCATAATAAACAATATATAAGCAAGTGATGTGTTATATTAGGGGCTTCCCAGCTGTCACCAATGCAGGAGACGCAGGTTCGATCCCTGGGTTGGGAAGATCCCCTGGAGAAGGGCATGGCAATCCACAGCAGTATTCACGCCTGGAGAATCCCATGGACAGAGGGGCCTGCTGGGTTATGGTCCGCAGGGTGGCAAAGAGTCAGACAGGACGGAAGCAACTGACACGTGTGCACGTGGTATATTAGGAGATGGGAGCGCTATGGAGAGAACAGCAAGAAGAATGTGGGATGCTGGGCAAGAGAGTGGAATGTGGGACAGGGTAGGGTTGGCCTCTTTGAGATGCAACATTTGAGGAAAACATAGGAGATGAGGGAGTTAGTCATGCAGATGCCTAGGGAAGCATGGTACAGCCACGCAAAGGCTCTCGGGCAGCGTGGTTCCTGTCTGGGGAGCAGTGGGGAGGCCAGTGTGTCTGTAGTGAGGGTGGGAGGGTCTGAAGTCAGGGAGCATGTGGGCATCCCAAGGATTTGGTTCAACTGCATGACAGGGGAGCCTCTGGAAAGTTCCAAGAGAGTGACAGGTCTGACTGTATTTTAAAAGAACTTCTCTGGCTGCTATGTTGAGAGCCCATTGTTGGAGGGTGGAGGCGGGGAGGGCAGTTGGGAGCCCAAGGTGGTCATCTAGGCAAGAGCTGGTGGTGGCCTGGATGGTGCGGAAGTGGGGCTCTGGATGCGTGTGGAGGGCAGAGGCAGCTGGGTTGCCTTACAGGCGGGTGTTAAAGGGGAGGAGCTAGGATGATGGCTCTTTGGCTCACGGGCTGCCGCTCCTGCAATAGCCCACCTCGGGGGCTCCCGAGGGCAGTGCCTTCGCCCTGCGGTGACCCAGCCACCTGTGGTCCCTCCACCCTAGGGGGCCTGGAGTCCCATGGTGGCTGTGAGGAGAGAACCCACCCACACCCCCGTGGACACAGGGGCTGAGATGGGGGCCCAGCGCTGTCCCAGCCACCAGCCCCAGGATGAAGTGGGGAGCACACTCACACCCTCTCTACACGGTGACCACAGGGCTTCCTGCCTGAAAGCCAAGGAATGACATGGTTCTAACAGATGGGAAGACCAAGGGTGGGGCTTCGGGAGGAGGCTGGGAGCTCAGCCTTGGGTAGGTGCAGTCTGAGACACCTCCATCCCACGAGACAGGGCATCATGTAGCCAGAGTAGATGCAGGGGTCTGGAGTACTGGAGAGAGATGCTGAAACTGCAAGATGGGAGCCTGCCAGGTGGGCGGGTGTGGGTGGAGCAGTGGTTGGGGCAGGCCAGGTGGGGTGGGGGGACTCCTCCAGGAGGAAGGGCTTGGGGAGAAGGGAGGAGGTCTCATGGGGAGGAGGAGGAAGCAGAGATCTGAGCCCTGGACTTGTCCAGAGGGCAGGGCTGATGCTGTCCCCTCACTGTGGACTCCAGGTGGCCTTGGACCCAGCCTGGTGAGCAACCTGTGCAGAGCCCAGGGGAGCCTGGGGCCAGGGGTATGCGGGGATGGGTGGCACGGGTCTGGGCCCAGAAAGCACTGAGCTGGGAGGGCTGATCCATCTGGAAGGGATTGGGCCTGGAGAAGGGGCCACCGTCCAAGGGTGTAGGAACAAGAAGGGGCAGAGGCTGGATGCACCACCCCTCAGCCTCCCATTTTCACTCCTGTACCCCCCGTGCCACCTGCTCCCTACCTGCCACCCAGAGACCCATGACCCCACCCTAGCTGATGCTGCACACCCCCGACAAATACATGAGCTTCAGTTCATTCCATGCTGTTTTTCTTCCATTTTCCTGGCCCAAGCTGTGTCCACCGCCATGGCCTTCTCCACAGGGCCTCTCGAATCCCATGATGCTGCTTGGGGGACACTCAGCTGACCGGAGCTGAGTGTGGCGCTACGTCTTCTTTGGATTTTTCTCCTTTTTGATCAATTCAGGAAATTCTAGAGCAGGAGACAGATTTTCTAGTAAATAACCCCCTGGCTGTACCTCTCCAAGGCCTGCAGGCCCCACGGGAAGCCTCCTTTATGATGGGAGACCCCACGGTGCAGGAGACCCCTGCATCCTGTATTCCCGAGTCCTGGGTGTGGAGCAGGAAGGACTTGGCTGCCCGAGTGCCCCTCACTGCTGCCACGTGCCCTGTGTCCAGCCTGCTTGGTGGTGATGTGTTCGCCCACCCTGGGTCTTACGATGGACCCTCCCCTCACAGCCTCAGAACAGGGGCTCCTATGACCATCCCACCTTCAGTGGGGAAACTGAGGCCTAGAGAGGCTGGGAGGCTTGTCCTAAATGGACCCCTTGGCCAGACTGCCCCTCGGTTAAGCCTCGTGACCACCTACAGGTCAAGTTTTGCTGGCATTTGGGGGCAGAAAGTGGAGGCTGGGGGTGGTGGGGACGGGCACCACCCCCAGTCTGTCCGGGGCTCTGGCCCGTGCTTGCCTGTTCCCAGGGTCATCCTCCAGGCTTGGGGTCAACATCTGGGGAGGATGGGTGGGCAGCAGGATGATGCAGATCCCCAGAGCAGCCATGGGGAGCTCCAGAGAAGGCCTGCAAGCCCCACGAATGCCATTCCTCCTGGGCAACCTCCTTCCTTCTGCACCCACCTCTGCAGCTTCTCAGGTCCTGGTCCCTGCTTCAAATCTCTGCACATCTCAGGAACCGCACCCCCCCATCTTCTGTGTCCCCTTGACCTTCCCCAAAGCCAGCTTGGGCCATCCCTCCTCTGCTCAGAAACTTGCAGCAGCTCCCCTGGACCCAGTGAAATGCCTCAGCCTACTCAGCATCCCCCAGACTCAGCTTCTCCATCTGTGAATTGGGGATGATGGTGACCACCACAGGTGGCTGCAGCTTCGGGGGGTAGGGTCCATGCCTGGCAGTGGGGAACCTGGTCAGCTCTGCGCCAAAATGGGCACTGGACGTGGAGCTAACTGCCTGAGTGTGAGTGATGGAGGGGTGGGGGGGCAGGAAGGTACTGAGAGGTACTCCTGCCCCTATCATCTCTGCTGCCCCACCTTCAAAGTCAATCCTCCCATCCCCATCTGTGTCGGCCCCCTGGATCACAGCCTCAGCCTCCTCGTCCATCAGTGCTGGGTCCCCTGCTGGGGATGGTGGACAGGGTGTACCTAGGGTCAGGGGTGGGCTCAGGTCAGAACTGAGGGGGCATCTGGCTGTTGCCCAATGGCTTATGAGGTGCTCCCCACTTTACAGTGGGGATACTGAGGCCCAGCTTCAGAGGGGTCTCTGGGCCTTGGCCGAGTGCTGTTTCTGGCCTGGCCCCATCTCCCACAAGGCCTGCTGGAGCCCCAGGGGGGTATCAGGTCTTCTGGAGTGGGCATGGTAGCCATAGGCTGGGAAGGGCCCCAGGGTTCAGGACCCCCTGTAGCTGGCTCTGACTGTTACTTTATCTCATTTCACTCAATGAAGCTGCTCTGGTCCTTGTCCAGGGTCTGGAAGGCCTTGCGGATGACGCTGTCCAGCTGCCCTGAGGCCTGGAACTTCTGCAAGTACTGGAAGAACTGATGTATCTGAAGGAGCCTGGGAATGGATGGGTGTGTCAGCCAGCAGGGCCTGGGCTCAGAGGGAGACTCCTGCCCTGGGGCGCGGCCCGCAGTTCCTGTGCCCTACCCCAGCCCAGGGGCTCCTATGTCCACAGGGGGCAGGGTAGTCCGAGACAGGTAGTACCTTGGTGCCTCACGTCCAAGGACAGCAGAAAGACAGGGGGCTCAGACTGACAGACACTTTACAGAAAGCCAGGTGGGGTCAGCTGTCCTAGTACCTGGGGTCCCAGCCTTGCAGAGGCCCCCGTGCCCAGGCCTTGAGAAAGACGTGTCTGAGCCCTGCCTCTTGGTAGCTAGCCACCTTGAGGTGTTACACCTCTACACGGAAGAAGAGACTGAGGCTCCAAGACATTTAATGATGCATGCGAGGTCCTTTGCTCTGCTCCCAAGAGGTGGGGGTGGCGCTGTCTGACCCCTAGGAGCTGCTGGGTAACTTCCTCCATCCTTCAAGGCTCATCTCAAAGCTGCCCGCTCTGGGAAGCCTTCCTGGTTACCTGAAGCACCAGCTCCTCCTGCAGGACTCAGGGCCCAGGGCCTTAGTCTCTCTCTCTCTCCAGGCCCCAGACCAGTGGGCCCTGGTCATCCTGGCTGGACAGGAACTGCCAGCTGGGAGGCATGCTGTGTGCAGGACGGTCTCAAGCTGGTTCTGGACTGAGTGAGACCCAGACGGGCTCCAGGAGGATGGCCCCGCCCCACTCTCAGGTGCTCAGGAGGGCGGTGCATCTGCCCTGAGGGTGTGTGTGCAGGGCATGGTTCCGCACTTCCGGGAGAGTCAGGCGGGAGCCCCTGGGTTAGGCTAGGACTCCGGCTGGGCATGTGGGTCTGGACACAGGCCGAGGGCTGGCAGGCGGGGACCAGGCCGTCCTGTGCCCCCATAGTCGCAGCTTGTGACCCACAGTGCTCTTGGGTTGCTGTCCCCAGGGCGGGTTGGTTCTGGGGCTTGTAGCAGAGCAGCTATTTCAGAGGCTCCTTGGCCCTCTCCAAAGTTGGTGGAGCCTTCTGGAATCTGCTTCTGCCACCAAGAGAGGCAACTCCTTGACCTTTAGGGTGAAAGCCAGTCGGGCAGTGGCTGGAAGAGACTTTCTCCCAGTAGAGAAGCCCCGGGCCAAAGGTTGCAAAGTTGCTGCGGCAGGGGGCAGGGAGGGCTGAATGCAGCCCAGGGCTGTGTCCTACTTCCTGACCCTGGGCATGGCCCTCCCCAGCTGCTTTGGGCCTCAAGCTCCTCATCTGTGACATGGGGAGACCCCTGCCCACCTCTGCCCCTTTGCAGGGTCCTGCAAGGAGCCAGGAGGGAAGGAGATGGTAGGGAAAGGGTGTCGGACCCTGTGGGGGGCCTGGAGCTAGGTCCTCCATGTGTCACTCATAATGGTCAGTTCTTACCGCCAGTCTGGGAGGTGGGGCAGGGGCGGTCAGCTGGGATCAGGGGCAGGCCGGGGCCTTAGAGACAGGACAGACACTGCCAGCCTGCATCCTGAGCTGTGGCCCCGATTCTCCCCTCTACCCTGGAATCTTGGGGTCCATCCTGGAGGGAAGGGATGCCCTGCCTGGGGCCAGTGTCACCCTCTTCTGGAGGTGGGACTGGGCTGAATTCCAGGCCAGGTCTGGCCAAGCCTGCGGTTAACATCCTGACTGCTGAGTGCTGTGGGAGCCCTGGGCGGGGCTGTTAACCGCCGTCCTCCCACCCCATTGCCATCTGGGGCATCTCCACACCCTGCCCTGAAGGCAGGGGAGCCTGGGATCAGAGCTGGGGACGGCAGGGGCCACGGGGCTGCGGTTAGTGTATTTATAGTGCCTGGTCCATGGCCTGGGATAGAGTCTCACTTGGCACGCCTAGTCAGGCCGGGGAGTGGACTGGGGAGGGGGCTACAAGGCACCACACAGAGCCAGACCTGCAACCCCTACCCAGTCTCCTGGGGTGCTCCCAGTGCCTGCAAGAACCCTGCCCTCCTCCTCCTTCCCCCTGAAAAGGCCTTCCACCCTCTCCTCCCACCTCACTGCCCTCCACAGCCAAAGCTGGCTGTAGCTGGAAGGCCTAGCCAAGCGCCCCCAGACCCCTACATATCCCCAGTATTGCTGCATTCTGGATGCCCCCTCCAAGGCGGGCAGCGCCCTCCCCTGACCCCAGACCACCCTGGACCGCCCAGGGGCCTGGCCTTCTTGGGGCTGAGGTCTGCATCTAGCACCTGAGAGTGATCACAAATTCAGATGTTGAGTGATAAAGGCCTCATGGGTGTGGGGGAGGTGAGCAGGGGTGGTGGAGGCAGTGGGGCCCACTGGGATGGGCATGGGGCCCAGAACTGGCTTGGTGGGCCTGCCAGAGTTGGCAGGTCTGGGGGTTTTGGAGTCTCTGTTCTGCCAGGCCCTTCCTCCAGTCAGCACCGGGAGCCCTGTGAGGTGGTCTCAGTCTCCCACTGCTGACCCCACCTCACAGCCATGCTCTCAGAGACCCACATAGGCACGTGTGTGCACACGTGTGCCCACCCCTGTAGATCCAGTTGCCTCAGGGCTACCTCTCTCTTTTCTCCTCCTTTTCCTGCCCACCCCCCAGACCTCCTGGGGTCCCCTAGCACCCATGACCTCCCCTCATCCTGCAGAAGACCAGGGCTCAAGCTCCCAGAGTGCAGCTTGGGCAGCTCCAGCCCAGCCGGGCACCCACACCTCCCCTCCCCGGGCAGGGGTCACCTCCACCTGGCTTCCCTTGAGGGCTCTGGGGAGGCGGGTCGGGCTGGGGGTGCTGAGGGGCTGCGGGGGGCTCCAGCTTTTATACCTGCAGCCACTTGGCCTGTTTACTGCTTGGGGCTGCAGCTGTCCCCCGTCCCTCCCGGGCACTCCAGCTTGGCACTGACTACCCCCAGGGGCTCGCTGGCACGGTACACCCTTACCGGGCTGGGCAGACTGACCATCAGAGGCTGACCATCAGCAGTGCGTGGCCTCTCTGAGCCCAGGGTGAGCAAGTGGACTTTCTGTCTGTCCCAAGAGGTTCCACCCTGCCTGCTGGCCTCATGGGGGTGGGAGGGGGCGGTGGTCCAGGAGATGACCCAGGCTGGCCAACGTGTCCAAGGCGGCAGCAGAAGGCTGGACCATTGACCTCCTCCGGCGAGAAGCCAGGCCGGGCAGCTGTCCTTTGCCTCTGGGTCACTGCAGGGGGCTGGGGAGCCATGCCAGGGTTGGCCTTCAAGGCGAGGGGAGGAGAGGGAGGTCTCTGTCAGGGAGGATGGCTCCGGCAGGCACAGGGAACAGAGCTGTGTGACCCCAGGCAGGGCTGGCCTCTCTCCCTGGGTAGGGACCTCCCAGGGCGGTCCCCAGGGTGAGGACAAGGGTGAGAGAAGGAGGCATTGCCGAGAGCCCCTCTGGCCATGGCCTGCTTTCTCTGCTGCAGGATTTCACAGAGCGGTGCCCCTAGTGGCGCAGACGTCTGTGCAGACTCTGCAACCCCTCATCACCAGCTGTCCTCTGCGGGGGTCTCTACCCCCGTCATTTTACATGGCGCTCATATAGCTCAGTGATCTGCTTTCCCTGCACAAAAGCTCATCACGTATCGCCGGACTCTGCTATGATGTAAGGCCAGCAAGCTGCGGATGCTCTAGAACTTCCTTGACTGACCACCTGCTGCTGCTGAATCTGGAACAGGTCCTAGTGCTTCTCTTCCTTTCTTTTTTGGCCACACTGCAGGGCATGTGGGCTCTTAGTTCCCCAACCAGGGATGGAACCCCTGCCCCCTGCAACGGAAGCAGAACCTTAAACCACTGGGTCGTCAAGGAAGTCGCAGGTCCCAGTACTTCTGTCATCAGAGACACCATGGGAGACCAGAGTGGGAGGACCAGGATGAACGATGGAAGTTTCCACAGTCCTGCCACGTTCTTCTCCGGAAGGGTTACCCTGAAGCTTCCCAGCCTAGCCTGGATGCCTGACATGCTCTGGTCCTGCAGGAGGCGTCATGGACATCGCTCGATGTGTCTGTCCATCAAGTGGAATGTTATTTGCATGAAAACAATGAGGCACCGGCACACAACCACACAGATGAGCCTGGACAGCCCCACGCCGAATGGAAAGGGCCAGTCGCAAAAGGTCACGTAGTCTGTGATGCCGATTGTACACGATGTCCAGAAGAGGTAAACCCCCAGAGACAGAGGGCAGCCTGATGGTTGTGGCGGGGGTGGGGGCCTCACTGGGAAATGGGGACTCACTGTGTAATGGGTACAGGGTTTATTTTGGAATCGTGAAATGTTCTGGAACTAGAGAGCAGTGGTGGCAGTATCATGAATGCGCTAAACACCACGGAATTGTTCACATTAAAATGGCTTCTCTTATACTGTCTGAGCACTCCCTCCGCGGCATCTTCTGGAAGCCCCTGTCCTTGCCCACCCCTGCCCAGGCCACAAGATGAGGGGTGGGGAGCGGGTGGGCGGGCTCCTGCAAAGCACCAGCCGGAGCTGACAGATGGCCAGTCGCCCAGGCAGCCCCTCCCATTTCATTTCTGTCGGGCTGCCCCCCTACCCTCCGCCCCCTCCTGAAGCCCTGGCCCCAGCTTACTGGCCTCACTCTGGGCTGAGCTGGATCTGAAGGGGCCACAGGGTCCAGCTCTGGGGACACCGCTGTCCCCTGTGCCCAGGCTCTGCAGGCACTGCCCCCTTGGGAGGCTCTGGGCACTCAGGCCTTTGTGGGGTTGACACTGCCTACCCGCCATCACCGGGCTGGCCTGCCTGGAACAAATTGGCAGGAGGGGGATGGCCTGCTCTGGGCCCCTCCTGCTTAACCTGGAAACCCCTGCAGAAACCTGCAGCGGGGTCCTGCCCGTGACGTGTTAGACCCAGAAGAATTAGCTCTTCTCTTCCAGGGACCCGTTTTTACATAAGCACAAAGCTCTTTCAAGGCACAGCCTCCTCAGGGCCTGGTGTCTGCCCCCCGCCCCCGCCACCGGCTGGCTGGGAACACCAGGCAACATCTCCCACTTCCGGGGGGCGGGGCAGGGTACCCTTGGCAGCTGCACTTGCCTTCTGAGGGCTCTTTGGCAAATGCTGGAACCCCGCTTACCCCCACTTCGCAGAGCACAGCTGCGGTAGGCGGGCTTGCAGGAGATAGGTTCTCCCGAGGCTGGGGCCTATCCCTGGGCAAGTGTGGGTGGGGGCCGGCCTTTCCCCTTGGCAGCTGCACCCCTCCCGGTACACAGAGGTGGAGGTGAGGACCAGTGATTACTACAAAGGACATCTGCTTCCCGGCCCCACCCCAGGCAGGAGTCACATCCCTGTGCATCAGGAAGGGGTGGGCCAAGGGAGCCCCCTAGCAGGGTGAGGTCTTGGCAGGTAGGGGCGCCTCTGGGGCCCTGTACTTCAGTGCCCAGCATGTGGTTTTGAGAGCTGAATCTAAGGCGACCTTTCATGCAGAGATGCTGGTTCAAGTTATTGTTATAGGAAGGACTCAAGAGGTGCTGGCTGTCCCCATGGCCCTGCCCCTGTGTCCTTTACCACAAAACGTATGTCTGTGTCCTAATCCCAGGACTTTGAATGGGGACTTGTTTGGAAACAGGGTCTTTGCCAACATGACCCTTAAGACGAGGTCACACTAGATGAGGAGGGGCCCTGATCCAGCAACTGGGTCCTTATAAGAAGAGCGACACAGAGGAGAGGGGAGGGCCATGTGGCGATGGAGGGATAGAGGCAGAGGTTGCAATGGTGTGGCCACGGGTCAAGGAGAACCTGAAGCCACCAGGAGCTGGGAGAGGCAGGAAGGGCCCATCCCTGGACCTTTGGAGGGAGACTAGTCCTGCTCACACCTCAGTTTTAGACTTCTGCCTTCAAGACTGAGAGAGCATCCATTTCAGTTGTTTGAAGCCCCGCCCCAGCAGCCCCTTCTTTCCCAGGGACCCTCTCATGGGACCCTGCTTCTGGCCTGTCTCCACCTGCTGTTGGCCCCCACCCCAGCCCCTCTCCAATCTGATCCCCTCCCCAAGCCTCAGGTGAGGACCTGAGTAGGATGCAGCCTGGAGCCCGGAGGGACACAAAGGCAGCTGCATCCCCTAAGCTGGCCAGGTGCCCAACAGGGCTGTGGTTTTTTTTTTTTTTTTTTTTTTTCTTTTTTATGGCTGTGTTGGGTCTTTGTTGCTACACGGGCTTTTCTCTAGTTGTGGCGAGTGGGGGCTACTCTCTAGCTGCAGTGCACAGGCTTCTCACGGCAGTGGCTTCTCTGCTTGCAGAGCGTGGGCTCTAGGTGCACGGGCTGCAGTAGCTACGGCTCCCGGGCTCTGGAGGACAGGCTCAGTAGTTTTGTGGTATGCACAGGCTTAGTTGCTCTGCAGCATGTGGGATCTTCCTGGATCAGGGATCAAACCCGTGTCTCCTGCATTGGCAGGCAGAGTCTACCACTGAGCCACCAGGGAAGCCTGGATTTTATTTTTTTAAGATCTGTTTATTTTATTTTTTGGCTGTGGTGGGTCTTTGTTGCTGCAGGCTGGTTTTCGCTAGTTGCCGTGAGTGGGGGCTGCTCTTCATTGCATCATGCAGGCCTCTCATTGTGGCCACTTCTCTCGTTGCAGAGCAATGGGCTCTAGGTGCTTGGGCTTCAGTAGTTGCAGCCCATGGGCTCTAGGGCGCAGGCTCAGTAATCGTGGCATGCACAGGCTTAGTTGCTTGGCAGCATGTGGGATCCTCCCAGACCAGGGAGCAAAATGGTGTCCCCTGCATTGCAGGGCAGATTCCTAACCACTGGGCCGCCAGGGAAGCCCCCGGGCTGTGGATTTAAGGGATGTCAGGCTGAC
Source organism: Bubalus bubalis (assembly GCF_019923935.1). Lineage (NCBI taxonomy): Eukaryota > Metazoa > Chordata > Mammalia > Artiodactyla > Bovidae > Bubalus > Bubalus bubalis. Next base: position 11,689,041 of record NC_059159.1, on the reverse strand, counting down.
AGGTGAGCAGTCCTGAGCTTCCCTGGCCTCAGGCTCCAGATGGCTCAGTAGTTTCTACTCCTGCCTTGATTCAAATGTGGGATATGTTGCTCATCATGGATTTTTCTCAATAATTTTGATTCTCTAAGATATTGCATAATACGCAGTATGTGGGATCTTCCTGGACCACGGATGGAACCCATGTCTCCTGTCTCTAAGATATTGCAAAAATAACAGTTACCTCGATGGCCAAGTTTGTTTTTTAACAGCTTTGCTGCTGCTGCTGCTGCTGCTGCTAAATCGCTTCAGTCGTGTCCGACTCTGTGCGACCCCATAGACGGCAGCCCACCAGGCTCCCCCGTCCCTGGGATTCTCCAGGCAAGAACACTGGAGTGGGTTGCCATTTCCTTCTCCAATGCATGAAAGTGAAAACTGAAAGTGAAGTCTCTCAGTCGTGTCCAACTCTTAGCGACCCCATGGACTGCAGCTTACCAAGCTCCTCCGTCCATGGAATTTTCCAGGCAAGAGTACTGGAGTGGGGTGCCATTGCCTTCTCCGTTTTAGCAGCTTTATTGAGATATAATTCACGTGCTGTGAAGTTGACCATTTTAGAGCCTACATATCAGTGTTTTCTAGTCCCAGGTTGTGCAACCATCACCTCTATAAAATCCCAGAACATTTTCAACACCCCCAAAGAGGCCCTATACTCCCATTTTCTCGTCCTCTGGACCTCTGACAAGAGTCAGTCCTCTTTCTGTCTCCATAGGTTTGAGCAGGCTAGGTCTTTCCTATATGTGGACTCCTGTGGGTTTTGCCCTTTTGCTGCTTTCACTGAGCACTGTTTCTAAGGTTTATCCATGCTGTAGTGCATGTCAGCACTCCATCCCTTTAAGTTTTTATTTATTTATGTTTGGCTGTGCTGCATCTTTGTTGCTGTGCAGGCTTTTTCTCCAGTTGCAGTGAGCGGGGCTGCCCTCTGGCTGAAGTGTGCAGGCTTCCCATTGCAGCGGCTTCTTGGTGCAGAACACAGGCTCCAGGTGCATGGGCTTCAGCAGCTGCAGCTCCTGGGCTCTAGAGCGCAGGCTCAGTAGCTGTGGTGCACGGGTGTTGCTGCACCGCGGTATGTGGGATCTCTCCGGACCAGGGATGGAACCCTGTCTTCTGCTTTATCAGGTGGATTTTTTTTTTTTTTTTTGGCCACTGAGCTACCAGGGAAGCCCCTGCTTCACTCCTTTTCACTGATTCCAACACTGCCCTGTATGGACCCACCACGTGTTGTGTATCCATCTGGTGATGGATGTTGTTAAAAGTTTTCGGTGTCCTGTGGTGCCTCCCTCACTCCCCTGATGCCCTAGTCTGGTGCCTGTGCCGTTCCTGACACGGGAGGCCTCTCCCCTCTGTCCCAGGGCCTCTTGGACATTCTCTGGGCCCAGACCCCCTGGGGGGCAGCTCTTTCTAGGGAAGGTGCCCTTCCCCTACTATACCCGGCTTGTCCTTGACCCCATATTGTCTTCCCTGAGGCTCCTGCCCAAGGCCTCTGTCTCCACGGGCCCAGGTGCCCCAGGTCCATGAGAGAGAAGCAGCAGCCCCGCCAGCCTGGCCTTGAGGGTGGAGGTGCCTGAGGCAGTGGTCTCTTGGTGTGGGGTGCCCGGCCCCCACCACTGTCGGGCCTGGCCCCCGCTCAGGTGGCAGAGGGCTCCGGGGCTCCTCGCTTCCCTAGGCGGGCGACCACATCTTCAGGGACCTCTCTCAAGGGAATCCTGAGGCAGGCTGGCCACTGGGCACTCTGTGAGCCCTCACGCCTGTGCTCCCTGGCCCCAGCACTGGACAAGCCAGGCTCTCAGTGAGGGGGACTTTGCCCCTGGGGCTCGAGTTTCTACCCTCTCTGTCTTTTCTCAGAGACGTGTGTGTGTGCACGCATGCGCCTGTGCTGGGGACAGGCCCTCAGGTCCTGAGGCTGAGGAGAGAGCCCCATGCACTGAGCTGCTTACCTCTGCCCTGCCCAGGGCCCAGCACCCCATCCTGTCCATTAGACCTTGTCATGCCAGCGGAGGGTCAGGCTCATGGCTGGCCTGGAGGCCTTGGCCTCAGGGGACCCTGCAAGCACAGCAGTTCTGTCCCAACCCCGGGAAGAGCACAGATAAGCCCTCTCCACTAAGTTCCAGCCCCAGTCTTCCAGCACCCTCGCTGGTTGTCAGTGAGGGCTGGTGGCCAGCCACACACTGGAATCACTGGTCAGAGGACTGGACTAATGGTAGGGGGTTCAGGGCATCCCTGGTTCGATAGCCACCATGTCGTGGAAACAGCAGGGCTCCTGGTTCGGGCAGGGGAAGGTGTCCCTCGGGTCAAATGCAGTGACAGGGCTGGGCCTGCAGCCCTGGTGGCCTTGTCCTGCCCTACCTGGACCCCGGAGTACATCTGCAACCCTAATGCCCCTGGGGTCTGGCCTTCTGTGTGCCCGTGTGTGCACACACGTGTGTGTTCACACGTCAGCCTGTCACAGAGGTTTGCACAGAGGGTCTTCTGACCCTGGTCACTGAGGCTGGCTGTGAGAACATGAATAGGGTCAACTTAGGGCCACTGGATTTTTCCCCTGCTTGTCCCCAGAGAGTCCCCCGGCTGCATCGGGGTCCAGGTATCTGGGGCGCCTTCCTGGTGGGCAGAGACAAGGCCCGTGGTATGCGAGTGGGCAGTGTTGGGCTTTCCTCCTGGGTGGGGAGGGGAGACCTCCACCGGGGATCTAGCCCCCTCAACACTGCACACTCCTAGATCACAGCCCTCAGCCGTCCTTGCCCCCCAGCCCGCCTGGGTCCCTGCCTCTCCCACTGGCCACCTCGGAGAGGAGCTCCTTCCACCTCAATTGCGGCCTGTAGGGCAAAGCTGCTTAGAGTAGTGGCCACACCATCAGGGCCAGTAAGATGCCTCATGCTCCTCCACAGGCCTGAGGGGCCTGGGACCGCCCATGGCAGCGGACCCCGCAAGTCTGAGAGGAAAGAAGGTCCCATCCTTTGCCCAAGGGGGAACTGTCTACACAACAAGCCCCCTTAGGGTAAGAAGAATGTGTCCTGGCACCCTCTCCTGAGGGCTGACCCTCACCATCCTTTCTCTCCCTGCCCACCCCTGTGCCATTGATCCTTGCTCTCCCCAAAGCCTTCCGGGCCCCCACACCCAGTGTCCTCCAGCTGCGTGTCAACCAAGCGGCTTTGCTCATCTGGCCAGAGAATGAATGGATGGATGTAGACTGAGTGACCCAAGTTACATAAAACTCAAATCCCAGCTACACTGTAACTCTCTCCGCTCCCAGGGCGTGGGGAGGGGCCGGTCCCCAGCCCCCTGGGCTCTCAGCCCGCCGGCCTTCCCGCAGCCGCCGCAGCCGCGCAAGATGGCGCGGCAGGGCGCGCGGCCGGCGGGGAGGGGACTGTTCCTCGGTGCCCGGCGCCGCCGCGCCCGCCCGAAACGCCCGGCGCTGTTCCCTCCCGGGCGGGGGCGGCGGCTCCTTCTCCACGGTTGTCGCAGAGTGGCACAGGCGCGGGCGGTTTGTGCAAAAATAGCACCCCCACCCCCCACCCCGCCGGCGCGGGCGCCGCCCAGAGGGCGCGGAGCAGGACCGGAGCTGCCTCGGAAACCGGCGTGTGCAGGCCGCGTGCCAGCCCCCGACCCACGCGTGCCGGGGCCCGCACCTCCCGGCCACCCCGCGCGCGCTTTCGTATTGCTCCTGCGTGCACCGTGCCCCCGCCTTCCCGCTCCTCCTCCCCACGCCTCTTTGCCCACCCCCGTGCTTCCAGGTGGCCCCCTCCCGAGTCTCCATCCCGCCCCCACTCCCCAGCACCTTTGGCCTCCACGGACCCCTTCCCCATTATCCGTGCCCCCGAGCCTTTGGGTCTCCCATCCCGCGTCACTGAGCCCCCCTCAGGCTTCAGTATACCCCTCCCCGCGTTTCTGTGCACCTTCCGCCTCCCAGCGCCCCTCAGCCTCCGTGCCCCCCCATCCTCCGTGCCACCCCTGCGTCTCCGGATTTCCCATTCTGCATCTGTGTCCCCCCGTGCCTTTGTCCCCCCCGCATTTCCATGCCCCCTCAGCCTTCGGGTCCCCCCTGCGCGCGTCTCCGTGCCCCCCCCAGCTCGATAGGGAACCCCCCCCCGCCCCGACCCCGCGCGCGCGCTCCCGCCGGTGTTTTCGGACTGCACCGGCCGGGGGAGGCGCCTCGTCTGTCGCCGCCGCCCGCACCCGCACCCGCACCCCGCCGGCCCCGCGGCTGCGGCTGTGGGTGCTGAGCGGGCGCCGCGGCCAAGGCGCGCTCGCACCTGCGGCGGCCGCTCGGGTGATGGCGCGGTGCGGGCCTCGGGCGTCCTGAGCTGAACGCAGCGCCAGTCGGGGGATGCCAAGCCGCGCTGCTGGCTTTGGCCATGTCGTCGTCCTTCTTCAACCCCAGCTTCGCCTTCAGCTCGCACTTCGACCCTGGTGAGTCCCCTGGCCGCGCCCCTTGCCAGCCCTCTGCCCTCTGCGGCTGCCCCTAACCTGCCTAACTGCGGACATTGATGCTTCCTGAGCCGCTGGTTTTCTATTTTGCATGAAAATTAACCCCTTCCTCTCTCTGAGAGGAGCTGCAGACAGAACTACTTTCCCTCAGGAACCCCTGGAGGCCCGGAGGTGGGCAGGCCTAGGGGTTGGCACCTGCTTGTGGCCTCCAGCAGCCGGGGTGGGCAGTGGGGGCACTGCCTGTCCCCATGGAAGCTTCGATCTCGTGTATCTGGGGCAGGAGGGCCCGTGTTGGGCCAGGTGTCCAGGGGAGGAGGTAGCCAGGACTAAGGGCTCCAGGGAGGGGTGAGAGTGTTGCTGCCCCAGGCCCATGGACCCCCTTGCTGGGACTAGCATGGCAGGCTCCTCCCTAGGCTGGGAGTGCGTTCTGGAGAGCCCTGCCAGGCCACCCAGCCGCCTGCATGGGGAGCTGGGAGCCGTAGTCGACCCACGGAGCACAGTCTCAGAAGAGATGGGCCTCAGTGGATGCCCAGGCCCTCGGGACAGGGATGAGGCCGAGGTGGCGCTGTCAAAGCTGGCTGCAGGGGACATGGGGCCAGGGCTCTTCCCCCCCTTCCCCCAGGCTGGCGGCCCTGGCAGCCTGTTTACCCATGGCCGCCTGACATCCTGGCAGCAGTGGGCCACCATGGTGGGCAGTGGGGCCGGGGGCAGCTGAAGGCCTGCCTCTGTCGCCAGAAGGTGGTAGACTTTCTTCCCTCTGCCTTCATAGGCCCCACCACCCACCCCTCCTTGGCCCTAGTGGGAGATAAGCCCCTGCCCTGGAACTGTGGCCTAAGGGCCCAGAGTCCCACCCACTTGTCACTGGGGCTCTGGCACAGGCTAATCCAGCCAAAACAAAGCCGGATGAGCACATGATGGGCTCTCCTGGGTCTCCCTCCCTGGAGTAGGGCCCAGTTTGTGCAGTGATGCACAGGGTCCCCTGGGTCCGGCCCCATCTGAAGGCATTTGCTCTTGGGGGAGGGGAGCAGACGGCAGGTTTCTCTACTGGACTGAGGATGTGGGTGTCCCTGGCTCAGAAATAACTTCCCAAGGCGACTCCCAGAGCTTGAAGAACATGGAGTCCCAGTGGATGGCCCCGAACCTGGCAGTGGCAGCCCTGCTGGACTCTGAGGGCAGGGGTTGGAGGTGGGGGTGGAGGTGGCCCTCCTGAGCAGTCAGTCCCAGGCCCAGACAGCCTTTTGGGACAGGTATCCAGGTGGCTCCGGGCCAGTGTTCCAGGCAGCGTGGGTCCAGCCTTGGAACCATAGGCAGGGTGGGGGTGTGTGTGCCAGGACTGACCCAGGGATGGGGGACACCCTCCCCACGCCCTGCCTCTTGCACTCTTTGTAGGGCCCAGACCTGCCCTGCGTGGGTTCAGTACCCTCTCCCCCACCAAACACACACTCGGGTGTGTCCCAGCATGAGACCCTTCCCCCATCTTAGGGAAACAACTAGGCTTGTTCCTTTTGCAAATGTTTCTGTTAACAGCTGTGATCAGTGTAATTATAATGTGTCAGTTTAAGGACTTAGCAGGGGAAAAAGTTGTCAGGAGGAAAGGGGAGGTCTGCTCTTTTCAGGTGGAATGGAGGGGAGAGCCCTGCCCCACTGTGGGAGGGGCCCCCTGGATGGTAGAGGTGCATTACCTGCCAGGGTGCAGAACTCCAGGGCTCCATGCTGGCCCCCATGTGGGCATTGGGAAGGAGGAGAGGTGGGGTCCTCTGCCCTCCTGCTAAATGCCTAGCATTCAGAGCCCAGCTCCCACCCCTTGGAGTCCCCCTGCTTACCCTTGCCTTCTCGAGTCTCAGTTTTCTCATCTGTAAAAAGGGATAGCAGCGCCTACACCAGGCTCGGTTAGGGGTTAAGCACCCGATGAAAACCTGACCCTCCATGAACATTGGCTGCTCTTTTGGAGGGGGTGGTGTATGGAGACAAGGCCACAGTGGCATGTGGCTTTCCTCTGTCCCCAAAGTGGGGAGAGATGGTTTTTTTTGAGGTTGATTCCTGTCTAAATGGGGACCCTCCTTGGGATCCACCAAACTCAGAGGGCAGGGGACAGTCATGTTTGTGGCTATCTCAGAGTTTGTTTCTGTGGTCGATCTGGGGTGGACAGAGGGACCCGGCCTGGGCTGAGGGTCCTCAGAGTGTCTCCAGGCCAGGTCTGTTGCCTACTGACAGCTCTGTGTCCGTCATGGATGCTCTGGTAGTCTCCATGGAGGTGGTGACGACGGTGGCAGTTATGTAGAGAGTGACGGGGGCTGCGTTTGAGGCTCCGGCTCTCGGCACGTACTTGATTGCAGTATGGGTGCTGGGGGGCCTTATTTAAACTCAGCTCCTGCCTGGGCCACCATCACCTATCAGAGATGGTCAGGGCAGGCCACTGGAGGGGGCCAGGCCCGAGCATGTTCTTCTGGGACCACAGGCTGGCACAGGCCGGCATCTGGAAGGGCTTCCTCTTCTGGGGTTCAGCTCTTCCCACGATGTGGGTGACTTTGGGGGATTTCTGGGCAGTCACAGATCTCTGACCTCAGTGCTGTGTGGCCTTGGGCCAGTCACTCAACCTCTCTGAGACTCAGCTCCACATAGGTGAAACCTCACTCTGAGGAGACTGGGTGGGTGGGATATGGAAGCCAAGAACTGAGGGGTGAGGAGGGTGTCATGTGGGAGCCAGGAGCACCTGGGCGGAGCTGGTGGGGGAGGTGTGGCCTTGAGGGGGCGGGGCTTGCCTCTCACTGGCGCTCTCTGAGGCAAAGGGCCACCCTTTTTTCTCACCTTCTCAAGCCCTGGGGGGACTGGGTGCAGCCCAGGCCCTCAGCAGGTGCCTGGCAGGCTCAGGCCTCAGTCAGAGCTCTGCAGCCCAGGGCTGGAGCTGTCTGAAGACCCCCGGGGCAAGTAGTGGACCAACCCCTCCCTGATCCCATGGCCCTCTCTGTACCTCTGGTTCTTAATCTGGAACATTAATCTGGTTCATTAATCTGGAGGTGGGCATTACTGGGGTGCCTACCCCAGAGGGTGACTGGAGTGCTGGGTGCAGGCCAGTCCCCAGGCAGCACCCGTCAAGGCTGACCTTGGGCCAGGGGTCACGGTGGACCATTTGGGGGGACTTGGAGTTTGAGGAAACTCATGGAAGCCAGGGCATCCCCCAGCCTCTTGGTCGCGTCCTGCTGCCTGCCCACATTCTTGCCCTGATCTGGCTCTGCCGGGAGCACTCTCCACCGGCATTAATGCGTGTGCTGCCCTGGCTCGGGGCTGGGCAGGCTCGGGCTTTTGGGTGAAGGCATTGCTGGGGGACAGGGCACAGGGAGGGCGTTCTGGCCAGGCATGGTTTGACCTGCATGGGGACGGGTACACTCGGGGACTTGAGTGTTGAGAAGGACCCCAGGAATGAGTTCTTGCGGCCCTCGGGGTCCCATTCCATGGCTGATGGCCATGCACTCATGGTAATTCTCGAAATTGGTGGCCCATCGTTCACTGCCTGCTGCCAGTGGGGCTTGGCTGAAGGTAGATGCTCCCAGACGGGCTTGGCCCAGTGCGGGGAGGGCATCAAGAGCCAACACTTTGACGTGTGTCACGTCCCCTCCCCATGCCCGAGAAAGGCTGGCCCCAGGGTGGAAGCTGCAGCTATTGGGCTGAGTCTGGGGGCATAGGCCAGCTCAGGGCAGGAGGAAGGTTGCAGTATCCCCAGGGCAATTTCTTTGTATTCTGGAACATTCTCTAGGAAGCCAGACTATGCCTTTCTCTCAGAGGGGCTGTTTCTCCCCCACGCATTCCTGTGCAGCTTTATACACGCAGGTGCTCAGGCTCACACACGCGAACACACACGAATGCTCGCAGATGCCTTCATGTGTATGTATGATGCACAGAGCCTAGGCCGGGCTGCAGTCTCTTGGGGGCAGGCAGTCAAGGGCTTGGCTTGGCGGGGGAACCCGATCCACCCTCACCTTTGGCCCTCAGCCTCATCTCTGCTCTCACGTCAGTTGATGGACTGAGCCACCGGGTCCTGGTGGCCTGAGGCTTGGGTAGCCTGGAGCCATCCCTCCCAGTGGCTGGACCTAAAGGACTCCCTGCTGTCACCTGGCCACCTCTTTCCAGGGTGGGCTGAGCCTTGACCCCTCCACCTGCTGTCACTGTCCTTGAGCATATCTGCTGGTTCTCCATCCTCCTAATGCCCTACCTCCCCTAGGTGGGGGCGCCTGGGTGGAATGTGTGTCGCTTCAGTTGTGTTCAACTCTGCAACCCTATAGCCTGCCAGGCTCCTCTGTCCATGGGATTCTTTCTCCAGACAAGAATACTGGACTGCGTTGCCATGCCCTCTTCCAGGAGATCTTTGTGACCCAGGGATTGAACCCACGTCTCTTATGTCTCCTGCACTGGCAGGCAGGTTCTTTACTGCTAGTGGCCACCTGGGAAGTCCCTGGGTGGAATAGTGTTCCCTTAGATGCCCACCTGGAATCTCAGGATGGGACCTTGTTTGTAAATAGGGCATTTGGAGCTGTCGTAAGTTAAGATGAAGCCATCCTGGCTTCATCACTTAGTCGTGTCCAACTCTTTGCGACCATGGACTGTAGCCTACCAGGCTCCTCTGTCCATGGGATTCTCCAGGCAAGAATACTCGAGGGGGTTGCCATGCCCTCCTCCAGGGGATCTTGCCAACCCAGGTCTCCTGCATTGCAGGCGGATTCTTTACCATCTAAGCCACCAGGGAAGCCCCTCATCCCAGGTCTCCAGCACTGCAGGCAGACGCTTTACCATCTGAGCCACCAGGGAAGCCTGTCATCCTGGCTTAGGGAAGCCTAAATCTATGGCTGGGGTCCTTCCAAAAGAGCTGGGGGAGACTCGGAAGAGACGAGGATGTCCTGTGCCCTGTGATGATGGAGGCAAAGTGGGCTGATGCATCCACGAGTCAAGGAAGGCCTGAAGCTGGGAGAGGCGGGAAGGGTCGTGCCCTGGAGCCTCTGGAGGGAGCGTGGCCCTCACGTGGGATGTCCGGCCTCCAAGCATCAGACGGTCCTGTGCGCTGAGGCCCCAGTCTATGGCACATTTTGACAGCAGCCCCAGGGCACTCCTTCAGGGCGGCTCTGAGCCCCACGGGGCCTGGGCTGGGGCTGAGCCTGCCTCTGCCTTCATGCCAGCCTCTGTCTCCTCTGTGTAAACTGGGCCAGCCCTGCCCACCTGGAGGCGTCTTTGGAGGCAAGCGAGGGAACACGTGTGTAAGCGCCTCTGAACACGCGCGTTCACTGGACCACGGTGATGGGAAGCAGCCTCGGCCTGGACCAGCGCGCCCTCCTCTGGGCACCTTGGGCCTCACTCTCCAGCCTCTGGTTGCCTCTCGCAGAGGAACCAGCACCAGCAGGACAGGCGGCCGTGGCCTCCCCGCCCCCGGCAGAGGAAGCCGGCAGAGGAAATGAGGGCAGCGGACGCCGGGCCGGAGCCAGCTCCCAGGCGGCCTGTCTGGCATGTCGTGGTAGGCAGTGTCCACGCCGGGTCCCTGCCTTCCTCCACCAGGGTCAAGCTGGGGGGCCGGGGCCAGGTGCCCCGGGCTCAGGGAAGGTCTACGAAGGGTGACTCTGGGGTTAGACCAGCAGTCGGAGCCACGCGGGAGCAGCCACCCAGAGCTGGGTATGTGGGGGTTTCTGAAGGCCTGTGGGCTCCCCCACAGCCAGCCCGGGGGTTGGGGGGCAGTGAGCAGATGGGGGCTTGTACTCGAGAGGCCCCCTAGTCCCTGCTCCGGCTCTGCCAGAGGAAGCGGTGGGACAGGAATGAACGTGGCCAGGGCAGGGGGTGGTGCTGGGCGGCCCGGGGGGCACTTGTTGTGGGGTGTTTAAGGAGAGGTGGCAGGGTGCTGGCCAGCATCTGAAGGCTGGGGCAGAGTCGCCTCTCATGGTGGGATGTGGCCGGGCCTGGCCTTGCTCACTCCTGGTGAAGTGCACTGGTGCCTTCTCGTCCTGCTGGGAGGGGGAGTGGGCACATGGGCCAGCTGGCCATGGGTGGCCAGGGATACAGCTTGCCTGTTCTGGGAGCCAGGGCAGGGGTAGGGAACCTGAGCCCCAGACCCGGGCTCTGCGGAGGTCACCGCGTGCTGAGGCTGGCGTGGGAGATGGGCAGCAGTATGATGTTTCAGATGCCGTCAGGCACCATGGAGGGTCTTTGTATGGATGGGGTCATTGTGGAGAGGGTCCCGCAGGGCTCATGTTCTGCTCCTGCTGTTGTAAAATTCTGAATGATTTCACAGTGGGCCTTCAGATGCTGATGGGTTTGGTTTCCCAGGTGGCGGTGCTAGTGGTAAAGAACTCACCTGCCAATGCAGCAGACATAAAGATATGGGTTCAATCCCTGGGTCGGGAAGATCCCCTGGAGGAGGGCATGGGAACCCGTTCCAGTATTCTTACCTGGGGAATCCATGGACAGAGGAGCCTGGCGGACTACAGTCCATGGGGTCAAGAGAGTCGGACAAAACTGATGGACTTAGCATGCATGCATGCTGCAGATTGTGCAGCTGGTCCTCTTACCTGGGGACACCTGTCCAGTCTTAGGGTTCAGTTGGGAGGGCCCCGGGCAGGTGATCACTAGTAGGGGGCCGTGGTGCCTGTGTCATAGCTGGTTCCCGTCGGTGGGAAGCTGCTGTGATCCCAGGCCGTTGGTTTGGCTCCGCTAGCTGTGAGGCCCACCCAGATGTCCCGGGACCACCCTGGGAAGAAGGAATCCCACTGTGAGGGGATGCCACACACACAGGACCTACATACGAATGCGTTTCACTGGTCCTGCTGCTCCTCACCCCCGAGGTTGCTCCCTGCTGACGGTGAAACGCCGGGCTCTCGGCCCAGCCATCGACGGACACAGCCTTCCAGGATGCCCAGCTCTGGGCATCCTAGCACCGTCTCTTCCTGTCTGTCCAGGCTTTATTGAGATATGATTTCCTGTACCGTATGATTCACCCACTTCCAGTGTGCTTTTCACTGCACACACAGACACGTGCGGCCATGACCACGGTTCAGAACACTTCTGACCCCTTTGTGAAAGCCCCACACCCACCAGCTGCCCCTTGTCTGCTCCCCATCTCTGGAGGTCACCCATCTGGACATTTCCTACCTGCGGGCATGCAGCTCAGGGTCGTCTGTGTCTCTCTCCACGTGCTGTCTGGTTCTATGGTGGAAATGAGGGGAGTGGGCCTGGATCTGGGGGTGGCTTTCATGGAAGCTGAAGGTGGGGCCACCCCACGCAGACCCCTGCCCAGCACTCAGCCTCTCGGCCCTGTCCCCTGAGCCTTCTAGGAGCGCCACTGGGCAGCCTGACTCACCTTTTCCCCCAGCCTGACACACTCAAGGAGACGCCTCGAGTGCCCTTCTGGGGGCTTGTTGGCTGTTTGGAGTCATCGTCTGGGATTGCCCGTGGGAGCCAGGCCTGCCTGGCTGTGGGTGGCGTTTATATGCTCTGGAGCCAAGCCCTTGGTCAGAGATGGGCGTTGGGATGGCATCTCCATGTCTTCACCATCTCGCTGGTCTGGGGCCCTAGTAGCTGCAGGGCGTGTAGGCGCCGCTGGCATGAGTCTTTCCCGACCCCATGCTCAGTGGCATCAGATTGGTGGCTTGAGAGGGGCTGTGGTGGGAGAATTTGCACCCCAGGAGCCTGCAAAGGCTCCATGTTGGAAATCCCCTTCTGTTTCTTTTTTCCAGAAAGCTGGTTGTTAAGCATTACGAGAAAATCAGGGGTGTAGGCCAGTTTTTTTTTTTTTTTTTAATATTTATTTATTTGGCCGGGTCTTAGTTGCAGCGTGTGGAATCTTTCATTGTGGCAATGCTAACTCTGAGTTGTGGCATGCGGGATCTGACGGGAGATCGAACCTGGGAGCCCTGCATTGGGAGCACAGAGTCTTAGCCACTGGACCACCAGGGAAGTCCCTAGGCTAGCTTGTTAACCCCAGGAAGCCACCTGGAATCGTTTTGACAGGAGGCAGGCATCCCCAAGAGGCAGTTTCTGGCCCCTGGGGATGAATGACTTAGAGGGATGGCCCTGCTTCCTCTTGGGGCCACTCAGCCTGGAGGGAGCCCCTGGGTGGGGCCTGCTTGGGCGCGCAGGGCCAGGGCCTGAATAGTCCTGCTCATGGCTGAGGCCACACCTAGCCTGGGTCCTGCCCTGCCGTCCTGCTTCCCCAGCTCACCTCACACTACTTTCTGCCCCGCAGTGGGGTCCAGGCAGAAACTTGGAAGCCAGGATGGCAGGAAGTTCTGGGCTTGGGCTGCCCACCCCTCCCTGAGCAGCTGGTGGTGGAGTGGGAGCCAGCACATCAGATTCTGTTTTATTTTTCCTTCTCATGACGGGTGGTCCTGCAAGTCCTTTCTGAGACTCACTGTGGCTTCAGTGTGTTGCTGTGATGTCTCCTGGGTCTGGGGATGTGCCAGATCTGAGCCTCGCCGCCTCCAGCTTCTGCCCAGCTGCTCCCTGGACGCTCCCCTGCCCAGGCTTGTGAGAGGGACTCCTTTGTCTGACTCTGGACCCTCAGGGTGACCCCATGCCCCGCAGGTGTCAGGGTAGGGTCCCCAAGTGAGCAGGATGGGCCGGTCTCACCCTCCCAGGGGGTTGTCCTCAGGCCCCTGTAGGGTTGTGGAGGGACCAGTGGGGAAGCAGTTTGGTGGCAGTGGCCCTGGGAACAGAGAGACAGGGACATAGGGGGAAGTATGTAGGTGGGAGTGGGTGAGCACCTGTGTAAACGTGTGAGTGTATGTGCACATACGTGTGCGTGAGTGTGAGGACGTGGGGGCGTGTGTGTGTGTGTGTGTCCTCTCTCTAGGGGGAGGCCCAGGCCCCTGGCTCTCCTCTGCCCCTGGGGGTGAGACCCCTTGGGCTCCCTCTTAGGCTCTGGGTGATGCTGTAGCTTCTGACCCCGCTGGATGGCAGGAGCAGGGCTGACACCTGCCATGCCGACCATCCAGCCACCTAAGCTAAGGGTCTGAGGTTCAGGGCTGAGGAAGGAGCCCTCCTGTGTGGGCAGCTGCCGTGACACGTGACCCGTGGCTGCCGCGGGGTGGTGCCTCCCAGCTGCTTTTTCTCGTGTCCGTGGACTTTGCTGGGTCTGGATCCCTCAGTTCAGGTTGATTCTTAAGCCGGCAGAGCAGCTGCGTCCACTTAGCCGCCGGACACCTGAGTTCCCTTCCCTGGAGGAAGCAGTGCCCCCTGCCTTCCAGCCCTCCTCTCAGTCCTTGGGGTGTGAGACCATCCGGGTTACCTGCCCCTCCCCTCTGTCCTTGCAGCAGTGGCGTCCACACCTGTCTCTGTACATTAGGCCATCCAGACTGGGTGGTGAGGGGGTCTGGAAGGTTCTGGGGTGGGGGCAGGGGGGCACAGCTTCCCCACCATGGTGCCCCTTGGGCCCCGCTCACCTGCTGGGGATGGAGTTGGGGCAGCTGTGGAGGTGGGGGAGCTGCACCCCTGCTCAGAGCCGTATCCTGAGATGGGGTGGGTGAGCCTGGGTGGGTGTCTATCAGCTGGGACTGGGGGCTGTCCATGACTGCCCCCAACGCAATGCCAGCTCTTGGGGCATGGGCCTCCTGCAGATGCACCTTCATCCAGGGAGGCCCCCAAGGAGGCGGGGATGCTGGGGCCCAGTGACCAGTACGTCTGAGCTGTCAGGGCTCTGAGTTCAGTCGCCAGCGTCCTTTCGTTTCTTCACCTGCCCCCAGACATCTGGGCGAGGGAGGAGCAAGGACACAGATGGGTTGGGCCTGGGAGCTGCCTCGGAGGCTCCACACAAGCGCAGTGACCTGCTTCCCTTCCTCTTCTGGGCAGAGGGCCGCCGTGTCCCCATCTGAGGATTCTGTTCCTCTTGGGAGGAACTTCCATGTCTGGGCCCTTGGCCAAACCTTTGCCAAGAAACTGCCCCATGGGGCCGCTGGTGCTGGATCTGCCTTCCAGATGGCTTGTAGGGTACGGACACCCCTCCTGCTGGCCCCTGTCCTGGAAGCCCTCGACTCTTGCTACTTGCCTCAGCTGGGGTCGGGAGGTGGGGGTACCAGGGACAGTTGATGGGCTCCTGGTGGTCTGGGCAGGCCGAGCTCCTCCCCTCCCGCTGTCTGCTTGCCGCAGCCTTGTAACTCAGAGACGCCTGCCTGGTTGCACAGCTCCTTCCTGTACAAGATCCTGTTTGCATCACCGGGCTTGGGGGCAGGGGCACTGGGTCAGCATGTCACCCAGGTTACGCTGGTGACGCCTGCTGGTGACGCTGAGGTGAGCCCCCATCGGCTGCACCTGCACCAGGCAGGGAGGCTGGGGCACTGGAAATAGTGGGATGCGTGGATGTCTTGCTGAAGCCAGGCTTACTGTCTGGGCTTGGTGGAAAGGAGCTCTGGGGGGAGCAGTGACTCATCTAGGGGCACGTTGGGGGTACCCACCCTTGGGGGCCATCAGGGTTGGCACACCCCTGACTTGGTCTCTACAGGTGTCAGACTAATTAACTTTTTAAATTGAGGTGAAATTCATGTGCCATTCATATGCACACGTGCTAAGTCGCTTTGTTCATGTCCGACTCTTTGTGATCCTACGGACTGTAACCCACCAGGCTCCCCTTTCCATGGGATGCTCCAGGCAAAAATACTGGAGTGGGTTGCCATTTCCTTCTCCAGGGAGTCTTCCTGACCCAAGGATCGAACCCGTGTCTCTTAAGTCTCCTACGTTGGCAGGTGGGTTTGTAACTAGCGCCACCTGGGAAGCCCTAAATTCATATGACATGAAATGAACCACTTTGTAGGGTATGGTTCAGTGTTAGTACATTCACGGGGCTGTGCAGCTTCCATCTCTATTTCCAGAGCCTTCCACCACCCCAAAAAGAAGCCCTGTGCCACTCCAGTGCCCTCAGCCCCTGCCCACTGGACTTGCTTGTTCTGAACACAGGGTGCCATGGAGGAGCTGTAGAAATCACCCACGGCTCCTGCATCAGCTGTGCCGGGGCCGCTCTTTTCTCACATCCTCACCAACACTGGTTATTTTCTGCTTTAAATATCATGGCCGTCCTAGTGGCTCAGATGGCTCGCTTATTTTTCAGAGTGGAGGCCTGGCCCCTCCCAGCAGACTGGAAGACCGAGGCACTGGGCTAACTGGAAATGCTTCCTGAGTGCGTGTGTCTTAGGCTCCCAGGGATGTTGAGATCGAGCCAGGCCAAGGTACAGCGAGGGTGAAGGAGCAGTGGGGGGATGGCCACCAAAGGGCAGGTGGGCAGGTAGAGGGCTCGGTGAGGACTTGGGTGGTGCTTTTGGAAGATGGCTTCAGTCCTGGATGAAGAATAGCCTGGAAGCCACAGAGCCCCAAGGAGTTTGGGCAGGGTCGGGCTGTGGGTTGGAACTCAGTGGCCTTAGCGGGGCTGGACTTGGGCAGTGGACAAGAGGGATCCAGAGGCAGCTGGGGTATCCCACTTGGGGAAGGGATGGGAGGGACCCAGGGAGTGGGTTTGCCTTGAGGTGGATGTGGATTCTATGCCGTGTTTGGTTTGAGATGCTCCAGGACACCCAAGGGAAGGGCCAGGGCCAGGTGGTCACTGGGGTCTGGGACCCCAGAGGAAACCAGGGACCAGGGTAGGAGGTGGGGGAGTTGGGGAGTTGGCCCTGATGGGGTCAGGGAAGGGGTATAGGCCCAGCCTGGGCCTACTTGGGGAGGAGGAGGAGCGGGTCCAGCCAAAAACAGTGAAGGGAGTGGCTGAGAAGGTAGAGGGTGTGGGGGCCATCCCAGGACCCAGAACACAGCCCAACCTGCTGTCCTTCCTGTACTCTGGCCTCGAGATGCAGCCACAAACAGAGACCCTTCGAGTGGGTCCACTGACCTCAGGATGGCTGGAATCTCTGATCCTTCTCTTGGCTGATCAAGGCCACCTCCACCTTCCACGTCTGTGTCCCTGGGGAAACCTTGCTTACCTCCAGCCAGGGAGGCTCTTCTGGGTGGAGGTTGAGTGTGGGAGTCGGGGGCAGAAAGGGACCTATGGAGACCCAGGACCCTGGGACATCAGAACAAGGTCTAGGCTCTAGTCTGTGTATGCTGAGGCCGTAGGGGTCTTTAAAGATGGAAGTGATGGGGATAGGCGTGGGTGATAATTAAATAAAATTATACACATCTGATTCTAGACGTAGTACATGCTTATTGTAGAAAATCTGAAAACTGCAGACGAGAAGGTATTAACCACCCAGAATTCTACCACCCAAGACAACAGCCGCTGTTCACATTTTGAATTATTTTCTTCCAGTTTTTTTTTTTTAACATGGTTGTGATCAGGATTTATAAACAATTCTATGTCCTGCCTCTTGTTTTCAGCTTTACTGAGGTATAATAGAAACAGACTAAACAGCACATGTTTAAAGTATGGGATTTGATGGATTTTGGTGTACAGATATGTCAAAACTCATGAAATATATTTATTTGGGAGACCCCATGAACCCTTGCTGCTGCTACTGCTGCTAAGTCGCTTCAGTCGTGTCCGACTCTGTGCGACCCCATAGACGGCAGCCCACCAGGCTCCCCCGTCCCTGGGATTCTCCAGGCAAGAACACTGGAGTGGGTCATGAACCCTTGACCCTATAGTCAAATAACAAGCATTTGCTTTGAGGCCAACTGTTTCCTTGTGTATCCTCCCCTTTAAAAAAAAAAAAATTATTTACTTATTTAGGCTGCGTTGGGTCTTAGTTATGTCATGTGAGATCTTCTATTGCAGCTCCCTGGGCATGTGGGATCTTTCTTCCCTGATGAGGGATCAAACCCACCTCCCCTGCATTGCAAGGCAGATTCTTAACCCTGGATCACCAGGGAAATTCCCTTCCTTTTTAAAAATTAGCACGAAGTTGTTATTTCCTTGTTTATTTAAAACATTTCCTGAAATTTACTCTCTATGGCTTCTTTTGCAGATGTACCATTGTTTTTATTGAATCCTTCTTTTATTGTGACTATTTAGGCTGTCTTTTACTCTTATAAACACCACTGCAAGGAACATCTCTGTGAGATGTGATTCCTGCCTGCGTCATTAACATGCTCCTTCCTTTGTTTTTATTCTGGATTTGTGTGCCATCCGGGCTGCTCTCTCATTTGAATTCCCAGCCTGGGAATTACTTGGCCTGGGAGTTGGCAGGTCTCCCAAGGCCTTCTCGCACGTCTCCAAGTTGCTTTCTAAAGGCTACTCTGACTTACATCCACCAGGGTGTCTGGGTAGCTAGCTGGTCCTGGTGTGCGGGCTTTGGCCAGACACCAACTTCTAAGAACTCCTGTGGTCGGGAAGCCGATATCCGGTGTGACTTCATTTCTTTGATTGTGGATGAGGCTGCACGTTTCCTTTGGACTAGAGAAACTGTATTTCCTTGTTTGTGGCCGGCTGTGTAGAGTTTGCCTGTGTATGTTTTGAGATCTTAAAGTATTTTTATATTTTGTTGATTGTGTTCCCCCCAAAAGTAGTAACATCAGTCTTTGACAAATTTTCCGTCAATCATTCTTCCTGGTTTGTTGTTTGCCTTTAATTTGGAGCTCTATGGGGCTGCCCTGATAGGAAAGAATCCGCCTGCAATTCGGGAGACCCTGGTTCGATTCCTGGGTCTGGAAGATCTGCTAAAGAAGGGATAGGCTACCCACCTCAGTATTCTTGGGCTTCCCTTGCGGTTCAGCTGATAAAGAATCCGCCCGCAATGCGGGAGACATGCGTTCAATCCCTGGGTTGGGGAAGATCCCCTGCAGAAGGGAAAGGCTACCCATTCCAGTATTCTGGCCTGGAGAATTCCATGGGCTGTATAGTCCATGGGGTTGCAAGGAGTCAGACACGACTGAGCCACTTTTGCTTACGGAACATACATTTTTATGTGGCCAAACCCGTTGATCTTTCATGATGCCTTCTATTGCTTTCAGCTTAAAAATCCCTCTCCATGAAGAAGGCTGATATTTACCTACTTTTTCTCAGATGCTATAATTTGACTCACTGATGTCGTATCTGAAGTTATTCTGGAGTGTGGTCTGAGATGAGACAGCTGATTTCCCTGGCCCGCTCCTCAAGTCACGGGGCCAGGTGTTCTGTGCAGGTGGGGCTGGGCCTGGCTCTGGGCTGTGATTCTGTTCCTCACCTGTTGGCCCATCTCCGCCGCAGAACCATGTGGTTTCAATGATTGTAGCTTTTAGGCATGTTAAGACCTAGAAAGGCAAGATGCCTCTCTCTGCACATTTTCTAGTTTCTCTCTCCTGTTCAGAGCTTCATCTGTTACAAGGCTGTGGATCTCGTTGACGGGCGCCTGGGAGGGGATGAGGGAAGTGGGGTGACCCAGGTCATGTGGCAGAGTCCTCTCATGGACTCCGCTCATCTGACTTTACCCCTACTCATGGGCAGTGCAAGTCACTTTTTTTTTTTTTAAACTATTTTTTTTTTAATTTATTTTTTAAAATTTTGACCGTGCCTGCAGCTTTGGGATCTTTGTTCCCTGGCCAAGGATTGGAACCCGGGTCCCCCCCAGCAACAAAGTGCCAAGTCCCCACCCCTGGACTGCCAGGGAATTCCCACAAGTTACTCCTTTTACCAGAAGCCTGGCCTGGCCCCTGGTTCTGGAGCGGCACCATACCCGACAAATGCTCTTTTCCCATCTTCCTGCCAGCCCCCCAGAGCCCTCCCTGGAGACAGCCTAAGGCCAGGACCAGAGAACGCCTGCACTGAGGGCTGTTCACCAAAGGGGTACTGACGGCCATCTGCTCAGGGGAGCACCCCTTCTGTACCACTTGCAGGGCCAGGTCCCCCAAAACAGAAGCCCCTTGATGAAGGGCCCTGAGACCTCCAGTGTGGGCCCTGGGAGGATCTTCTTTCTGCTAGGTGTCCTCCCAAGGGACTCCCAGGTCCTGGCCCTGCAGCCCCACCCCAGATTAAACCAGGCTCCCTCCTTCCTCCCCTTCCACGTGCATCCACTGAGGGCTAAGGGTGGGTGTGACTCGCACCCAGTCCTGGACCCCAGACCCCACTCCTGCCCCTTACTTACCTGCCCTCCCAGCAGGATTGGACTGGTCCTGGAGAGGGCCTGTCACATGGCAGGTGTTACTGTCATGTACCTGGGGGACAGGGCAGGGGCAGTGTCCCAGAGGCAACACCAGGCAGGTTTTATGGGGGGCTGTGGGATGTCCAGGAGGCAAAGAGGGCCTGGGGACACAGGACCCTATTCCTGGGGGGTCTCCAGGCCCACCTGTCTCCCCTGGGTTCCCTACCCCAGTTTCAGGCCCTTGAGCTGATCTGGGGGGCAGCAGAGAAAATGCAGGAGCGGGGAATCCTCAAAGGAATGTGTTGAACTTAAAAACAGCAGGAACAGCAGAAAGGGGGACTGGGGAGGGAAAGGGGTGGAGGCCCATTGGTGGACCCAGGGTCCCTGCTCTGGGAGATGTGCCTGGCTGCAGCTGCATGGGGGGCTGTCACCCTGAAACAGGCTGTAGTCAGACTCCTACGTGTGCCTGGCTGAGTGGTGGTGGGGCGGAGCCAGAGAAGGGTAGTTCTGGGGGGAAGCTGGGTGGTGGGAGTGAGATCGGACCCAGGAGGCCTTGGGGGGGTCCTCTCTGAGACCCCGTTTGCTCATCATAAACTGGAAAGTGGCCCTTCCTAGCAGGGAAGGCATCCCTGGGAGACTGTCGGGACACCCCGTAAGCGTGAGTCACTATTCCTAAACGTGGCCGTGCAGTTTTACAGAATATGGTGCTTCCTTGGAAATGGCTGGGCGGTGTCTGGCAGTGCTCAGGCCTCCAGCTGGCGACGAGGGCAGGGTCCCGTCCGAGTCGCAGAGGCTGATGGAAGCCATGGGCCTGCTGGGTCTACAGGGAGTTTGCTGTCTGTGGTGCTTCTGCAGTGGATGGAATTATTATTTTTAAAAAGGATAATGAAACAGGGTTCACGGCTATCAGTCATCTACCCCGGAGGGCAAGGCTGAGGCAGGATCTCAGCCCAAGGGGTGGCCAGGGACATGGGGCAGCTCAGGTCCGCTTGCTGCTCTGGCTCGGACACTGGGTGTGTTTGTGGGTGTTGTGGGGGGCTGGTGGCTGTCAAGGTGAGCTGGTGAGCATTTGCCAACCCCCCAGGGTGTGAATGCTCCCTCCCTACTACCCTAGGCAGGAAGATGGGATAGCGCCTCGTGGCTCCACGTGCACCAGCTTTGTTGTGATTGTTAACGGGTGTTTGTATTTTGCAGGATGGTGGCTTTCACAGCCTGTGTTTCACATGAGGGAGCTGGACTCTCACTCCCTTCCCACATGAATTTATCTGATTAAGTAGAGCCTTAATCACAACAGAAAGGAGCTGCTCTTACTCCCAGAAACATGGTGGGGAGGTGGACTGGCAGCTGCGCTCAGGGAGCCCTTGCCCCAGAGACCCCCGGCCCCTGTGAGGTTTCCTTCCAGAATCCCCGCCCAGCACCTGCCTCTTCCAGCCCTACAGGCTGCCGTGGCCCCTCCAGGGGTTTGGGCCCAGGGTTTGCCCTGTGCTCTCAGCCACCCACAAGCGCTGCTTCTCCCTGTGATGTCACCACCCTGTTCCCAGTGCCCTGGCTCCTGCTCCAAGTTCCGCCCGCAGAGCGGGCAGGGGTCCCGGCTGGCGGCCCCAGGCTCCTGTCTGTAGCTTCCTTGTTTGGGTGAAGGCAGGCAGGCTGTGTGTCTGTCTGGTGACCTTAGATGCAAGTGCCCCAGAGGGGAAAGGGACTGCTTCATGCAAGTGAGCCCTACAATGGTGGAGGGGTGTGTGCAGACACCCACGGCCGCTTGGCAGGAACCTAGCCCATGGGGTTGACTCGCCACCCAGCCTCCTCCTGGTGAAGGGCTTCTCTGGCCACCTGTCCCTGCTTAAAGCAGCTCAGATTGAGGCCTCCTGCCCTGCCCAGAGTGGCTCTGATGGGGACCACCTGCCCCTACTTAAAGCGGCTCAGATTGAGGCCACCTGCCCCTGCCCAGGGTGGCTCAGATGAAGGAAGCTTGCAGAGCAGCTCCGGTGTCTGCGGGCTGCTGAGGATTGGGGAGGAGGCTCCAGGGACTGAGTGGGGCACATGGCAAGTGAGCGGACCCGGGAGACCCTGGAAGGCAGGGTCCAGGGTTCAGGAGGCAGGCGTGAGCCGAAGCAGTGAGAGCCTCACCCCACTCCATGGGGGCCACACCCCGTGAGTGTCCTGGCCCTGCCTTGGTGGCGCTGAGGCTTGGACACAGCCAGGAGGAGGTCTGCATAGCCCCAGGGTAGACCTGGACAGTGAAATGGACCCTAAGACAGAACTTTCCAGCACTCAGCCATCCTGCTGTCCTGCCAGGCTTGCCCTGTGTGTGCTGAGCGAGCCCTCCCCCATCCCAGCTGGACGGAGATTGGGGAAGTGGGGCCTGAACGGGCTCTGGGATCTGGGTGCCCGTGGGGGCTACATTTCCTGCCTGGAGGTGGGCAGGTGCAGGGGTGGGGGGCTTACTGAATGGGGTACAACCAAGGTCTCAGGCTGCAGGGCCACCCCTGACCACTCCCAGCTGATCTCGGTGGTCTGAACTTCACCTGGGTCTGCAGGTTTTTTTTTTTTTAATTTAATTTAAAAAATTTTTGGCCATGCCGGGTTTTCGTTGCTGTTTGTGGGGTTTCTCTAGTTGCGGTGAGTGGAGGCTACGCTTCGTTGCGGTGCCTGGGCTTCTCTTGCTTCAGAGAGCGGGCTCTAGACACGCGGGCTTCAGTAGCTGCGACACGTGGACTCGAGTGTGGGCTCAGTAGTGCTGGGGCAGGGGCTCGGCTGCCCTGTGGCTGAGGGATCGAATCCGTGTCCCTGGCACTGGCAGGCCGATTCTCAACCACTGGGCTCCCAGGAAGGTCCTGTCTGCAGGTTATTTTTATGATCTTGGCAGGCCCTCTGGGCAGGAGTGTGCCCTCTGCTCAGCCAGCATTATGCTTTTCAGCCTACACTTCAACCCCTTGCCTGGGGCTGGACTGATGTGGCGGAGGGCAGGGGGCATTCTACTGCACGCTCGGGGTCGGGTGGCTCCATTTCCAGACGAGGAAGCTAAGGCTCCCGGCCCCACAGCTGGTGAGGGGCAGGGCTTCCAGCCCAGGGAAGCCCTGCTGCGCCAACCGCTGTCCTGCCTGTCCCTCCCAGCCTAGTTCAGAGCTGTCCCAGCCCAGCCTGGGGAGAGTGAGCAAGTGGCCTCTTCCCACCACAGCCCGGAGCCCCCTCATACTGGTACAAGGTCATGAGGGTATACAGGCACGCCAGGTGCCCATCTCTGGTGGGGAGGACCACAGCGCTGGGCCCCACAGAGCTGAGTGCCCCAGAAGACAGGGGAGGCTTCTCAGGGAGCTGGTCTTCCTCTGCCTAGCAGGTCCCCTGTCACCCCTGGCCCTGACTGCCCGCTTCCTGGAGCTGCACTGGGTACCCCAGCCTGCAGGCCCTGACCATGAGCTGCCCTGGGAGCCACTGCCCCCACCAGCGCCCTCTGAGGCGGCGCCTGTCCACGCATGGCCACTGTGTCTGTGGGGCTGGGCTGCAGCTGTGGGCGCCAGGAGGGTCTGGCCTTGACTTCTGCTTTGGGGGTAGGGTCTTGGGTCAGGGATGGGACCGCTGGTGACGGTGCTGCAGAGCTGGGTCCTGTGATGGTGAACAGGACCCATGGAGGCCCGGGGAAGCCCCGAGTGGGGCCCAGGCACAGCCAGCCAGCGGGGCAGCACCTTAGGGAACGCCTGTAACACAGGATGTTAGCTGCGGCCGTGTGCCAGGACGCTGGTGGGTCCCAGATACAGCAGCCCCAAGCTTGGACCCCTGAGCGGCATGCATCCCGCTATGTCAGTACCCCCCCAACCAAGCAGGGTATTTGTTTCCCACATCCAGGGGCCTACCCTGGCCACCCGGAGGGAGCCTGGCACCTGACACCCAGCCTTGCAGCCCCCAGCCCCACTCCTGGAGCCCCTCATGGTCACAGAAGGGGGTGGGCGTGGTGAGGTGTGTGCTGGGCTTCGCACCCACATCCAGGGCCTGGAGTTCCAATCCTTGCTCACCTGCCCAGTGTCTTCAGGAAGGCTCTCCCTGCTGAACCCTTGGACATAAAACAGCCAGAGAGTGCCACCTGGTGGGCAGCAAGGACCCCACCAGCTGATGCCTCACTGCCGAGGGTCCCCTGTGCCACCATGGTCAAAGCTCAGGTGAGGGAACCGGGACCCAGCTGGCCTGCCCTCCCGCTGGCTGTGTAGTCGTCCCCCAGGCCAAGGTAGGGCGGCAGGCGTCTGGGCTTGGGGTCTGGTTGGAAGTGGGCCTTCAGTGCTGGGCTCGAGTGGGGTTAATAGTCACACTAGGGTGAGTGGCCACAGTAGGGCAAAGGGCTCAGAGTCTGGGAGCAAAGCTGTGGCTGGACACTCGCTGCTGCAGAGCTGGATGACTTGAGGTTTGTTCAAATGGGTTTTTCCTCCTTGAAACAAACAACAAAGCCGTTTGCTGCTGCCTTTGTCTTCCTGGGTCCCCGCGGTGTCGTGCTGGTGATGACATGATCTTTCTGCTGTGTGAGTGGCCTGGCACTGGGGGGATGGATGCGGGGTCATGCTGGAAGTCTCCCTCAGTGGATGGAGCAAGGAAGGACATGTGTGCAGGTGCACAAGCACAGACACACGTCCGTACCCACCCGTGCACCGTAGGTGTGCCGGGTGTTTGTGACCCCGGACTCCACCATCCGAGGCGGGCACCTCGGGCTCTTCCTGCTCCCTGTCCTGTACTGGCTGCAGGGTGTTGCTTATCTGCTCCGTGGAACGAGTCCCCGCCTGCAGCTGCTTTGCCCCCTCCTCGTCCCCTACTGCCCCAGCATCAGCCTGACGGGCCGCGGTGCCCTTTGTGGCCCTGGCCCCCTTCCCTTCCCATTGTCCGTCAGCACAGGCTTTTGGTATTTCCAGTCCTGGGTGTCTGCCTGGCCCTTGACACAGAGAGCGTTCCTGGCAGTCACCCCTCTCGCTGAGGTTGTCACAAGAATGAAATGAGGTGCTGACCCCTCTTGCCCTCTGGGAAGAGGTGGGTCATGAACAAGACCCCACACGGGTCTCGCTGGCTGTTAGTGGATGTCCATCCTGAGGGTACATGTGAGGCCTTCCCTATAGGCGTCTTTAGTGGGTGGTGGAGGGACAGTGAGCTGGAGTCAGGACTGGGCCCACTCAGGCCCTCAAGGACCATTCCTATCAGCATTTGGATGTGTCCACAGTTCTCCAAGTCTCAGTTTTCTTACCTCTAAAGTGGCATGATGATATCTCCTGAGAAGACTTACTGAGGGCACTGGAAGAAAGGGTATGTGTGTGTGTGTGCCTGTGTGTGCACACGTAGTACCTGTAGTGTGTTCATGCTGTGTTGACACAACAGACCTTGGTCTGTTTCACATGTTCATGGCCAGCAGGGCCTGGGCTGTAGGCGCCTGCCTGTGGGCATGGAGAAAAGGCTCTGGAAGTTGAGCCGGAGGTGCTGAGGGCGCTGGCTGCTCCCTCCTGGGGGTGGCCGGGAAGCAGGACTTGAGTGAGTGAAGCCTACATGTGGGAGGGGGTTGAGTGGCCCCCCTGTGTGGCCTTGGGGTCTCGGGGGTGACCCTGGAGGGGACAGGTCTGCCTGCTGCCCAGGGGCTGTTGGAACCCTCCTTCTCCCCCCAGGATCATCCCCTCATGCTGGAGGGCAGGGCACGAGCTACCTGGGGACCGAGAGCAGTCTCCTAGCTTCCACGGGCCTCATGACCTTATGTGCAAAGTGGCTCTGAGGGTGCCACTCCCGTCACCTGCTGCAGTCTCGGGGGCAGGGTTTTGGCTGTTCCAGCATTGGCAGGGATCCAGAAACTGGCTTGTTTTATAGATTTGAAAATTCAAGTCTGCAGCCTCTCAGAGCCACTCCTGGCTCTGCCCATCTGTTTGGTCTCCCCATCCCCGCAGGTCCACTTTCAGGGACGTGGGCATTGGGTGGTGGGGGAGGCCCACCTGCCACCCTCCTTCTGCTGCTGAGTCTGGAATATCATGCTGAATAACCCCTACCCTCAGCCCAGTTTTGTGACCAGGGCCTGCAGAGGGATTGTGGGGACCCACAGAAGGGCTGCACCCCAGTACTAGCACCATCAAGGAGACTGAGGGTGGAGGCTAAGGCTGGCCACCTGAGGTTGCCTGGTGACTGCTGCCTCCTTCCAGGCCCTGGGACCAGCCAGGCTAGGGAGGTGCAAGGGTGCGTGAGCTGGCGGAGGTGGTGGGAGGGGAGCCTGCTGAGTGCCCATGGGTCACCATGGCAACGGCACATCCTTGGGGGCTTTTGTGGCTTCCTGCGGCAGCCAGTGCTGCTTGGCAGCCTGCAAGTACAGGTTATTTGGGTGGGAAAGCCCAGCCCGGGGTGGGGGGGGTGGCCTTACACAATGGGTGGGGTTGTTGTGTTTGCATATGTGCCCATGCACGTACACACACCTGAAACCTGGCCTGTGGAGGCCCCTGTGAAGGTATCTGATCATAGCCCCACAGGACTGGGGGACACAGCCCACATTTTGAGGTCTTTTGTGGGGGCAGGCTGAGCTGGTTTCCCTTGCCATGGTGACCCTTCCTACCTGGTCCCCCCAGCCCTGCCTCTCTTCCTTGTATGTGGATATCCAGAATGAGCTCAGAGGCTTGAGCAGGAGTCCAGGCCACACTTGCCATTGTTCCAGCCTCTTGGGCTCACACTGCCTCCAGGAAGCCCTCCCAGATACCCCATTAGCTGGCAGCGCAGAAGGCCTGAGAGCAGAGGCACATCAGTCAGAGGTCAGTTGTGATGCCTCGGGCAGTCGCCTCACCCTCACTGAGCCTCCATTTCTTCCTGTTCAGTGGAGACAGGCATGGCAGCCACCTCGGTGCCCGTTAGGACCCGGTGAGGTGCTGCTGAGACCTGCTGTGACCTGAGGGACCAGTGATGGCAGGTGGGGTGACGTGGCTCTGAGGGATCAGCTATTGGGAACTGAGGGGTTGGGGTGCTTAGTGGGCAGAGGAGCTGGGGGTAGGCAGGAAACCTCAGGGGCTGAAAGTCCTCAGACAGAGAAAGTCCCTGGGGAAGGGGCATGCATTGGAGCTGGAGTGGAGGGACAGGGGGGCAGCCCAGGGGTGGGGCTGCCAGCCCAGAGTTTAGGGGACATCTGGCTGGCCCCACCACCACGTCCTGACCACGACGTCCTGTGGGCACCAGATGATCTGAATTTCCCTAGAGCTCTAGCTCAGCGGGGGCATGAGGGCAGCTTGGAACCTTATCTTGGGGGCCATGCTTGTGTGTTTGGGGGGTCACGTTCTGCTGTCCTGGGCACTATAGTTTACCTGTCTGGTGAGGGTGAGCCATGAGGGACTCACATGGACCAGGTGTTGCAGAAGACAGGATCCCACTGTCCTCAGAACAGAAACAGCACTGGGGGGCCCTCGGTGGGCAGTCAGTGAGAGGGTGACTTGGAAATGCCAGGCTGCACGGAGGAGCACTACTGTCTGTCCTTCTTGGGTAACGTGACATCCCTGTCCTCAGAGATCAGGTCTTGTGTCTCCTGGCCCAGAGCCTGGCATGTGGCCAGCAGCCAGGCCCTCAATCTCTCCCACTCAGTGGGGCCTGGGTCCCCCTCCTACACCCCCAGGGTCTCATGGCCTCTACCAGTTTCACCCCAGAGCTAGGGCAATGTGACAGCCCCAGGGGCCTGCTCCAGAAGGGCCAGTGTAGGAAGGGGTTCCTGCAGCCCTGAGAGCCTGAGCTCCCTGGGGGCTGTCCACGAACCCCCAGAAATGGGAACTCTGCCAGCCCTGTGTCCCCTGGCGAGGCCAGTGCGGTGCCCAGGGGCCGGCCGCAGATGGCAGCCTTGGTCTGCTGTGGCCGCCCCCAGGGTCCACCTGCCCTGGGCCTAGCGGCTGTGCCTCCAAGCACCGGGTCTTGGAGCAAAAAAGGGTGAAGGTGCTAAGTCTCAGACCGCAGCAAGTCGGGGAGGCACAGAGCCAGGGATAGGGTCCAGCTGGCCCCTGAGTGCCCCTGGGGGCCGGGTGCAGGTGGGGATGGGGACGCAGAGCTGCTCGTCACTGCTCTCTCCCTCGGCAGACGGCGCCCCACTCAGCGAGTTCTCCTGGTCGTCCTCCCTGTCCGTGGTGGCCGTGTCCTTCTCCGGGCTCTTCACCGTCATCGCCCTCATGCTGGCCTGCTTGTGCTGTAAGAAGGGCGGCATCGGGTTCAAGGTGAGGGCTGGGGGTGGGGGGCTGAGGACGGGATCCCCAGGGCCAGCCCTCTGCCATCCACTCGGCACTGGCCTGCCTTCCCTCCTGGGGCTGCCTGGGGATCATGGAGACCCAGGCCTGGGACCCCATAAACCCCTCTTCTGGAGGCAGCTGACAGAGGCGTAGGGGTTGTCAGGGACCCCTCCCACTGCCTCCCCCAGTTTGAGTCTCCCCCATGGGGACAGGGGCTCATTACCATCACCTCCCAGCTCAGGGCCGGGCCTCCGTGGGCTGTGCCTCCAGGGACAGTGAGGAGGGGCCTCAGGGTGGTGGGCGGGGGCTCTGTGCTCAGCAATTCTTTGAGTCTCTGTTCATTCGAATCAGCAAAGGAAGACCAAAGTTGCCCAGACACACTTGCCATCCTGCCAAGCAGCTCTCTGGCTGGGGTCACCTTACCCAGGGGTTTTTCTGCCCGTGAGGAAAGGATTGTGTGCTGTGCAGGAATCATGGAGCAGGGATAGCAGGAGTCGTCATTGCTGTTTCTGAAGCATCGGCTGGACACTGGGCCACCTTTCCTCAGGCTGCCGCCCTGGCGGGGCTAAGCTCCCGGGTCATCCTGGGCTGGATCCCAGGGCCGAGGTGCCTCCTAAGGAGGGTAGCCGAGGGGCATCCCCTGGGGTGCTGTTCCCCAATCCTACAAGTGCCCTCGGCTGCCCCCATGTTCAGCTTCTGGTCCTCTGAGCGTGGAGGACCAGGAGAAAAAGCTGGGAACTGCGGAGCCCATCTAGGGCCCCCGCCCCCAGCCCCGTGGGCCGAGTTCTGCAGACTTAGCACATCGTGCTGCCTGTGGTCATTCTCCCGCCCCCTCGGCTGCCCCTCCCTGGGCTGGAGGTCAGATTCCTGGGCCGGCAGGGTCAGGGGGAGGGCTGTCCTGTGGCCCAGCATAGCGCCACTCTCCACCACTGTTCCCGTTCCGAGTGACCCACTCTGCAGCCATGCCACCCTCCTTTTAGAAGGTAGTGCCCTCCCCACACGTGTCTCACCACTTGGGGGCCGGGAGAGCTGAATCCGCCTGGTGCTTGCCTTTTACCAAGGTATCTCTGCCACACTTCATGGCCAGGTCATTCTCCCAGAGCCCTCTGAGGGGTGGGCTGGGGAAGCTCAGGGCCTGGGCAGCAGGGCCATGGCCCCAGGAGCCTCGGGTCCACATCCAAGCCCCTGTGGTGTCTCCATGATCTTCAGGCACAGTGGGCTGGGCCAGAGCGATGCTGGCATTTTCCTGGAGGATCCTGGCGCCAGGCGAGGTGGAGGAGGGGAGGGCTGGGCTGGGGGCGGGGGCCTGGGTCGGGTTGTATAAGTCAGCCCCTCCTCAGGGTGCTGTGAGAACAAGGCCCCAAACAAGGGCCAGCGTGGCCCCCTCCTACCCGTGCCCTCCTCACCTCCTGGGAACATGGTGCCCGGAACATTCCAGCAGCAGCGCGCTTCCGTGGGAGGGCCAGCCTGTGCAGCAGGCTCCTGCCTGGGCTCCCCCACCTGGAGCTGCACTGGGGGAAGGGGCTGGGCCACGATGCTCACACTGTCCTACCTGATCGCCCGCTGTGCTGGCTCCATCCGGCGGGCTTCCAGGTGGCAGCGTCAGGTAACCAGCTGGGGCTGGGGTCAGGCCCCTGGGGGTGGGGGTGGGCATCTGTGCCCTCTTCAGAGTCCCACCTGGGATTACAGGGCAAGGAGAGTGGTTCTGATGGCCCCAGGGTGGTCGCCTGGGGAGGGGGAATCCCTTGTAGACCTCGTCCCCAGCGGCTCCATTGTCTCAGGGTGCAGTCCAGGACAGGTCCACAGGGACACCCCAGAGGGCTCCCAGCCTCCTCCTTTTAGCCGAGGAAATCGAGGCCCAGAGAAAGCAGGGTCCTTGGGTCTCAGCACTGGGGGAGGAACCCAGGCCTCCTGGCTCCCAGGCCGGCTGCCTGTCCACGGGGGTGGCCCCACTGCAGCTCTGGGGAAGTCCTGCGACCCTTGGCTTCTGTTTCCCGCCTGGCAGTGGTCAGTCCAGGTCAGACAGGCCTGTGGCGCTGGAACTGGGGTTCTGCTTCTGGCCCAGGGCTCCTGGGGAACTTGGCCATGGCTCAGGAATGTGAGGGGGCTTCCTCAGACAGAGGCGGGTGGGAAGTTGTGAAGTTCAACATAGCAGCCAGGCCCAGGAGGGACCCAGCCTGGTGCCCAGGGCCAGGCTCTTAAGGAGTCTGGGGAGAGGATGGATGCTGGCCCGCCTGGGTCAAGGTCCCGGGGCCCTGCAGGCAGACAGCCGTAGCAGATGGCAGCGCCTGTCTGGGGGTGAAACTGGTTGGGGAGATGGGCTGTCAGGAATGCTTCTTGTCCGGGAGGGGTGGGCACTTAGTTGCTTGTTCACTGGGGCAGAGTTGAGGGGGATGATGGAGCCCCCATCCTGGATCTCCCGCCGTGACCCTGAAGCGACTGACCGTGGGTGCCCCACCCAGGGCGAAGGCTGCAGGGAAGTGGGGGGGCTGAGTCGAGTCGGGGGCTGACTCTGGATGGGCCAGGGCAGCTGGCCCCCAGCCGCGCCCCACCCTACTCCCTGCCACCGAGGGGCTGGTGCTGCCTGCTTCCACCTGAGCCTGGTAGGCCTGGTGTGGACGGGCTGAGGCCGGGGGAGGCGCAGCTGCCCTGGGGCTCATGGCCCCCACCCTTGAGGCTCTGCTTGTGGGGGACAAACCCCAACCTCCCCCCCAACCAACACAAAACAAACCCTGCCCTCCTGGGGCAGCTGGTGTCCCTGGGGGAGAGGGGGGCAGGGAGTGGGGTCTGTTCTCTGCCCCGAGGAGAAGAGGTGGGTGGAGGAGGCAGCTGGCAGGGGTGCTGTGGGAGCTGGGCCCTGGGAAGAAAGGGGCCTTTGAGAGCTGGCCTGCACCCCTTGTTCCCTCCCCGCCCTGCCCCCCGACCCTCCCCGTTCTGGGGAGCCCTGGAGCTCACCGCATGTGTTGCCTGCTTGGCCCAGGAGTTTGAGAATGCCGAGGGGGAAGAGTACGCGGCCGACTTCTCGGCACAGGGCTCCCCGGCCACAGCAGCTCAGAACGGGCCCGACGTGTACGTCCTGCCGCTCACCGAGGTCTCCCTGCCCATGGCCAAGCAGCCCGGGCGCTCAGGTGAGTGACGCACCCCTGCCCTCTGGGCCCAGGTGGGAGGCTCGGGAGAGGCACAGGGTTGGTTGTATCCCCTTCCGCTGGGACCTGGGGCGCTGTGAGCAGGCTTGGGCCAGCTGGGGCTGCTGGGTGAAGGGGCAGGAGTTGCTCTGTCTGGTCCTGGGATGGGCACTGGTGTGCTGGGAGGAGGGGCTTCTCCGTGGTCCCTAGGACGTGGGCTCCGGGAGCAGGGCCCACCCATTGCAGGGAGGGGCTCTTTGGGGTGGAGCCTTTCGCTCGGGACCCTGGGTGGGGGCAGGAGAGGCCTGGGTGGGCGTGTGCAGGTGCAGGCGGAAGCCTTGGCGTCCTTGCCTTTTCTTCCACCAGCCCCATCCTGTGGTCCCCCACCAGGCTGGCCACCCCCAGGGCAGATGCAGGGCCCAAACCACAGAGGTTAAAGGTCCGTGGCCAAGCTGGGCTTTGCACCTGCCTTTGCCTGATCCAGTGCTCTGAGAACTCCCAGTTGTGTCTGGAGGCTCCCTCCAGCCCTGGGAACCCTTCCCGACAGCTTTGTGGCCAGGCCTGGGCCTGCCCCCAGCTCCTCCAGGCGCACTGGGTGGGGTGTCAGGCGCCGGGGGGGGCTCTGTTGGCACCAGGGCCTGTGATATTGGCCTGTCCTACCGGCTTGTGTTCTGGGCCCTACTGGGTCCTGCTCACGACGCTGCCCACCCTGGAGCCCAGCCTTCATCCTGGCCTGGGGGCTTCCAAGATTCAGGGCTGGGCCCTGCCCCCAGGCCCCATGACCATCGCTCCCTACCCCCACCTGTATCTCCTGGAGGAGAACTCACCAGTTAGGCAGAAATTTCAGGGCCCACAGGAGCACCCTATAAAGTCTTGAAGGAAGGGTGCTGCTATAGGAGGCCCTCCAACCTTCCTGGGTGACTGGACGTCTCCGCCTGCGCTGACACTGGGAGCTGGTATGGACCGAGTGGTCCCCTCAGGGGACACTGCACCTCTGGCCTGGGCCTGACAACTGCCCCTGGCAGTATGTGGGACCCTGAGGAATCTTTGAGACCCAGCTTCTCCCATCCCTTAGGGGACTGTCCCTGGGGATAAGGGGGACAGAGACCCAGGGGAGGGCAGTGATCACGTTTTCCATTTTACAGCTCTGCTCTGCTCTCTGTTGGGTACTCTGCTTCCGGGGAGGGGTAGAGATTTTGGTGAAGCTGGGAGAGCAACCCACCTGGAGGTTAAGGATTAAAAACCCGGGTAGCAAGGGCCACCCCTTTACACTGTGGGGGAAGATGGCCCAGCCAGGCCCAGTCTTCAGGCTCCCCAGCCTGGCTCCATGGGCTCTACCCCTTGGGTGCAGACCCCAAGACCCCTGGCCCAGCCCGCCTTGCCCCGTGCAGCTGCCAGGAGAGAGAGCTTTTCCACTGACTGGCAGTCGGCATGCTCTCCTCCATCACTGCCCCAGGGTCCACTGTCAGGGCTGCTGAGCTTGCCTGGGGAGACGCCAGGCTGAGGTGGAAGGGGGCAGCAGGCTGGGGCCCAGGGGGAGGAGCCCTGGGACTCAGGGCCCAATGGGACCCCTTACCCCCAATTCTGCTCAGCATCGAGATCAGCACTTCCTGGGGTCTGCAGTCCCCGGGAACAGCCCCTCACCCTCGGAGTCCACTGGCTGGCTGGCTCAGCCTGCCTCCTGGGCCCTCTGGTCAGCTGGCGTGGGAGCAGAATTCGGGGAATCCCTTGGGGCACAGGCAGTGTGTGGGTGGGCTCAGCAGCTCTGGCCCTTCCTCTGGGGCTCTCACTGACCCTTCCTCCCTGCTGACCTCACCCCGCCCAGCCCGCAGGAGAATGGGCCCAGTGTGTTCCGTACAGGGCTGTGCCAAGCAGCCCCCAACAAAGGAGCCTTTGGGGTGCCTGGCGCTGGAATGCCAGCCTGTGGCAGGGGTGAGGGGACGGGCCACTCCACTGTTCTCCTCCCCAAGGCCTCCGCCCCAGCCACACTGCCTGCCTGGCCTTGCCTGTGAGCTGGTCCCGGCTCCAGGCCCCGCTGTCTCCAGCCTGGCTTGTCCCTGTAGGTGGGGGCACAGCCTTCCCAGATCCACTCAGAAACATGCCCAGGTGTGGCTTGCAGGGCAGCAGGCACCCTGCTCCCGATGGCAGCCCCCATCAGGAGGGAGCAGAGGGCTCCAGGCGGCTCCCCAGAACAGGCCAGGCAGGCAGCCTCTTTAGGGGACAGGCGAGAGATGGGGTGATGATGGAGGCTGAGCTGGCATCCCTGAGCCCCCTGCCCTGTTACAGTGCAGCTGCTCAAGTCCACAGACCTGGGCCGGCACAGCCTTCTGTACCTGGAGGAGATTGGACACGGCTGGTTCGGGAAGGTGAGTTGCTGTCCCAGGGGTCAGTGGTGGCAGAGGCTGGCAGCGTGGTCCCTTTTGCCTGGCAGGTGGAGTGGGCGGGCTGGAGACATATTTCCTCTAGAAACCTCCCCAGTCCTGGGGTCCCCTCTTAAGGTGCACCCACTGAGCCCTCCCTGGGGGCCTCCGGATCTGGCACCCCTTCTCCGCAGATCCTGGTATCATGATGGGAGGTACCTCTGACTGGGCAGGGACAGGGAGCAGCATCTTGGTGGCTTCGCCCTGAGCACCAGGCAGGGGGCATGGTGGGTCCATCTTCCTCACGGCAGACCCAGAGCTCTGAGAACAGCTAGGGACCTCGGGGGAGGCAGATACCAAAGACAGAGTATTACAGCCAGGAGGGTTTGCCTAGGAGGGATCCGGAACCCATTTTGCAGATGAGTAAATTGAGGCCTAGAGGAGTCCATGGACAGAGGAGCCTGGAGGGCTACAGTCCATAGGGTTGCAAAGAGTCGGACATAACTGAGGTGACTTAGCACATACCCAATTTGCACAGAATGAGCCAAGCTTTGGCCGGAGGAGCAAGGCTGGGGGCAGAGCCTGGGGAGGGTGGTGTCTGCCCACCTGGCGATGCCTGCCCCGCAGGTATTCCTGGGGGAGGTGAACTCGGGCATTAGCAGCACCCAGGTGGTGGTAAAGGAGCTGAAGGCGAGCGCCAGTGTGCAAGAGCAGATGCAGTTCCTGGAGGAGGCGCAGCCCTACAGGTGGGTGGCCCTGGGGACTGGCTCTGCTGGAGGGGCTGGGGTTGGGCAGTGCCCAGGAGGTAGGGGCAGGGGCCCTGCAGACAAAGGCAAGCTCTGTGCCCTGCAGAGCCAGCCCCCTTGCCCCCTCGCCCCCTCACCCCCTCCCTGCTCTGAGTGCAAGTCAAGGGTGGCTTGTTGGCTCCCGCAGGGCCCTGCAGCACAGCAACCTGCTCCAGTGCCTGGCCCAGTGCGCCGAGGTGACGCCCTACCTGCTGGTGATGGAGTTCTGCCCAATGGTGAGTAGCCCACTCCCCCCAGTCCCTGCCCTGCGCTTCTGGAAAACGGGACTGGCATCCTGCAGAGGGGCCTTGGCGGAGCCGGGGACCCCTCAGCCCCACCCTGTGGGCCTCACATCCCCCCCAAAGTGGGGTCCAGGTGGCCCTGTACCACTGCCTTCCAGAGCTGGCCTGGGGGAGGAGGGAGGTGACCCCACTGCCATAGAGACGGCGGCTGTCAGGGCTGGGCCTCCATGGTGCCCGGGGTGGGGGTGGGGGCAGCTGTGTCCCCTGTGCTGCCTGTGCTGCTTGGAGTCACGGCGGTTTTCCCAAGGGGCACCCCGGCCCGCTTGGGGGGCTCAAAGCCCTCACGTCTGGTCCACAGCCTCGCTCATACTTTAGTCTCCGGCCGTGACTGAGCCTGCTAATGGCCTCGCAGGGTCCCTTACAGACAGACAGACAGATGCACACACATGCACACACGCACAGCTGAGCCGCCTGCCCACAGGGAGGTGCCCTTCCTCAGACATGCGTCCCCCCGCTGTCTAGTTTCTGGACTCCCAGGGCTTCCCCAGGATGGTCGGGCCCCCTGGAGCTGGGTGGTGTCAGCAGGTCAGGGAGTTTCCCGTGGACCCTCTGGTCACCGGCTCTGGGTTCTGTCCAGGCTCGGTGTCACAGCTCATGTGGCCAGAGGCGGGATGTGGCCCCGCTGGCCCTCAGGGCTGCCTGGGGCCAGGGGTCAGCTTGGGGAAAGTGTCCCCTGCCCGTAGGATCATCCTGCTGACGGCTGGCGTTTGGGGAGCGGACACGGGGGCTTCACTGGGCAGCAGCAGCCCCGCAGAGTTAGCAGGACACCTGGTCTCCCACGGGCCCTGCTGGGGAGGAAGGGCCCGGGGGGTGGGCAGCCGCTCCCTGCCGGCAGGTGACGGTGCTGCCCTTCTCGGCAGGGGGACCTCAAGGGCTACCTGCGGAGCTGTCGGGTGGCCGAGGCCATGGCGCCCGACCCCCTGACCCTGCAGCGCATGGCCTGTGAGGTGGCCTGTGGCGTCCTGCACCTGCATCGCAACAACTATGTGCACAGGTGAGGGTGGGGGCGGCCCGCGGGTGCTCAGCCCGGCCTCCCCCTGCTCCGGGGCCGCTGGGGGGCCTTCGTGAACTGGCTAGTCTTTGTTCAGTCTCTCGGGACCACCGTGCAAAGGGATTTTATCAAATAAAAAGCACCAGGCAGAGGGGAGCTGGACACCTGCTTCTGCAGGAGGCTTAATCGAGGGGACGCCCTCTGTCCACCTAGCCTGGGCAGGTACCCGTCCTTGGCCCCCATGATGGTCAGCGCTGCCCAGTGGCCCCATGCTGGCCCTGCCCTCCTCTGTCTCCCTCAGGCCCGGGGGGAGGGGTGGCTCTGTCCTGTTTCCCGCCCTGGCCCCCGAAGTCGGAAAGATGGGCCAGGGTCTGGCCTGGGGGGGCGTGCCTGAAGAAGTGGCGATGGATGTGGCCCCGCCAGCCCTGGACAGCGCACGGGCCGTCCTCCCCAACAATATCCTGGTGCTGAGTGATGGCACACGCAACTCCAGCATCAGTGATTTTGTTGAAGAGGGCAGCTGCCAGCCTCCCGACGCCCGCCGAGCCCGCCCCACCCCACGCCACCCACCCACCCCAAGCGCCCGTCTGTGGCTCCCGGCACAGCAGCACTTTGGCCGATGGGTGCTGAGCCCGTGTTTGCCCAGTGCCCTGGGCCCCAGACTCCCATGGGGCCACCAGGCAGGCAGGGGAGAAGCCAGTAGCCAAGGCTGGCCTTGGGTGGGAGATAAAGGTGGGGGTGAGCAGTCCCGCTGGGTGGGCACTCCACAGCACCCCCTGCCTGGGGCCCTGTGTGGACAGGGCTGGGGCAGGACCCCGTGGCTCTCCATTTCTCCACTGACGCCTGCCTCCAGGGAGTGGAGAGTGGCAGTGTAGTGGGCCGGAGCAGACTGCTGTGTCCCCGGGCTGGCTTGCCCCCAAGGGACAGGTCAGCAGACTGGTGTCTGAGGAGAAGCAGGGGAGTGGATCGGCTTCCAGTGAGGGAGGCCTCGTCCAAGGAGGGCCCTCGGGTGCCTTGCAGCCGGCCCTGGGCCTTGTGTCCCTTGTCTGCATTCTAAAGTGTGCTGCCCGTCCACTCAAACCCTCAAAGTGTCCAGGCTGGGGCTCTGGAAAGGGGAGGGCAGCCTCTCGGATGCCCCTTTACACTCACCCACTGAACTGAGCCCAGGACACCCTTGGCGACAAGCGGCCCAGCCCCCTCGGTGTCCTGGACGCGCCCCCACCCCCCCCACCCCTCCCCCCAGCACTGCCGGCTGACCCCACCCTCCCGCCCCCCAGTGACCTGGCTTTGAGAAACTGTCTGCTCACGGCTGACCTGACGGTCAAGATCGGCGACTACGGCCTGTCTCACGGCAAATACAGGGTGAGTAGGGGGGCCGGGCCAGGGCAGGGCCAGCCGTGTGGCCTGGGGTGACCCTGTCCCACGTGCCAACAGGAGGACTACTTTGTGACGGCTGACCAGCTGTGGGTGCCGCTGCGCTGGATCGCGCCTGAGCTGGTGGACGAGGTGCATTGCAATCTGCTGGTGGTGGACCAGACCAAGGCCAGCAACGTGTGGTGAGTGTGAGCCTGTGGCCCCTGTGAGGACGCCGACAATGCCCTGCCTGTCTGCACCCGCAGCCCTCACGGCTGCCCTACCCGAGCT
The DNA here is from genome assembly GCF_019923935.1 of Bubalus bubalis. NCBI lineage: Eukaryota > Metazoa > Chordata > Mammalia > Artiodactyla > Bovidae > Bubalus > Bubalus bubalis. The sequence continues at coordinate 11,652,176 of NC_059159.1, read as the reverse complement.
GAGTGAACATGCTGTGAGGACCGGGGGCATGGAGGGGCTGAGTCCCACCTGCCCACCCGCAGGCTCCCTGCTGTTGGGGGGAGGCATACTGGCCACTCAGGGCAAGGCCACGTGTGTGAGGCTGTGCTTGTCTGTCTAGCCCTGTTGCTCTGTAGGAGGTGGCCAAACGTGGCCCCAGGTGAGGTCGTGGGGGTTCTGGAGCCACCTGTTGCTGCTGGTGCCAAGGCTCACGGCAGCGGGGCGGGCAGAGCTGCAGGGCCCGTGGAGGAAGCCCTGCCCTCCTCTCCCCTCCCAGGATCTACTGGGCAGACGCCCGGAGACGGCAGGGTCAGAGTAGCAAGTTGATGAGACGTGGGGCGTCGTGGTAGCACCTGTTCCCATGAGAGGGTGGGTAGGGGCTGGGGGTCTCCTGTGACCACAGCCTGGAGGTGCTAGGCTGGGCAGGTGTTTGGACCCAGTACTGCAGCCTCTAGAGGCTTGGCCATGGTGGTCCCCTGTTCCTGGTCTTGACCCATCTCTGCTTCCCACTCCTGCTCCCTTCCAGCCTGAGGCCTGTCTGGCCTCCCTCTGCTCCTGATGAACCCTCAGGGCCTGGATCCAGGGTTCAGCCCTCCTTCCTCCAGGGGTCTCTCCTGAGCCATTAATTGTGCCCCTGACACGGACACTCCATTTCCCTGCTTGACTCTCCATGTAGCTGACTCTCCCCTGCCTGCTCGCTCACCCACACTGACTGGTGTCCCCAGATGGCTTTGGCCAAGGACACTGACTTCTCTGTTGCCAAACCTTCTCTGTCCCTCATGCCCCCAGCCTCCCAGGATGGCCTGGGGTACCCAGGAGCTGGCGGAAGCCACCACCCACTGGAAGGATCCCAGTTGCCTTCTCCCAGCCTCCCAGTGTGCTGACTGCCTGGCCAGTTCCCCTGGCCCACTCACGCTGGTTGGGGTGTCCCTAGGCACCCCCATTCCCTCCGTCCAGCCTCCGCAGGAGCCTGGTGGGACTGGGAGCTTCTCCAGGGCAGCTCCTGCCCCTGGCAGTGTCTGGGTTTCAGCCCAGCATGGGAATGAACGAATGAACAAATGGAATTGGTTGGTGGGAGGCCAGTCTGGCTTTTATTTGTCCAGGCACCCCGGGCATGGGCTCAGACCTGCTCAGGTGGCACATCCTGCCCGTTTACTGAAGGAAGGCGCCATCTTCTGGTCACGGGTGTGATGATGGGAGCTGCCCTTGGCATCCAAGGCTTTGAGAACATTTGGACAGCGCTCTGATAGCCGTCATCCTCACAGGTCCCTGGGCGTGACCATCTGGGAACTCTTCGAACTGGGAGCGCAGCCCTATCCCCACCACTCGGACCGGCAGGTGCTGGCCTATGCTGTCCGAGAACAGCAGCTCAAGCTGCCCAAGCCTCAGCTGCAGCTGACTCTCTCCGACCGCTGGTGAGGCCCCTGGTACCAGGCAGGGGCGGGGTGTCCCCAGTGGGAAGGCCAAGGCTGAGAGGGGTGCTCTGGGTCCCCAGAGCCTAAGTGGCTCTTCCTGACCACCTGGGTTTCTAGCTCGCCCTGGCTGCCCCCTGGCTAACAGTGACCTCTGGGCCACTTCCTGTGCCCTCAGTGGAATGGCTTCTTTACCCCAAACAGATTTGCCTGCAGGCCTGGCAGGGATGAATGAGCTCTGGGAACTGTGCCCTGATCCATGCCATCACCCACATCACTGAACCCATTTTAGGAGACTCCCTTAACTACCTCCAGGGGCTCCTGAGTGTGAGCAGGAGGGGAACCAAGACTGGCTGGGGGCAGACTGGCTCACTCCTTAGGGGCTGGGGTCCTGGCTGGGCAGTACCACCTGTGTGTGTGTGGGGTGGGGGCAGGGGCTGAGCCCCAGGGCATCCCTTCCTGCAGGTACGAGGTGATGCAATTCTGCTGGCTGCAGCCTGAGCAGCGGCCAACGGCCGAGGAGGTGCACTTGCTGCTGTCCTACCTGTGCGCCAAGGGCGCCACCGAGGCAGAGGAGGAATTCGAGCGGCGCTGGCGCTCACTGAGGCCCGGTGGGGGCAGCGTAGGTGCCGGGCTAGGGGTGGCAGGCCTGGCCCTGGGGGGCACGGGTGAGCTGCTCGCCACCTCCTCCTTCCCGCTGCTGGAGCAGTTCGCTGGCGACGGCTTCCACGCGGAGGGCGACGACGTGCTGACAGTGACTGAGACCAGCCATGGCCTCAACTTTGAGTACAAGTGGGAAGCGGGCCGTGGCGCCGAGGCCTTTCCGCCACCAGAGGGCGCCCTGAGCCCAGGCCGAGACGCGCGCCTGCAGGAGCTCTGTGTCCCGGATGGCGCGCCCCCGGGCGTGGTGCCGGTGCTCAGCGCTCACAGCCCCTCGGTGGGCAGTGAGTACTTCATCCGCCTGGAAGACCCTGCGCCTGCCGCGGACCATGACCCCGACTGCACTGGCTGTGCCCCCAGCACGCTTGCCGCCGCGCTGCGCCCTGATGGTAGTGACCACGATGATGACTCTGACGGGAGCACGGCCGCGTCGCTGGTCATGGAGCCGCTGCTCGGCCACGCGCCGCCCGCGGATGGCCCCTGGGGCCACTGCGACTACTACCCATGCAAGAGCCGCGCCCGTGACCTGTCCTGCGCCTCCCGCTCACCCTCACCGGAGACACCGATGCTGGCGGAGCCTGGAGCCGAGGATATTGACTGGGGTGTGGGGGCCTTCTGCCCCCCGTTCTTTGAGGACCCACTGGGCACATCCCCCTCGCGGAGCTCTGGGGACCGACTATCTCCAGGTGGGGAGGAGCTGGGGGAGGCTGAGGCGTCCAGAGCCGCCCAGTATAGACACTGGAGCTCCAACGTGTCTGCCAACAACAACAGCGGCAGTCGAGCACGGGAATCCTGGGTCCCAGGCCTCTCAGGCTATACGGATTGCTGCCCTGGTATGAAGCAGACTTTGTGGGCCGTCCCTGAGCTGGGCCATCCTCTGACCCCAGAGGATCCCAGAGAGTCTCTCCTTGGGCCAAAGGGGGCCTCCTTGGGTCAGGAGCTGGGCCACTGCCTCGGCCTCCCCCATCTGTATCCTGCTGAGGGCCTGACACCTGCCCCCTGCCTGGTCGCCTCTCCCTGGACAGAGGCAGCCATAAGTGGGGGTGACAGCCCCCAGGCAGAGCCCAGGCTTGCAGAGGAGGCTGAGGGCTCTGCTGGACTCCAACTGCCCCTTCCCTCCATCCCATCCCCATCCCAAGAGGGAGCCCCACTTCCTGCTGAGGAGGCCAGCACCCCGCCCACCCTGCCTGCCTCACCCACGCCCGCTGGAAGCCAGGCACCTGCCACCGAGCCAGCCCAGACCCGCGACAGCGGCAGCAGCTCCCCTGAGCTGGAGGCTCCAGGGAGTGAAGATGAGGACACGACCGAGGCCACTTCTGGTGTCTTCACTGACTTGTCCAGCGACGGCCCACAGGCTGAGAAACTAGACGTGACACCAGCTTTCCGCTCCCTGCAGAAGCAGGTGGGGACCCCTGACTCCTTGGACTCCCTGGACATCCCGTCCTCGGCCAGTGATGGTGGCTGTGAGGTCTTCAGCCCATCAGCTGTCAGCACCCCTGGCGGGCAGCTCCGAGCCCTGGACAGCGGCTATGACACGGAGAACTACGAGTCCCCCGAGTTCATACTCAAGGAGGCACATGAGCCCTGTGAGCCCGAGGCCTTTGGGGAGCTGGCCTCAGAGGGTGAGAGCCCGGGGCCCGAGACTCGGCTCTCTGCCTCCCTAGGTGGCCTCAGCGAGAAGAATCCCTACCGTGACTCTGCCTACTTCTCAGACCTGGACACGGAGCCAGAGCCCCCCGTGGGCCCCAAGGAGAAGCATGGAGGTGTCCCGGTCCCCGGGCCGGAGCCTGATCTGGACAGCCCGAAGAGCCCCAGGCTGCAGTCTGCACAGCCCTCCCCTGAGCTGGGGGTGCCTGGGGAGGCACAGGGCACTGGACCCAGGGAGGTGCCACCACGGCCACTGTCACTGCCTGAGGACTCTTCCCCAGAGCCAAGCGCCTGCCCCACAGGCCCCAGGCAGGAGCCTCCCTGGCCCCAAGACCCAGCCCAGGTGCCGCCCATGCCCAGCCCCGTGAGTTCTAAGATTTTCTTGCTGACTCCAGTCCGGCCAAGCTCAGAAAGCCACCGCCCGGAGCTCCAGGAGACCCTGGGTCTGCTGTCAGGGTCAAACCTGCAGGAACGGACGGGGGGCCCAGGTGCCTCCAGAACCCCGCTCTGCCTGGCCCTGCCTGGACTCCCTGTGGCCCCGGAGGGGCGGCCTGAGGAGGAAGAGGAGGACAGCGAGGACAGTGACGAGTCGGATGAAGAGCTCCGCTGCTACAGCATCCAGGAGCCGAGTGAGGAGAGCGAGGAGGAGGTGCCGCCCGTGCCAGTGGTGGTGGCCGAGAGCCAGAGCGCGCGTAACTTGCGCAGCCTGCTTAAGATGCCGAGCCTGCTGTCCGAGGCCTTCTGCGAGGACCTGGAGCGCAAGAAGAAAGCTGTGTCCTTCTTCGACGACGTCACTGTCTACCTCTTTGACCAGGTGGGCAGCCGCCCTGGGCTTGGTGTGGGGAGAGGGGGTCTGTGGTGGGACTGGAAGCCTTGGGCAACAAGTGTTGCTTTGATTCCCCCAGGAAAGCCCCACCCGAGAGCTCGGGGAGCCCTTCCCTGGTGCCAAGGAGTCACCCCCCACGTTCCCAGTGGGCAGCCCAGGCTCCCCCAGTGCCTCCTGCCGGCCACGGCGGGCTGACCCCTCCCCCGAAGGCCCTGCGACTGAACAGGGTGAGCTAGGGGCGGGGCGAAGCGGCGGGGCGGGCCCTGGTGGAGGCGGGGCGACGTGGCCTGTGGCTCATTTGGTGGGCGTGGTCAGGGCGTGACATTACGCTCTGGGCGGGGTCTTCCCATCCCATCCTATCCACAACTGACTACAGATTTCTCGCAGACGGAGAGTTCGAGTGGAATGACGGCCTCATGCTGTCGTCGGCCCAAGAGCCGGCCTCGGGCATCCCCGCCGAGACTCCCAAGTCCGTCGCGCCCAGCCCCTTCTCGCGCTTCACCGTCTCACCAGCGCCTGCGTCCCGCTTTTCCATCACGCACGTCTCCGACTCGGACTCCGGGTCCGTGGGAGGTAAGGCACTTGTTGGGCGCCGAGGCCCTGTGCTCATTATTTCTTGTTTTCTGGACAAGCTCAGTTTTCAGATGGGGGAACTGAGGATCGGAGAGGTCAAATCACGTCAGGCCTGTTTACTGTGGCCACCTCGGTGTGTGTCCTCTCCTCCCTGGGGAGATGTAGTGCCCCAGACAGAGCTGACTGGGCCCTCCCAGGACTAGGCTAGATGCCCGCTCCCTCCCAGCACGTCTCAGATCTGATGGCGCTTGTCCAGGGGAGATGGTGATGGTGGTGGTGGTTCAGGTTCCCAGGTGGGGCCCTACTTAGGGGCCTTACCTCGCTCGCCCCTCCCTCCAAGCTCCACCCGTCAGCCTCAGACCAAGTGGGCTCATCCCTGCCCAGTTGCCCTCACCTCCCACCCCCATTCTGCTAGGCTTCCCTGAAAGCTCAGCTCCACTAGGATGCCCCTAGTCGTCTTGTCCCCCAGGCAGACCCAGCCCTTCCCCCTGCTGCCCTTGACCTGTGGCTGCAGCTGCTAGGGAAGGACCTGCCACCTGTCACACAGTGGCATGTCGGAACAAGCACAACTCACCAGGAGGTGGGCATGTGACCCTAGCCAGCCCAGTCCTGTTTGGGTCTGTTAGGAGAATTTCAGAGGGCTGATGCTGAGTTTTGTTGGGTTGGGTCCTTGGTGATGCGGTAGGAAGGATAAATTATCTAGCTCTCACCTAGACAAGCAGGCTGGCAGGCCTGTTGCAGCCTTAGCTGTTCAGTGGCCCCCAAGCCAGGGATCGAGGCCAGGTGGGAGTCCCTGAATCCCCAGTGTTTCCTCAAACACTCATGTGTTTGCCAGGTCCTACAGCAGGTGCTGGGGGCAGCTGTAAAGAGGCTTGAGCCCCAGGCGGCCCCTGCCCCGCTTGGAGCCTCTGCTGGTCCTGTCCCTGGCAGCAGCGAGGATGGACTGAGTGGTGGGGACTTTGATCCTGGCCGTGGTCAGCCGCAGCAGCTTCCAGCGCTTTGGTGCCCCCTTGCCACGCGCCCTGCAGGAGCAGGGCGGGATGAGGCCCCTCTCTGGCCCTGGATGGTGGAGCATCTGTGCACAGCAGCCCCGTGCTGCCCTGGGGGCAAGATCTGTCCTGGACACTTGGGTTTGCTGCTAGCCCCTAGGGATGCCCTACAGCCCTCCCCCCGCCCCCTGCAGCTGCCCCCTCCGCCCTGGCCCCTGCTGTCAGACTGCTTGGCCCTGCCCACGGTCCCTGTGGTGCACTGCAGGCTGCTGTGTCCCCGCTGCAGGTGAGAGGGCAGGCACAGGCCCCCTGGGACGGCCTCTCCCTGCCTGCTTCACCCCTTCTGCCGGTTCAGGGTTTGCTCAGTGCAAGAAGAGGTCACCTGGCTCAGGTGACCCTGCTCCAAGTCGGTGGCTGTTTCCCCTTCACCGAGTCAGCTAGACTGTAAGCTCTCCCTTCCTACAGGGTCAGGGCTGGCTCCTGTCTGGGTCCCACTGGAGCCCTGCGAAGGGGCCGAGGTGGGCAGCCTGAAAGATGGGGGGCTTTCAGGTCGCAGTCTTGCCGCTGCAGCCCCATCTGGAGGTGCCCATGGCTCCCCTCTGCAAGGTAGTGCTCAGCCCTGCCCAGCTGCCAAAGCAATGTGGGTGCACCCCATGGTCAGCGCCAGGGGGTTCCTGCTGCAGGAGTGGGGGCAGTGGGAAGGGGTGGGGCAGCACAGGGAGTATTTTTGTAACTGCTGTTGTCAGAGCCAACGGATATGGGACGCTTTTAAGTTATTGTTGCCAAAGAGACGTAAAGTTTATTGTTGCTTTCGGGGGTGTGGGCGGGGACTTGTTTTGGGTTTTTTGTTTATTCGTTTGAGGCTTAGGATGCTGGTACAATGATCTTGTTCCTTTTTTGTCTGTTTTTTAAGAGAAATCAAAGCTAAGGAAAAAGCCTTCATGCTAAGCGTGTGTGTTCTTTTGGAGTCTGCAGATGAAGCCCTGGGCAGGGCGGGGCCTGGGGTGGGGTGGGGGTGGGGGGGGGTCCCTGTAGTCCCTTGTGACCACTGGGTGAGTGCAGGAGGGAGGCCACCCTCTTTACCCCGCTGTCCCTGGCACACCTTGGTGAGGGAGACAGTGACCTTGGGCCCCCAGTGTGCCCGGGTGGGGGTGTCTTCCCAGAGCAGGGCAGGGGTGCTGACGCCTGCAGCTCTCGCCTCCTGCCTGGTAAGCTGGCCCTGCCTAGGAAAGGCCGAATGGGGGGACCCCTCTGGGAAGCTCTTCCCCCTGCCTTTCCCTCAGCACGGGCCAGCAGGGGGAGGGGGTGGTGAGCCGGGAGCAAGGTGGGGCACCTGTGCACCCCCACTTTGACCATCTGTCTTAGGACCTTGCCTCGCTCCACCTGGCCCGCCTCCAGCTTCCCCCAGGTGAGAGACCTCCGGAGCGCACCCCCCCCGCCCCCGCCCATCCTGGCTTTGTGTTCTGGGGTGTGGGCAGGCTGAAGGTGGTGCAGGGCTCCTAAGCAGCTCCTTGGAGGGTCTGGGAGGTGAGCGAGCGCTGCCTGGGACATCTGAGGTGAGGACTGCTGTCACCAACGTGGTTAGCTTGGCTGTATTTCAGCCTCAAACGTCAAATACCACAGACCCAGGAAAGTTTCTAGAATCTTGTATTTCAGCTGAAATAGGGAAGCAGCCAGGGAATCAATGGGGGAGGCTCACCCAGGCGTCCTGGGCCAGGACCGCCTCAATGGCACACAGCTTGGGGACCCAGGCCACAGCATTGATCCCCCTCCTTGGGGCCAGGGAGGAGAGGCGGGCCCCTGCAGCCATTTCTGGGTGCGAGTTCGGGTATGGGCAGGGAGAAGCCCCCCAAACTGCCAGTGGGCACAGGGAGACCCAGCAGAGGCCCAGGCAAGAGTCTGCCGAAGGTACGTGTTCTTAATAAATGCGTCTTCTGAGCCAAAGGGGCAGGCCCTCCGCTCCCCGCGCCCTTGTGTCCTGCCTGCAGGCACGCACAGGTGAGTGGCCTCATGACTGACCGGACAGGGGCTCCCCTGCAGCTACAAACCGACGGGATGGCCTTCCGTGCACCCTGGAGGCTCCCTGGCCCACACAACAGACATGCCTGATCCGAAAGGTTGGCCCTGCAGGCCCCCCTCATTCTCCTCAACCATGGCCCAGGTGCCACCTCCTGACCCTGTGGGAAGAGCCAGGGTCCAGCCCAGGCCAGATTGAGGTCGGGGCAGAAGGGTTTGGAAGGAGGGAATTCTCTAACAGGGAACAAGCTGATTGTAACAAAACAGGTTGCAGGGCAGGGCAGGGCGGGGGAGAGGGGCCCACAGGCAGTGGGTGCAGACGTGGCGGTCAGCTGAGGAGCGGGGCAGACCTGTCATTGGTCACTGTCGGCTTTAGCTGGACGCTGGCAAAGGGGTTCCTGGGGAGAGGAGAGAAGAGCCATTTCAGTGGTTTTCAGGAGAGGTGCTGCGTGCTGCCCTGCGGCTGTGGACAGCACCAACCCCCACCCCCGCCCCCAGTCAGCCTCCCAGCTCAGAGCTGGGGGTGGTGGAGGCCCCGCCTGCAAGGCCAGCTGAGCCTCAGCGCACCACCCTCTGCTCCCAAACCTGTCCTGCTTTGAACTGCAGGCCCTCCCAGGGCAGGTCGGCTTGGGAGGGCCCTCTGCTCCTTCCACATGTGCCCCAGTCCTCTCTCTGCAGCCCGAGGCAGCCCCCCATGAGCTGCATCCGAGCTCAGTGTGCAGAACCCCTCCAAGGCCCAGTGTTCCCCCCCACCCCCCACCTGCCTGAGCAGCAGCTGAGCCCGTCTGCAAGGACACGGCCATCGACACACAGACAGCTCAGCAGAGCGCACAAGCCCGGCCCATGCGTCCCGGGGGCTCGGAGTGGCCCGTCCCAGACCCACACGACAAACAAGGCGCAGGCACAGTCATGGCGAAGGGGCTGGCAGGGGTGGACACCCACAGCCCCTGCGGAGGGGCTGACCGTCTCCTCAGAGAGGAGCCGTTCCACCCCTGGGTGCTGAGACGGCGGCTGACGGACAGACAGATGCGTCAGACAAGGGGCTGAGACAGAACGAGAGGAGCGCAGGGTGGGGCCGGCACCTGGCCTCGAGCTCACGGAGGCCTCTCCTCCTTGGTTCCCAGTGGGCTCGGAGGACCCCGCCCGGGCGGGGACGACATAGGACAGCAGGCAGTCCCGGGGCGACAGCACAGATGGCATGGAGGACACGGAGGGCTCAGCACGAGCAGAGCCGTTACCTGGGGCTGGGTGGCCTCTGGCGCGGCCGGGTGTCCGTGGGAGCTGGGCAGGCACTCCATCCAGGTGCCCAGGAAGAGCACGAGGAGGGGCACCCTCCTGTGTGCCTGAGGACCTGGCACTTTCTGAAACACTGAGGCACACTGGACTCAGCTGTTTAAAGGTCAACTAGGGAAAAGAGGCTGACGCAGCAAAGCGTGGCTTCCGCGTCTCCAAGACACCGCCCGACAGCTGGCAGCACCCACGTCGGCCTCGGTTCCACCCCTGCCTTGGCGCATCTGCACCCAGCTGGTGGGGCCGTGGGCTCCCTCCCTCAGGGCCTCTCTCTGGTATCCTTGGTTCTGGTCTGTGCAGATACGCTTTGGGCAGGGACTGCCTGGCAGTTCTGCTGTGACCAGGCTCATGGCCCCTGGGACAGGGTGCAAGGCAGCCATGGGGGCTGCTGCCCTGATGGGACTCTGGTCCTGGAGGAGGGCTCTATGCCCTTGGCTGTCCCCAGCCAGGGTCAGGGCAGGCGGTCCTGGGGGGCCTAGAAGTGGGGCAGGTTTGTCCATCCAGAGCTGGGGACCCATCATAAGTGGGGACCCAGAGAAGGGAGGATGGCACGTGTGCTGATCAGAGTTGGGGGCAGAAGGGGGCGCTGGCCAAGTGTGTCCTGACACACCTACAGTCTCATCAGAAAGGGTTGGTGACCAGCCTTGTGTAAATTAATGAAGTTAGAATGCACCCTCACACCCTACACAAAAACAAAACTCAAAATGGTTTAAAGACTTAAATGTAAGACATGACACCATAAAACTCCTAGGAGAAAACACAGGCAAAATATTCTCAGACATAAATCATACCAATGTTTTCTTAGTCTCCCAAGGCAACAGAAACAATAGCAAAAGCAAACCAATGGGACCTAATCAAACTTACCAACTTTGGCACAGAGGAAGCCATAAACAGACAACCTATGGACTGGGAGAACATACCTGCAAATGATGTGACTGACAAGGGCTTAATTTCCAAAATATACGAGCAGCTCATATACCTCAACAAAGAAAAGCAACCCAGCCAATAAGTGGACATAAGACTTAAGCAGACGTCTGTCCAAAGAATACACACAGATGGCCAAGAGACACGAGCAAAGATGCTCAACATCACTAATGATTAAAGAAATGCAAATCAAAGCTACACTGAGGTACCAACCTCACACTGATCAGAATGACCATCATTAAGAAGTCAAAAATAAATGGTAGAGTGGGTGTGGAGAAAAGGGACCTCTCCTACACTGTTGGTGGGAAATTGGTGCAGACCCTATGGGAAACAGTATGGAGAGTTGCCATGTGATCAGCAATCCCACTCCTGGGCATAGATCCTGAGGAAACGAATTCAAAAAGATAAATGCACCCCTATGTTCAGAGCAGTACTATTCACAGTAGCCAAGACACAGAAAAACCTAAATGTCTACTGACAGATGAATGAAGTAAAAATGATCATATATACAATGAGATATTACTCAGCCATAAAAAGAATGGAACAATGCTATTTTGCAGCAACACGAATGGACCTAGAAATTATACTAAGTACATCAGAAATACATCATATGATACCACTTATATGTAGAATCTAAAAAATGATACAAATGAACTTACCTACAAAAGAGAAACAGATTCACAGAGAACAGAGCTGTGGTTGCCAAGGGGGAGGTGGGATGGGTCTGGAGTTTGGGATTAACAGATGCAAATTATTATTTATAGAATGGATAAACAAGGTCCTACAGTAGTACAGGCAATTATATTAGGTATCCTATGATAAACAGAAAATAATATAAAAAAGAATGTGTATGTATGTATAAATGAATCACTTTGCTGGATGACAGAAATTAACACAGCACTATAAATCAGCTACACTTCAATTTAAAAAAAGGAAGGACTGGTGGCAAACCCACATTGTCACCTGCACCAGAGAGACCTTCCCCAAGGGGCTGCCCGGCTCTCAGCCACACTGTCTTTATTTTCTTCCCCAAAACAGTGTGACCATGGAAGCGTGTGCTGTGTACACCCTGAAGGGAAAACTGCGTGACCATGGAAGCGTGTGCTGTGTACACCCTGCAGGGTTAGAGGAAGCAGGTGGTGGCTGCAATTGCTCCAGGCCACTGGAGTAACTGTTTCCTGCAAGCCCTGGCCAGAGACTCTGGGGTGGGACACCCTTACCCTTTAGCACCAGAGGAAAGGGCAAGGCCCCCATGGGTGCCCACTACCTTCTGGAACATTCTGTGAAAGGACAAGCTTATAAGCCACTCTGACGGGGACACTTTAGTGACCCAGGGTGGGTGCTGGGGTCAACACTAGAATGACAAAACAGGACAAGATTTGGACTGAAGCCACTGTCGATCCTCCTGTCCTGGAAACGTCTGTCACCGCTGGGGGCGGATGCTGGGGCCAGTCAACAGCGGACCACCCAGACATGGAACAGCACTTCTTAACCCAAACGGGAGACGTCGGAGTGTGCAAGGGTCAGAGCTGTCAGGATGCGGGGGCTCCTCCCCCAGGGAGGGCCACGAGGCACTCTGGCAGAGGACCAGGGGCTGGGCTCTGTCCCCCTCCTGAGCAGGGACATGGGGACAGCGGCAGCTTTTACATGGAATCCATTTGCTGTCTTGGATGGGGGCAGGCCTGAAGTCTTGGGTATGGTGAAGGCAGGAGTGAGCCAGGCCCCCTGCCCTTTGTCCCCACTGCCCAGTCCTCTGCAGACCCCCTGGCCTGATAGGGTGGGACCCTTGCAGCCGAGCAGCATTCGGGTCCAGCCTCCCGAAGACGTCCGTCACTGAGGATTTGGGGGAGTCACCTTCGGTTATCTTCTGGATCCACTTCCTGAATGAGAAAGGGGGTGGTTCTGAGAACACCTGGGCAGCACGAAGTGCAGCTTGTATCCTGGAGCGACTCCAGAGCAGAGAAGGCATGGAGGGCAGTTACAGCACATACTCCAACTTGCGCCTAGACGTTTTCCTCTTACAACGTGTCTTCCACAACTGCAGAACGTCGGCCCTTCTGGACTTGACTTGGTCTCTTCCCCAGAGCTGTGAGCTTGGGCAAAGCCAAGCAAGGTCCCGCAACCAACCAGAGGCGCCTTGTGACACCCCTGCCCCGGAAGAACCATCCAAGGACAGGCCGTGGCCGCTGTGCTGTGTGCGCCCCAGCCCACTGTGCCCCTGGGGCTCTGTTCCAGACAGAGGCCACGCCAGCCTCCCTGGGCCTTCACCCCCTTCCAGTACCTCCAGGGGATGAGATCTACTGGGCCCTGATAACTCAGAGGGACCACAAGGGCAGTAGAGGTGGGGGTTGCTCAGCTGGGGGCAGGAGATACAGGTGTCTCAGAGCATCTCGTAAAGGGAGGGACAGAGGCAGGGGAGAAGGATGGCCCAGGCCATTCACGCTAAGCCAGCGTCGAAGCCATTTCCCCTGACACCGCCATCTGAGGAGCACTTGTCTCCCGAGTTATCCAGGAATCACACTGAAGCTCAAAAGAGAAGGGCGACAATATAAACAAACACTGAGCAACTTATAACCCTGGTGGTTCCGTAGTTAGGACTTCGCACTTCCACTGCCAGGGGCCTGGATTTGATCTCTGGTTGGGGAACCAAGATCTCACAAGCCACACAGTGTGGCCAAAACCAAACCCAACAAAGGTAGCAAAGAAGAGGGAGGGTCCAGGTCCTGCTGGAGTGGCCCGGCTGCCCACAGGGAGGTCAGCATCGCGGTGACGACCAAGGGGGTGAAAGGACCGCTATCTTTGTAAAGGGCCATGTGCCAGCTTCACGCGGCAGTCTTCCCAGGGAGCGGGGCTGGGGTGGGACAGGGGGAGCAGCGCTGCCCTGACCCAGGCACAGGCACCCAGAGCGGTGGGCTCTCCCCACCTGGCTGCCAGTGCTTGCTTTCCAGAGGCGCCAGGGAAGAGACCGTCACCAGGTGGGAGTTGGAGGCGGCCACTGGGGCTGAAGCTGGAAAGCCTGACGTAGCCCCTCAGCCACTTTGGGGCAGAGGGGAGGTGAGCGTGGGCACACTGCCGGGCAGAGGCCTGTGCCTGCTCCCCCTGCGTGCCTGTGGCTCTCTCCACAGCCATGGCAGTCTCCAGACCTGTCTTGGTCTCCCTAGCCCTCGAGGGGCTTTGATACTCACCAGCCCAGGAGCCAGCCAGGCCAGGTTCGGATCCACGCCCAGAGACTGGTCTGAAGGGCATTCAGCCCAAGTAGCCCAAAGCCAGCCTGGCAGCTGATCACCAGGCTCCACCCCGATTGTGGCCAAAGCACCCAGCAGAGGCACAGGGAACCCAGACAGAGGACCAGGCCAGACCCGCCAGCTTCCAGAGAGAGGAAACCCGAGAGCCCAAGGACAGGTCCAAGGGAAGCAAAGGCCAGAGCTGAGAGCAGAGGCAGGCTCAGCAGAGGCCCAGGTCAGAGGGTCTCCAGAGCTGCTGGGAACACAGGCTGACCAGCACAAGAAAACCAGGGCAACTTACTAACTCTAGCCAGGGGCCGCTCAAAATCTGGCCACTTCCACATCGGCGCTGCAAGGAAACACAAGGCTTGGTTGGTGCAGGTAGAGGGGGTGGGAGTGAGGGCTGAGGACCCCGAGGAGACGCACGCTGGACGGAGGATGGGGCTCCTGGCAGTTAGGCACGCCGCCTGGAGCCAGAACCACTGAACGCAGGGTGGAGCTAGTTGTCCAGCCCCAGGAGGGTGACCCGGGGTCAGGCCCACGTAGCTCTCACTGGGGCGGGGGCCTCCCCAGCTGCGCCCAGGGAGAGCCATGTGGGCCAACAGTATCTGCACCTTGGCTGTTCTGTCGGCAAGGTGGCCGGGCTTGCACAAGGCTCAGGAGCACGCAGCGGGGCTGGAAGGAGGTGCCACACTCAACCGGATGCAATAAATAAAACTTTTATTCAAACAACTGCAGTACAGGGCACAATTCAGATTTTTAAAAAAAAAAAAAGGGAAAGGAAACAGGAAAAATATTTTCAGCACTTTACATCTTCATACAAGTTTTGCGGTTTTGTGTCTACATTCATCCATTGAGCATGGAATCCCCTGGATTTGAGATCTTTTAGCAAAATTAGAACACCAACATAGAAGGTTCTTTTTTTTTTTTTTTTTTTACAAAGGTCCGTGTTCTGGCTTTGTTTTCTCCTTAAATTATAAAACAGGGTCTGTCTGCGTCTTGAGCTGCTTCTCTCACACACGCTACCAGGCACGTCCTAGCCCACTGGAGGGGGCAGGAAGGTTTGGCTAAATCACATCAGAAAAAGGAGGGTCCACAGCTTCACGGGGGCTCCCGCGGTGCGAAGGGCAGAGCAGCTACGCCCTCGCTCACTTCCCAGATTCAAGGCGTGAAGAGGCAAAACCAGTAGCCACTCAGTCCAGCGTGTCTGCTTCTGAAGCCACCGAGACACACAGAGACGAGAGCGTTTAGGGAGGATGCGGCAGGGTGCCCAGAGCTGCCCTCGCTCCATCACAGGCTGGTTAGAGAAACGATTTCCAGAACACGTGGGGGCGGGGGTGGTCTCTGGAGGTCTTTGGAATGTCCGAGTGCGGCCGGGCCCCCTCCCTGCCAGCGCCCTGTGCGGTCGCGGCCATGGTGCCCGAAGCTGGCACCGCGCTCTGGTCTGCACATCGTTCAGTGGCGTCTGGGACCCGGGAGCCGTCAGGGGCCCGGCCTGGCGGGCAGGGCCGGGGCCTCCCTCACAGGAGCGGCCAGCTTCCTCAGGAGGCCCCCTGGCTCGGCCCCAGCCCCTCCCTGGGTGCAGCCCAGAGCCTCTCGGAGCCCCCAGCACCCCCTCTCCCGACACAGGTGCCAGTGTGCGCTGGGGGTCGGACGCGAGATAACAGTGCGCACACCGGAGTCCATGCAGGTCTGTTTTGTTTTTCAGGAAAAAAAGAAAAAGTCCTTTTCCTGTTTTTCATCTTTTTGTTGTTTTTTTGTTTTGTTTTTTTTTGAATTTTTCTTTTTCTTCAGACTTTAGACCTGGCTCATGGTGAGCCTTCAAAGAGGGACAGCGCGGCATGAGTACGGCGGTGGAAGGGGGGCTGTGGCGAGGACGCCCCGCCGGCACCAGCCGGCCGCCTGGCGGGACGCACGGGGGCGCAGGGGCGGGTGTGTAAACACAGGGAACGGAGATGGGGCAGCACCATGGACCCTGGGGGATCACAGAGTCTGGGGTCACCAACTGAAAGGCGGGGAGGGGGCAAGTGGGAAAGAAAAACGACCCAGGAAGACACCAACGAGAGCGGAGGAGACCGATGGAGACCAGACAGACTGGGGGGCGGGGGGCGGCGGGAGCTCTTCTGAGCAGCTGCCCGGTCAGCGTCCTCACACTGTGGACACCAGCGTGCCGCTGCCGCTGCGAACAAAGCACAGGACAGCTGCCGGGCCACACGCCTCCTCGCGGCCAGCCGCCTGGCCCTCAGGGAGTGGGGACAGGAGACCCCCAGGGCCAGGGTGGAGCCCAGGTCAGGGGCACATGGGGCAGATGAGCCCCCCTCCTGGCCGAGAAGAGACGCCTGGATGCCAGGAAAGAGCCAGGCCACAAAGCAACCAGGCCAAGGGGTCATGCGGCGGCGGTGGGCCGCCCGGGGGCCTCCCCAGGAGAGAATGGGAGACCCGAGAGTGGCTGCAGTGGGTCCCTGGCTCCAGCCTGGGCACAGGGCCAGTCCTAACCCCCACCCACCCACAAGGGGAGCATGAAGGCAGCTCCGGGAGGGGCCGCTTTCCCCAATGGGCAATATCCGGGGACCCCCAGCTGCTGCCAGGGGTCAGGGCATCCTGCACTGAGGGCCCTGCCCTGTAGAGCGGACTGGGGAGGGCACAGCGGGGTGAGGGTCAGAGACCAGGCGCCCCAGGCCCCGCTGACTGTCTCGGAGTGGAGACACTGTGGTCTCCAGCCAGGCCCCAACCGAGCAGGCCTGGGAGAGGGACCACCCGACCCCAGCTTCCGGTGGGACGGCTCCCTACTGCCCACAGCTCCCGAAGATGAGTCTGAAAATCTCTTACCTGCTCACGGCCCGTGCCCCATAATCATCCAGACCCTGGTGAGGAACAGGCAGAAACAGGTCAGGCTGGGGAGCCAGGGGCTGAGGCGGGGTCTGCAGGACAGGGGTCCCTCCTGACCCCAGGGTGTGTGATGCTGCCTGCGGCTGAGGACACGAAGCGCCCCTCCCACCCCCAGCAGGGCCCTCCCCGATTCTCAGTGATGCCTCCTTATCTGGCCAGTGGACAACGGAGAGCTCACACAAGACAGGTCACCTGGTGACCCCCTTCCGCACATGTTCCCTGCGGCCCTTAGCTGTGAGGGTCATGTGATAAAAAACCCGGCATGTGAGGGCTTCCTGGGGACCCCAGAGCCTGAAACCATGGAGGGTGGAGGGTGGGGTCTGGGTGGGGAAGCTGGGCTGGCAGAAGCTGATGCAGGGAGGGCAGCCTGCCTCATGCATACCTGTGCTGGACCCTGGGCCAAGCGTCCCCCTGAGCCCCAACACTCCCACTGTAGCCGCCTGGCCCCAAAGAAGTTGCTGCCCCAAAGCCACCGAGGGGTACTGGGGACACCCTCCTCAGCTCTCTCAGCCTCAAAACCAAGTCCAAAGACTGGAATGCAAGAGCAGCAAGCAGTGGTCAGACCCCTCCAGGCATGGCCAGCTGTGCCATGGGGCCTGGTAGGGCTGGAGAGGGACCGGGGTGTCTCACAGCTCAGCAAGTGGGCCCCGTGACCCCTGAGGTGCCACGGCTCCCCCAAGGCTGGATCCGCCTCGCCCTCCCTGCTGTTCACCCTGACCCAGCCTCACTATCTCCAAGATGTTCCATCCAAAGGCCCAGCCACACCACCCACCTCTCCCCACTCACCACCTAAGTTGTCTCAAATCACATGCTCACTGTGCCTAAATCATCAGTTCCCTGAAGACACCCTGGACACCTCATACAGCGTGCACCAGCTGAGCCTTCCTCGTGGCAGGGAGGGGTGGGTGAGGCCGCTCACGACAGCCTCCAGACACGGACATCTGGACAGGGCGAGTCGGCCACCATGTACCCAGAGCCCTTCCTTGCCTTGCCCACTTCTGACGCCACACTGTCAACATGGGAGCCCCCTGGGAGCGCCCCCACCCCACGCTGTTGGGTCAACTCTCTGGCTGCCCAAATTCTAGAGAAATAGGAGTTTTCTTTGATTCCTCTCCCGCCACCTGGGTCCCCTGGCTCCCAGGCAGAGTGAGGCTCTGACCTGGAGACCAGCATGGAACAAAGTTGCTGGCCCCTGCCCACCGTGCCACCACAGCAAACATCCTGGAAGTCTGGGCCCTCTCCAACCCATGAGCTTCCCAGCAGAGCTGTGGGGACCATCCACACTCACATCACGGGCCCACCTTGACCTGAAGACCACCCTGCACTGGAGGACCGCTGGGTACCCAAGCCTTGATCTTTTCCCTCTGGATCCCTGGTTCCAGGCAGGCTGACCACACATGGCTGGCCCTGCCTCCTAAGAGCCCAGACACGCTAGCTAGAAGGTTCTGGTCACGTCTCAGGCAGATACGGGGTAGCCACCCGTCTGCACTCAAACCCACGACTGCAGGAGCCTCCTGGGTCTCAGGGAAGGAGCTCCTCCTCCCAAAAGGTGGCGTCCAGAGTGATCCCCAGGCTGAGGGTAGGGCAGACAGAGGGGTAACCACGCTTCTCTGGAGCCCTGAGACTATAGAGGATGCTGGGCTGTGACCCCTGAGCAGATCACTGCAGGGGTGTTAAGGCCGAATCCAAAGCTCCGGAGTACCAGGCCTTTTGGGGGAGGCACCCTGAACCCGCCCGCCTGCAGCCCCCGCTGCGGCCCCGCACTCACCTGCGAGAACGCGGGCACTGCCACGCTGTAGGGCCTCTGCTTGAAGGCGCCGGCCGTCTGGGTGGGGAATGCCCGGGAGGACGTCCCGTAGTCAGGGGGCGGGAGGGCCAGGTCCTCCTTGTCCAGGAGGTTACCCGTGCTGCTGCTCTTGCCCTGCTGCAGGCTGCGGGGGTGGGCAGGGCGATCAGCCGGGCCCAGCTGGGCCCCCTGCTTCTCTTGCCCCACAAGGAGGATGGAATAGAAGCTGGCAGTGATGCTGCCTGGGTGGGCCTGGGCCTCCCCCAGCCCCCACCCCGCCCCCTCTTAAGAGCAGAGTGTAAGGCATGCCAGGGTGGTAAGGGGAGCCCAGTTTGCCCTTGCTGCCGTCTTGGGTGAGCCCCCACCCCACCCCACCCAGCTCTCAGACACCTCCACCTCTCACAGCACCTCCACACCCCTGGACTCAAGGGTCTCAAGTGTGCAGCCCCTGCCCCGAGCTACAGGTCACCTGCCCGTCAGCACGCTCACCTCATGTGCAACCTGTCCCCGCCGTCGTTGTCCAGGACTCGGGTGTAGGAGAAGGGAAACCAGCCCCGCCTGGAACAGGAGGCCCCGTCAGAGCGCGTCAGCTGGCCCCAGGTCCCACCCGTTCCCCTGCCCAGCTGCACCCATCTGAGGAGGGGTGCGTGCACACACTCCAGGGAGACCAGGAGACCCCACTGGGGCATCCATCCAGCTCTGGGCCACCTTGCCCTGGACGGGAGTAGGGCTATGGGTGAGCGAAGGTGCCAGGACCCAGCAGGGCTCTAACTTCTTCAGCAAGCTGGATGGGATTCCTGGCTCAGCTCCACATGGCTGCAAAGCCACAGACCCAACAGGAGAGGCTGCCCAGAGCCCCCACTGGGAGGGTGCCCCTTGGCACTCAGAGCTCCCCACCCAGGATGGCACTTGCCAGGAAGCCAGAGCCAAGCTCAGCCCAGCCTCTCCCTCCCTGGTGGAGGCAGGCTGACCCCTGGGCAGGGGTCTCTCAGCCCACCTAAAGACACATGCACGATGGTGGTGGTGGTGGGGGCAGTTGGAAGGGACAGCCCCTGACCTGGGCAGCTTCTGGCTGAGCAAGAGCCAGGCATTGGCACAGCCTCTTGGCAACAGGCGTCAAACTGAGCTGTGAAAGTGTGGCCCGTGACTCAAAGCCACTTCTAGAACCCTCACAAGAGTGGCTCACGTGCACAGAAAGGCTCTGGGGTGGAAGGCTGGCTTCTCCTGACTGGGAGGCCATATGCACACGTGGGGTGCTGGGCTGAGTCAAGGGACATAAAAGCGAGGGCTGGTGGGGGTCTGTCCCTCCTAACAGACCCGTGGGACCTGGATAATCGGTCTGAAGGAGGACCCAGGGACAGGACGCAGGGACCTGGGTCAGGAGGCTGACGCCCCCGCCGGACTCACATCTTGGTCTTCTCGCTCTCGCCGTAGTGCCAGCCGTCTCGGGCCTCGGGCACCAGCAGGGTGATGAGGTCACCCTCCTTGAAGCTCAGCAGGGTGCTGTTGTCCCCGGCCGCGTGGGAGAAAATGGCCTTCACCCGCATGCGGCCGTTGCGCTCCAGGCCGGCGGCCATGGAGCTCGAGCGAGGCAGGGTCTTGTTCTCAGCTGCCGGGAACATCAGGGCAGGTGTGAGGGGGAGCTCCACCCCACGCGGGGAAGGGCGCAGTCACCCTCCCGTCAGTTCGGCTGTCTGACCGTGGGACACTCGGAGCCCCCAGGTGGGCCTGGAGGTGGACGCTCCACGCTTATGGATGGCTGCCAGGCCTCCAGGGCTGTCTAGCTCAGACTCCGGAGCTGGGAGCTGGGGTGCGTGTGGATGCGGCCTCTGACCTGCGGCTCATTAGCTGGGGCAGTTCTCTGGGTCTTAGGCTCAGCTTTCTCATCTGCTAATGGGGAGACCCTCACAAGCCAAAGCCCACTGCTGGGGCTGCAGGAGGGGGAGTGCTGTCCATAGCAGATGGGCTGGAGGCAGGGCAGGGAATGGTCCCACGGTCAGCAAAGTGCTCTCCAGCGACGCTCACCCGCTCTTGTCGCTGCTGAGCTGCTGGCGTCCCTGCGCTGCCCTGCCCTGCCACACTCACTTCACGGGGGAGCCCGGTCAAGCTCAAGGATCTGGGATGGAAATCTCGCAGCGGTCCCCAGGGTGCTGCACACACGCGTGCCCGTGAGCCTCCGGGCTCCCCCCAGCCTCCCCTCGGGGATGCCGTGACTGCTGTGGGCCAGGTGGGCCTGGGGCCCCAGTGGAGCGCTTACTGGTGGCGTAGCTGTTCTTGGGCGCCACACTTTTGCGCACGGGAAGCGTGTTGGAGTAGGAGTCGCTCAGCTTGCTCTGAGACTGCGGGGGAGACGTGGACTTGGGCTGGGTGGCCTTGCGGTCAGCCCATGGGTTGTAGTCCTCGCTGTCTGGGCCCGAGACGCCATTCATGACGGGTGCGTTCTCCTGGGCAGACAGCCGCTGTCGAGAAGAGGTGGTGTGGGTGTGGTGTGGCAGGAGGGCCTGAGCCCGGCAAGGTCTCCCTGTTAGGGCACCCCAGGATGCCAACCACTGGCACCAAGGGGAACCACCTCCACACCCACAGAACTTTCTGAATCAAGGACTTACCCCCACAAATGGGGCCAGTTCAGGGGGCACCGGCAGGGGCTTGGCCCCCGGAATGGGGTCTGAGATGACCAGGTTGGACTTGGAGGCCGACAGGCCGCTGGGGAGGATGGAGCCGTTACTGTTGCCCATCTGCTGCATCAGCTGCACGGCGCGCTCAGGGATCTTGTTGGGGTCGGCACAGGCCTGCTGCCATAGTGGCAGCTTCTGCGCCAGCAGCTCCTTGCCCTAGAGTGGAGGAAGCCGAACAGGGCGAGCGTGAGGGCCAGCTCAGGCTTCCGTAGCCAGGGGGGCCTCCCCGCAGGGCCAGGAGAGGCCAGGGCCTGTGGTCCACCTCACAGACACAGCCCCTCGGCTCCCAGCTGGCATCAGGTGGCTCCTGAAGAGACACACCCAACCCCAGGTAGGCACACCGGGCTGGGGCTGCTCTTTGCCAGGTGGGGTGCCTCAACCAGGTGAGCCACCTCTAAGTCCCTGACTCCCGACCTGGGAAAGGGGCCGGATATGGTACAGCGTGCCCCTCAGCTGAGAGACCCCTCAGAATGAGGTCAAACCAAGGCCTGACCTGAAAGGGGCCTCCCCAGGGAGTTGAAAGAACAGAAGCTCACGTGGTCAGCCATGGAACAGGATAGGCTCTTCGTGGGCCAACCATGAGGTACTAGAAGAGTGCTGTTCAGGTAGATTGAGGGCACTGTGGGGAAGGGACAGAGCTGCCCAGGGCCCAGCTGCAGTCTGCCTCCCACCCCAACCCAGGGGCCCTCGAGCCCAGCTGTCCCTCCAGTGTGCTCCGGCGTCTGCCCAGGACACAGGGGGCCGGAGGGCACAAGGGCCTGACAAAGCACGAGGAAGCCACAGGCCTGACCAGGGTCCCAGCATGGGAGAGTGGCCAAAAGCAAGACACTAGCCTGAGATCCCCTGCAGCCCATTCAGGGGTCCTGGATCCAAGGCGTGGACACACTTAGGGCCCTGGAGACGGCTCTGCCTCCCCTGTCCTAGCCCTCTGGCCAAAGTGGGCTACCCTACCTGCAGCACATGATACAACTGTGTTTCCACGCAGATCCCAGACCCACCCTGGGTGGAGCTTAGGGCAGTCAAGGTCTCCAGGACCTCGGATGGGTCTGTCCAGCCCTGTCTCTCCTCACTTATCTTCCCACTTCTTTTGACCTGTGTCTGGGGCAGGGAGGTGGCGCCCACATGGGAAAACTGGGGGATGTTGGACAAACAGCCCTTTGGAGCAGGCCAGGGCCCTTCCCCCAACTTCCGGTTTAGACCAGGGGCCAGCAGACCCCTGCATGAGGGCTGGCTGCTCATCTGCGTAGAACGTTTAACTGGAAAACAGCCAAGGCAGTTGGCTTACATGTCAGTGGCCACATTCCCTGTGCAATGGCCCAAACTGAAGACAGTTACAATCCAGCGTCTGGCTGAAAGGAACAGCTGATGGGTCTGGGCTGGTGGTGAAAAACTGGGTCAGCAGGAACCCTCACCAACAGGGCCCACTCAGGGATCCCCCTCAGTTGATGGCCCTGTCATTGTCAGGCCTGAACCCAGGCAACAGGGAAATGTTAGCTGCCTGCTGCTAGGAATAGCAGTGGGGCTCTGCCTTCATGCCCTGGTGCTCCAGACCCGGGGCTTGTGCCTTTCTCAAACCTCCTGGGGGGCTGGGGTCGTTTCTTGGGAAGTCATCTCGCATACACACGATCTGCCCTCCCGCAGGAAACAGAGATGGTGGCATCCTAGAAAAGGATGGCTTTCCTGCCTTCCTTCCGGCAAGGATGGGTCCGCGCTCTCCTGAGCAGCCACAGGGCCCAGCGGCCGCCAGAGGGCGCGCACGCCTGCCGCACGGCTGCTGGAGCCGCGTGGGCGCTGCGGCGGCCCTGCCGGAGCACCGCAGCTCTAGCAAGCCCCTCCCCGCTGCCAGCCAGCCCCCAGGCACAGGACCTGAACGCAAAGTCTCACGCGGCGGGGTGGCCACCCCGACCCTGCAGAGGACACAGGGCCCATCACTGCCCTTGCGCCGCACCTGTGGCAGCAGCAGGCCCTCGGGCGCCAGGCAGGCAGGAGCCTCTCCATGGAGGCTGAGGGCATCTGCCAGCCTGGGGACCAGACGCTGAGTCAGGCCAAACACGTGTGAGGTGCGGCCCCCAGAACACCTTTATGCAAAAAGGACACAAATGAGGGTCTCCCTGGTTGGCTCGGGCTGCCTAACCACACCTAAGCTCTCAGAACATCCTGGAATGTTACAGCTGACAGCTCTGACCGCACTCCAGTTCCTACCTGTGGACTACGGGGAACGGAAGCCCCAGTGAAGTTACCTGTTTTTTCAGGGGAGATGTGTACTCTGGGTCGTGCTGGCCTCGGGGGGCTAAGCTGGCCTCTACAGGGGCTGGTACTGCAGCACCTCCCAAGGAGCTTGCTCCCTGGAGAAGACCCTCTCAGTGGGCTACTGATGTGAAAAGTGAAACTTGAAGAGTTGTTCAGTCATGTTCCACTCTTTGCGATCCCATGGACTGTAGCTCGCCAGGTTCCTCTGTCCATGAAATTCTCTAGGCAAGAATACTGGAGTGGGTTGCCATTCCCTTCTCCAAGGGATTTTCTTGACCCAGGGACTGAACCCTGGTCTCCTGCATTGCAAGCAGATTCTTTACTGTCAGAGCCACCAGGAAAGCTTGAGTTACTGGTGTAATTGCTCTCAAAAAAAGCAGCTGGCAATTTCTACTGGGAGTTGTAAAACATCTGCAACCTTGACCTGGTAACTGTCCTTCCAGAACTCTCCTCCTGAGGAGATCAGCACAGTGTTCCCTCATCACAGCTCAAGGTGGGGCACGCCCCCGTGTTCCCCAGGGAGGCAGTCTCTGCCAATGAGGGCCCAGCCCCTTGCGGAGCAAGCACCCACCTTGGAGTGGTAGGCAGCAGAGTTCTTGGCCACGGCGCACTGCTTCTCCACCAGGAAGCAGAACCTCCGCCTCTCCTCGGTGAGGGCGGTCTTGTAGCCGTCGGACACGTAGCTCTCCAGCTCACCCTGCTTGTTGCCGATGGCGTCGATGTACTGGGGGTGGGAGAGGCAGATGAGCCCGCAACGGGACAACACCCCGTCAACCTCCCGTTCTGAGCAGCCCCACAGAGGTGGAGCACACCTCCCGGCCAGCCCACCAGGGTGGGCGCTTGGCCGTGTGACTCACTTTGGCCATGAGGCTATCCCGCTGAGCCACTGCCCTGGTGCCCTGGCAGCTGCATGTGTGGGGACCACGTGGCAGACTGCCCGGTGAGGCTGGTGTGGCAGCTCCCTCAGACCCAGACACCAACCATAAAAGCCATCCTGATATTCGGAAGATCAGGACAGCTCAGCTGGCGCTGTGTGTTGGAAAATGACTAGTTCACGCGCGAATCCCACGGGAGTGGGCAGAGAGCACAGTTCGATGCTACAGCACACCAGAACACTCTGGTTCTGCAGGATGGAAAGTTCCAGGAACAGTCCCAGCAAGACGGGGCAGCTGTCCCAGGGAGGCCTGCAGGCCCCCGCGTCTATGTGTGGCCCTGCCTCTGGGACGCAGGAGAGCCTTCCAGCCCCCTCCCTGTCTGCCCTCCCTCCCCCAAGCCCACTCCACGCTCCACAAGTGGCACAGACTCCTCTGTCCTGAACTGGGATCCCCCTCCACCGCGCCGGCCGGCCACGGGGACCAGCCTTCACAGAATCAAGCCCCATCCTCTGGCAGGGGCAGACCCGGGCCACGAGGGGGCGGCCTCCCCCGCCTGACTCACCGCCTCCCCCACAGCTCTGACTCAGCAAGGGTGGGCGCAGTGCAGGCTGTTCCTGGCCCCTCCCTGGTCCCCCCTCGCAGCGGCGCGCAGCTGGAGGGCAAACGCCTGCTGGGTGTGGGCCGTCCCCAGCGCTGTCCCCAGCTCAAGGCTCTGCCAGTGTGAGCCTGCCTGCCCAGCACTCTCACCAGGACAGGGACCCTGCTCCCCCCTGCATGTGCAGACCACCCTCCCTTCAACACTGAACCCCACTCTCCTCACCCTGAGAGCTTAAATGGGCCTCCACATGGCCAGCCCACTCCCTGACCCTGGAGGAATCCGCCCTGGCCCTCCTGAGCAGCCGCACGGCCGGCCAGGCCACGAGGTGTGCCTGACAAAGTCCGAGCAGGAGGGGAGAGGCCCTCAGGGCAGCCCTGCTGGCTGCCTCCACCACCCTGTCTCCCCACTCCCGAGCCCCACGTTATGAAACACGTGCACACCCAGACCTTCAGCCTCTGCCCCTCCAGCCTGCACAGTGGCTCCTCTAGGAAGCGGGGGAGTCTGTAGATGTGGGGTGCCACAGCAGGCAAGGCTGTGCTGTGTGAAAGGACCCCTCAGATGCTGCCCACCAAGGGGCTGGCTCACACCCCAAAGCCCCCATGTGGACAAGAGGCCTGAGGGTGGGAACACCCGCTGGACACAAGGGCCTGGAAGGGGCAGGGCTCGCTCAGAGACGGGGACACTGATGCAGGCCCCTGCTGCCCGCGTCCCATCACCTAAATAGCACCCGGCATTAGACTGAAACCCCCCAGGGCCTCCGCCCACTCTCCTCCGTGGCTGTCCTACCCGCTCCGGGGGACAGTCAAACATCGGTGTGGCCTTGCAGGCTTCAACCAGCCCTGAATCAAGATGCCTCCCTTGGCCTGCTCTCGAGTACATGGCTGCACCTGGGCTCAGCTGCGACCCTGAGAGCCCCCTAAGGGGCTTCTAGAGTCTCTGCAAAGCTCCAGGAGGAGAACTTTGGGGTTTAACTCTAGTAAAAGCCGAAGCCAGCCGGTCCCTGGGGTCACTACCTCCCACCCTCCGGGGTGCCACTCCAGTGCCAGGCAGGCCTGGGAGGCAGGGTGGGCGTGGGGTGACTGGGTAAGAGAGGCTGAGGCCCTGAGAAGTCAGCACAGAGCCTCGAGAAGGCAGGCCCAAAGGAGGCACCCACGGTCACCTAAGCAGAGACTTTGGGGGCGGAGGAAGGCACCTCCGTGAGCGGTCACCCCAGGACAGCGGTGTAAACCGGGACGCGGGCCCCCCGGGTCCACCCGCCCCGAGCCCGCTGCTGAGGACGTCTCCTCCTCTCACCGCCTGGCGTCCCGTCCGTCCTGCAGCCGGTTTCTGGGTTTTCAGGCTGCAGTAACGTCTTTCACCTCAATGTTCCCACTCCCTGGAGGGGAGAGAAACTGGCTCCGGGCGAGCTGGCGCGGGGTGCTGGCCTCATTAGCTGCCTGGCAGCCTCCCGTGCCGGGGGAGGAAGCGACAGTTTATTTTTAAGATTTCCATTTACTCAAACGAGCCCCAAGATCGGCCAGAAGCAGCTCAGGTCTCAGGCAGGGACCCGGGGGCTCCCGGAGCCACGCAGTGTCTTTCCAGGACCACACCTGCCCGGGATGGGGCAGGAGAGACGTCGCCCTGGCTGGGGTGCCCGGCCCAGGAGAGCTGACCCTTCCTCCTCACCCAGCATCTGGCCAGGACCCAGGCTGCCACTTCTGTCAAGGAATAACTGCCAGCCCTCCTGACCTTCCCCAAAGCTGCCTCCTTGCGGAGAGAGGCCACCACTTTGAAGGGCAGACCCTAGAAATCTAGGCCAAGTGAGGAGCTTCGTATCCAAAGTGGCGGGAGAGGAGGACACCCCAGGCCACACTGGCCGCTGTGGGCAGGGGACATTCCCAAACACGCAGGAGTGCCCACACTCTCCGGGACGGGCAGAGGACAGAACGTGCCTCACCTGACAGCTCTGAGGGGTTTCAAACAGGCCACAGAAAATAGCCTGAGCCTGTCCCCGCCACAGGCGGGCACAGTGGCCAGGCTCCCAGCGTCCTGCCTCCCCACCCCCTACCCCTGCTCCTGGCTTAGCGGGTGCTATGGCGACGGCACTATAGAAACACCCAGCTGAAAGCATTTAAGACCCACGGAACGCTCCCACTTAGTCACCCTGGGCTGAACAGCCCTGTAATCCGAGAAGACAAAAGTGATCGGGACACACGTCTCCTCTGTGAGCGGCCTGGTGACTCAGAGCGGGGGAGGGGCGCTCTAGCAAACACCCGGGGCTCTGGTCTCCCTCACCCAATAGGCCAACCCAGCTTTCCCACATTTCTCCAAATTTCTCAGAACCCCCATGCGGTCCCTAACCGCTGCAGCTGGGGAATGACAGGGGGACCTTTGGCCCTCAGCTGTCACTGCCCATGACCATCACTCCAAGGAGACAAGGAGGGAACCCCGGCAGCTGTGATGGACAGAAAGGAACAGCCGGAATGGGATGCCCCCAGCTGCATCCAGTCACTGGGTACGTTCTGGGGTCAGCCGGTGGCTTCCCTGGACCCTTGGACCCTGTGCCCAGGCCAAGAACAGGATGGCCAGCCTTCGGTTCAGCGGATTGTTAAGAATCTCTCTTAAGCACAAGAGCTCCAAGCAGGGCTGGGGACCAGGGCTGAGCAGAGGGCAAGTGCGCCCTCCTTCCCGTAGGCCAGCAGGTGGAAAAGCCAGCAGTCAGCAGTATGGGGCACGTGCTGGGGGCACATTCTCAGGCAGAGAGCGCAGTGCCACTCGCAGGCGACACAGACCCGGGGGCCCAGGCTGCCCATTTTCCCGAGAAGGGGCCCACAACCATCACTAGATCGGCAAAGGGTTCCGTGACCAAACAGATCCCACTGCCCCTGCCCTGCTGGGTGCACTTACCCACTGGAGTCCAGGAAGAATATGCTGGGAGGGGCATGCCAACAGCATCCCCGAGTCCAGACCCCAGGAGAGAATGTGAGGCCACTTCCGTCCACACCAGTGGGTTGGACACGCTGACAAAGGCCTTGAGGCCCAAGGGGACGGGTCTTAGTAATCTGCGAGCACCCTGAGCCAAGTCCTTCGGTGGCTGCTGGGGAGCCCAGTGGCTTCTGGGATCCATGCCACCTGGGTCTGCTTTGCTGCCCTGGGACCTGGAGGAGGGCAGAGCCTGGGCTCCCGTGCCCACTTGCTGAGTGGCCAAGTCTCTGGACCCTTCGGGTCTCAGGTTCCTCAGGGGCTGAGACAGAACGTCACCACCCAACTAGGCAGCCCCTCCTCACGTGACCCCAGAGGTTTCGCAGGTACGGAATTCACACCCAATTTCAAAGACTCAGCAGGAAAGAGACAAACACAACACACCTCACTAGCATCTGGTGCAATGATTACATGTCTAAATAACACTCTAGACGTGTTCTGCCCAGTAAAACGCTTTTCCTGTATCACATTTATTATGTGCCCACCTCTCAGTGCAAGAAGACAGGTGCCATGTGCCTGGTGCTGCCCCCACAAGTCCTCCCAGCTCTGAAAGCATAAGTCGCTCCAGATTTCTCACAGTGTTATCTAGCTAGGCAGCCCACTGGGGGGGCTTAATCTGGGGAACTGGGGGTAGGTACGGGGCGGGGGGCAGAGTCCCCCGGAGGACTGAGCAGATGATGCCATCTCGGGACACAGAAGCCCTAAGAGGATACTCGGGCTTTTCAGTTGCTTTATCCAGAGGACCTCTGCTTATCTCCAAGGAAAGACAACATCCCACCGCTGGGATGTCTTGTCCATAGATGTCTTTCGCACTGAAAAGCTCTTTATAACGAGAACAGCAGACACATAAGGGGCTTAAACCACTGCCGTCAAACCTCATGTGTTATCGGAACCAGCCTCTGCCATTATCTTTTTTGAAGATCTAAATTATGGTTATTTTGTTTTTGCTTTGTTAATTACACATCCCTTTAAATAGAACGAATCTCTCCCCTTTCTCAGACCGCAGTCTGAGCCCAGGGAGGGGGAGCCGACTGCCGGAACTGCCTGCTTCAGTCAACACAGGCCCTGGCAACAGCCCACACCCCACAAGCCAGAACACCCGAGGCCCTGCTCTCGGCATCTCAGAGAGGGAGAGCGGAGGATGGCTAAGGACGCAAGGGGGGCTCTCAGCAGTTCTGGGTCCACCGGCAACCCCAACCCCAGTGGGTGGGTGGGCTGGGGTGGCTGGGCCATCTGCCCTCCTGACAGCAGGAGCCTGCCAGGGTCAGCAGCTCCAAGGACCAGGCTGCTAAGGACATGGTGCTGGGCTGGCAGGGATGGTCAAGGGCCCTGGCCCACTGCACTCAGGAAGCCGGTTTGGCCCACACTGGGGGTGACCCTGCCCCACACCTATGCCCACCCATCTGCCTCCAGCCTTCTCTTCCTGGCTCTCACCTCTCCACTGCGGTCTCAGCGGCCCCTCCCTCAGAGCCTGCACAAGGGCGGGAAGGACGCGCTGTGTCCCCATGACCCCTGCTGGTCACACGTCACACACCAATGTGAATCCCAAAGGCACGTTGACTGCTGGGTTTTCTAACAGTCACGGTGCCCCTCAGAGGCCGAGGACTCCTACCTAATCAGAGCTGGGCTGCGGGTGGGGCTGAGGGAAACAGAAACGGAAGAAATCCTTGGCCAGGTCCTGCAGAATCTGTGAGGGGGACGCGCACCCAGAGCCTGGCCAGCTCCACCTTCCCAAAGGGCTTCACCGGGGACGGCTCATGGCACAGCCACACCCCAGCCCAGACCCTTCTGTCAGAAGCCCCGGAGACCACCGACCAGCCGGGGGCCAGCTGCCCATCAGAATCACCTCGAAGCTTGGAGAACCTGACACTCAGGCTACAATACAGCCATGCACCCATGCCTGGGGAGGAGGACCCCGGGCCAGAGATGGCGCCAGATGAGGCCTGTGACCACACACTGTCAGACACGCAGTGCGTCCTCCACGACCGCCCCCGTGGCACTTCAGCGCCTGTGAGCCGGCAGTGACAGAGGTGTGGAGCGTGACCTCGCCGTGTGGTCAGCGCTTGGGGCGCTCCCTACTTCTAGAAAGAAGCCCGCGTCCTAATTTGCGCCCCAAATGCCTCTAAGTGCCTAATTCCTGACCTAAAATCAGTTCTCTTCATGGAAATCCCAAAACACAGTCTCAATTACCAGCAGTTCCTGAAGATGGCCGGCTCTGACCCAGTCCCCATCACGGGGAACCCATCACAGGCTGACTGGCGGTCAGTCTCCCCCGGCACCACCCGTGGAGCATGGCCCGCGGGCACAGCCCCACCTCAGTGCTCAGTGCAGACGGGCCGCTCGGCAGCAGAGGCGCCTAGGGGAGGCGTGTGGCTGCTCCAAGGGCCGACCTGTGCCTGGCAGGTGCCCAGAAGCCTCTCTACCCTCCCTGGTGAGTGTCCTGTCCACACTGAGCTCTAGTCAGAAGCGGAACACGTGGGCCAGGGGCTCCAGAAGGCTCACAGGTGACCCCAGGGATTGCCCCGGGCAAGCCCACCTGTCTCAGGAGCACTGAGCCACCTGCCTGTGGGAGCCCTGGGCACACACCCACAGCTGGACACCAGAGCCACAGGGCTCCATCAGTCTGGGTGTCCCATCTCCTCTGCCAAGGGGTGTCACAGCTCAGGTCTGCCCAGGCTGTGGCTCAGGGATGCCCAGGTCGGTGCCCTGTGCCAGCCATGGGGCTCGGGATCACCCCTACCTGCACATACGGCCCACTGGGCCACACATGGCCCAGACCCTGGTGAAGGTCCCCAGGGTGCCAGAGACTCTGGGGACTCACAGAGGCTCCGAGGGAGCAGGGGGTCGCCAGTGCCTGGGGTTCTTCCCCCCCCCAGGGGTCCACAGCCCGGAATCCACCCCCACTTGGTAACAGTGCACAAATACACCCGCTTGCAGCAGGCACGTCTAGCGGCCGGGTCACTGCGGTCCAGGTGAGGCCGGGCTCTCCAGGGCAGGGCCGTGAACTACAGTCTGGATGGACGGAGCTGCCCCCACGGCTGATCTGCTACTGGGTGGCCTGTGTGGGAGCACTGGGGGTGGAGGGGCGTTCTAAGAAACAGAGACGGGGAGAGCAGAGTCCTGCTCTCCCTCAGTAAAAGAGTCTTTAACAAGCTGCTTCCTGTGACTCGCAGGACCTTGGCCAAGGCGAAGGGCTGGGCCAACTCAGCACGCCTGCCCTGCTAGCCAGGCACTCCTCCCGGGGAAACGGTGGGAAGGGGAGGGCTGTCACACCAGAAAGTCCCAGGGCCCTCCCAGCCCCTCAAAGCAGACATCAGAGCCTGGCTCCTGGGCCAGGTCCGCAAAGGTTCTAAGAATCAGAAAGAACAGCCCCAGGTGCTGAGGGGCCCTCAGATGCCCGAGTGGGTTGGGCATCCCCACAGGCCACCAGGCAGACCAGAACTGTCCACGAGACAGGCGGCTGGTGTGCCTTCCACTGGCTCAGAGCACACCAAGCGCCTGCCCCCTGCCGCACAGACATGGGGTGAGGGACTCTGATGACCCCCAGCCTGTCCTCTCAGGTTCAGCGTCACCAGGGAACAAGAAACACTCCTCGGACTGCTGCTCTGATTCCCGCCCTTAGAAGATAACTGGAACAAGGTCACGTACTGCCTGTCACCACGTGAGCAGCCTGTGCTGGACACCGGGAGGGACAGGGCAGAACACAGCCCTACCCCGCCCCTGAGTGGACTAACCAAGGCTATTAACACTGCAATAGCACCCTCAGGAGGCTAAGGGGCAGGTGGAGAAGAGGGGTGGGGGTGGGCTTGGGAAAGTGAAAGATGCTACAGAAAGGCTGGAGCTGGGTTATTACTGCAACTCCGTGAGAAACTCGTGAGGAAGGGGCTGCAGAAGCCCACTCCCCTGCAGGCATGGCTGCTTCCCGCATGGTGGGTTGCAGTACTTAGCTGTTGCCCCCTGCCCATCCTCTCCACCAGGAGCCCCAGGCGCAGAAGGCGCAGAGGCCGGGCCGCTCCGGGGGAGCAGGGGGCCTGCTTGTCCACGCCTTACTCAAGTGGCCAGGAGCAGCCTCGTGGCCCTGGAGGGCTCCAGAGGTGCTTGAGGGCAGTGGTGTCGGCACCAGGGGGCATGCCATGCAGGGAGGCCCCGATGGTGTATGTGGTGCCCCCAGACTTGCTGCCCTGATGGCCGGCAGGAAGAGCAGGGCTTTAGGAGCGGAGGAGTCCACCCCAGTGGTCACCCCATGCTTGTGCCCAGGAAGCGCTTCCACTGCTGACCGGCTTGAGGGGTGGGGGTGGCTGTCCTGTTTTTCCTCCTCGGACGCACGACCTTGGAGAGCAGCGTCTGGGCCCGATCTATGTCAACTGGCGGCGGGGTTCTGGTGAGTCAGGTGTATCGGGGCTATGCCTGTCACAGGCCACGCTGTCCTAATTCCTTGCCCCCACCCCAGCACACAATGCCTGCAACCAGGGCTGCCCCTCCTGTGTCCTGTAGCGCCATCTGCCTCACACTGCAGGGCCCCCGAGATGCTGAATGGGCCAGTGTCTGCCTGATGGAGGCTCTGAGCCCACGCTGGGCGTGGGCATTTGTGAGTCAATCGGAGTAGAGGCCTGAGGTCTCTCTCTGAGGCAGGAAGGTTCCCTGAGGCAGGTGGGTTCTGCTCCTTTGGGGGAGAGCCATGGCACCCACCGAGGCTGCAGGACAGGGCTGCCAGCTCTGGGACGTGGGGCACCCATTTCCTCCACCGGAAATCCCCCAGGAGAGTGGAGCCTGGGTCTGATCCATCAGGAGGGCCTGCCCTTCATTGCTCTCTGAAAGGACTGAGAGTCCTGACACCATAACAGGGGCCCGAGCCCTCCGGCGTGTCCCTGTAGGCAGAGCGCCCGGCACGCGCAGCCGAGTCCTACCTGCAGCTCCTTGTCTGAGTATTTCTGGGGGTTTTTGCTCCCTTGGCTCTTTTTGCGGAGTTTCTTCAGCTCAGCTTGGCACTTGTCCAGCGCGTCACCTTTGCTCCTCTGCTCCGTCTGATATTTCTTCAGGGCAGCCTGAGAAACGAATGCCAAGAAAATGTGGGCAGTGAGCCAGCGTGCCCCTCCCGCTCTCCACAGGGCCACGGAGGCCCAAGCTCGTGGATGGCAGGACTTGCGCAGCTGCAAACCTGAGGCCTCAGCTCTGCGCATCCTGGAGATAAAGATCAGGGCTGGGACCGCCAGCTGGGCCTCCCTCTTCCACCCCGGGGCGGGAAGGGTGTGAATTTGTGTAATGAGCACCGGGAGTCCAGGCCCCTCGCCCTTCTGGTCGACCTGGGGGAGGGGACAGGACAAGGAAACTCATGACAGCAGGTCAGAGGAGCTCGTGCAGGTTCCGCACGACGGCCACTGCACAGCATCGTCTTTACTAAAGCAGCTGAGAGGAGGGGCAGAGGACCAGGGCGCGTGGGGCATCTGATGCAGGAGTCCACCACGGGGTCACGTTTGGTCTCAAAGGGACACGAAATGTCAGAGAAGCTGCGGGAAACTACAGGACGCAGAGCTCACAGGAAGCTGGAAACCCCTTGGACTGAGAGAAGTGTTCACACAGAGCCCGAGCAGGGCAGGCAGACCAGCAGGAACGGGTGGGCTACTTACACTCAGGTACCTGGAGTCCAGCTCCACCTTCTGCTCCAGCTGCGTGAGCAGCTCGTTGTGAAAAGACTTCAGCTGGTACGGAGAGAAAACAGAGATCAGCTCTGATGTATACCCCGAGGGAGGGAGCCGCCTAGGAGAGGGGGCCGGTCACCATGACAAGGGTGCCCAGGACACTGGGTACCCCCATGGGAGAGAGGAGCCTGTCTGACCCGTGAGCCAATGACCCTGGTGGCCCCGCGGAAACAGGCGGCCCTGGGAGAGACTGCTGAACTGGAGCCTGGCCTTCGTGGCCAGCTGAGTGTAAGACCCCATCTGGCCTGTGCCCTGCTCTCCCAGGTCCTTCTGTATACCCCTAGGCCCCACGATGGTCACCTCGTTCATATGTGATTTCTGTCTTGGGCCCTGGGTATGCCCCAGACCCGAGTGTGACCCAGGGCAGCACACGCCTCCCTAGGGGACGCACGGCGAGGCACATGCTCACCTCCTCCACTTTCCTCCAACAGCGCCAGCCCACCTGCAGCTGCCCCTCCCTCCCCAGGCCTCCCTGGGAGGCTACGACTCACCATTTCTTCCAGCTGATTCTGAATCTGCCTGTGGACTTCTGCCATCTGGAAGAGAACGTCCCCTGGAAGGCAGATGGCAGGAGAGAAAAGCAGAAGGGAAGTGAGAGCCTCAGAATCACTGCCCCATCACCCCTCCACGGCCGGGGAGCACGCACCGGCGGGCCGGGCACTGGGGTTGCCGTGGTCTAGGGACCGGCAGGCGGGCAGGGTTGCGCTGGGGGCAGGCGGAGGGGTGCCTCTCCAGGTGATGCCACCCAGAGAGATGGGAAATTCTAAAACAAGGACGCACAGTTGCTTGGTGTCTCTGGGGGCTTGTGGGTGTTTGCATCGGAGCCGAGGTTCACGGTAGAGGTCAGATGAAAGGCTCTACTTTTGCAGGTTTCAACCCTGCCTGCGATCCCACGAGCACCGGCATCTCCTCTCACTCGCAGGTGCCAACTACCACTGCCCCAACCACCTCGGGCCCAGGCAGAGGCGGCAGCCTCGACGAGCAGCCCGTGTGTCCTGGGACATAGTGTGGAAGGTGGGGCGACTGTGGAGGGAAGGACCCCATGGCCCAAGACACGCTATGGTCAGCAGAGCCCCAACATCCAGCACCCCAAGTCAACGCCATGGTATAGAAGCTCCGAGCTGGGGCACACACAACAACTGCCTCCAATGACCCTCAGGGCCACCGCCCACACCCACCAAGTCAGCACAAAGGACCTCCCTGGACAAATGGCTCACTTCTTCCCCTGGAGAGAGTGGGTCTGGAACGGGCAGTGTGGGCTGCATTCATTTCACTGGCAAGTATTGCTAAACAGGCGCTGACCACGCACTGTGGCCACATGGAGGAAGGTCTGTCCCTGCCCTCGAGATCTGCTGACTAACTGTCCCAGAGGTGCTGCCTACACCAGGATGTCCCTCCCCTCGTGGCCAGGCCACTCAGGGCTCACATGATCCAGAGAATTCTTTGGTGGGGGGCAGCCATGAGGAGCACCCCTGGTCTCCATGAGGCTTGCTAGAAAGCAGAACAGTTCCTGTGCCTCCTGCCCTAAAGGGACAACGCTGTCTGCTCTCCAAGGTCACATGGATGGCATGCAGGTGATCCCTCCCAGAAACACAGTGGGGTTTGGGGGAGGCCAGCTCCTCCTGGTCATCAGGCCATTCCACCAGCTGCTCTCAGCCCTGATGACCACAGGGCATGGTGACCACTGACCACATGTGGTCAGATCTCCACCAATCCTTGGGGCAAGCTGCCCAAGGTCACTGGGCTGTTAGATGGCTGCGGTGCCCACTTCCACCCTGCAGGCTCTGGAGCCCTGCCTCCTGTCTGAATTCTGAGTTCTCACTCTCAGTGTGCTGCTGGACTGAGTTCCCAAAAGACTGGCTTCCCCTTGGACATATGGATGTCTATTGAGGGAGGAGGAAAAGATGAGAGCGCCTCTGAAGGTCATCTGGCGGCTGGGAGGAGCCGTCGTGTGCTAGCGAACAGGCCCTGCAAAGCCAACCGCACGTCCCCATCAGGAGACATGGTTGGGGGGTGATTTTCCTGGTGGTCTAGTGGTTAGGACTTGGCGATTTTACTGTTGAGGGCACAGGTTCAATCCCTGGTCTGGGAACTAAGATCCTGCAAGCCGTGAGGTGCAGCCAAAAGAGAAGACACAAGCATGTTGGCAGGTCCCCTCGGTCATGGGGTCGGATCACATGTGGCTGGGGTTCACCAGGCCCCGGGCTGAACATCCAGCCTGCCGCCTGTGCCAGTGGAGAGGAGACCCCCTCCCAGGCGATACGTGAGGAAACAGACCCCAGGCTGGCACCAAAGGCAGCAGGCCGTGCACGGCTGCTGTGGAGAGAGAAGACGCCCAGACCCAGCCTGAGGCCGCAAAGGGTGCTCGCGGGCAGGGCCCACACCACAGCGCGTGAGCGTGAGCGAGCACGTGGGTGTGAACGCAGTGTCTGTGTGGGTGTGAGTGGGGAAAGGCGTGTGCATGTGGGTACACAGGGTGTGTGTGGGAGTGAGTGCCTGCATGAATGCAGAGAGAGTGGGTGTGAGTGTGTGTGGCCATGTTGCACGTGGGTGTGGAATGGGCACACTTGTGGCTGTGTGCGTGAGCCTCCGGCTCCCTTCTCTCTCCCAGCAGCACCCCAGGGCTATGTTCCCATAGACACGCGGCTCCAGGAAGCTAAGTGACCAGAGGGACCAGGGCTGGGCCACACAGGGTCTGCCTCCAGGACCACACTCACCCACAAGTGGGCGATGAGAGGACGGGGCGGGGAGATGCCACAACAGGGGCACACTCTGGAGCTCCCGGGACATGACCCCCAACCCAAGATGATAAACGTTACTGAGCCACCAGGATGCCAGCTCTGGGACCAGGGTACGGGGGACACCCATTTGGGACCAAGAGTCCCTGGAAGTCACTTCCCTCAGGGTCCAAAGAGCAGCCTGACCTCGTGCCTGACGGTGCTGTCTGGCGCAGGGAAACAGGGAGGGGTGGCGCCTGGGGACGAGGAGGCCCCACCTCCACCGTGGCCGCCCATGGTCAGCATGGTTGATGGTCAACCACGCACCCAGGGCTGAGCTGAGGTCGACCTGCCCCAGCAGGATACTGCTCAAGTCTTACTCACCCTCTCCTAGCCCTGATCCACTTCTCCACCCCGATCCCAGGGGCCTGGCCAAGGACAACAGGGGACAGAAGGTTCCTGGTCCCCGTCCCTGGCTGAAAAGGAACCACAGAGACAAACAGAAGCAGGCAGTCCAGGGGACAAGGCCAGGCTGCTGCCACCCTGACCCACCTGGCACAGACCTGCAGCTCCCGAGCGGGGTGACGATCCCCCAGATCTGATCTGCTCTGTGGGGACACTGTCCTGTGTCAAGAATGGTGTGCACCTAAGTCTGGACCCACAGGTCACCCTCAGGCCCCAAGGGCTCTCTCAAGTGACATGAAGTCCATAAATAACAGAGCAAGTGGCGTTGTTGGCCATACTTGAGGCCCCAGAATCATAAGTTAACATCCAGATCAAACTGAAAACACGTATTTCCTTAAAAGGCCGTACACAACTAATTCAAGACCATTTGAAAAATGGCAAAAACAACAACAGCTAATCCTTTAAAAAAGGAATTTTTGTTGCCAAGAAGAGTATGCGGAGATTCTCGAGGATTCTGGCCCCTGTACCCCAGGCTCCATCAATGTATTGGGATGCACCCCATCGCCTCTGCTGGCCAGAGACCCCACCAATCCCCGGGGGTGCATGCAGGGAACAGGCACATGGCTCTGAGCTAAAAGCCAGTGGTTACACAAGCCGGTCCACACGGGGAACTTATACAGTGTGTTTTACAAGCCACTGCAGTAAGTCCCATGAACACGTCTGCAAAGTGGTGGTGTGAGCATGTGTGAGCCACTGGGCAGTGGACCCGAAGCACCATGGGGGCACTGGGCCAGCTGCAGGAAGGAGATGGTCACCCCGCCCCGAGATGAGGCTGTGCCCCGAGATGAGGCTGTGCCCCGAACTTGGCTCCCCAGGACAGCTGGGAGCCTCAGGCGTCGGCATGAACACTCACTGGTCCTTTTTTACCCAAGTTCCTTCCGGGTCCTGGGAGGTGGGCTTGTGAAGGTCCTTGGTGCCAGGGGGCCAGCCAGAGCCTCATCCCGTCCCTGGGTTCCGTGTGCCTCCCCGCTTCTCCGAGCTCAAAGGACAGCACGAGAGGGCACACCTTCGCAGGCCCACCCCGCCCAGGGAGGAGGGGGCCGTGGGCTTTGAACCAGGCCTGTTTGGGAATCCAGGTCTGGGTCTACAGTGCATGTGGGTCCTAAACTCAAAAAACCAGGTTTAAAGTAGCAGCTCAGACCTGGCCTCACCAGAGCAAACAGTGGGCGAGCAGGGTAACCAGCTCAAGTGCCACCAGCTGGTGGGCCTGCCAGGGTCCCAAGACGTGTGAACACAGGGGGCAGTGGGCAGGTGGCCAGGCCCCCGGGTGCTGCAGAGGGGGCGGTGGGCAGACCACCCTGGCACTGAGGAGGGTTCAAGAGTGGCCCTTCGGGAGCAGAGACAGGAGAGGGGCACACACAGGTGCCATGGGGCTTCACCCGGGACAGAACCATGTCAGAAACACACACAGGCACCTGAGAACTGGGCGACGCCCTCCTCGGCCCTGCCACCCGGTGTTTACCCTGCGAGGAGGCCGCCAGGTCAGCGGTGAGTCACCTCCGGCTGCACGCCCTTCAGCTCTCAGTTTAAAAATTCCTGGTACTCCCGGTAACCTCATCAAACACCCGCCTCCCGGCTTTGGTTAAGCATGGAAACCGGTACACACGGCAGCTCCCTGCCCCCAGGGGAAGGCGGGGGCTGGGGCAGTGCTTCCTCACAGACACAGGCGATGTGCCGATGTGCCGGTCACCACCTTTCCCTCCATCATAGTCCGGCTGGTGGTGCAACTAGGCCAGGACAACGTCAGGACAGTTGCCACCCACTTTGCTCTGGACACCTGGGGCTGGGGAGCCCAAGCATCCTGCAGATGGTGTGTGGGCCCCTGAAAAGAGGCAGGGTGGTGGCCCTGGGAGCCAGGCAGGGCCCTTGTCCCCCAGGGTGGTGGCCTTGTCCTGGGTGACAGACGCACAAAGAACTGGTCTAACCTCTTAGTAGGGACATGGCCCCCAAAAGGGACACAACCCTGGAGCCGGGGTGGCTGGACAGGGAGGGCTGGAGAGCCCCGGTCTCTGGGGCCCCCAACAGGCCACTCTGTCCTCAAGGACAGTCACAAGGTCGAGCAACCGCCGCTCCTAATTCCAGAAGGTTTCGTCACTCCAGAAACCTGTCCCCATCAGCGGTCACTCCCCTTTCCCTCCAGCCTTGGGCAACTACTCATCTAGTGTCTATTCGGATCTCCCTGCTCAGGGTGTCTCATATCAACGGGATCCCATGATGCAGACCTTTGTGTCTAGCTCCCTCGCCGAGCGTGTTTTTGGTTTTTGAGGCTCACCGGCGGCAGTGTGTCAGGGCTTCATTCCCTCCCTAGTCGGATGACATTCCAGGGAAGGGGCCACACTTTACCTAGTCCTCTGCTGATGTCCGCCGGTGGACATTTGGGTGTTTCCACTTTCAGGCTGTTACAAACACTGGTGCTGTGGTGACCAGCTCTCTCCTTAGGAAGCGGTTTTATAACAACTCTAAATCCTGTTTGTAAACAATCTTCACAACACGATTTTTTAGGTTTTTCCCATCTTCTTAGAGAAAGGAAGTCCACCAGCCAGCAGATCCTGGGTGGGTGTTGGGGAGCTGAGTAAACAGGGGGCCTCTGGCCAGTACCGTGACCACGTCAGGGGCTGGAGCCTCAGTGCTGCCAGGCCCTCCGAGGTTCCTCCAGAGCCAGCGTCCCTCCCAGGCACCCACTGCCATCTCTGCAGGGTCTGCTCCCTGCTCCAGGCTCGCCCAAATCTCCTGGGAAGACGAGGCTGCAGATACTAATAGGAATTGATTCCACAACGAGGAGCTTGCCTCTCCAGCAAGTCGGGGTGACTCAGCATCCCTGTTGCTTCAGAGCTCAGCCAGGAGGGTGGGAGCTGTCCCCAGGGGAGACTTTGCCCCCACTGGCCCCCTAGTAGGAGCTGGCTTCTACCAAACCCAGGGATCGTGAACCAGGGGAAGCACCAGGGCTGTTACTCTGCTTCTATTTTACCAATGATATAAAAAAATTCCCAACAAATTCTTAAGAACGGTGCACAGCCCCTGGCAAGAACCTCAGTATAAGGACAAGGTGGAAGGGCCTGGCATCGGCCAGGGTGAGTGTTGGCCAGTGCCTGGGGCCCAAAGGCACCCACCGAAGGGAGGAGAAGGCAGAACCTAGAGACCCCGCCAGCACAGAGGCAGTGTGGGGATGTGCCAGAAGGTGAGGGCACGGCTGAGGAAAAGGGGGCCCTGGTGTGGGAAGGCCCCACACCTGGGAGGACGGCAGCGGGGCAGACCCTGAGCAGAGTGGCGTAAGCAGGACCAAGGCCCACAGGAGGCCAGGGGCTGGAGCCGCTCGCTTGGAGCTCCAGGCCAGGTCTAGCCGCCCTAAGGGCAGGGCCCCGCTGTGATACGGGAGGAGCAGCAAGAGTCAGGAGTGAGATGTCTTCACTCACTTTACATGTGTTCAGGGATGTAGGACCCACCACTGATATCTCAGATCTCAGAAACATTCAAGTGTTTCCCCAAACTGGGATCTTTGGGAAAAGATAAAAGAGTCCAGGAGACTAGAGAAAGTTACATGTACCAGATTTTTAAAAGGCACAGACTCTAGAAACTGCAGGCTGGTGTCTTGATGTGGGAGTTGTTACTCTGACGAAGGTGACCTGCTCGCAGCCTGGGGCACTTGCTCACCTTCATCTTACCCCTCTGACGGTTGTTTCATGAGCACATGCTCTGTGCAGGTGCCGCCGCAGGTGAGAGAGTTAACCAGAGGCCCTGCCTCCGTGGTGGCCATGCTCCTTCTCAGGAGAGGAAGATAAACCATGGGCCGGTGAGGAACGGGGTGGAGTGAAGGGCGAGTGGGCCAGGCAGGTCAGGAAGGACAGCCGCCTGCGGGCCAGGAGAACAAAGGAGGCCTGTGGCCCTGGATGACCCAGAGATGGTGGGGTGGAGTTCGGCAGGGAGGTTCATCTCACTGATTCTTAAGCCTGAGGTCAGCCCGGGTGCAGCCCTGCCTCCCACCCGAGCTCCACAAGACATCAGGCAGTCCCTCAGGGCACTGAATGCTGACCCTTAGGGGACTTGAATGGAGGCCAGTTCTGTAGCCACACCCAGAAGTTCCACCCACGGCCCTGCGATCAATGTGACCATCGATCTGTCCTCATCAGCACTGAGAAGACAGAACACACTTCTCCCAGCCCCACCCTCCAAACCTCCCCAAAGCTGCAAAAATAGTGAAGCAGGTACCCACTCACCCTCCACCAGGCTCCCCAGCTCTCTACCCAACACACGCACGTTATGTACCACACACACATTTTTTGGCTGAACCATCTAAGACAGTAGTGAGCATCGTGGTGTGGCCAGCACGTCAGCTTCTACAGCTGGAGATCATGACTCGTGTGCACTGGCCCGCGGCCATCCTGACCCAGGGAGGGCGGCCACTGACACAGACCCTCTTCCGTCAGCGCCTGCATCACGGGGCCTGGCGCCCCGATGTGCAGGGGCCCCGATGGCGCCCCGCCTGAGAGCTACTCCCCAACCCGGGACCACACACCCAGCTCCTCAGGTCTTTCTCTCAATAAATCAGAGTTCTGTTTATCTAATGCTGCTCCGTGAGCATCTGGAACAAGTCAGTCATAAACAGGCTAAATCACGGGTTACGAGGAATTAACCTCCAGCGGCACCAGAATTCTTATCTCTCCTCCGGGAGTCAGAGTCTTCAGCCTCTTAAATCCAGAAGAGTCCTCTCCACTTGCATCTCTGACAACGCTGACATTTTTAAAGACTCAAGCTGCTTTTCTTTTTTCAAAAAAAAAAAAACAAAAAAAACATGTTCTTATAATCTGCAAACGACAAGAAGCTGAGGGGGAGTGTGGATCTGGAAGACTGGGAACAAGCCAGGATGGTGGGAGGGTGGCCCTTGTCCCCAGGGTCTGGTGGTTCACAGGCCGGCATCTAGCAGACCTTGGCAGCTCCACTCCCCCTCTGTGAGCCGAGGGGGCAGACTCCACTTGAGGGCCCCTCCCAGGCCACAACACTAGGCTCCTTATCCCAAAGGAGTGAAGACAGGATTTCAGGAAGGATTTGAGTTCTCACCCACTTAGGCTTAAAAAAGAACATGTTTTTTTTTTGCCAAAGCAACACAGGCCTGAGGAAACCAGCTTCGCACTGGCTCCCATGGAGACGGCCAGTGGCCTGAGCTGACCCCCAGCAAAGGTTAGTGACAGCATGGGATGAAGAGGGTAAAGACCTGGCTGCCAGACCCCAAGGCTGGGCACACTGCACGGAGGGCCAGTCCCCTCTCCATAACACTGTGACCGTCACAGGAGAGCAACGCCTCCAATGTCCGTGTCCAGGGGGCAACCCAGTGAACTTCTAAAACCTGATTTACGTGAGGAGGAGAAGGCGGCTGGGCCCCGGGGTGGGGAGGCCACAGAGGGCAGTTCCCATCTCTGGAAGACACAGGTGGGCTGAGCCCTGGCTGGGGGGTGGGGCGGGAGTCCAATAACCACCTATGGAGGGGCCTCCCCAAGGACCCACTGCCACACAGCGGGACCACCCCCCAGAGCACAGACCAGCCTCCACCCTGGTGTGTGTCCACCAGCTGGGAGATGTCCATCACGGGGGCGACAGGTTCCAACAGTCCGGGCATCCCAGGAAAACGGCTCCAGGCCTGGGCTGACCTGTCTCATCATTTATGTGTACACATTTGTACCCCATCCCAGGATTAAATCAGTGAGACCACAGGTCTCTTGATTAGGGGACTGGACTGGCAAAGCTCACGGCATAGTCCCTGCCCCAGAGAAAGGGCCGGGCAAGTATCTGCCCCCATCAGTAATAGTGACCTCGCTAGCCAAGCATCTGGGTGCCATCCATCTAGACATCAGAGGTCCCACCACACTCTCCTTCTTTAAGCGGGAGGATGGCAGGTGCAGTGGTTCAGGAAC
The DNA here is from genome assembly GCF_019923935.1 of Bubalus bubalis. Taxonomy (NCBI): domain Eukaryota; kingdom Metazoa; phylum Chordata; class Mammalia; order Artiodactyla; family Bovidae; genus Bubalus; species Bubalus bubalis. The sequence goes on along the minus strand of NC_059159.1, from coordinate 11,609,776 downwards.
TGGGCACCAAGACAGGACGTCCTCCTGCGGAGCCCAGCCCCAGCAGGCAGGAGGGTACCACCCACCTGTGGTGCCCTTTTCTCTCCAGCCTATGCCCTTCTTCCCTGGTGACCATGTCTGGCTGGGGCAGGGGTCCCGACTGTATGCTCTCTTCCTCACCACCCTACCCCATACCCATGTCCTTCTGAAAGAGGGCTGTGCCCATCTCTGACCTGGTCGTGAGACGAGCCTTGCATAAAGCCCTGTGGACAAGAGCACAGGGTAGAGGGGCTCCTGGGAAGGCACAGTGTTGGAGTTCAGGGAAGCTGATGTGACAAGAAAGTGGGTATCTTCAGTAGCATTACAAATATGACGGACGCTGATGAGAACCCGGCTCCCCAGCTGCCTGGACCTGGGCAATGTCCAGTGACCCCAGACCAGACCGGGCACTCCCAGCACATGAGGCTTCTAGGATGGATCAGAACACGTGGGAAAGACGGGAATGTCCAGCGCAGAGTCCCTGCCCGCGTGGGTCCCTAAGGGCTCCCTGGGCCACCGCAGCCCGGAAGGCCAGTCCTGTAACCCGCTCTCTGCCCCAGCAGACGTCAAGCTGTGCCACCCCAGGACACGAGCACCCCAGCCAGAGGCGAGACCGAGACTGCACGGCCGTGACTGTAACCACGAGCTTAGCTTGTGTGTGTGCTCCGGTGGGGTGGGCAGGGTTGCTGGTGTTCCCTACCTCCTCCCAGGCAGAGCCCCATGCCGGAGTAGTCCTCAGCAGCCCCAGATGGTGCTCGAGGCTCAGAGAAGGCCTCCGACCCTCCCTGGGGACCAGACCTCCAGCCCCGTCCTCCCAAAGCCGGACTTCAACCCGGCGAGCAGGATGCACCATCACTGCCGAGTGATCACGGTGTTCCTTTGGGCCACTGGCAGCCACTGAGGGGCCAAAACACTCGTTTCTTGAGGATCTGTCATTCCAGGAGGAGCCGGAGCTCGCGGCCCCTGCTGGTGGCCAAGGGGCTCTGAGCCAAGGGGTCAGCTGCTCAAACTTGGCTGGGAGCACCCACCACCTCCTGAAGCCTTCTAAAGCAAATTTCCATAATGCTCAATTATTCTGGTGGCTTCCAGAGCGGAAAGGCGCCTCTGAGAGCTAATTAGCATACGCCTGAACAAGGCACGAATATAGAGCTCTCGTTCCAGGAAGACAGACAGCCAAGGGGCTGCGGGGATGTCGCGCCGGCTGTGGGAGCCACCAGGATGGGACGCGGAGCTCAGACAGCACCGGGGTACCCCTCTGGGATCAGCCACCAACCTCCCATCCTCCCTGCTGGCCTCAAAGCCTCCAGCTCCTCCCTGGGAGAAGCAGTGTTCTTCTCCTGCCTACAAAATGGCAAAAAATGGCAGGTGGCCAGAGGGGTAAGCAGGACAAAAATCGATGGCTGTTACCATGGTGATGATAGCGGACAGTGACCCTCCCTGACTGCCGCTCTGAAGCAGAGCAAGACCAGATGGCTCCTTGGGGTCAGTGCTGTGTTCACAGCTGGACACCCTGGCACCTGGGAGTTGTGGAACGAGGTGCCAACCACACATGGTCCAACTGTCCGGGCTGGCCTCCACCCTACCTGCACTGGGTCAGGTCCTGGACTGGCACTGGCCACTCTGGTAGTCGGCTTGGATCTCAGAAGCTCAGGCCCCACCCAACTCCTCCCGGAACCAGATATACATTTGGATGCATCCTTGGCCGATTCACAAGCTCTCAGGCATCCACGGTCACACTGGGAGTTCTCAGGGTGGCCACTCAGGCCAGCTGGGGGAATTGCTTCAAGGAACTAGATGATGGAGGGCTGTGGAGCACATGGGTTGAGCCTGGGCAACAGGGAGGCAGGGACTTCAGGTCAACCTGGTGTCCTCTCCCCTCGGTCCAGGCAGACCCCGCTTGTACCGGGTCAACAAAGGATCAATAAAGGACCACTTCCTCCTCACTCTCACCTGCAGGGGTGGGGGTGGGGGACTGCAGACACTGAGCGCACACTGCGGGAGGTACCTCAATTCAGCGGGAGACATGGTGGGGTCGCAGGACTGGGGGCCCCCAGCACCCTCCAGACACGCAGGCCCTCTAGTCAGACTGGCCAGGCCGGGAGAGCCTTCGTGGGCATGCTGCCGCACCTCAGTGAGCCTCCGGCTGCAGACCCCAGACAGGCCACACGTCCCCCCTTGGCAGGAACTAGGCCCAGGCCCGGTCTTCACAGACCCCGTCAGCCCCTCCCTTATCACCACCAGTATCAACACGGCTGAGGGCCCCCTTCCCCTCCTCTCCAGCAGGACCCCCAGGAACCAGGTCAGAGGGCCTGGGGTCCCCTGCTCGCCCTCAGGAGAAGACCCAGCCACGCACTGCTGTTCCCTGTGGATGTCCCCACCCCAGAGGGGGCCCTTGGACACCAAGGAAGCTTGAAAACATGCTGAGCCATCTCTCCTGCTACAGCCAAAGCCACCGAGAATAGGCAGATCCAATTAAGACGTTTATTAATCCCTCCCGACACAGGTTTGAGCCAGCCCCATAAGGCTCTCACCAGGGCGGGCAAAGTGGATACACTGGAGCCCCCAGCCCTTGACACCAGGTATGTGAGTCCAGGGGGCCCTGAGGGGTCCCCCTCAGACTGCAGCTCCCCATCCCTGCTCAGCCCCTCTGATCTGTCTAGCATCCACACAAAGCCAAACTGGGAGACAGAGAGGCCGCCAAAGTCCTGCCTGGTGTCAAGAGGCCTGAAGGAGGCTACGAGAGCAGAGAGCGTGGTCCTGGGGCTCCAGTGACTGTCTGCGTGCCAGCCACTCCTCCCGGGGCTGAGGGACAGCTCCTCCACGCTCTGTGGCGCTTCAGCTGTGAAGGGCAGGTGAAGGCAGGATGCAGGTGAGAAGTCCACTCCAGGCTGGCCTGGGGACGCCGTCCTGCACAGAGGCCTGTGGCCAGCATGGAACCACAGTGTGGGGCGACACGGTCCCGAGTGGGGACCCTCAGGGATGTGAAATGAACACAGCTCCCACTGTGGGGTCTAGTAAGTCCTCCAAGCGGCGTCTTGTCAGGAGGGTCCAGCAGGCACAGTCAGGTCCTACTGTTAGGGTCTGACAGCAGGTGGACGTGATAGACTGTCAGCCACCTGCAGGGGAGGCTGGGACACATTCGGGCTCCCCGGCCAGGTGTGGCCGGCTCTGCCTTACGTGGAAGGGACCATGATGTAGCCTGACAGCCTCCTGGAGGGCACAGGAGCCAACCTGGCAGGCAGCCCCCAGCCTGTGGTGCCATCTCAGAACCATCTCTGTGAACAGAATCACCCGGCAACAGTTGCAAAGGTCCTTGGGGCCATGTGGCCCCTGCACTGCAATGACCCACGTACAGGGACTGGCCACCTCACGCTGCTAAGCATGAGGCAGTTGTGGGCAAGTTGGCGGCATCGGCAGGAACCAGAAAAGGTAGCCGGGTCCCACAGGGCAAGTCTCCAAAGGTGGCATGGGATGGCCTGCCTCTGTTCTTCACTTGGGCAGCCAGGCATGGACAGCAGCCAAACGCTCAGAGGAGTGTTCAGGCCACACCTTAATCCAGTGACTCACTGCCAAACCTGGCCCAGTTTCAGGGGCAGGGGAGCCACCTCCCGCCCCAAGGCCCCGCCCAGCAGGGAGCTCCTGCCCTCTCCTGGGCATCAGGACAGATCTGGGTACTCAGGGCGCCTGCAAGCATGAACATGCCTGGGTTCACAAACAAGCGGGCTCTTCAAAGGCAGAGAACACAACAGAGGCCTCAGGAGATGGTGAGGGCCAAACAAAACAGCTGCTCGGTCGCTGGCCCTCAGCTGCAGATGGACAAGATGGCCAGGCTGAGGCCCTGAGCACAGGCCCGGACAGTGGCTCTGGAGGGATGGGCCCGCCGTGAAACTCGGCCACACGCTGAGGAGACAGGGCTCCGGGCAGGCTGGGCCTTTGCTGCAAATGACGGCCTCATGTCAGCACTGACGGCCAGGAAAGCCTAGAGTGTTTGTGGGGGGTGTCACTTCAGCCTCCTGCACAGCCAGAGGAGCTAGCTGACCCCATCTCACATGAACGATTCCAGCACAGAGCGCCTGAGCCACCTGCCCATGTGTACACCCTGTGCCCAGAGCCCGGGTGCACGGGGACCCTGGCCTCCACCTCCCACTCCTGCCCGTGCTGGGCTCAGCCCCACTCTGCACAGTCGCTTTGGGGAGCAGAGCCAGGGGCCTGGCTGCAGACGGCTGCCCAGTGGGCAGGACGTGCTCAGGTGTGCCAGCTCCCTGGGGGCTTCTGTACATGGTGGCATGGCTGTCAGGGGGATGGGATGGCGGCCTCGCCTGCACAAAGAACCAGATCACAATCCGCAGGGGCACCCCCAGGAGCCAACACTGGGGAAGAAACCAGCAAGCAGGACAGACGCTGATTCTGCACAAGTGGACGTGAGGGTGGAACAGAGGGCCCGGAGGCCAGCCTGCCCACTGCCTGGACTGGGGGACCTGCGCTTGCAGCAGGGCTTAGGGACAGCTCGCACGGAGGCTGGGTGGAGAAGTGAGGAGGGGCCACTGTGCTCGCCCCAGGGGAGCAGTCACAGGGCATGGGTGAGACGCCATACCTGGTCTCTGCCAGCAGGGGACAGGCACTGGGGGGTCCCCACCTGCTCTCTCTGCTTTGACATGGTTGAGGGGCCCTGTTACTTAAAGTTTAAGGCAGCGGGAGAGCCTGGAGGGGACACGGCACTGCCGACAGTACCTAGGGCGGGATGGCTCCTGCACTGGCCGCCTCCAGGGCTAAAGGAGTTGACCCGGAGACCTGACCTCCCCGAGCCCACACCGGAGCACAGACCCGCGCTCTGCCTCAGTCTCCCCACCACGCTGGCATCTCAGGCTGGGAGGGGTGTTGGAGGGGTGGGACCAGCAAGGGGACACCTGCCCCCTCTACCCTGCAGCCTCCAGGCAGATGGAGAAGCAGGAGAAATGAATGTTTTCACTCTTAGATCTCAGCAACCCCCCAAATTCGTGGTCTATGAACTTGGAGCGTAAGCCTCCATGGAGCGCTGTGATTGGGGTCACCCTCTTCGCTCCCTGGCCTGGGGAAGGCACAGGTTTGCACACACCGGGGACTGGTTTAGAGCCTTGAACCCAGACGGCATACGCCTTCTGCCCTGAGCTGCCGAAAGCAATGAGGAGAGGGAGCAGATGGGGTCTTGGACCGAAGTACACAGATCAAAGACGTCATCCCCCGCCGCGGGAGGTCCCGGGCATGCCTGGACAGAGCAGGGAGGATGGCAGTCCGGGGACACGCTGACTGCAAGTGTGGGTGGCTGCCAGCGGGGGACAAGAGGGAGGTGAGGCGATGGGAAAGGCGGCCGTCTCGGCACCCTGGCTAAGCCACCTGCCTATCAAAGCCGATCCAGAGCCGAGTGGAGTGAGGATGAGAGGCCGTCTCCATTGTGAGGTCTGCGGCTGCAGCCTCAGACCACCTTCCCGGCCGTTGGACCAAAGGTGGAGCAGCCACTCGCTCTCCATGGGGAAGGGGAACAAAGGGACAGCTGCCTGCTGCTCGGCTACAGCACGGGGACTGGGCTCTGACCTCTGACCTCCACGGGCCTCAGCCTTGCTCACAGCAGGAGACTGCACAGCGGAAGCCTCTGCCCCCGCAATGAGAGGTCCAGCTCCAGGGAGTACACTGTGATGCAAGTGTTGGGGGCACTGTGCTGCTCAAGATCCTTACTCTACACAGGAAGGACAAGGCACAGGGCTTGCAGGAAGATGAGGGGGTTCGGTCCACTCAGGGTCGGCATGGCTGAATCCCACAGCGTCTTAGCAGGCTGCCAGCCCCGGGAGCAGAGCCTGAGCCCTACGTGGGAAAGAAAACGGCTCCTGCCCTTCGTGGGAAAGAAAAGGCAGGAAGAACCGGAAGAACGGGGCAGGGATTGACAGAGAAGGAGGGTGACCGGGGAGTGGCCAGGGTGTCTGCCACTGCTTGGCTGGCAATCCTTGACCCCACAGCCGCCAGGGGCCACACCCAGAGGAACCCCGGCGGGAAGCGGGCCATGAGAAGGCAGACAAAGCCCCATCAAGATGATGTTCCTGGTCAGGAGCGCGGCGCCCAGCCCGGGATGCCGCCAGTGTGAACAGAGCTCCCTCCAGGCCGCCACCACACCTCGGCTGGGGCGCCGCTTCCCCAGAGGCACTCGCCCCTTGAGGGCTCTGGTTCATCCCTGGCAAAGCAGAGGTTCCACACCTCTTCCCTCCCACCCAGAAGAGGAAGGTCTGTTGAGAAGAACGTGGTCAGAAACTGAGCTTTTCCCCAGGGTTGCAGACAGGAAGGGCGGAGGAAAACGAACTTGGCATGAAACAAAACAGGCTGAAAACAGGACTGGTGGGGACAGGGGTCCCCTCACAAAGTTCAGCTCGTCAGGAAAACACAGCTGTGTGCAACTCGCAATTTACACGCTCGGTAACACAAAAACCACACAGAGAAACCAAGGAGCCCACCATCCCAGGGAGTAAGAGGGACACTTCTTTTACTTACTAATTAGGAAGTGGAATTACTGAAGATCTGAACAGTTAGGAAGCTTGCACCCAGAATCAGAGAATAGTCAGGGAATAAAAGTTCTCTTCAAATGTTATAGACATCTATAAACATGGGCATGTGCCAGACCAAACAGTCTGCCGATGAATGTCCAAGATTCAGGATCATTCGGCATCAGCACAGGCCCCCTCCCTGGGGTCCTGATCAGCACTGGGGGAGGGGGAGCTCCTGCAGATGCCCAGGGCCATAGGCAGAGCCAATGGGACCAAGGAGCTGCCAAGAGCATGTTTCCTAAGCAACAGTTTCACTGTCAGATAGTGGCCAAAATGCACTAGCGTACCCCATCCCTGCCACATTACAGCCACGAGCAAAGGGTCCCAAATCTGAAAATCTCTACCATTTCTACCAGAGTCTTCAAGCAGGGAGCAGAAGCAAGCAGTGCAGAAGGACCCGGAGTCCTTGGCTTTCTCAGCAGGTCACTGCAGGGCAGCCCCAGTGTAGGCACCCCCCTGGGCTGGATCGCCCACCCCTGGTACATGGGTGCCCAGCACACCCCGAGCTGTAACCGGGTGCAACTGTCATTCTGCTATGTCCAAGATGCTGGTCCTGGGTTGGTCTTCCCCTCCCGTTCAGGAGCCAGGTGGACCAGAGCTGCTGCCTTGGCACCTGGGAGTGGGGTGGCCTGCAGGGCAGGACTCGCCCACACAGAGGAGGGCACGAGGGCACAGGAGGAGAAGGCAGTGGTGCCCAGCCTCACTCAGATGGGAGCACTGTGGATCATCACATGGGTCATGTGGGAGGACGGCGAGGCCAGGAAGGAGAGACCCAGGACGTGGCTGTTGTGGAACCGCGTGGAGGTCACCTGTGGTGGGCTTGGTTGGCATCACGGTCCCAAGGACCAGCTCGTTCAGAGCGGCAACCCCTCTAGCCCTCATTCCAGGGAATAAGCTGGGCACTGAACGAAAGGACCGAGAAACACACGGTGTTCGTCACATGTTCATGGAATATTCCTCAGCCGTGAAAGTGCAGCGCCTGCTGCTGCCAACGGGTGGATCCCAGTGCAGAGACAAGCAGGCTGCACAAACCTGGAGTCCCAAGGGCGAAGCCCCACCCCACCCTCAGCCTTGCTCCCCTCCTTGGCTCCAGGCTTTCCCACTCCTCCCAGGATGCCTCCTTCTCGTCCACCCTGCACTGGTGGACGTCCCTTGCTCCTGTCCTCCACCCCTCCCGGTGCCCTTGCTGTCCTCAGTTCGGGGCTGCAGCTTAACTCCGGCCTGTTATCCCTCCCATGGCCCCAGGAGGCCGCATGCCTCCTCCACCCTTGGGATGCTTCGTTCTCCAGGCCCCCCGGGGCCCTCCCTCAACATACACACTGGAGCGATGTCTGGAAATTTCACAGCACCTACCCAAGGATAAGGACCTCAAAAGCTTCCAGGAGGGGAAAAACATAAAACTCACATTAAAAAAAAGAAGTCACCAAGGCACTGAAGACAGCAACACCGGGAGTCAGAGGAAAGGAAGCGATGCCTTCCAACTCTGAGGGGTGTGAACTTCCACCTGGAATTCTAAGCCATCAGCGTGAGACAGAAGCATCTACAGACAGACATGCGTTCAGAAATATGTTTCCCCTTTTCCTGCTGAGGAACCACTAAAAAGAAGGATGGTCGCCCTAATTGAGGGAGTAAGACAGGACCCAGGATGCAGAAAATACAGTCCCAGGTTGGAGAAGGGTGTCCCATGCATGCACAGCCCAGCCACTGGCCCTGGGGGGGTGAGGGGGCTCCAGGAGGCAGGTTCTAAGATGGGGAGAAGCAGCCAGGTTAACGGGACCACCGCCAGCTGGGAGGAACCCCAGAGTGCAGTCTCGGGTTCTCGGGTTTGGGACTGAGTTCATGATTGCAAACTGACAACTATGCAGATGAAGGCAGGCAATTATTACCTCTAGGAAAAACAAAGCTGTCAAAATAGTAATGAAAACCTATGGACCACAGTTCAGGAAAAAAAAAATATCACTCAACTGGACTTCATTAAAACTAAACATTTCTGTTCTAAAACTACTGTGACAAAAATGAAAGGCCAATGAGTCTGGGAGAAAATATTTGCAAAGTGTGTATCTGACAGAGCACTTCTACCTAGAATACAGAGAGAACTTTTACAACTCAATCAGAAGACAAAAACCCAACCAAAAAAGGGGGACAAAGACCTGAAGAGACACTTCACCAAAGAAGATAAACAGCAAACAGCACATGAAAGATGCCCGACATCATTAGTTCATTAGAGAAATGTGGATGTGGAAATGCCCCAAACTGGAAACAAGCCAAATGTCCATCAACAGAAGAACGTATAAACAATAGGGCATGTCCACACAGCGGAAACTACTCGTAGTGAAGGCAGGATGGTCTGGAGGTATGTGTAACACTGGGATGACTTTCAAAACAATCATGAGATAAAAGAGGCCAAACAGAGAGAGCACAGCACACCCTTCGTGAGTCTATTTAGAGAGACTCCAGCAAATGCGCTCTAAGTCTCAGGGCAGAATGCATGGCAGTGGTTGTCTGGAATGGGGTGGGCTTGGAGCGAGAGAAGCAGGAGGTGTTCCCTGGGGCTGATCACTACCTGGGCAGGTGTGTGCTACCTGGGCAGATGTGCGCTCACGTCTGTCTCATCATGCTTCCATTTCAGACCTGCTGTCCGCTGTGCTGTGAGCAGACTGTTCTGAGCTGAGGATTCCCGCCAGTACCGTACAAAGGCTATATTGGGCACTGATTAAAGCAAAAGTTGTCATTGTTCTCTTGGGTGGGGAGAGAGGAGCAATATAAAAATGCTAAATCCAAATCCTCTAGAAAGATTCATTAAAAAATGTCCAAAATTAAACAGAAGAAACAGCACAAACTTGCCCGTTTACATGTATGGAAGCAAACACAGGCAGGCAACACGCACGGCTGAGACGTGGGCCTCAGGCGTGTGGGGGCAGGGGGACTGATTTTTAAACCCGGGTGTGTGCCGCTTTAATAAAAATTCAACCCCAACCGTGTGACTCAGCAGTTCCCCTTCCAGGGATATATGAAGTGTCCACACAGACATTTGTGCCGACTGCTGACACCAACAGCGTTGAAACTGGTCAAAATGTGGAAACAGCCCTGATGTTCATCAGCTGGGGAATGGAATGATATTCCCTTGTGTGGACAAGGGGATCTCATTCAGCCATCAAGAGTGGAGCGGACACACGCTACAACACGGATGCACTTCGAAGACACGTTCGTCAACTCAAAGAAGCTGGAAACAAATGGGTTGCCACGGGTCAGTGACCGCTTTCTTCTGTATGAAATCGTCCAGGTAAAGCCACGGACACAGACTTCCAGGTCAGCGGCTTCCAGGGGCTGGGAGAGCAGGAGTGACGCTAACGAAGATGGCCTGCATTTCTGGGATGAAGAAAAGTTTGGGGATGAGACAGTTGTGATGGGTGCACACCTCCCTGAATATACTAAAATGCACAGAGTTGAACACTTTCAATGGTAACCGTATGGCACGTGAATTATGTCCTGATAAAGCTGTTACCTAAAGAAAAAATTGAGCGATGATGTGAGAAGAAAGGCACGCTGGTCTCTGCCTCCCCCTGCCCCCAACAACTTCCTGATATAGAGCTCCTAATCCCATTATCTCCTGGTGATAGCAACGTCCTTTGTTCCAGAGGCAACTCTGCCTGGGCTCCTGGATGGGGGCTCGTCACCAGAAAGACCCAGACAGCGTCAGAAGTAGAGGCCCCACCCCATCCTCTGGGACAGGGGCTAGAGGCTGAGCTAACAACTGCTCATGCCTGGAAACTCCTTAAACACGGGGTTTGGAGAGCTTCCAGGGTGGTGGACACACCTATGTACTGGGAGGGTAGGGTACCCCAACTCCACAGGGACAAAGCTCCTGTGCTTGGCACCCTCCCAGACCTCGCCCTGGGCATCTGCTCCTCTGGCCGCTCACCTGGGTCCTTCATGATATCCTTAAGACAGTAAGCCTGCTCCTGAGTTCTGTGAGCTGTTCCAGCACAGAGCCAGACCCGAGGAGGGGGTGGTGGGAAGCCCATTCACAGCCAAATTGGACAGAAGTGTGGGGAACCGGGCACCCTCCACTCGTGCTGGCCTCGGGGTGAGTGAGGGGGGAGCAGTCTTTTGGGACAAGGGTCTGCACTGGCCCTGGGGAGACGGTGTCATAAGTGAGCTGAGCTGTGCGACCCCCGGCTGGCGTCCTCAGACACCGGAGGGCTCGCTGGTGCTGGAACGCCCACATCTGGTGTTAGAACTGTCTTGAGTGGAGGAAACAGGGTCTCCCCTTGGCTGGCGCATCCCTGGACACACACAGCGGGAACTCCCATTTGGTGATGGACCCCACGCACCACAAGCCCCTGGAGAGATTTCAAAAACCCACAAGTAAACCAGAAGTTCCAGGATTCAGGCTGGAGCCCAGCAAGTAAATTGAGTGGTGGGAGGAGGGACGCCCCTTCCGCAGCGCCCAGTGTGGCCCCGCCCCCTCCACGAGCCGACTTCACGGCAGGAGCCTGCCATCCGCTCCCCGGGCCTGCTGTACAACCCCCAAGGACTTCGACTTCGGGAAATTCGAGAATCGCATATAGATTCGCACATGTTCACCCTCACTATGGGGCCACGTGGGACTTGATCTCCCCATGGCAGACCCTCTCCTTCCGCACATGTGCGTGACCACAGGGAGAAGACACATGTCTCCCCCGGGCTGCCACAATCAACCATGATAAGAAAAGTGTCCCTCTCACAGACAGGAGTCATGTACAAACACACAGGCTCACACACAACACCCGAACTTCCTCTGAGGAACCACAGCTGGGAGGCCCAGGAGCACTAGGCGGGGCCCACAAGTGGCCTCTGAGCTCAGAGCCAGCTGGTTTACAGCCATGACTGGTCACCAAGGAGTTCAGGCCTCCATCCACCCAAACATCCAACATATCACCAGCCAGGCCCAGCCTGCAGGCCTGCCCACCAGCGGTGCCCTGGCCTGACGTCCAGGGCAGGTTGGCTCAGTGTCCTCAAGAGGCCACGAGAGTCCCTCTAGAGCTACAGAGGTCTTCCCTAGTGGCTTAGTTGGTAAAGAATATGCCTGCAATGCAGGAGACCCCACTTTGATCCCTGGGTCAGGAGGATCCTCTGGAGAAGAAAATGGCAACCCACTTCAGTATTCTTGCCTGGAGAGTCCCAGGGACAGAAGAGCCTGGCAGGCTGTATAGTTCATGGGGTCTCGAGAGTCGAACACGACTTATCAACTGAACCGCCACCACCTAGAGCTACAGAGCTGGACACCAGCCAGCTCTCTGGACACTGATGAAAGGCCCACAGCCATGTGAGCAGAGCCCGGCCTCTGTGAGGAGTCTGGCCCCGGTCACTCATGCTGCCTGCCCTCGTCTCCACAGTCACCAGCCCCTGCTCCCAGCCCAGGAAGGTCCCGTAGTTGCTTTGGTTTTTACACTGGCCTCAGGGAAACCCAGATGCTGCTGTTGCTCTGCCAGGGTGGCAGTCAACACACCAGCACACCTGGCAGGCCTGCCAGGGACGGTGCTGGCTCAGGGCTGGGACAGTGGGGCCAGCCAGGCCACCGTGTCCTCAGACAAGGGAGTGGTGGAGGGCACCATAAAGCCCTGTGGTGGACCGGCACGGCTTTCAAGGCAGGATGGTGTGAGAAGTTTGAAGGTGGGCTGCTGGCGAGAGTGGGCGGGTTCTGCTGACGACCACGCAGTGGGCAAGACACAGGCACCTCTGGGAGCCAGAATGAATGGGCACACAGAGAGACCAGACGCCCTCCCACCTGCCAAGAACCGGGGGTTGCGCCGAGGAGCCCATGGCTCTTTACATCCCACACTGTGTGCCTCGATTATAAAAGAAATGTGAGCTGCTGTTGGAAACGTGTCAAACACAGAAAAAGTGGAAAGAAAAGAACCCCACCCAGAAACTCCACCTGTTAAGCTTCTGGGGTCTCCATCCATGAGATAAGCGTGCTCCCAGGGTATTTTTACAAAATCTGGTCAGACTATGCCATGGGTTTGTATCTTTTCTTGCTCATTTTTATACCAGAAATGTTTCCCCACACCATCAAAGGCCATTATCTGAATCCACCTTTTCACATGGCTCCCCTATGCCAGCCAATTCAAGTTTTGCCACAAACACCTATAAACGTGGATCTGCCTGTCCCCTCGTCCCCACACCATGCTTGTAAGGGGACCTGGAGCCGCCTGGTGCACCCTATGCACCCCACAGCCCTCACTAGCTCCAAGGACAACAGTCTGTCTATCAGTTTAGGAAGTCTTTTCTTACTGGACAGGGAAGACACGATCCCAATTGAAAGAAGGGCCAGACACAGGGCGGGTCCCTGATCTGCCTGGGGACATCTGACTTCAGGACCTTTGGGGTCTCTGCCACGGTTCAGAGTCTTACCGAGTTCTTTGGAGCCCTGGCTCTCGCTGGCCAGCTCGCCCATCTTCACCAGGGCGTCAAAATAGCCTTTGGCAGCATACGTCACACCTGAGAGAGGAGAGGAGGGAGTGGTTACTTCCCTCGCAAGGAAATTACCACCTGCGGCACCTACTCAGCCGCCCTGCCCGCCTGCCATGCAGTCGGCTCTCCTGCGCCCAGCAGGCTCCAGCCGGGGCAGGACCTCCACCCGTCTCTTGTTGATGTCCTCTTTTCCCAATGCTGAGAGCACCTTCTCTAAGGACACAGTGTACCACTCAGGTCCAGAGCTAATCCAGTCAAATTACAGGGTGCGCCCTGACCACGAGGCCTGGTGTCCCTGACGAGACGAGCACCGACCTCCAGCTGGAGACCTGTGAAGTTGATTCGACAGGAAGACCCCCCCACAGCCAGCCTGGGCTGAGGAGGACTCTGACAACATCCTCCGTCTCAGAGCTGAGCCGTGCAAGTGGGGGTGAGTCACACACTCAAATCAGGCTAAAGGCAGCATGGCTGGGGGTGGGGGGTGGGGCCTCACACACCACTTCCCACGGCAACTTCTGCTCAAGCCAGAGGTGGACCTGACTTTGCGGGGGATTTGGACGGCAAGCTCCAGGCCGGCTGACTTCCTGGGACCAAGCCCGGGGGGCCGCTGCCTGGGGCGGAGCTTCCTTCAGGAACTCAGAGACCCTTCAAAACCTTGGGTGTTCCCACAAACCCCTTCATCGGACGAGCACCCCCACACCGCCCTTCAGGCTGCAAGGAGGACGAGGGCACCTCCAGAGTGGGGCTGTGGGGAGCATCCACCATACCTACAGTTTCTAATCCGCTTTCTCTAGAACCCAGTTAGGGGCTTATAACTGGGATCTCAATCAAATTTTATTTCGGTAGTTTTCAATTAAGTACACGCAGTCTGCTCTGCAGCCCGGGAGCTCGTGTGGGCCCCAAGCCCCAGGGGCTGAAGTGCCCGCTGCTGAGCAGGGTGGGCTCCTTGGAAGAAACAACAGGAAAGCCTAGCAGGTCCCGGCCTAGCCTTGGAGGGGCCGAGGGCCGTTGAGGGGCTCCATCCTTTGGGGAGGTCCAGGAAAATGGAGGGGAGGACACCTTCAGACCTCCTCCCACCCCAGTCCACGCAGAACTCATGGGGGGGTCCCCCGGTGAGGACGGAGCGGCCCAGAAGGAGGCACGTGCCTCATATCCAAGCAGCCAGGGCGTGTGAGCAGGAGCCCCCAGGCGGGCCGTGATGGGTTCCCCGAAGGCCGTCGACCTGTGTGGCTGAGAGTGAAGTGACGTCACTCCGAGAGAAAGCCCACAGGGGTGAGACATGTCCTTGGTTGTTCCTTTCAGAAAATAAACTGCCATCAGCCTGAAATGTGCTGGCTGACCTGCCCACTTCTAGAGTTGGCCCCATGTCCACGGTGTGCACAGAACATCACAGGCTTCCGTGGTGCGGCACCTACGGCATACACCCTCGCTCAGCCACATCGGGCTTCTGGAAAACATCTTCGTCCCTCCGTCATCAGGGCCCGTGAAGCAGTCTACCTGCTCGGGCATCCTCACTCCCACCCGCAGGCCAGGGACCCCAGCCTCACCTGCCAGTGCCTTCTCGTAGTTCTTGCCCATGGCGATGAAGTTCCGCAGGCTGGGGTTGAACTGCTCCATGATGGTCTGGAAGAGAGCAGAGAACAGCATTAGGGGCAAGGCACCTGGCTTCTTGGAGGCCTGAATGATGAGGGAAAAATCATGCAGGCATCACACATGGGTCAAGCCCATGAAGCCACAGCCGGGCTTCGGGTCCAAACCACAGCTTGGTCCCTGTTGAATGTCCTCTGGCAAGTGACGTTCCAGAGCCTCAGTACCAACACCTGTACAGTGGGGGAAAGGCCAGAACCTGCTCTGTTGGGGCCTGGCAGATCAAACAAGTGAGCATGCGCAGGACGCGTGGGGCCGCACCCGGCATATAGCTGGCGCTCAGACACGCTGTGCTGAGGAGCCATTACCCCGTCTGGCAGGGCTGAGTCAGTGAGGAAGGCCCCCCAGCAGGCCACACACAAAAGGCTCATCGCCGCCTGGAGCCCCCTCCCACCACGATCTTCACTCAGCACATCAATTACCAAACATCAGCTCTGATTAGAGCAATGCTCAGCCTGATTGCAAACACCGCACGATGAACAAGCCAGCAGCTCTGGATCCGCGCACCCGATGGACTCAAGTCTTGGTGCCAATAGCACCAGTTCTTAGATTGAAGAAATCAGATTTTCACTGAGAAGGCCAAATAAATGTTTTAATTACAAGGCATAAAAACAGGCGCACACAAACAACAGCCAAATGTGAGCTCCACGGGGTAATGTGCCCTGACGGTTGGGTGCCAGCCCCCGCCGGTAAGAACACCGCAAGGGAAAACCCCGTCTCAGCCACATCCCACATCTCCGGGTCAGTTATCGTGATGTGCGTCTGATCTTCGCTGAGGGTAAGAAACAAACGCCGCCAGGGAGGGGAAGTCGCCTGGCCCTGTGGGCAGACCATGGAGGCCCAGGTGCTTCTGCATGAACATGGGCAGTGCCAGCCCCTGCTCACCTGGCACACGGGCAGTCCCAGCCCCGCTCTCCTTCGTGCTCCTGGCCCTCAGTCAGCGGGACCAACACAGATTCCAAGAAGGGCTGTGGGGTCACACCCGACGTGTGCCCCAATTCACAGGGCAGGTGCACCCTCCTTTCTGGACATGGCAAAGGGGTGGGCACCTGCCATGTGCTGCACCAGGGCTGAGGCACACGGGGGATGCAGCAGTGACCCCAGAGGACAAAGTCCTGGGAGGGGAGACAGGCCCACGTCACACATGGGCAGGATCCCATGCCCAGAGAACAGGAGAGAAGGACTCAGCTCAGCCGGAGGGGACACCGGGGAGAGAAGCATGTTGTTGAGAGAGGAGGGCTTCAGGCAGGAGCATGCAAAGGCCCCGAGGCCAGGGCCTGCTGGGGTGAGGCACAGGATGGCAGGAGCCAGGGAAAGGGTGGTGGGAGGGAAGAACAGGCAGAAGTGGTGCAGTAATGGCCAACCCCCCGCCTCACAACCCGTGGTGGGGACGCCTCTTTCCCCAAGCAGGATGGGAAGCCAAGGGTCTATCCGAAACATTTCAAAAGGAAATGTACCCCCTGGCTGCTCCAAGGAGACCAGATCATAGCCAAGACTGCTCAGACGCAGGCGACCCCTCAGAGCTGCTCAGAAACCTAAGAGGTGAAGGTTCAGTGGAAAGCTGGCCCCATCACGAGGGACGGAGCTCAGTGGTCTGGAGACCACTCTGGGGGAGAACCTGAGTCTAGATTCATCCAACCCGAGGAGGGCCTGGGAGTCAGGACAGGGTGTCAGGTACCAGGCAGTGGACAACGGACTGGCTTCCAGAGAGGCTGCAGAGGGGCCCCAGGTTAGACTGCCGAGGGTGCACGCACAGGCTGGCTGAGCCCTCCGCCTCGCTGCTCAACGCCACCCAAACCTGTGTTGGGGCAGAGAAGTGCTGGCGGGTGCATGTGTTTGCCTGTTCAAAAGAAACGGACCTGAAGTAGAGTATAGACCTGGTGAGGGTAGCTTCTGACCCCGATTCTGTGCTCCAGACGTGCACACGTGTATGCGTGTGTGTGTGCAGTTTCAGTGTAAGATGTGTGTCTCACTGCAGTGATAGGCACGGGGCTGAGACAGGGACCCCGGGTGGGGGCCTGTGAGAGCCAACCCAGGGCGCAGAACTCTAGGACCACCCCCAGGGCAGAAGAGGCGGCTCCGCAGCTCCCACCAGAGCCCCACACACCCTGAGTGATGGCAGCACACAGCCTGCGGCCGCCCACACCCGCCAGTGACACGCGGGCACAGCGGCCAGGTTTCGCTTCCTCAGTGCAGCAGCTGAGCTCATGCACGGGGAATGTGGGTGCGAGGGGGCAGGGCAGGAGGGGCGCTGCGGTGCCGGCCAGGCCACCTGGGCAGGGCACTGCCTGGTCACATGGGTGCCGCTGACTCGCCTGCCTGAGGCAGGGGCAGAGACGTGAACGCTGCGGGGCTGGGGAAGCAGGAGGCCCTCCCGCTCTGGCCGAAGAACTGTCCTTCCTTCCAGCTCCTCACAGACACCGCCCTGGTGGGAGAGCGGGCTTCCAGCTGCCTCCAGGTCACTGAGTGCTCAGAACTGCGACCACCAGACACAGGTCAGGTCCAAGACCGCCTTGTCTGGAAGGACCCTGGAGGCCTGAGAAGGGCCTGCCCCTCTGGTGGGGCTCCTCCCCATGGGGCCTTTCCTCTGAGAGGGGGCCCTCTCAGAGCCTGAGCCCAAGGCTGTACCAGGGCTCGGGCAGATGCACTTGGACCCAGGAGGCCATGCTGTGCCCAGGCCCGTGACAGGCCCAAACCCACCCTCAGAGACCTGCAGTGGGGCCCTGGCACCCCGACTGCAAGTGAGCGCTCCCCTAACTAGGGGCCTGGGCAGCACCTCCACACATCGCAGGGCCCTGGAGGGGCAAGTCAGAGGCTGACAGAGGCCCGGTGAGCAGGCCAGGGAGGCCCAGGGGCTCCGCTACCTGTTACTTTCTCGGAAGTGAGGGAACTATGGTGTCGTTCTGGGGGACTTCACTGGAAAGATGGAGGGAGTTGAGAGTCAAACCCACAGCACATGCCGGGACTGGAGAAGGGAGCTCGCTTCCTTACTGACGCCAAAGGACGTGTGCAACAGAAGCCCAACCCAGGAGAGCGGCCTCCTCGCACACACCTCTCTGTACCACGAGGCCAACCTCACGCCCGTTGTGGAACTCGGGTGAGCTCAGGAGAGGCCCTGCACCGAGACCACTTCCCTGCAGCCAGGACGGAGACCCAGCGACATGAGCAATGACCAGCGCCTTCTGCAAACTCACACCTGTGCTGTGCAAGTGAAACCAAACCCCTTCAAGTGTGGCGCTGTGGCACACAGTGACTGGGCCTGCCCCCCTCGCAGGGGTCCTGGGCTGAGCGCCATGCTCAGAACCAGCATCTTCTTTCACTTACCTCCCTGGCTGGCTCAGGATCTATGAGGGGCCAGAGGGAAACGGGGATTGCCACCCCACTGCACACACGCTCCAGAAGGGTCAGGGAGAGGAGGGGGTCCCTGCCAGAGACACTTGAGAGCTTGGCGCAGTTCCTGGTGGCCCTCTTACCAAGATGTCACACAGTCCATGTACCTGCCACCCTGCGGTCCCAGGAATCCAGGCCTTAAGGCAAATCTCCAAGGCAGGGTCAGCCCCGCCCCGCCCCGGGGCCCCCAGCCCTGCATTTCTACGGGCATCAGTGGGAGGGGCCAGGCCCGGCTGCATGGGCAGTGTTGGCAGGTCCCTCGCGGCCTTCCTGCCCGGCTGGCTCCTGGGCATCCCAGTGCCTGTGCAGTGACACCCGTTTTGGCTGACTTGGGTCACAGATCTGCCCGGCCAGTGAGGACACAGGGCAGCTGCACAGCCCCGTCTCCACCTTGGGGTCACGAGGAATGAGGGAGCTCTGCCAAGGGACTGTGCTCTGGCTCTGCCCGCGCCCAGGGTCCCCTGGTCGCCATCCTGGCGATCCCGTTTATCCCTCAGCTCTTGCTCCTGGCGACAAACCCCTCCGGAACTTTCCTGGCAGGACTGCGACAAACAAAGAGCAAAGCTCCTCTGCTGAAACAGGGAAGTGACGTGCCTCCTGTTTCCCCTCCAGTTCTCGTGCAGTCTAGGAAGATGGGTCCGGGGGTCCACCTGTGCCCAGCGTACATGTGCACATGTGTGCACGCGTGGGTGTCTGCTTGTGTACCACGGCCAAGCCAGGCTGCACCCTCCCTACACGCTCAACCTTTGGAAGGACAAACTCAGGGGACGAGACCACACTGGACTCCACCTATGGCCTGGGGAGAGGTGGCCTTACACCCTCATCACCCTGAGTCCTCAATGGACTGGTGATGGGTGTTGCGGTCCACTTTACGGATGACAGAAGAAGGTTGAGGGAGGCTAAGAGCCCGTCTTCTGGGTCCTGGTAGAGCCAGTCCTGGCTTCAATGCAGGCTGGCCACACAACCCGGCTGTCCCACTCTCCATACAGGCCTTGGTGTTCTCCGGATGGGTCGCCAAGGCAGGCAGGATAGAACCAGGTGCCATCTGGCAACTCAGCCTGCGCCAGGCTCCCTCAGGAGCCACGTTCTAGCAACGTAAGGGCAGAGGCTGATGCCAGGACACCTGGTGCCTCATCCACTCGCCCCGAGGGGCCTGGCTGCCTCACTACTGCCGACCACCGGACCCACGCCCCACCTCTGTCACAGGCACAACAGGCGCTAGCTTCGGGCCAACAGCTCGCACCCAGTGGGGCGCCACCATCCACCTCTGCTGGGGGAGCTGGCGGCACTCCTCAAAGGGGGCTGTCCTCGCCTGAGGCCGCTGCCCCCCTCAAGGAGCACTGACCGCGTGAGGCTCTGGGCAGAGGGCCCCGCTCACGCTGAAGGAGGGGTGGGGTGAGAGGGGCACGAAGGATCACCCTCCTGAGACACAGAGTCTGGCATCTTGGGGCAGCGCTGCGTGACTCCCGCCTGTGCCCCGCTATGATAACTGGGACCTCTGTCCTGGGGACCTTCCTCAAAGGAAGGAAGCCAATTGGGGAAGTTCCGAGAGTGCTGGGAGGGTTTCCTGGAGGAGGCGGGTCTTGAGCTGGAGCTTTCTTGGCTCCAGCCACAGAGAAGAGGACAACAGGTTTGCACTTGAGAAACTGAGCGGACGCGGCTGCTTCCACTTCCACATGAAATGGCCTGAGGGGTGAGGATGGGAGAGTCAAAGCTGCCGGTGGCTGCAGAAAAGGCCGCAAAGGAACAAGAACACACCAAACTGTGCTCCACAGCGGCTGGTTTCACTGTAACGGCCCCAGGCTCCCCGCCCCCATGTCCAAGAGATGCCCCACAGACAAGAGCCCCCACCCGACATGCGCATTCTCAGCCCAACAACCTCCAGCGAGGACACCGGCCAAGGTCCCCGAGGGCAGGGAGCGGCCAAGCTCCCCACAGCCTCCCCAGGAGGGCGCATGCGAGAGGACCCGGTCTTAGGGACCAAGGCACCTGGGTTGCCCAGTAGCAAAACGGAGTTTCTCAGCCTCCGCCAGCTTCCGGGGAAGTCACCAGCATTAGAAAAAAGTGACAACTTGTGTCTTGGGCACGGAGCCCAGAGTGACACCGGGGAACACAGTGGCCTCCCATGAGGAGGGACCAAGGGGCAGGTATCCCTTCCCATTGCCCCTGTGGGCCCTGCACCTCGGGCTAGGCGATACCAGGAGAGAGACAAACAGGCCAATTCCCCTGGTCCGAGTCCGAGGGTGGGGGAACAGCATGGGCCACGCAAGTTGAGGAAGGAGCAGCCAAGCTCCCAGGGCCCCCCAAGTCCCCCACTCCCTGCAGGGACTAGGCGCCATCACTGACTCCTGGGGCTGAGGATGCCCAGCTCTCACCCCAGCTCTCTCTTAGGACCTGGATCCTCAGATGCCTCCAGCCTGAGCCCTCCTGGAACAGGTCCCGGGGGCAGGAAGCCGTAAGTGGGCTCAGGGTGGGGAAGGGGTCCAGTGAACACTGACTGGGGACTGTCCCACTGGGAGGGCCACCGCCACAGGAACTGGACAAATCCATTAGACCAGGAGTCGCAGAGCAGGGTCCAAACACAGGACCCTCCAGCCCAGCCACCTCCTTCCTATCCAGAGGCACCTCTGGCCGGTCCTGACTTCAGTGGGGCAGGGCCCTGTAGGCCCCAGACATCTTCCAGCATCCAGGCCCAGCCATACCTGCCCCACCTGCTCGGCCTGGCCCCAGGGCACATGCCTTCCACTCTTTCTGTCCCAGGCCAGTGCTAAGCTGGAGCTCAGGCTCCCCTAGTAACTTTCATGGCAAAGCCAGCATGCTCCTGAGAAAGTCCTCACGGTGTCAAGAACTGAGGGCTGCCATCTGACTAACATGGAAAACCTTCAGGGGCTGGAAACACACAGCTCCCTGTGATTCAGACAGTAGCACCCAGGCCGACTCCTAGGTACCAGCCTGCTGCACCTTGGGGTGGCGGCCCCATGACTGTCTGGTGTCAGGGACTGAATTCCAGCCCCGCACCCCCCCCCAACTAAAGATTCATGTGTTAGGCCTAACCCCACCATCTCATTGTAAAGATGCCCTCCAAAGACAATCACCAGAGACAATGCAGGTAAAAACGAGGTCATGGGGATGGACCCCAACTGCACAGAACTAGGCCTTCTTAGGAAAGATCAGGACACAGACACACAGGGGGACGACCACGTGAGGACGCAGGCAGGAGTCCGCCTCCACGGCCCAGGAGAGGGCCCACGGGAGGAACTGCCCTGCCCACACCTGGATCCCGGCCTCCAGGCTTCAGAGGAGCTGCACCTGTCTGTTGTTCAAGCACACGTGGTGCTTTGTCTGGCAGCCTGAGCAGACCCGACGGCTGGACCAATCCCTGCTCGCCCTGTGAAGACTCAGCCGTCAGTTCTCTTATTGTCTGGTTACTGCTTGACTGGTTAGAACATTCCAGGGCTGCTGACCTGTCCTTGTCCCCGGGAAGGCTCTGATCCGAGTTTCACAAGGCTGGGCTCCTTGCTGGACGAGGAACCTCGATGAGCAAGCAACGACACAGCCCCAGACACTCTGGAGCTGTTCTCTTGCTTCCTGCCTCCCTCCGCTGGGTGGAATGAGCCAGCCCAGAAGGCTGTCGTGCTGGCGGGAACACAGGCCCCTCGGCTCTCGGGAACTCAGAAGGCAACAACAGAGGCCTTGCCTGGGCCTCCCGGCCCTCACCATGGACTACTTGCTTCTCCAAGAACTTTCCATCCTGAAAGCCTAATGCTCCCTGTGGCCAGGAAGGGTTCTCTGCTCCAGCTAATTGTGAAAGAGAAAACGGTGGCACAGAAGCTGAAGATCCTCACCTGAAGCCCAAAGGACTCCCAAGTGGGAAAACAAAACAGGTTTGAAGCCACAGGGTAGGCCTGGCTCCAGCTCGGGCTCAGCCGAGCACCCGGGCTGGGCTGGGACACGCCGCTTCACATCTCTGAGGCTCCTCCACCCGCTGGGATGGCCAGGGCCCCTCGTGGAGCAGTGTAGAGATAAACAAGGTCACACACCACTCCCAGCATGGTACCTGGACAGAGTGACCCACTGAAGGCTCTTCACACGATCATTCAGAATTACCAGCCAACTGCAAAACCCCAGGTGGCCACAGCACCTCCCCCAGCAGAGCCAGAATGAGAGGAGCGTGTGAGACCATCTGGGCCCCAGTAGCCAACCTCACAGTCTCCTGCCTGGTGGGATCTGTGCAAGAAGCCTGCAACCAGGCCTCCTGCCTGGACTGGACTGCGGCCCTTGGCTGCCTCCCAGCTGTGACCAGCAAGGTCCTGGATCCCCAAGGGCAGGGCTGGCCATGGCCTGAGCGCCATCAGTCCCCTGGAGTGCAAACGACATGACTTCCGTGGGAGGGGCAGGAAGGAAGAAATGGAGGTGTGGACAACAGATCACTTCTGCCAGGCTGTCCTCCAGGTCAGAGGGGGCTCCACTGGCCCCAGAGTGGGCTCAGCGGAGCAGTGGGTGTACAGAGACCCCTGGTTCCCTCCACCTGGGCCACATCAGCGACACTTCGGCCTTCACTACACCCCCTTCTTTGAACAGCCCCGCTGGAAACAACAAAGGCCACTCTGGCTCAGCAGGTAAGCTCTGCCCACGCTTGGCTCCTAGAGACACAAACGCCCTGCTGGATGAAAGTCTAGCTCCCAGGGGTGGGGGCACGCCCTCTCTCCTACCAAGCTCCCACCCCCATTCTGCAAGATGTCGACTTCTTTCACAGCACAGACACCTGTGAGGTCCTAGCAAGTTTCACAGCCTGTTACGTGTGTGTCGTCACTCACACAGGCCTGCCTGATGGCTGTCCCCAGCTTGGCTGAGCGGGGACATTACGTCCACACACCACTCAGCGACTAAGAAGGAACGGAGATCCTGGCTATCATGGGGGAAACTTCTCAAATCAAGGAACAAAATGTCAGCAACGAAAGTGGCAGAACAAGAGTCTGAGAGCTTGGAAGGAACCCCCCCACCCCGCCATGACCAACACCTGGAGGGCCAGAGATGGGGCCCAGCAGATGCTCTGACCCCAACAACTGTGAGCTGAACCAAGGCTCCTTAGAGTCAGACTTTGAATCCGAAGAGGTATTAGGAAAATCTTGCCAATTTATTTCATGTACATTTGACATAGAACTTTTAAAACATCTGTCCAAATAATTCTAAAAGAACTGTTTCACAACTAGAAAACCAATTTCCCAAGCAAGAAAAAGGCACTCTGTTCCAACTGGCGGCCCCGACTCCTCCTTGTGGTCCAACCTCTCCCAGCGCCTCACAACTCAGGGTACTCGTCATAGAGGACACATGGCCTTCTCACACACACCCCGAGGGTTTGCAGGAGGCCCTTTGGCTGTTCACCTCACAGCCCAGGGTGTCAGAGCGTCAGGACAGGCTCTACCAGGCCCCGCTCAGCCCCTGGAGCCGCAAGGGAAGCCTGGAGGGATCCAGGCCCATCCTGGTCACTGTGCACACCCCACCAGCGAGGCTGCGCACGGCCAGAGACAGGGGGGAAGAGGCAGGAGTGCCCGAATGTCCCGCAGGCGTGGAAGACCAGACAAGACTTCCAAGGAGACTTCCAAGGCTCCTGCGATGAAACTTGGGAGGAGAGGCCAGGGGCAGCTGGAGGTGCCAACCTGAGACCCCGCTGCCCTGGGCAGACAGAAAGGGGTCCTGTTGACACCCACTGGACACTGAGTCGCAGGTGCAGATCCCCTGCCTGTCCCCAAGGTGCGCAAGGTCACCTCTGAGAGACAGGATGCCCTGGCTCTCAGCATGGCCTGGCTGCACACCACCAGCTGTCCCTTGGCCCCCAGGACACGGCGGCACCAGGTGCTTCTGGCTAACACCCTGGCCCACCTTCAGGCCCTGAGAAGGGACATGAGCTTGCCACCGCCTCCAGAACCTCCAGGGGTCCTGGGCTACTGCCTGTGGAGCAAACAGCTGAGAGACCAGACCCACGACCGAGATGGTCACAGCGATGCACACACGGGGGCCCCAGAACCAGAAATGAGGCTCAGCCACTTCCAAGCACTGACACACACATGCCAGCCATACTTCCAGGCGGGGGGCCCCCCCACAGTCAGGAGCCACGTGGCTCCTAAGTCACCACACCTGGCTGCTTGACAGCATGTCAGGTGGGGACAGAAGGATTTTCCCCAGTAAGAGAGGCCTGGGCACCAACCTCCGCCCAGGCCCGCCTGCTGCTGGAGCCCCTGGGTGCAGACCCTTGGGCGCCCCACCCCTCTGGTGGGGCCCCTTGTGTTATTTCACAGCTGTGCAGTGCCATCAGGACCAGGATGAATCAGAGCAGGGGCGGGGGGAGGGCAGGGGAGGCAGGTGCGGGCACGGTCCACGCCTGCCTGTAATTACCAGGGCCGCAGGCTGCAGACAGTAGCGGAGCGCTGACAGCCCCACTGGGCACCTGGTGCAGGGTGTCCAGTGGGCATAGGCCTGCACCGTAATGAGGACAGCCTCTCCACCCCAAGGCATCAAGAGAAACCACCTGGGCACAGAGGCCACACAGGATGGGCCCTGGCGCGGTGCACGTAAGGGCTGAGAAAAGAGAATGGCAGGCAGGTAGCCAACCGGTGGCCCAGGGCACCCCCACCAGATCATGGCTCAGGTGTAGCTGCCCTTGGAGAGCAACACCAGTCCCAGAAGCCATGCAAGAATGAGGGGGGACCACCGAGCGACAAGGGCAGCCCTGTCTGCCAACCCTCCGTCCTACGCAGGGCTCCCCTGAGCAGGACCTACTCCTGCAAACTAGGGGTGGGGAGTGCCAGGTGGGCCTTGGGCTCCCTGCCAGCCTGCCTTCCTGCTCAGGAGGGGACAGGGTCCTCTGCTCAGCGGCCAGTCCTCCCCTGAAAGGCCCCCGAATCTGGGCAGCCCAGCCAGCACCACCTGTGCTGGGGAGGGACGGAGGGAGGCAGAAGGACCTCTAGGCCCTCAGTGAGCTTCAGGAACCTAAAATCAGGTGGCAACAACAAGCACACACGCGGCTCCCATGGCAGCCCCCACTGACGCCCCGAGAGCCCTGGGCAGCGCCCGGAGCCTCAAGTGCACATGGTCTGTCCCATGAGCCAAGGAGCCTCCCCAACAAAAGACACATTCTCCAGGCGAGACCAGTGGGGATGGCAGTGCAGGCAAAGCACTCCTGGCCTGCGAGGAACTCTGCAGCGCCACCACGCCCCGGGCCCCCTCCTTTATGGCCATTAGCAAACACCGGCAAGGTCCAGCAGCCGCAAGGGTCCTGTGCCAAGGGGCCCACAACCTCAGGACCGTGACCTGGGCACAAACAGCTGCTGAAGCCGGTGGCCCAGAATCAGCGCAACAGAGAAAGCACCCTTCGCTGCCCGGGCTACTCCAGGGGATCGGAGATGTGCTGCCGCCGCCACACAGGTGGTGGCGAATGGGCTGCACGCTGCATGGACGGCTCAGTCTACTCGGACAGCAAGCCCCACGTCTTATTGGAAGATGCTACCTCCACAGGGTACCCTGAGGTGCCTCTATAGCAAAATGAAGTCCCACATGCATGCACACACAAACTCACCTGGACACAGAATACTTGTGAATACACAAACATGTACATGCATGGGCTTGAACTCACACCTGTCTGCACGGACAACATATGCACGCATGTTCCTGCGCACATAAGTACACACAGAGCCTCAGGTCTGCTGCCAGCACGCATTTCTGTTGCTAAGGAAGCGCCTGTCAGAGCATCCACTTCACCACGCTCAACTGCGAGCCCATGGAGCCCTGTCCATGCTGGGTGCCAGGCTCCTGATGGCAGCCAAGAGTTCCGTGTGACTGCTGAGCAGTGGAAGGGGTTCTGAGGTAGGCAGCAGAGAACCTGGGGCCTCCTGCTTTCCCCTGCTCCTCTAAACACTGGGAGGAGGGTGACGGGCAAGGCCTGGCCAGCAGTGGGCTCTGACCTACACAGGTGGGCTCCCTTCTGCCAGCGCTGATGCCCACCACCTTGCACTAGCAGTATGAAACCTGACGGGACTCCAGTTGCAGGAATCTACTGGCCACAGCTGTCTTCACAGGACAGATGCAACAAGCTTCCCCACAACGGCCGGAGAGTGAGGACCACCAGACAGCCTCTGGTGACACAAGCCTAAGGCCCACGACACCCTGAACAGCCATGCCTGAGGCCTTCCTAGGGACTTTCTTCGCCAAAGTCTGTGCCCATCTTCCCACGTCCTCAGGATAGGATGGAGGTCTGTGGGGCTCTTCCTCCACAAGGTGCCAGAGCCAGCGCTCTCCACGGTCACAAGGTTGCCTGGAGCCAGGGCTTCTCATGAGACATAGGACCATGAAAAAACCACCAACCTGAGAATCACTCCCTGGAGCTGAAGACTAAGATCAATTGCTAAAGAAAGCCCTCTTGCTGCAGCACGTGGGGACATTTGGAGGCCTCTCCCAAGAGAAATGTAATTTGGGCTTAATTCTCAGAGGCAGATCCCCACCCTGCAATTCTGTCTCTTGTCCCAGGCAATCACCTAGGGCTGCCTGTAGTCCCATCACGAGGGGCCCAGCCCAGGCTCTACCCCAGGAAGCCCCCAGAGAGCTTCAGTCCCTGTCCCTCGGCCCAGGGTCCAAGGGTAAACTCTCAGTGAATGTCATTTCCTGCCCCTTCATCTTCCATGAAATTCCCTGAGGACACAGCTCCCACGGGAAGTGGGCCACGAGAAGAGAGATTAAATCCTGAGATTCGGATTCTTCCAGGGAGGAGAAGCAAAAGTGGACATTTTATTCTCGCGTCTGTAATCAGCAAGGCCAAGGCCGGCTGTCCCCGCTGTTCCCTTCTCTGCCAAGGCAAACACCACTTAGAACTGCAGCTGATACGACAGGGGCCAAAGCAAACAGCTGAGCTGTAGCTCAGGGTGACGCCGAGCAGGGCCACATCCTTGCCACTCTCCCACAAGTCACCAAACCAGGCACAGAGTTAGGGTGGAGGACCAGCCAGACTGGCCGGGGTCTCCACACAGCAGCTTTGGCTGTGTCCTGAGCATGCCTCGTGTTGGCTGGATTCTGCCCAGCCAGTGTGCCAAACTTACCCAACCTGTCCTGGCTCTGCTGTGGAACCCGAGCTCCCCAGTGACGAGCCACAAATCGTAAGAGAGCCACACCACAGCCGCAGAGTGGCAGGGGAGCACCACCCACAAGCCCACCTGTCCACTGGCCCCGCAGCCTCAACTGGCCAAGAGAGTGTAAGACACCCAGCACTGTGGACGCCCACTTCCCGAGGTGTCTAACCTGAAAGTCCCTGGTCTCGGCCACACCTTCCCATAGGAGCTCAGTCATCAGCTGACTGGTGAGCACAGAACGCAGACTAGCTTGCTGAACGTGTGCCCCAAACCCCCAAACACTCAGATCCTAATAGTTTTCTGCCGACAGATTTCACTCCAGACGTGCAAACACATCTTTGCTTCCTCCAGAAGCTGCTCCGCTGGAACAGCATGCCTGACTGCTCCGTTCTAAGAGTTTTATTAAGACCGACCATGGGGTTCCCCAGAGCAAAGCCACGCCACGCACTCCCTCTTAATTCTGGCCATTAAAGTTCCTGTCTAATGGTTTCGGAGAAGAAGCAGGGAAAAGAGGGGAAAAAAGACCAAGACTGGCACTTCTCTTCCACCCCCTGCAATAATGAGCAAGTGGAAATGAAACTAATGACTAATAATTTAATAAATCTCCCTCCCTGACAACCATTTACAGAGCAACAGGACCAAAAAGCGTATGCCACTGACTCTCGTGATACAAACATAAAAACCCCAGAGGCTGTTCCTTTTACGTGCTGCTTCCTCGTCAGTCTCCACTCCTGTTTACCAGCAGCTCCAACATGGCTTCAGAACTGACTTAGTCCACCCTGACCCGGCCTCCAGATTCTTCCAGGTGACCTAGCTGCAACTTTAAAAACCTTTATTAGCAGCTGGGATTGACTGCGGCCGCGCTGGACTCCAGCTGAAGGCTCAGGGCCCATCAGAGGCCTCCCTCCGCGCAAAGAGGGCTTGGCAGGCCGCTGGCTAAGGAGGCACAGCGTAGTTGTTTAACACAATTAGAAACTGTTGCTCTGCCAGCGCGCTGCAATCCCACTCCGCCGCCATGAACCAGCCGCCGCCGCCTAAATATCAACTCCGAAACCCCTCGGCCCCTCGCGTAACCCCCAGACACAGTTTTGAAACAGAGCCCGGCTTTGTACGAGGCCCGCGTGGACCGCCCAGGGCACGACTCTCCCGTGAGGAAATGCTGCCTGGAACAGCCCTGAGCCTCCGGAGCCTGGCTCTGTGCTGGTGGGGGTGGGGGTCCAAACCGAGAAAATGGATGCTAAGAAAAGGAAACTCGGGTGTCTGCCAACGTGCACAGCGGCGCAAAACCGGCCCCGGGCGGGGGCGGCAAGGGTCCGGCGGGCTGCCGGCGCTCCGACACACGCCCGCGTTCCGCACCGGGGGCTGAGAGCCGACTCCTCACACATCAGAAGCAGAGGCGGGCGCGCCAGCCTCCCACACAATTAGTCTTCTCCCTCCGCGGTTACATAAGATGACGGATTATCTGTCTACCCATCGAACCTGCCCGCGCGCGACCTCCCACCCGGCCACATCCACCGAGAAGGAGTTGTGGAAAGGGAAAGCCTGTTGAGAAAAAAGTGCCCTAGGCTTGCGTAACCGTGCCCGGTGGGGCCACCACGGGGCGCAGGGCGACGGGCAGCCGTGGCCCCGGACCCCCGCAGACCTCGGACTCCGCAGTCCGCACACCTACTCAACTCGGGTCCGAAGGCTCCGGCCCCCGCGCACGCGGAAGACTCACGGAAGGGCGCGCGGGGGCAGCAAGAGGCTGTCGGGGCAAGCGGACCCGAGCGAACCTCTGCCGGTCCGGCGCTGGGTCTCCGCGACAGCGCCGGTAAGACCCCCGAGGGCCCAGGGTCCGCCCCGGGAGGGCGCGAGGGCGTGTGTGGCGCGTAGCTCACCTTGTAGACATTTTCCGTGAGCCGGTGCATCTCCTCCGAGCGAGACAGTGACATGGTGCTGGTCCGGCTGCACCACTGACCAAATCAGGGGCGCAAGTAGCGGCGACTGCGGAAGCGACGAGGAGACCTGACAAACAGCGCACGGAACCGCACCAGGAGCGCGGCGCCCAGCCGGCGGCCTCCTTTATAGTTGACTAGGCCCCGCCCCCTAGAGGCCCCGCCTCCCGCGCGCCCGCCCCCGCCGCACCCGGATCACCACCCCCGGCCTCCCGCCCCCGCCCAGCCGCTGCTGCTAGGCAACCGACAGGCCCCGCCCCCGCGCCGTCTTTCCCATTGGTGAATTCCGAAGACTGGGGAAAGGGGCGGGGACAAGGGCGGGGTTTGTGGGCCGGCAGCAAGGAGCGATTGGCCCGTGGCGCCGTCGATCGCGGGGGAGGAGGCGGAGGCGCGGCGCGGGCTGGGGCCCTGGGAACAGCCTGGGGGGCCGGGGCGACAGCAGTGCTGGGGGCGGGGAGGCGGAGGCGGGGTGGCGCAGGAAGAAGGGAGCAGAAATCGGGTGGGGGCGGGACGCCGGCCGCGAACGCGCGTGGGGGAGGCACTCCGCAAAGTGGCGAGTCAGGGAGGCCGCGTCTTGGGCGCCGCTCCCCCGAAAGCGGTCGGGATCAGGCGTCCGCACTGGGCAACAGAGGTCCCTGAACGCTCGGACACTTCCTGGGGAAGGGGGCGGGGGCAAGGGTAAGGACTCGGTGAAGGAGGATGAGAGGCTGGCGTGCTGTCCCAAGGGTCCAGCCTCTACCGGGCACTTTCGGAGGTAAGTCCGGTGGGTGGCTGCGAGCCCTGGGCCGGCTCTTCCGGGGAGGGAGGACCCTGAAACGGGTCTCGGGGAGGGAGGACCCTGGGGAAGACCCTAGAGAGGGGTGGACCCTGGGGAAAGACCCTGGGAGGGGTGCATCGTGAGGGGGGGCCCTTAGGGCTGGGATTCTAGGGAGGGCAGAGCCCTGGGTTTCAGAGAAGGACTCTGCTAGAGAGGGGTTTTGGGGGTGCGGATTCTGGAAGGGGTGGAGGAGGGATGGGGAAAGGATCCTGTGGTGAGGATTGAGGGGCACTCAGAGAAAGAGGACCCTTGTGATGGTGGAAGAAGATCTTCCTTGAGGGGTAGTTTCCTTGGGGAGAGGAAACTCAGGGAAGGGGAGGGGCAGGGAAGAGGGAGGTGAGGGGGGTGGGAAGTGGGGGGGTAGGGGGTGGGGAGGGGGAAAACCTGGGGGAGGGTGAACCTTCCTGGATGGAAGAGATGGGATCAGAGATGTCTGATTTTTAAAAGCAATTCCTGGGAGGTTCTGCTGAGGAAGTTGACCAAGTTGGCACAGGGGGTTCCTGGTACAATTCCTTTGGAGAAATATTTACATAAATTACACTAACATAGAGAAATTATTTGCTTTACCTTGTAAAACACCAGATCTAAGTGTTTCTCTTTAATTAAACCTGACACTCTCCACCAGCACCACCCTCAATCTATCCTTGGACAGTCATCCCTTCAAGAGCAGGTGCCCAGGAGACAGAACCCCCAAGATGGCTGGAGGACTCCAGAAGACAGCAGGGGCTGAGACAGGTTTTTTCCATGGGGTCATTAACCCAAATGAACTATGCTCTGCTTCACATGGATTCAAAGAAATTGGAAGGGATATTCAGGAAGCATTTGCCTTTGCTCCTAACCTCAGAGCCTTCGTTCACAGAGATTCTCCTTGGTTTAATTTCCTTTCAACACCAACTCCAGTTTCTTCCTTTTTATTGCTTGCAGTGTTTTAAGGTAGATTTCAGTATAATATGTAATTTCTGGGATTCTTTTGGTTGCAAGTAACAGAAAGCTGGCTCAAACTGGCTCCAACAATGAGGGCGTTGTTGACTCATGTGTCAGAAGTCAGGCCTGTCGTCCTCCCCCAGCTCCCTTTCCTCCAGGCCAGCTAGAGGCAGCTTCCATCCTTCCCACCCCAAGACTGATGTCCATTGACCTGTATGAGGTCACAGGCCAATGAGGAGCCAGGTGGGTATAGAGCAAGAGGTGTTGCTCATTCAAAGGGAGCAGAGTGACCAGGACAAGGAGAATGGTGGGTGGAGGCTGGCCAGTGAAAACAGGGTCTCATTGCTCTGGGAGGGGAATTAGCCTGGGGAGAATTCTCCAGGGACGTCTGCTCCCATCAGTCACGAGACAGTAGAGGAAGGATAGGGGCTTTCCAGAAAAGCTTCTGTGGCCCCGAGCCCCACCCAACCCCACCCCCTTGAAGATCCTAGTCTTGATCGCCCTCCTGCCCAACTGGACGCTCACGTTTGGTAGCAGCTGAGGAAGGAGGGCTAATCACCTCACTTCGGGCCTGCACCCTCCAGCTGACATCTGGGCAGGAGGTGAACAGCTGGGAGAGAAGCCATCATTCAGAAGAGCGTTCGCTGAGCACCTGGGCCAAGTGGAAATAAGCACATCCAGCCAAATGGCACTGAGAACGTGGGGCTGATGGCAGACACAGGGCAGGACTGGAAAGGGGCTTACACCTGGGCCTGGAGAATTGCAGTGAGAAAGTCCACCCCCTGCTGGGCAGCTTCCCTTCCCCCGCCCATCCTCCAACCACCAGTCTACTGGGGTGCCCGGCCCTGCATGCTGACCCCTTCAGCAGCGAGGAGGTCTGAGCCGCAGGCCAGGAGCCCACCAGTGATCCCCGAGGCCTTTCCTAGGTGGGAGCCCTTTAGATAGCAGCAGTGTCTGAGCGGGGCTCAGCAGTGCCCAGGGCTAGGGGTGGGCTGGGTGCTGAGGCGGTCCCAGTGCCACTCCTGGAAGTCAGAGGGGCCCGCTTAGGGTCAGGGCCACCTCTCTTCAAGACCAGCAAGTCACCGCCACAATGGAGAGGCTCTGCTTGTTCCACCGGCCCTGCAAGGACTAGCGGCAGGGCCAGCACCCCAAGCCCCCTGCCCTCGCGCAGACCAGGGTGTTGTTCTCCCTGCACTATTTGGGGGGGCAGGTAGTGGCTCATCATGAGTCCCTGAGAAAGTAGATGGGCTGGAATCTGCCCACTGCTGGTTTCCCTGTCACTTCTGACTGCCCATCCTCACCTCTATGGGCCAAGCGACCAGAGAAGTATGTAGCCATGGCGACCCGCAGCACCCCACCTCTGAACCTGAGGTCCCCCCATCCCCGGCACCGGTGATGGGACCTCGCGCACATAGGGTGCCGAGCCAGGGTCAGCGGCAAGAATCTGACCACGTGGTGCTGCGGACACTAACCCCGGGTCAGCTGACCCCAGCACGGGTGGCCCAGGAGAAAAAGGCTGGAAGCAGGGAGAATCAAAGTGCATCTCTTCATCAGCTTATTTTTAGTCACGTTATGTAAGTGGCTTCATCTCAACGTCACGTAGGGAGGGGGGGTCTCAGATTTAATTACAGGATGACAGCCTCTGCTTTTCAAGCAAGCTGTTCTCCTGGCAAGGCAGGCACAAGGATCTGTGATTTTTTGCTAAACAGAAGGAGCCCTTTCTGAGGTGACCGCAAAACTTTCAGGGTTTTCACCACCATCTCTCTCTCTCTGACCAGCCCAACCGGGTTTCTGCGGAGCTTGGCCTAAGGGGGTGGCAGTGTGTCTCAGATCACAGGGAAATTTCGTGCCTGTCAAGGGAGCTGTTTCTCCACCACCGTCTCCTGGCAGCCTCCCCGTCTCTCTAAGAGAAGGATCCACCCAATCAGAACTCCTCTTCCTTTTCTCCTTCCTGGATTAGAGCACTTGTAATCGGCAACCAGAAAGTTCCAGAGCAGGAGAGAGAGGAGGCGTGGACACTGTCACGTCTTCCCCATCCTCTCTGGCCATCTCTGCCTCCTCCCTCTATGCCAGTGCTCTGGGTGACTGACTGGGGCAGGGCTACCAGGCCGAACTGTCCAAATTGTGTCCAGAGGACTGTTTTCTTGGTCCTCAGCCCACATTCTTCACACTGTCAGCGTTGTCAGCAAGAAGGCGTGGGGGTGCCTGGAGCCGGAAGCTCCAGGGGGTGTGGTGGGGGAGGCCTGTGTCCTGCCAGCGGGAAGTTCACCTCAGCGGCCTCCAGCACACTGTGGCTTTGTACGGCTGAGGTAGGGCCACGTCGCCTGCCACGGGGTGAAGCTTAGCATCTACCTGGGACTACTGCTAAGGGCGTGGGCACAGACTTGGGAAGCCAGTACCCGGGGCTGGGCCAGCAGCTGCATGATGGCCTTGGAAGCCTGGGCAGCAGGTTCTGGATGGGCAGGCTACCTGGGCAGGGTGTCAGAAGGGCTGAGGTATAGATGGCAGAAGAAGCCTGGCACCAAGAACCATGCCTGGCCTGTGGCAAGTGGTCAGTGTGTCTTAGAGATTGTCATCATCAGTGGTCAGACGGGACCTTCCAGAGAGCACCCAAGCACCCATGGGTGCTGCCCCCTCTAGTGGGTGCTCCAGCCTCGGTGTGGGCTGCAAGGCAACTTCCAGGAAACACAGGTGCTGGGAGACACTGACGAGCACGCCATAGCCAGGAGAGCCAGGCCACGTCTTCAGGATGAGCCATGGGACTGTACGCGGCCTTGACATGCTGAGAAAGGCGGCACTCCTCCCCAGACCCGTCATCCCAGGCTTATCATGAGAAACATCACCAATCTCAGTAGAGGGACAGTCTGCAGACCCCTGTCCAGCATGTTGCCCAAACCAGGGAAGTCTGAGACCTTCGGGGCCAAGAGGAGCCCGAGAAGACGTGATGACCAAATGTCACCTGGGATCCGGGCTGGGTGCTGGAGCAGTAAGAAGACACCAGGTGAAAGCTAAGAAAACCTTAATAAAGTCCAGACTAGTGAACAACAGTGAGTCCACGTTGGTCTGTTAATTGTAGCAAACGCATCACAGCGACGAGAAATGTTAACGGGGCGGGGCGGGGGGGATCTCTTAGGTGTGGGCTATCTTTGCAGTAGCTGTGTAAATCTAAACAGTCCTAACATGTAAAGTTTACTCACGGGGGCACCTATGGCCTTGGCACAAGCCTCCATTTGGCCTGTGGGTCTGAAGGAGGGGCCTGCGCCTCAGCCCAGAGTCCGGTGTCTGTGGGTTCAGTGGGCAGAGCAGTGGCCCTGTCCCCACAGAGTGCCCCAGGTCCACTCTGCCACCTGCCGCATGGCGCCCGTGCAGGAGGCTGGCCTGGGGTGGGACGGGGGGCGGGACGCGTGGGCCGGGCTGATGGCCAATCTCCTGCCTCCTCCCTCCTCCCCAGACTTTTACTAAGATTTGCTCTTCCCTCAAAACCCGCTCCCCCTTGACCTGAACGTGGCTCAGAGGCTTTCGTCTCTCCGACCAAAATGTTGGCTGCAGACAGCACAGGCTTCACTCTGCCTCTGGGGATGGGTGACATTGCCCTTTCTGCCCTCGGAGGGGCCTCTGAGCCGGGCCTTGCCTGGGAGGAGGAGACACCTGGCGCACAAGGGCCCTCTCCCCTCTCCAAGGAGGTGGTGGAGTGTTTCAGGAGCAGGTGGCCTCCCGTGTCCTTCCTAGTTCAGCTTTAACCCTCTTATCGAGGCAGCGTAAAAAGTTCCCAGAGCTTCCTTACTGGCCAGGCCGGGAGGGGCCCGCGGGGGCTTCCACTGAGGGGACCTGGGGAGGTGTCGCCCTGTCACTGCGCTGGGTGGGGAGAGGTTCCCCAGCAACGGGCCCTCTTACATAATCCAGCGCATCGGCGTGACTCCAGGTGCCCGTGGGAGGCAGTGTGGGGGTGAGCGCAGGGGCGAGGACGAGTCTCAGAGTTTCACTCGGTGTTTCTCCCCCTCTTATTACATTTCAGCGTCATCCTGCGTCTGCCAGCTCGGTCACCCACTTGCTCGTTAGAATATATTAACTGACAACGCGGATTTAAATAACTCGGGCAGAGCCCCCAGACCCGGGTCTCCCGCACCGGCCCAGGTGAGGCAGGAGGGCTGGGGCGGAGGCAGGATGCCGGGGTGAGCGGCCTGCTTGGGCCTCGTGTCCAGAGCTGGATGGGGCGGACTGGGAAGGGCAGCCCAAGCTCAGGGGCTGGGTCGGGTGGGCAGGGAGGAGCTAAAGGCAGGCAGCAGGGGACCCCCCCCACCAATCTCAGGCACACACACCATCTTTTGTGCAAACCCAGCTTGTGACAGAATTCTCTGAGCAGGGGGACCGGAAGCTAAGGAAGCCAACGATGGCCCTCACGCAAGCCCCCTTGGTCAAAAGAACACAGTGTATTAGGCGAGGAGGCCAGAGGTGAGTGACCTGAAGGGCTGAGCACCCAGCCGGGCTGCCCCAGGCACACTGGCTCTTGGTCGCCACTCAACTTCATGGGAAAGGTGAGGCAAGAGGCTGGCTTCACCCTCAATATCATTATTTCATTTCCCTCTGAAACGCAGTCTTTGTTTTCTTATCATTCCACCTCTTAAATGACTTAAACTGCCTTGAAAGTGATCTCAAAGCTAAGTTCGGAGTGGAGAGGAGAGAGTCTGTTGTCTGGAACGTGAACTTAGAGGACACTCCGAAAACAAGGCTGGACGTGTCCTCGCGGGTTCTTCCCAGAGGGAGGGCGGCCCCAGGCCTGCGGTGCCGGCTCCCGGCGCTGCCAGCGAAGCCCAGACGCCGCCTCGCGTGCGCAGATGGCTTCCCTGCCCAGGCGGCTGCTTCTAATTTCAGCTGCTGGAGGCTCCGCGCGCTCTCTCTCTCTTTTTTTAAATCCCATGTTTATTTAAAGCCAGATTTTAAAATGTTGTCTTCAGCCCTGAAACCTGACTTTTTCTTCTTGCTGCAGATCCTAAAACCCCACTTAGGGTCCCAAAGCTCCCAAAGGGGGAGCTTTGCGGCCGACTTGGGTGGCTCTGTGGGTCAGCCGGTCAGTGGGACAGAATCCCCTCCCTGCTGTCCAGCACTGTGGCATTTGGACAGCTGGCAGATGTTTTCCTATCAGGGCAGTCTCGTGTGGTGTCGACACAGCCAGAACATGGGGCGATCCTCTGCCCCCTGGACGTCCTGGGTTCCCAAATGTGTGAGAAGTGGTGTGCGATCTCGGGAGAGGAGCACGACCCCTATGATGCCAGGTGTTCCCAGGAGATGGGAGTCTGGAACCACCCACCTCGTCTCCCCATCTAGGCCCTGTGGCAGAGGGACCTGTCTGGTCTAGGTGGGTGCCCTGGAGGTGGGAAGGGACCAGATGGGCGGTTCCTGCCTGGGGAGGGGTGTGGTGGGCAGCAGCTGCCAGTCGGTAGTTTGTGGACTCCTTTCCCATCTCAGTCAGAGAAGGCAATGGCACCCCACTCCAGTACTCTTGCCTGGAAAATCCCATGGATGGAGGAGCCCGGTAGGCCGCAGTCCATGGGGTCGCTAAGAGTTGGACATGACTGAGCGACTTCACTTTCACTTTTCACTTTCATGCATTGGACAAGGAAATGGCAACCCACTCCAGTGTTCTTGCCTGGAGAATCCCAGGGACGGGGGAGCCTGGTGGGCTGCTGTCTATGGGGTCACACCGAGTTGGACACAACTGAAGTGACTTAGCAGCAGCAGCTCCCATCTCTGCTATCCCTGGCACCCAGGTCTCCTCATTTCTCTTGTACCTGGGAACCAAGGACATCGAGGGGGGCACTCCGTGTTCTGACTGTGTAAACACCACACCAGACGCCTCAGATAGGGAAGCATCAGTTCACTGTCTGCAGGCCAGTTTGCAAAGTGTGGGACAGCTGATGCTGAACAATGGGAGGCTCTGTCCCATGGGCAAGGTACCCCACCGACCCACCCGAATGCTGGTGGGCACTCGGGAAATGGGAGGTCCTATCCCTTTTAGTGTAACCACTTCATCTGCTTCTGTGGCTCACTCCAGAATGTCCTAGAGGAACTGTAATGAAACTGGATAGTGAGAGGCCAAAATCAGTCAGGGGGCCAGGCTGGGCTCTGGGGGCCTGCGGGGTGGCGGGGCAGGTGCTGGCTGGATACTTGTGAGGACTGAGTTTACTGGTCTGATCACAAGCTCCTACAGCAAGAGGTAGAAAGGCTGAGAGCAGAGAGGCTGGGGTCTTTGGAGAACTGTGATGGCCTGAGCCCAGTCTGCAGTGAAAGCCACAGGACTGCCCAGGTGGCTGGGAGGCTGGGGTGGTCCAGCGAAGACTGGTCTGAGTTGACGCTGGCTGCAGGGGCACAGTGGAGCACCTGTTCCTGTCCGGAACCAGGGAG
The DNA here is from genome assembly GCF_019923935.1 of Bubalus bubalis. Taxonomy (NCBI): domain Eukaryota; kingdom Metazoa; phylum Chordata; class Mammalia; order Artiodactyla; family Bovidae; genus Bubalus; species Bubalus bubalis. The sequence continues at coordinate 11,572,500 of NC_059159.1, read as the reverse complement.
TTGTCTGGATGGGAATCAAAGCTGCCGCCCGGGCTGTCCCAGCCTCAGGAAGCGTGGAGTATTTTGGAATTTCTTCATTGATAGGTCTGGTCAGAAAGTAATAGGATTTTGAGAAAAATTATTTTAGTGTCAAGCTAGAGAATATCATTTGCCCTGTCAGGCTCTTTTTCTTTTTTTCTCAAAAATCAGAAGAAACATATCTTCGTAGAGGTTCATGGAAAACTTCAGCTGTTGCCTAGCTGTCCAAACAAAAAGATGATTCCATCCACGGGGGAAAAACAATTTCAACGAATCCAGGGGACCTTTAACCCACAGTCCAATCAGACACCATGTGACCTCTGCAGTGTCGATCTGTTGCTGGCAGAAACAGGGCCCCTGCAGAGATCTGGCAGCTCAGCCCCTGGAACCTGCTGCTAATTCTCACCCAGATTTTGAGGTTTTCTCTGCAACTTCAGGAGCCGAGTCCTTTGTGTAGCCTCAGGCCTTGGTTTTCAGAGCCCCTGGGCTTGGAGATGTTAGATTCGGTTGTAATTTCCCCTCATTCCTTGGCTTATAGGTTTCCCACTGGGAAAACCCCAGAGACCTTGATTCCACCTCAGGTGAAGTCAAAGCCGAGGCTCCCCACCGGGCACAGGCTCCTGGTGGAAAGCTGTGGACTTGTGGTGTAGTGGAAAGCTGAGGTAATGCTTTGCAAGCCGTTTCAGGCAGATGGGGTCTCATGCGATGTCAGCTGCAGGAGCACAGCCCTGTGGTGCTTTGCAGGACAGACTCTGGCTTTCAGTCTCCCGGCCTGGTGTCTGGAGCTCAGCCTCCCCTGAGTTAGGCAGAGAGGACTGAGGACGCGGCCACACTCATGGGCGACGTGACCCCAGCATCTTGGCTCCTGGTCCGCAGAGGACATGGGGTGCTGGCAGGGCTGCTGGGCAGGGACACCACATCGGGGAGCCTCCACTGCCACCTGGTGGACAGACGCATGGTGGGCGACGAGCCGCATGGCAGGCACAGGGAGTGGTGGCCCAGCCAGCCAGGTGGACAGGCTGCAGGGGGTGGAGGGGTGGTGCCAAGGGTGGGGCCGCCCAGGCTGGGGCGGCGGTCTCGTGCTTGCCTGTGAGTCTGGGTAGTCAGCGGGCAGCCCTCAGGGCACCGGCTCCGTGGGACCTGAACTCTACTGATATGCATTCTCAGGTGGAAAGGAGTACCATCCTGCCAGGACCCAGTAGCAAAGAAAAGACGGTGCCTGGGAGAGGCTGCCTGGAACCTGCAGAGGGAAAGCGGGGACTGTAGACCGCTGGCCATTTTCACTCTGAGAAAACTGCTCACTGTGATGCTGATTTTCAAAGGGCCCTATGACATGCTTTTTGAGAAAATGGAGATAAAACTCAGCATAAAATCACCCATTTTAAAGTCAACAATCCTGTCCACTTTAGTGGCGTTTAGTGCTCTCACACTGTTGTGCACCCACTGCTCTAACTGGTCCTGAAACAGCTTGATCACCCCGAGGGAGACCCCGTGCGCATTAACCGCCAGGTCCCGCGGCTCCCTCCCCTGGCCCTGGCCCTGTCTCTGTGGTCATCTCACATCAGTGGAATCACGTGACGTGTGACCTCTGGCACCTGGCATCCTTCACTCAGTGTCTGAGGAGCATCCGTGTTGTCACGTGGCCTGTGCTTCACTCCTCATGGCTCAGGAACATTCCTACATGGGGAGGACTTTTTGTGCTTCCAGTCATCGGTGGTCGATAGATGGTTGTTACCGCCTTTGGGTGGCCGTGGGGAGTGTGGCTATGAACAGGCACGGGCAAGTTTGGAACACTGGTTTCCAGTCTACTTTAGGAGCGGAGTTGCTGGTCTCAAGGTCGTTTTATGTTCAGTTTTCTGAGGAACCACCAAGCTGTTCTCCTAGCAGCTGCATCATTTTATGCTCTCATCAGCAGTGCACAAGGATTCCACTTCCTCCACATCCTCATCAACCACTGTTATTTTCTGTTTGTTATTATTATTATTTTTTAATTCTAGCTCTGTCTTATTGGGTGCAATGCAGTGCTCATTGTGGTTTTGACTTAAATTTCCCCAATCCCTAATTGAATGTCTTTTCATGTGGATAACATTCTGTTTATTTTGTACTTATTTATTTTTACTTTTAAATAAGTACAAAATAAACAGAAAAGTGAAGAGGAACTAAAAAGCCTCTTGATGAAAGTGAAAAATGAGAGTGAAAAAGTTGGCTTAAAGCTCAACATTCAGAAAACGAAGATCATGGCATCTGGTCCCATCATTTCATGGGAAATAGATGGGGAAACAGTGGAAACAGTGTCAGACTTAATTTTTGGGGGCTCCAAAATCACTGCAGATGGTGACTGCAGCCATGAAATTAAAAGACGCTTACTCCTTGGAAGGAAAGTTATGACCAACCTAGATAGCATATTCAAAAGCAGAGACATTACTTTGCCAACAAAGGTCTGTCTAGTCAAGGCTATGGTTTTTCCTGTGGTCATGTATGGATGCGAGAGTTGGACTATGAAGGAGGCTGAGCACTGAAGAATTGATGCTTTTGAAGTGTGGTGTTGGAGAAGACTCTTGAGAGTCCCTTGGACTGCAAGGAGATCCAACCTGTCCATTCTGAAGGAGATCAGCCCTGGGATTTCTTTGGAAGGAATGATGCTAAAGCTGAAACTCCAGTACTTTGGCCACCTCATGTGAAGAGTTGACTCATTGGAAAAGACTCTGATGCTGGGAGGGATTGGGGGCAGGAGGAGAAGGGGACGCCAGAGGATGAGATGGCTGGATGGCATCACTGACTCGATGGACGTGAGTTTGAGTGAACTCCGGGAGATCGTGATGGACAGGGAGGCCTGGCGTGCTGCAATTCATGGGGTTGCAAAGAGTCGGACACGACTGAGCGACTGAATGATTTTTACTTTTTATGTTCTTAAAAAACTTTTTTTTGGAGTTAGTGGCTTTACAACGCTGTGTTACTTTGTTATGGTTTTGTCACTCAGTTATGGCCTACTCTTCCGCAGCCTCCAGGGACTGACGCCTGACAGGCTCCTCTGTCCATGGGATTTCCCCAGATAAGAATCCTGGAGTGGGCTGCCATTTCCTTGACCAGAGGATCTTTCCGACCCAGGGATGGGACCCGTGTCTCCTGCCTTGCAGGCGGATTCTTTACCACTGAGCCACCTGGGAAGCTTCTGTACAGCAAAGTGAATTAGTTGTATGTACACATATACCCACTGTTTTTAGATTTCCTTCCCATTGAGGTCACCACAGATCGCTGACTAGAGTTCCCTGTGATAAACAGGAGGCTCTCATAAGTTATCTAGATTATATAAAATAGTATATATATTGGCATCATTTTTAAAAGGAACCAGGCTTTTGAAGAATTTCAGCAGCTTTACCTCAGAACTCTGTCAGGGGTGAGCCTGGGAGGGGCTCCCTGGTCCCCCCAGTCAGCTATGTCTTCCAACCAGGCCGAGTTCCAGAAGCTGCAAGGCCCACCAAAACTACTTCTATGAGTTGAGCAATTCCTGCGTGCCTTTAAGATGAAACCCGCGGTGTGATGAGGGTAGAGCGTGGATTGAGGGCTCCTGAGCAGACCCGTATCAGAGAGGTCTGTAAGAAGGCCCTATAGCCCCTACCCTTGGCCATGTGGAGTGAGTGGAAGTCCTGACAGGCTGCCTGCAGATGCCTTGGGTGGGAGCCCAGACCGTCCACGATCCTGGCAGGACTGTGATGCCAGGTGGTGGCCCAGAGCCAGGGAGTCAGGCCCAGCAACCTGCCAAGGCCTCTGACCACCAACCCCCAGGACAAGAGGGGCGGGACTGGGCATTCATCAGCCTCATCGCGCTGGGGCATGGGCTGGGAGGGGCTTTCCCAAGGCCACACAGCTGGGCAGGAGGACTCAGAGCTGCCCCACCTGGGGCACAGGCAGCTACACCTGCCGGAACTGGTGGGCAAGAGCCTCAGCGACTTCAGCAGAAATGGGCTTTGTTGAAAGGAGATCAGGTAGATTACTGGTTGAAACCCTGGAGAGCCACCTGAGCCAGGCCTGGCCTGAGGACCACCTACCTATCAAACAGGCCTAGCTGGCCCAGCAAACCTGACCCTGGGCTGCTGCTGTCGCTGCCCCCTCTGCTCACCGCACCCCCACGCCAGGCACCACAGCTCTCCCTCTCTCTCTAGGCCCCTCCCATCCTCTGGTGGCCCCAAACCCCCCATACTGAGGGGCCCCCAAACCGGGAAGGGGATCTGACACCTGCTGTGCCAACAACTGACTCCTGAAACCCTCCCTCCTCTGCCCTCTAGCCCTGTACCCTACAGAGCTCCCAAGATCACACTTGAGGACACGCACATCAGACTCAGGCAAATGTTTTTAATTCTGGAGACCCCTAGAGGCCCTGACCTCCCTCAGTAAGTCCCAGTCTTCCTTGAGCTGCTCATCAAAGGGAGCCTGAGCCTGAAGGTTTCCCGTGAAGGGCTGGCAGTATCCACAGGCCTAAGAATCAAATTAATTTCTCAAGGGACTTCCCTGGTGGTCCAGTGGTTAAGAATCCATCTTGCAATGCCGGGGACTCGGGTTCGATCCCTGGCCAGGGAACTAAGATCCCACGTGCCGAGGAGCGACGAAGCCCGAGGCACAACTATTGAGCGTGCCACAACTAGCGCGCCTGCGTGCTGCGATGAAGCTCCTGAGTGGCGCAACTGGGATCCAACGCAGCCAGAGACATAAATATTAAAAAATCAATTTAGCAAAAAGAGCACAAGGAGCGGTCACGGACTGAGGCACCCTAGGGTCCCAGAGCAGCAGGAAGCGACCGTGACTGCTATTCACTCCACGTGCTGCTCCAGGCACCTCTCCATAGCTCACGAGGTCGATTCGATTCAGACCCTCACTTGGGGTGAGGGAACTGTGGCCCCGGGAAGGAATTTCCCTGGAGAGGGGGCTGACTGAGCCGCCAGGCGGGGAGTCAAGAGGTTGCCTCCTGCTCCCCTGGGGCCCCAGAGGGAGCCTGGCACAGGGCCCCTGCCTGCAGGCCCGCCCCTTGATCATCCCAGCTCCTGGTGCAACTCAGGTTTTCCCTTTAAACCCAGACGGCTGCCCAGTTCGTATCTCGTGCCCAGACCTCTCTCCTGGGCTCCAGCTCTGACCACCTGCCCAGCATCCCCCCTCCAGGCCTCCTTTGTGGACCCGGTCCAGGTCCCGTGCCATGATTCTCTTGCTTTACTGTCCCCCACCTATCCCCAAGACCCTTAGCTTCGTGCTCCTAATTCTCCAATCCAGTTCTCCACACCCACCACCCACCCCTCCACCCTAGACCCTGGCACTGGTCCCTCCCGATCCCCACATCCCTCTGGTCTGTACGAACTGGTCCCTATACTGCAGCCCCAAGAGGCCGACCCCGTCCCCGTGGTATTGTGGTGCCAGCCCACGGCATCCTCATCCCTGGGGAAGAGAATGAGACCCTCGAGCAGCCCCTGAACTCCCACCTCATGGCCCCCTCCCCCAGGGCCACAAGGATGACTTTGGACGCCTGTGTGGTCCTCAGCCCTTGGCCTCCTCACACTAGGCTGCTCACTGGCTCCCCCAGAAAGCAGGCACACAGGGGAGGGGGCAGAGAAGGGGGCCTATGATCTGGGTAGGAAGGTTCAATCCCCATGGGCACCCTTCGCAGGTAGTTACCATTAACTAACTTGGTATACTAACTTGGCACACTTCTGGTGCCAAATGCAGCTTCACTTATTAGCTGCAACATTGAAATGCAGCCTAAATTGCCCAGGATGAAGTGTGAACTGCTCACATCTGCCTGGACAGGGAAGTGTGGAGATGGCAGACTCTTAAACGTTGGTTTACATAGACTCCGTTTCTCCATCTTTTAATCTACTTTCTCCATCATTTCCTCTATTTAGAAAAGTGTCCTGTTTCCAGATCTATCAGAGTTCTTGTCTGCTAAACCAGTGCTCAGATAACCTGTGGACTTGCTGCCACTGACGGGTTTTTTCCTCTTGGCTTTCGGTCACCTGGTCCTCTGAATTAGTGCTGGTGTCATGTGCTAAAGAAGATGGGAGGGGCTTCCCTGGTGGTCTGGTGGTTAAGAATCTGTCTTGCAATGCAGGGGACATGGGTTTGATCCCTGGTTGCAGAAGTAAGATCCCACATGCCGCGGAGCAGCTAAGCGCCTGTGCCGGCTCACCTCTTCTGAGCGCGAGCGCCGCAACTCGAGTCAGCGCCTCCCAGTGGAAGAGCCGGCACGATGCAGCCAGGACCCCGAGCGCCGCAACTAAGACCCAATGTGGCCAGATACTAGTAAATAAATATTTAAAGACAGTGGGAGCAACGGATTGGGGGTCAGCCGACTACAGCCTAGTGGCCAGATACCTGTTTCCGTGAAGTTTTATTGCCATGTCCACAGCCATGTCCATTTGTTTACACAGCGTCGACATGGAGACAGCAGAGTTCAGTAAGTCAGAGATCATACCTCCTGAGACATTTACTATCTGGCTCTTTAAGGAAAAGTCTGGCAACCCCTCCTCTAGACAATGTTGAGCTCCAGCACAACAAAGGACAGGAGACAACCTCCCAGAGGTTCCCACACTAGCTCTTTAATTAGCATCCTCACACATTCCTGAATCTGTCAGTCTTAAAGGAAAGATCAGCCCTCAAGTCTCCATTCTTTTTATGACTAGACAGCCCTTAAATCTTAAATTCTGTCCGTAAACCCAGCATGAGCCAACACTTGGCAAGCAGTGTGCGCAGATGGTCAGCTATCGTTCCGCGGTCCTGCCCCTCTGTGGAATCTTAAACCCGCTTGTTTCCATTGCTTCTGCAGTTCTCTGACACATTTAAAGAGATGATTTATATATTTTGTCTAGCTTCTCTAGTTCTTAGTGGGAGCACTGATATACCACACACTACTTCTTCCCACTTGGGAAGTTTGTTTCCCGTGTTTAAACGTCGGTTTCCGGTTCTTTGTTGCTAGTCAATGGAAGTACGTATTGAGTTCTGCACAGTGACCTGGTATTCTGTGGCCCTGCTAAATGTACTGACTAGTTCTAGTGGGTTTCTTACAGATTCTGTGGGATTCTGCATTTTATCTCTTTTCTTTGCTTATTACATGGACTAGGACTTCCAATGTGATGTTGAATAGAAGTGGTTACAGTAGTCCTCTTTGCCTCATTCTCAGTCTTGTGGGGGAAAGCATGCTGTCTTTTACCATGAAGTGTGACGTTAGCCACAGAGTTCTTGTAAATGACTTTTATAAAGTTTAAGAAGTTCCCTTTTATTCGTAGTTTGCTAAGAGTTTTTAAAGTTCTTTTCCTGCATTTACTGAGAAATCATAAGCTTTTTCTTCTCTAGTCTATTGATATGCTGAAATATACTGATTAATATTTAAAGGTTGAGCTAAACTTTTATTTCCAAGATAAATCCCATGTGATTTATCCTGTAAAAAAACAGGCTATTCTAAGACAAAGGCCCCACTTTACATACTGCTGGGTTCCATTTGCTAATATTTTATTGAGGGTTTTGTATGTATGTTCATAAGGGATGGAGGATTCCCTGGAGGAGGGCATGGCAACCCACTCTGGTATTTGTGCCTGGAGAATCCCCATGGACAGAGGAGTCTGGGGTTGCAAAGAGTCGGTCGGACACGACTGACCAGCTAAGCACAGTTTAGTTTCTTTAAAAAGACATACGACTATTCATTTTATCTATGTATTCTTGCGTAAGCTTTAGTAATTTGTGTCTTTCAACAAATTTTCCCATTTCATCTAAACTGTTGAATTTATGGGCACGAAATTGTAGTAATTCCTTAATATTTTTTTTTTTTTTTGACCATGCTATGTGGCTTGTGGGATTTTAGCTCCTCAACCAGGGATTGAATCCAGGCCCTCAGCAGGAAAAGTGTGGAGTTCTGACCACTGAACCAAAGGAAAATTCTTGCCTCAAAAATATTCTTTTGTTTTAAAGGATTTGTAGTGATGTTCCCTCTTTTATTCCTGATGTCATAATTTGTATCTTCTCTTTTTTTCCTCATCAGTCTAGCTCAAGGTTTGTCAAATTTACTGATCTTTTCAAATAATCAGTTTTTGCTTTTTTCCTTTAGTGTTTCTCTGTTGTCATTTTCTTTGATTTCTGCTATTATTCCGTTTGTTCTGACTACTTTAGATTTAATTTGGTATTTTTGTAACTAATTAAGGTGAAAGTTTGGATGATTGGAGACTTTAAAAAAATAGATAAGCACAATCCATAAATGCTGATTTGCTGTGTTTTCATGTTCTGTAGTTCAAAGTATTTTCTAATTTCCCTTGTGATTTCCTCTTTTATTCATGATTTAATATTTGTGGATTTTCCAGATCTCTTTGTTACTGATTTCTAGAGTAATCCCACTATAGTCAAGAACACACTTTGTCTGATTTCAATTGTTTGAGATTTGTTAAAGTCCAGAACATGGTATTTTGGCAAAAGTTCCACATGTGCTTAAATAGAATATGTGCTCTGTTGTTGGGGGCAACATTCTATAAACATGAGTTAAGCTGGCTGATAAAATTGCTCAGGTTGACTGTACCCTTAATGATTTTCTGCTCTCGCTTACTGAAGGAGGGGTGTCTAACCTTTAAGAGGCCATTTGTCCTTTAGTTCTGTCAGTTTTTGCTTTCCATATGTTGAAGTTCTATTGTTAGGCAAATATACAGTTAGGATTATCATGCCTTCTTTCATTTTTATGTAATTACCTCTAGTGATACTAATGTAACCACTCTAGATTTTCTTTGAATAGTGTTTCCATAGTATGCTTTCCCCATTTCTCTACATTTAACTTGTCTGTCTCCATATTTAAAGTGCGTTTCTTGCAGATAGCAAATAGTATTATTTTCTTTAAATTTCCAATTTGACCATCCTGTCTTTAGTTGGTGTGTTGGAGAAGGCAATGGCACCCCACTCCAGTACTCTTGCCTGGAAAATCCCATGGATGGAGGAGCCTGGTAGGCTGCAGTCCATGGGGTCGCTGAGAGTCGGACATGACTGAGCGACTTCACTTTCACTTTTCACTTTCATGCATTGGAGAAGGAAATGGCAACCCACTCCAGTGTTCTTGCCTGGAGAATCCCAGGGACTGGGCAGCCTGATGGGCTGCCGTCTATGGGGTCGCACAGAGTCGGACACGACTGAAGCAACTTAGCAGCAGCAGCAGATCACTTACATTTAATGTAATTAAAGTAGCTGAATTTTGGTCTACCATTTTATTGCTTTCTGTTCATTTCCTTTGGTCCACGTTCCTGATGCTTTCTGGATTATTTGAGAATCTTTTTAGTGTTCCACTTTGTTTTACTTACTGACCTTTATTAAGGCCCTATCTCTATTTTTTAATGATCACACTAAGGATTTTTATATACATGCCTATCCTTTGTTTATTTAGGTAGTGTTGTACCGCCTTACCCCCAAGTAATTTCCTCTATCTTCCCCCTTTGTGTTATAGTTGCTGCACCAATTACTTTTACATATGTTGAAAATCCCACGAGGCAATGTTATAATTTTTGCTTTCAAGAATCATACATATTTTTTAAACCTTAAAGGGAAAAATTACCTTGTTTATTTACCCACATGTTTATCATTTCTGTTGTTCTCTTTTCATTTTCCATCTGGTGTCATTTCCCTGCAGCCTGAATAGTTCCGTATTATAACCTGCATAGTAAATTCTCTTAGTTTGCCTTCATCTAAGAATGTCTTTATTTTCCCTTCATTCCTGAAGCATATTTTTGCCAAATGTTGAGCTCCCATTGACATTTATTTCTATTCTTCGATACTTTAGACACTGTTTCATCATTTTCTAGCCTCTGTGGTTTCTGATTAGAAATTTGTAGTCCTTCAACTTCTTGTTACTCTGCATGTAATGTTACATTTTAATCTGGCAGCTTTCAAGATTTTTTCTTTCCCTTTGATTTTTAGCAGTTTAATTATAATGTGACTCGGCCTGTTTTTCTTTGAATTTATCCTTTTTGGGGATTATCACGTTTTTTGAATTTGTAAACCGATGTCCTTCATCAATGTGGGGAATTTTCCTCCATTATTTCTTCAAATGTTTTTTTGTCTGCGGTAATCTCTTTCTCTGCTCCTTCTGGGATTTTGAAAACACATGTTAGATGTTAGTCCTTTTGATATTGTCCCAAAAGTTCCTGAGGTTCCCCCCCCCGCCCCACACACACACCCTAATCTTTTCTTTCTTTGTTCTCCAAATTGGATGATTTCTGTTGCTCTGTCTTCAAGATCATGGAGTTGTTCCTTAGTCATCTGCTTTCTGCTGTTGAGCCTGTTCATACTTTCTCAGATATCTGGCATTTTTTTCAGTTCTAAAGTTTTCAATCTGTTTATTGATATAGTTTCTGTTTTTCAGCTGAGACATTCTATCTTCCCATCTTCAGAGGTATGTCTGACGCTACCTTATATGATCGGTCACAATAACCACTTCAAGATTTCTGTCTGATAATTCCGCCACCTGGATCGCCTTGGAGCTGACCTCTGTTGACTGTCTGTCTCCTTGCATAATTTGGGGTTGTAAACTGGATATTTTGACTGTTATGTTGTGCAGATTCTGGGTCTGTTACAATCCTCTGGAGAACTTTGCCCTGACTCAGGAGCCCATCAGTCTGGTGCGTTCAGACCACAAGCCCTGCTCGCCTTCAGTGGCCAGTGGTTCCACTCTAAGTTCAGTTATCAAAAGCTTTCTGTGCTGCTCTGGGTCTTTCCCGTGCCCGTGTCACCTGGAGGTCAGCCCACGACCTGCACTGGTTTATCCAGAGCCAGGCCCCTTTCTCCAACTCTCTCCTCTCCAGGACCCCTGCACTTTCTAGAACTTGGCTCCTCTGTCAAGAGTTCCTCTTGCCAGAAAGACAGAGTTCTACCAGAGTTTTGGTCTGGTGTTGCTGTGTGGTCCTGCAACTGAGGCCACCCGAGGCAAAAAGGAAAGGGAAAATAAAATGGGAAGGCTCTCCCTACACAGGTTACAGCGGTTAAGTCTGAACTTGCCTTCACAATCCACCTGCTTTGGTTCACTCGGCAGAGGCCTTAGGGAGCTGCCTTTTTTTTTTAACTTGAGTTTTCAGTTGTTATAGACAAGGGCGGAAGTGGGCTTACATTACCATAACAGAGCTGGCCCCTCCATATATTACTTTAAAACAGTAGAAAAATAATCTGGAGATGATGCAGTTAATCCAAAACAATTGATTTGTAAACATTTCCACTTTGCTTAAGGATTCAGCATTACCTGTTATTCAGGGATTCACTACGTCCACGCTCCCCTTCCGGTTGAGCGCCACACAGCCAGATTTAAAGTGTATTCGTGGGCATAGAGGGAACACACCTCAACATAGTAAAGGCCAAGGATGACAAACCCACAGCTAACATCACATCAACAGTGCAAAGCTGAAAGCATTTCCTCTAAGATCGGGAACAAGACAAGGACACCCACTCTCACTACATTTATTCAACGTAGTATTGGAAGTCCTAGTCACAACAATCAGAGAAGAAAAAGAAATAAAAGGAATCAAAATTGGAAAGGAAGATGTAAAACTGTTGCTGTTTACAGATGACATGATACTGTATGCAGAAAACTCTAAAGACGCCACCAGGAAACTACTCGAGTTCATCAATGAATTAGAGAGTTGCAGGATACAAAGTTGATATACAGAAATCTGTGCACTTATATATACTACCAGCAAAATATCAGAAAGGGAAATTAAGGAAACAATCTCATTTGCCATCCATCAAAAAGAATAAAATACCGAGAAATAAACCTACCTAAGGAGGCCAAGAGACCTGTACTGTGAAAACTCTAAGATGCTGATGAAAGAAACTGAAGACAACACCAACAGATGGAAACATATATCATGTTCTTGAATTGGAACAGGGCATAGCAGCACTATTTACAAAAACCAAGACATGGAAGAAGCAACACAAGTGTTCACTGACAGACAAATGGATAAAGAAAATGTGGTGTGTGTGTGTGTGTGTGTGTGTATAATGGAATATTACCCAGCTATAAAAAAATGAAATACTGCCATTTGCAGCAACATGGATGGACCTAGGGACTATCATACTCAGTGAAGTCAGACAAAGTCAGTCATATGATATCACTTGTATCTGGAATCTAAAAAATAAAACAAATGAACTTATTTACCAAAGACAGACTTGTTGGTAGAAAACAAACTTATGGTTACTGAAGAGGAAAGTGGCAGGGTGAGATAAATTAGGAGCCTGAGATTAACATATACATACTACTATATATAAAACAAGAGAAGAAAATGACAATCCACTCCAGTATTCTTGCCTGGGAAATCCCATGGACAGAAGAGCCTGGCGGGCTATAGTCCATGGGGTCACAAAAGAGTCAGACACAACCGAGCAACTAGACAACAACATGTATAAAATAGATAAGAACAGGGTCCTCCTGTACAGCACAGGGAACTCTACTCAATATCTTGTAACAATCTATAATGTGAAAGACTCTGAAAGAGAATACATACATACACATATATTGAAATGCCTTTGCTGTACACCTGAAACCAAACCAACGCAATATTGTAAGTCAACTACACTTCAATTAAAAAAAAGCGTGTTTGCTATCCCTCACTTCCCTTCATGCCAGTACGCTGAGGGCAGGCAAAGCAAGAGGTGCAGGATGAGCCCCAGGTCACCACGTCCCCAAGAGTCTGTTCAGTTGGTGGTACGGGCGTGTGTGACGCACCTCAGTGTGTCAGACGAAAAGTCCATGGAGAATGGGGCTTTCCTCCAGGACATCACCCTTGGAATAAGGAAGCGGCCACTTGCTCTTGTACAGACCCATGTGTTCTCTACACAATCTACAGCTAAATGTGTGTTAAATGTTACTGATTTGGAACTAATGGAGAGAAAGTAAGATGAGTATATTTTTATATTATTTACTTAAAGAAATGTTTCCTAAGAAGTGAAGTAAGGGAAAACTACAGTACTAACGTGACACTGTGCTTAGAAACATATTGTTTCAAACGTGGCTTGGTGGCTCAGGTGGCAAAGAATCTGTGGGAGACCTGGGTTTGATCCCTGGGCAGGGAAGATCCCCTGGAGAAGGGAATGGCAACTCAGTCCAGTATTCTTGCTTGGAGAATTCCAGGGACAGAGGAGCCTGGCAGGCTACAGTCTGTAGAGTTGCAAAGAGTCAGACATGACTGAGCGACTAACACTTTAAACACATGAGGAGGACAATACATAAAGAAAGACGTACGGAGACCCTCCCCCAGCCTGCAGATGTCACCAGGAAGGACACATTTCTCATATAGCTCACATTCCTCATAGGATTCCTCATACAGGAATCCTGCAGATAGCCGCAATCTGCCTGTGCAATCAGTGAGCACTTGGGAAATGCTGATCACCACGACTCTAGCCCAGCTATGGTGATGCCTGTTACATGACCAGGTCAGCACTCAGGAGGCTGGGACACCACAGCAAACGCCTCAGACCTGTCTCTGCCCTTCTCTGGTACACTTTGCTTAAGCAGAACATTCAGAATCTAGCCTTTTCTTGCTGACTTGGGCAGCACGGTAAACATAAGCTGGGGAGGGGATGGCGGCAGCCCACTAAGATACCCTACTGGTGAAACCTATGGGTCTATCAAGGATTTAGTAGCTGCACCCACGGTTCCCCTGCAGAGTTCGCAGGCAAAGTCCCCAGGTCGCCTTCAAATGCCTCACCGCCCCACAAAGGTTTAACCTATCAGCCCACACAGTGGCCTTTATGGGACTTCACGTGCCCTCTGTTAACACACTGTCGGGGGCTTTGGCTACCACCAGAGCCATCGCTGTGAGTGTTGCTCACTCTCTTGCTGCCCCTCCCAGTGGAGTCACAGCACAGGAGATCTTTTCCCTCTGCTGCTGTGGAGGCAGTAATCAGTGCCTGCCTGGCGGCAAACCCACTCGCAGCGATGCCGCTATCAAGCTCACATTTCATGACGGAATCCACAGAAACATCAGGAAGACTGACGAGAACGGTGAAGGCCAAGTGGGTCAGATGTTGCCTGGCCTGTCAGCCCCACCACCCCGCCTGGCTAAAAAAAAAAAAAAAAAAAAAAAAAGATGATGAAAAGAGAAAGGTAGGAAAGAACCATCAGGAAAGAAAAAAGAAACAGACTGGATTTTGTTCCAAAATTTTGTAAGGATTTTGTTCTTCCTGTTTTTTTGGAGGGATGGGAATGGAATAGAAACATATAAAATGAAGACATCCATTTCTCTTCAACACTGTCCTGGAGGTCTCAGCCAGGAAAATTAAGGCAAGAAAGTGAACTAAAAGGCATCCAGGTTGGGAAGAAGTAAAAATATCTCTATTTGTCATGACATGATCTTGCATATTGAAAATCCGAAGGGTTCCACCAAAAACCTACTAGAACTAATATATAAGTTCAGCATACCAAAAAAAAAAAAACCTATTGTATTTTTATACACTTGTTAACCCGAATAACCTGAAATTGAAATTAAGGAAAAAACCTCTATTTACAATAGCATCAAAAAGAATAAAATAATAATAAATTAAACAAGTGTAAAACTTATAGGTTGAAAACTACAAAATTTTTTGAAAGGAATTAATGAATAAATGAAAATACACCTGTGTTCATGGATCATAAGACTTAATATTTCTAAGATGGGAGCACTCCCCAAACTGATCCACAGATCCAAAAAAATTCCCATCAAAATCTCACCTGACTTCTTTTCAGAAATTAACAAGCTGATCCTAAAATTCATATGGAAATTCAAGGGACCCAGAATAGTAAACCCAATTCTGAAAAAGAACAAAGTTAGAGGATTCACACTTACAATTTTGAAACTTACTACAAAGCTACAATAAGGGTATAGTGGTAGACACAGACAAATAGGGTAGAATTGAGAGGCTGGAAAAAAACTCTCACATTTGGTCAATTGATATTTGACAAAGGTGTCAAGGATTCAACGGGGGAAATAACTGTCTTTTCAAATGGTACTGAAATAATCGGAAAAGAATCAGTCAACTTCCACATTAAAGGAAGACAAATGTGTTCGTCTTCTTAAAAAAACACTTCTAAAAAAAAAAAAATCCACGTGTAAAAGAATGAAGTTGGACTCCCAACCAAATACATATAAAAATTAACTCAAAATCGATCAAAGATCTAAGTGTAAGAGCTAAACTATTAAACTCTTAAAAGAAAACGCAGAAATAAATCTTCATGACCCTGGATTAGGTAAAAAAAAAAGCCCAAGCAACAAAAGAAAAAATAAACTGGATTTCATCAGGATTAAAAAACACTTGTGTTTGAAAGGATACTATTAAACACGTAAAAAGAAAACCCATAGAACAGGAGAAAATTTTTGCAAATCTTATATCTGATCAGAGTGTAGGATTAAGAATATATAAAAGGGGGACATGCCTGGGGGTCCAGCGGTTAAGAGGCGAGGCTTCACTGTCACGGACCCAGGCTCGATCACTGGTCAGGTACTAAGGTCCCACGAGCAATGTGGTGCAGGAAAAAACAATATATAAAGAACTCTTGTAACTCAATAATTAAAAAAAACCAAATCCAATTAAAATATGGGTAAAAAGATGTAAACAGACATTTCTCCCAAGAAGAGGTACAAATGGCCACTAAGCACAAGAAAAGATGCTCAACATCATCAGTCATTATGAAAATACAAATCAAAACCATGCTGAGATAACACTTGAGGATGGCTATAACGAAAAAAACCAAGAACGAGCTAGGGCTAGGCAGGACGTGGACAGAGTACAGTCCTCACATCTGCTGCTGGGAGTAAAGATGGCACAGTCACTTAGGAAAATAAGCATTGCTTCCTCCAACGGCCAAACGTAAGAGTCATTACATGACCCAGAGTGAAATCACTCTAGGTTTATACCCAAGAGAAATGAAAACATGTCTACACAAAAATGTGTACAGAAATGTTCACAGGAGCATCATTCATAAAAGTGAATAAATGGAAACAACGCAAATGTTCATCAGGTACTGCACAGATAAGATGTGGTCCATCTATACACAATGGAACATTACTCAACCACAAAAAGAAATGAAGTACTGATACACACTACAACATGGACAAACCTCAAAAACACCACACTGAGAAGCCAGACCAGAGAAGGCAACGGCACCCCACTCCAGTACTCTTGCCTGGAAAATCCCATGGACGGAGGAGCCTTGAAGGCTGCAATCCATGGGGTCGCTGAGGGCCAGACACGACTGAGCGACTTCACTTTCACTTTTCACTTTCATGGAAATGGCAACCCACTCCAGTGTTCTTGCCTGGAGAATCCCAGGGACGGGGGAGCCTGGTGGGCTGCCATCTATGGGGTCACACAGTGTCAGACACGACTGAACTGACTTAGCAGCTTAGCAGCAAGCCAGACACTAAAGGTCATTCATCGTGTGACTCCATTTATGCGCAATGTCCAGAATGGGCAAATCCAGAGAGACAGAAAGCCGATCAGTGGCTGCCAGGGGCTGGGGGGAGGAGAGCGGGGAAGAGGGCACTAGTTAGAGGGCACAGGGTTTCCTCAGAGATGATGGGACTGTTCTAAAGCTGTCTGTGGTGATGGCTGCACCACTTGGAGCGTAATACAAATGACTGAGCTGCACATTCAGTGCTTTTTACCAGAAGAAACCCACAAAGCGCAGCTCACTCCTCGCGGGTCACAGTGCCGAGCGCCTCCCATCCACAGCACAGCTCCCACGGTCCTCATTCCCTGCTTACTCTTTTGAGCTCATTTCAGAACTCTGGCTTCTTAAGGAGTGCTTACCCCGCAAGCCAGATGAGAGAACAGAGTCCTCACACCCATTAAATGTCTTCCCTAGATTAGCGTGCGCCTCCCTCAGGTACAGGTGTGAAAGAACACATCTGCCTTCTGACACCAGTCCGGGACTCCTCAGGGACAAGGTGGCGAGCGGCGAGAGCAGCCCCAGAGGCCCCCCAGCCCCCAGCCTGAGACCTGGTCCTTGGGGAGGCCTGGGCACCAGTGATAGGGCGGGGCTGTGTGTGGGAAGTCACTCTGTAAAGTTGGGGTTCAGGGGGTGGGGAAAATGACTAAGGGAGAAAGATCCGGAGTGTTCCCACTTTCTGAGTGCCCCAGACACATAGCCTCGAGGATGCTGGGGATCAAGAAAAGCGTGAGGCGCATGCCAAGGTGGCAGCTGTCCCGGCTAAGGGGCGCAAGTGTCCACAGAGGAGGCCAAGGCTGGGTGTCGAGGCTTTGCCTGGGGCCACAGGCCAGCTCCACCCGGGCCCAGGCCCAGCTCCACCTGCTGACCTGCTGCCCCCACCCCAGTGGCTGAGCACCAGCAGAGATGGAAGGCGTGGTGGGGTCCCCTGCTGAGTGACCTGGCTCCGTGCCTCTCCTGGGAAGGCAAAGGCCCTGTGTTGTCATGACAATTCTCTGACATCCCCAAGTTCTCTCCATGAGCAGGCAGGGGGGCACCAGATCCCATGGGGCAGCAGTGGGTAGGTGGCAGGGCAACCCTGTCCCAGGAATACCCCCACCCAGCCCTAGGTGCCCTCTGACCCCCAATTCCCCATCCCTTGCTTTCCTACTTTCCACATTGCCTGATCACAAACATGCCTCCGGCCAAATGGTCCCGCTGCCTGGGTTCTTTTCCCTACTGTCCTGGTCTGTCTTTTCTGGATGCCAGGCTTGCCGGCTTCCTAGAAGTCCCCTTTGTGGTCAAACGGGCCTCTTGGCTCCCCCTTAACGCCTCTCCCACCCACCAGGCACGGGGGCTCTCAGGCCCTCTGTGGGTGGCTCACTTTGGCCTCCCCTTCTCCACCCTCCTCCCCCACCAGGCCACCACTGATCTTCGGCAGGATACCAGCTCTGCCCCCAGATTTTGCACCCTACTGTGACTGATTTGTCATTGAGTCCTAGGCCCCCCCAGATTAGGAGGCTGGGTCAGGGTCACACAGTTGGTGCTTTAAGAGCAAGGCTCAGCGCTCAGCAGGAGGATGTCTCATCCTGGCAGGAGGGACTCCCCTGACCCAACACATACATGGGGGGGGCCTAAGAGCCAGGCGATCTCCAAGGCTGGAGCCCTGGAGTCAGCTTGACGTCAGCTGGATTTCAGAGCAGGGCCTCCCTGGGTCCACTGGATAAATTTTTACAAAGAAAAAGGCAATTTGCTAGGTACGTGACATCTTACATGTTGGTGGTGAAAGGATGGGGCTTCTCTTGTCGTTCCAGACAAGGGGACCTCTTGAGCAGGCCAGGAGGAGGCTGGTCATGACCTTCCCAGTGGTTCCCAGGGAGCCGAGCCACACACGCCCACAGGCAAGTTCTCCAAGCGCTCGCCCAGCGGGGGTCAGAGCCCACAGGCCCACCACAGAGTGCCTGGTGATGAAACCGTCAAGGAGGTGGGGAATCTCACCAACGGCGGCCCTCACAGACCTCCCTGAGCTCTGGGTGCTAGGAGACAGAGGAAAAGGGAAGGGGTCCACCCTGCTGGGGTGGGGAAGGGTGGTCTGGAGGGGCCGGCCCTCCTTGCACACCCTCCCCTGGCCTGGGACCCACTGCTGCAGAGGGGACAGGTCACTGGGGGCAGGAGGGGCAGGGTCTGCTTCCCTTCTCAATCAGAACTGTCCGCAGGATCCCCACAGTTCCAAAACCAAGTGGGCGGGGCCCAACAGACAGACTGGCACTGGCCAAACCAGTTTCTGGCAAAATCCTGAAACTGGCTGGCAGAGAGCCCCTTCCTGGCTGAGGCATGCATTGCACCTGGTAAGCGTGCTTTCACATGAAGACTATCCCCTCAAAACTGGGGTCTCTAGCTCCTCTTGAAGAACCCCAGACCTGGCAACTTGTCTTCATCCTACTGTGCCCTCTGAGTGGAGGGCATGGAGGTCCCCTGAGGTGGAACACCCACCTCTCCCTCCTTGCTGTTGCCTGCTTGCTCCCTGGGGCATCTGGCCTCCCACCCTAGACACAAGACTCTAACCCAGACCCGCTCACCCTGCAGACACTAAACTGCACAACCTCCCGGCCACCTGCCACGGAGTGACGCAAAGGGTCTTTCCCCCGAAAGAAGAGAAACCACTAGCATCCCTTCTAAGGGAGGAAGGGCCAGAGTACCACCCTGCACCTTGCTGCAGGCAGCTGCCCCGGAGGCGACTGCCAGAGCCCAGAGTCCCGGCCTGCTTTCCACCCACAGCTGGGCAGGGCTAGAACCGCACCAGCTCCTGAGTCCCCAGGCCCCATGTGGCACTGACCAACCAAGTGTCCCGAAGTATCCCAGGAGGGTCAAGAGGCCGTGTGCCAGGACCAGAGACAGGAGCCACACTAACCCCCCCAGGCCCTTCCACAGACCCCAGTCCACGAGGCGGCAGGCTGTATGGGCGTCAGCTTTAATATGGGGCTGGCCTGTCTTGGGGCTAGGAGGGTCCACTTTGTTTTCTTGTTGGGAGCGAAATCTCAGTGAGATTGTCTTAATTCCAAAATGAATCATGAACTAGGGAAGGCATTTCCATCCTTCCCAGTCTCTGCTTGGCTGCTGACAGCTCGGGAAGCCTCGGCTGGACCTGCTGGCCGTCCTGGAACGTCCGTCCTGGCAGGACTGGGCCTCAGCGTAAGGCCCCAGAGAGGGGGGTGCGGGCAGAGATCCGAGAGTCAGCAATCCAGCAGGCATGTGCCCCTCCTGATCTACCACCCCCAAACGCCAACACAGAAGCACAGAGGTTTTCACCCCCAAATCTGCATGGAGAGTGGGCATATCAGGGAGCCAGACCAAGCCAAGGATCCCTTAGCCAAAGCCCCCGTGAGCTAATGAGAGCAGCAGGAAGAAGGGGAAGGGCGGGGCGGGGTCTGAGGTGCCTTGAACAGAAGACAGCGCTGTGGAGACACTGGCTCGTGGAGCCTCACGACCCGGGTTGGGCGGTGTGACCAGCACCAGGAGCGTCGAACCTGGCCGTGGCCTGTGGGAAGCACAGCTTCAGAAGCTGTGTTTGGCTGGAGGATCTGAATGTTGCCATCTAATCCAGAAATGAGAGCAGGACAGCAGGGCCAGGGCAACACTCCGCAGAGTCAACCCGACCGGGAGCCCTGTGTGTGCTGCGCCGCTCCGTCAGCACCCGGCCTGCCTGGCCCGGCGCCCGCCTCCTGGGAGCCCGGTCAGGGCTGGCCACGCACCCAAACTGTGGGCTCCAGTCCTCCGAAGTCCCCGAGAGTCCCATGCGAGAAGGCCGCATTACGAGGCTGCCACCAGTTCCGCCTGCCTGGGCCTGGCTTTGACGGGGACTTTCTCTGTGGAGGAAACAGAGAGATGTCTGTGGCGTACAGAACACCCCACAGGCAGGAACTTCCCGAAAAGGACAAGAGGTGGCAAGGAGCCAGGTCAGGGCTTGGTGCTCTGGGAGGAACGGGCGCAGCTCTGGGGAAGGCGAGGCATACACAGAAGCCGGGCGGCTGGCAGAGAGCAGGCACTGGGCGCAGGCACTTGGGACAGCGCAGCGGCGGGCGTGCACCCTCCCACGGACCCCGGAAGGAGGCCAAGGAGCAGCAAGCCGAAGAGGAATCACGAAGGCGGATTTCTGAAGGTGCTAGCGATGCCCCAGGGAAGGTCGTCCCAGTGACGAATCAAGGACGGCTGGTCCTGGGCTGGACCCGGAAGAGCCCGCACAGCTAAATGTGCCCTTTCCTGATGCTTTGGGACTCGCCTCTCTGAATGGGGTTTGGCTCTTATGAAGCTACCCAAACCCCTCAGAGGTCTGGGCCCAACCCCAGGGCGAGGCTGCACTCTGCCTGAGGTGGTACCATTGAGCACCCAGCACGGAGGTGGGACCTGAACCTCACCAAGGAGGAAGGGCAGGGCCCAGCGGCCGGGAGATCATGATTTGCTCTAGGAGGCACTGTTCTCCAAAGGACATAACAAGGCGGGTACCTGGGATCTTCTCAGGAAGGGGCTCTGAAGGAACCGCTGGTAGCTCTATCTGTTCCTGCGGGAGACAGAGGGTAAAGGCCGTGAGACACTCTCGCCCCATCCTTGTCCTGGGAAGGACAGCATCCTGTCCACCTGGCTGCTCTCAGCGGAGTTTAAATGGCACGTGACGCCGCAGCACGCACACCCTTGGCTTCTGGCGTTTCTGTCACTCAGATCGGTGACCACAAAAGGTGGCTGCTCCCAATGACCTGGACCCTGAGGGGTTCCCCGCCCAGAGTTCTGTTCTGAGTCTGGGCTGAGGGCTTTGGAGCAGGTGCCCATGCAGGTCAGGGGCCACGGTGGTGCCCCAGCTTGGTGTGGTGGTGCCCAGGTTGGTTCCTGGGTACGGAACCACTGAGCATGGGTCTGCCTCTCGGGGCTCAGGAGGAGGTGAGTCAGCGGGCAGGTGCACGTGGGGCCCCTCAGACGGCTAGCAGCAGTGCTCAGGACCTGCTTTCCTGTGGCCAATGGCCAGCGGGGTGGCAGGCTGGTGGGCACGGCGTGAATGTGGCTCGCTGAGGCAGGGGCCCCCAGAGATGGAGACGTCCTCTGAGGGAGCAGACTCAGGGTCTGAAGAGACGGCTGACCAGTTAGAGGCCTCCAGGCCGACACGTGGCAGTGACAGCGAGAGACCCACCACAAGAGGGAAAGAGCACCCGTTTGATCTAAACCCCACCACTGCCCATTGGGGAGAAAGGGGCCGAGGGAGCTAGGTGAGCCAGTCTTTCGCTCTGTGCACTGGGCTCACTCTCAGACTTGCCACACCCGGTGGACAACCTGCAAAACGTTCTCTCCAGGCCAGTCCCACCCTGTGGCCAGCCAGGCGGACGGGGAGAAGGAGCTTCGGTTTAGAACAAATGCTAGTTGTCTTAGGGAAGTAAAACCAGCTGTAAAACCAGGGCTTGTGGGCTCAAGAGAAACTCAAGGCAGGTGCTTGCCGAGGCCAGTGAGCAGAGGCCTCCCGGGGGCCCCTCCACCGGAGCCTGCGTCAGTCCCAGAGCTCCTGTTACCTGAGTGATGGCGTCCAGCTCCTCCAGGATGGCATCTTCATCCTCCTGAGTGAAGCTTCCTGCCAACAGCTCATCTATTTGCTGCAAAAGGAGGAGCAAAGGTGAAGAGCATGGCTGGGCCAGGGCAGGGGGAGAGGTGCCCCCTCATGGAGGAAGGAGACAGCCCCGGCCCAAGGCTGCTCTCCCTTGAACGAAGACAGGCAGCCCCCGTGTGGCGTGGGAAGGCCTGGCCCTCACGGGCAGGGCTGGCCACTGGCCACCACACTCCCTGGCTGCCAGACAGCGGCCCCGACACGGCGACACGTACCCGCTGGTAGTCCACGGCCTCCTGCGTCTCGTCCAGTATCCGCTCCACCTCCTCTATGGACATCACCTGATTGGTTACAAGTTTTTGAGTCTTGTCAGTGAAGCATGTGACAGAAGCCCCTTCGTGAAGCCCACCTGCACTGGCAGCGCACACGGCCTTGCCCCTCTGTTCTTGTTTAAAGGAAGCCACGCCAAGTGGGATATGGTTATTTATGTCTGTAAGTAACAGCTTTGGTTATTTATGTCCCCGGTAGGGCCTGTCTACACAGGCATGGAGCAGTTAGACCAGTCTTTTCAGAAGCCTCAACTGACCTTCTCAGACCCCTACTGGCCCTTCTCAGTGGACCTTCTGGCACCCAGATCAACCCTAGCAGTAGTAACAAATATAAAGTTTTCTCTGGCCACATGACTTAATTTGTTTTGGGTTCAAAGCAACACCTTTGCTTGACTGGCCCCCACACTGGACAATCAGAAAGGCAACGTAACTTCAGCTCTCTGCCCAGCCCCACCTGCCATCCACTCATCGAGAACGAGATGGGGTGAGGCTGGGGCGTGGCCTCTCTGCACCTCACTTCTCCTTTCACCATCCACCTCTGTGCTGCTTCCTGAGACAGGGCTGTGTTCACCTCCTCCAGGAAGTCCTCTGATTAGTTCACCACACCCCTCCCCCACTCTGAAGAGGCGATCCCTCCGGTCACGCTTAGAATCTCTGGATCCAAGTTCTAGCTGGAGTCCCTATTCTCGGGTCAATATTCCTGAGTTTGTCTGTCTTACTAAATGGTCCGCCTCTCCTCATAATGACTGACTTTCCCTCATGCCCAACGGCCTGGGTGCAGCTGTGGCCTCAGGGACAAGCCCCCTCCTTGGTCCACAAGGCTCCCTCTCCTCTCTGCCCCCAGCCCGCCAAGACTTACCTGGTGCATCTTATTCAGACACTCATTTCCAATCTTCAGCCCCTCGATCACCTTCATTTCAATCTGGGTGAACTCAATACTCTGGACCTGAGGAGGAGACCTGTGTGGTCAGGGGCCCGCCTTCTCTGCCGCCTCACGCAGACCCACGATGGGAGTTAGGGCCACACTGTCCCCAAGACTGACGGTCTCTGCCCTCCTCTTCCCTCTGTCCTTTCCTGGTGCCCTGACCACCAGCTGGGCGGGACTGAGAGGGCCTGGGAAGAATCTCTTATCAGACTGCTTGTAACAGCAAAACTGTTAGTAAATGAGCACAACCCGAGCGCTGCACCCTGAACCCAGGTTGCCTGGGAGCCTCCTGCAGATCTTAACACCTCTTCAGTCACTGGGGCAGAACCGGCCCCCCATCCCCACCACCCAGAAGCGGCCTAGCCCCCCAACCACAATCCTGCAGCAGCCAACCAGCCCCAGACCCTTAAGAACATCAGGCTCCCAGTAAAGCTTCTCCTTTGCCTCCAGGCCTGACCCATTCCATAGCCTCTGGCTGAGGGTCCAGGAAAGGAAAATGGTGGGTTTCAGTTCTCTGAGGGGCCTCTGGCCTACATGGCCCATACCCCTGACCCCCACTAGGCCTACCATGGTCTCCAGGCTGGTGATCTGGTTTTCTGTCTTGTCCAGGAGCTGCTCCCGGTATCGCTTCTTCTTGAGCAGCAGCTTGGCCCGTCTGCAAAGGGGACCCAGCAGTCACGGCCTTTGGATGTCCTGGCCCAGCACCAACCAGCCTCCCCGGCCTACCCCACGCCCAGCTCTAGGCTGACGGGGGATGGCTTCCTTCCCCCGCACACTGGTCCCACCCCACTCACTCCTTCCTGCCGTCACGCAGGAGCTGCCGGGCGATCTCCCGCTCCCGCTCCAGCTGCTGGGTGATCCTCTTCTGGTACTGCTTCAGCTTGTCCCGCTGCTGCTTCAGTTGCTGTTGGGAGAGCAGGCCTTGTGTTGGCACGGGCCCATGCAGTGCTGGACACTCGGTGGGCTACCTAGTGCCCAGGAGAGCAGGCACAGAGACTGCCAGGGACACCGTAGGGCCCCCCACAGGCCAGGCTGCCCCAGCTGCCACCCATGGAAGCGCATCCTCTGAAACAGAGCTCTCCATGGGGACCAGTTTGCCCTCCAGGGCACGTGGTACACTCCCTGGAGACATTCCTGGCTGGCCCACTGGGGATGCCGCTGGCATCTAGGGGGTGGAGGCCCAGGATGAGGCTGGATATCCTACAAGCCCCCAGGATACCCCCCAACCCCAGACAGCGAGGAGTGTAAGCACTGGTCAGGGAGTGTGGCCACCACCTCCAAGGTGCAGAGACGACACAAAATCATTGGTGAGGGCCACCTGAGTGCCACCAGCCCAGTCCAGCTGTAGCTGGAGATGGGGCCGTCCCTTCCAGCTTCACCCCCCTGGGGATGTCAGCCATATGCCTTCAGCTCCCCCACTGTTGTCTCTTGCCACTACACGTGGGTGGACAACAGACAGCGCATTGAGGTGATGGGTTCACATGACTCACGAAGCACCTGGCACCCTGGAGTCCTGTCCCAAAAAGGATGCAAGGCCATTTACACGCCTTAGCCTCTCCTTCCCTGTTTTAGGTCATTTACGTTTCTTCCAAATTCCGTCATTTCAGGTGACGCTGACGGTGAGCACCTGCAAGTGTGGGGCGCTTCTCCGATGGAAGATGACGTCTTCAGGGTCGGTTACCAGGAGTGAGTTAAGTGAGTCAAGGGTGTGCACATCTTTTGGACTCAACATGGTGAGAAATTAGCCCCCGGCATGGACATGGTCTAAAGCGGCCGCTCCGTAGCTCCCTTTTTAGAGGCCGTCTGCCCCAGTGCACTCTGTGGTTGGTGGCTCAGGGCAGCCACATGTCCTGTCCACGCTGACATGAGAGATGTCCGCTGACAATGAGATATCACCCCATAGCCAGCCTATCAGCCGGGCTCAACTCTGACTTGCTTCTCTTCCATAGGGGCTGAGCACCCACTCTGCAGGCGGCGGACAAAATGTCAGGCAAGAGCCAGAGGGAGGCAGGTGTGGCCAGGCCGCCCCTTTGTAAAACAAGAAGTCTCAGCAGAAGGTCCCGGGGCAGCTCAAGGTTCCTCAGCTCAGCTTTTCATTCTCAGAAAACATCAGGCAATAGTTTGTTCTGTGGTGTGCCAACTGAGTTGTTCCTGTCACGACCCCACCAACGTGTATCCTTGGCAACAGAAAGGAGAGCTTCGGGGGCTTCCTGCTCAGCCAGAGGCCCAGAAGCCCAGGATGGAGGCCAGCACATGTTGGGGACCGGACCGCAACCACAATAAAAACCCAACGACAGCTGATCTTCTCCGGTGACAAACAGGCCTCTTTTTCAAGGGGAACTTCAGTTAAAAAGTTTTATAACTTCTGGTTTCAGAAGCCACAGTAAAACCACGCCCCACCCCACCCCAAAACAACCTGCCACTTGAGTTAGTTTCTTTTTTAGTACCAAAAATTACGTACTCTTCCTGCAGAAAATTAGAAAAGAAAGCGAAGGTAGATTCCACTCACATTCTAGGCTCTCTCCTTCATGACACACTTTTCTTAAAAAAATGGGTTATTCTCAACACGTCATTTCACTTAACATACCACACGATTCTTTCCCTAGAAACTAACTTTCATATCAGTGCTCTCCAGAAAAAGACGCTGGAATCCACAGGTAGAAACATAGAAACATCACCATCATCTGAAACTTTCGAGGGCCAGGAGTGGCCTGGAGACAAGGGCAGCCCACAAGCTCGGGGCCAATGGCTCGTTCCTCAGGGGCCGCACAGATTGTAAGTTTGACAAGGACTGGGACAGGTGTTGAGTCCAGCCTGAGTCCTAAGCACACAGAACACGACCGTCCCACAATGAGCGCGTTTGCTTAGTCCCCCAGTTCTGGGAGCAGCAATGAGGCCCCACTGCCAGATATCCCCTCCCCACGACCTCCCACCTGAGTCGGCCACGCAGGCTCCGAGCCCGCACCGGGCCGGGGCTGGGGCTGGAGTTTAGAAGCCCCACCCGCAGGCGCGGACTCGCCCACGGACAAGGTACAACCACGAGACAGTACAACGAGGGCCCCGCCTCCCGAAGCACAGCTCAGCCACACCCGGACCACCTACACCCGCAGCGACAGGATTCGCTCAGACTCGCTGGGAACCGGGCCCGGACATGCTTCCCAAGGGGAGCCCACTGCGCATCGCCCCAGACGGGCTCCGAGGCTGCAGCCCGGGCGTGAGGCTGGGCGGCCAGAGGGACCGGACCCCTTGGAGAAGCGGAGCGCAGCCTGCCGCCGCCCAGCCTCGGTTTCCCCGTACGGTCCGGGGGTATCCGGCCCGCGCCCACCCGCCTGCAGGGCCCGGTATCTCACCAGGATCGCCTTGTCCTGCTCCGTGACCCGGCTCTGTTTCTTACGGCCGAACAGGTTGCCCATGGCGGCCGGCCCGGCCCGTGCCCCGCCGCCCTGCCCGGTCGGACCCGTGCCCCGTGCCACACGGCCACCGTAATCCGGGCCCAACCCACCCCCGCTACGGCGGCCGCGCGGGGCCTGGCACCGCAGAACGCGGAACGCGGCCGTCTGAGGACGGAAGCCCCGCCCAGATAAGGGGCTGGACCTGCAGTGGGCGGGGCTCAGGGACCCTGGATTGTGCGGCTCAGGTGCATTTCCAGAAGGCCCCACCTGCTTGGTCTTCAAGACTAGAAGTTCCATCTACGGTGGGAACCCTGCAGGGTGACCGCGTGGACCGTCTCCCAGGTCAGAGATCTTGTTCACAAATCACTGCCCCGCCGGCTCGGATGCACAAAATGCTGCGTTTACTGATGTTACAACCCTGATCTCCAGTGTCCACTGAACTGTCAACTAGGCAGCGTGCCCCACCGATTCTGTCATCCGGGCCGGTGGCCAGTCCCCAGGGGAGCCCATCTTCTGGTTCCGTGGTCCCGGAAGAAGCCTCCATGGGGTATCAGGGATATAGGTTGGGGTGCCACCCACACCTGCAGCCCTGGCTTCCACTCGTGTGTCCTGGCTGGCATGAGGGATCACAGTACTCAGCCCGGTTTGGTCGCCCAGGCTGAGACAGCAGCCAAGTCTGCATGGGCCCCACCACCTTTCTAGCAGTCCTGGGCAGGTGGGGTCATAAGATGAGGTGTCCTATGGCACATCCCCAGCGCTCACTCCTTTCTGTGAAATGAACTCCTTGATCAGAAGCAGAGTTGCATGGACACCACTAATGGCTTCCAAGTCCACAACAGTGCAGCTGGCAGAAGCCTCCTAGAGTGGGCGGAGACAAATCCATATCCAGAGTATCTATTCCAGCAGCAGTCCGTGGAGAGGGCTGTGTGGGGAGGAGTCAGCATCCCTTGCTCTCTGGATAGATGCGCTTTCTTGTCAGGGGAGTTCTTATCCCCCATCAGCTGGGCCATTCAGCTGGCATCCCACAGAGCAGAGATGAGCCTTCCCTGCTGACTCTGCCTAAGTGCAGAGCCGGGGCAGGGGGAGGTTGTTAGGCAGCAGCAGTACCTGGCACAATGGTTCAGGCACTGGGGGGAGGTTTGCCAGGCATACTACATAGACCCCTTCATGAGGAACCCATTCTCCCTTCTGTTCAGTCCCGGAACTGGGTGAGAGGTCATGATTCTCCTCTAAGGCCCTTCCCATCAGATCTCTATCTCCCAGATCTGGCTCGTTGCTTAATGATCCATTGAGGCTTTCTGAGACTGTCCAGCTTTTGCAGTTGGCCAGTGTCAAGGGCTCTCTGGAACCGTGCATTGTGACTACTGCTGGGTTTTCTGCCTTTTCCAGTGACCTGCCCATGTGAGCTCTGAGCCTGCGCCTCCTGGTTCTCAGGAGAAATCAGGGCCCCTGTTTTGAGGGCAGCGCTTCTACTGTCTTCCCTGGCCTGCAGACCTTGGAGGGCTTTTCAAGAGCCTGAGGTCCTCACCAAGGGATTTCTTGGGGCCTCTGTCCAGTGCCTGTGCCTTGAGGACACAAGGAGCTCAGTGAGTGAGTTGCACCTGATGAATTCATGTCAAGTCCTTATCTGATCCAGCCCTTGGAGTCCTTCGTCTGTATTATGCCAAGAGATTCCTGGTATCTCAGCTGGGCCATACTAAGTCCAAGTACAGATGAAAGCAAACAGTGCGGCCCAGAGTCTCAGGCGCTCATACCCTGTCCAGCTCGCCCAGTGTTGGCTGCCATGTGCACCCGTGAGGTCTCCCCAAGACTCTCCAGTGTGAGTCAGCAATTTCTCGGAATTCTTGGGATGTGCCCCCACCTTCCCTGGAGTCAGCTGGGCTCTCACTGCAGTTATGGATCTGGAGGCAACATGGGGTTACTGGATGGGGTCTTGAGGAGAATCAGTCTCCTCTCAGCAGGTCTCCCCCTACCTGCTTGGGGTGGGGTCTTCATGAGCAGGGGGTGGGAAGGACACTTCAGATGGGGAGCAGGGTCGCTTCTGCTGGCAGGCAAGGCTTGATGTGATTATGAGGGGGTCAAGATCAGCCCACTCAGCTCTCTCCATCTGACTCTTTCACAATGACCTGCTGAGGCTGAGAATTCAATTAATGTTGTAAGCCTACAACCCGCAGAAAAGAACCGGGGGAATGATATCCAGACACAACAGTCCTGCTACAAGAAATAAGATTTTCTTTTATAGTAGTCCTACACATTTTCTGCTTTTCAGACTCTATCTTGAACTGAGAATTTAAAGCCCTTGCTTGTCGTTTTTTAAAATGAAATCTTCCCAGTGTGGTCAGAAATCACTCGCATGCCCCATAGCCCTGATTTCCCCCAGGACGTTGCTTTGCAGCTACTTGGACTTCCAGAATCTGGCTTTCAGGAAGTGCTTCCTTCCAGGTCATCGCATAAAAGTGTGTGGCGAAAGCAGGCCTCCACTACCTGTGTCCTATTTGCCACAGGCTGTGGTAGTCTGCTCTGGCTGCCGTGACAAATTACCACAGGCTGGGCCTCTCAGGCAACAGAAATGCATTGTCTCACAGCCTGCAGGCTGGAAGTCTGAGTTCAAGGTGTCGCAGGGATGGCTCCATCTGAGGCTGTGAGGGGGAATCTCCAACCTTCTGTTGGTTGTTGGCAAGCCGTAGCATGGAGAAGCATCACTGGACTTTTCCTCCATCTTCACGTAGCCTCCCTGTGTGCCCATCTGTGTCCAAATTTCCCCTTTATATGAGGACACCAGTCTTGTTGAATCAGGACTGACATGAATGACCTCAATTAACGTGTTCACCTCTGTAGAGACCCTCTCTCCGAATCAGGGCATAGTCTGAGGTGTTTGGGGTTAGGACTGCAACATCTGAATTTTAGGGGGACACACAGGTCAGTCCATGACATAATAATGAGATCATCACTGCATACAATCAAGTTTGGGTCTCTGTCTTCCAGGGTCTCTCTCCGGGACTGACTTCTGGCCCTAACTATGCATCATGGGAACCTCTGTAAAGAGGCAGCTCTCTGGGCGTTTCAAGCAGGAAGACGTCTATTACAGAGAATCAGTGATTCAAAGTCAGGGTAGCAGGAACGAAGGCCAGGGTTCCCGTCACTGGGTCTTGGGGAAGAGGGAGTTTTCTTAGACTTGAAAAGAAACTCAGGGCCCAGTGACACCCCACCCCACCCCTATTCTGCCTCACAACTACCAAAGCCCAGTCAGCCGTCCCTGCAACTCGGCCACCATCCACAGCTTGGAACACTTCCTACCGGAGGAAGCTAAGCTGGGAGCCCGATGGGAGGACCTCTAGGGAAGGTGACAATGGGGTAGCCCTTACCTGATGCGCAGACCCAGGGAGCAGGTAGCGTGCAAGTGCAGCCTTGTGGGCTGGCCTGCCGTGTGCGCACAGGCGTCAACAGGGTCTTGCAGGCCTGCGGATGGCAGCCCAAGGAGCACATGGCAGGAACCTCCACCAACCCCGACGACGGATGAACGATTAGCGCAGGAAGCCATCCGGGACCCCTTGCCCCTTGTCGCTCTGCGGCTCACATTCGCCATCCACCTCCTCTATCCACCGTCTCCAACCACCCGCTCCCTCCAACTTCTAGGCCTACCGATCAGTCTCCGCTGGGTGCCCACCTTCCCAGACTGCCAAGCGTCACTCCCAGATAAGGGCTCTGATTGGTTCCCTACAAGCCAATCAACTGTGGCCTTGCTGGTGTCATATCCTCGCTGGAGCCAATCCGCAGAGGGGAGGGTGGGCGCTCGCGGGCAGAGTGGAGGGAATTTCCTCTAAAACAGGCACTTTTTGAGGCCACTAAGCACCAGGGTTCTGGGATAAAGCTTCACATGAGAACAGGAGTCATTCCGATGCTTGGTCGGTCCAGGACACATGGGGAGGATGAACTGGGGGGCTGGCCAGCGGTACACGTGCAGCATGTTGAGAGCTGTCAGGGTCGTGGTCAAGGGTCCCCAGGGTTAGGGGTCCTGGGGGGTCAGACTATGGAGGCGGTGACAGAGCAGCAGAGAACACGGGGTTAGCCAAGGAATCTTCTGGAAGAAGTCAGAAGGATTCAGGCCAAGTCCCAGGCGTTGGGTGTGAGCCCAGGAAATAGTGCTGAAGACACAGATGAGGTGTTGGTAGGACCAGCTTCATGGACGCTACGTGGGCACAGAGGATGGGGCATCCCAGGTCAGTGCCGGTAGAAGCCCCTAGGCGTGTGTCCTGAGACGAGGGACGTCCTGGGGAAGGCGGGAACTCGGGCTGCATGGAGGGCTGAAGAGAAAGTGCTTGCCTGCTGGTAACCCTTGGGGGACCCATGAGTGGGGACGCTGGGTCGCGGCGGGTCAGAGGTTGAGACGGCTCTTGAGGGCTTGAGAGCAGATAAGACGCGGGGCCAAGGAGAGGGGTGCAGGGCCGCGGAGGCGTCCATCCTTCTTGGAAGCCTAGCGCCTGACCCTCAGCCAAGCTGCATCCGGGTAAGAGCGAGCCCCGCGGCGGCCACGCGGTGGCGCTGCAGGACAACCTGGAAGCCGTAGGACAACACCTGGGCCAGGGATGTGGGCTGGCTCCCCAGGAGGTGGCGGCACCGGTGGCCGTCCTCAAGCACTCCACATCCCAGCACTGGACACTCAGGCACCCCCACACCTAGAACCCTGCGCTCTGCACCCCACACCGGGTACCTGCTCCCAGACACAAGCCCCTTGTACCCCAGCACCTGTCACCCCACACTCAGCATCTCAGACACCTCACCCTGTGCGGGCGGCATCCCGCCCGCATCCTAGCACCTTCCCAGCCCACACCCAGCACTGGTGCAAGTCCACCCCTTGCACCGGTGGGGGAGGTGCAGGAAGGTGGGTCCAAGAACAGACCGTGAGGTCAGGGGGAGGATCTGCCATGGGTCTGCCCTAGCTTGGAGAAGCCACATTCTTTGAGCTATTTTGCAGATACTGAAACGCCCACTAGGTGGGAAAAGTTAACTGTATACTGTCCACAAGCATGTAGACACCAGACCCACTGGAACCAGAAGATGGGTGATGTTGACTCCCAATTACCTACCAACCAATCAGAAGAATGTCCATGAGCTGATCGTGTACCCCACAACCCTTCTCCCTCACCCGGTCTTTAAAAAACCTTTCCCTGAAAGCCTGCAGGGAGTTTGGGCCTCTTAAACGCTAGCTGCCTGGGATTCTCTGCTTGGCACCTGCTGCCGCACTTGTTTTTACCATTACTTGGTGTCAATAGTTCGACTTTACTGTGTGCGGGAAACAGACCCAAGTTTGCCTCTTTGGAGAAACGTCTGTTTAAGTCCTTTGCCCAGTTTTGAACTATTTGTTTGTCCTTTGGTGAGTTGTGAGAGCTCTTTATGAGTTCTGGATATCAAATCCTTAAACTCTTATCAGATATATGATTTGCAAATATTTTCTCTGAAATCTTTTTCTGCAGATTTCTTTTACATCCTTGTCTTTTGATGCACAAAGACATTTTAATGAAGTCCAGTTTATCTAGTTTTTCTTGTGTCAAGCTTCTGGTGTCAAATCTAAGAATCTGTTGCCAAGGTCATGAAAATTTACCTCTATTTCCTGCCCCCCCTCCTTAGGAGTTTTAAAGTTTTAGCTCCTGTATTTATGCCATTGATTGATTGTGAGTTAGTTTTTGTATGTGGTGTAAGGTAAGGGTCCACCTTTTGTGTGTAAATATCCAGCTGTCACAGCACCATTTGTTAAAAGACTATTCTTTCCTTACTGAGTGGTTTTGTCACCTTGTTTGAGAACCAGTTGCCCCTAGATGTCTGGGTTTATCCGGGGCTCTCTATTCTGTTCTATGCTAGAACCACTGTAGAATGATTACTGTAACTTGGTACTAAGGTTTGAATCAGGGAAGTAGAAAGACTCCAACCTTTTATCTTTCAAAGTTGTTTTGGGGACCCTTGTAATTCCATATGCATTTGAAGTTTGATCGGTCCAATTCTGCAAAAGGGTCTTTAGGATCTTCTAGGACCTGCATTGAATCTGTAGATTGCTTTGGGGAATACTGCCATTTAATAATATTGTCAATCCGTGAACACAGAATGTCTGTTTATTCAGGTCCTCTGTAATTACTTTTAGCAATGATTTGTTGTTTGGTGTACAATCTTTCATCTCCTTTACTGCATTTATGCCTAGGTATTTAATTCTTTTTGATGCTTTTGTAAATGGAATTGGCCTGTTAATTGCCTTTTCCAGTTGTTCAGTGCTAGTGTGTCATTTCTTTCCCCAGTGCAAAAAGTTCCAGTAAAGAGCAAAAAAGACAGGAAACCCCACGTGGGTTTTGCCTGGGCTTTGGTTGTTGCTGGCAGCTGCCACCTTCCCTGTGGAGCTGGGATCACTCCCTCCACAGGCTGCAGGGGCGGGAGTCCCGCACGTGGCTGGGTTCCCTCACAGAATAGCCCCCAGGCCATTCCTCCTGCAAAGCAGGGCCCTATGGGTGCTGGTGACAAGTTCTGGGCTGCCCCCCATCACCTCCAGTCCCTCCCTTGCAGTTGGGGGCCTCTCTGGGAGCTCCCTTGCCTTGTATCTGGCATGGAGGGCTCTGCTGCCCCAGAAGCTGTACCCGCCTTGCCCCCCCTCCTCTCTGCCCCCTGGTGTCTGCTGTACACTTGGGTAGAGCATCTCCTCTTTCATGGCCTCTCCTCCTTCAACCAGTGGCAGCCCCTGGATCGGTGAACTGGACGCCTCACCTGGATTCCTGATCCTCAGCAGCTCGTCCCAGCTGCACACTTTTGGGTGCATGTGGGCCTGGCGGGGGTCTCAGGATGTGCCTGCTGGCTGTCCCTTTAGGGGACACAACTGGGCCCATCCCAGTTGCCACTCTCCCTCTGGTCCCTTTTCCCTCAACTGTTCTCATCCTACCCCATCTTCGCCTGCCCCAGGCCAGGAGGCACTGGCCAGTTTTCGGGCCACGTGCACCCTCAGCCAGCTTGTACAACTGAACCCGAGAAGCAGGACAACCTTGAGAGGCCAATCCCTCTGACCTCTTCCCAGAGGACCCCTGTAGAAACCCAAAGATGGAGACAGTGGCCAGCCAGCCTTATGGTGCACCCAGCCCTTGTCTGTTGTTATGTTTTTCCAAACTTGTTCTGTAGGCCCCACGTCCTGAGACTGAATCACTACCACCCACCTGCATGCACACGCTTGACTGTGTCGCCCAGGTGAACACACCTTTGCTGGGAATTCCTGGTGCCTCCTATGTGCTGAAGCATGGTGTCTGCGTGGGGTTGAGGACAAGCCTACGGCCAAGTCTCAGGTGGTCCTGTGCCGAAAGCCACTGAGCCAGGAGGGACCCACAGAGCAGAGCCTCCCCGAGCTAGTCCTCCTGATAACACCTTCCCACCCTTTCTCTCCTCAGCTGGACGGCTGTCCCTGCATGGCCACCTAGGACAGTTATCCTTGGCTCCTGGCTGGCAAGCTGACACCGGCCCCTTGGTGCTGGTGGGCTCTTTTCCAGCTCCTTCACTGCAGCCGTTCTGAGCTGGTGCGTGGAGGGTGTAGCCCTGGGTCTGGCGCCCTCCTGTGGTAGCTCCAGCCACATGCCCATCTTTCATTTTTACGAGCACTTGATTTGTATTCAAATCCCGGTGACAGGATAACTGATGCTAATGGGGAAAATATTACTCTCGCTGCTGAAGCGTGCCAGGTGCAGCTGAGTAAGTGCTGGGTATCCTTCTTGTTTTAAACAAACTGTAATTTAATTCAGGAGTTCCAGCTGCTCAGACCCCAGGTTTCCATGGCAACAGTTCCCCTCCCCTCTTTGGAGTGGGTGCTGTACTGGGGAATCCACCCGTTTCCCCACAGTCTCCCTCACGTGCCAAGGCCTCAGAGCCTCCTCCTGTGGGTCTCCCCAGGGATGGAGAGGCAGCTGGCTCAGAATGCACAGAGGGGCCCTTCCCTGCTCCTCAAGAGCAGGGATGGATGTCTTGCTTCCCATTTCAGTGACCCCTCACCTCCTCTTAGGCCACCCCCGGCATTTGGGGGCTCTGCTTGGTAGGGGACTTATAGACAGAGAGAGTGGTCAGCAGAACCAAGTCTCTCAAAGAGGCCCACATCCTAGTCCTGGGAGCTGTGAACCTCAGGTCATGTGGCAAAGGGGATTAAGGCTGCCAATCAGCAACTTGGATGTGGAGAGATTGTCCTGGATTCTTCAGTGGGGCCGTGCCATCACAGGGTCCTTGAAAGCGGGGGGTGGGGTCCGAGTCCGAGTCCGAGTCCGAGTCCGAGTGATGCCCTGTGAGAGAGACTCCAGCTGCACTGCCGGCTCGGAAGGAGGAGCAAGGGGCCACGAGCCAAGGGATGAGGGCGGCTTCTAGAAGCTGGAAAAGGGGAAAAGTGGTTCTCCTCCGGAAGGAACCTGCCCAACTCCTTGGTTCCAGGTCTGGCGTGGGGCTCTCCAGGCCCAGGAGGGTGAGTCTGTCCTGGCTGACATGTTTGGGGTGATTTGCTGCAGCTGCCCTGAGGGCTGACACAGGGGCTTCCCTGGTCTGGGCCCAGGGGGCGGCTGGTCTGCCTCATTCCTGAGTCCTGGCTCCTCTCTTCCCCGTGTGCCCCCACAACCATGCCCGTCACAGCCTGCCTGGCCTCCTCAGGGGCTGGCCTCTCGTCCTCGGCCGGGTCAACCCCACCCAATCTAGTGAACCCGGTTCAATTCCTGTCGCTCCTTCGGCACCAGTGTGCATGGCTGGCTCCCGGTGCTGCCCACTTCCCCACTCACCACACCCTGTCTGCTGAGTGAGGTTCCATCTTGA
This sequence comes from Bubalus bubalis, assembly GCF_019923935.1. Classification (NCBI taxonomy): domain Eukaryota; kingdom Metazoa; phylum Chordata; class Mammalia; order Artiodactyla; family Bovidae; genus Bubalus; species Bubalus bubalis. The sequence goes on along the minus strand of NC_059159.1, from coordinate 11,537,048 downwards.
GGCCACGAGGTCAGGATGCTGGGTGGGACCCCGGTTCCTGCTCCCACCCACCCAGTGGGTATGGCTCTGGGTGAGTTACTTCACGCCTGGGGCTCCATTTCCTGTCATCAGGGTGACAAGAGCTGGGACCCAAGCTGCTTCTAGGGACTGGGACCCCTAAAGCGTGAGGTGCATTTAAGGGGCTGGGACCCCTCAGGTCTGTTGGCGTGTCAGTGGAACATGGACTCCAGGCCCCACAGGGGAGCCAACCCTGGACCACTAGGTGGGCCTGAGGAGTCACAGGAGGACCCTTCAGGCTGGGATCAGAGGGGATGCTGGCTGAGGAAGGAATTGGGGTCCCCAAGCCACAGGATGAGGGTGGGAAGACGGATCCCCAGGACAGAACCCAGACGCAGCCTTCTGGCTTCTAACTGTAGGTGGTTAAGTAAAAAAGACACAGGAAGTGGCAGAGGGATTCCCTCTGGGAGCCTGGGCTCACAGGCAGAGTGGGGTGACCCCAAATCTAGGGCCTTCTCTTGGGCCAACTGTCCAAGCCACAAGGCTGGGGCTGTGCCCAAGGGGGCCAAGGGCCGGGAACCACCACCTTGTGCCTGGAGCCCCGAGGGCACGGAGGACTTGCCTTAAAGGACAGCGCCTCCAGCCAGCCCTCTGCGTATTTATCTTTTATTAACAGTTTATCCTTCTCGCTTTTTGTGTTACAATTCCATGTTTCATCAAAGTCTTTCAGTTCTCATTTTGATAAAATAAATAGAGATAAATGAACCCTTAGGTCGCACTCTCTCGAGCCTCTGTAACTTCATGATTGAATTTTCGCATCAGACCTGTGAAGACAGCCCCACTGGGGCCCCCGTGCTTCGCCTGGGGATAGTTTTGTCTCAAAACAAACAGAACCACACGTGAGCTCAAAATGTGGAGTGGAACTGCTCTGTGAAATCGGCTGTGGGCAGTCAGCTCGGCATCTGTGGGTAGAGCTCAGCTTCTGGAAGGTTCCCAAGTCACCATGTCTGGAGCACTGGGTGAGCTGAGCTTTCTGTGGCCTTCCCTACCCGCACGCTGCTCACTCACCCAGCACACGGTGGACACCGTCCTGGAACTTTCTTGGGGGAGCAGTCATGTCCAGCCCCTGGCCCAGCCATGTGCCCTGTACAGCCCCCGCAGGTCCACAGCATGGCTCTTCCTCACATTCCCACTATTGTTGGCCTCTTACCGGCAGAATTAACTAAGCCAGCTCACTCCTCTATCTTTGAATAATCCTGATTCCCAAGGAAAATGGAAAAAATGATTTTCAAAATATCATCGTGGTTGTGTCTTGCGTTCCAGGCATGGCTGCTCAGGGCCCCTCCACAGATGCGTGCATGCAATGGTCACGCGTGAAGCTGCCGCCTACCTGGGAGCCCTCCTGTGTCCCTTGCAGGTGTGAGCTGCCCCCATGTGTGTGGGGACAGAGGGTTGGGGCGGCGCCGTTTAGCCCTGGATACTTGGGGCTGGGCGGCCCCTCCACGTGTGCTCATGTGATGCATGTGGGGCACGGGTGGGGAGGCCAGGGTTCCCTGCACCAGCCGGGGAAGAGCAGCACTTGAGAGAAACAGGCCCTGTGGCCCAAGGGACCTGCCTCTCCTTCCAAACCGGAGCCCCTCCTGCCGACACTCAGAGGGGAGGCCTGCCTGTGGGGAGGGGTGCGCTCGGGCTCTGGGGTTTGGCCAGACGGCCTGGGGTGACAACCAGCGGGTGGCAGGCCACCTCCATCTGTCCTTCACTCAGTCTCAAGCCTCCACCTCAGCCAGCGGCCTCGGACCACCCTAGGAGCCCACGCCGGGGGGGACGCAGCCCCAGGAGCTGGCTTCCGTCTGGTTTGGAGACTAATGCTCGCATCGCTTGGAAAATAAAGCAAGTGTGTTACCCCCTTAAACCTCAGACGACAGCAGGACGGGGGGAACTGGAACGCACAGGGCCGTGCCCTCCGCCCGGGAGCCGTGTCTCAGCAGGGCAGCCACCGTCACACCAAGGACTCCAGCAGAGCCCCCTTCTCTGGGCTCCTGGGCATGACAGCGAAGACAGACAGACAGACAGTGCGGGCCCTTGCGAGCCCTCAGCAGCTGGTTCGGGCCAGTGTTCAGGGCAGCGTGGTGGGTCCCCTATGTACACGGCGGCCTGTGGGGAGGGGCCGCTATCTGACACGCTTCTCCACCGAGTACACGGAGATGTAGTAGTCGTTGCTGCCCACGGCCAGGTGCGGCTGCGGGAGGGAGGAGAGAGCAGGGGGTGAGCGGCTGGCGGGGGTGTGTAGGCCAGGCCTGGTCACCTCAACTCCGCCCGCAAGGCCAGCGTGGAAATGACGGGCTCCTGGGCCACACAGCTCGTGCAGATTCCTCACCTCCGCCCTGTCACAGGGAACCCGCCCGCTCTGCACACCGCCCACGTTTTTCTTTCCAGCATGGCTCCCCAGGGACAGCTCTGGGACCCTCATGCCATGCGTTTTGGCAGAGAGCCACATGCCAGGCTCCTGGGGAGCCTTGCGCTGCACACATGCAGGTAGGGAGAATCCTAATTTACAACATGGCAGCCCCCAGCTGCACGGCTGACTGTAATTTAGGACGGTGCCGTCACCCGGGTTATGGGGTCTGGGCTGCTCCTACCCCAGTGGACTTTTCAAGGGGAGCTTTCTCTGGGGCTGGGGTCTATGCAGGGGCCAGAGGGGTCGCGAAGAGCGGGGCTACTTCATGTCTTCCCTGAGTGACAGGGAATTTGACACTGCTTCCAGAGGGAGTGCAGTCTGGGGGCTATGGCCCCTGGAGATCCTAGGGTAGCCGACTGCAGTGAGGGGCGGGGGCCTCTGCCTGCCGCTGCTAGCACCTCCCCACGCCTCCCGAACCCCCAGCCCTTGATGGGGGCAGAGACACAGACCCAGTGTGGGTGGAAGGCCAGACAGCTGATGGCACCGACCCGCTGGCCCATGAAGCCGTCGTAGTACTTGATATGGTTGATCAGCTCTCCGCTGCCGTTGTAGATGGCGGTGAACTGGTTCATGGAGCCGCTGCATAGGAGAAGGCCTGGCGGTCAGCGCGGGGAGCAGGTGTGTCCATGGGGAGAGGGGGCTCCTCTCTGGTCACCCCCATGAGGGGGCTTGAGCCTCAAGGGCTGTGAGGCCAGGAAGGTGAGGAGCAGCAAAGGGGCCCCACACTCAGTCCCTCCTCCACAGGTGTGGGGGTGGGTCATGGTGCCTGCTGTTTACACAGGGCCTGGGAGCTGGCTGGGCAGCGCGGGGGGCAGAGAAGAGGCAGCACCTACCACGCAATCAGGTTTGCCTGGGGGTGGATGTCGAGCGCTGTCAGCCCCTTCACGATCTGCATGACGTTCACAGACTCTGGCAGCCGAGGGTCAAAAAAGCGCACATCCCCGTTGACGCTGCGGGAGTGGGTCGTGGTGATGCTGGGTGGGCATACCGGGGCCCCAGGATGCACCACGTGCAGTCAGGGGCCGTCCACACGTGCTATTCAAGGCCACGGTCCCCTGGACCCTCAGAGTGTCCAGGGAGGCCCCTGGATGGCACATGCGCCCACCCCACTGACTCTGGCGCCAGGCCTGCTGCTGAGCCCCGGGGACCCCTCCCTACAGGCAGAAAAGGCCTAGCCGCTGAGGCACACAGCAGGGTGAGCAAAGACCTGGGGGAGGCTGTGAGTTATTTGTTCATTTCCGGCCGGATATTAGATTTTGCATAGCAGGGAATGTGGTGATGGGTGGGAGGGGAAGATAGGAGGTCACCTCTTCCTGCCCTGGGCCTGGCAGGCAGCGTTTTGAGAGCTGTGCTCTGTTTCCACATTACAAACAAAGGAAGAGCATCTCTTTGGAGAAATGGTGGTTTTGTGATAGTAAATTACATCTGCTGTCCCTCTAACAGGCAAATAAATATCCGCCGCTCTCAGCACAGGATTTACCAGGCAGCAGGAATGGATTTATGGGCAGACGATGGATCCGCACGGTGATCCTGGCACATGCCCGGCAGATGCTGCTGTCGCGGAGAGGCTGTGCCCCGGTTGCCTCGTTCACCCCTCTCTCCTGCCGCCCACAGGACGCCCGTAGGCCAGGCTCTCCAGCGGGAGGACCTGCTGTCCCTGCCCTGGTGCTGGCCCTGACCTTTCTGGCCAGTCCCAGAGCAGAAGTTAATTACTACCCTGAAATGCCATATTTCCCAGCTGTTTAAATACCAAGGACATATTTTAGATGGAGGGAAAATAATGTTTTTACAGCAAAATGTCTCACGAATATTCCACGCTCATTACCTGACGCTCATGATGTGGCCCTCGGGGTGCTTCTGGAGGTAGGCCTTCACCACCCAGGCCGTATGCTCCCGGTAGGTCATGACGCGGCTGGAGGAGAGGAAGGAGGGGTCAGGGCCCGGGCACAGCTGTGGCGTCCCTGACGCTCCGAGGCATCAGGACGGGAGGCAGAGTGGACTTTGTTTTGAGCAGAGGGAACCAGGCACTTATGTAAAGTGTCCACGGTCTGCCCATGCCCTGAGGTCAGCCCTCACTGTCTCAAGTTTGCCGCGAATGACTGAGTGATCCCGCACCACTGGCATGCCCCTCCGTGGGCACCTCAGGCCATGCTGGGGCCTCTGGAGGCGGGGTGGCTGTCATGCCCTCTTGGGGCCCCAGGCACTGCCAGCCCCCCTACTAGGACTTCACATTGCATCTCCCTGTAGGTTTGAGGGCGGGGACCGAGAACCCCAGACTGTAAAGCTGTTGAAACAGAGGGACACGGGCTTTCCTGGAAGCCTGGTGTGGTCCATGACTGGCAGCGGGATTGGGATGCACGTGACGGGGAGGTGGGGTCAGACTGTGACCCCCGGGAAGGGTCCAGGACACAGTCACACCCAGCACACACAGGTCTCTGCCCGGGGATGCCCAGGAGCCCCCGTGTATCTGTCCTCAGACCTCAGGCCAAAGAGGAGGTCTAGAGACCCCAGCCCCTCCCTCACGGCCGCTCTGTGACCCTCAGCTCTTGTCGATTTGCCAGGTTACTGCCTGCCCAGGGAGGCTTCTTACAATAAGTCTGATTGACATTTGATTCACATACATAAGAGTCTCCTGTAAGCATGTATTCACTGATTTGACACGTTCTTACAGCTGTGCGACCATCACACAATTTTAGAATATTTTCATCACCCCAGAAAGGAACCTTGCTCCCCCACTTCCATGATGGCTGCTTCTGGTGGGCAGTGTAGGTTTTCGGTGGGGACTCTCCTGCAGAGACCTGCAGGGACCATGAGAACCAGGGGCTGCCTGGGGCCCACTCGTCATCCAAGCCTCAGGCCCAAACTCCTGCCAGACTGGCTGGTGCCCCTGCTGGCTGCATGGGTCCATACTGGTCCTCCCGGCTGCTCCCAGCCCTGCACCCTCAGAGCCTCACTCTCTTCCTGCTGGTGTCACCGATGGGGTTCACCTGTGCTCAGGCCCAGCTTGGCCCCGTCCCCTGTCCTGTCCCCTCCCGCTCCCCTCCCCCGAGGATCCCGTTAGCTCCTGTGGCTGCACACGGGCCCACCTGCTGCTCCCCATTCCATGGGACAAGGTGGGTGTTCAGTAAACATCACTTCGGAGCCCGGGCCCGCGGTCCCGTGGGGCTCTGTCATTTACCAGCTCTGTGTGACAAGCATCTGGACCTCCATGCTCACCGGCCCACACAGGGCATGGGGCAGGGCCCCTGGGGGCCTCAGCCCAGGGCAGAGTGGCGGTGCCCAGAGCAGCCACGACCATGTGAACGTGTGTGGCCCAGAGTGGCACAGTGTCCACAAGTGTCCCTAACGCCATCTCCTCAGCTGTTCATGAGTTTGACCTGGGAGGCAGCAGCCTTGTCTGTGTTCAGGGGGGAATGGAGGCCGGGAAGGCAGCGCCTTGCTGGGATGTCCCCCCTCAGCCTGTGTTCGGAACAGCCCGTCCACGGCTGGTGGGAAGCTGTGCTCCTCCATGTGCCGGGGGGCGCGGCACTGGGGGAGGTGGCCGTCTGGCCCTGGGGGCTCGCTCCCCCTGAGCCCAGGAGATGGAGGGGTAGGCGAGGCCCAGTTACCATTCGCTGAGTGCCATCCTCCTGTCATAGACGCGGATGGAGCCGTCGCCGAGCCCGGCCACAATGAGGGAGCGGTGGGAGTCGCAGGAGAGGCTTGTCACGCAGCTGTCGGCGCCCGTGGGGATGTCCTAGGGCCGACACAGACCCGTCAAGCACCCTGGAGTCAGGGCCCCGCCCGCGCCAGCCGCCGGAGGAGCTGGGCCCAGAGGGAGTCAGGCTCCATCTGCCCGAGTTACAGCCCGGGACCCTGAGGCCCGCAGCCCAGAGGACACAGCCGTAAACACCTCTGTGCCCATTAAACTTTCCAACGTCTCCCCCTCTCCTAAGAAGGAGGATGAAGCACATTTCGGCAGGAGGAGTCTTTGTCAGCTCCCTCTTAAACCTCCTGATTAGTTCAGGGAAGGGTCCAGGAGGAATCCTTCCACCCATAAACCATCCCCTCGCCTCTCCTCCTGGCAGCTGTAAAAGCTGGAGAAGGGCAGGAGGTGTGATGAACGCTCAGCAGAAAAGAGCAGGAGACAAAAAAATGGGCCCCAAGAGGGGGAAAAGTGCTTTTCCAATCAGAAGAAGTTTGCGGCTCAGGCACACACAAGGAAGAAATCCAACAGGGAAGGAAACCAAATCATTGTACCCGTTTTAAAGGTACAAGGCAGCCTGACTGGGCCTGCTTTCCTCTGTCCCCCACCTCTGGGGACACCGCCTGCTCAGAGCACTTCCATAGACCCTCATTCTTGGCCCTTGACCTTGAGGGTGAGTGGAGCTGGGGAGGACGGCGGGGTCTGTGCACACTGGCCCGCTGCGCCCCCAGGGAAGCCCCACAAGGGACAGTGTGCTCACCTGCACCTTCATCTCGCGGTCTGTGTCCCAGATCCGGATGATCCGCACGTCTCCCGAGCTCATGAGGAGGCCGGTCTCCTGCTCCCAGTCCACCACCATCCCAGCTCCTGGAGAGATACAGATAGGCACCAGTGTCACCGAGGGAGCCTGGTCTGGGCAGTCGCTCAAGCAGCTGGTGCCAACCCATAGGGTGGGTCTCCAACCCCACACAAGCTTGAGGTTGGGGTGACAATTCAGAGCCTTCTCCGTATCTCTGCTGTTTTCAGGCATCTGCCAGAGGGAGAGCAGGATCTCGGGGCCGTTTGTCCAAGATGCCCACCTTCCAGGACACCTGGCCATGACTGGCAGGTCTGGAGACTTGAGAAAGGGTGTCAGAGGCACACAGGTTTGAGTCCTCTGGGTCCTGCAGTTCCCTGGGGGTGAACAGCTTCGTGGCTGCCCCTCATGGAGGCAGGGGGCTGACCACAGACGATCAGATTCACAGAATGCATCAAGGGGTAGCCCTTTCCTCAGACTGGGCGGGGTTGGGGGGGCGCGGTGAGAACCTTCAGCCTCCCTAAGGGCAGCACTGACCTCACAGGAGGGACTCTAAAATAAGATTTAATTTCAAATGTTTACTTGTATTTCAAACATACAGAAAAAACACAGCAGAAATCCCTGAACACACCACTCAGATCTAAGAGTTGCTAATATCTTTTTTTTTTTAGTTGCTAATATCTTGTCATTTTTACTTTTTTTTTTTTTCTTGAAAAGAAATGAAATTTAATAAAAGCCTCACTTGCCTGCCCTTTCCCCAGATGAACTTCCCCCCTGCTGCAGATATCCTCCCAGGCCTGCCTCTGTGCATTCCAATGCAGGGCCATGTGTCCAAAACCACAAAATACATCTCTTACATCTCAAAAGTTGCCAATTTCAACTGGGAGTATATTTTCTGGCAACTTGTGTTTTTTCTGTAAGGTTATATGGTGAGGTTTCACCCAAACCTATGAACGCAGATCTGGCTAATTTGTATAAATTTGTGGGTAACATGCTCTTGGAGAATGAGCCCTTCACTTCTGTGATCCCCTGAGATTGTAAGCCACGCCACCCTGACGACGTTTCCATGCTCCCTGTGTGGAAGGAGGCGGTGGCAGCACCAGGAAGGGGACGTGTCCATCTGTGCTTCAACGTCTCCAGGAATGGCCATCCACTCCCAGAGCGGGTGCCGGCCTGCAGTCTCAGCAGAAATGGACACAGGGTGTGGTTTCCCTAAATCCTGGTCAGCATTGGTGTGTGAAGCCTGCACACCTTTAAATAATTAAAAAATTAATTTATTTATATTTTTGGCTGTGCTGGGTCTTTGGTGAGGTGCAGGCTTTTCTCTAGTAGCAGAGAGCGGGGCTACTCTCCAATTGCAGCGTGTGGGTTTCTCACTGCAGTGGCGTCCCTCACTGTGGAGCACAGGCTCCAGGCCGTATGGGCTTCAGCAGTTGGGGCAAGCAGGCTCTGCAGTCGCAGTTCTGGGCTCGAGAGCACAGGCTCAGTAGCTGTGGTGCACGGCCTTCGTTGCTCCAAGGCATGTGGGATCTTTCCGGATCAGCTATCGAACCTGTGTCTCTTGCATTGGCAGGTGGATTCTTTACCACTGAATCACCAGGGAAGGCCCCTGCGTATGTTTTAATATATATTCTGACACTGATGGTTGAATTCATATACTGCAAATATCCTTTCCTATTCTGTCACTGACATAGCTTCATGTATGTTTTCTTTGGTCACACCGAAATCTAAACTAAAGTCACCGTGCTTTTTCATACATCTGTCTCTGCTTCTCGTGGCAGCAGCTCCTGTGTTTGCCTCTGTGGTTTTCCCTTCTCTCTCTGTGGGTGTCCACTCTTCTCCCAAATTCCTGAGCTGGAGGGCGTGACTCTCATTTGTTCTTTTCTGATATGTTCCCTTCAGGCTACAGAGTTCCATCCAAGTGCCTAATCTCCTCTTGAACCCCAGACTCTCATTTGTACACATCACTTCAGGTTCCTGCTCAGAACTTTGTCCCTCGACCCTTGCTCCAGAGACTCCCAGTGGTCTCCCAACTGGGCTCCCATTCTGCCCAAAAGGGACCAGCTTGGTCCTCTTACCTGGACCCTGGTGCCTGGAACGCCCCTCTCCTGACATCCACACAGCCCCTCCATATTGTGCTCAGTCACCTTCTCAACCACGCGAGGCTATGATGTCTCCCTGTTCTAGAGGCATCACCTCCCACATCCCCTGCCCCGTCCTTCCTGTTTTGCCAGCAGCTGTCGTGTCTACTCTGCAGAAATGTCACCTCCGCACAACAAATGGACCAGCCTTTGTTTCACCTTTTAGAATGCAGTCTCTCCACTGCAACACCCCTGACCTCAGGCAGGAGGAAATACCCCAAAGTACCGTAAAGGTTTCCGCGGGTGACAAGGCTGCAGGCATGGCAGATGAAACGGTATGACATGCGAGTCCCACTTCTGTCCGGGAAAGCCCAGGTCACACTGTGACCAGTCAGCCCACAAGCAGAGCCTGAAACCAGGCCACTGCTTCCCCTCATGATGTGCCTGGTGGGCATTATGTGAATTAATCACAGAGGATGCACCCACCCAGGACCGGACTTTGGGCACCAGGTCACTGCAGAGGCTCACAGACTCCTAAATCCATGGACCACTGCTGGGGTGGCCTGTGTTCTCGGGCATGCTTAACAGTCTGCTGGGAGCTCCGTGTTGGCCCTGAGGGGTTTTCAGGAGCAGTGTAATTAAGGAGCGGTCCTCCATTGAGAGCATGGGGCCAGGTGACATCTGGGATGCTCTGGGATCATGGGAACAAGTTGTGGAGAATCTGGGGGGACCACACAAGGGCTGGGAGGAGTCTCAGCCCCAAGCCTATGCAGGAAGCAGAGAGGAGGCTGTGGGCATTCCCAATGGAGCGAGAAGGCCCACCTGGCCTTCAGATGAAGCAGTGGCAGCTTCCTTCTCGCTGCATCTCCTTCATGGTGGATTCAGAGCTGGTAGGAGCCCTGAGTTAGGGCCCAGCCCAGTGACTTCATTTCACCTGAATCCTTTTCTCAAAACAGTTGCCCTCTGAGTGCTGGGGGTGAGGACTCCAACACATGAATTTGGGGAGATAGAGCCCCCATCCAGGCCCCATGTCTCCATCTGCACGGAGGCACGGGAAGGTGTGTCCGTGCAGCCGTCAGGTGATATGGAGACATAGGTTACATGAGCTCTGAATCCTGTTTCAAATCTGGACTCTCTGATGTGGACTATCGAGCTTCAGATTCTGGTTTAAACTAGTTCTAAAGCACGGTGAAGCCAGCAGAGGTAAGAAACGGGTTTCCTAGGGTTTTCCCAAGTGCTGTGCATGTTGGGGAGGCAAGTGCCCTGCATGTGCAGACAATTCTGGGCAAGGCTGTTTTCTGAGCTGGGCCTGTTTGTGGAAGTTGTGTCTCCTAAGACAGTGAGCTCTTATCCATGGAAGAGTCTCAGACCAATATGAAAACTGTTGGGATAAAAACAACAGTCTGCTCACATCCTGACCCACCTCCAGGAAGGTTCCTCTTCCTGCACCTCCTGGCCCCCACCTCATTCTCCTGCAGGTCTGGGGCCTTGGCTGGTCCTCTGGCCCAGATCTGAATGTAATCACTGGCTTTCCTCCTTGAGACCTTTCCCAGCCAAGCCTGTGTCTCGACCTCTAGACACAGTGGAGGAGAGATGATCTGACTCATCACGAGTTGGGAAAAGATGGGAAAAAAGGTGACACTCTTCCTTGATGCGCTGAATACAAGGAACAAAACTGATGGCTGTGATTTAAGTAAAACTCATAAGATAGGAACATCATGACCTTGAACTAGAGTGCAGATTCCAATCACTTTGTTCCTGGGGAGCATGGCCTCAGCAGTGTTCCCCTCCTTGCCCTTGCCCAGAGAAGTGACAGTGGTGGGGAGGGCCCCAGCCCCTGGTCCCCTGGCCCTTTCCTGTTTTTCAGGAGCAGGCAAGCTGCTCTGGGCTTCCCTCCAGAGGGTCCCTCCTCCTGGTCCATGCCGCCGCATTGAGGACACCGAGGGTGGTTAATGAACGGAGGCTGCGCGTGTGCTGCAGCCTTTCTCCTGCTGGGCGGGCACCCTGAGCGCTCAAGAGCACAGTCTCTCTAGTGTGACGTTGCTCTCACTGCCCGGGAGCCAGGGGTGGGGTGGCCCTCGCCAGGAGGCCGAGATTCTCAGCTGACTTTATTCTGGATACGAGCCCTGCTCACATGTTCCTCTCCAAAAGCTGGCCAAAGAGGGGATTTCTTCATTAAAACATAGGCACATTGTGTAGGGAGGGTTGGAGAACAGCAAGCTCGAACGTGTAAGTCAGGGACCAGGCAGAACCCAAGCCCAGCAGACAGAGAGAAGAAGAAACACGTTGTTTCAGAGGCTTGGGTCTCTGCGATGTCCATAATCAGCCCTCCAGGCTCAGCGGCCAGTCCAGACTGACCTCTAAGGACCTCCCAGTCTGGAATATGCCTTTGAGAACCAACACAGGGATCTGACCTCTGAGGACCCATTATGTGGATATATGACTAAGGACCCATCACCCCCAACCTGAAATGCCCTTGGGAGTGATGGTTCTAGAACTCCAAAGGAGGAAGCGCAGGTCCCCACTCCACCAGCACATGTGAAAACCTCAGACCTGTGGGATGGTGACCCCCACTGCCTCCCCAGGGATGCAGACGCAGCACCTCCCCATGAGGTAAGGCCTCTCTCAGAGCCTGTGAACACTTCTAGACACCTGGCAGGTTCAGAGGCTCAGGACTGGGCTGGCAACAGAAAGCTGGGCTATTCAGGGGCAAATGACTTCACCTAAACCTCTGTTTCTCACTTAGGGAGATGGCCCAGGACACTTGGCAGCTGTGAAGGATCAGAGCAGACCCGTGCAGGTGCTCCCTGTTAGTGGGGCTGGGCACACGTGTCCTGGGCGAGGAGGGAACTGTCATTCCCTGTGGCCCGTGTGCCTGCCCTGCGGGCCCACGGGAGCCACCACCCGGCCTTGCGTCCTGGCTCCAGCATTGAGAGGGCCTCCCACTAAGATTTGATTCCGGATGCCTGTGACGCCAGAGGAGGCGTGCAGGTGGGAGAGAAGGGCGGCTGTGACCCTCCCAGCCCCACCGGCTACCCCAGCACTCTGTGGCTGGTGCCCTGCTCGCTGTCCAGCTCACTGCCCAGCTGCTCCAGGTGACGAATACCAACAACTGACCGAGGCCCAAGGTTTACGTCCAGTTCACACGCGGGTGCTGGATGATCTGTTCCCTGTCCTCTGGGGTCACTGCTGCCCTCCACGCAGGTGACAGCCAGGGGTCTGGGCCGCTCTCCTCCAGGTGCCCCAGGGAAAGGCTGTGAAAGGCGTTCCCTGGTCTCTCTTCAGGGTTTTGGGGCGAGTGGCCCTGTCACTCGTCCGAGGCCCTTTCTGAGAGAGCCCCTCCTGGTTACCGCCTCTGCTATCACTGTTGGTGAGAAGCGGAGGAGTGAAGATGGAGTCAGTCCTGGGTTTTCTCCATTTTTCCTTCATTTTGAGCTTTTTACTACAAGAGTCCTTTGTAAAATATCAAACTGTGAGTCTGTACGTTTGTAAGGACATCTTGCTCTTCGCTCCTCTCCGTCCCTCCAGCTCTGGTGGCACGAGGGGCCCTGTCAGGCCCGCGGCCACCACTGCCTTCCTCCAGGGAACCCTTGTCGAGAGACGGAGAGGTCACCACAGGGCTGGTCACACTCTAAACTCAGATGCTGCAAGTTAAAGGCCAAGAATTCTATCTGCTGCCAGGATTCATAAGGCTCCATCTCTTTACAGTTTACCCCACTAGTGAAATCGGGAGAGAAAAGGACTCATTTCAAGCGTGCGTATTTTAAGTTTGCCAACCCAGTGTATGCATAGGCAAGTGCAGATTGGCGTTTTGGTAACTATCAAACTTATATATGGATTTTCAGATGGAAACAGATGCTTTAAGAAACTCTGCATTCAGTTCTGGGAAATATTCTCTTTGAAGAAATTTGGTGGGAACACAAATCTCACTTTGGAATGACATCTATCTCTGTCCTAATGGAATCGTGAGACGTCTTCCCTGGGAGCCTGAGAGCTGCGCCATCCTTACTCTAGCAGATGTAGACTGGGATTATTCCCGTTCCAAGGCTGCTGTGAAGGTGGCATGGAGCACGGAACTGACTGTCCTCGAGCCAGTCCAGAGTGAGGCCACTAAGGAGGCCGGGAGGCGCGACCACGAGGCCTCGGATCCCAGGGACAGTCCTGTCTACGGCGCTCACTGAGGTCTCTTTCCAGAGCTGCATGCAGCCACTTCATTCATCCCATGAGATCTGAGTGTTCAATAAGTGAGATCTTTTGTATCAGAGGAGAGTACGCGGATGAAGGAATAAGAAAAACCACAGCCCTGACCCTCTGCCGCCTGAGAGCATGGTGGGCAAGAGAATGTTGTCGTGCAGAGCAGAGGAGCCGGCTCCCGCCCAGCCCTCACAGATAAGGGGAAGGCACTCACCTCCCTGCTTACTGTGGTCAAGAAAGATTGAGACCTTTCGGGCCAGACCTGTGAGGAAACAGGGATTATGGGCTTGATGCAAGGGGAAGCCGGCCAGCCAGAGCCAAATCAGCCAGACTTAAACACACCACAGAGTCAGGGAGCACCATGAAGGAAACGGGGTGGGGTTGGGGGGGCAGACAGTGGCCCGGGCCACGGCTGCAGTTGGAAGACAAGGGCCAAAGTACCTACGAACTTGAAAACTCAACAACTGGAGGTTTTGGCTAAAAAAAGACTCAAGATGGGAAATCAGAAGGTGCTGAGACTCAAGGGAAACGTGGCCTGACATGCGTGGCACTTCCAGCGAGGGGTAGTTAATGGCCAGTCACACACACGGTTAGTGTGGCCCAACTGGCAGGAGCTGACCCACTGGCCACGGCCGGAGGAGCGGAGGTAACCCTCTGTCTAGGTCCTGAGTGAGGACGGCTCTTCATTCACGAGGCCCCGGGTCGGTGAGGAGTCCTCTGGGGAATGGTGCTTATGTCCAGGTGACTATGGGCACCTTGGCCTGACGGCGGGTGGTACCACCACTGGTTCTATTTCAGAACATGGCTCACTCAGCTCCAGGGGATGGCCAGGGACCCAGACTGACTTCAGTTCTCCTGACCGCAGGGGATCCCCATGAGGGGAGTGTCCCCAAGTTAACTGCACGAGCATGCACAGGAGCATACGTGTTCACATGTGCACATGCATGCATGCGTGTCCATGCCTGGGTACACATGTACACGTGAGTCAGGGGCATGCTAAGATGACGCGGAGACCCTGCACGTTTCACACAACTTCCAAAAGGCAGGAGTAGGGCTCCTGCAAGAAACAGTCTCTTTAGTCCCAAACCACTGGTTCAGATCTTTGCAAACAGGCTGCCACGACAGCGACCCGGTGAGTGAGTTCTGAGCTGGAGAGCACACAGGAGAACCTCACAGGCAGAGTTTCCCCACTGCTCAGGGGGCGCCAAGTCCTCCCTCCCAAGTGCCTTACATGCCAGTGTTCACAGACGAGACCCCCATGACCTCTGGAGCTGAAGGACAAGGTGGGCTGGGCCTTGCAGGGTGCAGAGCTGTGTAGGATCCCCTGTCACAGGTGCGTGGAGGAGTTGATGACGGCAGCCCCTCCCCTCAGGGTGCCTCATCCCCACGACACAGCTCAAGGCTGCCTGGGACCCGAGACCAGGCGGAGGACCTCCCTGTGCAGCACAGGGAGTTTCATATGCCCGGGAGGTAATCTGGAGCAGGGAGTAGGGGCTGTTGCTTCTGCCTGACAAGGTCCCGGAGGACCACAGCCAGGACTCTGAAGGGCCTCACGCTGCAGGGGGGCCCCCAGACGCTGATAAGCAATGGCCTTAGAAGCTGCTAGTTCTCCCCTCAGAATCACGACCAACAGCTCTGTGATTGTTGTCAGAGGCCAAGATGAGTGAAGAGAAAGATAGCAGGTACTAATGGGCAGAAGGCACCCAGAAGTTGGCAGAGGGGCCAGAAACTCACCAGCCTCACCCCTTGGTTACTGAGCTTGAGCTCCTGAAATGGAAATTATAATTGGGGTCTCTCTGGCCCTGCTGGGGTTGCAGTCCCTGTGCTGCAGAGGGAAGCTGTGGAGGCTGGAGGGTGCGGGGGTCCCTGGTTCTCAGGGCGCCCCTCCTGGGCCCTGCAACACACAAGCCCTCCTGTCCTGACCCTTTAAAGCAGCTGGCCTCCCAGGTGCCCTGCCCCTTCTACCTTCCACTCCTCCAGAAACAACGAGGAAGTAACATTTTCCTTTTTGCTAAGTCCACTGCTGCCCGGTCAGACGAACTCTGGCTTAGCTGCCGAGGAGTGCCCGCTCCAAGACCCCCTCACCCCACCTGCTGACAAAGACTTGGAGGTAAGACCCTCACCAGCCCTCACCAACAACGCCTGTCCTGGGAGATTTCTGAGACCCAGGAAAGGGGGCGGGTCCAGTAGGAAGGAGTCTGTAGGAAACACACGTCTGTCTCCATCAGTGGATCCCACTCACAAGGAAGGGCTGCGGCGCACACCTGGGCCAGGAGCAGCTCCCCACACACAGGTGACGTCTGGGGGCGACAGGGCAGGGGTGCCCCAGGGCTGTGCTGCTGTCAGCTCAGCTAGACCCCGTCACCCCACCTGCATGTTGACTCCTGGACAGGCAGCTCCTCTCACCTTCACTGGAGCAAAGGCAAGCGACGCTGTGGGCAAATAAACCACAGATACATCATTTGGGGGTGGCAGGTATTTGGGGGCTACAGGTAGGTGGACCGTTGTAAAAGGAAAAGGCTAGACAACAGCATATTCACTGGGCCACAAGTGGGCTCCCCACCTTCCCATCCTCTGGCCCAGCTGGAAGCCTGACCCTGCTCTCCACCAGCTCCTGCCTTCCCCACACAGGGGTCTGCGAACGGCGGGAGCCTGGGACAGGTTGCCTGCTGGGATGGCAGCCGGAAGCTAAGGACTGAAGACCGTGACTCATCTTGCCCAGCATATCCTGCGATGTGACGGTGAGCACCTGAGGACCACGGGGAGGCCGTCAGCCGCCTGCACTGCTGGAGCCTCAGCACAGGCCTAGGGTGGGGCCGGTGGCTGAGCGTGTGGAAGGTGGGGGCGCTGCAGGGCAGGGAACAGGGAAAAGCGAGAGGGATGGAGGGGCCCTGTGATGGCAGCTGTCATCCACGGGAGCACAGGACCGGGCTCACAGGGGCCCAGGCAACAAACACGGCTGTGTTGGGGCTTGCGGGATTCGATACACAACTACTTTGTCTCTGAAGAAAATGTAAAAACACTTAAAATATTAACATATAAGGAAGTGTCTGCTGTGGAGCTGGCCATGCCCCTGAGGGCACTTAGATGGAGGAGAGAGAAGCAGCCACGCAAGCACCTGATTGCTTCTCAAGGCCACGGAGAGACCCCAGGTGGGTGGAGGGGGGTGGGGCGATGAACAGCAAGCCGCTCTTGCCTCCATCAGGGGCTTTGCAATCACACTGGAGGGTGGCTCTGGAAATCCAGACCGATGGCCACATAAATGCTCACACAGTGAGCGCCAGGCTGAGGGGCGCAGACCTCCCGATAATGGTGTCTCTCACCCTGGCCGTGGCGTGGCCGTGCCCACCAACAGGCAGCACACAGAGTGGGGTCTGGTGGACACTGCAGCCACACCTCCTTCAGCCCAGAGCGGGCAGGCGGTGCACTGGCCTCTGCCGAGGACCAGACACTACCAGGGTGCCCGCTGTGTGCTCCTCACCGAGAGCGGATTACTCTGTGTATGAGGGGCACAGGATGCAGCCCCAGACCCCGCCGTGCCCGTGCTCTCACAATCAACACACGCTTCAAGCCAAGGACAGGGGCTGCGGGCTGCTCAGAACTCGGCAAGAGACACACACACACACACACACACACCCCCTCCCCTTCACCTCGCTGCAAGCAGAGCCTCCCAAGAGGGAAGCTGGCTGGGTCGGGACTCAGGGGCTCCGAGTGGACCGACTTCCTGCAGGACCCCAGGAGCACCCACCTCGGGTGGTGGGCAGCATGTCCGAGAGTCCCTGCCAGGCCGTCACCATTTCCGGGTTCTTTTCCAAATCAGCAAAGTTCTTCCAGACCCTGATGGCACCGTCATCTTGGGGAGAGGAGAAAGGAGATTAAAACGCAGGCCTGGCTGCTCTGGGAAGGGGAGGAGGCCCCTTTCTTGGGGGTGCCGGAAGACACGGGGCTGCTCAGGCCCACACCAGGCAGCCCGAGGGACAGACGGTTCTCTCATCTGGGGAGGAGCCACACACAGGCAGTGTGAGACCTCTTCTGACCTGACTTGGGGCTTCAGGGTGGAGCCCCCGCCTCAGCATTCCCGATTTCCCCCACCGCCGCGGGCATCATCTGCCAAGAAGAGCTGGTCTCTCACAGGGACAGGGCCTCTCTCCTCACCCCGTCACATGACTCAGGAGACCGGTGGGACGCCCCTCCCCGCCTCACCAGCCCCAGGACGGGGCAGACGTCCCAGTGTTCTCCAGCAGATGGGCAGCCAGGTGGGCCTGAGTGTGGGGCCACCACCTGTCTGCTGGTCTGTCTATCCTTCCTTCCTTCCTCCTGGTGTTGCTGTTCCCAGGACCCTGTTCTCTAGCCTCACTAGCCCCTCATGGACAACCTGGCCTTGAGCTGCAGAGGGAGTTCAAGGTCACCTGGGGACACACTGGGGAACTCGCGTCAAGCAGAGTCCCTGGCTTTGCCATCTGCTGATCCGCCCCAATCTCCGCTGAGACGTGAAGTCTCCCTGATCTAGAACTTAGGCCTCATGCTGCTTCTCCACTGGGACCTGACTCCCAGAGGGCCCTTGGTCCCTCTGCCATGTCTGCTGTTTCCAAGGAATCACCTCTCTGCATCCTCTTTGAAGCTCAGATAGGCTCATTGTGACCCGTTGTCAAATGCCCCGCAGACCCTACTGGCTCCCGCACCACTGTGGGGTTTGTCTTCCCCTCCCTGCCTGAGGCCTGCTGGGGGCCGCCTTGGGGCTGGGGCTGGACTCTGTGTTCCTGGGGAGGGCTGCCAGCAGGACCTCTCCCCCTAGGTGTGCCTGTCATGATGGTGGCCTCCACTTGGGACTGGTTGGTCCCCTTTATCAAACGAAACAACGGAGGTCACAGGAACCTTGCTGCCAATTTGTGCTGGGGTCCTGCACCTGTCCCCTGCCACCTTTGCATCAGGGTTTAGGTGTCCACCCTGGGAACCCTACTCACCTGTGGCTGTGAGCAGGAGGGAGCAATCCTGGCCATTCAGATACTCCATGGCCGTGACCCTTGTGTACCGAGGGTTTCCGTTGTGGAAATAATCCAGCTTCTCCCCTTTCTCCCAGTCCCAAAAGCTTCCGGGAATAAGAGAGAAATACGGAGAATGATCAGGGAGGAACAAATGAAAGCCACAAGGAAATACCACCTGACACCCAGCAGGTCAGCCATCAGCAAACACAGAGAAGGACAAGTGGAGAAACTGGAACCCTGTGCCCTACTGGTAGGAATGTGAGATGGTGCAGCCGTCACGCAGAACAAGAGCGGTTCCCCAAGATGACTAAACACTGAAGTACCACGTGTCCAGGATCCCACCTCTGTGTACATATCCAAGAGATGTGCACCCAGGTCACAGCAGTGTCACTCATAACAGCCAAAGGATGGAGGCAACCCAAGTGCCCACTGATGGATGAAGGAGGAAACAAAATGTGATCCACACACTTGGACCACTATTCCATCTTAAAAGGGAAGACGTTCTAACACCTGCTACAGCACAAATGAACCTTGCGGATGGATGCTAAGTGGAATTCGCCAATCACAAAAGGACAAATGCTAGATGATTCCACTCATTTGAGGTTCCCAGAACACACAAATTTCCAGAGACAGAAAGTTGAGTGGTGGATGCTGCGCCTGGGGAGTGGGGAGGGGGAGTCAGTGTTTAATGCGGACACAGTTTCAGTTTGGGGTGATGAAAAAGTCCTGGAGGTGGACGGTGGTGACAGCTGCCCAACAAGGTGAAAGCACTCAATGCCACTAAACTGCAAGCTTAAAACCGGAGAAGACAGTAAATTTTATGCTATGTATAAAAAAGGAGAAGAATAACAAATAGGTAAGAATTCTGTCCATTTTATCAGCTATAAAAATAATCATCCCCATGGTCTCTCCCATCAAGTGTGCACTTTCTCAGCGACATAAGGGCAACAGTCGCTATGAGTTAAAGTGGTGTCTTGTTACTGACGCTTTCCCTTTGCACACTTGCTGCCCTTGCACCTGAGCGGGTCCCTCACATGCCCTGTCACTGGGGGGTCCTAACAAGCCCCTGTGCTCTGCTCTCTGTTCATTGCACAGGAACAGCCCCATCTTAGTGCCTGAAGCTCCGGTCCTGGCCACATGTAACTGTGGTCAGGCCTCTGGAGCGCCCGTGGCAACGTGGCCAAGTGCAGCCCTGGGAGGGTGTGGGCAGCACCAGGAGGAGAGACATCTGCGGGCAAGTTCTCTAGCCTCCACCCCCGAAGCAGCCCAGAGGCTTGGGGTGAGGCGCTTCCACGCCTGGACGGGGTGGGGGTGTCCTGCCCACACCCCCTGGGGCTACTTGTTCTCCAGCTGAAAGGCCAGCCCCATAAGTATCCCCGTACCAGATGCTGTCTTTGTCAGCGACGGCCACGCATGGCGTAAAGGGGTGAAACTTGACCACGGAGGGGACTCCAGGGTTCCTGTTCAGAAATATCTGGTCGTCCAGTCTTGTGATACCTGCCGAGGGAAACACAGGACGATGGGCCTCAATTTGCAGTAAACGTCACTGCTGTGTTTTGCCAAGGCTGACGCCAGCCAGTCGCATCTGGGGGGTTGGGAGGGGCCCAGAGGGAAGCAGGAGGCAGAGTGTGGGCGGGCTCCTGAGGGTGGGGCTGCCTCTGTGCAGACAGGCTGGCATCCGACTCACGCTTACGACAGCCCGTCGGCAATATTCAGAGCAGCGCATGCGGGTTAAGGTTTTCTGAAAAGAATGTCACAGATTTTGGAATAAAGTAAGGCGGCGATTCGGAACTCAGACCCAAGGCTAAAGCTTTGGTTCGGCCATCACTGTCCATAACCCAGCCAACTCCTGTGTGGAGGCGGGGGCCTCCAGTCTGGAAAGGCGGGAACCTTGAAATGACGGAAAGACAGCTGATCAAGAGTCACATGGAGGATGGAATGGGGATCTGCTCCCCAGGCCCCAACACAGGTACCTAGGAAAAACTGCTATGGCCCTGAAGGAGCTCTAGAAGAGCAACGAAAAGAGGATACCAGTGTGGGGAGCATCAGATGGGTTCACACACGTATCTGCAGAAGGATGCAGGCTCATGTAGATGAGCCAGGCGTGTGGCCCCTGTACCTGCCCGTCGTGGAGGGCAAGCAGCCCCCACAACACTCAGCCCCGGGGTCACCCCCTCCTTGGCCGCTGGCAGCTGGTCTTGGGTGACACAGAGGAGAGCGACCGTGGTGCTCGTGCTTCGTGAACCCGGCACCTGCTGGGTGAGCTGCCATCACCCACGATTTCAGGCTTTTTCGCCTCCCTTTGCTAAAAAAGCTAACACTGAAAACCACTCAATTATCAGGATGTGGTTAAACTAACAGGCAAACAGGCCTGGGAACGTTTAACTATTGCCCAGAGATGCCCTCCCCCTCAGCCATGGGTTCCCCAGGGAGGGCGTATAATTTGACCCAGGAAAGATGAAGGGACACCCAGGTCCTGAGTCACTGCAGGCATTCTGCATGCACGCACAGATCTGGGCACGATGGTGAGGTTGCAGCATCACGGGGGCTGGCTGGAGGGGTCACAGATAGGGGAGGTGGCATTAACTTTTCCAGCTCATCTCCTGGGGCCTCACGGACTCGTCTAATGACTTTGCTGGGCCCGTAGGCGATAGTCCATGATTCACGTCCTTCCCAGCACAGGGCTGGCCTCAGATGAAACCACCACTTCACAGAGTCCAGGCTCTGAGGGCTACAGGCAGTGCAGGAGGCCGTGGCCTTGCTAGTGGCCCTGCCCTCTCTGCCCACGTCTGCTGGCGGTGAGGCTCTTGCCTGCAAGCTCACTTGCCAAGGTCTCCAGCAGCTCAGCAGTTCCTTTTGGTGTGTGTCAGACAAACAGATCTTTTCCCCACAAAGACTGGAAAAGAGAACCCCTGACCCTAATTTACAAAGATGATTTTTTTCTTTTCTGTCTGCAAAACCTGGTTGGTTCTCAAATGACCAGCTCTAATTTCACTCCCTGTGCAATGTTGACCGAAACAACACCAGCCCAGAGTGTGGCCTTTACTGCCTTCAGATGTTCACTGTGTGCAGCAGACTGGCTCCCAGGCCGCCTGTGGGTACAGGGAAACCAATTTGTCCTGCTGTCCCCTTTGGTAGGCCCGGGGTTCTAAAGAACCACAGACTTCCAAGAAAATAGGTCCTTGACACCATAATTCAAAGAGCTCCTATCAAGCTGGGCGGCTCAAGCTCTCCTGGAAAAACTGGCAGACTGTGAATTCTACATCCCTGGGGGCTTTACATCTAGAATGCGCCCTCATAGAGGTGAGTTACAAACAACCAAGATTGGTTTTAGCAGAAGTGACCCTGCATTAATGGAATGTGACCCGAGCATCTCAATGAGAGCACTGTGAATGCGCTCGAAGTGCTTCTGAAATGGCATTGCTTCTGGAAGTGCTCAGGGGGCACCAGGCCTGGGCAGGTGGGCCAGAGATGAGATCCCGCCTCCAGGCTGCCTGCAGGTAGGGATGGGCTCATGGGTCCTCAGCCGCAACTTTAAAAAGTAACTCATAATACAAAAAAATTCTCTGGTGGTCCAGTGGCTAAGACTCCATGCTCCCAATGTGGGGGGCCCAGGTTCGATCCCTGTTCAGGGAACTAGATCCCACATGCTATACGCCACAACTAAAAAGATCCTGCTTGCTGCAAGTAAAACCTTGCATAGCCAAATAAATAAATAAATTTTAAAAAATTAAAAAAAAAGTAACCCTTAATAATCAAGGGAATTTGACACTATAGGGAGAGAAGGTCATGAAAATAATTCCACAAAAGTGTGAGGAGTCTGCTTATCTACTCTGTGCAGTAGCCAGGGAGCATCGTCCACTGCCCAAAGTTGGCCCAGCAACAAGGACTCAGGCAGAGCTGGAAGACCAGCCCACCCACAGATGTGGGATTGAGTTGGCTCCTGGGCCCTGGGGGCTGTACTGCTGGGAAAGAGGGAGGAGAAGGCTCGTCCCTGGGTGGGGGAGCTGCCCAGTGCTCTGGCCCTGTCCTAACCACAGGGTGGAGCCCCTTGGCTGCCCCCTCCCACCTAGCCTCAGTGCCTGAGGGTAGGGGGCTGCTGCTGCTGACATAAGGGGGACCCATGACACAGCAGCCCTCCCTGTGGCAGCCCACGTCCCCACACTGGTGAGGTGGGGTGGGGCTGGAGGGTATGCAAAGTGGGGAGTTAGGGTACCTGTTGGCAAATTTAGTAAAAGGTTTGGTCAAAATGTGACTGATATACAGGCTTGGGGTAATAGGGAGCAATTATCTGGGGGCCATGTGGGGTCCAGGCAAATACAACCAGGGCCTGATGTTTGTCTTCTGTCCCCATGGTGAGGACACAGGCCACCCTGCTGTGGACCCCAGGGCTGCAGAGGGCTTGCTCCCTTCTCTCTGGAAATGACAAAAGGCAGAAGTCACGACTGTCCCAGAGGCTGCCAGTCAGACAGGAGCTTCCTTGGACCATGATCCCAGAGAGCCTCCATGTCTCCCTGGGGACAAAGTCCCCGGGGACAAGGCCTTCCCGGGCAGGTGAGCGGTGCCCCACAGCGGCATCCCTTCCTCCCTGGAGCATCTCCGCCAGCCTCGTTCCTTGCCTGCACCAGGGCAAGTGGGGGCCGGCTCACTGCCCGCGGTGGCCCCTGGGGATACCCCTTACCCTTCTGGATGAGCTGTTGCGCCTGCTTCCGGACACGGGTGTTCCGTAGAAACCGCCACTCCCGCTCCTTGCGGATCTGACTCTCCAGGTCATGCTCTTCCGGAATCTCCAACAATTAAAAAAAAGAAAATTAAGACAATTATTTCCAAATGAGAGGGTTCCCCCTCTGCAGGTGCAGAAGAAACCTGGTTCTCTGGTCGGTCCAGTGCCCAACAGCAGTCAGAGCAGACCCTTACAGTCAGAGGGTGGTCACCAAGCTCCTGAACCTGCTTCCCTCCCTGTGCTGGGGGCATTGCACCCTGCTGACAGCTGGGTGTGGAGGTTCTGGGACCCGGGACCCGGGGGAGGGCTGGCTGGCTTGGGGACATGGAGCAGAGACTTAGGAAGCCCCTGCCTCTGACAGCCCAACCGTAGAGGCCAGAAGCTGTCACACTCTGACAGGGCAGCGAGGGGGCTGCTTTCAAAGCAGACAGAATTTGAGGGGGAGGTGCAGAGATAAGGGCCAGGTGTTTCCTGCAGGAGGGGAGATAAAGGGCTCTGCTGTGCTGGACACTAGATTGACTCCTTTGTACCCTTAAATGCAAAATCAGAAAAAGATGTGGTGTGCTCAGAGAGGTTTGCTTTTATTCTGATGCCAAAGGGAAGCGAAGCCTTTGGTTAGAAGATGAACGCGCTCATGAGAAGTGACAGAGGGCAGCAGGCACGGTAGTGCTGCCCCCTGGGGCCAGAGAGGCAGCCTGGGCCTGAGGGCAGGGCCTTCTCGCCCCTGGCAGGCAGGAGCCGCTGCCCGCCAGGCTCCACCTAACACAGCAAAGGGGCAAAGCTGGCATCAGATTCCATGTGGGTGGAGAGTGAGGAAGAAGCTTCGAACCTATGCCTGGGAACTTCTGCCCTCCTTCACCAGCTTCTGCATATGAAGTATGTGGAAGCTGCAACAGTCCCCTTTCCTGGATAAGGGCCCTTCTTGCTTCATGGCATCTGGGTCATGTCTAGGAGAGGGCCACACTTAGCAAACAGTAAGTTAGATTTAAGTTTACTATATTCAGAACATAATCACTTGTCGTGTAAAAACGATGTATCTCCTTTGTCATACAGTCAACTTGCCTAACTCTGGTTGCCTGCTTGAGAACTCAGACCTGTAAAGTTCTCAGATATAAAAGGAATCAAATAAACTAGGAAAAACCCTACTTCCTCTTGGCTGAGAGCTAACCTGCCTTGTACTCAGCCAGGTAACACTGCACAGGCAGAGGGAGCCCATATTCAATATTTTAAAAGTCATCTTCTCTGCTGGAGAAAGCATCAGGATGAAGAATGGTGAACGTGGTCACGTGTACGTGCCTGTGTGTGTGCAAGCACAGCTGAGAAGATGGGAAGCAGTTATTACACGAAATGGTCACGGAGCACTTTTGTGTCTTCTTAAATGCTCCGTGTTATCTCTGATCACAAACAACTCGAAACCTCATCTCATCCCTGTGCACAGACCAGAGGGGTCTGTGTTCCAGGATTAACCTGCTACAGTCCTGTCTTTTTTCTCTTAAAAATCACAAACCCACAGCCAGCAAAACAGCAAAGATATCCTGACACGGAGACAACAGAAGAAAAGTCACCTAGAGCCTCCAGAGCAGTTAGTGTTGTAGACATAACCCCACGAAGGCCCTTGGGATAGATGGTGGGTTTTTACCAGTTGGTTTTGTTTCATGACAATCCAGAGATTACTGGAAAAGAAATTACAGATAACCAATAACATAGAGTGATAAAAAGAAAACCTCCAGATGAAAAGAAGACAGAATCAGAATGAAGCTCTGGTTTCTGCAGGTTTAGAGGAAAGGTCTGGAAGCAGGGAGGGAGTGGGACAGACAGAAAGGAAGTTCTCCATGTGGTGAGGGCAGGCAGGAGGAAGGAAGGGGGCAGGAGGCAGCTGTGGGTGGGAGTGTGGCCACATGCGCCCTGGGGCCTCAGACAGACTGACCTCCACCGCACAGCCGGGCATCACTGCCCCGGGCTGAGTCCTAAGCAGCAGAACGCTGAGCTCTGGGGAGTGGCCCCGCTGAGCTCAGGAAGGACTTGCAGCATTGAACTGAACTGAACCGCAGCCCAGGAACCAGCGCACACACCGTCCTGGGGACAATCACCACGAAGCACTAGGACAAGCAGGGGCGGGCAGCAGGGGGGCAGTGCGGGAGGTGTGGGTGGAGAGAGACGGGGAGAGGGAGAGGGCAGAGGCTGCGAGAAGCAGCAGGCGTCAGCCGGCCGGGAAGGATGAGGATTGATGGAGGGACCAGACTGTTTCCTGCTCAGCCCTTCTTAATCATCTGCTCAGTTGCCTGCCCCTTCCCTTACCACGTGGCTCTGCAGGTTGAATAGAAGCTTCCGAGTAAACAGAAGCCCAGACCTAGACGGTGCTGAGCTTTCCTCCCGGCAGAGCTGGAGGGACGTGGGTGAGGCTAATAGTGTTTCATGATTAGGATCATGACACGCTGAGGATTCCTAACACCTGGCTTCTCCTCAGACAAAAACCAATTATGATGCTGAAACCTCCTGAGGCCTCCCGTGGAGCCGACAGCTGAAGGCTGGTGACGGCATTCCCCTTGTTCCTTAACTGTCACTGGGGCAGCCTGGGCTTGGGAACAAAGGAAGACCAGAGGGTCTCAGAAGCCTGATGGCAGGCCTTGCCAGGTAAGCAGGTCCTCATATGATGAATTTGTGAAACACAGGGCACACCCTCAATGCCTCTGAATTTAAAGGGGTTCAAGTGCATGGGATAACATCCACAACAGGCATGTGGCTATCAGGACTGAAGCTCGACCCCTGGAAGGCTCGTGAGGTCATGGAAGTCCCCACCAAAGAGCTTCCTGGGTTCCCACCAGAAACAAACCACCCTCCCCAAACAACGACGGAGTCAGCAGTGCCGGGAGGGAGCGCACTGGCTGTGGGCTGACTGGTCTCCGCTGGGCACGACGTCTAAGGAGTTACCAAGCTGAAGGCCACTGACCACTAAGGAAGAAGCTCTGAAGGGCAGATCGGAATTCACTGTAGGTTCTGATACCTAAATACAGGCATTTTTATCATGTGACCACACCTCACAAAGCATCAGGGTGACTGAGATGCAATTCACATGCGGTAAATCTCACCCTTTGGGGCCCAGTTCTGAGTTCTGACAGGCCCCACGGTCATGTAACCACGCACAATGGACATGTAGAATAGTTCCTTCACCCCAAACTGCTAGATGGCCTCTGTAGCCTGGCCCTTCGCCCAGTCCAAGTCCAGCACCACCTCTGTTTTCCATCGCTGTAGCTTTGCCTTTTCCAGATGCCGTATAAATGAACTGTACAGTTTAAGTCTGGCTTCTTTCACTGAGCGTAACGCAGCTGAATTTCATCCATAATGTGTATGCTTCAGTTTATTTAGAAAACATTTGGTGAATTAGTATTTCATCATATGAAATATTCTAGCAGTTTATTCACCCGGTGAAGGATATCTGGGTTGTTCCCAGTTCCTGGTGATTATGAATAAAGCCACTGTAAATATTCGAGTACAGGCTTTTGAATGAACAGACGTTTTCATTTCTCCTGGGTGAATATCTAGGAGTAGGATTGCTGGGCTCTATGGTAAGTATGTGTTTAATTTATGAGAAAGGGCCAAATGTTTCCAAAGTGCTTGCAATATTCTGCCTTTGCACCAGCAAAGTATGAAAGTTTCAGCTGCTCTGCATCCTTTGCCAGTACTTGGTATTGACAGATTTGAAAATTTTAGCCCTTCTAACAGATGTGCAGTATCTATTTCATTGTGGTAACTCGACTTCCCTTGTGAATAACTGCTGTGACGCTACACATCTTTTCTCAAGCTTATTCGCTGCCTGGGTACTTTTTATGGTAAAGTGTCTGCAGATCTTTAGCCCATTGTTTTTAATGGGGCCACTTGTTTTCTGATTATGGAATTTTGAGTATTCCTTATATATACTGGATACAAGATTTTTTATCAGATATGTGTTTTTTAATTTTCTTTTGGTCTGTGGCTCATGATTTCATGTTCCTAACAGGATTACTCAAAGAGCAGTTATTGATTTTTGGTGAAGAGCAATCTGCCACTTTTTCTTGTGTGGCCTGTGCTCTTTGTGCCTTATTAAAGATACTACTGCCTAACCCAAGGTCAGAAAGATTTTCTTCCACAAGTTCCATGGTTCCAAGCTTCACATTTAAGAAGTGAGTTATTGTACAAGGTGTGAGTGAGTGACTGAATTTCTACTTTTGGCAAATGGGTGTCCAATTACCATGGTGCCACTCCGCTGGAAAGACACATTCTTTTCATTGAACTGAATAGTTCTCATACCTCCATGGAAAATCAATAGGATGTACTGATGTGACTCTATTTCTGGACTCTGTTCTGTCCCGTTGATCCATGTGTCTGTTCTCTCACCAATTCCACGTCTTGATTATTTAACTTTATGGTGAATCTCGAAATCAGGCAACAAAAGTCCTCCAACTTTGTTCTATTTCAAAATTGTTTTGGTTACTTTAGTTTCTTTGCTTTTCCTCATAAATTGTAGAATAGGCTTGTTGATTAAAAAGAAAAAGCCAGGAGGGAGGTCCAAGAGGGATGGCACATATGGCTGATTCATGTTGATATATGGCAGAAACCAACACAATATTATAAAGCAGTTATCCTCCAATTAAAAATAAATAAATTTAAAAAAAAGAAAAGAAAAGGTCTATTGGGATTTGGATTCAGACTACATTGCTCTATATACATCAGTTTAAGGAGAACTGACATCTGAACTTCATAGTCTTTCAACCCATGAATGTGGTCTTCACTGATTTAAGTCTTCTCTGATTTTTTTCATCAATGTTTTTCATTTTTCACCATTTGGATTTTGCCTTTTTTTTTTTTTATAGATTTGTAGCTAAGTTAAGTACTTCATGATTTTTTTTTGGATGTTATTGTAATTTCCAATCATTCATACAGAAATAAACAGATTTTTGTATAATGACCTTGTATCCTGCAATCTTACTTAACTCACTTATTCTGGCAGCATCTTTCAGATTACTTAGGGTTTTCTATACATCCAATATTAACTGTGAATAGAGTTTTATTTTACCCTTCCCATATGTACACATTTTCTTTTCTTGCCTTGCTGTGTAGGACCTCTGGGAGGATGCTGAATGGGAATGGTAAGATGAGACATCTTTGCCTTACATACACCTGGTTTTGGAGAAAAAGCACTGTCTTTTATGAGTGAAGATATGTTAACTGTAGGTTTTCTGTAGGCACCCAGTATAAGAGTAAGGAAGTTTCCTTCTATTCCTAGTTGGCTAGGAGTTTTTATTTTGAATGGCTGTTGAATTCCATCAAATCCTTTTTCTGCAGCTACTGAGATGATCATATGGTTTTTCTTTAGTCTGTTGATACAGTTATAGGATTAATTTAAAAGTGCTGAATCAACTCTGCATTCTTGGGATAGAATCCACTTGGTCACCAGTGTAGAATCTATTTTATGTACTGCTGCATTTTATTTATGAATATTATGTTAAGGATTTTGGGTTCATGTCCATGAAGAATACTGGCTTGTAGATTTTTATTCTTTTAATGTCTTTGACTGGTTTTGGTAACAGAGTAATGCTGCCTCCGTACAATGAAATGGAAGTACAAGAAGTATTTGCTCTTATTTTTTTATAAAGCTCTTTTTGTAATTAAATGTTATATTTTAATCTGTCCTGAATTATGAAACAAAAAATTGTTCTTTCTAAAAAATTCAAAGAGCTGGAAGTATATAATGTAAAAAGGACAGTCCCTTGCCCTGCTTCCAGTCCTACCTTCTAGAAGAAACCACATGAAGAGTCACCTTCCAAGCTTCCTCTGATGCTTACACAAATCTATGGAACCACAACATCTGTGCACATGTCTTGGACCATCGTGTTATGTGACCTACTATATCAAGGACATCCCATTAAGGCTTCACACAGAGATGAAGCTTACTGACTAATGTCTATGTCTACTACACAGATGAATCATTTTTAACTGTCTCCTTACTAATATTCTCTTTTTCTTTTTCAAACTTTTTGTTATTACAAATAATGTGTAACAGCATTTCTTGACACAAGTTATTACATATCCATGTACAGTAGTGGGTTTACGATCTGCTCCTCAGAGTGGGATTGCTGGTTTCTGTGCTGTGCTCAGTTGTGTCTGACTCTGCGATGCCATGGACTGTAGCCCACAAGGTTCCTGTCCGTGGAATTTTCCAGACTAGAATACTGGAGAGGGTTGCCATTTCTTTCTCCAACTGCTGGTTTCTAGGGCCTACCCATTTATAGCTTGGATAGCTACTACTGAACTGCCCTATACCAAGCTAGTGTTTCACCAGCCACCCATAGTGTGTGAGACTTTCTATTACCCTGTACCCTCCGGTAATCCATCCTCTTGCTAGAAATCAATCTTTGAAATTTACCAACCTGAGAATGAAAAAAGAATTCATATTATTTTTATAATCAGAACAAATTTCAGTATGCCTCTACTTTTTAAACACAAGACAGACCATTTTTAATATCCTGCCTAAAGTAAGATATGAACTCTGGAAACCAAACCAGAGAAGACAGAGGGGGTACCATCAATCAAAGGAGAACAGTCCAGAATGTAGTTCTTTTTGGTCACATAGACTTGTAAGAAATCTGACTGTGGACTGATAAAAAGTCAGCACAAACTGTCATTACGGTCATGTTCTGAGGATTCAATCCTACTAACCATTAGTTGCACGTGACTGTAAATACTGGGCATAATTATGTTATCTGGTGAAAATGTAGTTTCCTATGCTTACCTCTGAAGTGATTTAGAGTTTGGGGTTCTTCTGTCCTTGCTGAGGTACAATCCTAGCCTTGAGCTATCTTTAATTTGCATATGAAACAGGGTAATAAAAAAGTTCCTAATGCATTTTATTGCACAAACGTGTCATTCAATGATTAATTACATTAATAAAAGAAGGCCCTTATGAATACCACCTGGAAAAAGTAATAAAATTTTTAAAAAAAGCAATGAGATTAAACATGTCCTCTTCTAAAGTTTGGAAAAGGTCTCTAATTAAAGTAAAAGAAATCACTTGAGTCCTAAGCACCCTAAGTTGCCAACAGGGATTACAGACAAAACTCACTGTAACAATTTCATTTTCAACCATAACACCTCAAGCTTGTCATTTCGAGCTACATCCAACGGGAGTTTGTTATCACAAACATGGCGAGTCAGAAAGAACATGCATGCAGCAACTGTTTTCCTGGCTCCTCTCGCGGGCTCCACAGTGAAAGCTGACTTCATCCTGTGGGGACCCTTCTCCCCTCATTGCACCGCAGGGTCCACTTTGGGAGCCAGCATGATGCAGCGGGACAGACCACTGGGCTCACAGCCTCTGTCTCCTCCAGGCTAGCGACACGCGGGACCCTCCCCAGCGGGAATTCTCAGACACACTTCCAGCTAGAACACACACAGAGGAGCACAAAGGCAGGGGAACTTGCTGAGAAAAAGGGAGGCATGGCTCAGTCCCAGAGCAGATGCTGGCTGTGGGTTTGCACCTGAGTGAAACATGTAAACACATATGTAGGGGCCTCACAAATGGCAGCCCTCGCCCAAGGAGCCTTCCTCCAAGGTTAGCTGATGTGTGCTCACAGCGGGCACCTGTGTTCTAAGTACCTGATGCCTAGGAAAGGAAAGCAGATCCTTAGGGGAAAAGTCAAGTTTGTGTCTATGTTCAAGAAAAATGTGTTTTGGATTACCTGTGCCACTTCTTCCCACAGGAAGAACTGAGAATAGGCATGCCCAGAGACTTCGAGAACAGCAGCTCAGCGTCCTACCAAGCAGCTTCTGTGACTTACAGTCACTGCAGTTTCAGTGAGATGGTGGACCAGCCACCTAGAGTCTGTGTCGCTTGACCACACTTGCGTGAAGCAGAAGACTGTATCATGGATTCTGAATGTCTGTTACTACTAGACTAGACTCACCCGTCTTAACTTCAAAGCAGACAGTATGCACCACAGATCTAAAGGATGACTTGCTACCCATAGCACCAGCAACGAACCATCTCCTGAGACAAATTCGTGTTTGCCCACTCTCTCCATCCTTAGCCAAAGAAGCCTGAGAGATCAGGGGGAGCAGGTCGACCCAGGTGTGGACAACATGCTTGGTTGACTGTAACAGGCCTCAGTGATCTCTTGGGATCATTTCTTTAATGTATTTTTTCCATGATATAAAGGTGCATGCTCAGTCACTCAGTCATGTCCAACTCTTTGTGACCCCATGGACTGTAGCCTGTCAGGCTCTTCTGTCCACGGAATTTTCCAGGCAAGAATACTGGAGTGGGTTGCCGTTTCCAGCTCCAGATTATAAAGGTAATGTGTGCTAAGTGTGGAAACTCTGTCCATCTCGTGGCCAGTTTATATCTTGTTTTTTTTCCCTTTTAAGGAAATTTTATGAGCATTTTCTTAAGTTACTAATTTCGAAGTTTTATTTTCCAGTAGCTCCAGTAGTATTATATCAAGTACTTCAACCTTCTTTAACCATTCTCCTCCTGCTGGGCATTTACATGGATTCTAGTTTTTGCTACTGAGAGACTGCTTTTCCTTTATCACCTGCCTTAGGCACTGACAACCATTATTCTGTCTTGTAATTGGCAAAAGCCAGTATCACTACAGAGAAACAGGAAAGTAAGAGAAAAGCTCTAATACAGTCCGAACACTCTTTCTGGAAATTTCTTGGATATATAGCTTGATACACAAGTAAGAATAAGCTGCAGTTTTCAATTTTCCATTATCTATGAGGGGAAAAGAAGGTAAGGCAATGGCGCCCTACTCCAGTACTCTTGCCTGGAAAATCCCATGGACGGAGGAGCCCGGTAGGCTGCAGTCCATGGGGTTGCTAAGAGCCGGACACGACTGAGCGACTTCACTTTCACTTTCCATTTTCATGCATTGGAGAAGGAAATGGCAACCCACTCCAGTGTTCTTGCCTGGAGAATCCCAGGGACGGGGGAGCCTGGTGGGCTGCCGTCTATGGGGTCACACAGAGTCGGACACGACTGAAGTGACTTAGCAGCAGTAGCAGCAGCATGAGGGGAAAGGAAGGTAAGAACGTGCTTTAGACCATCAAAGTCTAAAATGAGCCCCTGCAGTGCTCCCTGCAAAAAGATGGGCACCAAGATTCTGTTTTGATAGCACTGCCCTGTCTCACCCTGGCACCCTGAATGTGTGGCCCAAGTCTGTAGTGAAAGGACATGTCACATCATCAAACCTGGAAGGCAGTGTCCCAGAATAAATCAGATTAGCCCTAGCTAGCTAGCTCAGTCTGACAGTCCCTGAAGCCGGGAGCAGCTTAAGCCTGGGGAGCTCCTGGGTGACCTTGCCAATCAAGACAAAATGACACATTTTATACTGGCAAGCTCAGAAAAGCAGGTAAGTGAAGTCAGTTTCTTTTGCTGTTTTTTTGACTGTTAATTCCAGCTTCCATGACAGCAATCTGGTGTCCCCTTAACAGCCACGCTCGGTGGAATAGGCCAGTGGGCACAATAGGGCCCTGTGCAGCCCTGTGCCTGCCCCACTCCATGACCCAGGGCCAGGCCTGCGCAATGGCATGTGGGCTGGTGGGAGTCACAGCCCCTGAGGGTCACAGTGAGCAAGCCAGTGGGGATCAGACCTTGAGCTCAGAGCAGAAGGGTTCAGACACCCAGGCCTGAGGCTGGGGCTCTGGAGGCCCATGCTCGCTTGCTGAGAAGACGAGGGCAGTGCTGGCTGGGGAATTTTGGCTTTAAACCCTGAGAGCTGCTGACGCATGGCTACCTTCATGACAGGCTGGGCAAAGTACCGCGCGCTCCAGTCGCAGAACCCCGTCTGCATCGTGGCCGAGATGAAACTTTTGTGCCCGGCAGTATCATCTGGGTCGTCGGTGGTCTTTGGGGCGTTTGGAAAAGAGAGGAGAAGACAGAAACAGAGTTAGTCATGGCAACCCCAACCCTCTCTGTGAGCTTGAGACAGTCCCTCTCTGGAGACCAAGGCATAGGTGTCAGTGGTCAGGTTTCTGAGGACAGTATCTCTATGGTCCCCTCACTTCTCTGTCCTGGTGACCAAGGAACCCTGACTGTCAAAATGGGGCTCTGAGTTTGTGCAAAGAAACAGAGTGTTCCCCGGAAACGGCCGGGCTAGGCTGGGCTGCAGAGCCTGACACTGGTCCTCAGCACTGGGTCTAGCTGCCCCACACGGGGCCTCTGCCGCCTGGTCCCTGGGCTGTCGCTCCCACTGGGCCAGTCATACACGTAGGGCCTCGGCCTGCCCTGTGGCTCCTGGACAAGGGCGCAGCAGAGCTCGGGCCATTTGGGATTTCTAAACATTAAAACTTAAAACACTTGGTGCTGCAGTGGGGTGGTGGGTCAGTTTGTTTCCTGCTGTAGAACCAATGTGGGCTGGGCTGGCGGGGCAGGGGTTGGCCTCACTGCACATGACAGGGCAAGAGAAGTGCCTCAGAGAGGAGTCTCTGCTACCCAGAGAGATGGGGTCAGCAATAAGGTCTTACCTCCCGCCTGCCAGGGGGAACTGCAGCGCTGCTGGGCCAGGACTCACGGATTGTGGGTCAGCCACTCCTGCCTGGCTTACTCAGGCAGAGTCCAGCTGGGAGGCTAAACCTGACAAAGGTGCCTGTGGCCATTTTTGTCCCTCGGCCATTGAGGCAAGGGAAGCAGGCGGCTCCGAAGCCAGGTGGGCGGGGCTAGCAGCAGGTGTGGACACCTGTCTACCCTCAACACCTGCTCCAGCTCCAAAGTCAGCCTGCAGGCTGCTGTGACCTTCCTATTAAAATCGCTGGTCACTGGTGAGCTGAGACGCGTCCTTGGTGTATCCAGAATGCCCTTCTATATTGTGTCCACTTGGCCGGGACAGCAGCAAGCAGTATCGACAAGACCCAAGGCCCCAGCTTCCGAGTCCACCCTTGTATGTTTTCTCGCAACCCTGACAAAGGCGCCAATTCCTCCCTCCCCTGAATAGCCTTGTTTAACTTAGCTGCAGAGACTACACCTGCCTATGGGGTGTAACTGAATGTTGACGGAAGTTAGTGTTGAGAGCGACATCTGTACCTGGTCTGGGCCCTTGTCGAACATCTTCCGCGTCCGGGGGAACTGGTGGGAGTGGGGTGTGTACTGTACCCCCACGGGGCCTGTGGCGCCCGGCCGGCCTGGAGGCAGGTCTCGACTGACCGGCTGCTTGGCCACGTCGTTGGTCAGGCTGGAGCTGCTTGCACTGGATGTTGGAGGGGAGCCTCTGCCGTCGGGGAAGAAGAAACTGCATTTTACCCAGAGCCCATTCCTTTGACACCAAACCCCAAGCAACCTCCACTGAGCCTGGGAATGGGCAGAGGGTCACCAGTTTGGAACAGCCTCAATCACCTGACTTGCTGATGTGACTTCCAAACCTGAACTGCTGCTGCTGAATTAATGACCCCTTCCAGTTTCTAAGAACCATTCTAAGAACAAGTTCTAAGAACCATCCTCCCCTGAAAACCAGTGCAGCCAGAGGCAAGCTTGGCTGGGCTGTGAGTCAGCCCTAGGAGGGTGCAGGGCACATGTTCTCCGCTGGGATCCAGTGCACAGCCCTGTGAACACCGATTTCGAGGAGGGTTCCAACCTGCTGGTCACTGGCTGGAAGACATGACCCTCGGATAAAATCCTGAATGGAGTCAGGTTCAGTTCAGCTTTGCTGAACAGTTGTGCAGATGAAGGTAGGAAAGGATTCTAGGAGGGGCTCAGATAAATGAGAGAGAACCTGCAGACTTGGCAGGGCCGGGGAGGCTGTGTCGGGAACCTCCCCAGACCCCGGGGGGCGGGCTGCCCACCACTCACCCCGCCTGGTGGATGTGGATGCCTTTGTTGGTGGGGCTGGCAGGCGCCGACTGCGTAAGGGAGGAGGTGGTGAGGATGCGCTGAGGCCGGGCGTTCACTGTGGCCTGAAGGAGCAAAGTGACAAGTGAAGGGGTGGTCACTGTGACGACCTGAGGCTACAAGACAAGCAGAGGTTGGTGGCTGCTTTTGAGTGGCTGCAAAGTCACAGAAAAGGGCTTTTGGCTGAGGAAATCTCCCAGGAATGGAAGGTCTACTTGAAAATTTCCCCCGAAATGTCACCCTGTAGATAAAGTGATATTCTGTAGCTCTTCTGGAAGGTATTCACCTGCTCCAGTGAGGCTCCAGGGATGCATCCCCCACGCCCATGTGACAAATACGGTGACTAAACTGCACCATGACTAATGAGGACGGGGCACGCCCAGGCTCCCACTGGGGCAGGAGCTCCCCTGGCAGGGACAGCTTCCTGGGCAGAGCTGGCACTCCAGAAGGAGCCTGCCCAGGCTTGGCCTCACTGTTCTTTTGTATTTCAGGGCAGACTCAGAACAACCACCTGGGGGCAGCACTTTGTGAATAGAGACGAGACCCAGATCTGTGCCCCGTCTCCCATGAGCACGTGTTCCAGGAGAACCCTGGACTGGCCACTCACGGAGGACCCTCCCATTCTGGATTATCCTCTTGGCAGTTATGAAGGCCATACCTATGTTCAGCCCACAGGCAGAAAGTTATAGAAAACAAAACCACCAACATAATATCAATGTTTTCCAGATAAACCCTCACTTTGAAATGAAAACAGTTAGAACTGGATCATAATCAGCCTATTAAAAGGCTGTTTTTTTGTTTTCTGAATTATAAAAGTTGTATTGTTCATGTTTGTTTTGCTCTGTTATTTACATTATTTGACCTACACACACACACACACACACACACACACACACACACACAACCCCAACAAAGCCTGAGAGCCAAACGATCCCTTAAGAGGTTTAAAAGAAGAAAAGAAATTTAAGCTAAGAAACTAGGTGCCTCCTCAAAATTTCCAGGAAATCAGTGGGAGGTGATGGAGAAAGACTTTGGATTGAAATGCAGACTTTAGCAGAATCCATGACCTTTCAAAGGCTCCCCAAGCCCAGAGGATCTGCTGTTGCCTGAGCTGCAGCCCACAGAGCTATCTCCCCAGGGACCCCCATCCTGAAGGCCCCCATCCAAGGAGGCTCCAAAGGAAAGAAGGTGTGGGCTGGGAGTGACTGACTCAGCCTCCCTGCTCTTTCCGGGGGCGGAGGCGCACAATCCTGGCTTGTTCTCTCTCGGCCTTGAGGGCAAAGTAGACAGCCGAGCTTCTTCAATGCATTTCACACTGAAGGCTGCCACACACAGCTCTAGTTTTGCATCTGTTCTAGAAATCCTGAGAGGTGGGCGTGCCACTGGCTGGGGAAGCCCTGTGACTGGTGATTGATTGTAGGGTTTCAGGCTTAGATGATGCTTCTTCGCCTAACGTTTCTTATTTGTGCAGCAAACATTCATTGCTGCAGAGCTGCAGCGATGAGCCTGAGTGGGCAGTGGTCACGCAGACCCACCTGCCTGTGGGCCTGGTGGGGACAGAGGCTGCTCAGGGAGCAGGTGTGGGAGATACCCTCCAGAGAGGCCCCTTTCTGGGCTGGTCGCAGCTGCCGTTTCACAGAGAGCATACAGTCAGGAAAGGGTAACACAGAAACACCGGTGTGCCTGCTGGGCATCAGGTTTGGGCTGTTATGGAGGAGGATGGAGCGTGGGTCTGCAAGACCTCAGGACCCTGCTGGGAGCATCACTGACTGTGGGCGCACTTGCCCATGGCTCTCAGGGTGTTGAGATGCCCTGTCATTTTCCCCTCCATGATGCTGGACTGGGGTCACTGGACCAGCAGATGGGCTTGATGAAGGCCCAAGTCAAGTGCTGAGTCCAGAAGAGGAAGGGCAATGGCAGGAGGTCATGGTCACAGCTACAGGCCAACTCTTCGGAGGGCAGCAAACATCTTGTTAACAGTCAGATTCTAGCTCAGATGTATCCTCTTAGCCCAATGCAAACAGAAATGATTTGCAGGGACACACACACGTGTGCACACACCAGCCCCACCTGTGCTCCCTGCCTCCCTGCAGTTAACGGGGGCAGTCTCTGTCATGGGAGCCTGGGCCTGCAGTAAGACGCCTGCTTTGTCTCCAGCTCTGAGCACTTTCTTACTCTGCAGATCTTCTCCCAGAAACATGTTGCCTCACAAGAACTCGGGAAAGTCTAATTCAGGGCAAACACCCTATAGAGATGAGGGTGACGAGGACAGGAGTTTCCTAACTGGATCCTGACATAGTCAGGCTTCAGGACACCAAATGAGGCTTTTGGCTGCTCTCTCTTGGGGGAGGGAGTGTTTCAGAGGAGTCCCTGTTAACTGCACACCAAGGATCTGGATTCGTGTGTGCGTTGTACTAAGTCGCTTCAGTCGTGTCTGACCCTCTGTGACCGTATGGACCGTAGCCTGCCAGGCTCCTCTTTCCCTGGGATTCTCCAGGCAAGAATACTGGAGCAGGTTGCCATACCCAGCTGGGAAGAAAGAAATGGCTGTTTTCGGACATTGGGTACTGCAGGCTTGTGGTTTCTGAGAAGGGAACTCATTGCCCAGCTCCTGGCCTGCAGGCAGTTCCCGCAGACCTGGCTGTGGTAGGGGAGGGCACGCAGATAGCCTGGCAGTGCGGCAAGCAGAGGGGACAGACAGGAGCAGCATGGAAACTGGGGTGGATGGAATCTGCAGGGCAGAGAGTAGAGGGCTTCCAGGGTCTATAGGGTAGACTCCTTGAATCTGTGATTACTTTCGCTTGAGGGCGGGGTGAAAATCCATAAGGGTGGGGAAAGAACCACTGAAAAGTCAAATAATTCCCAGAGCTCACGAGAAGAACTGGGAGAGTTTACAGTCCCTAAAGAAGAAAGGACTAAAATCAATGACCTAAGCTTCCATTGTAAGAAACTAGAATCAGAAGAGAAAATTGAACAGGGTAAGCAGAAGAAATGAAGCAATAAAGCTAAAAGCTGGTATCAATACAATGGAGAATGAAAAACAACAGAGAAACACAGCTGACCCTCAGACAGCATGGATTTGAACTGCACGGGTCCACTTAAACACATGTGTTTTCCAATAAACACCCACTGTGGTCGTATACAATCCAGGGATGCGGAGATGTGGATGAGACAGGCTGCAGGGGGTCAGGGCTGGTGCCCTAATCCCTGTGTTTGTGCAGGAGTCAACTGTACTAATGAAACCAAAAGCTGGTTCTTGGAAGAGTTTCCTTTTATCAGAACGGTCATGAATAAGGGAAGTCGTACGATACCGGTGCTGGGAATGGAAGAGAGGGTGTCGCTACAGGGCACACACACGTCTCCACCTGATGTGGGCAAGCAGAAGCACTGACACATGCCCCAACACAAGCTACGTGCACATGGAGTTCGTGAACCTCTGGATTCAAAATGCTTGTTCGAAGTTCCTAAACCATGGTGAAGACCTGAACGTGCCTGAAGTTCTCTGCATGAATATTCATAACTGAAAACCAGGGTCTGGAGAGCTTCGTGAAGAGCGCCTTCACACGTACCTTGTAGGCAATGCTGTTGAGCACTTTCATAGCCAAGTCAGAAACATCTGGATAGGGGTCCGCAGCCAGATGCAGCAAGACTCTCCAAATTTGAGTGTAAACACTATTGAATGAAACTCCTGGGAAAGAGAAACAGGAACTGTTTTAATAACAAGGAGCTGCCACTGTGTGTTTGGGAGGGTGGGCGGAGGCGGGGAGGTGCTTCTGGGATAGCTCCCTCTTCTGATGACCTAAGCATGCACTGGGGGTGGACACTTAAAAGAGCTGGGAGTATGGGAAGTTCTGATTTTGTTATCTGCTAGGGAGCCTGAGATTCAGAAATTCCATGTGCTGAGCAGGATTGATCACACAGTTTCACCTCTGGCGGCTAGATCTTTCTGAAAGGAAAAGTTAGAAAGGGGCAGGACTTCCTTGCAGGCCTGGATGAGGAAGATAGCCACATACCACTGCATCCTTTTTACTTGCAGGAAGCTGGACAATTGGTTTGTTGAAAACAAAGTGCTTGCTCAACGACAGGGAGTAAAAGAGGATTTCAAACAAGCTGTGATCACATGTCATCCGACCGGCCAGCCCCTAGTTAGGAAGTCCTTCTAGTTATGAAGAATTTAAATACAAGAAGGGCCACTGGAGGACAGTGTTTCTTGATGGGCACCATTGTTCAAAGGGAATGAGTTTTATACGACATTCAAATCACAGAAGAGAGACTGGAAACAAAGGTTCAGAGTAAAGGTCAGTTTCTCTGTGCGCCCACGTCCATGCTTATGAACAAGTCCTGGCTTGCTGCGCCCGACACCTCGTTTGTAACAGGAGGAGGCATGGCCCCGGCTGCCTTTCCACAGGGACTGTGGTTCCTGTTTGCAGTGTGATGGAGCTGGAGGAGGCTGACCTCTCACTCGTGTGTGCAAGTGGCCTTGCTCTTCAGGTGACTACTACAGACAAACTACCTTCCAGGGAGCATTTACAAAAACTCTCATCACCTTATCCTTCCACCCTCATGGGAAAAGGTGCCAACAGCTGCCACGGCCTCTGAATGACTCTGCAGGAGCACAGCTGCCTGCACAGGCTGACCTCTGACAGGCTGGGCTTGGGAGGCCTCTCCTACCACTCCGGCCATAGGACTTCACACTCGCTCTGCGCACGGTCCCGATTCACAACACCAGGGGGAACGAGGTGGAGCTCGTTCATGGACTGGCTCACTCAGTCAGGAGAAGTGGTCCACGGATGGGACGTTCCTACAAAGACCCCTCACGCTCAGCACAGCCACTGGGCAAACCTCTCTCCTGTTGTTTCTGAGCTCAGACTGACCAGGGCAGTAGCTTCCCCCTGTGACAGAGGCTGTGATGGGCACATAAATGTCCACTTGACTACAGATGACAGACATGTGGTAACAGGGAGACCAGGAAAGGAAGGGAACAGTGGGGGCCAAGGGGCCCATGAGAACCTTAATCAAGGGGCCTCTGGCATGAACATGCAGAAGGAGTACAGGGTGCCACTGTGCACTGAGAAGGGGGTACCGTTCACTTTATAAAATCTGTTTTTATTACTATCATTGACTCTCTTGCAGAAGATTTTGACTTTGACAGCTCTCTGTTTTTGATT
Organism: Bubalus bubalis; assembly: GCF_019923935.1. Taxonomy (NCBI): domain Eukaryota; kingdom Metazoa; phylum Chordata; class Mammalia; order Artiodactyla; family Bovidae; genus Bubalus; species Bubalus bubalis. The sequence continues at coordinate 11,497,104 of NC_059159.1, read as the reverse complement.
CAATTTGTTGTTGTTCAGTCGCTTAAGTCATGTCTGACTCTTTGCGACCCCATGGACTGCAGCATTCCAGGCTGCCCGTGCTTCACTGTCTCCCAGAGTTTGTTCAGATTCATGTCCAATAGTGAATAACAAAAAATCTAATTTTTGTCACTGTCCTTGACCACAGTAAATAGTATACGATTTACTAGTAAAAACAGAAGAGGAGCCTGGAATTGCCACCCCCTCGTCACTGCTCTCCTGGCGCTGACCACCCCATCTCAGCCTGTTTTGTGAACTGTCCTGGTTTTACACCTGCTGTCCCTAATGGGAAAATTCTGAGTTTGTGTGGCACAGAGCTCAGACCCCTCGAGTGCATCCTCTGGGGGGATGGGAGAGTGGGGTGGGTGCTGCTGGGCTGAGTGAGCTCAGACAGGGGGCCGTGTCTGGCGCTCACCGAACTCCCCATGAGTGCTGAGAGCCTATTTTCAAGTCTAGACTAAAAGTAATAAAAGATCATAACTAATGGCTTTAGGATTTATTTTTCAGGGCAATGGCCACAACTTTCTAAATGGAACTGGCGTAGGAAAATGTGCTCACAGCTTTGTGGCCAACTCTGGGTCCCAGAGTCCCTGGGGGTGGGCAGGGCAGCTTGGAGAAGGAAGGTGGAGCCTCTTGGAGGCAGGAGCTGTCACTTGTGACCTGTTGCCTGGGTCTTAGGGGTCACTGACCCTGACTTTCTATCGCAGGACTTGGCCGGGTGCCTCCCTGGGAATCAGCCCCCGGATCTGGAGCTTCTGCATTTCCCCTCTTCATAACCCTGACTGAGCCCCCCTGGGAGGATCCTGCCCACTTTGCTTACTTTTGCTTACTGGACGGAGCCCTGGGTAGATTGGGCAATGCATCTATACAACCCTTTCAGAAGGCTTCCCCAACCCCGTCTCACCTGGAGGACAAGGTGAGACACAAGCACAAGGCCTTCCCTCCCCAACTCTGGACATCAGAATGGGGTGAGGCTCAGACAGGGAGAGACGGAGGGAGGGAGAGAGGGACAGAAGCGCGACGGGTGGACAGGTGAGGGAGAGCAGGGCAGGTGATAAAGGGAGGAGAGGCTGCTCACCACAAAGGAGAGCAAGAAATAGCAGCTTTACCAAACCTGTTGATTAAGATAGCAATGTCATGGCCTGATGTGATGCTGCGGGTTAAGTGTGTAACATGAAGGCACTTGATGGGTCAGGGACCTCCTGAGACGCCACAGAAAGTCAGGGCGGAGAGGAATGGGCGACACTGCTGTATGGAGAGGCGGGTGCGGGAGGGGAGTAAATGCAGAGGTGCCCAGGCCCCACTCAGGGGCCAGCGGCTGGTCTGGGCGGTGCGTGCAGTGGGCGGGGCTACGGTGAAGGCCAGGCAGCTCTCAGTAGGAAGGCCTTGAGTGCTGGCCACAGCTTGGACTTTATAGGAAATGAGTTTCTGTGATGGTGTCAGCTGGATGGTGGTCTGTGCAGAGCTGATGTTGGTGAGGGGGGGCCTGCTCTGCAGGGGTGGTGGGGAGCAAAAAGCCAATGCCTAGTCCTGGGGTGGGGGGCCCAGAAACGGAAAGAACTGACTGGGGACACACGTGGAGGTCGGGCTAAATGGCTGAGTGGGTGAGACACACAGAGGCAGACATCAAAGAAGATCTCAGAAGGCGGTGACACAGAGCCAGGCCCCAGTGCAGATCACCGACGCTGGGCAGACATGCGCAGGCGTAGAGACACGCGCGATCAGCCTTTGCTCCAGCGGGGGACAGCACTTCCCTCGCAGGTGAGACTCCAGCGCTCTGGAGACAGTGGGGAGAAGGGGGAGCCTGGGAGGGCCTAGTTTTCTGGGAGAAGATGGGAATAAATGGATGTCCTAGGTTGCCATGGTTTTGAAAACCTCTTTTCCAATATTCAGTCAAAGAGGCTAAAGAGATTGCTAAAGAGATTGTTCTTTGGTTGAAATGAAAGGAAAAAATTGGCTTTAAACAGGCGAATGCTACCAGTAATGGGATTCTGTGTAGGTTATGAATTTTAAACACTTATGTAAGCACCACGTTACCAGGTGGACGCCCGCTCTGGCCCCCCATTACTTTGTCTCCTTAGCACTCCTTCCAGCGCCAGCTCATTGTGAAACTTGTTCACTGAAGTTTCAAAGATCTGAACCATATACAGATAAAATTCAGTTTTCTCCAGTAAAAAATGTTCAGGAACCAGGTTTTGTATGGAGGAAGGAATCAGTGACAAGGCTCTCAAGTCCCTGGAGGACACGGAATGTGGCTGGGGTGGGAGGGGTGGGCTGTGCCCTCCGAGCTCTTGTGGCCTCAAATGAAACACCAACGCTTCACCCCCAAGCTAGCACCAAGGACAAAAGGATCCCCCTTTCGGGCTGTACTGCAGTGGGCGGGGTGGTGGTAGCAATAGCTCTGGACCCTACAGTCATCTAGACTCTTATGGGCCCCAGGGAGAGGCGTCTTGTGGAATTAGTCCTGAGGGCTTCCTAGGGCCAGCAGAGGACTGATCTCCTGGCTTCTGATGGCAAGCATATTTGGACTGCCGTGCCCCTTCACATCATGACACTGGTGAGTCAGAAACATAGAACACTGTCACATGATGCCAAGAGGCAGAGGGGGTATCAGGGTGTCTGCTGCAGCCCACGCCTGTGCACGTTATGGGTACTTACTGTATGCCTGGCATGGGATGTGCGGGGTTGGCGCTATGGCAGGTGACAAAGTTCCTTCACTTGTGGCTCTGACATCCCTGGTCAGAGATAGAACCAGGCAGAATAAACGGGAACATACATCATAAGTCTGCTGGGGAAAAGTTCTCAGGAGGAAAGCAGAGAGACGGAGAGAGATGCTGAGCGACTGCAGAAGGCGATTCTGGGTTGGGGTCGGGGGAGCCTGGAAGGCTTCTTTTAAGGTGACACTGGAGCAGGACTGTGACTGGACTGAGGAGCAGCCCGTGAGGTAGCTGGAGGCAAAGCTCGCCAGCCAAGGGGAGGAGCCCAGGGGCCAAGGAGCTCAGCATTGCTGAGTGCAGCAGGGAGGGCAGGAGGCGGAGCTGGGGCCAAATCCTGAGTTTGCTTTTTAAAAAAGGAGGAAAGAAGGAAAAGTCAGAGCAAGGTCACTGTCCACCAACAGGAGAATGGACAAGCAAATCGCAGCAGATCATGAAAGGGAGCAAACGAGACTTAGGTGAGCAGCATGGACACACAGCCGCCAGCAGAGTAAGGACAGGGGATGTGCAGCGCCAGACACAATGTGTAAACCCTGGGAAAGGGCGAGAGTTCGCGGGAACCTTGCACGGGGAATGGGGAGGGGCTCTGGGCTCTTTAACTTCGTCTATAACTCAAGCTGGGAACAAAACACACACGTGGGAGTGTGACACATTAGTCCAAGTCTTTATGGTTGGTTATGCAGTGAGGATACGTGGTAACTTCCCATTGCTCAGTGAGAGTAGCAGCAGAACCAGGGGGTTCCCACTCAAAGCAGAACACAAGACCACTCTGAGCCTTTGCTCAAATGTCAATGTCCAGGCAGTCAAGTAGGAAACTGATGGGCTGACTGAAGGTGAAAGCACAGAGTGGGGTCCTTGGTTGGTGGGGGAGAGGGTCTGGCCAGGGAACTTGAGTAGGGAAGGGCCATCTGCACCCTTGGAGCAGGGCTCTGACCTTGGACCTCACACATGCCTCCTCTGGGGGGTCCTGGGCGCCATCAGAGGCCACACCACCTATCAGATGCTGGGAGCCTCCTCGCCCTGGCCACGACACCCCAAACGTCTCCTGAGGGCAGAACCATCCTCCTCTGCAGCTCCGGGAGTCCTATGGCCTGCCCAAAGACAAGGCTGGCTCCCCGGACGGCCTGGGTCAGACCAGTGTCCAAGAGTGAGATTCCTGCCGCCACAGCAAGACGATCCTCACTTCCTCCTCCCACTGAGCGTGTCTCAGCACTGCCCACCTGGGCGGGAACCCGTGGGTGCCCAGGGGACCGGTGGAGAAAGGGAGGTGGGACTCACCGATGAGGGAGTTGAGGGAGGAGTAGGAGCTGACGCGGCGCATCTTGTCAATGGTCTCGAAGGACAGGATGTACTCCTCGTTCTCGGGGCTGCCCAGGGTGCTGCTGGCGCTGCTGCTGGTGCTCAGGTTCCCGGGGGAGAAGGCCACCGAGCCACCGGCTGGCAGGGCAGCGCCGTCAGAGGGGGCAGTTAGCACACACCCACCCCCATCTCCTGGCTTGCAAGAAGGGCTGGGCTTCTGGGCACAGGGCTGGGGGAGGGTGCTGGGGGCTTAGGACTGGGCATGCCCAGTGGGGCTGCAGGACAATCACCCAGTGCTGAACCAGGACTTCTGTTCACGTCCAGGTAGGCAGGAGGGGGTGGGGGCCCATCTAACAAAAGGTCCCAGAAGATGACCCACGACCACCCCACTCGAGCACCCAGCCTCTGGGCTCTTACTTTCTTCCGTCAGGCTCAGGTTTTGCAAAGACTTGTTTAAGTTTCTAGCCGTGGTGACGGCACGGATATTCCCGTAAGAGCTCACGGAACGCAGTCTGGGGGTGCAGGGGCTGTCCCGCACGGGGGTCAGACTCCCACCCTCTGGGAGGAGAGAAGGAGTGAGAAGAGTGAATGAATGGAGGGCTCAGGCCGGAGGCAGCTCGACAGCAGGTGACAGTGGCTTATTTCTGGATGATGGGACTCTACAGCAGGGACCTCAGCTCAACAGGGTCTCTGCCACATGTGTGTTGGGGTCACCTGGACAAGATCATGACCACAGTGAGGGGAGCGGGAGCAGATGACCCTGAGCCACACTTGGCATTTTGTAAGAGTTCAACTAGAGAGGTCCACACACAGTGGTCTCCCCCAGACCCCCACCAGGTGCTCTGGGACCTGCCTGTGGCTGCTGCCCCCAAACCAAACAGAGCCAGAGTTGGGGCGGGCTGGGACAGCTGTCTGCTGGCTCAGCCTCCCTGGCACCGCCCCTCACCAGGGCGTGCCGGCCGTTCCCTTCCCTGATGTACTAAACACAGCAATGGTCCCATGGCTGATCACAAAGCCTCTTTTCTGCAGAGATGGCTGTGCTGTGGCTTGTGCTCTGAAGCAGCCCAAGATGAAGAAATATAAATTCAGTAAATGTGAGATGAGGAGCTGCCTAACACAACACTGACGTGAGACCTGTGACGGGAAGAAAGTGCGACCTCCAGTCCCCATGGCAGCACCTCCTGCCCTTCGAGGTTTCTGTGACTTGATTTCCAAAAAGGGTAAAAAGGAAAGAAACCAAGGGGTCAAGGAGGCCCTCTTTCTTGCCCTTTCTAGTCTTCTGAGAAGTTAAGAACTGCAGATATCTGTGTGGCCAGGACTTGACATGTGGGCTCAGGACCCAGCAGAACGAGGGGCCTGCTGACAGTTCCGACTGGGGTCCCTGGGCCATCGAGTTGCATAGGTTCCACTTCAGCACTGTCGGAGAAGGCAATGGCACCCCACTCCAGTACTCTTGCCTGGAAAACCCCATGGACGGAGGAGCCTGGTAGGCTGCAGTCCACAGGGTCGCTAAGTCGGACATGACTGAGCAACTTCACTTTCACTTTTCACTTTCATGCATTGGAGAAGGAAATGGCAACCCACTCCAGTGTTCTTGCCTGGAGAATCCCAGGGACGGGGGAGCCTGGAGGGCTGCAGTCCATGGGGTCGCACAGAGTTGGACACGACTGAAGTGACTTAGCAGCAGCACCGTACCTGTGGTGGTCCTACCTGTGGTGGCTGGAGAGGGCAGTGGGTAGTTCTTCTCCTCTTCCATGAACTGCAGGGCCACGGTGCAGAAATTACTTTCATACTGAACGACAAGGTGACTCAGAGCCACTACCAGCTCCTGCCGGGAGGAGAAGAGACAGAGACACTGACTTGGGCTGGGGAGAGAACTCAGCAGTGAGTCGTGCATGCTGGCACTGAGTGCTCGAACCACCACGGAGAAAAGGTGAGGGTGGGGTAGGGGACAGACGGCACTCAGTGCTGAGACGGGGGCTGGCCCCTCAACACAGCACCCTCGAGTGTCCGGTGTGGGCGGAAACCTCTGAACAAGCAGTGAGATGAAGATGAGGGCCTCTGAGGGATGCCCCGGACACCTGGAGGAAAGAATGCTGACCGCTGGGTGTGAGCGGCAGGACTGAGGGGCCTGATAGGGATACAGGGGGAGGACACCCCAGAGCGGGACAGGGAAGAGCCCTTAGGGCCTCCTATGGTCAACACCACGGAGAGCTCCAGGCATTAAAGCAGGGCGCACTGGTTTCTAGTCCCCAAAAGGCAACAGGAAAGTTCTACATGACTTTAGGCCCAGATGCCTCAGTCCAAGGGGAAGGACACACCTGATCTCTTTTGGGACCCGATGACCTGTAGATCCTAAAAATCACGGGAAATAAGCCTGGATATAGGTTTGTACTACTTTTCCTATCACTATTCAAATGGTTCCCATGACTTTATTTTACTTTTTTAGAATACTTAGCAGAAGGCCAAAGTCTGAGAGCCCCTTATTGTTCTGTGAATCCCTCAGACACCCAGGGCCACGAGAGCTGTGCTGAGGTGTCAACAAGCTAGGGCAGAGCCCCCGCTTCTCTCCTACCTCACCCTTACATACTCCTTGGCCTCCCTGGCTTGTGTGTGGGTTTTACTCCCAAACCCACCTCTCTGATCCTGTCTCTGAGACTCAGGCTGGTCCTTCCAACTGCTGACCTGCATGCCCACCGAGCACTCTAAAAACCCACCTTGACCTGCCCAGGGCCTGCCACCCACCCCTTTCCATTCAGCCCCTGCCAGGGACGCTTGGCTTGTGCCCTCTGGTGGCCTCAGTGAGACCCTTGAATCATCCTGATCCATCTCTCTCTCTGCCGATCCTGCCACCCAACCAGCCTGTCCCTAACAGTGCTGGGTAACAGGCTGTCGAGGGGTTGCCCGCTGGCCCCTCCCAGTGAAGAAGTGGCCCGCTCGCATGTGTGCTCAGTCGTGTCTGACTCTTTGCGACCCCCCAGACTGTAGCCCACCAGGCTCCCTTGTCCATGGAATTTTCCAGGCAAGAATACAGGCCAAGTTGCCATTTTCTACTTCAGGAAGAAGCCTGAACTGTCTTCAAAAGACACAGGTTTTCCCTTCACTCTGAAGTGGTGAAAACATCTCAGCTGGACCTAGGTCTCGGACAGTTTGATCTGGGGAAAGCTGTGAGGGCTGGTCAAACTCCTCCTGCTGGGTGGTGGCTGTGGGCTCTGGCCCTCAGAGGTCTTCAGGCAGGTCTGGCCAGAGCGAGGTTGGGTGGAAGGCTTGAGCTGTTCTCAGGCCTCGGAAGCATACCAGCACGGTGACCCGAGACCCTCCGGCCAGCAGCCTCACCCCGTTTCCCAGCAGAGCGGTCCCGCCACCTCCCCACTCCAGCCTCCTGCTCACACTGTGAGCAAGCAGGCCTCCTGCTCCGTGCCTTGGCACGCGCTGTCTGCTCGGCCTGGGGAGGCCTCCACCTCCACCAGGGATCTTTGCTCTCTACCTTCACTCCTGTCTCCAAGTTCAAGCTCTGGAGGTTTCCACCCTGCACCATATCCAAGTGCAAGTTCTGGAGGTCTGGTGACCCAGGGCCTGGCCCACAGGTGGCGCTTAACAAGTATCTGCTGACGGAGTGAAGCCTCTTCCCTTCAGACACAGCATAATCTTTAACAAACGGTTCGACTGTTTGGGTGACTTGCCATCAGGATTCAGGGATATCACGCCTGGTTACACACACGGCCCAAGGGGAGTCGGCTAACGCTCCTCCTGTGGTGGCCGGGAAGGCTGGACCACACGTCTTCCTGGGTGGTCCCCCAGGGAATCCATGTTTCCAACAATGAATTCCTGGCTGACATTTGTTTTCGGCCCATGGCCACCAAGTATCAAGCTCAGCTCCCTGGAGGCCAGGGCGGCACTGCCGGAAAGGGAGCCTGTCTGCTCTGTCCGGACGGCCTCTGCGCTCGCCTGTAGGAGAAGGCGCTCCAGTCCGGGTGGCTTGGCTGTCCCGTCGCCACCACCAGAGATGTCCTGAGCATCGACGGGACACCCTCTGATGCCATTCATCAGGTTCGGTTGGAGTCAGACGTGTGTGAAGGGAGGTGGATGCCAGGAACTGCTCCTCTGTGGGTCTGTGGTTACTAAATAAATGTAAACTAGAGAAAATGGATGCAACGTGTCGTGTCCTGCTTTCTTTGCTAAGGTCCCAGTCAGCTGCAGCAAGGGTCGCAGGGCTGGACTGGTCAGCCCTTGAGAAAAGCAGGGTGACAGTGGGTGGTCACAAACCTCCCTCTCCCCCTCCCCCCCCACCCCGGGGCCTGGCCCTTCTTGATGAGGTGTGGGCGGCTTGCTGACCGGGCAATCTGCCATCATGTACTTCCTGCACAAGTTCAAGTTCAAAATAATTTGGGTGAACTTGCTGACTCTTGATTTTATCAAGTAAGCTCATTAAAGAGGTCAACAAGCAAAAATCTTCCCTCTCTGCCATGACTGCCTCCTCCAGAAAAGGATGCTTTCATCGTTCAGGAGTCAACAGGGCAAATGTTTTATATTGTAGACGTGTGACTTTACGAAGCCCCGCCATGATATCCTGACACGTCTTGTATTGCCACAAGCTAGAGACATCAGCAGTTGGTTACAGCTGGGACTTCTCACACCTAAGCACAGGTCAGCTCATGAAGTGCAGTGCTCAAGGCAGAGTCTTGTTCCGACCCTCAGGTGCCCTGGCTCTGGGTCTCCTGGGCCAGCAGGCTGGGCCTGTGTCCCCTGAGTACATTGTGCCATGACTGTCACCACACGCTCTGGACAAAGATGGGAAAGGCAAGCTGCCAAAAGCATTAGGGTTACAGCTGTGATGAGAATGAGGGCTCAGCCTCTGAGCCAGTGTCACTCACCCTATCAAAGCCTGGGTCCTCTCTCCAACCCACAGGCCCCAGTCTCCCTGAACCTCCGGGCCACCCATGTTTCCATAGCAAATGTAGCCCCCTTATTTAGCAGGCCTGCACTGCTGTCCAGCTCCCAAAGAGAAAAAGCCCTGAAGGCAGTGACGGTCCGGAGTCCCAACACAGGACCTGGGATGCCGAGGATGCTCTGTGCTCTAGCGCACAGGATGGGCAGCCCTGGACACACTATGGTCTTTCACGTGCCTGGCCCTTTACACACGCTCCTGCCTCACTCGCTCTCCCTGTCCCTTGTCCCTTACAACCTAGGCAAAGGCTCCCCTCCTCAAACTATGGGGCCAGCACCCCTGACCTGGGCTGGTCTCTAGGGTGTGGCTCACTTATGAGGGCTTTAGCACAATTGCTGGTTCTGTGCCTGCCTCTGCACTTGTACCCTGTATCTCTTGAAGGTGGGTGACTGCTGCTCCATGCACTGAGTCTGGTGTGCTGAGGCAGCTGCGAACTGAACTCGAGTGCTGGATGGGCGAAGGCAGAGCCCTTCTTAGCACCCATGTCTGCAGGCCCAGGCAAGGCCAACCCCAAGTGCCCACAGGAATGACCTGGCTACACCCGAGCATCCCAGGTCTGGGGAAGGATGGCAAGTAGAGTGAGGCCGGGAAAGGAGCCCGGGGCCACGTCAAGTCACCTGGAACATGCTTGAGTGGTTGGTCCCTGTGTTCCTGATGACCTGGAGAACATCCTCCTGATACTGGAGACTCAGATGGGCATTCTTCCTATTTTTATTAACATCCTTTTAAAGTTTTTTGGGGAAAGAACTGAAAAACAGAGTTCCTTTCTTTAAAAGGAATCTTAACGGACAATTAAGGATACTGCTGAACCGCTGCTTTGATCACATACAGGCAATCTGACTTGGGAAAAAGAAGACTCTGACTCAAGGAAGCCAGCTTCAGACAGATGCTAATGATGAGAACCCAAAATAAAAACATGAAAAGGCACCTGGAGGATCATTCCACATTGTTAACACTTCTCTAGATGACCTGGCCTATTAGTAACTGGGTTCACGGCTCTCTGAGGGAACTCAAGATGGAATGAGTCCTTTCCGGCTGACCTGAACTTGCCCCAACAACGTTCCCGCCACTAAGTCAGTGGAGGTTTGCTCTCCAAACAGACACCCTCCAAACCACCCCTACCTCTGAGAAACCCAACCTCCCTTCCCTGGCGCAGGGCTGTTAGACATGCCAAGAAGTAGCCCAGCACCATAGGTGATGAGGTGGCTCAGGGTCACACACAGGATGGCACTGCCCTCCCGGTCCTAGAGAAGTCTCTGCTCCCAGGGTGGGCCTCCAAGGCCACCCTGAAACGTGGCCAACAGACGGTGGGGTTCCCCCCATGGGCCTTTTTGGCTGTGGGAGGGAGAGGGTTGATCTGTTCTGAGCCAACTTTTGACAGGGGGGTGAGGTCTTGGATGGAGATCATGGCCTTTCTACATTGAAACAGAGAAGTCAAAGTTTCAACTGCAAAGAACTGTTCTGTTCAGTCGCTGACAAACATGGGGGCGGGGAGGGGAATACACTACACAAACCTTTCCGTCTGTCTGTGGGTGGCTACTGCTCTTTTGAATCTCCGTGATGTGTGTATGTGTTGCTCCCAGGCAGGAAGGAGCCTATTATACAAGCTGCCAGGAGACGCAGCCTGTTAAATGCCTTTAAATGAAGCAAACACACGAGTATCTGGTGAAGAAACGCATTTTGGAGAGAATTAAACAAACATTTAAAGTTGGCTCTCGGCAGGATGTGCGCCGGGGGCGGACTGAGCACTCAAAGCTCCGGTCAGGTCAGGGTCATGGCTCGACCTGGGCGCCAAGGGGGCCCAGCCTGGAGGCACCTAGCGCTGCCTGGGAGCCACGCACCTTCCGGACCACAGGGCTGCCGTCATTGATGAGCTGGGCCAGCATCATGGCCACGTTGTGGTCGATGGTGGTGGAGTGGTCCGTCCTCTCTGCAGAGTTGCCCACAAACGTGCCGAGGGCAAAGACAGCTGCGCAGCGTACCTGCGGGCGGGACAGTGGGCAGTCACCCCGTGGCCGGCTGTTTGGCTCTGGCCCAGGCCCCTGGAGCCTACTAGATGCAGCTCAGTCCCGTCTATGGTCCTCTCAGCCTAGCTCCACTTGTGCAGACAAGCAGAGCAGGGAAACAAGAGGCTAGTGGCGGCCCCGCCCAAGGGTCAGGTGACAGGCTGTGTGCAGGCATCAGACAAAGCCAGGCAGGCATCAGAGACCAAGCCAGGGTCCAAGGAACCCACGGGACTGGGGCGGGCAGGGCGCTCTGGGGGTGTGGTCCCCAGGTACACCTTGGCCTCACTCAGCCCGCAGTGGCGGGGTTACAGACTCACCTCAGGGATGGGGTCGGAGAGGAGGCTGCAGAGCTTCTCATGGGCGCTGTCCCGCACCCCGCACCACCGGGCCGAGTCAAAGTTCTGCCAGATGCGGCCCAGGCAGATGGCCACCCACTGGCGCAGCAGGGGGTGGGGGTCGTTGAGCTGCTCCAGGCAGATGGCGATCAGGTTTCCCTGGAGGCAGGCTTCCTGCGAGAAGGCAGGCAACACAGGGCATCACCCATTGACCATTGAGTGGTGCGGGGTCCTGGGCTGGCCCTGGCCCCCCAGGTTTCTCAGGGAAACCTTGCTTAATCACTTTGCAAGATGTGTTCAATTTTCCTCTTTTTTCTCTGTGCTACGCCATGTGGGATCTTAGTTCCTGGACCAAGGATTGAACCCATGTACCCTGCAGAGGAAGCTCGGATTCTTAACCACTGCACTGCTGGGGACATTCCTCAATTTTCCTCATTTTAAATCCCACCAATTTCAATTCACCTGGGGCTAAACAAAGGGTCTGGACCCCCACTCCTCCCATGGAGCCCCCAGGGCTGGTGTGATCCCCAACCTCTCCCTCGCTTCTGAGGTCACTGTTTCATCAGACATACATTCAGGACAGTTCCTCTGGCCTCCAAATCTTAGAGCTTGCAGCTGTGCCTCTGCAACCCACAGGCAGGCCCTGCAGGGGTGGGGAAGGGGCGTGACACTCACCTGCCCCGTGTTATAGCTGTTGACGATTACAGCCAGAATGAAGGCCGTCATGGTCCGGTGCTCAGCCTGGAAAACAGAAGTCACCGGCTAGTTCGCACTTTCTTTGTGGCAAAAACTCATCACACTCATGCACTAGAGTTATCCTTTCAGGATCTTTATGACGAGCCTGGTGTGTAGTTAAAGTAACGAGAGCCAGCTTTGTTGTCTTTTGAGTCTCCAAAAAGGAACTGCGCTTCAAAGAGTCTCATGGCTCTGGGTTGGCCTCATAGAGGACGGGTGGGTCCCCAACATCTGATGCTGCACAACGGGTGACTCTGCTCCATCAGAGGCCCTGTCCTGCCCACGCCTATGGAAGTAGACCATCGGGGTCAAGCACACTGGTCGTAAAAAGACTGACCACAGTCTCTACTTGACTTCATTTTCCCTTCTTTCTGGTCTTCTAGTGGATGGATCGATTCTCATTTTCTCCTCTCCTCTGGGCTTCTACTGACTCAGACATCAGTCTATTTTTAACTATTTGTGGTACCTTGTGTTTTTAACCTGGAGCAAAGTCTAAAGTTAGTCATTCTCTGTATCTGCCTTGGATTCCTAGTTTTCCTCCTCTGGTTTCAGTCCCTCAAGCGTGACTGCTCTTACTTATTCTTACAGCCAATGCTGACTTACATACATGGCATGTTTGCCAATGTCTGCTTTCTGATGCTTCTTGCTGACTTCTGGGCTCCATCTCCTCCTGAAGTGTGGGCCTCCTGGCTGCCTGAGAAGCCATTGGCCCTCAGATGTGCTGGCTTTGCCCTCTCCCAAACTGACACTCGTGGGGACACAGGGTCCCTGGGCGACCATTTCCCTTGTGTTTTGAGGGCCCCTTAAATGGCAACCCATTCCAGTACTCTTGCCTGGAAAATCCCATGGACAGAGGAGCCTGAAGGGCCACAGTCCATGGGGTCGCAAAGAGTCGGACACGACTGAGCGACTTCACTTTCACTTTCACTTTTTCTGTCTTCCATCCGTAACTGTGGTGACTGCTGTCCACATCCTTGCAACAATCTTCCTTTACGTCCTGGTTACTTTAGAGATTTTTACTCTTGCCTTTGACATTCTCTACTTTCATTATGACGAGTCTTTGTGTGGATTTGTTTTTACTGAACCCTCTCAAGGCTCATTGTGCTTTATAAACCTGAAAACTAATTTCTTCTTCAAGTCTGGAAAGTTCTCCACTAAACTGTGCATCCCCTCGTCTCCCTCTGGCCTTTGTCGATGCAGCTAGCCTGCTCAGCCCCTCAGAGCCTCCGTCACATCTCCTCTTTGCTTCCTCCCACGAGTTCTCCACAGACTTCTTTACTGGTTGTGTCAATTCTGCTGTTTAATTCGTATATGGAACTTCTAATGACTATATTCCATTACAGGTTCTTTTTTTCCCCCTCCAAAATCTGCCTATTTATTAAAGACCCTAGTTGGTCACTTTTTGAGAAGGAGTGAAAAGGACAGAATACCTGTTCTCTTACAACAGGCAAGAAAGTACTTCTGAGGAAAAAAACACCAGGGTTTATTTTTGGACACAATTAAAACAAATTGTTTATTCAGTTATCTTAACATACTTATTTGTAAAGCTCATCACTCTTTTTCCAGAGAACTCTATTAGTTTCAGTTCTCTGGGAGCCAACCTTCCTTTGTGCCAGCTCAGCTTACGTCACTTGAACCTGGGTTAGGAGCAGGGTGGTGCTCCTGGCGTGAGTCTTGGTACCCTGGCTGTGAAGGTACACAGAAAGGTGCCCTGCAGAAAAGGTTCAGCCTTCGCTGCTTCCAGGCAGGCCCTGGAGATTTCATGTTCCTCACTTGGCTGGTGGCTCCTCCCACATGGGGAATTTCCATTTCTCACAGAGGCTTTTCCTGACTTTCTGCCCAGACGTGGATGGACTGGATTAGCTCTTCTTGTCCTCGTCCAGTGAGTGGGCAGCTCGCCCCACAGGCCTGTGTTTTTTGGTGCAGACTTGGGGCTGCGGACATGTGGAGCTCCAGGGTCACTGTGAGGTTCACCCAGGACCCACTGTGCCCCTCCTCTGACTTCAGGTGTTGGCATTTGTAGATTGAATGTCCTTTCTTTCAATCTGGCTAGCTCCTCAAAACTTCAGTGTGTTTGCAGCTGAAGTGGGGCCCACTGGTGCTGACTTTGTCCATCACTCTGCTGCACGTCTATCAGCTCAGATGTCTCTCTCAGTCGTTTGGCCTCTATCTTACTCACGCTGTATTATTTCCAATGCTCACATAAAGTCTAAATGTAACCACCTTCGATGATGTTTAAATACCACACTTCAGTTAGAACATATGAGTTCTGCTTACCTTTTATAACAATCCTGTTTCTAATGTTTCCTGGATTTTAGAAAAAAAAATTTTTTTTTTGAATTGTCATTTAGTTTAGAAAACCAATGAGAGGGTAAAACTACACCCAAAAGTTCCTTTCCACAACCAGAGGCACCTATGACTGTGTGAACGAGCCGTTAGATTTCATTAACCATTCTGATAAAATTAAGTTACACTGAGTAATTATTGATACTTAAGGTGTTTATTTTATTCTCTTTACTAAGCTAGAAGCTAGAGGGAGAGAATATAAATATTAATTTAAAAACATTTATTGGGAGTTATTTTATATGCTATTTATGGATGACTAATTTTTAAACAACTTAATACAATAAAATATATTTCAAATTTCAACTTTCAATTTTTCCACCACCTCTACCGCCCAAACCCCCTTCCTGATTGATAAAGCGCATTAGCCTCCCCTTGGGTCCAGATCCTGCACTGGCCAAAGGAACTGCCAATACTATGGTGGATGTACAAATATTCATTGATCTAACTTGGTTGACAGGGTACAAGGCACAGTGGATTCTACTTCACTGCAAAGAAGTACCCGGAAAAAGGAGTCAAGTAAACAAAACTGAACCAGCTTGTGTATCAAGGTTCACTGTGACTTACTTTAAGAAAGCAGCCAGGAAGCAAAGGGTATCATCCAAGTGAGGCAGAGATGGGAGTGTAAGTGGGCCCCCACTCCCACCACAGGTCCCTCTGTGTGGAGCAACCTTTCCCAGAGCCCAAAGGAAACGTGTCACCAGAGTGTAACATGCTGGTCCTTACTGGCATGTACGGGTCTGCCAAGACCGAGAGGAAGTACTTGTGGCCGTTGTCCTTCACCAGGTCAGCTTGGCATGACTGGGGGGAGAGACACAGGAGAAACAGTGAGTGCAGTTCCCAGGAAGGGGCTCCTTTTTCTTCTTGGAATGTGTGAACAAACGAATGTGTGATGAATAGTTTATGTCTTCATCATTTTCACCTCTCAAGTCCAATTTTCATCTGAAAAAATAGCTGGAATGGCTGTGTACAAATGCATTTTCCCTTGGCTGTGGGGAAAGGGCTGGCACTGCACACACTCTCAGAAGTGCAGCGGCTCTGAGGCGTTCTTGAAAGCACCTTCTGGGTACCTGCCGGGTGCGGGTACCCTGGCTGCTGGGCCGGCTCCTTTGGAGGCCGTCTGCGTCCTGCAGCTCCCATACCTGTCCTCTCTCCTGAGTCAGCCCAGGGCCCATGCACCTCTCCTCCCACTTCTGAGCGGGGACGTGCCCAACGCCTGAAACCACTCAGTTTCTGCAGACCCCAGCCCCTGCCAGAGCTTGTCATACACCTTTGCTTAGACTGACAAAATCTATGTAAACACCATAATTATGAATTATGTGCATCCCACGGTTATATTCCAACAGGTGCTTCCTAGAGGCCTGTCTCCAAAGGAACAGTTCCAAGTGGAAAGTTTGATTTCAGGGCCAAGTGGGTGGCCAGGTGTGCAGCTCTTGCCACCTCCTCAGGGTACATGGCACGTGTAGGCACCGCTGTGTCATGTGTTAGCACAGTTTTCAAGCCCCACTAGGTGTCCAGCACTGGCTCAGTCCTGGACACAGAGCCCCACACCCTGCTCACAGTCCTGGGGAGACAACTGAGCAACTCTGGCTCACGATGAGACGCTGGCTTGGGAGGCTCTGGGAGGGGTGAAGAGCTGGGGTCATCCATGAAGGAAGGGCAGACATGAGTGGGGGTGGAGGGTGGGAAAACAGGTGGGAATCCTGCTGGGATATGGAGCCAGGGAGAAGGTGGCCAGGGAAGGCAGGAGACAGAGAGCTTTGACTGCTTCATGGATGGGGTCTTGAAGACACCAGAGGGCACTGGGAATGCGAGGGGGAAGACTGTTGAACTGCAGGTTGAAGAATCACTCTGGCAGCTGCAGTGGAGGGTGAGCTGGAAAGCCGGACTGGAGGTGGTGACCATGTGCAGCAGGGTCAGAGATGGTGGGGAGGACCCTGAAGACTTGAGATCGTTCTAGAGGGATCTGGGTGGGAGGAGCCAGGCAATCCGACTGCTTGGCGAGACCACTAAAGAGGCGGGAGAGGTGGGGGCCATGTCATCAGAGAATGAGAGGGCAAGGAGTTGGATTTGGGGTACACTGCATCAAGGCACCCCAGAGACACACAGCGGAGCTACCATGAGGAGGCGAGCCAGGATGAACTCCTAGATCAAAAGTCATGCACGTACTGGGTGGGAGCCCATGGCCACAGGGTGGAGGGGGGGGTGATCTGGAGCATGAAGGACGAGCTGGGAGACAGGGAAACAAGCGTGTGAGCAAAAGGGGCTCCAGGTGGTACCAGGAAGCAAGGAATCTAAATCTTAGGGAAAGGAACTGGCCCTGAGGCAGTGGGGTCATCAGAGACTCTGCTTCTATACCAGGCTGGCTGACTTGGGGGGCATTTCTGCAGGTGCTGGCTCTTCAAGGGATTTAAAACAACTGTGCCTCAGACATTCAGGAATTGACATCCAGGGAGGCGGCCAGTAAGAGAAAGAGGCAAAGAAACAGGCTTCACGCCCAGGTTCTCCCTCTTGCAGCTGTGGGACCCTAGTGACATTTGAGAAATCTTTGCTCAACTGGTGGAATCAGATGAAACATCTGAAATATGGAAGTGCAATCTGAACATGGGAGTGTGACTCATAAATCACGGATGCTCTCGTTCTTGGAAAGCAACCCACAGAATGTGGTCATACTGCTCACTAAGCTTCCTGGATCAATACCCAGAAAAACCGCTTGGTGATTTAGGGTAACCTGTTCACAGGGAGATGCTGAATTCCATCAGCTCCCAGCACGCTCCACTCCAGCGGATAAAGGCCATTCAAGAAGTAGAGAGGGCTGAAATTTTAAGATCTGAGTTTCTGAGAATAAAAGGAGAAAAGTTACACACTGCAAAACCTCCCTGGCTCTGCAGGGCACTGCTTGGCTTGAGGGCACGCCCAGTGTGAAAGTCTCTCAGGGGCAGGGTGATTTTGCAGATAGAATCTGCTTTTTACTGCAGCCTGGAGCCCTGACCTCCTCTCTCCCACGCTGGCCTACTTCTCAGGGTGCTCTGATAATGAGGTGTTTTTCCTCACATCAATAAACTAATAAGGTGGTGACTGGACTCTGCTGTTTAAGTTCAGACTGAGCGAGATGGAGGAGGTGGTCAGGGAGCAGGGGCGCTAGGAGCTCAGGTTCGCAGGCCAACAATCCCCAAGAGCCAGGGAAGCCAATTAAGCATGCAGCTTTCAAGTCATTCCCATAAGGGATGCCTTGCTTTGAATGAAGGTTTGGATAAATGAGCTAAAAGGTGTCAGCAAGATGTTGTCTGCAGAGGCTCATTCAGAAGGGGCCGGGAGGGCGCACGAAGACGGTGCCTGCAGCAATGCCTGCGTCTGGGGACAGGGTTAAGGCGCCAGCACCGAAAACAAAGCCGCTCTCCTTTGTTTTTAAACCAGAGGTGCCACGGTCAAGCCCAGGTCCACATATTTACAGCGACGCTCATAAAACATATCTCGTCACAGAGTGACGACGTGTTCCTAAGTCATATCTGCTAATTCAGAAGCCGAGGCACATGTGTGAGTAGGTGAAGCTATAGCTTCATTATGGCTTCAGTACTGGAAATGGCGATGGTCTTGTTCATGTAGAATGACCTCTGTCTGGAAGAGGCTGCCATGCAGGTGGGAGCAATTAACGTTTTCGGGTCATGTCCACCCTCACTCTCAGAGCTCAGCAACTGTCCTTTTAGAACTGGCTTAGAATCACCCCATCAGCCATCCCAGCCCTCTCTGTATCTACTTCTGGGGCCGGAGAGCCGGGGATCTGCAGGACGCTGACTTCTCAGGATGCTGAAACGGTCACCAGCTGCCCACTCTCCCTCCCGACTTGGCCAAGTGCCTTCTTAAAAGAGAAAACAGTCCTTGAAACTACAAAAGCCCAGAAATGCAGGCAACAGACACGTTGCACACACAGGCTGGTGGGAAGCTCCCCTGAGACATGCAGGGCTCCAGCGGCCCATACTCCTCCACACGGCTGCTTTTCAAGGGCCCTCTCTCATGTCTCTCTGTTTTCTCCCAGATAAAGCTACAGGTTTGACATATTAAGGCCAGCATAGAAAGAGGGTGGAGACGAGGAAGAGCATGAATATGAAATGGTTTTTTCCTAAGCAAGCCCCCCCGCCATTGCACACCTCTGTGTGTGTGTGTGTGTGTGTGTGTGTATATGTATGTATGTATGTATTTTTCCCCCCTTCTTCTTAGTAGGGAAAAGTTCCCCACTATCACAAATTAGGCAGTCGACTTTCCCACATTTAGGAAAACCGCAGGGGTCAGCACATTTGGAGTGCAATGGATAAGCCTCGCGCTGGGAAAACCACCTTCATATTCATTGTATCAGGGAATTATATTTTTAACATGAGAAAAAGGGAGGGAGGTGAGGAAGAGAAGAAAAGCAAACAGAGAAGAGGAAGCAAGTACATAGTTCACTGTGGCTGAAGATGCAGTCTGCAAACTGATTTCAGGAGGCAGCAGAGACCAGGACGAGCCCAGAGACCACAGACTCTGGATTCTGCGAGGGTAAGTTCACAGGGCAAGGGCAGGTGCACCCCCTCAGAATATTCTAGCAAAGAATGCTGTGGGGGAAGCCCTACCTTCATTCTCCTTAATGCAGATTATAATGTCTGTCTCCTGGGGAGCAGGAAGACACAAACAGCACAGATCAGCAGACCACCAGCCTCGATGCATCAAATGAGGCCCAACTAGCAGGACAGTCCTGAGCAGTGTCACCAGTGGACACAGCCACTCGTGTTCTGATGTGAATACGGACAAAATCACAGAGGGGGGGTCCTGTTTCCTGTCCTTGGGTTGCAGAATTCACTCCCTGGGATGAGGAAAAGATGCCAGAGAGGTGAGCTGGGTTCACACAAGGGACAGAAGCACTGGACTGCACCCTGACCCACTGCCACCAGAACATTAGAATTGTCTCCAGACAAATGCAGGACTACGTTGACCTGTTTATACATCGAGAGTCTTAAAAACAGCTCGTGGCCTTAAAACTAGTAGTGCTTGAGAAAATAATCCCAGAGTGGGGGTTCTGCTCACTGCAAACAAGAGCTCACTGTTCTTCAAACCCAGGGGCACAGTCCCTCCCAGGCAGTTAAAGATGAATGTCCTTCTGCACAACTCAAAGGCCTGGCACAATGGCCTTCCCACTTGCCAAGTGCAGTAAGATATTTATATACATATATAGGTTTTCATTTTCCAACAAATGGTTTATTACTTTAAATGTTCTCATGTCAGATGCTCTTGTGTTGAAGGTAAACTTTAGAATGAATGACGAGATACCAGGAATGTTGAAATAACTGTTATCAGTGGGAAAATCACACATACATGAATGCTTTTATGCCTCTGATCTACTTTTCTGTATGTGTTCTAAAATTTATAAATGTAGGCATTTCCTGGAAAATCCAGAGGTCAGGACTCAGTGTTTTCACTGTCGTGGCCCCGGATTCAACGCCTAGTTGGGGAACTAAGCTCTTCCAAGCCACGTGGTGTGGTCAAAACAAAACAAAAATTTGTGCATGTATTACAGTTCAGTTCAGTCACTCAGTTGTGTCTGGCTCTTTGTGACTCCATGGACTGCAGCACGCCAGGCTTCCCCGTCCATCACCAACTCCTGGAGCTCACTCAAACTCATGTCCATCAAGTCGGTGATGCCATCCAACCATCCATCCTCTGTTGTCCCCTTCTCCCGCCTTCAATCTTTCCCAGCATCAGGGTCTTTTCCAATGAGTCAGTTCTTTGCATCAGGTGGCCAAAGTATTGGAGTTTCAGCTTCAGAATCAGTCCTTCCAATGAATATTCAGGGTTGACTTCCTTTAGGATTCACTGGTTGGATCTCCTTGCAGTCCAAGGGACCCTCAAGAGTCTTCTCCAACACCACAGTTCAAAAGCATCAATTCTTTGGTGCTCAGCTTTCTTTACAGTCCAACTCTCACACCCATACATGACTACTGGAAAAACCACAGCTTTGACTAGATGGACCTTTGTTGGCAAAGTAATGTCTCAGCTTTTTAATATGCTGTCTAGGTTGGTCATAGCTTTTCTTCCAAGGAGCAAGAGTCTTTCAATTTCATGGCTGAAGTCACCATCTGCAGTGATTTTGGAGCCCCCTAAATTAAAGTCTGTCACTGTTTCCATTGTTTCCCCATCTATTTGCCATGAAATGATGGGACCAGATGGCATGATCTTAGTTTTCTGAATGTTGAGTTTTAAGCCAACTTTTTCACTCTCCTCTTTCATTTTCATCAAGAGGCTCTGTAGTTCTTCACTTTCTGCCATAAGGGTGGTGTCATTTGCATATTTGACGTTATTGATATTTCTCCTGGCAACTGTGATTTCAGCTTGTGCTTCATCAAGCCCAGCATTTTGCATGATGTATTCTGCGTGTAAGCTAAATAAACAGCTAAATAAACAATATTTAGTCTTAACGTACTCCTTTTCTGATTTGGAACCAGTCCCGTGTTACATGTCCAGTTCTAACTGTTGCTTCTTGACCTGCATACAGATTTCTCAGGAGGCAGGTAAGGTGCTCTGGTATTCCCACCTTTTGAAGAATTCTCCACAGTTTGTTGTGATCCACACAGTCAAAGGTTTTGGTGTAGTCAATAAAGCAGAAGTAGATGTTTTTCTGGAACTCTTGCTTTTTCTATGATCCAACAGATGTTGGCAATTTGATCTCTGGTTCCTCTGCCTTTTCTGAATCCAGTTTGAACATCTGGAAGTTCACAATTCACGTACTGTTGAAGTGTGGCTTGGAGAACTTTGAGCATTCCTTTGCTAGCGTGGGGGATGAATGCAATTGTGCAGTAGTTTGAGCATTCTTTGGCATTGCCTTTCTTTGGGATTGGAATGAAAACTGACCTTTTCCAGTCCTGTGGTCACTGCTGAGTTTCCCAAATTTGCTGGCATATTGAGTAGCAGTGCTTTCACGGCATCATCTTTTAGGATTTGAAATAGCTCAACTGGAATTCCATCACCTCCACTAGCTTTGTTCGTAGTGATGCCTCCTAAGGCCCACTTGACTTCGCATTCCAGGATGTCTGGCTCTAGGTGAGTGATCACACCATTGTGGCTATCTGGGTCATGAAGATCTTTTTTTGTACAGTTCTTCCGTGTACTGTTGCCACCTCTTGATATCTTCTGCTTCTGTTACGTCCATACTGCGTCTGTCCTTTATTGGACCCATCTTTGCATGAAATGTTCCCTTGGTATCGCTAATTTTCTTGAAGAGATCTCTAGTCTTTCCCATCCTATTATTTTCCTCTATTTCTTTGCATTGATCACTGAGGAAGGTTTTCTTATCTCTCCTTGCTATTCTTTGGAACTCTGCATTCAGATGGGTATATCTTTCCTTTTCTTCTTTGCCTTTAGCTTCTCTTCTTTTCTCAGCTATCTGTAAGGCCTCCTCAAACAACCATTTTGCCTTTTTGCATTTCTTTTTCTTGGGGATGGTCTTGATCACTCCCTCCTGTAGTGTCGTGAAGCGCTGTCCATAGTTCTTCAGGCACTTTGTCTATCAGATCTAACCCCTTGATCTGTTTGTCACTCCCACTGTATAATCGTAAGAGATTTGAATTTAAGTCATACCTGAATGGTCTAGTGGTTTTCCCTACTTTATTCAATTTAAGTCTGAATTTTGCAATAAGGAGTTCATGATCTGAGCCATGGTCAGCTCCCAGTCTTGTTTTTGCTGACTGTATAGAGCTTCTCCATCTTTGGCTGCAAAGAACATAATCAATCTGATTTTGGTATTGATCTTGTGAGGTCCATGTGTAGAGTCTTCTCTTGTGTTGATGTAAGAGCGTACTTGGTATGACCAGTGTGTTCTCTTGACAAAAGTCTTTTAGCCTTTGCCCTGCTTCATTCTGTACTCCAGGGCTAAATGTGCTTGTTATTCCAGGTATCTCTTGACTTTCTACTTTCGCATTCCAGTCCCCTATAATGAAAAGGACATCTCTTTTGGGTGTTAGTTCTAGAAGGTCTTGTAGATCTTCATAGAGCGGTTCAACTTCAGCTTCTGGTTGGGGCATAGACTTGGGTTAATGTGATATTGAATGGTTTGCCTTGGAAATGAACAGAGATCATTCTGTCATTTTTGAGATTGCATCCAAGTACTGCATTTCAGTCTCTTTTTGTTGACTCTGAGGGTTACTCCATTTCTTCTAAGGGATTCTGGCCCACAGTAGCAAATATAATGGTCATCTGAGTTTAATTCACCCATTTCATTCCATTTTAGTTCACTGATTCCTAAAATGTCGATGTTCACTCTTGCCATCTCCTGTTTGACCACTTCCAATTTATCTTGATTCATGGACCTAACATTCCAGGTTCCTATGCAATATTGTTCTTTACAGGATTGGACTTTACTTCTGTCACCAGTCACATCCACAACTGGGTGTTGTTGTTGCTTTGGTTCTGTGTCTTCATGGTTTCTGGAGTTATTTCTCCACTGATCTCCAGTAGCATATTGGGTACCTACTGACCTGGGGAGCTCATCTTTCAGCATCCTATCTTTTTGCCTTTTCATACTGTTCATGGAGTTCTCACGGCAAGAATACTGAAGTGGTTTGCCATTCCCTTCTCCAGTGGACCACATTTTGTCAGAACTCACCACCACAACCTGTCAGTCTTGGGTGGCCCTACACGGCATGGCTCACAGTTTCATTGAGTCACACAAGGCTGTGGTCCATGTGTATTTAAAGGCTCAAAAATCAATATGCCACCGAAAGGTATAGAATGAGCAGCTTTTCTCTGTCTTCTGTCCCTGTAAGGGGTACAGGGAGTCAGTATATCATATCTTAACATAGAAAATGTGACATCTGGGTCAAAATGAAAATAAATATGAAATTAAATGTAAGCTTAAAAAAACACTCGTCCACCACTATGTTTAATCGCCTTATTAGTTTCTTGCATATTCTCTTGACTAAACGTAAGTAAATATGCATATATAGACCAAACTGCTCTCTCCTTAAGCACAGGACCTCCCCTACCTGGCTCTGCCTCTTGCATTTCCTCACCTAGGAGGTCTTGCCATTTGGGCTCACAGAGAGCCTCCTCCATCTTCACAGCTAATGCACAATATCCCACTGCAGAGGAGCACTGCTCACTTAACCCAGTCTCCTGTGGTGTCGGGACCTGTGATCTGAACCAGTCCCTTGTGATTACTCACACTACTGCCATTAATAAACTTCTACATGCTATTTCATACATCTGCAGATAAAGCTGTTAAACTGTGCTCCCAAACATAACACTGCTAGATCAAAGGGTAAATGCATTTCTAATTTTGACAGATATTACCATTTTGTATTTTTACAACAGAGTACATTGTAAAATATTTGAATTTTTGCCAATCTGAGGAGTGAAAAGTGGTATTTCAGTGTAGTATTACAGTGCACTTATTAGGAAAAAGATTGAGCATTTTCATAAATCTAAGGGCCATTTTTTCCTGCTTTCTGTGAACTGCTGTTTTGTGTACACTGACCATTAGATTGTTGGTGTTTTTCTTGACTTCAAGGAGCTCTTTATATATTAAAGAGGCTAGTTTGTCCATAATCCAGCTCCACAATGCTCTTTATGACTGAACCTTCAGAGTTAGTTTTGAGATATGTAGGATTAATTCCCTGTCATTATTCTTCCTACACAAAATTTCCCTGGCTATTTCTATTTATTTCTCCATAGGAAGTTTAGAAAATGTCTAGTTTCAGACAAAAAAGCCTGCTGGTGATTTTGGAGAGATTATATTAAAGTTTAAATTAATTCAGGGAACACTGATATATTTATGATGATGAATCCTTCTGTAAGTGAACAGGGATGCTTTCACTCGTTCAAGTTGATTCTTGTGTTCTTCAGGATTTTTTTTTTTTTTTTTTTGGCTGCTCCTCGTGGGTGGCATGCAGAATCTTAGTTCTCTGACTAGTGATCAAACCCATGCCTTCTGCAGTGGAAGCTTGGCACCCTAACCACTGGACTGCCAGGGAACTCCCAGGAATGCTTAAAGTTTTCTTCACAGAGAATTTTCATGTTTCAGGTCAAGTTTATTTCCAGTTTTAGGATTCTTTTATAAATGGCGTGCATATATCTTTTTTCCTTGCATTTATCTTCTAACCGGTTGCTTCTTTTGATTTCTGTGTGTTAAAGTCTTTAACCTCACTAAGTTCTCTTCTTAGTCCTATTTAATTTATTCCACTGGGCTCTCTAGCATATAATCATATCACTTGCAAACTCTAATGGTTTTGCTTCTACCTTTATAATTTTTACGTCTTTAGTCTCTTTCTCGTCTAATTGTATTAACTGATAGAGACAGTGTCGGCTAACAACCTCGCCATTCAATTCTCTACCTGCTCAAGCTTATCAGAGAGTCAGTTGGTTCCTGTGCACCCACCCACCTGCCCCGGGACCTTCAGCTCTGCTCTGGGCTGATTTTGGTCAAGGCCTAATGAGCTGCCTCCACGCTGAAGGGGTCTTGCTGCTGGGCTGCACCCTATTACCCAGAACTCAGCTGCAATTCCTAGGACTCATTTGAATCGTCTGATATATTTCTGTAGCATAGATCTAGTAATGATATCATCCCTGACAGGCCCTAAAACCACCATCCCTCAGGGTCACACTGAGCCACATCATACAAGGTCCCCTGCCTGGTGCCGGACTCAGGGGTAGCAGGACTGAGCAGTGTTTCTGAAGAAGCCCACCCCAAGAGCCTCCTCCCCAAGACAGGCGCTCTTGTACACTGGATTGTCTCTGCTGTTACTGCCTTCATGTGCGCGCATCTCTGCTCACGGCACCCTCACCTCCCACTGGAGGCTGAGTGCCCTCCCTTCCCAGCCACCCCTCCTGCCTTCCTCTTTGATCCCAATTTGAGTCGCTGCCTTTGGGTTAGCTCTTTGCACCTTCTACCTTCTCTGCTAGACTTCCAGCTCTTTGAGGACCAGGACTCACAATGCAGCCTTTCTACCAGAGGCCCAGTGAGTGTTTGCTGACTGCATAAATGAACTGATATGTGCACCAAGAAGTAGGCCAGTTCCTAACCGTGTGCCAGTCACATCCACTAGCTGCTGCCCCATGAAACAAGGAGGGAACAAACCTCCCTGGATCAGTGCTGCCGAGGTCCAGTCTGTCCCTGACCCTGGAACCCGGGTCACTGCCAGGTACAAAGAACATGCCCAGGAGTACTGGGCAAGAAAGGTGCCTGAGCTGGTGCGTTCTGGGCCAATCAACCCAGCCTTGATTTCAGGCTCCACACAAACTGTGATTGCCCTTTTATAAAACTTTTGAGACTTGGCTGTGTGGTCTCTGCTTTCTGGCTGACCAGCCTCTGCCCACCCACCCACCCCCAACTGAAATCAGTACTGCAGAGCTGGTGATTAATGCAGCCTGACAATTAATCACGCAGCCCTCTAGTCTCTGAATTGCCCTTGGCGACAGACTGATGCATTCATTGGGAAGCACCTTGCAGCCTGAGTCACTGCACCCATTCATCCTGCAAAAGGGCGATCTGCCACCTCCCCAGCAGCACATGGTCCAATCTGCCAGTGTGGGGCCGAGTCGCCTGCATGGGGAGGGCGGGTGACAGCCTCCTGCGTCCCTCCTTCGGCTTTTCACTTCACTCTTGGCAACTACAGGTATCTGAACAACTGTCTCCCTCCTGATCGACAGACTGACAGAGATAACCCAGCTGCAACCTGACCTGTCATCAATGAGCAGCATGTCTAGCAGGGCCTGACCTCCTCGCAGGTGGGTGGTCTTGGGGCTGAACCAGTGTCAGGACAGGCAGACTTAGCTCCTGGGACATGAGTGAGGTCTCTGCTTTGCTGGCCCATCCATAGTTCTCCAGGGACCCCAGGAGGGTGGATCTGACTCTCCTCCCAGAGTAAAACCCACTCCCAGGGCTTCTGAAAAGCAGCCACCTCATTTAACCAGGAAGACAACTAAGAAGAGGCCATTCTGAACAACAATTCTATTTTACCAAAAAACTCTTTATCCCAGAAAATGCATGGAAGGGGACTGTAGATGATCCCTTCCTTCCTGCTAGTGTTGGAGGGTCCTCTGAGGAGGCAGGTGGCAGATGTGGCTCACTGTGGAGATGGGGACACTGTCCAGTGGCAGCTCGCAAGTGCTTGTTGACCTGGGTCATCTAGAGGCCATCATTTTCTTACCAAGCTGCACCATGTTGATGTAAGGTATTAACAAGAGAAGAAATTGGGTGTGGGACATATGGGAACTCTATTTACTATTAAGTTTTCTTTAAAATTATGATAAAAATACATTTTATTAACATACAAGCTAGGAATAAGGCAGGATACAAACAAATTCCTAGCACAGGAGGTGTGTTTGCCCCAGGTCCTCACAGGACCAGACCAAGGGCTGCTCTGCCTTCAGCGATGGACCATTAAGAAAGCAGGTTTTGAAGAGCAGATTCTCTGGCCCATGTGATCACATTCTGATCTGAGTGACGATTAACAGATGGTCAATACCGAAATGAGACTGATTATATTCTTTGCAGCTGAAGATGGAGAAGCTCTATACAGTCAGCAAAAACAAGACCAGGAGCTGACTGTGGCTCAGATCATAAACTCCTTATTGCAAAATTCAGACTTAAATTGAATAAAGTAGGGAAAACCACTAGACCATTCAGGTATGACTTAAAAATCAAATCCTTTATGATTATACAGTGGGAGTGACAACAGATCAAGGGGTTAGATCTGATAGACAAAGTGCCTGAAGAACTATGGACAGCGCTTCACGACACTACAGGAGGGAGTGATCAAGACCATCCCCAAGAAAAAGAAATGCAAAAAGGCAAAATGGTTGTTTGAGGAGGCCTTACAGATAGCTGAGAAAAGAAGAGAAGCTAAAGGCAAAGAAGAAAAGGAAAGATATACCCATCTGAATGCAGAGTTCCAAAGAATAGCAAGGAGAGATAAGAAAGCCTTCCTCAGTGATCAATGCAAAGAAATAGAGGAAAATAATAGGATGGGAAAGACTAGAGATCTCTTCAAGAAAATTAGCGATACCAAGGGAACATTTCATGCAAAGATGGGTCCAATAAAGGACAGACGCAGTATGGACATAACAGAAGCAGAAGATATCAAGAGGTGGCAACAGTACACGGAAGAACTGTACAAAAAAAGATCTTCATGACCCAGATAGCCACAATGGTGTGATCACTCACCTAGAGCCAGACATCCTGGAATGCGAAGTCAAGTGGGCCTTAGGAGGCATCACTACGAACAAAGCTAGTGGAGGCGATGGAATTCCAGTTGAACTATTTCAAATCCTAAAAGATGATGCCGTGAAAGCACTGCTACTCAGTATGCCAGCAAATTTGGGAAACTCAGCAGTGGCCACAGGACTGGAAAAGGTCAGTTTTCATTCCAATCCCAAAGAAAGGCAATGCCAAAGAATGCTCAAACTACTGCACAATTGCATTCATCCCCCACGCTAGCAAAGGAATGCTCAAAGTTCTCCAAGCCACACTTCAACAGTACGTGAATTGTGAACTTCCAGATGTTCAAACTGGATTCAGAAAAGGCAGAGGAACCAGAGATCAAATTGCCAACATCTGTTGGATCATAGAAAAAGCAAGATTTCCAGAAAAACATCTACTTCTGCTTTATTGACTACGCCAAAACCTTTGACTGTGTGGATCACAACAAACTGTGGAGAATTCCTCAAAAGGTGGGAATACCAGAGCACCTTACCTGCCTCCTGAGAAATCTGTATGCAGGTCAGGAAGCAACAGTTACAACCAGACATGGACAATGGACTGGTTCCAAATTGGAAAAGAAGTATGTCCAGGCTGTATATTGTCACCTTGTTCATTTAACTTACATGCAGAGTATATCATGTGAAATGCCAGGTTGGATGAAGCACAAGCTGAAATCAAGGTTGCTGGGAGAAATATCAATAACCTCAGATATGCAGAAGACACCATCCTTATGGCAGAAAGAGAAGAGGAAGTAAAGAGCCTCTCGATGAAAGTAAAAGAAGAGAGTAAAAAAGGCTTAAACCTCAACATTAAAAAAACTAAGATTATGGCATCTGGTCCCATCATTTCATGGCAAATAGATGGGGAAACAATGGAAACAGTGACAGACTTTATTTTAGGGGGCTCCAAAATCACTGCAGATGGTGACTGTAGCCATGAAACTGAAAGATGCTTGCTCCTTGGAAGAAAAGCTATGACCAACCTAGACAGCATATTAAAAAGCTGAGACATTACTTTGCCAACAAAGTCTGTCTAGTCAAAACTATGAATTTTTCCAGTAGTCGTGTATGGATGTAAGAGTTGGACCATAAAGAAAGCTGAGCAACGAAGAACTGATGCTTTTGAACTGTGGTGCTGGAGAAGACTCTTGAGAGTCCCTTGGACTGCAAGGAGATCCAACCAGTGAATCCTAAAGGAAATCAACCCTGAATATTCATTGGAAGGAGTGATGCTGAAGCTCCAATACTTTGGGCACTTGATGTGAAGAACTGACTCACTGGAAAAGACCCTGATGCTGGGAAAGATTGAAAGCAGGAGGAGAAGGGGATGACAGAGGATGAGATGGTTGAATGGCCTCACTGACTTGATGGACATCAGTTTGAGCAAGCTCTGGGAGCTGGTGATGGACAGGAAAGCCTGGTGTGTTGCAGTCCATGGGGTTGCAAAGAGTCAGACACAACTGAGCAACTGAACTGAACTGAGTGATATAAGTCATCTTTGGATGGAAGAGGAAGCTAACCCGCCTCTTTTTCAACTGTGAGCTGGAAGTGGGGAGATGGGAACAAGAGAGGATATAGGTACAGGAAGAGAGGCAGTGAACTGGGATGACATCACTGAAGCGAGAACAGTACAAGTTTTGAGACTGGGAAGGAGAACTAGCACAGATGTTGGGTGGGGGGAGGGCACGTTTACAGAAATAAAACTGCTAATCCCTGATCCGCTTTTTACTCACACATGTTTCTTCTTGGGATCAGGACAGCTGGTATATACAGTGAAGCTCTCTGTGTCCCCAAATCTCTATTTCCTTCATCTATACCAACATACAAAGTCTTTCCAAATTCAGTGACATTGTGTCCTTGGAGTCCCCTGGTGGCGCTATAAATAAAAATTTATTAGCTATAACTAGGGAAAGTCTGCCTGAATTACATATTAACTGTGTCTATGAAAAAAACCTCAATTAACTGGAACCTAGTTTACAGAAATCTTTTACTGTCTCCCTTCTCTTGATCTTGTTAATGAGCAGGAAGACAGATGATAACAAACCCTTTGTTGGCCAAATGATGTCTCTTCATGATGTATAATCTTTTTTAAATATATTGTTGACTCTGATTTGCTAAATTTTGATTTATAATTTTTGCATCTGTCTTCACCAAGGATACTGATCTGTAGTTTTCTTAATCTGGTTTTTGGTATCAAGGCAAGGCAAATCTCATAGGATGATATGGGAAGATGCTTCTTTGCCATCTATATATTTCATTAATGATTGGGTAGAACTCAACAATGAAGCCATCTGAACCTGGAGCTTTCTTTGTAGGGAAGTTTTAAATCACAAATTGAATTTAAAACTAGATACAGTGCTATTCAGATTATCTGTCTTCTTAAGGGAGCAGCTTGTGTCCTTCAAGGAGTTAATTTCATCAAAACTATCAAAAACTTTGGCATCAAGTTCATAAATTCCTTCACTATACCTTCAACGTCTCCAGAACCTGTGATGCCACTTCTCTCACTCCTGATTTGGGGTTTTATGTATTTTTTCTGTTTCCTTCTCAGTCTGAGTAGTTATTGATCTGCTCAAAGAATCTAGCCTTTGATTAAGTGGATTTTCCCTACTGCTTTTCTGTTCTCTTTTGCATTGATCTCTGAAGTGATCTTTTTTTAAAATTAATCAATTTGTTTATTTTTGGCTGCGTTGGGTCTTCACTGCTGCGCTCAGGCTTTTTCTAGTTGCAGCGAGCAGGGGCTACTCTTTGTTGCAGTATGAGGGCTTCTCATTGTGGTGGCTTCTCTTGTTGCAGAGCATGAACTCTAGAGCATGGGCTCAGTAGTTGCGGCACACGGGCTTAGCTGTTCCGTGGCATGTGGGATCTCCCCAGACCAGGGATCAAATCCGTGTCCCCTGCATTGGCAGGCAGGTTCTTAACCACTGGATCACCAGGGAAGTCCCCACAGTGATCTTTACTATTTCCTTTCTCTCACGGTGGCTCAGAGGTTAAAGCATCTGCCTCCAATGCGGGAGACCTGGGTTCGATCTCTGGGTCGGGAAGATCCCTGGAGAAGGAAATGGCAACCCACTCCAGTATTCTTGCCTGGAAAATCCCATGGACGGAGGAGCCTGGTAGGTCGCGAAGAGTCGGACACGACTGAGCGACCTAACTTTCTCCTACCTGCTACTGCTAAGTCGCTTCAGTCGTGTCTGACTCTGTGCGACCCCATAGACGGCAGCCCACCAGGCTCCCCCGTCCCTAGGATTCTCCAGGCAAGAACACTGGAGTGGGTTGCCATTTCCTTCTCCAGTGCATTAAAGTGAAAAGTGAAAGTGAAGTCGCTCAGTCATGTCTGACTCTTAGCGACCCCATGGACTGCAGCCTACCAGGCTCCTCCATCCATGGGATTTTTCAGGCAAGAGTACTGGAGTCTGGTGCCATTGCCTTCTCTTTCTCCTACCTACTTTGGGTTTAATCTGCTTTTCTTTCACTAATATCAGGTCCTTTGACCCTTTTTAAGTCGGGGTTTTTTTGAGTTGTAAGAGGTCCTTATATTTGACCCCTTAACAGATAGGTGAGTTGCAAATATTTTCTCCCATTCTAAAGGTTGTTTTTTTTTCCTTTTGTTGACTGTTTACTTTGTTATGCAAAAGATTCTAGTTTATGCAGCCCATTTACTTATTTTATACATAATACTTATAATTAGAAATAAATGCTTTAACATATCTATGTTGCTTATAAGTTTATTTATATAACATTTATACATTAATATTATATATTTTATTTTATATATTTATATTGATTCTTAAAATTTTGTTTTATAATTGAAATGTTTTAATTATTTATTATGACAGAGGATGAGATGGTTGGATGGCATCACCGACTCGATGGTCATCAGTTTGAGCAAGCTCTGGGAGTTGGTGATGGACAGGGAAGCCTGGCGTGCTGTAGTCCATGGGGTCACAAAAAGTTGGACATGACTAAGCGACTGAACTGAATTGACCTGAATCATTTATTTAAAAGTACACAAGTCTCCAAGTGTCCTTGATTTTCTTATTATCTATTTTGATTTTGCATTTGATTCCACTATGGTTGTAGAATACACTGTGTAAGATTCCAGTTCTTTTAAATGTGTCTTGGTTTGTTAAGAATACAAACTTGTTAAGAATACAAACTGTACAAAAAAGATCTTCACGACCCAGATAATCATGATGGTGTGATCACTCACCTAGAGCCAGACATCCTGGAATGTGAAGTCAAGTGGGCCTTAGAAACCATCACTACGAACAAAGCTAGTGGAGGTGATGGAATTACAGTTGAGTATTTCAAAGCCTGAAAGATGATGCTGTCAAAGTGCTGCACTCAATATGCCAGCAAATTTGGGAAACTCAGCAGTGGCCACAGGACTGGAAAAGCTCAGTTTTCATTCCAATCCCAAAGAAAGGCAATGCCAAAGAATGCTCAAACTACCGCACAATTGCACTCATCTCACACGCTAGTAAAGTAATGCTCAAAATTCTCCAAGCCAGGCTTCAGCAATATGTGAACCGTGAACTTCCTGATGTTCAAGCTGGTTTTAGAAAAGGCAGAGGAACCACAGACCAAATTGCCAACATCCGCTGGATCATGGAAAAAGCAAGAGAGTTCCAGAAAAGCATCTATTTCTGCTTTATTGACTACGCCAAAGCCTTTGACTGTGTGGATCACAATAAACTGTGGAAAATTCTGAAAGAGATGGGAATACCAGACCACCTGATCTGCCTCTTGAGAAATCTGTATGCAGGTCAGGAAGCAACAGTTAGAACTGGACATGGAACAACAGACTGGTTCCAAATAGGAAAAGGAGTTCGTCAAGGCTGTATATTGTCACCCTGTTTATTTAACTTCTATGCAGAGTACATCATGAGAAACGCTGGACTGGAAGAAACACAAGCTGGAATCAAGATTGCCGGGAGAAATATCAATAACCTCAGATATGCACATGACACCACCCTTATGGCAGAAAGTGAAGAGGAACTCAAAAGCCTCTTGATGAAAGTGAAAGTGGAGAGTGAAAAAGTTGGCTTAAAGCTCAACATTCAGAAAATGAAGATCATGGCATCCGGTCCCACCACTTCATGGGAAATAGATGGGGAAACAGTGGAAACAGTGTCAGACTTTATTTTTCTGGGCTCCAAAATCACTGCAGATGGTGACTGCAGCCATGAAAGCAAAAGACGCTTACTCCTTGGAAGGAAAGTTATGACCAACCTAGATAGCATATTCAAAAGCAGAGACATTACTTTGCCAACAAAGGTTCGTCTAGTCAAGGCTATGGTTTTTCCTGTGGTCATGTATGGATGTGAGAGTTGGACTGTGAAGAAGGCTGAGCGCCGAAGAATTGATGCTTTTGAACTGTGGTGTTGCAGAAGACTCTTGAGAGTCCCTTGGACTGCAAGGAGATCCAACCAGTCCATGCTGAAGGAGATCAGCCCTGGGATTTCTTTGGAAGGAATGATGCTAAAGCGGAAACTCCAGTACTTTGGCCACCTTATGCGAAGGGTTGACTCATTGGAAAAGACTCTGATGCTGGGAGGGATTGAGGGCAAGAGGAGAAGGGGATGACAGAGGATGAGATGGCTGGATGGCATCACTGACTTGATGGATGTGAGTCTCAGTGAACTCCGGGAGTTGGTGATGGACAGGGAGGCCTGGCGTGCTGGGATTCATGGGGTCGCAAAGAGTCGGACACGACTGAGCGACTAATCTGATCTGATCTGATCTGATGACACAGGACAAGGTCCATCATGGTGTACTCCCCTGGCACATGGAAGGAACAAGGGGTCTGCAGTCATATGAAGCGCTGTCCGGCTGGTGGATGGCCCCGTTCAAGCGTTTGAGAGAACCTCCTTGGTTCCACTTCTACTTGTTCTGTCGTTTACTGAGAAGAGAATGCTGGGACCTCCAGGTGTAATCATGGATTATTTACTGCCATCCCACACTTCCACCAGTTTTCAGTTTATGTGTTTTGAAATACTGTTATTAGGTGAATAAGCATTTAGACTCTACTGTTCTCATGATGGGTGGACTCCTTTAGCATTAGCAAACAACTCTGCGTCCCTGGTAATATTCTCTGCTCTGAAACCTACTTTGACATATTAATAGGGGCATTCTCACCTTCTTTGTTTAGTGGTAACACATGTTTTTGCTTTTAATCTATTTGCATCTTATATTGAAAGTACATTTCTTTTAAGATCATGTAATTTTCAAAAATCCAATCTGACAGTCTCTGCCCTATAATTGGGTATTTAGACTATTTACATTGTGATTATTTATATATATATATGGTTATGCTTAAATCTATTGTCTTGTTAACATTTGTGGTATTTATCTCATCCATTCTTTGTTTTCTTTCCCTCCTTTTCTTTTTTCTTTCATGTTACTTGTATATATTTATGATTTCATTTTATCTCCTTTGGTGGCTAACTGGCTATAGTTTAAAAATTTAGTGATAACTTCAAGGCTTATGGACTACATTTTATCACAGTTCACCTTCAGATGATATTTTATCACTTCAAAGAAGTATGAGAAACTAACAACGATATTTCTTCAGTTTCTCTCCTCCCAACCTTTTTGCTATTGTTAACATACATTTTACATATGTTACAGGCTCCATAGTACACTGCTATTATTTTTTGATCAAGGATAAAAAAAAAAAACACCACCACCCACACATTTATCTGTGGAGCACTCTTTTCTGGTGCTCTGAACTCCTTGGTGTCCATTCATGTTTCCTCCTGGTATTATTTTCCTTCTACTTGAATGGCTTTCTCTAACATTTCTTGTACTGTGGATCTACTAGTGATGAATTCTTTCAGTTTTACATGTCTTTGAACGTCCTTATTTTGCCTCCAAGCTATCTTCAGTGGGTTAATGTGAACTCTACGTTCAGTTTTTCTTCCAGGACGTTAAAGATGCAGTCCCAGTGTTTTCCTGCTGTCATAGTTTCTGACAAATGATCCACTATCATCCTTAGCTTCTCTGTTTCCTTTCTTATCGACTGCTTTTTAATTTTAAATTTGTTGTTTTTTAAGCAATTTGATTATCAGGTGCCTTGGTGTAGTTTTCTTCATGTTTCTTGTGGTTGGGGTTTGTTGGGTTTCCTGGATCTGCAGGTTTATAGTTTTCATCGAATTTGAAAATTTCTCAGCCATTATTTCTTCAAATTTCTTTTCTGCCAGCCCCCTGTAGGGGCTCCCAGTACACATATATTCAGTCACCTGCAGTTGTCCCACAACTCAAGGATACGCCTTTAGTTTTATAAAACGTTTTCTCACTGTGCTTCATCTTGGACAGTTTTTATTACCATGCCTTTAAGTTCACTAATTTTTCTTCTGCAATGTTTAATTGGTTGTTATCCCATACTTTTCATGTCACATATCAGAGTTTTCATTTCTAGAAGTTTAAGCTGGGTCCTTTTAATATCTTCCATGTCTCAATGGAGCTTTTTTATGTGGAACAGATTTCTAATGACTTAATGTCCTCGACTGCTAATTTGAACATCTGTGAGAGTTCAGAATAAGTTTTGGTAGGCCAATTTTTCCCCCTCTCATTACGGATCATATTTTCCTGCTTCTTCACATCCGGTAATTTTTGATGGTAGCAGTGAGTGTAGAGTAGCACGTTGTATGGGTGATTTGGGAAGAGACCCTCAGGGGCTTCCCGATGGCTCAGGGGTAAAGAATCTGTCTGCAATGCAGAAGACACAGAGGTTATGGGTTCGACCCCTGGGAAGATCCCCTGGAGGAGGAAATGGCAACCCACTTCAGTATTCCTGCCTGAAAAAATCCCATGGACAGAGGAGCCTGGTGGGCTACAGTTCACAGGGTCGCAATGGACACAACTAAGCACATGCCTCTGGGACCAGATTCCTTGGAGATAATCAGGGCACTGAGACCACAGGAAAGGGCTTTCCTAATGTGCTATTAATAGATTTCCTTGTCTGGAGACACGCTTGCACATTGGTGCCCCCACAGGGTACACTGCCCACTTCAGTCAAATGGCACATGGTCCTTCAGAGCCTGGAATTCCCCTCCTTCCTTCTTCCCAGACTGAGCCTACTTTCTCTAAGGCTGAGGTAATTCCTGCTTCCTGAATCCTTTAGGAGCCCCTCACACAATGGCATGTAGTATGTGCTCAACATATGCTTGTGGGGTGAGCGGAGGTCACAGACTCACCCCTCAGCTGGGAATGCAGCCAGAGTGGGGCCCACACCTTCTCAACTCTTGGGGAAGAGCCCTGAGGGTGGGCAGCTCCTCAGCACAGGGACAGCTGAGAGTGCTGGGGTGCTGGGACACCTCGCCCGTGCCTCTGTACAGATTCATTCACCCCAAGGTGGGCATCTCTGTCACAAACAACTTGTCTTCTGACCTTCACTCATGGTGGCCATGTCAACGGCTCACTCCAAGAGCTCTGAGCTTTGCGGGAGGCACACAACATGTGAGTACTCGGAGGCCAGATGCCAGCTTTTGAAGGGAGAAGCAAATTCCCAGAAACACATGGAACTTTAATCTCTCAGAAACTCGGACCAGGGTGATCATGAAAAGTAAACGACACTCAGTCTCAACTGGAAATGTTAAAAACGTCTCCTAGTGGGATGACTGCCTTTACATAAACAGGTGCAACAAGCTGGTTAAGGCGCTAAGCCACAGGACGGTCCCAGCACCTGCAGGCATTTACAAGAACACTGCAGGCTAGGGCATTTAAAGCTGGGCCTGGAAACAGCTCCTCAACCATTATTAAACGTGTAATTCCTCCAGCATCGAGCAGACATGAACGTAAGCACCGAGACAGCCTTAGAGCACTGCAGCATCTGTGCTTTCGAGGAGCTCTCCCATGTTCGGCTCCAAAGACAACCAGGCCCCTGGAGACAAATGTGACCAAGAGGCAGTTTCAAACCAGATTCCTTGTTCTGAAATAAGATGACCAACTGCAAATTCCATGAGAATTCAGCAGCAAAGTGCAGTTGTGAAGGGTCATCTACTTTCATATAAAGAAAAAAGATTAAAGCAGAAATAGACACTCTGAAGACTAAAAATAAAGATACTCCCTATTTCCAGGTGTTAAAAGCTACTAAAATCCTGATGAGTACGAACTGCAGTTGACTGAACATGTTCTGGAGCACTGGTGGCCCCAAGGAGCAGGTTCAGGTGGCTGACCATCACCCTTATGGGCTCGGGGAGAAGGGGACATCTTTTCTGTTCCTCTCCCCACACTGGGCTTCATGTCATGGTAGTCTCGTCCTTTGATGCATCCAGAACCTTTGCACATGGTCCCTAATGGCAAGAACAGTGCCAGTGAACTTCTCAACACATGATATAGATGACAAAGGTATTGAAGTGGGAGAGAAACAAGGTTCTAAAATAACTTCCCCAGAAAAGCGTCTTCTTTATGTGGTAGCTTGGCTCTTCAGTTAAATTTGATGAAGGGCAAAGTAGAAGTGACCAAATGATACAGTTTCCTGAGCCCCAAGGCCAGGCTTTCAGATCGGCAACAAAAGGCTTTAGTATAGCAGAGGCAGGCTGGGTAGAAATGAGGTTTTATCACTACTCCCTTCACCTAAAATTTCTAAAACTGCTTTACACACTGTGTAAATTACACACACACTGTGGTCCTGATCTCTGCAACCATACTGTAGGAAGCGTTATTACCACAACTTTACAGAGACACATGTGATGGCTGGGGGAGGTGAAAATGGCTGGCTTAAGAAATCAGTGGGAACAGGCTGCATCACCAGTGGTCCCGGGGATGCTCCCTGCACCGCACCCCACCCCCGGCACCACTGTCACATGACCAGCCCTCCCGCCACACAGGTTCAGACTCGAGAACCCACCTGGCCCTACTGTCACCTTGGCATCCCTGCCCTGGCTCTTCCTGACCACTGGTTCTCACCTACATGGCCACCCCCACTCCCTCTGGATGTGAATTCATGTAGCAGCCGGGCCAGTGGCCCCCTCCCACCTGGGTTAACATTATAATCTCCGTGACACTGAGGCACACAAATGCAGCCCTGCCCATAAGATTTCCCCACTTTTTGAAAAGTCACCCTTGTGATAGGCAGGTGTGTGTATTCACAGCAGAGGATTTGGTCCCCAGTGGACAGTGTTGAGGGCAGGGACAGCTGAGTTTTGCAATATCTTTGGCCTTCAGCACGATTCTGAGTACAAGGCCCTGCCAAGGACTTCAGCAGCAGACATGTCACTGCAGGCCCGCAGGCATGAGGACAGGGGTGGGAAGGTGCTTGCTGGGAGTAGAGCTGGAGACGTGGGCTGGGCGGTCACGGCTGAGAAGTGACTAGCGCTATGGCCCGAGCCTTACAGGTGACAGCTGGGGCCTCCACAGGACTGTTGCTAGGGTCAGGGCAGGGGAAGGAAAAGCATCAGTTGGTTGGGGAGACCAGTCAACAAGGAATCGGGCAGGGTCACTGGCTGGAGGGGTGGTTATGGGTTGGGAAGGGGCAGTGCACAGAGACAACAGGTGAGCTGAGGGCCAGTGTGACAGACCACGACTGGGCCAAGGGGAAGCAATGCCTTTCCTGGGAGGGAGAGAGGCCATGGAAGGCATGAGGCCAGGAGGAGGGAGCGTGGATAGCAGTGCCAGGCCCCCCGACCTGCTCTCAGCAGCTCTCCTGTGGCAGTGGGGGCACACAGATATCACTCACACTGTCCACAGCGAGGATCTTGGCCCAGATGAAGACAAGGAGAGGCCGCAGCTCCCTGGCTGAGCTCTGGAGCAGCTTTAGCACGTAGGGGAAGATGCCCACAGACAGCGCCTGTGAAAGAGAGCATGTGAGCCCCATGCTGGAGGGAGCAAAGCACGTGGCGCCCTCAGCATGGACAGAGAACTGCGAGGGGCAGGGCTGTCCTCCCTGACCTCCGGTTCTTCTCCTGGAAGTGACCCAGGCCTGCCTGCTTGGGCTGCACCAGTACATGCAGACCACAAGGTAAGAGACACGCCAGGCCTCCACCCCAGTCTACCCATGTTGAGTCACACATGGCCTCCCTGCTGGCTCCTGGGGGTGGAAGTGGGCCAGTGAGGAGAGCTCGTGCAGTCTTCCTAACTTTTAGGTTTTCCCTCTTCTCCTTTTTGCTGAACTATCAATTATCACTCTTGGTTGACAGTATATAATGAAACAACTTACATACATCACTGGAAGTAAAACAACATGCCGAGCTCTCATGTGCCCTTTACCCGGCTTCAATGCTGTCAAACCACAGGGTGCAGCATCCTGGCTGGCCCCACCCACTGTCCTCTCCTGAATGTTCTGAAGCCCCCCCTTAGGAATCACACAGTGTGATTTGTAAACACTTAAGTGTTTCTCTCTAAAAAATAAAGTCTCCTTTATGAAAATATGACCACATACCATTACCACACCTAGAAAATGAAGTTACAATTATTTTTTAATAATATAAAACATTCAATTCATGTAAACTTTCTGTTTCTTGAATTTTAATTTTTCAAATTCAAACTTTCAAACTTTCATTTGCAAACAGAGCCCCATAAGGTCCACACTCTGCAGCTGGCGGTGGGTCTCCTGAATCCCCTCTTATCTCTAGGTCCCTCTTGATCTCTTTCCCTGGTGATATGTGTGGTGGAAAAATGGGTCACTTTTGACTCTATTTTTTTCAGTGTTTTGTTTCTACTTCTCCGTAGAATGAATGATTGTAAAGTGCTTCAGAGTTGTGCCTAAAACCAGAGGGAAAGGACAGTGAGTGAGGCTTCACAGGCTGCTTCCAGGAGAACAGGCACCACCTGTGGCCCCCAGCTCAGAGACTGCCAGCTTCCTGGTGTGACAGGGGCGAGCCCCTCCCTAGAGAATGTTCTTAAAGGACACCTTCTGTCCCACAAAGGTGACGCCTAAAAGTGGATGGGAAAGGGCCCCCCACAACATGACAATGAAGGTGCAAAGAGAGGTCCATGGGGGCCTTGTGGGTTTAATGGCCACCCCCACAGTCACGCTTGGCTGCATGGCCAAGGACCCTTGATTTCTCAGTTGGTGCCCCTTCGACTCCTCCCCTGCTGATGCAGGAAGCACGCACCAGGCTCACTGCCCAGGGGCCCAGGTCCAGAAATCTTCCCAGCAAGTCCAGGGCTCTCAGCCGGTGCACTTGGCTCAGCAGCACCTGGAAGGGAGAAGAGGCAGCGTCACTGCAAGGTGCCCCAAATGACCCTGGGTGAGCATCCCCAGGAGCTGTTTACCCGGGTCGGCGGGAGCCCCTTTCTCCATGGCTCACACCTTACACAGGCTGGGAACACTCCATTTCTTGGCTGCGCATTTCTTGGCCGCGGTCAAGTCCATTCATCCTACCCTTCCAGTCAGCCTCCTGCCAGCCTGTTGCCCACAGCGAGCACAGTGGGCGGGCCCCTCTGCTGCTCTTCTGAAGAAAAGCTGAAGCCCTTAGCTTGGTCTGCAGGTCCAGCCGGCTCTGGAGCGTAATGCGCGTAAATGATGTGCGCACTGTAGGAACTATTAGAACAGACACTTTCTAATGGTGTTTAAGAAAATATTCACTGATAACACTGGTCCGTTCACTCCTAGATGCTGTTCTCTAGGTATAATGTCCTGTTTGTTCTAAATTCAATGATACTATTGTATTTCTCATCTCCTTGATGAGTAAATGATACACTGTCAGTCTTACTCCACAACCCTAGATATGTTTGATCATATCACTGTCAATGGCAGTATAGAAGTGCATTTCTGTAAATGTGCATAATTCATTTAAACAATCTCCCTGTTGCTAGATTTTTAAATTATTAATACATTTTTGTTACTGTAAAAATGCTATGATAAAAATACTAACAGGTACATCTCTGCACATTTATATGGTTTCCTCCCCCCCTTCCTCCTAGGATAAACCTGAGAAGTAAAATTAGAGGGTCAGAGCACCCACATTTACATCACCAGACTACCCTCCAGCTGAACAAACTTGCCCACCTGCCCACCTGCCAAGCCTCAGCTGGTTACCAGGCAGCAGGACATATTTGCTCTGGTACTCACAGGTTGCGCAGGCTTGGGCACGTAACTTCTCTGAACTTTAATTTCCTAATTCATAACACAAGACTCAACCATGAGGGATTTATTAAATATCAAATTAAAAGCTCCCAGGAAAATATTAGCCCATGTTACACTATTTGCCAACATGACAGTTAATAATAAAATGCTCTTTTAATTTGAATTTCCTTGATTATAAGTGAGGATGAATATTTTTTCATAGATTAATTGGCTATTTCTCTAGTAAACCAGCCAGGCATGTCCTTATTTTCCTACTTAAATGTTTTACTTTTTTCTTTTTCATATGAAAGGATTCTTTTTAAATGAAAGAGAGCAACCTCGGCCACGTTTTTCTTTTTTCCTGTGGTATATCAAAGTTTTGAGCTTTAATGGAGTCATTTATATTGACTTCTCTCATGGTGTTAACATGTGGATTATGTGTACAGAGTCCTGTGATGTAGAGCCCTTCTGCCCACCGCTGTTCCCAGCCATCAGGTATGGGGCACCTACTGTGTTCCCAGCCATCCAAAGTGGGTATGGGGCACCTACTGTGTGCAGACACGGTGCTGGGGGTGACTGGGAACAGCAGGAGCCTTCCTGTCACAGGAGGGGCCCAGAGACAGACATTCCACATCCACACCGCAATAACCACTGTGATGGTGAACAGATGACCGGGGGCGGCCGCTCCCTACTCGGGGTCTGAAGGCTTTCCCTCCCAGGGGGCGAAGCGTGGGGTTCCTGGGCTTCAGGCAGAGGGGCTGGCGAAGCAGAGTGTCTGAGGGGAAGCAGGGTGTCTGAGGGAGGCAGGCAGGCAGGCTGACAGGGAGGCTTCAGAGCCGGCTGGACCTGCAGACCAAGCTAAGGGCTTCAGCTTTTCTTCAGAAGAGCAGCAGAGGGGCCCGCCCACTGTGCTCGCTGTGGACAACAGGCTGGCAGGAGGCTGACTGGAAGGGTAGGATGGGTGGACTTGACCGCAGCCAAGACTGATGGGGAGAAATAGATTCCAAGACAGCCGGCAGGCATGACCCAGAGCCTGCTGGTGGAGGGCGAAGGTGGGTGAGAGAAAGGAGCTGCTGGAAGATAAGGTTTGGAATGAGGCAAGAGAAAAGACAGGGCAGGATAGGCCGGCCAGCCTGGGGCGGTCTGCCAAGGGGGAAGCTAGGTGAAGGAACTGGTGAGGGACAGGACAGGAGGCAGGAGAGGGGACAGGAGGTTTGAACTATGTACCTACTGAGGGGGGCGGGCAGGATCAGCAGCAGGACTCAGGAAGTGGACCCTCTGGCTGCAGGGATGTGGCCAGTGGTGGAGGGACTGAACAGGGGTGAGGAAATGGTGCCACCAGAGCAGTGGTTTGAGGGGCGCCCCTCTGAGGGGCAAACACGGGCAGGTGGGAGGAGGCTGAGGGTGTAGGAGAGTCAGCAGGTGGGGGACAGAGGAGGTAGCGAGAGAGGCTGGAGGGAGTGGAAAGAGAGGAGGGCGTCCCGGCAGCACAAGGCTCCCGAGGAGTGGTTTTTGATAGGGATGCTGGGAGCTTCCCTACATGGGAGTGTGGCCTATGGCTGCAGGGGAGCTGAGAGCAGGCGTGTCCACCTGGCAGCAGCCCAGGGGTCAGGGAGGTGGAGGTGGCTGGGTTCAGCCACTGAAATGTCATCTCCCATTGGTTTGGAGCCTGTTTCCATATTGCTCTTTTGAGATGGATGCTCAAGTGGTTCATTTACTGTTTGGAGAAGTTAAGATTCTCTGATAAAGAAGCTGTTGGGAGAGGTTATGTGGGTGCTGCTCACAGGGGCCTATCTGAACAGGACCTGATCCCTCTGCATGTTTAACTCGTGGGTTATCATGTGCCACCATGGCAGAAAGGCAGCCGTGGAGGGCAAGGTTAGACGGTGGTAAGGTGCGGGATTTGGAGTCAAGCTGACCTGACTCTTTTACTTCCTGACAGTGTGGCTTAAACCACTACCTTTGGACACTTTTGTTTCATCATCGAGAAGAATGGAGATGATAACATGTAATTTCTAGAATTAAATGAGATGCAGCCTGTCTGGTGTGATGATTGTTACCGTTTCTGTGATGTTACAGCGTGATGACTGTTACGTTCAGCACAGGATGGCTCCACCTCTCAGAAGAGATTTGATTGACTATTTATTTGTTTATTACTGTGCTGGGTGGCTTATGGGACCTTAGTTCCCCGACCAGAGACTGAACATGGGCTCTGGCAGTGAAAGCGCCAAGTGCCAACCCTTAGAGCGCCAGGGCATTCCCTCTTTTGTTTTTTAAAGAAAATGGAACCACCAGAGGTTCAAGTTTCTAGGGCAAGCAGAACCTTTCATTTATTAGGTTTGTGAAATAAGGTGTAATTCATCAAAAATCAAAGACATGAGACACATCTAGCACTTGTAAAGATTCTGTTTTCTGATTCTCTTTGTTTTTTAAAACGCTGTCAACTTGAATAAAGCTCTGGGTTTTCAAGTAAATAGCACATCAATTTGCAGTGGAAGAAATGGCAATGTGGGCCAAGAAACCTAACGCATGGGTAGTCTGTACTGCTTATTTCTCATGTGCACTAACCAGCAGTAAAAACTCTGCATCACAACGCCTTATTCACAGACGGCAAAAGCAAAATGGAAAGCGTCACCGTCACTTCTGCAACTCCATCTCTTCCGACTCTGCTGTCCACAGCGATGCAGCGCACGTTAGAGCGCCAACAGACAGCTCGCTTGTCTTGGAGACTCAAAGACCATCAGCAATGCAGGATTTTGTGCTGTGGGTATTGATGTTTTGTTGGAAAATAAATGGCACCAATAACGAGCCCTGGAGAACATGTCGGGTA
The DNA here is from genome assembly GCF_019923935.1 of Bubalus bubalis. Classification (NCBI taxonomy): domain Eukaryota; kingdom Metazoa; phylum Chordata; class Mammalia; order Artiodactyla; family Bovidae; genus Bubalus; species Bubalus bubalis. The sequence continues at coordinate 11,453,640 of NC_059159.1, read as the reverse complement.
CTGGCTTTTCTAAACATTACCCCTTCCTTCCGCTGATTTACATTTTAAAACAAAATTGAGGGCCAATATAAATTAAAATTACTTTAAAAAAAAAGAACTGGCTTTTGCTTGTATTTGCACTTAAAAAAAAAAAAAAAATTCCTGTTTCAATGTGCTTCAGGTCCTGGGGAAATTAGAGATAAATGTCAGTGAACTAAATGAGTTACTGGGATTTCTTTCTGTCTGTGGCAATCCAAACTAAAGATCAGTGGTGGTGACATCAACACTGAAATTGAAACAGCTGCTAGGGCAACTACTTTTCATGCACCTTGTACACAAAAGGCACACTCAGGCTTCTGGGCTGGGACCACTGGCTCAAGCCGGTTATGAAAATCCAGATTTTCAAGCTCTAGTTCTGGCCTGGTGCACCTGGGAATCTGATGATCAGAGATCCTGGAGCCACCAATGTAGGTAATATGTGTAGTAATAACAGTCCACTTACTATCCTGCTGCCAGCCAATAATAATGCTGTACTTTCAGACCAAAAATTCTCTTTGTAGATGATGCCATGAAAGCCAAGAGGGTTTCCTAATGAAATGCCCATACTGACTTTGTGGAAAGGTTCTAACATGGAATCTTGTAAAATTCCTCTTTCCTCTCTTTTCCATGACACTGATTCTTCCTACTCTTGTTTGTACACGGGCCACCAGGGAGGGCAGACAGTAATGTTGAGTCCAGGCAGGGCTGTCAGACCATGAGACCACAGGGCCAGGCCTTACGGTGCTGCAGGGCTCGAGAATCTTCCTTTCCATCCTTTTTGATTTATATTTTTAAAAGGTGAAAAAGGATGTCAGGGCTGGTCAGGAAAAGTGTAGATTCATGCTTACATCTACACAAGGGCTTGCAGATCCACTGCCCTAGGGGACAGTTATTTTACTCCGATGGTCCTCAGTGAATGCCTCTGAATTTCCGGGTGGACAAAATGCTTGCTGGTAGTGGAAAAAGTAGCAGGGACTGGAAAAGCTGTGATGTCTCTGTATTAAAATTCTCTCTCAAAATGTTGAAATAAGTACATACATGTACAGGATGTGCTGACAGTGTTTCAAATCATTAGGGAAATACCAAAATTACCTAATAAATTATGTTGAGATGACTAGATAATTATCTGGAGGAAAGGTGGATTAAAAACAAATAAAACAAAATAAAATTTTCTTTCTTTTCAGCAACATTTCTGAATTGCCAAGGTTCTGGGGATAAGTGATAGATGATGGGGCCCGGGTTCTGGCAAAATAACTGAATTAAAGAGAACGAAGCGGATACCACAGGCCACCCCAAATGAAGCGAGGGCTCCTTTGCACTGTGTTGGGTTTTCTTGTTAAGTCAAGGTTCCTGCACTGATCCAGGCGGGGCATAGCCCAGACAGAACCCCCAGAATGATGAGGAAACTATGATTTAAGTTTGATGGAAAGATTGCACATAGGATGCCCCTTTTCTTTCAGTTATTCCCTCATTTTGGCATTAGCAAGTTGGGTCTTCTCTTTTCCTGGGGGAATGTGGGTTGTAAATGGGACATTAAAGAAAAAGTCAACGGGGGGCCGCTTACAACAAGGTTGTTTGCTGGCTGGTTGCAGAGTGCTGGGCATTGTGCCCCTGCTTGGAAAGGTTTTATCCATCCCATTACTGAAGTAATGGGAAGGTCAGTGGAGGCTGGCCACAGTCTCCGCTTATGAAAATTTGGGGGACCCTAGTTGCTGGGGAACTCAGCACACCCAATCAGCCACTGCCACCCCAAAGCCCTGCCCGTTGGCCTTCTACTTGATGAGAACTCATGGGCTCTGCCAAATGGACAGTGTTCTTTGTTGTGTTGTTATTGTTGCTTTTTTTGGTTTCGTTTTGAAAATCTGTTGATAGCTCACCCTGCGAACTCAGGATAGTCTTAAACTAATCTAGAAGCACACATGAGGAATACCAATAATTTCTGCATTCTTTTCATAATGTCAGAAAAGCAGCAGCCATAATACATTAAAAGCACCAAAATATCTCCAGGGAAGGATCCTGGCCAACAGCCTGCCCCAGCCGATTATCACGCCACGAGGACTGGCTGTGTGCTGGCGTTCCACAACTGTACACCCTGCTCTCACTGCTTGCTGTCTGGGTCCTGCACACAGTCCTGAGTTCGCTGAGATGTCAGTTCTGTTGCAGGCAGACCACTTTCGCAGGCCACCACGCAGTAGGCACAGAGTGGGAGAGCAGACCATGTGGGGAGGGGGGCCGCCACACTCCACGTGGGCCAAAGGTCAGCTCAGAACACACGCCTGGGCCAGTGAAGACAGATAGGGCTTCTGTGTGATGTGCTCAGCGGCCTGGTGAGAAAGTGGAGCCCTCCTGGCGGGGAGGAGGGGCAAGGCCTTGTCCTCAGGCAGGTGGATGATTAGGCAAAGCAACCTAAGCAGCTTTCTGGGGGAGGAGGTGATGGTCCTCCCGGCCAGCTCTCAGAATTTAAGACCCTGCTTCCTAACTGCATGCGGATGTAAATGCCCACCCCTCTCTGCTGCGGCCTGGCCCCTCCCACAACTGCCCACAGTTCTTACCCAAGGTTCAACTGCCCCATCCCCACTGTACACAACTTTTTCCAGGGCCTAAAGTGAATTATCAGGCCTTGGTGTCTATACTGACAGTGGTTTTAAATCTCATTTGACACTATCTAAGAGTAAAACGCCCTCCTTACATCACAGTCTGGTCCCTACACCTGCCCCATAAATACACAGTAACTGAAACAAAAGTTCTGTGAAAACTCCTACCTGTGATGAACTTTGGTATTTTGCCATCTCAGTAACCCAAAACTTAGCTGGGTGAGACCCACAGAACTGACCTCCCAAACCATTCGTGGGGCACCAACTGCCTCAAGAATACACACAAGGTACGTGGTGACTGAACTTGACAGCCCATAGCACCCCCAGGCACAGTCCCCCGGAAACGATCAACGCACAGGTGCTGACGGCCTGTGTGTGTAATCGGCTCAGTCTCTCCCCTTTTTTCTGCGGCTGATTTGCATCTCACATCCTTCCAAAGAGAAGGGGTGCTGACACCACGAACAGTGCTGGAGCAGAGCGCACTGACAGCAGCTCTGGGGGCAGACGAGAGAGCGGCTGACGACCCAGATCAGTGTTTAATTGAGGGAGGGGGCAGTGATTTCGCCAGGGGAGCCATGGAGGAGCAAGGACTCATCAGCGACAAAGCATGGGGGCTGTCATGCACACTCATACACTCAGCCCCAATAAACCAGTCCCCTCACTGGGAGGCTGCGGGGTTCTCTGGCTCCCTCCCTGGGCCAATCTGGTCCACCTGCAGATACTCACCTGTAAGACAATAGGAAGCTGCTCAGGTGGGTTCCTGTTCTCCACGCCCATGGTGAGCCACACCTGGAAGGCGGTCAGCTGCTCAGCAAAGAAGGGGCTGTGCTGTGGGACAAGCAAGATGGGTTAGTCAGGGACTCCCTTCTTCACCCGGCTCTGCCTAAACATACCCCCACCATCAACTCAGTCATGTGTCTTTGTGAGGCCCCAACTCCGCTCGGCTACCACTTAGGCGAAAGTCCACAGAGCCAGGCCATGGCAGAGGAAGCAGTGAGATGTAGTCAGGCTGGGATGTTTCATACAGCAGAGTCAGAGGACTCATGGACAGACTGGGTGTGGATAAGAGAAGGGTTGTGGTAAGGTTAACGCTGGGGCTCAGGCTTAAACAGTCTCCCCTGGTGGCTCAGTTGGTAAAGAATTCCCCTGCAGTGCAGGAGATCTGAGTTCCCCTGGGTGGGCAAGCTCCCCTGGAGAAGGAAATGGCAACCCACTCCAGCATTCTTGCCTGGGAAATCCCATGGGCAGAGGAGCCTGGTAGGGTACAGTCCACGGAGTGGCAAGAGTTAGAGACAACTTAGCGACTAAACCACCACCACCTCAAGTCTAAACACCAGGAAATGGGGTCCCATGACCTGAGGTGACTTGGTGACTAAACCACCACCACTGCAGGTCTAAACAGGAAATGGGGTCCTGTGACCTGAAGTGGGAAGACCGAAAGAAGCATGTTTCGGAGAAGCACATGGAGAACTCAACCTAGATGCATTGTGTTTAAGGCGCCTCCTGGACACCCAAGTGAGACATCAGGGGGGTGGGGTGGGAGTGGGAGAATGGCCTTCATGAGCCTGCAGTTCAGGAGACGGGTCTGGGTTGGAGAGACAGATCTCGTTTATAACGTGAGAAAGAGTGGGGACCCCGGGCTGAGCCCTGGAGCACCCCAAGAGCAAGAGGCCAAGGAGGTGGAGACACTAGGGCAAGGCCAGTAGAGGGAGCAGGAGCAGGCAGCAGCCAGGATGCCAGGGAAGAGTGATTTAGCTGAAGGCTGTGGTTGGCACCATCATGTCATGATGTGGAGGGTCAGGCAGGACCAAGGTCCAGGGCTGACCATGACATGAGGGCCCTGGAGACTGACTACTAAGAATGTTCTGGGGGGCCGTGGTAGTGGGCAGAAGCACAACTGGACTAGGTTCAAACAGAAGGGAAGATGATTTAGAGACTCAAGAATAGTTTTTTGCAGGAATCTGGCTGCAAAGGGGAAGGGATCAGATAGGATCATGTGACCAGGCATTTCTTTCTAAAGGTGGGAGAAAAGGGCATATTTGTAAGAGGGGGAATTGCTGATGGAGGAGAAGGTGATGGGCGAGAGCCCTGGCAGGTAGGCACCAGGGAGCAGGAGCCCTCCGGGAGCTGGGAACGGGACACAGATAGGAGGGGATGCAGGGATGAAGTGGGCATGGAGGGACTCAGAGGCTCCCTCTATTGCTCCTGTTTCTCAGCGAGGTAGGAAAGGGAGCAGGTGCCGTGGACGGAGGGCAGAGAGGGGACAGGAAGGAATGAAGGAGACACATCTGGGCAGCTACTAGGCAGCGTCTAAGGATCCTGGAGGGCAGTGACGAAAGCAGGTTACAGTGGGCTTCCCCAGCCTGGCAACTGGGGTGCGGAGGGTGGCTTGTCCTCTCGAAAGCCCTGCGGAGGGGATGACTTTGGTGGTGATGACAGGGACCAGGGAAACCTCAGATTAGCGGCTCAGGTAGGAGGGGGCCTAGGCCCTCGGAAGGTCTCTGAGAACCAAGAGGCCAAGCGGTAGGACTGCTGGGTTTTCTGTATTACACGGTCATCCCCACTTAATATGCAGCTCTGTTGTCTGTGAGCCCCAAACAGAATTTCAAATCTCTGCCTCCCACCCACTCTGCCCACACTGTTCCCCAGCGGGAGAGGAAGGGTGGATGGGAAGGCAGGGATGCGGGCTCTGACCCCAGGTTCTGGCACATGTGGACATGTGCTCGTAGAGGACTCCAAGTGGTGAGGTGGGCTCAGTGAGGCTGGGAGCCAGACTGGGGCGCTCCTGCCATGCCCTCTGCAGAGGGGCCTGGGGCTCAGAGCCGTGGTGCCCCTTGTAAAGAAGTCAATGTCGTGTGAGAATTGGGCAGAGAAATTTCACACTCAGGAATTCATGTTCTTGCAAAGTCAGGATACATGAAGTTACTCAAATTTGGAGGGCAACCGGGGGATTGGAATGGAGCCCCCAAAGTGATATTCCTGTTAAGTGTGAGGTATTCACAGATTGGTTTAAAAATAATAGTCCTGTTAGGTGCCCCCTCCCCAGCTGTACTGAGTGAGGGGGACCTTCAGTCTGGGAAGGGGAGTTGGGAAACTCAGGTAATTCCACCTCTCCCCCTTTCCTGCACTTTGGTTTTACCTTGTGGATACAAACATGTGGTTCACTGCTGCAGAAGCTGCTCTGTCCCCAAAGACAGACAAACACTCCTGATCTTTTCACCTAAAGCTGACAAAGAGGGAAAAGCCCTTCTCGTCGAAGTGTGCTGTGAGGTTTGTCATGCTTTTTAAAGCTGCGGAGATGGTGACAAACCAGCTCAGTCCCTAGCATAAGCGTGGCTCAGCATTTTAAGTAACACTTCACAGAACAGCTCGAGAGCTGCCCTGTGACTGTCTGAGATGATTCACCGAGAGCTAATGTTTTGGGCCAAATCTTCAAGACTACCTCCCAGTGTGTCAGAGCTACCGTGTAGATTCTTGAGGGGAAGACGCAGAGCCCGGGATGAGTGTTCTGGAGCAGAACTCACAGCTTGTGGGTAGAGGCTCTGAGTCACGTGACCACGTGGCCTGGGCCTCAGGGGGATAACTCCGACACAGGTGGTCAGCCCATGTGTTAGATGGGTTGGAACGGGTCTGAAAACAGGCACCAGACGTGATGGACTGAGAACAGAAAGGCCATCTCTGGGCACAAGGAGCCACACCTGACCCCGAGGGCTAGTCCACCCTGTCTTGTGCTGTCACCTTGGGGATGGAAGATAATTACTTCATATCAACACACTCTTGCTCTTCTCACCTGCTGACCCTGGTCCAAACACACTGATGTTGGCTGTCTCATAATAAGTAAGATTTCTTACATGGGTACAAGTCCTAACCATAAAAGAAAAACATTGGTAAGCTGGGTATGGTAAAACAAGAACCTTCTGTTCACCAAGTAAAAACATCAAACAAGTGAAAATGAAATCTACAGAATGAAAAAAGGTATACACAATGTGTGTCGGGCCTCCCTGGTGGCTCAGCTGATAAAGAATCTGCCTGCAGTGCAGGAGACAAGAGAGACATGGATTCAACCCATGGGTCAGGAATGTCCAGTGGAGAAGGACATGGCAACCCACCCCAATGTTCTTGCCTGGAGAATTCCATGGACAGAGGAGCCTGGCAGGCTACAATCCATGGAGTTGCAAGAGTCGGACCAGACTTAGCAACTAAACCACCACCAGCATTCACAATGTGTGACAAAGGATTTGTATTCAGCGTATAAACAGAACCACTACAAACTGATAAGAAACATAATGCAAAAGAAAAATGATCAAAAGTCTTGAACAGGCAACTTATAAAAGAGGATATTCAAATAGCCAACAAAAATATGAAACAGGGCTCAATACTATTAACCATGAGGGAAATGCAAGATAAAATCTCAATGAAACACCATTACATATGGAACCAGAAAAGCCAGAAGGAAAAAAAAAAAGGTGGAAAACATCACGCATTGACAAGGATATGAAACAACTCAAACTCTCATATATCGTGGGAAGGACTGAAAATTGACTCACAACCACTTTGGAAAACTATCCAGCAGTTTTCCTACTGAAACTAAAAATATGCACAACTGGAAACCAGAAATCTCATTCCTCAAGTGCACACCTGACACTAATGTACCCAAGCACAAGGGATTAACAGCGCCTGGCCTCACCTGCCCACCCACCTAGGCCAAACTTAAGGGGACACCAAAAACACAGTGATTGAGGCTAAAAAAAAAAGGAATTTAAAGCAGTATTTAAGAAAATAAAAACAAAGGTAAAAGTCCATTATGAAAAAAATATCAAAATTTCATATAAAGACAGGCCCAACATGACTGATTTCTTTTTCTGCCTCAGGCACCAGTATCTTGGTTGGGCAGTAGTCAGGACAATTTGTGAGGTCCACAGGATGGACCATGAGCTTTGAGGTTTCAGGGCTATAACAGGAATGAGCTTCGAGTGCACAGATTGAATAGTGTTGAGTGAAAGCAGCCAGACACAAGGATTCTATTTACCAAAATACAAACCGGACAGGGCAGCACGTGCCCCGGGGAAAGCAGTGGCCAGAGTGGGGCCTCAGGGGGCTGCTGATGTTATGACTTGGGTGCTGGTTATGTGACTGCACTCAACTTGTAAATTCATCAAGCTGCACAGTACGATGCCTGCAGTCTTCTCTGTGTATGTTATGCTTTTAAAAGAATGGAAACTAAATAAAACAGCCAGCATGTGGCTCTGTCAGGAATCCCTCCCCATCACAGTTTGGTGACATTGCTCCCAGAGGCAGAATCCTGAATCCAGGAGATGGGAAATGAGGCTGAAGACCCTTGAAAGGAGGCTTGGCACTGGAAGGAGGGGTGAGGACATGGAACAGTGGGACTTTATTACCCGAGAGTGTGCAGCTCCCACCCCCTGACGGTAAAAGGAAAATCAGGCACAGAGCACAAAAAAGCACGAGTCGAACGAGGTTCCCAAACACGTGTGCATGTGTTAACAGGCCCTGTCCCTGTGTAGGTGGAGCTCGTGAGGGGCAAGAGTCCAGGACTGTTCCCTATGGGGACTTGTCACTGCCTCAGGGATTAGGGTCCCCTGGCAACATCAAATACATGGGTGGGAGACACGTGAAGGTCCTGCCAGCTCCCACTTCTGGGTTCAAGATGCAAGGCCAGTTTTGGCTTCCTCCAAGTGCATTAAAGGAAAGGTGGGTGGAGGTGCGGGAGCTGGTGGAGTGGGCACTGCAAACGCTGGTGGAGAACCCAGCGGGGGGCAGACGGGATCTTGCTGCAGAATTCTTCCAACTTTGCTGTAGGTTTGAAAACGTTCATAATGGGAAAGATTCCAGCAATAAAGGAGGGGACAAAAGATAAGACAAAATTGAGAGGGAGGACCTCATAGTCCAGGTACCCCAGTCTTGGAGGCATTGAAATCATCTGAGGGGTTAACACACACACACACAAAACACCCCCCACAGATATGCACACATGTACACACACCCGACAGAGAACACACACACCCATACCCCAAAGATACATGCAGGCACACAAATATACATGCACATACACCCCCCGAGATATACATACACACACACACACCCCCACCCAGGCCCCTGACTCAGTAAGGTTCAAAGCTTCCCTGATGACCGTGATGTGCACTAAAATGAAAAACCTTTGCAGTGAGATGTGGGTGCCTCTGACCTCGGTCAAAGCTGTGTGACTACACCAAAGGTCAGGAACCCTCATGTCCAGCAGGTACCATGTGCCAGGCTCTGCCCTCCAGTCCTCACATGCTCCTTGAATTGGATACAACTAAAATTCCCGTTTAAAAATAAGCAAACAGCTGCCCACTGCAGTCTCTTCAACAGGACCAGAGAAGATGGTGTAGAGAGAAAAAGCCAATAACTCTGACCTGCAAGCCCCACCCTCCATCCCCTTCAGGGGACGGCTTGGAGCCACCTGCTTCCTCCCACTCCCTCCAGCCCATTTACCCCCAGTCCCAAATGCCTGCCTGGTCCCTTGGGGGGTCAGGGTTGGGGGGGGAGTCTAACTGTGTTCTAACTTGAGGGGTGGTTGTTCTCTTTTTCACGGGTTTCTTGAGAGAAGGGACTGGGTCTCACCCACATGCACCCAGACATGTTATCTGATGCACAGCAAACACTCAGCAAATGAGCAAATTCTGAATAAAAACGGGCGCTGTTTGTGGAAAGGAGGCAAGAGGAGACCCTTGGTGAGCTGCTGCCAAGTCCCCTGGGAAGAGGGGAGAGTCAATTTGCCTCAGGGGCCACGAGTGACACCAGATGAACTCAAGGACGACCAGACCACTAGCTGGAAAAGCACCTGCTGACCAGACATACCCTCAGGGCTGAGAGTCTCGAGCACTGTTCACAGTGAAAAGGCTGAGAACCCGCTATCAAGGAGTGCACACTAAGAAAAGCAGACCCAAGACAACAACACTACAGAGAAGACATCTTTAAGAGCTAACCGTTTCATAATCTAACTTGAAATAATCCCTGGTTGGAGCAATCTTTTAAGCTTCTGGCTAATAAATCTTCTCCCAGGTGGGTGAGGGCTGTCTCTGACACCCAAACAGGGCTTTGAAGGCCAGGTGGCCAGAGAAACAGCTGCAGGGACCAAGCAGGATGCCCTGGGTAGGAGGGGAAATGGGACTCACCCGAAACGCTGTGCCTTCTTCGATGATGGTCGGCAGCTGGGAGAGACAGATGTCCACGGCCAGGTCCCAGGCTTGCCTGGAGAGAGAGCAGACAGGGACCCATGAAGCATTACCGATGGGCTCACCCACAGGGGCCCTGACAGCAGAGGAGCCCGTGAGCGGCTGAGTCAGGGTGGAGCTGCCAGTGGGGGGCACAGGAGGCGAGGAACTCTCGGCTGGCAGCACTAAAGCCATTTTGTTGATGACAGCTTTTCTCTTCAAATTAAAAGGAGAAAGAGCTCAGGAAAAATAAAGGGACTTGTCCACGTTCTAACTACACAGCTTCTGCCCCAACTTGAGCCCACCTAGTGTTGCATTTGGGGCTCTGAGTGGCCAGACTGGGGCAGCATCACACACAAACTGGCCACGAAAGGCTGTGGTCAGGCTGAGGCGCTTCACCAGAGACAGGGCAGGTGGGGCTGGGAGAAAGGGTCTCCCTTGGCCCACCCACAGCTAGAACTGCCCCCTGTTCTTGTGGCCGCTGCACCCCTCTGTGGGTAGTGGGAACCTGTGTCCAATGCAAACCACTGGGGATGAGATGGGTGGTGCCTTGTATGAAGGGAGGCAGCAGCCTCTTCGATGGCTGGGCTTGGTCACCTTTTCCAGCTTCCTGTGGTGCTGGACCTGGCTCCACCCACTACAAGATGTGCAAGACAAGGCCACATTGACTGGGTCATGGCATCACCTCCCAAGGGTCAGTTTCACCACCTGTGAGGTGGGCTAATGATTGTGTCTCCTGCACAGGGTCCTGAGAAGACCTCAGCAGGTGGATGACATCGAGGGACATTTACAGAGGCCTGCTGTTTCCCGGCAACAGCCAACATTGACTCTAAAGTGGACACAAACAAGTCTTTTCCTTTCTCTGTGGTCTCAATCTGAGTGTGGATTCCCAAGGATATAAAGATTCTCTGACTCAGACCTCCCTTTCTTTTAGAAATGTGCTCCTCTTGGAAGTGATGGTCTGAACAAGGGGTTTTGTTTCTGGTATGGCAATCTCCTCCTACTACAATGCCCTGACACATACAAGGATTCCATGTTAGGTTTATTTAGACTAATAACTGCCTGTTTGTGTGCAAGAGGGTTTTCTCATGGGTCTTCATAAACGGTCAAAATAGGAACAAAAAAAGGAAAATATCCAGAAAAACAAAATGGAAGTTGAACAGAAAGGCTAGAAAACTCTTTTTCGAGTATATGGAATATCTTTCTTTTGCCCAGACTGGCCCCTTCTGCACAAGCCTGCCCTTCCCCCCTCCAATCTAATTAAGAGGCAATCATGAGATAATCAAAAGTGCCTCAAAGTACGGGCAATAAATAGCTCCCATATGCTCAATAAGTGCCCAGCCTGCAGGCGAGATGGTTATTCTGTGGCGTTGAGGGAGCCGCTTACTCTTTGTTAAGACAGAAGCAAAGTCAATTATTGTAATTAAGCTCTATGAAGATTCATTGAATTTAATCAAATTAAAAGTTTCAACTTCAGGAGTTAGAAGAAGAAAAGTGAGCACCAGATGGGGGAGGTTCTGTGGGCGGCGGGGGGGGGGTCTGGGGCAATTGGTGGTCTTGATACAGCCACTTCACTGTAGGGGGCACCAGGAAACTGTGCCTTCTGTACAGCAGGCTTCCATGCCTTCTTCCAGAACCATCTCCTCAAATTCAGGAGGCGAGAATTGTAAACCGTTAATAATATCCCTGCTGGGGTGTCCTAGACAAAGTATCAGAAACTAGGCTGCCCTGGTGAGACCAACAGCCCTCAGACCTCTCCAAGGAGTGAAACAAAACCCTACGAAGCTGCAGCAGGCCCTGGGCAACAATCGTCTGAGGAGTGTGGGCTGTCTGGCCTGCCACCTCCTAAGGGCTGGCTCCCACCTGGGTCCAGCCGCTGAGGAGGGTCGAGTCCTCTGCCAGCTGCACATTTCTGTGCCAGAAAAGCAGCTCAGAGGAGACTCCTGGCCTGAAAGGAAAGAGGTGTCTCACCTGCTTCACCGGGAGCGAGGAGGGGCCATGTCTGCAGGGGCACAGCTGCCTAAGTGAGAGGGGATGGGGACAAGGGGCTCCGTTCAAGGCACCGAGGACAGGGGAGGAAGGAGGATGTGGGGGAGCACTGAAGACCTGCTGGATACCAAGAGGCCAAACAGACTACCAGCACGCAGTGAGGCTGCCGTGAGCCCCGGGCAGGGGCGGGAGAGAGCAGCAGGCTGGCGCTGGGCAAGCCGGTCTCTCTTTGGGGCCTGTGGTTGTTGACTGTACAAAAGGAAAGGGTCAGGCTGAGGACCTCAGAGTTCCCATCAAGCCTTTGAGCACACGGCGGCCTTTTCAACAGTACGAAGGTACCCTCTGCTGAGCATCTATTCAGTTGGTTAAAACTGGCTACATTTTCTAGGGTAAAATCAAAACGAACTTGGAGTCTTAATTTGGGATTCTCACTAAGGGAAAGTGGGAAAGCGAGTCCTTAAAACCCTGAGCCGTGGTGGGGGGCTGCTGGCACCCAGGCGAGCGTGGAACTTGGGAGGTGTCTGCGTTCGCACTTCCCACAGCCCCTGGGACCAGCCGCGCCAGCTGCACCCCCCCCCCCACCTCCCGGAGGGAGGACCCCGGGCTCCCCGCCCCCGAGGCTCAGAGCAGTGGGGCCCTGAGCCGTGGGCTGCCGATGAATCACGGCCTAGAGAACGTGCCATCCAGGCAAGAGCTCGGGTTTTCAGGAAACGGGCCTAAGATGGCAGGCACCCAAGGAGTGGGCCGTGAGGAGAGCCTTCCAAGAGCGCCCGGCTCCATCTGCACCAATCAGTCAGTCAGCCAGGCTCCCTCGATGGGATGGAACACACAGGTTATTACTGTGGAGGAACGCAAGGTTTCAGGACCTGCTGAAATTGAAAGTGAAAGCAAACGGCTCCCCGATGGCTTCACATCAAAAATTAAACAGGAGCCGGGCGCTGAGCATTTCATCATCAGCGCCCCCCGCCTGAAGCAAAGTGTGAATGTGTATGACTTCATGTTTTAACCTCAATTTTTGTTAGGCTTTGTTCCCTGCCTCCCCCTGCTGAAAATTCAGCCTCTTCATCACCACCCAAGGAACACAGTAACTAGACAGTAAATTATTTATTAGGAATGCTCTTTCCAACTCCTGGCTGTGCACTCCCTAGGGACAAACAGACTTTGGTCAATTTACCAGGTGGGAGAAAGAGCTGTGGGCATTGTTGTCGAGGGTTTCATCACCTGCATGAGCTCTGCTAAAAGCCCATGGCAATGCTTCACCATCCAGGAGCCTAGATCTCAGGGGCGGCTGGTGAACCCGAGTGCAGGAGAACATGACCTTTCTGGTTTCCAAGCCTCACACGCTCCTGCCTTTGCATCACAGCTCTCCTACCTCCCCTAAGGACAGGACTGTGAGCTGGATGCCTGCTACCCATGACAGAGATCACACCCCCAGCCTCCGTAGACCAAGTGCCACACACAGCCACTGGGGAGAGTGGAGACCTGTGTCGCTCAAGTGAGCCACTTGGCTATACAGGAAAGAGGAACAAACTCTCATTTGTAAAGCCACTGGATCTGGTATTACCACCTAACCGGTATTCTTATAAAGCCACTGGATCTGGCATTACCAACTAACCAGTATTCTAACCAGTACCTCTGTCCACTTCCAGGTGAGGAGGGAAAACACCTGGGAGTCTATCCATCCTAAGCAAGTCAGGGTCCCTTGATGTGGCTGCATGCCGTATGCAGCTGCTTGACCTGGAGTTTATATGAAGTATCTGTGGTCTCTGACTTGGCATGAGACAGTTCTGAATGATTTCATAAATAAATAAAGGTTATCACCCACACTGAGTGGTTTTCTCCTCTCTAGATCTACAACACGGTAGCATGGTCCAACCGGAGGGCTTGTGAAATTCCTAGCCCAAGTGCCATGACCCTCCAGGAGGAGCTGCTGTCCCTCTGATCAGTGGGGAGGCTCATCCTCTGGAGACCCAGGCCATGGTGCTGCTCCTACGGAAAAGCCCCATGCCAAGAGGGTGCAGGCTGCTCTGGTTGGTCCCCATGTCTCAGAGACCTGCCATCTGGCTTCTGATCGACATTTCTCTCTTTCATTGCATGATCATGCTCCTACAAGCATGTTACTTCTTCAATCTAAAGCCTGATTTTATATTCGATTCCAGATCAAAGTAGGTTAATGGTATAATTTTCAACATTTTTAATGGGCTTGACTAACATTTATCTGGCTACAGGCTCAAGCTGGCACTGTTAGGAAGAACCCCATTGGGGGAGGATGTGTTATATGCCTGCGATTCTCCTCCCGTGAAATCTCATCTCCTCTGATTTCTGTATGAAAAGACCTAATTTAGACTTACCTATTTGGCATTCCTCAGAATATAAAGATCGGAAGCCATGATATTAGATTTCAGAAAAAGATCCCCACTTGGAGAACCTTTGGCTGTGGACATGCAGAGCAGGACAGGCCACACCAAGACCTGGGTGAGCAGAGCACCCTGGCCCCACCCCACTTTTAAGCCCTGCACATGGTTATCAAGTGTTTCAGGGTCCCTGGGCCACCAAGAAGCTGTACTCCCAATTTCAAACTCAGGGCATCCCAGCCTGGCCCAGAGCCCCTAGTGGACAGCCCACTGGCTGCATCTGGTACCCAAGCATTTAGTCTGGCCCTCAGAATGTTTTTTTAAAAATGCTATATTAGATACCAACACTTTAAAATAGGAAATAATAGATGAGAATACAGATTTTTGGCTGCTCTTTAAAAGCTGCGGTTGGGGCTCCATGATGCACATGATGCAGCCCGGCTCTCGCCACACCACCGCGCTCCTTGACAACTCCCCCGCCTTTCATTTTGAGGTCTGAAGGCCACCCTCTTTGTGTGGCCTTCGAAGCCCCCTGAGGACGTGAAGTGTCTGCCACGGAAGCGAACGAGGGACAGAGAGATTTCCTACTGCCTGAGGCCCTTCCTTCCACCCCAGTGGGGAACATACTCTGGGTACCAGCCTGCTCTGTAACCTGCATGTTTCTGAAAAGCCCTCTCTTCACGCCCACACCCCGATGGGGCCCTTCCCATAAGTGGTGGTGGACACGACACCAGGACCCACACAGTCCAACCCTGAGTCTGTGTCTGTGGTGACACGAGGGCCGTGTGTAAGGGCTTGATGCCCACCTGGGAACACACAATGTGTCCAGGCTGGGTCACCAGTGCTTGATATTCAATAAATGCTCAGGCATTACTTCATACCTTTCCTAGAATGGCTTTTTAATGATCTTTACAATGATCTTGACAAGATCTCCCAGTGCCCTGTGCATAGTGAGCGTGCAACTACATGCTAAATTAAATTATTGCTGCAATTGGTGTTGCAGCAGCAATCCCGTGTATAGTAACAAACACAGGATGGAGTCAAATGCATCTGAATTGATTTTCAATTTAGGGTTTCAATGAGCTCGTTGCACAACATTTAAAAAATATCAAATATCAAATGAGATCAAGTACAGGTACTAACCCTCAGGAGTTCTACTAGTTACACATTTTTTTTTCATGCAAAGAAGCACCCAATGATTCTTCTGTCTCCAGTTTTTTGTTTTTGACAAGGAATATCTCAACCTTAATGACTTAATTAAAAAAAAATAGCTTTAGTGTTTCAAAGGCTTAAAACATATACATGTAGATTTTTAATTACAGGAATAGTATCTATCAACTTTTAAAAGAGAGCATTCTCACTCCAATCCTCTGGTCCTAGTATTAACACCATTAGCATCTTGTTATAATTCTACCTAGCCCTCTTGCCCATGCATAACACAGAAGTAATTATATTGCTGATACAGTCTGGTGTTCTGTTTTTGTCATTTAACATATATTTTGCATAATAATAAATAATCTTCATAAAATTTTAAGATGGCTTGAATTTTTTCAAGTATATGTATTTCAATTACATCCTTGTTCTATTAGGTACTAGGGTTGCCTCTGGCTTCCCTTCTTAAAGCTAACATTCTGACAAACGGCTTTCCTTGTCAAAGCCTCTCTGACTGTTTCACCAGTCCCCCTCAGCAACCTGCTTAGTCCTCCTCCTGAACTGAGATGGGCAGATGCAAAGTGGACAGGGCAGCAGGGGCTGGAGTGAAGTGGGAGATGCCAGGGTTCAGGACTGCCAGGTAGGGAATGTGCTGGTCAAGGTTGGACGGTCAGGGGTCAGGCTGCCTCCCCATCCAGGGAGGTGATCCCAGGAACCTTCCCTCACAGCATCCTACACTGATCCCCCTCCGAGTCCATTTCCCATGGACCCCACCATGCAACAACCAGAATTTGCCTAAAAGGGAGGGGGGAGGGATTCAGGCTACAGACGGTGCTTTGCAGGATGGCGGACCATGCAGCCTGAGGGACTAGACTGTACTCATGTCCTAGGGAGCTTATCAGCTGCAAAGGGCCCCTGGAGTGTGCAGGCAGGCTGGAACCAGATAAGCAGAAAGACCCAAAGGTGCATGTATGACTGCTAGCAATTTCACATGCCCCGGGAGACCAGAGGATCTTTCCCTGCGTTTATCTGGGCCTCTGTGGGTTGCTTTATTAGCTCACATTTCTCTGCACAACGAATATATACAAATGAGGATCTGTTTTATGAGGTTCACAGAGAGCTAAACTTGCAGGTGAGAGGGCCATACTCAGTTTTCGAGGTGGGCATGGAAATCAATGAGAGAGATGGGCAGGATTATGAGATGCTGCTGTTAGCATTTGCACCTTGTATTAAACAGTATTTATGCGAATTCCAGGATTCAGACATGTTCTAAGAGGCCAACACTAGAGAAAGCTCCGTGGGGGATGAAGAGACCCAGGTGTCACCATTCTGTACTGTGCTCTCCGGGTGCCTCCTCTCCGGGCCCACTTCTTCTGCTGCCTTCTTCCCTGCCTGTTCTGTCTGCTCTCAGCTCTGGCTCTGGTTCTTCTTCTCTTCTCCAGGACCAGACGCTGTATATTACTCTGTGCAGCTGAGCACACCTTAGAAGAGGCAGTTTCACATCCAGAGAAACATGCACACAGAGACAACTGTCCCATGGACTTGCCACGGGGTGGGCAACAAGGTGGAGGGGAGGACTTAGGTTGCTCCTTGCTAAAAGCTGGTGCCCTCTGTCCATCCTGTATTTCTGTCTCCTGGGGGATCTGCTTGGCCAGTAGCCCAAGTGACCGTGGTGGCCCAGGAGGCCCTTCACACTGGGAGGCTGGTGTGAGGCCCATTTCCTGTGGTTTAAATAGTTTTCTATCCATGACTAGACACAACACTGACAACACTGACACTGTCTAGCTCTTTTTCCTTTTTCTTTCCTCTTTAATAATACATATTTTATAAAAACCTGGTTCAAAAGTAATAGAACTTAAGGCATCACTTTTTCTTTTTTTAACAGGATAAGGCTGTTTTGAGGATTTCCTCTTTCAGAAATGTGGGTCTTCTAATTATTCATCCTAAGCATTAGAGAGGCTTTTCCCCCCACTCCCGCTCCTAGTTCTAATCATGGAGGGAAGGAAGCTGCATCGGCTGTTCTGCCGGTCTGTTCTCACAGGATCTAAACAGCTGCAGAGCGACTCTTCCGCGGCGGTCTACTCCTGTTCCTCTGTTTCTTCATAACTTGTTCTCTAGTTTATGCTACAAGCTCTTACAAAGGACATGGATGAGGCATGTTTTAACTTGATTTCTGTTTACAGTCTGGCGCTTCGGCAGCATAGTGCATCTTGATTTATCTCATACATAAAAATGTTAATTTCTGATATTCCTCAAGTGGATAAGAGGAGGGGAGTGTACCACCTCCTTCTTGGTTCTTGGGGCTTCCAGAGTCAGGGGAAAGTGGTCATGCACATATTTAAAAAGAAAAAAACCACCACTCCAAATGAACCTGAAAATACACCATAAAGTGGTTTTTGCTGTTGTTCAGTCGCTGAGTTATGTCTGACTCTTTGTGACCCCATGGACTACACAGCACACCAGGCTTCCCTGTCCTTCACTATCTCCCGGAATTTGCTCAAACTCACATCCATTGAGTTGGTGATGCCATCCAACCATCTCGTCCTTTGTTGCCCTCTTTTCCTCCTGCCCTCAATCTTTCCCAGTATGAGGAAAGTGGTTTTTAGGGCTAAATAGAAGTGAATTACTCTTCTAAAATATTTTGCATTAGGGTTTCTCCCAGATGGATATAACTAAGACTCATTTTCCTTTGTTACTGCCCCTTTTCAGTACGTCCTCAAACTCTGCTTGTGTCACAAAAGCATGGAAACGGGAAGAAACCAAACGCCTTCAGATATAATGTCTAGATTCAAGACAATTTCCATTAATATTGTTATAATACTGTGCTTACTACTAGCAGTAGTGTAAGGAACAGTAACCCAGTTTTGAAGGAAATTTATAATCAACATAAAAGTGTCATAGAGATCACACTCGTGTGTGTGAGTGTGTGTGTATACATGCACGCATGTATGAAATAAGCATGCAAATGACCTGGTCATGAACCCAGCAGTTTTCAATCTCTGGAGCAATCTTGGACACTCTTCATGAACTCAGCTGGCAGTTTCTTTCCTCAGTACGAACCCTTACAGAGTCAGAAACTCACCCCGGGGCCCTCTCCATCTGAGCCATGAACCACAGTGCCTCTGCAGGCACTGGTCCCGTTCGGCCTTGGACGACCCTCAGAGACAACTGTTCTTCTGCAGGGGACTCAGGCAGAGCTGAGTGCCTGACCCAGGACTCCATGCTTGGAGGCACGTCTTCCTATTTTGCTCAGGTAATTCCCTTACACTTGGACTATCTCAGAAATGGGAGGGACTCCCCTGGTAGTTCAGGGGATGTGGGTTTGATCCCTGGTTGAAGAATGAAGATCCCACACACCGTGGAGGAATTAAGCCCATGTGCCATAACTAAGACCTGATGCAGCCAAATTTAAAAAAAAAAAGAAAGAAAGAAAGAAATGGAAAAAGCATGCTCCTTACAGAACCTAACACTGGTCCAGCAAGAAACACTTACCACATGGCGTGCATGTACGTGGGGGGTAGGCGTGGACTGCTGACGGGGGTGCAGTTATATGACCTCATGATTCTTTCTGCCAATAAAAAATTTCGAAACAGACTAGCCACCAACAGGTCCTGTCTGAAGAGCTTTTGGAAGAGATCTGAGGGCAGAGAAAAGATAAGAATTTGTCTTCAGTGACTCATGCCCAGCATTTAAAGCCAAATATACAAACTTACTTCTATCAGAATTTGCCACAAGCAGGTTGGGACTGACATGCACATTTTCCACTGGCAGTAACCTCCATCTGTTACATATGTAACTGGAACAAACAGCAGAACCCAAGCAACTATCAACAGAAAACACAAAGGCTTCATATACTACAGTAGCAACTGCAGTTGTAAGAAATACGGATGTTCCATGAAGACAGATGAGCCTTGAATCTGCCCTGAAAACACTAAGGGCCAAAGCAGATGCTTCTCTAGACGCTCTTCATCCTCGAAGAACCTCTGGGGTTCCTGCCCTCTCCTGTCCACCCCCTCAGGTTTCTTCACTGAGAGGAACACGGTCATCCCTTTTGACTTCTCTCATATCCCAGGGCCAGAGTCTCCTGACTCCTGGGCAGCAGCCCTCCCACCAGCCCATGGCCGGGCGCCTCACCCCGAGGAAGCACGTTCCACGCAATCGTGTCCGTGATGGCTGTGAAGATCCAGTTTAGCTCGCCCAGAGGGGTCCTCCTGTCATTCAGCCGCCCGGGAATCCTAGAAAACACAAAACAGCCACAGCGACAGAAACAGGTGATGGAGGCAGGAGGTGGTAGGAAAAGAAGGAGTGAGGAGACAGCACATCAGACCAGGGGTGGGGGAGGCTTGGCTATACTGGGAGGACCTCTGTGCCTTGCGGGGATTTTTGAGACTCCTGATGTCCAACCTCACATCTTAAAGTTCAGCTTCCACTTCACTTTCTTCCCCTCCCCATCTGCACAGAAGGAGCAGGTGTGGCCCCTCCAGCACTCATGTGTGACGACAGGCGTAAAGCAACTCTGACCAGGGGAGCCCCTGGAGCCCTGCAGCCCACCAAAGGCTTACTCTCAGCCTCTGGGTGGACTGGCCCTGTACTCGAATCAAGACACTCCCCTTGGGCTGGACACAGGTCACTTCCCAGAAGCCAAGGGCAAAGGCCAGACCTCCTCTGTGGGCCCAGCTCTTCACCACACATTCACCTGTTCAACATCAAACACACTTACTCAGGCCTAGATTCTACCTCTTAAGTTCACAGGGCGAGCATTGCTGGGCTGAAAATGCCAGCGGTGAGGACATGAGAGGCAGGCCGGCTGCAGCCCAGGCCTCCCAGTGGGGCATGTGAGGGGACCTGGGCTTAATTCCCCACCCCCACAGGGAAATTTGAACATAGCAAGACAAAACCCAATGGACAACTAGGCAACACTCTTGAGTGACGCTCCGCTTGTGGCCACTCACATACAACACCTTGGGTGTGTATGGTGGCACAATCCTTCAGGTCTGTATCCTTTCTTCAGTAAGTCTGCTCCTAGGAATCAGTCTTGAACCAGAAATGAAGAATGTGGAAACAAGTTATATTTTTCCAATGTTTTATTTATAACAGTGAAAAGGCAGAAACTACCTATGTGACCAATAATAAAGAAATGATTAATTATGGAACCACCACGATGAAATAACTGCAAGTTAGTAAACTGTTGTTTATGAATATTTTAATGATATGGGGAAAAGACTGCTTTGTAACATTAAGTAAAGAAGTGGGACAAATAACCATGCTGACATAATTACACAGAACACCCCCAAGGAAAGCTGATCAGGAGGAAAACCCCGCAGTGAGGCAGTGGCAACACTCTCCCTGCTCACCCGCCTCCTCGCCCTGGCAGCTGGTGGAGACAGGACAGCGTTCTTGGATGAAGGAAGGTCTGCTGAGGTTTATTTTCAAACTAAGACCAAGGATGTCAGGGGCGTGAACAGTGCCCCTTGAGTCAGGTGACATGACACAGCTGAGCCACTGGAGGAGCGGAAGCCACTCTATGTCAGGTGGAGGTCAGTGTGCATTTAGGTGGGTTTTGAAAACCCTCACCTTATGACAATTGCCGGCAGATAATTATAAAACTAGACTCCCACTAAGATCTCCTGAAAATTCTACTGATGTTTTTTCACTAAGCTCATCATGAAATCACAGACCAAGCCATCAGCCCAACTGATTCCAGACAACCTGGGAATCATTCAAACTTAACAATCAACCAATCATTGCGAGACCTACCTTCTGCATTCGGCAGCCCGGAATGGATGACAACTGGGAAGTGAATCCCACTTCCCTTTCTTTCCATGTCATTCAGAATTAAGTCACTTCAGAAACTACTTGTTCCTGTTTTCCTTTCCGTATTTGATCCTAAATTAGAACAGCAAAACCCAACCCACTCTGGAAGCCATCTGGGTCAGCAATGCAGGACCACGAAGAAAGGTCTAGCACAGAGCATCAAGTCCAGGACACATTTCGTTACTAAAGTTTCTTTCACCTGTACCCTCCCCCCGATTTCATTAATAAATCAAAGTGGTTCTTTGAAAAGTTAAACCCACAGTGTTAACCACAGATTAGCTTTTACATGAAAAGCACAAGATTTCATAATTTAGGGCTTCACTGGGGTCCAGTGGTTAAGAATCTGCCTGATAAGGCAGGGGACATGGGTTCGATCCCTGGTCCGGGAGGATCCTACGTGCTTCGGAGCAACTGAGCCCATGTGCCACAGCTACTGAGTCCGCATGCTATAACTACTTAAGACTGTGCACCTAGGCTCTGCAATGAGAAGCCCCCACACAAGTAGAGAGTAGCTCCCGCTACTCACAACTAGAGAAAGCCTGTGCACAGCAACAAACACCCAGCATGGCCATAAATAAACTAATACATTAATTAATTAAAATTTAAAAGAAAAAGAGTTTAAAGTTATAGTTTAGGAACAGATGATAGAATTGGGAGATGAGGAAAAACGACTCTAGTCCCAGCTGTGCATGTCTGGGTAACTTCTGGCGTCTTGTTCCTCTGCTCTGAGTCACCCAGACTAACCTCATATGCAAAATGGGGACCAAAATAAAGTGGATAGCACTTCAAAAGGAGATGTAGCAGACACTTTCTTGGAAAATGCATGCCACCTCCTCAGACTCCTTATCACCGCTATCAGGCGTTGGATTTATTCTCACCTCCCCCGACATCTGGGCTCACCTACGGCTTTCAGCACTGCCCGCTGTCTGGAGCCTGACTCCAGCCACGGCCACTCTGCTTATGGATCTTACAAAATAACCCAACACAAGGTACCTGCCTTCACCCTTTGCTTGCTGTCTTCACACCCAAATTTAACCACGTCTAAAATCAAGCTCATCCTCATTACTGCCATCTTCTTCTCCCCTGTAGTATGTGTCCTCGCTCCAAGAGTCCCCGTGGATTCCCTTTTGTCAGAGCTCAAACCCTGAGACACGGCCCACTCATCTCTGCCCCAAGTGCAGCTCATGTTTCCTGCTTCTTGCAAGGCATCTTTTCCACTGCCTTTTGCTCATCACTCCCACTGCAAAGGTATCCTCAACAGCCTTCTTGATTCTATTCATACTGGGCAGGGTGACGGCCCTTAGTATAACTTTATTCAAAAATCTACAGGGTTCTCTGCTTACTGCTGCAGTGTTCCAAATGGCATTTTAGTTCCCTCTACTTCAACAAAATCTTGCTTTCAATTAAGGAAAGTGGAGTTCCGATGGCTGGAAGGTTGAGGACTGGGAGCCACTAGCTTCTTAGCGGCCTGTGCCTCCCTAGATGGCCACTGTGAGGTCTCCAAGGAGCAAGGGTGAAACCACTGTTATTGGAGTTAGGTAGAAAATTCCCAGTTGGCTTCAATGCCATCAGTTTGACACATTAAACTTTGAAACTAGTTCCCTCTGGTCAGGTCCATAACCTCACAGTTGGACAAAAACATCAAACTTGGTCTCCTTTCATTTGCCCACTTGGAATAGCCTCCCACCTGCCTTGGGTTGGTTCTGGTTCAGTCTTCACAAGCAAAGCCCAACCTCCCTGTCCATGAAGACATCCTGACCATGACAGCCTGTGCTCAGGTCCGTTGCAACAGCATCTCCCTTGGGATTCCTCTGGCAGCCTGTCGATCACTTACTTTTCTTATTTATTCACCGTTGCTCCATGCATGTTGATTATCTGTGTAACTAGGTAATAAATTCCTTGTGGGCAATGACTTACTTTCCTCGATATAAATCAGTCTCCTCGTAGATTCTGGTGGAGTGCTGAGCACATGCACGAGCTCACAGCCCACACATCTGACTCATGTTACTTCCCTGCTTAAGAACAGCTGCTCACACTTGGCCAGCAGCTCCCCAAACTCCATGAGGTTGTGTGGCTGACATGGAGAACCACTGCCCAGACCCCCAAGAGAGGCTGGCTGCTCAGCAGGGGAGCATATTCGGGGACACTGTCCAGCTACGGAGTGAAGCTGTCTCAGCTGTCAGACTGGTTTCCAGCTGACCGCCCTGGGGCTGAGATGTGGGGCTTCCCCAGGCGGCCCATGCTTAGCAGCCCAGCCTCATGGCCACTGCTTCCTTGTCTCCCTCTGTGCTTCTCCTCAGTAAGCTTGTGTCCCTTGTCTCCATGTCTGCCCCCATCAACCGGCCAGCAGTGTGGTCTGGGGTAGATGTCAGGACTCTGCTTCTGTGGGTTCCTTTCTATGTCTCCCCAGCTTTCTCTCTCCCCAACACGCCAAAGTCCAGCAACATGGAACCTGTCCTCCTCAAATAGCCCACATGCCCCTGGACCTGCGCAGACACCCCTCTGCCTTCTTGGCTCAGGAGATTGGAGCAATTCTGACATTCTGCCTCGTTCCTCATTTCTGCCAAGGCCCCCCGCCGCAACACCCTGCTTTCTGGTTCTGCCCTGAGGCCCCCACAGAATCCATGGATGACAGCTGGTACACAGGCTACATCTCCCACTAGGTTCAGGGCTCTTGGCCGGCAGGCCCACGTGCTTCCTCGTGCTAACCCAGTGCTCAGTGCACAGCGTTTAATGCATAACAGGTGCCCCATTCATATTTGATGAGCGAGTGGATGGATCCCTGCTGGATGATCACAGCTCTGTGAAAATAAAACACTAAGTGAAAAGCTATGGTTTCCAAGAAAATGACACAAACTTACTAAACACACTCAAGTGATAACACAAAGATCACTCCAAATTTCACGATCAAAGGACCAACAGAAACATTCTGGTGCCCATTCCTCCAGATATCTCTTAATGTACAAAATCAAATAACCTTAATTGTACTGAAATAACAATATGAAAAGAGTTGCCACATTTCTAAAATGTTTACATGTCTTAAAAACATCCACCTATATGCTTAGGAAAAAAGTCTGGGAAGGTCTGCATCAAACCAGTAACAATGATTATCTTGGCATGGTGGAAATTATGGATGATTTTATTTTGCTTATCTGTATTCAATAATACATATGCTAAAAACACACTGCTTGCATAATAAAGAAAAATGAAAGTTAAAAAAAATTTTTTTTAAATTTTTTGGCTGCACCATGCAGCAAATGGGATCTTAATTCCCTGACCAAAGATTGAATCTGCGACCCTGCATTCTTAGTGTGGAGTCCTAACCACTGGACCACCAGGGAAGTCCCTGAAACTTTTTTTTAATAAGAGGGAAGCTAAGCAAGTTTTCTGAAAAGAGAAAATATTTGGAAACTGCATGATTTTATGAATTTACATTATCTCATATTCAGTTCAAATAAAGTAGGATATACCATAAGTGTGTTTAAATGGCTTTATGTAAATGATGGTGCAGAGAACCTTCACCTAAACCGTTTTCTTGATGCATATAATTCATTACTTAGAAATGTTCTGGAACTAAGAAAATAGGGAGAGAACCCAGCAATTTCTTTTTATTTTTTTTATTTTTTGCAATTTCTTTTTAAAACAATTCTTTTGAATATCCAGGTCAGTACACACTGGTCAGATGCTTGGTTAGACAAAGTCAGATACATGAGACCAGGGATCTCAATGTGTGGGGTAAGAGACAGCACTCACGACATCATCAGGAGTCCCTCAATATGTGTACAGGTACATTTTCTCAATCAATTAATGCCATATTGAAACCAGATACACACATACATGACCTCAAATCATTCTAAAAACTCAGCTGAACAGGAGAAGAAAACTACTTGACATAAATGAAGGTTAGGAACTTCTGCCCTAGATAGCACATTTTGTGACATATTTCTTCACATGCTGGCATTTTGCTGAACCAGACCAAGCCATGTCTCTATAATATTCCTTTCTGATATCTCTTTATTTTAAATTGTGTACAATTCAGCACTCTAATATTATCTGTATTTCTTATTACTCAGTGCTTTTTTTCCCTAACCAGTCATAGATTTCAAGTGATGATCATCCAAGTCTATTTCGGTATGCATGAAACCTGCAGCTTATAAAACGTGACATGGTTTGTTTACAGCCTGAATAGTTTGCTGTTTTACAGAAGTTCCCCTTTAACTGGACTGCAGGACTACATATGAGTAGTCAGGAGAAAGGGAGTGAGAAACACGCAGTAAGAAAGCCTGGTTGGAAATGGAACTGTACTTGTTTAAATGCAGAAAGCCTGTGGACACACTGCACTCAGCTCTCAGCACTCACTCATAGACACTCGACTGTGCAGTCACTGGGACGCTCTCTCATAGCTGAGTCAGCTAGGCCCTAAATTACATCTGCAAAGCCTGGGGCATGCGATTCAATTATTCTCTTAGGGTTTAGATGACGTCATCTTTCTGACAATGGTAGATGAGGTGACTCAGACCATTCACCCACTGAGAACAACCAGACGTGCTGTGTGTATGTGTGTGAAAATCTTTTTGAAGGGAATAGAAGACTGGCAAAGCTGTGCAGAATTGTGAGGCCAGAACCTGAGAGGGGGAAGCCCCAGGCTTAAGCTGATACTTGGGGCTCCATGTGTCCCGAAGGCGCCTGGCAACTCTTGAGAGGCAGAGACCCTGAGCTGAGCTTGGCGGACTCACAGGCTAGAGAACAAAAACTGAGGGCTGGCCAAGGAGATGGAGCTCTGGTAAAAAAACAAACAAAACAAACAAAAAACCCAGGCTTGGATCTGGGTGCATAGGATGAACTAGAAATAATGCAGACCTTGTAGTCTCAGATCAACCTAAATCTCTGTACAACTTCCACTTTCTTTCTTTTTTAAAAATAATTAATTAGGCTGCATTGGGATCTTTCATTGCAGCACACAGATTCTCTGGTTATGGTGCTCAGGCTCAGCAGTTGCCGAGTGCTGGCTTGGTTGCTCAGCAGCATATTGGATCTTAGTTCCCTGACCAGGGATTGAATCCAAGCCCCCTGCATTGCAAGGTGGGTTCTTTACCCCTGGACCACCAGGGAAAGCCCTCTATTTTCAATTTGCAACCAAGCATTTATAATAACCAAGCATTTATAATAACTATAAATGGAATATAATCTATAATAATTTTGAATCGCTATATTGTACATCTGAAAACAATATTGTAAATCAACTGTATCTCCAAAAAAACCCCTAAAACAGGCATTTATATGCTTAAAACCAAGAAAAACTGAGAAGAGAAAGAGACGGATAGAGGATTCTGATAATGGTGACATCAGACACCAACGTCGCAATAATTTTACTTAGCATGTTCATGGAATTAATGGACAGGATGGAAAACTCTGGCTGAGAACTGGAAACTCTGGAACCTCAAAAACTTAATAATAATACAATATACTGAATTTAAAAATTCAACAGATGGGCAGAACAGCAGATCAGACAATACTGAAGAAAGAAATGGAAGATGGGTCAGAAGAAAAAACACTCAAAATTAAGCAAAAGAGATGAGATTGGAACATAAGAAATAAATACATAAGAAACAGTGGATATTGTGAAAAGATCTAAGATTACCAAGGGCGAGTCACTTTGGGAAAGAGCTGGGAAGTTTCTGATAAGGTTCAATATGCACCTGCCACACCACCTTCTACTCTTCGGACACAAAGTGTCCGGATGGGGTTGCCCTTTCCTTCTCCAGGAGATCCTCCTGATCCAGGGATTGCACCCAGGTCTCCCACATTATAGGCAGACACTTTACTGTCTAAGCCACCAGGGAAGCCCAGTCTCAGACACAAAAGAACACAGTATCTCTTCTACTTATCTGAAGCTCTAGAAAAGATAAATCTAATGTATGAGAAAAAGCAGATCAATGTTTGTTCGCGCCTGGGGGCTAGGGTGGGGGATTAATTGGGATGAGGTACAAGGGAACTTTTAGGATAGATTTTTAGAGTAATAGTGGTTCCACAGGTATATAAAACTGTCAAGACTCATCAAACTGCATACTGAAAGTGAGTTTCTTTTATTGAATGTAAGCAGTATTTCAACAATGTCAATTTAAAAATGTAAAAAATTATGGCACTTTCAAACAATAAAAACTTTTCCCTGGCAAACCTGCACTAAAGGAGATAAAGAAAAATGATCTCACGGAAGCCCTGAGGTACAGGAAGGAATGAAAGACAGTAGAAGATGTAAATATGTGGGAAACACAAATGAGTATTAACTCTATAGAATATTAATAATGTTTATGGAGATGATGATATATAGAGAGTTAAAATATATGACAATGATTCCACACATTTCAGGAAGTCAGTAAACAAAGCTGATTCTTCTAAGGTCCTCACATCACCTGAGAAGTGGTAAAAGCACTAATTTATATTAGACTTTAAGCCAGGGATTGCCAAAATCATGGCCTGCAGACCAAATCCAGTCAGTGGCCTATTTTTTGCATGGTCTGCAAGCTAATAACAAGCCTTATAATTTTAAAGGGTTGCAACAGAAGATAAAGAAGAATAAACAACAGAGACTTTATGCCTCTGTTGTGTTGTGAAGTGTTCACTGCCTGGCCTTTAACAGAAAGCACACGGAACCCACAGCTCTGGGTAGCCACTCCAGTGCATGAAAAGAAACAGTTAACAAGCCAAAACAAGGGGAGGAAAGGGTGGTAAAACTGCTAATCAATCCAAAACATGGCACTGCAGAAGAAAAAAAAGGAAGGTGGAAAAAAGAAATGCAAAAAACAAGAAAGAAACAGGATGGTAGATTTAAACTCAAAAATTATTACAGTAACTATAAAAAGACTATGTATTTCAATTAAGGTGAACAATTTTTAGTCTAGATTTAAAAACAGAAAAAAGTCAACTATACCCCATTAAAAAGAGATGTAATGTAAAATATAAAGCTACAGAAATATAAAGATACCTGCCTAAATACACACAAAATTTATATCTAATACAATTATGTACACACACATTATATATGAAAAGACACACTGTACAAATAAAAATAAAACAACAGTTGTATGGCTACGCTGTGTGTGTGCTAGTCACTCAATCATGTCTGACTCTTTGCGACTCCATGGACTATAACTTGCCAGGATCCTCTGTCCATGGAATTTTTCAGGCAAGAGTACTGGAATGGATTGCCATTCCCTTCTCCAGGGGATCTTTTGACTCAGGGATCAAACCTGGGTCTCCTGCATTGCAGGTGAATTCTTTACTGTCTGTCTGAGGCACCAGGGAAGCCCATTGATATGCTACAGTCCTACAAAGTGGAGTTTATGGAAAGGGTATTACCAGAGATGAAGAGTGATATTTCTTAATGACAAAAGGTTCAGTTCATTCTATCAGGAAGGTGAAGTCAGTCATGGTGAATGTGTCCTTCTGTAGTTCTGAAGGGCAAAGCCCATAGTCAAAATAATAAGCTTTTAAAGTAAAATGACAGTTCAGTTCAGTTGCTCAGTCATGTTGCCTCTTTGCAACCCCATGGACTGCAGCATGCCAGGCCTCCCTGTCCATCACCAACTCCCAGAGTTTACTCAAATTCATGTCCATTGAGTCGGTGATGTCATCCAACCATCTCATCCTCTGTCGTCTCATTCTCCTCCTGCCTTCAATCTTTCCCAGCATCAGGGTCTTTTCGCATCAGGTGGCCAAAGTATTTGGAATTTCGCCTTCAGCATCAGTCCTTCCAATGAGTATTCAGGACTAATTTCCTTTAGGATGGACTGGGTGGATCTCCCTGCTGTCCAAGACTCTCAAGAGTCTTCTCCAATACCATAGTTCAAAAGCATCAATTCTTCAGCGCTCAGCTTTCTTTATAGTCCAATTCTCACATCCGTACATGACTACTGGAAAAACCATATATTTGACTAGATGGACCTTTGTTGACAAAGTAATGTCCCTGATTTTTAATATGCTGTCTAGGTTGGTCATAGCTTTTCTTCCAAGGTGCAAGTGTCTTTAAATTTCATGGCTACAGTCACCATATGCAGTGATTTTAGAGCCCCCTAAAATAAAGTCTGTCACTGTTTCCATTGTTTCCCCATCTATTGCCATGAAGTGACAGGACCAGATGGCATGATCTTAGTTTTCTGAATGTTGAGTTTCAAGCCAACTTTTTCACTCTCCTCTTTCACCTTCATCAAGAGGCTCTTTAGTTCTTCGCTTTCTGCCACAAGGGTGGTGTCATCTGCATGTCTGAGGTTATTGATATTTTTCCCGGCAACCTTGATTCCAGCTTGTGCTTCATCCAGTCCAGCATGTCTCATGATGTACTCTGCATATAAGTTAAATAAGCAGGGTGACAATATACAGCCTTGATGTACTCCTTTTCCTATTTGGAACCAGTCTGTTGTTCCATGTCCAGTTCTAACTGTTGCTTCCTGACCTGCATACAGGTTTCTCAAGAGGCAGGTCAGGTGGTCTGGTATTCCCATCTCTTTCAGAATTTTCCACAGTTTGTTGTGATCCACACAGTCAAAGGCTTTGGCATAGTCAATAAAGCAGAAGTAGATGTTTTTCTGGAACTCTCTTGCCTTTTCGATGATCCAACAGATGTTGGCAATTTGATCTCTGGTTCCTCTGCCTTTTCTAAATCCAGCTTGAATATCTGGAAGTTCATGGATCATGTACTGTTGAAGCCTGGCTTGGAGAACTTTGAGCATTACTTTGCTAGTGTGTGAGATGAGTGCAATTGTGCAGTAGTTTGAGCATTCTTTGGCATTGCGTTTCTTTGGGACTGGAACGAAAACGGACCTTTTCCAGTCCTGTGGCCACTGCTGAGTTTCCAAAGTTGCTGTCATATTGAGTGCAGCACTTTCACAGCATCATCTTTTAGGATTTGAAATAGCTCAACTAGAATTCCATCACCTCCACTAGCTTTGTTCATAGTGATGCTTCGGAAGGTCCACTTCGCATTCCAGGATGTCTGACTCTAGGTGAGTGATCACACCATAGTGACTATCTGGTTTATGAAGATCTTTTTTGTATAGTTCTTCTGTGTATTCTTGCCACCTCTTCTTAATGTCTTCTGTTTCTGTTAGGTCCATACCATTTGTGCCCATCTTTGCATGAAAAGTTCCCTTGGTATCTCTAATTTTCTTGAAGCAATCTCTAGTATTTCCCATTCTATTGTTTTCCTCTGTTTCTTTGCATTGATCACTGAACAGTATGAAAAGGCAAAAAGATAGGACACTGAAAGATGAGCTCCCCTGGTTGACAGGTACCCAATACGCTACTGGACATCAGTGGAGAACTAACTCCAGAAAGAATGAAGAGATGGAGCTGAAGCAAAATGACAATAAATCATCAAAATTATTTCCTGAATAAGAGAGGAAGAAGTTGAGGTATATGTATCAGCAACAGTAATTAAAAATGTGGCAGATTATAGGAGACCATAACATGGTATTAGGCTGAGGGCAGAATTGGCATTTAGGATGACAGAAGAAAAATTTCACATATTGAGGTAAGGGTAAGTCATTCCAACTTGTACATAATTTGGCCTGAAGTTTATGTTAACTAGAACAGCCTGTCTTATGACCTGTTTATCATCCATTGTACATCTGCTTTAACCACTAAAAAAAGAATGCAGTATCCAGGGAATTCACTGGAGGTCCAGTGGTTAGGACTCTGCTTTCAGTGCTGGGGCCAGGGTTCAGTCCTGGGTCAGGGAAGTAAGATCCCATAAGCTGTGTTGCTTGGCCAGGAAAAAAAACAACAATACCCAAAAGAATGTCCACTTTGTGCTAATCTATATCTCTTTTGAAACCTTGAAGGGATATAGCCCTGTCATGTTGGTATATGTTCTTTACTCTGATGAGATATAAAAAGCATGGTGCTGAAAACCATGGTTCTTCCAGACTAGTTCCTCAGAGCTACTAAGAGGGTGTCTCCTGGGCTATGGTCCTCAGTGTGGCTTGGATAAAACTCTCTTCTATCCCTTATTATAGATTGTTTATTGATTATTTGCGTCAACAGGGATTACTGATAGGAAGACGAGCTACCTATTAAGAACATTGACTACTCGAGGACAGACATCAGGGAGCTAGTACATCCACATCCTCAGGGAACGTAAGTGGCTTTCAGACTTTTTTGATCACAACTCCTAGTAAGAAATACATTTTGCATGGTCACCTGATACATACATATAGATGATCATATGTATAAATATACACATTCAAACAACAGGACCAGAGAGCATTCATGTTGCTAGAAAAACAAGGATATTCTTTATGTGTTTCTCTTTTTCTTAATGTAAGGCTGTGACCCACTAAACTGATTTTACAGACACTAATAAACCATGACCTGCAGTTTAAAAAAATGTTGACTTAAATTAACTTGTTAATTTCTCCTGGAAGCTATTGGCTCAGGTTATCAAAATGGTTTGATGGTGAACATGGCATCTGAGAGATGTAAGAGATTAGAAAATTACATAATTCGACCTCTGAATAAGCTGACTGGTATTTTTTAAAACCCACACAGGCAGCTTGTTTCCTAATGATTTTTTAAAAATCTGTACTGAGCCTTTAAATCAAATGGCTTATGTGTGCAGCGCTGCTGTCCCTCACATCCCTTTCCTTCTGCCTTTTAACAGCTCCCACAGAACAGAAGCCTGCCAATCTTCACTTGTGAAACAAATGGAGAAAAATGTATCTTAAAATTCTAGGGGGAAAGGAGTGATGATTTCTAAGGCTCGGTGGTAAGCAGGAGTTATTAATACAACAGTGGAGATGCTCTCTCTTTTACTGAGTTTATTACACAATGATAAACTATTGCCTATTCCTGGAGCCACAGGCAACAGCAGCACCGGTACTGGCACGAGTCCCTCTGGAGGCTGCAAAAAGCACTCACAGAGACCCAGGTCAAAGAGAAAAAAGGAGCAGGTTCTCATGTGCTTATTGAACATGTTTATGATACCAGGAGAACAGGTTCTTTCTATTAAAGAGTACAGAAACAAGCTGAACCTAATTTTATTTTTTAAAGCATTCCCTGAAAGAGTGGATTTTCTTTGGCTTTCTGGATGTTGAGGTTGACTTACAGACCAACCCTTTCTTGAGAGCTACAGGCCCAGGAGCCAAGCAGACATCTCCTCCAAGCAGAGTTCTCTGAAAAGCTGCTAAAAAGCCTATAACATTCAGAAAAGGCAGCTTCTAAAATGAAGGGGTGTAGGTGAAATCCAGACAAGCCCCAGGGAGCAGCCCTCTTTGGTCCAGACGGACAGGGAGCACTTCCTTTCTGAGATGCTCCTCTGCCTCCAGGCTCTGCTCTCCAGGCGCCCCTCCTTGAATGTACTGAGGCACCCTCCTAAGGGAGCTTCTCTATAAAGGAGGCGGGAGGAGAGGAGGCGGAGGGTGGAACTGGCCTCCTCAGCAGCAGACCTGGATGTAAGACCTTCAAGTGTTTCAGAGAAATTGTTCCTGACCTTTCTAGTCCATGAAAGGCCTGGAATGCCAGGGTTACTCTATACCTCGTGCCGAGAAGGACTGCAGGTAGCCTTGCTGGAAATTCTGTCTCTTACTGTCAGTTGGTTCAAACACCACATATACAATAGCTTTCAAATACAATCAGATTGTGTTTGCTATTCTTCATCTCCCAGGATAACTCTCCTCTGAGGTTTTCCTGGCAGGGCTGCATTAAACAGAGGTGAGCTCTCCTCCTCCTCCCAGGTACTTGGGAGTCTGGGCCACAGTGACCAGTTACTCCTCCTACACTGTAGACGTCCCCTCATCTTTCCTTGCCCTTGGAGATCAGACACCTAGATGCACGAAATGCAGGCCACCTCCCTTGTAAGACCTTTTCTGATATGTACCCAGCCAAAATATACCCTTCCTTCCTCTCCACATGCACACAAGAACTTGCAGAATGTTGAGATCCTTCAGTGTACACAAGGCATGGAGATAAGGGGGTGGAATCAGGGGCCGGGGTGTGAAACCTCCAGGCTCTGTTGCTTCTCACTGTGTGACTTTAGGTAGGTTACCTAACTTCTCTGAGATTCAGTCACTTCGTCTGTAATACCTAGCCCCACAGGAACTAGAAAAGTAGAGTAAGTTAACAACCTAACAAGTTAGCACAAAACCTGCTACATAGCAAGGGCTCAGAAAATATAGCTGCTCCTATTTATTTGCTGGGCTTTCCTAGATGACACAGTCCTAAAGAATCCGCCTGCCAATGCAGAAGACAAGGGTTTGATCCTCTGGAAAAGGAAATGGCAATCCCCTTCGTTCTTGCCTGGGAAATCCCATGGACAGAGGAGCCTGGTGGGCTACAGTCCATGGGGGTCGCAAAGAGTCGGACACAACTTAGCGACTAAACAACAACTTGTTTGCCATTAAAACAAAATCCCTACAAGTTCTGAAACAAATTAAATCAGAAATGTTGGCCTAAATGCAGTCAACCCCTAAGTTTAATATAATAAACACAATAATTTTATGAGAACCTAAGTAATTACATGGAGCACATTTTCACTTTTGTGAACTTTCATTTTTCCTTTCTTTCCCCTAATAAACAGGTAGATTTTTTTCCCACTTGGAAGTCATCTGTTTCTTGCTTTTCCCAGCATCACAAAAACTGCTGCCTCAGTCCAAGGGGCCTTACACATCGCCTCCTGGTTCACCTCACCTCACAGCCTTCGCTCCACCTGGTGTGCCCTTCCCACTGCCCATCTTGTCTTGGGGGTTCTGACCACGGGGCAGTTCTTCGTGATACCAAGACTGCTTTCCCTGAAGCTCCTGCCAGGCAGCTCTGACGCTGGCACTTCTTGATACCAAACAGATATGTATAATTTACCTGAATCTCATGGCTTTTCCATTATCAAAAGCAGTTACCTGTCATTCCAGAGTCTTCTCTGCTCCAGGCTAAGTGTCCCAGTTCCTTAAAGTGCTTCTCACCTGGCCGCCCACTCCACGTCCCACCTTGTCCCTTCAGGGTCTATCACCTTCCTTCTCTAGATTTTTCTGGTTTTTGAGCAGTCATTTTGAGAAGCTGACCCAAATTAAATTCAGTTTACTAAAATCCTGACTTTTTCCATATCAGATTTTTCAAATCCCATACTTGTACATGTGATTTCTGGTGACTACTGTGAGATCTATATACATAATTCTGATCATCTGCATTTCATTCCTCAGCCTGTCAAGACCTTTTTATATTCTAGTACTGGGTCCACCTTAAAGTTTTCTTATATGAACAAATTCTTAGTTGTGCTCTCATTATTTCTAGTAACAGTATTATCATGATTGATCTGAACTTCTGAAAACTTTTTGATCGTTTTGCTCTACTATCTATGGTTAATTATTAGATGCATCGTTGTTGAAGCAGAAGAATGGTGCCGACATGAAGAATGTGCACAGGTGAGATCAATTGTTGCTGCTGTCACATCTAAACAGGCTCCTACTACCCGGAGCAGAATTCTGACTGCTATTCTGGTGGTAAAAGGCAATGCATTACAGCTCTAAGATACCACACACAGCACACCAAATTGACCTGGTACATCATCCAAGGAAATAATCTTAAAGATCTTGCAAGAAGACCAGTTGATCACCTTCTTCAGATAAGATCAGGGACAGCCCACCTTGTGGCTTTCCAGTTATACCCATTCTCCGTCTGACAAACACAGGATGTCCACCAGGCTTTGTACCACCACCCTCTTTGGTGGAACGCTGTGGTTAACAGACTTACAGAGCAAAGCATGGCCTGTGTTCCTCGTCACTGAACCAAATACTGCCTCCTCTGTGAAGCCCAGCCCATGGGTCCTCTTTCATTAAGTTGGCCCTGGAACCTCCAGCTTGCCGAGGCTCTTTCCTCTCTGGACTGCTATCCACTCACAGGCCTTCACTGACTGCCCCCTACACACTGTCCACACAGGAGAGGAGGTAAACCTCTTACTGAGTATCCAGTCCAATCTCTTAGCTCTAAGAGGCTTGCAGGCTACAGAGCTCAGGTCTTCCTTGTTAAAGGTTCTACATATATGAACCCGAGCTCCCCAGTCAGTTTCTAAGCTCTAGAGGACACATCATCTCATATACTATTAGTCTTACATCATCAACCCCCCAGCACCTGGCATGTTACACACTGCCGGTGCTCCAACACCTGCCTGTGGATGGCGTGGGAGAGTAAATGTCACTGCATACCCACACAACCCAGCAACTGCAATTGGAAATGGTCTAGCTCCACTTCCAATTAAGGTACCAACCAAGCTTTTAAGTGATCAGTTCCCCTGTGTGATGCAGGGAATTGAGTCAGACCCTAAGAGGCCACCTTGAAACCACTAAGTGTGTTAATTTTAAATACTAGACCGATGGACAGTGAGGCCTGGCATGCTGCGGTTCATGGGGTCACAAAGAGTCAGACACGACTGAGCGACTGAACTGAACTGAGACCGATGAATACCATTCCAGGGCTGCACCTGGAGCACAACTGGCTCCCGGTTGGGACTCTCCCCCCTACTTCGTCTGGCTGGCTCTTTCTGGCCAGGTAGACCACTCTCCAGACACCCCTCTTAGCTGCTCAATCAGAGAAGCACCAGTCACTGTTATAGCTTCCTTTGTAATTGCATGTTTTTTTAATTTATGCTTTCATGTTTCCTTCTCCCAATAAGAATGCAAGGCCACACACCAACCCTTCATTGAATCAATGAATGAGCAGCCCAAGAGAGATATCTGGGTGTTTTTAAGCCTGGAATCTCAGAATGTGTGTGTGTATGTGTGGGCACCCATTCAGTTGGGTCTGACTCTTTGTGATCCCATGGACCAAAGCCCGCCAGGCTCCTCTGTCCATGGAATTTTCCAGGCAAGAATACTGGAGTGGGTTGCCATGTCCTTCTCCAGGGGACCTGCCTGACCCAGGGATCGAACCTGAGTCTCTTGCATCTCCTGTATTGGCAAGCAGGTTCTTTACCAGCTGAGCCACCAGGGAAGCAGAATCTCAGATGCCCTTCTCAAAAGCAGGCATCTCATGTGTGACTCATTGGCTTCTAGTTCAGATGATGTGCTCAGATCAGAGTGGGCAAGTGTTGTCTCTGGAAAGAAAACCCGGTGCAGTCACCAGTGGGTGTGGTGGTCGAAGCAGGCAGGAGCCGGCTCCGCCACTTATTGAACAAGTCACTCAATCTCCTTTTATCGTGGTTTCCAGGGGCTGAAACGGAGATGGTGCCAACAGTCCCTCCCTGGACTGATAGGGACAGCTGGACATTTGGGGTGCGCCAAGGCCTGTGCCAACATGGTGACAGCAGGGTTCCGAGTCCTGTGTTGAGAGACAGGCTTAGGGACCACTGCTTGGTGCAGCTGGCCTCCTCCCTCTCCACCCAATGAAACAGAGCCCACTGCCGGGCTGTGAGGGAGAGGACCGTGGTGTAGAGCTGGACCTGAACAAGCTCTCGGAGACAGGTCGGCAAGTAGCCCAAGAAAGGAGGGAGACAGGGCAAGCTTCAGTAGGGACCGAAGTGAGGTGAGGCACTGACTCAGCCTCATCTCCTCCGTCGCGGGCCTGCTGTGATAAGTGTCTCTGGAGCACCAACAAGCCTCAGGAGACAAAGTTGCCACAAGGAAGGCCAATCTCCGAGAGACTGGAGGCACACGCTGCGCCCCCGCTGACTTTCCCCTCTCACCGCCTGACGCCCGCCTTCCATTAAGAAAAGCCACCCACAACCACCATCTGTATCCCCGGATCTTGGGGATGACACATTCTTTACAGACTCGCAGACACATTTTCCTCAGGACACCAGGAGGGTGCCCAGGGCATCGGGAGATGAAATGAACGCCACAGATGCTGAAATGCCCTGAGCGGCGCTTTGCAGCCTTTGTTTGGATGACGAGAGGCCAGGATTCAGTCCCACAGAGAAGGAAATGGACGCTCTGGGCGGTTAGCAGGTGCCCCACGGAGGTCCCGGGAACCTCTCATGCTCCCTGGGCAGCTCATCTACAACCTCCTCCCAGACAAGCCTCCTTCATGCTGGCTGATCAGCACAGGCCACGGGGACCATATGGGGTGTGGGGATTAGCCCCCCTTCCCCTGCTGCCTGAGCAGGATCATAGCGACAGGCAGAAAAGCCGGGTCTAGTCCAGCCACTCACCCCAGAGGCAGCGCTCCAAGGCCAGGCTGATCGATGTCTGACT
The DNA here is from genome assembly GCF_019923935.1 of Bubalus bubalis. Classification (NCBI taxonomy): domain Eukaryota; kingdom Metazoa; phylum Chordata; class Mammalia; order Artiodactyla; family Bovidae; genus Bubalus; species Bubalus bubalis. The sequence goes on along the minus strand of NC_059159.1, from coordinate 11,416,330 downwards.
GACGCCTGCTCGCGGGGCTGGGAGGACCTGTGACTCTTCCTTCACAGTGTTTCCACATTTCCGCCAATTACTCACATTCTCGCCCCTTGTGCCGTCTCTTGGGGATTTGTTTTCCCCACTTCATTTCCAAATTAGCTGCCAGTGAATCATTACTCATCTTCTCAGTGACTGGCAGGCGTTAATGAATTACTGATTTTCACCTTCAACCAGCCAATACAATATATTTATGTTGGAAAGAAAGGTACTTTTTGAATTAAGACTTGTATCTTTTGATAGTTTTCCTTTCAAACATAATACATGTGTACAGTTCTGGCTTGACAGTGGAGTAATTCTAATCACAGCTACTGAGCCTGGGTGGCAGGCATGGGCTGCCACCAGGCTGAGTCCTTCTGCTCACACCAGCCCCATGGGATGCCGCTTCCCTTCCTGCTGTAATGCTGGGACAGACCATCCAGCATGGCCTGCACAGACACTGGGCTGGCTAGTTGCCTGCCGCGAGAGCCTCAGTCTCTTTGGAATGTGGACAATAATAGCACCTTCCTTCGAAAGGCTCCAGGAATGAACAGACTGAATATATGTAATGCCCTTAACACACAGTACCTGGTACACAGCAGGTGACCAATAAATATCACCTATTCTTGTTCTTAACTCTCAACTAAAGAATCGTTGGGTTACCCTATATTCTCAAGCCATAATTCATGTATTTTTTAAACTGGAGTATAATTACAATGTTGTGTTAGTTTCTGCTGTACAGTGAAGTGAATTAGTTATATGCATACATACATCCCCTCCCTTGTGGACCTCCCTCCCTCTCTCCCCCTCCGCATCATCCCACCCCTCTAGGTCATCACAGAGCACCAGCTGAGCTTCCTGTGCTTTACAGCAGGTGCCCACTAGCTACCTGTTTTACAGACAGTAGTGTATGTATGTCAGTCTTAATCTCCCAATTTGTCCCACCCTCTCCTTCCTCCCCTGTGACCTCTTCCTCACTGTATATGCAGGACTCATGAGACCAGGATTCTTAAGATGGAGACCGTAGTTAAGTAAAAAAAAATTGCTCGAGGTTTCAAAGCGAAAATCAAGCCCCAAATCCAAACTCATCTTCAGCCCCTGCTTATGGACTAAACAGGGGCTAAACTGCTATTCAAGGTTCTGAGGAAGCAGGACACAGCAACTCATTTTATTCAAGACAGTGGACTGTTAGCTATTTAAAAATGCTGTTTACACAATAGATGTTAATTATGAATAATTTTTTGGTGTGCTCTGTGCTTCCAGTGATCAGAATACTAACTAACAGCCTCATGGAATAGCTTCCTCATCTTTCTGATTCCCCAGAGCCTTCTGAGTACCCTAATATTTCTAGCACTGTTTAAGCGTTTCATTACTTTGTTTCAGGGCTGAAAAATGTCCCTTAATTTCCAAGCATGGATCTTATTGCCAGTCTCTCAAAGGATTCAGAATATAAATATGTACTGCAGTGGCAACATGCCTATTCATCAGGCTGCTAGGTTCGTGTAGATAATTAGAAATCGGGAGATTTCTCAGAGAAGGTTCACTATAATTTACTTCCAGACACAGCAGCTTAATTAGAAAACAAATTCCTTCCCTAGCTTTAAAGATTGCTAAATAATTATAATACACACACACCACCCATGTCTCCTCCTCTGGTTTGGTGCTGAGACTCTAAACAACACATTTTGCACATCTGACAAAGGTGGCCGAGGCTGGGAAGGGGTTAAGCCCTGATATCCTGGGGAACCTTATGCTGAGCTGCTGCACAGAGGCAGCTGTTTGAAACAAACCATATTTATCAAAGAATTACCATACAGCAATTCAGAAGTGTGAAACTTTTCAATCAATTTCTCCAGTGATGGCAAAGAAGAAGGTGATGACAGGATCGGGCTGCATTTCTGACCGTTTAGGGGCAGCCACGGAAGGTGCTGGAAGATGGCTGGAAAGGCAGGTCATACAGGTGAAGCCTAGCGCCACCTTCAAGACCCCACATCTGACCCTGAAACTCTCGGGGATCCTTGGATGGTGTCGCCAGTCTTGCAGCGTGCAGAGCAAGATTCCCTCTCCAGCTCACGCCAACATTAAGAGCCCGCTCCGGTCCTAAGGAGAGGTGGCCCTGGAGACCAGGGTATACACAGAGCCACATGCAGGGGAAGGAGTGGCAGGTGAGGCTGGCGGGCTAAGGCCACATGCCCGCCATCCCAGTCCACGCACGCCAGGCCTCGGCATGGCTACTCATCCAGCTCTGTCAGGACCATCCCTCACACACTCAGAGCCAGCACCACCCGGGGAAGGAAAGGGGCGGTCAGAAGACTAGATGGACATTATCCTTATTTTCTGCAGGTCATTAAACTTGAGGGAGGGAAACAAAACTCAACAACACAACCCAGTGTCCTTCTGGTTTTGCTTCATCTCTGTGTTGTGACTTGTCACTCTAATCAGGTGGCACAGTGACCAGAGTCACCCTCACATTTAGGGGTGATGGAGAGGGTCTCAAGTTCAAGAATTTCCATGTGGTAAGCTGAAACCAGAGAGTCACACTGGATGCAAAATGCCTTAAGACACTCGTGAAACCAGCAACATGTCAGTGGCAGCCCTCCCAACCCTCTGCGGATGTGTCTCCAGGAGCCCCCAACACAGGTTTATCCCACCTTCCATGCAGGAAACACTCTCCCCACAGCAACGCCTTCTTAGGTGCTTCCTTGTTGATGGAGTTTTGTCCTCTCCCCGACCAATTGACAGTGCTTAGGATTTCATTAGCAATAATGAGCTGCTAAAGAATAAACGAAACAGGACCAAGGAATTGAGCAAAAAAAGCCAATTTCTGTTTGATCCTATAATTGTAACTAAGCACAAGTTATATCCTGCCAATTAATCTAGACGCACAAACGAGATGCACTGGAAGTCCTCGTGCGGTTCTCACTTCATCCCCTAAAGGCTCCACCAGCTCAGTGGCTTTTGCTGGGAGTAACGGTGAGCCTCTTAGGGAGAAGTGCCCATGACACCCTGTTGGACGTCCCTTGCACCTCTTTAGGTGAGTCACAGGCCTCGTCCCAAAAGCAGAAGAGCTTGTGCAGAGGATGGGCATCCACTGGACAAAGAGCGCTTGATACGGTGAGAATGGCCATCCAAGGAGGGCACTGCAAATGAAACGGAGGCAAAGGGTAAAGCAGCTTGGACAGCCTGGCCTGCAGCAGCGGTGCAAATACTCAGCACAGCGAGTGAGGAATCACTGCACAGGACAGCTCCTGTGCGAACCTGCTTCATCCACGGGCAGGTAAACATCACAATGAGTTATGATCCTGATAGAACCCCAAGTGGCCCCAGCACATAGAGTGGAGACCAAACACAGCCCCAGAGATGCAGACACCGAGAGCCTGCTGCATCCAAGAGCTGCATATTTTGACCGCAAGTCTCCAGAAAATGATGATAGGTGAAAATAATGAGACATCTTCCCCAGGAAGGTTCTCTGAGTACAGAGACCTTGGCAGTCTGGAAGACTACTGAACACAGATGTGCTGTGTTTCTTTCTAACCTTGTAACTTCAAGGTCACACCTACTAAAAATGTTTCTTCTTATGGACTCTAAGCACAGTTGGGGGGAAAATCTAAATATTAAAACAACAGAATAGCATTAAAAATTTTTTATTTATGGCTGAGCTAGGTCTTCATTACTGTGTGGGCTTTTCTCTAGTTGCAGCAAATGGGGGCTACTCTCTAGCTGCAGGGCAAGGGCTTCTCACTGCAGTGGCTTCTTGTTGCACAGCACGGGCTCCAGGTGCTAGGACTGTTGTGACTGTGGCACGTTGGCTCAACAGTTCCGGCGCACGAGCTTCATGTCTTGACAGTTCCGGCGCACGGGCTTCATGTCTTGACAGTTCCGGCGCACGGGCTTCATGTCTTGACAGTTCCGGCGCACGGGCTTCATGTCTTGACAGTTCCGGCGCACGGGCTTCATGTCTTGACAGTTCCGGCGCACGGGCTTCATGTCTTGACAGTTCCGGCGCACGGGCTTCATGTCTTGACAGTTTCGGCGCACGGGCTTCATGTCTTGACAGTTTCGGCGCACGGGCTTCATGTCTTGACAGTTTCGGCGCACGGGCTTCATTTCTTAATAGTTTTGGCGCACGGGCTTCATTTCTTCGAGTCACATGGGATCTTCCCAGATCAGGGACTGAACCTGTGTCTCCTGTATTGGCAGGCGGATTCTTTACCACTGAGCCACCAGGGAAGCCCCCAGAATAGTATTTTAAATGGAAAATCTCTCGAAGAAAGCTACAGAAATTAAGAACTTATATCTACTCAGAAACAGATCTCATGGTGGTAGTGGCCAGGAATCCTGTGGGGCTATATATCTGGATTTTTTTCTAGTGCCATGTAACTAAAGCCTGTAGCTTGTCCTGGCATAAAGAATAAACATAATTCAACCCCGCACATTCACCCTAACTGTGGCCAGGCTACAAGGGGAGCAGCCATATAGCGCCTCCTATTGGAAATGATGATGTGTATGGGTCTCACCTGAACTGTATGTTTGCTAAGTTGTATTCCAAGAAGAATGACTCAGACCCAAACCATTGTACCTTGAAAAGTTATTCATGACAAAGAGGTTCTGAGGTTTCTAAAATATCTTATTCTTACTCACTTTTTGTCACCACCATCATGAGCCACTCAGATGAAGTTCCATTTGGGAAGCAAGTATGGTTCATTTTGGATGCTCATAGCCTATCCCAATTAATCTGGACAACAAGCTTTTATAAAATGCAAACTTATCTGGTATGGGAATGATCTCTTTTTAAACTGCACTGTTGGACTTGTTTACACAATTTTCCAAAAGTTGTGTGGTGGCATTCACCCAATGGTGGCTGGGGCTGGTGTATGAAAGACACTCTCTCCGTGAACCACCCCCTCCCACCCCAGTCTTTATCAGAAATCCAATGGCTTCAGAAATGCAAAGTAGTATTAACCATTATTCCCAGTGCAGCTTCGGGAAAGTGGTGAGAGAACAGAAGTATTTGTGGGGGTGAGATGACGCCCACAGAGCCGACCACATGCTCCTCAATCCACCCTGGGCCATGGTGACAAATGCAGGGGTGAGAGGTATGCGCCCAGTGAGTGTGACTCCTGAGGGTGAGGCTGGCCACGTCTGTCTGTCTGTAGTCTTCCACCACCCCCTTTCCCTGCCCCCATTCCCACGCAGAGTGCTATTAATGATGTTTTTCTTTTTAAATTAAAACACACAGACACCCAATTTTTCAGCATTTCACCAACATTGTAGCACTGCCTGGGACAGGAGAGGGGTTGACGCAGAAGAAAGGACACCGTGAGCCAACCTTCAAAGGGCCACCAGAAGTCACAATCGCCAGCTGAGAAAGGCACTCAGCACTGGGGAGGGTGGAGTCAACACTGGGTGTTTTTTGGGAACACGGGTGGCTACAAACTCTGAAGTTGTGATTTACGAAAATTGCACTTGATAAAAAAATATTAAAATCTTATCATATATAGGAGGTGTCTGCTTCTATTTTTCAATCCTCATTAGCCAGTTTAAGTTGTGAGTAAAGGTTTCTCCCCAACCTCAAACCCTCTTCAGTAAAATGTCTCTTGTCCATTTTTTTTTTGTTTTAGTGAGTTTTGAGATATCTTCATATATTCTGGATATAAGTCCTTTGTCAGCTATGTGATTTGCAAATATTTCCCCCCAAGTCTGCAGCTTGTCTTTTCTCTCTCTTAGCAGTGTCTTCCAGAGAGTAAACATTTTAAACTTTGATGAAGTTCAATTTGTCAATTTTTTTCTCCTGTGGATCATGCTTAGGGTGTCAAGTGCTATGCACACTTTAAGTCTGAGAACGTGACGGGATGAGAGCTGGCTGTTCAGACACCAAAGTCTGGAAGAGCGAGGGCCTGTGTACAGGAAAGACCACAGAGAGACGTCCAGACACCTGGCCACCAGGCTGGCCTGACACCACCAGGTGGGAGTGCCACTGAGGAAGCTGAAGCAAACCAAATGCCAGATTCCTCTTCAGAACTGTCTGAACGGGCCAGCAGAAGTCACTTCGCTAGGAAAGAAGGTAACTTAATCACAGTTTTAATGGTTTGTCTGAGAATTACATGTCTATGGTGATCTGTGGTACATACAGGTGATGGAGGCTCTGGCACTCAGAAATGGGGGGAAAGTACAGACCCACAGACAGAGTGCAGCGGCGCTGGTGAACGAGTGCTAACAGGACAGCTTCCAAACTCTGAAATCTCGCCAGGGAACTGGACCAAACAGGCCGGATGAGCAGGCCGGTCCAACCCTTCCTTATTTTTCAGCTTCTCTCCATGTGATGCTTGTTTCTCAATGGCTGCCTTGTTTGCCTAGCACTTGTAAATGGTTTTCTCGGTTTCAGTCCTTATTGGAGGTGAAGCTGGATTAGAAGAGGGAGGAGCAGTTCCCCTGAGAGGAGGGGCCGAGTCCTGTCTCTAGAAGTGAGTTGTGTGAGTGTAACCAGGACGGGGCGATCATGGAGGCCGGTTAACAGAGCACTCAGCACCCAGCCACCTAGCCCCCTGCTTCCTGGCTGCACTGAGCCCTGGAGCACGGGCCACCCAGCAAAGACGGGAATGGGGACACGAGACCACCAACGCGCTCTCCCCACCATGTAACCCTCAACGCACCAGAGCTCCGATGTGGAGAAAACCAGCAGCTGCATCTGCCCAGAGCAGCAGGACTTTGAAAAGAAGCATGGGTGCACTCTGTATTACACACTGGGGGCGGAGAGAGCCAGGCCTGAACCCTCCCTGATCCTTGTGAACATGACACAAGTATTTGTGTCATGAGGTCTGTGCTCCCTGCTCTGACTGAGCCAGCACAGCCAGCGCCCCAAACACCACTCTGCTGCTGGTATCAGTCCCAACCTCAAGTCCCGCTGCTTCCCCCCGAGTCTGCAGTGCCCATCTATCAGCACCTCCCTGCGCCCAGCCTCGGCCAGCACTGCCTTTCCAGCAATGGCTTTGAAATCTCCTCAACTGTGGGTCAGTGGAAACCAAGACCCACTCTAAGCAGAAGGACCACAGGCCTTCCTGTTTGTCCTGCTGGCAGTGATCAATGTCACACTAATTCTTTCTTGTCACAATACCCCATTTTGCTTGTGGACAAAAGCATCTTGAAGTAAACAGATGCAGTGACCAGTCACATGATTTCCTTAGACATTTATCCAAAATTTAATGAAAAGAATTATACTCAATGAATTGTTTGCAGGTATCCTCATTATATTTTGTTGGTTCTTTCTTTTCAATTTATTTGTACCTATATTTTACATATCTATATTCTTATAAAAAAAATTAAACGAGATGGAAAAACAGTTCCTTAACATTGCTCCTCCCTGCTTCTTGCTCCAAATTCCACTTTCCTACCCAGAGTGGAGTGCAAATATTTTATTTCATGTCTTGTTGATATGTACTCACACACAGAGAGTTATGCATGGTTCTGCAGCCCATGGTGGGTGTCATGTCAGTCTCTTAACGAAAGGCCGCTCCCTGTTGATGCAAGTGCAGCCACCACACTGTATTCTCCCGTGGGGAACGCATGTCATCGACTCCACAGTGCACTTGCGGTGGGCATTCAGGCATAATATTCTTGTGCATTTCCCCTGACACATAGGCAAGTTGTCTTCCAGGAGAGAAACCTAGAAGATTTGCTTTTTCTACCTGAGGTTAATAATTAAAATCAGGCCTTTCTGCTTTACCACACGATTCTGTATATCAAGACTTAGGGAACAGTCTGTATGTTAATTCTAGAAGAAATGGGGTTCAGAGAAGAAGCGTTAGGAACTACCTAGGTGAATTGGGATGAATGAAATGAACACACAAACAAACATAAAATGCAGGTCAAGTTTACAGCTCTGAGATGGTGTACTGACCCAAAGAGGCTCATGACAGGAGCAGACAAGCTGGCCCCAGGACCTGGGAGGACAAGGAGAGGCCAAGCAACCACTGCACATCATGAAGGACCCCTCCTGCCGGGACTACCACACCTGCCTTAGATAGAATGTCACACTGGGTTTATATCCTCCCTGAGTGAGGAGAATGGAAGGTTGCAGAAGGTAAAAGGGAAAGTTGAGGAACGTGGGGAAGATGCTAAGCTATGATCTGACTATTGATTGCAGTTGAGGAGCAGAGTGATCTCTATGTGCACTGACTGGTCTGTATGTGTAACGATATATATGTTTTTGCTTTGGTTCAGTGTCGTGAGTATTTTTAAATGTTCAAAAGGATTCTGGTTATAGTCTTTTCCTTTTAATATGGCCCCAAATTTAGCTTGTCCTATGTAACAATCACAAACTAGGCCTTAATCAGAGAACAAAAGAACACACGAAAGGGAAACATCTGTGCTGACAGGAAGTACTTCTGAGAACCAAGAGTGAAAAATGGAGACTCCCTTCACACCAGAAGCCACAATAGCTTAAAAATCTGACTTACTTTTCTATCAAATCCAGTGTGACTCCAGGCACCAGACTAACACATTTCTGCATGCAGAACCTGCAAAGAAAGAGAAGACAGTGAATCACAGCAATGGGATATGTAATGGGAGAATACAACAGTCCCAGAGAAAAAGCAAAGAGAGGAAGCGGGGCATGGGGATTCCCACAGTGAAAAGGTAAACCAAGATTTTCTTAATTCTGTCAGCTCTTAGGTTTATGAAGAAAATCTCCCTGCAGCCTCTCAAAGAGGCAGGAACACTGAGCTGCAACCGGAGGTCTTCAGTGGAAGGAGAAAAACAAGTCTACAGGTGGTGAGGCAGATCCCCCCTTTGCGGGGCTGGGGGCGGGTCCTCGTGAGAGTCACCGGACAGAAAGCTTCCACCCAGATGATGGAACAGGCTCCACTTTTCCATTTTTCCTTCTTAAGGAAGTAAAGCTGGAGAGAGTGATGGAAGGATCAGTGAACCACCCCGAGGCACACAAAAGAAATTTGTGGGAGAAGACAAAGAAAAGTGAATTCAATTATTCGCTCAGTCGTGTCCGACTCTTTGCAACCTGTGGACTGTAGCTTGGTGTAGCCCACCAAGCTCCTCTGTCCGTGGGATTCTCCAGGCAAGAATACTGGAGTGGGTTGCCATTTCCTTCTCCAGGGGATCTTCCCGACCCAGGGATCGAACCCAGGTCTCCCACATTGCAGGCAGATGCTTTAACCTCTGCGCCACCAGGGAAGCCCATATCATTTTAATTATCATAAAATCATAGGAGCTATGAGACTTAATCTTTGCTGCAGAGCCATCCTGGAGGGCTGGGTGGGGTGGAACTAGGGCTGGGGGACTGGCCAGGCATCATCTAATTTGTGTGCACTGACAGGAGGTTGAAGACCATCTCTTCCTGTCAGGGCTACTGGCACATGGCAGGATAGAATCAATGGTCACGAAGAGCGAAAAAGCAACTTAGCATTGGTCGCAGGAGAAATGTAAAGCATTTAATTCACCTGCTTTAAAAATGAAGAACAAATAACCCCCTCTATGAAAAGAGAAGCAGGCACAGAGCAAATACACCCAAAAAACGCATTTCTGCATCACTAGATGGACGTGAAACGTGGAGGAAGGTTGGAGAAGCCAGTGTGCTCATGGGAGGGGATGAATACAAGGACCAGGCCACATTCAGGGCACATGAAGTGAGAGGTGTACAGTGGATGGGTAAGGACGAGGGAGAAAGACAAGGACATAGAGACCCAGAGGTCAGAAGATGACAGACAAGACCATGATGACAGCGTCTGGTGCGCAACTGGCTCCTGACATGTTGGCCCTCCAGCTGGGATGGGGGAACCCTGAGAACCCAGCCCCACAGCTCACGGCTTCAGTGAGCAACACCTTGCTCAGCCACAGAGCAAGTTATATTTCTGGCTGTGGCTGAGCTGGCCAGCGCTCTCCATTCACAGGGCAGCAGAAACACCAATGAGACAGAGCCTGTCTCCCTCGGGCACAAGTGACTGGGCTGCCCAGATGCTCCACAGGGCCAGTCAGTCCATCCGGACAAATCCTCCTGTTTCCTTCCCTATGGGAGAGCTCGGCCCGCCCGCTCCCACACATCACTGCAACCGCCCACAGGCAGCTCTGACAGTGGCTCCACGTGAATCAGGATCGCTCTGTGGATGGAAATGGTTTACAGGAAATGTACCTTCCAGTCCAATTCTGAGGCCTATGCAAACAGGACTGCTCTGATGTTTTTTCCTCTGCAACGTGCTTACTGATTGGACCTTGGCATTTCTATAATGACAGAATAGTCTGTACCAGACTAATCCTTTTGTCAATAACAACAGTAAGCTCTGGGTAAAATATAAAAAGCAACCACTTGAAAGCATCAAAGAGTAAACAAATTCAGGCAGAAAGGGAAGGTACGACCCTTACAAGAAGAGTAACCTCACAAGATCCGCCTTAACCAGTATTTCCCACACGTGCTCCCCAATTCATAAAGCATCAGGGATAGCTCAACTGGAAGGAGATCAGAAGCCCAGAGCTTTGGGGGAAGTCTTAGGAAGGAGGAGCCAAACTCTCCTAGGACCCTGGGCTGACCTGGGCACTGCACAGGCACGGGATCAGACCCCAAGGAGCCCTGGGGACATCAGAGCTGAAGGGTACCGAGCAGAGATTTCCACGCCTGCTCACCAGCAGATGCGCATAGACAGGGACAGCCAGTGCCACACTGGGGAGCTACGAACACCTGGGGCTTTCCACTGTGGGGTGTGGCCTGAGCTACAACCATGGTTCAGGTAACAGAGTTGCACCCCCCCCAAACCAGGAGCAAAGATGACTAGTCCTATAGCCGAGAGACTACAAGGTCAATTAAACCATCTACAGCTAAACAGGAGGAAGTTAGCAGAATCCAGACTTTCTCAGTGTCTCATTCACAATGGAAAGTATTCTAACCTAAAATCAAGAGAAAAATAGTTAATAAAAATAGATTCATTGTTGACCACATTTTGGAATTAGACTTTGTAAAAATAACTTATTAACTGGGAAATAAGTATTATCATAAATCTGCTGGAAATATAAAGTTAAGAAGGAAATTAAAAATAGGGACACTATGCAACTTTAAAATATGCATGATGTGGTATGAGCAGCATGGATGAACCAGTGACTGACAGTCCACAAAACTACATCAGCCTGTATTCATTCCCTTTGCACCAGAACTACATCAGGCAAAATCAGAGACAATAAAAATGGCTCGACAATTCCACAAAGCTGGATATTAGTAATTATAACAATAAACACAACAGCTGGCAGATGTTTAGTGCTGACTACATTGTGCTGGTTGCTGGAGCTCATCAACAGGCTGGGCCACTTTTGACTCCTCTCTGTCTGACTTGCTCTTTCCGAACTGCGGGGGAGTTACACAGCGCCTGACCACTGCTCACCGCCTGCCTGCTCACCCTCCAGGCCAGGGTTTCTCAGTTGGGCACTAAGGACACTGGGGCCAGATCATTCTTTGCTGTGGGGGTGGCATCCTAGCCTATACCCATGAGATGCCAGCAGCACCCCATCCCAATTGGGACAACCAAATAGGTCTCCTGACGCTGCCTTATGTCCTTCACCTCCTGAGGACACAACCCCAGGCCAGGACCCAGCATCCCTCACATTTTCCAGAACAGCCTCTCTGCTTCCTTTCTTGCCTGTGCTCCCTACTTCTCTCCCAGGAATTCTATACCAGGCAGCCAGAGCGAGCCTTTTATGAGGAAATGCGGGGATAACTCATTTCATCTTGACCCTCCAGAGGCTTCTTGCCATGCAGGATGAAATGCAGCATGCTTGCCTAGCCTCCCAAGGCCCTGCCCTGGGCTTCCAGTCACTGCTCTGACTTTACTTCCTCACTCTCACTCTGCTTAACCAGTTCCAGTCACCCAGACACACTTTCTTCTCCTTCCATCTGCCAGGCACAGCCCCATCTCAGGGCCTTTGCACAGGTTGCTCCCTCTTGCCCCAAACTGGAAGGTTTACTCCTTTGTTTTACTCGGATTTCTTCTACCTTCGCTGACCAGCCTAAGAAAATAGCACCTTCATTCTCTACTCGTGTACTGTGCTTTTTAAAAATAGCATTTCTTGCTACCTTAATATATATTTGGATTGCTTGTCTTCATCATAGAAGACAAGCTCAGTGAGGACAAGGACTTCTTTCATTGTGTTCATCAGTGTGTCCCGAGTACTTAGAAGGCTGCCCTAACATACAGTTTTAATACTCCATAAATGGTCACCAAGTGAATATGGTATAAGATTGATTCCTAATATTTCATATATCTTTTTTTCCTGTTGCTCTTGCAAGTGACTGGCTTCAAGATTTTTATGAAGAACAAATTAATGGATGCTAAAAAGAAAACTCAACTCTGTAACTTTGTAGTGTCATATAACTGCTGGATGCTATTGTTTCTGAGAATGGAAATATACTAATTTTTTTTCCAATTAGAAAAAATCCCATACATTTATCATAAGAATTAAAAGTATAGAAAATTACAAGTGAAAATTACCCCCAAATCTAAGATAACAATTAACACTTTTATATTTACCTCTTACAGAAAACTGAACCATGCTGATTTATTTTGTGCTGGGATAAAATAAAATCAGTCCCTGGAAGAGCCCAAACAATACAGACGATGGGAAAGTGGAGTTGGTCCTGCAGCCCAACCCCACTGCCGACTGCCCCTCTGCATTGACTGTGCCTAGCACACATGTACAGTCAACATCTACACTTGGGTTTTGTTTAGCTTTTGTTTCTTACCATAAGAGAATCTGCCATACACACTACAGCTTTCCCCTCACCCCCAGTATTTTCCAACATTCAACAAAGTTGAAAGGATTTTAGAGTTAAGCTCCTGGATCCCACCACCTAGGCTCCACCATCAGCATTTGATTACATTTGCTTTATCACATTTCTGCTTCTCCATCCATCAGTGCATCTCATTTTTCATGAGACAGAGGAAGTGGTATACTTACTTCCCTTTAAATTCTTCAGCACACAAACCAACGTTCAGTATTTGCTCTTTGTTTTTTAACTTTTGATGTAAAATTACATATAATGATGTGCACACATCTTTAACTGTTCATTCACTGGGTTTTGACAAATGCATGTGCCTGTGTACCCAAGCTGCTACAGGGACTTCTACCAACATCCCAGGGAATTTTCTTTAGCCCTTTCTCAGCCAATTCCTACTTCCTCCCATTGCCCCCAGGGGCAAATACTGCTCTGATTTTTCCACTGATTTTTACTCCTCGGTTCTAGAGTTTCATATACAAGGACTCATTGAGTACGTACTTTTGTATAAGACCTCTTCCAGTCAGCATGATGCTTTAGGTATTTATCCATGCTTTTGCTGGTTTCATGAATTTACTCTGCTCCCCTGCTGACTGGTATTCCATTATATGAAAAGATTGTCGTTTATACATATGTTCTATAAGTTGTCCTTGTATATATCATGGACAATACAAAAGCTGATGCACAGAACACTGTTTCTCATGAACATGAGTGTGCTGTCCTCAAGATGTATTTGTAGCAATGGAACTGCCTGATGAATGGGGGCCCCTATTGAATGACCAGCCATTGTCTGATGGCTCTCCAGAGGAAAGTGTCATTTAAGGTCACATCAAAGCTGAATATATCCACTTTTTAACTTCTGGAAAATACTGCGTTTATCAACATAAAAGAAAAACAACCCTCGTTCCTACTGATAGGTGAGAAATGACACATCATTGGAATTGCTTTGATTATTATTGAGGTTAAATACGAGCTAATAATTTTTCCGGTTCTTTGTATTATTTTTTGGCTTATTGCCTGTTTATGCCCTTCTTGTCTTATTGATTTTAAAGTGTTTTACACATTAACAAAACTGAGGGTGGCTTTGTTATATATTACACAATTTTCCCCCAATTCATAATTTTTTTAAAGTTTTGTTTTTTGCTTTCTTTGCCATACAAACCTTATAATTAGTATTAAATAAAGCCTATCACTTCCTTTACAGCTTTTTAATTCTAATAATTTTTCCAGTACTTTTGTGTTTTCTTTTTCGCATTTAAAACCTCAGTATATTTGGAATTTATTTTATCATGGTAAGAGGTAAGGATTAGAAAAATTTCAAATGGTTAGCCCTGTGTCCCAAAGAATACTGAGTAATTCACTCTTTTTCCAAATGATAAATTCTTAAATAGATTCTGTTTCTGGAACTGTACTCTGTTCCATTGACTAGAATGTCTGCTCTTTTTCTACCTGAACCTTCAAAATGTATTTTAATAACTAGTAGTTTTCTTTCACAAATCTTATTATTTTTTTAAAAATTTCCATGGGTATTTGTAAACATTTATCCTTCTACTTGATCTTTAAAATCACTTTATCTATATGTGTCAAGTTTATGATTTAATTTATGGAGAATTTATACTCTTAATCTTCTGGCTCTCACCATGCAATAATAATGTGGTCAGTTCCTTCATTTATTCAAACATCCTTTCATATTAATCAGTAAAGTTTTATGAAATTTTCTATACAAATGTCCAATATACTCTTAGCTCATTTATGTTGTGTCATTGTTATCGTTGCTACTGTGAATCAGATTTATCTTCCTACCCCAAATTTCCTTGTTATTTTTAATATATAAAAAGGATAACAGTTTTAAGGAAATTGTAAAGTATATCATATATGAAGAGTATACAAGATACAGATGTGAGTTTAAGGACTAATAAAGTAAATGTAAGCACCACCCAGATTAAGAAATAGCACATTACAAAATCTAAAAGGTCCCCTGTGTCCACACCATGGTATCTGCTACCATCCCTTCCCCAGAAGTAGCCTGGACTTTTATGGTTTATAGTATTGATCTATGTTCACTTAGTAATCAGTCACTTTGCTGAATGTTCATGTTATTGCTAATAATTTTTCAATGGTTTTTATTGTGTAAAGTTAAAATTCAGACCAGACATAAATAATGCGAATTTGCCTTCTCTTTAGAATATGTATACTTTCACTTTGGTTTTGCACCTAATTATTATATTGACTAGCATTTCCAGAAGTTGTTGAATGAATCACACTTAGTATACATCCCCGCTTTGTTCTCATTACATTAATGAAACAGTATCGAAGCATTAGTGCAGGACGATAGTTGAGAAGAAAATTTCTCTTATGTAAATGAAGTATTCTTCTATTTTTATTATAAGGTTTTATTAAAATTCATTTTTAATTTTATCAAGTAACTATTCTCCTCTCACCTATTAAGATGATGAATTATATTAATAGGCAGCCTAATAGAAAGTCATCAGAGCAGTCCTGGAATGATTCTCACTTGGCCAAAGTTTTTTGTGCTTTTATTATACTGCAGGATGCTAAGTGCTAATATTTCATTTTGAATTCATCTGCATTGTGTGTCTATGTATATGTGTGCGTGTGTATTAATATCTGCATGTGTATACACACTGCATTTGTCAGGTTTGGTACCTCAGTCGTGGTAACTTCATGAGAAGAAAGAGAAAACTTATACTTATTGAAATATGGCTTATGTTTACACATTGCTTTGTTACCAAGTGTTCTAGTCCATATTTTAAGGATAATTATCTGCATGTTGAATCTTCACCGTTTTAGTTTTCTTGCTTCTCATTATTTTTTTACTGCTTTCTGTCTCCTGTATTTCTACTTCTGACCAATTTTAAAGTCACAAACTTTAGAACTAAATTTGATTTCTTAAACTTTTTCTTTCTCTTTGTTGGTTCTCTTTGCATCTTGATGTAATGTTTTGTCAATCTCAATATTTATTCATTTTTTTTCAGAGACCATTCTTCTGTAACTTCATTGAGGATACAAAGTGCATGCTGTCTCCTTTCTGGAGCTCCCTTTGACCACAACTGAGTTTAAGCTGATGAGGTGATTCAGGGTGGGAGCTGGTCACCAGAAGGACCAAACACTGGATAATAGATGGCAACTTCCAGCCACATGCTGACCTCCAACCTCTGACCTCAGGAGGGAAGGGGGCTAGAGACTGAGCTCTACAAAGAATCTTGAACAAAGGGATTCAGAGCGCTTGCAGGTTGGTGCTCTGTGGAAGCGGAGTGCCTTTCACTCTCTCCCACGCACAGGTGACCCTGTCCTCCAGCGAGAAAGACGAGCTCTCAGCGCTCCCTGTGCAGGTTTGGCCTAGCACCTGGGTCAGAGCTGGGAGAGCCAGGGCAGGAAAAGACCCATGGGACCGGATCCCCACTATGAGTGTTATTCAAGGTTTCTGATTTCAGTCCCAAAAGTGCTGCCTGCTTTCTGGAGTCCTCAGGTAGCTGCGTTCTGAGCAGAGGCTGTACTGAGCATGGCCATGTCCTTCTCAGGGGCTGGCACTGGGGTTTCCATGGACGGTGATGCCGAGGAAGCTTCACAGATAAGACTATTTTAACCTAGTCCTTCTGAACGTGAAAGTGCACTGCCAGAGATGTCAGGCTTTTAAGGAGTTTTGGGAGACAGCCCAAAGTGGCAGTACACTATTAAAATAAGACAAGCAAGTTCCTTGACATTTCATTTAATCCAGCAGGTTAAAAAAACAAACAAAAAACCTACATGAAATAGTGTGTCGATTATCTGGTATTTGAAGCTAAATTTAAAAGTATGCCATGTGTATTATTAGGAGAAAAAAGGCAGAAGAGACTTTTCTAATTTATAACCTTTAAATAGCTATCACTTTTAAATGTACAGAACTCTCCTCAGGAGCTTCTAGGCCAGTAACCAGGACAAGATACAAATGAGGTTCACGAGTCAGCTGTCTAAGCTGCTGTCAGCTTCAGAAGCAAGCCAGCTAAAGGGAAAACTAATTATTTCATTAGACAGAGAAACGCACACCATCACCTCATCTGAGTTTCCTGCCAAAGGACGGAAGCTGACCCCACTTGTCTCGTTCCGAAGGCCAGAGCCTCAAGGATATCCCAGGGGTTCCTTAAGTATTTGCCCGGTGAAAGCAGAAAGAACTTTCAAGGGAACAGTGCTAACTCCACAAGGGTGCCTTCACTTTGGTTCAGAAGAGATGAAAAGGTCAAGACAATTGCAGTCATAAGAAAACAGTTTTTTGTTTTTTTTTTAAATTTATTTTATTTTTAAACTTTACATAACTGTATTAGTTTTCTAAAAAATGCGTATTTAAGTATTGGTGGGTAGATAGCATTATGTCTGTAATTTACTAAAAATAGCCATAAAAAGAAAATGATAGAGCAAGTAACAATTTTAAGATTTGGGGTGATGAGTACAAGGGAGTTTGCTTTATTATTCTCTTGACTGTTGTGCAGAATGGCTGAAAATTGCCCTGTAATGAAAAGTAAGTGGAGAGAGAAAGAGAGGGTCAAAGCAGGTGATCCTATGTCTATGAGTCAATGTCAGGAAACTGTTCCAAGGAAAGATCTAATTTCTCAAAACTTGAGCAGTTTGTTTCTATTTTTGAAGAAAGTCAAGATGTGAAGAGTGGCTCCCAGCCCCTCCCAGCCCAGCTCATCCCCACGGTCGTTAGCAGTGAAGCCCCAGCACTGACTGGCGAAGGCAGAAAGCAACCCACTCTCTTCAAAGGGCAGCTCTCTTCCACAGAGCTCATGCTCATGACCCCCAACCACAAGCCACAGGAAAGAGACGGAGCACACAACAAGCTTCCATGTGTTTCTTCCCAACTTTCCGGGGCCTGTTTCCATGGAATTCACTGGGTAAAGTTAGAATTCTGCTTGTTCGGGACAGCCTCACGTGTTCCAGCCTTCTCAGCCTGATTCAGATCTTAAGTTGTAATTTTACCTGATAAGCTGAAAACAAGACTGTATTTACCCCACTCCTCTCACTCAATAACCCCTCCGTGAGCCCCACTGCATAGTTCTGATTTAGCAGGCGTCTTCATGAGCCGGCAGAGCTGAGGAAAGGCTGAGAGGCGGTGGCGGAGCCTGCGGTCCCCTGGGAATGTGGTTCTCTAGTATTTATATTAATATAAAAGGAAAACAGGGCTGAAAGACTGAAGGGAGTGTTTGCCAGTAAACACACCTGTTTACTCTCATACAGAGCAGCTGGGCCCTCATCTGTCCTTATCTAGGATGTAGGATGGCCCCAAAGCAGACCCAGAAAGTTAAATTTATGTAAAAATTAAATGATTCTTTTAAATTCAAGAGCCAAATACTAATTAAGTTACACTCTTCCATCATATTTATTATTATCTTTTTCTTGCCGCTGGATGGGCTCTTTCTGTATTAAGAAACTACGTTCTTGACCCCCAATCTTCTGTCTACATTCGAAAGTTCACTCTGGGGGTCAATTTACGCCCGTGTGCACAAGGATGAAGAAAATCGAGGTGAACAGAGGCCACCCCTACCCCAGTGATGAGGAAGGTGGTGCTGTAGCACCAAATTCTGTACCACCTATCATTCAAGTGACAACTTCCAGAGAGCTGACCCTATTTAAAAACACAGGCCCATGATACGCTGAGAGCAGCAGTGCCTGTGAGCTACACGGCGACCTGCGTGGATCATTTTAGAACCAGTCAGTCCCCATTACAGAGAACTGAAGCTGATGTCACTGCAGAACTCTGAAGTCCCGGCACGTCTGGTGGCCCCGAGCCAAGTCCTGATTCTTCTCCAGATACAAGTGAGAGGAGGAATCGGCTGGAAGGAATTTTAAGCAGGACTGGAGACCAAGATGAGCCATGCAGTGTCACACTCCTTCCACGATCAAAAGATACAAACAACCCCTCCAGCGCGTTACAGACGCTTTACTGAAATAACGCAGACATTCATTTCTCTTCCTGCCTCTGTAACCAGCAGACGACTCCCTGCCCTGGAGAGCTGGGGGCTGGGTTGGAAATTCAAACAATGGTCTTGTGCATGCCCAGTCAGTTCAGACCCGGTCACTGGGCTCCCATCATGGGAGAACTCGCACTTCCCACTCGTCAAGTGCATGGCAAAACCCATGCTTAAAAATGGCCACAGCAGAGCCTCTTTGGAATAAGCCCCAGGTGTTTTAAACCTGGGAGGTTCTTACTGTTAAAAAATTCTTCAATCTCTGACTCAGTCCCTAGGTTTAACACCTAAATGATTCCTGGGAGGAGAACACAACATGGAAAAGAGGCAACAGGTTTGGTATTTTAGGACAGAAGCTGTGAGCTGAGCCGATATTATGTGATGGGAGATGTCTGGGTAACCCTGAGCAACCCCCCTTCCACACCCCTCCAACCTCAGCCTGCCCAGAAGCATCTCCAGGGATTCAAGGAAGATTAAGATCAGGACGAAGTCATTAATGAAGTAACTTCCGTGGTCAGACAGCTTATACATTGGCTATTATTATTATTATTATTATCCCTACTTCATGTGGGAGAAAGCTGAGGATCAGAAGGTTCTGAAATCACCCAGTGACAAGGCCAAGCATACAGACATGTGCCACGGCGTTCCCATGGGGACTAAGGCCACTAGACCCAAACTCCCAAATAATGTACCTTGTACTCCTCCTGACAATTCAATGCATCGTCTCAAACTCGATCAGGGAAAGCAGAAAGAAAAGAGGATACAAGTGTAAGATGAAAGCTTATAAAGAGAGAGACTCCTTCAGCCGTGCAGGGAAGGCCACAGGCAGAGTGGAAGCCACCAGGCAGGGTGAGTGGTCCAGTCATAGGCTCTGGAGAGAACTGACTGGAGTGCCTGGACATCCCTGTGTAACAGGTAAAATACAGGCAACAGAGAAGTAGCTTAAACAGCAAACAAATGAGAGGTGTGCACATCTCAGGTCTGGTTTTAGTTCAACCTGTGCTCATCAATAAAGGCCAACAGCCTTGCAGGAATACTAGAGCCAAGTCTCTCCTTCCTGGGCTTCCTAGGTGGTGCTAGTGGTAAAGAATCCACCTGTCAATGCAGGAGATGCAAGAGACAGGTTCAGTCCCTGGGTCAGGAAGATCCCCTGGAGTAGGAAACGGCAATCTGTTCCAGTATTCTTGACTGGAAAGTCCCATGGACAGGAGAGCCTGGTGGGCTACAGTCCATGGGGCCACAGAAAGTCGGACACGATAGAGTGACTGAGCACTCCTGCCTGCCTGGACCACAGCTGACAGGCCAGCTGCACAAGTTTGGCCTTGTTATTGTTGAGTCGCTAAGTCGTGTCTGACTCTTTGCGACTCCATGGACACAGGCTCCCCTATCCTTCACTATCTTCCGGAGTTTGCTCAAATTCATATCCATTGAGTTGGTGACGCTATCTAACCATCTCATCCTCTGGCGCCCTGTTCTCCTGCCTTTGATCTTTCTCAGCATGAGGGTCTTTTCCAAAGAGTTGGCTCTTTGCATCAGGTGACCAAAGTATTGGAGCTTCTGCTTCAGCATCAATCTTTCCAATGAGCATTCAGAGTTGATTTCCTCGCAGTCCAAGGGACTCTCAAGAGTATTCTTCAGCACCACAATTCGAAAGCATCTTTGGCTCTCAGCCTTCTTTATGGTCCAACTCTCACATTCGTACATGGCTACTGGAAAAATCATAGCTCTGACTATATACTTTTGTTGGAAAAATGATGTCTCTGCTTCTTAATATGCTGTCTAGGTTTGTCATAGCTTTCCTTGGGCTACAGCCTATGCAGTTGTCTTCCTCAGGATTTAAATCTTCCTGGTTTAAAGTTGGACCAAATTTGTATAACCAGCCCCATCCTCTTCCTGTCCCTTCTAACACCTAAGCTCTCCCTATGTGCTTTTCTGCACTCATATCTCCAATCACACCAAGGAAAAGGAAACACCCCAATACGCTTCCGAACATTAATAGCACCAACATGATTTTAATTCTTATGATAAATATCAATTAAGTATACTCTGATAAGCACCCGCTATCCCAGCTGCTTTATGAACCGTGAGTCTGTGCCCATTAACTTAGCAGCAGGTGGACACAATAACATTACTGATCTGAGGACTGTGTGGGGACAGCCACCAGGCCAGGGTGGGTTTCCCATGCAGACCAAGCCTGGCAACGCTGGGTCAGGTGCAGGGCAGGAAGCCCAGCCATTCCATCAGCTTCCCAGGGTTCTCACAGAATTAAATCCACCAGAAAAACAGTTCCCGGGGATGGAGGAGCACTGCTGAGAAACTGAGCCAACTCCTGGCATTCTGGCAGCAAATGAGTGAATTCAGGTTGATTTTCCAATTACCTTTTAGATGAAATTGAGTTCTTTAACATACCAAATACACAATTTGTCCTTGGACTCCCAAGCCAGGTAGGAAGCTTGGAAATCACTCCACGAGGGTGTTCATTGAGTCACTCTAGCTGAGTTAACCTACTTGTCTCATGGGTTCTGGTTTAGGTGTCAGGTCAGTGGCCGTGGGAGGGTAACGTTCAGCCTCTGAACTCTCAATTGTTTCCTCTCTGAAAGATATCTCCTTCTAGTCTACAAATGTTTGCCTATTAAAAACAAGAGGAACATTAAAAAAGCAACTAACTTAAAGCCAACATCCATTTCCTAAGTGATACATCTTCCCCTGAAAAGAGCATCTGATCCTCAGCCCCTCACTTCCTTAACACAGTTCACACCTGTGTGGCCTTCCCTTTTTCAAAGTAGCCCCATGCCTTCTGGCTGTTTCTGCCTTGGGTGACCGAGGACTTCTTAACTAACTTCAAGGCCTCTCCCAATCCTCAATCCCAAAGGGTTGCCAGAGGGTGTGGGGGTCTGGCTGCCCTCTCCCCTCACTTCCTCTGGCCAACTTTCTTGCTATATTTGGACTTGAAGAACCCAGCGCATCCTCAATGAGCATCCTCAACCACACTGAAACCCTGGTGATGGACCCCAGTGAAACAACTCCTTCAGGAGGAGCTTGTCTCATCTCACACAACTGCGGAAGCCTCCTGAGCCTAAAACAAAGTGACAACTGATCCTTCCGGAGTCAGCAAGGACCCCACCCTCCCCACCTGACAGAGTCCAGCTCTACTCTCTTCCTTCCCTCCTGGCCCTCAGATCTCCTCTACCTGGAAAGCCTCCATCCCACTCCACCCCCGCCTCCCCTTTTTTTAGTAGGAAGAAGGCATCAGAAGGCCCCGAAAAGCCTTTATGAGTCACGTCGGCAAACCCTGCTGCTCTCCGCTTGGGCAGTGGGTGGGGCTAGGGAGCGGCTAGCTGGAAACGCCCAGGTGTCTTGAGTTTGCCCACACCCACTTGGGAGCCACTGCTACAGCCACCTCCAGGTCTTGCCCACCCCAGGAGTGCTCTGTCGGGTGTGGGTCTGTGCCTCTGGACGCCCGTTTCCAGTGGCACCCAAGTAACTATTACTGATCCACGTATATGTCTCCCGAATCAGCCATCGTGCTCCTGCAGGGGAGAGAACAATCCATCTCACTGGCTTTGGAGATGGGACCCTCGACCTGGCACCACACCCCTGGAACAAGATCCTATGGAACAGTCCACCTTCCAGCTGCAATCCACGGCTCCATACTCCACTGCTTTGCAGTCACCCATCTTCCCTCAGGCCTCAGGGTCCCCAGCACATGGGATGCTCTGCTACCACAGAGACCAGCAGTGACCATCAACTCAGGTGCAGCCTCCTCTTCCTCCTTTGAGTCAGACTTTATGATCCCCACCCCCCAGGAAGATGCTGGCTGCCTCCACAGTGAGCAGAGGAGTCTCATCCTCTTCTCCACCCCTAAGAGGTGGAGAGGAGGTATGTCTCTTTAGCAGATGGGGGCTTGGATCTCACAAATCTTTATAATTTAAGTACTTACAAGGCTGACCAAACAGAATACACCTTCAAAACAGGTTATTTCCACAGGTCCATTCAATCTCAGGATAAGCAAACAAGCTGTTCTTATGACCTTGGTGACAAGAGTTAATACTAGAGAGAGGTTTAATGCCCAGTCTCAGCACCTTAACGTGGCCTTCACATCCAGGTTAAACATTCAGAGTGAAGCGTGTGGACATTAGGGAGCAAATGACAAGAAGCTAAAAATACAAAGAAGAAGCTGACATCTCATGGCTTCATTTATACCATGTTAGACACTGATGGGACTCCCAGGTAGTGCAGTGGTAAAGAATCTGTCTGCAATGCAGGAGACCCAGTTTCAATCCCTGGGTTGAGAAGATCCCCTGGAGAAGAGAATGGCAATCCACTCCAATATTCTTGCCTGGAGAATTCCTGGGACAGAGGAGCCTGGCAGGCTACAGTCCCTGGGGTCGCAAGGAGTCGGACACGACTGAGTGACTACCACACACACACGATGATGGGGTCACTATGCTACTGTCTGCAGGGGTTTTACATGGTCACATGGTTCTGTTATTCAAAACATGATGCTATTTAAGAGGAATCATCAATTTCATCTCAGCACAAGTAAAATGAGAATGAAACTGGTTCATGCAATATGCTGTCTAGCTCAGCACGAAGGGATTGTTTTTTTTAATTCCATAAGGGTCATGAAGGTGTGCTGTTAAGTATGCAGCTGTATACATTAACCATTTTTGAAGCAACAGGATTTAATGTTACTAATTTTGCATCCTTAGGCACACAAATCAGATAAGTCAAAGTACTAGTTAAAATGCCCAGAAGTTTAATAAGAAGATACAAATAAGCAAATAAATAGTTAACAAGTAACTGTTTTATAAAAAGGGATATAATTCAGTTGCTCTGCAAGTATGGTTTCAAACAGGGATTAAAACTAATTTGGAACATAGTGATGATGGTATCAAAGCAGCAGAAGACAAATGACTTTGTTCCCATTGGCTGCTGATCATCAGGAGGACCAGGAGGGAGGGAGGCTGGAGGGGGTGGAATGTTATTTTATGAGCATCATTTCACCCAAAGTTGATTTCCTGGAATTATATTAATAACTCAGTGGCTGTAAGAGCCCCACTGTGAGCTGAACTGCATATAATCTTTATTCTCTCCTGAACACTGCTGTTCTGTTAAAAGAATATTCTGTTCACACTTGTTCCCCTTGAGT
Source organism: Bubalus bubalis (assembly GCF_019923935.1). Lineage (NCBI taxonomy): Eukaryota > Metazoa > Chordata > Mammalia > Artiodactyla > Bovidae > Bubalus > Bubalus bubalis. Next base: position 11,392,434 of record NC_059159.1, on the reverse strand, counting down.
CTTCCACTCACGTTACATACTGATGTGTTCAAACTCGCACAAAAGACTCTTAGACTCACTGAACTGCCTAATGAGATCCGTTTGAGATAACACATTCCACATACTCTTGTTAGGTAAACACTGGAGAAGAAGGGAGAATATGAACCAGTATGGATGTGAGAGTTGGACCATAAAGAAAGCTGAGCACTGAAGAATTCATGCTTTTGAACTGTGGTGTTGGAGATCTTGAGAATCCCTTGGACTGCAAGGAGATCAAACCAGTTAATCCTAAAGGAGATCAGTCCTGAATATTCACTAGAAGGACTGATGCTGAAGCTGAAGTTCCAATACTTTGGCCACCTGATGTGAAGAACTGACTGGAAAAGACCCTGATGCTGGGAAAGACTGAAATCAGGAGAAGGGGATGACAGAGGATAAAATGGTTGGATGGCATCACCAACTCGATGGACATGAGTTTGAGCAAGCTCTGGGAGTTGGTGATGGACAGGGACGCCTGGAATGCTGCAGTTCATGAGGTCGCAAAGAGTCAGACACAGCTGAGCAACTGAACTGAACTGAACTAAGTAAGCCCCAACGTGAACAAAAATAAAAAGGCAACTTGCCCTTCAAAGAAAAATTTACTTAATACTTTTCCTTAGGGAAATAAGATGATTTTCAAAAGGCCCTATGTGCCTAAAATTTTTTTAAAAGATTTTTTTTAATGTGGATCATTTTAAAAATTCTTTATTGGATTTGTTACAATATTGCTTTTATGTTTTGGTTTTTTAGCTCCGAGGTGGGATCTTAGCTCCCCCACCAGGGATTGAGCCTGCACCCCCTGTATCGCAAGGCAAAGTCTCAACCACTGGACCACAAGGAAAGTCCCTTAAAATTTGGTCAAATTTGTCAGTATTTAGACAGTAATTCTGCAAACATTATTTCTTAGCTTTTTACCATTATTGATTACATTGAGCCTTGGGACAACATTTTAACACTGATATCTGATATTTAAAAGAAAGAAAAGGAGACATGATTTTAAAATCCTGGTATCTTGCAAAGGGTGGTCTTCCTAGTCCAATTCATATATGTGAACTTTCTAAGATGTCAGCTGTCCAGAAGGCTGTTCACAGTTCCGCATCAGTGGAACAAATCATCACAGGTGTACACCTCTTTTGTATTGCTGTTTTCTTCCCTACTTCCCCAACCTGTCTCAAACTCCACAGGCACCCACCCACATCTATTTAATGTATGCCCTTCCATATTTTAAGTATATGTGCAAACTTGCAAACTTATTTATACTTTGTTGGTGTTTACAAAAAAAGTATTGTATTTTTTATTCTTCACCCAATATTATGCATTTAAAAACATTTAAATCAACTTCAATGAGGTGCAATTTACATACAGTAAAATGCACCCATTTCAGATTATAACAGGAAGCATTTGACAAATGTATGTCTGTGCAACTAATCACTCCCATCCCCTCACAGGACATTTCCATCACCCTAAAGCGCTGTCCAGCCCATCCGTTGTCTCTCTCCAGCAAGTTCAGATCTGCTTTCTCTCACTATAGTTCACACTGAGAACATCACAAAATTATAAACTATGTACTCTTTTGGGGTTATCTTATTTTAAGCAGTGACTTATTCACGTTATATTGAGAGCATGTTCTTTATTGGCAAGCAATAATACACTAAGTGTATGTCCCTAAATTGGCCCATTCACCCATGGATGAACATCTCTCTGGGCTGTTTCTAGGTTTCGGATACCGTGAACAAAAGTCTGACCACTCATTGAACATCTTGGTGTGGACACATGTTTTCATTCCTCCTGGGTAAATATATAGCAGAATTGGTAGGCTGTATGCGAACTGTGGAAAATTCTGAAAGAGATGGGAATACCAGACCACCTGATCTGCCTCTTGAGAAATCTGTATGCAGGTCAGGAAGCAACAGTTAGAACTGGACATGGAACAACAGACTGGTTCCAAATAGGAAAAGGAGTTTGTCAAGGCTGTATATTGTCACCCTGTTTATTTAACTTCTATGCAGAGTACATCATGAGAAACGCTGGACTGGAAGAAACACAAGCTGGAATCAAGACTGCCGGGGGGAAATATCAATAACCTCAGATATGCACATGACACCACCCTTATGGCAGAAAGTGAAGAGGAACTCAAAAGCCTCTTGATGAAAGTGAAAGTGGAGAGTGAAAAAGTTGGCTTAAAGCTCAACATTCAGAAAACGAAGATCATGGCATCCGGTCCCACCACTTCATGGGAAATAGATGGGGAAACAGTGGAAACAGTGTCAGACTTTATTTTTCTGGGCTCCAAAATCACTACAGGTGGTGACTGCAGCCATGAAATTAAGACGCTTACTCCTTGGAAGGAAAGTTATGACCAACCTAGATAGCATATTCAAAAGCAGAGACATTACTTTGCCAACAAAGGTTCGTCTAGTCAAGGCTATGGTTTTTCCTGTGGTCATGTATGGATGTGAGAGTTGGACTGTGAAGAAGGCTGAGCGCCGAAGAACTGATGCTTTTGAACTGTGGTGTTGGAGAAGACTCTTGAGAGTCCCTTGGACTGCAAGGAGATCCAACCAGTCCATTCTGAAGGAGATCAGCCCTGGGATTTCTTTGGAAGGAATGATGCTGAAGCTGAAACCCCAGGACTTTCGCCACCTCATGCGAAGAGTTGACTCATTGGAAAAGACTCTGATGCTGGGAGGGATTGGGGGCAAGAGGAGAAGGGGACGACAGAGGATGAGATGGCTGGATGGCATCATTGACTCGATGGACGTGAGTCTGAGTGAACTCCGGGAGTTGGTGATGGACAGGGAGGCCTGGCGTGCTGTGATTCATGGGGTTGCAAAGAGTCGGACACGACTGAGCAACTGATCTGATCTGATCTGATTCTTCCCTGGTGGCTCAGTGGTAAAGAATCCACCTGCCAACCAGGAGACATGGGTTTCATCACTGGATGGAGAAGATCCCCTTGAGCAGGAAATGGCAACGCACTCCAGTATTCTTGCCTGGGAAATCCCATGGACAGAGGAGCCTGACGGGCTACAGTCTATGGGGTAACAAAAGTCAGACACAGTGACTAAAACAACAACAATGCTATGTGTGTATTTAAAGTTATTAAAAATGGCCATACTATTTTCTAAAGTAGCTGTACTATTTGCATTCCAACAGCAATGTAACAGCATTCCAGTTACTCCACATTCTTGCCAACATGTGGGCATCTTTCATGTGCCTATCTCTCTATCTTGCTGTTCACCTATCTTCTTTGTTAAGCATCTATTCAATCATTTGGCCACTTTAAGTTGTCTTCTCATGGTTGAGTTTTTACAGTTCTTTATATATTCCAGATACAGGTCTCTCTCAAATACATGTACTGTAAATCTTTTCAACTAGCTTGCCGCTTCTCTTTTTATTTTCTCAATAGTGTCTATCAAAGAAGTTTTTATTTTAATGAACCTCAATATATCAATTGTTTAATGATTTGTGCTACTTGTGGTTTGTCTAAGAACTTATGAACACTTTCTCCTATGTTTTCATCTGTAAGTTTTATAGTTGTCTTTTAAATAGAAGATCAGAAATTAATTTTTTGTTTAGTGTAAAATAAGAGCGGGGTTTTATTTTTGTCTTTCCTGAAAGGAAAGCCAGATGGTCCAGTACCATTTGTTGAAAAGACAGTCCCTTCTCCACTGAACTATCTGGTTTCTCTGTCCAAAATCAATTGATCATATATGTGGGGGTCTATTTCTGAACTCCATATTCTGTTCCATTGATATACATGGCTATATTTACACGAATACCACAGTCTAGATTATTGTGGCTTTATATTAAATCTTGAAATGAACCACATATCTCTGTTTCAAAATTGTTTTAGCTAGACTCTTTGCATTTCTATATAAACATTAAAATTAACTTATCAACTTCCAAAAAAAAAGTGATTTTTGACTGGGATATTGCACTGTATCTATAGATCAATTGGATCTATAGAATTAACATTTGGATAGAATTAACATTTTAAAATATTAAGTCTTCTACACCATAAGCATAGTATAATTCTCCATTTATTTAGGTCTTTCTCTATAATGTTTTATAGTTTTTGTGCACAGGTCTAGCGTATATGTTGTTACATTCATCCCCAGATATTCTAGAATTTCAATGTCATAGCTAATAGTATTTTTTTTAATTTCAATTTCCAACTATTAGTTACTACTTTATAGAAATGCAGCTGATTTGGGGGTATTGATCTGATATCTTGGAACCTTGCTAAAACGCATTATTAGTTCCAGTGACTTTTTTGAAGACCTTGTGATTTTCTTTTCTTTTTCTTTCTTCATTCATTCATTTGGCTGCACTGGGTCTCAGATATGGCACGCAGGATCTTCTCTCTTTTGTTGTGGCATTCAAACTCTTAGTTGCAGCATGTGTGATCTAGTTCCCTAACCGGGGATCGAACTCAGGCCCCCTGTGCTGGGAGCACAGAGTCTTGCCCACTGGACCACCAGGGAAGTAAGTCCCTCATGTTCTTCTATGTAGATAATCATGTTGTCTGTGGAGAGATTTTTTTCCTTCTTTGCCAGGCTGCATGCCATTTTATTCTTTTCTAGCTTACTGCACTGACTATGACTTCCAGTACAATGTTGAAAGAAATGGTGAGAGTGAACATTTTTGCCTTGTTTTCAGTCTTCTGGGGAAAGTGTTTAGTCTTTCGCCATTTCAACTATAATGTTAACTGTAAGTTTTTCTTAGATGCCTTTTATGAGCTTGAGAATGTTCTCTTCTATTTGCAGTTTGCTGAATCAGTTTGTCATGAAACCAGTGCCAAATTCTGTCAAATACTTTTTATGCGTATATTGAAATAACCAAATAGGTTTTCCCCTTTATTCTGCTAATGTAATAGATTATGTTGATTGATTTTCACATTAAGCCTTGCATTCCTGAGATAAGCCTTACTTGATCATAATACTTGATCCTCTCTCTATACTGTTGGGCTTCATTTGCTAATATTTTGTTAAGAACTCTTAAGCCTATTGGGACTATCCTGGTGGTCCACGGTTAAAACTCCAAACTTCCACTGCAGCGGGCACAGGTTTGATCCCTGATCAGAGAACTAAGAATCTCCATCCTATGAGGCACAGCCAAAATTTTTTTTTAAATATTAAAAAAATGTTTTTTATACTTGGGTTCATGAGGGATCTTGTCCTGCAGATTCTTTTTTTCCTCCTCTTGCAGAGTCTTTGACTTTGATTTTCAGGATAAAGTTAGCTTCTTAGAATGGGATGGGAAATGTTCCCTCTTCCTCTTATTTTCTGAAAGAGTTTGTATGAAGCTTGGTATCATTTCTTTTTTAAATGTTCCCTAGAATTCATCAGCAAAGATATCTGGGCTTGGAATTTTTCTTTGTGAGGGAAAAACTAGGGAGTTCAATTCCTTTATGAGATATAAACTATCCAGATTTTCTTTCTCTTCTGTGTCAGTTTTGTTAATCGGTGTCTTTCACGAAATTCATCCATTTCACCTAAGACACAAAATTTATTAGCACAAAACCCTTCATACTTAAAGTATTCTGTTACTATCCTTTTAATGCCTGCTGGATCTGTAGTGATGCTCTTTGATTTCTGAAACAGGCGATTTATAGCTTTGTTTTTCCTGACCATTCTAGTTACAGTTTAACATTTTTGTTGAACTTTTCAAAAACTATCATCTATTTTCATGGGTTTTGCACATTTCTCTGGTGTATCTTCTATTTTGTTTATTTTTACTGTTTTCTTATTTCCTTTCTTCTACTTACTTAAGGTTTGATGTGATTCTCTTTTTCTGGTCTTACAGAGAAAGCTTAGACTGTAAATTTTAGACTTTTCTAATTAAAATCTGTTAACATCATTACGATTTTGAGATTATTTTTGGTGCATGTAAACCTAGTTCAGTAATTTGATATTTAGTAACATATTTAGTAATTTGATATATCAGTAACATGATATTTAGCCCACGATCCATAAACACTGAGTCAGTTATTTCACAAACAGTGCAATGAGAAAGGTTATAGCACACGTCTTGATGTGGAGTTTACTGCTAAGAAAGAAAAAGTGCTGCCAACCGAACCAGGCACGTTATTTATCAAAAGATGGTACTATATCTCAGCTATGTTCAGATGTGAAAATGTACCTCCTAGAACTGATGAAATATGACCCACTCTGCACACAGATAATTATAAACATTGTATCTTGTCTTACGGATGACCAGGACTTCTAATACTGAAGCACCACCAGAGAGAACCCTTGCCTTATTCCCAGTGTCAAAGAGAGCGCATCTTTAGTTTCTCCACTAAGCATATTTGCTGGAGAACCCTGTACAACCTTTACCAAGTAAATGCCCATGACTCAACTTAAACATGCTGGATTAAACATGCATATGGATCTCAAGAAAAAGAGTAAGACAAGGACAAAGAGAGAAAATTATGAGAAGCCAGTCATCACGTAGATCATCTGGAGTGTCAGTGCTGGGGTCAGGACAGGGCTTGAATCCTGGCTCTATCAGTTACGACCACATAGCCTTAATTCCCTCCTCTTGAGAGTAGGGCTGAAGGTAGGCCATGCCACACAGGCTTGCTGCAGGGGCTGAATAGGTTGATTCATGTAACGGTACAGCATAATGTTCAACAATTGTGAACTACTTTTATTACCACAATTTAAAATTTTAACCAAGAGTTGGGCAATTTGTAGCGACTAAGCAGAGAGAGACCGAAGCCCTAAACCTCCAAGGGGAAAACCCAAAAAGAAGCACCCTCATAACGGGGAATCTCTGAAAGAATGAAAACTGAGGTACCAGACTCGCTTGAAGGAGAAGCCAAGGATGAGAGTGCTGGTCCAAAATTTGTATGAAGAGCAGTAGAGCCCTAGGACTGCTCCTCCTGATTGGGAGAATTCTAGAGAAATTACCCAGAGGGCCTCTGGACGTGGAGACACGATGAACAGCCCAGGGCTGCCTTCATCTTTAGGACTGCCTTTCTTCATATTCCTGTTTGTTTACTGCATTTCCCCCCAGGGTCTTTACAGTGAACATCTGATTTTCCTTTTATTTTTTATCTTCGTTTTCTGACTAAATGTATTAAATCCTAGCTTGCTTTAACTACATCTCACAGACATGAAAAGTTGTGCTCGCACTGTCATTCAGCTTTGAATATTTCATAATTTTTTTTAAAAAGTACTCCCTCTTTAAGGGTTTTTTTTTTTTTTTTAAGAATAAGATTTTTAGTTTTCAGACATTTTAAAGGGGCTTCCCTGGTGACTCAGACAGTAAAGAATCTGCCTGTGATGCAGGGAGACCAGGTCTGATCCCTGGGTTGGGAAGATTCCCTCAGAGAAGTGAATGGCTGCCCACTCCAGTATTCTTACCTGGAGAACTCCACGGATACGGGAGCCTGGTGGGCTACAGTCACTATGGTCACAGAGTCAGACACGACTGAGTGACTAACACTTCTGCTTTCTTTTCATTATCACGCTCCAACTCTATTGTATGGTGGTCTGAGAATAGATTTTACATGGTATCAATTCTTTGGGATCATTACAGCTTTCTTTGGAGTCTGGTACACAGTTTTGGTTTGTGAATGGTCCACCTATGCTCAGTTCTCTGCTTGTTGGGTATATGGTCCTATATGCCTCCATTAGACTTAATTAATCCTGCTATTAAAAAAATCTAAACTATTTTTCTTACTTTTTATGTACTTAGTCTCAGCACCTACATTCCTGGTTTATTCACTTCTACCCAGAGTCTTTTTGGTTCCCATCTTACATGTTTCAAGGCCATGTTGTTTGATGCATATAAAGTCACGATCAGAGTATCTTCTTGATTATCTACTCTTTTTACCACAATAAAACATTTTTCTTTGTCCTTTCAATATTTTTTTAATCTCAGATTCTTCTTTGATGCAGATCAAAATTGTTACTCCAGCTTTTTTTGTTTTGGTTTCTATTTCTCCTCTTTTATCCTTTGATTTTCAACCTCTCAAATATTTTGTTTTAAACACAAATCCTGTGATACATGCTGTATCATGATAATTTTTATGCAACATGAAAATCACTGTCCTTTGAGAGGTGAATTCAACTCACTAAGGACTAACTAATCACTTTCATTTCAAAACTTATTCCAGACATCTTATTTCACATTTTCTATTTACCTTGCTTTTCTTTTTCTACCTTCTTTTGGAGAGAAGAAATTCTCTCTCCTCATGCGAACACGATATATTCTATTTTCATTCTTTTGGTGGTTATCACTAACACAGTGAGACCTAAACCTATTCTTAATTTTCATGATCAGTATCTCAGATATTCAAATTTCTACCTTTCTGGTCATTCACTCTTTCCATCTCTATCTCTTTGGTGGGAACTCCTCAATCCAGTCTTCCAGTTCTCTAATCTGTCCTTTAGTAATATTCATAAAGCTACCTTTCAATCCACCCCTTAAATTCTTTACTTCATCAATTATATTTTTAATGACCCATATCTCCAACTAATCTTTCGTATTTCTTCCTAGTTCCAATATTCTCTCTTATCACTTCAGGTATGCTTATTCTCACTCTGAATTACTCTTCTATGGTGTAGTGCTCTTGATTTTTATAGGCGTATATTTTCCTACAAAGCAGATGTAGTACACCTTGTTTCTTTCCTTCCCTCTGAGCTCCAGACATGGCAGGCAAGTTGCACCATCCACGGCAATGAGGGAAAAGACCACGTGCACACTTGAGGACCCACCCTCTGCCTGCCCTCGCCTGCACCTTCTGGTCTTCACCCGCTCCACTCCCCACCCTCAACAGTATCAGCCATCAAGGGCTCCACACTGTTTCTGACTCGTTGAGTGGACTCACTGGAGGACCCATCAATCTTACTCTTCCCTGGCAGCCCGAGGACTGAGCTCAGGGGAGGGAGTGAGCAGCCTGTGCCATCCTGTCTGGTCCAATTTGTTTCTCAGCAGCATAAATCAGGTTTCAGCATGTCAACTTTTTTTAAAAGGAGCTCTATTACAATACATTATGATATTCATCTTAATTGAGTGTATGTCAGAGACAGGAACAATGAGAGTACATCGTATAGTTGGGGGAGAAAAAATATTTTCCTCAGAGTGGGCACATGACAAATTACATAACCTAAGGGCTGTAAATTACCCTGAAGCTCTCCTGGCTTTACACAGCAAGGCCAAATTACAGTTATGGCCACAATGTCAGGGCCTCTAGATTAAAAAAAAAAAAAAGTTTAACTAAATCCCAAATTAAGTTTATTACAAGGTCTACAACCCAAAGCGTGACATTACTACAAAGTAAATTGGTAAGAAAATTTCATTCATGACTGTATCTAGATCAACTGCCCTGAAATGTAAGAAATAAGGAAGTCATTTTAATTCAGTTTTTATAAGAAGCTGAAAAAGATGACAAAACAGAAAGCACCAATAGGTAGGCAGAAAGTTTGCTCTCCAGCAGAGAAGTTGTATTTGAGAAAATTGTACAGAAAATACGGAGAAGGTAATGGCACCCCACTCCATACTCTTGCCTGGAAAATCCCATGGATGGAGGAGCCTGGTAGGCTGCAGTCCATGGGGTCGCTAGGAGTCGGACACGACTGAGTGACTTCAATTTCACTTTTCACTTTCATGCATTGGAGAAGGAAATGGCAACCCACTCCAGTGTTCTTGCCTGGAGAATCCCAGGGACAGCAGAGCCTAGTGGGCTGCTGTCTATGGGGTCGCACAGAGTCAGACATGACTGAAGCAACTTAGCAGCAGTAGCAGCAGCAGTACAGAGAATAAATGGTGAATCCCAGTATCAAACACCAGCAAGAATTAATGTTTCTGAAAGCAATTCTGACTGATTCTTGGTTGAGTCTTCAGGACAAAATACAAAGCAAATGCCACAAGTGTCACAAAATACAAAGCAAGAGCCTGCAGTGAGACAAGCAGGACACAGCGAAGGGCCGGGCGGGATGGACGATGCAGGACCTCAAGAGCAGCTGTAGGGCAGGGTGTCTGTGCAGCTGCCTCTTGCACTGGGCAAAGATGAAGACCAGACTTCCCATGCTGACAAATACACATTAATACTATGCCATTAACATTTAAACTCCTTAGATCACTCAATTGAAAGGAAGGAAACACATTTCTTGACGTCTATTCAATTCAAGATAATGTCTGCCATTTTCATTAACAGACAATACAACTGCATGCCACACAATGCGATGGGCATCAATCTATTTAACAGCAAGTCCCACAGCAAATTAAGCACCACTGAGTTATAATTTCAGGAGCACACAAACATATCCATAGTAAATTTAAAATGGTATTCTGCCATTCAATCTAGTAAGTAGAAAACAGCCTAAAGAAAAAAAGAAACATTTCTTGGACTCAAACTATATGGAAGTATATAGTAAGGAAATCATTTATAAGGAGAGTAATGTAATTGCTCACTTCAGAGTTACTGATATTATCAGTTTCTGATATGAAGAAGATTAAGAAGGAAATGAAACAAAAATCAGAGAATGATGTATTCTGACAACTACTTCATCAAATAAGATTTATAAGCACATCTGGCATTAAATATACATACATGTATTATGTACATACAAAGTAAGGCTATATCCTGTTTATAAGGCATATGACTTTCTCCAGCAACTATGCCTTGTATGAGTATAGTGAAAACCATCTTCTTAGTTATACAGGAATGTTCCTGAGCAAAGCTTTTTCCTAGGTTATTTATTGCTCAGGTTCCTTGACAAATAGGTAAGTGCAGCAGTCATTTTTAGGTAAAATCCTGGTTCCATTTTTTTTTTTTTTAATTTATTCATTTGGTTGTGCCAGGTCTTAGTTGCAGCACATAGGATCTTTGATCTTTGTTGCCATATGTGGGATCCTTTATTTATTACATGCCAGCTCTTAGTTGCTGCATGCAGTATCTAGCTCTGACCAGGGATTGAACATGGGCCCCCACAAAGTCTTAGTCCCTGGACTACTAGGGAAGTCCCCTGTTTCCATTAAAAGCAAGGGTTGCCAAACTATGGTTCCCAGGCCAAATCTGGCCCATTACTTGCTTTTGGAAGTAAAGTTTTATTGGAATACAGTCATGTCATGCTCATTTGTTTACATACTGTCTGTGATTCTTTCATGCTATGTTAATAGAGTTGGGACCCTTGAGCTCACAAAGCCTAAAATATTTAAAATCTGGCCCTTCATAGAAAAAGTCCATGGACCACTATTCTAGAGCTAGTTTGAGCTATCCTACTTTTATATACCTGAATCCTAAGTAAATAGGATTACTAAAGCCCTGTACTTGTTTAAATAAAACAGAACATCAATACAGTGAAATGTTATGCAATCACTACAAATGACATTTACCAAGAGTTTATAGTGGTCAAGGATAAATAAGTTTGTTATGCTAAGATTTAAGTATATGAAATTGAAAATTCAGTCTAATTGCATCAATGAAAAACATACAAACACAGAAAAAAAAAGACTTTTCAACTAAAAAGTTAACACTAACTGTGGTAATGATGGTAAAATCTTTTTTACATTTTCCTTCTTTTTTACTTTTTAGTAAATTTTCTACGAAGAATGTATATCCCATTTTTCATTGGAAAATATTAAACTGACTTTAAGAAATCCTTGACCCTAAAAATAGAAGTATTATCTGACAAACTGTCTCCTTTCTCCATTTAAAAAGAAAAAGGCTGGTATTTTTCTTTAACTCAGCTGTTATAAAGAAGTATACGTTTCCCTTGACAATTCTTCCAATGAATATGGTTTATTGCTATTCATAGGCTAAGAACACTCAGTGAAATGTTATGGTCAATCCAATTTCTATTCCTCAATATGCAGAAAGTGGTTAATTGTAAAAAGATCTTCCCACCTGGGACTCTGCTTAATCATTCCAGGCAGTGCTTATCTGATGACCAACACCCACAGTCGTGATGTACTGATCTCAAAGTCCATTCTATGGTAACCATATTAGTTTCATTCGCTTTTCACTGTGCTTCCTACTGAATGCTTACTTTAAAAAATTTAATTATATATTAACTCCGAAAGAGGATTTCAGGTAGGTACCGAGACAATGCCTCACATCATGGTGGAGTGAAAGCCTGCTGCCTGACCCAAGGGTAGGAACCCACAGCTGCCAGTGAAGGGATGTCTGGCCCTCCTGACTGGTGGAGGACCACAGGGCTGCAGCCTGGGTGGAGGGGGCATGGGGGAGAAACAAATCAACTCGCTGCGCTGGCAGCAGGGTGGGGAGTGGTGAGAGCGGAAGGCCCATCTATGCTCTTCCTGATGCTTCCCTCACCCATCCCTGCCCTTCTACTCACAGCCCCTTTGACACAGCACCCAGCCCAGGTCCCAGAGCAGAGCTGGTGTGCACCATCAGCTCTGGAGCAGTAAGGACAGGAAATCCACAGGCAGAAGCAGGAAAATGAGTGGGGATGAGGCCGGTTCTACCGCAGATTTGTGGGTGCCTCTGTGGGTGTTCCAGCCATGGAGCTTATGGCGGTTTCTACCCTCCCGCTGCGGTTTGAATCCTGACCACACTGCTGTGATAAAGGTCTCATCTGACCAAGGTCTCCCCATCCTTACATGGATTATCTTAAACAGTATTTGTAAGTCATTTCCCCACATTAACGCCTCCCCCTGCCAGACCTAGAAGAGCCAAGGTCCTTAGCCCAACATCACGGCAGTCCACCCTCTGATGTCAGCCCACCCTCTGACCTCATGTCACCCCTCTGGACGCCATCCTCTACTGACCCATGTTTGTGTATGAGGAGTCACCTGCCTGTGTGTTCTCTGTTCCCCTTCAAGTCGCACCATCTGCCTAGACCCAGACTCAGTTTCCCTCTCTTCCAAGAAGTCCTCCCTTATCCCCTTGGCCCCTCTGTCCTCTGGAAACAGAAACAGCCCTTAGTGCCCTACCCTTGCTCGTGGATGGCCTGAAATGTTGATTTCCTTGTCTGACAGGAAGCATTCATTTAATTAATGAATTTTCAGGTCACATCTTGTCTCCTCAATGAGACCATAAATTTTTGAGAGCAATGGTTCTTTGCACTGCCTATAGTGCTTAACATGGGTTTTAAGTACACTGGTGGTATTCAGTAAATTATTTCTTGGACAATAAATAAAATGAACAGCTTCCTGAGCTATCTGGACCATAGATCTTCCTGAGGTCATGTTAAATGGCACCATAAACCTTTTCTGACAGTGATCACAGAGTACAGAGAATTAAATAGAAAAATTCACAAATGAAAGAACGAAAAGACCTACAGTCAAGGGCAGGAGCGTGGCCACGGAGCAAAGGGGTGATGCTCTGAGGCAGTGTTGGTATGGCTGCCTCAGCCTCACCGGAGGGCAGGTCCCTGTTCTCCTCCTCTCCTGTCAGCCTGACCCTCTGGATGAACTGGGGAAGCCTCTGGATGAAGCCAGTGTCAGCACTGGCCTCAGGTATTTCCAGCTCTGCCTCGTTCGCCTTCTCTCTCCCCATGGGAGCTTCTACCTCCATGTCTCCTGCTTTTCCACCTCTCTCCCTCTGCTGCCTCCCCCAGCACCCAGCCCCTTGCTGTAATCTCCCAACATGCTAATAGGCAACAGCTACCCCCTCCTAGTAGGAATCCCAACCATTGTGTCCTTCGTTTCAAACACCATAGTCCTCCCACCTGTGTCTCTATGGGATTCTTTTCAACATCCCTGGTTTGTAGTCTCACTGTGTTATCAGCATCTTCCTCCCTTCACCTCCCATCACACTTGATGACTGTTCTTGATGACAACAGTCCTGCCTCACAAGAAGGCTAGCTCAGCTCTCTTTCTTCCATGGGTGAGGTCCCTCGGGGTACACTTTGGCCACATGCATTCTGCTTTTTGCGGTGCAGTGGAGGAGCGGCCGAAGTCAGGCCCTGTCTGAGTGGGCTGAGCTGTGGAGTGGGCTCGGCAGCTGGGGCCACTGCCCATCACCCCCCTCTTCTCCTCTAGCTCCTTAGGGATCAGCTGAGCTAGAAAAGGCTTCTCCTTGGAGACACCCACAGCTGGGACTTGAGAGGGATGGGGTGGAGTGGGAGGCAGATGCCCTATTCCAGGTGCTGTGTGTCAACCCAATGTTGCAACAGAGGCAACACTGCAAGTCCAAGTTCTCATCGAACCAGCCACTGGAGGCAACTCCATGTCCCGCCCCCCACCCAGGCTACAGTCACTCAAGGGGCCTCCCAAAGGGTTGAGCACCATGTTGCTGCCCCTAGAGTCCTCTCCTGTCTCAGTACTTTCTCCAGGGCTGTGGGGAAGGAAGCAGGACCGTGTGTCTGGTGGGGTTAGGACACCGTGGCAGGAAGTTGATGAAGAAGCCCCCCCCAGAGTCCAGTGAACCCACACGGCTGCACCGTCCTGCCTGTGGCTCACCAAGGGTTACTTACCTTCATGTATATGGTTTCCAGCAAAACATAAAAATGGAAAGGCAGATATTAAGTGGGAGCAAGACGGTCTAAGGGACAAAGTTGGACTTGGAGGCAGGAAGCACACACATTCCACTGTGAGTCCTGCCAGGGACAGAGGGCCTTACATGCAGCTTCTACCATCCTGGAATAGTCCATGTATTTCCTTAGTCATAGGCACAAGAGCTTTGAACTTCTCAAAAGAGTGATGGTAGGGAAGTAATATGAAATATTCTACTTCAACTCGAGCAAAGAATTATATAACTAGAGAAGCTTATTTATTTATTTTTTTTTTTAAAGAAAGTCCACTTTTCAGCATGACCCACCTTGGTACTGAGGACACCACCTCAGTTAGCCAAGATATGGACAGGGAGCTCCTAGAAACCATGCACACACTTGACATGGGGGAAAGAGCATCCTGAGCCCTGAGAGGAAATCCCCAGCATCCACATGGGGTCCTGAGTTCATGCCTGGAACCTGGTCCACCAGAGTCAGGTAGATTTCTTGGGTCCCCATGGCAAGCCCCAGGCAAGTGAGGTTGCTGGGATTTGAGGCAGGCGCCACTTACCAGCGCAGGGCGATTTTGATGGGGGTGGTGAGGCATGATGTGAACAGGTCAGCTGGGAGGTCGGGGATCATGGGCAGGAGCTCGTTGGCCTCACAGGCTGCCAGCTGAATGCAGTTCTTCATAGACGGGGGCAAAGGCATCTGGGCCAGTGGGTGGTTTGGGTTAATAGCAGCGACCTGCAGGGGGACAGGAAGGAGAGTGGCTTAGCCGTTGTCCACAACTGGAGACTAAGCCAGAAATATGACATGAAGGAAAGGATCTGTCGACTTGAGGCTTCAGGTTGAGGGGTTCCAGGCCAAGTTCCCCAAAAAGAGGCCCAGCTGTCGGATCCTCTCCTGGAGAGGATCGTTAGCTCCAGCCCCAAATCACTTGTTATGCCAGGACTCTTGGGTTATAAAGGCCGGGGACGGGGGAGCTCCACGAAGACCAGGTGCTGGGGTTTCAGGTGATGATGGTGCCAGGCGGGCAGATGGGACAGGAAAGTGCAATTTTTAATCGCTGATGGCTACTTGCTTGGTTCCCAACTTGAAAAGAATGTTTATGCTTCTCAGGTTTTGCTCCTTACTAAGAATCCCCTCTGCATGACTGTTTCTTTCACATTTGCTATTTCATTTGCTTTTTACAACATTCCCATGAGGTAAGTTTTCTTTCCATTTTAAAAGATCTTTTTACAATGAGGAAACCGAGACCCCAAGAAATGATGGGAATTGCCAGTCACCGGGCGAGTCCTGGTCATGGGTGGGGAGGCTGGTCCTGAGCTGAAGTCTCCCCTACCTCATCCCATCGGGGCCCTCCTGCACCCACACCACACCTATGACACTAACACGCATGCTCTGCAGGAGCTGGGCCTAAGAGCATGCTCAGGTGCACTTTGTAAGTTATACACACAAAGCTGTGTTCACTCATATATCCCTACCATAGATTATGACATGTAAAGTGTTGTCATTATTAATGTGGATAAAACCTTGTTTTATTTCTCAAATGGAAGGCAGTAAAAGTTGTATTTCTATTAATAACCCCTTCTGCTATAGGAATAGCAAGTCCAGAATACACATCAAATTCTAGTATACTTAAAACAAAATAAAAAAGGCAATTTCTCGAGGAATGGGTTTTTTTTTTAATTATTGTGGCAAAATACACACAATATAAAACTTACCATCTTATCCATTTTGTTTGTATGGTCAGTAGCATTAGGTACAATTCACATTGTACAACCATTACCAGAGTGCGTTTTTTAAAGTACAGAGAAAAGGGAAGGCAGAATCACGTTTAATCTTCTCCTTGGCTCTGGCGCTACGATCTAAAATAGCACCAGTGAAGCAACCTGCTCCACACAGGAAATTAGTTTCCAGGTCTGCTGTGACAACCCGCTAGGAAGGATGACGGGTCTGGGTGCCGTGTGGGTCTGCGGCTCATCAGACCTGAGTCATGCGGAAAGACGTGGAGGCTGCAGATGTGTCAGAGTCAGGGGAGGCTGCCGGAAGTGCTCCACTCACGTGCTCTGTGGAAGCATGTCCTCCCCAGGTCAGGGGGAGGATGACAGCAGCAATGGGTCGGGCTCCGGAAGGGGCACGGAAGGCACAGCTCCAAACAGTGAAAGGGGCATTGGAGAGGCGGCCTGGGACTGAAGCCGACACATATGCATCTCGTGAGCATTACCACTAACGGGCACAGATGAGATGACCACAGGAAACGACTTAGGAAGAGTTGTTTATGTAAAACCTAGATTCAATATTCTCAAATGCTGTCGTGCTAGTTTCAACTTCTCTGTCTATAATCTGCTTCCACAGTAAATTTACTTTCTGAGAACCAGAGAGCAGGTCCACTGGCCACAGGCCTTCCACCTTCACTGTTGCCTGTCACTGAGCTTCTGCAGACTCAGGCTCTCTGAAGTGAAGCAGTCTGTCACATCAAGGCCATCTTTCTCCCAAGACAGAGGGCCCCAAGCGGAGACAAGGGTGCTCGGTGGGCTTAAGGCGACTTCTGCAGGGGTCAGGAGGTCCGTGCCCTGTCCCCTGTGGAGGCGGTGCTCCGATGCCCCGACAGAGCCAGGCGGTGCTGTTGGGCAGCAAGTCTGCTCAGTGCCTCTGTGTTAGACCTGCCTCAGGCTGCACCTCGTGGTCCATGGGCACTTCGCCCGGAGCCTCGCAAAGTACCTGAGGCAGTGGAGCCCCAGGAGACGGGAAGACGATGCAGAAACATCTTCATCCCAAGTCCATTGGAAACTAAATTTCCCAATTCAAAATGGTCATTGATAGAAACCTTGATTTCTTAAACAAGCTCCTTGAAGTATGCTGGTGTATTATTGGCAGAAAGCACTAAATGTGGCTGCAGATAACCTGAAGTATGGTAACACACAGTCATAGTCCCCCGAGGACTCAGATCAGATCTGTCGTCACCACTAGGCACTCAGAAGGCAGATGAGAGCTGCACTGGGGTTAATTAGAATCAGTAACATTTTGTAAAAATGACATTCAAAACAAAGGATTCCACCAACAATTCATTTTTTTTAAGCTTCTAACCCAGGAAAACAACAAACAAACAAAAATTATTTTAACAGGTGAGCTATTTCCTGTCTATTGTTTTGGTTTTGTATTTATCTAAGATATTGACCTTTTAACTGAAATTCGTCTTTGGAATAATAAATAGCCTGCATGTAAAGCTAACTACTAGTGATTCAGAGAACTTCTCAAAGGCACCCAAGTAAAGAAGCTGGTCCAGCTGGGAGCCGCCACTCACCCTGCAGGGCACACCCCAGACGTACTTGTACCCAAAGGGGCTTCTCCTGGGGAACCCAGAGGCTCAAACACCAAGAGAACTTTCTTCGTTAAAAGCTCACTAGAGCCTTCTGGAGGATTTGGGAAGGATCCAGAAAAACCCTCAATGCGATACACAGCAACCAGATCCAAGAGAGACATCTGCTACCTCTTCCACACGTGTGGATAATGTAGTGCTCGTGCGTTCAGAGCTCATGGGAAGGCTGGCCAAGCGGCTCACACAAGGCCTGGAATCACTCGCTCCAGAAGCAAGGCTGGCGGGGCTGGGGGTCACTGGGGCAGCACCTGAATCTCTCATTTCCTAAATAAACCTCTACCATCATGCTGCTTCTTTTCTCCATATACGTATACATGTTAAGAGACAACTCGATTAAGGCACCAATAATTTCAGAGGCGTCTTTAACAAGCAGCTTTCTGAAAATAACATCTACTTGGTAATAATTCCAGTTCTAGCTTAAAGCAACTTTTATTCTCAACTCAGTAACACCTACTTACAGTGAACATTTTTGCAAAGTTCAGAGAGAGATTAAGATCTGTAAACAGATCAGGTATTGCTTGCCCAGCTCATTATGATATTAACCCCATTAAGATATTAATGGAACATCTATCACACATCAGATACTGTACTAAAAATAGCACATAAAAAGTGAAAGTAGTAATTTTTAATATATAATATATATAATTCTCTTTGTGTGCGTGCGTGTAGTCAGTCACTTCGTCATGTCTGACTCTTTGCAGGCCCACGGACTGTAGTCCACCAGGCTCCTCTGTCCATGGAATTTTCCAGGCAAGAATCCTGCTCCAGGTTGCCATTTTCTATTCCAAAGGATCTTCCTGACCCAGGGATCGAACCCATGTCTCTTGCATCTCCTGCACTGGCAGGTGGATTCTTCACCACTAGCACCACCTGCAAAGCCTCAATTCTATATATATCAAATATTAAATAGCATTAATAATTTAAAAACAAGTTGCTGGAAACTGAAATTTATGTCAAGAGAGCAGAGGAAGTCACTCTGTTGCAAGAAGACTTGTAACAATAATAGGGAAACCCCCAATGTTCCCCACAAAGGGCAGCTAAAGAACATGCTTCACAGCATAGTCTGTCATGATTATCCTGAGAGCTTACCTAAATGGACCATCCACTGTTTTAAAGCCATTTCATTGTTAGCAATCAGTTTCTAAAATGCTCTGTAATTATTCTATAACTCAATAAAGATGCTTAGTTAGAAATTACAATGAAATTTCTCCCCAATTAACTCTTAGAGAAGCAACTAAAAGAAGGTAACTCAAAAATTCTCCGATCCTTTACATCACAAAGAGCATTTACGTTTGGGGGTTACTGTGAACAATGCTGCTGTGCATCTGCGTACAGGTTTTTGTGTGGACACATGTTTTCAAGTCTCCAGGGTACAAACCTAGGAATGGAACTACTGGGTCATCTACAGCTCCAGGTTTAACGTTTGAGGAACTGCCAGACTGTTTTCTAAAGTGGCTGCACCATTTTACCTTACTTAACCATCTTGATGCGGTGCTATGGTCTGAATGTACATGTTCCCCCCAAATTCATATGCTGAAATCCTAACCCCCAAAGGTGACAGCGCTAATAAGAAGGTGGGACCTTTGGGAGGTGATTAATTTATGAGGCTGAAGGCCTCCTGAATGAGGTCAGTGTCCTTACAAAGAAAGCAGCCTGACAGCTCCCTGACCCCTTCCACCACATGAGGACACAGCAAGAAGGCCTGGCCATGAACTAGGAAAAGGGCCCTCACCTGACCAAGCTGCACCATGATCTTGGTCTGTCCAACCTCCAGAACTTTGAGAAATCAATCTCTGTTGTTTAGAAGCTACCCAGTCTGTATTTTGTTACAGTAGCCCAAATGGACTAGGACAGGTAGGAATTTAAGATTATTCATTTGATACTTTCTCTATTTTCTAACATAAAGATCTAGTGCTGTAAATTTCCCTTTCAATTGCTTTCACTGTTTCTTATCAATGCTGACAGGTTGTACATTTATTTTCTTTTTTTCTGTTTATTTAATTGAAATATAGTTGACTTACAATGCTGTGTTAATTTCTGCTGTACAGCACAGTGATTCAGTTATACATATATATACACACACACACACACTCTTTTTCTTATATTCTTTTCCACTATGGTTTATCATAGCATACTGAGTATAGTTCCCTGTGCTACACAGCAGGATCTTGTTTACCGTTCTGTATACAATAGCTTACATCTGCTAACACCAACCTCCAGCCCCTTGGGAACCACAAGTCTGTCTTCTATGTCCTTGAGTCTGTTTCTGTTTCATAGATAGGTTCATTTGTGTCACTTTTTAGAATCCACATACATATAAGTGATAACATATGGGATTTGTCTTTCTCTTTCTGATTTACTTCACTTAGTATGATACTCTCTAGTTGGAACCATGCTGCTATAAATGGCACTATTTCCATCTTTTTATGGCTGAGTAATATTCTATTGTATATATACCACATCTTTATTCATTCATCCGTCAATAAACATTTAGGCTGCTTCCATGTCTTAGCTATTGTAAATGGTGCTGTTTTGAACATAGGGATGCATGTGTCTTTCTGAATTAAGAGTTTTTCTGGATATGTGTCCAGGAGTGGGATTACTGGATCATATGGTAATTTAATTTTATTTTTAGTTTTCTAACATATATTGATTTTCATTCAGTTAATGTACTTTCTTTTATTTCCCTTGAGATTTTCAACCCGTCAATTATAGGTTAATTTTTTTTTTTTCGGATATTTTTCTGTTGTCTTTCTGCCGTTGACTTCTAGTTGATTTTACTATGATCAAAGAGCAGGCCTGTGTGATTTCTATTATTTAAAATATGTTGAGGTTTGCTTTATGACCCAGGATCTATCTTGATGGATGCTTCATGGACACTTGTGTATTTTGCTGCTGCTGTTGGAGTGTTCAGTGTCAATTAGAGCTCTGTGACTGATTCAACAGATAGGATTGTGCCTTCTGTTTTTTCCCCTTGCACAAGTCTTACTGTACAATGTTGAAGAGGAATAATGAGAATTAACATCTTTTCCTTGCTTTTGACCCCAATGTTAAGAAAAATCACTTATCCTCTTGTCCCTCCCCTCAAATGGGCTGGTAACTTCCCACCTGCCCTTCTCCCTGTGCATGGCTCTGTGACCACCCAGCTGAGTACTGCCATTTTTCCGGTTGCCACCAGAAGCACCGTGGCCTGTGCCACCACAGATCCTTTGCGAGAGAACCTCAGGCCTTTATCTCCATGGCCTCCAGCTGACAGAGGGGGGCCCTCCTGTGATAGGAAGTCAGGCCGTGCAGATGAGTCCTGCCAGGAACCACAGCACCCTGCACCCATATCCCATGGTGTTGATCATGATCTGTGGTCCAAAATATTAAGTGATTTCTGGCATGTTTTAAAATAGACTAAATTAGGAAAAAGCATTAAACTCTTAAGACTTAACTTGGAGAAGCTCCCAGTTTTATGATAGCTGCAATAATGTACTATATTCATGGATTTGGGTTAATAATTTTTCCTTTATTTCTTTTTACATTTCATACAAATCAATCAAAGATTAAACACAGTCAGTGAGTCATAGATATATCTAAGGAAGATAAATAAATGTAGCTTATTCAAATGTATATTTATTTATCAGACCAAATCTGTAAATGTTTCCTAAACAGCTACTTCATATGAAGCTTTCTTGATAGGTTTACATAATAGGTTTAATAAATACAGCAGACAACACCAATAGAAGAGATACTATAAGACAAGGCATAATTATTTTGTCAAATGAACTGCATAAAAATTTGCTATAGGAGGTCATCTGAGTAAGATTTCAGGTGCAAGGAAGTAGAATTTTAGTTACACCCTTAGAGCTGACTGTACTAGTGATACACTTTGCTTGTCTGTGGATTTCATATGATACTACCAGTAGTGAGGGTTTCTGAATTTTTTATGCAGAGAAATCACATTTCTTTTACCCAGAGTCTTCAAATTCCAGGACTAGGAACAGTACAAGGTGCCAAGAGAAATGAACTGCAGGTTCCCATAAAAATCATAAAAGGGAAGGTGTGCACAGGAGCTGAGTCTGGAGACAGCTTATGTATGTTCTGTTGCCCAGGCTGACTGGACTACATGTAAAAGTGCTCTGCAAACTAGAAAAGGTTGTACAAGTAGAGGGTAGGTAGTGTCCCTCAGCTAAGGCCTCCGGGTGCTCTGGCCTCCCCTGGTGGTGCCTTTCCACCTTGCATGGTCTGCTCTCTTCCCAGTTCTCAGTGGCAGCAAGGGTCCTGATCTTTGACAGGCTGCTTTTCTTATCAGTGCTTTTCTGTGACCCTTTCCACTTTCTGGTTCGCAAGCCAGCTCCCAGCACCCTAGGAGGTCCACCCTCCTCCTCCACTCATCATTTCCATAATGGCTTCATCTTCTCCAGCAAGGGGCTGTGGGTGGCTGTGTGGAACCCAATGAAAGGAGTTTCTGCTGTATTTGCTTACAGGTTAACCCCCATTCACTATCCTATAAAAAAGTGGAAATGGCAGCATTTTTTCTAAATTTACAATTGTGGAGGGGGAAGTGTTTCAACAAGATAATAGGTTTCTTACCAATATTTGTTTTGAAAATGTTCACTACTAACAATTCTTACAGCTTACTATACATAGAGTATAAGATACTGAAGGGTGAACTTGACCAGCCTTAATTTCAAAAAGGGCCTGTTCAGGGTGTGTGTGGAGAAGCAAATGGGGGAGGCACTTCACTGCTGAAGCCTGAGGTGGTGCAGGGGTAAGACAGGGCTCACCTGAAGACCTGCCATCAGGACGGCCTTCTACTCACCCATGTCCTAAAGCCAGGCGTCCTGCAACCACCCCGCCCTAGGAAGCACCTGGAGGTGCTCTTCTCTAAAGAGAGTTACTGATGTGTCTGGGGGAAACTAGGGTGGCTAGTGTAGTCGCCAGCTCTCAGAGAAGGAATGCTCTCTGGACTGTGGGCAAGGGTGCTCCAGGATAGCCAGCTCCCACCTGCCTGCCCCTCCATGGCACACAGCGACAGTGGGTAGCCTCCCTTCATTCTTAAATATGAGAAGCAACAGGGAGTCATCATAAGCCTTCTGTAGAAAGGAGAACAACCCAAATAACTCATTTATACAACCCAAATAACCCACAAATTTATACCGGAGGTAACTTAGAAAAAAGGACATCTTTTTAAAGTCCATATATTAAAAAATAAATAAGGTTATCACATCACAGACCTCTTGTTTCCCTGCTACCTACAAATGGTAATTATGAAGCTACAGAAGAGAAATAATGGGAGACTTGAAAACACTTGCAACGTGAAAGCAAGAGATGGACAAGCCGAGCTCCCTGTAGAGTTAGCATGGTGGACCCCTGCTCTGTAGCGTGAACATCCCGACAGCAAGTCCATGGAGAATGCTCACAAATTCACAGACACAAGCTCCATTTAGTAAGCAGTCATCAAGACATATTCCTTATCTACAGATAACCTTAGAATTAACTTGTGACACTCAAAAACCATAGACAGACATTGTAATACTATAAATATTAACCTTAACACAGTTAACTTCTATTTCAAATTCCACAGACATCCACACAATGTGCTGTCTACAATAGTAGCACAGGAACCACAAGGTTTCAAAATACAAATTCTCTAGTTCTATGGGATACACATTTAACATTTTTTGAAGAAATCTGAAGTGTGATGTTAGACATTTTTCTCACCATTAATTTACATATGTGACATAAAATTTAGTCACAGTGATGACTACATGAAGATAATGTCATATATCAGTATGAACAGAGGATTTCAAATGGGTGTTTAAGTCACTGTGAATTCAGTGATGCTGCAGGATCACACCTGTTTCTATGAAAATGAGTGTCCGCTGGACAAGGTACTGAGCTGCTGGATGCTACTGCTGGAGCCAGCAGAAGCGGGTCACACAAAGAAGTTAACCAAATATTGGATCAAAACATGATTCTTGGTACTTCCCTGGTGGCCCTGTGGTTAAGATTCCACACTTCCACTGCAGGGCGCAAGGGTTCGACCCCTGCTTAGGAAACTAAGATTCCGCACGTCATGAGACATGGCCAAAAACAAAAACATGATTCGCTTGGAGGTATTGTGAGAAAAGCCCTGTCAAGTGTGAACAGACTGTAAGAGGAGAGAATGATGCCACCACAGTAATGGCCTGAGCCTCGACAGCAGACCCCCCACCCAAAGTGTGTCAACTGTCCTTGGAGGAAGACATCATCCCACCACTGCTATGGCTGCCACCAAGAAACTGTCTGGGCTCCCGTCCCACACCAGTGAGGACGGTCATGCTCAGGATCAAGTCTTACAGGGACACAGCGCAGCCCCATCAATCTCTGGAAAAGAAGGGCACTCCTTTTCCCATCACCAGACATCAACTTACCTCTCTGCCTCCACAGAAAGAGAGAGAAAGGCCAAGACTTGACCCCTGCTTCACTGTGGTCTTCAGTGAAGAGAAGGATCGTAACTGCTCATGGGAAGTATCTACTGGGAGCAGAACTAATGGATGAAAAAACTTGATAAAGACCATTTCAAAGAGAATCCATTTTAAGATTTGGTCTCCTTTTAGAGCTACAAAGATTCTATATTCAAGATAAAAGTTGTTGCCAAAAAAAACAAACAAACAAACCCTGGATTCTCTTTCTCTGTCAACGTAATATATGTGGTGGATATAAATACTCCTCTGGCTTTTATCATGAATGGAGGTAGCTGGACCTCGGGACTCTTGTGATGGCTACAACAAGGCCACCAGGCAGACTCTCAAGTCCACCTTCTCACCTACCGTAAGGAGGAAGGGTGAGATTGTTCCATGAAGAGAGTCTAGAACTCCACACTCAAACTGTCCATGATGAGTGTGGACAGAATGAAGACAATAAATAGCATATGCCATATGGGGGGTGGGGTGGGGGGATCGTATAGGACCTAGCTTTAGCCAATGAGATTCTCACGAAAATGACCTAGCTTTAGCCAAAGAGACTGACCTCATCGTACATGACCTAGCTTTAGCCAATGAGATTCTCACGAAAGCAAGTGAGCAGAAGTCTCACTTGCTTTCGTAACAAAGAGACAGATGTGAGGGTTCTGCCCTTTCCCCTCCTCATCTAGCCTCAAAATGGAAGAATGTGATGTAAGCATCAGGATAAAACATCAGAGTGGAAAGACTAAAAACAGCCTGGTTCCCTGATGGTACAGCTGAATAATTAAATCATTTGCCTCAGAGTTCCTAGCAAAAATGACAAACTGTGACTTGTTTAGAAAGCAGAAGTGAGATTCTTCATTATTTACAGCAGTCCAAATACAAGTGCTTCAAGTCTGAGAAAGATTACTCCTATACATCCTTTCTTAGGTTGCTACTTGAGGATTTGCCCTAGCAGAACAAAGGAGAAAATTGAGGAGGAAAGAGACAAAGGTAGAATCTAGGAAACAGTGGATGCATCCAGAAGAACAATAAGGAGAACTCCCGGGAAGACAGTTTTGGAGCAGGCCTGTCTAAAACAGCTGATGAAGCAGGTGGTGGAGAGCTGGAGAAGAAGAAACTTTGGGAAGGGGCATATTTTGAGATTCAGTGCTACCCATGCAAATTTGGGAACTGTGGAAATGCTAAAGATCTAATCAAGAAGAAAGACAATCTCCAGGAAAATCAAAGCAACAAACAATTGTAAAAATGGAAAGCACAGCACCCTAGTTAGCCATTCAATGAACAGTATTTACATGGTCGTAATCAGGGAGCTGAAGTTTAATATTTGTCATTTTTTAGGCATACCTTCTTAGTGTATGTATTCATGGGGAGTTAATTATGCTCAGAGACTAGAGAATAATCATAAAAGTACAAATGACAGAGGTTGGGAAGGTCCAGAGGTAAAAGAAAGTCCAAAGAAGCTAAGAACCTATTAATAAAACCAGAAGATAGGACTGATTATTGAGAAAACTATTATAGAAATAAAAACATAAGCATATGATTTCAAAAGGCAAAGGTTAGAAAGTATAGGGAATCCAAATACAGGGACACAACTAAATGACAGCGGGGAAATAGGAGAGGGTAGTCAGCGACCCTCTCTCTTCAATTTCTCTTTAGAATTCACAATTTACAATGTACTAATGTGACTTAAAACTATGGGGTACCATGTCTCTTTACTATCTAAGTTCTATATAATTTCTCCAATTGTTTAAATAGAATTTACTCATGGCAGTTCTGTTTTTGGTTTATATGGTAGCAGAAAGCCCAGAGATAACCTAAACATTATGAATCAAGAAGTAGTAGTATAAGCATAAACTGTGGAAAATTCTGAAAGAGATGGGAATACCAGACCACCTGATCTGCCTCTTGAGAAATTTGTACTCAGGTCAGGAAGCAACAGTTAGAACTGGACATGGAACAACAGACTGGTTCCAAACAGGAAAAGGAGTTTGTCAAGGCTGTATATTGTCACTCTGTTTATTTAACTTCTATGCAGAGTACATCATGAGAAACGCTGGACTGGAAGAAACACAAGCTGGAATCAAGACTGCCGGGGGGAAATATCAATAACCTCAGATATGCACATGACACCACCCTTATGGCAGAAAGTGAAGAGGAACTCAAAAGCCTCTTGATGAAAGTGAAAGTGGAGAGTGAAAAAGTTGGCTTAAAGCTCAACATTCAGAAAACGAAGATCATGGCATCCGGTCCCACCACTTCATGGGAAATAGATGGGGAAACAGTGGAAACAGTGTCAGACTTTATTTTTCTGGGCTCCAAAACCACTACAGATGGTGACTGCAGCCATGAAATTAAAAGACGCTTACTCCTTGGAAGGAAAGTTATGACCAACCTAGATAGCATATTCAAAAGCAGAGACATTACTTTGCCAACAAAGGTTCGTCTAGTCAAGGCTATGGTTTTTCCTGTGGCCATGTATGGATGTGAGAGTTGGACTGTGAAGAAGGCTGAGCGCCGAAGAACTGATGCTTTTGAACTGTGGTGTTGGAGAAGCCTCTTGAGAGTCCCTTGGACTGCAAGGAGATCCAACCAGTCCATTCTGAAGGAGATCAGCCCTGGGATTTCTTTGGAAGGAATGATGCTGAAGCTGAAACCCCAGGACTTTCGCCACCTCATGCGAAGAGTTGACTCATTGGAAAAGACTCTGATGCTGGGAGGGATTGGGGGCAAGAGGAGAAGGGGACGACAGAGGATGAGATGGCTGGATGGCATCACTGACTCGATGGACGTGAGTCTGAGTGAACTCCGGGAGTTGGTGATGGACAGGGAGGCCTGGCGTGCTGCGATTCATGGGGTCACAAAGAGTTGGACACGACTGAGTGACTGATCTGATCTGATCTGATCTGAGTATAAGCATATTATTTGCATTTATAGAGATACTTATAGAGGAACTAGAAATATAAACAGTTCAAATAGGTTCCCTATAATAGAAGAGTCTTGGCCAAGGAGGGGTGGGGCCAGGGACTACTTCATTCACCATAAACCCTCAGTATTATTTAATTTTTAATATCATGGCATATACTAATTTAGTAAAAATAAAACCATGTATCTTAAAAAAAGAAACACTGAAAGCAAAGAAAACTGAAGCAATATGCAAAGCAATATGACACAATGAAAAATGCAGAGAACGTGACTGAGTGACAGGCACTTTCCTGGCTCTGAGGAAGTCTCTATTGTGTGCAGTAATTTATTCTGTGCTTTCACAGAGGTGTGTGCTGCTTTACCTGCAGTTTTCCTTTGAGATGGAAGTCCACAATAAGTAAACCTCCTGCTCCCAGCACAAACACTGTGCTCTGGAGAACGTGAAAGCTGATAATCATCTCTTAAAATTTATGTCACTCATATCTGTTGTTAATGTTTACTACTTAGAGACTTTCTGGTCCAGGTAACTATTTTCTTTCATTATATTTAATCATTTTTACCCTCTTTATTTTTAAAACTCTGGCACAAACCATTTTACCTGCCAACTTCTTTCAGTTTCATGTCATCAGCTACCCAATAAAAGTGTTCAAATGTATCGTAAATTTACAAAGAATCTGGCCAACTGGAGACAGGGAAAGAATTTTTTAAAAGAATAAACCTAAGAGGCCACACAGGATTGTGGTTTCTACAGCAGATTAAAAAAAAAATGACTAACATGAACATTAAGATATTAGCTGGGAGCCAATTTTATCATTTTAATTTCCACTCTTTATGCAAGAGATCGGCTGAACAATAGCCAATAATAGTAAGTGTAATGGAAAACTGAAAGACTTATCTACACTGTAATTAAGAAAAGAATGAAGATTAAAGTTGGAGCTAATTATAAAACATATGGTATAACTTTGCATTGCCATCTATTTGCCACTTCAGATAACGTATTTTTCATTTACTCTCCTCCATGAGGGATTAGTCAATTAAACATTTCACTCCCTCCCCCTAAAAAGAAAAAGATGGATGGAAAACTTTTTTTGTCACACTCAATGAAATGAACAGTTTCTCGGGCTGATTAATCCTTGGCAACATACAGAGAACACATACAGAACCAAGAGAGCAGATACACCAAGTGCTAGAGCATAAACATTTAGTTTCATGCCTGAGAGGGAAATGCTTGCCTTCTGCTGAGAGGGTGGGAGAGGGGCTGTATTTAGCATGTTTTAATTATCAAAGGATGATGTACTGGTCTTTCCTTAACCACCCTGAAGCTCAAAAATTGGGAATAAATATCCGGCCAGATTCTTTGGCATTTTTATTTACATATTTTAAATGAAAAAAAAATTTTTTTGCAATATTTATTACTTGATGTGAGGAAAAGCAATTACCTCTTGGTGTTTTTGAGTTTTTAGCACTTGTAACATAACCTATCCCTTGGGTAAACAGAGATGACATGCCTAAATGCAAGGTAAAAATTTAATGCTATAAAACTTGATCTTTCCCTTCCCTTATTCTAGAATGCAAATGATAATATTACTAAAGACAACAACAATAATAACAACTGGTGGCGCTGGGTTCCATTTTCAAGAATAAAGGGCAATTTAACACTCACTCTGATGCAAAGTTCTGCTTAAGGGTAATTTATAAAATATTTATAAATTAACTGTATGACATGTTAAATTCTACCAAGTAGAACTTCAAATTTTATTCCTGATACTTTCAGCAATATCCTCAGATGAAATGCAAAAAACATAACAATACATTAAAATTGGATAGGCCCAAAAGGGCTTGAGGAAACATGTTCTCGGGACCATTTCTGTTCTGAATTGAGAATTTCCTGCACAGCAACCAGTTGGAATTCATGACCCCCTGGAGGCTGCCGGATACTTTATTCTCACTCTTGTGCAGGCCACAGGATGGAGGCCTCTTAACTGAATCTGCCTCTTCAATTTCTCTTTAGAACTCACTGTTTAATTCAAACATCAAATATTAATTAAAACAACCAAGTAAAACAGCTCTTCACAATCAGAGCACTACACTGCCTCTCCAGTTCTTTAAACAGAAGCCACCAATGGCAGCTATTTTGGTTTGTTTTCTGTATTTAGCCTAGTAGGGTTTTTTTCTTCCCCCAGCACCAAAGACGAAAAAAAAAAAGAGCAATAACAAAGACGAGAGTGGAGCTGAAGACCATGCCCAGACACAGGCCCATTTCTCTGAAAATAAATGTGTCTGCTTTATTTTCACATTTATCTCGGAGGCAGAGCCCACTGGAGCACAAATCAACTCTATTAATGTTATCACTTAATTAAAATTTGTATTAAAAATGATGCTGGGTAAAGCAAAATGCAAAATAAGACCAAGAGCTTGTCTGGAGTCCCTTCCAAGTTCTTTGTCATGGACCCCACCACCTTACTCTGAGCACTCTGAGCACCACAGAGAGCTCACCGCACCTGAGAAAATAAAACCACTGAGGGGCTGACCTTCACCCCCAACTCCCACCCTAGGGTGCCCGGGGCCTCACCTCCAGCTCCTGCTCCCTCTGCAGGGCGAACTGCTTGAAGGACTTGACAATGAGGCCAGCATTGGAGCAGTCGTAGACGAATATGGAGGGGCTACCCATCCACGTCTGCAGGTCATATATAGACAGAGGGATGTACTGAGTGTAGTTCTGGAAAAGAAAACAGTGCATGTTTGTGACTCACACCTGGAGAACTCTGTCTGCCCACCAGGACCTGCACCTCCACGAGGGTCCCAAGCATGGGACCTGCTGCATATAATGTTTTGCACACTGTAGTAGAACAGCAGTAGTCTAAGCTGCCCACCATCTGCCCGTTTCAATCATAAAGAGGCGGGCAGTGGTCACAGTTCAACCCCGGCTGGAGCTCCTCTCGTCCTCTGTTCGGCTCTCTCCTCTCCTCCCCTTGGGAGCACGCTCACTCCACTGAGGGATCTCCTTCCACATGTCCCATCACGGCGCCTTCACACCCACCCTTCCTCTGCCACCCACCTGCAGTCAAACCACAGCCTTCTCTATAAAGCCCAAGGCTCTGTATGCTACTCTGTTCCTGTTCACCATTTACTCCAAAGCTTCTCCAGGCTTATATAACAACCCACCCCTCACTTACAAAGTCAGCTCGGAAGAATTGACTAGGTCCTCAAATGTGCAGGGTTTCTCTGCAGTCCCCTTCATTTCAGTCCTACCCGTAAGCGCTTTATTCTCTAGATGATTTAAATCACACTGAAGGTGTACAAGTGGATTTGGCCCCATAAACTTTTTTCAAATCACAGAATAGTAACATATTAACATGAAATCTGCTAAGTGAAATATTTTTCTGGACATGCTGTACTCTTCAGTACTTGAAACCACTCCAGCAATTACTGGTAAACATAGAAAGGAATGGCCCTCATCTCAGCAGAGAAATTATTAAAAATCCACACTCAAAAGTAACATTTTAAAGCAATTCTTCTGCATAGAACACCCCACTTATTTACCGTTCCTTGGGCACTAATGGTTTAAGTGGTGAAACTCCGGCAGAAATCAATTCTGTGCACTTACAGGAAAGGTGACGGTGTTCCCTCGAGGCTGAGCCACAAACACTGCCTCTGGTATTGCCAAGAGGATCATTTCTAATGCAATAGAGAAAACAGGCAGAAGACCGGAAGACCAAACCAGGCCTGGAGAAGACTGCCATCAAGGTGATGGCAAAAGCCTTCTTGTTAAGCACACTCGTCACCTGTCTGGAATGGGGAGGACGTGCCGGCAGCACAGGGGTGGTGGGGGGTGCAGGCATCTTCAGCACAAAGGGACCACCCTCTGCTCATGCCATGCCACTTCACCCTGCAAAATGCAGTCACCTGGTGTCTTGCTCACTGTCACTGCAGAAGGTTAAAGAACACTTGGATATGCTCTCTCTAAATAAACTCTCACGGAAGAGTTCTAAAGAAAGCAGTCGTTCCTAATGAACCTATAAATGCGGCACCCAATCAAAATACCAGCAGGGGTTTCCTGTAACGGAATTTGACAAGAGATTCTAAAGTTAGTGCTGAAGAGACATTTATAAGAATATCCCCTCAAAAACTGTGAAGAAAGAATAACCAGTGGGGACTCATGCTGGCAGATACTAAATACATTATAAATCTCTATTGTAATTACAGGATGCTATCAGGGAAGGAGAGACAAACAAATAAAACAGGAGGGAAAGCCCAGAAATAGACCCACAAATATAACTGTAACGGCGGTGGCATTTCACCCCAGTGAAGAAAGAATGAACAATTCAACAAGTGATTCTGTAAAATCTAACTGATCATTCAATATTGCCATCTGAGATTTCACACACAAAATAATCAGGACAGATTTAAAAAATAAATAAAAAGCAGAATAACAGATTTAAAAATTTGTTTTGGTGTAAGAAAGACCCTCTTAAACATACAAAAGAAAAATGTAACAGCATAAAAATTAAATAATTCTGGTAAAAGTGCATATCAATGACAAGCAATTTAAGAGTGAAGTAGGTACAATGTATGTGACATAGGGTCTGTATTGAGGATATGTGTATATACAAGCTTGTGCTGCAAATCAACAAAGACAAAACAACATACAACAGGCAAAAGCTGCACACAGGCAATTCACAGAAGAAACATGATGATCAACAATTATGAATGTTTCACTCTCTCGATTAATCACGGAAATGTGAATTACAATGAGAATCATCCATCTATCTACCTATCTTCATCCAGCAAACTGGAAAAAAGTATAAAAGATGAATAAAGCCCCATGTTGACAAGGATGTTCAACAGGGCACCAGCTCATCATTGCTGTGAGTATAAATTTAGGAAGATTTTTAGGGAAGGCAATTTGGGTGGTTCTTAAAATTTTTTAATGTACATGCCTTTGACTTCTAGGTGTCCATCTTATAGAAATACTTGCATTTGTATGTACAGGGATCTCTGATACTTTCACTGGTAAAATCCTGTAAGCTGTCTACATGCTACTGTGGAAAAGACTGCCAGTCTACAACCTATTTTTTACCCTCTTCATCATCAATGCAAGTTTAGCTGAGCACTGTTCCCAGTTTCCTTTGCAGCTAAGTCTGATCTTGCAACCCAATTCTGACCTATGGGACATGATCAGAAATGTGTCCAAATTATAAGTGCTGCCCTAATGCTCACCCCTTCCTCTTTCCCTTCCTGGGAAAAAAACGCAAACATGGCAGGCCATCCACCTTTGACTGTACAGGGGGACTGGAGAGTTGTGTGATGGAAGGACTTGGGCTCGGTGTCATGAGACAATACCGCAGCAGGCCCAGATGGCCCAGAGGGACTGTCACAGACAACCTTGGATCCTAATATATCCAATATGAAGGGATCATTAAGTAAAAGGGGCCCATACTATGGAACACCATGCAAGGTTATTTATAGGCACTGACATGGAGAGATGTCAGAGGCTTGTAATGATTTTTAAAATTCAAGTATTAGAACCTCATATATAATATGATCCCATTTTGTGTGTAAAGCACCATATCCCCAGCACGTAAGTTGAATGAAATAAGAACTCAGTAGGCATGTGCTAAGGGGAAGGTCCTATAAATGGTGCTGAAAGAACATGGAACGGCTAAGGGCTGTTTTCTCTGACCTGGGAGGTGACAGGGGAGTGGGGGCTCGTAAGAAAGTGTCACATCTATTTCTTTTAAGATCTCTTTTCTCTTGGAACATTTTGAATAGAAATTACTTGTATTTTTTAAAAGACAAAATGTACATAACTACTAAAAGGGAGGAAAAGGGTAAGCTCTGGGGTTCACTATAATGTATGTTCATTCCTGGTGTTTCATAACCAGCAGGTATCACATGTTATCTGTACAAGTAAAAAGGCTTCAGCTAAGCCACACTGGACAGAGCAGACATGAGTCAGTGCCTCCCTGGACAAAGCAGGAAGAGCAATCCTCTCCAGCCCTCTCCTCAGCAGCCCCCTCCCTTGCTGACATGCAGGTCTCACTGCTATGGGGGGGTGGGGGCGTGGGTTGGTGGGGTGTTGAAAATGAACCCGTTAAGTGTGCAGGTACACCCCTACACTGATAGGAGAAAGGATTTTAGCACCAGCCTAGGAAACCATCGCATTTTTATATACCAGCCACACTCTGCTGTTTATCTGCTTTCCACAAGGTTCTAGCTCAGTGACAAGTGGCCACAAACGGCTGGGGCAGTTCTGACCCCCTTCCTGCCACCCTTCATCCCCATGACTGTCGGGAAAGGGTGATGCTGTCATCTTTGCTGCCTTCTAGGTACAGCCCCACAAGACCCAAAGACAGGGAAGAAGCATGAAATAAAATATATTTTAACATATTAAGTTCTGAAGTCTGGCCTTTGTAACTGAAATGTAATTTTTATATTTCCCCAAAATCAAAAGTTACTTTTTAAATTTCTGAGATACAAAGGTAATTAATGGTGATTCATTAAAATAATGAAGCACTAATCCATCAGGAAACGTGTTAAGCATTTTCCCTTCCATTCCCTGTGCCTCTGGCTGCCCCTGAAATGGTTCAAGCGGAGTTGTCAGCCACTGAGCCCCACTGGAGGGCAGAACTGCCTCCATTCTCTAATGCTTGTCCAAGGGACAGCATGCAAGGAGATTTCAGAATTGGTTTTCAGCCTCACGATTTTTAGTTGTGAGAGGGGCTGGCATCCTAGGCTGTCCACAGGGATGCTTAGCCACAGAGAATGGCTTGGACCCATTCTTCCACACAGATGGGCTGCGTGGTGGGTGCAGCCTCTGGAATGCCAGTTGAGGATAAAGGGCCTTTGTAGCTGAGGTGGAGGCACCCCAGCCCTGTGGGCGTTTGGGGCTGGTCACTCGGTGTGGGGCCCAAACCACACCCATACCCAAGCAGGCGCTGCCACGCTTGGCAGCATCCCTTGCCTCAACCCACTACCTTCTAACAACACTTACCCCTCTCTGCCAGTCGTGACAACCAAAAGGTTTCTGGCGGCGGTGGTGATGGTTTAGTTGCTAAGTTGTGTCCAACTTCTGTGACCCATGGACTGTAGCCCATCAGGCTCTTCCATCCATGGGATTTCCCAGGCAAGAATACTGGAGTGAGTTGTCATTTCCTTCTCCAGGGAATCTTTCAAACCCAGGGATCAAACCCACTTCTCCTGAATTGCAGGGGGGTTCTTTACCACTGAGCTACCAAGGAAGCCACCAAAAGATCTCTGGACATTTAAATGTGCTCCTGAGAGGGAGGAAAGCCTCCTTGATGAGAACCTCTGCCTTTGAGGAGAGAGAATTTCATTTAAAGCAGGAGCTGTATTCTGCAGTTTAGTAAGCCTGTAAAACTTGGAAGTCTGTGTCCCTGGAGGGATACAAAATCAACTCTATTAAACCGCATGGAGGAAAGTGGCCTTTGAGAACTAATCCTTATTAGAACTTGAGCGGTGGATCTCATTTCCCATCTCGGAAGGATCCTGGGGAGTCTGTCAAGCTTCAGCCAGAATCACAGTTTTGCAAACCTGCAAAGGGCAGCCAGCAGGATGCTGGCTGCAGCGAGTGAGCGGAGGACAGAAGCAATACTCAAAGTGCAACTATTTCTATCCCGTGCAATATCCCCATGTCTTCTAGGCTGAACCAACCTACACAAGCTGGAGAAGTCAAAGTCCCCCGCACCGAAGGCCACCTGGAACACTCCAGGGCCTTTCAGGCATTGGTTTGGTTTCTCCCCCACCAAAAACTACAAGTACAGAGAATTCCTAATCAAAGCATCTCTCCTTTTTCTTGAAAAAAACATATCCAAGGCCATGTTTTCATTTCAAACAAAGAAAAAGAAATAGGTTTTAGATAATTTATTCATTACACTCCACTTTAGCTGTCAGGTTATATTAAACATTAAAAAAAAAAAAAAAAAAAAAGCCACATGCTTCATCAGACTGTCATCACAGCTGAGTCAACCACAGAGCTGGGAGGAGGTGCACTTTGTTCTCCAGGTAAAGCCAGTGGCTCTCTATCTCTGAGCAGATTCTAAGTTCAGACAGCCCCTAACTCCCAATGGTTCAACTCATGAGTTTTTGACTTCACACTGGGGCAAAGTGACATCCATGCAGTAGAAACTATACTTTGAATGGCGATTTTTTTCTGGGCTAGTGACATGCAGTCCTTGATGCTGGGCAGCAGCAGTGAGCACACCTCCCAATTAGCCCACAATCAGGAGGGTGAACAACCTATACACTTATAATTATCCAGGACACAAACAACCTTTCTGTTGGCTGATGGACTCTTTATCACTGAGTCACCTGGGAAGCCCTAGGTTAGGTGCAGCAAATGCGTTTTCAGCTTTTGGTATTTCCAAGTATGGTGGGCTTATGGGACATAACCCCACTGTAATGCTGAGGAAGGTCTGTACATCTGCTAAAGAACTCAAAATATGAGTCAGAAGTCTCAGCCAGAGTAAAATGGCATCCTCCTAAGGGTTTTCTGGTGAAGTCCCCAAGGGCGCATGTTTCCTCTGACCTCACAGGCAAGAAGCACAGGCGCATCCGGATGTGTCATCCTGGCTTTCTCTGGATGGTAAAGGCATTTGCATGTGGCTATTCTCCAAGGAGAGCAGGGGAGCATGGGTTAGCAGAAGATTCGTCTGCCTTCTGAAGGAACCAGCAGCGGAGGTGATGGCCCAGAGATGTTAGGTATGGGGTAGTGTTACTTGTGAATCAAACACTCCAGGGTTTAAGTCACAAGCAAACTCCTTAAAACCCTGAAGGCTGAAGGTTTATTGGTTTTGTTGATACTTTCTCTGCCTTTCCTTTATTGTTGTTTAGTCTCTAAGTTATGTCCGACTCTTTTCAACCCCATGGACTAAAGCCTACCAGGCTAGTCTGTCCGTGGGATTTCCCAGGCAAAAATATTGGAGTGGGTTGCCATTTCCTTCTCCAGGGGATCTTCCTGACCCAGGGATTGAACCTGCATCTCCTGCATTGGCAGGTGGAATCTTAACCACTAAGCCACCAGGGAAGCCCTCTTTCCTTTATTACAGCTCAATAATTGTTTACCCTATGAGTAATTTTAAATAAATGTTATTTAAATAATAGAATGTATTGGTTTGGAAAAACTGCACACCACTATCAAATAGGTATCTCTTATTCTGGTTTAGTATATAGTTCATTACTGAGTCTGTTGAAAGATGGATCATAAAGGTTTTTAAATGTGCTATTATCAAAAGGATGTATTTGTGATTTTTTAGAATCAATATTTGTGCCAGACCATATTTAACATTTTTTACAATTGTTACTTTATCAATACTGAGAGTATAGCAGTCCCCCTCCTTGAAAAAAGTGGGTAATTTTACTGTAAACTTGGTCTTTCTAGCATCTTTGTTTATGCTTGCAATGGCTGAAGACCATCAGAAAAAATTCTATTTCTTCAGGAGAAGAGTTAGCAAACTTTGGACATCTCTTTATATGAACTTTAAAGTTTTTTTTTAAATACTATTTTCTTGATGCTGAGATGTAAAACTTTAGACTATATCTTAATTGATTTCTCAGATATTCTATATTTGAAAACCAGATTTATGGAGGAAGAGTTCTCAAGTGAGTGTACATCAGAATGGCCTAGAGGGCTCGTTAAAATGAGGATCTCTGGGTCCCTCCCTGGAATAGGCTTCTCTAAGTCTTCAGTAGGTTGTGATAATTTGCATGTATCATAAATTCCAAGAATATCACTGCTACCATATTTTAAGAACCCCTGGTGCAGACAGTGCAAATGCTGGGGCAGAGGACATTCACTTTCCAGTTTGAGTGTCACCTGTTCTTCCTATGGATCATGGAGAACACTTGCTTTTTTCCATCCATGATTTAACATTTTACATGTAATGATCAGGATACACTTTGCTGATGATACTTATATAAAAATATCCATTCATCCATGAGTTGACATGTAAGAAGGGTTTTTTTTTTAATATAAATTTATTTATTTTAATTGGAGGTTAATTACTTTATAATATTGTAACTACGAATTCAATTTCGTTGATTGATCTAGGGCTATTCAGATTTTCGACCTCATTTTGGGTCACTTTTGGAAAGCTGTATTTTAAAAGGCATTTTCCATCTAAGTTGTTAAATGTACTGGTATAAAATTATTAACATTCTCTTATCTTTTCAATGTCTATAGAATATGTGGTGACACCTTTCATTCCTGAATGTTGTCTTTTCTCTTTTTTTTCTTGCTACCTAGACTTGTTAATTTACAGACATTTTCCAAAAACCAAACTTTAGCTCTTTTAACCTTCTGTACAACCTGGTCTCTGTTTTACTGATTTGTGCCCTTGATTATTTCTTCCTTCTACTTCCTTTGAGTTTAGATTGCTCAACATTTTCCAGTTTCTTAAGGTAGACATTTATATTTTTATTTTAAGTCTTTCTTTCTTTCTGTATAAGAATTTAATAAGGCTATACATTTTTATATAAGCACTGCTATAGCTGTATCCCACAAGTTTTGACAAGTCATCTTTTCATTACTGTTTAGTCTGAATTATTTTCATTGTCCCCTGTCATATCTTTTTTGATACATATATTATTTAATTTCAAAATACTGGAGGATTTTCCAGGTAGCATACAATTTCAGATTCTGTGGTCAAGGAATAGACTCTGTATGATTTCAACCCTTCAAACTTTATTGAGACATTTATTTCTGTAAGGCGGAACAGGTCTTTCTCATGTTCTATGGGCATTGGGTGTAGGGTTCTGGTAACTGAGTCAGAGCAACTGATGGTCTTTTAAGTGATTTTTTTTTTTTTAATTAGAAAAATATACCATGTCTGGAGTTTTCTTTGTGAGAAAGTTTTTAATTATCAATTTTAACATTGGTTTTAACCTATCAATTACTGCCAGACTGTTACTCAAATACTGGATATGTTTCTTTCTCTAACTGGTCCTGACAATCTTGCTTTATGTATCTTAAACTCTATTAGCCATCTATGCATTCAGGATAGGTATAGCTTCCTGATGACCTGACTTGTCTGGTACAATGTCTCTCTTCATCTCTGGCAAAACTCCTTGTCGCAAAGTCTATTTTCTCATTAGTAATACAGCCACTTTGGCTTTTTTTCAGCTAGTCTTTCGTGATACACCTTATTACATTCAAGCATCTCTCAGGACTTCCTTGGTGGTCAGTCCAGTGGCTAAGACTCTGAGCTCCCAATGCAGGGGTCGTGGGTTCAACCCCTGGGGAGGGAACTAGATCCCACATGTTACAACCAAGATTCACAAGCTGCAAATAAAAAGAGCCTGCATCTGCAACGAAGATGGAAGATCCGATGTGCCACAACTAAGACCTGGTGCAACCAAAATAAATAAATAAATGTAAATATTAAAAAAAGAAATAAAGTGCATCCCTTGCTGACAGCAGAA
This sequence comes from Bubalus bubalis, assembly GCF_019923935.1. Classification (NCBI taxonomy): domain Eukaryota; kingdom Metazoa; phylum Chordata; class Mammalia; order Artiodactyla; family Bovidae; genus Bubalus; species Bubalus bubalis. Next base: position 11,353,822 of record NC_059159.1, on the reverse strand, counting down.
AGTGTGATCTTGCTTTTTTATTCAGTGCGACATAAACTTATAAAACACAAAGAATGAGGGACGTTCTAGAGGATAACTGGTCTGCACTCCAAAAAGTCAATGTCCACTGTTCAGAAAATGGAAACACAAGTCACAGAACAGGAAGGACTCTTTTAAAGATGAATATCTGATAAAGGACTTGTACCCAAATGTAAAAAGGAACTCTTAAACTGAGTGAGAAAACAAATAGTCCTATTAATTGATAAAAGTGGGCAAAAGATATGGAAACCCCACCAAAGAAAATACACAGATGGCAGCCAAGCATATGAAAAGATGCTCAACATCCTATGTCATTAAGGAATTGCAAATTAAAAGGAGATACCACGATGCACCTAATTAGAATGGCTAAAATCCAGAACACTGGCAACAACAAATGTCAAGGAGGATGTGGAGCAATAGGAACTACCATTTATTGCTGGTGGGAATGCAAACGACGCAGCCACTTTGGAACAGGGTTTGCCAATTTCTTAGAACGCTCAACATAACAGCTAGTCTAGCAGTGGCTCTCTTAGGTATTTACCCAAATGAGAAGAAATCTTATGTCTATACAAAAATCCACCCAAAAGTGTAGAACAGCATTATTTACAATTCCCCAAAACTGAAAGCAACCAGGATGTCTTTCACTAGTGGTACATCCAAATAATGGAATCTTTTTCAGTGGTAAAAAGAAAATGAGCTCTCTAGCCATGAAAAGACATGAAGGAAATTTGAATGTATACTCCTAATTGAAAAAAGCCAGTTTTAAAACACTACATTCTACATGCTTCTAACTATATGATATGCTGGAAAAGGTAAAACTATAGAGACAATATGATACAAATAACATATTTAACCCCTATATAAAACATATAATTGATGAAGACACACTAGGTTATCCCACAAAGGAAAGGTATATTTAATACTAGAAAATCATATATCTTTCAATGCATTTCAAGTTTAAAGGAGAAAAATCATACCATCATCTAACACATACATACAAAATGGCTTGGAGGGAAAAGCAACATCTATTGATGACTTGAAAAAATAAACTAGGAATAGAAGGGCATCTTTTAAAAAATATTTGTATAATGCTGTGTTCATTTCTACCATACAACAACACTGTGGGGGCTGTGGTGGTTTCGTCGCTAAGTTGTGTCCGACTCTTCGAACCCCATAGACTGTAGGCCGGGAGGCTCCTCTGTCCATGGGATTCTCCCGGCAAGAATACTGCAGTGAGTTGCCATTTCCTTTTCCAGGGGATCAAACCCAGGTCTCCTGCATTGCAGGCAGATAATTTACCGACTGGGCTATGAGGGAATCAGTCATAATTATACATATATCCCCTCCCTCTTGAGTCTCCCTCCTTTCCCCCATCCCACCTCTCTAGGTCATCACAGAGCACCAGACTGGGCACCCTGTGTGATACAGCAACTTCTCATCCACTATCCACTTTACACACAGCAGTGTATATATGTTGATGCTACTTTCTCCATTTGTCCCATTCACTCCCTCCCCCACTGTGTCCACAAGTCCATTCTTTACACCTGTGTCTCCACTGAGAAGGGCATCTTTTAATCTGATAAGGGTTTTTCTTATTTTTTATTCTTTTTACAAATATCTATAGTGAATATCATACAATGATGCAGAGGACGCACTCCTTTCCAAATGAGCAATGAGACAAGGACATGCAGTCACCATTCCACTCTCTGGGAGGTGCTGGTAACACAGAAAGATACAAACAATAAACAGCAGGACTGGAAGGAAAGTAAACTTCTGTGATTTGCAAACCACGTGGTAGTCTGTTAGGAAATTTTAAAATATGTACAAATCATTAGGATCAACAAGAGAACAGCAAATTCGAAAGAAGGAAAGTGAAGTCGCTCAGTTGTGTCCGACTCTGCGACCCCATGGACCATAGCCCACCAGGCTTCTCTGTCCATGGAATTTTCCAGGCAAGAATACTTGACTGGGTTGCCATTTCCTTCTCCAGGGGATCTTCCTGACTTGGGGATAGAACCCGGGTCTCCCACTGCAGGCAGACGCTTTACCGTAAGCTAGTTAGCAAATTAGCAGACATAAAAAAAATGTACAAAAAAATCAACTGCCTTGCCACACACCATGGTAAAAACTCACAAAACAAATTTTTAAACATTTGTAACCACGTGGCCAAGAGGAGCTACGCCTCGCCCGAGGTCAGGGGTGGCGGGGGGAGGAGCTACCCCACACGCGAGGTCAGGGGTGGCGGCCGAGAGGTGCTACCCTACGCCTGAGGTCAGGGGCGGCGTGGGGAGGAGCTACCCCATGCCCGAGGTCAGGGGTGGCAGCTAGGAGGAGCAACCCATGTCCAAGGAGCGGTGGCTACGCAGGCGCAGGAGGGCCGAGAGGAGCTATTCCATGTTCAAGGTCAGGAGGGGCGGCTGTGAGGACATACCCCTCATCCAAAGTGAGGAGGAGCGGCTGCGCTTTGCTGGAGCAGCCGTGAGGAGATAACCCACATCCAAGGTAAGAGAAACCCAAATAAGACAGTAGGTGTTGCGAGAGGCATTAGAGGGCAGACACACAAACCATAATCACAGAAAACTAGTTAATCTAATCACACGTACCACAGCCTTGTCTAACTCAATGAAACTAAGCCATGCCATATGGGGCCACCGAAGACGGGCGGGTCATGGTGGAGAGGTCTGACAGAATGTGGTCCACTGGAGAAGGGAATGGCAAACCACTTCAGTATTCTTGCCTTGAGAACCCCATGAACAATATGAAAAGGCAAAATGATAGGATACTGAAAGAGGAACTCCCCAGGTCGGTAGGTGCCCAATATGCTACTGGAGATCAGTGGAGAAATAACTCCAGAAAGAATGAAGGGATGGAGCCAAAGCAAAAACAATACCCAGCTGTGGATGTGACTGGTGATAGAAGCAAGGTCTGATACTGTAAAGAGCAATATTGCATAGGAACCTGGAATGTCAGGTCCATGAATCAAGGCAAATTGGAAGTGGTCAAACAGGAGATGGCAAGAGTGAACATTGACATTCTAGGAATCAGAGAACTAAAATGGACTGGAATAGGTGACTTTAACTCAGATAACCATTATATCTACTACTGCGGGCAGGAATCCCTTAGAAGAAATGGAGTAGCCATCATGGTTGACAAAAGAGTCCGAAATGCAGTACTTGGATGCAATCTCAAAAATGACAGAATGATCTCTGTTCGTTTCCAAGGCAAACCATTCAATATCACAGTAATCCAAGTCTATGCCCCAACCAGTAATGCTGAAGAAGCTGAAGTTGAATGGTTCTATGAAGACCTACAGACCTTTTGGAACTAACACCAAAAAAGATGTCATTTTCATTATAGGGGACTGGAATGCAAAAGTAGGAAGTCAAGAAACACCTGGAGTAACAGGCAAATTTGGCCTTTGAATATGAAATGAAGAAGGGCAAAGGCTAACAGACTTTTGCAAAGAGAACACACTGGTCATAACAAACACCCTCTTCCAACAACACAAGAGAAGACTCTACACATGGACATCACCAGATGGTCAACACCGAAATCAGATTGATTATATTCTTTGCAGCCAAAGATGGAGAAGCTCTATACAGTCAGGAAAAACAAGACCAGGAGCTGACTGTGGCTCAGATCATGAACTCCTTACTGCCAAATTCAGACTTAAATTGAAGAAAGTAGGGAAAACCAGAAGACCATTCAGGTATGGCCTAAATCAAATCCCTTATGATTACACAGTAGAAGTGAGAAACAGATTTAAAGGACTAGATCTAATAGAGTTCCTGATGAACTATGGAATGAGGTTCGTGACATTGTACAGGAGACAGGGATCAAGACCATCCCCATAGAAAAGAAATGCAGAAAAGCAAAATGGCTGTCTGAGGAGGCCTTACAAATAGCTGTGAAAAGAAGAGAAGCGAAAAGCAAAGGAGAAAAGGAAAGATACAAGCATCTGAATGCAGAGTTCCAAAGAATAGCAAGGAGAGATAAGAAAGCCTTCCTCAGCGATCAATGCAAAGAAATAGACAAAAACAACACAATGGGAAAGACTAAAGATCTCTTTAAGAAAATCAGAGATACCAAGGGAACATTTCATGCAAAGATGGGCTCGATAAAGGACAGAAATGGTATGGACCTAACAGAAGCAGAAGATATTAAGAAGAGGTGGCAAGAATACACAGAAGAACTGTACAAAAAAGATCTTCACGACCAAGATAATCACGATGGTGTGATCACTCACCTAGAGCCAGACATCCTGGAATGTGAAGTCAAGTGGGCCTTAGAAAGCATCGCTACGAACAAAGCTAGTGGAGGTGATGGAATTCCAGTTGAGTTATTTCAAATCCTGGAAGATGATGCTGTGAAAGTGCTGCACTCAATATGCCAGCAAGTTTGGAAAACTAAGCAGTGGCCACAGGACTGGAAAAGGTCAGTTTTCATTCCAATCCCAAAGAAAGGCAATGCCAAAGAATGCTCAAACTACCGCACAATTGCACTCATCTCACACGCTAGTAAAGTAATGCTCAAAATTCTCCAAGCCAGGCTTCAGCAAAATGTGAACCGCGAAGTTCCAGATGTTCAAGCTGGTTTTAGAAAAGGCAGAGGAACCAGAGATCAAATTGCCAACATCCTCTGGATCACTGAAAAAGCAAGAGAGTTCCAGAAAAACATCTATTTCTGCTTTATTGACTATGTGGATCACAATAAACTGTGGAAAATTCTGAAAGAGATGGGAATACCAGACCGCCTGATCTGCCTCTGAGAAACCGGTATGCAGGTCAGGAAGCAACAGTTAGAACTGGACAAGGAACAACAGACTGGTTCCAAATAGGAAAAGGAGTACGTCAAGGCTGTATATTGTCACCCTGTTTATTTAACTTATATGCAGAGTACATCATGAGAAACGCTGGGCTGGAGGAAGCACAAGCTGGAATCAAGATTGCTGGGAGAAATATCAATAACCTCAGATATGCAGATGACACCACCCTAATGGCAGAAAGTGAAGAGGAACTCAAAAGCCTCTGGATGAAAGTGAAAGAGGAGAGTGAAAAAGTTGGCTTAAAGCTCAACATTCAGAAAACTAAGATCATGGCATCTGGTCCCATCACTTCATGGCAAATAGATGGGGAAACAGAGGAAACAGTGTCAGACTTTATTTTTGGGGGGGCTCCAAAATCACTGCAGATGGTGACTGCAGCCATAAAATTAAAAGACACTTACTTCTTGGAAGGAAAGTTATGACCAACCTACACAGCATATTCAAAAGCAAAGACATTACTTTGCCAACAAAGGTCCGTCTAATCAAGGCTATAGTTTTTCCAGTGGTCATGTATGGATATGAGAGTTGGACTGTGAAGAAAGCTGAGCGCTGAAGAATTGATGCTTTTGAACTGTGGTGTTGGAGAAGACTCTTGAGAGTCCCTTGGACTGCAAGGAGATCCACCCAGTCCATTCTAAAGGAAATCAGTCCTGGGTGTTCTTTGGAAGGACTGAAGCTAAAGCTGAAACTCCAGTACTTTGGCCACCTCATGCGAAGAGTTGACTCACTGGAAAAGACTCTGATGCTGGGAGGGATTGGGGGCAGGAGGAGAAGGGGACGACAGAGGATGAGATGGCTGGATGGCATCACCGACTCAATGCACATGAGTTTGGGTGAACTCCGGGAGTTGGTGATGGACAGGGAGGCCTGGCGTGCTGCAATTCATGAGGTCACAAAGAGTCAGACACGACTGAGCGACTGAACTGAACTGAACTGACTGAACCACGTCAAAAAAGTATAAAGTATCTAGGAATAAATCTAAAAAATGGTACAAATCTTTATGAAATTATAAGATACCACTGATACACACTTTGAAAGAGCATAGTTTGGAAAACTGAATAATATAAAGATATTGAGTCTCCAAGCCCCACACCATTTAATCTAGTGATTTATAAGCTGACTGAGTATTTTCATGGAAGATTAACAGACCAAAAAGAATAAAGCAGGGAAACTCACCTTCCCAAATATCAGGAATCACTGAAAACCTACACTGATTAAAACAACTAACTGGCATAAAGGGAGACCCACAGAACAGAACAGAGAGCTCGGAAACATACCTACTCACTAAGGAAACCTGACTGAGTCCACAGCTGGCATTAAATGGTAATGGTATCCACTTGAAAAAGAAAAAAGAATTTTAAACCCTACTTAAAAGTATGTGCAAAAATTAGTTTCAGGTGGATTAAAGATCCAAATTAATGGACAAAAATACACATCTGTGAAAGAACACATGGAATATTTCAGTGACCGTGGCATAAGGAAAGTCTTAAGAAGATACTAAATGCCCACATCCTAAGAGAAGACTGAACAGGGGCCACTTCAAAATAAAGAAAGCCCATCCACTAAGGGACATCACAAGAGAGCAGAAGCAAACAGACAGACCCAGAAACCAAGCCACAAACTCAGGGACATTTGCAACCAACAAAAATGGTAAAGGGTTACTGTCTAGGATACAAGGAATTCCTCCAAATAAGTAAGAAAAAGACACAATCTAAGTGAAGAACAGGAGACACCACTGCAAGAGGGGGAGCCTACACGGCCAACCTAGAAACCGGAAGGCACCTGCATTTGGTTTTGTGGAAATGAATCAACTATTGATGGCTCCATAGAAGCTACAGGTGAATAGGATCTGCAGCCAACCACCAAAACTTAAGGATTTTCTTGTAAAAAGATAAATAAATTGGATTCATGGGAATTTTTTATGGTGCACCCACCTTGTTGAAGACCCAGATCTCACCATTAACGGTGGGCCTGGGCACCCCATGGCCGTTGTAGTGGAAGAGGACCCGCTCCTCCTTGGCATTTCGGCGTAAAGACGTGCAAAGCTTCTTTACTTCATCCACAGTCGGATCGAGGCTCTGCTTGTACCGCGCCTGTTGCAGGAGACAAAGATTAAGAAACTTACCATGGATTCATAAGAATACATAAAACTTAAACTCCATCCTTTACTCTGAGTTTGCATTGAATGGACGCTGCACAAATAATCTCATGTCTCTCCATCTCCAGCTGGGATGATGCCTACTTCACAGAGAGGTTGTGAACATTCATTTACTCAACAAATATTTATTGCAAAGATCCCATGAGATAAATAAGTAATGCCTGCCACACAGTAACATGAGTAAAAGGTAGCACGACTGTGATATCAAAAATATTTCTTAGAAGCATTGAATCTCTTTGGAAAAACACTGGAATGTGGAAGAGGCAACTTACTTAAACACAGAAAGCTGTAATACAGTGGCAAAGGAGAATAGTTTCAAAAAGACAAGGTAAGAAAGCAAAATGCCCCTCTCTTGATTAGTCATATTCGCCCAGCTTAGCCCCCTCCCACTATTCCTGCCTAGACCCTTGCTGATGAAGCTAAAGAATACACAGAAATCAATACACATACACACACACACACACAATCGATAGATGGTTAAAGGACACAACTGTAAGGAACTCCCACTTTTAAAGCAACAAAGAAGATTAAACTTAACAAGAAATGCACAAAACTCTACGAAGGAAATTTTATAAAACTCTCCTGGAGAACAGAAGGAAGCATGAACAAACTGGAGATGCTCCCAGCCTGGGAAGATGCACCCACATTCTTAAGACATCAGTTCTCCCTAGGTTAAGAGTCCACATGTTCCCAATAAATATAACAACACTATTTCACGGAGCTGCTACTGAAGTTTGCATGGAAAATAAACATGCCAGAACAGCCATGAAAACAATGAAAGGAGAGGTTTGAGGAGTCCTGCTCACCGAAATTTCGACCTCCTCTGGGCCTCTGTAAGGAATCAAGTGAGGATCAGGGCCCAGAGAGACCAGCCTGCCAGGGAGCTACTACATAGTCCAGATTTAGGTCCAAACATGTTTCCTCATGCAGTCACAATGTTACGAACGCTGATTTTATTTCATTAGAAACTGTGCTGACACCAAGAGAACCTGAGTCTGCCCCCTCTGCACAGCTTTCCAGCTAGGATGTGTGAAGTCCTGGTTCCACTGAAAGACCATTCAGTGTCCCCCGAGGTTAGTCCTAAACAAGAGTGTTGTTCTCCCCTACCACCCATAAGGTCACAGGGTTGACGTTACTCGGAGACATCAGTAAAGTTGGGGATTCATTATTTCTGACCTTGGCTCCATCAAGGTCTTCTCCTGTGGGATGCAAAAAATGATTCAGCCTCGTTTTCTTACCTGTCGCCCAGAAAGGACACATTAATGGACCAGCATGAAAGGCACTACAGATATTAATAATATACCTCCTGGGACTTTATGGGAATTAATTAATATTTTTAAGGGCTTTGAAATGAGAAGCACTAAATTAAATGTCACTACACCACGTTAAGGTTTTGTTTCAAAACGAGAATGCCTGGGATAATGGCTCCACGGCTGGAGGGAGTGCCGAGCACAGGAAGCATCTCACCATTTGGGAGATTTGTGACAACTGTCGCTGGGCGTATTAAATGACAGTGCAAGTCTCTGAAATACTGCCTGTTGTGCTGGGCATTGCTACTGTAAGTCCAAATCTCAAGACAGAATAAAATACAATGGTGGAAATTTCGGGGGATGTGAGAGAGCAAGAGAACAGAAGACGGAACAACGGGAGGAAGGAGGAAAGGAAAACTGGCCCTGGGCTTAGTGAAGGGGATGGGGCTCCAGACTTCACTTCCTTCCAGGACTGTCTCCTGCTAACTCCAAATGCTAACAAAGCTAACAAAGCCTAAGTAGACTCTGCCTTCCCTGCGGAGGCGGCCCCTCCTCCTGCAGATTCCAGAGGCTACGCAGTGTGGGGGCGGGGCGGGGGGGGGGGCGGTGACTCTGCTTCAAGACGCTCAGTGGGCAGCGGAGGCCCTTCTCCATCTGGTGAAGCCACACGGGGTGCTGCTGTTGTGCCTGCAGGAGAATAACAGCAATGCCCGGGGAGGAGCAGGGGCTCTGCTGGGTGATCTCACACCAGAATCCCATAAGGAAGAAACCTGTGCTACTGGAGCAGCACTGCCTGTGCTCCTCTGGGGTTTCTAGTAAAGATTACTGCGCATTACTCGACTGGGAATGTGATTATGAATAATGTTATTTCCATCCTTCTATGGCAATGAGCAATACCTCAAGTTCAGAACCAAGAAACAGAAATGCCTGAGAAATTTTCTCAGAACTGTCCAGGAGGAATAAACATACTGTTGGATTTGGGGCTGCTTCTGCCTCTGTTCCAAAGTCTTGCTAAGATTTCTCCCTCTCCCTCTTCTTCCCAACTAGGAAGCAAAGGCTTTCAGGAAGCTGCTGGGCAGGGGGAAGGTCAGGTCTGCTCAAAGGACACCTGTCTCAGGTGGTGTCCCATGTAAGAAAACTCCAAGCCCTTGGCAGTTCAGGAGCTTTATGCCACCACCCCTCACAAAACACTTAGCGCCCTTTGCATCCTCAACATCACTACCGAGGCCAAGCCACTGCGACCATCACCACCACCATTATTATCAGCACCTCCAGAACCAACACCATCACCACATTCCTCTCCCCTCCTCTCCCCTCCCCTCTATCTGCCCCTCCCCTTCCCTCAGATTGCTCTGACTGTTGTCTCTTACCTCTTCCCAGGTCTATGCTCCTCTGTCAACCTCTAATGTGACTGTGACTCAGCTTCCCTTCTTTTTTCACACTACATGCTCCTCCTGGGCAGCATCTCTGAACAAACCCATGGCCAAATTCCTTGTCGTGCTCCACATGTGCCCACCCTCTGGGGTCCCGGCCATAGTCACCAGCATCAGTCCGAACCGAGTCACTCAAACCACACCCCTCGGGGCCTGTCCTTTTCGATGCTCTCCTTCTCACCTCCCCTTCATCCAGTGACCCGAACATGTGGCTGTACCACCTCTGCCTTCAGCAGGGGTCAAACAGCCCCCAACTCTCCCCAGGATTCCAGACCATCCTCTCCAAATCTTTCCATTCAGTCACAGCCTTCCTGCTAAAACACACAGCAATCAGGCCACTTGCCCCTGAAAATCAAGTCCTCAGTGGGGGCGTCTGCTGCCCCCAAGACAGCCACCATGCCTGACCATGGCACAGACACCTTGGCCACCCCACCCCCACAGCCCTCCACTCAGCCACCGTATCTTTCCCAGGGGTCCTGAGCAAGCTGTGCGCTTTCACACAGACCCCAAAGCTACTCTGTTTTTAGGAAGAATACAAGGGCGAGGTGTTGTGCAGCACAAGTACACTGTCCAGTTCATTTGCATGTTTTATTTCTGCTTAAATGTTTTCACTATTTCATAGTAAGATGCTATCCTGTATAATTTTTTTCCAGTGTTATCGTGAGACTGTTCCCTCAGCCCCCAATCTCTTAATCGAAAAACAAATGAAAACCAACAACTGTTTACCTTTTAAGTTGAAATGGAAAACTTGAGTCCTTGAAGTGCAAACAGGAGGCAGGAGCCTCCTGTAAACAGGTGTTCAGTCTATAAATTCCCCGCGCCCCGCCTCCCCCCGCCAGAATCCACTCAGCCCTAAAGGAACTCACAGACACTGCGCTGGCTCTGAGCGTCACACCTATGGAAACAGGTGCAGTTTTCATCTAAAATGTAACCAGAGCCTTCCCAAACTCATCACCAAAAGGTGGATCTCGAACAAATCAAAACCATCTCATGAAACAAGAAGGCAGCCCAGAGCCCTTCGGCAGAGCGGGAGCAGAGCCCCAGCCCAGCCTGGTGCCCAGCCTGCAGGCCTCACCTTGGCCTTCGTGCTTGTGCACTTGTGCAGCCTGCGTCTGGTCACTCAGTACAGGTAGAGCCAAGCTTAGTTGCTCTTCAGAAATAAAAGGGCAGTCTAGAAACAGAAGTCTCCGATCATTTTCCAATTGGTTCCCACCTTTTCATATTATTCTGGAATTTTATGTCACATACAGAGATAGAATGTATAAGCCATCATACTGACCCCTTCGGAGGTCCCTGGCTCTGAGAGTGGCTGACAGATTAGGGCCGTTACACCTGCCCAGGTCATCACTAGAATAAGAGGCTCATGACATGTGCTCTGCAGAGAGATCTGATCTGACTTTGATTCATGTCTGCCTCAACAATCCAGGGCCCCTTTTTACCATTCATTAAGTAGTAATTTATTTTCTGTCTTCTAAGAATCTCTCTTCTTGACTCATAGTCCTCAAGGCTCCAGCACAGACTGTTCTAGCAATCTGCTCCACCCACTTCACAGTGTTAGTTGAGCAGCAGACACAAATATTTTCAGGTATCCCACCACCCACACCCTGCCAAGATCTGCCAAGGGCAGTGATGTCTCAAAGGAGGCTTTGACTGTGTTAAGACAAGTGACTGAACCACCTCACCATAGCCCGCCCTAAAATCAAGTTCCAGTCCATTTCCAGGCCTGACAGTAAAGCCACCAGCTGTCAATGTTCCATCAAGCCTCCAGGGAAAGACAGGCTGCAAGCAGGCCAAGTTTCAGTGAGGTCCCTTGGAAAGTTCTGGAGTCCTCCTGGTCACCTCCTGTCCACTCCCTCCATACCCACGACAGCTCTACGGTGGCCTCTTTCCCCTGGGTCTCTGTTCTGCCTCCACCCCTCCCCACTCAATACTGGAGATGAGTCGCACAGCAGTCAGGTCTGCCCAGTGGTGAGTCCCTCCCCTCTGCAAGAGCAGGGGTCCCTGATATGGAGGGCTTGGGTTCATCCCCAGATCAGTGATTTACCAGCCATTCAACTTGGGAAAGCTCACAAACCCAACCCAAGCTCAATTTCCTCCTCCGTAAAACAACTAAAATACTACTGTCCCTGACTACTCCCTAGGCTGCAGGGACCACATGAGAAAGTACTTGTCATTAAGCTGGAGGACACAGATGGAGCCTGGCACTGGCGCTGTATTTCTGATATACCAGCCTCCTGACCGTCACACCCACTGTGCAAAGTAGGCATTGTCATCATATCTGTCTCACAGATAGGGAGCTGAGGCACAGAGAGGTGCGGCAACTACCACGAGGTCACACAGCTGGCACGGGGCCAGCTGACTTCAGAATGGGCCCTGGGCGGGGGGTGGGGCAGGGCCCATTCTGAAGTCAGAAGCATGAAGACATCCATGGGAACTCGGAGACCAATGGTGAACTTTCTCGTGTTGCTGCAAACTGGGGACAAGCAGGGAGTAGAAAGACAGACCAGCCCTCTCTGGCCATCCTCACGTGCTGGCATCCTGTCGTGCTTCAATATGACCCCTGGGCTCTGACACCCCTCTAACAGGAAGGCCTTCCTCTCAAGAAGGGCTAATAGCCTGAGCACCTGCCTTGACTGAGCAGCAAAGATGAAAACTGCTTCAGAGACTGAGAATAGCTTAAGTCACTCATGGCTACTGATTTTTCCAAATAATTCCACATCAGCACTGACTCTCTCCTTACATTAATGCCGGACTACCTCCAAGCAATATCAATAACTGCTAGTGACCTGAACATTCAAAATTTACTAATCTGCCTGATGGGCAGAGAAGGAGAAAACTCAGAATGTAATAAGCTGTATGCAGCAAGTGGAGGGGGCAGGAGAGGGAAGACTGAACCTCAGTCCCTAGGGCCAGAGCATTCACTGGACACAGGAATGCGGGCATCCCAAGCCTGCAGTTGTGCTCTGACCCACTGCTCCAGCTGCAGAGAACTTCTGGAAACAGCTCATATATGTTATCTTTGGCAGTAACAAAATGAGCAAAGGGAATAAATAAATACCTAGCAGAGTGAGGAGGAAATAGGTATCATTAAATGGTTGCCAAACCAGGCCAGGATAGCGGTCTGCTGGGGTGTGCCCACCACCTCGAGCCAAGCTGGAATTCATTCAGAGAAACAGCCACCAAATTGACTCATGAGAAGGTGTCCCTGCTTTATACCTCCTACCATCAGAATCCACTCTGAGTCAAGCACCAAACAGGGCTGCCCCAGGGTCCAGGAGCCAACAGGGGGGTCGAACTCTCAGAGTCTATATCTCCAGCTAGTCTATGGCCATAAATTCAAACTTTCATCTGCCATAAGAAGCATTCTTGCTAACCCCATTCATTTACTTTTCAAAGAAATTTCTCATTTCTTATTAGATTTCTTATAATGTTCAGGATCATGTCTGTAGTGGCTAGTCTGATTTCTACATGGAGGCTCAACAATCTGCAAGTGACAGGATAGGACGAGCTGCTGGCTCCAAGACAGCTCTGGAAGACCCCAGGGACCTCTGAGCAGGGCCCCAGCCTCCACACTGAAAGTCGAAGAAGTCTGCCTTCCAGGTCCGCGCTCATCTGCTCCACAGAATGTTTTCTAGAATACTAGTTTGGATAATTTCATCGCCCCATGGCAAAATGCCCTGGCTTCTCTCTGCTCACTCACCAGTACAACCTGACTTCCACCCTGAGTGGGAGGAGAACGGCTGTGCCTGTAGCGCCCAGGCCTCGGCACTAGAGCTCCCAGGGCCGGGGAAGCCCTGCTGGCAGGCACGCGTGGGCGAGAAATGCTGAACGCTAGCACCGAAGGGTCACTATACAAGGTCAGAGTAACTCCTGGTGTTTTCAACATGTATCTTCCCAATAAGAACAGTTTTACATGAAATCTATAAAATCACTGCCTCTCTTTCCTTTATGTATTATTCAATACCAATTTTCTCTTCCTTCCTTAATTTGCAAAAGAGGCAGGAGAGAACGAGAAGAGCTGGTTTAGTATTCAAAGTCCAGAAATAGCAACCATAGCTTTGAGATGGGGTCTGAGTTCACTTGTGAAATAAAGGGCTAGTGTGGTCTCTGCAGACATGCTTAGACTCTCCCCTCAGTGGATGTGAGAGACACTATTGTCATCAGAGAGCAGTTCTGTCCCCGAGGGCACATTTGGTCTGGAAGTAGGCTTGGTTGGTACAATGGGGGGTGGTGGTAGTTCTCTTGGCATCTGATGGGTAAATGTCAGGGAAGGTGCTAAATATCCTACACCTATGCTCACAGTGTGTGCGGACATTACTGCCACAAAGATAAATCATCTGGCCCAAAATGTCAACAGGGCTGGGTCTGAGAAAGCCTGCTTTAGAGGGAAAATATGAAGCTTTGATTTTAATGAGGACACACTGATCCTAATCTAATAAAGTGAAAAAAAAAAGGTGAAGAAAAATGTATTTAATATACGACCATTTATCCAAGAGGGTAACAAATGCGTGTAAATATACATATATTTATATACATATATATATATATATACTGTTCAATATATACTGCTCAGCAATACGTGAACCGTCAACTTCCAGATGTTCAAGCAGGATTTAGAAAAGGCAGAGGAACCAGAGATCAAATTACCAACATCTGCTGGATCATTGAAAAAGCAAGAGAGTTCCAAAAAGACATCTATTTCTGCTTTATTGACTATGCCAAAGCCTTTGACTATGTAGATCACAATAAACTGTGGAAAATTCTGAAAGAGATGGGAATACCAGACCACCTGACCTACCTCTTGAGAAACCTGTATGCAGGTCAAGAAGCAACAGTTAGAACTGGACATGGAACAACAGACTGGTTCCAAATAGGAAAAGGAGTACGTCAAGGCTGTATATTGTCACCCTGCTTATTTAACTTCTATGCAGAGTACATCATGAGAAACACTGGGCTGAAAGAAGCACAAGCTGGAATCAAGACTGCTGGGAGAAATATCAATAACCTCAAATATGCAGATGACACCACCCTTATGGCACCAAGTGAAGAACTAAAAAGCCTTTTGATGAAAGTGAAAGCGGAGAGTGAAAAAGTTGGCTTAAAGCTCAACATTCAGAAAACTAAGATCATGGCATCCAGTCTCATCACTTCATGGCAAATAGATGGGGAAACAGTGGAAACAGTGGCTGACTTTATTTTTCTGGGCTCCAAGATTGCTGCAGATGGTGACTGGAGCCATGAAATTAAAAGACGCTTACTCCTTGGAAGGAAAGTTATGACCAACCTAGACAGCATATTAAAAAGCAGAGACATTACTTTTTCAACAAAGGTACGCCTAGTCAAGGCTATGGTTTTTCCAGCGGTCATGTATGGATATGAGAGTTGGACTATAAAGAAAGCTGAGCATCAAAGAATTGATGCTTTTGAACTGTGGTGTTGGAGAAGACTCTTGAGAATCCCTTGGACTGCAAGGAGATCCAACCAATCCATCCTAAAGGAGATCAGGCCTGGGTGTTCATTGGAAGGACTGATGTTGAAGCTGAAACTCCAAGACTTTGGCCATCTGATGCAAAGAGTTGACTCACTGGAAAAGACCCTGATCCTGGGAAAAATTGAGGGTAGGAGGAGAAGGGGACAACAGTGGATGAGATGGTTAGATGGCATCACCGACTCAATGGACATGAGTTTGGGTAAACTTCAGGAGTTGGTGATTGACAGGGAAGCCTGGTGTGCTGCAATTCATGGGGTCACAAAGAGTCAGACACGACTGAGTACTGAACTGAACTGAACTGAACTGAACTGATACTGTTTAAACATTTAAACAATTACCTACAG
Source organism: Bubalus bubalis (assembly GCF_019923935.1). Lineage (NCBI taxonomy): Eukaryota > Metazoa > Chordata > Mammalia > Artiodactyla > Bovidae > Bubalus > Bubalus bubalis. Next base: position 11,338,303 of record NC_059159.1, on the reverse strand, counting down.
AAGAAAGGGGGACAGCGGATGGCAAGGACAGGAATAGAAGCCAGATTTGAATCCACCTGTCAAAACAGGGAACACGGGTTTGATTCCAGGTCTGGGAAGATTTCACATGCCATGGAACTAAGCCCATGCACCAAATCAACTGAGCCTGTGCGCCTAGAGTCCGTGCTCTGCAACAAGAGAAGCCACAGTGAGAAGCCTACTTACCACAACTAGAGTAGCCCCCGATCACTGCTGCAACCACAGAAAGCCTGAACAAAGCAATGAACACCCAGTGTAGCCAAAAATAAATAAATACATTAAAAAAAATTTTTAAGCAGTTCTTTAAAAATTCTAAGTAAAATGAGACAAATGAACCTAATTGTGTGTTCAATTGGCTACATAACCAGGCAGACAGGGACTCTTCAGTGTGACTGTATCTACACCCTGATATCAGAAAGAACTGAACACACTTCGTGTACAGTTGGCAGTAATGGCATCAGAAATGCTGGTTTTGCTTCTGGAAAGGGCTGAGTATAGGGTGGGATGGTGTACCTAAGTACTTCAACATCAGTACTTAGGTGGTGTCCGCGAAGAACATCAATGCTCAGGGTGGGAAAAACAGATACAGCTTTAAGACCCAGGGGATTAACTAAAACCTTGCAGTCCTGAAGCTGAACCAGCAAGAGCTCAAAACGCATTGTCTTTAAAACAGAGAGAAAGAGCACATGGTAGAGACTGCACAGCAGTGGTCACCTTCAGGCTCAGGTTAGGCTCTAAGTAACAACGCCTATTAGGGGAAACCAGTGAACCCTGGAGACTTGGCTGAATTCAGGCCTGGAGCAGAGGATGTACAGAATGAGTACACAACATCCTGTCTTGTCATAGGAGATAGGAAAGAAGTGATCAAAGACTTCCAGACCTGTAGCAAAGAGAACCAGGAGCCAATTTAAAGAGGCTTTAAGTGGCCAAAGAGAAAACATGAGCATCAATGATTAACAAATGCAACAAACTTTTATTGCACATGAAAGATAATGGAATGCATACCCCATACCCGTTACCTCTGAGAGAAGTGCATTCATTATTTTGCAGTGGGATAAAAAAAAAAAAAAGTATTCATATTGGCTTTCCTATATGAGGTATATCTCAAGATACCGAAATAATAGATGAGAGGAAATTTCCCTTCTTAGCAATATACGAGTTAAGAGACAAAGGGGAATAATAGAGCACCACCTTTTTACAACCTCCAATGGATGGGTCCAGGTAACGATAGCCAGTGGCTGCTAACTTTACAGAGAGAAGACAAACCATTCATCATACATATCCTAAAGGAAGTACATACCATCACCTATGGAATGTTGTGTCCCCAAAGCTCCCTCCAACTGGAGGAATCTGGTCAATCCTGAGGGGTGAGGGAAGGGTTGGCAGAATTCAGGTTTCAAGGAATTCTATAGGGCACATAACCTGATTCCTTCAATCAATATTTGCAGGAAGAAGCAGAGATGGATAATTGGTACAGGATGGGAGAAGGGGCTTTTTAGATAAATTCTATGGATTAATAGGGTAGATCAATCAGTTATAATGTATCCACCTTACTTACATTCTGATTCAAATAAATAAACTGTGTGTGCATGCGTGTAGTTTTTTAAAGTCATAATTACCTTCAAGATACACTGAAATATTTACAGATGAAATTATATGATGTCTGGGATTTGCTTCAAAATAAGCCAAGGGAGTGGGTAGGAGAGGGGGGTGGGTGGTGGTGTAGATGAAAGAGGACTAGAACAAGTTGATAACTACTGAAGAGAGATGATGGGGAGATATGAAAATTTTCCACAATAAATTAAAATTAACTCTGATGCTTTAAAATTAACAAAGGAATAAGCCACAGAAACAAACAGGCAAACAAGCAAACAGCATTTCAAAATGTTGCCATAATTAAAATGGAACTCCCCTAGAATTGTTTTTATGCATAACTTAATGTCAAAATTGGCTATTTTTGATTAAAATTTGCTTATATGAAGCATTTTGGAATGACATCTAAAGAAGGTGTTCAGACAGGTGAAAAACTTATGAACGTGTTTTTACCAATAATCTGAAAGATTAACATACCTGGGGAAAAAGTTTCATAAATATAGCACAGATATTGGTATTTCTCAGAAACCGGTCTCGTGTTTCATACACAATAAGGAAGTATAATAATGGTTCAGCTTTCTCAGAACTAGTGTTGATTTTTCACCGTGGGTCACATTTCCCAGCTGACCAACTAATGCCGTTTTGCGCAGCCACTGCCTCTAATGGGGTTGACAAAGCACTCTGGCCACATCATCTCCTCTGTCTGCATTACAAAAGCACTCACCGTCCTGCACTGGAGGCTAGACTCTGGGAGCAGGCCTGTACCCCATCATGCTCATTAGAGGCCAGCAAGCCAGGGGAGCACAGGACAGTGGGGGCACAGGGCCCGCCGTCCCTGCCAGGCAGTCTGTGGCTTCTGTGAGTAAACAAGTGACCATCATGCAAGCTGAGGCGCGTAGCGGTGTCTCTAGAAGCAATGCTGCCATGCAGTTGGTGCTATTTGTGAGTGAGAGGAGTATCAACTGGCCTGGGGAGGTATCCTGCTTGCTTTAAAGAGCGAACTAAGGAACTGGAAGGAATGATGCTAAAGCTGAAACTCCAGTACCCTGGCCACCTCATGCAAAGAGCTGACTCATTGGAAAAGACTCTGATGCTGGGAGGGATTGGGGACAGGAGGAGAAGGGGTCGACAGAGGATGAGATGGCTGGATGGCATCACTGACTCAATGGATGTGAGTCTCAGTGAACTCTGGGAGTTGGTGATGGACAGGGAGGCCTGGTGTGCTGCAATTCATGGGGTCGCAAAGAGTCGGACATGACTGAGCGACTGATCTGAACTGAACTCAACTGAAGGAACACAACAAAGGTCCGTCTAGTCAAGGCTATGGTTTTTCCCATGGTCATGTATGGATGTGAGAGTTGGACTGTGAAGAAAGCTGAGCGCCAAAGAATTGATGCTTTTGAACTGTGGTGTTGGAAAAGACTCTTGAGAGTCCCTTGGACTGCAAGGAGATCCAACCAGTCCATGCTGAAGGAGATCAGTCCTGGGTGTTCATTGGAAGGACTGAAGCTAAAGCTGAAACTCCAGGACTTTGGCCACCTGATGTGAAGAGCTGACTCATTGGAAAAGACTTGATGCTGGGAGGGATTGGGGGCAGGAGGAGAAGGGGACGACAGAGGATGAGATGGCTGGATGGCATCACTGACTTGATGGACATGAGTTTGGGTGAACTCCAGGAGTTGGTGATGGACAGGGAGGCCTGGTGTGCTGCGATCCATGGGGTCGCAAAGAGTCGGACATGACTGAGTGACTGAACTGAACTGAAGGAAAACAAAATGTGAAATAATCAAATAAATGTTTATAAATACTCAGAGTAACATTTTTAGGCAGTCATGCCCAGAACTGGAAATGCCACTTGCTAATACTTACCTGGCAACCCGTCAGAATGGCAGTGGCCAGCTGCTGTTTTGTATAACAGGCCGCTACAGGGCCAGCTTCCCCCAGAGAGGGGCCCCTGTGTGCACCACACAGCCCACTCACCCCTCTCACCCCCAGGGCTCAGGGCTGGGGAGCAGAGGCTGGGCTTCAGCAACACTTGTCCAGTCAGGATGTAGCCCTGAGCTGGCAAAAGACTACATTCTTGCCACTGCCCTAGAGATACATCTAGTCTCAGGAACAGGACCAGAGAAACTAGTAATACAGGATGGGCAATGAGTCACATTGGCTGCCTTCCTCACCCCTTCGTCTCTCCGGCTCACACCTTGTCCCACCAAAGAGGCTGGTGTGGAGGAAGAAATTTTCCTCTACCCTTCTAGGTCTTTCTGACGGGACTAAGAATTAAACTGACATGTGACTGTTTAACAGGATAAAATCAAACAAAAGTTTAATAGCACATATACGTGGGAGAGGGGCTACCCAGGTGGCGCAGTGGTGAAGAACCTGCCTGCCAATGTAGGAAACACAAGAGACTCCGGTTTGATCCCTGAGTTGGGAAGATCTGGAGGAGGAAATTGCATCCCACTCCAGTATTCTTGCCTGGAAAATTCCATGGACAAGGAGCCTGGCAGGCTACAGTCCATAGGGTCACAAAAGGTCGGATATAACTGGGTGGCTGAGTTCACACACACAGTAGCTGCATGGGAGAGATCCAGGAAAACTGAGGGACTCACTAAAATGACTGAAGCCCTCGCTCAGTTTACCATCTTCAGCTAAAGACAAGAGAAAACGGTGGTGGTGGGGACTTCAAAGGGGAAGAAGGCAATTCAGGCAGAGACTAAAAAGTTAATGTTTGGTAAACAAATGTCTGCTGGGCCCTGCACAGACAATGGGATACAGAGAAGGAATTTAACAGACAGACTTTGATGGGTTCAGGTTTATACTGTACTTATCTATGGGGGTGGCTCCCTTCCTCTAACAGGTCCTGCATCTCTAGTCTTGAGGTTCAGGGGAAGGTCTAAGTTTCTTCCTGAGTCTTTTGGGCATTGGTCATCCATTGCTTTCAGTTTAAAATAATCTGCATGCCAAAGAGACATTTGGGGTGGCAAATTTTGTTCTCCTACAAGGCTGAATGTTTTCCAGGCACCAAGCCCAAGCAGGGAGACCTAAGGACAAGCCAGCTGAAAGGCTTCTGGAACAGTGTTCTCACAAAGAGAATGGCTGTTCCTCCTCCTTTCTCCCTTTGAACACAACTCTATGGATGTGATGTTTGGAGCTGCAACAGCCATCTTGTGATCATAAGGGCAGAGTCAAGAAAACAGAGAATCTTCCAGAATCTTGATGCTACTAAACCATATATATATATCTGATCCTAAAGCCATTTATCTTCAGACTTCGCAATAAACTTTTATTTGCTGAACCAGAGAAAAAGTACATATAATGGCTGAGAGGATGAACTCTGAGGACAGAGAGAATTGCAGCTCATACTAGGTTTGTGATCTTGGCAGATTATTTAACTTCTCCATACCTCCATTTCTTTATCTGCAAAATGGAAAGGCAGGGGTGGGAGAAAGAGGGAGCTCACAGTTTTTGTGAAGATTAAATGAGTTAATACATAAAAGCTCTTGGAATAGTGTCTGGCACACACTACCCATTATTGGAATGGTTACAAATGTTACTTGTTAACAGGAGCATCCCAACTAATCAATTTCCTTCTCCCAGCCCAACACCAGGTCCTCAGTCCTGAGCCCTCCTTCTATGTTCTGCTCCCTAAACTCCCCATTCCTAAAGTATTCTGACTACTTTTCTGCAGATGTCTCTGAAACTCAGGCAACCAGCCCTGATTCCTCTCCTGTTGTTCCCAGTGCCGCCTACTCCGCCTACTCTGTGTGCATGGTCTCCTTCAACCTGATGCTTCCTCCTGACTCCCTATTTCTCTGCATTTCTCCCAACACTGAACATACTGGCTCACGCATACTGAACAGTCAGTCACTTAATATGAAACATACGTTAAGTGAACGAATGTGTTATGTGTTTGTGCTCAGTTGTGTCCAACTCTTTAAGACCCTATGTTCTGTAGCCCACCAGGTTCCTCTGTCCCTGGGATTTTCCAGGCAATACTGTAGTGGGTTGCCATTTCCTTCTCCAGGGGATCTTCTGGACCCAGGGATTGAACCCACTTCTCTTGCGTCTCCAGGACTGGTAGGTAGATTCTTCACCACTGTTCTACCTGGGAAGCCCAAGTAAATAGATACTGTTGGCTATATATATATATGTCAATAAAATCCTATAATTTTCCATAAAATTAAAACTTTCAGATATGTTATGGTTAGGACCAAGAGACTAATGAAGAATGAAAACACAGTAAATTTGACCTGGACTACCTGTCTGTTCAATTCAACCAATTTGTTGAGCCCAAAGCTTGAAGCTCTGGGCACTGGACTGCAGGGTGGCAATGGGCTGTCATGTCGAGGGTGAGGGAAGCAAACGCCACGGAAGGGGAAGCCTCAGGAAGTGATGTGAAGTCAGACACAGCCTGTGAGACACAGGCCACCAGGAGCTCACAGGGCAAAAGCTGGGGGCACTCCAGATGGTGCAAACATCACATTTCTGAGCTTCAGAATTTACTGTTAACCTCACTATGTCACACATTTTAAATCTTAAACATTACACTGTGAAGCCATCACTTCATTCCAGTGAATGAGCACTCTAGAACAGGAAGCAGTCAGAAATAATCAACATAAACTATGCAGACACTTTTCATTTTCCTTTTTCAAAAAAAAGAATTCTGTGGCTATGCCATGGCACTCGTTTTACATGATTCTTCACACATGCAAAAAAGCACATCTTCCAGTATGAGACACAGAGACGAGCATCCAGCAAGCGCAGAGTGAGTGCTGGCACAGGGGACTGGTGGGGGGCAGGGGCGCTTCTGACCTGTGGCACCTAGCCTGTGGAAACAGAGCTGCCTCATGGGAAACAGCCACAAGCCACCCAAAGGAATGCACTCTGGTTACGGAACACCCAGACAAACAGGTTCCACTCCTTGTTACTGACTTGAAAGAAAACAAGAGCTGGCCTTCAGCCCTAACTAGAATTGATAGGTTCAATAAGCTATGTGATTTTCACCCTCACAGCCTCCACCTTAAAGGCTCCCATTAAAATAAATCATGAGCAAGAGTTAAAATAAGTCACATTTAAGGGTCCAAAGCAGCATGGCTCAGAACCCCCTAGCTAGGATGGGGGCCTCACCAGCTATCCTTGTATACATCTAATTCCTTCTGTTCAGGAAAGTGCCTGAGACATGTGGTCTCATTAACAGAAAATCATTCTTTCCAGCCTTCCCAGGAGGAACACCTTCTAGGAGACTGACTCACTGGAGAGAAATCTGAATTATGCAAATGGTTCAGGAAGGAAGACCTAGGAGTAGAGTCCCTTTTCGCTTTGTTTGGTGAAGCATAAACATGGCCACAATTACAAAAGGGCAGAGCCACGTGGGACGTGGAGGAATGGGTCTGTTTCCTAAACTGCAAACGGGACCGACTGCATCTGCTCCCGGGGCTGCTGTGGAGAGGATGTGAGTTTGTACTGTCAGGGCTGCACCTGGGGTCAGGACACAAGTTATGAGCAACACTACTAAGCTGTGGACACCCCCTGAGCGCGCGCGCGCGCACACACACACACACACACACACACACACACACACACAGTTCTTCATCTCAGAGACACAAAATCTCAGAAATAAGTAGCACTGGATGTCCACTGGTGGCTAGACAGAGCTGGGAGATTTGACTCCTACAAAAATCTTCTGCCACTGTCCACCCTCTCCAGGCACAAGATAACCCTGCCCTCCTGAAAGGTCACCATCACACTGCCAACTGGCAACATCTTTCCCCTTGAGGACAACAAACTCCTCGTGGGGGATCTGTGCTCTGCTCTCCAGCATGACTCTGATTTAGCTTACCCTCGCTGCTAGAAGGGATTTGGCAGGCAAAGGCAGATGGGAATTTATGGGGTGTAGCAGCTATCCCCATAATGTTAAAAATTATGGGAATAAAAAATATTCTATGAGAAAAATGGGCAAAAGACCTGAACAGACAATTCACAGCTGAAGACAAGGAAATGGCCCATAAATATTCAAAAATGTTCAACTCCACTTACAATAAAAATGAGAGAACACTGCTCCCCTAGCAGACTGCACACACTGGCACATTAGAGAGCACCACAGGGTACTCTGAGGATCTGGCGCTTTTACACATTGCTGGTGGGAATGTACATGATCCTCAGGTAGAGGGATCTAACAAGAACCCCAAAAATCTATACATGCATTATTTTTGACTCAGTGATAATATCACTATGAATTTACCTTAAAGATACACTCTTAACTACACAAAACACATCTGAACAAGGTTATTCAGTGCAGTACTGTTTGTAATTGCAAAATACTACAATCATAATGGCATCTGCAGGAGACTGAAAAAACAATGTACATTTATATAGTAGAGTATGATAGAGTTTAAAAACACGAGAGAGACTTTCATGGTGGTCCAGTAAGTTAAGAATCCACCTGCCAACACAAGGGACGTAAGTTTGATCCCTCATCTGAGAAGATCCCACATGCCACAGCGCAACTCAGCCTGCATGCCTCAACTACTGAGTCCAAGCACCTTAGAGCCAGTGCTCCACAAGGAGAGAAACCACCACAATGAGAAGCTCCTGAGTACAGGAGCCCCTGTACTCAGAGTAGCCCCTGCTCACCACAACCAAAGAAAACATGCAGGGAGCAATGAAGACCCAGTACAGCCAAAAATAATCAAACAAGTAAATAAATAATCAAAGAAAAACACAATGCGAAATCTTCTACAGACTGATATGGGGTGATTCCCAGGATATATTGGGAAATAGAAAAAAAGCAAGCAGAGGAGTATACCTTTTGTGTAAAAGAGAGCATGAAAGAAAAAGATAAACATATATGTTCTTATTTTTAAAAAGAAACCTAAGAAAGATAAACCCAAAACTAATGAAATTCGTCGCCTAAGGAGAGAGATGGGAACAGCTGCAGGGAGATGATGCTACTCTGAGTGGAACTTCTTAGATTGTTTTGACTTGTGGGATTATGTTAATATTTCTTGGGTGTGCTGTGCGACTCATCCACTAAATAAACACATGGAGGATAACGGGAGCCAAGAGCAGTGAGCACATGAAAGCCTGCATGTTGGTTCCAAACATCACTCTCCAGTAAAAGAACCGGGCTCCTTGGAGACATGGCCAACTCCCAGCTCAACAGGAAGGGACAATATGAGCCTGCTACATCCTGTTGTGTCAGAAAGCAAGTGAGTGCTCGAAACTGAAGGGAAGTGTGAAAAAAAAAAAAGCTTGAAAAGATAACCAACAGTCAAATCCGGGACAACTAGAGCTTCAAAATAATGACAGCAGCAGACTATTCTGCTGAATTTTTTATTTGATAATGATATAAAAGAATGCGTGAATGAATAAGTGGGATGAAAAGAAAGCCCTTTCTTATAGTATAATACCAACTAATAAATGTAGAAGGAAAAATGGAATTAAAAAATCAGAAATGGGTAAAGTGGGTCAAAGGGTACAAGATTCCAGTTTTAAAAATAAATAAGCCATGGAAATTTTTTTTTTAAAGGAAAAGAAAAGAAAACCAGCACTTGGCAGTCATCACAGTAATAATAGACAAGAATCATCAATGGATGTAAAACTACAAGGAATGGGATATTTACATCATCTCAAAGGACCCCCCACAAATTACTTATTACTTATAATAAAGGGGGAAATAGCAGACAGTCAAGAAACCTGGCCAAAACCATCTCAATCAATGATTAAACTCAGCATCACCAATAAAGGGAGAAAAGGACAGCAAGTACCCCTGTTGAGCCGGAGACAGTGACAGCATCGCGTCTGCTGTGCTCCTGCCAAAACCAAAAGAAAATGAGAGGAAGATGTAAAATGAGAATTAGAGGCACACTGGTCTGCAATGTCAAGAACATGGACTGGGCTGGGGTGTGGGGGGTGCGGTGGGAGGGCAGGCAGGGGTGCTGGATGGAGGAAGGGCGAGTGTGAACCAGGGGTGGAGCCCATATGGGGCCGGGGATTCAGGATGTTCCTGGAACAAGTGGCAAAATTTGATTATGAAACAAATCAGACCATAGAATTGAATCAATGCTGCATTGCCTAATTTTGATAAATGTACTGTGGTTACGAAGGGGGAAGGAAGTCCTTGTTCTTAAAAACCGCACACTAAAGTATTAATGGGTAAAGGGATATGATGTTTACAAACGACTTTCAAATGGTCCAGGAAATATATATATATGTGTGTGTGTGTATATATATATATACATAGTAATAGATTTGGGGCATGAATGATAAAGAAGTCAAGTCACATGATAATTCAAAGGGCTCTTCATTTCGTAACAGAGCTCCAACAGACGGGCGCTCTATGGGGACGCGACAGTTTTGTCAGTGCCATATCCCTGCCCCTGGAAGTGCCTGGGACACAGCAGGTGTGCAATAAATTTTTGTTTTATACACGAATAATGATATGAAAAATTCAATATCCATTTCCTTTCCACAGAAAACATCCATTTCCTAGCAGGGTGTCCAGTCCCCTGCCCTGGCAGGTGCGGTGGGAGCCACGTGTGCACTGGGCCAGACTGACTGAGGGGAGGAGAGCGCTCCATCCGCACCCTGGACAGACAGCGATAACGGCCAAGAGGCAGTGAGAGGCTGTGGGGACTCAACGGAGAGGAGAGAGGCCGAGGAGGCAGAATCCAGGGCTTGATGATAGACTAAACGACTGAAGGCAGGCATGACTCCAGGTTTCCAGGCCTGGGCAGCTGGGAGGACAGTAACAGTGCAGAGAGGAAACACGAGAGGAGGGGCAGATAAGGAAGATTAAACACGGTACGTTTATTCTGGACATTTACCGACTTCCCACATGAGGCCTAATCCAGAAACACATGGTAAAGTCACATCCCTCTAGGTCACTGCTCCACGTCTGTGCTGACACCTGTGGCAAAGGTCGCTGGCCTGCCAGAGGTATATTGTCCAGAAGGACCTTCGGTGTCCTTACTGTCCTCCATGATTGCAGGCAGGCAACACACCCAGGGGACCGGCTGACAAGGCTGAAAGAGAGGCACTCTAGTCCATGCTACGAACATAGAGGTATCCAATTTGGCTTTCTTCTGCAGGTCACAGAGGAACCATATTTTATTAATATGGTGGTGAAGAGCAGTGATAAAACCGAGCTTTCGCCAACGGTAGTCATATTAATTGTGTCTACACGTGAAAACCAAGATCTCTTCATACTGCTCTTGTATTAGTTTCCTGTGGCTGCTGTAACAAACTACCATGAGGCTGTGGCTGAAAACAACAGAAATTCATTCTCTCACAGCTGTAGAGGCCAGAAACCCAAAATCATCACGCCGGCAGAATCACGCTTCCTCAGAGCTCTGGGGACGAGTCGTCCCTCTGCCTCTCCCAGCTCCCCACGGTGGCTGGTGTGCCCGGGCATTCCAGGGCTGGTGGCCACGCTGCGCCCATCTCTGCCTCCGTCTTCACAAGATCTCCTCTGTGTCTGCCTCAAAGCTCCCCAGCCCATCTCTTATCAGGACACACGTGACTGCATTTAGGGTCACCTGTCACTCCAGGATAAGCTCTTCCTCTCAAGATCCTGACCTTATCACATCTTTAGCCATCTAAAGTAACTGACTGTTTTGCCATCTAAGGTAACGTTCACAGGTTCTGAGGATCAGGATGTGGGTAAGTCTTTGGGGGCCACAGTTCAGCCTACCACACATTGTAAATGCGTAATGTCAGTCCTGGCTATATAGGAGGATCCCATATTACTGACCAATATTTTAATAAACTGACATGGTAACAGACAAATTCACTCATCCTCACTGTTTATATAACAGGAAAGAAGATCATAACTACAATAAAAATTTTCTTTATTACCTGACTAGTCAACAAAATATTTCATGAAAATAAGTAAAATAAAATTTTAACTTAATGAAGGTATAGCAAACTTCCATGGTGTTGGTATTTACAACAAAAAATGTTCATACATATAAAATTGGTTTTCAACACTGGATAATATCAGCCTTTCCTTCTATTTGTGCCAGCTGCACTCTGACAGCCTGTTTTTAATTGGATGTTGTTGAAACAGACTTAACCACGGTGTTGGACTAACTGTCACCTGTCTGGGGATCACACTGCAGTGTAAAACAACCACATAAAACACATACACTCCAGACAGCAGTGTGAAAAACTGAACACAATCTGCACTGAGCAACTTGAAACCTTCAGACCTAGGTAAGACCACTGGCATTTCCACAAGCACAGTTATTCTGCTTTTTAATTTAGTTTGAGACAACACTTAAAGGTGTTTTTTTTTTTTCTAAGAAGATATTGATCTGAATAAAAAAATAAAAGGAGTTACTCCACTGCTAATATTTAGAGACCACGTTTTACTGACACATTAACTGACATTCCACAGAGCTCATGATGCTGCTACAAAGACCCTGCTTCCCAGGTAGTGCTACTGGTAAAGAATCTGCCTGCCGATGCCAGAGACACAAGAGATGCAGATTCAATCCCTGAATTGGGAAGATCCCCTGGAGGAGGACCCACTTCAGTATACTTGCCTGGAAAATTCCATGGACAGAGGAGTCTGATAGGCTACAGTCCATGGGGCTACAAAGAGTTGAACATGACTGAACTCACACACACTCCACTGCTAGTGTTCAGAGACCACGGTTTACTGATGCATTAACCAACCTTCCTCAGAGCTCGTGATGCTGCTATAAATACCCACCCTCCAAGATCTACAATCCATGGGCCAGGCTGCCTGTCCTGACACACCCACATATGCATCAAATGCAGGGCTACTGGCATTGGAAACAGGCTCTTCCCTCCATCACCTCTTCCTGTTTTGCACTATCTGAACAAGAATTTATGGCAAAAAAAAAAAGAATTTATGGCAAAAAACAAATGCCAGCTAGACATGAGAAAACCATACTACTAACCCCTTTCGTTGAGTTTAGAGAGGTTCTATCTTCCTATACACAGTAACAACTGTGCCGGGCAAGGCAGAGGATTCACTCATCAACTCCTCAGGGGGCCACAACCTTAGGATCTACACAAAAGCCAACTTGGGAAGATGGATACCAACCCACAGGACAGGGGCATCATGTGAACCCTGCAGGGTCACAGTGCTACCATGTTTGGTCTTCCCCATCATTCATCAAGGGAGCTCCATCTGAAATGACCATGGGATTTCACAGGAACCAAAACTGTTTCTCACCGGGAAAAGGTTAGGGATCCCGTGTGCCCTCGGGAGCAGAAAATTGCAACTGAGCCTTGGGAAAGAATGGGCATTTAGAGGAAAGGAAGGAAGAAGACTGAGAAATACAGGCTGAAAGACAAAGCCAAGAACTCAAGACAGAAGTTCCTACCCCAAAGAACATTTCCATTTCTCCAGTACGAGAGCCCCAGGGAAGAAAGAAGGATTAGTTTTGAGACAAGCACCGAAGTAGAAACATTTCACGCAAAGTCTGAAACACAGAGCTGGTGTTTTAGGCAAAGACACACCTGGAAGAGAAGGGTTGGGCATGCACCTCTTTAAGTCCTGCAGCAGACAAAGCCATGCTCCAATGTGATAAACAGGAGACACAAAACGACCATGAGGCTCCCAGGGTTCTAACTGAGAACATCTGGAGATGTTTAACTCTGGGACAGGGACCATCTTACCTCCTTCCCTGTAGCCAGAGCTCTGGAAAAACAATGGAGACAGACTGGCACCAGCGTTCTTCCTCACCAACTGTTAACCCAATATGCTGGAAGCGGGGGTTAGTTAGTCAAAATAGGAGAAAAGGTTGGTAACTGATGAGATCTGGGTACACCCGATGCAAAACTGAGTGATTCCAATTGCAATGAGCTTCAAAGCAGAAATATTAATGCTGAAGGCACATCAACTCCTTGGGTTTCCCAGGTAGCTCAGCTGGTAAAGAATCCGCCTGCAATGAAGGAGACCCCGATTGATTCCTGGTTCGGGAAGATCCCCTGGATAAGAGACAGGCTACCCATTATGGTATTCCTGGGCTTCCCTGGTGGCTCAGAGGGTATAGAATCTCCCTGCAATGCAGGAGACCTGGGTTTGATTCCTGGGTTGGGAAGATCCCCTCGAGGAGGGCATGGCAACCCACGCCAGTATTCTTGCCTAGAGAATCCCACGGATGGTGGAGCTTGGTGGGCTACAGTCCATGGGGTCACAAAGAGTCAGACACAACAGAGAGACTAAGCACGAGCACGAGTACATTGACTCCATATAAGCCATCGAGATTTAAGTTACTAAATGACGTATTTTCTCCAAAGCAAAATCAATCTTTTGGACGCTCAAAATTTAGGCTGAGAGACACAAAAGAGACAGAAATACAAGAAATCCTTAAGTTTACATGCGTTCAAGTAGGTCTATTAAGGTATCCTACTATTCCTGAGCCCTAATCTGATGAAAAAGTAAACAAAAACTTACAGTAGCATCATTAATTACCATCCCCCCAAAACTTAACTCAGGTGAAAGAAAAGAAAGCCTCTACGTTGCCTCTCCTTACTGACATGGGGCTTGTGGTAGTAGACCTCAAGGTCAGCTGTGATTCTTCACCCAGGAAATGTGCCCCTACAGTTTCTTTCACATTGTTCTCAAGACATCAAACTTGCATCCAGAGAAAAGAAAAGAACAGAGGGATAATCACTAGGGGACACTATGAATAATCAGGAAAAGCACAGGCCATTTCTTTCGAAGTGAGAGAGAGCAATGCCTGGGAGATGACAGTCACTGCTGGAAAAGCAATAAAAAGAAATTGCCCCACCAGATAGAACAGTAAAAACCACTGCCTGGGAGGTGAGTAAGCAGAGGGCTGCAGGGCCACAGGCGAGCAGAAAATCTCTGTGGAAGGCTCTAGTCGGTACAGATGAGGAGTCACTGAACAGATGACACGCTCAGTCCATGATGACTCAATCCATAGTTCTAGCCCATGGTTTGCTCCACCCTGTTTGTGCTTTTTTTAAAAAAACATGTACGTATCTTGAGTTAGAAAACATGAATGAGTGACTATCTACTAGATGTCAGGTGTCATACACAGCACAACTATAAGCAGACATATTATTCCTGCTCTCTAGTTTTTTTCTTTTGAAATAATTTTAGACACTCAGAAACATTGAAAAATTAGCACAGAATTCCCACTTAGCCTTCACCCAGCATCCCCTAAGGTAAGCACCTCATATAACAGTGCAATTAATAAAAGTGGAAAATTTACGCTGGTATAATACTATTAGCATATCTACAGACCTTACTTGAACTTTATCAGCCGGTGAAGTCACCGTGCTCCCTTCCTGTCTGAGAATCAATGAAGGATCCACATAACATGTGGTCCTCAAATGTCCCCTGTCTCATTTAATCTGTGACAAATCCCCAGTCTCTGGCCATCCATGAACTTCATAGTCTTTAAAAACATCAGGCAATTCTTTAGTAGCCTCTTCCTCAGTTTTCGGTTCTCAGATGTGTGTCCCCTTGGAGCACAATCAGGTGGACCAAAATGTTTGGTTATCAGTGATGAGAACTCTGAACACTTGATTAAATCAAGTCTGCCAAATTTCTATACTGAAAAGTTGCTATTTCTCCCTTTGTAATTAATAAGTATCTTCTGGGGGAAGACTTCATGATCTTTGAACTATATCTCAACATTCCTTCCAAGACTAATTTTGGCATCTTTCAGTGACGCCTGCCTATAATGAGCACGGCTACCCTGAATGGCACTGTGCATGGGTTTCTGAATTTTGGCAGTGTATCTTCAGTGCCAATCCCTAGAAGTGGAATTGCTAGGTCACAAGGTGGAACTGTTTTCAGTTGTGAACTCCCCTCCAGAGTGAGGTACCAGTTTGCACTCCCACCAGCAATGAGGAGGGGGCTGTCTCCCCACCGTCTTGCCAATAGAAGGTGTTGTCATCCTCTTTAATTTTCACCAGTCTGATAAGTAAAGAATGGGGACATCTCAGTGAAATTTCATTTTGCATTTCTCTGAGTGTCAGCTTCAGTGCTTTTTCATATTTTTAAGGCCAATCTTCATATCTCTTATGTGTGTGGATTATCTGGTCATCTCTTCTTCCTGCTATCACATTTGTGATTCCTGGATAATCAGCAATTGTTTGTACATTATGGACACTAAGCCCTTTGTGTGTGGTTTGTGTGCTTTTTCCCTCCCCCCTACCCCATCCCCTCACCCCCAGTTTGTAATTAGAAAGCCTTTCCCTACACTGAGATAACAGGAACTTTCACCCATGTTTCCTTCCAGGGTTTGCAGAGTTTCACATTTTACATTTATGTCCCTGGTCTATTTGTAGCTTATTCTTGTATATGGTGTGAGGAATGGATTTACTTTTATTTTTTTCCAAACAGGTACCTAGTTGCCCCAGCACCATTTATTTAAATGGCTGCCTCAGATAAGATGTTATATTTATGATACATTTCCAGTTGTACTTGGGTCCACTTTCGATGATTTTAGTTCTATACCCCTGGTCTATTTGTCTCTGGGTGAGCCAGCAGCAGGCTGTTTTAATTACAGGAGCTTTTTAGGACGTTCTCACGCCTGGCAGAAGGCAATGGCACCCCACTCCAGTACTCTTGCCTGGAAAATCCCATGGACAGAGGAGCCTGGTGGGCTGCAGTCCATGGGGTTGCTAAGAGTCAGAGACGACTGAGCGACTTCACTTTCACACATTGGAGAAAGAAATGACAACCCACTCCAGTGTTCTTGCCTGGAGAATCCCAGGGACGGGGGAGCCTCGTGGGCTGCTGTCTCTGGGGTCGCACAGAGTCGGACACGACTGAAGCGACTTAGCAGCAGCAGCACGCCTGGCAGGGCCAGTCATCCCAGGTGAGTTTTACTTTTTGGTCTTTTTCCCAGCTACTTCTTGTTTGTTTTCCCATATATACTTTAATATCAACTTGTGTAACTCCATTTTTTTTTAAGTGTCAGTATTTTTACTGGTATTGCATGAAGTTCATGAATGAACTGGGGAGAATGGAAACTTTTATAAATCCAAGTCAGGCCCACCTAGAAGGGGAGGCTTCCCAAGGTGCTCAAGTTATCTTCTATGGCTTTTAGGGGTGTGTTAAGTTGACCTCAGAGTTTCACACATTTCTTCTTTATTTCTACAACTCTGCTGTGGCTCCAAAGCAGCCTCAGACAATATACAAAGAAGTAGGTGTGGTTAAGTTCCAATAAAACTTTATTAGCAAGAAAGGCAACAAGCCCAGGGGCCTTAGTTTAGTGACCCTTGCTTTTGTGAATGTTCTGCTGGTGAGAGAAAAAGTTATGTGAGCCCCAATTTTTTGGTTCTCTTTTACAAACAGGATCCCAACGTTCCCTCTTCTGCTTCTTTTCCCCTCAACACCCAAATGCCAAAGGATGCTTCTCTCTCCCTTTCTGCCTTCTTCTCCTGCAGACTCTTTAAGCCCATAACCTATAATCCATGGTCTGCTTTACCATCCAGTTTGTTCAGTGCTCTTGGACTACTCATACAGGACTCAGACTTCTGGGCAGTGGTTTCCAGTCACCCTCAGTCCCTGCCCCGAGCCCCCTTCTTCTCATTTTCCAGCAGGTGTTCCTGGCCTCCCTTTGCAGAGCCTGCTGGGGGCCAGGAAGGTGGGGTGGATAACTGAGCTTATATGTTGAGATCTGAGTTTCTCATTATTTTCAAGTTTTGGCATATCATGTCTTTATGCTGAGGGCACAGTTTTTCTACTGTGCTCAGTCTCCCTCTTCTTGTTTTTCTACATTGTTCTGGAGGAAATATTTGGAGGCGGGAATGTAAGACACAACCACTGTCATCAGCTATGAGAAGTCTCTATTTCCTGTTTCCTTGAAGCCTAGAGACTAATGAGCAATACTGATACCAGTACCAAAATTAAGATGATGATGGTAACAACAGTAATAATAATGTATATCTTACAGTACAGATATCTTACGGAGTGAAAATAACATCCTTTGGGAGAACAAAGGAGTGGGCATCTTTCTGAGGGTTTGTTTTGTCATTATTTTTTAAGATGCTAAGGATTAAGGATTCGGGGAAGGCTCCTGAACAAAATGACATCAAAGATGAGACTTGAAGCATGAATAGAATCCAGTGGGCAGAGGAAGAGAAAACTTGGAGGCACAGGGCGGGGGGAAGGTCAAGCGCTCTAGACACTGAGAGTCAGCTGGAGTCAGTGTGGCGCGAGGGCTGGGGCTGCAGTGAGAGCAGAGACCAGATCAAAGTGACTTTTCAGGCC
Source organism: Bubalus bubalis (assembly GCF_019923935.1). Classification (NCBI taxonomy): domain Eukaryota; kingdom Metazoa; phylum Chordata; class Mammalia; order Artiodactyla; family Bovidae; genus Bubalus; species Bubalus bubalis. The sequence goes on along the minus strand of NC_059159.1, from coordinate 11,320,464 downwards.
AGTTACAGAGTTTTAGACTTTGTACTGGGGCCAATGAAAAGCTATTAAAATGCTTCAAGTAGGCCAAAATCCCTCTGAAATGAAACCTATAATGTCCCCAGAGTGGAGAATAAGTGCCAAGTTCAGGAATTACTGCAGTTTTAGGGTTACACTTTCTTTATTGTACTTCAAAAACACAGAGAAAAGATGATAGTTTGAAAAGCATAGAATTTCTAAGTATCTCTAAGAGCACAATGTAAAAGGCAGACATTAAGGTGACAGCTAAGAGAGAAAGAGGTATATTTACTGCTAACAGTAAGAAAATGCTTATTTTCTTATCACAATAAAAGCTTCTCACAACGAACTCCTGTCACAATAAACAAGCAAAAGAATGATGAATATGAAACATCGTCTTCCCTGTCACCCAGGGGCAGCCTCTGACTACGCCAGGCCCATGGACATCAGACCCTGTCTCTGGACACTGGAACCTAAGCCTACTGTCTTTTTACTGCTCTTGGTTTTCAAGGCCTGCCTTTAGCTGATTATTGAAACAAAAGTCTTCCTACAGTGTTGGCTGTAATTAAGTAACACGAAGTGTTGTTATTTAGAGATCACCAGCCTATAAACCGAGAAGGCAATGGCAACCCACTCCAGTACTCTTGCCTGGAAAATCCCATGGACGGAGGAGCCTGGTAGGCTGCAGTCCATGGGGTCACGAAGAGTCGGATGCGACTGAGCGACTTCACTTTCACTTTTCACTTTCATGCGTTGGAGAAGGAAATGGTAACCCACTCCAGTGTTCTTGCCTGGAGAATCCCAGGGACGGGGGAGCCACCAGGCTGCCGTCTTTGGGGTTGCACAGAGTCGGACATGACTGAAGCGACTTAGCAGCAGTAGCAGCAGCAGCCTATAAACCTGGTTATCTGGTCCTGGTTCTGCACCTCCTAGTGATAAGCCTCCTGCCTTCCTGGGCCTCCAATCTTCACAGAACAAGAAGACCAAGCCAGAGGCCTTGCAAGGCCCTGGTTCCAGCAGTCATGCAGGCACCCAAGGACTACTGACACCAGCATTTTTCACATGCTACCTTAGCTTACCTAGCTACTCTTCCCTAGCACTTACCTAGCTACTCTCTGGCTCCCAACTCTACTCTACTCAAACTGCCCACTGCTACCTGCCAAGCCCCCACACACTCACTGGTTCAGGATCGGTGAATGGACATCCCAGCAGGCAGCACCTAATGTGGTCAAGGCATGGGGACAACCTTGGCTACTCAACCTGCCCTCTTCAGACTTCAACTTAAAAATGACTAGGGGTGTTGCTCTCTGGGCATCCAGACGCCTGGTGCTTGTCCTCATGGAACAAGAAGAGCTGAGGGTTTTTTGACATGCTGGCCATTTGCTCTTTCTCTTGATACTGTTAACCATGGTTTAAATCAAAGCTGGAAGTGACACCATCTCCACAGTCACTCACTTCCCTCAGAAATGTTTGTGTTTAATCAAATTGCATTCACTACTCATCAGTGCTTAACCACTTATCTACTGGAACTTTCTTTGACAATTATGCATCTGCATAGACCCTATGTACTTCTTTCCCTCTCTTAACACAAAGCTTGCTAACTTATAAATTGCCAGAACTACCTTCAGTTCTTAGGTGAACTGAATCCTATCCACCTGCTGCATACAGTGCTTTATCCCTGAAAATGGCTATCTTTGACACGAGGCGCTCAGTTACCTTTTCTATTTCTTTCAGAAACTGTCAGGTTGTGTCATTCAGACTCGTGATTTAGTGCAACTCATGCTCTTGAAAATATTGCATCATACAGCTCAACTTTAAGATTAAGACCTGGAACTATTACATCCCTGGAAGGAACACATAAGGAGTCACATTTGCAGCAACACAAAGACCCCAGATGAGAAAATGTCCAGCAACGTGGTGGGTAAACCTGGGTTCCTAAGCTACCCTCCCATCAAAAAACGATGGGGAAGCCTTGGAGTGGTGAAGCAGACAGACAGGCAAGGGGATACCTTCTCAGACACCTTCTAAAAAAACAGATGAGCTGGTATGAAATTGAAATATACTCTAACCATACACTGAAGTGGGGAATCCAGCCAGGCAAACAGAGGAAGATGCCAGATCTCACCTGAATGGCAAGTGCCAAGCCCAGTGCTGAAGCGTGGGCATTTACAGTCACAAGTGGCCTGAGGACAGGAGACAATCAAGGCCCAGGCTGGCTGGGGAGTCCAAGAGATGGCCCTCCAGAAAGGTGGTGTGCCTGTAGAGGACTATAGATTCAGAGTAAAGTTTACCCACAGTAAAACCACCCCATCAAGCAGCAGCACAGAAAATGATCTGTCTCTAACCTTGGGAGTAAGTGGAGAGGGAGGAAAAGCACATTTTCAATGCAGCTCAACTTCATAATGTCTTTGTTCCCCAAATGTAACCTGAATCTAATCCTAAGAGAGTTCTGAGACAGATCAGATTGAGAGGCAGTCCAAAGAACAGCCAGCCTGAACTTTTCAAAGTTGTCAATATTTGCCATATGATCCAGCAGTCTCATTCTTGGGCATACATCTCGAGAAAAGTCAAAATTCAAAAAAATACATGCACCCCATGTTCAGAGCAGCACTATCTACAATAGCCAAGAGATGGAAGCAACCTAAATGTCCATGAACAGATGAATAGATAAAGAAGATGTGGTATCTATACACAATGGAACATTACTCAGACATAAGTAAGAATGAAATGCCATTTGTGGCAACACGGATGCAACTAGAGATAATCATACTAAGTGAACTAAATCAGATAAACACAAATATTATATGATATCACTTACATGTGGAATCTAAAATACAACACAAAAGAAACTTATTTATAGAAACAGACCCACAGACATAGAAAATAAACTTATGGTTACCAAAGGGGAAAGGGAGTGAGGGAGGGACAAATTAGGAGTTTGGGATTAGCAGATATAAACCACTATATGTAAAATAAGTAGAATCTAAAAGAGAATGGATATATGTATATGCACAACAGATTCACTTTGCTGTACATCGGAAACTAACACTACATTGTAAATCAACTATACCTCAATAAAAGTTTTTGTAAAAAAATTCAACATTCTTAACAACAATAACAAGAAAAAAAAGATAAATAACAAGGCCCTACTGAATAGGACCTATATTCACTATCCTGCAATAAACCATAATGGAAAAGAATGTGAAAAAGAACATGCATATATATGTACAACTGAATCACTCTGCTATATATCTGAAATTAACACAACAATGTGAATCAACTAAATGTCAATGGAAGTTCTTTTAAAAAAGGAAAATACACACACACAAAATAGGAAAAGCTTTACATGAGTGAGAAGGTCCAACATAGTTTTAATAAGATTCATATGGAAGAGGGAATGGGGCAAAAGCAATATTTGAATAGGTAATGGCTGTGAAGTTATCAGATATTATGAAAGATGCCAGTACCTAAAATGTAAAAGCCCAATAAATCATAAGCAGCATGACTAGAAAGAAATTTACACTTAACACATAATAAAGGATCTCCAGAGCCCTAGACAAAGAGAAGCTCTCAAAGTAGACAGTGAAAAGATAGAGACCACTCTACAGGAGAAGTGGTTAGACTGACAGCTGACTTCCAGAGAGCAAAACTAGAAAGCAAAAATGTGGACTCACAACTTCAATGTACTGCAAGAAAATGAAGTGTCAGACAACTCTATACCCAGTACTTTCTAAACAAGAGTACATGAAAATACATCATGGTGGTGGAAACTAAGAAAGTTCATCCCAAAAGAGAAAATACAGACAAGGAAATTCCAAAGGATGAGCTTCAGACAGGAGGAAAATGATTATGGTGGGAAGTTTGAGATGCAAAGGAATTGGCAAATTTCTGGAATAAATATACGCAAACACTAACTGTATATAAAAATAGTAATACAATCCTGGCTGTATCCTCTCTGAAAAGGCCTAGAAAAAATGGCCAATGCAATATCAGTGAATATCCCCAGCTCTGAGACTCTGGCATTGAAATACAAATTTCTAACCTAAGGAAACCAAGTATTGGAAAAATGGGACAAGAAATGTACAATATGAACCTGTACCATCTTATCACAACCAAGAGCAGGGAAGCTCTACAGGAGAATGACAGACAAAAGCATTACTCCTCACAAGAAAAAAAAAAAAAGTTCCTGATTCCCTGGGGGAAGCAAAAAAGCCTATTATTCCAGGGGACCGTTTCAAGTACCACTCCTGACCATTTATCTAAGAAAGCCTAGTATTTATGCATTTCATCTAGGAATATTCTATTAGCCTCTTAGCAAAGAGCTGGACACAACTGAGCGACTGAACTGAACTGAATCTCTTTTGTAAGAATTCTTCTCAGAAATGCTAATAAATAGATGAAGCCAAGACTGAATGTAATTTCTCCAAATTTGCAATAGAAAATGTCTACAGGTGATAAATAATTTTGATCAATCTAAATTAGAGACATGTAAAAAGAAAAGGTTCCCTTAGCAGCAGTAAGGTCAGTTTTCTCAAACATGGCACCAGTTTCCATGTTGTACCGGAAACCTCTGTGAATCATCCCACACCTCCCCAATTTCTCACAGCTTGGCTCCTCTCCTTTTACAGCCTTGATGCCTGGCTCCTATTTTAAGGAACAACTGATCACCGAGGTGCCCTTCCTTCAGGCTCTCCAGGCACTGTCATCACCGGGACAAATCATCCTCATATTCTCGATGCATCTTCGATCACAACCTGAGATACTTCAAGCTTAGAACCAATTTAGAAGGATTAACAAATACTCCAATGCAAAACCATTCTCTTCTTGGCATGAGGGCAAGACTTTAGCTAATCAACATCAGCCAGGACGGTACTTAAGCCAGAAAGTGCAGATTTTCTCCAGTATCTGTTCCACACTTTCCCTGAAAAACAGAACCCCCAATTTTTATGTGGGCACAGACAATTTTCTCAGTCTCTCAGTGAGAGTGCTAAGTGTAAATTTTAAGAAACATCCAGAAAGGTAAAGAGAGAGGGGCTTTCCCTCCTACTTATTCCTTCCTGTAAGGTGAAATGTGTATGTAATGGCTGGCGCTCCAGCAGTCATCTTAGACAATGAGGTGACTGAATGGTAAAAATCCTTGCTAGGTGCCAAGGGCCCTGATATTATAGAGCCCCTAAGAGCTCTGAAGATTTGGACACGACTGAGCGACTGATCTGATCTGATCTGAAGAGCCCTGAATGGCTACTTCTGGATAATCTTCATGTGAGGAAATTTCAATTTTATTTACATTCCTTTTTTTTTTTTTTCCTGTAATTCTTAACCAAACTAAATCCTACTGCAGAGAGATGTTAAGGTGACAATCATGAAGGGAGTATGCAGGCCACTGCTCCCCTGCTTTTGTCTCTGAGTCTAAGAAGATTTATTAGTCAAGTAAGTACCTGCTCAAAAATCTATTTTGTGATGTCAGTCCTTTTTTTCCCCAAAGTCCATCTATTGCCCATTATATTTTTAAAAGGAGCAATGGATTCAATGTACAATGGAAGTATTTGTTGGAACGTAGCCAGCGGAATGTAAGGCTGCAACAGTTACTGTGAAATTGAGCCTACAGTTAAGTGTTAGTGATGACAACTGCGTCCCTCACAAGCTCCATGCTCACCACATGCACAAAGTAGTGCGTACATTGCAATCTGCCCTGCACTGTTCAGAGGGCATCACCTGCGACCTCATGCAGAGCTGTTTCTCTTCCCATTCTTTTAAGAACCTTTGAAAATATCCCTTTATAACTTTAGCAAGCCCCCTTCTCCACCCCATTTTTAAGTGTCCTTTCTAAAGGAATCCTAATCTATTGGAAATCACTATAAACATCAACTGGTCATTGTAGAATTTCACTCAGCACCTGACATACAGGCCAAGTAGATACATCATTCTCAGGAAAAGAGAAAAGAAACCAACAATTATAGCAAGTGAGGGCTCTGATTTACCCACAAAGCATCAGCAGGAACATACACACTCACCATAAGTGTGATTACCAGGAACCAAGGGAGGAATGAAGGCCCTTGCCATGGCCTGGGGCTCCTGTGGAGAGGGGAACGAGACTGGGCAGTCAAGGCAAGATGCGGGTGACGGGAGCGCTAAAGCGAAGGAATCAAGCTCACACAGGGTGATACTAGAGAAAGCACCTCATACTGTGGACTCTGAAAAACGAAGAAAGAACAGGAGAGAGAAACTCAGGAGATGGCCCAGCAGAGTGAAACCCCGTGTCCCGCACCAGAGCCAGGCGGTGGGAGCACAGAGCCTGCTGGGGTGGCGGCGGGAGCTCCAGTCTGCGGAGGATCTGCACCCCTGATGGAAGAGACCCTCACGGCTACGGTTTAAGAGTGACCGGAAACGGGAAGGAAAGGGAGTTGGGGGTGGGAGATGGCCAGATAATCCAGGTTAAAGGTCAAGATGAAGACTTCCCAGGTGGCACAAATCTATTCAGACACAATAAATCTGGAGACAGTGAAGTGAAGTGATGCTGTGGACTGTCACAGACAGAAAACCCAGGAGAGACAACAGGTCAGGCCTGAAGAGGCGCCCAGAAACCACAGCTGTGACGACTGGAGAGAAAAATGGATCGATTCTCTGAATTAGTGTCAGCTCAAGGAGGGGACGGAGAAGGCAGTGGGCAACCCACTCCAGTACTCTTGCCTGGAAAATCCCATGGACGGAGGAGCCTGCTAGGCTGCAGTCCGTGGGGTCGCAAGGAGTCAGATACGACTGAGTGACTTCACTTTCACTTTTCACTTTCATGCATTGGAGAAGGAAATGGGAACCCACTCCAGTATTCTTGCCTAGAGAATCCCAGGGACTGAGGAGCCTGGTGGGTTGCCGTCCATGGCGTCGCACAGAGTCGGACAGGACTGAAGCGACTTAGCAGCAACAGCAGCAGCAGCAGCAGCAAGGAGGGGAGAGAAGGAGACGGGAGGGAAAAGAAAGGAAAAGGAGTGATGGGCCCCAGAGGAGGAAAGTGCCAGTGTGAAGACAGAGCGATGAGTTACCTGCCATTGAGTGGTTTGGGCCAACCTGGGTTTAGAGAGGAAATATCACAGAGGCACTGTAAGAATAAAAGACTACTGACTGGGGATGGTGTTGGGGCACTGGCCAGGACAGGGAGCGGGTGCTGAAACCAGCGTCCGTGCAGGAGGGCTGCATGACTAGGGGTCCTGTGGCCTGCAGAACCCTTGGAGGGACAGAGGGCAGAAGGTCACACTGAGCTCCCAGGGACAGGGAGCTGGGTACAGATCCCACTCGTGTGAGCGAGGCCAACACGCAGGCCCAGCCAGCAGGGACGTGTGTGGTGGCTCTGGCCTGGAGGGCCCAGGGTGGAGTGAGCTGCCCTTGGCACCCCCGAGACTACTAAGCCGCTTCCCTTCGTGATGTTCAACTTGTCCTTACAGAACACTGGCTGGGAACGAAATCTGACATTTAAAATGGTTGTTTTGAACAAATTCAACATGTTCTACACTCCGGCCAGCAGGAAGTGGAGTGGCTGTCCTCACATGGCTCCACAACAGGACCTCCTCTGCCCACGAGCCCCAGGCGGCTGCTCTGCCGCACAGAACACTGAAACAGAAGGTTCTGGGAAATAAACACGGAGGAGTAAAGGTTGCCAGGAAGCCAGACAGAAAAGAAATACAAAACGTGAGAGGGAGCATCAAATTTTTCATTTTCTCTCTTTCAAAATGAATGAGGAACAGGACTATGAAATTTATCACAAACCTTTAAAATACAAACAAGGCACCATTACCATGCAAACAGCAGGCACAGCACTGTTCATTTTTAGGAGCGTGGGGCTTGTGGCAGAGGCCTGCTCAGGCAGGCGAACTCGGGAGGGTCACCCTTCTGCCACCAAGTCCCTGGTGCTCTGTGAGCCAGCCCTCCCTGTGGCAGCATGGAAGGGCGCCCCCTGCAGGCTCTGTCCTGAGGGAGCACTCCTGAGGTGAGAAGAGAGGCACAGGACCCCTGATCACTGTCCAGGCACTGAGCCCACTGAGCACAGTCACCTCTTCTCAGAGAGCCCCCCTCCCAGAGTTCAAGACTTAAAGACTGGTCCTCACAGCTCCTAAGAAAGATGAAAACATAACTCTGTACTTTAAAAGGTTGCGAGTCAGTGACTCAGTCATGTCTAATTCTATAGCCTGTCAGGGTCCACTGTCCATGGAAGTCTCCAGGCAAGAATACTGGAATGGGTAGCCATTCTGTTCTCCAGGAGATCTTCCTGACCTAAGGATCGAACCCAGGTCTCCTGTATTGCAGGCAGATTCTTTACCGTCTGAGCCACCAGGGAAGCCTGGTGGGAGGTCCCATTATTATTATCGGTAGAAACAGATGGAGTTGGGAAAAAACCTTGGAAATTACCAGTGCAACCTTAGCCTGCTGGAAGGTGAAAGATGAACTGCCCCTGCCCCTCAGGAGACAGGATAAACTGCCTTCCACCACAGCATTTGCAGTCTGCACAACCAATGGCCCCAGGCTAAATGACCCACTTGAAAATCAGTGTTTCTTCTTCCCAAGTTACACATTCGCACTGAATCACCCTTGATTCTCAGGTTCCAACAACTGAAGACCAGTCTTCCCATTTGAAGGTTTTCAGCAAAATGACAGATGCTTGAGGATTTTCCCATCAAATGATCTCACCAAAAAAGTTAAACTTGTATCACAATATTGCATCTCTGGTGGGAATCAAATGAATAAAATGCTACAATAAACTGGTTTATCATGCCTTATCACAATCACAACCACACTACTCATTTCACTAAAATCTTTCAAATCACCTCTATGACCTTATGTCCAAACTCCAATTAGTCAAGAACTCCCATCTCTGCCCCATGAAACCTGAAAGAACATTAATGTTTTTCTCTAATTTGTCATCCACTTGCTATGCTGGCTGGTCCCCAGAAACACAGCTAAACAAAGGTGAGGGCGAGTGAAGGACATGACTACCAGGAAGACAGGTTCACCATTAAGATGAACGAGCCACACACAGCTCTCTACAGAATATCTCTAAAATGGGAAAACAAATCACCATTCAATTTCAACTATGAACTCTGTACACACTGTCAAATACCTCAGAGAAATAAACTTTGAAAATGGCATGAGTAGAAAAAATGACACGGCAGAGGGGTTTTCAGTGGGGGAGATGACTGGACACCTCTGGAAGCATCAGAGCTTCTTCAGGCGCACAACCAAGCCACAGCTTGGGAGCCTCTCTTCCCGAGGGCGGCCCTGCCCTCACCTCAACCACTGGGCCAGGTCAGGTCCCCTTTGCCCCTGGCTTGGACATGGCCAATTCTGTGGAGTTTCCCTTAGCTGCTTCTCTTCTTCCCTCTGAAAGACTAACAACTCTTCTAACTCGGAGTGACTTCACCCCCTGTACACAAAGGGGAGTCAATGAGATGCAATGGAAAGATGACAGGTGCCTGGGGAGGAGCTGAGCAGAATCTGCTCTCGGGGCTGGAATCCTGGGAAAAGTAAATGGAGATGATGCTTCTTACCTTCCCAGGTTACTGTGAAAATCCAGGCCCTATGAGCTATGCTCTAACCACACAGAAAGCACCACAAAGGACATCTTCCATCCCTCCCATTCTCTTGAGCATACAAAGAAGGGGAGCTGCTGGCAGGCTCTAAAGCCTTCACTGGGGTATGGGGGGAGTGCTCTGGCCTGTCAAGCACTTGATCAGGAACACAAGAGGAATCCCACATGACGTATTCCTTGCTTCCAGTCACTTCTCCTGGTTTGCTGTGATCCATCCATAGTATATCCTGTGATGTCATCTTTCTCACCCACTGGACTCTGTGCTCCACTATGGCAGGGACCACACTTGGTTCTGCTCAGACTCTTGAGCTTAGTATAATCCTGATAAACATTATTGATGAATGCATGAACCAATCAATGAATCAATGCCTATTCTCCCTGTAAGACTTGGAGTCCAACACTGGTAGGAAGCATTTTATTTTCACACCCACAGCAGCCAGCAAAGTGGGATTTTGTTGTGCTGAACCAAGTAGGAACGGTTTTCATGATTCTGCCTCCCCCACTCTTTGACCAGCACAGTGACTGGATTTGTGGTGGCCTCGCTCAAACAACAATGACCCTAATGCTTCTAAATTCTCCTGAAGACCCCAGTACTTGGGGCCTCTTCCAATCTCCATGTCATCTCTGATGTCTTCCACTGGGCTAAACAGAAAGGGAACAAGAGTCTTCTTGAGTTCAGACCAGGGAGAAGGAAAGAACAATTTAAAAATGGTCTATTTTTATGAGCCAAATTTGGAGAAAGGTACTTCTTCTTTAGGTAATACCAAAGGCAATGTTCCTTGCATTCCATGGTGAAGGAGACAGAAAACATAGTTTTCTCTGGAGAGAACCACTACAAATAACCAGCAAGCCCTCCCTGCTCCACACGCCCCAGGTCCCAGAATCACGTGGGGACAACACTACAACACATGCAGAATTTCAAGAAATAAAGACTGGAAAGAAAGATAGTGAATGGTTTTGAGGCTTAACAGACAAGCGAGACTTCTCCCATGCTTCCTATGAAGATTTTCCTTGAGTTTTTAATGACTTACATCACTTTTAAAGGAAAATTTTCTTAAGATGAAATAAGGACAGTAGTTAGGAGGCACCCTAATAATTAGACAGTGTCTTCAATTAGCTTCCCTGCCTTGCTGGGTTCTCCCTGGGAAACCTGCAAGTCTTTGATGTGGAACAGCCAGCAAACCACTAATTAGTATGACAGGCTGGAATTCCAGGCCCACGGTCAACAATGGCAGAAGTGTTTAAGAGACTTGCTTTCAAATATCTTAACTGACAGAGAAAAAGAGGGAAGAAAAAAGGGAGAAATGTGGAAAAATACTGGATAGAAGGAGGTCTCCATGTACGCAGAAAACAAAGCAAAACAAAACTTTCTGTTCCTTGTGAGGAGTAAAGCTGATTAAAGCTGTATCAATATTCTGAACATAAAATTTATAAAAGCACATTTCTCCTTGTGAGAAAAATTCCAGGTCCTTCTGAAGGAAATGAACACTATAAATTTATCTCAGGCACTTTACGGTTAACAACCCACATTATTATAAATGCTCCATCCTCGAATCAAGCCAGCTTTGAACAGCATGATTCCTTTAGAGACCTGGGCTCTTTTCTCTTCCTCATCTCTTCATTAACCGACACTTCCTAAAAACTGCCAAGGTCAAGGATTCTGAATACTGCTAAGTGCTTCTTAGGAGATCAGCTGGGAGAGAGAAAGGGGAGATGGTCAGGGAGGGAAGGAGGTCAAGAGAAAGGGAAGGAGGGGAGAGGAGGAGGGCATAGAAAGATGGACGTGGGGAGGCGGAGCTAGGGAGGAGGAAAGGAAGAGGAGGGGGGAGGAAGAGGAGGGGCGGCAGCAGCTTTGTGGGGGAGGGCCTACCTCAGCACCTGAAGCAGAAAACCAATATTGGGCATAAAAATGATTTTCTCAGGTTTTGCTTCTGTTCCTTAAAGAGGAAACAAAAATGAACACAGCTAAATGCACTTGTCCTCAGAATTAATATGGATTGGTATTTCTTGCTTTATATCATGGAGAAGGTAGGATGAGTTGCCTCCAACGCCCCTTTCAAGGAGCCGGGAAGCCTAGACCAATCAGACTGAGTGAGCCAGCAGCTGTCCTGCAGGAGACTGCACAGGAGAAGGGTGGCCTTCCAACAGGGGCCCTGGCCCAGCAACAGAGCCATCAGGACCAGGGCGGCAGCTGGGCCCCACCTGAGAAGATGAAGATGCACAGACACAAGCAGCAAGGCCTTTCCCAGGCAGATCCTAGAAGCAGTTCTGCAGATCGCACCAAAAGATGCACAGTCCTTCTCAACGGATTGTCTGTGGACAGCAAAAAACTGTAAACAGCCAAATTTCCATTCTGTCACTCCCAGGGAATACACAGAGCAGGAAGAACAAAAGAACCCAAACCAGCCAAACAAATCTGAAAAACAGTGCTGAGCAAAGGAGACGCGAGTGCCACAAACAGGGCAAGCTGACCTCAGTCCAATTAGGGTCTTGTTCACACACACACAAGGCAATGGCAACCCACTCCAGTACTCTTGCCTGGAAAATGCCATGGACGGAGGAGCCTGGTAGGCTGCAGTCCATGGGGTCGCTAAGAGTCAGACATGACTGAGCAACTTCACTTTCACTTTTCCTTTCATGCATTGGAGAAGGAAATGGCAACCCACTCCAGTGTTCTTGCCTGGAGAATCCCAGGGACAGGGGAGCCTGGTGGGCTGCCGTCTATGGGGTCGCACAGAGTCGGACACGACTGAAGCGATTTAGCAGCAGCAGCAGCACACACACACAGACACACACACACACACAGACATGCACATCACTCTTCAGAAAACAAGTGAAGGCACACAGCTTGGCCAGGACAAGGCTGCCTCTGCAAGATGAGGGGGTTGTCATCAGGGAGGGACTCGAAGAGGTTTTAAAGCCACAAGTCACTTTCTCTTTCTTAAGCCCAATAATGGATAAGCAATTAATTTGATTAATTTCTAAACCATGCATGTATTCCATAATACGCACAAATGGCCTAACTCACTCCCCACCGCAAAGGAAAGTATATTATTTGAGAGGAAAACAATGCTCAATATCTAACCTAAAAATTCATACAAAGACAACCAAACATCTCCAAGCTCATTTATGTTCATATTTTCATGTCTCCAGAGTATTTGGAGAAAACTGTAAATAAGATTTCTCTGCAGATTGCCTGGCTCTGCAAAGAAAAACAGATGATTTTTGTCATTTTGTCAATTTAGAACTGCTTACAAAATATAACGGAAAACATAACAAGTACCTCATGACCTGCAAATCCATTCCTAGGTATTTACTCAAGAGAAATGAAAATATATGCCCACGCAAAGGCTATTACATGAACCCTCCAGCAGCTTTGTTCATTGCAGCCAAAACTGGAAAAAACCTGCATGTGCATCGGGAAGAGGGTGGGGAGACAGGTTTGAGTCCATCCATGAGCTGAGACGCTGGTCGGTAGTAAAGGAGAAGGAACTACCGGCAAGTGCGACAATGTGGGTAAACCTCAGAATCATTATGTTGAGTAAAAGAAGGCAGACCCCAAAGAATACCCACCGTGTGAACATTTGTATGGAGGTCAAGGAGGGACAAAAGTCATCTATGGTGATGGATGGCTGCAAGAGAGTGGTTTCCCCTAGCCAGGAGGAACTGGCTAGGAAGGAGAGTGAGGGAACTCTTTGGGTGATCAAATGTTCCACGTCTTGTTTTGAGAGGTGATTAAAGGGGAGTGCACAATTGCCAAAACTCATCAAACTCCTAAGAGCTGTACATGTTACTGTATGTATTTGCATGCATGCTAAGTTGTTTCAGTTGTGTCCAACTCTGTGCGACCCCATGGACTGTAGCCTGCCAGGCTCTTCTGTCCATGGGGATTCTCCAGGCAAGAATACTGGAGTGGGTTGCCCTGCCCTCCTCCAGGGGATCTTCCTGACCCAGGTATCAAACTCGTATCCCTTACATCTCCTGCATTGCAGGCGAGTTCTTTACCACTAGCACCACCCGGGAAGCCCTACTGTATGTAAATGACATCTAAAAAATAGCTTGTAAAAAAAGTTTGTAGCATGACATATAAAAACGAGATATTCTAATTTTTTAGAGATTTAAAGACATGAAATTGAAAACAAGGTAAAACAAGATATATAAAATTGAAAACAAGACACAGTTTTTTGTGCATCTCCAAATCTGTTGTTCTGACTGTGAATTACTGAGCCCGGTGTTCAGGGCTGGGAGTCCTTAATGGTGCAGAGCACTGTTCTGAAGTCAGGAGAACCCAGACAACTCTTCATCACAGCCTGTGCCTCAGAACCACACAAGATACCTATACTGGAAGGACCCAAAAAATCAGCGACAATGTAAGAACCAACATGGAATGACAAACAGTATTCTCAAACTAGATTCTAGAAATCTATTAGAAAAGAGAAAGGGGAAAAGTTCCCTTTCACAACAGTAACAGAAAGTCTTAGAAGAATCTTTGTGGAGAAATCAAATCATCAGACCTCATGGAAAGACATAAAACAAGAACAGAACAAATGGAAAAGCATACCCTAGTTGTGGTTATAAAATCGCCAGTTCTTAAGTTGGTCTATCAACTCAGTACCATCCCAATCAATATCTCAACACAACAGTGGTGAAGAATAGGCTGGTGGAGTTGCCATAAACAAGGAGAGTTCTGGGGTCCCCACCTTCCCTGAGATGCACATGGAGTCCTTGCTGACCCCCTCATGCTGTGACTCGGAACCACTCTGCCCTCCGATCTGTTTGGCTGAAGACTCCAGGAGCAACCCTGACTCTGAGCACAAGTCCCTTTCAATCTACCCCCCAAATCTCCAAGCCAGCCACATGGGATCCCTAACCGGCTCAAGCCAGAGCATCACCATCTCCATCTGACACAGATGGAGCTCCTCCACTCTGGAGCTCCAGAGCTCAGGGCTGACACAAGAGAGAGACTGAAGTCAGGTGGGCAAGCTGCCCCCTTAGAATGTGCGAAAGATGAGCAGGGAGCAGAGATGAACCAGGGGGAAGCTGACAAGGGTGAGAGGGACAAGCACCCTCCTGTGGGCGGTGGGCTGGCTGGAAGGAACATCAGACCAGAGGGTGGCTGGGGTTGGGGTGGGATGTGATCCTGTTTTCACTTACTAGTTTAAGCAGGCAAGTAAGCAGCACCAGACCCTGCGGGGGTGGGGGGGTGGAGAGGACGGGAAGAGGGGACTGATGTAGCAGTGGAAGGAGGCATGGGGCGAGAAGGTCCAGGATTCCAGGACAACAGGCAGAGCCAGCCAGTAGCCATGTTGGAGAGGGGCTTCCCGCACCATTAAACTTCACGGAGCCTGTCTCGCAGTTCCACTCCTCCAGGGGTGTGGCTGTAATTTATATCAAAGAGATGCTCCTACTTCACAGAACATAAAAAGCCACAGGCTGAAAGACGTGCCACTGCTTGATGCATCACTAAGGGGAAGATGTTGCCGACTACACTTGGCACGATGTTTCCTTATCAACTGGAACTTACAGCTAGTATTTAGTGAAAGAGCTACTGTAAACTGAGTTGGGCAGGTTTATCCTTTATCACCCTTGTATGTACCGGAAAAGAAAAAGTAAGCTATAGCCACTGACTTGGGTATTCCCTCACTTTCCTTCACAGAGGCCCAATCTCTGTGACCAAAGATTGGGAGTGGGGGAGATCTGACATCTCCATGATGGTCTCTGGGCTTCCCTGGTGGCTCTACAATAAAGAATCTGCCTGCCAATGCAGGAGCCACACAAGATGTGGGTTTGATCCTTGGCTCAGGAAGATCCCCTCAAGGAGGAAAGGGCAACCCACTCCAGAATTCTTGCCTGGAAAATCCCATAGACAGAGGAGCCTGGCGGGCTACAATCCATAGGGTTGCAAAAGGTCGGACACAACTAAGCATGAACTCACACACATGGTAGTCTCTGGGGGTCTTTCAGGTCACTGATTTTGTCCTTAGCACTCCTCATCCAGGACTCCTACTCTCTCCACAAGTGGGCCTTTTGGCTACTTTCCAAAACACTAACCGCTGTCCAGTCATGCCCCATGTCAGTACTGATTATAACACACGTTCTGATTCCAGAGATGTTAATGTGAAGAGAATGAGCACCTTGGAACTGACAGCTGATATCATCATGGAAATAGGTTATAAGGTGGAAGGAAACTTTCATCAAAGACCATGAATAATTGAAGAATCAAATGGAAATTATAGAAAAGAAAAAGTATAATCAAGAATTTGGGAGGTTGGCTAAATAGCAGATTGGATACTGTAACAAAAGGGGATTTGAGAGTTATGAGACAGGTCAGCAGGAAATATCCAGAAAGACGCACAGAAAGAACAAAACCTGAAAACAACCCACTGAACAGAACACAAAAAACATGGGACACAGGGAAAGGACAAACATACTCCAATCGAGTTCCAGGAGAGAAGGGACACAGGTGGTATCTGAAGTGATAATAACAAAAAACATCAAGCCATGGGATCAAGAAGTGCCAAAAAGGATAAATATACAGTCAACCAACCCAAGAACACCTCAGTGAAATGATGAAAACCAAGAAAGAAGCTTTTAAACCAATGTTGGGTGGGGGGAACCTCAGAAAAACAAATATTAAGACTCATAGCCAACTTTTTAACAGAAAGGACAGAAGCCTAAAGATGAGGGGGATACACTTTTAAACTTGTTTTAACTGGAAAAAACAAAATCAAACCACCACCAACAAAAAGCCTTTACATGAAAAGAAAGAAACTGCTATAGAATTCTACACCCAGTTCCAATCCCTGGTCCAAGGAACTAAGATCCTACATGCTGCACAGCACAGCTTAAAAAAAAAAAAAAAGAAACAAAAACCACTCACCTCTAAAAAGATCATCTGACTTTAATCGTTAATACAGACTTTTCTGTTTCATTAGATAAATAAGAATAAACCCATGTTAGAACAAGAGCATTTTAAAGCTGCAGTGAATTTTAGAGATTTATCCAAGGTCGCAATTATTCAGTGGGATTAAACAGGTCTCCCAACTCTCAGGCAAATGCTGTGCTGTTAAGGAGTTATCATTAACTAAAGAACAGCTTTTGTAAAACAAAGCAATTTCTTTATGGTGATGGAGGCAGGAACACCCTCTCCCAACACTAAGTTACCCCAGACTGCACTCCCTTTGAGTTCCATATCGGTAACTCTAGGGAAAGTACAGAAAAGTAGACACGACTAGTTAGATGGTCAACTTTCTAAAAAGAGGATTGTAAACTGATGCTCACTTCCATTATCTGCAATTCTCATCATTGAATTGGGTGGTCACTTACCTATTTTTTATGTATTAAAAACAATGACTTTCCATATTGATGAAAATACTAAACTTGTAAGTAAAATCACCATTTCCTCTCATTTGAGGCTATACCAAGAACCTACTGCATTCAGCCAAAGTGGCCCTTCACCCAACTGTAACCTACAGCCAGCTGGAATCTACACTGCACGTACACACCCTCAAAGCACCTAGGCCACTTGGACAGGTATCACTTAATTTTAGAATGAGTTTAGGATGATTAGCCCATCTCTATTCTTTGGGCAGTAATCCCTTTAAGACAGGCTATTACCTTCCCACTACAGGATCCCAACCTAGACAGCATATTAAAAACCAGAGACATTACTTTGCCAACAAAGGTCTGTTTAGAAAAAGCTATGGTTTTTCCAGTAGTCATGTATGGATGTGAGAGTTGGACTATAAAGAAAGCTGAGTGCTAAAGAATTGATGCTTTTGAACTGTGGTGTTGGAGAAGACTCTTGAGAGCCCCTTGGACAGCAAGGAGATAAAACCAGCCAATCCTGAAGGAAATCAGTCCTGAATATTCACTGGAAGCACTGGTGCTGAAGCTGAAACTCCAATACTTTAGCCACCTGATGTGAAGAACTGACTCACTGGAAAAGACCCTGATGCTGGGAAAGACTGAAGGCAGGAGGAGAAGGGGATGACAGAGGGTGAGATGGTTGAATGGCATCATCAAATCAATGGACGTGAGTTTGAGCAAGCTCTGGGAGTTGGTGATGGACAGGGAAGCCTGGAGTGCTGCATTCTATGAGGTCACAAAGAGTTGGACACGTCTGAACAACTGAACTGAACAGGATCCCTCACATGAACATTTAAGGTGCTATCCATGACCAGTGTTTTTGTTTTTGTTTTTTTGAGATGCTTATCTTTTTTTTTCCCTTAGAATATTCAATAAAACACTTTCCTTCCACTAAGACAACATCATAATTTCTCATCAGTTGTTGTCTTAGGTTAAATGCCCCTAACAAGCTTAGCTATTTCGATGCTTGGAGTTGGTAAACAAAGTTAAAGGAACAGGTTTGCTGAGCAGAGACCTCCTAGCACCACCCCCCGACACACACTGCCTCAGGTGACTATATAAACTGCACTGCCCTAGGGGTGCTGCCCTCAGGGTGGTGCTCCCCACTGCACAGCTCTCAGAGGGACCAGCCCTCCCCATTGACTTAAACGAATCTCTATGGAGAAAATGAAGGCTGCCCCCAAGATGTAAAGGGCTGAAGGAAGGCCTCAGGCAACAGCCTCTATGGCTGCTCACATCACACACACACACACACACACACACACACACACACACACACACACTCTCTCTCTCTCTCTCTCACACACACACACACACACACACACAAATAAGAGAGCCCAAAAGTGGCAGAACAAACTGCATATGGATTTCACAAAGCCAGTAACATGTGTCCTTCTGCTTCACACAGTCCCATTCCTACACTAAGTGATACTTGGAGAACAGCTATTTTAAATCAGATGCCTATTACTAAAGTCACACAGAGTCATGATTTTTAAATACAAGGGATAAAGGACTTACGGTAAAAGTAAGCATCTACCCCAAACTCACCATGACAAACGTTTTGTGCATCATTTCGGGGAGTACCTGTGTAACTACATGTTGGTGGGACTAGAAGTAATCAATAGAGCAAGATGCCACAAAGTAAATGGAGAAGGAGAAAAACTAAGGCAGCCGCAGGCTCATCTCCCATCACATTGACTCCAGGGCATTTGAACAAATGGAAGGATGGGCAGATCAAGTGATCAGGGACCGACCGACCAATCGATCTACTCATACATACACACAAACACTTCCATGTACACACACATCACACACACCTACACTATTAATTTGATGAGAAGAAACAGTTGAATTTCTCTAAGTTACACATGTATTTTCTAAGACTGCTGAATACATTTTCTTCTTGTGCTTTGCTTATTAAATTTATCATATTCCAGTACCTTTTCATAATAGAAGTCAAATAGCCTGAGAGTTCTGTGTTCCTCCAAAGTTTGAAATCTTTTGGAGGAAGAAGTGGGAGAAGACCTCTGTGATAACATTCTCTATTTCTTCTATATTGACTGATTTATTTTGAGTTTCTATCTTTTCTGAGGTCAGTTATGGACATTTGATTTTCCTAGAAAATCATGCCTTTCACAAAGGTTTTCCAACTTGTTTACAAAGGTTTGCAAAGTACTCTTTGATGACTCTTTAAATTTCCTCAAATCTTGAGCTATTTCTCCTCAATAATCTAGGTTCTCTCCTTGATTTTTACTGAAATTTGGCTGAAAATTTTTAAAATCAAAACAAAACATAACTAAGAATCCATCAAGGAACCTACCCTACATTCAGATCTTTAAAGGAGAAACTTCCGGGACTTCTCTGGTGGTCCAGTGGATAAGACTCCACACTCCCAATGCAGGGGGCCAGGTTTGATCCCTAGTCAGGGAACTAGATCCCTCAGGCCACAATTAAGAGTTTGCAGGCCACAACTAAATGATTTGGCATGCCAGAACTAAGAGCTGGCAAAGCCAAATAAAACACATTTTTTTAATAGAGAAAGAGAAACTTCCTTGATGACACTGACACAAGTCCTATATGAGCCTCTTGGTTGGGCCACGTGCTCTACATCCTGTTCACAGCATTATTCACAAAAGCCAAAAGGTGGATACAACCCAAATGTCCTTCAACAGATGAATAAACGAAATGTGGTCTAACTAACCAATGGAATCTAATTCGCCTACAAAAAGGACTGAGTTACTAATACATACAGCAACATGAACCACATGGATGAACCTTGAAAGCATCACACTAAGTGAAAGAAGTCAGACACATAAGGCCACATATTATATGATCCCATTTATAATTTTATGCTATGTGAATTTTATCTTAATTTTTAAAATAAATATCTACTGTATATCACACTAACAAGTAACTCCTTGACATTTAAGAGGGGCTATTCAGAAGACTCTGTGAAGCCCCAACTCACATATATCACTGTGACATACAGTTTAACCCTATAAAATGAAATCAAGATAACAGGAGTGGCCATTTCACTCTAATCCATTCTCATTTCGCCCTTGATCAGCACTCTGTAGTTTGGCTGGAATATAATTTGACAACTCTTCTCAGTTACACATGGTGAGCATACGGTGGGCTCCCTGCCATCTCTAAATTTCACATTCCATTCTTTAAAGCACCACCATCTTCTACTTTCTTAGAACCAAGCACTTCCTCAGACATCTTTATTTCCATCCACGCACATCCTCCAGAGCTGTTTACACAGGGTTCTGCATCCTGGGCCTCCAGGTTAACTCGGAAACAGTCTTACACATGAAATTTGTGAATGCCAAGCTGCGGTTTTAGTCCTCAAACTGACAGCATTTGGTCTTCATTTGCAATCTGTCACACACAGAGAGATAACTGTCTTGTTAAAAGGAACAAGAAGATGAGAGATGACGTCTGGGAGTAGCTTGTTAAGGACAGAGTTAAGGCCGTGTTTGTCTCTGAAAAGTCGATCCTTCAAGTAGGTCAGTTCATAGAGGACAGTGGGGAAAGGAGTCAGCCAGGCAGGAGAGGGGACCTGGAGAGAGGGGGTACCCCTGAGCGATGCACTTCACTCAAAGGGCCTCCACTCTCAAGGAAGGTAGGGATCTGCCCATAGCACTGTGGCGCCTCATTCCCCCATTAAGCTTACTTTCACATTTAGGTGACTGTATATACTCCATGGGGTCGCAAAGAGTTGGACATCAGTGAGCAACTTTCACTTTCACATTTAGGAATCTTAAAAGTTGAGTAGCAACTTCTTAAAGTGACATTTCTAGAAAGTAGCAAAGCCAAAATTCAACAAGCCCAGGTTCTCTGCCGGGTGACAAGGCCATGAACTCACCCCTCCCCAGAAAGAGTCAGAGTTCTAGTCTCATGACAGGCAGTTCATCCTCCAGATGGCTGCAAAACGATTTCCTTCTTCTTCTTTTATAATATTTGTTGTGTTTCTGAAAGAATGCCCAGGTCAGACCTGTGAATGCTGGTGGAGGGATGGCCAGGCCCGTAAGCTGTCTTAGGAAAAGTAATGGGAGATGGGAGTTGGTAGGGGGAGTTTGGAATATAATTTGACACCTCTTCTCAGTTACACATGGTGAGCATACGGTGGGCTTTGCAGAACCTACACTCCACATCCAGAGGCTGGTTCCACTCCCATGGCCTCTGGGAACAGGGAAAGACAGGAGGTATGTGGGCAGGGCTAAAGAGGACGCATTTGGCTGATGACCATAAATCAGAATTCACACTGAACACGGTACATGCAAAAGCTGTCAGGTGAGCAGTGATTGAAAAAAGGGGTGAAGATGAAGTTTGGGAACACTGTCAAGGCCAAAGGAAAATATAAATAAAATGTTTGTCACAGGTACAAATCTTAATGTTCAGGGCAGAAAAGACTTGGGTTAACAGTGAAACTGTCAGAACACAACAGTTAACCCCAAGAACACCAGAAGTCTTTGTCTACACTGTCATGCAAATTTAATGAGTACTGGATGTAAAGTGCTTCACACCAGATACTGAATTATGTAAACTGTGAGCCACCCATCCTCAATTCTGCCTTTGGCTATGAGTCCTCCTTTGCAGTCTGTCACAAAAACACAAACAAGGTGGCTAAAGCCCAACCTTGGGATCCAAGAAAAGGAAAGGGCCAATGAAGGGAAGCAGAGGGAGACATGGCTGGCCTAGGGGACAGCAGAATGGGAGTGACAGTGTGATGCTGGCGTTAGGGCGGCCCTCAATCTGCCTTACGGGGCATTTCCACTGGCTGAACTGCAATGTCATTTGGGACTCGCGTCATGACGTGACCCCAAGCAGAGTCACTACAAGAAATAACCCACCTTGGTCTATTCTACAGATCTCTTCAGAGCACCTCCCAGGTGGGAAACACAGCCCAAACTTTCTTCTGTGAGTTTTTTTAATTGGCTCTGAAAAGCCCAAGAAAAGGCGGAGCCCACTTACATGAGGTTTTCTACTGCATCCCAGTAGAGAACACATTCCACAGCACTGAAGGGGGCAGGTAAGGACAGTTGTCTGTATTAACAATACCTGCTGCTCTGCCCCTGCTCTCACCCACAATGGGGCAGGCACCACAGCCTGTGGGCCACAAGCCCTGTGACCACCCCAGGAAGGAGGCCAGCAGGGGCAAGTCACCCAGCAGTACAGTGAGCTTCAAAGCCCGACCCAGCAAACTGAACTGAGAGCCCATTCCCTAACACTCACCAGTTCAACGGTCAATCCCCAAAATGCCTGGCAGCTGAATTCCTCCTCCCAGAGGAGGGCAGGCTGAGCTGTCAGGCTCATTTCCGGGAGCAGTCAGGAGCCTAAGTCCAGCATCTTAACCACAACCCCACCAGGAAACACTGCTGCACAGTGTCAGGGTCTGCCAACAGCAGCTGCGCCTAAACCCCGAAGATAAGCCAACAAATGCCCAAAACGTGAAGAAAGTTGTCCACTGGCCCTGTCATTCCCCTTTCCTCCAAACTCTCTCCTCCACCACAAGGTACAATCATGGCTGCAATTCATTTGCACATGCTCTGAGAAGATGCAGGCAACTCTGTGACCAAAACTGAAGGAAAGGGCAATGGTCACTTAAAACACAACAATTATCTCTGCTTTGATGACGGACCAGGTGGTGGAGGGTCACTTTGTTCCAGGCAGATGCCTACCCCTATACATACTCCGCCTGGTGGGCAACACTCTGAAAATACGTCTTTCTAACAGCAAAACCAACTTTCCAACTTTCATCCCTTGACCACCTGATAGACTTGAGAGGCACAATGAACTGAAGGCAAGGCTGAAATTGAGCCTCTGCTACGTGCCATGCAGCAAATGTCCTGCATGTGGTACCTAAGAACAGTCCCCAGAGGACTAACTGAGGTTGTGGAGCACCTTGGCTTCCTGGAGCCCCCCCAACCACTGCACGAGTCCCCATGGCCTGGCTGGAGCAGGGTGCATCACAGCAAAGCACCACAGGGCACTCTTCATCCCCTTTCACAGGTATGCACACAGGACATAATGGGCTAAGTAAGGGTCATTTCAGACACTTGCTGGCACTGGAAGTCTTGCTAAATGCCTTCACTAACCTTAGGAAGTTATGAATATTCCCA
This sequence comes from Bubalus bubalis, assembly GCF_019923935.1. NCBI lineage: Eukaryota > Metazoa > Chordata > Mammalia > Artiodactyla > Bovidae > Bubalus > Bubalus bubalis. The sequence goes on along the minus strand of NC_059159.1, from coordinate 11,297,400 downwards.
CTACCTTTGTTTTCAAGCCACCCAGGAAAACGGCCCAAGGAAAGGTGCTGTGGTCTTGATGGCAGTTTGGAAACTCTTTGGGGAAAGAACAGGAGAGCGACAGGACCCTTTGTTTGCCATCTTCCCCTGGCCCTAGTGCCTAAATCACACCTTGTACTAAACTGCCAGAACCCCCAATTTGTTTGTTAAGTCTTAAAAAGATAAATTCTTCACTGTAGATGCTCAGCTTTATAATCTCCTGATCCATCTCCCAATAAAACTTTCAGTTGAGACTTATGATGAACTGAGTGAGGTTTATTTAACTGCAGGATTTTCAGCTGAAACAACAGTTGGCATTTTTCCTTCAAGCTCCCGCAGAAACACAAATTTATGTACCTACAAGGTAATAAGGCAAAGTCTTAAATTTAATCAGAAGAAATATTTCACCTGTGGCATACTGATAAATTATTTAGAAAAGGAGGGGCTCAATTGGCCTGGCAAGGAAATCTGGGCCAGATACTCCGGAAGCTTCAGACAAAAACATCATCATCAAGGTTTCTCTAAACTCCTTCTTCACCCCAAAACACCTTTATCAAAATGTTTAATCTTGAACAATCAAAGCCAGAAAAGTAGAAGCTTTCTACTAGGAGGAAAAACTAGAAGCATTTTAACACCAGGAAGGAAATCAGCTCATCAAAGTACCACTCTGATGACGCTGACACGCTTCCAGTAGTTTATTCTCTGCACTCCCTGGAAGGGAGGGAGACGGCAGGATTCCCCAGCCTGCTCCCTTCCACGGCAATGTGGAGGCCTCCGAGGATTTCCACAAACATTAATGAAAATGACCTTATTTCCAGTGGCCCAACCTTTGTGAGTCTTGCAGTACAGGATACACAGAGAGAGAGAAAACCAGATCTATGGGTATCGACATCAAAGGTCTAGAAATTTAATAACATTCCCATTGTTTTATTGCAGATGCAATCAACCTCTCTTTATTACTGCAGAAAACTCGAGAGCCCTGTAGAGTGCAATGAAATGGTGTGTGTTTCGCTCTGCAATGTTTCAAAGGACCCTGATTTACAGTTAGAAAGCAGGCGCCCACACGTAAACATCTGAGCTTGGTGACTGCCTTTTGTTTTGCGCAAACTCTATGAGGCAGCATGAGGCTGCCACCACACTCTGAGAACCACCCCATCAGATGCCAGGTTCCTTCCCTCCTGTAAACCCACGTGAAGGTGTGCAGGGCAGAAAAGTGTGCACCTGCATCAGGACATGTACTATTACTGCCCAGTGCATGTGGCACAGCCCCATGACTGACACCAGTCAGTCAGTCAGGTATCTGGCTGCACCCTTACCTTAGGCTTGTCTCTGAAATACACAAGTCCCACTAACTAACTGTTTGTAGCAGAAACACTGTAAACATTTTATAGTACTTAAAAATGAATGTAATGGTCTTGGCATTCAAAAAAGAAAACATTAAGTATTCATTGTTGTGGTTCTGCTTCCTGAATGCAAGCAAAAAGATACCATCCTGTTGCATGAACTGCTTCTTACTAGGCTACAGCTGATACTTTATTCCAACTCTACTTTATAAACCAACCCAGATGGAATCCCACCGCACTAGTATATTGGCACCTTTGCCAAGGCTTCCAATAATCTGGAAACATTCTCCCTCACCAGCCCTTTGAACCATCTCTCTTTCAAAAAGTTACTTTGGAGATCTTGAAACCCCATTAACTTTAACAAATTTTCTCAGACTAACAACCATCCTTCCAGAGGACTACACCCCATTGTACCACTGCTGGCCACCTGTGTCCTGGGAAGGTAATTTCTCAGTCCTATGTGTGATTCCACACTGTCATTTTAGGCTCTGCAATCATTTCTCTCTATATTAATGCTGCCTGCTTTACATGCTAATGCCTCTTCTAGATAGCATGGAAGAGCTTTGCTTACAGGCAGTAATTTAGATTAAAAATAATAATGATCCTACTTTAGAAGATTCCATTTACTGTTAGCTAGCATGAACTTGCTGATACCTACCAAGCTAAACTAATAATAAAGCTAGTAGTAAATCAACTCTTAGCACACGAAAAAAAAAAAATTGTAAATCACACCAAATGGAATAAACATAAAATGCCTTGATATATTAAACATGCATTCTGAAAAACTGTATCTTCTATGTAGTAATTCTTTAAAAGGAAGAAAGAATTAAACCAGCAGAGACCCTTCCTATGAAGAATACAATCAGTAGATCTGAATTGATCTGGTAATGTTCTTTCTTAAATGTGTCTAGCAAAGAGAAAACAGAAAGTCAAACCCAGAGGAAGGTCAGAAGTAGCTAAGTCAGAAAGGCATTCTTTTACACTTGAGCAATGCTGGTTCTCAACCTTCCATCTGCCAGGAGCATCACATCTTCCAGTGTCACCTGTGCATGTTGTCCCACATGGACCGTAAGGTGTGTCTGAGCCTCTGAGAGCACTCACCCCTAAGTGTCTGTCTAGCCTGGAGTACTTTCAAACTCCTCAAAGAAGCTATTTTCTACTGATAACACCAGGCATCTCAATTATTTTTAAAGGACCACACCATCTAAATCTTACTGGTCCTCATCCAAGCCCCAAACACACTGCACTCTAAAGAAAAATGCTACTGAATTTTTGTATAAGCCATCAAGAATAACAAATCTGAGGGAGGAAAAAGCAAAACCTTTAGACATAGATGAAACTCTCTACTAAGAATTCTAAATTCTTGTTCTAAAGAACAAGAATCCAAGAGGTTTCCCTGGTGGCTCAGTGGTAAAGAATCCACCCGCCAATGCAGGAGACCCGGGTTCAATTCCTGATCTGAGAAGATCCCACATGCCACGGAGCAACTAAGCCCATGCACCACAACTACTGAGCCTGTGCTCTAGAGTCCTAGAGCTGCAACCACTGAGTCCAAAACTTCTGAAGCCTGCAAGCCTAGAGCCTGTGCTCCACAAGAGAAGCCACAGCAATGAGAGGCCCACACACTGTAACTAGAGACTAGCCCCTGCTCTCTGACACAAGAGAAAGCCTGCAGCAGAAATGAAGATCCAGCACAGCCAAAAATAAATTTAAAAAGAAAATGAGTAAGACTCCATTATTACTTGACTTGACAAGTTAGGGATGCAAAGCACAAGGACACACCTGAGGCACAGAGATGTTTCATGACATTAGTCACCTGATACCGTGAGCAAAAGCAGAAATTACCAAGGGCACCATCACAGGCAGGAATATATTCATTCCTGGCTATTCTCTTCTCTAGGAATGTAAATAATCCATGTGGAATTCCCGAATTCCAGATCACATGGATAAATGATCCACAAACAAAAATCCTAAGCAGGCAAATGTTCGCCGGTTCTCTGAGACGTTGGCTCCCATTAGGCTCATAACCCTAAAAGCAGAAGCAAAGGCCCACAGGAGGCACGATGACAGTGCCACTAGCTCAAACCCCCACCCCCATCCCATTCCGTCCTGTAGAAAATTCCAGAACCAGCGTCACACAAAGCTGTATGGAAAGGAATCTCCATAAACACCCCAGATTTCTAATTTTCTATTAGAATTATTAAATCTTCAAACTAGTTAATGAGAAAGACTAAAGAAAATAGGTCTTTGGGTGGTTTACAAATAAATTCAGATCTTAAAGGCAATTTGACACAGTTATATTCTATGCCACATTTCTTTCTTTAAAAAAAGTTTAAGATATAGGCAACAAAAGACCCAGTAATTGGTAACTGTCTCCTTAAAAAGAACCTTATCTTTTGATTCAAAGACAAAGCATATGATAGGTGTCATCTTTTGAATGTTGACTGCTTTTTTTCTCAACTATTTGAAAATTGAAGATGGGAGAAATAGCTATAACTAGTTGAGGTTACAGAGTATTACTGAAAATACATTTCCTGTGCAAAATAAAAACTGCGATTTAAGAGTAATATGAAAAATACTTTTTTCCTAAACATTTCGTGGGAAAGCTGAGGCAAAATAAAAATTAGACCATCCGATCAAAGACTCACACTAAGGCATGTGCTTCCTTATCAATCTATGGAGCACGTCAACAGACAGAAGAGGGAGGCAGGCCTGCCGTAGGGAGTGTCCCATCACTGGATTGTACGAGGAGAGAATCTGGATTCAAAGACTGTTTGAAAGCAAGAAACTAGATTTCTCCGTAAGAAAGAAAAAGAAGAGCAAATAAAGAGCTTACCCTTGGCTGCCAGTTCTCGTACTGCTTCTGTAGATTTGCACCAATGGTTTCCAGAGCTTTCTGAGGACCCATCGACAGAGGATCTGGGAAAGCAATGAGAAGGAGAAAGTTTTTTATTTGTTCATTTCCTCCTTGCTAAACCTCTCTTTCAGAGTTTCCTCTTAGACAATTCACTTCAAAGTCACCTTTGACTAAAGACAACACAACAGAGCCTGAGGTTTACCTGTGTTTAGCCTGACTTACAGAACTACTAAGCCTTCTTGGGAGGCTAAGAAACCACAACTCTCCATCTTTCTAGGGAAAACTGGTTTTATTACTGGTCCCGTGATTGTTTCCTTTCATCCACATTTGTCATTTTAGCACCTATGGTGCTCTTAACGAGAATGAAAGAAGAGTGTAAAAAAAGCCAGCTTAAAACTCAATATTCAAAAAACTAAGATCATGGTATCCAGTCCTATCACTTCATGGCAAATAGAAGGGGAAAAGGTGGAAGCAGTGACAGATTATTTTCTTGGGCTTCAAAATGACTGAGGACAGTGACTGCAGCCATGAAATTAAAAAATGCTTCCTCCTTGGAAGGAAAGCAATGACAAACCTAGGCAGTGTATTAAAACGCAGAGATATACTTGCCAACAAAGGTCCATCTAGTCAAAGCCACGGTTTTTCCACTAGTCACGTACAGATGTGAGAGTTGGACCATAAAAAAGGCGGAGAGCTGAAGAACTGATGCTTTCAAATTGTGGTGCTAGAAAAGACCTTGAGAGTCTCTTGGACTGCAAGAAGATCAAACCAGTCAGTCCTAAAGGAAATTAATCCTGAATATTCACTGGAAGGACTGATTCTGAAGCTCCAATACTTTGGCCACCTGATGCGAAGAGATGACTCACTGGAAAAGACCCTGGTGCTGTGAAAGCTTGAAGGACAAAGGAGGAGATGGCAGAGGATTAGATGGTTAGGTAATATCACTGACTCAATGGACAATCTAAGCAAACCCCAAGAGATAGTGAAGGACAGGGAGGCCTGGCGTGCTGCAGTCCATAGGGTCAACAAAGAGTTCAGACTTAGCAACTGAACAACAATAACAAAACTGTGTAACAATGCAAAAGGAAGCAGAAAACAGTTTCAACAAATAGCTGGTTATGTCCTGGGTGTGAAGACCAAGAGAGTAACTGCCAGCTGGTCTGAAAGCCTCTAACTCCTGTACCCTCACTTCCACACAGTGACCTTGTGGTCAGTGCTCTGGCCACAGCTAATCTGTGGCTAAGAGAACAGAAATGGTTTCCTCTGTAAACAGATAAAGGCCTGTCCAGAAGTCACACTGATCAGGGGCAGCTCTTAGACACATCCTCTAAAGAATCACAACAAAGACAACCGGAGGGAGGGAGTTCCAAAGGCCCACGGTGGGGAGGATGAAACGCATACCGTCCTCAGACTGCACCCTCCGGAAAGCCCGGCCCCCACCTGCCCCTTCCTCCCTTGGCTGCTCCCAGGGGGGCATGTCAAAAGTGTGTGGGAGCCAGAGAGAGCCGCACCGTGCTTCTCCATGCACCTCACCCACGGCCCTCATCAGCAGTGGCAGCCCCACAGCAGCACGCACTCTTCTTCCCCCCGTCTTGGGTCAAAATACGGCCACCTGAGGGGAGAGCAGGGACAGCTACAGTAGTCCATCAGGCTACGATCAACAAAGTGAGGCTTTGTTGGCATCCAAACCACAGGAGTCGCTGTGGTCAATTAGTTTTATGGTTTCCTCCCAATAATATGACAGGGAATGGGAGGGGGGAGGGGAAGAGAGGGAAAGGATGAGGACAACTGAAATGGTGCATTTAATATGACATTTACTAAAATAAACAACTAAACAACTTAAGTAAACTAAAACAAAATCCCAGGTGGATACTGCTGACAATTTTGTCAATCTGACATGGGGTGAAGTAAATTTAAAATTGTAGTTCTATCTGAACAAAACACTTCTCTTCAAATGCCTTCACAGGTTTCTACTTAATGAATGAAGGATTAGTGAGTGAGTAGGCGGGTGGGTGGGTGGGTGGGTGGATAAATGGAAAGAAGGAAAAGTAGACGGTAACTGGCGTTTGTATAAAATTTTAGCTCTTCATAAATCTTGCCTGCAAGCTCTTCAGCATAACCCTCTGTATTTCATGATGCTTAGAACTTGACATTGACATGGACTTAGTCCAACGTACCTCATAACAAAGAAGAGAAAGCTGAAGCTTAAAGTGGTCAGACAACTTGGTCCAAGGTCACAAAGGTTCTTGGTGGTGCTGGCATTCAGCCAATGTAAGAAGTGGAGTCTTTTTTTTACCTCCCATCTTCTCCACATTTACACAACCTGACTACCACGTTCTACCCAATTTTCCTTCAAAAGAGCCTGCTCTCCATCACTACGCCTACACTGGCCATTACATGATGGTCACCACCCCCATCAACTATGGTGGTGTTGGTCCCACCTGCAGCTTCTCATGTTGACACTATAGAGATTCCCTGCTCCCAGTCAGTTCCCAAAGATGCTACAGGGGACAGAGGGCAGAGGGCAGGGAGCACAGTAGGGCTCACTGACCTGTCTCCTCTCAACCCACCTGGAGACCAACCAGCATAGTGAGTCCTTCTAAAATACTGCTTCTATGATGTCACTCCCCACAAAAGGCCTACGGTGCCTCCTGAATGCTCCCACTTAGATAACATGCAATATCAGCAGAGCTAACAGACTCTGTCAAGACAGTGGAGGCTTGAGGCTGGGATGACTAGAAGGTGACAACAGACAAGATGGGCTTCTGGGCCACTGATAATACTGTTTCTTGATCTGGGTCTGCTCAGCTTGGGAAAAGTTATCAACTATATACTTGGATCAGTGTACCCTCCTATACACATGCTATGCACAGATGTTCAATCATGCCAACTCTTTGGGACCCAATGGACTGTAGCCCTCCAGGCTTCTCTGTCCCAGGGATTTCCCAGCAAGAATACTGAAGTAGGGTGCCATTCCCTTCTCCAGAGGATCTTCCTGACCAAGGGACTGAATCCACATCTCTTACATTTCCTGCACTGGCAGGTGGATTTTTTTAACCAGTAGCACCACCTGGGAACCCCACATATGCTATACTTTAACACAAATTAAAAATTTAAAAACATGCAGAACTCACTGCTCAAGGAACAACTGTACTTCTCCATAGCTTGTATTTAGTGGACATTTCCTAAGTATTTCTTCACTGAAAAATGAACAAGGTTTAAACCAAAAGTCATAAGAGCAAGAGGCCTAGGCACAGGCACAGGGTGCACCCAGCATCCAGCAGCAAAGCCCAGACAAGCCCAGCAAGCACTCCCAGGGCTGTGCCCACAGCCAGCTCCTTCCCCTCCCAGGGTTCATTCTCACCTCCCTGTGCAGCCCCCAACCCCCCATATGGCCTGTTCCAACTCCACCGTGTCTGCTGAGTTCGAGGGGCCTGTCTCTCTTGTACTGCTACTACTGCTGCTAAGTCACTTCAGTCGTGTCCGACTCTGTGCGACCCCATAGACAGCAGCCCACCAGGCTCCCCCATCCCTGGGATTCTTCAGGCAAGAACACTGGAGTGGGTTGCCATTTCCTTCTCCGATGCATGAAAGTGAAAAGTCAAAGTGAAGTCACTCAGTCATGTCCGACTCTTAGCGACCCCATGGACTGCAGCCCACCAGGCTCCTCCGTCCATGGGATTTTCCAGACAAGAGTACTGGAGTGGGGTGCCACTGCCTTCTCTCTCGTGCTGGTCTTGTCTAACACTAAATCCTAAGAAGCATGACTACATTCCTATATATACCTCTGCACTTAACAGGTAGGTCTCCACCTAACATCTGTTGACCAACTCAACTATCCGTCAGACGACAGGCTGTGAAAATGTCTGTAAAACCAAGAGCTGCACGCAAAGGCTTTTTTTAGCCTTTGCTAGCCTTTTAGCCCTACCACTATTTTTAGCTCATCGACACAGGTCTCTTAATATCCACATGTGGAGGGAAGAAGAAAATGCTTTTCTCTAAGAAGAAAAACAAAGTGCCTCCCAAATATTTTCTTAGGATAAGAGAATTCCCAAGCATCCAGTGAACTCACAGCCATCTTACCTCTGAAACACAGCTAATAGATGCAAAAGACATCAAGGCTAAATGTCGCTCCCTTCCCTTCAGCGCTCAGCTCATCTACACTCCGCTTTCAAACACTGATCCTCTCAGGTACAGAAGTGCTCTTCTTTAGTGGGATTGTTTTTAGTTTAATGTGGGGCCATAAAACAAAACAGCCTCTCCCCTGCTTCCCTGAGTGTCGCCTCCATGAAATAAAACAGCATCTTATTGTCTAGAGGGACACAGGGGCGGCACCCATGTCCGCACACCCACTCCTGCTGGGCAAGCCGGGGCCATGCGCCTTTCCCCCTCCCTCGCTGGAGCTGGAATCTGGGCCTTGGCTGTGCAGCAGTCCAGCAGGGAGGGCGGGCTGTCACTGCTGGGTAGCACAGTGCATCTTCTACTTACTTATCCTGGCACCACAGGAAAACATAAGGGCCACTTCGGGGACACTCAGGTACATCCTCTGAGCCTCTGGAAGTAGGACTCTCCCCAATGTGTGTGAAGACTGTAGGCACACAGGTACACAAAAAGGGACTAGAAAGTAAGAATTTGCCTATTTTTCAAATTTCCAGACCCCTTTTCCCTACGATCAGGGCAGTTTCAACCAGCAGTCTCGCCATTTGATGTGTGTCTGCAGCCATAAAGCAATGCATTAGTAATCCCCACCCAGCCCCATGCACAGAAGCATGGTTCTTTCCCCTCTCTGTTCCTCTCACAGAAGGAACAGAGGCAGAACAGATGTGGGAACAGCTCACGTTCCTACCCAGCACCTTGGCCTGTTGGGTGGGGTGGGGAGGTGCGTGCAGGCCGATGGTGGCTGCTCCTGGCTGTGAACAGTCCCCAAGTTGAGCCCTGTTCATGCCCCAGTTAATCGCCCTCCAGCCAAGAAGTGGGTGCCATTATCAGCTTCATTTTGCAGAGGAAACCAAGGCCCCAAATGGTTAAGTGACTGCTTGAGTGAAATAGCTGGAATGAATAAGCTGAGGTCATGATGAGTGCAAAAGCTTTTGATTTCTGGTAACACAGCACAAAATGCTAAGACCAAGTATAAAACATCAATTGCTGCCTTCTAAACGGGAGCATCTTTTTAGGTTATTAGAAGGTACCAAGCCCTAAAAGGGGTCTTCCTCAGGACTCCTTTCCCAGCCATGACATGCTCCAGGCATACCATCCTGAAAAAGGCAGAACCAACTTGTCATCAAGCCTAGATCTCCCTGCCTCACCAGCCAAGCCATGAGTTCAAGTCGAATAAATTGAAAGTCTGATAATGAAACATTAACACAGACAAAGCACCTCTTCCCCCAAAATGCTTATTAACTACAAAAGGGAAGGGGGGAATCTTACAGCTGAAGTCCAGGTACCAACTTAATCAAATGATAAGAGAGCTACATACCCAGCAATGAGATAAATTAAAGTCATGTGCCACCTGATAGGATCCACGGGGGAAGGTGGATCTCTTCCATGACACTCCTGCCAAAGAGGCATAAACAAAATGTAATCCCAAGGAACCACTGGGGACATTCTGCTAAACAGAGCGCCTATGACCTTCTAAGTGTCAAGGTCATGAAGGTTAAGGACTGAGGCCTGTTCCAGGCTGAATGAAACTAAATTAGGGACGTGTGAAGCAGGAAAGAGTCTTTGTGCCGTAAAGGACCTTATGGGGACACGTGGCAACCCTGAAAATGCAACCCAAGGCTTACCCGGTAGTGGCACATCCATGTTAATCCCCTGTCTGTGAGGACCAGGTTGTCATGAAAGAGAAAGTCTTGTACGTAGCAATCATACGTTAATAGATTTCGAAGTGACGGAGCATCATTTCAGCAGCTCACTTTCAAATGAATGAGGAAGAAAACTGCTTAGAGTGCCACATGCAACTTTTGAAAATGTTTTTTCAAAATAAAAATTAACAGATAGGCTGCCAGACACCATTACAAATTTGCTGATTCAAATCTCTAAGACTTTCCCCCTCCCTTATCCCATATTGTTGAAATCACCATAAGGACTTGCTTTTTAATAAAAGCCAAATGAAAAATTTTCAACTCACTAAAGGCAATATGCCCTGCTGAATTCAAAATCTATTGAAATGATTACAAAGTAGATTGCATATCTAAACTGCAGAAAAATTTTAAGACTATAACATTAAAAAATCTATTCGTTTGCTGATTTCACATCAAGAAGAAAGTAAGGGATTCTCTGCATTTTTATTAACACTGTCCCATAAATACGGATCAAAGAGACTACGTGAGATGTGAGGGAGGGTTCTTTGATTTCTCTTTGGGGGCAGGAGTGTAGAAAGCAAAGGATCCCTGGAGAATCTAATGAAAACCAAAGCCCCTCAGCCCAGAAGGTGCACTTCTCTACTCAGACACCACACTCACACAATCCCCAGGAGTGCACACTGGGATCTGGGCTGAGAAGTCTTATGCTAAAAACCTAACAGAAGAATAGTAACAGAGGGAGGAAACAGAAAACAACTGATTAAACGCAGCTTTGACAAGGGGTAAATGAAGTGGAAACAGTCAGTGGTGGCTAATAAGAAGTCAATTTCAATCGGCACAGTCACCAAGGGATGGCAGAGGGCCAAGAAAGCATCTAAGAAAACTGGCCACAGAAAACAGCTACTGTCACCGGGTTGGGAGGACAGGGGGCCTGTGCTGCAGGCAGGAGGCTGTGAGATAAAGGCTGTCATCCTAAGATACCCTCAAATAGTGAAACAGGTAAGTAAAGTGGGGGAAAAAACCTATTTCCCAATTCAGATTATAACAATTTGTAATTTTTACTGTTTAAAGCAGATAAAGGGAATTTCTGCTTTTGTTTAGACTAGAGAAAGCTGCAGAGAGGTGGGGTATGGATTGCCCCAATCCTACCAACAAGAGAACGCTGAAAATCCAATGATGGACACAAAGGAAACTCATACTGTGATGGCTTCACTGGTGAATTATACCAAAATTTACAGAAGAAATAATACCCAATTCAATACAAACTCTTCCTTGAAACAAGAAAGATGGGAATATCTCTCAACTTGTTTAATGAGACCAGCACTGTTTTGCTACCAAAACGAGACAAATATGTTGCAAGATGAGAAAACTATCGACCAACAACCCTTATAAGCAGAAATGCATGATTCCTTAATAGAATATTAGCAGTCAAATCCAGGAATATATGAAAAAGATAAAACAAGTGAAGCTTATGCCAGAAGGCTCAACAAGATCAATCCATATAATTCACCCCATCAACAGACTAAAAAAGAAAAGCCTGGTTATTATCTCATTAGATGTTGAGAAAACATCTGATAAGATTCAACATGGATTCCTAACAGAAACTATCAGCAAACTAAGAATAGAAGTGAACTTCTTAACTTAGAAAAGACATCAGAAAAAAACTTTGGCTAGTGTCCTTTCAGTGGTAGGAGCCTAAAGCTTTCTCCCTAATGTTTTCTCTCCAGAAACAAGTGAGGGTTGTGCTGCACCATTTCTAGTCAACAATGTGCTAAGATGCTCTGGGAGGGTGACGACAAAGAACAACTCCGCCTCCTCCTGGAGAGAGGCAGGTGGGACTCCGCGTTGCGCAACTGAGGCACCTGCGTGCAGGTATCAGTGCTTCAGGGTTTTTTGGTTTGTTTGTTTGTTTGTTTAAGTGTATATAACTAGTACTAGGTACCAGATGCAGGGCAAATTTAAAGGAGAAAATTATATAATCCAATAGTCATCATTTAATCAATTTTTCCTGAGACACTCTCTCCATTGCAAATGTTAAGTAAATATATCTAAAATACCTTAAAGGTTATATAACTGCAAGATGAGATAAAATCTTCAGATTTATACAAACCAATCACAGGCCTGCAGTGGACCAAGACAGGCCCTGCCAAGCCAAGAACCCCATGCAGTGACCCCTGCGACAGGTGGTAAGGGAGGGACCTGCACTTACCAATCCAGCATTCCAAACGCGCACAAGGGGTGGTCTTGACCACATCTGGAGGGTCCACACCGACATTCAGGCACAAAACTAAGGCAACACTGACAGTCTTCATCTGGAAACACAACAGAAAGAACAAATGTTTCAATACGAAATTCAATGATGAGCTTTCCAGGTGTTAAAATGTTCGCAGACATACAGAGCCCTGCATTCCCAGCCAGTCTTCAGTCGTCTGTCACCTGTGCCCCTCTTCGGGTATTTCACAATTAAGACAGGGTTTGAGTCAAGCAGGCAGATGGAGACAGGTACATGGCAGGGGAAGCTAGCTTTTCTCAGGCTTTCTTAAGATATACTTCAGAAACAATTATTTGATCAAAAGATGTAAACATTTTAAGACACTTGATATACTGTGCCAAACTACTTCCCAAAAACTCTTGCACAAATTTACACTCTGACCAGTTTATTGCTATTCTTATTATTTAAAATTGTTAATTATTTAATGAGAGAAAAAAGTATCATACTGCTTTAGTTTGCCTTCTTTAGTATTAATAAGGCTGAATTTTTTTTCCAAATATTTGTATCCTTTATCTTCTGTGGATCTTCTACTCATGTTTACACTATCATTTTTGTCTACTAACAGTGATCTTTGCTGATTGATTTTCACAGACTCTTTGCATGTTAAAGATGGTGTCCACATTGTTGGTTGTAAATATTTCCTTAGTCTAGTGTTTGCCATTGGATTCCTTCCTCCTTCTTGACATACTACAGCCCTGGGCCCATCAGCTGACACACCTTCCTCCACACCTGCTCCTGCTCAGGTCCAGGGTCTCCGTGTTAGGAAAGGTCAGCCCCATCTACCCAACTGCTCCAGCCAGAAATCTGGAACTCATCCTTCATTAGTTCACTTGTTCAACAACTTGTCCAACCCATCAGGTGCCAATTGCAGTTTTTAGAAACTGAGGACATATTAGTAAATCAAAGAAATAAAAATCCTGGGGCTTCCCTGGTGGTCCAGTGGTTAAGACTCCATGCTTCCACTGTAGGGGGCCTGGGTCCCATCCCTGGATGAGGAACAAAGATCCCATGGGCCACAGAGCATGGTCCAAAAAAAGGAAAAAAAAAACTCCCTGCCAGGAGTGGGGAGGCTGTCATTTCAAATAGGGTGGCGGCAAGGAAGACCACTTGAACCTCTGCTCCCTCCACCTGGGTCCTGAGCGCCAGCGCCCACTGTGACCACCCATCTAGCTCGTTCATCCTTCTCCTAAATGTCTCAGAGTCTGTCAACTTCACTATCCCAACCCCAAGCCACCTCCACGTCCAACCTGTGCTCCACCACTTTCCTAGGACCCCTTCTCCTGTCTCCCCCAGTCCAGGCTTTCAGACACATCAGCACACTGCCCTGTTTTCAGTCAGTCCCCCAAACCTTCAAGATTTACTATGAACTGCTCCACATGCTATTCAAGGCCTGTAAGCTTCAGCTCCTGCCAAACTCCCCACTAGTGTCTGGTCTCGCCCTCAATCTCTGTCCTCAGTCCACCTGGCATGACCTCTGGGTCTTCAGACACATGACCCTTCTGTCTGGAGGGCTCCTTGCCTGGTCTCACCAGCTTGGGCTCTCTCGGGTTCAAACTTCCATTCCTTGCAGAGGCCTTCCCAGATCTCGTCAGGGCAGAGCCATCCACTCAATGCCACCCCAGCATCTGTGCCTTCCTCTTGGCAGAGCCAGGCTGGTCCACATTTCTCTGGGCACCTGCAGCTCCTCCAAGGTCAGAGCTGACACATGGGAGCAGACACCTGACCCAGTGACCATCTGCTGAGTGAGTGACTACAGGGATTTTCCTCTGACATTTTCACTTGCTTCATACTTCACCCTTTTAATCCAGATGGATGTTATTTTGGTATATGGTACCAGGTGAGGATGAGATGGTTAGATAGTATCACCAACTGAAAGGACATGAATTTGAGCAAACTCTAGAAGATAGTGAAGGGCAGAGGAGCCTGGCATGCTGCAGCCCATGGGGTCACAAAGAGTTGGACAGACCTTAGCGACTGAACAACAATACAACCAGGTGAGGATTAATTTTTTCTCAAAGAACTACCCAATGATGCCAATTCCCCCTGTTAAATAACTTACTCAAACTCATAGGTTTGTAGTAAGCATATATTCCACATAGACTGAATTCTATTTCTGGGTCATACCTCACTGACTTAAATAATTTATCCTCACAACATTTCAGTGTTGGGAAACCCAGTTTTCTTCCTCACAATTTTTTTTATACTTTTACTCAGCTCTATTTATATTCATCTATTTTTTTTCCAAATTAACTGCTATTCAATTTCTTAATCCCATGGAGATGTTGTTTAAAGTTGTTTAACCAAACTGCCCTATTGATAACACTAAGTTTTTTTAATTGTATTTTTTGATCAAACAATTTCACACATGAAGATCTGTCATAAGAAATACAAAATATAATGAGAGAATCTTCTACGTGTGATGATTTTCTTCACAGCATTTCTTATCATGGAAAACAAGTGGGAACGACCTAAATTTTAGGCAAATGAAGGAATCTTTAAGCACACCATTATATACTCTTAACAGAATGACACAAATTCTTAAAATGTTAAATGAATAAAAATGGATTCAAAATACAAAAACATTACATTTAACATATAAACCAAACTTGGCAAGACATAAAACATCCTTATGATATTCTATTTTTCCATACTGGAATACAGTTTATTCAGATTTCAAGCTTATTCAAATTTTCTTTTAATTTTTCTCAGTAATGTTTTTATAGCTTTCTTTGCCAAGTCTTGTTCTTTTTTTTTTGCGGCGGTGGGGTGGGGGTGGGAGGAGGCGGGGTGGTGCACATGCTATACAGCATGTGAGCTCTTAGTTCCCAACCAGAGGCTGAACCCGTGCCTCTGCATTGGAAGTACGGAGTCAACCACTGGACCTCCTATTCATTTCTTTTTTTTTTTTTTAACATAAATTTATTTATTTTAATTGGAGGTTAATTACTTTACAATATTGTATTGGTTTTGCCATACATCAACATGAATCCGCCACAGGTATACACGTGTTCCCCATCCTGAACCCCCCTCCCTCTTCCCTCCCCGTACCATCCCTCTGGGTCATCCCAGTGCACCAGCCCCAAGCAACCAGTATCATGCATCAAACTTGGACTGGCGATTCATTTCATATATGACATTATACATGTTTCAATTCCTGTTCATTTCTTTTAAGATTATTTCTGGACTGTTCACAACTATTTGGGAGCAACATGCTACAAACCATGTATTTTGCCCACAGTAGTTTCTTACTGATTGCTGAATTGTCAGAATAATGTTTAAGTCACTTTACTAAATTCTTAAATATAACTGCTTTTAGGTGACTCTCTCCAAGTTTTGTTAGCATACAAATATACTGTCTGTGAATAAGGATGAGTCTAGCTCATTCTTTTTAATAGATTACTCTTTTTCTTTATTAGGTCTCACAGCATTACACAAATTTTCCAAAATCATATTACTAATAATTACAAAATGATGACAGTGGTGATCTTTGCACTTGGTTTTAATAAAACTGTCATAAATGTTTCATCATTAAGAATGATGATGGTTACTGATTTGATATAATCTTTATTACATCAAGAAAATATTCCTGTTGAAAACAGAATTTAAAGTTATATGAGGAAAAAAGGAAGTATTTTTGTCTTTCCTCTCCCAACACTTAAAAAAAGCATTTATTAATAATAATCTGTCTTTAAAGTAACTGCAACCCTGTGTCCAAAGACATATTGAATAGAGGAATAGTATTTTCTCAGAGACACAGACAAGAATCTTCTCATTATGAACCATAAGAAACAAATTTTGCGTCCTTGACCTAATGTTAAGGGAAAAGGTTGAAAAATAATCAGAGAATAACAAGAATTTTGTTAGTCATTTTCCAGTATTTATTTGATCAGTATCAACAATTCCATACAGACGATTGTTTTATAGCAAACTTACTTTTGTGTACAAGTTGCTTAAAACGAGACGCTTCTGGAAACATTTCTGTGCTCTTCCTATGGCCCTGGTGAATAAAACTACTAGCACCTGTCCTTTGCTACACTTAAATCAAGGGCGTTGTTTCTGTGCTCTATAATGTGGAACTTTGAGGTCTCCATGGGGCGTTGGTTAAACCCTGGAGCAAGTTTTAAGTTGCTTCTTAAAAAAAGTGTTGCTTTCCTTATAGTCATCTGAGGGTCCTCTGGACACAAGAGAAGCCTTCCATGGACAAAACATTCCATATGGATCAGGGTCTCTGCCTAGACTGTCTGCGCCACCGCAATTTTGTGTTTTGTCCTCAATCTGCAGAGAGAGCCCACTCAGATCCTTCACCTCTTACGAAGCCCAGGGGAAGGACACTACACTCAGGGGTCTGCTCTAAGGCCCACCCCACCCACTGTGCCTCAGCCAGCCCCTGCCTGTTACAGACCCATGAGAAAGGGGTCGAGCGGCCTTCTGGGCTGATGAGAGCTCAGGAACGCCCCACATTACCCCCTTCTCTTACCTCCAGGAGTTAACACCTAGGTCTCAGGCCCAGTCATTACTGACCATTTCTGAGCAAGAATGGCCTCCACATGCCAATGCTGACTCCCTATTTGGCACATGCTATGCAGTCACCAAAAGCCCATGAAGGTGGTTGTGCCCCCACCTTAAGGAGGCATGGAGGGAGTAAGGAATTTGGAGAGAGGCACCAGGACTAAACCCTAGTCACTGGGATTTCAAAGCTCCATCGCTGGCATATGTGCTTCATCTCTATGGGGTCAGGGAGGTGGTGCAGGGTGAGGCAGAGCATTTATGTAGCATTCCTGTGATCTCTGGTCATAATCCTATTTCTCCCACCTCATCTGACACTCTAGAAAAATTGCCTTCCCTCCACCCCTACAACTGTAGTTAATGAGCTCAGTAAAATAAATAATTTCTAATTTCATTATAAAAAGTACAACCTCTGAGGCTCTCAAAGTCCTTAGACAGAAATACTAATGGAAGCACAATCACTGCTCTTTACTATCCTGCGAGGCAGCTTGTGGGCCCCGCCTCACCAGGCCTCCACCAAGTGCTGTGTTCATCACTAACCAAACATTACTGACAGCAACAGTTTCTCTGTGATTGCTTTGAAGGTGAGCAACAGGAGAGCAGGGCCCTCAGAGAGAAAGTGTGAAATTAGCTCCACTCCATAAATGAAGACATGAAAGGAATTAATTTGATTCATCCTGGCTTATACAATACACACCTACCCTATATCCTGCCTTTTAAGAAAATAAGGGAGAAAGTCTCAAGAATACATTGATACGTGAACTAGAAACATGTATTTGGCCTAACACTTAGCTACCAATTTAATTCCACAATTGGACCAAAGACATTACCGGCAACTGCCCTCAAGCCAATCAAATATGTCTGAGCTCCCCTGCAAACTATAATGGCATTGGCTTGATTTCAAATGTGGTGGATTTTCAATCCTTAGCTATACCCGAAAGTGTCCTTTTCGTCTTTTATTTTCATTTCTATGGTAACCTCATTCCAAAAATTCTAGATTCATGTTTTTTAATAATACAGTTACAGCATTAAGAAAATGTAAGGGCTACCAAATTTAGTGTGCAAAAACTGCATAATAGTACATAAAATAATCATTTTGGACTTTAAAACAGTTCCTCCCCAATGCCATATAATTGAAGATGACAGAGTTATAGCTCTAGAGGTTAATTTTGCATTTGAAAAGATCATCATTCTGAGAAGCTCTAAAACATTGGGATCACTAAAAATGTGTGACCTTCGACATGCTGGTTTACTCCAATCTCTCCTGAACAACTCCCTCACCCTGAAATGATGTCAATGATCTCTTAGGCCCCAAGACGTCTCTGATCCTAAAATTTTGACTCCAGGATTGGCCTCTCCAGCCGTATGGGAAATATCCCTAAAGGCATGAAGCATGCTGCCTTAGGATTCTAAATTCAACCCAGAGGTCTCAACACTACCTTGGAAGAGGCTTGGTACAAGGGGCATCTGATGCTGTAGTAACAGCTTGGGCAGTTCCCTGTACAATCCTCTGGCATCAGAGTTTTGAAATTCATGACTTTTCTAATTTACAAAAGGATAATATGGTCTATATCCCATATGGCATATAACACACAGAGAAGGGTCTGGAGTAACATCCTATTCAAAACTATTAAAATTTCCGCTGAAATGCACAAATATCCACTATCCAACAACCTTATACCAGCTCACAGCCCAGTTTTGCCCTCAAATGAGTTGTGAAAACATTTTCAATATTCAGAGCTTTTTAGATTTGAGAATTGGAGATAGGGGGTCTGTGGACCCAGATCACTGCCCCTACTGAAAGCCTCTGTATACTACTTGTCACCTTGCTGATTAAAAATACATTAATGCCTGTCACCAAAGAATTCAAAACAAAATCACAAAGAATTCCTTTATTCGTTTCTTTCTATTCAATTATCTGATAAACCATATATTTTTTAAAAGACAGAGTGGATCAAACTTGAGTATAAATTCACAGGCTGCTGTGCACAATGACATCCAAGCTGTTATGCAGAATGAAGAAATCATGTAGGTTAAACTGGCCAATCACTGCTTTCTGCTCCCCAAACCAAGAGTCTGACTCACTCCTATTCCTTCCGACATAAACAACTGAGCGTCATGGAGAATAAACAGAAAGCAAGACTAGGGTTTGCCATATACGCCACAACATTCACTATTCCCCTGTTCGTCTGAGGCAAAGCCACCCAATTCCCAGCAGTATTCATTAAGATTCAGAGCATCAAGCAAAAACTTTGAGCAGAGCCGAAGCTATACAAATACATAATTTATAAAGAAAGTCAGAAACTAGAACATACAGCAAAGAGAGTAGATGCACCACAGGAAGAGTGGGGGGAATCAAGTTACTGACGAAAAGGAAAAACTGGCTTGCCTCCTGATTCTCATCCCAAAGACTGCTAGAAAGAAATGAACAATAAACCTAGCAAGAAGCACATCAAACAGAATTTTTGCAACCAAGACCCGTAATACAAAACAAGATCCTCATCACCAGCAGCAACTGTATGAACTTGGGCAATCCTGTTTGTCTGTTCCTTTGTTCATTTCAGTGGGAACTGGCAATGAGGGAGCGGTTCTCTAATGTATGAGCTCAGTTTGTTACCTTGAGCCACCGGCCTAATTTGGGTTTAAACACTCTTTTTTGAGGCCAAATTCTGTTTATAGTTCCCTGTCTAGATTTACCACTAAATCCACCTTCACTCCTGTAAAATAGCCTAATAAAAAGGGAAGACATAAGAAGTAACTCTTCAACATGGAGAATCAGAAAGTCTCATCCAGAGATGTTGTCTCAGACGGGTGCAGAGCTCTCCCCTTCTCCCCCTCCCACTCCATCCGAATGCTGAGGACATGTGGAGCAAGAGTACTTCCAACATCGGAGACCCTTGGGAAATTTAGGTTTCTAAAAACCAAATTAAAGAACTGCATACAAAATAGGTTGATACAGAGATCATAACTGCTTTAAACAAGCCAAAGAAATCCCTTCTCAAAGGAATACTACACTGATTCTTTTTGTGATTCCTTCATGAAACAGATGGTCTCCCCTTGGCGCTACCTTTGCAAACCTGGGCATCTGTGATGGGGGTTCTACACGCCCCCCTGGTCTGAGGAGCCAGTCCACTTGCACTAATGAGCTGAGTGAGTGAGGAACCAAAAATGACGTCCTTGCCTTTTCTTGTAAACCCCTTTTGGGATGAAACTTAAGTGTGTACACACACATACACACACAATTAACTCTTCAGTCTGCTCCCTCATAAAGTGAAAATAAAAATACTTGTCACAGAGGGATTAAAGAAGCTGTCTATACTGAAAAATTAACTTTAAATAAGTCGACAATATACAAACAATTCTGTTGAGGCCTCAGGGTCTGACTTGAGGGCACAGGTTAAAGAACACTCTGGGTCATGTGCTGGAGCATCTACAGGTTGCACAACTCTGTTGGAAGCCTGCAAACTTTGTAACATGGGCACTAGATATAGATCTCAATAAACTTGTTAGAAAAGACATCTTTTCAAAGAATGTTAAATAGCATGAGATAAACCCAAACATAATCTAAGTGGAGAGAGGAGGTACACAACCAGATCCGTAATTCTTATTTCAAATATGCAAGTACACGTATGCTGAAGACACAGAGTTAAAAAACAAGATGTCACAAGTAGTTCTGCTCTCTGGGGAGTGGAAAGTGTAGATGATTCCTCTTTTTCTTTCTACCTGGCCCTGCTGTGTGTGTATTTTCAAACTTTCTACCATGAACATACGTCATTTCTATAAGCAAATGGAAAGGTTATAAAAATTATTTTATCACAATAGTCAAGGAGTTTCTGATGTGTGCGTAGATGTATATATCATCTTTATTGTGTCCTGAAAATAAAGAGAGTAGCTTGTTCAGTTAGCTGAAGCTTAGACTAGTATCCAAGGCAACAAGTGGGCCAGGATCGTGTGAGGAAATGCAATGTGGGTGATTCCCAGGGAACCTACAGGGACAGCACTATGCTAACCAAACTAAGCATGGCCTCATAATCAACAACACACTGGTCTTGGCAATGCAGGGAAAGCAAATGGCTCTATATGTCTTCTCCACTCCTTCCCAGGTTAGGACACAAGATAAGGCCCACTGCTAAAATTGCTTTCATGGGAAAAACAAGATTTTCCAATTCAATAAATGGATTGATTTCAAGGCTGTTTGGAGGTTTGTGTCATTTGATAAAACACTGAACTGCTGCTTTACCACTCGTAATGTAAATTACAATTAGCAGCAGCAGCATGGGACTGAGTCATTCATTCAGGACTAATTTTTCATCCCCTCTTCATTATCCAGCATATGTTACCCACAGTACAGACTTCATAAAAACAATTTCAAGGCAAACCAAAGCACACAGAGGGCCCATGCTGGCTGAAAAAATATACCTGAGGTGGTTGGAACACCTTGATAACAGGCATTTCACCACTGAAAGACTGAGGATGCTATGTGTGGCTGTTTTCTTCTAGCCCCATCCAGCCTCTTGGTTGGGCCACCATATGATATGAAGCCATTCTCAAAGCTCCCACAGCTCCAAGCAGAGGGCAGTGCAGATTCTGCTAATGGAGACCTTGAAGAGCATCAGCATCAGGAACTGGCAAGCGGGCCCCACTAAGCCATCAAGGCAGAAGTGTGGCTAAACGGATGTTTTTCAGGAAGACTAACTCATGACAACAGCTAACATTTACTTGGGAAGGAAGAGGTTGAAAGAAGGGAAATTAGCCAGGAAACTGCTACAGAGGAGAAGAGGCGTACTGGATACATGCAGGGAGAGTGGGAAAGAAAGAAACCTCTATTTCAAAGAGAATAGGGGACAGCATGTGCTGCTAAGTGGGTGCTGGAGATGAAAGGCACAAGGAAATCAAAGGTCCTGCATGGCTGCAACTCTGTTAATAAGCCATCATTTAAAAGCACCCACGGGAAACCACATGGTAGACATCTGCCATCTGACTCCCCATAACCTTCTTAACACCTTCTATACGTCTTGATAACCTCCTATGTTGTGGGCCCCACCTTCCCAAAGTAGAAAGTAAAAACAATGGTCTCAGACTCTCTTGCAGCTAAGGGGCCAGCATGTGGCCTGGGCTCCTCCAGACAGATACACCTGCCTGAGAACCAGGTTCTGAATCCAGTAATGCCAAGTTATCGCTCCACAGGGAACTCTGTGGCTGAGGCACCTGGCTCTGGAGGGTGGCAGCCACACAGTTCTTGGGTTCATACCAATGTACCAGTGGTTCAGCAGCTACAGAAGCCCCCTTGGGGTCTTCATAACCTCAGGGTCTGGCCCTGGGTCCTCCCAGGGATCTTCAACACATTTCTTTTCTGCTTAACCTCACAGCATGCACTCCAATGCCTATAACTAAGAATCCGTAAGGCTCTTTAGGGGTGAAAACATTCAGAGGGTACAATCATCATTGGATTTAATTATATGGGCATCTTATATTAATCACTGCTAGAATCAGGATTGCCGGGAGAAGTATCAATAACCTCAGATATGCAGATGACACCACCCTTATGGCAGAAAGCAAAGAAGAACTAAAGAGCCTCCTGGTGAAAGTGAAAAAGGGGAGTGAAAAAGCTGGCTTAAAACTCAACATTCAGAAAACTAAGATCATGGCATCTGGTCCCATCACTACATGGCAAATAGATGGGGAAACAATGAAAACAGTGACAGACTTTATTTTTGGGGGCTCCAAAATCATGGCAGATGGTGACTGCAGCCATGAAATTAAAAGATGCCTGCTCCCTGGAAGAAAAGCTATGACCAACCCAGACAGCATATTAAAAAGTAGAGATGTTACTTTGCCAACAAAGGTCCATCTAGTCAAAGCTATGGTTTTTCCAGTAGTCATATATGGATGTGAGAGTTAGACTATAGAGAAAGCTGAGCACTGAAGAATTGATGCTTTTGAACTGTGGAATCCCTTGGACAGCAAGGAGATGCAACCAGTCCATCCTAAAGGAAATCAGTCCTGAATATTCATTGGAAGGACTGATGCTGAAGCTGAAACTCCAATACTTTGGTCATCTGATGCAAAGAACTGACTCACTGGAAAAGACCCCAATGTTGGGAAAGATTGAAGGTGGGAGGAGAAGGGGATGACAGAGAATGAGATGGTTGGATGGCATCACCAACTCAATGGATGTGAGTTTGAGTAAGCTCTGGGAGTTGGTGATGGACAGGGAAGCCTGGCATGCTGCAGTCCATGGAGTCGCAAAGAGTTGGACACAACTGAGCAACTTAACTGAACTGAACTGATACTAATTACCAACTCAGACATCATCAAACCAGGGAACTAAAGACACAATTTTGCCAAGGTACTATTATCCCAACAAGTGGCACTTTTGGCTCCAGTCTGACACAGACTAGCTGTGTCTAAGGAAGGGAAGAAGGAAATGAAAGGTAAGAGCTGAACCATCACCACCAAGAATCTTTCTGAGTCCTAAACACACTCAATCTGAAGGCACCAAAAGTTGTATCTTAACCTCACAGTAATTTAGATCTAAAACGGGTTCTTGCAACTCCTTTCCCTTTGGTATAAAAATGGAGCCCACCAAGTTCTCAGCACAGCACTCCCTTGCCTGCCCGCCCTGTATCTCTTACAAGTGTCCTATCCTAATAAACTCTTCCCTTACCTCTCATCCTGCCTCTTGCTGAATTCTTTCTGCACCAAAACAGAAGAACCTCTGCTCTACTGAGCCCTGAAATGTGCTCTATGGTTTCAGGACCACGGCCAGGGACATGTACAGCAAAGACTGCACACCTGCCAGGAGATGAGCTTCAGCTTCATCTACAGGAACCGGGCCCATGGAGGGTCCCTGGCTCTGAGGAACTGTGGTGATGTTTATGTACTGTGAAATCTGAGTTGCTTTTTGGTCTTTTTATAAATATACACACACACTTCTATATATTGGAAATAACTATTGGCTCTAAGTGGAAGATCCAAAGGTTTTCACCATACCCTTCTTTCAACTTTTCTACTTGTATGAAAGTTTTTCAGACTAAAAGCCCAGAGGCAATCTACATTGAAAAAATAAAAACTGATCACAAGAATCCAAGCAAAAATGAAAGTAGTTTCCAGGTAATAGAAAGCATTTTTGTTTCCATGAGAGGACAGTTCTGGAAACCATTCTCCCCAGCAGACTGCACACAGAGCTGCCTCACTCTAAAGGTCCACAGAAAAGGCAGGGGCCCACAACATCCACACAACTTTCTGCCATTCAGCTTAGCTGACGGGGAGCGCGACAGTAGCCTGAGCCCAACACTAAGCCTGGAGATCAGAGAACTTTCCAGGTTTCCCTTCAGGAGTGAGTTCTAACTCATTGAGGACGGCAGTACTTCCTGTGGCCTTCTCTTTATCAGTAAGTCTAGACTCTCCCTCAGCTCCTGTCACGTGGGTCAAAGGACCACTCAGGAAGCTCTGCCTCACGTGCCCGCCCTCTCACAGACCGAGCTGCACGAGAACCACAGACACATGGGTGCAGTGTGAGAGCATCACCTCCTGCCCTTCCCCAGGCAGAGGTCCCACACGTGGCACCTCCCTACCAAACCAGCTCCCTCCCTGCACCAACACCACCAGCAGGACACCCCAGCGTTCTGTAACTAAATAACTCACAACAGCAACCAAATACTTGCTCACTTTAATAAGCTAAGGAAACTGACAACAATGGAAACATTCCTCAGTACAAGAACAAAATTCAGTAATGCTTTCCATCTATATCATCATCGTGTGGTACAATCAAGCTTCTGCTGCACAAACCAATACTAGGAAACATTTTGTATTTTGCTTAGTTGATTGTATAATGAAAACAGTAAAATTGAACAAACACATGGAGAAGAAGGGAGGAGGGAGAAGCGGGGAGAGAAGGAGGGGAGAGGCCAGTTCCTGCTGGGAAGTCTCTTCTCCTGCTGAGTGCCCTCACTCTCCTGTCCTCTGACCTCTCCTTGTCATCATCCGTACTTCCCACAGCCCCAAACCTACTCCATTTGTGTTGCCTCCTATGTGAGTGAAATGTACTGATGATTACCCAGCTCTAAATCTGGACATTTCACCCCAATCTAGTGTTCTCAAATTAATGTCCACACATCCCATCTCCATCCCCTGGGTTCAAGCCTCAGCCTGTCTCTCCTCCATGACTCCGATGGCTCCCCTCCAATTCAAGCTCCTCTAATACATCTCCATTTTTAACACCATGGATGCCTTCCATACTGACAGCCTAACTATGCCATCCCATCACCCTGGACAGCAGAGCAAGGCCCCAAAGGATCATTCCTTTACATTCACATACGCAGCCAATGGGCTTTCCTGGCGGCTCAGATGGTAAAGAACCCGCCTGTGATGTGGGAAATCTGGGTTGGGAAGATCCCCTGGAGGAGGGCATGGCAACCCACTCCACTACTCTTGCCTGGAGAATCCCATGGACAGAGGAGCCTGGCAGGCAGGGCCACAGTCCATGGGGTCACAAAGAGCTGGACACGACTGAGTGACCAAGCACAGCACACATGTAGTCAACAACTCCCAAAATATATGACACTCTCTCACATTCTTTGCCTTTTTTCTGCCGGATCACCCTTTGCTTTATTACATGTGCACACGTGCATGTGTGCGTGCACACACATGCTGCATGCAGATTTCGGAGAAATTTCCATCTCTACACCTGACTCCACTGTTAATATTGATTTGTTTTAAAAAATGAAAGAAAAAAAAACAAGAAAAACAAATAGCAAAAACTAGGAAAAAGAACAAAAAAATACAGACAAGCCCTTTCTAAAAGAAAAAACTCAAAAGGCCAATATACATACCAAAATCTTTGCATCCTCACTATTTCTCAGAGAAATAGATGAGATACCATTTCATATCATAGGACTGGAAAAGGCTTTCCAGTCTGACAATACGTATACTCGCAAGGTTGTAGGTGAAGAGGAGCTCTGGACACTCCTGGATGTGGGAGCATGAAGGCACTACTCCCTGGAGAGGATTCTGGCGACGTGAGGGAGTGGAAGGGTGTACGTGTCCCACAGCTCTGTTCCATTATAGCAAATACTGTAGACATACGCTCACACAAGTGCAAACATGGGCACGATAAGGACGTTCGCTGGGCTGTCTCGAGAAGTGAGAAAATTAGAAACAACCTAACTGTCTAACAAGAGGGACTGGATACTTGTGCATAGAGCTCTTCTCCGCAGGGGACGAATGAAGATTTGTACTGAGATGTCAATGAGGCTATGAATATTACTATGTTTTTTCAAATGAATGCAAGGATTGGAGAAGAGTTTATAAAAGCTATGAAGGTGAAGGGCAGCGCAGAGACTCCTCTGACTGTAGGAGAATGAGAAGACCACCCATGAAATCACCATGGTGATGTGTCCAGAAGGGACAGACAGCAGATGGGAAAATCTGAATCAAGCACATTAGGCAGGTTTTCCACTTTTCCGGGAAGAACCACTCCACCCCATTCAATGCTGATGAGAGGACAACGGGAAACAGAGACTGTACTGTATGCAATGTCTCAGCTTCAATGTCTCTGGTTCAAGTCACAAGCTGCCTCACAAGTTTCTGCTTTGCTGTTTTGGGTGCCTTAGTCCCAAACTTGGATCCTAGAGTATGAACTATGTCATCACCTTCTTGCAAACTCCTTCTAGTGTCAAATGAAACACCGTGTCAAACAAAAGTTAGCATAGGATACAGGCCTACTGGACAAACAGACTATTACACACTGCAGACATCTGAGCTGTTACCATGCTACCTGAGTGCCTCTCAAAAGCAGCCACAAAAGTCCCCTGGCTAGAAACAAGAACCTTCCTGCTCTTGTAAGAGCATATTATGCTGTGCTTTGAGAATATCTAATGAACTTGTGACACAATGACCCGCTCCCCTGCTGAGCCCCACCTTCCCAATTCCACCTCTGCGAGAGCCCATTCAAACAAGAAAAACATCATCACAATTCAAATTGCATGGAGCTTCTTCCCAAAATGCCTCCTACAGAAGAGTTCCTAGATACCAGCACCATCAAGGATGAAAGGATAAAAGTTAAAAGCTACACAATCTAAGACATGAGTCAAATAAAATATAAACCTGGGTATCCTTCTCCTCATCACAGAGAAGCACCACAAATGGTCCCATAATTAGCCATAAACCCGAGGTGTCACACACCCCCCTCGATGACCACAAATGTACTAGCCTGTAAGAGGACCCGCAGCTGTTAAGGCAAACATTTAAAACAAAAAGTTGGAAACTAACAGTGCCTGCTAGCCTTTGAAGAGAGGAAAAAGGGAAACTGAAGAAGAAAATTTTATAACAGATATAGCCAAAAAGATAAACGTACTTCTATTTGACATTTTTTTTTTTAACATTTGCAAAGTAACGATAGGTCAATCCTCTATTACTGATTCCAATCCCAACTTGAAAGATGTGAGAATGAGGACATGCCAGGGATAAGCAGATTTCCTGAAACTAAAATATAAACATGAATAATATGAATGTAAACAAAACAGCTGCCCCACAGAAATTGCTTCCAGAGGACCCTGGTTTCCAATGTGCGTTTCTTCACAACCTGAATCCACATTAATAAACCCTTTCAACCTAAGACAGCATGAACTAACATTCAAACTAATCTGCCCAGCCTTTAGTTTTAAATGGCAATACAATGAAAATGATAACAACCATAAATCTAATCAAAACTTAAATGTATAGTGGTCCCAAAAAAGTAAATATTATATTTTAGTAAACTTCCTGGCCAAATTCCCCAAAACACTGCATCCCAAAACAACAGGGCAGCTGGTTGATGGCCAGAACCCTCATAAGAAAATTTCAAGTAGCTTGGCAATATTACTGAAAATGTCATACCACATACCTTGTAAACAGAGGGAATGCACGACTCATAAAAATGCTTCTGCCAAGATGGTGCAGTCGACCTCACTCAGTAACTGAATACCCTACACAAGATCACAGCCATCTAACACACGGCAAGCCCTCTCCGTGAGAATCACAGGTTTTACTGCAAGTTTCCAGACTTCCATGTGCTGCGCTTTTGCTTTC
Source organism: Bubalus bubalis (assembly GCF_019923935.1). Lineage (NCBI taxonomy): Eukaryota > Metazoa > Chordata > Mammalia > Artiodactyla > Bovidae > Bubalus > Bubalus bubalis. The sequence goes on along the minus strand of NC_059159.1, from coordinate 11,269,533 downwards.
TCCCTATCCAATAAAACTAGATGTTTAAGAAGCAAGTGGGGGGTGGGTGTAAGGGTCGATTTCTTTTTATACAATCAGAAAATCCATCTGAATCCCGCTGTGACACTGCAATAGAACCCCAGAACAACCCACTTGATAATAAGTTATAAAAGTTTAAAATCCTAGCATCCTTCCCCTAATCTGAGCAACTTTTAGGCTACAACAACTTCAAAGGCAGACAAGCCAAGTCCAACTTATACCATGTTTTATTTTTAAATAAATAGATACATATATAGATTATAAACAAGAGAACAAAGAATCATGATATTGACCCTTTGCCAATTCCAAACAAATAATTTTGAAGAAAAAGTCCATGCGCTCTCAAAGGTCGATTGTGTAGTGTTGAGTGCCTCTCTGTAACACTCAGTCGAACAATTAATCCAGCTGGAAAACAAAGTGAACAGAAAGGATTACCATTGAATTCAGGTGCTAGTCGCATATTTTCTTTTTCTGACCCCCAGAAATCCATGGACACGAGTTTGCGCAATCTCCGGGAGTTGGTGATGGACAGGGAAGTCTGGCGTGCTGCAGTCCATGGGGTCACAAAGAGTCTGACACAACTGAGCAACTGAACTGAAATGAGTTGCATATTTTCTCTCTTTTTCTGACCCCCAGGCACACACACAGAGAGGCCATTTACAGAGCTCCTGATGAAGGTCCTCATAACCCCCTAGCTCTAACTTCTGAAATATACATTAGCTAAAATAAAAAAGGGATAGTTGTCACCAGAACAGATGTTGCAGGGTTTTATCTCTAAGCGCTTCATGGGAAGAAATCCCACTCACCAAATGGCAGTCACCACAGAACCAAGTGCACCACTGTTGATTAACGTTCACCACACTTGAGAAACAAAGGAGAGAAGAGCAACCCTGTGATGGATATTTTTAATTAAAACGTTCAGTTTTCCGTAATAGCTAGTTCCCTCTGCTGATTTTTAAAGGCTTTTATTCTTGAGCTGTGCTCCAGCCCTTAGACAAGCTCTTCCACACACAGGGAGGGCACACACATTCCTGCTTTGGGGGGGGAAGGGAAATGCTGCAAGTGTTTCTAGTGTCACGTGGCTGAGATATATGTTTTGCCCAAATGCAAGCACTTCACGTAAAGCATTATATGGCAACAACAAGATGGCTGGAAATGCTGGTGTCAGGTTGAGAATGCTCCCACATTCAAAGAACTTAAAGGTCATTAAACACCATTTTTGTTTCTATAAACCAGCAGCTCTCAACCTTTTTGGTCTCAGGACCCCTTTACACTCCTAAAAATTACGGTAGATATCAAAGAACTTTTCTGCCAATTGTAACAATATTTGTCATGTGATAAGTTAAAACTGAGGATTTTTTCATTTTTATTAATTCATTTAAAATTAACAATTATAAGTCTATTATGTATTAATATAAATGATATACTTTATTTTTAGAGATTTATCTCACCAAACAAACAAAAATTTAATGAGAAGTGTGGCAATGTTTTTATTTTTGCAAATCATTTTGATATCTGACTTAATAGACAGCAACAGGATTCTCTATCTGCTTTTGTATTCAGTCTGTTGCCGTATATTCTTTTGAAGTATACAAAGAAAACCCAACCTCACCTGAGTAGGAAGCTGCATATATATATAGATAGTCTTCTCAAATAATTGTCAATATTTTTTGATACTACACCAAAACTCAACAAGTGGTAGTTTCTCAAAGGTTATTTGCAATGTAGACTCTGAAGCCACTTCAAGACCCTTATCCTATTCTGTTACACTAAATTCCAGCATTTTACCTTGTGCTCTAAGTGGCTCATTAACCCACATGTGATTTTGCAACATCATGAACATCTAGAAAAGACTGGGTCATCTAGAAAAGACTGGGTCACCAAGGGGTGTGGACCTTCCAAAAACTGACACAATTCATTCCTCAACATCAAACCAGCACGTTCAGTACCATCACGATTGGTCTCATCTGAAAAGGGTTTAGGCAGTGGGAAGCTGTCAAATACACAGTGGCAGATACAAGTTTTTCAACCATCTGATTTTCAGTCAAAGCTCAAATTTTATCATTGGCTCAGTTGTTTCCCTTGAAGCAACAGCTCACTTTTCATTTTGGAGAAAATTCTTACAGTTGTTCTTTCAAGGAAAAACAGTGATGGCGGGGGCGGGGAGAGGGGGGACCAGTTCAGCTCACAACTTGACTGCACAAGTGCTGTTCACTGAGATAACCATCAATCTCAATATGCTGCAGAAGTGCTTTTGGCATATTTTAAGTGGTCTAAAGGGTCAAGATTTAACAGTCTCTTCCCGCTTCATCTTAATTAAAAGCGGCATTATTTTTTTTACTGCAAACGTGAGACTAGGAAGAACACAATGTCCAGCCCAGGGTGGGGTGGCTGCCTGACTCACACTCAGACAGCAGCGCAGCTTCACCTGCCACTCCTGTATCATCTGTGCACATGTCAACACAGGGAAAAGCCACCAATGTCTCAGTAACTGACCTTACAGAACCTGGAAGGATCATGGAGGACCCCCAGGAGTCTGCGAACACACTTTGAGTACTGTAGTACTGAGTTTGTAGAAATATGAAAACATACTGCACTGAATCTTCTTTATTTATCACAAGACTTGCAAGAATACTTAAAGTGAATGTTCCTAGAGAGCTGTTTGCCCCAATAAATCAGGAGATTTAGTGTTCTGTCAAGAACACTAAATAATCATGGAGGAAAATGGAAAGTTACCAAGCTACAGCTTACTAAGATCTATTGGGTCAGAGATGGCAATAAATGATCTGTCCAATAAAGGTTATTTTACAAACAACTTGCTCACTTGTGTGATACTGTCCCATCACCTCTCCCACACTGCACATCCCAAATCTGCCCTCCTCTTGCCATCTTGCCACTACCACCTCGGGACAAGCCACCAGCAACTCTTACCCACAGACCAGAGCACCCTGAGTCTCTCCTACCTGCCCCTACAATCCATTCTCCAGTCTCTTAAATAGAAACCAAATGACACCACTCCTCTGATAAAACCCAGAAATGGATCCCTAACACACATAAAACAAAGTCAAACTCCTTACCAGGGTCCAAATGCCCTGGCATGATAGTCCAAGCCAACTGCTCTTTAGCCTCACCAGCTAACAACAGCGAGTCTAGCCTTCTTTCTATTCCTCTCCTGGGCCACACTCACTCCAGCCTCAGGGCCTTTAAATGGGAAGTAGATGAACAGATCACAGCTTGGGGGGACAGGGTAAAGCTGCACTGGTCGGGGGAAGGCATAGCCATGAATGCACAGAAAAGAAGAAAAGCTAAGAATAAATGAATAAGCATCAATCACAAGAAGCTAGGGGCAAAGTAGATAAACCCAAAGAAAGTAAAAGGAAGGAAATAAAGATCAGATATTGACAAAACAGAAAATACATACAGAAGAAAAGACTAACAGAGACACAAACTGGCTCTCTGAAAAAGACTAAACTCCAGTGTAGTACCTCCCAACCTTCTTTTCATCACTGACCCCTGAAGGGTCTTTCTAAACATTTTTTTCCAGATGGCTCTCCCCATAAAATTCTAATACTGCAGAAATACCGCCTATTTGTCAACAGGAAGCACACCTGGGCTTTGTGCATAAAGAGTAAGAATTTTTCTGTCCCCTCTACCAAGAACCAACTTTCCCCCTTGAGGCAGTCCGGTCCCTGTGGAGAACAGATGCTTCTGTGAGACCAAAAGAAATGGCACAAATAACCACTATCAAGAATAAAAGTGCAGTTCTAGGGACACTGAAGAGAGGAGGACTTTTTGAACAACTTTATGCTACTAAATTTTTTAACTTTATTAGATAAAAAGTCAAATTCCTAAAAAAATACAACTTTTCAAAACCAAACAAATCGTAACAAAAAACATTCACAGAAATGAAACTAGACTTGGATGAATAACTGGAAAGTTCTACAAATACTGCTGAAAGCCAGAGAAAAAATAAATAGAAAACATTCCCAAAACTCATATTTTTATGCTAGCAAAATCTTGGTATTAAAACCCAACAGACAAAAAATACAAGGGGAAGAAAAGAGGTAACCTCTTATTGAGAACATAGATAAAAAAATCTTAAGCAAACCAAACCCAGCATGAGACATGATGTTCAAGCAGGGTTATATCTGAAACGTGAGACAGGTTTCACTATTAAAAACATCGTGGTACATGAGAACAGACTTTTGGACATGGGCTGCAGGGAGGACAGAGGGGGTGATACGAATGGAGACGGTAGCATGGAAGCATATACACTACCGTATATAAAACAGACAGCCGATGGAAATCTGGTTATGACCCAGGAAACCCAAACCAGGGCTCTGTAACAACCTAGAGGGGTGGGAAAGGGTAGGAGGTGGGAGGGAGGTTTAAGATGGAGGGGACATATGTACACCTATGGTTAATTTATGTTGATGTATGGCAGAAATGAAACCAATATTGTAAAGCAATTATTCTTCAATTAAAAATAAATAAATTAAAAAAAACTGTGTGTGTTTTCACATACGCACATGTGTATACAGGAATACATCAACTTCACCATATTAACAAATTAAAAAAAAAGAAAAAGCATATGATCACCTCAATATAAGCAGAGCATGCATGTGCATGCTCAACAGATGCAGAACAAGTATTTAAATAAATAGCACTGCAACATATACATTACCATATGTAAAACAGAGAGCCAGTGGAAGTTTGATGTATGATGCAGGGCACCCAAAGCTGGTGCTCTGTGACAACCTGGAGGGATGGGGTGGAGAGGGAGGTGGGAGGGGGGTTCAGGAGGGAGGGGACACATGTATGCCTAAGGCTGATTTATACTGATGTATGCAAAAACCATCACAATATCGTAAAGTAATTATCCTCCAATTAAAATAAATTAAAAAAAATTCTTTTAATTTTAAAATTTAATAGCCACTTAATATAAAAACAACTCTTGAACAAGAAAAAAATAATTCTTAACTTGATCAAGACAGTCTACAAAAAAGTATAGCAAAAATCATCTTTCACAGTGAAAGACTGAAAGTTCCCCCTTTGAGATAAGAAGCAAGCTAAGAATGCGCCCACCCCTATTCAACACCAATCCCGGTCAGCGTAGCACAGTTAGAAAAGGAAAAGGAAAAGTACACAAAAAGACTGGAGCAGAAAAAAACACACCTCTCATTAGCTGCAGAAGACTGACTGTGTTTACAGAAATCCAAAAGAATATGTGGATAAATACTCAAATTAATAAAAGCATTTGGCAAGGCTGCGGGATACTAAATCAGTATATAAAATCAACTGCATTCCCACACACCAGAATAAACAACATAATGCTTCTAAGACACCATCAAATGGCATTTAAAAATTCAAATATCTGAGAATAAGTTCAACAAAGACATGAAAGACTTCTACATAAAAAATTAGAAAACTTAAGTTTGAAAGATGTCAATTCTCTGAAATGATCTATGGACCTACGGATTCAATTAAATCACAACCAAAATCTTGACAGGTATTTTGCCCTCTTGGTGGAATTTGACCCACCGGTTCTTAAAACATATATGGAAATGGCAAGGGAAGAGAAGAGCCAAGACATTCCAGAGGAAGATCACGAGGAGACCATCTGCATTTCCAGATTACTTGAAGCTTTAGGGATGAGGAAAGAGTGACACTGGCACATAGAAGACAGGTCCCCAGAACTGCACTGAAAGAAAAATATCCAAGCATATTCAGCACTTGATTTATACCAAAGACAGTGCTGCAGGGGAGTAACAGTGGTCCTTGGCAATAAAAGGTGCTGGAGCCTTTTCACATATTCATATGAAACAAAACAAAACAGTACCCCACCTCACACCATATGCAAAAAGCAATGGTGAGTGGGCAACAGACAGCCTGAATGTGAGAGCTGGATATAAAGAAAGCTGAGCGCCGGAGAATTGGTGCTTCTGAACTGTGGTGTTGAAGAAGACTCCTGAGAGTCCCTTGGACTGCAAGGAGATCCAACCAGTCCATCCTAAAGGAGATCAGTCCTGAATATTCATTGGAAGGACTGATACTGAAGCTGAAACTCCAATACTTTGGCCACCTGATGCCAAGAACTGACTCCTTGGAAAAGACCCTGATGGTAGGAAAGACTGAAGGCAGAAGGGGACAACAGAGGATGAGATGGTTGGATGGCATCACCGACTCGATGGACATGAGTTTTGGAGTAAGCTCCAGGAGTTGGTGATGGACAGGGAAGCCTGGTGTGCTGCAGTCCATAGGCTTGCAAAGAGTAAACACAACTGAGCGACTGAACTGAGCTGAATAGACAGTTTGGTTATATAATTTACCCTCCAACCTGGACACTTTATTATAGAGTAAAAAAGGATGCTATGAATAATTATTCTAAGACAGCAGGTACTAACTAGGACTGCCCTCAGCACACTGGGACTTATGGTCATCCTAGTTACAGACCTAAATATAAACAGCAAAATCATAAAGCTTTTAGGATACATTAGAGGACAGAGTCGTGACCATAGGAAAAAACATAAGCATAAACCACAGGAAAAGTACTGATACATTCAACTACAATATAATTACTTCTGTTTATCACAGAGGTTCATAAAAAGATGGAAAAATCAGATCACAGAGTAGGAAATGTGCCACATATCAAACGTATTTAAAAAGGACTTAATCTAGAACATGCTAAGAACTCCCACAAATCAATACAAAACAACAAACAGAAAAATGAGCAAAACCCTGGATAGGCATTTTAGGCAACAGGCTAGCCTAAATGACCTGTTAGTAGACAAAAAGGTACTCAATTTCATTAGTCACAAAAGTAGTGAAAATTACCTTTAATTTTATTGAAATATAGTTCATTTACAATGTCCTGTTTAATTTCTGCTATACAGCAAAGTGACTCAGTGATATGTTCTTTTTCATATTCTCTTCCATTATGGTTTATCACAGGGTATTGAGTACAGTTCCCTGAGCTATACAGTGGGAACTTACTGTTTATCCATCCTACATGTAATAGTTTGCATCTGCTAATCCTAAACTCCCAACCCTTCCCTCTTCTACGCCTTGGCAGCCACAAGTCTGTTTTCTATATTTGTGAGTCTGTTTTTGTTTCACAGATATGTTCATTTGTGTTCTATTTTAGATTTCACATATAAATGATATCATATGGTATGTCTTTCTCTTTCTGACTTTGCTTTAGTATGATAACCTCCAGGTCCAGCCATGTTGCTTCAAATAGCATTATTTCATTCTTTCCATGGCAGCGTAGTATTTCCATGTGTGTGTGCGTGCACACGCGTGCATGCATGTGCATGCACACACACATTTTTTGTCTATTCTTCTGTTAATGGACATTTAGGTTGCTTCCAAGTCTTGCTTATTGTAAACAGTGCTGCTATGAACACAGGGGTGCATGTATCTTTTTAAATTAGAATTTTGTCCAGATATATGCCCAGGAGTGGGATTGCTGGATCATCTGCTAAGTCGCTTCAGTCGTGTCCGACTCTGTGCGACCCCATAGACGGCAGCCCACCAGGCTCCGCTGTCCCTGGGATTCTCCAGGCAAGAACACTGGAGTGGGTTGTCATTTCCTTCTCCAATGCATGAAAGTGAAAAGTGAAAGGGAAGTTGCTCAGTCGTGTCCGACCCTCAGCGACCCCATGGACTGCAGCCCACCAGGCTCCTCTGTCCATGGGATTCTCCAGGCAAGAGTACTGGAGTGGGGTGCCTTTGCCTTCTCCATTGCTGGATGATACAGCAACTCTATTTTTAGTTTTTTGAGGAACCTCCATACTATTTTCCATAGTGGCTACACCAATGTACATTCCCACCAACAGTGTGGGAGGGTTCCCTTTGCTCCATGCCCTCTCCAGAATTAGTCACTTGTAGATTTTTCAATGATGGCCATTCTGACTGGTATGAAGTAGTACCTCTTTGTTATGATTTGAATTTCTCTAATAATCAGCAGTGATGAGCATCTTTCCAGGTATGTATTGGCCATCTGTATGTTTTCTTTGAAGAAATGTCTATTTAGGTCTTCTGCCTATTTTTCAGTCAAGTTGTTTTTTTTGTTGTTGTTGTTGTTTTTTTTCTGTTATCGAACCATAGGAACTGTTTGTGTACTTTGGAAATTAAGCCCTTGTCGGTCACATCATTTGCGAATATTTTCTCCCATTCCACAGATTGTCTTTTTGTTTTGTTTATGGCATCCTTTGCTTTGCTTCCCTGGTGGCTCAGACGGTAAAGCGTCTGCCTGCAATGAAGGAGGCCTGGGTTAGATTCCTGGGTTGGGAAGATCCCCTGGAGAAGGAAATGGCAATCCACTCCAGCACTCTTGCCTGGAAAATTCCATGGACGGAAGAGCCTGATAGGCTACAGTCCATGGGTTGCAAAGAGTTGGACATGACTGAGCGACTTCACTTCACTTGCTGTGCAAAAGCTTATGTTTGATTAGGTCCTATTTGTTTGTTTTTGCTTTTGTTTCTATTGCCTTGGGAGACCGACCTAAGAAAACACTGGCACGATTTATGTCAGAGAATGTTTTGCCTATATTCTCTTCTAGGAGTTTTACAGTGTCTTGTCTTATATTTATGTCTGTAAGCCATTTTGAGTTAATACTTGTGCATAGTATTAGGGTGTGTTCTAACTTCACTGATTTATATGCAGCTGTCCAACTTTACCAACAGCACTTGCTGAAGAGACTATCTTTTCCCCGGTATATTCCTGCCTTCTTTTCCCACAGTATGTTCCTGCCTCTTTGTCACAGGTTAACTGTCCATAGTTGTGTGATCCCTGGCCTCTCTATTCTGTCCCATCAATCTGTACCTCTGTTTTTCTGCAGACACCACAGAGTTTTGATTACTGTAGCTTTTTTTTCAGTATTGTCTGACGTCTAGGAGGTTTATGCTTCCTGATTTGTCCTTTTTCCTAGGGACTGCTTTGGCAATTCTGAGTCTTTTATGGTTCCATATAAATTTTAGGAATATTTGCTCTAGTTCTGTGAAAAATGTCATAGTTATTTTGATAGATATCTTATTAAATCTGTAGATTGCTTTGGGTAGTATGGCCATTTTAACAATATTAATTCTTCTAATCCAAGAGCATGAGATATCTTCCCAAGAAATAAAAATTAAAATCATGATACAGCCACACCTACAAGGATGACTAAAATGAAAATAAGAACATTGGTCAGAATACAGAGCAACCAGAACTTATTGGCAGAAGAGTAACAGCCCTTCTGAAAAGCCATTTGGCAGTACCTTCAAAACTAAAACTTTGAATACCCTATTAGCCTGAAGTTCTATTCCTAGGCATCTACTCTCCCTCCAAAAAAATCTGCATATATGCTAAGCAAAAGGCATACATAAAAATGTTGATAACAGCACTGTTCATAATATTTTTTTAAAAACTAGAACACTCCCTATATTCCACACTTACAGAATGACTGACTAACTGTGGTCTATCCATTGAATGGCCCGTGTACTACAGCAACGAGAGTGAGCAACTACTGCTGTGGGACAACAGGGATTCATCTCAGGTACCCTGTGTGCAAGGGCTCCTGACTCAAGGGCTGGCAGGGCATCCTTCCAGATGTGGTGGAAATTATCTCAAATGCTGCTTTCTGGGTATCCATTTCACTATATATTTGTTTTATGTCTCTTTTCTGTATACACAGCACATTTCTAAAACATATAAAGGTTAAAGAAAACATAGATGAAGTAGTACGTGACTGGTACATGTTTTCACCCAACAGACATTTCTGAAGACCAGTTACAAAACCGTCTGCTCACTAATGGGGGAGGGAGGACTTTCTCACCCTCAAAAAGCCAGTCTGAGGAACGTAAGCAACTAAGATACATAGCAAAATGTGAGAGAGATGACAAGAAAGAAAAGAATTTAGCAGAGGAGACATGAGGCATTTGAGCTAGACCTTAAAGAGCTGGAAGCGGCTGGACAATGGGACCAACCTTCAGCTGTTCCTCGCTGTGTTTTATGTAAAAGGGAACAGAAGCACGTGGGGCTGTTCTCTGTGTCCACCCAGAAGCCTGAACCTCAGCCCATGAGGGCCAGAGGCGAGGAGAGATCTGGCAAAGCACAAACACAGCAAGTGACCAGAGCGACCCTTCAGCCTCCTTCAGGGCTATAAACGAAGACCTGCATGCCCAAACCATTCGACCATGTTCTCCCTTTAACTCTTTATTCTTACTTTCTCAGAAAGGGAACATCAGTGTACAGTTTACAGTGTACAGCTGGGTCATACAGAAAGTGACATGAAAACAGACATCCCCATCTGGGCAGGGAACTCATCCCAAGATGTCACCTCGAGTCACAGTGTAACAGTTTACACGAGGGGGCAGGGCTGGGGCAGGCAGAGGGCATCCAACCAGCTCCACAAGTCTCAATCCAGCAACATCTATGACAACTCAAGCATGAATTTTTGTCTCTCAGGCTCAATTTCCAAGACAAATAGACCTGTATAAAACCAGCATCTGTAGGAGAGCTCAGGATGGGTTGAAGTAGAAGTTAACGTATGGCTTCCCACTTGAACCAAACAATTAAATCTGTGCCAGAAACAGAGGATTGATGCCCTCGCAGATCCTCAGCATCCTGCTTCTCAGCCCCTCCATCTGCCCGGCTGCACAGCACCTCTGACAAACCACAAACAACATTATGATGTGTGCTGCAAATGTTACTTCACAGCCGTGACCGAGAACACAGAACTCCAAAGACTTGAAGCAATATTTACTGCACTACTCTGAAGGACTCTGGGTAGACTGCCTATATATGCCTAGATTGTAAAAGGAAGCAGATTTGGAATAAGTGTTTTTCATATATATCTCAATTTTTGAACTTCCAGTTACTACAAAATTTGTTTTGCAGCCATTCAAATATTTAAAAACTCAACCCCAAAATAACATAATTTCTAGATGAAGTAAATCTCTAGGTTCCTTCTCACAATTACACATTATAAAGTACCTTACTTCTAAACTATATGCAAATAGCCCTGAGTAAAATTTATGTGCCTAAGTTTAAGGAAAATGGACGGCATCACCAACTCAATGGACCTGAGTTTGAGAAAGCTCCGGGAGATGGTGAAGGACAGGGAAGCCTGGTGTGCTATAGTCCACGGGTTGCAAAGAGTTGGACACGACTCAGCGACTGAACAACAACAACAAGAGTTTAAGGCACATGAACCTGGGGCCGAGAGCAATGAGCACAGTGATGCGGATGCACCGTGGAGTTGTGTGCTGAGCACAGTGATGCGGAGGCACCGAGGAGTTGTGTGCTGAGCACAGTGATGCGGATGCACTGTGGAGTTGTGTGCTGAGCACAGTGATGCGGATGCACCTGGAGTTGTGTGCTGAACACAGTGATGCAGATGCACCGTGGAGTTGTGTGCTGAGCACAGTGATGCGGATGCACCATGGAGTTGTGTGGCGAGCACAACCCATGGATGCAGCAGCACTGAGTGCTTCAGAAGGCTGAGGAAAAAACAACAAACTGAAGCACTTGGGTTTCCCTGGTGGCTCAGGGGATAATGAACCCACCTGCAGTGCAGGAGACCTGGGTTCAATCCCTGGGTGGGGAAGATCCCCTGGAGGAGGGAATGGCAACCCACTCCAGTATCTTGCCTGGAGAATCCTATGGACAGAGGAGCCTGGCGGGCTACAGTCCAAGGGGTAGCAAAAAGTCAGACATGACTGAGCACCTAATACAAAGCACTGGAACAATAATAGGACATTATAAAACCAAGGGCATTCTTACACAATTTGGTTTTAATTCAATTTCCAGTTGACCCTCTTCCCTAGCTTTTACAGCCATTCACATAGAAGCAAATTCTCACTTTCTTTTGGAAAAGCATAAAGAAGTTGGGGGAAAGAATGGAAAAAAAAAAATCCAGATAACCAGCTCATGCTCCTTTTATATTTTATGAATTGATATAAATAATATGTGGCTCATTTTAAATGTCTGAACTCTGGTAGCATCTTGTCAGTAAATATCCCATACATCTGAGATCATTTATTTTAATAAAGTTTCGTGACTCACCAGCTACCAAAGACTTGATTTAATTCAAAATCCAAAACATAATTCCCATTTTTGCATTATTAAAAAAAAACTTTCTAAATAAATAATAGATCAAAGCAGCATCCCACTGATGGCATCCACATTCCATAAGGCAGAGAAGTGAGGCGATGGATCCTGCAGTCAGGTAGTTCTCAGCAAAGGGGGAACTTGCAAGGAAATGGAGGGGGAAACATTAAGAAAAAATGAAGCTGTGGAAAAGGACTGTCTTCATCGCCTTCCTGGGACATGGTAAAGACAGTGACGAGAGGAAGAGCAGCACTCCTACTAGACTCTTCACTCTACGCAAAGAGTATTATATGGGGTCTTCAATGTTCTGCGTGGGCAGAGAAGTGCCACTGCGCTTCTTCCCATAAGAATTCCATTCATCCTGAAAGACAGCTATTTATGAGTCATGCTATAAAGTTTAAATGTTTATATTTTTACATATTTTTTAAGTTCCCAAGAGTTCCGACCTTAAAAGCTCAAAGAAAACTCCGGTACTTCACAACCTTCCTTTGAAACCCCAGGTGAGTAGTTTTTCTGTAGCTCTCAGTAAAACCCTAACTACAAAAAATAAACTTCATTAAAGTGCAATTCAGGATGCTAATTTATTCCCTTTTACAGCTTAGAAAGAACACTGCATTCAGAACAAAAAAAGTTGGAGATAAAAAAACGCAGGCCTGCCTGTAGCCATCTCACCCGCACAAGCCACATGGCCTCCAGGCAGCCTGTTCACCAGGTCCAACAGCCACGAGAATCCACCTCTGCAGAAAGACGCCCGTGATGGTTAATTTTATGTTTCTACTTGGCTGTGCCACAGTGTCTAGATACATGGACAAACGTTATTCTGTGAGGGTGTTTCTGGGTAAGACTAACATTTAAATCGGTGGGCTCTGAGCAAAGCCGACTGCCCTCCATAATACAGTGGGCCTCACCCTATCAGTGTAAGGCCTGAACAGAACAAAAGCCTGTCCTCTCCCAGCAAATTCTGCAACAGCCTCAACTGCTGCACCTCAAGCCTGAAGTACAACATCAGTTCATCCCTGGGTCCCCAGGATGCTGGCCCATCCTGCAGATTTTGGATGTATCAGCCTCCACAAGCACGGAAGCCAATGCACGTATGTCCTATAGGTTCTATGTCTTTGGAGACCCATCCCCAAGCCAGTCAGGGCCATGCCCTGGCAGTGTTATGAGTAAACAAGAATAGCACTTTTCATGCTTCTCAGAGTCAGGACCACTTTGCCCAGCCACGAAGGTCCTAGAGGTAAAGGGAGACAGGCGTTAGGGAATAATGTCCTTGGAATTGAGAACACATCCTCTCCGGCCTCTCCCCTCAGTAAACTGGAAATCAGGTAAAGGTATAATTCTCTATATGACAGTCCAAAAAAGAAAAATTAAATGTCCTTGTCTCACTCATGACCATAACAAGCTAAAAAACATGTCATAAGAAGAGCGAATTATGATGGTGATATCTCAGTTTTTATTATGCAGTATCCACCTCTCCTCTGAGGAACTCAAGCACCTGCCAGAGAGGACCTAATTATTCCTCCCTCCCTACCAGAATTACGAGGCCAGTATCATTATTCTGGCTTTACAGACAAGGATTCTGAAGAAAAGAGAAGCTCAGTGGTTCCTATCAGCACAGCAATGGGCCCAGAAGCACAGGGCCCACTCTGCCCTAAAGCTCACTCACTGGGCCCCGAGTGTGAGAGGCCTGAGAAAGCAGCAGTGGACAACGACAACCCACAAGTATGTTTTTACTGACAGATGCTCTTACATGAGCTGAAAGTACAAGCGAAGTTAGAAACGCTGATAAATGTTCTAATAAAAAGGCCACAGTTTTAAAACAACTTGTCTGCCCTGCTGTCCTCTTCATAATAAGCATGTGTGCCATATATTCACACTATGGATGCACTGAGAGAACCCCAGAGCCGTGCAATTTAGAATGACGGGGGCTTGGATCCACACAGAGTAACTTTTCAAGGAAGGAAAGAGAGACTGCACTTGGGGGACTTACCAGCACTCTCTCTTTAGATGCTCACATCAATCATGGCAAACAGGTATCAACAATCCATTTTACGGGAAAACCATGTTCAGAGTGATTAAAGAATCAATCATCCTAAGGCCATAAAGCCGGGAATTGGTGTGCTACCCTCTGAATTCAAGTACACCAGGTATCCCTTTTCCAAGATCTGAAGCATCCTCCTAACAAGAGAGAAATCCTCACATCCCAGGAGATGGTCCACCAATTACTCCTGGAGTGTTTCCAACAGGAATGAGATGACAAGGCTGCTGGCCTAGTGAGGGACAAATCTGCTGTGCTGGGCCTCTGGGGACTGTACCCAGTAGGCCCTCAGGAGCAGCGGGCCGCCTGATTCTCTCACATGCCCAGCGGCAGCTCTTCTAGGTTTGGAAGAGAGCCAGTCAGTCCCTCCTCACTCTCTACAAATCAACCTAAGGAGCCACTGCTTCCAGGCCTCTAGGGACCTTAGTCACTCTCCTTGGCCATCCTGTCTGATCTGTTCTGTGACCGCCTCTCAAAAGAGAACATCCGGCCTCAAATAAGATACTCCACATGTGGTCTCAAAGAGACCCATGGATGGAAATCTATAAGTCAGATACTTAGCTTTTTAGCATCCCTAGGTCTTTACACATGAATTGCTAAACATTTGTATTTATGCAACTGGTGGGAAAACAGGAACTGAAAAAAGTGGGGGTGGGCATGGGGAGGCAGAGCAGGAAGGAAGAAAGGAAGTGGGAAGGAGTCAGACACAGCCCTCGCTTGCCATGCATCTCTGTTGTTTAACCACATTCCACCAGCATTTCGCCCTTTCAGAATCGTGTTCAATCCTGATTCTGTCATCTACATTATTACCTGTCCTTCCCAATTTGGCAAACATGGTAAACACACCTCCCAAATCTTTATCCAAGGCACTGACAAGACTGTTAAACAGGACAGGGTCAATACCTGAGCTCGGAGCCACGCTCCCAAGGAGCCATTATCTAGGCTACCAGAGAGTTACAGGACAATCCTCAGAGTACAGCTGTACTCACAGAGGACACAAGGTTGATGGGTTGATGCCCCGCAGCTCACCTCGTTCACCGTCTTACTCACAATTGGGTAAACAACACTAACAATTAGTAAAAGAATACAACTGATGTGTAAAAATGTTCAGCTGTACAAGTACTTGAAAAGTGTAATAACAAGAATGAAATGATCAGGTATCTGCTGCTGCTGCTGCTGCTAAGTCGCTTCAGTCGTGTCCAACTCTGTGCAACCCCTTAGATGGCAGCCCACCAGGCTCCCCCACCCTGGGATTCTCCAAGAACACTGGAGTGGGTTGCCATTTCCTTCTACAATGCATGAAAGTGAAAAGTCAAAGTGAAGTTGCTCAGTCATGTCTGACTCCTAGCGACTCCATGGACCGCAGCCTACCAGGCTCCTCCGTCCATGGGATTTTCCAGGCACGAGTACTGGGGTGGGTTGCCATTGCCTTCTCCGGATCAGGTATCTACTTCAGCCCAGATACATTTTAATGGCAATGCCGAGGCTTGGAAAGAATCACTCTCAGACACTGCTAGCAGGCAATAGTAAATAAAACCTTCTGTTTTAACCAAGTCCTTTGTTTCCTGTATTTCTGATGCTTTGACCTGCTGACCCTGGAGTGACTGCCCCTCCTAGAGTTGGCCAATTTCAGAAGACAGTAAACAACTCATGTCTCAAATACAAACCAACCACCACATCCCCAGAGCCCACACCACCAACTACCTCCCACAGGGGCTCTCACCCTCCGGCCACTGTCCACCTGCTCTAACTACAGCAGGGCCAGGAATCTGACAACTCAGCACAGCCCCTATGCCCCAGAGCCTACTGAAATTATTCAAACTAGCCCATCCTCAGCCTGCTTGCCCTGCCTTGCCTCTTCCCTCCAGCAGAAACCTCAGTAAAGGTATTTGCCCACAGGCCCTGCCAACCCCCACATCCTGACCCAACCCAGTGCTTCCCCACACGGCATGGCAAGCTCTCTTCTCCTGAGAACTGGAAATAATAAACTATCTTCTCAATGACAATCATCTCCTAATCGGAGAGGGCAATGGCACCGCACTCCAGTACTCTTGCCTGGAAAATCCCATAGACAGAGGAGCCTAGTAGGCTGCAGTCCATGGGATCGCTAAGAGTCGAACATGACCGAGAGACTTCACTTTCACTTTTCACTTTTATGCATTGGAGAAGAAAATGGCAACCCACTCCAGTGTTCTTGCCTGGAGAATCCCAGGGACAGGGGAACCTGGTTGGCTGCCATCTATGGGGTCGCACAGAGTCAGACACAACTGAAGCGACTTAGCAGCAGCAGCAACAGCATCTCCTAATCTGCCAGCCTTAGTATCAACAGCAATTTTGCAAATTATGTTTATGTGTTATTATCCAGGTATTTATGACTTCTAAAAACTTAGACTAAGAAATAACCAGCTATCTGGTCAAAATTTATATAAAGATTTCCATCATAATATTATTTATAACACTGAAAAATCAAAAGCAGCTTAAATGTCTAATAGTAGAAAGATGGTTTTAAAATTATAGGTATATCCTAGCAACTAATAACTTTAAACTTTAATATTAGATAACTTTGGCTTACTATAAAAGCAATAAAAATCATGTTTTTAAAGAATCAGTAAATGATAAGAGGAAATATACACAATTTGATCTTAAATGAAAAAGACAAACGTAAGACTATATCTAGGTGTGTGGGGAGGTGCGCCCAGTCATGACCAGCTCTTTGCGACCTCCTGGACTGTTGCCTCCTGGACTGTAGGCTCCTCTGTCCATGGAATTTTCCAGGCAAGAATACTGGAATGGGTTGCCATTTTCTACTCCACTATACCTAGGATATGATCTCAATTTTTGTATAAAAAGGGAGGAAATAAACTATGTACTTCCAAAGACTTTCTCCTTAAAAAGAATATAAAATCAAGAAACACAATCTGATTTTGGGAAAGCTACATTCATACTACATTCATACTGAGTTATCAACTCTTTTCTAAACATTTATAAGTCAACTATTTTAAAATTCTGGTTATCCTTCTGCCTGCCTGCCAATGCAGAAGACAAGGGTTCAACCCTTGATCTGGGAAGATTCCACATGCCTCGGAGTAGCTAAGGCTATGGGCCACAACTATTGGTCCTGTGCTCTCGAGCCCAGAAGCCGTAACTGCTGAGCCCAAGTGCCACAATTACTGAAGCCCATGCTCCCTAGAGCCAGTGCTCTGCAGCAAGAGAAGCCACTGAGCCGTAACTAGAGAGCAGCCCCACAACTAGAGAAAGCCCGTGCAGCAACAAAAACCCAGCACAGCCAAAAATAAATAAGTACATTTTTTAAAATAAAAATTAAAGATAAAATACAGAAGCAAAAGAGCCAACTACAGATGCAGAGCTGTGGATCCTCCCCACAGGCAGCACTAGTTGGGAATGATGCCACAGATACAAACTAGGACTCCAAACCACGAGTAGAAATAAAGAGTTAATAGGAATTCCCTGGTGCTCCAGTGGTTGGGACTCCACGCTTCCACTGCAGGGGACCCGGGTTTGATCCCTGGTCAGGGAATTAGGATCCTGCATGCTGTGTGGCGTGGCCAAATAAACGAACAAATAACAATCTAAGAACTTAAAACACAATTGTACTACAATGCTCTTGATTCTAGAAACGTGGCTTACAATTTGAAATACCTTAATTTTCTCTTTCATTTAAAAAATAAAATAAAACAACAGCCAGCAGGCTCACTCTGAGTGTTATAGACATATGGTCAAGGGCTTCATTGACTCCCACAGCTTTTGGAGAGAGGAAGGGCTTGTCTTCCCTCTCCTCTTCCACCACAGAGAATGTGAGCTTCCCAGGCTTCGAAGGCTCTGGTGGGATGGGTGACATGTTAGGGTGGCAACTTAAGGGGTCTACAGGGTTTCTAAAGTCCTCATTTGGGTGAGGTTATTAGGCACTCTGAATAGACGGACCTTTGTTGGCAAAGTAATGTCTCTGCTTTTCAATATGCTATCTAGGTTGGTCATAACTTTCCTTCCAAGGAGTAAGCATCTTTTAATTTCATGGCTGCAATCACCATCTGCAGTGATTTTGGAGCCCCCAAAAATAAAGTCTGACCCTGTTTCCACTGTTTCCCCATCTATTTCCCATGACATGATGGGACCAGATGCCATGGTCTTCGTTTTCTGAATGTTGAGCTTTAAGCCAACTTTTTCACTCTCCTCTTTCACCTTCATCAAGAGGCTTTTTAGTTCCTCTTCACTTTCTGCCATAAGGGTGGTGTCATCTGCATATCTGAGGCTATTGATATTTCCCCCAGCAATCTTTTCATTCCAGCTTGTGCTTCTTCCAGCCCAGCATTTCTCATGATGTACTCTGCATATAAGTTAAATAAGCAGGGTGACAATATACAGCCTTGATGTACTCCTTTCCCTATTTGGAACCAGCCTGTTGTTCCATGCCCAGTTCTAACTGTTGCTCCAGTGGTCATGTATGTGAGAGTTGGACTGTGAAGAAAGCTGAGCGCCAAAGAATTGATGCTTTTGAACTGTGTTGGAGAAGACTCTTGAGAGTCCCTTGGACTGCAAGGAGATGCAACCAGTCCATTCTAAAGGAGATCAGTCCTGGGTGTTCTTTGGAAGGAATGATGCTAAAGCTGAAACTCCAGTACTTTGGCCACCTCATGCGAAGAGTTGACTCATTGGAAAAGACTCTGATGCTGGGAGGGATTGGGGGCAGGAGGAGAAGGGGACGACAGAGGATGAGATGGCTGGATGGCATCACCGACTCGATGGACGTGAGTTTGAGTGAACTCTGGGAGATGGTGATGGACAGGGAGGCCTGGCATGCCGCGATTCATGGGGTCGCAAAGAGTCGGACGCGACTGAGCGACTGAACTGAACTGAACTGATTAGGCACCCTGACTCCCCAGATGGTGCCAGTGGTAAAGAACCTGCCTGCCAATACAGGAGATGTTAAGAGATGCGGGTTCACTTCCCAGGTGGGGAAGATCCCCTGGAGGAGGGCATGGCAACTCATTCTAGTATTCTTGCCTGGAGAATCTCATGGACAGAGGAGTCTGGCGGGCTACAGTCCATAGGGTCGCAACGAGTCGGACACAACTGAAGAGGCTTAGCACAGCATAGCACAGCATTAGACACCTACAGTTAAGCAAGATTCTATACAGGAATAAGAACCAACGGTAGAATGACTGTGCAGGAAGAACAACTGCAGCTTTACAGAGCAGACCCTAGAATACTGTCATGTGCGTGTGCAGAAGCCCAAACACCCCATGAGTGGCCTGCCCTGGGGTCCAAGCAGCCAGCCTCTGCCGTGGGGTGGGGGCACCGGGGCTGCTGGCCCCAGTTCTCCAGTCCCAAGGAGATTTCTCAGGGTTGTGCCCTAGGCACACTAGAGGAGGGGACAGGGGACAGGAGGAAGACTGTCCTCTCTTCCCGCCTGCACTCTTAGGACCCGCCTCACCACGTGCCAGCAGAGGCACCATTCATACCATTATCCATTCACCATCATACATTCCTACCTCCATGGCCTTGCTCCCCAGCCCTGGGGGTGCTGGCTGCCTCCGGCAGTGACCGCCTGGCCGTAATACCTCGAGGTTCCCTGTTCGCCCTTTCGGCTCCTCTGGAACCAATTTCCCACCTAAATGCCCTCTGTTGAAACACCCAGGATGTGTTCTGTTCTCTTTACTGGATCCTGACTGATAGGCCTTCATCTCTAAGAGAAAAGAAATACATCATCATGTTAAAACTACAAAAACCCATCGCCTGGCTACACTGAGAAGCTGGTCAGTTTGTGGGTCAGAAACCACGACTCTCCCAGCCCATCCACTGCCTGGAAGGCAAGCAGGCCTGAGTTCAGGGAGCCCCATGCAAATCACTTCACCTCTCACACCTTCAACTCCCTCCTCTGTAAACTCAAAGAGAAGCAGCGCATACATCACACAGGACCCCTGACATCCAAGAGGCATTCTCCTTCCCCGATCTCCCACAAAGGAACACTGTGCCAAGGAACACGCCCTGGTTCCTTGACTGAACCTCCTCAGCTGACACGGTTTTGAATCCCTCCACAATCTTGGCCACACACCTTGACTAGTTCCTGCTGAAGGAAGGTTTGTGTTTTTTTTTATTTTTAAGAAATTTTATTTTATTTATTTATTTGGCCACACCATCCAGCATACGGGCTCTCAGTTCCCCGACCAAGGATCATTCTTAAACATGAAGACCCTCCTTCCTCATTCTGGACACTGCATTCTATCTATCCATAAAGCAAAAGATGACACCCACGGTTTGTTTTCAGATGCACATCACAGTTAAGTCATATTTTTGCCTCCCATCAATGAAAATACCTAAACATGCTCTCAGAAGCATGGAAAGTGCTCAAACTGACCATCTTTTCATTTGGTGCATGACTTCCAGAAGAGGAATGGAAAACAGTCTGCATTTTAGCCATATACCTCTCCCTTCCAGAAGGGCTCTGCTTTCAAGGCTCTTCTGAGGATGGCACTAGAGACAGACATGACTGAACTACAGTGTGGTACCAAAGTACAGACCCCGAAGATGCATCCCCAGGTCTGAAGGCTGGCTCTCCTCCTTACCAGCAGTGTGATCCAGGACTAGTCACCTAGCTGCTCCATGTTCATTTCCTGATTTGTAAGATGGATGCATCACCTCGCTGGATTATACCATGCGGATTAAATAAGTTAATATACGAAAAGCACTTAAACAGTATCTGGCATATAGTAAGTTTACAGAAATGTTGGTTCTTCTTAACTAGAAAGAAAGCTACCAGTAATAACACTGTTTACATCATCATTTGAATTAGCTTTCTCAAAATAACCTTACGGACAAACTTAAAATTGAAAGTGAGGGTGGACTTCCCTGGTGGTCCAGTGGATAAGATTCTGAGCTTCCAATGTAGGGGGCCAGGGTTTGATCCTTAGTCGGGGAACTAGATCCCACAAGCCACAATTAAGCCTGCGTGCTCTAGAGCCCACAAGCTGCAACCAATTAGAGAAGACTGAATGCTACAACGAAGACCCAGCACAGCCAAATTAAATATAGTGACTTAAAAAAATTGAGCGGGAGCTGCAGCGATTATATTGGAACCCAGAGGGCAGAGACACAGACATAAGTTTCCAGACAGCGTGATACCTCAGCCACTCCTGATGCTGCATTTTTATCTATTACTTGAAGAGAGGTTTAGAATGTACCCTTATCCATTCTTTTTGCCCTTTCTTCTTTTTCTTTTCTTTAACTGTGCCAAACGGCATGTGGGATCTTAGTTCCCTGACCAGGGATGGGACCTGCACCCTCTGCATTGGAAGGCAGAGTCTTAACCACTGGACCACCAGGGAAGTTCCCTTTATCCATTCTTACATAGTATAACTGGAGGGGATTTTAAGTAAGCAAGATAAAGAATCAGAATCCAAGAAAGATCTGGCCAAGCAACCAACTCTAATGAGATAAAACTTAAGATTAAATCCTAAGTTCTGCACCCAGCAGAAACCAAGTGTTTGGACAGGGGTGGGGCAGGTGTAAAATGACGCCTAAGGAGTGTTCTGATAGTAAGTACACCGGGGTCAGCAGGAAGAGACCTGCGAAGCAGGCAGTACACACACAGCAAATGTCAACTTCCAGGAAGACGGCGAGGACAGCCACCTCCCTGTCTCACCCATCGTGAGCGTGGCGTCCAGTTCTGACCACTACATTTACAAACAAATTTACAGTCATTTCACAATAATTCCGATGATTACAGAAAACCCAGAAGTAGCCACTGTTCACACAGTCGTGTTTTATTCTTCCTCCCTCTCTACTACACAATACATGGCAGTGTTGGAGCCAGTGTTTTTCTCACTTAGTCATGTGGTGAACATTTCCCTGTCATTAAAGGTAGATCAAGATGTTTCTTTTTTTTCAACTAGGAAAAATTATTTTCACCTTTCAACTTATTTTCCAAGCACTGGTTACAGTAAAATCAATGGTGTATATATACTGCATATTAAAGAAAAATATATTTAATTTAGTGATCAAATGAAGAGCTTTTGATACTGCTTATATATGGACATATAATAAAATATGCTTCGATTGGAAAAACATCTCAAATCTCATCAGTAACACACTGAAATGATACAAAGGTGTGCCGAAGGGAAGGGAAGTCTAAGGAAGCCCCGTTTGCTCCTAAGACAGTTCCCAAGATGGGTGCGCTTTGAAGTTCCCGCTGCCACGCACAAACTCACACACAGACACACCCATGCACGCATGAAGCGAAAGCACAACTTTCATGATAGTCTACCCATTCTGCTAGTCTGTTTTCTTCACTTTACAATGTGCCCATCAGCTTTCGTGTACTATCCCCTGTTTGCAGCAATCTTACAAGTCTGACTTTATGTCTGTTTCACAGACAAAAAAAAAGAGATTCAGGGTCAGGCAGCTAGTTACGCAGTAAATGCAAGATGTGAAGCTGGCCCTCCTCACCCCTAGCCACCATGCTACCTGCCCTACTTGGGACAGAGCAAGGAACAGGAAGAAAGGGCACAAAATGCCCACACTTCAGAATACTTGACAAATATTCCCACTAAGAGATGGCAAGACGGTAAAACTCATGTAAAAGAATACACAAAAACAAGGCCAAAATCTTGTGGACCAACATCAACCTCACTTTTCACTTCTTTCGGTCCACAGGCCAAGCACTAAAGACCATTCACCCACACTCCCAGCTGCACACTGCAAGGTGACTATCTGAAAAAAAGGTATTGCATAGCAGCACGGGTTCGCTATTATTCCATGAATAAAACATTTTTTTCATCTAAAAATGTAAGTATGAATACTTTTTCACTGCAAACTCTGACAGGGGCACCTTGTCATGAATCGATGAGTTCTGGCTAAGTAAGGTGTCCCCATCTCTGGGAAAAAAAAAAGTGTATGAAAACTGTATTAATGAGAACAGTCTGGGAAACAGAGATGTTTCAGGAAGAAAGAGTAACAGCAGCAGAACCTCCAAGCAAAGAGAGCAGCACATGAAGGAGGAGGCGTGAACTTAGGGGCTGCAGTCTCCTCCACATCCTCCCTCCAAGGGTCCTCTTCTCCTGCTCTCGGACTTCCAGAATCCACACCAAGGTAATAATTCTTAACATGGGGGGAGGGAACCATACAAGACGAAACCTGAATAGCCAACAACAGGAGACAACAGTGTGGACTAATAAGGAGCCACCAAAAATTCATGAAAAGAACATTTAGCAATCTGGGAAAACTGCATATGATAAGGTAAGTACAAAAAGTAAAACACAGGGACTTCCCTGGTGGTCCAGTGGTGAAGACTTCCAATGCAAGGGATGCAGGTTCGATCCCTGGTCGGGAAGCTAAGATCCTACATGCCTCACAGCCCAAAAACCAAAACATAAAAATAGAAACAATATTATAGCAAATTCAAAAAAGAGACTAAGCATTAAAAAAAAAAGTAAAACATAAAACTGTACAGTTACCATGACAGCAACATGGGATCACATATGTACCTGAAAAATGATAGGAAAGGAAACCAACAGTCAAGTAGCTCCCAGCATGATTTCATCAGTATGACTACCATCTTCAACTTTTCACATCTTCTATCATATTGCTTTCTTCTACAAATTTTTTTAAAGGTAAAAAGAATAAAACAGTAAGCTACAAAATGAAAGTTAATTTATGTTCTAAGGCACAAAAAGGTATAAAATGCTATGGGACTTAAAAAGGAAAAGGTAGAGACAAGGATTCATGAAGAGGTTAGCATCTGAAATAGACTTGAAAGATGCTACAGGTCTACCAGGGTTGGGAAGCAAGCACACTACCTTGTGTGATCAAATTTTTATATGCTTTGCAGTTTCAAAGGGTGTGTACGTGTGAGTCTATAACAACAGCCAGATAACTCCAAACTCGACATCCTTTTGTCACACAGGAATATAAACTTGTGGGAGTAAGCAGAAAGCCTGAAATTTAAAAAAAAGAATGCAACACACAAAAGAAATACCATTTTTAAAAAATCATGATTATTTACATGCAAGTTAAAGAGAAAGTGAAATCACTCAGTCGTGTCGGACTCTTAGCGACCCCATGGACTACAGCCCACCAGGCCCTCCGTCCATGGGATTTTCCAGGCAAGAGTACTGGAGTGGGGTGCCATTGCCTTCTCTGTTAACAGCGGCTAGGCATATTATATTTACTTGGAGCTGGTATACTTGGTGACAGCCTCAGTTAACATACTGTAAATTTTGAACTCAAATATTTTATTAACCTCATTTTAACTCACTAACTTGGTAAATATGGCCTTTTGTGTTTTCACTTTAGCAGAAGTACTATTTGATATGTTTTATTGTCAGTGCCTCTGTAGAGCTCTTCCGCTGTCGCTCTTCATACATCTGATGTCTTTACTCAGCTATATCCATTCTTTTCCCAACCTTACCAAGAAAGGCAAACAGCTACGGGCAATTCACAAAAACCAAAGCTTAACACAAACTAGCAAAAAAATCTAGGAAACAAAAAGAAAGGGAATAACATAATCCATAGTAATAATTACTGTGACAGTTATTTTCCTTATTAAAAAAAGCATACCAACATGACCGCTTTATTTCAAGCCCTCCCCCACTCCATATCCCTCTACCAAATCAACTCAATTTCTAAAATTATCCTGGTAAAAATAAAATGAAGATGTTTGGAAACAAATAGATTAATTACCTCTAACCCCTGGTGCCAGTCATTGCCCTGGTTTCCAAAACCACTGAAACTGAGGAACTCTTTTATGAGGAGTTATCATTTGTGTATCATCACTTGTTTAATTAATAAATGGTAGAAAAGGCATTTCTACCCCAAAGCACCAGGAATGTTTAATAAGAGTGCAGGAAACAAGCGGACAGGGGAGGCCTTCCACATCCGGTGACAACAGCAACGTCTTCCAGACCACAGGGTGGGAGGCAGGGGCAGTGCAGACAAGGACGGGGCAACCTGGGCCAAACGCTTTTGCTTTCTTTTGATTTACAACCTCCTTAAAAGCACTGAGGAGCTATCAAGCTAGCCAGAAACTACAAGGTCAAAATCTGAGGGAGAGCGGGGACCAGGAGGCAGCAGTGGATAGGAAGGGATTTTCAGGTGAAGTCAAGGTGCCCAGGCAGCCCAGAGCAGGAACCTCGGAGGCAAGGCCCTCCACGTAATCAGGACCCCAAGGGGCTACTCTCACAGAGCACCAGCCCACGTCCACCCACAGCCACCACCCTGGGCCAGAAAAGGAGAAAGAGGAGCAAAACATGGCCCTGAGGACTTGCAGCCACAGGGGGCCTTCATGCACTTTCAGAACAGCTTTATGAGTTATTTGTTATATATCATAAAATTCATGTTTTAAGTGTACAAATGAGGAGTTTAGACTATTTAGAGTTTTGCCACCATCACCACCATCTCATTTTATAACAGAACATTTTCATCCCTCCAAAAAGAAACCGTCATGCCCATCTGAAGTTATTCTCCATCTCCCACCCCTGACCTAAGCCTACTCTGGACATTTCACATGGAATCATACATGTGGTCTTCTGTGTCCTTCGTGCATTTTGCAAGCTGGGTTCTCAGTTCTAAACGGCCCAGGGAACCTCAGGCCATGAACCACGGTTTAAAGCAGTCCCAGACCAGGACCAACTGCCTGGCAGAACAAACAACAACATACCCTGGAGGAAAGTGCCTTCACCCTGGGCCAACAGATAATCCCAACAGATAATCACTTCTGAAGCAAACCAGTACACACCAAAAAATAACAAGGCACACATATAAACACAGTAAAAGGGCAATGATAAAAAACAAACAGCAAACACAAGACCCAAAGATCTTCAAACTGGAATACTAGACAGTGACAAAATGCCATGCTCACCGAGTCAAACGAACTAAAAGGCAAATTGAAAACAGTCACAGAAAAGGGAAAAAATTTTAAGTGATCTGATAGTAAATCAAATAAAGTTCTAATTCTTAAAATGCACACACAGAAAATTAAACCCTCAGTGGATTGAAAGAATTAAGCAGAGTGCAAAATGTGAAAAATTCAGTGAATGACAAATAGCAGCTTAGATATAGCTAAAGAGAAACTGCATCTACATGATAAAAAAGAAACTGTCCACAGTGGAAATGAGAAATAGATTTAAGGGACTAGATCTGATAGGTAGAGTGCCTGATGAACTACGGACTGAGGTTCATGACACTGTACAGGAGACAGGGATCAAGACATCCCCATGGAAAAGAAATGCAAAAAAGCAAAATGGCTGTCTGGGGAGGCCTTACAAATAGCTGTGAAAAGAAGGGAAGCAAAGGAGAAAAGGAAAGATAGAAGCATCTGAATGCAAAGTTCCAAAGAATAGCAAGAAGGGGTAAGAAAGCCTTCCTCAATGATCAATACAAAGAAATAGAGGAAAACATCAGAATGGGAAAGACTAGAGATCTCTTCAAGACAATCAGAGATACCAAGGGAACATTTCATGCAAAGATGGGCTCGATAAAGGACAGAAATGGTATGGACCTAACAGAAGCAGAAGATATTAAGAAGAGTTGGCAAGAATACACAGAAGAACTGTACAAAAAACAGCTTCACGACCAAGATAATCACGATGCTGTGATCACTGACCTAGAGCCAGACATCCTGGAATGTGAAGTCAAGTGGGCCTTAGAAAGCATCACTACGAACAAAGCTAGTGGAGGTGATGGAATTCCAGCTGAGCTATTTCAAAGCCTGAAAGATGATGCTGTGAAAATGCTGCACTCAATATGCCAGCAAATTTGGAAAACTCAGCAGTGCCCACAGGACTGGAAAAGGTCAGTTTTCATTCCAATCCCAAAGAAAGGCAATGCCAAAGAATGCTCAAACTACCGCACAATTGCACTCATCTCACACGCTAGTAAAGTAATGCTCAAAATTCTCCAAGCCAGGCTTCAGCAATACATGAACCGTGAACTTCCAGATGTTCAAGCTGGTTTTAGAAAAGGCAGAAGAACCAGAGATCAAATTGCCAACATCCGCTGGATCGTCAAAAAAGCAAGAGAGTTCCAGAAAAACATCTATTTCTGCTTCACTGACTATGCCAAAGCCTTTGACTGTGTGGATCACAATAAACTGTGGAAAATTCTGAAAGAGATGGGAATACCAGACCACTTGATCTGCCTCTTCAGAAATTTGTATGCAGGTCAGGAAGCAACAGTTAGAACTAGACATGGAACAACAGACTGGTTCCAAATAGGAAAAGGAGTACATCAAGGCTGTATATTGTCACCCTGCTTATTTAACTTATATGCAGAGTACATCATGAGAAACGCTGGGCTGGAAGAAGCACAAGCTGGAATCAAGATTGCAGAGAGAAATATCAATAACCTCAGATATGCAGATGACACCACCCTTATGGCAGAAAGTGAAGAGGAACTCAAAAGCCTCTTGAAGAAGGTGAAAGAGGAGAGTGAAAAAGTTGGCTTAAAGCTCAACATTCAGAAAACGAAGATCATGGCATCTGGTCCCATCACTTCATGGGAAACAGATGGGGAAACAGTGGAAACAGTGTCAGACTTTGTTTTTTTGGGCTCCAAAATCACTGCAGATGGTGACTGCAGCCATGAAATTAAAAGACACTTACTCCTTGGAAGAAAAGTTATGACCAACCTAGATAGCATATTGAAAAGCAGAGACATTACTTTGCCAACAAAGGTCCATCTAGTCAAGGCTATGGTTTTTCCAGTGGTCATGTATGGATGTGAGAGTTGGACTGTGAAGAAAGCTGAGCACCGAAGAATTGATGCTTTTGAACTGTGGTGTTGGAGAGGACTCTTGAGAGTCCCTTGGACTACAAGGAGATCCAACCAGTCCATTCTGAAGGAGATCAGCCCTGGGTGTTCTTTGGAAGGAATGATGCTAAAGCTGAAACTCCAGTACTTTGGCCACCTCATGCGAAGAGTTGACTCATTGGAAAAGACTCTGATGCTGGGAGGGGTTGGGGGCAGGAGGAGAAGGGGACGACAGAGGATGAGATGGCTGGATGGCATCACTGACTCGATGGACGTGAGTCTGAGTGAACTCCAGGAGTTGGTGATGGACAGGGAGGCCTGGCGTGCTGTGATTCATGGGGTTGCAAAGAGTCGGACACGACTGAGCGACTGAACTGAACTGTCCACAATGCAGCTCAGAAGGACGAAAAGGAAGTAGATAAAGAAGAGAAATATGGAAAAAAGAGAGTGAATATAAATCTAATTAGAGTTTCACAAACAGTGTGTGGGAAGAACTCCAGGAATTGCTTGGCAGCTTCTAAGCCACAACAGAAGCAGGAGGCAGTGGAATAACTTCAGGTGCTGAAAGAAAATGCCAGTCCTGGATGCACATGTGGGGAAAGCGTCCTTTAGGAACCAGGACTTAATACAGACATTATCAGATTAACAAAGAGAATGTGACATTAGGAGATCCTCATGAGGAGAAATTCTAAAATCTTTCAGTCATGATAAAAGTCATCCTGCATGGAAGGTCTGAGATCCAAAAGAAATGAGACTAAAAAGTCATAAACATGCATTAATCTAAAAGAATGCTGGCAGTATAAAGCAAGAATAATAGCTATTTGTGCCTACAAAAACAAGAAATAAAATACACAATGCTGTGCTATGCTTAGTCACTCAGTCATGTCCAACTTTTTGTGACCCCATGGACTGTAGCCTGGCAAGCTCCTCTGTCCATGGGATTCTCTAGGCGAGAATACTGGAGTGGGTTGCCATGCCCTCCTCCAGGGGATCTTCTCAACCCAGGGATCGAACCCAGGTCTCCCGCATTGCAGGCAGATTCTTTACTGTCTGAGCCACCAAGGAAACCCAAAATACACAATACTAACACATAAGAAATAAAAAGTTAACAGGGATTTTTCCAGGCTTATGCTGTCCAGAGAAAAGTTTAAATAAAGGTCCTGATTAACTTTATGCTTTTTTTGTTATTGTTGTTGAATATTTCTACTGTCATTGCTACGGAACTAGTACAATGAGAGAAAAATAGTATGTTATCTCACAAACAGTAAAGGGGAAGAAATTAAGTAATAAAATATTTTCAGTCCATAAAAAGGCACTGGGCAGGGGGGAGGGGACGGCAAGAGGAGTACAGGCTGGACAAATAAAAAACACAAAATAAGATGTCAGTTTGAAGCCCAAATAAATGTAAACAGACTAAAGGCTCCAGTTAAAAGACAAAAATCATCAGACTAGACTTTTTTTTTTAACTCTAGCTACAAGCTGTTTACAAAAGACATATGAAAAACATAAGGTTGAAAAGAAAATTTGATGTATATAAAAGGACAGAAAAATAAATGGTGCAAATACTAAACAAGTAAAAAACTGCTGCAACTATATTAATGAAACATACTTTAAAGCATTATTAGGGATAAAGAGAGTGACCTCAGAGCAATTCAAACTCCAATTCACCAGGAAGATACATAGTTTTAAATTCGTGTAACATAATAATATAGGCTCAAAATATAAACAGAGCACAAATATTTGACATATTTATTGATATAATCATGGTGAGAGATTCTAATACATTTCCATTATTGATAGAAATCAAAAAAGAAATCAGTAAAGATGTGAATGATCTGTACATGCCAAATAAAATATCTGACTTGAGGGTCACATAGGGCACCTAGCAACTGTAGATACACATTATGGTCAGGCACACAAGGAACATTTACCCGATACAGGTCCAAAAGGCAAAGCTCAACAAATTTCAAAGAACTGGAATTTGGAGTGTACACACACACACACACACGCATACACTCAGAGAGCTGTACAAGTCGCATGATCCAAAACACTAGGGGGTGCCATTCACAAAAGACAATGATGTAAATGGCTCCCCTAAGGATGCCCAGTACATCTGTTACTGCATTATGAAATCACACACATGTTCTCTGATCAAAATGCAATTAAGCAAGAAATCAAAAACCAATCCTAGGAAAATTCCTCTACATTAAAAAATTACAAAACACACTTTTAAATAACTCATAATAAAGTCAAAATGAAACTCAGAACTGTTTAACAAAACTGAACTGTATACTGAACTGTATAACAAAAATACTGCACATCAAAACTTGATGACTGCAGCTAAAGATTTAATTCACATATCATAATTTCAATTTAAATATTTATAAAATGCCTACATAAGAAAAGACAAATGACTAGAAATTAATAAACAAAGTATCCATCTCAAGAATTTCCCCCTCAAGAATAGGGGAAAGGGCAAAAAAAGGAATTCAAGGATAGCAGAAAAGAAATAGGATTTTTAAATAAAGTAATGAAATATTAATGATATAGCGTATAAACAGAGCCAAAGGCTGGTTATTTGAAAGACTGAAAACTGGACAATCCTCTGGCCAGAAGTGAGAAAAGAGAATGGACCTACAAACACTCAATGTCAGGAATAGAAAGGGAAAATTACTACAGTTCTATAGACTTTAAAAACATCACAGGAGAATATGATGAACAACTTTATGCTCCTAAATTTGAAACCTAGAAGAAATAGACAAAATCTCCTAAAAACACAATTTACTAAAATTGGCTTAAAAAAAAAAAAAATCAGATGTACAAACTTCCAGTTATAATAAGATAAATAAATGCCAGGATGTAATGCCTACAACTTGATAAATATAATTAGCTCTGCTGTATGTTATACACGAAAATTGTTAATAGAGCAAATCTCAAGTGTTCTCATCACATGAAAAAATTTTTTTCTATTTCTTTAATTTTTTATCTATATGAGACGATTTACATTTACTAAACTTACTGCGATAAGCATTTCAAGTATCAGGAAATGCTGTTACGCAGTGCTGTAGGCCAGTTAGATCTCAATAGAAATGGAAGGAAAAATAAATAAATAATGAAAATTGGAGGGAGAAAAAGAATACCATTTCAAAAGCCTAAAGAACTTTCACAAACTCTTTTTACAAAGAAAGTTTGGGATTGCGTGGCTTCACTGGCAGGTCTTACCAAGCATTCCTGCAACAGATCATTCAACTGTTGAGGGACCACTCTCCTTGGCTCCAGTCACCACAAAGCCTGAACATGTCCCCAGAGCCATGCAGCAAGGCACATGAGTGGGGCTGATGTCTCACAACATCAACTCCCTGGAGATGCGCCAGGTACAGAAAGTAGGGAAGGCTGGTGCCGGGAGCCCACAATCTGATCTGTGGGATGATAGCGCCTGAAACAAGAGCTGTCAAGTGGTCCAGCGATTAGAATGGTATTAAACCAGTAAGAAGCTAAGGCGTGACTTCTCTGTGTCCACATCTCCCACACACACAGCCATCTCATCCCCAGCAGCCTTATACACACACTGCACAGGGAGCAGGCAGGAAGCTGTGCCATCCAGGCCTGTGCTCACACAGGGCCTTCCAGGACTCCTGATGAGATGGAAGGTCCCATGAGCTCTGAATATAAGATGAACGACATTCTAGTACATGAGGAAAAAAAATGGATTTTTAAAAGATGCTACTTAGGAAAGCATCAAGAAAATATCAAGTACTTAAAAGAAACCGAACAAAAGATAGGCAACACCTCTACAGGGGAAGTATGTAACTTAGGGAAATTCACAGATCTTCCTAAATAAATGAAGATGCATCATGTTCATGGACTGGAACACTCAATTTTGTAGAGATGTTAAATCTCCTCAATTGACATACAGGCTCAATGCAATCCCAATCACATGCAACAAATTTTATTTCTTTGAACTCGCAAGCTAATTCTCAAACTCACATGAAGAGCAAAAGAACCAGAAGAGCCAGATGCTCTCAAAGGAAACAAGTGTGGGGACTTCTCTCAGTCGATTTCCATAAAGCTGGTAATTAAGACACAGGAGCAGTGCAAGGGTGACCACGGAAAGAGCAGACATCCCCTGACAGGGCTAAACTGACATGGTCTCTGGACAAATGACAGAGCCCTGCAGCGGAGGGAAGGATGAGCTTTCTAGCAAAATTCACTAAGACAACTAGGTATCTACAGGGGGAAAAGAAAAAATTAAAATTGGACCCCTTCCATAGACCATACAGACAAAGTATATAAAAGACCCAAATGGGGAGGGAGCCTTCCAGACAGGAGAGGGGATCATCTTCATCCTACCAGGAAAAAGAGCAGGAAAGAAGTTCTTAGCCAAAATGGAAAACAGCTTGAAGATGAAAGAGAAAAAGTAACAAATCTGATGACATTAAAACTGAGATGTCAAAAGACTCCACAAAGAAAGCAGAAAGACAAGTTTCAGAGTGGAAAGGCACTTACAGTAAATATCCAAAATATATATAAGCTCCTAAATCAGTAAGAAAAAGACAATTTCAATAAAAGATGGGCAAAAGACCAGAACAGGCTTTTAAAAAAGAGAATATACGATTATCTTGTACCAATGTGCTATGCCAGGTTATGCGTACCAGACTACATAAGAAGGCTCACTTCAGCATCATTCAGGAGTAGGGACAGGTAAGTAAATTATGACATATCCTGCAATGACATGCACGGAAGTGAAAATGAATTAATTACACATATATTCAATAATCTGGGTAAATCTTATAAATGTAATACTGAAAAAAGAAGCAATGCAAAAAAATAAATGCAGTATATCAACCATATACTCTTCAAAGTGGCAAAATAAGCACAGTTTTCTAGAGATGCATGCATAGGGAGGAAAACCATTAAGAAAAGTGAAGAAATATCACCCAAAAAAGAAAGAACAATATTCACCTCTCTGAGGGAGGAAGTAATTGTGATGAGGGTGGGATGTCAAGGACTTCCAGGGTGGGGGTACACAGATGATCTTTTTATAAAGACAAGTTAAACTGTAAATGGATGTTTTATGTATTTTTACCTCATAATTTTTAAAAAGAAAGAAAATCAAATCAAGTAAGACTGCTGCTGCTGCTGCTGCTAAGTCGCTTCAGTCGTGTCCGACTCTGTGCGACCCCAAAGACAGCAGCCCACCGGCAGCCTGGTGGCTCCCCCGTCCCTGGGATTCTCCAGGCAAGAACACTGGAGTGGGTTGCCATTTCCTTCTCCAAAGCATGAAAGTGAAAAGTGAGAGTGAAGTCCCTCAGTCGTGTCTGACTCTTTGAGACCCCGTGGCTGCAGCCTACCAGGCTCCTCTGTCCATGGGATTTTCCAGGCAAGAGTACTGGAGTGGGTTGCCATTGCCTTCTCCACAAGTAAGACTAGACCCACTTAAATAAAACAGCTAAATGAAAAGAGCAATTAGACAATTCCTTCTAGGTCTCTAATGATTATTAACAGGAAAAGAGAATTTCTGTACAATTAACTAAACCATTAAGATAGCAGGTCAAATCTGGCACTTTAAGGCTTCATGATGAAGTGCCTGATTTAGATCTCTAACACCAAACAGGAAAGGATTTTATTTTTAAATCCTCTTACATGTTTAACAATTATTTCAGTTTCAACCTCTGACCTACCTGGCTTTATAAAGCCCAAATGAAATGCAAATGTTTCTATCAGAGAAAGGAGGACTCTAAACCCAGACTTGTAAATTACGTGTCTAGGGATCATGCAAGCTCAAGCCCAGTTAATCTGTACTATCAACTTGATACAGTGTAATCTTAAATTTTAATGCCCTGTTTAAACTGAAAAGAAAATTCCACCAGTGGAAAAATAACATTGGGTAAAAGAACAACTACACACCTGACAATTTATTAATTATAACGAATCAGCTATCAATTAGTACTCCACTGAATAAAAGGTGATCTAATCACGCATCATCAATCTCTCCAACACTTCCAGTCCTTCTTGGCTCTTCCCAGGGAGCCATCCCCTTCCTGGAAAAAGAGAGTAACCAGTTACAGACCAGTCTTCTCACCATACATAACTAGAAAGCTGGATAAAACATATGAAACACTTTTTCAGACATTAAAGTACATGCAGTACAGGAATGTGATCCCTGAGAAAGCAAGCAAATAAGGTGAGCCTCATGAGGCAATGGCACCCCACTCCAGTACTTTTGCCTAGAAAATCCCATGGACGGAGGAGCCTGGTGGGCTGCAGTCCATGGGGCCGCTAGAGTCGGACACGACTGAGCAACTTCACTTTCACTTTTCACTTTCATGCACTGGAGAAGGAAATGGCAACCCACTCCAGTGTTCTTACCTGGAGAATCCCAGGACGGGGAAGCCTGGTGGGTCGCACAGAGTCGGACACGACTGAAGCGACTTAGCAGCAGCAGCAGCATGATCACTGAGCTTTCTGTGTGGATAGACATGGCCCCAAATGGGGAAAGGTAGAATCAATGAGCTGAGGAGACAGAGATCAGAGCTTGTGAAGCTGGAATTGGTGGGCCCAAGTACCAAGAAAGTATCAAGAAATGGTGCTCCAGAAATCTACCTGGGGTCCCTTGCGTCCCTGGCTGAGCATGCAGTCAGCGAGACTCTAGGAGGCTGGGAAACATTCAAGTTCCAGTAAGTCAGAGTGAAGAGGCCTCACTGACCACGCGGAACACTGACCCAGAAAGGCAGCCACATCTCAGGCACAGGGCTAGAACAGACTCAGAGCAAAGGCTTCTCTACAAGGGGGTCATCCAATTTTTCCTGTAAAGGGCCAGAGGGTAAGTATTTTAAGCTTTGCTGGCCAGTCTCTGTCCAACTACTTAAGTTTGTCACCAAAGCACAAAAGTGACACGGACAATACATAAACGACATAGCTGTGTTCCAAAAGACTTTATATACAAAAACAAGCAGTGGGTCTTATTTTTGCCAACCCCTGATCTAGACCTGCTTTAACAAAGCCAGAAAACAACCCCTGAAATAATGAAGCTGATACACTAGTAAATTAACTTCCTTCCATAACAAAACTCAACACTATTTAAATGAAGACAGTAACATACAGATTTTCAACAACATAACACTCATCGTGTCCAGCATCCCATCAACAATTACCAGATGTAAGTAAAAGCCAGAAAATGTGATCCATATGCAAAAGAAAATCAATCCAGACAAACAGACCCAGAAATGACAGTGATGATGGAAATAACAGACAAGAGTTTTAAAACAATATATTAACAATGAAATTATTTGTTCAAGGATTTAGAGAAAAACATGAACACAAAGAAGAGAGAAATAATAAATTACAAAAAAGACCCAAGTAGAATTTCTAGAAAAGAAAAACAAAATATCAAAACGAAAACTATTAATATATTGTGTGCTGTGCTTAGTGGCTCAGTCGTGTCAGACTCTTTGTGACCCCATGGACTGTAGCCCATTAGGCTCCTTGGTCCATGAGGATTCTCCAGGCAAGAATACTGGAGTGGATTGCCATGCTCTCCTCCAGGGGGATCTTCCCAACCCAGGGGTGAAAGCCAGGTCTCCCACACTGCAGGCAGATTCTTTACCATCTGAGTCACCAGGGGTGGGAATTCCCTGGCAGTTCAGTGGTTAGGATGCAGGGGTGCTTCCAATGCAGAGGGCACAGGTTCAACCGCTGGTTAGGGAACTAAGCTCCCATAAGCTGTTCAGTATGGCCAAAAAAAGTGGAGGGTGGGGGCGGCGGGGGGCGGGGCGGACAACTACATTGGGTGGGTTTAACAACTTATTAGACGCTTCAAATAACAGACTGATAGAACTTGAAGACACTGAAATAAAAATGATCCAAATTAAAACAAAGAGGAGGAAAAAAGGTATGAGTGGGGAGAAAGCCTCATGGGCCAATATGAAGGATCTAAGATAAACGTAATTGGAGCTCTGGAAGATTGAGCTGTAGTACTATAGTTTTCACCAAATCAAGAATCTCAGGGGACTACAAGCAGGCTAATCACAAAGAAAACTACACCAACGAACATCATAATCAAACTGCTAAATTCCAAAGATAAAAAGAAAGATCTGAAAACTAGCAGGAGAGAAAAAGATACATTTTACATCCTGGGGAACAAAAACAAGACTAGAGCACACTTCTCATCAGGAACAAGGCAGGCCTGACCGCAACAGAGCATCTCCAAAGTGCTGAAGAAGAAACGTCAACCCAGAACTCTACATCCAGTGAAAACATCCTTCAAAAATCATGATGAAATAAGGACAGTTCCACACAAATAAAAGCTGGAAAAATGTACTGCCAGGGCACGCTCTTGAGACAGTGGAAAAATGACAGCAGGCTCAAACTCAGAACTACACAAAGCAATGAAGGCTGGGGACCGAAAACAAGTAAATATAAAAGATGCTCTCCATTTTCCAATTTCATTAAAAGATAATTGATTATTTTTTAAAAAATAGTAACACCGTAGTCTGGGGTTTATAACATGTGTAAGTAAACTGTGTGCGTGAACAGCAGAAGGATGGGGGACAGAAGCACCTAGTGCCAGGTTCCTAAACACACACATGAAGAGGCACGCTTTACTCGAGGCACAACGCAGTGAGTTAGAGATATAACACTGCAAGCCTCAGAACCAGCACCAAAAAATAAAACAGAGATACAGCCAACAGGCCCACAGAGGACATAGCATAAGGAGAATCATTTTTTAGATAACAGTAAAATAGCTATGCAGAAGGAGTCAATAATTAAGTACAGGAAAATATAAATTTTTATAAATATAATTCTACTGATCCCTATCTCCCAGCCCGTCCTTAACTGTGTACCTTTCCATATATTTCTACATAGATAAGCATTTATTTTTATATGTGTGTGTGTGTGTATATATATATAAAAAAGTTTCTTAAAAACACAAATAGAATCATTCTTGGGCGACTGACGTCACTGCCAGGCGCCGGGAGTCACGTCGGCCGGTCCTTCGGTGGGCTTTTCGGGGACAAAGATGTCCATGGCCAGCGATTTCTACCTGTGCTACTACGTAGGGCATAAGGGCAAGTTTGGACATGAGTTTCTGGAGTTTGAGTTGCGGCCGGACGGAAAGCTTAGATATGCCAACAACAGCAATTATAAAAATGATGTCATGATCAGAAAGGAGGCTTACGTACACAAGAGTGTAATGGAAGAGCTGAAGAGAATTATTGATGACAGTGAAATTACAAAAGAAGACGATGCTCTAAAAAAAAAAAAAAAAAAAAAAAGAAGACGATGCTCTGTGGCCTCCCCGACAGGGTTGGCCGGCAGGAGCTTGAAATTGTAATTGGAGATGAACACATTTCTTTTACCACATCAAAAATAGGTTCTCTTATTGATGTCAATCAGTCAAAGGATCCTGAAGGCCTTAGAGTATTTTACTATTTGGTACAGGACCTGAAGTGTTTAGTGTTTAGTCTTATTGGATTACATTTCAAGATTAAACCAATCTAAACTATAAAAAAAAAAAAAAAAAAAAACACACACAAATAGGATCACAGCAAATAGTCTGCTCAATCAATGTCTTGGTGTTTTTAAATATGTGTGTGGGGTTTACTTTAATAATGCATCTTAGAAACTTCCCCGTAACAGTGCACACAGAATCATCTCACTGTGTGTGCTAGCTGCATGGAAGTCTAGTGTATCACCAAAAGTTAATTAATCAGTTCTCTATTGATGGATATTAGGTTATTTGCAGGCACTCAATAAATACAGACCAAGTGAATAAATGCTGCAATGAATATTCTTGTAGAAAATTGGGATAATCTTAAAATGCCAGATTTTCACATTTGCTTGATTTACTATTCCTAAATTTA
Source organism: Bubalus bubalis (assembly GCF_019923935.1). NCBI lineage: Eukaryota > Metazoa > Chordata > Mammalia > Artiodactyla > Bovidae > Bubalus > Bubalus bubalis. The sequence goes on along the minus strand of NC_059159.1, from coordinate 11,231,760 downwards.
AAATAGGCTCATAATTTCATAAGACAATTCCATAAAGTTATGCCATTTAAAATGAAGAAAGAATAACCTATAGAATCAACCAATCTAATTAGCATGAAATTCTTCTCAAAGAAAAAAATATCAAATATTGTCAGGGACATTCTGGCATTTCTCACATATATTCATTTAAGTGAAAATGTATTTAGTTAAGTGAAAACTATCAGCAATTTTAATAAGGTAAAAAAACAGATCATAAAGTAGGATCCACTGTCTCAAAGTTAGACACAGTAACGTAAGACACTGATAGGGCACTAGGGACTGATGTCCTGGGACAGTGTGCAATAAACAAGGGCAGAGCAAGGGGCTCACGGGCATCACATTCTTTCCCCACAGCGGGACCAGGTGAACGTGAGGGAGGCGGGCAAGGTGTAAGAAGAATGAGTCAATCTCCAGGCCCGCTTCTGGCACCTGGAATTCTGGAGTGCATCTGAGGGAGACACAACACAGGGAACCCAACGCCGCTCAGGGCATCACTCCATACCCTGTATTGCAGGACCCAAGCAAACCCAGGAAGGCAGAGCTGATGAGGTGCCCAAAACCAAGATTCAAAAGAATCTGAAGCAAACCAGAACTCACACAGGGACCTGAGCTCTAGAACTTAGTAACAAAAGCTGAGGCTGTGTGAGAGCAGGGAGTCACTGAACAGAGTAAAGGAGGCATGGATCAGCACTGGAGACAAAGGACCAAATGTAGGTCACAGGAAATGCGGCCCAGACACAGTTCCAAAGTCCAGCCGTCAGAGCCAGGCTTCAGGTCAGCCCCCAAATCCCACTCCCAGTGAGGCCCCCAGGGAGCTGAAGCACTTTCTATTTGACTCATTATTCCTGGAACCCAGGACAGCACTAGGCCAGTGAGCCCACCCATGGGAAGGCAGCACAGAGCAGGAGTCAGGGACGTTACCAGCAGCAAAAGGCTGCGCGGCAAGCATCTGTCCAGAGAATTTCCCACTGCGGTGTCTGTTAAACCCAGCAGTTTGCCTCATAGGCCACATAATGCAGAAATAAAGCACTTCAGCTTCAGAGCACCTTTACTAGAAAGAAGGGAACAGTAATGACCTCAACTTCCCGGTCTGACTTGGTAGATTCTGAGAATTGTTTTTATGAGAATATTCTTTCTGAATGAAATGAACTTGATGTCAGGAAAAAAAATGTGTGAGCTATTATTGAAACCCTAATGTTGCCATGATGGCTTGCAAGAATCACTTCATTTTCTGTAGTGTTCACAAACAGTGATTTATGGGACATATGTCATAAAGTCTAGTTTTTTTTATAAACTACATTTACCGGAACCTCACATAAACACATTCAGGTAGAGCATGGATCTTAGAGGAGAGCTCCCATTTTAACTCAGGAGAGGGGCAGGGGTTGGTACAAAACATTTTTAAAACAGAAAGGGAGCTAAGTCTGCCTAGTTTGGCGCTCCTCTTAGGATGGCAGTCACCTAAACCACTTGTGCCCCTTACCAACTGATGAGAACAGCAGGCGTAGCTCTCTGTCTTGACGTGCAATTTCCGCTCCTTTTCTTCCAGTCAATCACATGCAACACTGCACCACCAACAGGAGGCAATGGCTCCTTAGCAGCTGCGCAGTGAGGAGCACGTGGGCAGAAACCACAGCGGTGCAGGCTGCCCCTTAAACACTGAGCTCAGCTGTGAGCCCCTCAGTCCTCCCACCTCACCAATCGGATCACGTTTAATCCTTGTAACACACCACCACGAGGTAGGTAGCCTTAGACCCACTTTACAAAGCAAAACACTAAGATCTACACCAAGAACAGAGAGCTAGAAAAGGAACCAGCTTGGGCCAAGGTCACTCTGACACCAAAGTCCATTCTCTTAGATAAAACCTCCACTGCCTGTTCAATTTTTAGAAGTCCACCAAAATTTTCTGAGTCTTCATAATGTGGGACTTTAACCCAATGAGAAATCTCACCCAAGCCTGTCCTGCCAATGGGATGAGAAGCAAGGCGGAAGCCCAGCTCCACGGTTGTCACACTGGGGCCTGGACTCCTGGCTCAGCTCCTCAGCAGTTCAGGAATTCTACGGGGTTGCCTGCCCCCTCTAAGTGGCCTTGGCTCACTCAGGTAACAACAGATGCCTGCCAGGGGTGTTGTCAGGAATAAGTAAACTAGATCCATGTGGGAAAAAATGCTCAGAAACTGTAAAGCCATAAAGTGGGAGCAGCATAGCTTCTGCCCTCACTACCGCCCCTTCCTGGCCTCTTTCTGCCACCTTCTGTCTCTCCCTCTGTGGGCTCCTCTGCCTTCAAACATTTGTTTGCTGCTGCCCCTACTTCTCTCCTCCCAAACCCCTGCTCTGTGACCACTGCCTCACTCTCCCCCCACCTCCTTGACAACTATTCACCAGAAGTTCAGCTTCCACAAAATTTTCTATTCAACCGAGTCATCACTCACAAAAGACATTAAGGGCTCTAGCTCTGTCATGCAACAAGTATTTATGAAGTCTGTGCTGCATAACAGACCCTCCCTGGTACACACACATTCATTAGCTTTCCTCCAGAAGCATGCTGTTGTCTGATTTCACCTTATGTTACTAACCTCTTGGTTTGAGATTTACAGTAACAACAAAAAATTTTTAAAAAACCAAAACCAATTAGATCTGAAGATATCACTGCAAATGCATGTTTAGCTTAACACAAATCGAGATGGTTACATACAGAAATGTTTACAGATGTGTGTATATACACAGGGGTCAGTATATGCACATGTATCTCTTTGCTCTGTGACCTGAGAGGACCTAAAGGTAGTGACAACCCGGCAGCCATGAACACACCCAGCACCCAGATCTTGGTCTCTAACCCCATCCTCCAATAACAGGAACCAGGGCTCCTTGGGAAAACACCTGAATTTAGAACCGAGGCAGGAAATGTACAAGATGAGCCTGGAGCATCCCGTGCTCCAGAAAGTAAATTAGGTGCTTAAAAAAAAAAGTCCACCAGGGTGGGACTTTGTCAAAGCAGTGCGGGAGCCAACTGAAAGACTTTTCACTGGCCAAAGATGGAGCAACAAAATACAGTAGTGGATTATAACCCAGAGGACAAAATAAATATCTATGAGTCCATACTGATATTAAGTAAATGACTGAACAGATTAATAAATGGGGAAGAATAGATAAGTCTCCCATACAGAAAAATTCCAGTTAATGTATGCCCTTAGGGAGGTGGAGCACAACTCTCCTCCCCTTTTAAGTGTGGGCTGGGCACAGTAAATTCCTTCCAAAGAGAACAGGATGAGGGTGGGAAGGGGATATCAAGTGGAGACACCTGACCAACAGGACATCAACCCATATCAAAGTCATATCAACAGTAATGAGTCATGCTGAGTGCATGGACCTCTGATGTGATATTAGGCAAAGGGCACTTTCCCTCTGTGATCTTCCTCTCCAAAACCTATAACACCAGTTTTATCATAAGAAAAACATCAAACAAATTCCTACAGAGGGATAGTCTACCAAATCCCTGACCAGTACTGCTATAAACTGTCAACGTCACCCAAAACTAGGAAAAGTCTGAGAGACCATCATTACATTCCATCGTCACATTTCCTTGGACCCTAAGGAAATGTGATGACGAAATGTAATGTGGCATCGTGGGTGGGGATCCTGGAGCAGAAAGAAGATAATAGGTAAAAACAGGAAAGCCAAATAAATTACAGAGAGACTTTAGTTGATAATAATGTATCAGTGTTGATTCATTAGTTATGACAAACAGAAACAGGTACAAAGTTCTAAGGGTAAAAGAAGAGCCACGCAAGAAAACACCAAACTGAACAGAATTCACTGGGCACAGCTCATCACCAACACCCTTGGGCACGGGGACAAGGGGTGCAGTGGGGATGGATGAAGGCCAAACACCAAGGGGACCAGAGGCTGGGAACCACTGATGCACCGCTTTCAATATTTCCCACTGAAACATTCTTTAAGGAAAACTTTCTCCAAGTTCCACAGCCAGATACACACTCTTTCCCTCCTGAATGCTGGTAGTGGCTCGTTCCTCTCCCTCCTGTTAATACACCCAGCTGGAACCAGCAAGTCATTCTGTTGCCTCCTGTACCCAATCAATGGCCAAGTGCGATCAAGCCTTGTTCCAGGGAGAACTGGGGCTGCCTAGGTGTCTCACTGGCATCTCCCTAGCTCCAGTCATGGCCAGCTCCTCCCTGCTTCCACCTTACGCTCCTCAGGAGGCTTCTGACCTATTTCCCCTCCCTTACACACACTTATACACACACATATGTATATACACGTTCCCTGGTGGCTCTGTTGGTAAAGAGTCTGCCTGCAGTGCAGGAGACTGGGGTTCAATCCCTGGGTCAGGAAGATCTCCTGGAGAAGGAAATGACAGCCCACTCCAGTATTCTTGCCTGAAGAACAGCTGCCGGGAGGAGCTACCCGACGCCCGAGGTCAGGGGCGGCGGCCGAGAGGAGCAACACCACATCCATGGAGCGGTGGCTGCGCAGCCGCAGGAGGGCCAAGAGGAGCTACTCCACGTTCAAGGTCAGGAGGGGTGGTGGTCAGGATACCCCTCGTCCAAGGTAATGAGCAGTGGCTGTAGTTTGCTGGAGCAGCCGTGAAGAGATACCCCACGTACAAGGTAAGAGAAACCCAAGTAAGACGGTAGGTGTGGCGAGAGGGCATCAGAGGGCGGACACACTGAAACCATACTCACAGAAAACTAGTCAATCTAATCACACTAGGACCACAGCCTTGTCTAACTCAATGAAACTAAGCCATGCCCTGTGGGGCCACCCAAGACAGGCGAGTCATGTTGCAGAGGTCTGACAGAATGTGGTCCACTGGAGAAGGGAATGGCAAACCACTTCAGTATTCTTGCCTTGAGAACCCCATGAACAGTATGAAAAGGCAAAATGATAGGATACTGAAAGAGGAACTCCCCAGGTCGATAGGTACCCAATATGCTACTGGAGATCAGTGGAGAAATAACTCCAGAAAGAATGAAGGGATGGAGCCAAAGCAAAAACAATACCCAGCTGTGGATGTGACTGGTGATAGAAGCAAGGTCTGATACTGTAAAGAGCAATATTGCATAGGAACCTGGAATGTCAGGTCCATGAATCAAGGCAAATTGGAAGTGGTCAAACAGGAGATGGCAAGAGTGAACGTCGACATTCTAGGAATCAGCAAACTAAAATGGACTGGAATGCGTGACTTTAACTGAGATGACCATTATATCTACTACTGCGGGCAAGAATCCCTTAGAAGAAATGGAGTAGCCATCATGGTTGACAAAAGAGTCCGAAATGCAGTACTTGGATGCAATTTCAAAAATGACAAAATGACCTCTGTTCATTTCGAAGGCAAACCATTCAATATCATGGTAATCCAAGTCTATGCTCCAACCAGTAATGCTGAAGAAGCTGAACAGTTAACTCTATGAAGACCTACAAGACCTTTTATAACTAACACCCCAAAAAGATGTCCTTTTCATTATAGGGGACTAGAATGCAAAAGTAGGAAGTCAAGAAACACCTGGTAACAGGCAAATTTGGCCTTGGAATACAAAAGGCCAAAGGCTAATAGAGTTTTGCCAAGAGAACACACTGGTCATAGCAAACACCCTCTTCCAACAACACAAGAGAAGACTCTACACATGGACATCACCAGACAGTCAACACCGAAATCAGACTGATTATATTCTTTGCAGCCAAAGATGGAGAAGCTCTATACAGTCAGCAAAAACAAGACCAGGAGCTGTCTGTGGCTCAGATCATGAACTTCTTATTGCCAAATTCAGACTTAAATTGAAGAAAGTAGGGAAAACCACTAGACCATTCAGGTATGACCTAAATCAAATCCCTTATGATTATACAGTGGAAGTGAGAAATAGATTTAAGGGCCTAGATCTGATAGGTAGAGTGCCTGATGAACTATGGACAGAGGTTCGTGACATTGTACAGGAGACAGGGATCAAGACCATCCCCATGGAAAAGAAATGCAAAAAGCAAAATGGCTGACTGGGGAGGCCTTACAAATAGCTGTGAAAAGAAGAGAAGCAAAAGCAAAGGAGAAAAGGAAAAATATAAGCATCTGAATGCAGAGTTCCAAAGAATAGCAAGAAGGGGTAAGAAAGCCTTCCTCAATGATCAATACAAAGAAATAGAGGAAAACATCAGAATGGGAAAGACTAGAGATCTCTTCAAGAAAATCAGAGATACCAAGGGAATATTTCATGAAAAGATGGGCTCGATAAAGGACAGAAATGGTATGGACCTAACAGAAGCAGAAGATATTAAGAAGAGTTGGCAAGAATACACAGAAGAACTGTACAAAAAACAGCTTCACGACCAAGATAATCACGATGGTGTGATCACTCACCTAGAGCCAGACATCCTGGAATGTGAAGTCAAGTGGGCCTTAGAAAGCATCACTACGAACAAAGCTAGTGGAGGTGATGGAATTACAATTGAGCTGTCCCAAATCCTGAAAGATGATGCTGTGAAAGTGCTGCACTCAATATGCCAGCAAATTTGGAAAACTCAGCAGTGCCCACAGGACTGGAAAAGGTCAGTTTTCATTCCAATCCCAAAGAAAGGCAATGCCAAAGAATGCTCAAACTACCGCACAATTGCACTCATCTCACACGCTAGTAAAGTAATGCTCAAAATTCTCCAAGCCAGGCTTCAGCAATATGTGAACCGTGAACCTCCAGTTGTTCAAGCTGGTTTTAGAAAAGGCAGAGGAACCAGAGATCAAATTGCCAACATCCGCTGGATCGTCGAAAAAGCAAGAGAGTTCCAGAAAAACATCTATTTCTGCTTCATTGACTATGCCAAAGCCTTTGACTCTGTGGATCACAATAAACTGTGGAAAATTCTGAAAGAGATGGGAATACCAGACCACCTGACCTGCCTCTTGAGAAACCTGTATGCAGGTCAGGAAGCAACAGTTAGAACTGGACAAGGAACAACAGACTGGTTCCAAATAGGAAAAGGAGTACGTCAAGGCTGTATATTGTCACCCTGCTTATTTAACTTATATGCAGAGTACATCATGAGAAATGCTGGGCTGGAGGAAGCACAAGCTGGAATCAAGATTGCCGGGAGAAATATCAATAACTTCAGATATGCAGATGACACCACCCTTATGGCAGAAAGTGAAGAGGAACTCAAAAGCCTCTTGATGAAGGTGAAAGAGGAGAGTGAAAAAGTTGGCTTAAAGCTCAACATTCAGAAAACGAAGATCATGGCATCTGGTCCCATCACTTCATGGGAAATAGATGGGGAAACAGTGGAAACAGTGTCAGACTTTATTTTTCTGGGCTCCAAAATCACTGCAGATGGTGACTGCAGCCATGAAATTAAAAGACACTTATTCCTTGGAAGGAAAGTTATGACCAACCTAGATAGCATATTCAAAAGCAAAGACATTACTTTGCCAACAAAGGTCCGTCTAGTCAAGGCTATGGTTTTTCCAGTGGTCATGTATGGATGTGAGAGTTGGACTGTGAAGAAAGCTGAACGCCAAAGAATTGATGCTTTTGAACTGTGGTGTTGGAGAAGACTCTTGAGAGTCCCTTGGACTGCAAGGAGATCCAACCAGTCCGTTCTGAAGGAGATCAGCCCTGGGTGTTCTTTGGAAGGAATGATGCTAAAGCTGAAACTCCAGTACTTTGGTCACCTCATGCCCTCTTTCCTACCACGCTTGCCCCTCCCTGCATCCTCACGACCTGACCTGCACACACTTCCCCCACCCCCATCAGGGACCCCCTACTGCACACAAAGCAGGGCTCAACCCACCCAGTACCTTGGACATACAGACACTACCTAAATGTCTAGCAAGCAGAAGTCCTTAAATCACTACTTTGTTACTCAAGTGCGGATACATAATTACTGTGTTGTGTTTTTACTTAACATTGTAAAAGGATGCCTTTTTCTCTAATAAGATAAAATTCCTCAAGGGGCCACACCCACATCTTCTGTCTCCTCAGATCCCACACTACCCCAGGCTCAGTGCCATGTATGTAAATGGTACAAAGCGCTCATAAGAACAATTATTTCCCCACAAAACACTGAGAAGCCCTGTAGGTTGCTTTTGGATAGCATACACTGGTAGTTGGGATTTGTGCATTTCTGTATATACAGTTTGCCTCAAACAATACTGTAAGTGAATATTAACCTCTCAGTTAATAAGCGTGCTTCCCCAAGTGCCATGGGTTAGCAAACTCCCCTCTGTGCATTCCAGCCAACAAATGACTCAGTGAGGACGAAGGAGCCAGGTTCTCACTGCTGGGAAGGAAGTAACAAGCCTGTTAAGAGGGACAGAGGAGACAGGGTCCAGTGATAATCACCTCTGTACATCACAGTATGATGCCAGCAGTAAGAAAGCAATAAATCCAGACAGACATGGATGCCTCCACCCAGCATCTCTGCTGAGGTGGCCCACAAACAATGGCACATCAGTAGCAATGCCAGACCTGGTGCCAGGTATCGCATCTGAATTCTGTTTTCCACCAAAAGGAACTGAGGATCATTGGAGAAAAGGCTGATTCCAGGGCTGAGGCAGGGAAAATACATGATGACCCTGGAACATCTCATTGTGCCAAAAAGCTAAGGAATTGTTCAAGCCTGGTACGTCCAAAGCCACGGACGACAATGTGAAGAGGCCTTGCTAGGCAAGAAAATAAGCAATGACAGGGATGGGCCAAGTGAACAACATTAATAAGGTTGGGACCAAGCAACAAGGTGTGCTTTCTGATACAACGCTCGGGAAAAAGCACATGACTTCAGCAGCATCCTCACACAAAATGTGCAACGTGAATCTGAGTACTGGGAAACATCAGGACAGTCCACAATGGAATAGGAAACCTGAGAATGTTCCACAAAATATCTGCCTGTATTCTTTTAAAATGTCAAGGTCACCAAATTCAGAGACAGAAAGTAGGATGGTGGTTACCAGGTGCTGGGGGAGGGGGAGGGAGAGTTAGTGTTTAATGGGGACAGAGCTTCAGTTTGGGCATATGAGAAAGTTCTGGACATGGACGCTGGTGATGGCTGAACAATGTACTTAATAACTGTAGCCTTAAAAATGGTTTAAATTATGAACTTCATATTATATATATTTTATGACAATAAAAAAATGTCAAGGTCAAGGAACTCTAAGAAAGCCTAAGAAACTCCTTTAGATTAAAGGAGGCTTTCTGCTTTATTGACTATATCAAAGCCTTTGACTGTGTGGATCACAATAAACTGTGGAAAATTCTGAAAGAGATGGGAATACCAGACCATCTGACCTGTCTCTTGAGAAACCTGTATGCAGGTCAGGAAGCAACAGTTAGAACTGGACATGGAACAACAGACTGGTTCCAAATAGGAAAAGGAGTACATCAAGGCTGTATATTGTCACCCTGCTTATTTAACTTATATGCAGAGTACATCATGAGAAATGCTGGACTGGATGAAACACAAGCTGGAATCAAGATTGCCGGGAGAAATATCAATAACCTCAGATATGCAGATGACACCACCCTTATGGCACACTTCATGGGAAACAGATGGGGAAACAGTGGAAACAGTGTCAGACTTTGTTTTTTTGGGCTCCGAAATCACTGCAGATGGTGACTGCAGCCATGAAATTAAAAGACACTTACTCCTTGGAAAAAAAGTTATGACCAACCTAGACAGCATATTGAAAAGCAGAGACATTACTTTGCCAACAAAGGTCCGTCTAGTCAAGGCTATGGTTTTTCCAGTGGTCATGTATGGATGTGAGAGTTGGACTGTGAAGAAAGCTGAACGCCAAAGAATTGATGCTTTTGAACTGTGGTGTTGGAGAAGACTCTTGAGAGTCCCTTGGACTGCAAGGAGATCCAACCAGTCCATTCTAAAGGAGATCAGCCCTGGGTGTTCTTTGGAAGGAATGATGCTAAAGCTGAAACTCCAGGACTTTGGCCACCTCATGCGAAGAGTTGACTCATTGGAAAAGACTCTGATGCTGGGAGGGATTTGGGGGCAGGAGGAGAAGGGGATGACAGAGGATGAGATGGCTGGATGGCATCACTGACTCGATGGACATGAGTCTGAGAGAACTCCAGGAGCTGGTGATGGACAGGGAGGCCTGGCGTGCTGCAATTCATGGGGTCGCAAAGAATCGGACTGAGCTACTGAACTGAACTGAACTGAAGAAGAACTAAAGAGCCTCTTGATGAAAGTGAAAGAGGAGAGTGAAAAAGTTGGCTTAAAGCTCAACATTCAGAAAACGAAGATCATGGCATCCGGTCCCATCACTTCATGGGAAATAGATGGGGAAACAGTGGAAACAGTGTCAGACTTTATTTTTCTGGGCTCCAAAATCACTACAGATGGTGACTGCAGCCATGAAATTAAAAGACGCTTACTCCTTGGAAGGAAAGTTATGACCAACATAGACAGCATATCAAAAAGCAGAGACATTACTTTGTTAACAAAGGTCTGTCTGAGCGACTGAGCTGAAACAGACGAGACTTCTTAGGCAGTGCATGAACCTGGATGCGGGAGAGTAGAATGGCTGATAAAGGAGCAAACCAGCCACAGCCTTTCAACGTGAACTGGATTAGTAATAGCAGTATATCAAGGACAAATGTTCTGAGTTTTACAACTGTCCTATGTTTACGTAAGATGATGTCCTCTGTTCTTAGGAGACACACACAGAAAGGCATAAAAGAGCACTGTCTCCAAGTAAGTTGTGTCCAACCCCCTGCAAGCCCATGGACTGCAGCACGCCAGGCTTCCCTGTCTTTCACCATCTCCCAGAGTTTGCTCAAACTCATGTCCACTGAATCGGTAATGCCATCCAACCATCTCATCCTCTGTCGCCCCCTTCTCCTCCTACCTTCTATCTTTCCCAACTTACTCTTTAATAATTTGGGGGAAAGAATTACATATTCTCATTTATAAGTAGAGAAGAGTAAATGAGGCAAGATGTAAAAACTGGTGAATCTGGGTAAGGGTACACTGGAATTCATTACACTATTCTTGCGATTTTTCTGTGTGAAATTATATTAAAAAAAAAAAATACAAGCTAGTCGCAATAATCCACCTGGAAAGCACATCTGTCGCTGGCTGTCTCTCCTGACCTGTCTCCCCTTCTGTTTTAAAGGCACAACCTTCTCTGCAGAGTTGAATGTACTGGGCAAGTTTAAGGTTCAAGAACATGATTAAATCATTAACATATCATGCCATATATTTAACTGGAATGGCCTTTTCTATGCATTTAACTAGACTTACAAAAAGAAAATAGTATCTACCTTGAGCTCTACGGAAACAAGCATGGTGGATGCTCAAAGCACTTTAATGGCTTCTGAACAAAAAGAAGACCGAGTCAGACACCTGGAGGACACCCTCTATATATAAGCCACATGGATTTTGTTAGAACTCTAGCTTTAGAACTCCACAAGGTGATAATGAGGCAGAAACATCCTCATCCATTTCAGGAAACTTCCACAGCACAGCATGTTGTTCAAAATGGAAAACGGCACATTTTTTAGAGCAGGTGAAAAAATATCTATGTAGATGTCCCTTTGGAGCTCCTGAGTCTCACATGACAAACGCCTATAGAAAGTTCATACACTTCAAATGCAAAGTGAGAGAGTGACTGACAAAGCAGCAGGGCCCGCCCTGTCCTCCACCCCTTCCTCCCCCAACCCCGGTGGCTCTCACCTGGATTACCCTGCTCGCCTCCCCAGCTGGTGATCCCACCTCCACCGTAACCCCTCTCCAAACCCTCCACTCCATCCACAGTCAAAAAGACCTTTCAAAACACAAATCTATGTCTGACATTCCTCTGCTTAAATCCTTAAGCAGCTCCTATCACCAAATACCTCAACAGTGAGTTTAATGCTGGGTCAACCTGACTGATTTATAGGTTTCAAAAGTGCAGTTCAATGCAAATAATTTACTTATTTAAATACACTCAAGGAGGCCATGGCCTCCTCCCCTGTAAATACACCGCGTATTATAATCTGGTATTGACATCTGTCTGTCCCACCAGACGTCAAGGTATGGTACAGCACACTGAGTGAGTAACAAACCTCCACTGAGCTGGAGTGAAGGTTTCTACCTTCTACCACCTACCTCCCCTCACCGCCTGGATCCATTCTCCTCCTCTCACAGAATGAAGCCATCTTGGGTGGGTGGCAGTGTGTCTCCCTGCAGGACACGATCTAGAAGTCTGGGGCAACGGGAAGCCCTAACCCTGCCCAAAGGCTAGACGTAAGACAAATGCCTTCACAGTCGCAAAGGCTCTCCACAAGCTCAGAGGATGGAAAGAGGGTACCAGATCCCTTTCAAGTCTGTCACCTGATTTCTAGTCAAGCTTGCTATTTTTGGCCAACCATCTAATACCTCACGCCTTCTTCCTAGTTTAAGTTTGATGCCCATTTTATTTTAACTAAACTAAGAAGTCTCAAACATTTGATAACAGGACATCTAACTACTCTTAAAGATTACTAAGACTTTCAAAGAGCTTTTTATATGAGTAACACTTATCAGTATTTTCAATCTTAGAGGCTAAAACCAAAAAAAAAAGAATAATATATTTCCTTGTTAATTTATTTAAAAATTATACTTATTACATTTTCAATAAATGTTTATATGAAAAATAACTATTTTCAAAAAATTGTTAGACAAGTGACATTGTTTTCTGCACATCTCTTTAATGTCAGCCTTAATAGAAAACAGCTGACCTCTCACATGCGGCACTCAATCCGTTGTGATATGTTGTTCTACATATGTGAGAAAAATATGGACTAAAAAAGAAATATAGTTGGAAAGGACAGGAGTATCAGAATAGCCAATAATTGGACATATTCGTCTTTGATATTATGTCAAAACTCAGTATTTGGTAGTTTCTTAAAGGTCTACTGCAATCTATCTGAACAGAATAGAAAATGTAATCTATCCAAAGCCACAGCCATGACTTTTCACACTCTATTATGTTAAAATACATTGGCCCTGGAGAAGGAAATGGCAACCCACTCCAGTATCCTTGCTTGGGAAATCCCATGGGGAGTCTAGTGTGCAACCGTCCATGGAGTACAACAGGGCTGGACACGGCTTAGCGACTAAAAAACAAATGGCAGTTCTAGCCAATGTGTGAGAACAAACACTTGTAAGGAATTGGGGGTTGGGGCTGAAACCAACATCCTGTTGTTTACAGATGTGAATGTTATTTAGAAAATCCAAAATAAACTGCAAGCAAATATTTGAAAAAAAAATAAAAAATAAAAAAATAAAATACATTGGCCCAACTTTGGATCTTTTACCCATGGATGATTTTATAATACCATGAATTGGTCACTTGAAAATATTGGTTCACTGAATTATGCAGATGTTCCAAGTGTGAAACACATTTCATTCTACAATATAAGAGCAAACTGTATTCATTAACACCCCCATCACCTCATCCGAAACATCTTCACATACTGGGAAGCTGGGAACCGCACAGTGGCCAATACAGGTGTTCTGAAACTCGAATTTTCACTTGAGAGCTTAAATCTTACCACTGGCAACAAATTCTGTCACTTGCTTTCCTTAAAGTGAAGCTAACTCAATTTATCTTTGAGAAACTATCTGCCAGAACCCAAGCCTGACCGGCCTGCCAGCCTCCTCCAGGTACAGCTTGTGTTCCAGGAAGGGCTGCGGCTGGCGGCCCCGCCAACCACAGATGCTCTTCCTCCAACAACCACACCAAGGATCAAAGAGGTGTGTGATAAAGAGCCAAGATTTAAGAAAACTAATCATTTTAATGCCTTATGAAGGGCATTCTGAAGTGAAACTGGAAGCTTTTTTTACTGCGAGTGCACGGTGATGAAGAAAACAATAACCACCAGCCCAGTGTGACACCACCGTCTGGATTCGCGCTCAGGCACCAGCCATTTCACCCACCATCACCTCTGCACCATCAATGCCCCTGTCAACATGAGGAAAAGACCAATAAGCCAACAATGATAAGAGTGTCGCTTCAGGAACCCAGGCGAGCGCGCCGGGAGAACAGCTGGGCTGCGTCATGAGCATCGCCATCCGTTACCACTCTGGGGCTAGTGCACTGTCTGCACCCCCGCACCACCAGCCCCTCACCTGCCCCATGTTTTTGTTTCAGACTCCCTGGTCTCTGAGCAGGAGTCTTCCCGTGGAGTGGAGGCACTCTGATACAGTTTTGGTTGTTTCTTTTTACCTGGGCTTTGTTTCTCAGATTTCGCTTCTTCTGTTGGAGCCCTGAAATGATGTCCCTGCAGGCCAGCCTATTAATCAAGCCTCAGTTTCCTCATCAATCACATGGAAGTAACAATCCCTGCTATTGAGTCTTAAAAGACATAGTCTGTGTGGAAGTCCTTTGTGAGTGATTCATTTTTTCACCAGTACTTTTTAAAAATAATTTTATTTTTTATTTATTCATTTATTTTGGCTGTTTTGGGCCTTCGTTGCTGCTTGGGCTTTTCTCTAGTTATGGCGCACAGGTGGCTACTCTCTAGTTGCAGTGGGTGGGTTTCTCACTGCAGTGGCCTCTCTTGTTTTGGAGCACAGGCTCTACAGTACGTGGGCCCAGCAGCTGCCACTTGTGTGCTCCAGAGCCCAGGCTCCATAGTTGTGGGGCTCGGGCTTGTGGCTCCATGGCATGTGGGATCTTTCCAGATCAGGAATCGAACCCGAATCTCCTGCATTGGCAGGCAGATTCTTCACCACTGAGCCACTAGGGAAGGCCCTCATCAGTACATTTTTACTGAAACGCTACTGTGTACCAAGCACCATCCTTTATGACAGTGGAGACAAGGTCTTTGCTTTATGATAAAAAGCTAATTTCTGGGGGTGGAGTGTGAAGAAAAATATCAGAGACATAAAGAGAGATCATGAGCCACTGGGGAGCTGCTTAAGATGGGGTGATCAGGGAAGATCTCTGAGAAAGTGACCTAGACGCTGGCTACAAACCACAAGAAGGAGCTAACCGTGCAAAGGTGAGATGGAAGAGCATTCCAGGCCTTTCCATTCAAGAAGCAGAAGAGGCAGGCGGGGCCAGATTATGAAGCTTTGTGAACCAGGGTGGCTTCTCTGTTCTACTCCAAGTACTAGGAAGCCAGGGAGAGGCCTAGTAAGGAAGTGATGGGATCTGATTTACACTTTAACAAGATCCCTCTGACCACTATGTGAAGAATAAGTTGTCGAACTTCCCCGGTGGTCCAGTGGTTAAGAATCCACCTGCCAATGCAGGGGACATCGGTTGCATTCCAGGTCCAGAAGATTCCACATGCTGCATCGCAATACTGAAGCCTGAATGCCTAGAGCCTGTGTGCCCCAACAAGAGAAGACATCACAATGAGAAGCCTGTGCACCGCAACAAAGAGTAGCCCCTGCTCATCACAACCAGCCCTGCACACAGCAAAGAAGATCCAGCGCAACCAAAAATAAATGAAAAAAAAAAATTTTAAGATAAATTGTAGGGCAAGAGAAGACACAAGGAGACCAGTCAAGACATGATTCTAGCTGTCCAGATGAAACATGGTAATTGCCTGGACTGGGCTCACAGCAGTGGAGACAAAATGAGGTAGTCCAATACAGAATACACTCTGGAGGCAAAGCTGACAGGTCCTACTGATGAAACGGATTGTACAAAGAGGAGAGGAAGAGGAAATAATTACGAATCTAATTACGAATAAATTCCAGATGTACAGCTTGAAACAACTGAGTGGGTGGTGAAGGCAGCGTGTTGTGATGGAGAAAACCAAGGCAAAGCAGGCAGCCAGGTACCTGAGACAGGAGTCAAGGCATGTAGACGGCACATAAAACCATGAGACTAGATGAGGTCAGCTAGCAAGGAGCATACAGAATAAAAAGATCTCCAAGATCAAGTTCCCAGGTGCTACACACTCTGCTGTCAACCACAAAGGAGTCTGAGGAGGACCAATTAGTGACCTCAGAGGAAAACCTGGAGTTTCAGGAAGACATAGATGCAAGTGAGGGAAAAGCTTTATGAAGGAGGGAGTGGTCCACCCTGGAATGCTGCCAAGAAGTTGAAAAGATAGGGACAGAGAAGTGACATTTAGGTTTAGCAACAAATAATCACCATGCAGAAGGACGGCCTGAGTGGCATGAAGGGAGTCTAAATGGAATAGATTGAGAGGATTCAAAGTGAGGAAACAGGGAGTAAGAAAGAGTTGTAAAGTATTACTACATAGCCTTGCTACAAAGACAACCTAAATATTTGACTGTCCACATAACAGTTTAATGTAATCTACTCAGCTTCCTCCATGGTTTATTCAAGTTTGGCTACAAAGCAAGGTGACTAAGTCTAAAGACTGGTTTGGGAAATGGTGTCATCATTTTATAGCTGTATCTCTTGCACACTTGCAGGTACAGTGTGTCTGCTGATGGTTTTCTTTCAGAGCAGTAGCTCTCATGTTCCCGGACTCCATCCCACACATGCAAGGTAAAGATTCATCTGAGACCAATTACATCCACATGCCCACTTTCTAGAAAATGAACTCTGTGATAACGATGAAGTATCACAGTAAAACCCAAATGGGGGAGTTCTACACAAATCTGTTTTAGCCATAGGTCCATGAATGATTCATTTTTGAACTGTAATTCATATGTCTAGTTATTTGAAAATCACAAATCAAAAATGCCATCGATGCATATACACATTTACTACACACAGAAGTAACTAAAAAACCAACTTGATAATTTGATAATAACAGTACAGAACTAACAGTAACTTAGTAATTAAAATGCAACAGTAGTGGCATCTGAAAACCAGAAATGATTTAACACCAAGATTGCAGGAATTCCAAACAAGAGTGTACTGTAATTCTGTGAGGATGCCAAATACCGAGCGGCAGAAAACTTGGAGTTGTTACTCAACTTTGGTAAAGTTGTCGATTTTAGGAACACTTAACAACTCCACTAAATAGGACACCAGCAAGAAACTGCTTATACATATATAGTAAAAGTATGTGGACTTGCCTGCGGATCACAGGAAAAAGCAATGATTGAGTCTGCATTTAGGGCAATCGATGGTGCACCAGAAGTGGTCTACATTGGTCCGCATACAGGACAACTGGACCCACACCTGCTGCTTTATGACAACGCTGCACCATCAGACTGCTGGAGACCACCCCAGCACAGGGAAACAGTCTGGCCTGGATGCCCATGTGCTCAACAGTCCTAGAATCTTGAAATCACATATAGGTACCACTTGGCCAGAGCCAGCCCCACAGATACACTGCTTCATGGTTTATAATATTTGAAGTCGTTCCAATATTTTAAAATTGGAAAACTTCACATAAAAAAAAAAAGTTTTCTGGCTTCTCAAAGAAAAGAAAGAGAAAGGGAGACCTGGCCAGGCTCAGCTGCCCCTTGAGCTGCACCCTGTGCTCTTCGGAGCCCCACTGATCCCACCCTCCAGAAAGTCAGAAACGAGCCAAACCTCAGTTGCCATTTGTCTCTGAATCTGCGCCGTTATTCTCCTTCTACCTGGCTTTTTTATACTACCTCTCAACTCTCAGCATCATTTGGATTTGCACCCTTCGTCCTAGTAGAATGTACTGAAAAACCCCCTCAGGGTCTAACCAGGGAAAAGAGACTATAAGGATGGCCAGATGCCAAGTTCTCAGAAACAACTAAAAATGTTAGCTGCTGATATTTTTTCTTTATTAAACAACTTGCAAAGGCTGGATCCTTTCTCAGCTAGCTCTAAGTCACAATCTCAGTAACTACTCAGACTCCCAAAACTTTTCTTCCTATTAATAACCTATGAGGAGCTTATCAGGGAATGTTGATCATTCACAAGTTGTTTTAAATAAAAGGTCAAAAATAAATCCATTTATCAGTTTTGAACAGTTTAAGTATGGTTTAAACCTGTTTAACAGTTTAAGAAAACTACATTTCAAAAGAAAAAAAGCCCTTCAATTAGAATGAAAAAAGATTTCAGTTACTTTTTAGAATAAATCTTTTCATATATGGACAGCAACCACAAAAGCTTTAAACCACGTAATTAGTACCAAAGAGGAATAAGACAGACTTTACACAATCTTTTCCAATGACCATCTCTGTTACTCCCTAAACTACTTTTGGATGAAACAGATTTTCCTGACCTTTTGAGCATGCTCAGTAGCTCAGTCCTGTCTGACTGCAATCTCATGGGCTGTAGCCCACCAGGCTCCTCTGTCCATGGGATTTTCCAGGCAAGAATAATGGAGTGTCATTTCCTTCTCCAAACCCTTTGAAGGTATGCCAAATAACAACTGAAGCACTAGTTACTAGTGACTGAATAACTAAAATTACCATAAGGGTAATCGTATATATGTTCAACATCATATACTGAAAACAACCATCTTATATAAACATATCCATCAGCCCAGAGCAAGCACACTACATGATAATACCAACTACCCTTCTTAGGCTAAAAAGTTCAAATAAATAAAGACAGTCTTGAAGCAGAAAACAAAACACAAAAAGACAAATTATAAATATGTATGGGTGACACAGTCCCACCCTTTTGCTCTGGAGACCAGGAAATAGATGGTGGTTGAACAAAATTGACTTTCTTTCCTAGCAGCCTGGGTCACTATCCACATTTCAACACCATAAGGAACCACTACTAGACCCAAGTTCCAACCCCTCATACTCTACTATTAGAGAAATTTTGCCTCCAAGTAATAGTAACAGGACATGACATAAAAGGAGCAAAGCCTAGATTCAAGACAAATTGCTTAGAAGGCTTTGGTAAAGTTCATTGTAACTTTAAAATAACTTTGCATTAATTTGTTACTAGCTGAACATTTGCCAGTAATCTTGTTTCCTAGCATACTATATTAGACTTCTGCATTCCACCTAGCTTGGACCAAAAAAAAAAAAAAAAGTAATCTAGCCACTAAAAGTAGACCTACCACGTGGGAACAAATATTACATCCCACGTTGTCTTTCCTCTAAGTGTTAACAGTACTAAGTATATCCAAAAAAGCATGCAAATACTTGCAATGCTGTATTTTCTAACTTGTGTAACTTTCATTGTCTGAATTAGAACTTCCTTTGAATCTAATTAACACTATCCAGTGAATAACTACTAACCAAAACAGCCTTTTCCATTTACAACCAAAACTGGAGTCTGAAATGATTTGTGCTTTTTAGTTGACAGGCAACATGTGTCTGGGAAAGAATATCGCCGCTCTACCAAGGACATACTTCTGGCTCTGAACTTTCTTGAAAAAACTACCCAGGTCCAAGGGGCGCAGGCGCTATCCACTTACCCGATCCTTCATCCTCCAGCTCTGAGCTAAGGATTTGGAGCCTTCGATTTTCTCACAGTGCCTCTTTTTCATAAAAGCCAAAGGCAAGTTCCAGTCTGTAAGGTCAGCTTCATCTTCCTCCCCGAGTCCCAAGAGAGGCGACTGCAGCATCTCGGACTCCATGAGCGGGGGAGGGGGTGGGGGAGTCCTGGGCAGCAAACGCTCGAGAACCTCCAGCCTTGAAAACTAGTGTGTACCAGAATGGGTGAAATAAGAAACAGAAAAGGGGGAAGTAGAAAAAGAAATGGGTGGAGAGAGTGTGGAGACCCTCACTCAGGCAAAAAGTCTGAGATTCTTCTAACTCTGCGCGGGAAGTCGGAGGGGGTGGGAAGAAGGGTGGGAAATGAGGGAACCAAGAGGCTCCTCACAGACACACACACGCCCCCAGTTCCCAAGCCACCGGCTGCTTCTGAGGCCGTCAGTTCCCAGAGGGGCTGCGAGCGGAGCTGTCAAAGGCGTGCGAGACTCCAGGCCTCACGATGACCCTGCTCTCGGCCTCCAACGTCTCAGCCGATCCGAGGACAGGCAGGCCGCCCGCTCTTGGTGCCGGTTCGCCGACTGGGCTGAGGTCTTCGGCCGAGGGGATGAGGTTCAGAGCTCCTGAGGTCTCCTGCAGCCACTCTCAGCCCTGCGGGTCGCGCACTTGCCGAAGCTGCTGCAACCAGAGCCAGGACCGGCCCATCGTGCTCGCCCGCAGCCGGCTCCTCAGCCCTGGGTCCGCGCGGCCTGGCCGGTTCTGGCCTCCAGCCCTATGGCTCTCGCCCGTCTGAGAACGAGTCTTGAGAGACAGGCTACACAGGGCCGCGGAAAAGACGGGTAATGTGGGCTTATTGGGTTTAGGGAGTTTTGCCCTCTGGTTTCAAGCTACAGTGAAACTCCGCTCATCAGCACATCAAGGAGGACGCCATATTGCCAAGACCCAGCATGCAGCGCGATCTACGGCGTGGGTAACAAGCCAAACTTCTTCAGAACGTTCTGGCCGCGCTTCCCAAGAGGCAACGAGAGAAGTCTCCGCCCCCCTGTTACCATCGTTACCACAATTCAGCTTGCTAGTTTATGGCTTTTCGTTCAATAGATGCGTCACATCAAAGTCAGTCCTATAAATGAAACTTAATTTAATTAATTTTGAAAAAACTTTATTATTACAAGTAGACCTACATCCTTCTGAAATTAAAGGAATCGACCCCTTGTTTTTTCCAGATTTTGAAAAAGCAAAATTCTTCCGAAAGAATCATTGATAATATTACAAAGGAATATAGTATCGGACGCGCGGTTGGGAGGAGACGTTCTATCCTCCACAGTATCAATCAGATTCTTTTTTATTTTTAAGGAACACTGAGCGAAAAAATTAATTTTGACAATTGTAATTTTTTGTTTAATCCATTTATTTTCTGAGCGGTTTATTCTTATTTGCATGTAGCGTTACTTACAAACAACTAAAAGCTATAGATCTCTATGCGTGGATCGCCTCCTGCACTACTTTATTGCTCTATTCCGTAAACATTGGGTGTTTAGAGTGTGTGAGAATGTGTCCATGCAAAGGGAATATAAACCCCAAGCAGCATGCAATGCCTGTCTTCAATAAACATAGTGCCTAGTGAGACACACATGTAACCATTAGATAAAGTATGGGGAGGGAGCAGGAAGATTGGCAGGGAGGCTGGTCTTCCCCTCTGCATTTAGGCTTTGAGGTAAGGCCCACCTGTATCTGCATCTCAACTGTATCACTTTCCATGCCTGTGACAACCTTGGTCCATTCCTTAACTAGTTCAGCCTCACTTTCTTCAACTATAATCTGGGTTAATATAATACCCACCTTGAAGGGTAAAATTAACCTGTGTAGGAGTCTGGTATATGGTGAGTGTCCAATACAATGCCAGCAATGATGGGTGTACACTAGAGGGAAATCCAGCAGCCCTGTGTGCTTTGTTAATCTAAAAGAATCAGGCTCTCAAAGAGACCCTCTTTCTCAGTATGGTTTCCTAGGGCTTTGACACGATGTCGAAGTCCATATCAAAATCCTGAGGGCAGGTATTTCCCTGGCGGTCCAGTGGTTAAGATTTTGTCTTCCAATGGAGGGGGTGCAAGTTCAATCCATGGTTAGGGAGCTAAGAGTCACATGCCAAATGGCCAAAATACCAGAACATAAACAACAGAAACAATATTGTAACAAATTCAATAAAGACTTTAAAAATGGTCCACATAAAATAATAATAATAATAATTTTTTAAAGAGAACTGATTTAACCAAAATCCAAACAGCATTTGTGTTCCTTTCAACATCTGAGTAAATAGTGCAATCCAAAATCATTCTCACCTAGCACATAGCAGGCATTTAATTAAAATTCTTGGATTAAAACATTACCATTCTAAACATTTGTTCAGTTATTACATCCTCATGAGCCCCATTCTCCCATGAAAACTCAAGGCAAATTCACCAGAACACAATATCTTCCTTTTTCCTTGCTCTCAATGTTGGCAAAATGTCCCCCACTGTCATCAGCAGAGGCTTCAGGACTGCAGGGTCCTGAGAAGATCCCACTCTCACCTAAGGGCAGTGTAACTCCAGCTCTGCCTGTCACCTGCAGCATACAACAGTGAAGGCCAAGGTCCCCAGGCACTCTTTCAGGAAGCCTCAGCTACAGGAGAGTGGCAGCAATAAGCCCATTCATTCCCAACTAGCCCTGTGACATGGGCATCAGTGAAAGTCACTCAGTCATGTCCGACTCTTTGCAACCCCATGGACTACAGTCCATGGAATTCTCCGGGCCAGAATATTGGAGTGGGTAGCCTTTCCGTTTCTCCAGGGGATCTTCCCAACCCAGGGATTGAATCCAGGTCTCCTGCATTGCGGGCTGACTCTTTACAAGCTGAGCCACAAGGGAAGCCCAAGAATACTGTAAGTGGGTAGCCTATCCCTTCTCCAGCGGGTCTTCCGGACTCAAGAATCGACTGGGGTCTCCTGCATTGCAGGCGGATTCTTTACCAACTGAGCTACCAGGGAAGCCTGTGACATGGGAAAGCCACTTAATCTGTGTGGGAATTTCCTGACCTATGAAGTATGTCACCTGGGGAAATCCACGCAGCCTGTCTGACATACTAAGCGAAGGTAGTAGTGGAGCCTGTGGAACCCAAACGTGGCAGGTTGTCAGAATTACCTGGGAAATGATTTTAAAATTAATTTGCCTGAGTCCCAGCTCAGACATACTGAATCATGGGGAGAGGGAGGACAGAGATTCAGAATCTCTATTTTTTAATCAGATAACCCTGATAATAATTTAAAATCAGTCAGATGTGGGGACACTGGACAATATTCTCACTAAGGATATCAGGCAATAGTCTCCTCCAGTGATTCCATTCCAGCCTAGCGGTGGACCCTCAATAACTGCTTGTACTGAATTGGGGTGGGTTGCCATGCCCTCCTCCAGGGATCTTCCACAGGATCCCCTGTTTTTTACGTCTGCTGCATTGGCAGGTGGGTTCTTTACCACTAGTGCCACCTGGGAAGCCCCAAATAAATGAAACAATTATCCAATCTTTCATCTATTACATCAGAACAAGACTCACCCTCTCCCCCGAACTACACAACGAAACACCCTCTAGTGTTTTACAAATGTGACCCCAGAACCTAGAGACATTTGGGGTCCATGTACTGGACTGAGGATTTGATACATACATTCTGTCCCCAGCCCACCACCAATTCCTACAGAATTTCCAGTCTCTGCCCTCCTCTGTCCACAGTATTCACATCTGAGACAAGAAAACTTTTATTTTTTGGCCTCACAGCTTGCAGGATTTTAGTTCCTCCACGAGGGATCGAATCCACATCCCTTGCTTTGGAAACATAGTCTTAATCACTGGACCACCAGGGAAGTCCCAGGCAAGAGAAACTTAAAGGTGAACCTCCAAGGACACTTCAGCATCAAAATTCTGTTATTCATGTAAAAACCAGAAAGGGGCTGGTGAAAGCCCAGCTCCCAACCTGAAGGTTCAAGAAGGGGCTTGAATCATTTCACATTTAAAAGACATTTAAAAGAAACCTCTTCCCAGTGTTGTCGTGACTCTATTCGAGTCCCAGATAAGCATTTGGAAGCTTGACTCCAGGTTTCTGGAAGGCAGGGAACGTCGATGACTAATGACAGGCTGGAAATTCAAGGGCTAACATTTCTCACCTGGGTGATCTCATTAGCGCGGCGTGTGATCCGCGGCCGCTTGGGCCTGCAGTTTGGGTTCCCAATGTCTCCAGTTCCTTACAAGCAAGGACATCTCCTGCTTGCCACAAAGCCTCTAAATAAGATACTTTAATCATGAAAACAAGTTCTACAAATCTCAAAAAATGTGTGAAACCTGATTTGATTCGATCTGTGGAAGGGGAGAGGGTGTTGATGATATCCCGCTGGGAGTGAACATCAAGCTGCACTGTGGAACTGGGAGAGAGAAAGGGCTTTTAGGACCAGCTCTGATGTGAAACGTAGCAACTAAATCACCACCACCACCACTGATGTGAAACAAACAATAACCTTTGACCTTCAGGTACAGAAAGGGGAGTGCTATGTGCCAAGTTGCTTCAGTCATGTCCGACTCTTGGCGACCCTATAGACTGTAGCCCACCAGACTCCTCCTCTGTCCATGGATTCTCCAGGCAAGAATGCTAGAATAGGTTGCCATTTCTCCCTCAGGGGATCTTTCCGATTCAGGGATCGAATTCGTGTCCCTTATGTCTCCAGCATTGGCAGGTGGGTTCTTTACCACTAGCACCACCTGGGAAGCCCAGAAACGAGGGATCTTGTCTTATAATATGAAGGCGGAGCAGAAGACCCCTTAAAACCCTAAATCTCAGATTATTTGGCAACCAGAGGCCAAAGAAACTGCAAAATGAATGAAGAACAAATATAAATAAAACCTGAGTGTGTGGGTCAAATACAACACAGGTCAGGGGTAAATCTAGGGGCAAATTTGGGAGAACAGCCAGGGCAAGGAGAGAGTCTGAATAGATGCCTTGGGAACACAGCACGTTGCCCAGGAAGAACCAAGGAGGCTGGGTTTCACAGCCTCCAAGCTCAGCGGCTGGCTCATCTTCTCTCAAAACACAAGACCATCACAGCCGAGGTATTCCATTTGCAGCAGGATAGCCTGCGTTCCATCCTCCAATATTGCAGTTCCTCTGCTAAATCAATCAAGGGCACTGAATGTGTTTTGTCATCAAGAATCAGAAGCAAGCCTGGAGGTGAAGCAACTTGAGAAAACCGGGTGCTTCGCTGAGTTATTGTTTTCCATGCAGGGAGATAGGCCAGCTCCTCTCCTTTCCAGAGAAATCTGTGCTTAGCTTAAAAGAAACCAAAATAGATATAAAGTACTTTGCTTTTTGTCTGAGCATCATTACTCTGTTTTTAGCAGACTCCAAGCCACCCCCCTCTGCAGGTCAGATGTTTTGTTGACAGCAAAGTGAGAAGAGAGAAAGAGAAGTAACATCACCCACAGTCAGAGACACAGGCTGCAAGAACCCGAATGAACCTGCCTCCCTCTCTGCCCATCCCACCGTCTAAAGATATGGCAGTGTTTGTGTATGCAATTTCACCTCCTATTGCACATCTTTCTATTTTATGTACTAATTTTTTTTTACAAGTAAGTAAGATTGAGCAAGTAAGGTTTAGAGATGCAGAAACAAACGTTATTCCATTTTTTTAAGGCCTCCCTAGTGGCTCAGTGGTAAGGAATCCACCTTCCAATGTAGGAGACACAGGTTTGATTCCTGATCCAGGAAGATCCCACATGCCGAGGGGCAACTAAGTTCTTGCATCACAAATATTGAGCCTGTGCTCTGGAGCCTGGGAGCCGCAACAACTGAGCCAGCCTGCCTAAAGCCTGTGCTCCGAAATAAGAGAAACGATCGCAGTGAGAAGCCTGCACCCCCCAACTAGAGAGCAGTCCCCGCTTGCCGCAACCACAAAAACGCCTGCACAGCAACAAAGACCCAGCATAGCCAAAAATGAGTAAATAAGTATTTTTTAAAAGAACGGGGGTGACCCCTGAGTAGCAGGGGGATATGGTAAAAGATGTCTCTTAGTAAATAAAGTTCACCCACTATCCACACTTCTTTCAGAATTGAGAATTTTTGCCTATCCTCAGCCTTGAAGAGCCAGCTCATAAGGAAACACAAAAGAAAGGGAACAGAAGTGGATCCATCACTCCCAGACCTTTCCTTCCCACTCTGGAGGCTGTCTGTGGAGGGGGCTGAAGAGCTGTCTGGGGACCCTAGAATCGGGAGCAAGATGAGGAGTGATGGAGTTGGAAGGAAATGTGCCTCTGACTCAGTTGGGCCTGGCTTGCAACACAGGCCATGAGCTCCAAGTCTTCCCTGGGCCAGACACTACGATCCACTGCTCTTGTGAGAAGGGACAAAAGCCAGTGTCTTTACCGGGTCACAAGATCACTTATGTGAGCCTCTTCTTCCTCTCTCAAGACCCAGAAGTAGAATCACTGAGATATGGTCTATGCCCAGGGCAGAAAGAGTGTTCCAAAAGAAAAAAGAGGGAAAAAAGGAAAGCTTTTATGATAGAGTCAATATTGAAAAAAAATTTGTTAGCCAATCAAAAATACACAAACGGAATTTTGTAACCTTTTATTTTAATAGCATTGCCTACAATAAGATTCTACTTTTTATGAAAACACAAATAATATAACCACTGTCTCTTTATAAATTCCCCACTTACTATTTTATATAATATGCACATCTCACCAATGATTCTCAGGTTCTCAGCGAGCATGAGGTCCTGGGGGAGCCAAGGCTAACCCAGCCATTGCCTCTGCCTTTAATAGAGGGGATTAGAGACTGTTTCAGTAACTAAAATACTGCAATCCTGAGAGTGAATGTTTGTGGAGAGCCAAGTCCCTTTCATGAGAATTAACTCCTTTAATCCTCCTAATAACCTCCGTTAAGGTTCCTGTTTTAGATCCATTTTACCAGTAAGAAACTTGAGGCAGAGAACAGTTAAATAGCTGTCCTCAAGATCTCCCTGCTGGCCTGGGCTGGGTCAGAGTCCAACCAGCGTGTCTCAGGCCAGGACTTGGGAGGCATGAGAATCTCCTTGGGCCCCTGGGAGTCACAAAGACCAAAGTTCAAATCCTCACTCTGGTGTTTCTGTGTCCTGAGGTCCTGGGAGAGGTGTTGAATGTACCCCAGCCCCAGTTTCATGTGTAAAATAGGGAAAGTAATAGTTTCTGTTTTGTAGCACTATTATGGGGTTCCCTGGCGGCTCAATGGTAAAGAATCCGCCTGCCAATGCAGGAGACACAGGTTCGATCCCTGGGTCAGGAAGGTCTCCTGGGGAAGGAAATAGCAATGCATTCCAGTATTTTAGCCTGGGAAATACCACGGACAGAGGAGCCTGGTGAGGCTGCAGTCCATGGGGTCTCAAAAGAGTC
This sequence comes from Bubalus bubalis, assembly GCF_019923935.1. Taxonomy (NCBI): domain Eukaryota; kingdom Metazoa; phylum Chordata; class Mammalia; order Artiodactyla; family Bovidae; genus Bubalus; species Bubalus bubalis. The sequence continues at coordinate 11,205,007 of NC_059159.1, read as the reverse complement.
CGACATGACTTGTAGTTGTTGTTTAGTCACTCAGTCGTGTCCGACTCTTTTGCAACCCCGTAGACCACAGCCTGCCAGACTCCTCTGTCCAAGGGATTTCCCAGACAAGAATACTGGAGTGTGTTGTTATTTCCTTCTCCAGGGGATCTTACTGATGCAGAGATCCAACCAGCGTCTCCTGCATTGGCAGGCAGGTTCTTCACTACTGAGCCACCAGGGAAGCCCTGGATATGACTTAACGACTAAAACAAACAAACAAGAGATGTTTTTTAAGTGTCAAATCAACTAGTGCCAGGCACACAATAAGCACTCAATAAAGGCTGTTTTTATTAACAAGCTGCTATAAGAATACATTTCATCTAGGGTGATTAAAAAGGCTTCATGGAAAACACAGCATATGTGCCTGAGCCTCAAAAGTGGATTTCTTTTTTTTTGAATAATTTAAATTGTTTATTTTCCAAATGAAAAGTTTACACTTGGGATGGGAAGGCAAGGTCAGAATGGCATGTCTCATTCTTCACAGGAGATGTCAGTGGATCAGAACGTAAGCTGATTTTTAAAGAGTAAAGAAAGACACTGTAAACATGCTATGTAGAAATGCTGATCTGAATGTCAGAAGAAACAGCCCAACATTTGGACCATCTGCTCCAAGGGCATGGACCACCACCCTCCCTGCATTATAATCCCAGAAGTATTATTTGACATTTTAAACAGTATCACATAGTATTTGACAACTTTTCTTAAATTTTAAAAATTAAAGTAATAAATATTTGTTGGAGGAAATTGGAAAATGTCAAAAAGAATGAAGGAAAAAAAATCAAAATTACTCATCAGTTCACAGTCCAGGTTTTCCATAAACTGTTTCCATTTTATGTATTTCCTTTCTGCCTTTTCTTTCTGACATACATATATTTAAAATTATATTTGCTTATTACATTTAAAAATAACATTATTCTGAAACATTATTTTGAAGGTAAACACTTTTAATTCTATTGCACACATAACTGCTCTTAATATTTCTTTGTATAGCCTTTCAGTATATATTATAAATGGACATACTTATTTGTAAGGTTTTACAAAAAAGAATCATTCAATTTTATATAAACACTATGTAACAAAACATTTCATTTTGTGACTTTTCACATAGCAGAAACATTTTCCCCAGTCTATACTTCCTAGCTTTCTGCAAATCGACATCATTCATGGTTGCATGTACCCCCAGCACAGAAAGTAACTGAAAAATGTGGAGGGGTGACCCACAGAGAAGGATTTTAATTTAAAAAAATTTTTTATCATGGGCTCCACCCTTGGGGCTGCTGCCTTTAAGTCAGGACTTTCTCAACAGGCTAAAACTTTGATTACAAAGATAGAAGGCAAACACCCTCCCATTCCAAAAATGTTTTTGGACTCATTTGGAATCATTTACAAATCATTTCCAAAAATGTCCTTAGGGATCTTATGGCTTTTGGAACCTTTAGAAGGCTCTTAAGTGTTTTAGTATTAATTAGAATAATTATTGTAATAACAATGGCTGTCATAGCATACTTCCTAAAGGCCAAACCCTGTTCTAAGCACTTCACACATTTTAACTCAATACCTACAACACACCTATTGCCCCATTTTACAGATAAGGAAGCTGAGGCCAAGGCAAGGCTACACAGCTAACAAGTGACAGTACGTGGATTCAAACCAGCAGATTCCCAAATTTTGCTACATCAGAATCACCTGGGAGGTGGGGGATCTTTAAAGGTCTAATGTTCAGGCTCAGTAGTCTGGAGCCCCCAAGTATTCTCAGTGCTGAGAAATGAGGGACCCATGTCCTCAAGGCCTAAGTTGTTCCTTTTTTTTTTTTTTTTGCATTTATTAGTATTTTTTAGTTTTTGGCTGTGCCTTGTGGCATGCAGGATCTTAGTTCCCCAACCAGGGATGGAACCAGTGCCCCCTGCAGTGGAAGCATGGAGTCTTAACCATTGGACCACCTAGGAAGTCCCAAGGCCTGAGTTATTAGCCACTGTGTTAACCACACCCAGGGGCTTATTTCCAGCTTGCTGGTGCCAGCATGGAGGCAGTGACATGGTCTTGTGAAAAAGCGTGATTTGGTCCAGCTTTGGAGAAACGTGCTGTTGTGGTGTCTAGGCTGTGCCATCTATAGCTGCAGGTGAGGGCTGCTCCAAAACTGGGAGCAAGCTGGCCAGAGAGGGCTTGTGGTGGGCTGGATTAGGTCTCCACGGGTGACTGGGTATCCTGGTTTCCTGGGGCAGCCTGGGCTGCGCCTTCTGCCTGAACATGTTATTAACAGTGCTTTCTTACATTCCCTAAATGTCCTGGTTTGGATGACAAACTACAGTCACCCTACCTTTACCAGCTCTCATGGGACCCTATACTTTCTACTCATGGCATATAGGATCAGAGATCAGATCAGATCAGTCGCTCAGTCGTGTCCGACTCTTTGCGACCCCATGAATTGCAGCACGCCAGGCCTCCCTGTCCATCACCAACTCCCGGAGTTCACTGAGACTCACGTCCATTGAGTCAGTGATGCCATCCAGCCATCTCATCCTCTGTCGTCCCCTTCTCCTCCTGCCCCCAACCCCTCCCAGCATCAGAGTCTTTTCCAATGAGTCAACTCTTCGCATGAGGTGGCCAAAGTACTGGAGTTTCAGCTTTAGCTTCAGTCCTTCCAAAGAACACCCAGGGCTGATCTCCTTTAGAATGGACTGGTTGGATCTCCTTGCAGTCCAAGGGACTCTCAAGAGTCTTCTCCAACACCACAGTTCAAAAGCATCAATTCTTTGGCGCTCAGCCTTCTTCACAGTCCAACTCTCACATCCATACATGACCACTGGAAAAACCATAGCCTTGACTAGATGAACCTTTGTTGGCAAAGTAATGTCTCTGCTTTTGAATATGCTATCTAGGTTGGTCATAACTTTTCTTCCAAGGAGTAAGTGTCTTAATTTCGTGGCTGCAGTCACCATCTGTAGTGATTTTGGAGCCCCAAAAAATAAAGGCTGACACTGTTTCTACTGTTTCCCCATCTATTTCCCATGAAGTGGTGGGACCAGATGCCATGATCTTTGTTTTCTGAATGCTGAGCTTTAAGCCAACTTTTTCACTCTCCACTTTCACTTTCATCAAGAGGCTTTTTAGTTCCTCTTCACTTTCTGCCATAAGGGTGGTGTCCTCTGCATATCTGAGGTCATTGATATTTCTCTCTGCAATCTTGATTCCAGCTTGTGTTTCTTCCAGTCCAGCGTTTCTCATGATGTACTCTGCATATAAGTTAAATAAGCAGGGTGACAATATACAGCCTTGACGAACTCCTTTTCCTATTTGGAACCAGTCTGTTGTTCCATGTCCAGTTCTAACTGTTGCTTCCTATGTTTATTTTGAAGTCCTTTTTCCTAACTAATAGAAGCTCCATGAAGACAGGGACCATGTCTTCTGATTCTGCCCTGCAGGCAGCACAGAGCCTGGTTGGGTGGCAGACACACCGGAAGTGTCTGTTGAATGACTCAGATGAGCAAGACCTCAAGGAGTCATGACTGGGGCTGTGTTGGTCGGATGAACACTAGGCACAGACACACTGACCACACTTTAGGGCCACAGCAGCTACTGTTACCCCAAAACTGGGTTTGCCTCTTGGTGGGTGTCAAGCCAAAACTCACAACCAATCTAAGAGCAGAAGGTAGGATTTATTACTTGCAAGAAGTAAGGAGAACACTAGTGATCTTTCCCAAAGTGTGCCTCCCTGAACAGCAAAACTCTGTGTGTGTGTGTGTGTGTGTGTGTGTGTGTGTGTGTGTATTAGTTGCTCAGTTGTTTCTGACTCTTTGCAATTGTAGCCCTCCTGGTTGCTCTGTTCCTGGGATTCTCCAGGCAAGAATACTGGAGTGGATTGCCATTCCCTTCTCCAGGAGATCTTCCCAACCAAGGGATCAAACCCAGCTCTTTCTCCTGCATTGCAGGCAAATTCTTTACCATTTGAGTCACAAGGGAAGCCCAACAGCCAAACTAGGGAAATTTTAAGTCAAGGGTACATGCATATTCATGAAGGGGCTGGAGCACAAGAGAATTAAGCACAGAATTGGGCCAAAAGTCAATGGAGTCCAGTCTCTTGTGATGGAAGTCAAGAGCAGCAGCAAAGTCAACAAGTCAACATTATGATTCCTTAGGCTCTAGTTAGTCTGGTGGTGGAGTACTCAGGGGGGCTTGGATCCTGCAAAACAGCTCAAGAATGTACTTCAGGGTAATCTTTACTCTTACAACTGATTTATTACTTCCAGTATAGTTATTTCCCTGGTCTGGTAACAGCTGCTGGTTCTTATCTTCTTTTGTTCCCTTAAAATCATTAACTGCTGCTGCTGCTGCTAAGTCGCTTCAGTCATGTCCGACTCTGTGCGACCTCATAGACAGCAGCCTACCAGGCTCCCCCATCCCTGGGATTCTCCAGGCAAGAACACCGGAGTGGGTTGCCATTTCCTTCTCTAAATGTGTGAAAGTGAAAAGTGAAAGTGAAGTCGCTCAGTCGTGTCCGACTCTTCGAGACCCCATGGACGGCAGCCTACCAGGCTCCTCCATCCATGGGACTTTCCAGGCAAGAGTACTGGAGTGGAGTGCCATTGCCTTCTCCGAAAATCATTAACTACTGAAGCCTATTCTTGTGCATGGATGAGCACTGTAGCCAGGCTAAGATCACAAAAGTGGTTTAGACCTAAAATGGCTTCTCTTGTGTCAAGAAAGCTGTCATGGCAGTCAGGACCTAAGGTTGGGGACAGAGAGGAACTGAGCCAGTGTGTGCGAAGCCCTTGGGGCAGGCCCAGGAACCCCAGGGTGTTTGCAGGGCCGGGAGCAGCCATCACAGAACACCAGCCAGACAAGGATGGAGGGACATTTAGCTAGCTGAGATCATAGTTCTCTTCTTGTGGGAAGCAAATATCAGAAAGCAGAGAACGCAGAAATTTCCATTTATCCATCTGAAATTCAGGTTTCCAGCGAGGACCCTGGATGGCTTTCTGCAGACAGCGCAGCTGCCCAGGCTGGGAGAGGCTTGTCTGGCTGGCTTGTCACAGTGGCAGTTCGGGCTGATGGTTTCAGGAGATGAACGTGGCAGCAGCCGCTCAGAGAAAGCCATCCACGAGGCCATCGGTGCCACCACACATCAGAACACTCTGTTCTCGGTCCAGAATAACCCCCGCCCCCGTGAATTATTCATGCCAGCCACCTTGTGATATGTGATCACATTCCAGGCAGGATGTCAACCCGGGGAAAATTTGTAAATGTAATTTGTATCCTCAATTTTTGTCATAGTTTGGGTCGTTATTTTCCCTTCGTAACTCTCCATCTTCCTCCCATATTTTCCCTTCTCGGGTTTTTAATCAGAGGGATCTGTCAAGAGTGACTCAGAAAGTCCCTGCCTTTCCTCACAATGTGCTCTCCCGTGGCAGAGAGTGCAGCCTCCAATCTCCGAGTTTATGTTTACGATACGTATTTTTATTACCTTTGAGTGAAAGTGATTGCTATGGTTATCTCCTTCTGAAATATATATTTTTCTTTCATTTATTTTGAGTACGGTTTGAATTTTTATGCATCTTTGAATCCCTGTTCCCCAAAGAGGTAGGCGGGGCAGCTGGGATGGGGGTGGGGGGGCCACCGCTCTCCCTGCAGCATGACCGCCCCCTTCACAGCATCCCTAGAGGGATGGTCCTCCCTTCTGTGCTCCACTGGGCACCACCCACTCTCAAGTAAGCCTGAGGAGGGTTTTCCAGGGCCTTCTGAGAACCCAGCTCTCATCAAAGCTAAGGGTTGAGAGACGAAGGTTGAAATGGGGGGGAAAAAAAAAGCAAGCATGTAACTGTCAAGCTGATTTCCACTGGATTAAAACGATCTTTATGATGAGAGATGCGAGGAGGGCCCTAAGCCAACTCAGAAACTCATTTCCAGAACCAGAGGCTGCATCACTGACTTAAAATGGTCCAAGGTTGACAACATAATCAAAGTCAGAACCTCCCCCAATTCGGGTCTCAGGGTTAGTAATTCCCACTTCCCTTTAGCCTTTCAACATAGCCACAGCCATCATGCAATTTCCCCCTGAGCGCTTGGTTAGATCACAGAGGTAATGTAATCCAGTGAGAAGGCTGAATTTCTTGTGAGCCAATTTACTTTCCAAAAGAAAGGCAAGTTGGACCTTGGAACCCTTCACTTCAACCTGACACCACCCAGCGCATGGGCCTGTGGAAGAGAGTGGTAGAGTTGGGTACATAATCGTCTGGGCTGTGAGGTACTCCCATCTTGGGTCTCTGCTCCTCAGATGCTGATGGAAACTAAGGAGGGTAGAGAGTTTGACTAAGGAATCAGAGGAGGTAAAGGTGATGGAGGGCTGGCATGTGTTCCCAGCCGTCTGGAGCGGAGCGAGGCCCAGCCAGTTAGACGGGGCAGGGTACCAGCTGCAGGAGCTGGGACTGGGGAGACTTTGGGGACTCTAGGCATAAGCAGGGCCACCTAGGGGCCCTGGTGACATGATATGGGTTAGTGTCGAGGGGGTCATTCTCCAAAAAGCAGCTTGGGTGTATCTGGGAAGCACTCGGGCACAGTAATAGCTTCTCCCCTGAGGGTCCCTGAGAGCTGAGACAGTGATATCAAACCACAGCAGGACAACCAGGAGGGATGACAATCCTCCAGGTGACCATCTTGGTGAGCTCATTTGAGGCTCTTGGGGGACATGGGACTGTCTTGCTGTAATTTGGGGCAAGGACTGTAGGTCAGGGGCAAGCAGAGGGAGGGACTTTAGGCAACTGCTCTTCTGCAGCTTGTGGCATTGGGTGACATGTGTGAAATGGCTGCATTTACCCCTGTGCTATCACAACAGCTCATGCAAGCCAGCACCAACCTGTTCCCGTACCATCCATGCCGGTGTTCCTCAGCCTTGGCATGACTGACATTCTGGGTAAATGATTCTGCTCTGTTTTTGTTTATATTTTAGCATTTTTTAAACACTGTGGTAAAGATATATAACACTTTGAACTATGCTTAAGTGTATAGTTCAATGGCATTAAGTACATTTATATTATTGTTCAAGAACCTCCAGCATCATCTCCAGGACATTTTTATCTTCCCAAACTGAAACTCTGTCCCTGTGAAACCCTGACTCCCCATTCCCCGCCTCTTCCTAGCTCCTGGCACCCACCATCCTACTCTGTCCCTATGGATTTGACTCCTCTAGGGACATAATGTAGGTGGAATTAGACAGTATTTGTTCTTCTTTGTCTGGTTTATTTCACTATGCATGATGTCCTCAAGGTTCATCCAATCTGTAGCAGGTGTCAGGGTTTCCTTCCTTATAAGGCTGAATACTATTCTGGGCAGATGATTCTCTGTTGTGCGGTGTTCTGTGCACTGCGGGATGTTTAGAAGCACACCCAGTCTCTACCCACCGGACACTGGAAGCACTTCACTCCTCTCAATTGTGACAACCCCAAATGACTCCAAAATTTGCCAGACATGCCCCTGGTTGAGAACCACAGCTCTGTGCACGGTCATTTCTGAAGACTTGAGTCTCCCCTTCATGTACCTGAGCTCCACAAAGGGCCAGGGACACCTCAGGAAGTGTCCCCTGGCCCTAGCTGCAGCCCAGCTCCCAGACTCCATCAGAAAGTTCCAGCCACACACACATCCCATGTCAAGATCACTTAATAACATAAGGACAGATTCTCCAAATGGCCATTTTTAATAATTTTTAAAAACCCTCTCTTTTCTTAAATCCACATTAAGCATATGGCAAGCCATGTGCTGGCTGCATCACCTCCTGCAAACTCAATGCTGGCCTCTTGTTTTTCACCTTCCATCTGGGGAGACATAAATCCTACTTAGAGTCAAACCTCAGGAGATGTGCGTAGCATGTACGAGTCAAAGATAAACAGCCTGCTTTGCCCTTGGACACATAAGCTGGATTTTCTCCAGTAATCCAGGCCCTTCTCAGAAACAGCCAAGAGCAAGGAAACTTTTCAACACGATGATCCATAACAACACACACACACACACACACCAAAAAGAGTGAGTCTGGCAGTCGAGGCAGCTGACAGCCACAATACAGGCAGAATTTCAGCACATTGCTTCCTCCTCCCAGACCCTGCCAACACAGCTCGGGCTGATCCACACAAATTCCACATTTCCACTCAAGCCCCATATAGCTCTGCTAATACCCATCAACCAGCAGACAAAATCTTTTATTTCCTCGTAAGCCTGCAACAATAACAGAAAAAGATGCATTTGCACCAGCTTTGGGAATAGAGGAGACACACCGGAGGCCCTCAGGATTATCTTGGCAGAGAATGAATTTTGTTGGCACATGTATGGTTCATCAGGCATTGATTAAGAGTCACAGGATTTGGAGACTGGGATCAATCAGAGCACCTCAGAGTGGAAACAAAGAAAACTACCTTCCAGGGCCAGAGGGGAAGCCAGGAGCAGCAGCTCTCCAGCTTTTAGTGGAACATTTCAGAAAAGTGGCAGATTTTTCTCGCATTCTTCGTCCCCCCTTCCCCATTTCCCCATCCTCTGCCATGTGACCTGCAGCTCTTCCCACAGAGGCAGACATGCTTCCCTGACCCTGGGCCTCAGACTTGGCCTTGAGACTTGATGTGGCCAGTGAAACGCTAGCAGAGTAGCCAAAGCAGGGGCTGGGAACGTGCTAGGGGGTAAACACTCCCCTTGTTTGCTTCTTTCTCCAGAGCAAGCAGCCAGCCCAGTGAGGTCCCCCGCCTGAGGAGGGCGAGAAACTCAGGCTGCAGAGTGAGACAGCCTCCAGCCACCCCCAGATCCAGGAGAGTCGGTGCTGCCATGTGAAGCCATGAGTTGGGCTGGGTTGGGTTTTTTTTTTTTAATTAATTAACTTATGGCCGCACGCTTCATGCTGTGTGTGGGCTTTCTCTAGTTGTGGTGAGCGAGGGCTATTCTCTAGCTTCGGTGCACAGGCTTCTCATTGCCATGACTTCTCTTGTTGAGGAGCAGGCGCTCTAGGTGCACGGACTTCAATAGTTGTGTCTCACAGGCTTAGTTGCCCCGTGGCATTTGAGATCTTAGTTCCTGGACCAGGGATTGAACTGATGTCACCTGCATTGCAAGGCAGATTCTTAACCACTGGACCATCAGGGTAGTTCCTAGGCTGGCTTGTTATGCATTGCTATTGAGCCAACAGCTGACCAATACAGACACTTCAAATCACACTTCCAGGGGTGGGCCTCTGAGGTCTCACTATCATTCTTACAAGGAACTCGCTGACTGCTGCCAATTGGGAAAGCTCAACTTGACAAGAAGGGTGTTGCCTTGTCAATATCATTGTCACTGGACAGTGACATTTCTGCTGTGCTGGCTTTGTGCCTGTCTACCAGGCCGTGGGTGAGCTTGGCCACTGAAACAATCCAAAACAAGTCAGTCCTGGATGCAGCAGCCTGTTGGCTAGTTTGTGACAGCTCTTGAGTCTCCTCTGCATCTCCCTCCCTCCTTGGAATGCTGGGGGAGACACCACTTATGGAGAAGATCAGTCCTGGCACTCAGAGTGTCCACACAACTGAGGACCTTCACAGAGTGAGCGATGGCCATGCCAGAGGCAGGTTGTTTTGGAAAAGGCTAAGCCCCCACTGCAGCCCAGCAGCCCTGATGACCCTACCCTCCTGGCCCTTCTGGTTCCCATCACAAGTGCCCTGTCCTGATGCTTGTACCCCCAGGTTCAGAGAAGCATCACTCAACATCATCAAAAGGTAGAAGCAATTCAAGGGTCGATGGATGAATGGATAAACAAAACGTGGTCCATCCATTCAATGGAATATTATTCAATCATAAAAGGAAGAAAATCCCAACAGGCTGCAATGTGAATGAACCTTAAGGATCTTAAGCTCAGTGAAATCATCAACTCACAGAGATGAGTACTGCATGATTCTACTTAGATGAGGTCCCCAGAAGAGTCAAATTCACACAGACAGGAAGAAGAATGGTGGTTTCCAGAGGCTAGGGGGGGTGGGAATGGGGGTCTGTCGTGCAATGGACACAGAGTTCTAATTTGGGATGATGACAAAGTTCTGGCGACGGTTGGTGGTGCCGGCTGCACAACAGTGTGAATGTGCCCAATGCCACTCACTGCACACTTAATGGAAATTGGGGGTTGTAAATATCTTACTACAACTTTAAAAAAATGACCTGTCCTGTGTACCAGCTCCTTGATGCCCAGCTCCCACCTGGCTGTCAGACAGCAAGGCCATCTGGGAAGTGGAACCGTCACATGGTGGGCATGGGGAAGGCACTGTCTGCTGCCAACCTGTCCTCTTTGGTTCCCTTCGGTTTCCACAGGAATCTCCAGCACCCTCGCTGCTTTAACTCAAATGAAGTGACTACTCACGGGGACCACCAGGCGCAGGGGCGGGCCAGTAGGAAGATACGGGGGTGGAGAGAGTCCTCCAGATGCTCCCCAGAGCCCACAGAGGCAGCAGCAGCCCCATGGCGACAGATCAGCACGGGGTATGCTTATCACACACTCCACATACTTATTGCACACTCTCAGTGGGAGGGAGGGCTCTTTGTGGCTGGTGTCTGGCTGAAAGCTGGAACTTGAGCAGGTGGGGTCCCAGTTGCGGATCCTCCTCCAGGTTGCTGAGCATGTCAGGGCTCGTCCTTCACGACATCATTCCCATGTTGTCACAGTGTTCTCCTCTTGCTTTAAAGGAACCACCTTTGCTTGACCCTGCTGTCCAAGAACTTTCCTCTAAAATTCCACCAGGCTAGGGAGGGCAGATGAGAATGCAGGCTGTAAATCAGCAGCCCTCATGACATTTCGATCCATTAATCCATCAAAAGAAGATTTACTACCTCTTAGCTCCACAGAGAGACCAGAAATCCTCTCCCACGATGGCCCGGAGGCTCAGGCACCACAATACTGCTACTCTGCACTTCTGCAGGAATTTGCGGGATGTCCGTGGTCTTCACTGTGCCTGGCACTTGAGTTGTACCAACACCCCCAACCCAGCGGAAGGAGTTTGTTACCAGGTGCCTTTGCTTGTCCCCAGATTGTTCATGAGAGAAGAAGCTAATCCTGAAATGTTGAGGAGAACATAAGCCACCCCCATAACCTATAGGATTCAGACAACCTTCCAGACTGGGAGTTCTTTGAGAGCTGGAGCCACCTCTGTCCTCCAGCAGTGAGCCCTAGGGCCTGGCAAAGGATGGGTGGGTGGCTGGGTGATTGGTGGGTAGATGATGGATGGGTGGATGAGTGGGTGGGTGGATAGATGGGTGGATACATGACTGGGAGGATAGATGGCTGGGTGGATGGATGAATAGATGAATAAATGAATCTCTAGCCAAGGAGCAGATGTTCTTGTTCAGAATCTATCTCAGTAGCCTTGTAATTTCCCTCATTTGTAAAGTGGGGTGAGGGTAGTTCTTTTTCTATCCATTCCATAAGGTTGTTGTGAGAAAAAAAAATTGGATGATATATTTTAAAATCCTTGGGCTACCCCTATAGAATTATACAAATGAGAAGAAGCATTGTTCAAAAGAAAATCTTTTCTACAGCCTAGTAAATGCTTATAGGAGAACTCGTTGGTACAATCCATGACTTAATGAATCCTCTTGAGGGAAACAGCACTGAGTGGGAGGCAGGATTCAGAACAGCAGACACTTGGACAACAAGCCATCTCACTTTAGACAGGGCTGCACATTACATATATTATCACACCTGTACCTCCTACAAGACCGTGAACTTATGGAGGGCAGGTACTTGTGTCTTAGACCTATAATCCCCCACGTCAGTAAAAATGAGTAACTAATATGCACTCAAATACCTACTGCAGTAATAACCAAATCACATCATGAAAAAAGATATTTCTTCACAAAAAGAAAATAATGCACAAATACCAGCATGAAACACCTGTGCAAACTGTGTCCTGGTGTGACCGAATTTAGAGACAGACATTTGAAGTGGGTTTAATCTATTTTAAGTGAAAGTGCAAGTCGCTCAGTCATGTCCGACTCTCCGACCCCCATGGACTATACAGTCCATGGAATTCTCCAGGCCAGAATACTGGAGTGGATACCCTTTCCCTTCTCTGGGGGATCTTCCCAGCTCAGGGATTGAACCCACATCTCCCACATTGCAGGCGGATTCTTTACCAGCTGAGCCACAACGGAAGTCCAAGAATACTAGAATGGGTAGCCTATCCCTTTTCCAGCAGATCTTCCTAACCCAGGAATTGAACTGGCGTCTCCTGCATTGCATGCAGATTCTTCACCAACTGAGCTATCAGGGAAGCCCATTTAAACCTTATATTAAAAACCTATTTAAACCTTGTATTAAAGATGGACATGGGGCTTTCGTGATCACAAGGAGGGGAGATAATGTGAGACAGTCTACATAAAGAGCCTGATGCTGACATATAAAAACACTCCATTCATAGTGGCTTATTAAGGTCTCTGTAACTTGGGGGTCACTTGGTCTCTGTGGTCCTGGACCCCCTGTCTTCTTTCCCTATCTCAGAAGAAATCCCCTTCCATCCCCTTTGGGTGGGGCAGGAGGTGGTGAGGGCGGTTCAGGTCAGAGGGGGACAGGAGCATCTGGTCACACAGGAGGGGCTGAAATCCCTGTGCCAATGACCCTGTCTCCTCTTCCTCCCCACTCCAGCTGTTGTCCAGCTGGACCCCAACCGCCAAGGCTGGAGGGCCAAGTGTTCACCTTTCCTGGGTGTACGTGAGGATGCAGAACCATCACTGGACTTGTTTGGGGCTCTGGACCAAGGCAGTCAAACTAGACTGGGAAAGAAAGGGGGTGTGACTGTCACAGGCTTGTCCTCAGAGCACCCCAATGTGCTGGCAGCTGCCTGCTGCAGGGCTCACTGGGGGACAGGACTGGGGGAACACAGTGGCAGTTTTTATGCATGACAGCTCTGTGAAAAGGGCATAGCATTTACTTTAGCAAACTTGGGACTGGGGATTGGTGAACTGACCAAAGTTGGTAAATATCAAGGGTTAAGCAGCAGGCCCCCCATTATCCACACCGTCTCTGAGTTGCAGACATCAGACTTCCTAAAGGACAGGAGCTGGGGGTCAGCAGAGACTCAGACGCATTAGAATTCCTAATATCACCATCCCACAGTTGGGGATGAAATGAAACAGCTCTATTTTAACCACATAATGTCCCCGGGAGCTGGACCCCAAATGATCTCTAATTATTACAGATATCTCTTATTTCTGGGCTGGTTTCCAAGGCTACTATTGTGGCTGTTCAGTCATGGCTGGGGGCCTGGAGTGATGGTCAGAGAATCAGACACAGGGGAAGTGGGATGCTGCAGGAGGCCCACTGTGGGTTCAGGAACCACCCTGTGCTCTTGAAGACATGGGGAAGGAGGCATTTGCTGGGCTCAAGATATTTAACCCCCAGCTGAGCTAGAAATGCTAGAGCTCACGGAGCTTGGTGACTGACTGAGTCACTGGCCCGCAGGTCCCAGGGGACTTCTGGCTCTCTTACCACTTTTCCCCGAGAGATTTTCACAGGAGCCTCCTCCCACCCCTGACCCAGGACTCACACAGAAGTAGAGAGGGGACTTGTCTTTGGTTGTCATAAGTCTGGGGACACTCTAGCTCTGAGTAGGCAGGGACCAGAGATGGCAAATGTCCCTCACTGCACACACAGCACCATTGAGGTTGTTGTTGTTGTGTCGCTAAGTTGTATCCAACTCTTTGTGACCCTATGGACTGCGCACGCCAGGCTTCCCTGTCCTTCACCATCTCCCAGAGTTTGCTCAAACTCACGTCCATTGAGTCGGTGATGCCATCCAACCATCTCATCCTCTGTCACCCCTCTTCTCCTCCTGCCCTCAATCTGTCCCAGCATCAGGGCCTTTTCCAATGAGTCAGCTCTTTGGATCAGGTGGCCAAAGTACTGGAGCTTCGGTTTCAGCATCAGTCCTTCCAATGAATATTCAGGGTTGATTTCCTTTAGGATTGACAGGTTTGATCACAGCACCATTGCAATGGTTAAATTTTATGTGTCAGCTTTGCTGGGCCATGGTGCCCAGTTGTCTGGTCAAACACCATCTGCTGCTGCTGCTGCTAAGTCACTTCAGTTGTGTCCAACTCTGTGTGACCCCATAGACGTCAGCCCACCAGGCTCCCCCGTCCCTGGGATTCTCCAGGCAAGAACACTGGAGTGGGTTGCCATTTCCTTCTCCAATGCATGAAAGTGAAAAGTGAAAAGTGAAAGTGAAGTCGCTCAGTTGTGTCCCACTCTTAGCGACTCCATGGACTGCAGTCCTCCAGGCTCCTCCATCCATGGGATTTCCTAGGCAAGAGTACTGGAGTGGGTTGCCATTGCCTTCTCTGAAACACCATCTAGATGTTGCTATAAAGGTACTTTTCAGATGATAGTAACATTTAACTCAGTAGATTTTGAGTAAAGTAGTTATAGATGACACTTCCTAGTGTGGGTGAGCCTCCTCAAATCAGTTGAAGACCTTAAGAGAACAAATTGAGGTTCCCAGAAGAGGAAGGAAGTTTGCCTCCACACTGCCTTGGGCTCAAGACTTCTACATCAACTCCTGCTGGAATGTCCAGCGCCTTGCAGACTTGAGATGGGCCAGCCCCACAATCTCAGGAGGCAATCCCTTAAAATAATCTTTCCCCTCTCTACTCCTCACACACCCCTACACCCTCTCTCTGTATCTATACCCTACTGGTTCTCTTTCTCTGGAGGACCCTGACTAGTACAACCATCCTGCCCCAAACAGGGTCCCCCAGAAAGTCACTGAGTGGCCTGGCCCAGTCCCATGTGGACCGCCTGTTCCCTGCCTCTATAATAGAGGGACAAGATGGAAGGCCACTCTGTACTAAAGTTCTGGGATTCAATATTAAAAGTGAACCCCAGGGGGGCAGCCTGTAGGGAAGTGCCTGATGTGTAAAGGAGACAGTAGGTCCAGGTCACGAAATGAAGCTGAGTCCCCTCAAAGCTAGCCCTCAAGTTTGCCCACCAGCCCCCAAAGGCCAGCAGCCCCTTTGAGAATGGCTCCAGCCCATAGCCTTCCTCCCACACATGTGGAGGCTCAGATCTCCAGTCAATTGTCAAACTGGATTGTTGGAGACAACAAAATCTCTTCAGTGTGAAGGTCCCATGGTGGATTTCTGGCCTGTATTTTCTAGTCAAATAGTCCTGGAGGTTGTGTTAGTTCTGAAACCTCAGGGCATGACCTTGCTGGGAAGGGCAGTTGTGGATGGAGCAGGGCAGAGCCAAGGAAGGAGGGTTAGCGCCAAGGAGCAGAGGTGTCTGTGACCTGGGTCCCAAGCCCCCTTGGGATTGCTTAACATACTGGCCAGAGTGCTTAGAAAGCCTGGATCTCCTGGATGCCTCCAACCAAAGCAGCCGTGGTCTAGTGGAGGCACCTGGATTCTTGGCTCACAGGACCTGGGTTCTGGCCACCAATTTGCTGTGTGACCATGGACAAGCCACTTGCCCCCTCAGTCTCAGCTTCCCCATCTGGAATGGAGGCCTTGTGGTCTCTGGGTGTTGGTGGCCCCTAGTTGCCTCATGATGCTGGCCTCCGGGGCTCTGGGCAGCTGCCCTGCAGCACAACCTACATCCTCAAATTCCACCCATGTCCGCCCCACACCAGCCTCGCTGGTCTCAGCCATAAACAGACAGTCCACTTCATTGAAACAAAAACCTCAGCATGGAGAAGAAAGCCCAAGGTACCAAAGTGAGACAATGACTCCAGAGCAAACCTGAGATGCCTTGGCAAAAACAAAGGCGATGAGAAACCCAGGAATGACAAAAGTCTGTGCCAGGAAGTTCTGGTCCAGGTGTGGAGCCCCTGAGTTGAGCCTTGAGGAGAATAGACAGAGCCCAAGCCATACACAGAGTGCAACAGGGATGAGAGGGGCTCAGGGCAGGGACTTCTCCCCGGAAAGGAAGGAGTAAGAAATCAGGATACAGGAGAAAATGCAGTGCCTGTAAGAAAGGTCTGGTCCAATAAATGCAAATGAAAACAAGGAGTGATTCTGAACCTCCAAGGGGGTGACAGAGCCCAGGTGAGCAGTCCTGCGAGGGATCCAGAGCCTCAGAAACTCAAAGACAAGGAGTCAGGCTCTGCCCCACTGCACATTCACGTGCACGCTTTTCCAAATGCAGAGCATCGCTCTGGGGCCAAAGCCTGAGATGTCAGACAGTTACTGCCTTGCAATGGAATGAAAGACCACCAGCCAGAGCAGTGAAAACTGGAGCAGGGCTTGGAATCAAGGGTGTCCCAGAAAGACAGGACAGCACTCCCCTTCTCACCAGGACAGAGAAGCTGTGGAAGCCCGCAACTGAGACAGCTTCGAGCACAGAATCCAAAGTCAGAAAGTGAGTGGGGGAGCCTCACGGAAGTGGGGAGGGGGCCAGGTGCCGCCAGTGAGGAAGCCTCACCCAGCACAGCAGATAAGCTCTAAAGCAGATAAATCAAGAAACGGCATTATGAGTGTATTATTTAGGCTCGTGGAGACGACCGCCATATAATTAAAAATGAAACAGTTAAAACTGCTTGCCTTCAGGGCTGAGAAAGGGGGAACAGGAGGAGGAGGGTTCTCTATAAACCTCTCTGAACTGAGTTTTTTTTTTCTTTTTTAATTTGATTTTTCAAAAGAGTGCATGAGTGATAAAAGAAGAAAAGAAAATGAGGAAGCCTGACCTTCAAGCCCAGTTTTGCATGGTTGAGGTCCTTTCAGCTGCTGCTGAGTCTGTGTGTGACTCAGTGCTGGGAGTCCCTCCCAACATATTCCCCCAACCCTGATTTCCTGCAGGCAGATCTTTTATTAATAGTTGCAGCACGCAGGATCCAGTTCCCTGACCAGGGATCGAACCTGGGCCCCCTGCACTGGGAGCACAGTCTTAACCACTGGGCCACCAAGGAAGTCCCACCTGGGCCATTTTAAATGGAGAATTGTTGGGAGTTCTCTAGCGGTCCAGTAGTTAGAACTCGGCATTTTCACTGGTCTGGATTCAATCCCTGGTTGGGGAACTAGGGGACTGCTGAAAAAGATGTGGCAAGTCGTGCAGTGTGGCCAAAATAAATAAATAGATAGACAGATAAAATAGAAGAAGTCTGTAGAGAGGGATGGGGCAGGCAGACTGCAGGAGATAAAACACAAATCAACCGTGTGAAAGTCGTTTCTAAGCCCTAAAATCTAGGAAGGCAGCAGGAATTCATATCATTGTCAACAGCGTCTCAAAAACCACTGTCACCCTTGTTGCCTGTGTCCTCCGGTGACAGGGGATTCTCAGGGGTGGGGGCCAGGCCCTGTCTCTATCCTCCCCTACCGAATTCCACCATCAGCTGATGATGTTCCCAAGCCTGGCTGGACCAAGAGAATGAGCACGCGGCTAAGTTAGGACCAGGCAGGGTCCAAAATCCAGCTCCACTCCTCGGAGGCTCCAGCCTGGCCACGTCTTTGAGGTTTCCCATCCACCGTCCCATGGAGCCCCACCAAAGAGACAGATCCATTTCTATTCCCAACAACAACTCAGAAAGGTGAGGTTGGCTCATCCAGCTGTGGGGCCCTGAAGCTTCTCTCACCTCGTCTGGGGATGATCCAGAAGGTGGGGGAGGGGGCAGTCCCTGCCGAGCTCTCATGAGAGGACCCTGCCCCACCCATGCATATATGAGCACCATCCACAGACAGTAAATGAACCTGGTCCTATAGGGGTGACACACTCAGGGTGGGAGGCCAGAGTGCTAGTGATATTTTTAGTTGTTACTTTTCATTGCAGTAAAATTCACATAACATAAAATTGACCATATTAACCATTTAAAGCATACAGTTCAGTGGCATTAAGTGCATTCACATCACCACCATCCATCTCCAGACCTTCATTTTCCCATGCTGAAACTGTCCCCATTAAACACTGACTCCCCACTGCCCCTTCCCCAGCCCCAGGCATCCACTATTCTACTGTGTCTCTATGAATTTGGCTACCCTAGGAACCTCATACAAGGAGAATCATAGGGTTATTTGTCTCTTCGGTCTGGCTTATTTCATTTAGCATAATGCCTTTAAGGTTCATCTACATTGTACCATATGTTAGAATTTCCTTCACTTTTAAGACTGAATAATATTCTGTTGTGTGGCCGCACCATATTTTGTTTATCCATTCATCCACTAAGGGACACTTGGGCTGCTTCTACCTTTTGGCTGTTCTGAATAATGCTGCCATTAACATGGGTGTGCACATATCAGACTGTGCTTAGATTGGGGGACTTTGGCTGTTCTCATAAGGGCCCTTTCTCTTTCAGAATTCAAAGTACTTGTTTTAAAATCAGCATAGTGAACATGGTGGAGCTCTTTCTCAGCCCTGGTAAATGCTAAGAATGTCTTACCTAATCTGCTCAGGAGGGCATTTCTATGCTTACCCCCATTTTTTCTTTAATATTTATTTATTTATTTGGCTGCACGAGGTTTTAGTTGCAGCACACAGGGTCTTGGATTTTCATTTCGGGAAGTGGGATCTTTTGTTGCGGCATTCAAACTCTTAGTTCCTGCATGTAGGATCTAGTTCCCTGGCCAGGAATCAAACCTGGTCCTGCTGCATTCAGAGTGCAGAGTCACAGGCACTGAACTACCAGGGTTCACCAGCCACAGAACCATACGTACCCTCATTCTACATCTGAGGAAACTGAGGCACAGAGAAGCTAAGAAACTCATCCAAGGTCACATATGAAGTAACCACTGGGGAAGGCTTGGATCAGGACAGTCTGATGAGTCCACATCCTGAAGCATTCTACCCAACGCTTTTAGTGTCCCCATGAAAAACAGAGAGGTCAGCATAATTGTTGTTCTGCAGAAAAACTTAAGTCACAGACAACTTAGGTAGCTCTGAAGGCCACACAGCCTTACCTCTGATTCTGCTTCTGTGTCTTGGAAATCCACGGTACCATTATTTCTGACATCTCCCCCACCCTTGCCTCTTCAGACACAGCATTTCTAGGACTTTACTTTTTTTTTGAATCCAGCCTCAGTCAGCCATCCCACAGCTTGATAGAGGCATCGTGACATCATAATCCACAAGAGGCAAGCCATTTGCTGAAACCTGAATGAATCAGACAAGAGAAAGTTTAAGCGGCCAGGGGGAGCTAAAAGCCCCTAAAAGTTTAAAGAGGTTCTGCCAAATGGGTGATTGGCTCCCGCTGAGATTAGTTTTAATCAATTATTAAGCAACAGTTTAATATTTTAAGAGTTTGCTCAATCACAGAGAAACAAAAACATTTCACAACTTTCTTCTCCTGTACCTTCTAAAATTAAAAAAAAAAAAAAAAGCAAAACAAGTGTAGACACAGTGGCATGGATTTAAAAAAAAAAGATTTCTGTTGAAATAATTGGATTTTTTAAAAACTTTTTATCCCCCACAAAGCTCCACCCAACATGAGCCCAGGTGGTGCTGAGTTCTGATTGCCTGACATTCCAGCATGTTATGTTCAAGGGAAATCTGTCCTAAAGTGCCCTGGCTCACTGACAGTGGAGGGGCAGCCCCTTTTCTCAAGGTCTCCAGGTGGGCCACGTGGGAGAGCCTAGCATCAGGTCCTTGAGCTCTGTCTGTCCTCTGCAGATCTGAGTTACCCCACCCCTCCTTGCTCCCCAAGCCCTGCCTTTCCAGCCAATAATCCAGGAACTGGGAAGAAAATGATAGAAAGCAACAGGGATAGAGAAGGATTAAAGCACATTACCAGCTATATGATCAACCCTGGAGTAATATTTATTCTGTGGTCAATTCCCCTTGGAAATCTTTGATATAAGGTGGCATTTTGAATATGAATCCCCTTTGATATGATAGCTTTTCCCAGTCATGCATCTATTCATAAACCCATCCACCATCCATGCACACATACCCTCATCCATCTACCCATCCACACATTCATCCATCCACCCATCCATCTATCCATCCACCTGTCCATGCCTCCATCCACTCATCCTCCACCCATCCATCCACACACCTATCCATCTATCTCTGTATCCACCTCTCCAACCATCCACCTATCTATGCACCCATCCATCTTTCCATCCACCCATCCATCAAACCAGTCAATCCTAAAGGAAATCAACCCTGAATATTCATTGGAAGGACTGATGCTAAAGCCGAAGTTCCAATACTGTGGCCACCTGATGCAAAGAGCCAACTCTTTAGAAAAGACCTGGATGCTGGGAAAGATTGAAGACAGGAGGAGAAGGGAATGACAGAGGACAAGATGGTTGGATGGCATCACTGACTCGATGGACATGAGTTTGAGCAAACTCCAGGAGATGGTGAAGGATGGGGAAGCCTGGTGTGCTGCAGTCCATGGGGTTGCAAAGAGTCGGACATGACTGAGTGACTGAACAACAATAACAATCCATCTAACCACTCATTTATCCATTCATCCACCCATCCAACCATCTACCACTCAGTCACCCGCCATTCATCCAGCCATCCACCTATTCATCCAGCCAGCCAGCCAGCCTTCTACTATTCATCAATCCATCCATCCGTCTACCCATTCATCAGAGTGCTAAGTGCTAAACTAACATCTCCTCAAAGTAAGCTGGGCACGAGGGAGAGAGTGGTCCATCCTCAGGGCAGGGAGGCCTCACAGGGAAGGGCCTCTGCGCTCAGTCCAAGTAAACCAGATGGGGTGAGGAGCTGCCAGTCAAGGGAGAGAGACCAACACTGAGTCATGGGCCCCAAACCCATTTTGTTCAACTGAGCCAGCTCCAGCATATTCTGCCCCTTCAATATCCAGTCTCCTGCCCTGTTGAATAAGGACATCAACCATTCTCTAGGGGCCTGCAGAGTGTGGGTTACTTTGAAGTGGTCTGTGTGCGGGGCTGCTGCTGCTGCTGCTGCTGCTAAGTCGCTTCAATCGTGTCCGACTCTGTGCGACCCCATAGATGGCAGCCTACCAGGCTCCCCGGTCCCTGGGATTCTCCAGGCAAGAACACTGGAATGGGTTGCCATTTCCTTCTCCAATGCATGAAAGTGAAAAGTGTAAGTGAAGTCGCTCAGTCATGTCCGAGCGGGGCAGACCCCAGCATTTCCTGCCAGCCCCTGTCTCCCATGGGAAGCTCATGGGGGGAGGAGGCAGTCAAGATTGGAACCTGTTTCAGCAGATTATTCAGATCCATTTGCTGTATCTAGATCATGCTGTGTCCTAATTAATGCAGACCTTCAAGGTTGTACTGCATTTGCAAAGTTTTCTGAAATGGGCCAGCGCTTTAAACTACTTCCGCCTCCCCACCTGGAATTTTCTCTTCCTCCCTGAGGCTGCCTCCAGAAGCCCCCCAGCTTCTGCTCACAGAGGAGAGTCCTTCTGTACAGCTGGAACATGAGAACTTGCTTTTGACTTTTCTGAACTTCGAGCCTCACTAAACAAGGGCGTCAGATAACTGATTTGCCCCCATAAAATTCATAAGTGACTAACCCAGCCAAGAATTCCCAAGCTGCTCCTGGCCGGACGTTCTGTCCTTATTGGTATGGGTTATTTTCAGTGGATGTCACCGAAGACGGGGTGGATCGCAGTCAGGAGCCATGGCTGCAGGTATGCTGGGCCCTGCCAAGGCCGAGCCTTGCCTATAGTCTTTGGGTTCGATAACAGGGTTTGCTTTAACTCTTCAGACAGGGGATCTGTATATCCTAAAGAGAGTATGTAAAATATTTATTAAGAAGAGTATCTATTTTTAACTAGGGGTGATTTCAGTTCTATTATTCATGCAGCCTCAGGGGGCAGGCTTCATGCTTGGCAGCTTGCAGGAGCTGGGGGACCAGGTAGAGGCGAATCTGGAATCAGAGGAGGGAGGTCTGGGGGAGGGCAATGGGGGAATTCCAGGGGGTGGAGGTGGGGGCAGCTGATGTCACCTGTCTGATTTCAGTCAAACCTCCACATTTAGGGAACTTCGCAGGCGCTGGTGAAAGCTTTGGCCCTGTTTTAAACCCAAAGCCATCTGCACTCGCAGCCAACTCTTTCGAGGCTCCCTCTTACAGGGTTTTGGCCCTGTAGGAATCGAGGAATGTGCCCCCTCAGTGTGCAAAGCCAGGTAAACATCCCTGTTAGAAACAGGTGCCTGCTTTCCCGGCAGCCCCATGCCGATAAGTCTCGAAAAACAAGCGGCAGCCTGCCAGAACCCAGACCAGGATGTGCTTGGCAACTCATGGGGCTGGTGAGTGTGCCAGGGTGGTGATCCACTGCAGGCTGAGCTTTGCTCGCCCTCCATTCCCCCAGATCTCCCCAGAGCTGCTGAACACCTGGAGCAGGGGTGACGCGCAGGGGCTCGGGGTGGGTCACCGAGCCGGAATCCTAAGTCCACCAGGACCAACTCTTGACCCTGGGCCAGTCCTTTGTCATTCAGAGCCTCAGTGCTCTCATCTGTGAATGGGGAACCCAAGAACAGTGCCCCCTAGAGGTGTTCTAGTCGCAGAAGGCGCTCCCATCTGTGCTACCCCAGCACCACTGCAGACCGTCAGTGTCTGGTAGTGGACACACGGTCCCTGGGGGCGCAGGGCTCTCACTGGGATGTCGAGACCTCCATTTTGTGGGTGAGGAAGTGATGACAGAGGAAGAGAAATGGAGACAGATGCCAGGCCTTGTGCCCGACACAGGTTATTTCAGTTGAGCCTGTGCACTTTGCATTATTGATGCCACTTCCAGGTGAGGAACTGGTCCCCAACCCTTCCATCCTTCCTCACACACATGGGGACCCAGTGTCAGAGAAGAGTCCCCAAACGGGGTGACGCTCAGGCCATCACCTGCTCAGCTGTCCAGCGTGCAGACCCAGAGCCTCACTTGTCTCATTCCCAGAGGTGGGCCCAGAGTGGGGTGCCCTTGAGAAGCACAGGCCGTGACAGACACCCCGAATCCCTGCTACAGCCTGACTTTGCCCAGTGGAATCAGAGGGGAGGATGAGAGCCGGACAGGGGAAGGCACAATGCCTGGGGTATAAAGAACATCAGGGGTGAACACAGAGGGACAGAGGAAGGCAGGAACCGGGACAACTAGGTCAGTGCCAGAGGGCCCCGTGTAAAACCCAATTACCACTCCTGCTATGAAGGGGCCGCTGGGAAGGTCACTAGGTCAGAGCGGTTCTGGCCTCGGCTCACTCAGCTTACCTTGGCCTGCATCCTGACACAGATCCCTGGACAGGTCACCGCGGCCACCCAGGGCCCCAACTCCTCAGCAGAGAGTGGGGGACGGAGGGAGGAAGACACAGAATCCCAACCTACTGCTTCCCTGGAGGGTTGGTGGGGAGACACATGCCCGCTCCTGGGGACCTCCTCAGCCGCCCTGCATCCTGCTCTGCCCCGCTCTGCCCCTTGCCCTCTTCTGCTCTTGCTCCTGTGGAGCTCTCAGCTGGAGTGAACTCACAGATGCCAGGACATCACCCAGCTCAGGCTGGCCTCACTCTCCAGCCTGCATCCTGGGATGGTCCCCGACACCCTAGTGACTTCCTCACCTTCCCCTTCCCGTGTCCCACCTTCTGCTCCCTTTCAGCTTTGCAGCCCCGAATCTTCCCACCCCGCTCCCAGGCTCCCTAGCCCCAGGAAATATCCAGGGAACTGGCATAGATTCAGGGCCACTCGGTCACATCCAGCGAGCCTTGACAACTGTCCACGAGTGTGAATTACTTCTCATGGGCATCTAGGGTTTTTTTTTAAAGTGTTATTAAGCATAAAATTAATAAATTAAGATGTGCCATCACCATTTTTAAAGAAAAGAAGACAGAAGCCTGGGTTGGGTGGGGGTGGAAGCCCTCAACGGTCAGATAAAAACTGAGAAGTAGTCTAGGTACTCTTTGAGCCCTCTCCGACCCAAGCCTGTTGGGTTCGATTAATTCAGTTTGGTTCTGGGCGCCAAGTCATCCCGCCCCCACCTCTAAGTGTGGCCAGCACCCCAGTCCCAACCCCTACCACTCTGGAACAGCAGGACTCCCTCCTGGGGAGCTCTGCCACTAGCCACTGCTCAGTCTCACCTTTGACCTGAGGTCAGATTCCCGCCCCCACACACCCCTACCAGCAGGGTCCCGGCACCTCCTCACATTAGAGTGGGAGATGGAGAGACCCCATGGGCAAGCTAGCTGGGCCTCACTCCAAAACGCCTGCATGGGACAATCCAGGGCTGCACGCATGTCAACCCCCACAAGAGCTGGTGACTCTAGGCTCAGCTCCCGGGCGTGGAGTGCATCACTGTCTCTATTCTACGCCCCAGAGACCACGGTTTATCAAGTTGGTGGGGCCTGCACAGACAGTGCACAGGAACGAGGACTTGCACACACTTTGGCCTGGTGCTGAAGCCCATACCCAGAGCCACCAGAGTGCGCCACCTGCCCCAACCCCCAGCTCTGGGTTCTGAGCCATATGCCCATCTCTAGGCTCCACGTGCAGCTCGGGGAGGAAGGAGGGCCCCAGAGAGCAGCACCCAGGGACATCACCCTCTGGCCTGCCTCACCATGCTTACTATGCTCCCTCCTGGGGATGGCCGGCCCCACACCCCTCCCATGCCATCTTGAGTGGGGGCACGTTGCCTACGCCCATCCCCCATTCCATTCGCAGCCTGGAGAATAAGAGGTACCTGACCCAGAAACGGAGCACACGAGAGGCTTCTCTCCCGCCCCTGCACTCCCTGGCGAGGGCTGTCTTGCAGCGTGCCAGGGCGCTCTGGGGTGGACACACCAGGCGAAACTTCCTAATGGCCAAGTTATTGCCTTTATTTATGTCCCTCCGTGGAGAGGCTTGAGGCTTCCCAGCAGCAAAACACTTAAACAACAGTAAGAGAAGCCTGGATCCCAACCATAGGAACCCTAGAGCCTGCAGCTGGCACTCAGCTCCGTCCTGGAGGGTGGGCTGGGGAGGACAGTCGGCTCCTTCATGGAGGGAGGGGTGCAAGTGGGTGGCTGGGGCCGAGAGCTCACAGACGGTGAAGAGGAGGTGCAGCCTGACTTTCTGGGTTGCTGTGTGCCACCCTTGGCCTTGATGGATGGTACTATGACAGCGTATTGAGAATCTGTTATGTCCAGACACTGTGCCAGAAGCTTCATTCATTTCCTTTCCTGCCATCTTCCCAACAATCCCATGTCTTGTTATCACCATATTTCAGATGTGCTCATTGGTGTTCAGAGAGGTAAACTTGAGCAAGGACCACAGATGGTCATCACTGTGTGAGTGCATGCTAAGTCACTTCTGTCATGTCTGATTCTTTGCACCCCTTGGACTGTAGCCCGCCAGGCTCCTCTGTCCATGGGACTCTCCAGGCAAGAATATTGGAGTGGGTTGCCATGCCCTCCTCCAGGGGATCTTCCCAACCCAGGGATTGAACCCATATCTCTTATGTCTCCTGCACTGGCAGGTAGGTTATTTACCACTAGTGCCACCTGGGAAGCAGTAGGATCCAAACCCAGGCTTCTGGGGTGGGGTGGGATGTGTAGGCAAAGCTATATTACTAACTGTTCAGCTGCACCCTTCAGAGGTAGGAAAGTTCCTTCAGTAATCTTTCCAACACACACACAACCACACTACCTCTTTCTCCAGTGACCCTCATCTGTGTCTGAAACCCAGGCCCCCTCCACTCCTCCAAACTGCCTTGCCCACATCCCGTGATAAGTTGGTTTGTAACAGCTGAAACAGCATCCTCCACCAGGCAGGATGCTGGTTGCAAAGAGCAAAGTTTAACTCAACCGGGGTCAAGTTAAACAGAAAAGGTATTTTTTGGACAGGTATGTTTTCTTAAAGGAAAACAGAAACCAGGAGAATGAAGCATGGGCAGGTCCAGGGAAACTGGGCTGACCCCTTGGTCAGCTCATCCATCAGGACACGGGACTAGAAAGCCGCTAGGTCACGCCACAGTCAAAACATTCTGGTGTGCCAGTCGCTACAGGTGACAGGTGTCCTTTCTTTTTACATCCAAGGGATTTCCCCCACAAGTCTTCAAGGCCTCCTATTACCTCCAGTCGCTGTGCCAGGGGGACAAGAAAGGGGGTTGTGGGGGTTCTGCAATGCCCTGGGCTGAAGCCATGCTCAGGCTTAGTTCATTGACGGCAGGAGACCTCCAACCCAGGGGTCAGTGTGGTGTCCCCCTGTAGAAGGAGATGGAAATACTTGGACAACAGGCCAAGAGCGGTCACCAGAGTCATTTGTTAGCACTGGGGTTCCCTGGGAAGCGAGGAGCCCTTCAGTTCTTATCAGGAAACTGAAGAAGCCCTGGGGGCTGGTCCCTGGCCTTACTAGGCTAACCAGACAAGCCCTGGGGAGGGCAGAGCCTGGCTTCTCCACCAAGCCCAGGTGGTTCTGCTGACCCCAAAGAGCTGAGCAGGCCCCTGGGACAGAGGGCACAGCAGCAGAAACCCCTTCTTGCTGAGCCCCCTCGTCCAAGCCATGGAGAACCATCCGGACTTCCCATGTGGCAGACTGGGCAACCTCCAAGGTTTAACAGAAGCTGAGGAGGCCACCAGGGGCAGAGGGCACTCCCCCATGCCTCAGAGACAGGCCCTCATGCGGAGGGGACCGGAGCCTGCCCCCCAGTGCCCCTGCTGCTGCCTGGCTCCTGGTCTCTCTCTCCCCTCGGGCGACCTCGTCACCCTTCACGGCTGCCTTCCCAGCACTGGAAGGCGTCACGCTCAGTCACGGCCGGCTGGTGACGATCCACATGCCGTCCCGGCCCCCTGCCCGTGGGACCCCCGCAATGCTGCCCTTCCTGTGGTTACAGTGACCAATCTTCTCCATTGTATCCATCCCAGCCCACCTCTTCCAGAGAGCCTTCCAGGAGACCTGGGAATAGGCCACAGAGGAGCTGGAGGCTTGGGGTTGGGGGGTGGGGACGCTGGGTCCCTGGGCGAGCATCTGAGCTCCTTCATGTGGCTTCAGTTCCTGCATTTGTAGTGAGGGGTGGGGACCATATGATCCACCATTCCCACTTCTGGGTATATATATAAAATCAGTGAAGGCAGGGTCCAGGAGACTTATCTGTACACCCACCTTTATAGCAGCACCACCTCAATCACCAAATGGTGAAAGCAACCCAACTGTCCATCGTCAGGTGAGTGGATAAACCAAATGCAGTCCATTCATGCAATGGAATAGTACTCAGCCTTGAAAAGGAAGGACGTTCTGACACCTGCTACAACATGGAAGGACTTTGAGGAGATTATGCTCAGTGAAATAAGTCAGTGGCAACAGGACAAATATGTATGATTTCACTTACATGAGGTCCTTAAAGGAGTCAAATTCAGGAAGACAGAGAATGGAATGATGGGTACCCGGGCCTGCAGGGAGGAGGGATAGAGAGTAGAGTTTCAGGGGCACAGAGTTTCAGTTTGGAAAGACGAAAGATGCCTGGAGAGGGTTGCACAACAACGTGAAGGTACTTAAGACCACTGAACTGTATGCTTCAAAATGGTTACAATGGTAAATTTTTAAGTTATATATGTATTACCACAATTTATAACATTTTAAAATTTAAATTTAAGAATTTAAAAGGTGGAGAGAGAGAGCTGTTGTGCAGGGGCCCAACTTGACATGTGACTCAGAGGCCCACTTTCCTTCCTTTTCTGTGTCTTGGTAGGAGCCCCCTACTCCTTCCTTGGCTCAGCCCTTGCTTCATTCCCTTATGGTATTACTAGTACCTGAGCATCTTGAGGGAGAGAAAGACAAAAAACAATCATAATCAGTATTTACTAAGTTTTACCAAGTTATTTCTGCAGACTAGCACCATTCTAAGAGCTTTATGGGGTTTGTCCAATTTAACTCTTGATACAGCCCAGAGAGGTGAAGTCACCTGTTCGAGGTCACACAGCAGCTGAGCAGAGGAGCATGTTGCTCAAGCCGTCTCTATCTTCCCACCGTCCAGTAGTGTCTAGAGTGTGCTCCAAGTCAGTGCTCACGGACTGCCTGGGAAACAGGCAAAGAAAACAGCATGCCCGAGAGCTTGGGTCCTGTTCCCGGGCTGTAGCCAGGCCAAGCTGCTCCATTACCAAATGTGTTCTTTCTAACGCTTGGCAGGCCTGCCAGGAAGGAACTGTCTGTTCTTTTTCTATCTGTGTGGCAGACACCAGCCACACTTTTCTGTCTGGATGCAGCCCCTGGCCCCAGCACATCTTCCTTCCCTGGCGGACCCTCAGCTGCCCAGCTATATGGCTGGTGGATCTCATCACACCATCATCCAAGCTCATAGGTTCATTGAAAACCACACTTCCCTTGTCCTATTTCCCCAGGGATGTAGAAAGGCACCCCAGGCGATGCAAAGGCCCCATGGGGTCTAGAGATCCTGGTCAGCGCTGGCTCCGGCCCTCTTCTTAGGAAACCTTCATATCTCAGACATTTAGACCCCTGCTCTAGCCCCCGTGGTACCCGTGGCTATTGCCCAGGGAAACAGACCCCTCCAGGAGTCTTCAGGACAAGTCTTGTGTGGGCATTTGGGATACTGAGGATTCACTGTAAGCCCACCACAATTGAACACAGACCTGCGCACTGAAGCGAGCGGTGAGAAGTCGTGTCCTGAACACATGATGTGTATATGTGGGTGGGGAGACCCACATGTGCGAGAAAGGAGGGCACCAACGCACCTGCCACTGTGTTGCACCCCTGGCACACTGTAAATGCTACGGCAGCAAATCAGTTTTACAAAGCAATGTGTCCTCTTTCTCCAGCTGGCCCCAGGAGGCTTAACTTAATCACTCTGGAACAATGTCAGAAGATAGCCCCGGACGCACAAATCCCTGCCTCCTGAGACACACGAGACAATCAGCGGCCTCTCTGGGCGAGCGGGTCTGAAGTGCTCTCAGACAGAGGCGCCCTCGGGCAGGGTTAGGAGGTTGCCCAAGAGTCTCTTCTGGCCCATCTGTGCTTGCTCCCCCTCCCCAGTTCACTTCTCTCCCCTCCCCCACCAAAACCAGAGCTCTCATGAGCCCCTCCTCCCTCCCTGGAAAGAGCAAAACTGTCCCCCTCACTTCCCAGTGAAGCCCCTCATCAGAAACAAAATCCCAGTCTATAAGCTGTAAGGCAGGGGGCATCACCCAGGTCCTCTCTGGGAGGGAGTGAGGTCCAGACAAAGAAATAAGACTTATGGTGGACTTTCAGACACTTGTGATTCCCAGCAGGGGTTCTGTGGACTGCGATCCTGTCACTAGGAGCCACCTGGCCCACGGCAACGCAGGGGGTGATGGTGAGCAGTGCTGACCCAGATCTGGGAGGTCCTTCACTCATTCTCAGGAAATCACGGCAATGACTTAATGGGGCAGCGGGGGTGACCAGAGCTCAGACAGCAGAGGTAACTTGCAGGAGGCCACACAGCCCCAAGTTCAGGGCGGGGTGGCAACTCTGGTCTGGAGGGGCCCAGGGTCTCCAGGGAAAGCCTCCCCCATCGCCGCCTCAGCCCTCCTCCAGTGTCTGGGTTCCCAGGAGCTGCCCTTTCCCCAGGGCTGATTATAGAAAGGGAAACAGTACAAGCTTTGGAGAAATAATTTCTATGAATGGTCCAGTCACCCTCCCTCCAGCAGCAGCAGCAGCAGCCCTGGCCGGCAGCCAATCGGAGAGGGGCCCACTGCTCCCGCCCTGGGAAGGCCCCCCTCCCTCTCCTGGGGCTAGGGATTCCCCCTTCCCCCAGATCTGCTCAGCCCCAACCTGAAGCCTCTCCCTCCCTTGATGTCCTTTTAAAGGGAACACTGCAGATTTAAACCACAAATTAAATTTTTAATGAAACCGCATACAGTAGTGCCCAATGCCATGCAATATTGATGAGATCACAGTGTCCAGCCGGCGGGAGCTTGCCCTGGAAAGCTTTTTAGGATGTTATGCAATATGGAACCAAATTAATTATTTGCAACAAAGGGATCCGTGTCTCTGTAGTGCTGCTGGGGCCCAGCGAGTGTAAAACAGGCGCCTTTCATTACTGCCAGCTATAAATGGCAGTCACAGGAAGGAAGCGGTGACTTTACAGACCCAGATACTATGAGTGTGAGGCCGAGATAAAGGATGGAGGAGAGGGAGAGGGAGTGTGTGCTCGTGCGAGACAGAGAGTAGGGGGGGTGTTGGAGAGGCCCTGCCAGGGAGCACCAAGGCCTGCCAGCCACACACTGCAGCAAAATGCAGCTCACGTCTTCAAAGCAGGCTCTGAGCTCCTCCACCCAGTGCTCTCGGGCAACCCCTCATTTAAAGGGGCAGCAGGGCTGGGCACGTCCAGAGGGAGGTCGGATATGATGCCCCTCACCTGGGATGACAGCTGCCCAGGCAGCGGGGCCTGAGTCTGGCCATCAGAAGGTGGGCTTCCCAGTGACTAGGTCTCGGTCCTGCTCTGATACTCTCCCAGCTGTGCCTGGTCCAGCTCTGATGAGGGGCCCCTTCTGCAGGGCACCCGCAGCCTGCCCAGGACCTGGAGAGCATGTGGCTGGACCAAGCAGCCTGGTCGACCCCTCCAGGCTGGTGGAGCTGGGCCTGCAAGAGCCTCCCTGGGTGTCTGGTCACCTATGGTCAGAGAAGACTGCGGGGTGGGCTTGGGGGATGAGCCCACACCCTGGACAGGAGCTCCCCTCTTGAACCCCCAGACCCTCCACACCAGTCCCAGTGCTGGTCCACCACTGGTCCACTCTGCTCTTAACATGATTTCCGGGGAGGCACAGAACATCCCTCTTTCATAGATGAAGAAACTGAGATTCCAGAGACTGAGTGACTTGTCTTAGGTTTAAGACTAGAGGATCAGCCTGCATCCTGGCTGTCTAAGGGGCGTGTCCGTGATGGTACGGGCAGGCAGCACTGATCTCCCCCCACTTCTGTTTAAAGGCCAGGGGTTCTGAGACAGTTTGTAGGAGCCGGGGAAAGTCCCCCAAACATGACTGTTGGGAATGTCCCCAGACTGATCTGAGGGATAAGGAGACAGGAAGGGGGCAGCAGGGCTGTGTCAGAGGCTTGCAGAGGGGGGGCCAAGCTGCGGGGGCCTCTGAGAAATCACCCAGGGCAGCCAAGGAGGCCAAGAACCAAACACGGCCAGTGTTGGACTTCACATAGAACGGATGCTGCTTCCACGCATGGCATAATTTTAGGTGTTCTCCCTGCCTCCACACTGTTCACAGCTATCATCCCACCTGGTCACCAGGGCAGCCTCCGAAATGGTCTTCCGGTTTGCTCCATTGCCAGTGCTAGATCTATTCTCCACTGAGTGGCCAGAAGAAGCTTTCAAAAATAGTCACCTGCACCCTCCTACACTCTTGGTGGGAATGTAAATTGGTGCAGCTACTATGGAGAACAGTATGAAGGATCCCTTAAAAACTAAAAATAGAGACTTCCTTGACAGTCCAGTGGTTAAGACTCCCCACTTTCATTGCAAGGGGTACAGGTTCGATCCCTAGTTGGGGAACTAAGATTCAGCATGCCACTCAGTGTGGCCAAAGAAAAAAACCTAAAAATAGAATTGCCATATGATCCAGCAATTCCACTCCTGGGCATGTACCTGGAGAAAAATCTAATTTGAGTTAAAAACATGCACCTCAGTGTTCACAGCAGCACTATTTGCATCAGCCAAGCCATGGAAGCAACCTAAATGCTTATCAATAGATAAATGGATAAAGAAAATGTGGTATATACATATACAATGAACTATTACTTAGCCATAATAAAGAATGAAATAATGCCATTCACAGCAACATGGATGGACCTAGAGATTATCATACTAAGTGAAATAAGTCAGAGAAAGACAAGATACATGATATATCACTTATATGTGAAATCTAAATAAATGATACAAATGAACCTATTTACAAAACAGAAATTGACTCACAAACACAGAAAACAAACTCATGGATCCCAAAGGGGAAAGGGTGGGGGAGGGGTAAATTAGGAGGTTGGGATTAACAGACACACACTGCTGTACATAAAATAGATAAGCAACAAGGAACTACTTTCCAGCACACAGAACTATATGCAATATTTGTAGCAACATATATGTTGTATATATGTTATATATATAACTGAATCACTTTGCTATACACTTGAAACTAACACAACACTGTAAATCAACTCTATTTCAATTTTTAAAGAATTGTCACCTGCTCTAAACCATTCTGTGACTCCCCATGTCCCAGAGCAATCTCAGCCCTTTAGTGCATCCAACAAAGAAGGCCCTGCTGCACTCCATGTCTGCCCCTGCCCGCATCCCATGCTCTGCTCTTGCCATCCCCAAACACCTTGCATGCGCTGCCTCTCCTCACCAAGAATACCTCTTTGCCAGGACAACTTTCACTCCTGCTTCAGAGCTCAGCTTAACTGATACTCTTTTGGGAAGGTCCTCCTCGATCCCCTGCCTGGGTGGGGGCCCTGCTGGGTGCTCCCCAGATGCACCTGGGTCAGCAGGGCTCTCCCAAAGGCAGAGTCTGAGGCTGGTAGGTGGTTTCTTTGGGAAGTGGGGGGCAGGAGTGTGGGGAGGAGTGATAGGTTTGGCCACTGCTGTGGGCACCAGGTGCCCAATCCCAGGGGCACTCCTGGGAGGCTTATGAACCACCCAAGACCATCCCCCAGGGGCAGAAAAAGGGTCTTGTCCATTGACTCTTTAGTGAGGTGCAGTGTGGCCTCATTCCCCACTTAACACGTGTACATGAGAGTGTGCAGAGCAGGAAGGAGCCCCAAGGCCACAAGGAGGTGAAGGCCTCCTGGCCGCCTGGAGGGACTGGTGGTGGGGAACGGGGAGCTGGCCACAGCCTGTGTAGCCCTGACACCAAGCAGTGCCGCCATAAGAGTTAAGACCCAAGAGGTGACAGGTATGCTCTCAGCTATACTTCCTTACTCTGCAAGAATCTGTTAGGTCAATCTAGGCACAGGTTCAATCCCTGGTCAAGGAACTAAGATCCGACGTCTTGCATGATGCAGCCAAAGGGGGAAGAAAAAGACACTGCCTTTGCACCCCACTAGAGATGGATGGGGTGACCAGGAGGGGACAGGAAGCATGCCACACAATCCTCCCTGGGAGGTTGCCCCTGCCTTGGAGCCTCAGGGACAGTCATGACTAAGGCCCAGCTTTGACTGGCTCAGGGGACCAGGGGACCCTGCTGGAGTCACTGTCAGCCGATGCAGCTGGTCCTCAGTGGGGGTGGGATGGAAGGGTGAGGCTGGCTCTGACCAGTTCTGCTGCAGCCCTGCCTCTCAGAGCACTGGGCTGTCCCTATGCACAGCAGAAAATGGAACAGGAAATGAAAATCTTCCCAGGAAAGAGACTTTGCAACCCCAAGACAATCCAGCAGGAGGATGCCATTCCTTCATTCTTTTATTTTCTTCCCACTCCATTTCTCCTCTCTGACCCACCCCCACCTCTCTGTCTCTCATACACACACACACACACACACACACATGTATTTGAGGAGGGCTCTTCTCACAGGAAGAGCCCATCCCCAGGACATGCCCATATGTCGCAGGATCTGAGAGGTTTGGAAACTGACTCTGACTCAGCATCAAGGGGGGGAAAAAAAGCGGTGGGTTGCATGGCCTCAACTGAAAAATAGCTCTCTGCTTCCTGCACATAATGTCAGCTGCCCTCCTGGCTTGGAGACCGTCCCTGGACTGGCCCAGCGCTGCCAACAGCACAAGGACATCACTGTGATAATGATACACCACTGATCATGTGCTCACTTCACTGCGTGCCTCCGCTGTGCCATTTAATGTCATCCTCACATCCACCCAGTCTCGCAGCTGGTGGCCAAGGCTGTGACCCTGGAACTTGCATGCTGAGCCTCTTTCCCTCCCAGTGTGCCACATCCTGCCTCAGAGGGTGCCCACCGCCTCTTTTTGATATTGCCTTCCCTGGTGGCTCAGATAGTAAAGAATCTGCCCACAATGCGGCAGACCCGGATTCCATCGCCAGGTTGGGAAGATCCCCTGGAGAAGGAGATGGCAACCCACTCCAGTACGCATGTCTGGAGAATTTCATGGCAGGCTACAGTCCATGGTTTTGCAGAGCCGGACACAACTGAGCAACTAACACTAAGCCACTAATACATGGTGAGGGGTTGACCAGAAAGACTCAGGTTTGTGCTTTGGCCCAGCCAGACACCACTCTACAGGGCTCTTAATACAGCTGCTGGTAGCAAATGCCAATGTTTTAAGAAAAGTCCATGAAAGTGAAACTTAAAACCAAGAAATCAACTTTAAAAAAAAATTAGCTGGAAAGCTCTTGCATCTCTCTTTCTGGGAGAGTTCCCGGCAGCACACAATAAATACTGGAAGACTGACTGTTCACTGAATGAATAAATGAATGAATGGATGGAAACAGAAGGCCAGGTCTTACATGACTAGAATTAGCTGTGCTGCTTAAGTCAAGACACTAAAGTGTAAGCCTGGTCTGTAAAATGGGGGAAACAAAATATGACAGCCCCTGTCGGGCCGCTCCACGGTTACCTCCACAATCAATGAGGGAATGAAGCGACGGTTCGTGGTGTGTCCTCTGGTGCACTGGGAGCCCCCGGAGGGTCCTCGGGACTTCTCCAGTCCCTGGCAGCCGGCAGCCTCTGTCCAGTGAGCCTTGTCCATGGTGGCTCAGTCCCCAGAGAAGGAGGCTCAAGAGGCAGGAGCCCATGCCCTCCCCTCCCAGGTGTGAGTGATGGCATCAGGCACAGACCTTGTAATAACTGTAATCCCTTGCTGGTACATACCATTTTTATTCCAAAACACTTATACGCCTCAACTCATTTTATATTTCATATGCCCTCTCCTGGCATTTGGCAGATGGTGAAATTGATGTGGAAGGACACAGCGGGCTGCAGCCCCGGCACCCATCACACCAGCCAGATGCCAATAGCTGGAGGGAGCCAACCAGGGGGATACAAATGGGATTCTCGGGTGGGGCCTCCAGGGCTGCTCCAGACCTGGCTTTCGAATTTACTAGTTCCATTGTCAGGAAGGCAGGGAGGACAGTGCAGGGAGGCACTTGGATGTCCAAGGGCAACATGGCTGGGAGTGCCAGGATCTGCTGCTGGTGGCATCACTCAGAAGTCTTAGCTAATCTCTCGAGCAGTGGGACCCCAGGTGTGGTGCTCTCCTCCATCCTCTCCCCAGGTGGTCTTTCTACTGGCTGGCTGCTACTCCGCTGTCCTGAAGATGCTCTTGGGGCCCTGACCTCCTGCCTGACCTGCAGTCCCTGTTGGTTCAGGACCAGTCTCCTCAAGGGATGATACGGAGAATCTACTAAGTACTGGGTTTGGGCTTCCCTGGCGACTCAGTGGTAGAGAATTCACCTGACAATGCAGGAGACACCTGTTCAATTCCTGGGTCGGGAAGATTCCCCTGGAG
Source organism: Bubalus bubalis (assembly GCF_019923935.1). Taxonomy (NCBI): domain Eukaryota; kingdom Metazoa; phylum Chordata; class Mammalia; order Artiodactyla; family Bovidae; genus Bubalus; species Bubalus bubalis. The sequence continues at coordinate 11,169,717 of NC_059159.1, read as the reverse complement.
AAGGAAATGGCAACCCACTCCAGTATTCTTGCCTGGGAAGACCCACGGACAGAGGAGCCTGGCAGGCTACAGCCCATGGGGTTGCAAAGAGTCAGACACCACTTAGCAACTAAACAATAACACCTGGTGCCCACTGTTTTCATTTCCTCCTGGCTGTCAAATAGCCCCTGCAACGTGACAGGTCCCAGTGTAAACTCACAGGCTCTCCCTCCCTCCAGATCATCCCTTCTCAGCAGACAGCACCAAAGAGTCAGGAAGCTTCCCAGGTTCCTCCCTCTGCTCGGTCCTCACACCCAAGTCATCCCCAAGTCCTGACGATTTCATCTCCTTAAATGTTCTCAAGTCCATCTCTCTCCCCCAGTTCCTGACACAACCTCCTTCCCCCACCCCGTCACCCAGCAGCAGCCTCTCAGACAGTGTCCCCTCAAGTCTGCCCTCCCAGGCAAGATTTCCAGGCAGAACCTCCTACATACACTCAGCACTGCAGCTGGGCCTCCTTGCAGACAGAATGAAATGGAAGGACGAAATTGTGGCTCCCACAAACTTGCCAGCCCTCACCCACGCAACGCCTCTTCCCGCGCAGCTCGGCAGCTTACTCTTCAAAGATGGAAGACATGCCCTCCCTCCAAGCACACCCTATACACCCGACCCACCATTATTCATGCCAGCTTCCTCCCTCGACACTCACCCCTCAAGACCCTGCTCTGTTATCACCTCCTAAGGGGATCCCCCTGACTGCCCGACGCCCCCACCCACCCACCTGCCCTGGCCTGGGGCACTCACATGCCACCCCACCCTGGAGATGCATGTTACCCCATCTGTCCACCAGGCTGAGCGCCCTCAGGATGGAGAGACTGTTGTGTTCATCCCTGGCTCCAGCACCTGGCCTGCCCCTCAGTAGATGCTCTGGAAATATTTGCTGAACTGAGAGCAAACATAAGGAATGTTTACACTGTTCCAAGTGCCCACAGTTCTGCCTGCTGCCAGAAGCCCCTGCTTGGAGAAAAGTGAGATGAGCTTTCCCTGAGATGGAAAGGTAAGTTTGTGCCTCTAAATTTCTGTTTACAGGGGTCAGCAAGTCATCAGTGCAAGAGTACCTGTTCCCCACCCTGATCCCAGTACTGGACTTGGTCCAGAGGAGGGCAGACCATTCAGGGCTCTGTTCCAGTCAGATGGGGCTGGCTGCCCAGGCTGGCTCAGAGGAAGGGGGCCGTCAGGTGGGAAATACCCCTGGGCACAGGGAGTCTGGAGGCCTGGGGTGGGGGGCCCCCGCTGTCCAGTGTTAATGACCACAGCTCATGACTATTAGTCCCCATGTGGCTGCTCCAGGGTGAGCTGCAGTCACACAGTGGACATGAACTTGAACAGTGGGGAAGCAGGGGTGGCTGTGCCTCCAAGGGTAGCAGGTGAGAACTTCCTCAGCCTGGGACCTGGCCTGCTCCACCACCACCACTAGATACAGGCAGGGTAGGCCTTGTGTCTTCTTTGGGCTCCTTCCTGCCACTCAGTCCTGCCAGTCTGAGAGCTCTTCCCTGTGAGGGAGGGGAGGAGGGCCGGGGGGTGGGCCGTGATGGGTGAGGACAAAGCTGGGTGGGAGTGTGAAGGCCAGGACTTGCCTCTCAGCTCGGCCTTCAATGCATGCGTGGGAGACCCTGGACTTGCCGTCGTTTCCTTATCTGCCAAGTGAGGACAATAGTCCAGCCATGCCCTAGGAAGGCAAATGAATGGACATGGACAGAGGGCCTTGGGAAGGACAATTCCTTGTTTGTAAAATAAGGCTATTGCCGCAGGGGTGTCTGAGAAGAGGGCAGAGGGGACTGCCCTGATGTCCCCTCCCATAGCAGAGCTGGGCAGCAAAGACCTGTCCCCGTCACACCAGAAGGGGTGGATGGGAGTCAGAAGTGCCACTCCAGGCTGGGGGCAGAGGTCCCGTGGGGCTTACTGCTACCAGAGTGGCCACACCCCCACCCCTTTGGTCCCAGAGACTTCTCACATGGGAGTCACATGGCCTGACCCTGTCATGAGGCCTGGGCTGCCAGAGGTCCTTGCTGATTCTTACCTGGTAGCAGTCAAAAGCCTGTCTCCTCCATTCCAGGGACAGCCCATGGGTGCTGCCCCACAAATAACCAGACATCAGATCAGATCAGATGAGATCAGTCGCTCAGTCATGTCTGACTCTTTGCGACCCCATGAATCACAGCATGCCAGGCCTCCCTGTCCATCACCAACTCCCGGAGTTCACTCAGACTCATGTCCATCAAGTCAGTGATGCCATCCAGCCATCTCATTCTCTGTCGTCCCATTCTCCTCCTGCCCCCAACCCCTCCCAGCATCAGAATCTTTTCCAATGAGTCAACTCTTTGCATGAGGTGGCCAAAGTACTGGAGTTTCAGCTTTAGCACCATTCCTTCCAAAGAACTCTCAGGGCTGATCTCCTTCAGAATGGACTGGTTGGATCTCCTTGCAGTCCAAGGGACTCTCAAGAGTCTTCTCCAACACCACAGTTCAAAAGCATCAATTCTTCGGTGCTCAGCCTTCCTCACAGTCCAACTCTCACATCCATACATGGCCACAGGAAAAACCATAGCCTTGACTAGATGAACCTTTGTTGGCAAAGTAATGTCTCTGCTTTTGAATATGCTATCTAGGTTGGTCATAACTTTCCTTCCAGACATACAGAGGTGTATAAATTCATCCTACAGGACCCAAAGTGAACACCCTGCCAAAGCAGCCCCCAGACCGAGAGGCAGATCATCACCAGGACTGATGCAAACGCAGAAACAAAACCAAAAATCAACTCAGGAGCGTGACACGTGTCCCCACACTTTAAAACAGCAGCCACGGGACTTCCCTAATGGCCCAGCAACTGACTCTGTGCTCCCCATGCAGGGGAATTGGGTTCAATCCCTGGTCTCAGGGAACTGGATCTTGCATGCTGCAACTGAAGATACCACATACCACAACTAAGACCCAGTGCAGCCAAATACATACATAAATAAATATTAAAACAAACAAAACCCAGCAGCCACTTACATTATCACAGTGTCCTCCCATCCTAGGTGAGATGGCAGCTGACCCAGGAGGGCCCACAGCAAGTCCTCTGCAGTAAACTGGGCCTGACTCTGGTCTGAGGGTCCCACCTGGATCAGTGAGGACACTGGCCTTCTTCTCTTCTCAGATGGGGTCCCTGGGCCTTGCCTGGTTCTCCCCCTCTACTCCCCAGCCTTCTCCCTGCAGGGGCAGCTATTTCAAAAAGCAGGTGTACCCTTACATACCTTGTGCTGGATGGGCTCAGAGTTGAGTGGTGGATGAGCCCTGGTCCAGGTCCATTGTTCTCCCAGCTCTTCCCAGTGCCCTGCCAGCGCCCACTCATCAACCCCCATTACCCGCCATGAGGGGAGCTCTTTCCAGCCCTAGACCAGCTCATGGCCTTGGCCCTTGAAAAGAACAGGGCCAGGAGACCCCACAGGATGAGTGAGGATCTTGGGCACAGCACCAGGCTTGAACACCCTCCCTGGGTGGGCTCCAGCCATCCAATGAGTAGAGACCCTCAACAGCACTGATATCCTCAGAATAAGCACCCGGCCCACCTGTTTAGCCTTCCTATGCCTGTCTGCCTTTACTGTGCTGGCTACAGCCAGGGAGCCTCGGGCCACACTTCCCCACCTGCCCCTTTACTTTCCCTGCACTGAGGTACCTGCTCCTCCCAACCCCCAGTTTAACCTCTGAAGACCTCTCCCTCCTCTTCCACCAGTAACGTGCCCAGCTGACTGGCTCCACCTGACTGCTACATTTTCAGGAATTTGCAAGCTGATGGTTAAACACAGTCATCATTAAAATGTAAATTATACAAACTCACAATTATAGAAATTATACTAAGAACAAAGGTAATAGGTAGAACTCATCACTTTCTAATTATTTCTACTACACTTTACTATTATCTATGCTTTTTAGATTATTCATATCTATTGCGTCTGTGAGGTGGGAAAACCCCATCATTGTGTGATCCTGCACATCTCTTCCCAACTCCACGGCACTTCCTCCCCCACACCCACCCCCATCCCCACCACTGCTGCAGGCCTGGGGTTTGCAGTGCTGGGCGGGGAAAATCGGATGTACACATTTGAGGGTGCCCCTTCATCCCGCACCTCCAGACCAGATAGCTAAGCAACTAGAGGTTCCTTCCCCGAGAGTTTTAGGCAAGGCAGCCCTTCATTCTCTAGTCCCCAACTGCCAGATACTTCCCGAACTCTAGGGAGGGAGTGCTGTGTGCTCGGTTGCTTCAGTGGTGCGGGACTCTTTGCGACCCCATGGACTATAGCTTTCCAGGCTCCTCTGTCCATGGAATTTTCCAGGCAAGCATACTGGAATGGGGTGCCATTTCCCACTCCAGGGGATCGTCCCCACCCAGGGATCAAACCCACGTCTCTTGTGTCTCTTGTGTCTCTTGCATTGGCAGGCAAATTATTTACCCCTAGCACCATGTGGGAAGCCCTTAGGGAGGGAGAGGAGGCCAAAAAGCTACCAGAACTGAATCTTCCACCCCTCCCAGAGTCTTGAAGTCCAGTTTAAAAGACTTCAAGAAGGCAGAGAGCTGCCATAGTGCGCCCTGCCCCCATCTCCCAATAGACCCGCATGTCTGCTGCAGTTGTCCCCAGTACTGCCTTCTGGCAGACAGGGTGCTCCACAGAGGTCGCCCTCGGGACCACAGGGTCCTGGGCCCTTGACCACAGTCTGCTCCCCTTGGGGTTCCATACTTCCCTCCTAGAGATGGGGTGAGGAGGGGGGAGGGGAAGTCTGGCTCTCAGGGCCCAGGTGCCTGGGTGCCAACCACTGAGATCTCTGGAAGTAAAAGCCCAGGTCCCTGACTTGCTCGGGCAAATCCCTGCGCCTCCTGCGGCTCAGGAGGCAAGGCCAGGCCCAGGGTTCCCGCTCAGTCCACACCGCCTGCCAGGCCCAGCTGGGCTCCTCTCCCACGCCCACTTGATCTCTGGGCACGCGCTCCCTCTGCACCCGGATAGCTTCCCCACCAGGTCCCGCGGGAAACCGCCTCCGATCAAATGAAGCCCTGGGCCGGGAAAGTGACCCTATCCGGTCGCGGGAAGGGAGTGGGGGGCAGAAGTCGTCGCGCCCCTCGCGCGGTATTTCCTCTGGAGTCGCCTGCTGGCCTGAGGCGCAGACAGGCGTGGGACAGTCATGGCCAGCCCCTCCCGCGGCCCAGGGGCGGGCCGTGAGCTTCAGCGGGTCCCGGCGCTCGGTGGTGGGCGAGCGCGGCCCCCCGGGGGCTGAAACCCCGCACAGCCCCGGACAGAGTCGCGCGGAGCCCAGACCTGCCGCGTGCGGGCCGCGGGGTCCCTCTGGCGCCGGGAAGCGGAGGCCAATGGACCAGCGAGGGCCGCGCCGGCTCGCAGCCCCGGGCTAGCGGAGGGTTCACGGCTGAAGCAATGAAACAACTGTGACCTCGGGTAGCCCCGGGGATGGGAGGAGGCTGCGGAGAGGGAGGAGATCGTGTTTTATCAAACAGGTCTCAATAGAGTGGCTTCATTTCCAACCCGCGGGCAGAAGTCAGCCCCGGGCAGGAACCCGGGAGCTTCCCAGCTGTTGGGCCATCGCGGCGCCCAGAGGAGGAGAATGAAGGGCTCGGGGTGTGGGGCGGGGGCGCCCGCTGGGCTGCCCCAACTGGGACTGTCTCTTTGGCTCGACCTGTCACCTGCAGTCGGATCCCGGAATCTTGGCGCCTCCTCTGTACAGTGGGAGCTTGGAGCGGCGGCTTCCGAAGCGCCTTTGGCTCTGACTCGCAGGGACTCAGGTCCTAGTCAGGAGCCGGGAACCGGGCACCGGAAACCGGACGGGAAACTGGGAGTCGAAGCCCGCGGCGCCGCTGCCCAGAAAAAAATGGCTCAAGTGTGTGGGTGGGTGAGTGGGGTGACTATGAGTAACGTAGTATAGTGTGGAGCTCCTCAGGGGTGACGCCCCCCTTCCGAAGTCCGGGACCCCTCGCCACCCGCGGAGAAGTGGGCAGAGCTGGGGTGCATGGGATCCAGAAAGCCCAACACACACACGGACACACGCAGACATGGACACACGGATGCATTCCAACTAGCACACGGACACGCACACGTGCCCTCGTATCTCCGCTGTGGGAAGGCGCTCCGGGAGCGCGGAAGGGTCAGCTTGCAGAAGCGCGGCGCCTCCCCCCGAAGCTGCAGTGAGCATCCAGCCCCGGTGGCGCCGTCTGCTCGGAATCGGACCCGCTGGGCTGGCAGGAAAGGCTTAATCCGCTAGGGACGCCTCCGAGAAGTGCCCGTCTGCCCCACCAGCACGATGTGGCGGCTGTCATTCCCGGGAGATGTTGCCAGTCTCCAAAGCCCGGAGCCGGGGTGGTGGGGGCGCAGGAGAGCCGAGAGCGAGGTCATAGGGAAGCCCCGCGACCCGGGGAGTGTAGCATCTTTACAACCCCATACGGACATAGAAGAAACTTGGAGCCACCCCGCGACCCCGCTTTGGAACCTGGGGAGGTAGAGAGGCTCTGCTCCCGGCGCCCCCAACCCGGCACACAGGTGTGGACTACTTGAGTCCCTGGGGACCCGGTCGAGGCCCGGCGAGTGTTCAGCTCAGCAGGGTGAGCCGAATTCTGTCCCTCGGGTCCGCCGTGGCCTCCCGTGTGCCCCAAGTCCCGTTGGAGATTTGGAGCAGCACGCAGGTGGCCCATCCAGAAGTCCGGGGCCGCGGCCCGGCCCACCTTACTCTCCACACCCCGCTCCCTCCGCTCTCGGTGCCTTCGGGGAAGCGGCGCAGGCTGGGACAGGGGCGAGTGGGTAGAGGATGGTGCAAAAGATACGGCGGCGCCGGGGTTTGGGAGGTAGTCTCCCCCACTGCACGTTCCTGCGACCCCAGCCGCGCAGTGGGCCCGGGCCGCAGACAATTAAACCGGGATTCCTCCCCCGCTGACGTCGCCAGCGCCGAGGCCCCTCCCGCGGTGGCATAAAAGGCGCGGGCTCCGCAGCGCAGGCGGCAGTGGGGGCCGGACAGCGCGGCGGTGCGGACTGCGCGGCGGAGCAGCCAGCAGCGCGGCGCCCAGAGCGCGGGCCGCCGGCGGAGCCCTAGCCGAGCCGAGCCGGGCCCGGAGCGCCGGATCCCAGCGCCCGCAGCCATGCCGGCCGGCCGCGCCGCGCGCACCTGTGCGCTGCTCGCCCTCTGCTTCTTGGGCAGCGGGGCCCAGGATTTCGGGCCGACGCGCTTCATCTGCACCTCGGTGCCCGTGGACGCCGACATGTGCGCCGCGTCCGTGGCCGCCGGCGGCGCCGAGGAGCTCCGGAGCAACGTGCTGCAGCTCCGAGAGACCGTTTTGCAGCAGAAGGAGACCATCCTGAGCCAGAAGGAGACCATCCGCGAGCTGACCACCAAGCTGGGTCGCTGCGAGAGCCAGAGCACCCTGGACGCGAGCGCGGGCGAGGCGCGGACGGGCGGCGGCCGCAAGCAGCCCGGCTCGGGCAAGAACACCATGGGCGACCTGTCTCGGACGCCGGCCGCTGAGACGCTCAGCCAACTCGGGCAAACTTTGCAGTCGCTCAAAACCCGCCTGGAGAACCTCGAGGTCCGCGCGCGCCGTTATTTCCCCTCCGGCTCACGTGCCCCTCTGCCCTCCCCCACTTCCATTCCCGACCCTACCTGACACCCCCAAACCCGGTCTCGGCCGGGTGCGGATGCCTGGCTGAGGCCTCCCCAAGCCTGCGGGCCCCACGAACGGGCACTAGCCCGAGCTCCCTGCCAGGCCGCCCCCGCAGTCGCCCTGAGGGGACCGCGCCACCGGCCTCCCGGCACGGTCCCTACTCCAGGCGTAACGATATGGTTTCCCCTCCGCCCTTGCACCCCCGCAGCAGTACAGCCGGCTCAATTCCTCCAGCCAGACCAACAGTCTCAAGGATCTGCTGCAGAGCAAGATCGATGACCTGGAGAGGCAGGTGCTGTCTCGGGTGAACACTCTGGAGGAGGGCAAAGGGGGCCCCAAAAACGACACCGAGGAAAGAGTCAAGATCGAAAGCGCCCTGACTTCCCTGCACCAGCGGATCAGCGAGCTCGAGAAAGGTAGTGGTCATGGGGAGGGGTGGGGAGGGGGGGTCCTTGCATCCTATCTCAGCTTCCAGGACCAGTGGGACCCGGCCTCGGGCCCTGGCTTCCTGCACAGCTCAGGTCGGGAGTGTAGAAGCCCTGAGCTCCTCCACCATCTCTACCTTAGGTTCTCCAGCTGATGTTCCTGGCAGGGCTGGGGTGCTCTGGGCTTGGGACATCTGGGGAAACAGAGTGAGGAAGGGATTGCCGGGGGTTCCTTCCCTGCTCCCCTGCCACACTCACAGGAATTTTCCAAGTCTGATCTGTTTAGTCTTCAGCAACTTTGCACTAGAGCCATGGCTGGACCAAGTCCTCCCTGGCTAAGAAACCCTGGCTCTAGCCAGTCCCTATCCCCAGCAGAGAGCAGGGCATGGGCTGTAGCTGGGTCCTCCTGGTCCACGGCAGATGTGGGCCCTGAGCAGGCTTCCTCCCAGTTCCTTGCTGCCCCTGGCGTCCTTTAGGGATTTCCAGGTCCCCCCTCCCCAGCCCTGAGCACACTCCTGTGGTTTTCTCTTATAAATGACCCAAGCTCAGGCATCTTGCATGCTGCCCTGCTGTTTCAAGTCGACAAACCCAAGTCCCAGTCTCGCCGGGCGCACGGATGAGCTTGAGAGGCTCAGCCTTGAAGTCGCAGAAATCAAACAAGGTTGTAAAAGGGGAGGCGGGGGGATGCAAGGCTGGGAGCAGGGCCACGTGACCCTTCTCGGACTGCAAAATGTGCTGGATGGATTTAAACAGTGCCATCTTAAGGCACGTTATGTAACTGAAAAACAGATCGGGGAAGGGAGGAGGAAGAAAGAAGGGGGAGATTGGGGAAATGAAGAGCACCCCCTGGAGAGAGACCAGATCTGCTCCAAGGGCAGGGGGCTGCCAGCCTGAGACAGAAGGGGAACATGGCCAGCCCTGCTCTGTTCCCTGACATCTGGCTTAGAGGAAGGGGGTGGGGTAGCTGACCCAGTAGGATGCCTTCTAGAAATAATTCTTGGCCTAGAGGGCCGGTTTAGTGCTGGGCTCCCTGGCAGCACCCCGTGTACACCCTGGAGCTGGTGGGTGTGTGTTCCTGGCTCTGGGCCGGGTGCCCATGCCCACTGCTGGGTTGGAGTGTTTTGACTGGAATCAGTCACACCATGCCCAGGGTCATAGCCACCGTGTGTGTGTGAGTTGGGACAGGGCAGACAAGCATTCCCTGGAGATGTTGCCGACAGACGAGGAGCTGGTGGCTGAGTATAAAGGGAGGCGATGGGGCCCTGAGTATGATTTTTCAGGAAACACACCGGAAGCTCGCCCTGAGAATGATTGGCATTGTCCTCAAAGCAGTCACCTCAGGGGAACCTGGCTCTAGGGCCACCTTCGGGCTCCCTGCTGACCTGCCCTCTCTGCAGGGGCAGACAGAGCTGCTTGAAGAGACTCAGAGGGGACAGCTCTCCTTCCTGTGGGGTGGATGGGATTCTGGAAACAGCCTGAGTCCTCAGGATGAATTGGCTGGGTCAGATGAGTGACCAGGGGCTGCATTGTGTCCTGGCCTTGAGGGAAGTGTGATGGGCCTCAGGGGCCTGTTCTGAGCAGCAGCCAGCATCATGGAATCAGGTTGGGCTCCCAGAGGGGCTACTCTGAGGGGAGCTAGCCTCTTTCCTGGTGAGGAGACCCCCTTCCTCTGCAGCCACACCTTTGAGTAAGCATTGCTTTACAGGGTGTGTCCTGACCCACTCCCTCCGCATGCCACTGCCCAGCTCAGGTGCCGATACTCAGAGCCTCTTGTGTACGGGCTTCCCCATCCCAGCCTGTCCACGGGGGCCACCATGTTGGAGCCGGACCCAGAGTGCAGAGACTGTGGGCCAGCTCTTTCGTTCTGGCCCTGTGCCCTGGGGCAAAGTACTTGACCTCTCTGAGCTTCGTTTTCAGCATCTACAGAACAGAGAGGAGTCTGCTTTGTCTGCATCACAGAGCCTGGTTGGGGGCAGGGGGGTTGGCAAGCCTGCTTCAGTCTGGGACGGGCGCTTTGTCAAGGTGCAGGTGTCGGTACTGTGTCCCGTCCTCTCCAGGTCAGAAGGACAACCGCCCTGGAGATAAGTTCCAGCTCACATTCCCACTGCGGACCAACTACATGTACGCCAAGGTGAAGAAGAGCCTGCCGGAGATGTACGCCTTCACGGTGTGCATGTGGCTCAAGTCCAGCGCGGCGCCGGGGGTGGGCACGCCCTTCTCCTATGCCGTGCCCGGCCAGGCCAATGAGCTGGTCCTCATTGAGTGGGGCAACAACCCCATGGAGATCCTCATCAACGACAAGGTAGAGCCCCCACCCTTCCTTCTGGATTTGCAGGGCAGCAGGGTGAGGCCTCCGGGGCCCCAGTCCATGCCAGTGGCCGGGGCAGGTCTGGGTGGTGAGATACACAGCCTCAGGTGCTAGCTACTGTGGCCCCGAGAGGAGAGCTCTCCGGGCAGGGCTGAGGGAGGGGTAGGGTGAGGACTGGGAGAAATGAGGAGGGGTACCCTTGCTATGCTCCATGAACACGGGGAAGCTGGAACCCTCCCAAACAGAGGCCTCACAGGTGGGGGTGGAGGAGGAGGATCCAGGGGCCAATCAATCCGGCTGATCAAACCCTGACTCCCTCCCTCAGCTGGCCTTGGAGCTGACTTTTATCCCCCATATTTGGGAGACCATAGATGCTTGGGGTGGTGGGAAGGATGCTCCCAGAGAGTCTAAATCAATCCTGCTTAGCGCCCTGCCCCTGGGAGGAGGCCAGGTCTGCATGAGCCCTTGGGAGAGGGCACCTTTTCCCTCCAGGGAACCCGTCTCCATCTTGGCCCCCTGCTAGCTGTGGGATTAGCTGTCAGCTCTCCAACTCCCTCATCGCCATGCCAGCTTTGGTAGTTAATGTCTAAAACCTGGACTGAGAATTGGAGTCCAAGCCTTTGCTCTTGATGCCTTGCCCAGAGAGGGCTGTGCCTTTCTGGGGCCCCATGTCCCCAAGTTAAAAGGGTGTGAGGGTTCTTTTGTCAGCTGAAGCAGCCTCCCCGCCTGAAATGTTAGAGTGGAAGTGAAATTCCAGGTCAGGGGCTGCTCTGAGCGTTAAAAGGCATGGCGCCATCTCCGCTGGCATCTTTCAGAGTCTCTGTAAAAAGGCTGGGCGGGTTTTAGACCCAGAGGATCTGGCAATTAGAGGTGGAGCCTTGGAAGAGAGGAGAGGCCCAGAAAGCAGCAGTGAAGTCAGCCCCCAGGGGTGGCTCATCCGAGGGCAGGTTTTGTGGATGGGCCCAGAGGGAGGAGGGTGAGTAGGAGTTGAGGAGATTGCATATTCAGATGGATCTGGACTAAGCGTCCCATTTCCCTTGTGATTCTGTACTCCGTCAATGGATGGGCCTGACAGTCCCGAGGGGCAGATGCTGCAAGAACTCAGTAATGGCTCTTGATATTTACTGTAAATACCTATGACTAGTAACTAGTTGAACTAGTAACTAGTGACGATCATTGATCCTGATGGTGCCCATTCCCATCACGTCCTGTATGTCGTTCTCCTGCCCAGGTGGCTAAGCTGCCGTTTGTAATCAATGACGGCAAGTGGCACCACATCTGTATCACCTGGACCACCCGGGACGGGGTCTGGGAAGCCTACCAGGATGGCACCCAGGGCGGCAACGGCGAGAACCTGGCACCTTATCACCCCATCAAGCCACAAGGCGTGCTGGTGCTGGGCCAGGAGCAGGTACAGGCTATGGGGGGCAGGGACGGGGGTGAGGGGGATGTGGGGGTGCTGGCTGCAGGGGGAGGAGCCCCAGAACTGGAGACTAGGCCGGAGAAAGGAGAGTGAGGGTGTTGGGAGGGAGGGGAGAAAGGCAGCAGGAAGTGAAGTGGGAGGGAGCTGGAGAGGGAAGTGGTTCCCCCTGAGAAGAAGCTGTGGAAGCAAGTGATGCAGCAGTTTGGGCAAAGTCCCGGCTCTGAGTGGGTGCTTTCAGGAAAGGCAGGCTGGGGGTGGGGGGGGGGGCCTCTGTCTCCAGACTCTCAACAACTGCAGCAATGCTCTTTGGCACGGGAAGGCCAATCGTGCACTTAGTGATGCATAATTTATTTCCTGGAAGTGGTTTGTCTCCCATTGGGCACCCAGGAGGGAACGGCAGGCAGGAGAGCCCCAGGCCTTCTGTTCTCGTTGGGCAGCTATGGCTGGCAAAGAGTGACATTAGAGTTTCCTGGGGAGAGGCAGGGAGTGTAGGGGAGGCCCCCAGGCCCTGCTCCCACGGTTGTCCATGGACCCAGCTGACACCCTCCCTCACTGGGCACCTCTCAGGTGCCCCCAGGAGAAACACTGCATCCAGGGCAGAGGAGGCCAGCATCACTGCTGTTCCTGAGCTCCCTGCAGGGCAGGGACTGATGCACAGCTGAGACAGACGTGCCCAGAGGTGGACGTGAGAGCCATATATGCTAGGGAGGCCCTCCTGATAAGCACCCACCGCTCTGACCCCCTCCACCCTCACCCTCTGCTTTTCTCTGAAGGACACTCTGGGTGGCGGGTTTGATGCCACCCAAGCGTTTGTGGGCGAGCTGGCCCACTTCAACATCTGGGACCGCAAGCTGACCCCGGGGGAGGTGTACAACCTGGCCACCTGCAGCACCAAGGCCCTTTCCGGCAACGTCATCGCCTGGGCCGAGTCCCACATCGAGATCTACGGTGGAGCCACCAAGTGGACATTCGAAGCCTGTCGCCAGATCAACTGAGGCCTGGGGCTGGGCTGAGCCTCCAGGTCCCCGGGTCCCCAGCCCCCGCCCGCCTCCCCCTGCTTGTGCGGTGATGATCCGTCGTCTCTTCTTCTCTCCCTTTCCCCCAGGAATGACTCAAGGCCATCGCCCTCGCACATGCGCACACGCACACAGCCTGGTCTCGTCCTCGTGCACGTGAAGCAGGCCCGGCTCCCATCTGCTGCAGGTGTCCCCTCTTCTCTCTAGGAGCCCGCGCTGTTTCTCAGGCATGCCCTGTTCACCACCGACACTGGCGGCTGAGACATTTTGAAAAATGCACACGTAGGTGAGAGGACCTGTGTGTGAGTGTGACTGTGTGTGTGTGTGTCTACAAGGATCTGTCTCTCAGGGGAGGCCTTCTCTTTTAAAATGAGGTATTCCTTTTCTTCTTTCTCTGTGGCTTTGGGAAGTCTCATGACTGGTCTAATCTCTGCACTTGCCAACTTTGGTGGCTGCCCGTGTGCCTTGGGGCTGGTGCAACTTCTCCTGCCATGCGTTCATCTTTGTTTGCAAACCGTTTTCAGAGCGACATATCTCTATATTGATAGAATAAATATCTTTTAGCGCTTTGTTAAAGGCTAGGGACCTCTCCAAGGAGAATTTGTATTTTGTCATAGAAGTAAATTCTCTCTGAAGGGTTGAAGGCAGACCGTGTCCTGCGATGGCACCACATGCTGGAAGAGGGCAGAGGAGGTGGCACCAGCCTCAGGAGCCAGGCATCCTGCTGTTGACCTCTGAGGACAGCACTGGGCCTGGGAGGCTGGCCTGCCCACCCAGCATAGCCAGCTCTGGCCCAGTATCCCATCTGTGGCCCTCAGCCTTCCCGCCTCCCCAAACTCCCCTCCAGCGGCCAGCTGGTGACCCCAAGAGAGGAGCATCCCACCCATTGCCCAGGAAGCCAGGACCTCTGGACCCTTCCCCTTGGCCTCTGGCAGTGGATGACCTGAGGCTTCAGTGGGTCAGCTGGAGAACAGACCTTTTAGACCAGGAAACCCACACTCTGATTGAGACCCAGCCATGTAAGGCCACAGCCAGTCAATGGGCCAGGTCCGTGGTAACTCTGACAGCCATATTCTTTACCCAGGCTGAGGCAAGTCCAAAGACCTCTCCATGGAGAGCTAGGCATGGCCAGGCCGGGGCCTGAAACCCACCCCCCCTCTTACAGAGCTCAAGTTCTGATGCAGCCCCCAACCCGTCACCAGCTGGTGACATTGACACCCAATCAGTGTCCAGAAGCTTTGACATTTTTTCTCCCCATGAAAAACTAACATGTGCGTCTCCTTCTAGTCCTTCCAAGGTGGGGAGAAAAGTGTGTGTGTGTGTGTGTGTGTGTGTGTGTGTGTGTGTGCACGTGCGCATGCACGCGTGTGTTGAATGAGAGAGAGAAGAAGAGCACTCAGACGGATCATGCCCAGGGGAGGGTGAGCTCCCTGCTTTGTTGCACCATCTGGGGGTCACACACCCAAGGGCCACCTGGACTCTATCACCAAGAGTCTAATTAGCAAAAGGCTGGCAAGTCTTTCTAGAAATTCTACTGCACTGCCTGGCTCATCTACAGCTGCAGACATTTCTTCAGCAGGAGCAGGTGTTCTGTCTTCTGTTTTTTCCAGAGGCACCTGTCTCCTTAAACGCAGGTCCATGTTGTGTCGGAAACTAGTGCATCTGTGTGTGTCTGTGTTGGTGTTTCTGTGTCGGTGTCTGCGTGGGTGTCTGCACGGTACCCAGTCGCCTTTCTGCAATGCATCTCTCATGCTGAGGGTGCGGTCCAGGCGCCGGGCTGAGTGTTGTGGTTCAACAGTGGCTTTTTTCTGAGACCATTGTGCTTTGTCAGAGCCCGTCCGGCTGTGGCATCTGTGGATCTGCAGGGATCTTCTCGTTTGCATGTTCCTCGGGGCGGTGTGTCCCTTGCTTCCTCATTCTGGTGTGTGTTCCCCTGCCTGCATGAACTTCTCTGGTTCTGTGTTGTGTGCCCAGTGCCACCCCTTGTTCTGTGACCATCCATGTAGCTACTGAAAATGGCTGGGTAAGCAAGCCAAGGGTGTCGGAGGAGATCACGGGAGAGACAGAGTCCCTCTCCCCCTCCCCACTCCCCAAACACACCAAGAAGTATTTTTAACGTGTAGGTTGAGAACAAGCCTAACATCGCCCGTGGTTGGGAGAGAGCGAGAGCTTGGAATCCCCCTCTAGACCAGATCAGCCCCACCCCTCACTTCAGCCATCTCGGAGCTGTAGGCAAGGCCCAGAGTGTGCTAGGTGCTCTCCTTCGGCACCTCCCACCAGCCCCTGCCGATCTAGCGATCTATCGGACCCCAGACCACCTTCTGCCCCAGTGGGCGCGGTGGGAGCTGTCCGTTCAGGACCACAAGCCATCCTCTGCCCTAACTAAAGGTGGGCAGAGCACACCTGTGTCCCTTTGGCCTCCCCTCCCCGACCTGTTCTCCCTCCTCGCCCCTCCCCTGATGCACCCATGGTGCCAGGGACAGAAGCTGATGTTTAACTCCCTCCCCCGCCCCAACTGGAGCCTGTGCCAAGCCCCTGGCTCCCTCACTGTGTTAACACTTGGCACTTCGCCAGCCCCGAGAAAGGTAGATGACACAGCCACAAATCTAATCCACATAGTTTCCATCTACTCCTTAATCTGATTGATGTTCCCTCTTGCACTGAATAATACATGCCTATCTCAGGTAAGCCATTTTATAAAATAAGGAGATAAAAAAGCACTGTCGAGACAGTGTTTGCTTTTGCCGAGCTGGTGTCCCACAGCTCCCTGGGTGTCCGAGGCGGCAGAGCTATGACAGAGGCTCTCCGGGCCCTCGGGGGCTTAGAGCCCACTTGAATCGTAAGCCTTCTTGCTTTTGATAACACAGTATTATTTCTCTTACTCTAGAAGAAAAAGTTTATTACCAAAACAAGAGTATTTTTATGAAAGAAAAGGACAAACCTATAAATTAACTCAACCTATATTTCCCTTGAAAATACTTTTCAGGCTCCGCCAAAACGTAGAACTGAAAGCATGTATTTTGGAAGAAAGAGATACATTTTGTATGCTTTCTGTTCCTTTTGTAGATTCACAGTTTATTTTCTAAGACTGCAAAGATCACTTTGTCACCAGCCCTGGGACCTGAGACCAAGGGGGTGTCTTGTGGGGAGTGAAGGGGAAGGGAGAGGCTGGCATGAGGATCACAGTTATTCCAATGAGCTCCAGAGAGGGGCCACCTGTTCTCAAAGACATGTTGGGGACTGGATATGCTCTGGTCCTTGATGGTGGCCCCTCTGTCTTGGAGCTGACTTGTCAAGTGGAATGAGTAGAGAACTTGATGGTCAGTTCCAACCCTGATAGAAGAAACTAGGGTTCTGAATTGTGAACATTAAGAAGATGGTATCCTTTGTAATCTTATGGCAACCAAAACGTGGCTTAAAGCAGTCATGGTTTCATCTCTTAAAACACAGTGTGTAAATTTATTCAACTAATGATGGGAAATGTATCACTTCCATGTACAGCGGACTTAAGTGCCATTTGTTGAAAGGGAACAAGTCATTGAGAACAAAAAAGCCCAATACTTAGAGTCCCAATTTTGTCTTATTTGCCAAAAAAAAAAAAAAATCAACAATGACAAAGCAAACCCCCTCTGGTTGATATTGTTATATTGTATATACTGTATAATAGGAAAGAGAATTGATGTATCTTACTTTTTCATTATTTGCTAACCAAAGCTGTACATTTTTCATATGATCCACAGCCTTTTGGGTATCTAATGGGTCAAAACCATGGGACCTGCCACCTCCCATCAGCAGTTCTGGAAATGCACTATTTCTACTGGTATTCTTGCTTTTTTTTCATTTTCTTGCTGAAATGACATGAATTGTTGAGTTTATTTTTACACAGTAAAGAGTGAAGAAAGACTGTGGTCTCCTTGGAATATCTCTTCTTTCCTCAAGCTTGCAAATGTCATCTCAACCTACTGGGTGACCTCAGGGGCCCTCCCAGGATATGCCCGCCTACCCATTGCCCTGTGCCCCTCAAAAATCCCACAGCCACCTGGTGATAGTGGACATCAGGTGTGGGGAGGGGGCCTGCCCAATTCACAGGTGCAGCCGACACCAAGGCAGAGAGCAGTGAAGTGATTCTGCAGTGTGTAGAGACCACACTGGGGCTTGGATTGCAGAGTATCTGCCTGCTTCTCACCTCATCTGCAGCCCTACTCCCTCCTGAACTGATGCACTGCCCACTGCACACCTGGCTACAGGTCCCAGGTGGTCTGGGCTTGTCCTTCCCAAGCAGCCCTGCTCTCCTTTGCCACATCCCTGCTGACACATCCTTAGGGTTCCCAGGCTGTTTCCCTGCACTCAAGCAAGACAGCACCCCAGGTTCACATAACAAGAAGATGGCTGATGTGGGAACCCTGGGCACTGAAAAGAACTCAGTTCCCTGGCCCCTCATGGGCCAAGCTAGCCACTGGATGGACATGGAGCTGTGGAGCTGTTCCCTTCTGTGGGATAAAATCAATGAGCATGAGTCAAAATAACCTGCCTGGTTGATTGGTCTCCCCCATGCCCCAACACACATGCATGTGCATGCACACACACTCCACACACACACACATGCTGAGTTAACAGATGGGACCTGGTCAGGACTCAGGAGCTGGAGTTTGGTGGGGTGTAAGTGAGCTGCCCATTGCCTGGAGTAGTATGTACGGAGGGGGTTTGGCCTCAGAGCAGTTGACCACTCACCCTGTTGACCCTGCAGTAGGAACCCCAGTTGGGAGAGAGAAACCCCTGCCAGGCTGAAGACCCTGGGCCTGTTAGTTGCCCTTGGTGTGCAGTGTCCACCTGGAGGCTGCACACGTGTGGCCGGGCCCAGGGGTGTACTCAGTGCCAGCAGCCCAGGCCGACACACCACTTCTTTGCCTCCCACTCGCGCAAGTGCATAGTTATGTCTGTAATAATATCACTCTTACATTTCTAATTTCTATGAAAGAGCTCATTCAAAACTTCGGTATTTCTACTATCATCAGAAACAAATTACTTTCCCCACTTCTCACACCTGATCTTGGCACATCAAGGACTGAATTTAGGGACTGTGGAGCAGAGAATAGCAGCTTTACAAGGAGACAGCAAATGGGAGGTGGAGCAGAGGGACACAGGCTCAGGATTTCAAAGCTGGAGAGTGTCTCCAAAGCCACTGATGCCAACAGCCCATCGGATGCATGAAAATGTTCTCAGCTTACACACTTCCAATGATAGGGAACTCACTATCCATAGAGACAGTCCGGCCCACTTTCAAACAGCTCCAGCTGGGAATTTTTCTTTTTTCTTTTCTATCTTTCATATTTCTTTTCTGTTGTGCCCAATTCCTTATATTGAGCTGCAGCTTCTATCCATCTGTTTGCCCACATGGAGACAGGCTCCATGTTTCCTAGGGTTCAACCTTTGTGTCTCTCCTGCACCACCTGGCTGACCTGCTCTAGGGGCACACTCCTCCCACCCAGAAGCCCCCCACGGGCAGCAGAGTATAGACCAATCCCTAGAGGGTCCTTGCTCTAGGAAGCTGGGGCTTGTGCATCAGCTGTGGGCCCCCCAGGGTAGGAGCAGCACAATTCAAGGAGTTCCAGCCTCCTCCATCTCCTTGTCTGCTCCCTGCAAGGCTCCCAGCGAATAGGCCTGTGCCCAGGAGCCCCCTCTCTGCAGACCTCCAAGGAGTACAAAGCCACCTGGCTCTGTGGAGTTAACTGCTGGCCGGAAACAGGAAATAGGAGAGAAGAAAAGCAGTGGCTGTGGGGAAGTTAGAAAGGTTCTGCAACTCTTTGGAAGGCCTGTGGTTCTGAGCTCAGGACTTGGCTTCTTTGTAGAAACCAGATGCCCTGTAGAAGAGACTGGAATGCTCAGCCCAGCCAACAAGGGTTCCTCTGGGGGCTGGAGTCAGCCGGAACTGCTGCCTTGACCTTAGCAGAACTGCCTCCCTCCCACCCCGAACCCTCACTAGGAGATTCTTTCCCATTCACAGCCGTTGGTGCTTGCCTGGGCTCAGGCTCATCAGCTGGCTTTGCCAAGGGCCCAGGCCCTCAGGGGTCTCTGTGCTCCACCTCTGGAGGTGCCCTGGCAGTGCTGCCAGCCTCCAGGGGCCATTGGCATCCACACTGTGCATCACGCTCTGTGCCTGACTCGTTCCTAAGCTTTATCTCCCGTCATCCCAATGGCTACCCTGATGACAACGCTGAGTTTGCAGATGAGGAGCCAGTGGGGAGGCTGAGTGACCTGCTGAGTGGCAGGGTGGGCGCTCAGACTGCAAATCCCCTGTCTTTCCACACTAGCTATAGGTTCAGAATTCATCTGCAGAAGTCAGCACCAGGGAGGGCACCCCCTTGAAGAGGAACTGAGCCCATGACCCTCTGACCGGATCTGCTCTTCCCTCGAACTTCACTGCTTTGTTGTCATCCCTGAGCCCCCAGGTTCTCACTCACTCACATGTGATGCACATGGTGAGTTCCTGTGGCCTTGGATTCCCAAGATGCCCTTCCCCATGGAAGCAGAGCCTCCCTCCTCTCCTGATGTTCAAAGAAATTGTTTCTAATAGTCTGATTGTTTCTAAAGCCTGGCATGCTGCATGCAGTCCATGGGGTGGCAAAGAGTTGGACACGACTGAGCGACTGAACTGAACTGAACAGTCTGATCCTTAAAAACTGAAAATCATTTCATTTCGTGGTTTTCCCATGAAGCACACTTGGCATTTCCTGAGATTCACTCAAGGAGATGAACAGTGGTTTTCAAGGCCTTAGTTTCCCCTAGCATAGGAAGACAGGGTGGGACCAGGCAGTCTCTTCAGTCTCTTTGGACTCTCCCTGGAGCCCAGGACCAATCTGTGGGGACCAGCAGGGCCCTCTCTGCAGGATGCCTGATGTACTTGTTCCAAGACCCCTGCTTACATAGGGCACCTCTGCTCCCTGCCCCACCATTGGGCCAGCAGCTATGGGATCTGCCCTCAGCAGACTTTTCTTCAATGCTAACTATCCTTTCAGGGTCCTTCTTGTCCTCCCTCAAACCTTAAGACTACATGAGTTCTTATTTCTGATCACTGTTGGTGGACCTGGGTGACACTGTCTCCCCAGAAGTTTCTCAGCTACCATATAAATTAGGGTACACATAGGTACTCGGGGCAGGGGCCACAAGTCCAGAGCCCCCTGCCATGACCTGGATTTGGCAGTCTCCCTTTGGGGACAGGGGAAGAGAAGGATATTGAGAAAATGGGTAACCACAGCTGAGCCTTTAGACAAACAGACATACAGGAGATTGGCCAAGATGGCCGAGCAGAAGGACCCTGAGCTCACCTCCTCTTACAAGCACATCAAAATTATAGCTATTTGCAGAATAGCCATCGATGAAAAAGACCAGAACCTACCAGAAGAGATCTTCTACAATTAAAGACATAAAGAAGGAACCACACTGAGACTGATAGAAAGGGCAGATCCTTGATAAAGTCCCAAAACCCTGGTGGACAACCCACAAAGTGGTGAATAACTACAGTGTAGAGATTCTCCCACAGGAGTGAGAGTTCTGAGCCCTGCATCAGGCTCCTCAGCCCAGGGGTCTGAACCAGGAAAATGAGCCCCCAGAGCCACTGGCCTTGAGAGCTGGCAGGGCTTAATTTGGGGAGCCCCACAGGACTGTGGGGAAAAAAGACTTCACTCAAACGGTGTGCACAAAATCTCTCATGCTCCAGGACCCAAGGCAAAAGCAGTAATTTTATAGGAGCCTGGGCCAGACCTACTTGCTCATCTTGGGGAGCCTCTTAGAGATGCAGGGAGGGTGGGGGGTTGAGGAGTGGCTCACCTTGGGGACATATACACTGGTGACAACCATTCTTCGGAGCTCCTTCTACCACATGGATGCTAATGCTGGTGAGCACCATTGGGTGGGATCCTCCCTCTAGTTCATCAGGGCCAAGACCTGGCCCTACCCAAGAGCCTGTATAGGTACCAGAGCTGAGACACCTCAGGCCAAGCAACTAATTGGGTGGGAACACAGCCCCATCAGGGCAGACCAGATGCCTAAAGACCTCCTGAGTCCTCAGCCTCCCTTGGACACAGCCCTGCCCACCAGAGGGCCCAGAACTTGGCTCCACCCACCAGTGGGCAGGCACCAGACACAAGAAAATCACCATCCCACAGCCTGCAGATACAGCCTGACCATCAGCAGGCCAGACACTGCCCTGGAATCATCTGGGCCCCAGCCCTGCCCACAAGCAGACTAACACAAGGTTCAGGACGCCCTGGACTCTGGATCCAATTGTGTCAGGCTATCCCCCACCCCCATCCCCAATCACTAATGGTGTGACACCAGCTCTGGAATCCCAGACTCCAGGACTTGGCTCTGTTTGTTAGAGGCAGGTACTAAGCCCAGGGTTAATACCTATCTTTATCAAATTATTCTAAAAAATTGCAAAGGAGACACTTCTGAACTCATTCTATGAGGCCAGTATCACTCTGATATCAAAACTGGATAAATACATCACAAAAAAGAAAATAGTACTGATAAACATACATGTAAAAATCCTCAACAAAATATTAGCAAACTGAATCAAACAATACTTTTAAAAGGATATTATATCATGATCAAGTGGAATCTAACCCAATTATGCAAGATTTTTCAATATCAGCAAATCAATCAATGTGATACACCACATTAAGAAACAGAAGAATAAAAACCATATGATCATCTGGATAGATGCATAAAAATCTTTTGACAAAATCCAACATCCATTTGTAATAAAAAAGACAACTCTCGAAAGTGAGGATAGAGGGAAAATGCTTCAACATAATAAAGGCCATATATGACAAACCAACATCTGCCAACATCATACTCAACAGTGAAAAGCTGAAAACGTTTTCTCTAAGATCAGGAACAAGACAAGGATGCCCAATCTTATCACTTTTATTCAACATGCATTGGAAGTCCTAAACATAGCAATCAGAGAAGAAAAATAAATAAAAGGAATCCAAATTGGAAAGGAAGAAGTAAAGTTTACACTGTTCACAGATAACTGTACATAGAAAGCCCTAAAGATGCCACTAGAAAAGTACTAGACCTCATGAATGAATACAGTAAGATTATAGGATACAAAATTTATACACAGAAATCTGTTGCATTTGTATACACTAACAATGAACTATTAGGGAGAGAAATTAAGGAAACAATTTCATTTATCATTACATCAAAAAGAATAAGATACCTGGGAATAAAGTTACCTAAGGAGGTAAAAAACCTGTGCTTGGAAAGCTGTTATAAGACACTGTTGAAAGAAATCGAAGACAACACAATCAGATGGAAAGATGTATCAATACTATGTTCTTGGATTGGAAGAATCAATATTGCTAAAATTATCACTCTACTCAAGGCAATCTACAGATTCAATGCAATCCCTACCAAGTTACCAATGATATTTTTTTTCAAGAGAAATAACTGTGAAATTTGTATGGAAACACAAAAGACTCTAAATTACAAAAAAAAAAATATTGAGAAAGAAGAACAGAGCAGGAGGAATTACATTCCCTGACTTCAGATTATACTACAAAGTTACAGTAATCAAAAGAGAATGGTACTGGTGCAAAAAAAAGACATATGGATCAATGGAATAAGACAGAAGGTCCAGAAATAAACCCACACACATGACTGATTAATCCACAACAAAGGAGTCAGGCACATACAATGGAGAAAAGACAGTCTCTTCAATAAGTGGTGCTGAGAAAAGACAGTCTCTTCAATAAGTGATGCTGAGAAAACTGGACAGCTATATGTAAAAGAATAACATAAGAACATTCTCTAACACTATATGCAGAAATAAACACAGAATGGATTACAGACCTAGATTTAAGGCCAGAAGCCATAAAACTCCGAGAGGAAAACAAAGGCAGAACACTCTTTGACATAAACTATAGCAACATTTTTTTTTGATCTGTCTCCTATGGCAAAGTAAATAAGAGCAAAAATAAACTAATTGAACTTAAAAGTTTTGCATGGCAAAGGAAATCATCAACAAAATGAAAAGACAATCTACTGACTGGGAGAAAATATTTGCAAATGGTATGACCAGTGAGAAATGAATATCCAAAATATACAAACAGGTCATACAACTCAACATCAAAAAAAGAACCCGAATGAAAAATGGGCAGAAAATCTGAATTGACATTTTTCCAAAGTGCACGTGCAGATGGCCAGCAGACACATGAAAAGATGCTCAACATCGCTAATCATCAGGGAAGTGCAAATCAAAACCACAACGAGATATTACTTCACATCTGTCAGAATGGCTATCATCAAAAAGAACACAGGGACTTCCCTGATGGTCCACTGGTTAAGACTCCTCATTTCCATTGCAGGGGGCATGGGTTCCACCCCTTGTTAGGGAACTAAGCTTCCCACATGCTGTGTGGTACGTGGCCGAAAAAACAGACAAACACACACACAAATAATAAATGTTGACAAGGTATGGAGAAAATGGAACCCTCTTACACTGTTGGTAGGAATGTAAATTGGTGTAGTCACTGTGGAAAACAGTATGGAAGTCTCTCAAAAAACTAAAAACTAAAAAACTAAAAATAGAGCTACTATGAAAAGTAGAGTGTCAGTTGCTTAGTTAGGTCCACTCTTTGTGACTCCATGGACTATAGACCCCCAGGCTCCTCTGTCCATGGGATTCTCCAGGCAAGAATACTAGAGTGGGTGGCCATTCCCTTTTCCAGGGGATCTTCCTGACCCAGGGATCCAACTCAGGTCTCCCACATTGCAGGCAGATTCCTTACTGTCTGAACCACCAGGAAAGCCCCAGCAATTCCACTCCTGGGTATACATCAAAAAAATAACAAACCCTAAAACTAATTAGAAAAGATGTGCACTCACAATAGCATTATTTATAATTGCCAAGATAAGTCACGGAAGCAATCTAAGTGTTCATCAACAGATGAATGGATAAAGAAGATGTGGCACATACTATACCCACACAGACACACACACACTGGAATATGTATATGTATATATATATATATAATGGGATACTACTCAGCTGTAAAAATGAATGAAATCTTGTCATTTGCAACAACATCGGTGGACCTGGAGGGCATTATGCAAGTGAAATAAGTCAGAGAAAGACAAATACTGTATGATACCACTTATATGTGGAATCTAAAAGATACAATAAACTAATGAATATAACAAAAAAGAAGTAGACCCACAGATACAGAGAACAAACTAGAGGTTACTATGGGGAAAGGGTAAGGGGGAGGGGCACAACAGGGGTAGGGAATTAAGAGTAGAAACTACCATGTACAAAATAAGCTACAAGGATATATTGTACAGCACAAGGAATACAGCCAACATTTGATAATATCTATAAATGTCTGTTGCGTTAGTCGCACAGTCGTGTCTGATTCTTTGGCACCCCATGAACAGAGGAGCCTGGCGGGATACAGTCCATGGGATTCTCCAGGCAAGAATACTGGAGTGGGTTGCCATGCCCTCCTCCAGGGGATCTTCCCAACCTAGGAATTGAACCTGGGTCTCCTGCATTGCAGGCAGATTCTTTACCATTTGAGCCACCTTAAATTGTGAATCACTATACTGTACACCTGTAACTTATATAATATTGTACTCAACTATGCGTAAGTTTTTAAAAATGGGAAAAAAAGAAAAACATACATTCATTCATTCATTCATTTATTGAATACCTATTTCCTGAGCACCTACCATGAACAAGCACCTGGGGCAGGTGCCCAGTGGGTGGTCTGTGGGCAGAAGAAGGCTCAGCTCAGGCACCTGGACCAGCTCCAGGCTCAGAAACAACGAAGGCAAATGGTGGGGGAGGATGAGGGAGGGTGAGGAGAGCGGGTGTGAGTTTGCATGCTTGTGTGCCTATAAGGCATTGCCAAGGAAGCCGTCTGTCCGCTGTTTGATTTCTGTGCTTCTCAATTCAGGCCAAGGTGGGGGGCCATCTGCTAAAGTGGGCACAGAGAAAACATTTTCGCTGTGCAGAAAATTGGCTTCTGAGGAGAGGCTGTGTGCTCAGCACAGAACCAGCCTGCAGAGGAGACGCTGGAGGCAGCAGGCAGGGCTCGGGTGCAGGGAGGGAGGCTCCACTCGTGTGATCTCGCTCAGGGCTGGGGAGATGCCCGTGCTCCTGCCCCATCCTTGCGAGGGCCCAGGCCCAGATGGTCAGTGTCTCTAAGGCATCAAACCCCTTCCTGAAACTTAGGGATCTTTGCCTGGGACTTGCATAGGGGGAGGGCTGTACTCCTTTTTAATAGCTTTATTAAGACATAATTGACATAGCATAAAATTTACTCATTTAAAGTATACTACTCAATGGTTTTTGGTATATTACATTACTAATTTTTAAAAATTGTGGTAAATATATACAACATAAAATGTACTGTTTTAACCATACAACTCATAGGTGTTATTATATTCACAGCATTATGCAATTATCACTATTTCTAAAACTTTTTAATCTACCCAAACAGAAACATTGCACTCATTAAACACTGACTGCCTCCCCCCTCCCCCAATCCCTGATAACCTCCACTCTACTTTCTGTCTCTATGAACTGACCTATCTTAGGTACCTTATATAAATGAATCATACAGTATTTATCCTTTCATGTCAGGCTTCTCAGCATGTTTTCAAGGTTCATCCATCTTGTAGGGTGGGTCACAATGCCATTCCTTTATAGCTGAATAATATTGCATCGTAGTGATAGACCACTTTTATTTATCTGTTCATCTGTTGATGGGCCCTTGGTTCCATCTTTTGGCTATTATGAATAGTGCTGCTAAGAATATGGGTGTGCAAGTGTCTGCTTTAGCCCTCCCTTTCAATCCCTTTGGGTGTATACCTAGGAGTAGAATCATGTGGCGATTCTATATACAGGTTTTGAGGAACTACCACACTGTTTTCTACAGTGGCTGCACCATTTACATTCCCACCAACAGTGTACTAGGTTCCAGCATTGCCACCCACATTTGTTATTCCTGCTGTTGTTACTTGATGGTTGTCATCCTAATGGGTAAGGACTTCCCTGTAGCTCAAATGGTAAAGAATCTGCCTGCGATGCAGGAGACCAGGGTTTGATCCCTGGGTTGGGAAGATCCTCTGGAGAAGGAAATGGCAATCCACTCCAGTATTCTTGCCTGATGGGCTACTGTTCATGAGGTCTCAGAGTCAGACACAACTGAGCGACTAACACACACACACACACACACACATCCTAATGGGTATGAGGTGCTATCTTACATGGATTTGATTTGCACTTCCCTAATGATTAGTGATATTATATCATATCACAAAATACTCATGATATATTGATTTTCATGTGCTTATGGCCATTTGTGCATCTTCTTTTCAAAATGTCTATTCAAACCCTTTGGCCATTTTAATATTAGGTGTTTGTTTTGTTATTGTTGAGTTATATAAATTTTGTATATATTCCTGATATTCATCCATTATTGGATATATGACTTGTGAATATTTTCTCACATTCTGTGGGTTGTCTTTTCACTCTCTTGATAGTATCCTTTGATACACAAAAGTTTTTTATTTTGAAGTCCAATTTATATTTTTTTCATTGCCTGTGCTTTTAGTGTCGTATCGAATAAATAATTTGCTAGGCTAATGCTACTCATTTTTGATTCCCCAAGCCCATGTAAACTAGTCCTCCCTGTGATCCTGTCTCATTGCATCCATATCCCCTTAGCAGTGCCAGTCACACCTGATTGGTCTGCATAGCTCCACATCTCCCCAACGCAGAACCCAGGCAAGCAGAGGTCAGGTCTGTTTCCTTCCTCCTAGAAGATCCTTCTGGCTAGAGCATTCTTGGCTCTGGTCTTTGCTCTTTAGAATTCTGGTTCTCTAAGAATCACAGAATGTTAGCGCAGATGTAGAAAGAAGAAAAAAACAGCAGAAATTCTCTTTGAAATAAGGACTGGCCGCTTTCATGCACCAGTGGAACTGGTACTTGTCACACGCTGGCTTGACTTGGTTTAGGAAAATATCCCAATGGCTTTTGTTGGTTTGGAAGGTAGACTCACCCTGTCCCCTGCCTTCAAGGGTTCAGGCAGGAAGGAAAAGGTAAAGGGAGCTGCTTGCACAGCAGCAAAAGGGACTGTGGTTTTTACAGACATCCTAGGAGGGAAGAGGTAGGAATCTGTGGAACAGAGAAGCGGGGAAAGAAAAGAGATGAAGTGGTAAAAGGCCGGGCAGGAAAGCCCAGTTGGCCAGAAACGCCCGTGTTGTCATCTGTAGCAAGTTGCTCCATCACCCAAACACAAGTGAATGTCTGCTTCCAGAAAGGCCCAGGTAAACGAAGCTCTGCACAAAGAAGTTGGGTGGTGTCCAGTGTAGACCCCCTATCGAGTGTGAAGCAGAAGCAGGAAACGTGATGGCAGAAAAACATGGGGACCCTCATGGGACCCTGAGTTTTCCACCTTATATGGATGGGAGCTGTGCTAGGGTGAGTTGTGTCCTGCCGAAATTCATATCCACTCAGAACTTGTGAACTTACTTGGAAATATGGTCTTTGCAGGTGTCACATCAAGTTAAGGTACAGTCATACGGGATTACGGGCTTCCCTGGTGGCTCAGAGGATAAAGCGTCTGCCTGCAATGCAGGAGACCCAGGTTCAATTCCTGGGTTGGGAAGATGCCCTGGAGAAGGAAATGGCAATCCACTCCAGTATTCTTGCTTGGAGAATCCCATGGACAGAGGAGCCTGGCGGGCTACAGTCCACAGGGTCGCAGAGTCGGACATGACTGAGAACTTCACACACACACACACACACACATACTGGATTACAGTCATACTGGTATAAAGTTTAGGAAATTTGGTCAAAAACACAGGGACATAGTGAGAAGGTCAAGTAAAGACAGGGCAGAGACTGGATGATGCTCCACAAGCCAAGGATCACCAGCAGCCACCAGAAGCTGGAGAGGGGCCTAGAATGAATTCTGTCTCAGAACCTCCAAAAGGAACCTGCTAAAAAAAAAAAAAAAAAAAAAGGAACCTGCTGACACCATGATTTCAGACTTCAGTCTCCAGACTGAGGGAATTAATTTCTATTGTTCCAAGCTTCTCAGCCTGCAGTATCCTATTATGGCAGCCCAAGATAATTCAGACAGTAAAGAATCTGCCTGCAATGAAGGAGACCTGGGTTCAGTCCCTGGGTTTGGAAGATGCTCTGGAGAAGGGAATGGCAACCCACTCCAGTATTCTTGCCTGGAGAATCCCATGGTCAGAGGGGCCTGGCAGGCTACAATCCGTGGGGTCACAAAGAGTTGGACATAACTGAGCAACTAGCACTCCTACTAAGAAATGAATGGTGGGGCTAACATCCTTCTATTTTAAGAGCCAAGGAAAGGGAGGCTCTAAGCTTGGAGGACTGGGAACATCAGGAGCTCACCTTGGCTGGTGTGGGGTCCTAGCCTCCAGCTGAAGGAGCCAGAGCAGCTTTAGGCAGAGGGCAGGTCAAGCCTCAGAGCTTGTTTCTTTGCTCTTTAAGGCTCAGGGGATCATCAGACTGTTGGCATCTGGCAGCTTAAAGGGGAGGCTGAGAAGCCGTCTGGTTAAAGCAGCTTCTGTACATTACACGCTCACCACAGCCAGTTTGGGTCTCTTAATGCTACAGCTTCCCTGGTGGCTCAGATGGTAAAGAGTCTGCCTGCAGTGCGGGAGACCCGGGTTCAATCCTGGGGTCAGGAAGAACCCCTGGAGAAGGAAATGGCAACCCACTCCAGTACTCTTGCCTGGAAAATTCCATGGGTAGAGGAGCCTAGTAGGCTACAGTCCATGGGGTCCCAAAGAGTCGGACATGACTGAACGACTTCACTTTCACTTTCTTTCAGTGCTGTAGCACAGACCACAGTGCAGAATGGGGTCACCAACACCGGAAAACACCCAAGTGCTTTGGGAGGACAAGACTGCCCTTGGGGAACTGCCCAGCACTGTGACCCTCTGGCATGTGACCAGACTCTCCCTGTTGTGGATTTGGTGGCAACCTGGGGAGAGGAGCCAGAGATAAGGGGAGACGAGAGGATGAAGGAGTCACTTAGTGGAAGGAAAGGAGATGGTGAGAGCCCAAAGTAGGATAAAGGGACAGAGAGTAAGGTGGAGCAGGGGAGGGTCTCTGGGCAGAGAGACCAGGCAGAGGGCCTGAAGGGGCAGCAGCATGGCAGGAGAGAGCAAGAGCTGGGGTAGGGGAGGGTCAGGTCACACAGGGGCTTGAGAAGGAGAAATGCAGCTCGCCTCAATGATGTGCAGAAAATTTCATAGCTCAACGGTGTCTCTGGAGACAGAAAAAAGAGGCGTCTGCAGTCATCTCTGAACACAGACAGAACATGAACTCTGTCCAGACCTAAAAATGGCCCTCAGGCCCCCTTTCCTTGCTGACTGGAGTGGGTTTGCCAATTTTAGCCTAAACTTTGCTAAAGTTCTCCTGCCTTCCAGACACAAATTACTAAGATACCCTATCGTGGCATCACCCCCGATCCCTGTGAGCACTCCCCAGCTCCCCACAGGGTGCTGTTGCCCTCACTCAATTCCACTGCAGTTGTGTTCTAGGGGTCCTCGGATAGGAGGTAACTGACACCTCATACACCAAGGAAAGAACTGTGAATTTTACTCTGAATAATATGGGAAGCCACGGCATGGTTTTAAGAGAAGTGTGACGTGATTTTTGAAAATGTCCTAAGGACCCATCAGGAGGTTCTCTGTGGACTGTGAGTGATGGCATATGGAGCAGGGTTCCCTGTGGCTACTTGGTGCGGGAGGGGGCTTTTTCCGCCTACAGGGCGGGAAGAAGTGACAGTGTGAACCATGGACAGCCTCTGTGTCCTACAACCACCTTCTAAGGAGTTTCTGAGAAAAGAACTTCACTGAAGCGAGCTAGACTGGGCTGTTTGCATCAGCTTCAGCATCCTAGTGGACAGCGCATAGATGCCTAGCCTCCCCCTTTCTGAGCCACCACACTCAAAACACCCTATAAGACAGAGTTTGTGGAGGGAATTCCCCAGTGCCCCAGCAGTTAAGACTCCACGCTTTCACTGCCAAATGCCTGAGTTTGATCCCTGGTCAGGAAACTAAAGAGAGGCAAAAAAAAAAAAAAAAGACAAGTCTGTGGAAAAGACAAGATCAATCCACACTGGCAGGCACCAAGGAGGCAGGACATAAGGCTCTACACAAATGTCCCATGTTTCGATCACGATATATGGTGATGTCATTCCCATGACCCTGTGTGTGCTCAGCCAGGAGGGCTAAGGGGCCAGACTTGTGAATAACTGGCTCCCGGGTTAGAGAGCTCAGAGGTAGGAGGCATATCTGCCTCCCCTGTCCCAGTACACATATGTATTGCTTCCAAATTTTGCCTTGGAGGGTGGGCTAGCTAAGGGGGTTCTTTCAAAGTGCCAGGATACAACACATCTCCTTGTCTGATGAAACCATGTGGGATGTGTATGTGTGGGTGGGTGAGTTGTGGGGTTCTCCTTCAGTGAACCCATGGTCCAAAAGCATGATCAGTGGTCCCCAGGGATGGCAGAGGCAAAGTGTTGGCATTCTGCTTGCTTGCTTTTGCTGCTTTCTCATCTGACCCGGCTGTTTCTCCTATTTCTCTGAGGACTCTCACACCTGGAGGATGGAGCCCTTGGCTAGGCCTGCTTGCCTGAACTTCCCTCCCTGGATTGGCAGATTCCTCAAGCCCCATCTTGACCCTGTCTCCTACGATAGCACCCCTAGCCTAGAAGGCAGAGAGAACTTGGGACTGACTGTAGAAATGATCACGGAGCATGGAGGGCCCACTGTCACTTCCAGAGCCCCCTCTGTATCACGAAGGCTCAGGGAACCAGCACCTTCATTGGTATCAGCTCTATCAGTGTACATGTGTGCCCTTGAGTTCTAGAGAGAGAGAGAGAGAGAGAGAGAGAGAGAGTGTGTGTGTGTGTGTGTGTGTTGGGGAAGACAGGGATACTAGGGAGGGAAAACTCTTCAATCACATCAGGAGTCTCCATTCCCACACATGAGGGTCCATGGGGGCACTGCAGCACATGAATAGAATTTTATTTGGAAAAAAAAAATGTATATGCAATATATTGGGAGAAAAAAAAGCCTAAAAGAAAATATTCTGAAATGTCAGCAGTGGTTATATCTTGCGGTGGGATCAAGGATTTTTATACTTTCATGTTTTACACCAAACATGTGTTGGTTATGTAATTTAAATTTTATTTATTTATTTTTAAACCAAACTCTCCAGCCAACTGTGCTTTTTGCCCAGTTGCAGTAACTTTCCTTTGAGTTAGATTTGGTTCTGGGTGAACCCAAGGAACAAACACTCCTTCTCAAGTTCACACTGACTTAGTACTCGTGCTTTCCTTCCTCCGACAGTTGATGTGTTGCGACAGTGTCCCTGTCCTCAGGAATTTTGCAGCCTAGAGGCATTCTCTCCCCACGACCTGCTCCTCCGCGAGGAAATGGGGGCAGAGGGGGCGGCGATGTTTGAGGGTGGGTGGCGAACGGGGGAGGTGGATTAGCTCTCTGGGCGAGGGGTGGGTGAGTGGTGTCTGCCTTGGCTCCTCAACACCGGGACAGTGGATGTAAAATGCTAGGACAACGGTAAAGGGATCGACTGGATTTTTTGCGGCCTCCTGCCCCTGAACCTTCCTGAGAAGGAGCCCTGAGGAGGAAGACGCCCGCGACCCCGATCACGGTAACGGGGATACCCAGGCCTCGCGAGCACCCGGATACCAAGACCTGAAGGCCAAATTCTGGGGCAGGACCGCGGGACCCAGACGTAGGGCGCGGTTGCCACGGCAACGCCCTCGGGCGCGCGGCGATTGGCGGCGCTTCAGGGGCGGGACCCAGGAGGCGCTCCCGCGAGAACTTGGCCTCGTGGCTTCCGGTCGGCGCGGGCCAAGAGGCCGCGGGAGAGGCTTCCGGCCTGGGTGGCCTCCTGGACTACGTACGGTGTGGTAGCCGGTCTTGCTGGCTGGGAAAATGTGACCAGAATGGGCTCCTTGTCCCTCCTCCGCTGCGACCACCCTGGACCTTCTTTAGTCGCTTTGAGTAATGCCCAACCTCTCGCCGGGTCTTCCATCTCCGCCCTTCAGTCCATGTTCCATCTTGTGGTTCCCGATTTCCCCAGTCTGCCTCTACCCCACTGCTCCCCTACTAAAGCCTTGTTCACTCGTGACTGACCTTGCTTTATCGCCCCCCAACAACTTGCTGGTCCCTCTGTCTAGGCCACGCCTCTTTAAGTGAGGTGACTACCTGCTTAAAGTTACACCCCACATTCCCCATCCTCCCTGCCCTGATTTTTCTCCATAGGTCTTATCACCATCCAACACAGCTGATAATGTACTTAAATGTTGTCTGAAAGTTCCATGGCCAAGAGTTTGTCTTGTTCAGACCAGAGCAGGTGCTCAGTAGTTGTTGCAGACTAAGCAGGTGGACGAGGGGTCTTCTCTCCTCATCCTCCCTAAGAAGGGTGTTGAATCCCTTGGGTCACCCTCTCTGGAAGGAGGACTGGCCAGGACTAGCTGAATGTCTACGTGCTAAGTGTCTTACTTTTGACATCTCACTCCCAAAGAGTGGCCTCCCATTTCTGTGGGAGGCCCAAGGAGCCTCTGGGAGCCCTATTCCTCCAAACACTGTCATCCTCAGCTCAGAATCCTTTGGTCTCCAGATGTCACTGGCTGTTGCTGGCAGTCCCTCCCGCATGCCTGGCACTCTGCTGGGTGCTGAACTGTGTGAGCAGATCTGGTGCTGCCTTCAAGGTTCTCAGTCTGGTGGGAGGGACAGAGAAGTGACTACAACCATACAGTGCAGTGCTGAGGATGGGCACCTGAGGCACAGTGGAAGAGGGTGGGCCCCCTCTAGAATGGGGTCTCTAGAATTCCTCCCACTCATCTGGGGGGCTCTTCTGGCGTGAAGTGTGCACTGTGAACAACAATTACTGATTTTCTCCTTTGCGCAGACATGATTTCTGGGATTCAGATCTTGGTGGCTGAGAAGCCTGTGCTTTTCCCAGGGCCGGATGCTGCTTCTCAGGCGAGAAGCCAGACAAGCATCCAGGCTGCCCAGAATTGCATCCAAGTGTCCAGACAACTGGCTTCCCTGTGGGTGTGGGCAATGGGAGAGGGGCTTTTGCTTGGTGTGTGGCTTGAGTGAGCAAGGGCAGCCATATGCTGCCAGCCTCGTGGGGAGCAGGGCACAGGCCACCCCAGCAGCCAGATGCTCCTGGGCTAGTCTATGGCTCAAAGGCATTTCCTTCAGGAGAGGAGCCAGATGGCTCCTCTCCACCTGCTCTCCTGCCCTTGCCTCCCTCTTAGTGCCAAAGTCTAGGGTTCCAGGGCTGCGTCAGCATCGGGCCCTGCTGTACTGTCCTTCTGGCATGGAGCATGGTGGCCTGAAACGGACATCTGGTCTGCCTCAACCCCCACAGCCAGGGCATCTGTGGCCCCATGGAACGCAGTAGCAGGGAGGAGAGCCGGAACCAGGGAAAGGCCATGCTCTGCTGTGCTTGCCAAGTAGCTGAGCATTCCTGGCATGGCTTACCTGGCATCGCCCTTGCCACTGAGGCTTACTGAGGGCAACCCCCAAGGGCCCTGCCAGGGTTCCTTTTGCCAGGTTGTGTCTGCTCAGGCCGAGGAAGGGAGGGACAGAGGCCACAACTGATGATGCCAGTCCAGTGGGATCTTGAACTCAGTAGGAAAGGAGAGCAGCCCCTGCCCCTTGCTAATGATGTGCCCTCCTAGCTGGCAGAGGCATCCAACCTGCTCTGCAGGAGTTGGATCTACAGCCTGAGAGGGCTTCATTTTACAGATGGGAAAACTGAGGCTCTGCGAGGGGATGGAAGCATATGTGTACCTGGTGGGCTTTATCTTGTTTGCCTGTCAGCACCCCCAGTGACATCAGTGTCATTAGCTCCATTTTATGAAGGAGGAACTGGGGTTTGGAGAAATGAAGCGCTGTTTGCAAGCTGTCCTGGGTAAACCCCTTATCTGGCCCTGGCTTGCACAGATCTGTAAAGGAGCCAGGGCTCCTTTTGCCACAAGATGGAAAAGTGAGCCCAAGAATGCAAAGCTGAGGGAAAGGAGACCCAGGATCAAGGTGATCCTCCTGCAGGAAGCAGTAAGTCCTGAGGCCCAGCTGGGCTGGGAAGTTTGGATGAGGCTGCCAAATGCAGCTGTAGCCACCGGGGTCCTCACTGCACTTGGTCCTCCCTCCCCTCCATGCCCCCAGGTGTATGGAGTCACACTTGGTCACTGGGTCCTGAAGAGACAAGAAAACAGCATGTTTGGCCTCTACCTGGCATGTAGATGAGGCCATCAGCATGACCCATGCCCTCCTCTGCAGTCTCTCCCCTACCAGGCCTTCCTACAGGCCCTTCCCTTCCTGTACCTCCGCTGTGGGAACCTATGCCAAGACATGTGGTGCCCCAGGCCTAATACTATTCCAGACGTGGAGGGGAGCCCCCACCATCACCATCATATCACCCATCATTGGCAAGAGTGACGAGACTTGGTAACAGCCCTTCAAAGATCGGGCCAGTTCAGTTGGGAGCAAAAGGAGCAGCCTGTTCCAGGCGACTGTGACAGAACAGATGGCCGAGGGGCAGAAAAGAGGTGCAGGTGCCCCCAGGGACCCTCCCGTTGGAGCCAGAGAAGGGGCCATGGAGGAAGGGGCTGGTCCTGCGATGGGAGGAGGCACCCCAGGTGGGTCATCCCAGCAAGCTGCCCTGGAAGGGAGGGTGTGTCTGGAATCCAGGTGCACATCAGGGTGGCAGGGGCCAGGGGGCCTGGGAGCCAGGCTGAGCAACGGGGTCGTGTCCATGGGCTTTGAGCCCAAGGCTGACAGAGCGCATTCCAGCTTGTGGAAGCAGCTTTTCAGCAAGTGCCTTGAGCTTTCTTGGAAGCAGGCTGAGTTTAAATTATAAATA
The DNA here is from genome assembly GCF_019923935.1 of Bubalus bubalis. NCBI lineage: Eukaryota > Metazoa > Chordata > Mammalia > Artiodactyla > Bovidae > Bubalus > Bubalus bubalis. The sequence continues at coordinate 11,134,909 of NC_059159.1, read as the reverse complement.
AACAAATGAGAACTCTGCGGCAAAGCGTGGGCCAGTGGGAACACGGGAGAGACTGGAGACAGAGACCTCACTTGGGAGCTAATATTCCCCCTGAACTCGAACCCTCCTGCCCTCTCTTGCTAACCTGCCTCTGCCTCAGGGGCTTCTGGGCCTTCTGCTGAAAGTATCACCTGGGGTCTCAGGCTTCAGGGGCTGGCCTTGGCTGGCCAGAAGAGGTCCAGTGTGGAGCCTGCATTGTGGGGAGTCGGGAGGCCCACTGGCTTATACACCCAAGAGGTTCAGGCCTGAGTCTCCCTCGGACAAAAACAGGCCCCGGTGGACACTCATCCGTGTAGGAGGTGCCTTACCAAATGTTTGAAGGGGGAGAAAAAAAATCCCATTTTCTTAGCTTTTTTTTTTCTTTCTATTTTTTGATTATTTTTCTAGATGACTTCATTTCCAAGAAGGGTGTAGGGGAGAGAAGGAGGACAGGGGGCCTGAGGAAGGATGAAATGGGGAGAGTGGGTGTCAAGCCCAGGGAAAAGTCTGTGGGGAATCGAGGGCCACCTTGTCCTGACCAGGTGCTCCCAGCCCAGACTGTCTCCTCCCCCTGATCTCCATGGACTTCTTGGCCAGCTCCAGTCCCACAAAGTCCTTGGACAGAGGTCAGTTCCCATCCAGCTGGGATTAGCAGGAGAAGGGCTTCTAGGAGCTTCTCTCTGGGGCATGACCTCCCTGCCCCACGGACAGAGGTCTCCTTACCCCCTCTACTGCTCAGAACCAGCAGTATAGGACCCACTCTGGCTAGCTTGCTGGAAAAGAAAGTTTCTCCCCAGTGGCCACACGACCAGGAGCAACACTCCAACCACATGGTCTCCCCATAGGGCACAGACCCAGCAGCCCACACGTGATAGGGCACTGATGCCCCAAAGCCAGGGCCTTCTGCTGCCACCCTTGCTAGAAAAGATTCAGGAGGATAAGCTTTTTGGTGTTGCCTGCTTCTGAGTCAGTCTGCCCAGGTGAATCTTGGTTGGTGGAGCCCAGGTCACATGCCCCCACTCTAGCTGCAAGGGAGTCAGAGAACACCAGCAAGGCAGGAAGACCCCAGCAAAGCAGCAGCCACCTCAGAACCCCTTTAGTTCACAGAGGACTTTAGCAGCCCAAACGCCCAGCAGCTGCTGCACTCTGAGGAAGAAACCGTCCCAGGCTTCTCTTCCAGTCTCCAGTGGCTGCTGGAGACCTTTGGTGTTCCTTAGCTGGTGGGTGCACCACTCCTGTCTCTCCCTCCAAGTTCAGAGTCATCTCTGAGTCTCAAATCCCCCTCTGCTTTTCTCTTCTGACACCTGACATTGGATTTAGGACCTACTCTAATCCAGGATGATCTCATCTTGAGATCCTGAACTTGGTTATATCTGCAAAGACTCTTATTCTAGATATGGTCACGGTCTGAGGCTCCAAGATTCCATCTTTTGGGGGCCCCACTTAATCCACTTCAAGAGGCATGAGAAATGACCACTGAGAAGGGGGCAAGGGATGAAGGGGAGAGGTGAGGCAGAAGGAACATTCAGGCAGGAGAAACCAGCTGTCCTAGCCCAGCATTCACCAGACCATCAAATCTCCTTTTGGCTCCTGAAACCTCAAGTCAGCTGTGGCTGCCTAGACAGAGCTTTCCACCACCTCTGGTGTCCCCAACACTGTCTTTTTTCCAAGGCCAGGCACCACTAACAGCCTATCTTCTTGAGGGCTCCCAGGTGCCCCTGTGCCCCAGACCCCCAAGATCCCCAAGTCCAGGAGGCAGGAGAAGATGCCCTGCCTTTCCTCCCCAGGCACAAGGGAAAGGGTGGGTCCCCCAATCTCATTTCTTGACTTCCCACTTCCCAGAGCCATCCTTTCCCCCTCCCCCAATCCTCCCTGTTGGAGTTTGGGCCATTTCTTCTGATGGGGCTCGTTCCTATCCTTGGCAGAAAATGCTGTCAGAGATAGAGAACCTTCAAGATGCATAGGTCAGAACTAGAATATAAAAACATCTGTGTGCATTCCACAGTTTACACGGCCCTGTCCTACATTGTCTCCTTAGATTCTCACTATTGCCTGAGACGGAGACAGTAACCCCATTTTACAGAAGGGAAGACTGAGGCTGTCAGAGGCCTAATGACTTGCCTGAGTTTACATAAACCTGAGATTCCCACCCCAAATGTCCAACTCTAGCTTCTAATGCTATTCCTACCAACTTTACCACACTGGGCTCAATCCCATGAAGAATCCTGTCCATGTCAGGGCTTGAATCCTTCTAGGAACAGTGAGCTCACCACCTCACAAAACAGCAAATTCCACTGACAGTCCCAAGTATCAGAGAAGCTTCCTACATTGTAACTTGCCCCTCCAACCCTGGCCTTGGCAATGGGCAATGCCCTGCCCTAGTCTTCTCCAGGACACATCTTTCCATTTCTTACCCATTTCTTGAAATGTCCCTTCTGGGTTACCCTCTCTAGAAGGGTTTCTGGCCTCTTGATGCCCCACCTACTTCAAGGACACAGGTCCTTGAGTTGTGAGGCAGCTGTGGAGGGTGACTTTGGACAGGTGTCCCCCGGCACTGTGCCCAAGTCAGGTGGAACTAAGGTGAGGACTGTGCCTGCTCTGGAGGTGACAGTCTCTTTGCCTATGACCAGGGTCTGAGGGTGAGGCCTGGCCATCTGGCCACCTTGGCCATCTCAAGGGGGCCACGATGGGCGCTCCTGGGCAGAGGCAGTCACTGTGTCACAGCACAATGGCAATGTCACATGTTGGGAAAGAAAAAGAAAGGCAACCACTAGCAAGCAGAGCGGCTGAGGAACAGCTGAGCTGAGTCACTGCAGCCGGGCGGGTGGAGGCGGCTGCAGGGGCGGGGTGGGGGCCTCCTAGGGATAGAGGGAGGAGGAGGGGACACCAGGCCCACCTGGCACCCTCCTCTGGGCTTCTGGAGTGTGGAGGGTCGAGGCATCTACCCTCCTCATCCCGTGGGATGCCCAGGCATTTGAGCTGACCATTAGGACTGTCCAGCCAGCTGGCCTCCAGCTCCATTCCCAGCTCAGCCACCACCCGGCCCCCAGGCCTCCACCAGCCACGTCATCTAAGCCTCAGTCTCCCCCTCTGTCTAGTGGGGTAATGGCTGCCTCCCCTACTCCTGGGCCGATTACTGAAGGCCATGAGGCCAGGTGCTCAGGGTGGCGTCCCAGGGGCGTGCTGAGTGTGCCCAGTGACTCTGCTCACCATCACTATGAATGAGAAGCCCTAAGGTTTTCCAAAGCAAGATTCTAGGGTTCGCCTAGTGGGCCTCCCTGACTCCTGCCCCTGCCCCTTCCAGTACACCATGAGTGCGTTGCTGAGGCTATTGGTGGTCTTGGGCTGTTTCCTTGTTGATTTTCCACACCTTCCCTTTCATGGGCCCCAGTGGCCCTGGGGGTCCAGGGTCCAGTAGGCTGCCCCTATCACCTGCCAGGACCCACAATGCATGGTTCTTGCTGCGGCCAGGCAGGGCTGCAGAAGCAGACACCGAGTCCCACTCTGCAGAGTGGCAGCACCTGGCACACAGCACTTCTAAAACCTCTCTGGGAGCCACAGCAGACGGTGCTGGCATCCTCCTATCCTCACAGGAGGCCCCTCAGATGGCAGGATGCCCCCAGCCTGCTGAAGCTCAGGGTTTAGGAACTGGAAGGCACCCTGAAGATGATCCAAACTCGCTCCCTCAGGCCCTCTGCCCAATGCCCCCAGTGATAACAGGGGAATCCCTGCCTCGGCCAGTGCTTCCAGGCCCCCCTCCCCATCGGTGGTTGTGCTGGGATTTCCTGAGCCCCTTGCCCAGGAACCAGTACCACGGGCCTTACCCCAAACCAGGAGCCCATGTGATCCCAGCCCCTCCCTCCCTGCGCTCCCCGCTCTCCCTTGGCGGGCGCCTGTCTCTCCCGCCCCCACGCTACCGCGGGAAGGGGTTCCTATGGCACCCCTTCCCCCGCACACACTTAGCTCACTGGCAGCCCATCTGCCCCAGACAGTGAGCAGCAGATGCCTCTATGCACAGCGGTGCCTCAAGTGTGGCCCAGCGCCTGCTGGACGAGAGCATGCCAGCCCAGTGCGGGGCTCACATGACACTAGGCTGGGGCAGGGGCCCCTCACCCAAGGCGAGACCAGGCCATCCAGACAGCTCACCAGGGCCAAGAACCAAGATGCCTGAGCCTGGAATCAGAGTAGCCCTGGAGCGAGTTGCTGGATAGCCAGCTCTTCAGCAGGCTGCTCCCTTGGGAGACAGGTTTCTACAGCTCCCTGACTCCCTGGGGAGGGCCCAAAGTGAGGGGGTTGGTGGACCCCATGGACAGATCCCACAGGGCCAGTCACTGAACAAAGCATGTATAAAGGCTTAGGGGAGAGGCTTCAAAGCACCCAGCTCCTGCATAAGTGTAGGACCCTCACCTGGGCCTCATAGGGCTCCTCACTCGGTCTGTCTTGGCCCCAGCCTCACCCCAGCTCCCTCAGCAAGCTTCTCTCTCTCTCCTGAGTTCTTACAACCAACAGGGGCAAGTGGCAGAGCAGGGTCAAGGGACCCTAGAGCTGGGCTTCCTGAGGGGTGTCACAGTTCCTGGATCCACTGGTCCCTGGACTCAGCTACTGTTTCCAGGATGCATGTGGCCAGTTGGCAAAGAGACTTGTTTCCATGGCAGCAGCCTCTAGCCCTGGGTCCAGTGGGGAAGGGTGGGCTGAGGACCCCAAGAGCTTGGTCTTTACCTCTGCTTTGCCCTCCCCAGCCCAGGGGCAGAGTCTGATAGCCCATGGGTAGCCAACGGAGCACTAGAGGGCCAGCCCAGCCTGGGGGAGGGAACTGCTGGAGGGCTGCAGTGCCCCATCCACTGAGGTGAGGCGGTACACACACTCTTCCACCCTCAACTAAAACAGGAAAAGAAATTGGCTAAGTCTGGAGCCCTAAGAACTCTGACTTGACATTAGCTAGATTTTCCTGATTCTGGAAAGAATTAGAACATTTCAAGGATCTGCACATGGGGCTGCTAGCTGCCAAGCCCTTATCTTGTTCATGGGCTCGTGCCCAGTGTCCTGTGTGAGACATGACAGGGAGAGAGGTGAAACTGTCTTAGGCTGGTGTCAGCCAGCCCGCCTGGGGCAGAGGGATGGAGAGCTTGGCCTCCGAGGACCCCATTAACTGAGACCCCAGAAGCCACGACAACTAAACTCAGTCCCAAGCCCTGCAGCACCCCTCTCCCCCAGCCTCACCCTTTGTTGTTCTCCCTCCTCCCAGCACCACAGTGCAGGCAAGCACAAGCACCGGCACACGCACGCCCCCGGGCCGCCTCTGCTCCCCTCACATCTTGCGTTTGTTTTGCTTCAGCAGGGCTCGAATGGGGACACGCTGCACTCTCACAATTGGCAGCTTGCTCCGATCCCCCCGTGCCCCCCCATGGAGGTGCCATATGTCAGTGTCATGAATAAGCATGAGGCTCCATGGCTGGGGGGCTGGGAAATGGCAGCTGCCAATCACCAGCTGAGCAGACATGGGGTAGGGGCTACCATGGAGTGGGTCACCACTACCAGAGGGGTAAGCCAGGTGGGGGGACGGCATGGGCAGAGGCATGGGAAGAGGGTGGGATCGGAGCATGGTCCCTGGTCCTCACCAGGGGGACACATCTCTAGGTGATCACTATGCTTTCCTGAAAATAAGCAAAACCCAAAAGGCAGGGTGTGACCGTGTGGGGGTGTCCAGAGTCCATGAGCCCTGCCTCTCAGCCTTGTCTGCCTGTGGGCCCACTGGACAGCTCACACCACCTCCTCCAGAATACCCTCCTCCTGGGCCAAATGCCTCAACTTGTGCCTCTTCCCAGCACGTGCTCCATCCGAGCCTCCCACTAGAGAGTGGGGGACCCAGGCTTCACCTGCAGGGAGGAGGATGGAGACCCAAACTCAGCACCTGCGCTGGGCCAGGAACATCTACACAGGGCCCCTTTCACTCTCACAAAACTCCTGGGAACTGGGATTATTAGCCCCATTTTACAGGTAAGAAAACAGGCTTAGAAAAGTTTTAATCAACTGTCTCCAAGTTTTACGGCTCAAGAGTCAGGTAGCTGAATTCTGCTCAGGTTTGCCAGTACATTGCCAGAGGCTCTGAGCACTTGGCTCAGCGTGCTGTTCTGTGTCTGCACTGCCCTGGGTGCCTGCCACCTGACTGCCACCCAGGGCCTGGTCACTCCTCCTTTACCTCCCTGCCCTGCCCTCACCCCTATCGAGTTTACCCTTCCCTGAGGATGCTCTTATCATGCATCTCGGATCCTGCAGAGGCCACATAAGTCATGGGCACCTGCACATTTGTCTTTTCCCAGCACTGCCCCACCCCTTGACCAGCAGTGACTAATTCAGGCCCGACCCAGCAGGTGGCTGTGGAATGAATGAAGGAATGGACAGAGTCAGGCTGCAAGAGAGCCATGCTCTGAGTGCACCAGCATGACTACAGAAGTGTGTCCCGGGGAGATGGAGGCCAGGCCCGGCCCGCCCCGCACCCCAGACCCTTTTTCTCATTCCCAGCCCTGCTGGAGGCTGAGGCAGGTGACTGCGTGGCCTGGATCGGATTAACTGCTCTGAGTTAACTGGCTGTCCCTCGCTGCCAGCATGACGGATCCTGCTTGACATTTCCCTAGATGGTTAATTGATACCCAAGTAATTTGTCATGGAGACCTCGTTATATGCCAACTGGGTCCCCTAAGCCGTTAACGTCTGTGCCCCAGAAACAAGATTGGCAAGTTAATAATGAAGCCTTAATCATGCTATTCCCTGCTGGCATGGGAAGAGAATTACCCGGAGACAAGATGGGGTGCTGCTGGGAAGAGATGGTGCTTTCTGAGGGATTTAGGAATGGAATGTCCTGAGAGAGCCTGGCATCCCCTTCCCTCAGTTTCCCCAACCAGGTGCGCCTTCTTCTGACGACAGTGCTCTCACTGTCCACAGGGGAATGCCCCTCCATGAGGTGGGCTATGGCTGACTCCACTCCCTGGCTCCAGGTTGGACACCTGGTCCCCCCTCCCTTCCAGCCACAGTGATCAAATTAAGCAATGATCACAGTCCATCCAGAACCTAGGCCTGGGGCTTTTAAGTGGAGCCTTTGCAACAGAGGGACACACTTCACCCAGGAACACTACAGGGGAGAAAGGAAGCCTGGGCTGCTGCCAGCTATCCAGCATCCAGAGGGGAGGCCCCCTGGGTCAAAGGGACAGGGCAGACGTGTGTTGCAGCCAGGCCACACATAGCCAGCTCTGCCCTGGAGTGAACTAACAAGCCCCTGTTATTAGCTTAAGGTGGTTTAAGTTGGGTTTTGTCACATGTAATCCGGAGAGTTCTCAGCTCAAACACCTACAGGCCCTTACTTCAGGATTCAAGCTTGTCTGCAGAGCCCAGATGAGGTCTGCTCACAAGAGTGAGAAGTCCTGGGCCTGAAGACAGCCCAATGCAGAAAGACAAGGCCTGGACAGAGGGGATCCCGGTGGAAGAGGAGGAAAGCTAGAGTAGAGGCCATCCAGCATCTTGGGTTGGCAGCCCAGGCTGACATGACGGCACTGAGTTCAGCACTGTGGACAGCAGTGGCTTTCCCCAACACAACACTGAAGGCCCAGAGGAGGAAACAGATTTCCCACCCACCTAGAAGACACAGGACGATGAGGTTCATCTTGAGGCTGTGGACAGACTCCTGAAAGATGTCACAGTGGCCTGTGTCTTGAAACAAAGACTCTTCTGGTTACTTAAAAATTCCCCTTTCCTGGTCTTGCCAGTTTCCAGGGTGGTGTTAGGGTGGAGCTGTAGTTCTGAAGAAGAAATCAGATAATGCATCCATTATAACAAAGGAGCCCACATAGGAGTGAGATGAGGGTGAGAGAGGTCCCTGGTGCTGGATGTGCATCAGGTATACCAGGCAACTGAGGCAGGTAGGTACAGAAGGAGTGACACAATATTAGTTATGCTTTGGCGGACTAAAATATTATTCAGAACAAAGGTATATTCTCTCATAGTTTCTGAGGGGTAGGAACCTGGAAGCAGACGGGCTAGCTGGTTCTGGCTCAGCATCTCTTATGAAGTTGTAGTCAAGACAATGGCCAGGGCTGGGGGCACCTGAAGGCTTGATAAGGGCTGGGGGGTGAACTTCCAAGATGGTGCCCTTATATGGTGACTGGCAGGTAGGATCAGTTCTCTGCCATGTGGACGTCACAGAGCAGTTTATAACACGGCAGCTGACCTCTCAAAGTGAATGATGAGCGGGAAGAGGGAGGGTGGGGACACCATCAAGAAAAAAGTCCCAGTGTGTTTTAGGCCTAGCATCAGAAGTGACACACCTTCACTTCCGCACCTTCATACAGGTCACACAGACGGACCTAGCTCAACGTGGCCAGGGGGTTCTATCAGTCCCAAGAGGCCATCTTGGAAGCTGGCTACCACAGGCTCCAAGAAAAAAAATAAATTCAAGATGGCCTGATGCTTTTAATGTACCAAAAAGGGATTTATATTTCTATTGCAGAGTTTGAGAATAACTAATGGATACACAGAAAATAACCAAGCCCAAAACATAAGGCAATTATCAAGTGCAGGAAAAACAAGAGGTTGTACAAAAATGGAGATGCAACTACATTACATTACTCAGCTATGAATAGTATGTGCAAAGAAAGAATAATACAGACACTGAATTCTGACTCAGTGAAAATGAGAAGACGGAAGGAAAATGTGTGGGGGGCTATGTGAGAGGAAACAAACTCTCAACTCCCATAGCAGGAAATCAATGGATAATTTCTAACTCTAGGGGAAAAAAGAAGGAAGAGAAAAAAAAAAGGCAACATTAGCATGGAATTTAGAAGTAAATATGAAAAAAAAAACCCCTATACCAAAAAAAGAAAGAAAGAAAAAGAAAAAAAACCTAAAAACTGAAATAACAAAACTTTGCATTTGAGCAGGGGAAGTCAAGAAAGGAGAGGAGTGGGTGGGTTAGGATCTACTGGATTTTCATTACTGTTTGACTATTTAAACTATGCATATTTAAAACCCTGGTTTTTTAAACACACACACACACACACACACACACACACACAACAAAACACCAAAACACCAGTGCAATTTAAGTAACTAAAAGACAAAAATACTCCAGCCTGCTCTCCACTCCCAGCTCTCCATTGGGCACCTGCGGCCCTGAGAAAGGGCCTAGGGAGCTGTGTCTTCTTCCTGGAAAGAACCCCCGACCCACACCCCATGAGCTGCAGTCCTCCCCTGCTCTACCATGAGCCTCTAGCGGTCTCCCCAGTCTCTCTCTGAGTTAATCCAGGTTGGCTTACCTGTCTGTCTTGGGACTGCATTCTTCCTCCACTAGCCTGCCTCCCACCTTCCCTGCCCCCTTCCCAGGTCTTCTGCTGGTTGGGTGGAGAGGAATCAGATTGTGGGGGCACCCAGCCCTGTCCACGAGCAACAACTGTGCCCCTGGCCCCTCCAGCCTGCATTCCCTACCTGCCCCCAGTGCTGCCCATCATGGTAGGAAACCCAGAAGTTGCTCCTGATTCCCAGGGAGGTGAAATGGGGATAGTGGGCTGTGCTCCATCATTTCTATGACACCTCTCCTAATCACCCAGTGTACTATTCATTTGGATGTCAGCGCTGCCACATGCCTGTGTCTTTAATTAATAATTTGGTAAAACTCCATGCAGAACCTCGCCAGGGCAGTGTAACAGGGACTACTGGGGCTGGGCCAAACCTGCAGCGGGTGGGCCAGGCTGATGAGGACCCCTACCTCTCCCGACCCAGCAAGTGCAGAGGCCTTAGGCTGGAACCCAGAGCCCTGCTTCCTTGTCCCCAGGTGTTCCCATCAGACCACAGAGCCCCAGGTGAAGCCCCTTAGGGAACCCTTCCAGGGGAGGAAAGCAGACCCCAAGGGCTGTGTGTGTACCAGTGACTGGGGTCTAAGTTGGGGGATTGGCTCCCCTGCAGCCCAGACTGACCCTTGATCCCTGGAGGGTTGAGACCTTAGGAGTGGGGAGGAGGTATGATCAAAGGGGCCAAGGAGCCTGGCTCAGACACAAGCTCAAACAGGTCAATACCTGTGATCAGAAAGGCACAGGGGAGGGATCCTTGGGGCAGCTAGGAACATGGTTGGGCCTCCTCCCTGTGGCCTGGCCTTGATCCGATCACAAAGGACTCCCAGGCCTGGGTGTCCTCTGTTCCTGACTGCTCCAAAAGTAGGGAGGGTGGGCAGACTAGGGTCCTGGAGGCAGGTGCTATGGGGGCCCTGGATGTGACCTGAAATGGCCAGGCCTGCCCACCAGCTCGTGGTAGCCTCCAGGCTCAGCCCCTGGGCACCTGGGAAAGGGGCACAGAGGCTGCTGGGCTAACAGGAAGATCTATTTGGATCTGATTTGAATTATTGAGTGTTTTGAGACTTATTCTTGGTTCTGGGGCAGGCTGTGGTCTGCAAAGATGTATATCATTTCGGCCCTATTTTTAAGGCTCTGTGGGAAGGAGCCCAGACGTCACTGCACTTAAGGCTCCTGTGCAGCCTTCTGCAGGGCAGAGCCCCTGGGGGCAGGGGGAGAGGCAGGCAGGACATGCCACCGCCAAGCCCCCACCCCATTCCCACTGCTTTCCTGCTCTCCCATGAATGACCCCAGCCAGCAGGCCCTCAGGCTCCACGTTGGCCCCCTTCAGTTGCTTCAGCGCCACCCCCATCTTTCCAACCCCTCCACATGAACTCCCAGCTTGGCCTACCCCTCCAAGATGCTCAGGGCTATATCCACACCCACCACCCTGGCGTGAGCCAGGGATCCCAGCAAGCTGCTGACATGTTCTCTCTCTTCCTCTCATCTCTGCTATGGCCTTGGTGTGGCCAGGAGACAGGACCAAGGGGCCAATGGGTCTGAGAACTGCTCCAGAGTCTCTTCCTCCAGGCTGTAGCTGAAACTAGTCTCTTTAAGTTCAGATGCCCACCCCATCCCCATCTCCACCCATAAGCCTTCCATGACAGGCTTAAGCCCCAACTCAGCCCACCCAATCTCTGCTACCCTTCAACTGCTTCACCTGGAACCTCTGAGGTCAGGCCAGGATTTAGGTGGGGCCATAATTAGATTCTGATGGGGTAGGATTTATAGTCTTTGGGGCTTGTGGGAAGAAATGGAAGCCCTTGAAAGCAGAGCTAGGTTGAGTCCTGACTGTCTGAATCTTGCAGGGGACCCTGCCCTCCCACTTCTCACTCAAGCCAGGGGCACTACAGAGGCATTGTGAGGGTGGGGACAGCACTCCTTAGAAAAACCACTCACTGCCAGACTGACCCAAACTGCTAAAATCAGTAAATAAAGTGGAAATACTACTACCAACTTTATAGAAATAGAAAATTTCACAAACAATTGTATGCCACCAACACACTAGACAATCTAGATGAAATGGACAAATCCCTAGAAACACACAAACTATCAAGTGATTCAAGAACAGAAAATTTTCATAGACCGATATCAAAGAGATTGAATCAGTAATCAAAATCCTCCCAACAAAGACAAGCACAGGGCCAGATGGCTTCACTGTGATTTTACCAAAGGTTTAACAAGAATCAACACCAATCCTTCTCAGACTCTTCCAAAGAAGAAAAGAGGAGGGAACACTTCTAACTATTCTATGATGCCAGTATTACCCTCATATCAAAGCCAGACAAAGACATCACAAGATAAGAAAACTACAGACCAGTATCCCTTATGAATATAGATGTAAAAGCCCTCAACAAAATACTAGCAAATCAAATTCAGCGGCATAGAAAAAGGATTATACACTATGACCAAGAGGGATTTATTCCATAAATGCAAGAGTGGCTCAAAATATTAAAGTCACTCAATCTAATACATCACATTAACAGAATGAAGGAAAATGATCATTTCAAAGGTGCAGAAAAAACATTTGATAAATCCAACACCCTTTCATGATAAAAACACAGAGAAACTAGGAATAGAAGGAACTTTCTCAAGCTGATAAAGGTTGAAAACCCCACAGCTAACATCATACTCTGTGGTGAAAGATTGAAAGCTTTCTCCTCCAAGATCAGGCACCTATCTCTCTACCTCTGGAACAGATAGATTCAGATGGGAAAGGAAGAAATAAAACTTTCTCTATTCGCATAAAACATGATCTTATATATAAAACCCTTAAGGAACACATACATACATACATACACACATACATACGCACACACACATTAGTGCTAATAAATGAGTACAGCAAAGTTGCCAGATATAAGATACAAAAATAGTTGTATTTTTATACACTTTCAATGGGCAATTCAAAAATAAAACAGTAGCATCAAAAACAATAAAATGCTTAGTAATAAATTTTACCAAAGGAAGGACAAGACATGTTCAAGGAAAATCACAAAACATTGTTAAAAGTAATTAAAGAAGATATAAATAAGTGAAAAGATCCTGAGTTCAGTGACTGGAAGAGGTAATACTGTTAAGACAGCAGTGCTCTCCAAATTGATCAGTGCGATCACTATCATAATTCTAACTGCCTTTTTTGCGGGGCAGAAATGGACAAGCTGGTTCTAAAATTCATATGGAATTACAAAAGACCAAAATAAGTATGCAAAAATTACCTCAAAATGGGTCAAAGATCTAAATGTAAGAGCTGAAACTACAAAACTCTTGGAGGAAATTTTTGTGACATCAGATTAGGCGATGGTTTCATGGTTATGATACCAAAGCACAAGCAACAAATGAAAAATAGATAAACTGAACTTCATCAAATTTTAAAACCTTCACTCAAAGGACGCAATCAAAAAAATGAAAGGCGACTTCCCTGGCAGTTCAGTGGTTAAGACTCTGCATTCCAATGCAGGGGCTGTGGGTTTGATCCCTGGTTGATCCCAGGCTGTCCCTGTCTCTGACCACTAATGCCTCAGTATGGAGCCCGGCTGGTGCTGTACACCCCCCATTCTTCATTCACTGGGAAATGACTGTGCCCCCGCCGGCATGGACTCCACGTGGATCCTCACACTCAGTCCCCCAGCTGGATCAAACACGTGCTCGGATCCTCGCAGGACACAGACCCGAGGCTGGAGGGGCACTGCCAGCACAGGGGAGTCAGAAGCCACAGGTACTGAGGTGCAGGTTCCAAAGCCACAATATCCCAGACCCTGGGGTGAGTGGGCAGATGGCCCAGGGCCTGCTAGGGAGGGTGGGGTGAGGTGGGGCTCCCTGTGCACCCCCGGCGGTGATGAGCAGGTATTTTTTTCAGTCCCAGGACCGGGTGGACAGTGGAAGCGGAGGTGAGAAGAAAGATGTGCCAGTGTGGACATCTGGGGAGGACTGGAGATCAGAACCTGGGACAGGCCTTCCCGCCTGTAGGAGTCCCCTTGGAGGTGCCTGTGGAACATGCCAGAAGTTGCTTGCCCAGCAGGCCTTTGAGTGGAGCCCATAAGCATGTGAGTGGCATTCCAGCAGCCCACTTGACCCCAGGAGGTCCTCGGTACCCAGAAGCCCCCCACCCTGGAATGGTCCTGTTTCCTACTGCAATGTCCTAACAATGCCTTATACAGGGCTTCAAGAGCAGAGGTTAAGCAGAAGTGGGACAGTACCCTGCAAGCCCCAAACAGCTGGATGCCTTGCCCACTTGTCTCCTTTGCTTCTCCTAGGAGCCCAGGCCTGGAAGAGAGCTCCTTTCTCATCATGAATGAAAGGAGAGACACCAGAGCAGAGAACGGAGGGAGTGCTAAGACCTGGGGCTTCCCTGGGTTTCTCTGTTAGGCTGTCAAACCATGACAAGCAGCTCCTTGAGAGGCAGCATAAATGGCAAGAAAGGCCTTCAAAGATTCTTCACATCTCTCAGCAAAGATCCCAGAGTTCTTAGGGAACCTGGGGGCCTGGGGGTAAGCTGGCAGGTGGAGGACTTGGGGCTGTAGGTGGAGCCATGTGCCCTTCTGGGATTCAGCTCACATCGAGGGGCATGGCAGGTCAGGGGCCAGAGTCAGGGACAAGGCAGAGCTGCTTCCCAAGGTGGAGATGCCTTTTGAGGCTGGGCCTCTGGGTGAAGAGGCTGGCAGGGCAGAGTGCATCAGGTTGGCAGGGATGCGGGAGAGCTATTGGCACTTGAATGCAGTGGGCTGCCCACCCTCACAGACCCTGGCCAGGACAACAGACGCCAACACCCACCCCTTCTGGCACCAGTTCCAGCCCTCTGCCTGGCACCCATCCCTTCAGCCTAAACTGCCCCTGTATGTCTCCTCCAAGCTCAGCCTCTTCCAGGCTAAGATGCAGCTCTTCTGCCCTTCTCCTGGCCCTGCATGTGCCAGAAGCAGACAGGCTGGAGACCGGCAGGGCAGCCAGGGGCCAAGCCCAACAGCAGCCACCCTGGTCTAGACCCTCCCGGGGCAAAGCAGGAGTGGCTTGGGTCGGCAGGCAGCTGGGTCCTGGTTTATAAATGATCTTGAAGTGAAAGCAGCACGTGCACTCAGAGGAGCAGGTGAGCCAGGAGAAGGTGTGGATGTATGCAGAGTCTGGCAGCCAGAAGCTCACCTGGGCACTTTCAGACTAGAACACAAAAATACCAGAAAACTCCCTGTGAACCTTGAATCCCTTCCTGTGCTCCTGGGAAATTAATGTCACGGGTTCTCTGGATCTGGTGCCCTGCCATGTGAGCTGTGTTCCAGTGAGCTTGCTCTGGGCCCCCAGGCCCCATGACCACAGAAGGGGAAGGTGGCAGCCCAGTTCATCTGAGAATGGCTCTACCTGCTGCGTCCCCATGTCCTTGGGCATGGGTGCCCTACCTGCTCTGTGGGCCATTCCCTCAGTCCCCAAAGATGAGTTGGAGCAGGAAGCCCAAGAGTCTCCCTGGCATCTAGCTCAGTGCTACCCCCGGCCCTTGCCCTACTGCCCCTGGGCGCCTGGGCCTAGGCGCTTCAGCTCTGGGCTTCAAGGAGCCCGTCCTTACCTGCAGGCTCTTCTGAGACTTCTTGGGGGCACGCCTTCGGCCTTTGTGCCTCCTTGCTCCTGGTAATGACATCAAGAAATGACAGCATCAAACACCAGAGCCCCCTCACTTCCCAGATGGTCTCTGGAAGCTGAGCCAACCTGGATCCTCAGGGGCTTGAGGACCCAGGTCAGAGGGCAAGGCAGATCCTGATGGCCAACCCCTACCCTTGGGAGAGTTCAGGAGTGCCCCCCAGTCCTCAAAGCAGCTTAGCCAAGCGCAGGCCAGGAGGGGAAGGGAACACAGAGGAAACACTGTGCTTGCCAAGGGCTCTGAGCGGGAGAGGACAGGCCTGACATGGGAGCTGCCGGCTGCCACCTCACTGCCTCAGTCTCCTCATCTGCGAAGTGAGCACAGTGCCTGTCTTATGGAAGTGCTGTCAGGATTAAGCAAGCAGCTCCTGCACACACCCGGCAGGATGAGAATTACCGTGCACCACACAGGTGAGGGAACAGGCCTGGAGAGAGCGAATGACACAGCTGGTGCAGAAGCAGGTTGTGAGCTGAGACCATCTGACTCCCTTGCCCTTTCTGTGGAACCCAAGGGCCTCACAGACAAATGGACCAAGGTAAGCAGGGGGCCGCCAGGCTGGGAGGTAAGCAGTGGACTGTGAGGGTTTCTGGAGAGTTCACACTGAACATGGAGTCCATACTGGTGCCCAGCATTCTCTACTGTCCCCTCGGGAGGTTTGCGTCTGCTGCTTGGCCCTGCATGTCTGGCCTGAGCTGCAGCACCACAACTGAGAGAGGCCCAGCCACCAGAAATGGCCCCATGTGGGCATGACCCAGCCAGCCCAGCACTCACCTCCCCGACTGCGGGGCAGGGACCCCTTGGACTTCCTGGGTCCTGCGGATGTAGTTTCGGGAGCGGATGTCAGCCTGGGGAGGAGGGCTGGAGTGAGAGGCAGTAGCTGGGGTCCCAAGCTGGCCTCTGGACCAGTCCCCACCCAGAATGGTGGCCTTTCCTGGGAAAGCCCACAGGGGCCCGGCCTTCAGGACAAGCAGCAGCAGCCCCATCATGTGTGGGTGCCAGGATGCCCAGGCCCTCTGGTCAGGTGCTTGATGGCCTAACGGAATTGGCTGGGTGCCCCACTCCTGTTTCAGCTGGCTTTCAGTGGGCTTATAGCTTGTATTTCCCTGTTTCACTTGAGCCAATGTTTTTCCTGCTAAAACTCTCTTCTCTGAAGGTTATCTTCAGCCTAGCTTGTCTGTCCCCACTTTTGGTTCATCTGGCTCTCTGGGTAATGTTGGAGAAGGAAATGGCAACTCACTCCAGTATTGTTGCCTAGAGAATTCCATGGACAGACACTACAGTCCATAGGGTCGCAAAGAGTCAGACACGACTAAGCGACTAATGCTTAACGCTGGGTAGTGTTAGCTGTTAACTGTCTGTGGGGAAGTGTCTAGAAAGTTCTGCAGAGTCACCAGAATCAAAGGGGGCTTGTGGGCCACAGGCTGGTATCAGACACATCCTGGGGAAAGGGGATCAGGCCTGAGGGAGGCCCCCAGAAACCTTCCACTTGGGTTCTCCCACTGCCTGACCCTCTTCCAGGGGGCCTGGCCTCAGGGAGGCCCCTGATCCCACCTCCAATGGGCTTAGCCCCGCTTTGGGCCACAAGACTACAGGACACAACAGCTAATCCTCCTGACTGCTTCTACTTCAGAATGAATGAGCAAGTGGGCAGGGTGGGCAGCAAGGTATCCAGCGGGGAAAGGCCCTGGAGACGTGAGGCAGTACCACCTCCCTTCCCCTAAAGCAGCCTGGCTTGGCCGGGGAACAAAGGGCCTGTGACCAACAGAGCTGGCCTTAAACCCCTCTCTCAGCTTCTCCTCTGAGCTTCCAGAATTAGTCAGGAGGGCAAAATGCACACAGGTGAGTGGGCCCAAGAAGAAGACAGATCAAGAGATAGCCAGTGCCACTGGACAGAACCCCACCCCCTTTCCTGGAAGCGACAGAGTGGGTGGGCTCCTGGATGCAGATGTCTGATTTTTCTCAGGAGCACACACACAGTGTTGGCCACCTCTGAGGGGCTGACGGCACTTTATGGGGTATCCCCCCACCTGCAAGGACACAGTGATCATCCACTCTGGGGCAAGGAGCGGTAGAGGGACAAAGACCTGCCCATAGCACCAGCTCAGTGGAGTCCCTGGTTCTGAGAGCCTGGGACTGAGAGTCCTCGTTCCCAGCCCCACTCCTGCCTCAACCCCTGCCCACAAGGTTGTACAGGTGGGTGGGAATGGGAAAGGAAAGGTTTTCTGGGGCCAGGACACATGTCACAAGCTTGAGAACCCATGCATTTACAAACCCTGTGTGGGGAGGGAGGGAGTGAGGCTGAGGCTGTGGGCACCGCACATCTACCTGGAAGCCACCCTAGGAGCCTAGGCTCTGTGGAGCCCTCAGAGCTGCCGGCGTGGGCTTCAACAGTCATGTGCATGCTGCTGCTGCCACCTGGAGGCCACCCTGCACACCAGCAGCCGGGAGGCCCCAAACCTCAGGCTCTTGGGGTATGCAAAGCAGCTGGTACTGAGCTGAGAGACTGGGCGGGCCCTCAGCCAGGTTGCCTCCAGTTGATGCAGCACAGGCCTCAGACCTTGATGGGAAGGCAAATCTGACAGAGTTCCCTCCCAAATCACATCCAAAGCCCTGTGGTAAACCTGAAGACCTGCCGCAACGCGCACCGGCTTCCACCTACTCACTCCCCCAGGCCAGGTCTCCAGCCATATGTTCCCCTGAGTTTCTGGGCATCAAACTTCTTCCTGCTCCACGGGCTTTGTAAATGCTGATCCTCGGGCCTGGACTGCCCTTCCCCGCCTCTTCCAGCAGGCCTCTCCCTGAGGGCAGCTTCCCACAGATCCTCGACTCATGGGCTTTCCAGGAACTTGTACCCCCCGGGTACCTCCTTAAGGCCAAGACATCAAGGTGGCCCAAGGGCATCTTGCATGAGGTTCTATCTCCTGCACAGCAGACCAAGGTTTTTCTTGGCTGGGTCAACTTGTCTAGGAGAGTTCTGATCCCCTTTGGCCCTGAGTTTGTGCTACGTGCCTGGTGTGGCCTGATCGGCATTTCTGGCACAAGTCTTCCTCAGCTGTGCCCAGTGGCCCTGCAGGGGCCTCCCAGCTGAGGACAGCTGCTCCCTCCCAGGCCAGCTGGGCAGCTTGGGCCCTCAGGGGCTGGCATTTGAGCTGACATCAGCTGATTCACCCAGTGACCCAGGGTGCAGGAGGCTGAGAGGGTGAAGACAGGGCCAGGCAGGGCAGGGCTCCAGGACGAGTCCTGGGAACTCTGTACCTTCCAGGCCCCTCTCCTCCCCTTCAGGGCCCAATGTGACCCAAACAGACTCTCCCACAGGTGCCTGTGGCAAGCTCTTAAGCCCAAAGGCACAGGAAGAGTAGGTGCTGTGCGCTAGCCCACCCACCTGGCAGTCCACTCACCTGGCGCACGGGCTCCGGGATCCGAAACTTGCAGCAGCTGTGGGTCAGGCGCACAGCTGCCTCTAGGCTTATCTTGTGGCCCACAGAGACATAGAGGGGCTTGGAGCTGTGGTCGTGGCTCCTCAGGGCCTGTGGCAGAGAGGGCGAGGTCAGGGCGCTGGGCAGGCTTTGTGGGTGAGAGGACTGACGCATCTCAGCTGGCGGGCAGGGGCTTGGGGGACTGGCGGCACCTTCAGGGCACCTTCCTGCTGCTTGTCTTGGGGACAGGATAGGGCCAGTGAGGACCCAGAGGGCCCCTCAGCACAGTTTTGGAGGGGAGGAAGTAAAGATGCAGGGTCAGCCAGAGTGGCAAGGTCTGGGGTACACACAGTACATAGGTGCTAACCCAGGGCCCAGCTGAGGGGTCCTTCTCAGCAGGGCACAGACCCCTGGCCACTTACTCTGCCCAGGACAGTCCCAGAGCCTCCCATCAGAGGAAATGAGTCTCCTCCAGCCTTTAGGAGCTGTATCTGGAAAACAGAGAAAAAAAACAAACTTGAATACCTTTCTCGGTTGAAGGGCCGAAGGCAAGCCTGCTCATTTTCAAACCATGAGCAGTTGCTGAGCAAGGAGATAGAAGGGCCCATCCCGTGAGTGGGTCCTGCTTCCAGACACCATCTACGGCACTGTCCCACCCTGACAAGACGCTCTCAACCCTGCAGCAGAGAAGGGGCAGTAGCCCACCCAGTGCTGGGGGTGGGGAAGCGCCAGGATGGTATACACACAGGGCCACGACCTGCTCGAGGCTGCTTATTTCCTGCTGCTTTCTCTCCTGCTACAAATTTGAGCACTTCTGATTCAACCTGACAAACTTTTTCAGGTGGTAGGGACTGGCTCGCTGAGTGGGTCAGAGGCCCCTGTCAACTCAACAAACACGTGCTCCACTCAGGCATAGGGAGCTGGAAGGATAAGACAGACACAATTGATCCCTGCTCCCAGTCGGCTGTCCAGGTGGGTGAGCCATGCATGTCACTGTCCCCCTCTGGAAGGGGTCCCAGAGGATGGGGATGCCCCAGGCAGGTAGGTGCCCCAGTTCCACGTGGGAGGAAAAGCACGGAATGTTGCACAGGCCCCGAACGCCCAGTACCTACAGGCTCTGCTCCCAGTGGGCGCCACAGCAGCACGCAGGTCAGGTTAGACAGAGCAGGAGAGGCAAACGTGTGCCCAGAGGCTGGGAGAGGAGTTCCGGGTCTCCAGAGATGACCCACCACCCACGAGGAACTCTGGTCTCCTTATTCTGGCCAGTGACCCAGGATGGGAAGAGTGTCCCAGCGGAGCCGGCCCACAGCGGGGCAGTCTGTGTCCTGTGCCACACAGGCCCCCTCACCTTCTCCTTGTGCAGAGCATTGTTCTCAAGTCCATCCACCTGCAGGAGTTTCTTGGCCACCCCGATGCAAGGCAGGTCTGTGAGGACACCAAGGTGGCAGGCCACCCCAAAACCTGCAGGGGCAAAGGAAGATGAGGCTGGAGCAGTGAGCCCAGTAGTCAGGAGTCGGGGTGGGGGACACAATAGAGCCTCACCGAGCTTCCCATCAACGGAGGCCTGTTGGCGGGCAAGGACTAGGGGTACAGGCCTCAGAGCCCCACCTTGACCTTGAATCTGGCCCTCTGCCCCAACTTCCCAGCTGGCAGGCTGGATGGATGCCTCCCTCCATCTGACTAGATTAGGAGCCTAATTACAATTAACATGCTCACATGTTTCACCTGCTTCTCCTTTCATTTTCTGGCACCTCCCATCCTCCCCTCTGTGGCTACCTTGAGGCCTCTGGGTCTCTGCCCTAACTGCCCCAGCACTTTGGGGTTCCTGCCAGGAGGCCAGGATAACAGTGACTGGGGTCAAGGCCCAGGGCTGGCCTGCTGGTCCTGCACTAGCGTCCAGGGTGGCTCTGGGCCCACAGGCTCCCAGGGCAGGGACTGAAAACACAATGCCACCCCTTCTCAACTCCCTCTCCCTCCAGCTTTGTATCTGAGGGTATGACAGCCCCTTCCCCTTGGTGGTTTTCTCCTGGGTCAAAGTTCTCCCGTGTTGTGGGGCACATGTGTCCGTTCCTGCTTGGTTCCAGGCAAGAGTCCGCCTAGGACACAGGGCAGGTCGCTAGTGGGACAGGCTAGCTGAGCTCAAAGTGATCAAAGTGAAAGTGTTAGTCGCTCAGTTGTGTCTGACTCTTTGCAACTTCATGGACTGCAGCCCGCCAGGCTCCTCAGTCCATGGAATTCTCCAGGCAAGAATACTGGAGTGGGTTGACATTCCCTTCTCCAGGAGATCTTCCCAACCCAGAGATCAAACCCAGGTCTCCTGCACTGCAGACAGATTCTTTACCACCTGAGCCACCAGGGAAGCCCCAGCTGAGCTCAAGGTCTACGACTTTTGGTAGCACTGTGTCCAAACTGGGTGGTGGTACCTGAGCTGGGCCAGCACACGTAGTGGGGACAAGCAGGAAAGAGTAGGGGTGAAGAGAAGCAGGGGCTCTTTACTAGGGGATCTTGACAAGGAAAGCAAAACCAGGAGTTGCAGGGCCAGGCTAGGGGGCGGAGGGCCCATGGCCTGGTGCAGGTGACCGCCCCCTTCAGGTCCCTCTCCTACAACCCTCCTGGGCCGTCTTGGGAGCAGGATTACCTCGGTGGTGCAGCACCCCATTTCCATCCACAAAAAGGACCTGGAAGAGCCACAGGGGAAAGTCACAGTCAGCTGAAGCACCTCACGTCCATCAGGCTGGGGCATCCCAGAGCAAGAGGAGGGACCCAGTTCTTTAGGTCTTATCCCTCTTGAGGCAAAAGCACTTCTCCAGGAAGTTCATGGAACCTCTCCCTGTAATGCAGCAAGGCCTGCGGAAGGCCTTCCCTCCAGCCCAGTGAGGTACTTGCCTGGGGCATGAGGCGGGGTTCCCTCTGCCGAAGCTGCTGCACTGCATCCACCAGGAAAGGCAACTCTCGGAAGGCCAGGAAGCCCGAAACGTAGGGGGCTGTCAGGGTCACCATTCGGCAGTCCTCATACAGCACCTGCCACCAGGCACCTGGTCACCAGGCACTGGGTCACCTCCCCCTGCCCGCCCTCAGCCCTCATCTGTCAATCCTCATCACTCCCTCTGTCTCCCAGGCTCACCCCCAAGTTCCCCCTTCCCTTCCTCACTATCTGGGGACACGTGATCCACCCTACAGGTAGGCAGTGGGGATTCAAATGCTGCCATTTCAAAGGCACTGGCCACACCTGGTCTGTACCAGGCCCTCCTCAGGCTGCCTCCTGTGTAAGTCAGAGCTGCTGTCCTCCTGCCCACCCTGCTGCCAGCCCGTCTGGAGGCTCACAGAAGACCAAGCACAAGAAGCAACTGTGAATAAGGCCAGCGTGTCCTATGAGATGGAGCCTCGGGGAAGAAAAGGCCAGGTTTTCATAGAGGCTACACAGCAAGAAGGGCAACTCTTGCTTTATGAAAAGAGAGTGCAAGTATTTCAGACAAAGGACAGGCATGATCTGAGAGGCAGTCTGGAAGAGAATTAGATCCTGAGAGACTGGAGAGTCCAAAAGGAAAAATTCTGAGGTTGCAATTGCAAATAACTCGAGAGAGAGAAAGGGGGTTACCCCCAGAGATGCACTAAAAGGCCTGGCTAATGCTGGGAGGAGTAGGGGCCAGAGGTCTGAGGCAGACCTGCTGGGGACCATCCAGTTTTCACATACTCTGGCAGGCTGTTCTTCAAACTCAAAGTCCTATCACAGCATGGAAGAGGGGCTCCTGTTCCCACTTGATTAGAATGGTAAAGGACCTGCTCAGAGCACAGGATGGCAGCCCTAAGTCCTTTAACCTTGAGTTTTCATTAGAGCCAGACCTGCTTGAGGTAGAGAATGTTTCCCACTAAGCACACTTCTCCAGAAACCTCGGATATCCTGGATTGTTACTAGCCACCCCACACACCGATCTCTTGGTGACAGCTTTCAAAATCATACTTTCACCTCTCCCTCTAAGCTGGGTCATAACAGCACGTCCAAGTGAAGGGATTACTCTAATAGTATTGAGGAAGGGCTTGTTCTTCCAATATTTTTATCAGTGATTCACAGGAGACTCATAAAATTGCCAGTGATTTAGACTGGGCAGGGTCCAGGTGGATGACAGACTGGAGAATTCAATTCTCAGTGACCCCAGCAGGCTGGAGTGCTGAACCCCATGCAACAGAATGACTCTTCACAGGGACACAGGGGAAGTTCAAGTGTGGCCTGAGTTCCCATAGGCTGATGGTGGCTGCTTATGTCTGAATCTCTCTGAACAAGTTCCAGAAACCAGAGATCCACAGAAGAAGAGATACACCTCCCCTGGCCCCACGCCCACATCATAACCAGGAGACGACAGAGTACAACCATCAGTGTGCACCTACATGTGGAAATAAACAGCCCAGACTCACAGAGCCAGCACTAGGCCCCACACTGGGAAGGCAGGTGGGGATGGGGCAAGGGCAAGGGGTATGGCAGGGCCTACTGGTTGGGAGCCTGATGGAATGAGACCTGGGGGTCAGCTCTGGCCTTACCAGGAAGATGCTGCTCTGGGAAAGAGGTGAGCCCTGGGGGCTCAGGGAGAAGACAGTGAGGACAGAAATGTAAGCTCCTTTGGAAACGAGAGTATCAAAGAATCAGAAGACACACTGGCCATCTTTGCTTCAGAAAAGAACACCATTTATTAACATGACTACACTTCACAGTTCAAGACTTAAGAAACCCAACGAGCCACCCAAACTCCCAGCCCTTGAGTTTCCTCTTTAAATATAACTTAAAAGTCAACAGAGAAAGGCAGTACACAAAAACTACAAGAACTCAGAAGGCAACGATCAACGCTTTTGAGCTGATGAAATGCTGCCCCCAACTAGTCGTGCATCAGAGGGAAATTAACAGAGAGCACAACCTGGGAGAAATAAAAACAGAACCATAAAAAAACCTGGCAAGTTAGGAAACCCAGCATATGTATGATTGAAAAAGAGAAACAAAACTGTGGAGCTGAAATAATAAATAGAACTAACACTTAAAAGCACAATCTAAGAAACGTTCCCAAAATAAAAAGTGATCTGACCCCACACATTGAAAGACCCAACTGGGAACTCGGGGAAACTGACGTGGAAGAGCCAACTCAAGATGTATCTTAGTGGAAAAAAAGTAAACAGGCAACATACTGGATCCCCCTCCCCCCCAAAAAACCCCCACAGCAATCATAATCTACTGGCAACAGTAATTATTTAACATAAAATATGTCAAAGTCTTACAGATCAGAGAACACATTTTAGAGATTAAGGACCACTGGGGAAATGTGTTACGGAAGGGGTGATGGAATTCTGTATGTGCATTCTAAGGGTGATGACGACACCACCGGTATGCAGAAAAATGTCACTCCAGGACAAGCCTGCTGAGCTCTCACAAGCTCTGGGAGACACTCCTGAATCTCAGTGTGCACCCAGAGAAGACCGCAAAACCAGTTGAATCTTTAGAGGGTGTTCAATGTGTTATTTCAACTTTTCAGTATGTGTGCACATTCTCAAGTTACAAATCTGGGACAGGGAAAAATCAATTGTGCTAGTTAGCATGTGGGCATGATCTGGATGGTCTGTAATCTCTGTGAAGATCTGCAAGTTCCAACCTAAGCTGGCATTAGGCTCACCAATGGATGAACCAAACGGCTGAACTGCACTTGACGTACTCAATTCAGTTCTGGGTGCTGGATATAAAAACGAGCCCTGCTCACTGCGGGCGGGCCAGAGGGCCAGCAGCAAGAGAAGGAGCTGGGAATCACCCCAATGAGACTCAGGAGAACACACAACGGTCTTCAAATAGGAGGGTTTTCAGAGAAGGGCAGGAAAAGTTTGTCCTGTACTATGCACCAGAAAGCAGAAGTAACAAACAAGTACATTTCAGCTCTATGTGGAAAAGAACACACTCTTCCAATTATGGAATGGGCTCTGTGTGAGGCCACAATTTGTCAGGCACGACAAGAAAAGAGTTTCTGGCTGTGTGAATGGCAGACCAGAGACTCACAGCCTGGGTTTGCTATGGAATCACAGGAAGGATTGTCAAAAAAACCCAAATATCAGTAAATGGAGAGGGGCCCGGGAATCAACAACTTTATTGAGATATAATTTGCTACCATAAAATTACTTGAAGAGTATAAGTCAACCATTTCTGGTAATTTACAGAGTCATTCAACCATTGCCATAATCTAATGTTAGAACATTTTAATCTCTCCCAGATAATTCTTATACTCATTAACAGTTACCCTCCATCTCAATCGCTAGACCTTGGCAACCACAACACTACTTTCTGTCTCTACAGATTTGCCTATGAAATCTTATTTCTAAACACACTTCCAGGTGACTCTGATTGCATAGAATCATAGATGGGCATTTGGGAGTCACTGGACCAGACTCTTATAAGAGCATTCCTTAGACTAAGCACCCATAGCCTAGGATGGCAAGTGCTGACTACACCCAAGTGCTGGGGTTCTGAAAAAAATACAGTATAACCCTACTCTCGAGAACCTACAGACGGTGGGAAAAACAATATAAACCAATAACTTCTTTTCTTTGAGATGTGTCGGGAACATCCCCTAGAGAAGGAAATGGCAACCCACTCCAGTATTCTTGTCTGGGAAATCCCATGGACAGTGGAACCTGGCAGGCTACAATCCATGGGGTTGCAAAGAGGCAGATACGACTTGGCAACTAAACAAGAAGAAGGAGAGACTATTCAAAATGATTACTGCAATGAAGGGGAGTTGACTACTGCAATAGGGAGAGTGCTCTGCTAATAGGCTGTAAGATCTGAGAGGATCTCTTAAATCAGTAACTTTAATACAGTGTGAGAAGTACTGTAAGAACACATGCAAAACAAAGAGACCTAGGACAAGAAGGTGATTAATTCTGCAGGTAGAGAATGGTACAGAGCGACGGGAACAACTGAATTGAAAAATGAGAAGCTGTCCTAAGAATTAACAGTACCTTAGCATTTACTTTTTGAGGGCTTACCACATGCCTGTTAATTGCTTTCCATACATGATCTCAATTATTCCTCACCAAACTCTGAGTCAGGTATCAATATATTTCTGCTAAATTCTGACTGAAAGCTCTTCGAGTAAAGTGCAAATACACTGAGGCAGGAAGATGGCATCTCTGGGAGCAGGCAGAGGAGCATGGAGGGGGAAATGCTGAAGCTGCAGAGCAGAAGTTTCTTTGTCAAGCTCTTCTTCCGCCAAGGCTTCCTGAGCTGTTGACTCCAAAGGAATGGTGGGTGCACTGTTCATTCATTCACATATCTATTTGAGCATCTTCTTTGTGCCAGGCATCAAGCTAAGTGCCAAGGCTATAACTGGTGTGCAAGAGAGTACAGTTTCTACTATTGTGGAGTTTACATTCTGGTGCAGGAGACACAGGCCAATTCTATCCCAGGTGATAAAGAGAAATGAGAGGATGCTGGGAGCAACTCCTGGTCTTGTAGGACGAAGTGGGGGACTTACTGAAGGACCTAAGAGATGAGGAGTTAGCCAGATGAAAAATATTCCAGGAGAGGAAACATCACTGCAAAGGTCAGGCAGGCAGATACAGCATGGAGTGCTTGAGGAAGCTGAAGTCCTCCAGAATGGGGAGTGGGTGATGAACGCGGGAGGTGGCCAGAGGTGAGCCTACTATGAGTTACATTAAGCAGGGGTCAGATCATGAAGAGCCTTTATGCCTTGTTAGTGAGTGTTGCTTTTATTTACTGTGCGATCACAGGATGGGCACTTAAGTGTTTTAACTGGACTAGGTGGTGACTGCTCACATTTGCTTTTTAGGAAAACTGCTCTGTTGGCAACATGGAGAAAGGACCCTGGGAAGATTCCGCCTGTCCCCTACACAAGAGGTGACAGTGGTACAGCCAAGAAGGGGCAGCAGCGATAGAGACAAGGGGACAGACTCCAGTGATTTTAGGTGGTGGGGAAAATGTAGTTAGTGTGTGACCAGCTAAGGGGTATGGGAAGACAAAGATTTCTAGCGTCTTGGGCAACTTGAGGGTATGTTGCTGTGAGTTCCTGAGATGGGGAGCAAAAGATGACTGCCAAACTTGGAGATCATGAGTTAGTTTGGATTTAGGTCACAGAATCTAGTCAGTTTTTGCTCCCCTCCTCTTTTCTTCAAAAGCTTTCCAATTTATTAGTGAACTCCCACAAGAGGAGAAGCGGGGTTCTACCCTGGCACTGTTCCCTGTCCAGAGTCCCGCCTCTCTCACTAATGCACCCGGGGACCCAGCGGTGCGGCCCCTGCCCAGAGTCCCCTAGGGGTTACCTCAAGCTCTGGGTAGCTGAGCACCACCAGGGAGGCGCAGGCGCTGCCACTGTCGTCTTTCACAAAAGACACGTCCACGCCCCCGACCCTCTGCAGGCCTGAGAAGGCGGGGTCCCGTTGCCAAGCCTCCGTATCCCGGTCCACAACACGGGTCTTCAACGAGGCTTGCTCCCTGAGAGTAGAAACAGGTCCAGCGGGCCGCGCGGCCCAGAAGCCCCGCACCCCGCGGTCCAGCTAAGGCCGCCCTCACGCGGATTCCAGGCCCGGGAGTCGAAGCTCTACCAGGGACCCTCCTGGTCTCGAAGTCCCTCCCTCCCCTGGGACCCAGACGCGGTCCCGGAAGCTACAGCCCTTTCGCCCGCAAGCCAAAAGCAGGCCCAGGCCCCTGCGGCCCTAAGTCAGGGGTTATGAGGTCGGAGGTCCGCGGGGAACCACGTCGCTCCAATCCCCGGACTTCGCGCGTGCCCTGCCTCATTACCGTTTCCAGTCCAACAAGATCTCCTCAGGCGGTTTTCCAGCCGCCTTTCGGGCCATGCCGCTGCCTGGAGCGCCCCCTTCCTGTAGCGTCACTTCCGGAGCGCCGCGCGCAGGCGCTATGCCTGCGTCGTCGCCGTGGCAGCGTTTGCTGAGGCTCTTGGACACCGCCGTCTGGTGGCCGGAGGCCTAGCTGGGCATTAGCTGCGCCGAAAGAGCGGCAGCCAGCCGTCAGAGTTGACCTTCTGACATAGCCGCGGGGAAGGGAAAGTCTTACCCCTCCAGAGCTTCTGATGGGATGTGAAAGTTACACTGACAAACACAGATCTGCAGGAGAAAAGCATGTGTACATATTTTACTGAGTTTCTCCGCGTACCTGCTTACCTTGTGGCTTAGCTGGTAAAGAATCCGCCTGCAATGCGGGAGACCTGGGTTGGGAAGATCTCCTGGAGAAGGGAAAGGTTAACCCACTCCAATATTCTGGCATGGAGAATTCCATGGACTGTATAGTCCATAGGGTCGCCAAGAATCGGACACGACTGATCGACTTTCACTGCTACACGTACAGGGAGGGGACCTTTCATTAGAGAGTGGAGACCCAAAGAAGTGGCCAGAACGAAAGCTTTATACCTATTAGAGAAAGAAACAATGAATTTGTGAAGAACCAACCAGTCCATTCTGAAGGAGATCAGCCCTGGGATTTCTTTGGAAGGAATGATGCTAAAGCTGAAACTCCAGTACTTTGGCCACCTCATGCGAAGAGTTGACTCATTGGAAAAGACTCTGATGCTGAGAGGGATTGGGGGCAGGAGGAGAAGGGGACGACAGAGGATGAGATGGCTGGATGGCATCACTGACTCGATGGACCTGAGTCTCAGTGAACTCCGGTAGTTGGTGATGGACAGGGAGGCCTGGCGTGCTGCGATTCATGGGGTCGCAAAGAGTCGGACACGACTGAGCGACTGAACGGAACTGAACTGATAAGGCAAGTGAGGTTTGGGCTGTGGGTAGTAAATAGTGAAACCAGATCGAGCTTTCCTCACACAGCCTTCTCAACCCTAAACCCCCTGCCTCTGGTGATAAGAATGTCCCTCTCCTTCCTGGGAGGGGACCTTTCACCTGGGAGATTTGGAGCGAAAAATGGTTGAAGCAGGAGTGATTTTGCTGCTTCTGCCATTGTCTAAAATTTCTCTGGCTTAAGATCAATATGCCAAGGTGCCATATTTTGGGGTAGTGTGTCCTGAACGCCATCACCAAGCATCTTCCGTTTACGTGGTACCTTGACCTCAGTTTCAGTGACTCTTTTTGAGGACAGGACACAGTCCTTAGTGGGTCCAGACTCATAATTTGACCTGGTGGATCTTGGTGAGCATAAAAACTAAATAGGGACAACCTGTGGGGCATTGACTGACCCCTGCTTGTCAGTTGAAAGAATAATGATTCCATTCTCGTTGTGCTAGGTGTTGTACAAGATGCTGAGGTTACAGCTTCCTGATGTTAGAACTGCAGTTGTGTTAAGTGCTGACATGAAAAGAATATGGGAGCCTGTTTAAACTGGTGGTAAAAGGAGCCCTGAAGGTTGAGTACAAGAGAGCATTTTAGGCAAAGAGAACAGCACATGTAAAGGGCTGAGACAGCAAAGACGTTGGTATATTTGATGTACTGAAAGGTGACCAGATAGGCTGAGGTGCAGCGATTTAACCAGTGGTTTATGTTCTACTAGGGGAATTTGGAGAAGTATATGGATAAGTAATCTGAATACAAACCTCAAGAGGAAAATACAGGAGACTAGGACAGGAGTCTGAGTTTCAGGAAAGGCTTCATATGGCATTGACCACGGATGGGCCTGGAGATGTGGGTAAGTTTTCAGCTGGGAGAGGGGATGATGACTGTTTCCTGAGCGCTCACAGCAGACCAGGCACTGTGTTGTGATTTACCCACGCCCTCTTATTTCTCACCACAGCACTGTATTTTACAGATGGGGAAATTGAGGGGTAAAGAGGTCAAGTGGCTTGCCTGAGGCCAGACAGCAGGCAAATGGGAGGGCCAAGAATTACTCTGGGGTCCACCTGGGCTGTACTCTGTGTCAGCCTTGTGTTACAGACAGGATGCAGAGGGCTTTCGATCCAGTAATCCGGAGCCATTCACTGGCCTGTGGAGATGGAGACAGTTTTTGGGTGCTGAGGAGAGAGCAGTGGTCTGGATGGAGGTTCTGATGTGCTTCAGGGTACAGGCGTGGTGATGGGGAGGGAATGCTGGGGAAAGTGCAACACTCCAGGTGGGTCTCGGTGTAAAGGAAGGGAAGCAGGGTTAAAGGCAGGCCTTTATAGGATGTGCAGTCACAGGGGTGGTTTCCATGTGCTCCCACTGGGCCCTTTCCTCTCCAGTTTCTCTCTGCTGTTGCCCCAGATGGCTTCCTGAAATAATCCCAGCTCCTCAGAAGGAAGCACAGCCTTGCTGTCCTCAGAAGACACTTCAGTCTGATGAGGTGTGAATCTTGTCAGCATTTGCTTTCTTGGGAGAAGGCACATTCCTGGTGTTTTTCCAGTTGGAAATGGGATTCATAATGTTTGAGCATGGGACTAATTAATAACTAGAGGGATTAGAAAAAGCAAAAAGCAATATAAATGCAAATCATGGCATGGATGGATGGTTATTCAGCTCAAGGCCTCAGGCTTTCTTCTTCTATTAATATGTCCTCATCTAGTATCTTTCCAGATCCAGCTGATACAGTGACCTTATACTTGGCAAGAACATATTAAAAGATGTAGCAGTGGCCCTGTGTGGGGCTGGACATGGGTAGCTTTACCTACTGAGCAAGGCCCTTTTCCACAGTGATTGTTTGTCAGTAGAAGTTTGTTTCCGAAGTGGAATTGCCTGAACCTGGGAGGAAATGAAATAGCTCGTGATTGTCTCAGTTTGTTATTTAGTCGCTAAGTCATGTCTGACTCTCTGTGACCCCATGGACTGCAGTGTTCCAGGCTTCCCTGTCCTTCACTATCTCCAGGAGTTTGCTCAAACTCATGTCCATTGAGTCGGTGATGCCATCCAACCATCTCATCCTCTGTTGTCCCCTTCTCCTCCTGCCCTCAACCTTTCCCAGCATCAGGGTGTTTTACAGTGAGTCAGCTCTTCCGCATCAGGTGGTAAAAGTACTGGAGCTTCAGCATCAGTCCTTCCAATGAATATTCAGGGTTGATTTCCTTTAGGACTGACTGGTTTCATCTCCTTACTGTCCCAGGGACTCTCAAGAGCCTTCTCCAGCACCACAATTCAAAACCATCAGTTCTTCAGCACTCAGCCTTCTTTTTGGTCCAACTCTCACATCCATACATGACTACTGGAAAAACCATAGTTTTGACTATGTGGACCTTTGTTGGCATAGTAATGTCTCTGCTTTTTAATATTTAGTCTAGGTTTGTCATAGCTTTCCTTCCAAGGAGCAAGCGTCTTTTTAATTTCATGGCTGCAGTCACCTTGTACGGTGACTTTGGAGCCCAAGAAGATTAAAATCTGTCACTGTTTCAGCTTTTTCCCCAGGATGCCATGATATTCGTCTTTTGAATATTGAGTTTTAAGCTAGCTCTTTCACTCTTCTCTTTCACTCTCATCAAGAGGCTCTTTAGTTTTTCTTCAGTTTCTGCCATAAAGGCTGTATCATCTGCATATCTGAGGTGGCTGATATTTCTCCTGGCAGTCTTGATTCCAGTTTGTGATTCATCCAGCCTGACATTTTGCATGATGTACTCTTTATATAAGTTAACTAAGCAGGGTGACAATATACAGCCTTGACATAATCCTCTCCCAATTTTGAACCAGTCCATTGTTCCATGTCCAGTTCTAACTTTTGCTTTTGGACCTGCATACAGGTTTCTCAGGAGACAGGTAAGGTGGACTGTTATTCCCATCTCTTTAAGAATTTTTTACAGTTTGTTTTAATCCACACAGTCAAAGGCTTTAACATAGTCAATGAAACAGAAGTAGATGTTTTATTGGAATTCCCTTGCATTTTCTATGATCCAATGAATGTTGGCAATTTGATCTCTGATTCCTCACCTTTTCTAAATCCAGCTCATACATCTGGAAGTTCTCAGTTCATGTCCTACTGAAGCTAGCTTGAAGGATTTTGAGCATTACCTTGCTAGCATGTGAAATGAGCGCAATTGTATGGTAGTTTGAACATTCTTTGGCATTGCCCTTTGTTGGGATTGGAATGAAAACTGACTTTTTCCAGTCCTGTGGCCACTGTGGAATTTTCCAAATTTGCTGGCATATTGAGTGCAGCACTTTATTAGCATCATCTTTTAGGATTTGAAACAGCTCAGCTGGAATTCCATCACCTCCACTAGCTTTGTTCATAGTTATGCTTCCTAAGGCCCACTGACACCAGTGAAAGGTAAATAATTTACACACATAGTAAGGTCATAGGAAGAAGACAGTGATCAGTTGTGAAGATTTTCAGGTTAAGTCACCATCATCCTAGTGACTGTTTCTGTTTGGGCTGAAAGCAGAAGGAATTGTGTAGTATGTGAAGTCCAGAAAAATGAATATGACTGGAAACAAGAATGAGTAGGCTGGAGGGGAAGGTCAGGCAGGGTCAGTGGGAAGCTATGGAGGAAGGGAAGGCAGGTGGACTTGACAGACAGGGGACAGCAGGGGGCACATCTGTGAACCAGCACCTCCTCTTACTATGGTTCCAGACCATGGGTTCTCTCCTGGAGGAACCCTTTCTTTTTAGAAGAGAAAATGAAGTTTTCCCCTAAAGCAGTGTTTTGCCACTTGAATGAAAGTGGGCTGCTGGAACCTTATTGTTTCTCTCTCAAGTGTCTTTACTTCCTTTTCCCGAGGAGTTGCTTCCCCAAACCACAATCCAGCTTCCTGCCAGAATCAGCTCTTCCTCCTCATTGGCTGGAGCTCTGCTATCCTCCCGGAAAATCCTGTTAGGCAGGGAGTGAGAGGGCAGCCTTCTAGGGTGAAGCTTTGGCTGAGCCTGGAAACCAGGGAGCAGTGTGAAATTCCATGTCAGCTCTGCTGTCCTTTTGTCCAGAGGAAGTTTACCCTGTTAACGTTCTAAACCAGAGTTCACGTTTTCTGTCCAGAACCTTCCACGTTTTGGACACCCCTGCAAGGACATTTCCACAAACACATGGAACCATTCCCCAAAGTCTCTTTCCCGGAGAGGATTCTTTAGCAAGTTTATTGAAACAGGTATGACAAGTATAACAAAATTTACATTTGCCTGTGCTGGACCAGTATATTTCTGTACAAACAACAAGATAGTGTTAGCTAATGACAGTTAACACGTTGAAAGCATAACATACAAAACAACATATCTTCATCACCACCCCCCCCCAAAAAAAAACCCTTCATAACAGCGGGGAAAAAATTCTCCCCTGCCCCTCAAAGGAGGTCTTCACAGGCTGGCCAGCTCCATCCCAATTCTGAGGTGTCAAAGGAGTTCCAAGTGCAAACTGAAATGATGAACAAGCAACTCCCCAACTCCCACATCCATTAAACACACAATCTAGGAAACGGATGTCCTCACGGAGTGCCTTTGCATAGAATTATTAGATAAACATAGGTTACTATATTACAAGTGGATATGGTACCAGATCCTAGGTCCCTGTGCTCCCCTTCCTCAACCACAGTGAAGAGAAACCAAAATAATGAAATTGGAGCACAAATTGTTCTGCAGCTCCCTCCAGTGGTGCTGAAGGGCCTACGTTGTCCTTGGCAAGCATTTTCTATTTTTGTAGCTCTCACCATTCTGTGGGCCCAATTTCAAGTTGATTGAGTCATCATCTTATTCAGAATGTGTGTGAAAGACATTTACCTCTGACTTGTAAACAACTGTTGGTTCAGGGCTAACAGGTGCCGAGCTACCCAGGAACAGGAATTAGCCCAGAGAGGTCAGAAGCACCAAGTAGATTTTGAAAAAACGACACAACACTTACAGTGAGAATAGCAGCACAAGCTTGGGGTGCGTTGACTATTCTCTTTTTCCTTTATCAGAAACTTGCCTGGTTGTATATTCTGAGTCTGTTTCTGTGCCTTGACTGAGACCCAAAGAAAGGACCAGGTAGTCATACACTTGGGAAAATCAAGACCATGCTAAAAACTTATGTTTATTTAGCAGAATCCTACAAAAGCAAAAACTTCCCCCAGAAATGCCAGAATACCAGAACCATGCCTTTGATCCAACTTTACACTGATCAACTTTCACTTAGAATTTACTAGAATACTAGAACTGGCAGGAAATCTGGACTTCAATCCAGTCCCTTGATTTTGTAGATGAGGAAACTAAGTCACTAACAGTGTCCTTGACTCTTGGCCCAGCGCTCCTCACAATGAAAGCTTGGGGCTCTGACCCTTGAAATTTGGCAGTGAATCATTTGTGGGCATGGGTTAGGGCTGGCTAGTTTGGCATCAAGGCACTCGCAGAATGGCCTGACTTGTATTTGTATCTTCCTGGAGACCTAGAAGTATTTGTACAATTCTCTGAATTTAAAGGAATGGAAGAAGGAAGAAAGCCAGCTTCTCTTTTGTGACTGCAGAATAAACTAGAAAAGAAGGCAAAAATTAATAACCTTATTTTCCGTCCCTCTCAGCATGCAGTAGTCTGAGGAAGCAGGGCCTGGCTGGGTACGTGCGTGGTAAGAGACTAGGACACCTGGGGCACAGGTTTGTATGTGTGAAGCTGAGAAGCTATTTTTGGTCTCTCCTGGTCTCTCCTAGAGGATGGTGCTTTATTCTAGTTCCATGTAATCTTCAGTTCTCACCTCCCAATGAATGGTATTCCAAATATGAGGAGATAAGTTTCTGAATATACACATGTTCCTGAAACAGCTTGGCTCTCAAGACGCTGTCAGCCAGCACAGCACATCTTGGTCTCAAATTTAGTGCTGTGCCCACAGCTTTCCTTCTAAGCACCCACCCGTGAGGAGGGAAGAGCCTTCTCTGCCCAAGTCCCCTGTAGAGACAGGAAATAATTCTATCTCATTTGTCGATTCCGTTTCAGTTCAGCAGCCATTTTCCACACAGCGACACAACTGGAAAGCAGTATCTCTTCTGGGAACTGAGATTCCATTTCAGGAGGAATTTCACTGTCTTTAGTCTCCATGTAACTCACCAGTGTATCTCTCAGGCTGAAAAACCAAGGAACAATAGACAGCATTAAATAGTCATGTGACATAAGGAGTCATGTGATCACTGGTCAGTTTTTCAGGTCATCATAGGACTAAAGTGCTCATTAAGGCCGGTAATACTGAGAGTCAGTTTAAAGACAACTAACCGCTGGCTCAGTGGTTAAGAATCTGCCTACAATGCAGGAGACCTGGGTTCAATCCCTGGGTTGGGAAGATCCCCTAGAGAAGGGCATGGCAACCCACTCCAGTATTCTTGCCTGAAGAATTCCATGGACAGAGGAGCCTGGCGGGCTACAGTCCGTGGGGTCGCACAGAGTCAGACGCGACTGAGCGCATGCAGCTGAGCCGCTGAGTCACTGGCCTGGCGCTGGAATCCTGGCTTCAGGGCTCCAGTGCATCCCTGCTGCCCCCACCCTGGAGTGCACATACTCTATGGGAAGGAGCTCCCCTTGATAAGGGCCCAACCAGATGGTTCTAAACACTCGAGTAATATGTCTGCTATACAAAAAACAAAGCCTCACCATTAATAAAGCTTCTAGTCCAGTTCATGATTTAACAAAGATCATAAATTCTCTAGGAAGAGATATTCTTTCCCTACACTAAAAAGTCTGGGATAGTAAAGATTTTTTAAATAAGTTCAAAGAATACAAATGTAAATAGGCATATGCTACATAGCATAATGGAGGAAAATGGCAATTATGAAGCCCTATGTCAATGAGGAAAACAGGAGTTTATCTATTTAGCAAAACAATAAAGTAAAAATCTCTTCCTCAGACCACACATTAAAGCACAAGGAAAAAACACGGGAGGATATTTTATAACCTTGGGACAGGACCCTTAGAGGTATATTTTCCTAGAGTCCTCATAGGAAAATTCTCTCAGATTTGGCTTCATAAAATTAAAGACTGAGATAGAGCAATTGTAACATACCAGATAAAATATTAAGAAAAATACAAATAGTCCAAAAGAAAAATAATCAAGAGGCAGTTTGGAGGAAGATACACAAATGGCTGATAAGTATTTTCAGTCTTACCAGCAAATGGGAAAATATAAGCAAAAATGAGATACCATTTTTGGGCCATTAGATTGTTAAAAATATGAAAGATGGATAATATCCAGTGTTGGGTATTCTTTATATATTGGTGTAGCTTTTTCTATCAAAGTTAAAATGCACATCTCTCTGACATAGGAAGACCACTACTCATAATGTGAATATATGACTTTTGCAATTGATAATGGTTAATCAGACTTTCCTGATGGCTCAGGGGTACACAATCTGCCTGCAATGCAGGAGATGCAGGTTCAGTCCCGGGGTCAGGAAGTGGGAAATGACAACCCACTCCAATAATCTTGCCTGGAGCATCCCATGGACAGAGGAGCCTGGCAGGCTATCATTCATGGGGTTGCCAAGGACTTGGACACGGCTTAGTGACTGAACAACAATGGTAAATCAGCAGGAAACCAAATTCTGCAGTGAGACAAGAACAATTTCCACGACTATGGAAAATCTTGGGAGACATGGCAGAATGTTGTATGTGTGCCTCGCTTGGCAGGCTTGCAAGCCCATACCTCCACTCAGGGTTGAAACTCTCTGCAATCTTGGGGTTCTTTAGCTTCAAGATCATCATTTCGTGAAGCTCCAGGAGGAAAGCATCCAGGCCAATCTGATTTAGGAAGGTGTTGAGCAGCTTAGCATTTTCAGGGCTGAGATCAGCTTTGTACCTTGAATCAATTTCCCCAAATGGCTCCTGGAATGAAATAAGAACAAATGATACATGAAGCCTGGAAAGGGAATGTGCGGCTCCCTGAGTCCAGGTGGACAGGAAGAGGCGAAACTCACTTTTCCCAGGCGAAGTAGCTGTTCAGACTTGTGGGCAGAGAGGAACTGCCAGAGGGCGATGGTATGTTTTAACTGGCATCTGTTTAAGGCCTGAAAGAGAAGAGAACTCTTGAATATGAGGCCCTGTTTTCATTTGGCCCTGCACTGATTCCACCTCCTTTACTATGGAGGCCACCTCTGCTTTATCCACTGATTTCCTGCCTCAACTCTGAAATGTCTCTGAAAGCCCTCTCCCACTGCAGCATCTCAGGGTCCAGCAGCAGCACGCAGTCTGCATGCACACCTCAGCAGACTTGTGCTTCCAAAATCTGTACATTCCGAGTACATCTCTGCATCTCCTGTCAACGTGTTCTGTTTACACTGTAGACTGGCTGGGAAACGAGGTATTTTCGCCTCCCCTCCTTTTCAGGGGCTGCCTAGATAGTAGATACCACCCCTACTCCCTAGGGGGTGGTATCCCAGTAGGAAGTGGAGAGACGATGGAGGGGACAATGCTGATTTCCTTTGGAAGAGGCCAGACACGAGACCTACCTTTGAAACCAGTGAGGTCAGATCACCCATCTTCAGCATGTCTTGGATATACACATTTAAGTGCAAGTCTGGATCCCCGCCAGCTGTGCTCAGAAACCCCAACGTGACTTCTATGGCAGACAGAGCTTCACAGGCGTCACTGTAGGACTGCAGTTGTCCTCTGATGGCAGTGATGGCCGCATTGGGGAGGGGACACTAAAAGTCAAAAGCAGGATAGGGTCCACAGTTGGGGCATGCTGTGCACTGCTACCCTGTAAGAGTCTTATCTTCATCACTGCCAAGGCCACGGAATGGGACAGGCTCTCTAATAACAGTAGTAGTCTGCACTTGGTGCTTCTTAAGTGAAGCAATATTCAGGTATATTACCGAAAGAGAGATGAACTCGTTGAATGCTCAAATCAACTTTGTGAGGATATGAATATGGACACACACACAGATACACAGCCCCCACAAACTCACACAACATGCATAAATCAGAAAAGCAGGAATAAGTAAGTTCTCTGGACCTTTTGTCTCAGCATACACAGTCATGACAGCATTACTAAAAAACTACAAGCACAAAATTTCAATCTGTTTATACTGAACGAGAAAACTTCTGCTGGGACTTCCCTAGTGGTCTGGTGGTTAAGAACCCTCCTTGCAATGCAGGGGATGCGGGTTTTACCCATGGTTAGGGAACTAAGATCCCACATGCCACAGAGCAACTAAGCCTGCCTAGCAACTACTGACTGCATACACTCAGGATCTCGTGTGCCACAGCTAGTGAGTCTGCGAACCACAGTGAAAGTTCCCTCATGACATGGTGATGGTCCCGCACGCTGCAACTAAGACCCGAGGCAGCCCAAATAAAGAAATACTTTAAAAAGATTAATGAAAAATAAAAAAAACTTCTGCTGATCCTGTGTGCCCTCTAGAAGAATCATGGCGCTCAGAACCGAGGGAGGCCCTGAAACTCTTTGGTGCTCACAGCAAATGCCCCGAGTAAAGGCGAAAGAGTCCTAACATGGGCGGAAACACTCTGGTAAGATGGAGGCACACGCAAATAAGGTTGATCATCACCTGTGGCATTTTGTTCTTGATGTCCATGAAGAGATGCTCATAGTTCCAGTCCCGTCTGTATACCAGAGTGGGTAATCCCTAAAGGGAGAAAGAAAAAGACTGGAAATGGAATCCACTGTGGAGGTTTCCATCAGATGACAATATATGCCTGAGCTGAGACTCAATGGTAGTCCCAGGGATTTCAGTGCATCACCCGGCAAAGCAGGCAGCTCCTTGTTGCCTCGTGATGTGTGTGTTTAACCTGGAAGCTATGGAAACAGTGACACAGTGAGGAGCCCAGCCTGCCCGCCATGGCCAAGCAGACACTGTCACATAGTATTCTGTGGCCCTTGAGCCACCAGTGCAGGCAGGTCGCGAGGACATGGGCTGACACCCTGAGCACAGACCGTGAGCGAGGGGCACTCAGCTGACAGCGCAGAATGAATCAGGCTCGCGCTCGAACAGTTCACCGCCTAACTGCAGGCAGGGAGGGAGCATAAACAGAACGAAGTACCACACCTTTGACTGGACCTGGAAGCAACAAGCACAGCGCAGGCTGCATTCAGGGAAGGGAGAGTGATCCAGCCTGTGTGGTCATGGGATTCAATGCAGGGAAATGGTTGGAGAGATGCATTTCTGGATGTTAGAAATGTGGCCTAAAGAGCCTGAAGACAGGGACTGGTTGGGAGCTACCGCAGCAGTGGAGCTTAAGGACAGATGCTTTGAACTAGAGCAGCGGGCTGGTTGGTGAAACGGAGGCGCCTGATGGTAGAGATGACAGACTGTGTTTGCGGACTAAAGGAAAAGGGGAAAAACAATGAGGTTCAGTGTGGGTGGCTTGTGGTGCCATTAACTACGGCAGAGAAATCTGGACTAAGTCCATTGAGATCTGCAGTCACCCTTGGGGTACTGAGGTGTGGATTGGATGCACAGACGACTCTGCAGAGCCGTTGGCCCTGAATGCAGGTGTGGTCACAGATACTGGGAGTGTGGACGAAGGGTCCAGAGGATCCCTCCTCATTCTGAAATCGCTGTGATCAAAGCCACACTTGAGGCAACTTTTGCAAAACAGACACACAGACCACAGACATGTGGACCATGGACACGTGGGCCACGTCAATACAGCAGGTCAGCCTTGCCTTGAGGGTCAGCCTAGGCTTGCCCTGAAGGAAGCGGCTGATGATCTGGCGCTGGATCTTCTCCAGGTCAAACTCCTGCAGGGTCTCCCCACCCTGCTCCACATGGTACTGACAGTTGGAGAGAATCAGTGGAATCAGATCCCGCTCTACTTCATAGCTGATGACGTGCAGGTCGGCAATCTCAGAGGCATCGACGGAGTAGCTGGGGACAGACAGAAACAGCTTAGGGTCCCAATGAGGTGCACATGGCCTGTCCGTGCAAAGCCAGCTCCTGTCTGACGTTGCCACAGGCTGTGCAGGTGAAGGGACATGCAAATCTGTGACACTTGTGAGTGTAGCTGAAGGGGTTTCTGTTCGAGAAGGACCTGAAGCCTGGCTTGCTGTCTCTAGGTCTGGTGACCCTCCCTGTTTGTTCCCCCCAGAAACGACTTCCTGCGCTGAAAGAGCGTCCCCTGCTGTCGGCTTGCGTGCTTACCTGTTGTCTTCTTTGGAGAACTTCTCTACCGCATAGACAATTTCATTGTGCAAGCTAATCAAGTAGCTGACTAAGGCGGTGGAGCAGAGGCCCCGGCCCTGGCGGCGAGGCAGGATGACTTCCAAGTCAGTGTTCAGATCCAGGTCGGAGCTGCAGTAGTCTTTAGGGAGCTTGATCTCACCTTTAAACGACAGAGGGGCAGTCACCTCCCTGCTGTTTCTTTCATAGCCTCAGGACTAGGAGCCCACCACAGTGGGAAGGGAGGCAATGCAGAAGCCCCCTCAACAGAACACAGCTGGGAACCAAGAGTGCTTCTGTCTCCCACATCTCTTTTACATGCTGACAAGTTTCAAATAGTCTCAGCTTCTTTTTGATACCAAATTTATAGACTCAAGAGGACTGAGGGGTTGCTCTTTCTGAAATGTTATGCACTCATCTCAGACACCCTCACCAAGAGTCCACAGATCCAGCATTAGAGACACACAGCATGGTGCTGTGCACACACAGAACAGGCAGAGTTAGGCTGGAGAGAACAGGCCTTCAGAGAGGTGCTCCTGTGATGTTTAGTATTAAAGGGGAGTTGACTTACCATTGGTCTCCAGCGATCGCCTCAGCTTGTTCCATGTTGACAGAAATATAGTGATTCTACTGCGGGTTAACGTCTTCAGCCCATCTAGCAAACAAAACACTTTTTAAGAACTGCACGATAACACCTACTCCCATCTAGGTCAAACCAACAGAATTACTTGCTCTTTGACCCCCACCTTCATATCATCACCAACACACTCTAAATGCTGTTTAAACTAAAGCTGAGTTTGAGGAACCAGAGAGAGAGAGGGAGATTCTGGACTGATACAGCAGAAACCTCTAATGTGTCCCAGGCACTCACAGCACCCACTGCTTCATGCTACAAGCTTAGGGTACAGAACACACATTAGCTCTGAACTGGTAGTCCTGATGCTCTGTGGGAGCAGAGCCTTACCTGAATCATGACTGCTAATGAAACTTTGGATGGATCTGTATTCAGCTTCTGAAACATTCTGGAATCGTTTCACTAGATTCCTTTGCAGGGCCAAAATCTCGGGCAAGAATTTCACCAGTCTCAGCTCTGCCTCCTAGAGAAGGGAAGACCACCAGGAACACTTTAGTGTACCTAGATAATGTTCCTGGGAAACAGACTTTGGGGCTGGCTCGAGCCATGTATTTGTAGTTTAATACGGTCAATGTGCCATTTTACATAACACATAGTACTTGAGAATGGTGAAAGGCAAGTACATTTCCCTTCCTTCAGCAAGTACTTAGTGATTGCTTACAATGTGTTGGCCAGTGTTCTACACTCTAAGGGTCGAGAAGCAAAACTGTAGGGCCGACACAGCAAATGTGTTGGCCAGAAGCTGATGAAAGAAAACAACCTCTTGGGCCCGAGATGGTCTGGGTGTGGAGAGGCACTGCTGAGAGCAAGAAGACGAAGCATGTAGGCAATGATACTTAGAGATGATCCAGTGTCATTCTGAAGACCTAGGACCTTAGCTTCTTCAGTGTAATGGACCTGCCTGAGCACACCAGTGACAGATCACAGTGTTAGCATGATGGCCTTCCCACCGGGAATCCGTTTTCATTAACTGACCCACCAAAATTTCTGCATCATCTTACTTCTTCCTAGACTGCAAATACTGGTGCATGGAAGGAATGATTAGAAAATGTGTTTTAGAAAATAAAAATTCAAATGGATTCAAGTTAGGAAGAGTGTGTAATTCTGGCTCTGAAAGGTATGATGCACACGTTACAGCTCTGCTCCCCTCCAATCCTCCCAACACCCTCCCTCTGAATGGTTTAGGGGAAGATTTTTTGTTGGATTTCAGTTATGCATTCTCAACTAAAATTTTTTCATTCAATAGGCACTCATTGGTGACTAACTGCTTCAGGCACTGGGGGGATGAAGTCGAACAGATAAAGGAAAGATTTTATTCTATTCTTTCTTGCTGAGTAATTGGGAGAAACCCTCCTGGCCAAGTATGTTACAGATTTCTACTAATTCCAACGCATGCATATATTTCACCTGTGCCTTTATGCTTCAAATGACTCATACAGATGGATGTGTTTGGAGATATCTATCCCTGAGTCTTCTGCCAGAGACATTTTATTCAAAAATCAAAGTAGTTTAATGGCTGTCCCACCCTCAGGACTGATCAGACTAAATGAGAGTAGGGCCTTCACATCTCCAGGGGACATGTAAGTTGCGGTCACAGCGAAGCAGCCTCACCTTCTGCAGAAACTTCCAGAGGATGGGCACTGATTCTTTGCCATTCTTTTGCTCCACGATGTGCTGGAGGTACTCAATGGTGATCCTTTTCCTGCAGCTCCACATCTTAGAGCAGTGAACCATGCTCTTCTTGGGCAGGTGGGGCAGGAAGGTCACTGGGTCACCATACACGATTTTGGCCACAGGGTTGGAGCTGATGCGCTCATCTTGGCTGATCTGAGCGTTCACTGCCAGGAGGGTTTTATCTAGATGCTAGGTGAAGAAAGCGACATGGGATCTGGAAGTGAGATGCTAGGTTTTTGTCTCCTCAAACAGAATAAGTCTCAGACATCTATATTTTATTACCATTATTTTAAATACTTGCTGATTTATATTTCCCAAGGGGCTTAGTTACTCTCAGTAACATTCTTATCTGACAGGGTTTATTTCTCTGCCTCGTTTGCACATTCTGCTCTAAAAAGTAGTGGAGAGAAAATGACTGCCTGCACTTTCTGGATCCCCAGTAATTCCTCAGCTTGACATACCAGCCCGCCTCGGGAGGGGACAGGATAGGGAGGGGGCAACAGGAAGTTGGGGTGACCAAACAGAGAACACCTAAATCTGTGACTTAGCCTAGGGTTTCTTTCTCTAAGGGACACTTCCAGAAGGGACAAGAGATCAAGTGCTCAGCAGAGGCTGTGGAAACCCCCTCCTGCACTTTCCCAGAGAAAGTAGCCGCATAGCTACTCATCACTTACCTCGAGTTCACGCAGAATAAGAGTCTGAACAAGATTTTCCCAGCTGTTCCTCTGTGTTCTGGTTGACAATTGTGCATCAAAATGTAAAGACCCTACAAAGAAAAATGTGTATGTTACCCAAGAAACAAAAACCACAGCATTCTACATAAAACACTGAAGAAATGTTTAATTGAAATAATGCTCCTTTTGGGAGCCGGGGTGGATATATTTTCCTAAAGTAACCTGAGCATTTAAAAATGTTTCCTGCTGCTACCACCAAACTCATGATCTTTGTGAAGGTACTTCAAACTCTAAAATCTCTAACCCACGTAATTATCACCTTAAAGCCATTCTGAACAAAATTACTGCAAAGACAATACTTTAAATCAGAAGCCCAGGGGCAAACTAACAGTGACTAGTGGTACCACAGGTCTCAACTGCTGCCACCTGGGCCTGAAGACGGAGCAGGACCCTGCGGGTGCCTTCGACGCAGAATGCCATAGAAACTGTCAGTGTGCTTCTAGAATGTGGTCACTTTGTCAGTGTGATACTCGCTGAGCTTACCTAGTGTGAAACCACTCCAGAATGAGAAACTGAAAATCAGATTTTGCTAAGTGGAAAATATATACAGATGTTGAGTGAGTGAAAGTCGCTCAGTTGTTCCGACTCATTGCGATCCCATGGACTCTACAGTCCATGGAATTCTCCAGGCCAGACTACTGGAGTGGGCAGCCTTTCCCTTCTCCAGGGGATCTTCCCAACCCAGGGATTGAACCTACGTCTCCTGCATTGCAGGCGGACTCTTTACCAGCTGAGCCACAGGCAAGCCCATACGGATGCTGATTTCTGGCAAAAAAAGCTCCAGAAGTGGGAATGGATTTTCTTGTCATATGCCAGAACTTTTTATTGCTATTGTTATTTTCAATAACCTTGTCATTAGAGTGGTAATTTAAAAACATTTTTGCAGATAACCTAAAAGAAAACAAAACTGTTCTTCCACCACTCAGAGACAACCCTCTTACTAACTTGTCTTATAGACCTTTTCTTTCTGTGTGGACTTTAAACTAGAAAATGAGCTTAATAGTTGTTAGCCTACTTTTACATGTAACACATTGTGGATGCATATACATATTGAGTCAGTCCAACAATGCAGTATTATTTTAGGAAAAGAAGGTGCTCACCCCGCCCCGTAAAACAAAACAGATCTCCAATAGCAAGAGACCAAGTTCCAAGTGCTTATCAAACATTAGTCTCTTTGATGTTTCTTTAATACACGTCGCTTCTTTTGGATGCCCTGTGTTCCCCATGCAGCGGCTGAACTACATCCAAGGCTGACTTTTGAAACTAAAGCCTCTCAAATATACTCGCACCACCAGGGGGTCAATGGAAAGGCCAGGCAGGTCCTTCCCTCCCTGACTCTCTGGAAAGTGCCCGTCTTCCTGCTTCCCCCTCATCTCCTTCTGGGGTCGAGGAGTGCCCTGCTTCTTCTCCTGGCTGTGCCCCACGCCCCTGGCCCCGTGCCCAGCTCCTCACTGTGGCCCTGCTCTCGGAGAAGGTGGCACAGGACGAGGTGCACCACGCTGGCGGTCTCGTCTGCGCTCCTCCCCAGCGTGTTCATTAGCTGCTCCAGGTCTCTCTGGATGTGCTGCTGCAGAAACCCTTTTGGATCCCACACCAGAGGTTTGATGATGTTCATCAAGTCCTGTGGGAGCAAGAGGACAAAATGTCAAGCAAGGTCTTGTTTGTGGAGGGGATGGCAATTCAGGAGAGGTCAGGAG
This sequence comes from Bubalus bubalis, assembly GCF_019923935.1. Classification (NCBI taxonomy): domain Eukaryota; kingdom Metazoa; phylum Chordata; class Mammalia; order Artiodactyla; family Bovidae; genus Bubalus; species Bubalus bubalis. The sequence goes on along the minus strand of NC_059159.1, from coordinate 11,090,772 downwards.
GGGTGAAGAGCCAGTTCTGAGCTAGAGGACAATCTCTAGGAGGGATGTCAGCGTGATTCAAACAGTAGAGGCGACAGAAAACTGAGAAGCAGAAATGAATGTGGTCTGAAAACGACTGCCTTCTATATTGTCAATGTGAAATAAAGAACTTTAAAAACCGAAACTTTTTGCTCCCATGGTTAATTAACTTAGATAAAAATGCAACATGCTATTTCTTTCCTCCCCAGAGTTACAGCAAAGACACAGGTAAAATCATGGTTATTTTAGACTCTCCATTCCCAGGTGTGGACTGGAGACACACAGCTATTCAGTAAAAACTGACTTTACATAATGTGACAAGTAGTCCCCCTTACCACCATAGGCCACAGTGGGAAAAATTAGGATATGTTAATTTTACATTATGTTCTGCGTTAGGTAACAATGACTTACTCAAAATCCACAGGGGGTGGCTAGGTCGTTTAATTTTATTTTTTTCAACTACTAAAAATGACTTATTAATTTTTTTTCATGATTTACTAAAATTTAAAAGTCAACGTACAAATTAGAACAATGACAAAAATTCAGACTAAAATGGTTTAAATAATACTAAATTTTTAATTTCAATTTTTATTTTAATTAAACCTTTTAAAATATTTTTATATAAAATTGTAATTCTAATGTTTGATATCCATCTAATTGTCAATGAATTGGTATCAGGCTTCAACATGTTTCATCTAGACCTATATGCACAAATGTAGGTTAATAAGATTTGTTTCATATTGTAAAGCATTCTTCATTTGTTACTATTGCCAATACAATTACTAATTCATGAGAACCCTGGGAACCACAAATTGGAACTTCAAAGAGGAGTAAGAAAATAGTTCCTTGTTTCTTTTGGGAAAGGATACTTAGTTATCAGAGAAGCAATACATTCATACTCTCTGAAAGGAAGGAGTAGACAAATTCATTGATCTGTCTTTCCCCTTATCCAAGTACTTCTGCATTCAGATCTTCCCCATACTTCCTAAATAGTTTCTGCTTCTGATGTCAGTAAGGCCACAACACACAAACCTCACAGCATGCAGACGCAGGAAGCAGTCTTGTGTTTTAAGGGGCAAAATCAGAGAACTGGAGCAGAACAGGGTTAACCACAATGAAACCAAGCAGGACCCTGCAGGGCCTTCCCAGGAACTGGGTAGGGTTTTTTAGATGAAAGGATTCACTATGAAAAAACTACCATAGAAACTAGTACATGATTGGGCAGTACAATGCTCTACCTGGGGACTCTGGGTGGCTCCCAGAAGCATAGCCAGATGAGTGAGTAGCCGGAGGAGAAGGAAGACCACTGGGGACATCTGTCGGTCAGATACCACGGGCGCACCTCTGGGTGGTGGGTTTCCCAGCACGTGGCCAGTTTGAGTCCTGTCCATGGTGTTACTGGAAAGGATGAGAGAAGACAGGGTGAAGGCTGAAGAAGACCGTTTCTTCTGGCTCTGGGGGCGCACTTCAGAGTCTCAGGACCGAGAGACCAGGTTCACGGTCTTAAAGAAAATGATGCTGAAAGTTACTGATTGAAATAAGCCTAGACCACTTTTCCAAGTCTTTTTCTTTATAGACAGGCCCTTCTGGCTGACCAAAAGCCCACAACAGTGTAAAGTGGCTGTTTGTGAGACTAGTGGGGGGGAAGAGGGGCAATATAATAGTAGGGGGTTTGAAGTACAAACTATTATGTATAAAATAAGCTACAAGGATATATTGTACAACACAGGCAATATAGCCAATATTTTATAACTATAAACGGAATATAGCCTCTAAAATCGTGAATTACAATACTGCACACCTGTAACTTATATAGTATTGTACATCAACTTCAGTTAAAAAAAAAACAAATAAATAAACTTTTCTGATAAGCAGCCCTGAGATGACCTCTAAAAATGGTTCAGCATTCACTTGACCCAAAAAACCCCACAAAATCACGCAAATCAAGATTCACTTTAAGAACATTGGTGAAACCGTCCCGGCCATTGAGGGTATGCATATCTGAAAAGCCACCGAGTATCTGGAGGATGTCACTTTACAGAAGCAGTGTGTGCCATTCCACTGTTACAGTGGTGGAGCTGGTTGGTGTGCAAAGGACAAGCACTGGGGCTGAAGGCAGGGTCGGCGGCCCAAAAACAGTGCTGAATTTTTACTGCACATGCTCAAAAATGCAGAAGGTGATGCTGAACTGAAGGACTTAGATGTAGATTATCTTGCTTATCGAGCACAGCCAGGTGAACAAAACCCCACAATGCGGCACAGGACTTACAGAGCTCAGGGTTGGAACAACCCCTCCATGAGCTCTCCCTGCCACACTGAGATGATCCTTTCTGAAAAAGAACAGACTGTTCCTAAACCAGAAGAGGAGGTTGCACAGAAGAAAAAGATACCCAGAAGAAACTGAAGGAACAAAAACTTAAGGTACCGGAATAAATACTGCAAAAAATAAATGCAAATAAATAATAATAATGAAATAAAATCATTATCAAAACAAAACTGGCTGTTTGTGCTACTCCTGGGGCCATATGTCAGGATGGTGGTCTGGACTTGCTTCTTGCCCTGAATCAGCGGGGGAGCGGCAGGCAGGCAAAGGGCAGAGTCTGGAGTAGCTGACATTAACATGGAAGTATATACACACTGGTCTCCTTTTCCCACCTTAAAAACTAGGATCCAATCTCTGCAAAGGATTTGGCATCACACCCAGATGGGAGGTGCAGTGTGATGGCTATGTTCAGCTGAAATGATACTGGAGATTCTAGGACATTCTAATAGTTTATGGAGATAACAGGTTAGAATATTTTAAACTGTAACAGCACCAAAATAGCTAGACTATAAGATCAATGTAGAGAGGCCACACCTCCTATTAAGGGAGCATTTACAACCATACTTGTCTAATGAGCAAGTGTGGGATTATGAGATCCAGTTTTTAGCTGGATTCTGAAGTATTTGATAAGATTGACTAGGTCCCTCTATTTTTCTCAAAAAAAAAAAAAAAAAGAGTAAGCTAAGAGTTTGTAAATGACAGACTTAAACTTCCCCCTGAATTTGGTCACCCTGTTTATGTCAAGCAATTTCTACAGGGGTTGTAACCAAGGTTCAACTGGAAGATATTTGAATTAAAAAGTATTAATATTAATAAGTATTAAGGTATGATCTGTTTTTGCATTAAAAGCCCAGTTAGCCAGTGACAGATCAAATGCCTCACTACTGAATGACCACAGAGACCTTGGCGTGATATCCAACATGACCCAGATCCAAATGTACTATCGTAATTGATAATATATTTAGTATCGATTTATCAGCTGGAATAGAAACAGCTGCAAAGCACATGGTTCGATTATTTATAAAGGAAATAGAAAACTGCATACTCGATAACACGAAATCCCTCCTTCGGTTGGTGATTAATCCCTCCAATTGGAGCACGACAGTCAATACAAAAGCTCTGTTGCATCGGCTTGCCACACTAGGAGAAACACAAATGTGACCCCAGATCAGTTTGGACAAATCCCAAAGTGAGCCCATACTTAGCACAGAAGGTAGTGGATGCCACTAGGATTGCTTCCTTCAGTGTATGTGTATGTCAGGTGGGGCTGCAGGAGCCCTGGGAGACAGGGCAGGCACTCCGTGCCAACTGTGGTGTGTGTGTGTGTGTGTGTGTGTGTGTGTGTGTGTGTTAGTCGCTCAGTTGTGTCCATCTCTTTGCGACCCCATGGACTATACCCACCAGGCTCCTCTGTCCAGGGGACCCTCCAGGCAAGAACACTGGAGTGGGTTGCCATTTCCTTCTTCAGCCAACTATGTTGTATGTGGGAAAATATAGACTTTTTTAAAAATAGAAGCTATTAAGTTTTATTCCCAAACAGACACTTTATAGACAAATATACAAAACTCAATCTTTTATTTTCACATTCATCACTGTTTTCCATTCATTCTCCGATGAGTTTAATGCTTCATTATCTGACACCAGGAATACTACAGTAGCTTCCAAACTGACATCCTTAAATGGCATTCCTTAATGCCATTTAGACTTTTTTATTTTTAAACAATGTCACCATGATTTACTACTTCCAAAGGTTCATTTTTCAAAATCAGATTGTGTGCTACTATAAATACACTAGTAGTCTGTAACAAACAAAACCAGTATCAGATTTCTGGACCACAGAATTTCAGAACTGGGAGCAGTCTTAGGAAGAATCTATTTTAATCTCATTTCATGGACAATGAACTGAGAAGCTCAGAAATATAAGGTGCGAAGCATGTATCCAGTTTATCCTCCATGCTGCTTATTTACTGTATTAAATAACATTTGTCTGTTTCAATTCAATAGCCTGTTCTGAGCATGTATAGATGACACTATGAATGGCCCTGGCTAGATGCTTTGGGACTCAGACATGAACAATACACGCATCTTCCCCTCACAGGCTTACAAGCCACGTATCTCCTTTTCCTACCCTTTGCTGTCTAGACCCTGTCTCCTTGCTGGGCTAGTAATCCAGCCTGCAGTCTAGTCAACACCTCGTCATCACAAAGACCTGTGTCGCTGACTCTGTACTTTAGTGGCCAGGAAGGACTGCCAGCATGGTTCCAGCCCTGCAGTTCGGTCTTTCAGGGGACCTTGAGCAACATCTGGAGGCAGTTTTATTTGTCACACTGGCGAGACAGGATACTACTGCCATCCGGTGAGTTGAGGCCAGGAATGCTTGTAAACCTGCAAGAATGCCCAGGCCAGCCCCACAATAAGGCCTTATGTCCACAGGGCTGAGGTCAAGAAACCCAGGCTGGAAAACCTTCATACCGTTTGGAGGTTTAGTCAGAATACCTAGTGAAAGTGAAAGTCATTCGGTCGTGTCTGACTCTTTGCAACCCCATGGACTGCAGTCCATGGAATTCTCCAGGCCAGAATACTGGAGTGGGTAGCCCTTCCCTTCTCCAGAGGATCTTCCCAACCCAGGGATCAAACCCAGGTCTCCTGCACTGCAGGCAGTTTCTTTACCAGCTGAGCCACAAGGGAAGCCCAAGAATACAGGAGAGAGTAGCCTATCCCTTCTCCAGCAGAGCTTTTCGACCCAGGAATCGAACCCGGGTCTCCTGCATTGCAGGTGGATTCTTTACCAACTGAGCTATGAGGGAAGCCCCATAGAACAGCTGTCAAAATGAGTCTATGTTCTCCCCAGAGGTCCAGTCTCTCATTATCCTCCTCCCTCATGGGCCCCCTCCTCGGACCTGGAGGAGGAACACACATTTTGAACCTCCCCAAACCCTATCCCAAATACCAAGACTCACCTCTCCTACAGAGCACACGTGACCATTGGGACATGCTGTTGAAAGAACAGGACACAATGTTGGCTGGTGAGGTTTTGCCTAATGACCCACCATTAAAAGGGAAACCTAACTCCCTGCTTTCTGGTCTAACCAAATAATGACGTGGACTTGATGTCCCAAGCATGTTACCAGAAATCTTAAACTCTGCTAGTTTACTAACAGATATTTGACACATACCAGGAGCTCAACTTGTATCAGTGAAAAATAGTGTCTGCGTTTAATTTTACAAAGCAAAGAGAAACTAGATTATAGGCTCATACCATGGGTTATTTTTGGAGGCAAAATGGATAGTATTTTATACCCTCCTTTTATTCTCTTTGATTTTTTTTTCTTTTTGCTATGACCAGGTTTTATAACAACTTTTAAAACTACTTTTAAAAGATTATCTACTCAAGATAGGTCATGGGTTATATTATTTCCTCTCTCAGTTCTATATTTCTAAAAGAACTATCTTTGGGTCAAAACCTTGGTTGTATTGTTAGCTGGCCCTAGACTGAGTTCCTGATGTGGTTCCCAGTGCCCCCTTCTCCCCCAAAAGGGCATATTCCAGGAAACAGAAGTGCATCCAAAAGGACCCTTTCCCTGTGACTAAGAAAAAGAATGATCTGGTTCATCCACAGTCAGCAGGTACCAATTCCCGCAAACTGTTCATGTTCTGCAAAGGCACCCACGGCAGGAGGAGGCAGGCACCTTGGACCCTTCAGGCACAAACCCATGTACCCCCATTCTATACCGATGTTTTCTGTAGTTTTAGGCTGCTATTCAAAGCTCAGGAGTGGGATTCCACCACAGGCCACACTTACTGTACCACGTGACTCCTTCCAGACCCTTCCAATTCCTAGCTTGAGCCAGCAAGTCTTCAGGCATCGTTGGAAGAAAGGCATTCTGAAAAGTCAAAAAAGCAGAGCTGGCTTTAGCTTAGTGAACACATCGACTGGCTGTCGCTGCTCAGCAAGAGGCCTTGAGTAAGAAAGTGACCTTGATTTTCTTTCTTCTCGACCCCAAAAGCTCTCTATGAAGAACACAGAACAGCTCTCTATGAAATGACAAAGGGCAAGGCAAGGTTTTCACCCTCACTGTGGACTAAAGCATCAAGTGAGAAAGAGGAAGACGGCAAACATACAAGATAAACAGGTTCAACAGTTTCTGAGGTACCGGCTGGGTCTCTAAAGTTTTCCCTGTGAATGCAGAAGAAATCATATCCCAGTCTTACCACCATGAGGTGTGGGAAGAAGGCCAAATTCTTCAGGGGTCCTAAGACTTGGCTTTGTCCACAGAGAAGGACGGTTGCAGCATGAACAGCCATTTCTATTACTGTCCCTTCCAGGTTGCTGACCCCAGGACCTGTCCTCAGCAGGGGTAGTTCATTATTCACAAGGGATATTGCAAAATCTCTGATATCAGGAGACAAGGTCTTGCTTTTCTCAATGAATTTCTTCATAGCCTCACATTGCTGACAGGAAAAAAAAATACATCAAATAAAAATATTCTATGAATAGCAGGAGAAAAACCAAAGGTTTTCTCTTATGTTAGTCATGCTTTTTGATACCAAAAACTTATCAAATATCTGCTTAAGAGGAATCCTCTGGTGGTCCAGTGTTAGGACTACCACTTTCACCGCCGAGGACCCGAGGTTCAGTCCCTAGTTGGGGAACTGAGATCCCTCAAGACACAGGGCGCAGCCATAAATAAATAAATAAACAAATAAAGTTAGTTGCATTAAAAAACTTTTAAATCAAGGTTAGAATGGCTAAATGATTACTGCCCGAAGGGGAAATTATCCAGAGAAATCTCCTCCACGAACACAGAAACCACATATGCAAGCACTAGTTTTGAAAATTCTGTTTTGGAAAACATTATTAAGACATTTTAAGGACAACTTTATTTTTATTTATTTATTTTAAATTTATTTGGCTTCAATGGGTTTTAGTTGTGGCATGTGAGATCTAGTTCCCTGACCAGGGATTGAACCCAGGCCCCCTGCATTGGGAGTGCAGAGTCTTAGCCAGTGGACCACCAGGGAAGTCCATAAATCATTTTTTTGACTTTAGTTTTAATTGTTACCCTAAAAGCTTTGGGTGAAACAGAAAGTAGTTCCTCTTCATAAGAATGCTGAAAACCTCCATCAAAGACTTTTTTAAATTTTGGGCATAATTGTTGTACATGACTTTCTTTTTAAATAAATATTTATTTGGTTGCATCCAGTCTTCGTTGTGATATGTGGTACCTATTTCCCTGACCAGACATCAAACCTGGGCCCCCTGCATTGGGAGCAGGGAATCTTAGCCAGTGGACCACCAGGGCAGTCCTGGTGTTTGTGAATTTTACCTCTATTCAAAAAGTCCGTTCAAATTGTGAGACTATGAACACAGCCCTGGAGGCTGATACTCACCTGTGGCTTAGGATGGAGGTCTGCATTGTGGGATCTGTACAAAGTGGCGACCTCTCTAAAAAGTGCTAACAGTAGGTAGACAGCCTTCTGACTTGTGGTGCTTCTACAGGCCTGAAAAAGCAAGGACATCAAGTGAGACTTTTCAAAGTTATACAGATATAGCTCAGGGCCAGACTCTCATGTGATCTATATGTGAATAAAGAATGAGATCAGTACTAAAGCCTTGGAGACGGTGAGGGAGCCTTCTCTAATACCATAGGCACCTGGAACCCTGCACCTCATGACCACCTTCTAGAGAACAACTCTTCAAAAACATTCTCATATTAAACGCAAGCTATATTTATTAAATAGCTTACAGCAGAAGTAACAGAGATCACTATCTGTTCTCTTTCTGACTACTTCCCTGGTCCCTTTTGGGAACTTTTGCTGAACTAAGATATTTCTTTCCTCTGTTTCCAGCAAAGCGTCAAGGTAAATAATGACTCAGAAAGGAAATAAGAACATAACAATTTAAGGATTGTATTTTTAAAAGCCTGCATCTATTAAAATAAACACGTGCATATGTCTCTATGGGAATTATGAGGTTTTGCCTCCTGTGCCATTGCATCTCAGAGCAGAGGAATCCTGGAGGAAGCGGCTTTTCAGCAGGGTCTCAAAAAAAAAAAAAAAAAAAGGACCTAAATGAATCAGAAAAGAGCTGCTGGTTGGCTCTCACAAACCCAGCAACCCAAATCAACCACAGCCACTCCCCTGTTTTCCAAGGGAGCTCACAGGCCATGGACATAGGACTTCCAAGGCAGCATGTCACCCTGTGGGGCTTCTTCCATTGCATCATTTGACCCTAACAAGACAAGACTCAGGCTGTGAGGGGCCACTGTGTACACAGAGCAGCCGCCAGCCTGGCCTACCTCCAGAGCAGCCTCCACAGCCAGGGGCTTGGATTCCAGAATGGCTTTGCCCACTGCATCCCGGACAGCCTTGTAGTCATTCCCATGCACCAGATACCGATCCATCTGGCCTGGATGATCCCTCTGCAACTCCAAGAACACAGGGGTTAAGCACGGTGGGTACAGGGTGGGAAATATTGACAAAGAACCTTCTTGATAGGTAAAGGAACCAGGCAATCACTGAAGGTTTAAGGGCAGTTGAACCAGGTTTCTGGGGCAGACTGAGGCACAACAGCTCACTACTGTTTGGGAAGCACCTCCTCCTCCCTGGATGAAGAGTGGGCGGAAATCTAAGGGAGGTGATACTGCAGCTGCTTTCTGTCTGCACTCAGAGGAGAGCACCAAAGGACTGACGAGTCAGGCCTAAGTTCCAGTTGGGAGGAAAAAAAAGCCAGGATTTTTAATGCCATTTTTGTAACCCCAGGACAGTAAAAATTCATTCATTTCTGGGCACTAGGAAAGGACAACTGAGCAGTCCTGAAGCCAAAATGACTGCAACTCTGTCATCCTTAGACCTTTCCTGTCTTGCCTGCTGAGGATAAAAAGGGCTTATTTTACAGAATGAATGGCTTTTAATTTGCTAAAGGCCAAAGCCACAGAATCATTCTTTTGCTTATCCTGTGTTGAACTCAATCAGAAGTGATGCCTACATACGCTTTGCAGGTAGAAGACAAACCAGAAACACACACAGACACACCTATTTCCTAGGCAGATAACCACGATCACAAGCTGGGTCAATTGAAACCCAGAGACAGAGGACCAGACCAAACCAGATGCAAGCATTTTCTGGGATGGATGTGGGAGAAGGTCAGGGAGGAAAGGAGAAGCAGCAGCCCTCTTCCAGGGGTGGATGGGACAGGGGAGCTGAGACAGCGCTGGGGCTGCCAGACTGCCCTTCTCACCTGCTGTGCGATGACTTCCTTAGGAAATACCCAGTGGGCCGGATGGCCCTCTTTGGAGAGGCTCTGCACAAACTCCATCCCCTGCTGGCTGGTGAGCTTCCTGACCAGGTACACTCGGTACCAGTCATTCTGGACCCGGGCACAGAAGCGCTCCACCTGCTGCAGGTAGCGATGCTTCTCCTCCGCCACCTCTGCAGAGCCAGTGAGAAAGGCCAAGTGATTGGTGAGGGTACTTGTCAGTTAACTGTCTGGAACAGAGGCTAGTAAAAGCTCTGCGCCTACCCTTTGGGAATTCACACTGAGAGAACTAACCTAGAAGAAAGGGGCCATGGTACAGACCAGTATTATTCTGAGAACCAGCTTCCCACACTTCCTGAATTTCTAAATCATGGGGGCTCCCAGCCTGTGGTCAAGAAAGGTTGGAAAGAAGACCTGCCTGAGCCATCCTGAAGCTCGGCGAGGATCTCAGATGCCTTGTCAAGACAGAGGCGGATGCGGGCCATCTTCTGCAGGTGCTCCACTGAGGCCTCACCAGCAAGCCATCGGCTGCATCCCACTGGTTGGTATGTCCTAAGGAACTGGCCTTCCTCTCGCAGGTATTTCAATTCATCCCTTATGAACAAAGCATTATTCTTCTCATGTATTGAATCCTAGGGAACATAGGACCAGAAAGAAAGGATATTATTCTTTTTTATTTACAAGACCCCATCTTTGAAATGTCACCAGTGTGGTCATGGACAATGTAATAAGGATAAAGAACAGTGTTGTGGGTTTGAGTGGATATTTTTTGAATCATGAAAAACTAACAGCTGTTTTCATTTTTATTTTAGGGACCAGAAGGAGGGAAAAGAATAAAAGCTATAATGAAAAAAAAATTTTTTTTAACCTAATTTAACTTTTCATATGCATTGTAAGATTTTTGGAAGAAACAACAATACGAAGAGAATAACAATTAGAAGTATTCACAACCTCAGCACCTGCAGAGAGGCATCATCAACTTTGGTGGCGTATTCGTCAATGCCTTTTTCCCCCTCATGCACATGCATATAATGCCAATATAGGCCATTTCTGAGGACAGAAGTAATGTTTCTGAGTCATTTTTCCCCCTAAATGGAGTACAGCATCTGTTAATGTCACCACATAAATTATATTCCATAAATTTTCAGAAAAACACTATTCCACTGCATAAACCATGTGGTTCTGAGAGCCTGCAAAAGAAATGTAGTGAGGTGATAGTCAGCTTACCTCCAGGCAGTTGCTAAAGAGCATGTACAGTTCGGTTTTATCTTCAGCCAGGAATGGTTTCTTTTCTAACTCGGACAAATAAATCTGAATATACTCTTTCACGTCACAGAAGCTAGGGAAGGAGAAATATTATATATACCTGGTTAGCTAAGGTCTGGAAACCCATTTTGTGAAAACAAAGGTATGAAGTATCTATCTGCCTATTATTCATTTCCTGCTTCCTGTATAATTATATATATACATACATACATAGCTGGGAAGATGCCCTGGAGAACAGAATGGCAACCCACTCCAGTATTCTTGCCTAGAGAATTCCACGGACAGAGGAGCCTGGCGGACTACAGTCCATGGGGTCACAAAGTGTCAGACACTACTAAGCAACTAACACTTCCACTTTCTCACGTACACGGATGTGTTTATATAGTTTATAACATGATTTTATGAAGAATAGTTTAGCACCAACTTGGAGGAATATAAAATTCCATATTTCAGATGGGCTTCCCAGGTGGTTCCGTGGTAAAGAATCTGCCTGCTAATGCAGGAGACTTGGGTTTGATCCCTGGGTCAGGAAGATCCCCTGGAGGAAGAAATGGCAACCCGCTCCAGTATTTTTGCCTGGAGAATCCCATGGACAGAGGAGCCTGGCAGGCTATAGTCCCTGGGATTGCATAAGAGTCAGACACAACTTAGTGACTATACAATAACAATTTTATATCAGCTGTTCTCAAAATTTTGGCTCAAGGACTCCTAATAGACTTAAAAATTAATGAGAACCACAAAGAGCTTTTGCTTCTATTGGTCATATCTTTTGATATTTACAATAATAGAAATTAAAACTAAGAAACATTGAAAATATGTATCAATATTCATCATTTAAAATAACCATACTAAACTCATCACATATTAACATAAATAATATTAAAAAAAATCTTTTCCAAAACAAAATTTCATTAGTAAGAAGGGCATTGTTTTTCAATCCTATCAATCTTTTTAATGCCTGGCTTAACAGAAGTTCACTGGATTCTCAAATCTGCTTCTGCTTCTAGTTGGTTTCACTATATTATATGAGGAAAATCTGGTCTCATACATTATGTAGTTGGAAAAGGGAGAAATATTTTAGTAGTCTTTTCAGGTAAATATGGAAACTCTCTTTTGATGCTACACCAAAAATGATAGATGATAATTTCTAAAGATTAGTTTCAATGTGCAATCTGAAACCTTATCAATGCACTTTTCATAGTTAATTACATTAAAATCAAATGATCTGCCTTGTATATCAGCCAGATTTCTTTTTGATCATTGCACAATTCTGTGACATCAAGAACCAGTTACTTCATAAATACTGGTTCGCTGAGCTGTGCATATTTTGCAAATGTCAACACATTTTTATTCTATATTTTATAAAACCTCACATTCATTCATATCACCACCCATGTTGTCAAAAAGTTTGTACATATTAGAAAGCTGACAGGCTCACAGTGGAGGATACAAGTTTTCCAACATTTTATTTTATTGTTTTTTAATTTAGCCATGCTGAGACTTGAAGGATCTTAATTATCTGACCAGGGATTGAACCTGGATCTTCGGCAATGAAAGCGTGCAGTCCTAACCACCGGATCGCCAGGGAATTCCTCCAAACCTCTAAATATCTGCTTATAAGCTTGAATTTTATAATCAGCAACAAAACCCTCAGTTTGTGACAGGCTCACCTCACTTTTTTTCAAGAAAACGCCTGTCAACCACCTGCCCAGGTTTGAGTGTCATTTGTCAGTCATTCTTTCAAGTACAAGTGGTATTTCACAAAAAGAGCAGCCAGATCAGGATGTAACTCAAAAACTGCAGGAGTGGTTTTCCTTGACACAACCTTGTACCTTGACGTGCTGCTGGAGGCTTTGTGTGTACCTCTCATTATAAAACAACATTAACAGTCATATCCTTAAGAGCGGGGATTTAGTAGAATTAGTAATTTTTATAGCTTCATCAAGGACATTACATGAAACTGGCATTTTAAAAAATTACATGTGCATGGTGGTGACAGAAATAACGGCCCCTACCAGGGTCTACTTTAGTAACATCAGTGCAAACATCAACAAGTTGAAAAAGTCACATGCCATCTTAGTGTTATCTGCAGTCTGGTCAACACTGTCCCATGCACGGGTCTGCCCAGACAGCAGGTGCCTACATTTCCACAAAGTATGTAAGTCCAGTCTGATTCATTCTTAACACACAAAAGTACATGAACCACAAAAAGCAATGACGAAGCAAGTATTTTTAAATCCAGGGAATGACCATTCATATTTTTAAACTGTGTTTATGTCTGAAGATTTTTATTTCAAAATCAGTTCTGTAAATTTTACTCTAAATATTCCAGAACAAAGCATTTACCTTTGAGTGTAGTTTGTAGTCATATTAATGTGTCTATACCTTATGTCAAGAGATATACATGTCAATGCACTTTTCCCTTTCTCTAAGCAAAGAGATTCACATGAATACAGATTTCACACATTTCCCAAAATTAATGAAAATCACAGAATAGCAAGAGGCTCTTTTCATATCTCAAGGCAACTGTGTCTATCTATATGCCTTAAGAGCCATTTTCGGGTATAGCAAGAAATGTATTTTAAGAGTATTTTATTTGAAAATCCTGTTTGAAAAGACAATTTCATAAATAATGGGGGGGGGGCACCAAAATAAAATGTCTGTAGACAAGGCTGCAGTGGATCCCTGTTTTAAACATAAATTTAATCTCTATCTTAAGTCACATTTCAGACATTTAAGTTAGAAGTAGTTGTGTTTGTTGGAACTTTTCTTATAGCATCTTGAGCCAGCACCTCAAGGTGAACTCTCTCAAGTTAGGACACAGGTTGAGAAACAGAGTATATTCCAAAAGACATCTTCCAAATGCAGATCAGCTTTCTAAGAATTTTTAAAAATAACATAATTCGACAAGCCCATTGAGCTGAGGCGCCATATGGGCTTCCCTGTTCATTTATAGAACCAGAGAAACTTAAGAGCACAAGCAAAACTTAGACAACATCAAGAGCGAGGAGGTTACGGTCCAAAAGCCCACAAAACTTTGTAGCTGTGGAACTGAGATGAGAATTGCAGATTCCTGACTCCCGACTTCCTGCACCCACATGTCTCACAGCGTTATGTCCCCTTCCCCCAAATCTGTCTTTTTCTTCCTAAACACGTGCTTGTGGCCATACTGAACTCACAGCCAGCATGTGATATGCCAAGGATACAGTCCATACAGATAAAGGAACCAGGGCATCTCTTACTAAAGAAGCTTTCTCAGATAGTGAGCTAGCTACCAGTTCTGCAAAGAATGCTTTGTGGCAAAGAAAAAGCCATGAGGAGAAAAAAAACAAAGAAGTCAAGGTGTTTCCTAGGCAACTTCATGTTCGTGGTGCTCACCTGTATTTTAAAAGCAGTTTCAGTACCACTGAGCGGATCACGGGGGTCTTATCCACGACATCATCAAAAGGAGAAAGAGATTTTGTGTGTTCACGGCGTCCTAAAACCAGAAGGAGAAAGGTAGATCATTGTTCACATCAGACATAAAAAGTGAGATGAAGAACTGAATTTTTAACTCCACTCACGTTGGGGAGCCTCTCGAAGGAGCTCCTTCTCAACGAAGAGTAAGGATAGCAGGTCTTTGACTACTTCCTTCTGAGGTGGAGAATTGTCTTTGAAGCACATGGTAGAAACCAGGTCCACGAAGAAACTATTGCACATCTGCCGGAAGCGGGCATGTTTCTCAATGACCTCCCTTGGGAATGATTAAAAACCGTGGTTAAAAGTCTGACAAATTGTGTTCCAGAATTCCTCCCTACAGAGTGCTCTGGGATTTGGAGAGCTTTTTTTTTTTTTTAATTAAAAGATGCAAGTATCTCCTTATATTGATTAGAATCAGTCTCCAAAAACTGCAACAGATAGTACGCACACTTGGCTCTTTTGAGAAAGACTTTGATCATTTGGACCATCTAGTAATAGCTTTTATATCCCAAGAGTTTCTCAAAGCTCCCATCTACTGGACTTGTCTTGTGCCGCACTTTTAGAAGGCATGAGAAGGGAAGAAAACCAACCTCTTGGGCTATTTTAATCAGTGCCCGACGTGAGTCTGAGTGAACTCCGGGAGTTGGTGAGGGACAGGGAGGCCTGGCGTGCTGTGATTCATGGGGTCATGAAGAGTCGGACACGACTGAGTGACTGAAATGAACTGAACTGAACTGAAAGGCATTTAGCCAGACAAGAGCTAGCTTTAGCCTCAAATCATAGAACATGGATGGCATTTACACATCAAGAGGATAAGCCAGTTGCATCTAAATTCTTTGGGTACTTGTGGTGGCTCTAATTAGTTTACAACTTTCTGGGTTTTTCCTCCAATTTTTCAATCTCCCGCTTCTGTGCCCATGCATGTCTTGGGGAAAGGATAATTTTCAGACACTAGGTGTTTATAAAGGTACATAAATAACTAGTTGTCTTTGTTAGGACACTTGTCTGCTATGAGGCTTTCTAAGGTCAATAGTATATTTTAAAAATAATTTTATTTTTGGCAGTGCTGGGTCTTCATTGCTGTGCAGGTTTTTCCTCTAGTTGTGTTAAGCAGGGTCTACTCTCCAGTTGCAGTGCTCAGGCTTCTCATTGTGGCAGCTTCTCTAGTTGCGGAGCACAGACTCTAGGGTGCCTGGGCTTCAGTAGTTGCGGTACATGGGCTCAATAGTCGGGGCTCAAGGCTCTAGAGCACAGGCTCAATAACTGTGGTGCACAGGCTTACTTGCTTCGCCATATGTGGGATCTTCTCTGATCAGGGATCGAACCCACATCTCTAGCATTAGCAGGTGGATTCTTTACCACTGAGCCACCAGGGAAGCCCAATAGTTATATTTTTGAATACTGTATTTGCAAAAAAGGAAGAAAAAGGAGGACACTTTCTCAAGAGAAAGGCTGTTTTACCTGTGCTCCTGGGAAACAGTTGGAGAGTATCTGTCTGGTAAGTCGGTTAAACACAAGGGGCATCCCATATGCCCTTGCGTGAGGTTAACTTCAATGCAGCGCAGGCAGAATACATGGTCACAGGGCAGGCAGACAGGATCCTGTGCATCTCCCAGGCAGATGGGGCATGGCTGAACCCCAAACCTAGAAGCCAAGAAGGGTGGTCAGTTTTAAAGCAGGGAAGTGGGACATGAGAAGCAAAAAACACAAAACTTCCGAATTCTCAACCTTGCAGATCCCTAACCCAAAACCTCACCTGGTAAAACTCTCGCTGACCTGGTCCTTACATTTACGAAGAGTAGTCATCACCGCCATGAAAGGCCTGTGGGTCTTCATGTCAGAGTTCTCTAGCAGGCACTGAAGGAGAAGGGCATTGGCAGGAGGGCAGGGGGCAGTGAGGAAGAGCAGAGGTCAGCCAGGCAACAAAACATAGCATGCCCTCTGCCATTGGTGGAGCTAGACAGTTAAGGCTCTGCTGTCTGTAGTGCAAGGCTTTTTAAAATTTTATTTAGCAATTTCTTTAACTTTGAATAACCATTGTGACTATGCTGTTTTGGGGAGAAGACCGATATTCTCAGCTTTAGATTTTCCCCTTCCTCCTCTTTTTTTTTTTTTTAAGGTCTACCCCCCTTTCCATTATATTTCAAACTATAAATGATAATATAGTGACCATCTGTGTATCCACCAAGCGTTAAGTAATCTTGGGATTTTCTGAATATTTGCTTTATCAGTTTCTGAATAACCAAATGTTACAGGTGTGCTTTCAACTTCAAGTATATCCCTTTCTACTCCCAGGCCCAGGGAACCACATTCCTAAATTCCCACTTCTATTAGATTTCCACCCATGCATGCATGCACACAACTCTGTATTAGGGACATCACACTATACCTAAGCTTGGCAACTTCCATTTTTCATTGGTAAAAGTAGGTTCAGATCATTCATGTTTACTACTGCATGGTACTTGTTGACAAATACATTGGTCATCTATTTTCCTGTTAATGAACATTTAGGATGTTCCCAATTTCCTGCAATTACAATCATTTCTGGACCCAACATTCTTCCATGTGTCTGAGTGGAAACAGGAAAATTCCCTAGGGTATATATTTAGAAGTGGAAACACTGTTTCTTAGGAAAGACATATCTTTAATGACATAAGATAGTAAGTTTAATTGGTATGCTTATGGAATTTTCTGGTTAGATATGATGCTTGTTATAGGTGTTTTTGAACATAATATAGATATTATGTATATCCATGACATTATCTGCTCAAGGAAATTTCCTTTCTATTCCTAATTCGGCAAGAATATCTGTTTACCAAATTATATATTTTATGAAAAGCTTTTTTTGTACCTTTTAAAATAATCATTTACAGTGTATTTTTTGATTTGTTATGTAACTGATGACATTTATAGGTTTTATAACTTTGAGCCAACCTTGAATTCCAGGACTAATCTTACTTGGAAATTATGAGTTTTTAATACCCTGCTAAATTTGATCTGTTACAATATTCAAAGATGGCCCACGGACTTGAATAGACATTTTCCAAAGAAGGTATACAAACGGGCAATAAGCACATGAAAAAATACTCAACATCACTAGTCACTAGGGAAATACAAACCGAACCACATTGGGTTGGTGCTCTATGATGACCTAGAGGGGTGGGATGAGGGGAAGGGAGGCTCAACAGGGATACACGTATACATACAGCTGATTCATGTTGTTGTACGCAGAAACTAACAACATTGTAAAGCAATTACACGCCAATAAAAAAAACCCAACACCACAACAAGATACCACTGCATACCCATTGGGAGGGTTATTATTTTAAAAATGGAAAATAACAAGTATTGGCGGGGATGTGGAGAAGTTGGAGCCCTAGGTCATTGCTGGTGGGAATGTAAAATGGTGTGGCAATTGTGGGTAACAGTATGGTGATTCCCCAAAATGCCAAACATGGAATTACCATGTGATCCAGCAATTCCATTCTTAAGTACACACCCAAAAGAATTAAAGTAGTGACTCAAATAGATACTTCTACGCCCAGGTTCATAGTGGCATTTCACCAAAAGGTGGAAACATCCCAAGTGTCCATCAACAAATGGCTGGATAAACAGAATGTGCTCTCTCCATACAGTGGAATCCTACTCAGCCTTAAAGAGGAAGGCAATTCTGACACCTGCTACAATGTGGACACATCTTGAGAACATGAAATATGCTAGTTAAAACAGGACATTTCAAAGGCTGCACAGCAAAGCTGCTGGTAGTGCTTGTGTGAGGTTCCCAGGAGGCAGAGGCTGTTTTCCCTGAGAGGCCACTGATGCTGAAAGGATGGTCACTTTTTCTGCGGGGTATTATCCTGTGTGGCACCAGCTTTATAAAGGGTGTCGAAGGGCAGAGACATGGGCCTTCCTGTGCCCTTGCTCCCACCAACAGCACTGTGTTTGGAAGTCCATAAGTCCAGTGGCATTCTCTTACACCCCCGTCTTCCTGATCATGGCAGTGGCAAGCTGCTCCCGCTATGGGCCAGGCTGCTGGTCTTTCTAGGGCCACTGGAGGCCTGGTTGGAGCCCACCCTTCAGTCCTCCCAAGCAGCTTTGCTGCATTGATAGTTCCTTTTCGTGCAAGAAACCCTAAATGACATACCTTGACTTACCACTCAGGAGAGGGTAAAAATTAAACCATTAAATGCCACAAATAGAGTAGCTTATGTGATGAAATCACTTTCATTACTATATTCAGATAAAACTGTCCGAGCAGAAAGGGAATATACCACCTCACTGATAGAGGTTAGGTCATGCTTCAACTGTGCTTCGTCTTACAAAGAGGCAGACCTCTGCCTGCTAGGCGGAACCTTTGCGCTCACCTTATTCAGCAAGGAGACATAGTTGGTTACCAGCTTGCGCAGCTCGGGAATTTGACTCTCTGTCTCTAGCAGCACGTGCTCCACAAAGAGCGAGATGGAGAAAATGCGATTCCAGTGGGTTCTGTCAAGAGAGGGGTTCCCTCACTCAGCTCTGACAAAAAGCACCTGAGACAGAAGGCAGAGGTGCAGGGAGGTAGTTTCAAGGCACAGGAGTTGAAAGTTAAGAAAAGGAGCAGATCTTAAAGTATTGAAATCATAGAGAGACTGTTCTCTTATCACTGTGGAATTATATTAGAAATCAATATCAAAAAATATTTGAAAATAACCCACATATTTTCAAGTGCAATGTGACATTTATCAACAGAAATCTTTGACTTAGCCACTGAAAGCCTCAGGAAAACTAGAAGACTAGAAAAACACAGAGGGTGATTGCAGAGAATAAAAGATTTAAATGAGAAATATGAAAGTGAGAAATTAATATCAAAGATACTTAAAAAACCCCATGTATTTGGAAATTAAATGTCCACTTTTAAATGGTAGATGTATATAAGAAGCCATAACAAGGAAAATTAGAAAATATCTGTAACACAATAAAAGTGAAAAGGGAATTTCTCAGAATTTGTTGTATGCAGCTGAAGCAACTGAATACAATGTGGAATCTTGAATAAGATACGAAAACTAATAATGGACACTAACCTAAAATTTTGCAAAATTTGAACAAAATCTGTACTTAGTAATACTGTATCACATGTTAATTTCCTGCCTTTTTTTTTTTCTTTTTTTTACAATATGGTATTTCTTTATATTCTCAGAATTGGATTAGAAGTTCAAAGCTTCATTCAAAAAAAATTTAACTCACTAAGATAATAAACTTTCTAGTCTTTAAGCAAGAATATTAGAGGCCAAAATACATGGAAGTATATCAACGTTATGGTGAATAAATATTAGATATCTAGCATTCTCTTTGTATTAAGTTAAACAAGTGGAATCAAAATGTCATAAATTTTTTTGCTAAGCAAAAATTCATGTCTCTAAAATACATATTTTAATTATACATACTATGTTTATATATACATATACATATCTGTGTATGTACAAAACTTTTTTTCCTATGCTAGATCAAGGCTTAAGAAAGAACAATAAACAAGAGACAGAAATTGGAAAACATAAACTAAATGAAACAGGAGCATTGAATATGAAATAGAAAAAGTGAAACAAACTAGACAAAAGTAAAAATCATCATATAATCCAATTGTTTTTAAACATGGATAATCATTAGAAACACATCTGGAACTCTGGAGAAAAAAGCAAAACATGGGCATTTGTATTTTTCAAAAAATTCCAAGATAATTCTGATATGCCTCTGGATTTTAAAAAGTATTACAGGTTTTTCTATTACATGGTAGTTTTACTGATATAGAACTCTATTATTTTCTGTTGACCTATCATAACAATGGTATTAAGTGAATAAATAATAGTTATATAATCACAATAGTAAAAGATGTTTACCGTTTTCATGTTTCAATACCTTTAGACCATGAAGTTTTCACACCTTGGATATGTTCTAATGTCTCTTAGTTTACAGTCTATGGGAACTTGAATAGAATTTGTATCCTACTGTTGTGTGAAAATTACAAAAAACTTTATTATGTTGAATTGGTTCATGGTGCTTTTCAGATCTACTGTATTTTTTTACTTTTCTGCATATTCATTCTATTAATTTTTGAGAGTTTGATATTGAAACTACAACTAAAAATCTTAATTAATCTACTTAAGAAATAATTGTAATATATGGTGGAACTACGTATAACTTTGTTCTGTATCTTCCAAATCTCCTGTAAATGTGTTATCATACTTTCATAATTTAAAAAATAAAAAAGAAAGAGGAAAAGAAGGAGCAGGTGAGAAGGTAAGTGAATTAGGTAGAAGCCCTTTGTGATGTTCTCCCTGACCTCTACCCACTTCTGTCTTTCTCCTCCCCACAGACTCCCAGCTCAGACAACTCAAGTTCTATGTCTCTGCCCACGTCTGGTGACTCCCACCTCGCCCTTAAAGGCCAGCCCAGGACTTGTCCTCTGGGAAGTCTACCCCGAGTGCATGCCTTTTCTCTGTCACCCTGCTGGGGTCCTCTGCAGCTGCTCCTTCTCCCGCAGGATCGTAATAATCCGCTCACCTCTGTATCACCCCCATCACTCTGTGCATTCCCTGAATGCTCAGTTCTCTCCTCTGTTTTTCTAGGATCATTGCGATGCCTGGCGTTTAAGTAGGTTTCCACAGATGTTATAGAATGAATGAGGAAAGGCCCACTTCCAGCAATAGGAACATCTGCCCTCTCTCTCTGATGTGCCTGGGCCTCCTGGGTCTTACCTGACGCCCCTGATGAAGTCTCTGGTCATCATCCCACAGTCCTGCATGTACCCTTCTGAGCAGAGGAGCTCCAGTGGCATGGAAAGATTCTTCACAGTCTGTAACCAAGCTTGGGGACTGGGCTTCAGGAGGTTTTCCGTCAGCATTTCAGCACAGGCCACTGCTGCCAACACATCCAGGCTCTGGGGAGCAGAGAACAGGCCCATGACTGAGCAGTCTGTCCCCCGACCCCCACTGGGCTGCTCTAAACCTTAAATCGGAGGTCCTGGGTGTTTTTCTTGTGTTCCAGGCTTGGAGCTTCCTCTTTCATTGTCTTGGGATCGAGGAGCCATGAGTTAGATGTATTCTAACTGAGAAGCCACACTGACATGTGTGCTGGTGAAGATGTCTCCCGGTTGGAACAAGGCCCATAAGCTTCCCCTTCCCAGGGTGGTGGTGGGAGCACCCCTCCCTCCACACTTGCTTGAGGAGGCCAAGCTGGGCTACAGGCACGAAAGATCCCTAAGACGGGCCATACCATCTCACGTCCAGCCCAGTTGTGGTTCTGTGTGCCTTTCGTAAGGCTTAGTAGAATTGGAGGGTGGATGGTCAAGATCCTGGAGAAGTTCTGTAGCCGGTTTCTGAAACGGTGGTAGGCGAGGTGCACTAATGGTAAGGAGACCTCTTCCTCTGGCCTTCCTGCATTCAGCTGATTGATGCAGGACCACAGAGCCATCTGCAGAACCTGGGATGAAAAACAAGCTTTTATTATATTATTTGTAAAGTATTTTTTAAAAAGCTACATTTTGCTTGTGGAAAATGAGAACCATTCAAAAATGACAAAAAAGAAAATTAAAAACCATGCACACTACTAGTATCCCACATTTACTTCTTGGTGTTATCCCTTCTAGACATTTCTAGATCCATACCTCTTCTCCCACTGGTCCCCAGATTAGTGTCACAATATATTCCTGATCTTTTTCCACTTCACAAGCATTGCTCTATCACAAGCACACCTGAAGAACATTGTTTTTAATGGCTGCACAATACCAATCAAATGGCTGTACTTTAACTTGTCCAACCCTCACGTTTTGACAAGTAAATTGTTTCAAATTTTCCATTTTTATAGAAATAGAACTGAAAAGAACATTCCTATGAATAAAATATTTGTCCACATCTCTGATAATGTTCTCAAGATCAAATCACCAGTTCAGATTTTATTCAGAAGTTCTCCCTTCACCCCAGTGGTTTACAGAACCACCATGCTGTTCACACCACCTTTGGCACTGGAGGAACTTCTGGCCATTTTTAAAAAACCAGTTTTGCCACATAGACAAAAATGATGGTAGCTGAAAGTTGTTCATGCCTTGTTGATTTACTAGTGAGGCTGAGAAGTCTCCTCTGTTTTCTGGACATCTGTATAATTATTCTGTTAATAGTCAACTTATAACTTTCATTCGTTTTTAAAGATTAGGGGATGTTCTTATTGGTTCCTAAGAACACTTTATTAACCCTTAATTATGCTAGTTGTACGTTCTCAAAACTGCCAGTTTCCTTTTTTATGTACTGAAGTTTGAAATCTCCAATATTTCCATTGAAATTTCAGTTACTCTTATTATTAACTTGCTATGATCAGTTAAATATTTACCTAGTTTTCCTCCATAAAAACTAAACATTTAAAAAGAAAGCATCACAGGAAATTGGAGGTCTTCCTGTTACTAAAATCTCCATGCTTTAGGGGTGCTGAGAGGTGGGGTAAGTGTCCAGCCTCGAGGGTTCTGAAGGTGTGAGTGGCATTTTCTCACACCACTCTCCTCTTGGGCCACATTCTGTTCCACAGACATTGCAGCTCCGGCAGTGGAGGAAGTCCCATGTTGGTATTTTGTCCACTTACGCCAGCCTTGCCTGACCGCGAGTCAGTACTTACGTTTAACTGTTCCCAAGTGGACACTCTCATGGTCAAGAGAAGGAAATCTTTCAGGTAACACTGAAGAAGCTCCTGCCGCTGGTCCACTGTGAGCTGAGCAAGAAAACTTCCCAGTGGGGTCTTCTGAAAGAGTTCTAGTAACTTCTCTGCCAGTCCTGCGGGGAAGGGCAGGGGGCGGTGGGGCGGGGAGGGAGAGAGACCCACTGGGGTGGCGATGGTGACTAGGACTCCCCTTACCCACCAAACGCCTTTTTAGCTTCATTTCTGGACACTTCAGATATTTTCCAGTGAAATAACAGGAACAAAGTCAGAAGGAATGCTCTGTTCTGGTCATAAAAGCCTGCGTGTGTGCTAAGAAGTCGCTTCAGTCATGTCTGACCTTTGCGTCCCCATGGACTGTAGCCTGCAAGGTTCCTCTGTCCATGGGATTCTCCAGGCAAGAATACTGGAGTAGGGTGCCATGCCCTCCTCCAGGGGGTCTTTCCAACCCAGGGATCGAACCAATTTCTCTTATGTCTCCTGCATTGGCAAGTGGGGTCTTTACCACTAGTGCCACCTGGGAAGCCCCCATAAAAGCCTAGCTAGCCCTAAAGAGAATACAATCTGGGGTAGACCAATATTTCCACAAGTTGTAAAGTGCTTCGGGAGCCCAGGACCAAAGTGAACCAGGAACAAGTGGGCTGCCTGCCGGGAGTTGGGTCAAATGCTGCTCAGACCAAAAAGACCTGCCTTCTAGCGGATGGGGTGCTGGCCCCCAAGTCATGTGCTATCATAGAACAGTAGGGTCAGTTTTTGATAGGGTATGAAAAAGAGAAATACGCTCTCCTCAAGAGAGAGATTGTTTTGAGTTTGTTCAGAAAGAGTGACAGAAAGCTTATCGAGAAATCTAAGTTCATCTTCAAGTATTTTGACATGAATTTTTTAAAAGACATCTGGCCTTTATTTAAAGATTGAACTGTAGTCAATGTACCATGTTACTTTCAGTGATCTGATGTCTGCCTATCTTATGAAATGATCGCCATAATTAAAAAAAAAACAAAGCTATACATAAACTTTGAAAAGACTACTTCACGTATGAAAGATGACATTCCCAAAAGTGGTGTGTGACCATTGGGGTTTTCCTGGAATGCCTGTGGCCAGATGACTTGGCATATGACCACAGAGCAATGGAGGACAATGATGGCTCGGTCTGGGCAAAGGTACTACTGTGGTCACTGGCACTTGCTGAGAGGGGCTCAGCCAGACATCCTGGTGTCCTAGTTGTCCAGGACTCAAATGGAGGTGATGCCCTATGACAGGGTATCAGGGTCTCCTCCTGTAGAACACATCCCCTCCCACAACTGCTGGGCTCACCTGCATCTCCTGTGATGTACTGAGTGTGGACCCACAACTCCTCCAGATAGTCCTTGATTCTCCAGCTGAATGGGACACTATTGGACGCCTTCTCTGGGAGGTTCATGTAGTTCTGCACCACGATGTAGGACATCTCTCCTTTAGACCTGCAACAGGCCAAACGAGGACTAGAATTAAGTGGTTACTGAGATGGCACTCAAGACGCAGATGAGATCTGCTTCTGACGCCAATTCCTCTTCATCTTCAAGTACTGGGAGGCTTAGTGGGCTGCAAAGACAGCCTCCTGGTCTACTGAACAGCTCATTTTTATACTATAAAAGAACTGAAGGATGATCTTATATCATCACTGGGTTTTACAGACAAAACAAAGACAAACCACAGTTGGAAAGCTGCTTGAAATCTTGGGCAGAACCAGTCTGGTGATGTCTGAACCCACTCTTGCCCTATACCTGTGCAGAGAATCAGAGCCACCTAAAAGCCAAGCAAAGTTTTGGTAGGCTAGCTGAGCTTGAGTTACATAAGATCAGGCCTAGGGACCGGCTCTGCGGTTCCTGCCATTGGCAGGAGGAACAGGAAAAACAACATAAATGCTCCCTTACATGCAGCTTCCCCTGCAGATGAGGTGAAACTGGGCCATTTTAACTGCAAAGGGTGCTCTGAGCACAAGGAAATGAAGAAAATCAAGAATGAAGCAAGAATTTTTCAGAATTGTGTCAACGCTTTGTTACTGTTGTCATGCCCTTGAGGTTACAAAAAGGGCCAACTTCAATGTGATTCTAAAATCCATACTAATATTTCATCAAACATCTGGGAGAGCCTATTAAGTTTGCTGCTACGTTATGGGTTTATTTCCCTTCCCAAGAAAAGAAAGTCTTCTATTCACCTTGTATCAATTGTCACAAGAGGAATGTTCAGAAGTTTAACGTCACGGAAAATAAACATCCAAAGATCTCTCGCCCAGGACGGAGAATGTGGGCTGACCAGCAGCTCAAGGTTGCCGTCCCTGTCCACGCAGGAGATCACGCTCGCCAGCAGGGGAGTCACAGCACCCTGGACCCGCTTCCAGAGGGTCTGCCTGTGTGTGGGAGAGACAAGTCCACTCAGGTTAGAAGGACCACAGACCATACTGGGACGCCCATATCCTTTTCATATTTTGTGCCTTCATGGCAGTAACAAAACATCTGCTCTATTATACCCACACTAAAGCTGTGTTTTTCATGTTTTTTACATCATTTTTAAGTACTAGAAGAGATTAAATCAAACTAAGATTAGAGGCAGGTCAGGAAGCAACAGTGAGAACTGGACATGGAACAACAGACTGGTTCCAAATAGGTAAAGGAGTACGTCAGGGCTGTATATTGTCACCCGGCTTAACTTATATGCAGAGTACATCATGAGAAACGCTTGGCTGGAGGAAGCACAAGCTGGAATCAAGATTGCCGAGAGAAATATCAATAACCTCAGATATGCAGATGACACCACCCTTATGGCAGAAACTTAAGAAGAATTAAAGAGCCTCTTGATGAACGTCAAAGAGGAGAGGGAAAAAGTTGGCTTAAAGCTCAACATTCAGAAAACTAAGATCATGGCATCCAGTCCCATCACTTCATGGGAAATAGATGGGGAAACAGTGGAAACAATGGCTGACTTTATTTTTGGGGGCTCCAAAATCACTGCAGATGGTGATTGCAGCCATGAAATTAAAAGACACTTACTCCTTGGAAGGAAAGTTATGACCAAACTAGACAGCATATTAAAAAGCAGAGCCATTACTTTGTCAACAAAGGTCCATCTAGTCAAGGCTATGGTTTTTCCAGTGGTCATGTATGGATGTGAGAGTTGGACTATAAAGAAAGCTGAGCACTGAAAAATTGATGCTTTTGAAGTGTGGTGTTGGAGAAGACTCTTGAGAGTCCCTTGTATTGCAAGGAGATCCAACCAGTCCATCCTAAAGGAAATCAGTCCTGAATATTCATTGGAAGGACTGATGTTGAAGCTGAAACTCCAATACTTTGGCCACCTGATGTGACGAGCTGACTCATTTGAAAAGACCCTGATGCTTGGAAAGATTGAGGGCAGGAGGAGAAGGGGATGACAGAGGATGAGATGGTTGGATGGCATCACTGACTCAATGGACATAGGTTTGGGTGGACTTCGGGAGTTGGTGATGGACAGGTGTGCTGCGATACATGGGGTCACAAAGCGTCGGACATGACAAAGTGAATGAACTGAACTGAACTGAAGATTAGAGGCAGAACTTGAAAGGTCCTTAATTTTATCTCTAATAGACTGGAATTCGTTCATTGAAAAGGCCAAGTAGTATTGTTTTATTTTGTTACATACTTGTTTTCCAGAACAAGTCATGTATACTCTATAAATAAATAAAAGAATGACCAAATTCACTTGAAAAGTATGTCATTTGAAGAAAATCAGTTGTGAATAGACTATAATAAAGAAACCAAAGTAAACTCATTTCACTTTACATTAAACAAGAAAGCATGTCTTTATCTAAATCACTTCAGTTGTGTATGACTTTTTGTGACCCTATAGACTGTAGCCCACCAGGCTCCTCTGTCCATGGGATCCTCCAGACAAGAATACTGGAGTGGATTGCCATGC
The DNA here is from genome assembly GCF_019923935.1 of Bubalus bubalis. Classification (NCBI taxonomy): domain Eukaryota; kingdom Metazoa; phylum Chordata; class Mammalia; order Artiodactyla; family Bovidae; genus Bubalus; species Bubalus bubalis. Next base: position 11,063,839 of record NC_059159.1, on the reverse strand, counting down.
CCTCCTCCAAGGGATCTTCCCGATCCAGGGATCGAACCTATATCTCTTACGTCTCCTGCGTTGGCAGGCACGTTCTTTACCACTAGTGTCACCTGGGAAGCCCTGTGAACACCAGCAAATGTAGGAAGTTCAGTAAGTGAAGGGGTGGTGTCAAGGGTACATAGAAAGTATAGATTTTTAAGAAGCATTTATCTAAAATCCATACAGAGGAACCAAGAGAAACAAAAATAATTCCAGATCCAAATCTGATCCTTCAGAAGGTACAACAGGGAAAGAAATGAAAAATAACTAGAGAAAAACATAGAAGCAGAAAAGCCCTACAGTTACAAAACCAGCATCAGTAAGCTCACATGGTCCATTCAACCTAGATATTCCCACATGTCCTTCTTGCCAACAGTGTGGAGATACATCCCCTCAGAATCCAAGCCTCTGGACGAGTCAAGCGTTCTCTGGGAGTCAAAGAAACTAAGGGCCAGATTGGTGAAGTCCCAGGTCTTAGACGACCTTGCAGATGGGGTGGGCGGCATCTCCCACTGCCCACTACGGGACGCAGAGCAATAGCCTCTACCTCAGCCATACAGGTTGGCATGGACTAGTCTTGAGCACAGCATCAAGGTTTGTAGAAAAAAGACCACGGACAATAAGTGAATACTTTGGGTCTTATTTTCGTGGTTATCAAATAACTTCATGCAGGAGGTCTAGGACAAAAACGTCCTTCCCTCCCCTACATATCTATCATCTCTTTAATTTACCAGCCTAAAAGGGCACCCATGTCTATGGTGATGAACATGGTGGTAAAAGTTGACATCTGATAAGAACAGATGTTCTGGTTTCTGTTTGTTTTGGGTTTTGCTATGAAAAAATTTAAACACACAAAAGTACAGAAAAGAGTCGAGCAAACCCCATACAACTTACCACCCAGACTATCTTGTGCTCTTCGGGGGAAAAAAAGTTGATGGCTCTGAATTTCTCAGAGGTTTGGAAGGAAGCGGCCCCTCAGCTTGGAGAGCCTTGTGCCCAGCCCCTCCCCGCCTCTGGGGCTTCCTTTCCTGGCGGTACCTGAACGTGCCGGCCTCCTGTAGAGCGTCCTGATTGGAGGCCGCCCTCACCACCCAGTCCTTCACATTGCAGATGGCGTTCTCTTCCTGCTTCATTAAAAGGACGTAGAGGCGCATCTTAGCGACCAGCAAGAAAGTGGCTGTGGAAAACCAGAGCAGACGTGCATTCAGCACATCCCTGGGCATCAAGCGGTGGGCTCAGCATCCCGAACCCATCCCAGCAGGAAGGGAAGCCCGTCTCCTTTGGCCAGGCCGAGTCTACAGAAATCCCAGAGGCCTGCATAGATTGCCAGAGAGCCAGCTGCTTCTGGGAGCCATGGAGAGCTACAGCAGGGGGATGACTCAGGGACCGAAGGAGAAGCCCAGGCTGGGGTGTGGACAAGAGGGGCTCCCACACCTCTGTACTCACCGTCTTCGTCTAGGAGGCTGAGGAGGATGGACACCCTCCGAACGCTGCGCTGACGGTCCTCGTTCTGGTCTCTGAGCATGCCCACCGCGCCCTGAATACAGCTTCTCAGCAGCCTGGTGGTGTCCAGGATCTGCATCTGTTGACAGACAATCAAGCCTTCCATTTCTGCTACTTACACGTCAAGAAAAGCCAGGTGATGCCAGAGATGAGGTCCAGGCACTGGGTGCAGGGGCAGTTTTCCTCCTGCCCAAGCTCCCACCTCATGCCCTCGTCAAGTTCCCCTGAGAACCACTGTGAGGGAATTCCCTGGAGGTCCAGTGATTAGGACTTTGCACTTTCACTGCCATGGGCCTGGCTCAATCCCTGGTCAGGGAACTATTAATAAGACCCTGCAAGCAATGTCGTTCAGCCAAAAAAAAAAAATCCACTACAAGACATCCTATGTGCCTGGGGACCTTGTCAGTGGTCAAGCAACAGAACAAAACTGTTCAGGGGACACCAGGAAAAGCCAAGGTCAGGTCTGCTGCTGGTGATCTCAGCTGCACTCACAGAGGCAGGGAGAGGAGTGCTGGGCTGAGCCCAGGCCATCTGAGTCCACTCCTCGGACCCCTGGATGTAAGTCTAAGGAAGCGGAGCCCACAGCCCGAGGGCTTAGAGGGATAGAAAGAGTGAGAACTTACATCATGTTCTGGTCCGAAGCCTGGGCTATCACTTGTCTCAGGACTTTCTGTCTCCATTTTTACCTCTGCCACTTGCTGTGATGTGACCGCCTCAGTTTCCATCACCTCCTCACCATCTTCTTGGGCTCGGCGTCCCACCTCCACTGCAAAGAAGTAAAACAATGGAGCTACTGTTCAGAGGCAGAAGTGGTGGTGGGGAACGCTGGCAACATCGTGTGCATTGTGTGCTGGGGATCTATCCGGGTTTCCCTGGCACCAGCCTCAGGAAGGGGCTCCAAAGGACAGACCATCAGTCACACAGATCAGCCTCCATTCACCCACTGGATGTGGTCCACCAGTGGCAACCCGAGCTTCCATCCTGGGCTCAGAAGGCTGATCCAGAAGCCAGGGTAAACAGAATCTGACATGTTCCACAGGCACCTGCAAAGACCTTGTGGAAATACTGTCTTCTCCTGGCCTTGGAAGCAGCAGACAGTGCCCTGGATTCATCAATACTCAGTTCAGCAAATGTGTCCCGAGCTCTTGCCAAGGGGAAGGTGTTGGACTGGGGGACAGTAGCCTAAGCATCTGTCCTCGCAGCAGAGTGCACACCTCCTGGCCTTCCGCTCCCACCATCCTACCTCCCCGAGGACCTTTTCTCCAGACTCACCCTTAGGGAGATCTTGTGGTTTAAACAGCTGGCTGATGGCCACATCCTGCAGTTTAGTTATGTCTGAAACCATGACTGTGGATCTCCGGAGGTCGTCGATGTGCACAGAATGCCACAGCCCTGGGAAAACAAGCCCCAGAATCTTCCCTGTGTCCTCTGGTTTCTTCCTGACAGTTGTAAGCAGGGATACACCATTGTCCTGACGTTTTAACATACTATTGAATGAATGATTTGTATCCTAAAGTCTAATCCCTTGAATATACACAGGAAACATATAGATGTCATGCTACAGATGTTAACAACTTTAGCATCAAAATCAGTTTTAAGAACTGAAATGACTAATATAAAAAAGTATTTAGAAGAGGCTTATTATTTTTATAAATGTATTATTAAACTTTCTGTATCGTAATCAGTAGAGGGGTATGAGACACCAGCAAGGTTTGCCTCTTATTAACTATGAAATTATTAACCTAAACTATTATTTGCCCATTTGCTAGAATACCAATTTTCTCATACAGGAGATTCCTTGGAGATTCAATATTACAATAAATCAAACCACACAAGTTTTTTGGTTTCACAGCATCTATAAAAATGTTGTTTATACTACACTGTATTTTATTAAGTATGTAATACCATTATGTCTCAAAACACGATGTACATGCCTTAATTAAAAAATACTTGGGACATTCCTTGTGGTCCAATTGTAAAGAATCCACCTGCCAAAGCAGGAGACACAGGTTCAGTCCCTGGTCTGGGAAGATTACACACGCCTCAGGGCCACTACGCCTGTGCATCAGGACTACTGAGCCCGTGCACCCTAGACCAGCGCACTGTGATAAGAGAAGCCACCATAGTAAGTCTGAGCACCACAACTAGAGAAAGCCCACGCATAGCAATGAAGACCCACGGCAGCCAAAAGTAAACAAATAAAAATACTGTACTGCACACACACAAAAGAAAACAACCAAAAAATACTATATTGCTCAAAATGCTAACCATCATCCTAGCTTTCATCTAGTCATAGTAGTAACACAAAAGGTCACTGATTGCAGGTCACCATAGCACATACAATAATGAAAATGCTTGAAATATTTTGAGAATTATCTCAAACACATGAGATAATTCAGAGACATGACGTGAGCAAAGGCCTTCCGAAAAATGGCACTGAAAGGCTTGGCACGAGCCTTCAGTTTGTCAGAACTGCAGGTCTGCGGAGTGCAACAAAGCAAAGTGCAAGTGAACAAGGTGTGCCTACGCAGCAAACGTCTGCTGAGTCCTCATCAGGAACAAGAGAGATTTAAGACAGCATTTTCTGGCCCCAGAAGCAGGCGTTAAGTATCCACACATTCAGAACAATGCTAGTGGGAAATATCTCTCTGCATTATCCATATAGTAAAAGGGGAGGAACCAGAGATTAATCAAGCATGTATCAACAAATAATGAAATGAGGTATTGTATGCTGTAGTAGGAGTCTGAAGATGAAGTGTTTTTTGTTTTTTTTGCATCAATCAGCTTTAAGAAAGGAGAAGGCAATGGCACCCCACGCCAGTACTCTTGCCTGGAAAATCCCATGGACGGAGGAGCCTGGTAGGCTGCAGTCCATGAGGTCTCTAAGAGTCAGACACGACTGAGCAACTTCACTTTCACTTTTCAGTTTCACTCATTGGAGAAGGAAATGGCAACCCGCTCCAGTGTTCTTGCCTGGAGAATCCCAGGGACGGGGGAGCCTGGTGGGAGGCGGTCTATGCGGTTGCACAGAGTCGGACACGACTGAAGCGACTTAGCAGCAGCAGCAGCTTTAAGAAATCTAATTGCATTTGAAACAAATACAGTTGAGATTATGTGTGTGTGCTCAGTCACTCACTTGTGTCTAACTCTTTGCAACCCCATGGATTGTAGCCTGTCAGGCTCCTCTGTCCATGGAAATTTTCCATGGACAGTAATTTTCTGGAAATTTCCCAGGCAAGGAAATGGAGTGGGTTGCCATTTCTTCCTCCAGGCAATCTTCCCAACCCAGAGATCCAACCTGCATCTCCTGTGTCTCCTGCATTAGCAGGCAGATTCTTTACCACTGAGCCACCTGGAAAGACCACTGAGATTAACATTAATCTTCTAATATTAGACTTTGTACATCATAGGACCAAACAGTGGCTTGGGGAAAGAATCAGCAGCAATGTAGGAGACTGCCTGCAATGCAGCAGACGTAGGTTTGATCCCAGGGTCGGGAAGATACCCTGGAGATGGAAATGGCAACCCATTCCTGGAAAATCCTAGGGACACAGGAGCCTGGTGGGCTACAGTCCATGGGGTCACAAGAGTTGGACATGTCTTAGTGACTAAACCACCACCACCACAGGACCAAATTAGAAATAACTTAAATATTATTATACAAACATATTCACAAATATTTTGGTCCTACCTCCATGGAATCCTACATAGGACGTTCCACTTCCCATCCGGGACAGTTTTGTGATAAAATAGACTAAGATATAGTTCTTATCTCCTTGTATCTTATTGATTTCATTTATAGCAGAATACCTGTTTTAAAAACGAAAAAAAGCAAAGACAAGACAAAACAAAAAAACAAAGAAAATAAACAAAATGAACATTGCAAAATGGCTGAAGGGTGTCCTCAAAGAGGTAAAGTTTCATCTCACTTTGTTTTTAACTATAAATAAATTTCACACCTTCATGCTTTTTATTCTCTTACAAGAGAACAGGGACAAGACTTCTCTAAATAGTCTCATTTCTTTCTCCCATTCCTGTGTTCCTCTTCTTCGAAATGGCATTTTTTATTGAATAGGAACCCTCTCTTATAACACTTAATAAGCTTGGTCAGATGCTACTCAGGATAAGGGTAGTGTTCTTGTCCATTTCAAGAAACAGACTTCTGTGGACAACCAAAGGACAAAGACAATCATGATATGAAATATGCCTTCCAATGCTTTGGAAGGTCCAAAAATTACTTTTATTTTAACATCAAGTAATAAGGGGATGCAGTTAATTCTAAAAGCATCAAATTTCCACTACAAACAACTTAAAGCTGTCAAATAAATATAACTGAAAGCATTTAAATACCATTAAGGCCCCTGAGGGGCAGAAGGAGAAGGGGACGACAGAGGATGAGATGGCTGGATGGCATCACTGACTCGATGGATATGAGTATGAGTGAATTCCGGGAGTTGGTGATGGACAGGGAGGCCTGGCATGCTGCAATTCATGGGGTCGCAAAGAGTTGGACACGACTGAGTGACTGAACTGAACTGAAGGCCCCCGAACTTGCAGTAAATTCATATCACATAGTTTAAAATGAATAATGACCAAATCATGTCAACTAAAATATGTTTCAAGGATACTCTCTTATATCCTGCTAATATTCTGTTATTTTATACTTCTTGCATTGGCTATTTTTCCATTGTTAAGAGCCTTTCTCTCTTGGTTTCTCTAGTCCATATTTAGGGGAATAAAAATGGAGAATAATTTTTATTTCTAAGTTTATTCTGATACTATACAGTTTTTAAGGAAGAAATTCTTTAGGAGCTCCTGAATAAATTTGGGGTATCCTATGTAGTTTCTGAGAAAAAGAAAAAAACATACTTTGCTGAGGCAATGAGCTGAGCACTCTGACTTCCATCTTCAAAATCTGTTTGAATAACAAGGATTTTACAACTGGCTGTGTGAGCTAAGCAGTTTCTGAAAGAAAAAGGAAATTATCCAAGTGAGTTTTCTGTCCTAAAAGTTGGTGATAATATTCTCCAAAGTGATGGGAAACACAAGGGGTATATAGGAAAACTATTCAAGTGGGATTTTCCTCTGTAAGGTGAGTAGACATTCCAGTGGAGAGAGAAAAAAGCCCCAATAGATGCCTCCTAATGAGACATAAGGATGCTGGATTCAAAAAGGATGTTTTCACAGAGGATAACAGAGATCAGGACACTTGGAGAAGTAAAACGCATCCTTTTCAGAGTCACATGTTCTCAAGGTTCACTAGCCAAGCTGGTTAGAAAACACCAGTGGTTAATAGTCACACATATGAAATACAAAGTGGTCGATCCTGAGGAGGGAGAGGAGCAGGAGGGGAGGGCAGGGATCCTCACCGAACTTCCTTGAGGAAAGAGTACTCAGTGTCAAACTGCTGCAGTGACAGGATGGTGAGTTTCACAGCCCAGTCCTTTACTTCTGATTCTAAAAGTTCACAGTCATGACTGGTTAGCAGCCTGGAGAACGTAGTGATCTGCAAAGGCAGGAAATTAAAATTATTCCGTGGAATGCAAGAAAGCGTTGTCTCCTAGATTCAGATCCAAGAAACATGAGGATACTCAGCAAATATCTTCTATGGGCTCCTCATTGTGCAGTTGGTACACAGATCCAACTGGGAATCCAAACCCAGAGGAGTTTTCTAACGTGAGGTGGTGCTGAGGCAAACAGAACCTACAGGATCAAAGGTATTGGAGAGAAGACTCATCCTGCCCCTAAGATGCCTTTGAATCTTCTTCCTAGATTCCAACATCTTTTCCTGCTTTGAACCCTGCTTGTGATGATACCTTAGCGCTCAGAACAAATACCACTTGTCCTTTGCAGTCTTACTTCAACCTTTCCGTGGAGCCGGCCATTGAGGTCCGTCTCCCCCACAGCTGTTAGCCAAATCTCCCCTGCTACTGGATGACACCACACAGTGCGACCAGTACACTCCTTCAGGGCACGCTGCTAGGTCCTGAAGCATTATCTCCAGGCTGGCCTTGCCACTGAGCTTCCCATTCCTATACCCAATTGATGACCGACTACATAGATGCTACAGGAACATCAAAGCCCATCCCAAATGGAATTCATCACTGGCTCCACCAGACTTGTTGCTCATAACTAGTTTGTGATTGGCAGGAAAGCTATGAAAAACCCAGACAGTGTATTAAAAAGCAAAGACATCACTTTGCCAACAAAGGTCTGTACAGTTAAAGCTATGGTCTTTCCAGTAGTCACGTATGGTTGTGAGAGCTGGACCATAAAGAAGGCAGAATGCTAAAGAATTGATGTTTTCAAACTGTGGTGCTGGAGAAGACTCTGAGAGTCCCTTGGACAGCAAGGAGATCAAATCAGTCAATTTTAAAGGAGATCAACCCTGAATACTCATTGGAAGGACTGATGCTGAAGCTGAAGCACCAATACGTTGGCCACCTGATACGAACAGCTGATTCACTGGAAAGACCCTGATGCTGGGAAAGACTGAAGGCAGGAGGAGAAGGGGACAGCAGAGGATGAGATGGCTGGATGGCATCCCCGATGCAATGGACACAAAGTTGGGGAAACTCCAGGAGATGGTGAGAGACAGGGAAGCCTGGCATGCTTTAGTCCACGGGGTCACAAAGTCAGACATGACTTGTTGACTGAACAACAACAAAGATGTGATTAACCAAACTTCTGGTCAACCAAGGAAGAAACCATGGAGTCATCCTTAGCCTCCTCCATCTCCCAGAGCTCCTATAAAGAATCAATCTTTATCTCTGTCAATATGAATCCTTACTATGTCTCAATTCCACCCATCCATCCTTTGACTGAACTGGTACTGCAGCCTCACTACTGGTATATCTTATCTGTGAGTCTTCTATCAGACTTTTTTCCCCTTCCTCTCTCAGGTAGTGGGACATATTTCCACACACATTTCTCCATCACTCCCCCTACACAGGAAAGCAAAGCTCCTTGGTGCCACTGAAAAACCCTCCATGAAGTCTCTCTGGCTATATCTCACTCCTATCTCTCAGAACTTAGGGCCTTGAGCTTTAGGCTTCATTAGTAATTAACTCTGGGTTTCCTGCAAAGACTGGGTGTTTTAAACCTTGACATCCTTGCTCAAGTAGGACCCTCTTCTTATAGTACCTTCCAAACCGTACTTTACAATCAGCTTGATGGTCACGTCTTAAAGACGAGTTTGTGACCTCATCCTGATCTGTGTTGCTCCTCTTTGCCTCTGTGGATAACACTATCATAGGCTATCAACAGTACCCATTCATGAGTGTCTTTCAACCTTACACTGTATGCTGACCAAGGACAAGCCCTGTGCCAACTCATCTTTATATCCGCAGAGTCCTTCGTGCAGTACTCGAATGTGGTATTTCCCTTGTTGAACTGAGCACTGTGCACAGCACTGCACAAAAATGGGCACTCAAACTTGGTAACACTAAACATGTAAAAATATGGAGGTCTCCTTGCACTTACCACGGAGAGGAACCAAAAGTCTCAACATGTTCATTTATGGATCCTATACACTGACTTGCAAAGAATCTTGAGTTCTTGAGGCTAGGAAGTCAAGGACCCAGAGGTGAAAGAGGAAAAGGGTAAAATACAGAAAGATAATCACCTCTGTGAAGATGGCATGGCGTTCTGAATCCATTGTGCAAAGGTGAGCCTGCAGGAAGTCTGCAAAGGAGTTATGGTGCTGCCTGTAATAATATTCTTCCGACAGGGACTGTGCCGTGAACTGGCCCAGTGAGGAAGCACTCAGCCGAACCACAGCATCAGGGGTGGCACAGTCCAGCAGCACTGACTCGGCCTGCTCAGAGACTTTCTGGTAGAGTTCATCAGTCAAGACCTCGTGCCCTAGCTGCTCTATGACCTGGAGCACCACAGAGGCACACGTGTCTGAGTGGTACCCAATGAAGACGTCAGAAGGGCTGTATTTGGGTCTGGCTAGAAACTGCTCAGCTTTCACATCTATAAACTTCTCCACCCAGACCTTGAGCTCTTCCACGATATTCTTCTGCCATTTCTCCAAAACAGTGTTGATGTCCAGATAGTGCTTCTCCAGCCGGTTAATGAGGGGGATGGGAAAATGTTTGTAGACGACATCTTTCTCCTCAATGACTATCAAGCGGAAGTCTGGGTGAACCCGACATTTGACCCGATGGGTCCCCAGACCAAGGTCCACGTACTTCTGACCGCCGAGGTAGACGTAGTATTGATTGAGTGCGTCGTAGAGGCTCTCATAGAGGTTCTGCAGGTTGAGCAGCACCACCATCTTGCCGGTTTCCATGCAGATCTTTACTCGGTTGATATTTCGGCAGATCTGGGTATACTCTTGATCTTTGGGAAAACTGGATCCAAAAATAATCTCTGGTCGGTCTGTAATGAAGAACTGCTGCTGCAGGATCCGCAGGGCCACATAATTTCTGGTCAGCACAAGCAGGTAACGGGACTCAGAATCATCCAGCTCTCTGCCATGCATCTTCTGAAGATGGCCGTATATGTTCTGGTGGATCAGCTGCATGGTGCTGACTTCCTCTGTGTACTTTGCCTCAGGTAAATTGGCTGAAAAAATGTCCAGGGCATGAATGTCGTCTTTGCCACTGAAGTTCCGAAGGACGGCTTGCGTGATGTCTTGAGGGGAAGGCTCCTTATTGGAAGCTTTTGCTGCAGCAAAGACCATTTTGATGAGGCTATAGTAGTCACGAAGCCCAAAGAATTCCTTGTCCTGCCTCTTACAAACTGTTTCATAGGCTTTGGCAAAGGATGTGAAGTATCCTTGGATTCTTGCTTGGACGAGGGGCTCTGAAGCACAAATTCCCTTGGCGCTCTCAATGAGCTCTCCTTTGTTGGGGCTGCCACGCGACACAAATATACCCCGGTTCATCTTGGCGGGATCCAGGGCCCAGTTGGAAATGCCTATGAAGCCAACTTTTTTGTGGGGGGCAGGATCGTCTTCAATGCATCCATCTTCCAGCAATGGGTGCAGCGCCTTCAGGGGCATTTTGGGTGAGTCTTCTGCTAGTCCAACCTCATCTAACACCACCACGGACACATACTGCTCAAGGTCCTTCCCCTGCTGGAAACGGGCACACTGCTTGAAGGTGCCTATGATGCCCTGTGGGGTGGAATGTGGACTACACTGGAATGACACCAGATGGACCTCCTTCAAGTGCCGGAAGAGGTCCGAGTGTGCAGCCTGGCCTTGCATGGCATCTGCCACGATGGTCTTGGCAAGAGATTTGGAGCTGCCGGGCTTGCCCACCAGGAAGAGAGGAATCTTGAGCTCGATGCAGATAACCATCATGAAGACGTTCTCCTTCAAAGCCAAGTTCCTGGCGATCGTTTTCCTCAGAGATACACCATTCAGAAAAAGATCCTGGGTTCGCGTTATCTCATCTAAGATAACCCTGCTGTCATTATACGGTGCTGGAAAGAACTTGCAAATAGCTTTCCGGTAAGATTCCTTCTTCTCTAAAGAGGCGTGGTAACATACCCCGATGGCCAGAACCAAGGACCAGAGGACAGGATCTCTCTCAAAGTCATTTTGGATGACCTCAGTCTCAGAGAGAAAGGAATGCAACTCAGACAAGAGCATCTCACTGTGGTCGTAAAACCATTTGAAAACTTTCACACAGCGTTCTACATCCCTGAGGCTGACAAAGCTGCATTCATTTTGTCTTTCCCTCATGAAACCCTGAGAGGCAGAAAGCACTTCCGTGATTACATGAGTCTTGCTCTTCACCATGTTGATGGACTTCACAAGTCTCTGGACAATCTGATGGATGTAGAGCTTTTCTGCAGAGTCATTCAATTGTCCAAAGTCCCACACCAGGGGGATCAGGCTCGGCGGCAGAGCATGGACACGGTACACCAGCTGCCTCAGGGGGATGGAACCAAGCCTCTCGGCCGTCTCTTCTGCACTAACCCTGTACCCCAAGCCGGCTGACTCCAGACGGCAGATCATCTCCTGGGTGTGCTTCCGGTAAGGGTTGCAGGCTGCAATGATATGCAAGCCAGAATTCTTAGCCAGGGGCTGGCCACCCACTGTGTGGTCACACAGGACCTCTTTGATGCAGCTTATGGCCTCTGTGGTGTTGGCTTCATCGAAGAACAAGATGGTGTCCAACTGATATTGGGCCTTATTGAAGTGGGCCAGCTCTTCAGCCTCCCTGACCTTGGAGTAGATCATGTCAGCAGTTGTTCCTCCGTGGACCTTGACCAACTTCATGGTTTCAGCATCGACACCCCCACGCCGCAGGTCACTAAGGAATTTAATGAGTCTGGTTTTCCCACAGCCGGTTTCTCCCATGATGATGACAGGGATGCCGCACCGGAAACGCATCTCAATGGCAAGGATCTTAAGCATATTGTCTGTTGTAAGCTCGTATGTTTCATCAGGGTCAGTGGCCCACTGGATACCCAATGCCAGGCACAGTTTTTCAAGTTTCTCATGTCTGGGCAGCTGGTCAAAGTCAACGTTGAAGGGCACCCTCTGAAGCAACAGTCCCTGGTACAGTTGCACTGTCATAACATCCTTCTTGATTACTTTCCCACTCAAGTGGTCTATGGCATCAACACCACCGTTCCGGTTGGATTGGAAATGGAAACCTATGAACGTCATGGATGTGTGGTCACTGTTGAAAAAAACGTATGGGTGGGGCTCCGACTCCCACCTCTTCCGGAGAGTGAAAGGGGCGAGGTCTTCTTCTTTGACCCCATCCATATTGAACGTGTACTTCCCCGGACTTTGGTCAGATGTGTGAAGTGTAGGTGTGGCGAAATCTCGGGCCATGAAGATCATGAAGGTGACCACAAAGTTCTTGAAGCCCATCAATGTGTCTCCAACAAAGGTGGGATCACAGAAGAGAGAGGCCTCACAATCTCTGAGCTGGTAGTTCAGGAACCGAGCAAAGTTCTGAAGCTCTGACCAGGATGGGTTTATCACCCCGCAGTAAATCAGGAGGTGTTGGATGCATTCGCCAGGGCTGCCCTCAACAGAACCTTTTTGGTACTGGAATGTGTCTAGGTTTTTTTTCTGATGGAACCGTCTTAAATATTGGTAAGGTCTCTGGAATATTTCACTACAGAATTCTCTCTGATCCATTCCTGGCTCTTTGTAGCTCTGCTGAGGATCCAGCTCCATGTTGATCACTTCTTTGGGAGGTCTGCAGGTCACTTTGGGGAAGACGTCTAGAAAATTGAACTGGGGGACAAGTGCGTTCTGGAAAGGAGAGACATAAATGAAATGAGTTATGGCTGAATTTCCCAAAAAGCGCTTTTTGTTTTAATCCTCAACATGGTCCAGACTGCATGGACCTTTATGAAAAATCACTTTTCATGAAGGGATTTCTGTAGATACCTCTTGGCATGAGGTGTTACCTTCTGCACATTCAGGCATGGTGTGAGCTGCACTGTAAGTAACAAAGCCCTTTTCTACTCAGCCTCTTGGAACTAAATCTCTCCATCAAGCACATACATGCGTGTTTGTGTGTGTGTATGAGCATAGAGCTCCCTTCAATTAAGAAACTGATATAATGGAATTCTCTTTCCCATGTTGGCTGTCATTAAGAAAGACAGTGCTTCTCCTAGCACATGAATTTCCTGCATTCCAGTCACCACTGGCATTTAACCCAGACACACAGCACTCACCCCAGAGAGAACAAATCTAAGGTACTATTAATTAATAAAAGAATCTTTGTATTCCATGCATTATTTAAAACTAAGTTTAAAGATTCTTCTTTACTAACACTGCACTCAGCTACTCTGCTAAGACAAAAGTGGGGAATCATAAACATGAATAAAAGCCCCTGCCCCCACAGCAGCATGAGAGTGCCCTGATACACACCAGCTTCGAAGGCCTTCGTGGCAAAGTCGAATTCCTTTCTAGGATTTCAATGATATATAAGTGGCATGGGTTCCGAAGCCACATCTTCCCATTTATATCCATTAAGTACTGGAGAATGAGGAGTTTGAAAAGAAACACCCAAATACCAGTCCGTACCTAAAGATAGAATCATGTGGGTCTGTAAATATTTACACAAAAGACAGCAATCCTCCTAACCCTAAGGACCTTGTTATTCTGCTCTATCTTACAATGATTCTGAGTATCATTACATGTAGAAAGAAGAAATTCTTTATACTGGAGATAGGGTACTGCAGGATGTGGAAGCTGTGTCTTTCCCTATCCAGCCACTCAGCTAGAACCTGGGGGCAACTTACTGGAGTGAAAGTGAAAATGTTAGTCACTCAGTTGTGTCTGACTCTGTGACCTCATGGACTATAGCCTGTCAGGCTCCTCTGTCCATGGAATTCTCCAGACAAGAATACTGGAGTGGGTAGCCATTCCTTTCTCCGGGGGATCTTCCCGAGCAGGGATTAAACCTGGGTCTCCTGGATTGCAGGCAGTTTCTTTACCGTCTGAACTATCAGGGAAGCTCGACTTACTGAAGAGGTCATGTCAAAGTGGAAAATTATGGGTCTCCTCTGATATGGGGCATCCAGGAAAGGCAGAAGGGACCTCAGGACTTCATTCTCATCCACCTGAGGGTCAATCAATCGAATAACTTTTAGAGGCACTTTTGCTCCATTAAACTGCATTCTCAGTTTGCCGTGCAACCTCTTCACAAAGAGAGACCTTCCTGTTGATGTGAACATATGAAAATTAGATGCCAGGGCTGCAGATCAAGAATGAAAATGTCCAGAAAATTACTTCTCTTTGTACAAAATTAAAAACTGATGCAACCTAACATCAGCTTAAAGAATACTTTAAGCTGAGTATACTTGAGTCCTCAAATTTCCTTGCTGTTCCCCACCCAACAGCCCTGCTGCTTCCTGGGACTAAGGATGGAAGTCTGAGAAGGAGGTCAGGACAGCAGAGCTTGCTTCATCAGGGAGGGGAGTGAGTGTCACTGGACAGAAGGGAGTACCATTAAAGGGATGCAGTCAACAGAATGGAAATCATGATGGCGACTGAAGGTGGAGGCATCTGTTTCTTCTCAAGACAGAGGAAATATACCTTGTCCTGATCAGGACCCACATCAACCCCAAAGTATTCAATGGACTTAGAGAGAAAGAAAAAAAACAGCAGAGAAGCCAGTTTAAAGGAGGAAGATGGTTCAGTCAAGCTGGGACCAGGTGAGAAAAGTATCCCGTTCCAGTGAGGGCCCTGATTTATAATTTCAGGTGAGTCAATCCTCCAGGGACTTAGTTCCCTACCTGAAGAAGGGCTTATCTGAGCTCACCTCACTCCCCACTGGACAAAGAAGGGCCATCAGATGGTCCCTGGGATCGGGGACACAGCAGCCATTATTACCTACACCCGCTCTCTCCGAGGCTACGATCCCAACACACATGCGGTCCTGGAACATGGAGGCGGCTGATGGGGTCTCTTCCGGGACTCGGAAGTGGTGAGCCAGGTAGGCCTGGATGTCCTTGAGGGGCGCCTGGGGGGTGACGAGGACCTTGTGCTGGCTGAAGGCCGAGGGGAGATAGCAGTGCTCCCGCTCACAGTCACAGACCATCACGAGCCGGTAGTGCTCCCGGTGGGGCTGCGTGCACAGCCTCTGGAAGAGCGCCTCTGCCCGGCAGGCCACCTCGTAGCTCAGCTGGTCCGCATACAGCAGGCTATAGACCCCAAGTCCCTGGGAGCCTGGGGTCAGGCAGCGATGCAGGAGCAATGCCACCTCCTCGAACGTGGTGTCTGGGGTGCAGATCAGCACTTCATCGTAGGTGGGCAGAGGTTGGTGTGGGGTCTGCATGTAGATGGCCAGGGCAGCTGGCAGCACCTCAGAGTGGCCACAGAGGACAAGGTTGGGCTGGCCCTCCTGTAGGCCATGGGAGAGCTCCCGCTGCACAGGGGGTCCAGCCATCCTCGCCAGGTGAGCCAGACAGTGGCCAAGGGCCTCCAGGTCCAGGCAGTGAGGCAGGAAGACACGCATGCATGTCATCGAGCATTTCATGATGACCTTCAGCTTGTCCACCAGTCTGGACTCAGAGAAGGGCAACAGTGGCAAGTTTTCCACCACTGTTCTCTCCTGGTGGGTGTTGGCCCTTCTACTGGGCCCCCTGCAGGCCCTCGAGACATCCCATGGGGTGCACTTGCCTTTGATGAAGGAGAGCATGGTGAGGGCAGCGTTGCTGGGCGTCTCCCTCCCGAGCTCCAAGCCCAGGTAAACCAGCTGCTCAGCAGTGTAGTAGTTGAGGTAAAAGTGCTCAGCTCGCTTCTCTGCCACGAATCTCTCCCAGAGGCCCAGGAAGTCCTCCAGCTGCCGGCAGAGAGCTTCCAGCAGCTGGACGACTGGCCCGCCCTCCTCCAGTGGGCCCATGAGCCCCAGGCAGAAGTCCAGCCGGATGGAGGTACCCTTTAGGGGGGTACAGTACACCTCGGCTGACCAGGCCCTGAACAGCATGTTTCCAGCAGAGTAAAGGTTTATGAAAGACTGGACAAGCCTCTGCACGTTGCAGAACACCTGCAGAGAGAGGACATGTAGTCTAGAATAACACAAACAAATTTATAATTCGAAGGGCTGGGGTTCATGTCCTCCATGGTTCACTGTGGCATCTCAAGCATGAGATTGATCATGGAAGGTCTTCCTTTCTTATTTCCATAGTCTCTTTCTTAGGAAGCGATATGTTGTGAAGATAAAGGATATCATTTATAAAGTACAAATGAACTTTACAGATTAAAAACTCATAATCAAAAGGATAGACTGTTACATAAACCAATATGTCTTTACCATTGTGGTTACTGTGGATTTCGATGAATGATGTCCAACTACATCTTTAAGTATTTTGGGATGCTTGCTGATTTACGGAGAAAATGGACATCTCTTTGGGTCATGAATTTGAAATATAGGCACTCTGCAAGACCCACTGGCTCTACTCTCCACAGTTTTAAGAGCAGAGTGATTCCTATGAATTAAAGACAAACTCAGTCTCTTCTGACTTCCCAGGCACCTCAGCAGTGAGAGTGCTCAGCCCAAACAGATGCGATTAGGACACTTGCTCCAACGTAGATACAAATCCTTACCTCGGAAAATACCTCTACGACTTCAGCATTGCTGTGTTCTTTCTTGCCAGACATCAGCATCAATTTGTTCAAAAGCTCTTTCAGCTCTTCTAAAGAGTAGTCTCGCTTCTCCTCGTGGCCTCCCTGGCCCTCGGGAAGGATTAAACGAAGAACTGTGTCTGGGGAAATCTGTGGAACAGGGCACAGTCAGAGGTCGATTTGGGGAGGCAGAAACCCCCCGAGGACAGCAGCCGTAAGAGCCTCCTGCAGCCGTGCCTGCGATGTGAGGCTCACCTTTTGGCCATCCGTGGGAGCCTTGATCACATAGATGCCTCTGCTGTTGATCGCTGTCGCCAGGGACAGGGACGAGAGCTCCACAGACCCATGACTCTCCTTCACTGTCTTCAGCCACTCGAGGTTCCGGGCAGAGTCACGCTGTCAGGACAGGAGAGAAAATGGGCCGAAGCTTAGGCGTGATCTTCTTCCTGCCACTCTCTCCACCTCTGCCTTCCAGGGACAGACGCCTCCTCCCCTTCTCTGGCCCAGTGCACCATCACCCACAGGGGAGGCGCCCCTCATCTGCTGCCCACCACTGCCACGGGCTTTGGCTCTCCCTCCTGGGTCACGCGCTGTTGCTGCAATGGCTGTTCCTCTGTGTTCCCACCCAGTGCCCTGGATACGTGGATGGGGAGCGACAGGCATGAACTCAGCTCTCTGTGAGAAGCGGCCTTCAGCCGGGCCCCTAACCGGGGATAATGCTGGCTGAAACAAGCACGTGAGCTCTGTGAGCTCCTGCCATTCCTCTTCTGCTCCTTCACCCCTAGTGGGGCCTCAGCCACCCTGTTAGGCAAGTTATGAACTATAGGCTTGCTGGAACCCTGGTGCAGCTGATTTATGTACACGGAAATGTTTACTTTTCTGATTAAAAATGAATCTGTACCAATTGTGGAAAGTATGGAAAAATACCAAAATGTATATATAGCCTATTAACTAACAACTACCCCCATTCAGAGGAAACCACTGGTAACATTTTAGCACATTTCCTTTCTATCTTTTTTCCCATGTATTTCCACCGGAGAGATCACTCTTATTTACATGCAGTTTTATATCCAGTTTTCTAACAATAGGACAGAGAAAATACTTCCATTTGGGAAGAAAAACTGTTTTTAAACATCCTTTTAAAAGGCTGCATTAAAAACCTGCCATGTGAGTGTGCAGTTGTGCCGCTAGTGTTTCTAAGTGACACTTCATTGAACTTAACCTGCTCTGGAGCCAGAAATAAGACTCACCAGTTTCATGGGCAGGTTGTGGTCATTATCCAGAGCCTTCCACAGATCTTTCAGGTGTTGCATGAACTCATCAAAACCCGCACTTGTGTCCAGCTCATAGAGCAGGGGCGCGTAACCCTGCACAGCATCGTGGAAGCAAGCTACGCGGTCCACGTCAATGTCATTCTCCCCCGCAGAGATGGAGGCCAGGTCTACGAACACCTTCAGCTCGGTGATGCCTGGGGCAGAATGGGTAGATGAATGCAGGGCTACCCTGTGATGACAGGAGCCCCAAATCTGGAACAGTGCTCCTTACTGGTGCTATTCCTGGATAGTGAATTTTTCGGGTTTTCCCACTCTGCTTCAGTAAGAACCTGGGGCACTTTTTCTTTTGCCATTTATGTTGTTTAGTGGCTAAGTCGTATCCAACTCTTTGGCAAGCCCATGGACTAGCCTGCCAGGCTCCTCTGCCCATGGGATTTCACAGGCAAGAATACTGGAGTGTGTCACCATTTTCTTTTCCAGGGGATCTTCCTGACCCAGGGATTGAACCCGACTCTCCTGCTTGGCAGGCAGATTCTTTACCACTAAGCCACCAAGGAAGCCAAGTCATTTATGTTGATACTACTGAACAAGACCTGACCCTACTGAACAACACCAATGTCTGGGCATTGCATAGGTTTTTTCTTGTGTGTGTGTACTATTTCATGTAATCCATGTAATATTGCCATTTCATTATTAAAAGTAAGCTTAGCTGGTAAATAACATGTTGACAGTCATCTACAACCAACGGCTGCTTACTAATTGAATGAAGCAGTGAAGCTGGGATGAGATGAGCACACAGCCCATCCCCTGTCCCTGGACACCAGGGCCATCCACCTTCCTTCTTTCCTGCCTCCTTCTTCCCTCCATGCATTAATTCTGCCAAAATCACCCAAGCCACAGAGCTAAAAAGACTGCCAAGCCTGTGTGCAACAATAAGTAGATGTGATTATGTCTAGAAGACAAGGCTGCCTTGGCTTCTAGTAAAAAAAAAAAAAAATTCAAGCAAAGGAAAAAGCTAAAGGGACATAATTTAAAAAAAATGATTGCCTGCTGTTCACAGCGTGCATCCAGAGTGAGAGGGAAAAAAAAGTAGCCAAGGAAATGGCTTTTACAACAGCAAATGAGTGATACTATCCTGATATAAATTCTACCTACAAACCTAGGCACACCTTGCACATTTACCTAATGAATACAGATGAAAACTTGCTAAGAGACTAGAATTATTCCAATCACTAAAATAAAGAGAGAATTATGGGAGGTGATGGAGGGCTAATTATAGTTACAATTACAATCATATTATAAAATATAAATGTATTAAAACAATGTGTCATGTACCTTAAATTTATGCAACGCTACAAGGAAAATAGTGAGGTGAAAGTCACTCAATAGTGTCTGACTCTTTGCCACCCCATGGACTATACAGTCCATGGAATTCTCCAGGCCAGCATACTGGAGTGGGTAGTCTGTCCCTTCTCCAGGCAATCTTCCCAACCCAGGGATCAAACCCTGGTCTCCCACATTGCAGGTGGATTTTTTACCAGCTGAGCCACAAGGGAACCCCAAGAATACTGGAGTGAGTGGCCTATCCCTTCTCCAGCAGATATTCCTAACCCAGGAATTGAACCAGGGTCTCCTGCAATTGCAGGCAGATTCTTTACTGACTGAGCTATGAGGGAAGCCCTTATATGTAAAATACATTTCAATTTTAAAAGTTTGAATGTAAAAAATGCAGAACATGATCAAGGGAGTGACTGCCCAGAAGTTCAGGAAGACCACCCCATGAACCATCTAAATACTCTCCAGCCTTCTGGCCACCACAGTGGCGGACTGTACCTCTGAGAGCCTCCTGGACCCAACTAATGAACTCCTTTCTCTGGGACAGCTCCTTCAGACACTGACACCGAGTCTCATCAATATCCTGCAGAAGCTTTTTGGCACGGACAATTTGCTGGTTGATACGGTCCAGTTTTTTGTGGCGAAAGTTGTCCAAGACAGTCTAGAAAGTCATCAAAGAAAGCTGTCAAAGACAGTCTGCAAGACAAAGCACTTTGTATGTGGGCTGAAACTGGCTCCTGGACCCCCAAGAAGAACTGTGCTGACCATCCCAATAGTCCCTCCCACCAAACTTCTAAAACTGACACTAGCAGTCACACTAGTGGTAAACAAAGGTAAAAACAAAGCCCTTGGCATATTCAGGCGTTGAATAAAATACAAATAACCCTGAAGGAAGCTGTGAAATCATCTTGCCCAGTTTTTCAAAGCCAGAGATCTGGGATCTCCCCACAGCCGCCCCACCCCCAACCCCAGGAGTCCCCAGTAAATAACTTACAAAGCTTAGTAAGGTGTGGAGAACACTGAAGTCACCAGTCAGGCCCAAATTCTCTTTGACCTCCAAGATGACCTTGGCTGAGTCGACTGCCTGATGCAGGTGATGGTATTCCTTGATCTGCTGGACTCGCTCCTTGATCCAATCCTGCTCTCCGGGATACAGAGCCGACATGGTCTGGAGGTCTTCAGTTAGGTCGCTGTATTTATTCACAAAGTCCTTGAAGATGTCATCGATTTCCCCAAAGGTGACCTCCCCTGACTTCAGATCCTGATACAGTTTTGTAAACCTTTTGAAACAAGGACAATATAAACATTCATACACATCCTCAGGCTGAAATATCTCCCTTTCCAAGTTCTCTTCTGGCTCACTCAGCTCCTGTGCGGCTTCTTCCCATAAGATCTGGAAGATGTGACTGTCCTTTAGCAAATATGCGTTTTTGGCCATTTCTTGGACTTCAGGGCTCAGGTTATAATGTGTTGTCCACTTCGAGTCAACGGAGGTGGCTGACACAACTTGATTTAACTTTTTCCCACTGAGGTCTTCCGAATGTCTTTCAGCAATCTCTCCAAAATCCACTTTTGAAACCATAAGAGAATGTCAAGTCAAACTCGGTTCACAATCATTTTACTTTCCCAGTTTTCACTCCCCTTGCTGCTCTTAAGGAAATGCAAGTGAACACACTTGGTGCATTTGTTCTCAGTGAGCATCCCTAAATCTCCACCCTCGCCTTGCTCTTCAGTTTTCTTTCTTTTTTTTTTTAATTTTATTTTATTTTTAAACTTTACATAACTGTATTAGTTTTGCCAAATATCAAAATGAATCCGCCACAGGTATACATGTGTTCCCCATCCTGAACCCTCCTCCCTTCTCCCTCCCCATTCCATCCCTCAGTTTTCTTGACAAAGAAGGCTTTGCACCTTCTGGGTGAAGATGACCATTTGAAGTCTGCACATGTTTCCACTCCCTCCCCAAATCCTGCTGCCATGATTGAACTGAGATTGTTTTTCAAAAGCCATAAAGCAACAGGGCTGGGAAGTATAGAAAAGGAGACCACAGCAACAAAACTTTGGAACTTGAAAAGCAGATGTGCTGAGGGTAAATAATGTTTCAAGCCTGAGAACTTGGATTCTTAGCCCATAGTGGGGAAACCTGAGATTCTGCCAGGCGTCTGTCATCATAGAATTTCCCACATGCACAGACCCTGGCTGCACAGATGCTGGAATTTGAGAGGTGGTGATGAAATAAGGAGGATTGGGCTGAAAGTCTGCATAACAAGTCATCAAACAGGCTCATTTTCATCCCAACCCATTCCATCAGCAGGCTGATGGTACCTCCTCCACCCTGGCATGCAACAGGTAGTTTATATTCTAGAGAGGCTCTAGAGGGCTCACAGAGGGCTCTCTTGATTGGGGGGTTTCAGGTACATGGCGGAATAAACGCATTTCCAGACACCTACACTTCGTCAGGAAGCTAATGGTTGGTATGTGCCACTAAATTTGAGAAGCTAGAAAGGAGAAGAGAGGACACAGGGAGTAGAAGGAAGGACTGGGGCTAGATATGCATCTTGGATGCTGAGAACCCTCCAGCCCTCATTGCTGTCTTGACTCATAGAGACCTGGCAGGCAGCGCTATATCTTCCAGGCAAGAGACTGGTGATCTGAGCAGCCCAAGAGAGAGGAGCTAAAGATACAGGCTATTTCAAAACTTAGCCACCCCACCCTCAGAATCCCCCACCAGGGCGTTAGTTGCCCCTCTTAATATAAACAGATAAAAAAGAATTCTAGACAGAGGACCAAAGCCTTAAACATGAAAAACAGACATTAAAACATACCAAGAGATAAAAGCAACTTGGAGGAAAGAGGAAACTATTTAAGAAAAAGAAAATCTCTAAATAAAAAGTATAAAAAATCTCAGAAAGATATGATACTATAGCCATGAACCAGAACAGGATAGTATGGAAAAAGGATCACTCAAAGCAAAAAGAGTTCTTGTAAATTAAATAAAAGAAAGAAGAAAAAGTAAAAAATTTAATGGCAAGCTTAGAAAGAAAACTTAAGAAATTGCTCAGAAAACAGAACAAAACAAGACATGGAAAATAGGAGAGAAAATATATGGAAGTTAGATGACTATTCCAGGAGCTCCAATATCCAACTGTAGATTCCAACAGAAGAAAAAGTAATCACTTAACTAACACAAGAAGCTTCCCCAGAACTCAAGGACTTGGATTTCTAGATTACAAAGACCCACTTCAGTATGCCCAGTACAGCAGATGGGAAAGAGAGCCATTCCAAGGAACATCATTAGGCCATTTCAGAATAAGGGGGACAAAAAAAAAAAAATCTCAAGAGCCTCCAGGGAGAAAATATGTCATCCACAAAGGATGAGAATCCTAGATCAGATCATATCAGATCAGTCGCTCAGTCGTGTCCAACTCTTTGCGACCCCATGAATCGCAGCAATCCCAACCTACTCTAAACAGTGACCCTGCAGAGACAATGGAGCCACAAACCCCAAATCCTGAAGGAAAGATCTGCACCAAACAACAGATCTCCTGTGAGGGCAGACATTTTCAGATAGGCAAGAACTCCTGGGCCCCTTACTCAGGAGAAACAAGAGCGTGTATTTCACTAAAACACAGGAGGGAGAGCAGGGAGCCATAACATCCAGGATACAGATCCAGCTGAGAAGAGAGGCAGGATACCCCTAGGATAGCTTATCTCCGGTTTGGCAAGATTCTATCTGAAAAAGCAAATGGATCTCCTTTGGAGGAAATTGTTGGTAAAGAGTCTGGCATTGAATTAAAAAAATAAATACACTGAAAACAAAGCATAGGACAAGATGAGAGTTTTAAATCTAGAGAAGACAGTTTGCATAAGAAGTGGGAGAGAATAATGGCTCCGGTGTAAAGAGTGTATTTACAGAGTCGTGACATTTAAACCCTGAGGGCTGATGAAATTATGATAAAATTGGAAGGAAGTGAGATTGGAAAGGCTATGTGTACAAGACAGAAATTGGAAAAACAAGGAAATCTAAATCCTAATTATCCATAAATGATAATGTTTAAACCTGAAAAACCAAGAAACAGGCTATTTAGCGCTATGTCAGATAATTACCAAAAAATTTTTTACTTTATTAAAAATTAACACATTAGAAAAAGCCTCCCCCCTCCAAGATAAAGGGCTGCTACTCTGATATGTTTTTAATCATATTATCCTTTGACCCTTCTCCCCTGCGGACCTTTCAATTTTGTTTATTTTAATGCTTTAAGAATATCACCTTTTATCACGTCTTTTACCCTCCCACACAACTTCAGGAGAGAGTCAACATTTGTCTTCTCTTTCTTTAGAGTGAATAGTTCAATCTCCCTCTGACTCAGCACTTGCTCTATAGGGTGTTTTTTGTCTTGGGCTAAAGAACTTTTACTCTCTGGAAAAAAAAAGAAAGGAAAGGAAGTCAGTAGAACAAACAAATATCCACTTTGTGGCAAGCCATTTCTCGAACCTCCCGTGAGTGTGCTCCACATGATGGGCTGTGTGGAGGGTGATGCCAGAGCCTGTATACATGGCTACTCCAAGATGTCCTGTGTCAGTCAGTAGGAATAAAAACAACCAGTACTCTAACATGGTCAGTATTTGATCACTTCCCCTAATTTTCCAAATAGGGAAAGGAGTATGTCAAGGCTATATATTGTCACCCTGCTTCAGTCAGTCAGTCAGTCAGTCAGTTCAGTCGCTCAGTCGTATCCAACTCTTTGCGACCCCATGAATCGCAGCACGCCAGGCCTCCCTGTCCATCACCAACTCCCGGAGTTCACTCTGATTCATGTCCATCGAGTCAGTGATGCCATCCAGCCATCTCATCCTCTGTCGTCCCCTTCTCCTCCTGCCCCTAATCCCTCCCAGCATCAGAGTCTTTTCCAATGAATCAACTCTTCGCATGAAGTGGCCAAAGTATTGGAGTTTCAGCTTTAGCATCATTCCTTCCAAAGAACACCCAGGGCTGATCTCCTTTAGGATGGACTGGTTGGATCTCCTTGCAGTCCAAGGGACTCTCAAGAGTCTCCTCCAACACCACAGTTCAAAAGCATCAATTCTTCGGCGCTTAGCTTTCTTCACGGTCCAACTCTCACATCCATACATGACCACTGGAAAAACCATAGCCTTGACTAGACGGACCTTTGTTGGCAAAGTAATGTCTCTGGTTTTCAATATGCTATCTAGGTTGGTCATAACTTTCCTTCCAAGGAGTAAGCATCTTTTAATTTCATAGATGCAGTCACCATCTGCAGTGATTTTGGAGCCCCCAAAAGATAAAGTCTGACACTGTTTCCCAATCTATTTCCCATGAAATGATGGGACCAGATGCCATGATCTTCATTTTCTGAATGTTGAGTTTTAAGCCAACTTTTTCACTCTCCTCTTTCACCTTCATCAAGAGGCTTTTTAGTTCCTCTTCACTTTCTGCCATAAGGAAGTCAGTAGAACAAACAAATATCCATTTTGTGGCAAGCCATTTCTCAAACCTCCCGTGAGTATGCTCCACATGCTGGGCTGTGTGGAGGGTGGTGCCGGAGCCTGTATGCATGGCTACTCCAAGATGTCCCGTGTCAGTCAGTAGGAATAAAAACAACCAGTACTCTAACGTGGTCAGTATTTGATCACTTCCCCTAATTTTCCTGAGGATTAGAAGCCATCCCCTGACAACTTCCTGGAGAGAGAAGCCATCATAAAGATGACAAAGATCACCTCTCCATAAGACACACAAGCAAAGAGAGACGCTTCTGAGCTCCTAACTCCTCAGGAGCCTGAAGTCCACATCTCAACGTGATACTTACTTAACTGCCAGATGTCAAGGAATCGATCCATGTGTTGTAGGATCAGCTCCAGGTGCCCAACTAAAATTGTTCCATTGATGAGGTCATTTGTAACTTCTGTGAACACAGAGCCCGCAGTGGCCATCAACTTCTTGCCTTCCTTGGTAATATTTGCTAATATTTCCTTGTTGGTTCCTGACCAAGTGAAGAAGAGAGTTAAAACGGTAGGCACCCCACTTCCTTCCCACTTTAATGGATTGCTAGTACCTCCTATTGCTCTGCCCCAACTTTCATATAATAAAGCAAAGTCATTCTGTATTCCCAGGTATAATTCTCACATTCTTTAGAGGGCAGGATTTTCAAACATACTTAGTTTAACCATCAGAAATTTTCTTTCCCAGTAATATTAAGATCAAACATTTGGGTCATGTAATTAAAATCAAATATAGAAGCTTTATTCACAATTGCAAAATCTTGGAAGTACCCAAGATGTTCCTCAGTAGGTGACTGGACAAACCATAGTCCACCCACACAACTGAATATTATTCAGTTGTTTAAGAAGTGCGCTACTAAAAGGAACCTTTGATGCATATTGTTAAGCAAAAGAAGCCAGTCTGAAAAGGCAACAGAGAGTATGATTCCAACCATGTCCCTTTCTGGGAAAAGGCACAACTGTATAGGAGAGGAGAGGGAAGGGATGAACTGCTGGAAACAAGGAAGTTTGAGGGCAGTGAAACTGTACCATAGGATATGGTAACAGTGGATGCACACGTTAAACATTTGTCAAAATCCACAGGAAGTACAGGAGCAAACCCTAATGTAAACACTGGACTTTACTTATTCATAACATATCAATATTGGCTCATCAGTTAAAACAATGGTACTGAAGCAAGATGTTAATAATAGAGGAAATTGTGTGTGTTGAGTGGGTAGATATGGGAACACTCTGTACTTTCTGCTTAATTTTTCTGTCAACTTAAAACTGCTCTAAAATACGAGGTCCGTTAATTTAAAAGACAGAAATGGAATATTTTCAAGTGAGTATCTTTTAATAGACAACAACAAAACAAGAAGAGCCAAGTCAATTTTCTTATTTGATAACTACAACAACTCAGGCATGAGAGGAACTTGGGTTTTTTG
Source organism: Bubalus bubalis (assembly GCF_019923935.1). Taxonomy (NCBI): domain Eukaryota; kingdom Metazoa; phylum Chordata; class Mammalia; order Artiodactyla; family Bovidae; genus Bubalus; species Bubalus bubalis. The sequence goes on along the minus strand of NC_059159.1, from coordinate 11,037,704 downwards.
TTGTGTTTTTTTAAGACTGTCTCAGTAATTAGATGAAATTGACACTCAAAATAATCTGTGGAGCTTTTCCATTAGATCTGAACCTATGACTCACACATAAACCTGAATATAACATTTTTAGGGCAATACACCTTTCCCCTCTGTGGTCACAAACTCTAGGGTCATGGAGGGTAGGGGTGGAAGAATCAGGCAGTACTTAGTTTTTGCTAAGGTCACCAGTACTGGATTGGACACTTACATGGATCTCAGAATAAGAAAGACAGGGCTTTAGATACAGACACACTGGGTTTGGATTTCAGTTCTTAACACTTATTATCGGCGAGACCTTTGGTAAGTCACATTACACTCTCCACCTCAGCTCTTGGTCTAAGGTTGCTACGTCAGCCCAGTAGCTGTTAGTATAGCAGTTTATTTCATCAATGGTGGCTTTCAGTGTTAGTTCTCAATTATAATACAAGATACTCTGAGCCTTCCTGGGTCTGTCCATCCAAGCTGCTTCATTTGGCAAACATCAACCCGATCTAACTGACTAACAGGTCAAATACTCTGCCGCCACTCTTGAGTCAGGAGGTGCCACTGGACAGATGCTCCAAGCACCCTCCATGAACATACCATATAACTTGAAGAGGTGCTTGATGTCTGGCCACGTGAGCAGGTGATTCAAAACCCCACGCATGTCCTCTACAAACTCCCCTCTACTTGTTGGCCAGGACTTGGTGATCACAGCAGACACAAGGTTGCCACATTTTTGCAAGTCATTATAAGAGATTTTCCCAAGGATGCTGGTTTGAGACTATAAAAAGATGAATAAAGAGAGGGATATTTAGAAGGTTATATGGTTGATTTACTTTTTAATAAAGAAGCAAATTACCTACCCAACAGCATTTCAGAAGTCTCTCATAACTAGTTTTACAATGCATCAAAAAGCCAAAAGAGTAAATAAAATACTTAACTTTTCTGAGGGCATTTCCATTTTCCTGTCCACTGTCTCCTTAAGATTGAACACTGGGGATGTGGAAACAGGTAGCCACAGACAGATACTGACACAACCCACAAATTACACCCCTTTTCTCTCGCTCAGTGCCATTTTTCTTGGAACTTTCACATTATTAAAAGCATTAAACATAATACTGCTGCTGCTAAGTCACTTCAGTCATGTCCGACTCTGTGCGACCCCACAGACAGCAGCCCACCAGGCTCCCCCGTCCCTGGGATTCTCCAGGCAAGAACACTGGAGTGGGTTGCCATTTCCTTCTCCAATGCATGAAAGTGAAAAGTGAAAGTGAAGTCGCTCAGTCGTGTCCAACTCTTAGCGACCCCATTTGGTATTATTAACTGTAATTATTTTAAAGTTGTCTACAGACAACACACACATTTTAATTCTCTTCCTAAGTGAACTGATAAAATCTTTTCAACTCTAAACATTTTTCTTCCATAATGCTTTGTTAACCTTTGGGGTCTTTTACTGCATGGTAAGCAAGTGATAAAGCCAAGGGTGGGTGAGTGGCAAAGATAATAATGAGGCATTTAGGAAAAGCCTGCAAGATTGCTGGAGGTTACATGTGAGCTGCTATGATGTAAAACAGCAGCAGGAAGCTGAGCAGCATTTCACAGAATGGGTAGAGTACTGGATTTCAGGGTGGGGAGGGGTTGCCCAGAGCCCATTCTTTGCTTGGGTGTAGAGTCTCGGAACCAGCAGTGCTTAATAGCCTTTGGCTGGTGATGTCAGAAAGCAAGTATGCATCCAAATGCGGTTCCGAGTGGGAAAGGTTGTTCACCTGGCAGACCGAGCCCACGGCTTCAATGGCACACATCTCAAAGCATTTCGCCACACTGTCTTCTGCACCTGCAGCAACCCAGTGAGAGCTGCAGAAGGCCAAAATCCGGCAGAGAGGCATCTCCTGCAAGACGGGAAGACGAGGGTGTGAGAGCTTAGGGGTGCGACACTCTCAGACCCTGTGCAATGCAAACACCCTAGTAATTTTCACTTTCCTAGTGTCATATCAGCTCCCCATTACTGTGGCCTTCTTTCCATCCCATGAGAAGCATGTCCTCCATGCTTCTAACCATTAGACCAAAAAGGCCAAAATACCTACTTAGCAGAAAAAGCATCCGGCACAGCAGCTTGCAAAAAACTAGCGAAACTGAAAGTGAGAGTCGCTCAGTTGTGTCCGACTCTTTGCGACCCCGTGGACTATACAGCCCATGGAATTCTCCAGGCCAGAATACTGTAGTGAGTAGCCTTTCCCAAGGGATCTTCCCAATCCAGAGATTGAACCCAGGTCTCCTGCATTGGAGGCAGATTCTTTACCAGCTGAGCCACAAGGGAAGCCCAAGAATACTGGAATGGGTAGCCTATCCCTTCTCCAGCGGATCTTCAGGACTCAGGAATCAAACCGGGGTCTCCTGTATTGCAGGCGGATTCTTTACCAACTGAGCTATCAGGGAAGCCCACAAAACACAGGTAAACTTTTTAATAAGATGTCTTCCTTGCTTCTCTTTTCCTAAAAAGACCCATTTAACAATTACATATAAGACTCATGTGTTTTTAAAAAGCTGAATCTTCTAGGGTCACAGGCCTCAATTAAAAATGGAGAGCACTTTTGTGTTTTCCCCCAGTTGTCACTGGGTTAACAGGGTTCTTGTCACCAACAGGCCACTTAGAGCAAAGAGCACATAGGCTTAGTTAGTGCCTATTAGAGCTTCACACAAGCCAAAGTTCCCCTGGTGGCCAGAAACTGTGCCCTTATTCTTCTCTGGGATACCATCTGTGGTCGAACTATTAAGGCTGAATCAGAAACAGTCACCTGAACCCCATGCCCTGTCCATTCAAATGCAGTCATCACATGTACTGGCTAGTCCATGTGGTCTGGTTCCAAAAAGAACATCCCCTGCCTTTCAGTACCTGTTTGAGCCTCCCTGCCATGTCCCCCAGCAAGGATTCCTTCCAGTCATACTCCATGGGGAAGTTTATTTCCACCAGTCGCCTCCAGACCTGCAAAATCCACAAGTAAGGGACAGCCAGTAAGACAGCTAGATGCCACCATGGAATTCTATGAAAGAAGACAATTATGCAGCAATCCCACTGCTGGGCATACACACAGAGGAAACCAGAAGGGAAAGAGACACGTGTACCCCAATGTTCATCGCAGCACTGTTTATAATAGCCAGGACATGGAAGCAACCTAGATGTCCATCAGCAGATGAATGGATAAGAAAGCTATGGTACATATACACAATGGAGTATTACTCAGCCATTAAAAAGAATACATTTGAATCAGTTCTAATGAGGTGGATGAAACTGGAGCCTATTATACAGAGTGAAGTAAGCCAGAAAGAAAAACACCAATACAGTATACTAATGCATATATATGGAATTTAGAAAGATGGTAACAATAACGAGACAGCAAAAGAGACACTGATGTATAGAACAGTCTTATGGACTCTGTGGGAGAGGGAGAGGGTGGGAAGATTTGGGAGAATGGCATTGAAACATGTATAATATCATGTATGAAACGAGTTGTCAGTCCAGGTTTGATGCACAATACTGGATGCTTGGGGCTGGTGCACTGGGACGACCCAGAGGGATGGTATGGGGAGGGAGGAGGGAGGAGGGTTCAGGATGGGGAACACATGTATACCTGTGGCAGATTCATTTTGATATTTGGCAAAACTAATACAATTTTGTAAAGTTTAAAAATAAAATAACATTAAAAAAAAATAAAGAAAGAAAGCTGAGCACCGAAAAGAAGACAATTATGGTAAAACAAAGAGCACAGTGCTTTGAGGACACATTGGTTCAGACTCATTTTTGTCCAGTTGTCTGCTGTGTCACTGCTAAGTCAGGGCAACCCACTTCAGCCTTATAAAACAGAGGGTCCTGACTGGGCCAGGTCACCACTAAGGTCCACTACTGTGCTTCGTCCAGAAAGGATTTCCCTCCATTGTTTTAATTTCAAAAAATTTCAAACTTAAGAGAAAGTTGCAATAACAGCATAAGGACACTCATACCTTCAGCTAGACTCCCCAATATTTAAAGTGGCTGCTCTATCTCTTTCCTTTTTGTGCTCCCTTTAGTCTTTCTCGAAACGGGCACTGTCTCTGCTGAACCAGAGTTGCAGACGCCATGCCCCTTGGCCCTTGCGCAGGCGTTCCCAACCCCATGGCCCTTCTGCTACACACAGTAGCATGGGTGTCACTCTGAGGCCCGTTCACTCAGGTGACGTCTTCCTCATCTTTCTCCCTGCCCACACTTTGCCATTGTTCACTAGTCAACTGACTGGGTCCAGGGTCCAACTGAGGGACACACGGCATTATCATGTCTCCTTTCTAGAGGAGTTCTCCAGCCTTTCCTTTCTTCCTTTATGACAGTGAAAACATTTTTTTGCTTTCCCGTTATGGTTTATTACAGGATACTGAAGATAGTTCCTTGTGCTATATAGTAGGATCTTTTTTATCTGTTTTATACATAATAGTTTGTATCTGTTAATACCAAACTCTTTAATTATCCTTCCCCCGTCTCCTTTCCCTTTGGGTAACCAACAGGTCTATTCTCTATGCCTGTGAGTTTATCTCTGTTTAATAAATAAGTTCATTTGTGTTTTATTTCAGTTCAATCGCTCAGTTGTGTCTGACTCTTTATGACCCCATGGACTGCAGTACATCAGGCTTCCCTGTCCATCACCAACTCCTGGAGCTTGCTCAAACTCTTGTCCATTGAGTCAGTGATGCCGTCCAACCATCTCATCCTCCATCATCCCCTTCCCCTCCTGCTGTCAATCATTTCCAGCATCAGGGTTTTTTCCAATGAGTCATCGCATCAGGTGGCCAAAGTATTGGAGCTTCAGCTTCAGCATCAGTGCTTTCAATGAATATTCAAGTCTGATTTCCTTTAGGATTGACTGACTTGATCTCCTTGCTGTCCAAGGGACTCTCAACAGTCTTCTCCAACACCATAGTTCAAAAGCATCAATTCTTTGGCATTCAGCTTTCTTTATGGTCCAACTCTCACATCCATACACGACTACTAGAAAAACCATAGCTTTAACTATACGGACCTTTGTTGGTAAAGTAATGTTTCTGCTTTCTAATATGCTGTCTAGGTTGGTCACAGCTTTTCTCCCAAAGAGCAAGCGTCTTTTAATTTCAGGCTGTAGTCACCATCTGCAGTGACTCTGGAGCCCAAGAAAACAAAGTCTGCACTGTTTCCATTGTTTGCCCATCTATTTGCCATGAAGTGATGGGACTGGATGCCATGATCTTAGTCTTTGGAATGTTGAGTTTTAAGCCAGTTTTTCCACTCTCCTCTTTTACTTCAAGAGGCTCTTTAGTTTCTCTTTGCTTTCTGCCATAAGGGTGGTGTCAACTGCATATCTGAGGTTATGGTATTTGTGTTGTATTTTAGATTCTGCATGTAAGTGATAGTATTTGGTATCTGCCTTTTTCCATCTGACTTACTTCACTTAATATGATAATCTCTAGTATGATACTAGAGATTACTCATTTCCATTACTCATTTTGATATTCAAATTGCCTCAGATTTGGCTAGTGAGAGCCCCCGCAGACTAGCTTCTGTTTCCTTTTTTTTTTTTTTAATGTAATAATCTTAGATGAACAGAAATATTGCAAAGATAGTACAGAGACTTCCAATTAACCTGAGTGCTAACACTTTACGAAGCCATAGTACAGTTGTGAAAACCAAGAAATTAGCATTGATAGATTATCATCCAGAGAAGGCAATGACAACCCACTCCAGTACTCTTGCCTGGAAAATCCCATGGATGGAGGAGCCTGGTAGGCTGCAGTCCATGGGGTCTCGAAGACTTGGACACGACTGAGCAACTTCACTTTCACTTTTCACTTTCATGCATCGGAGAAGGAAATGATAACCCACTCCAGTGTTCTTGCCTGGAGAATCCCAGGGACGGGGGAGCCTGGTGGGCTGCTGTCTATGGGGTTGCACAGAGTTGGACATGACTGAAGTGACTTAGCAGCAGCAACAGCAGATTATCATCACCAAAGCCACTAACTTTATTTGGATTTCACCACTTTTTCCAACAATCATTCTTTCGCCCTCCAGGGTATACCCTAGGATATCACCTGGGTCCTGTCTGCTTGTGAAATGTCACCACTTGATTTCAAGTACTTTTGCTTTATGGTAATACAAGGTGTTTCAGGCTGGACTTGCATTTCTTCAGCCCCACCTTTAGAATCTGCTGTTCTTTCCAGAAGCACAGGGGTTTTTCTGTTTTGTTTTTTAGAGGAAATGGCATTTAGAAGCCATGGCTGGGTGTGCTCACAGACCTGGGTGTCACCATCTCTAGGCCCTTTCAGTGGATGGAGCTAGGAAATGTTGCTTTTTACATCATGAGTTCACACTACACCTCTAGCTCTTTTCAATAGGCCTCCTTTCCCCTCCCCTGCTCCACATGTTCCCTCCTCCAATGAGAAAGAGCCCAAGCTTCCAACAGCAGCAACCCCTGTATCCATCTGCCCAGCCTTACAGTACACATAACAAAGCTTCAGACTTGCTACACTCATTCCACTCCCAACTACAAAACTTCAAAATCAAGTTCAAGATTTATGTATGTTTTTTCTGTTTTGACCTTAGACTCTGTCCCTGTGACGGTGAGTGGTCAGAGTTCTGGGATTTATGTATGTTTTTTCTGTTTTGACCTTAGACTCTGTCCCTGTGAGGGTGAGTGGTCAGAGTTCTGGGCTCTGAAGTGAAGTGTTAGTTGCTCAGTCGTGTCCAACTCTGTACGGCCCCATGCACTGTAGCCCACAGCCTCCTCTGTCTATGGAATTCTCCAGGCAAGGATACTGGAGTGGTTGTCATTCCTTTCTCCAGGGGATCTACCAACCCAGGGATCAAACCCAGGTCTCCTACATTGCAGGCAGATTCTTTATCATCTGAGCCAGAATACTGATGCTCTGGGCTCTGGGTGTTCAGATCAATGATCTTCTCCCCTTGGTCTGGACAGGTAATATGTCTGAATAAGACTGAGATGTAGTGAGAGTTATCTGTTTTTGTTCATACACAGTTTCAGTGATGTGATTTTATGATGATCTCATTAAAGTATCCCTGGAAGACAACAGCCTAAGTCAGAGGGCCACTTGCTTGGTTTGTTTGCGGCACTTTCTAGAACTGTGTCCTGGAGCCAATAGCTTTAGGCCCTTCCTCCTCCTCCTCCCCAGCATAAGATTCTGTCCACATCTGTTTCTGGAAGCCCTCCCTGCCTCCAAACCTTCTGGGTCTGATTTCTAATTTCCTCACCTTCAGCTGCCGCTCAGCCCAGTTTCCCTTTCATGGAGGCCTTGCTCTCATCTTATTTTCTACTGTCAACATCATAACCTGACCCATAGCCTCAGCACAGCATCAGACGTGAATGCCCTTCCCCACCGGCCACCATGTCCCAACAAGCTCTGTCTCCCCATCCCGCCGCCTCACCACTGATGTGGGGACCACAGTCCACCCACCAGGGAGCCCATGCTTTCAGTCCTGTTAGGGAAACAGCCGTCCATTCTGCAGAGGAGACCCCTGTGTCCCCTGCACTGGACTGGCTTACCTCAATCTCCTTGCTGTAAGCGAAGGTGACAGGTGAACCAGTCTGGAACATGCTCATTGTAAACATTTTCCGAAGCCAAGATTTTGTAGCAGCGAGGGTCCCCTGGAAGACCGTTTTTACTGAATTCTTCTTTCCAGTTTCATTTCCCGGCCCTCCTGCTGAATCCTGTCACCGCAAGAGAGAGACGGAGTTGAATCAAGCCCATGTGGCAAACCCAAAGCATCATCCAGATACTTCTCCACCCGCCTCTGTGGCTGATGCCACCTGAGCACCTGGCAGAGCCTGCACATTCACAGAACTTTCATTTCCCCGGTGTTTCAGGTTCACTCTGGGTGGACAGCATGGGGGTTGAGGTAGAAGCACTGGCATGGATGCCCCCTCAAGTGACCCCAGGCAACTATAACAGAGGTGATGCTGCCTCGCCAACCAGTAGACCTCCTGGACTCTGAGCAGAGAAAGGCTGACAGACAAGGGAGAAGGGTGCACCATGGGCTCAGAGCTTCCAGCAGCTCAGAGAGCCAAGCTCGTGTAAACCCTGTCCCCGACTGACATGCTAGAGCCAGGAAGAAACCCAAATCCCTACCCTGGTGCTCTTTCCTTGAAGTTCTCCATTCATTCCCACCCCCTGAAAAGCTGCTTTTCCCGGGGGTCGAGGGCTCTAGGGATGGGGATTCCTCTTTCCTGCTCTCCTTCCCTTTCTCTTCAGAAGCATCTTTACCACAAAGTGGATACAGCCATCAGCCCCACTTAGAAAGAGGCCTCTCCCAGTTCTGATGTGTATTCTCTTTTGCTTCAACCAAGTCCCACAGATTGTGTAAGTGCCAAGGCCCCCCAAACTGGATCTGCTGGTGTCACTCCCTCCTTCCAGAGATGGTGGGCCCAAGGGCTAGAGACATCATAGTGAGGCTGCTGCCCAAGGAGCTGATTGCTAAGTGGGAGACCAGTACAATCAGTAAACAAGGCAAGTAACAAGATAGGAAAGGCACATAAAGGGTGCTGGGGACTTCCCAATAGCTCAGATAGAAAAGAATCTGCCTGAAAAGCAGAAGACCTAGGTTTGATCCCTGGGTCAGTAAGATCCCCTGGAGAAGGAAATGGCAACCCTTTCCAGTATTCTTGCCTGGAGAATTTCACGGACAGAGTAGCCTAGTAGGCTACAGTCCATGGGGTTGGAAAGAGTCGGACACGACTAAGCAACTAACACATAAAGGGTGCTGTATCCAGTCTTGGGTGTGTTTGTGGGGGCAGGTTCTCCCCTGAAAGATTCAGGGAGCTCTGGGCAGAGTGTGAGGGGTAGGCTGGGTTATGTGTGGGCAGGGGTACAGCTATGCTGGGAGAATAGCACACAGGATATGGGTGGTGTGGGTCAGCCAACAGTTCTCAGCTGAAAATGGGACATGCTGGCCCAAACTGAAAGTCACCAAATGGGCCAGCAACTTCTCCAATGATCCAGAAACTTTGGCAGGGTGTGCATGCCATCTGCAATCTGGCCTAGCCTAGACCCAGGCTCCATCTCCAGCCAGGCTAGCCTACCTGCAGAGCAGCAGGATCCTCTCCTCCCTGACACGCACATGCTGCTCTCTCACTCTGTGGGAACGCCAGCCCCTGCAAAGGCCCCGTGTTCCCAGGACACCTTATGGACATTCCAGTTTAGTATTAACCCACTGTGCTGCAATTATGTGCTCACTGGACTGCCCCCTCCTATGCATCCCTGCTGCCAGGCACCTCTCTTCTCCATCTGGGTGTGCCCTGCAACCAGCAGCAACCCAAGCCTAAAAATCTTCTCTAGAACTTTCGCCTTTGCTCCTTGTTTTTCTCCACCTGATATCCCGTCAATCCTATCAACCCTTTATATTGGCACATAACCAAAAGTGTTCAAAACTTCTTCATATAGTTTGGTTTTATTTAATTTCAGTTTTGCAAAGCTTTTTGTTTTTATGGCACATTTAGAGAATTTGGACCAAACTGTGGTTACACTAATCTGAGATCCCAACCAACGTTCAGGATAGTTATTTCTGCAGGGACATATACCATAAGTAACTAACAAATTTCACATTTCTTGAACACAGTTTATCTAGAAGTTGGCACCTGCCTAGGATGGTTTAAACAATAGCCACTTCAGGAAAAAGCAATCATCCTACCAATGTTTATTTTTAAATGTTCCCTTGGTATTTTTTTAAAAAAGAAGAGCTAAAAGGAACAAAGATAAAATACACACTCAATTATATCACTAACGTCACAGTTCTGACTTGTCAAATGGTCGGTCTGAATAGGAAATCATCTATCACCTTCATGTGGAAGCTCAAACTTCACCAGCTGAAGACCACACAACAATGAGATAAATGAGCTGTGGACACATGCAACATCACAGATGGATCTCAGAGATGTGCTGAGCAATGAAAGCCAGACACAAAAAAGGAATGAGTTCCAAGACAGGTAAAACTAACTTGTGGTGGTGGTAATCAGAAGACTGCTTACCAGTGGGAGGTGTGCAGGGAGGGGGCCCAGAACTCTGGATTGTTCCTACAGCTTGATGCGGGAGGTGGTGCTTGTGTGGAAAGGCTCTTAGGTATGCACTGAGGTGTGTGGACTTTGCTACTGTATTCGAGTTTCGGTGAACAGGAAAAAGGCTCAGGTGGGAAAGATTAGGCATGAACATGCATTTGGGTGGGGAGATTCTTGCTTGAAGTCCTGGCCACTTGCTGGGCTCTTGAATTTACCCAGTCACAGCTAATACTCTACACTTGAACTCCTGCACTGCCTCCTTCCTCCATTCTTCCCTCTAACGTAAGCCCTGGAGGGCAAGCATGCAGATCCTGGTTCACCAAAATAGCCTCATGAGCAGAACAAAACCCAGCATCAGTATGTACTGACACACCTGATGGCGGAACCAGCCGCTCTGTCATTCCAGCAATCCTAGAATCAGCCTATCTCCTTTTTGAATAGAGGATGCCTCAGGTTCCATAGCTCTGCTGGGTATGGCATTATGCGTACATGTTCAACTTACCACTACAGGTTTAAGTATAATAATTCTGCGAACAATCTCAGCAGATAAGGCAGGCATCTCATAAAACGTGTGGGCTTTTGATATTCTGCAGGTAGTTTCGTGAAGTTTCAGGCACATAGTCAAGTAGGACTGTATCAAGGGCTCCTCAAGAATCCTAACCCACAAAGAGTTGAGAGAAATGAATGAAGTAATTGAGGAGGAATTAGAAAACAGTACCCATTATTAATGACAAGTTCCTTCCCTTTAAAACGCCTACAAGGAAGGCATGTACTTGATCCCATATAGGATAACATCCAGAACATTTCCATTAATTTTGAAATTGTGGCTAAGATAAAAAGGAATAAAACTCTTTTTGATTTGCCTCCATGGTTCTGAACTATTTTAACAAAAGCAAGTTAAACTATTTCCAAGTGTATTCCTTTGTTCGAAAAAAATCTTAAGGATGGATATTACCAAAGATTCAAATACCATACAATTTTTTAAAAAAAGAATCAGTAAGCTACAGCGAGGGAAAAAAGGAAAGAAATGCTAGATGCATATGTCCTGTGCATGAAATTTCTTTCAGTTCTGAGTGGACCTGCTTATTGGCTGATACATGACCAGAGCTGAGAGGTAGAGAGCTGATCAGAGGAGGGTTTAGAAGGTGGCAAGAGACAAGAATTACTGGGGCAATTCTGTAATACACAGAATTAGATGGGGTTCATGAAGTCCCAGGTGCTTGGTGTTAATGAAGATCTGACACTCCCACCTCCATCCTGAACACTCTAAGAATTCAGGTGAGGCGATCCTGGCAGTGCTCCACGAATCTAAAAAATTACCTTCTCTCCCACATTTGTTCATTTTGTACACTGTGCTTCCAGGGTGTCAGAGCTCACACATATTTGCAGGAGCAAATGACTTCAGATCATTATGGAAAGCTACCTTTGTATTTATTTTCAGCTTCTCTGACTTGCAAAAAAAAATATGAAGACTAAATGCTGATAAGATGCAGGACACAAGCATGAATATGTAATATGATGATAATCACTTAAAAATAAATGACAAAAATGCACAGGAAAAAAAATTAGATGAAAATAAACTGAAATGTTAGCACCTGATTTCTGTGCTTTTCCCTATTTAAAAAAGTAGGATGATTACATCAACACCTTGAAAAAAGAAGTGGAATATATATTAATTTATGGCCTTACATTAATGACAGCAAATATGGCATAAACCCAATCATAAGGGATAATCTTGTACAAGAGAGATTACCTTTTACTTTTCTACTTACTTTTCCTGATAAATATCCAGAAGGCACAACAGCATTTTAAAAGTATTCTCAATACTCTAGGGTGGGAAAGAAAAGAAAAAAGGGAAGATTTAATCATGATGCCACTATCTTTGCTAAAACAGAACCAAAACAAAAAAAAAATCCAACATAATAAGGCATAATAATTTTCTTTCTATAAACAAGCTTTAAGGGGCTCAAGTACTAATCTTATACCTGTTACAATTAAAACTTAGGATTTAAAATTAAACCATTTCTCCTCCCCAAAATGGGAAAGGACAACAGCAATTAGGAAGTGGACCAGCATGCAGGATAACTTCTAACCCTGACTTGCACAATCTCACATATCCAAAGGCTGTTGTTTTATTGAATTTTGTTTACTGAAACAGAATAAACTCAAGTAAATTAACCCCTTACCCTAAGAAATATTGACCCTTCCCAGTTCTCTTATATCCAAGTGCTTTACCAGATCAGGTTTTCAGGAAAGGAAAATCACAAACTCTGACCGATTAGTTTTTGACCTGCTTTTGTTAAGCAAGGTCTCAAGAGCCGATTCCAGACAACAAACCTCGAGGTTTCTTTGAGAGATTTCCTGAAGTCCGTCCAGACGGTACCAAGTCCCTAGAAGACAGTCGAGGACACGCGGGGGACACTGACTCAGGTAATCGATGAGGTGTTCCATGTAAGGAGCCAAGTTACTCAGAGGAAGCAAACTGAACCAGGATCGGAATAGATATTTATCCACATTCAGCAAATATCTATTTTTTTCCATTAGCTGGAGTAATTGATTCCTTATAAGGGAAAATTGGAACAGAAAAAAAGGGCGGCAGTGAGATTGGTATAAGAAACAAAGTTAATTAAAATTATGTTCGAAGGGATCTAGAAAGTTCTGATTTCAAAAATAATTGAAATGCCAACAACTCGATCAAATAAGAAGTAAACAATAATATATTAAGAATTCAGCAACATGGATGAACTCTAAGGACAAGATGCTCAGTGAAATCAGCCACTCACAAATGAACAAATAATTTGATTCCACTTAGGTGAGGTCCCTAGAGAAGTCTGATTCATAGAGACAGACAGCAGAGTAGTGGGGACCAGGGACTGGTGTTGGTGGGAGAATAGGCTACTGATTATCGAGAACACAGTTTCAGTTTTACAAGATGGAAGATTCTGGAGATGAATAGAGGTATTGGTCGCACCACAGAGTGAATGTACTTAACACCACTGTTGTGGTGGTGTACACTTAAAATGATTAAAATTATAAATGTAAAATTTACATCATTTTACAATGATGTAAAATTGTAGGTTATGTATATTTTACCACAATAATAAAAAAATTCACCAAGAATTAAGCATTTTCAATACCTGTATATGTATGGCTGAGTCCCTTTGCTGTTCACCTGAAACCATCCCCACACTGTTAATCTGCTATACCCCAATACAAAATAAAAAGCTTAGAAAAAAGAATTAAGTATTTTCCAGCTTTATTGAAATATGGCATATAACACTGTAAATTTAGGGTTGGTTTGATACACTTACATACTGCACGATGATTACCACAGTAACAATACTTGATCCCTGCATCCACTGTGTCATATAGTTACCATTTCTTTTCTGTATGAGAATCTTTAAGATCTAATCTCTGAGCAACTTCTAAGTAAACAATATAGTAGCAACTAGAATCACCGGGTGGTACATTAGCTCTCCAGAATTAATTTGTCCTCAGAATGCTGAAGTTTGTATTGTTGGACAAACATCATCACTTTTCCCCACCTCCCAGCCCTGGTAATCACCATTCAACTCTCTGCTCTTGTGAGTTTCACTTTTTTCAGATTCCACATATGGGAAATCATATCTATAGTATTTGCCTTTATCTGCCTTATCCCACTTAGCATAATGCCTTCAAGGTCTATCCATGTTTTGCAAGTGGCAGGATTCCCTTGCTTTCCTGACTGAATAATATTTCATCATGTATACATATATATGGTGTGTATATATATACATCATATATATGCATACACACATACACACCAGTTCTTCTTTATCCATTCATTTACTGACAGACGCTTAGGTTGTTTCCACATCTTGGCTATTGTGAATGATGCCGCAATGAACATAGGGGTGCAGATATCTCTTTAGATATTTATTTCATTTCCTTGGGAAATACACCCATAAGTAGGATTGCTGGATATGGCAAAAGCTCTTGGTTTAACTTTTGATGCCATTTTCCATTGTCGGTGTAACAATTTAAGAACTAAGCATGTTGATGCATGATGCCCTGGATTCTACATGAACCCAGTTCAGGGAAGGTCTTTAAATTATTCTGTTCTGTAACACTGTCCTGGACACCCAAAAAGATGACAATGTGAAAGAAAATACTGTACAGCAGAGTGCCACAGAACTGACAGAGGTTACGAGAAACACGTGGATAAAGCTTCACTACATACTAACGGCCACTTTTGCCTGAAAGAGCCAATATTTAAGACCAATGCTAATGTTTGTCATTCTCCAGCTAAATTTCTTCTAGACAGTTGGTCTCCAAGATAAATGACCCTTGAAAGTCATTTAAAGTATATATAATTTTATAAATAATCTTAATTTGGCTTTAATTTCAAAAGATTTCAATAATAGTGAGGAAGCAATAATTTAATTTAGCTTGCTCACTATTTCAGTCCCTAAATTCCTACAGGATAGATCCTGTTAGACTGGGGAGAGCAGATGAGACTTGGAATAGTTTCTTTGACAAAAGACAAAGTAAATAGGGAATGTTCTCTGTGCTTGGTAATAACTGCTAATATTAATTTTTGACTGAATTTGTATTTTTTATTTAGTTTTTGTACTTAAATTTGATTTACCATTTTCCTTTTACAGACTGTGCTTTCTGTGTCTTCTCTAAAAAGTCTTTGCTTACCTCAAAATGGTATTTCACTGTGTACCTACAGAGTGCAAAGCCACTGATCTTTTTCGATTCCACTTTCAGGAATTTATCTTGAGGAAATAATTGGACACGGAAAATTACAAAGAAGTGCATCAAAACATGCTTACAAAGCGAATGTGCAGAAACAATCCAGGTGTCCAGGAAGAGAGAACTAGCGAAATAAAATTTGCAACACTAAGCAGTCATTACAATAGGTGTGTATTTACTGGCAAAAATAAAATCATTCATACAATTGATACAATATACTATTAAGTGAAAAAAGAAAGTTGGAAAACAGAATAAAACAGGATAAATGATCTATTATAGAGGCAGAGAGTGGGGGACAATTGGACAAAACCAGACAAAAGGCACAAATTTCCAGACATAAATAAGTGCCAGTGACATAATGTATAACATGATAAATATAATTAACAGTACAGTGGATTATACATAAAAGCTGTTAGAGTAAATCCAAAGAGTTCTCATCAAAAAGGAAACATTTTTTTCTGTTTCTTTAATTTTGCACCTATGGATGATAGATGTTCACCAAACTTATCATTGGTCATCATTTCATGATGTAAGTCAAATCATTATGCTGTATTTCTTCAACAGTGCTGTACCTCAATTATATCTCAATAAAACTATAAGAAAAATAAATAATCTATCTTTTGTGGTTTATTTTTAAATATATAAAGCACCCACATAGCCACATTTGGACACAACTCTGCAAATACACGGGCCAAAGTGTATGATTATCTCTGTGGTTGCAGGCCATTTTTGTAGTTTTCCATTTCTTGCATGTTTAAAACTTTTTAAAGAAGTAATTTTAAAGGAAACAATATATTACTTCCATCACTAGAAGGAGAGGTAAGTGGACACTGGAAGTCCACTGGAGATCTTGGAAGCACAGTTATGATTCTAAAATTTACATACACGAGTGCAGGTCCAAAACTTACTGATCTGGTGTTCTTCCCCGAAACTCCGAGAAGGAGATGCCTTCAAGGGCTGCCCAGGTGTCCTCAGGCTGCGTGACTGAGCCCTGGGCTGGCGGGGACAGGTCCATGCCGTGGTGCAGCACAGGCAGGGCACACACCCAAAAGTCAACCTTTTTGTCCATGCACATTTGGCACAGGCTTACCAAGGACTGTCGCCAGCTAGAAAGGGAACAGAAATGGACGTGAGTCCAGGATGGCCAATGTGAGGCCCACCTGGGGGTCTGACATCCATTAGGGAAGGGACAGCTCCTCGCACAGAGCAGAAGGGCACTCTGGGTATCTGACCAGGGAGAAACCTCAGGGCTCACTGGGCACCCAACAAAAGTGTCAGGCACCGAACAGGCCCTCTTGCAGCCCCAGAGCAAACTCCCAAGGGCATCCTTCCATTCTCCATGATAGTGGGAGAGGCATAGGTTCAGAGAGGCTTGCGATCTGCAAAAGGTCCCTTGTGTAGAGCCGGAGCTTGAACACAGGTCGTCTGGCAACAGTAAATCTAAATACGAAGCACCTTTTTACATCTAAGTGGGGAGCCTACAAATAATACATGCCATGTTCCTTACAAACACATGTACGTTTGCCAGCATTTCTTTTCTCTTTGAAAATTTTATTAAATCCTGGACAGGATTTAACCGGATGTTTAAAATTTGTAAAACCAGGAGGCAAGTGTCCGTTAAGACTGGCTGCTCAGAGAAGGCTACCCAATATTATTCTTGAGTTCAATTCAAACAGCTGCAGAAAAAAGACCTGGGGATCATCAGAGGGTTCTGGGGAGGCATCTCCACCCAGTGAAATATAAGTGCCTTCGGGACAGGCCACAGCCTCCACACTCCCAGTGCTCCCAGCCCTGTGCAATGGGCACAGCAGTGGCTCCTAAACTGGGAACAACAGTGGCTGAGGCCACGGTGAGGGCATCTACAGTACTTCCACAAACATCTTTGAGTCCAGCTTCATTGTCTTACTATGACTCATTCCCCCAAACACAGGCCCACGGGGCTAAGACATGATACACCTTGCGTGCGTGTATGCTCAGGCACTTCATTTGTGTCCAACTCTTTGCTACTGTATAAACTGCAAGAATACTGGAGTGGGCTGCCATGCCTTCCTCCAAGGGATCTTCCAGACCCAGGGATCAAACTCATGTCTCCTGCATTAGCAGGCACATTCTTTACCACTGCACCACAGGGGAAGCCCATCAGTCAGTCAGTCAGTTCAGTCGCTCAGTCGTGTCCGACTCTTTGCGACCCCATGAATCGCAGCACACCAGGCCTCCCTGTCCATCACCAACTACCGGAGTTCACTGAGACTCACGTCCATCGAGTCACTGATGCCATCCAGCCATCTCATCCTCTGTCGTTCCCTTCTCCTCCTGCCCCCAATCCCTCCCAGCATCGGAGTCTTTTCCAATGAGTCAACTCTTCGCATGAGGTGGCCAAAGTACTGGAGTTTTAGCTTTAGCATCATTCCTTCCAAAGAACACCCAGGACTGATCTCCTTCAGAATGGACTGGTTGGATCTCCTTGCAGTCCAAGGGACTCTCAAGAGTCTTCTCCAACACCATGGTTCAAAAGCATCGATTCTTCGGCGCTCAGCTTTCTTCACAGTCCAACTCTCACATCCATACATGACCACTGGAAAAACCATAGCCTTGACTAGACGGACCTTTGTTGGCAAAGTAATGTCTCTGCTTTTTAATATGCTATCTAGGTTGGTCATAACTTTTCTTCCAAGGAGTAAGTGTCTTTTAATTTCATGGCTGCAGTCACCATCTGCAGTGATTTTGGAGCCCCAAAAGATAAAGTCTGACACTGTTTCCCTGTCTATTTCCCATGAAGTGATGGGACCAGATGCCATGATCTTAGTTATCTGAATGTTGAGTTTTAAGCCAACTTGAAACTCTCCTCTTTCACTTTCATCAAGAGGCTTTTTAGTTCCTCTTCACTTTCTGCCATAAGGGTGGTGTCATCTGCATATCTGAGGTTATTGATATTTCTCCCAGCAATCTTGATTCCAGCTTGTGCTTCTTCCAGCCCAGCGTTTCTCATGATGTACTCTGCATATAAGTTAAATAAGCAGGGTGACAAGATACAGCCTTGACGTACTCCTTTTCCTATTTGGAACCAGTCTGTTGTTCCATGTCCAGTTCTAACTGTTGCTTCCTAACCTGCATACAAATTTCTCAAGAGGCAGGTCAGGTGGTCTGGTATTCCCATCTCTTTCAGAATTTTCCATAGTTTATTGTGATCCACACAGTCAAAGGCTTTGGCATAGTCAATAAAGCAGAAATAGATATTTTTCTGGAACTCTCTTGCTTTTTCCATGATCCAGCGGATGTTGGCAATTTGATCTCTGGTTCCTCTGCCTTTTCTAAAACCAGCTTGAATATCTGGAAGTTCACGGTTCACGTATTGCTGAAGCCTGGCTTGGAGAATTTTCAGCATTACTTTACTAGCATGTGAGATAAGTGCAATTGTGTGGTAGTTTGAACATTCTTTGGCATTGCCTTTCTTTGGGATTCGAATGAAAATTGGCCTTTTCCAGTCCTGTGGCCACTGCTGAGTTTTTCCAAATTTGCTGGCATATTGAGTGGAGCACTTTCACAGCATCATCTTTCAGGATGTGAAATAGAATTCCATCACCTCCACTAGCTTTGTTTGTAGTGATGCTTTCTAAGGCCCACTTGACTTCACATTCCAGGATGTCTGGCTCTAGGTGGGTGATCACACCATCGTGATTATCTGGGTCGTGAAGATCTTTTTTGTACAGTTCTGTGTATTCTTGCCACCTCTTCTTAATATCTTCTGCTTCTGTTAGGTCTATACCATTTCTGTCCTTTATCAAGCCCATCTTTGCATGAAATGTTCCCTTGGTATCTTGAATTTTTTTGAAGAGATCTCTAGTCTTTCCCAATCTGTTGTTTTCCTCTATTTCTTTGCATTGATTGCTGAGGAAGGCTTTTTATCTCTTCTTGCTATTCTTTGGAACTCTGCATTCAGATGCTTATAGCTTTCCTTTTCTCCTTTGCTTCTCTTCTTTTCACAGCTATTTGTATGGCCTCCCCACACAGCCATTTTGCTTTTTTGCATTTCTTTTCCATGGGGATGGTCTTGATCCCTGTCTCCTGTACAATGTCACGAACCTCAGTCCATAGTTCATCAGGCACTCTATCTATCAGATCTAGTTCCTTAAATCTATTTCTCACTTCCACTGTATAATCATAAGGGATTTGATTTAGGTCATACCTGAATGATCTAGTGGTTTTCCCTACATTCTTCAATTTAAGTCTGAATTTGGCAATAAGGAGTTCATGATCTGAGCCACAGTCAGCTCCCGGTCTTGTTTTTGCAGACTGTATACAGCTTCTCCATCTTTGGCTGCAAAGAATATAAGCAATCTGATTTCGATGTTGACCATCTGGTGATGTCCATGTGTAGAGTCGTCTCTTGTGTTGTTGGAAGAGGGTGTTTGTTATGACCAGTGCATTTTCTTGGCAAAACTCTATTAGTCTTTGCCCTGCTTCATTCCGTATTCCAAGGCCAAATTTGCCTGTTACTCCAGGTGTTTCTTGACTTCCTACTTTTGCATTCCAGTCCCCTATAATGAAAAGGACATCTTTTTTTGGTGTTAGTTCTAAAAGGTCTTGTAGGTCTTCACAGAACCGTTCAGCTTCTTCAGCGTTACTGATTGGGGCATAGACTTGGATTACTGTGATACTGAATGGTTTGCCTTGGAAACGAACAGAGATTATTTTGTCATTTTTAAGATTGCATCCAAGTACTGTATTTCGGACTCTTTTGTTGACCATGATGGCTACTCCATTTCTTCTGAGGGATTCCTGCCCAAAGTAGTAGATATAATGGTCATCTGAGTTAAATTCACCCATTCCAGTCCATTTCAGTTTGCTGATTCCTAGAATGTCAACATTCACTCTTGCCATCTCTTGTTTGACCACTTCCAATTTGCCTTGATTCATGGACCTGACATTCCAGGTTCCTATGCAATATTGCTCTTTACAGTATCGGACCTTGCTTCTATCACCAGTCACATCCACAACTGGGTATTGTTTTTGCTTTGGCTCCATCCCTTCATTCTTTCTCCACTGATCTCCAGTAGCATATTGGGCACCTACTGACCTGGGGAGTTCCTCTTTCAGTATCCTATCGTTTTGCCTTTTCATACTGTTCATGGGGTTCTCAAGGCAAGAATATGAAGTGGTTTGCCATTCCCTTCTCCAGTGGACCACATTCTGTCAGACCTCTCCACCATGACCCGCCCGTCTTGGGTGGCCCCACGGGCATGGCTTAGTTTTATTGAGTTAGACAAGGCTGTGGTCCTAGTGTGATTAGATTGACTAGTTTTCTGTGACTATGGTTTCAGTGTGTCTGCCCTCTGATGCCCTCTTGTAACACCTACCGTCTTACTTGGGTTTCTCTTACCTTGGACGTGGGGTATCTCTTCACGGCTGCTCCAGCAAAGTGCAGCCGCTGCTCCTTACCTTGGACAAGGGGTATCTCCTCAAAGAGATACATCTCAAAGCCTCTCAAAAGCAAGTATTCAATAGAATATGTAATAAAATGAAAAACAGTACATAGACTAGAAAAAGGCTAGACTGATAAACACTGAAATGACAATAGTGAGTGGTAAAATTACAGGTCATTTTTTTCTTGTATGTTTTCATCTATTCTATGACAAGCTCTTATTTTTATAATCAGATAAACACCATTAGAGAGCTAGGAAATCTTTACACACACACACACTACCTCTGAGATGTTTCAAAGATGTGTTTCAGGTCCCTGCAAAAGGCATCTGGTGATGTGGCATCTGAGTGAAGGAGGTGACAGAGTGAGGCCAGGTCTTTTTCCGGTAAGAGGAAGTTGAATTTTTCCACTAACAGAAGGACAATCATGCCCATTCTCAATTTACTCTTCACTGGGCAGTCTTCAGGCAGAGGGTCCCCACCGGTTTTCAGAAATGGTGCCATTTTCTTTGTCAAACACTCCCACAGGTGCTTCCTCACCTGGTCCCAGGAGAAAAGGAAAACACACGACCATGGCGTTGAACCCACCAGAGGTGTCAGGACCTGCCCGTCACTGAGCTTCGTTTCCTGTGAGCTGGGTAGGGCCCTGAGGAATGAGGGGCAGGGAAATCTCTGGGGAGGAGTCACCCTCTACCTGCCTCCCCACTAAACCCTGAGCATCCCCTTGCCCTGGGACTTTGGGAGGTACCACCAGTGGTACATCCAGAGGCCTCAGCATGCTGGAGAGGATCTCAGGTTGGGGTCCTGAGCCTTATAAGAGTTCACTAGTCATCTCAGACGTGGCTCCAGTTCTGTCTCAAAAATGCTTAAGCCATACCACACAGTAGCTGGAGATGCCGTGGAGGAGGATGCCAGTCTTCTTGTCGTGGAAGGAAAGGGCAGGTGAGGAGGTAGGACCAGTAGAGGGCAGGTGAGGAAGTGGGACCAGGTAGTGGAGGGGAAGGGTGGGACCAGGAATGGAGGTGGGTCTAGAGGAGTTGAAACTGAAAGTGTTAGTCCCTCAGTTGTGTCCTACTCTTTGTAACCCCATGGACTGTAGCCTGCCAAGCTCCTCTGTCCATGGGATTTTCTTGTCAAGAAAACTGGAGTGAGTTGTCATTCCCTTCTCCAGGGGATCTTCCCAATCCCAGGATTGAACCCAGGTCTCCTGCAATGCAGGCAGATTCTTTACCATCTGAGCCGCCAGGGAAGCCCTAGTGAGGACGTGGGAGGAGACAAAAAATGAGGAGGACAAAGAATTCCCTAGAGGTGGTGCTAGGAGACAAGAGGCTGAAATAGCCTGCTCCCATCCATCCCCATCCACTGAGTCTTGGAGTCATCTGGCCACTAGATGGTGAGGTGATGCTGAATGCCCAGGAGACAGAAAAGGGAGATGTTGCTGACACCCCTGGTACCTTCTTCTCTTCATACTGTAGAGAAATCCATGGCTGTTCTTCTCCTTCATAGATCATGGGCACACGAATGACATTATAGAACTGCTGGAACTGGGTGAAAAAGTTCTTTAAATTGATGGCATTCCAGGTTTCAAGAATGCTGAAGATGCGATCCAGCATGACTGCAGCTGAGAACTGCTTCCCTTTCACCAAGTCTTTCCTCGTACCATCTGTTATATGATTCATCAATTTCTGAAGTGGCCCAGGGGGCTTCATACAAATTATATCATCATACTGATGCCAGTCTAAGAGTAAAGAGAATATTATACTTAGGGGCATTGAAACCCACTAGACCTGAACACTCCACCCTGGAAGGTTGATCTTGACCAGAAGAAACAAGATGAAGGAATCAAAGAAGGGAATGAAGGAGCCAAAGAAGAGAAGAAAGACAGGAAAATTACAGAATGTGGTAAACAGAACGCAGCCAGTACTCACTCCATCTGGGTACCCAGCCGTAGATGAGCAACATGGGGCTTGATACCAGAGGTAGCACAGATATTTAGGACAAGTAACCAAGACACCCTGCAACTACACTGAAAGTACTTGAAACATGCCTTTGTTGAACCAGATGGCTCAGCACACTTGGTACGTGAGTTCCTTAGAAAATTACCACATGAAGGTCAAAAATTTCATACTGAAACTGCATCACTCACTAGGAATTGTGCACCATTTTGGTATGTTACTTGGTGCAAGGGCTCATTTCCTCTGTCCTGGGAACAGTGATAACCACCTCATGAAGGATGGTACAGGTCACACAGCGGACAAAACAGCACTAGACATGGGGCAAGGGTTGAACTCGTGCTTGCTCTTATAACCAGCTGAAATGATGTGAGTGCAGACCAGAAAACCCAGGAAAATCAATTGTCAACTAATTAGAAGGAAAAGAGGTCAGTAAGACACCAGAGGCAACACAAGTGCATAAAAATAGCCATGAAAATCAGCAAGTCAAGCCTCTGAACAAGCCTCCTGCTTCTTGTTGCCCAACCTGTTGTCTTTGCTGGAAGGCCCTGCTCACACATCCCTGCCCCATCCCAGCCCTGCCCAACGATAACTCGGAATCACTATTTGGATCTGACCTCAAGCGTCAGCTCCTGTGGAAGCTTTCCCTGCTCCAAACATTCTTCCAGAGAAAAGGTGAGTGAAAGCTGCTGGCCTGGGATGGCTAGTGCCATGGAGGTGGGGGGAGCACCAGTCAGGGTCCTGGCATGGGACACCCTCGACCCCAGGACAGTGGGGCAGGGATGGACATTAACGGTCTTGGTCTCAAAGAATCTACTAGAAGATTAGAAATAAAATATTTAAGTTCCAACCTCATAGAGAAAAGAGAAAACATCCAAAAGCTAGAAAAAGCACAAAAAAGCACAAGGAAAACAAGGTAGACAGAAAGATAAGGTAATTTGTCAAAAGTGAGTCTTCCGTTGATGGTCACAGTTCATGCCAGGGGGCTAAATTCATCCATTAAAGATTATCAGACTGGGAATTCCCTGGTGGTGCACTGGTTAGGACTCCACACTTCCACTGTAGAGGGCATAGGTTCAATCCTTGGTCTGGCAATGAAGATTCCCCCATGTTGCACAGTAAAGCCCTCCACCCCCAACCTGCCCCCCCCCCAAAAAAAACCAAACCAACTAAAGTTCAGCAAAACAGGGATGTGACTGTAACAGCTGGATCTGAGAGAAAACTGAGGAGTTGGGACAAAAGCAAAGAGGCTGAGAGGGTGGGTGAGGAACAGACACAGCAGAATCAGTTTCAGGCAAAACACAGCACAACGCAAAAGACAATGGAACAGACAGAGTGCCAGTGACGGCTGTTTCTGCCAGCAGCACACACATCTGCCCTCTGGTCTCCCTGCATCACGAGGTGGAGCCCAGAATCTCCATTCTGCCTGCCCTGCAACAGTGGCTTCTACCAATGAGAGTGCTCACAAGAGGCTTAGAAGGAGGAAGAGGGGAGGGAAGACATCTCTCTGTTTATTGGGATTAATGAAAACTAAATGTATTTAACATAGATAAACCACCATCACACCAAATGGAGCAAATTACAAAACTTTCCTCAATGCACAAAATTCCACTGCCTTCCGGACACTCCTCACAAATCATGGATGATGTTAGGGGCTGGGGCACCTCCTCACCTGGGTCCAAGTGACCTCCAGACCCTCAGAAGCCAATGAAGGCCCTCCTTGGCCTTCCAATCAGCCCTTCCATTGGTTATTATGACTCACCTCCTTCCTGCTTAAAATGCCTGATTTAACCCAACCAACCCAGGTACCATCTTCCAGGGAGCTCTAAGGTCAGTCTACCAACAGAACATCTAAATAGGACAGCCCACACCAAGAAGTAACCAAAGTGCCCGTGGACTTTTGCAACAAGGAAGGAAAAGTTCTAACACTGATTTCTTTTTAAAAGCTTGCAAAATGTAATTACTGAAAAACTTGGACTTCCCTGGTGGTCCAGTGGTAAAGAATTCATGTACCTATACAGAGGACACATGTTCAATCACTGTTATGGGAAGATTCCACATGCCAGGGAGCAACTAAGCCCATGCACCTCAACTACTAAAGCCCATGAACCCTAAAGCCCATCTTCTGCAACAAGAGAAGTCCCTGCAATGAGAAGCCCAAGCACAGCAACTAGAGAGAAGCCCCTGCTTGCCACAACTAGACAAAGTCTATGCAGCATTGAAGACCCAGAGTAAAAAAAAAACTCTATTTAGTACAATATCATGATTAAGAAAGCATCTAAAAAATAAAGTTTTTGGCAATTCTGAGTTAACTCTCCAACTTAAAAATCTGTTTAATGAACAGTTCATACAATTCAATCAAAAAATAAACAACCCAGTCCAAAAATGGGCAGAAGACTTAATAGACACTTATTCAAATAAGACATACAGAGGGTCAACAGGCATATGAAAAGATGCTCAACATCACTAATTATTAGAGGAATGCAAATCAAAACTTCAATGAAGTATCACCTCACACAGGTCAGAGTGGTCATTATCAAAAATCAACGGATAAATGCTGGAGAGGGAGTAAAGAAAAGGGAATTCTCCTGCACTGTTGATGGGAATGTAAACTGGTGCAGCCACTATGGAAAACAGTATGGAGTTTCCTCAAAAGACTAAAAATAGGGCCACCATATAATCCAGCAATCCTATTCCTAGGCATATATCCATAAAACAGGAAAACTCTATTTTAAAAAGATACATGCACCCCAATGTTATTTACAATAACCCAGCATGAAAGCAACCTAGGTGTCCATCAACAGATGAATGGATAGAGAAGACATGATATACACACATACACACATATACACACTGGAATATTGCTCAGTCATTAAAAGAGAATGAAATATTGCCATATGCAGCAACTGGATGGACCTAGACATTATCATATTAAGTCAGACAGAGAAAAACAAATATTATATGATATCACTTATATGTGGAATCAAAAAATAATACAAATTAATCTATTTACAAAACAGAAACAGATTCACACACAAAGTAAACCAACATGGTTACCAATCGGGAAAGTAGGTGGGGGGAGGATAAATTAGGAGTATAGGGTTAAGAGGTACATACCTATATATAAAACAGGTAAGCAACAAGGATTTAATGTAATAGCACAGGGAAATATATTCAATATCTTGTAATAAGCTAATAAAGGAAAAAATCTGAAAAAAATAAATAACTGAATAATTTTGCTGTACACCTGAAGCTAAAACAACAACTAACTATACTTCAATAAAAGAAAGAAAGAAGAAAAGAAAATCTTTTTAATGGACTTTAAAATGACTGGCTCATATTAAAAAATGCATCTCTATCTGGTTTGACAGCTTAAGTACCAGGAACCAGCCAGATAAATCTGAAGTGACTAAGGCAGTGCTTCTTAAATAAGAGCAAAGGGGACCTGCCGTCCCAAATCACTACCATGTCTTCTGCAAAGACTAGTTTAGCACCGGCTCTTGTCTGATGAGGGGTCATCTCAAGCATGGAAACAGCCAGTTTGGATCATCCAGCAAGTGCAGGGCTAAGTCAGAAACGATCATGGGACTCTGCAATCAGCCCATATAGAAGAGAGTCTTGCAAAGGCAGGCAATCAAGTCAACACTTGGGCACATTTAAGAAGACAACACAACTCTAGTTTCTTCTCTCTTTGGGCCAGTTCAAGATAATCAAGCATCTGCCCCCATTGACCTCTACTGCTGTCAGACACCCAACAGAGATCCCTGCCATGGGCAGCTTCAATGGCAAAGACCCGTCCAGACGATTTCATCAAGTCACTCCCAGCTTTCAATCCTGCCTAGCTGAGACTCCAGACATCAGAGAGCAGAAACCAGCCAGCCCTGCTGTGCTCCATCCAAACTGCTAACCTACAGAAGTAATGAATATAATAAAACTGTTTTATGCACCCTCAAAAAACAAACAAAATAAAGCACCTGGTCTTGGTGACAGACTGGTCCATCTCTCAAAAGCTGACAGATCAATCTTTATAAACAAGAACTTTAATATTAAGTAGGCTTTATCTAATAGTAGCTCAGATGGTAAAGAACCACTGCTGCCTCTCCACGCCCCAGTCCCCTCACTTCTCAGAGGATCCACCCTCTCTCCTTTCCCTTAGAAAACATCTGCTACCTTGTTTACTCTTGTGAGTGCTTAAGTTAAACTGATCAGAAGCATGCTGCCAAGCTCAGGCTTAGAAAACATAAAGCTGGGAGGTACGACAGGGCCAATGCCAAGCAAAGAACACCCACAGAGGACAAGGAAAGCCTTTGTTCCAGAGAGTATCGTCCAGCTTCAGAGGCTGATCGATCAAGAGTCTTTGGCTTACCTCCAGAGTCCAGAAGGGAAGATTTCACTCGCAGACAGCGGTTCACATGCTCGCCTTTCTTTGGCTGTTCTTTGTAGATGAACTCATACTCCACAGAGTTCTTGCCTCGGCAGATAACGTACTTGTAAGGAATGGGTTTATCCATGTGCTGCTTGGAAATGGTGGTGCTGCCTTCAATGAGGGACCCGTTCTCATGTAAGTCTCTGTGAATAAACAGACAGCAGCTGGTTATGTGAAAATCCTCTCCCAGAAACGTTCATTCTTCTCAAACACAACATGGAGTGCAGACCTAATGCTATAAATCTATGCTGAAAGAAGGGATGCTTCTAGATCAAGGCTCACTTCCACACAGAGACAGAAAGAAGACCCAGATGAAGGATGACAAAGAACTGCATTATAGGGAAGAGTTTTTTGAAATATTCATCTTTCAAAAGTTATAAGAATTAATCAACTTGGTCAGAATTATGATTTCAATATATTTCAAAGACTGGACATTCTGTACATTTCCTTATGGGCCAACTGGGATATACTTACTTGCTGTAGTGCATTTCGCAAACATTTTGATTCCATGCAGGCTTCCCAAGTTCTTTCCCGCCCCTAACATATACTTTGTGTTGATCGGGGTTGAATCCAAAATGTTTAGAAATGATAGCATGGAAGTACACCATGATTCCTTCTGCGGAGCTCAGCAGGCTGGGGGAAAGTCACAGAAGAAAACACTGATTAGATCTGGTCTCTCTACTCCCTCTCCACACACACACATGCAGGCATACATGTGCACACACAATCTTGTTTCTGGGCGTGCACTAACACACACCCTAGCAAAGTGCAAGAGAGCCCACATTTCAGATAGACTGCCCACCATGTGGGTCCCCTTGGCTCTCCGTCTATGGTGGAGGAGGACAGTGGGCACAGGGTGGGGTGATCTCTGCCCAGCTCCAAAGAGGGGTGGTGGGAGGGGGTGACTGAGTACTCTGGGGCATGACTGCCTCTCTCCTGACTTCTGTAAGGTCCATGCTGCTCCAGGTCCCCAGAGACCATGTGATGGCGCATTTCAACCAATTGAGGAATTGGGACAGATGCCCCTCCCCTGCCTACCTCCTGAGCGTTGCTCTTTGCACTGCGAGTCAACAAAAAGGCAGCTTGGGAATCTCCTTTGGGGTGGTGTAGCCCTTTCCAGCCCCAGTGCTGGGTGGGGGCCAGGCCTGTGCCTTCCTGAGCCAGTTGCACCCACCTCTCCTTAGCTCGCTGTGTGCTCTGGTTCCTTTGCTCCTTCTCATTTTTCACAGGGGCTGCATTATTTCCGTTATTCCCCTCTGGCCTCTTCAGGTTCTTTGGCTTGGCTTTCTCATTTTCACTTGTTTTCCCTCCAGGATGAGCCGTCTGGTCCTTGGTTGCAATTTCCTGGAACAGGCACCCAAACCCCAACCTTTAGACCAGGCTCCATGCTTGCCCCCAACATAGGACGCTTGTCACAGTCGCCAGACTGGTCACATCCCTTCCCTGCTCAGAAGCTTTAAACGGCATCTGGTCCACCCACCACAGGCTCCAAGGACTCCTGTCCCAACATCGTTAACCCCAGCCCCAACCCCGGCCTCTCTTCCCTTCACCTGCTCTTGGGAGAAGCAGCTTTCCTGCTGCCCCCTAAACAAGCCCACCACACTCTCCCTTGGGGCCTTTGCATGTCCCAAGATAGGCACGTGGCTTGCCTGTCACTCTTTGAGTTCTCCTTGGAGAGGCCCTGACTGGCACCCACCTCAGTCCCTTGCCCTACTTCTCTCCAGGGCACTTCACACAGTCTGGCTTTGCATGTCTTTCTCCCCACTAGAATGTGAGCTCCCAAAGGCAGAAACTGGTCTCATTCATGGCTATACCCCCAGCACCTAACACATATTCACCAAATGATTAAGCTGCGGAAGGAACGGGACTAAAAGGAGCAGCCCATGGGATGGACAGCAAGGATGGGGAGGGCATCCTGGAAAGGCGACCAGGCAGGCACAAGACGCTTTACCTGGCGGTGGTTTCGGGAAGCAGGGACGCTTGTGGGTGGCTCTTTCATTTCCTCAGTCTTATCTTTAACATCTTTTTTAGCTCCTTCCACTGAACCAGCTGGCTCAGCTGCAGCATCACTTGCCTGGAAGAAATAAAGCACCAAAACATTAGGGCCAAAATGACAAAATGCACAGGGAAACTTGGACTCAGTGGCATGAGGGTCAGCCTCTGCCACCAGCCCAGGAACAGGGGTCAGCAGCTCAGGGTAGAGGCATAGCCCCTCCCACAGCCCCCCTCCCAAGAAGCAAGTCCAAGTGGACTCCCTTCCCAGACAGTGAAGTGTTGTCAGAACCGCACTGCACAGCAAGGTGTTGAGACACGGCAGGCCTACCCTGGTCATCACTCCCCTAACTCACCCCAGAACTAACTCACCCCAGAGGCAGGAGCCCTGGCCAGCTGCTCAGTGGTCTGCAGCTCTTTCCTGGGCTTGGAGGTGTCCGCCTTTGGCTCAGGCAACAAGAGCTCCTGGGCAGTATCCTTCTCCCTAGGAGAGCCTTTACTGGCAGAAGTGGGGAGATCTTCACCCGTGGAGGGGCTCGGGGACTGGTGGTCATTTCCTTCTGGGAGGGCTCCTCCCAGAGTCTGGTCCTGAGGTGCCGGGCTGCTTAGAAACTCGGTGCCTGTGGCTGCTTCTGCCTCTCCTGCAGCCTCGCCTTGCAGAGGGTGCCCCATAGCCTCCAGTGGTATTTTGCCCATACTTGGAGGCAGGCCTGGCTGGTGAGTGGGACTACCCTGCTGAGCTGGGCTTTGGCATGGAGCTGTGTCCTGGAGCCCAGAGTTTGCAAGTGAACTCAGACTACAGGGCTCCAATGAGGATGGGGACAAGGAATCCAACTCTGCAGATGTGGAAGCATTCTTCCAATTCCTTTTCTTCCTTTTACTCCTTCTACGCTGCTAAACAGAAAAAGAGACACTCATTTTGTTTCTCAGGTATTCTATACGCTCACCAAAGGTTTCCTCCAATTTCCTTTCCATTTCTGAAGTATGTCAAGCATAGCTCAACCCAACCACCTTACAACTGCTAAATCTGCCATTCGTCTCTCTTGGAAAGAATGTGAGCACGAAGTGAAGGGGGGTGGTGAACAGAGTTGAGGGACAAGTGGGGAACAGTGATGGTCACACACTTTGCTTTGCCCAATCCAAGCTGAGACCCTCATGTGGAATACCTTCCAGCAGGAGGGCCCTGTAAAGATGGCTTTCAAATGTTGAAAAGTATGCACAGGCCCGACATGTTACACTCTTATATGGTGTGTATTACAGACGAAATAGAGATGCAAAAATGAGCAGAAGGCTAAGTTGTTCCTTCCTGCACTTTCACTGGCATATTATGCTTCTGCCTGCAGGTCCTCACTCAAAGGCAAGAATCCTCAGCTTCGGAATCAGAGACGAGCTTGTAGAAGCAGTTGTGACAGGCCCCTGCGAGGACCCCGAATGGCTGAATGCCCTGCATGTACGGCAATCTTGGTCTGCAGCAAAATATTGATTAGTTCATTAAGTGCCAGTAACCTGTGACCCTCCCTGCCACTGAAGCCCAGTGTGGGCCTAGGGCTTGGCATCTTACCCCTTGCCTGGGCTAAGTCCTCGGGAGAGGGAGATGGAAGACCTTGGGGTTTATTTGCACATGGGGTGGGACATCGTGTTCTGGGTCAGCTTCCAGATTTTCTCCAAGAAACCTGACCGAACTTCCAGCCCATCTGCTTGAAACAAGCAGCGCAGGGCACAGGCTGCCCTGAACGGCAATTTCCCGGTCTGACATCGACACCAGCTAACACTGTGGGAGAAAGATGGAAGGTCATTCAAGGAGGCCACGTCCCCAACTTCCAGGGCATATAGATCTCTGAAGATCTTGCCAACATACTGATGGTAACTCAGCACATCTGGGGGACCTCAGGTTCTGCATTTCCATGGTGCTGCTGCCAGTCCAGGCTTGCTCTGTGAGCATCACCAGCAAGCAGGTCCCCACTCCAGGCACCAGCATCTCCATTAGCTTTCTTGGTGGTCCTCAAGTGCAGCCTCACTGGGAACCACAGATCAGACCAGCAGGAATCTGTATGCAGACCCCACGGCCCCAGGCCCTTTGCGGATTCTTCCTTTTGAAGGCAAGGCTGGCTTAAATTAAGTAGCTTATGCTGATTTACCAAAAGGAACCTGGAACTCTGTCCTAAGCACAAGGAACAAGAAAGTAAGATGAGTTCCTCCCCCATAAAACTGATGGTTTACTGGGAGAGAAAGACTAAAACCAGATGGTTTTAGCTTGTTAGTAGGACTCGGAGGCTTCCAGCGAAGAGACTCAGGTTGAGTCTGAAAGTCACTGATAGCCAAGAAGGCAGTTTCATCAATCGGCAAAGATTACTGGGACCTGTGCATCTGAACGTGGCCAAAGCCACAGGCTACCTTCCAGGTTGACTGGCCCACCCAGAATCAAAGCTTATGCTTGGCCAGAAGACCCCACAGGACTGGCCTTCACAGTCTGTCAACCTTATCCTACCCTAGTCCTGCCCTGGCCTCTTTTTACTTTCTGTACTTTAGGATGTTTTGGCATTTGGGGGGACCTTGCTCATCCTGGAGAGACTGCCCCTCCCAGGGTTACTAATACCCAGAGAGAGGTGGTGACTCCCCAAAAGCACATCTTTCATCTGCCAATCAACCAACACGGAGCTCCTCCCTTCACCCACCGCCCACCTCCTTTATCAAACTCTCCCTCCAAGCCAACATTTCCAGCTCCAAATCACCACAGGGCCAAGTACAGGACATCTAGACCACCCTACAGCCCAGAGTCCACCAAGAGCATTCACACTAGCCAATTCTGAACCTCCTCAAACCTGCCTGCCCTGCCCTACAAGGCAGGCTCGGGGCCACTTTCTCCCCTTGCTCCTTCTATCTCCCCTGTGGCCCTTCAGGCATGGCCCCTCCTCCTGGGAGCTGTGAGGAACACTGACCTCCCGTGTCATCGCTAGTCAATCAGGGCGCCTCGGGCTTCTGGTTCCCTCTTTCGCCAGACACCTCCTTCACTTTTCACTTTGTCCTCTGCCCCACACCCCTCGACAGACCACCTGGACTCTCCCAGTAGAAAGCAAACGTATGCAGCCCTGCACTTGCTTTATTTTGTTCCTCAGAAACCGTCAACTAAACGCCTTTTATTTTCTCTTCCCTCCACGAAGGAAGTCTCTGTTTTCTTCACTGCTGCATCCACAGTGTCTAGAACAACCCCTGAGCCCCGGTAGGTCCCTAAATGCTTCTATCTCATTATATAAATTCCTCAGAAAGTCCCGTGTCTCCCTGAAGCACCGGCATGTTTCCTCTGCCCCAGGACGCACCCACCTCCATCAGGTCTGTGATCAGATCCAAAAACAAAGGGTTTTCTATCAAACTATTAGTGAAATGAAAATCAAAACTACAATGAGATATCACCTCACACCAGCCAGAATGGCTGTCATAAAAAAAAAAAAATCCACAAACAATAAACTCTGAAGATGGGTGGAGAAAGGGAACCCTCCTACACTGTCGGTAGGAATATAAATTGGTACAGCCACTATGGAGAACAGTATGGAGGTTCCTTAAAAAACTAAAAATAGAGCTACCATATGATCCTGCAATCCCACTCCTGGGCACATATCTGGAGAAAAACATGATCCGAATGGAAAAATGCACCCCAGTGTTTATTGTGGTACTGTTTACAATAGAGAAGACAAGGAAGCAACCTAATGTCTGTTAACAGAGGAATGGATAAAAAAAGCTGTGTTACATACAATGGAATATTACTCAGCCATTAAAAACAATGTAATAATGCCATCTGCAGCAACATGGATGGATCTAAAGAGCGTCATACTGAGTGAAGTAAGTTAGACAGAGAAGGAGAAATATCGTGTGACATCCCTTATATATTGAATCTAAAAAGAAATGAAAGAAATGAACTTACTTACAAAATAGGAAGAGACTTAGAAAACGAACTTATGATTGCCAGGGGGAAGGGAGAGTAGTTTGGCATGGTCATGTACACACTGCTATGTTTAAAATGGACAGCTAATAAGGACCTATTGTATAGCACATGGAACTCTGCTCAATGTTATGTGGCAGCCTGGATGGGAGAGGAGTTTGGGGGAGAATGGACACATGTATATGGATGGCTGAGTCCCTTCACTATTCATCTGAAATTATCACAACATTGTTAACTGGTTTTACCACAATATAAAATAAAAAGTTCAAAAGAAAAAAAAAAGAGAGTTCTGACATCTGATTTGCAATTTGCCTATCTGCTCTTTATCTCACTTTCTCCTTTTTTTTTTTTAAAATCCCTATTCGATTGTGCTTTTTATAAGGTGCTTCAAAACACTTAGAATAAGATTCAAATTTCACACAGGCAACTTAGTTCTCTCAATACACATCAATGGGGCCACATGAGTGTGTGGCCCCTCACAGGTCTACAGGCAAGGCACAAGGCTAAACTCTAAACTTTTCCTTGACAAAAATCAAGTCTATATATACATGTTACATATTTATGTAGTCCTCATTACTATGGTCTGTCTCTGAACTCATTAGTCAGGAATATGTACACTAAAACTAAACACTACTGATTAGGAATCCAGACCTGGGTCACAACCTCTGGGTGTGGGCAGTGGATGAGGGTGGTTGGGAGGAGACCCCAATACTCCTGATGATGTCTTTGTTGACGATGGATGGTAGGGGATGAGTATCCACTAAGATAGTCCTGCATCTGTGTTATAAATACTCTGTAGGGTGGGTGTAATATTTAATTAAAACATTTGTTAAGTGCAGAGTTTATCGACTTGGAAGGGATGCTAGAGAACTTTCTGGGGACTGACTGTCCTGTCACTGGATCAGGTAGGGGTGACAAAGCGGTACACACAGCAGAACATATCCAGGGGGCTCTACCCTGAAGGCCTGTGTATTTCATTCAATACCAGTTATACCTCAGTTCAAAGGCTGTATGCTGCTGCTACTGCTAAGTCGCTGCAGTCGTGTCTGACTCTGTACGACCCCATAGACGGCAGCCCACCAGGATCCCCCATCCCTGGGATTCTCCAGGCAAGGACACTGGAGTGGGTTGCCATTTCCTTCTCCAATGCATGAAAGTGAAAAGTGAAAGTGAAGTCGCTCAGTCTTGTCCAACTCAGCGACCCCATGGACTGCAGCCTGCCAGGCTCCTCCATCCATGGGATTTTCAAGGCAAGTGTACTGGAGTGGGGTGCCATTGCCTTCTCCGCTAAAGGCTGTATACCAGCTCTAAATGCATACATAAAGGCTACTCCTATTTCTGCCTAGAGAGAATTAGTGAGAAAAAAGTAACAGTTTGCTACTTCTTGGAGAGAAGGTGGGTTAGTCAGAATACATGTCTGATTTTATATTTTATAATGAGTGTACTCAGAGAGCAGAGAGATCTCAGTTTTGGGAGGGCAAGGTAGTCTTGTTCACTCCCCTGAATACTGGGTCAGGAGCACATGGAGGGGTGGGGGTGTGTGCTGTGGACCCTGAAAAGGCACATATGGCAGGAAGTGAGGGTGACAGGTGAGAACACTGACCAGTTGGACAGAAAGTCTGTGAAGGTTTTGACAAAGGCTGAAGGATTGGAGGCTAAGTGGGCCTGCAGCTATGCCCAAACTCCCAGGGGTCCTCTGCCTCATTCTGCATTGACAGTGATTGGGATAGAGTAGGATAGTTAGTTAGTTTAGGAATCACTCTAGGGGATTAAGAATGGAAAAGGAATTTTATGGGAGTTTGGGAACCTGTTGTAGGCTAATGACTACTCAAGAAAAGAATCCAGTAACCTAGCAACAATCTATACTATCTTGAAGGAAGACCAAGCATCCAAGCATCAGGCATATTCAGGCCACAAGTTCTGATAATTAAAACACAAGACAGTAGATATGGTATCTGAATCTTGCTACATGAAGTCAGGGAGTTAACAGTCCTTGAAGAGTAGCATTTTGTAGCCAAGACAGGAACATAGGTGAAGGGGAAAAGAAACTAAATGAAAGAGGACATTATATTAAAACTTAACCGAGCCCAAGCTCATTCTCCTGGCTGCACTGACAGGTCAGTAAATCGGGAGATGAGTTGTTGGAACAAGGAATAATGATTTTAATCGGAAAGTTAGCAGACTGAGAAGATGGCAGCCTAGCGTCTAAAAAAACCGTCTTACCACAGTTCAAATTCAGGCTCCTTTTATACACAAGAGGGGGAGGGAGAGGAGCCTACTTAGGCACTGACCAATGGCTGAGCAGGACCACTAACGGTCGCTGGTTTGACACGTGCTAAGTTGCTTCAGTCATTGTCCCACTCTTTGCAACCCTATGGACTGTAGGCCGCCAAGCTCCTCTGTCCATGGGATTCTTCAGGCAAGAATACTGGAGTGGCTTGCCATGCCCTCCCCCAGGGGATCTTCCCAACCCAGGGACTGAACCCATGTCTCTTCCGTCTCCTGCATTGATAGGCAGGTTCTTTACCACTAGCACCACGGTCACTGGTTGACAGCTGCTCAGTAACAGTCACTTGTTTGGGGGAGGGGCCCACTTTGACATTGAATAATGGCTGAGCAGGACCACTAACTGGTCCCTGATTGACAGTTGCTCATTTTGGGGGAGGGAGAAACCACTGAGGGACCAACCAATGACTGAGTGGGGCTGCTATAGCTCCTGCCTGCCTCATCACTATGCCACCTTGAGTAGAAAGGTGTGACACCAGAAAGCAGCCAGGTCTGAAGTACCTGGTGGCCCTCACAGTGTCCTCCAGCTCTCAGTGGAGTGAGATGCCCAAGCGGCAGAGACTGCATTTGATGGGATTGTGGTCTAAGGTGGCAGGTGCCATGGGCTCAGCCCACTGCTTGCTTCAGTGGTCAGATCGTGACCAGTGAGATGACCTGGGAGCTGGTGTCCCCAGAGCAGAGCGTCCACCTGTCCGCTTTCACAGTAGATGGCTTCCCAGGTGGCACTGGTGGTAAAGAACCTGCCTGCCAATGCAAGAGACATGAGAGATACGGGCTCCATCCCTGGGTCTGGAAGATCCCTTGGAGGAGGGCATGGCAACTCACTCCAGTATTCTTGCTTGGAGAATCCCTTGGACAGAGGAGCCAGGTGGGCTATAGTCCATAGCGCCACAAAGAGTCAGACATGACCGAGGTGACTTAGCATGCATGCATGAGTGGCAGGTACAGGGTCCCTTCTGGTGGGCTAGTGGGCTAGGCATGGCTGCCTAGAAAGGTGTGGTAGAGCAGTTAAGGGCATTACCATTAACCTGCATTAAGGGCACCAGGGAGAGAGGAGGGAAGGATCCAACACACTTTGGGTTCCAGTTTGGGCTGGGGGGGCCGCTATTACAAAACCTGAGATGAATTGCCATATTTTAGTATATGTTACCACCCTTTTGCTAACATACATATGATTTAAAGAAAGCCATGGTAGTCCCAGTTAGACCATATAGAGTCAAAGGAAGGACTAATGATGTAAGCCTTGATATCTACTCAAAAATGAGGAATAAGGTGGTCTTCTCCCCTCCCCACTTTTGCTTTGATTATAAAAATGAAGCCCTGTTTGTTCTTGGGGTGACGCTCCCTTGCCTGCCTGCTTGTATCTGTCATAAGTGTCCTAGGGTAATAAACTCGTTCTTTGTCTATCACTTTGCCTCACGCTGAATAATTTCAGTGATGAGACAAAAGAACCTAAGCTTCAGTAGGTACTGACACAAGGTGAGGGGTTTTAATTAAAAGACAGTGGGTTTGGACTTCTTTCCTGGTCCAGTGGTAAAGAATCCACCTGCTGATGCAGAAGATGCAGGTTTGATCCCTGGTCCAGGAAGATTCCCTATGCCGAGTGTAAACTAAGCCTGTGTGCCACAACTACTGAAGCCTGCACACCTAGAGCCTGTGCTCCACAACAGGAGAAGCCACCACGATGAGAAGCCCACACACCACAACAGAGTAGCCACTGCTCGCCGCAACTAGAGAAAGCCCTCAGAGCAACAAAGACCCAGGGCAGCCAATTAAAAAAAGAGAGAGAGTGGGTTCAAGTCCTCTCCCAAGCCAGGGATCATGGGTTCAAGTCCCAGCCTGTGGATACAAGTCCCAATCTGAGTTTGGATTAGGTTTAAGTCCCATCTGAGAAAAAGCATGGTTTCAATGGAAAGTA
Source organism: Bubalus bubalis (assembly GCF_019923935.1). Lineage (NCBI taxonomy): Eukaryota > Metazoa > Chordata > Mammalia > Artiodactyla > Bovidae > Bubalus > Bubalus bubalis. The sequence goes on along the minus strand of NC_059159.1, from coordinate 11,000,962 downwards.
CTGTGCCAATTCAGGAAGGACAGTGTCACCTTTCCACTGGCATCTGATCAAGCACTTCCTTCTAGCAAACAGGCACTGCCTAAGCGCCTTCTCTGCAGCCGTCCTTCCTGCCATCTTTGGACCCAAGTAAACTTCCTCAGCTTCAGTTTCCTCTTTTGTAGAACTTGGATGACACTTGTGGACAGTACTTTGATGGGGGAAGAGGGATGCGGCGGGGGTGGGGGTGGGGGGGGTGGTCCATCCACAAACATAAGGCGGGCTTTGCAGAAGCAACAAGAGAAAAAAACCTGGGATCAGAACTAGAAATATCACGTTGACCCCCAGCCTGACCAATTCCAAGTAGCGGTGTCATCATTAGGACCAGTGCCAGCCTCTCAATTACACACTATACACTTGGAAAAGGGAACAAAGACTCCACAGTAGGGACTGCCAAGGAGGAAGAGAGGGGCCAACAGGAAAAGATGTGGCAAGAATCTCTACTAAGGGCACCACGAGATTCCTGGATTTGCTGAGAATGGGAGCTTCAAGGGACTCCTGGAGTCTTGGAGAGATGCTCAGACCACCCCTTGCCCCACCAGCTGCCTGGCACCGTGCTCCCACTCCCCAACTCCAGGAAGTGATCCCTTGAACCTCCCATTCTCAGTTGAGTGGTTCCAGCAAGATTAACTCTACTCCAGCCGCAGGGTCAGCACAGCACCCTGGCTTGTTAGGAATGGGTACGTGTCCCAATCAGAGCCACCAAGATTTGAGGACAGCTTCCCCTGGGAAAGAGATATTTCCTCTTTCTTCTCTGGAAGCCCCCCAAAGAGGCATTCTCTTATCCCTCTGAACAACGCAGTGGGAGGTTGGTAACCTGTGGAAGGGTCCAAGGTGTTGGAGACTGTTGAGAGGCCAAGGAGCTAACTGACATGAGGAAGGCAGTGCAAAAACAGACAGATACCTGGACTTCGGGAATATCAAGGTGCCCGGATTAAACCTTATCTGCAGGTAGATGCCCGGATTAAACCTTGCTTGCAGTTAGGTCTACCCAAGGGCTTCTCAGTTACATGAGTGACAAATTCCCTTTATTGTATTGATTAACCTAAACTGGGGTTTCAACTGTTTGCAAGCAAAAGATCTCCAATGCTTAAAACAAACCTCAAAGTAGGTTGTTTCCTTTTTTACAGAACTTCAAAGTAGGTTGTTTCCTTTATACAGAAGCCCCAAATAAGTCAAGGCAATCAATGTTCTAACAACTTTGGTGGCATAAGATGTCAGACTCTGGTAGATACACCTGGGCCACAACATCCTCAGGGCTCCAGACCTCTATACTGTGGCATACTCCAGGAGGACCCCTCTGTGACACATGCCCAACCCTCTGGTCACTACAGAAGGTAGTGGAGGCTTTGGATCCCATGAACAGGTGCCAGCTGCCCACCCCATGGAACCTGGATCAGGCCTGCCTTCTAGAAGAAGGGGTGCTGTCAGTAGGGAAAAAATCAAGGAAGTACACGCCATAGCGAGGGAGGTGACCCTGCAGAACCAACAGGGTCTGGGAGGTGTGGCTGTGTAAAGATGGCAGTAAATGAAAGATGGACCCCTGGAGGGACATGACCCAGTTCCTGGAAGACAAAGATTATGGGAAGGGATGACAGGATGATAATAGCCCAACATGTGGACCCCAAACCACATCCCAGCCCCCAACAGCAGACTGGTAGACATCACCACACACCACCGGCCACCAGCCAAACCCTGTTTTTAATGGAACCAAACCTGGGGACCTAAAAACAGAATAGAAATGAACTTATTTACAAAATAGAAATAGACCCACAGACATAAAAACAAACATGGATATCAAAGGTGAAAGAGGGGAGGGATAAATTAGGAGTTTGGGATTATCAGATATACACTACTATATATGAAGCAGATCATCAACAAGAATTTACTGAATAACCCAGGGAATTATATTCAATATCTTGTAATAAGCTATGATGGAAAAGATTCTGAAATGTAATATATATATATATATTAAACACATGTATAGGTGTCACTTTACTATACACCTGAAGTATTATAAATAAACTACACTTCAATTTTAAAAATTGTAATAAAATAAGTAAATAAAACCAAATCCCACCTAACCGAGCGGCAACAGGGCAGTCTCTGGATACTGATCATGTGCTCTGCTCTTGCCAGCCCTCGAGGGGAACTCTCCCACATTTGCTGCCCACTTATCCCTTTCTCATGAGAACTGCCTTTTACATCTTTCACCCACTGTCCTGATAGTACATGGATTTCTTATTTCTTTGAAAGAATTAGTTAGGTATTCCAGTTGTAAACCCTTTGTCATCATATGTTGCAAATCTTTTCTAACCACCTGCTTCTCCATAGCATTGCTGAGTGGTCTCCTCTAACCCAGAATCTGGAATATTTTATGCATCCCTATCTGCATTTAAGGGGTTGTTTTAGTGAGGCTCTGGAATATCCACATAATTTTATAAATAGTCACCTATATTTTCTAGAACTTTCAGGGTGTCTTTTACATTAGTCAACCAATCTGGTATATATCTTAGTGTTTACTATGAGTAAAGAAGGGCTTCCCTGGTGGCTCAGTGGTAAAGAATCCACCTGCCAATATGGGAGATGTGAGTCCGATCCTTGGGTCAGGAAGATTCCCTGGAAAAGGAAATGGTAACTCCACTCGAGTATTCTTGCCTGGGAAATCCCATGGACAGAGGAGCCTGGCAGGCTATAGTCCTGGGGTCACAAATGAGTTGGACGGGACTTAGCAACTAACCAACAACAAGGAGAAAAGAATTGTTTTTTCCAAATGGTGAGCCACGGTTCAAATGCCCCTTACTTAACACAGTGTTGCTCTCTGATACATGATACCACCTTTATCACCTGCTCAACTGTCATACATACTCACATCTGCATCTAGATGTTCTATGTCAACTTTCCCTACTGGGTCTCTGTTACTCCATCAAGATGCTCTATTGCTTTATATTGCTATGCTTATAGTTTACAACACATTTTGATGTCAAATCTCCCATTTATTGTTGTACTTTTCTACATTCTTTATAGGAACTCTCACCAATTTATACTCCAGATGGACTTTTAGTGTCTTTTATCCATTTCCAAAAACAAAACAAAGCCACTGGAAGCAATACTACTTTTACACATTAATTGACCAACTGGATCTATATATCTGAGGAAAGAACTGACATCTTTACAATATTAAACCTTCCTTTTGGGAAAATCTATTTGTAGTTTGCTTTTCCTGTTTTTAGATCATGAAGGGACTCTCCACATCCACTCAATATTTTCTATCAGTGCTCATGCACAGCTGTCCTCTGTATTGACAAGGTGCTTTTGGGTTTCTGTTTTTTGTTGCACCACATGGCTGGTGGGATCTTAGTTCCCCAATCACAGATTGAACTGAGGCCCCAGCAATGAAAACACCAAGTCCTAACCACTAGACCGCCAGGGAATTCCCAAAGTGTTTCTGCTCTGAACTAACCAACAGATCGAAGCCCAGAGGCAAGACCACACCTCATTTACAGCCTTCCACCAGGCACCCAGTGCCCCCACATGCAGCAGCTGCTCAATAAATCTTTGTTAAATGACTCAATTGGCCATCTTACTCAGGAAAAAAATCACCATTCTGTGAAAGGATGATAGTTAAACACATCACTCTTCAGTGTCTGAAGCCTCAGTGCTTTTCCTCACAAGCAAAATTACTTCCATTACATATATTAAGTAGTCTCACTTTTGATATTATTAGTAAAACCCTCAAGACTCACAAATGCTATAGACAATGAAAGAAGTCGGGCTAAATTCAGCAGGCTTCCATGGCACAACCAGGGTTCAGAACATGAGCCCGTAACCTCAGGTGTTGATGACTGCAGGGGCTGGGTGCATTCTCCAAGCCCTAGTAGAAGTTCAGCCTGGACCCCCACTGGTATGGTCCCAGCCCCCAAGGGAGACCCAGGCCCCCTGCTCTTCTCCATGAAGAGAATCTTGCATGGCCTGTGGAGCTTTCAGGGTAAGTTTCCCATTTGCCAAAGGAGATAGCTACACAAGAAATTAAAAGATGGATGGAAAAGTAGGGATGGGGGCCACAGGGGCTTCCCCGGGGGCTTGGTGGTAAAGAATTTGCCTGCAATGCAGGAGTTACGCGTTCTATCTCTGGGTTGGGAAGATTCCCTGGAGGAGGAAATGGCAACCCACTTCAGTGTTCTTGCTGGGAAAGTCCCACAGACAGAAAAGCACATGGGGCACACACAGCATAGGGAGCACAAGCAATAAAGCTGAAATTCAACATTAGCAGAACATCCTCAGAGTCATGAGAGCTAAAACCCACAGGCATGGCTACTGTGTCGACCAGCCTGGGTAGGAGTGGAAAAAGCCTCCCAACAGCCACCTTCAGCATCAGAGAGGGTGTGGCACTTGGTTCCATGCAAGCCTTGGCAGGGAGCATCGTGGGCCACTATTAACACAAACTACCTGCTCAGACTCTGGAGAGCACGTGTCAGTGACCTCAAACAGGATTGCATCTTCTTTTCTTCTTTTGTAGGCAGAGTAACTAGCAGCTTCCAGCTCATCGGATGTGGATGTGCCATCTGCCGCATCTACAAAACCCTTGGACACAACTCCCTGTTGAAACATGATCCCCTTCAGACAGAGCAGGGTGACCACAGGCACTGATCCATCAGGGTCTAAGGGACCCCTAACTCAAACCCAAGTGGGGACACTCTCAAGTGAGGATTGCACCAGCTCCCCAGGCCCCCTGGCATCCAGGCTCAGCAGACACGGGGTCCCTGGGGTAGGGAATAAAAGAAAGGGTTCTGCGGGTGGCAGGCAGAGCAAATCCATGCAAGCAAGCTGCCCCATGTTAGAGTTGATGTCTGAAAGCCTTGGCACATCTGACCTTCCATACAAACAGGCCTAGAGCCTGGTTCTCTAAGCTCCATCCCAATGCCCAGGCCAGTACTTGCACACAGATGCAGCTGTGGGGACATTCCTGGAGGGGCAGGTAGCCCAGCATCTGAGGCCAGGCCCCAAGGTGGCTTTTGGGAATGCGGGCATGCAGGGTAGTGACCAATCTCTCTGGATGGCACACCCTAGGGAGCACAGAGTCAGCCCTGTGCCATCCCTTCCTCCATCAAAGGAAGCAGTGAGGACCAGTGGGACTCACCACTGGGCGCCAGGCCACTGAGGGGAACAGGGCAGGACAGGGAACAGGGGAGTTGGGCCCAAAGCCAAGGCCTGGCTTCTGCACTGCAGCTGCTGCAGGGGAGCAGAGAGGTCCATTAGCCCAGGGGGGATACCTGGTGCAGCACTGCACCCAGGTGGAGGGAAGACAGGAAAGGTCAAGAGACTCTGACTGTTGAGGGGGGCAGGCAGTCGGTGTGGAAAGGGAAGGGCAGTTCCCTGAGGGGCACTTGGAAAGGCCCAGTGAATGAGATGAGTCAGAACACACTGGCAGCCCAGGTTCAAAGCTCATCCCAGTCAGTGCCAGGTACCCAGGCCAGCTGCCAGCAGGAAATCAAGGACAGGACCAAGGTGACACTGGAAGGAACCACAGGATCAGTCAGCACCTTCAACCTGACTCCCTGGCCCATCCTGTGCTCCTCTTCCTCGTGGTAGATACAAAATATTTTAAAATTTCGTTGCTATGCCACACCGCAAGGCATGTGACAGCTTAGTTCCCTGACCAGGGATCAAACCCTCGCCCCTGGCATTGGAAGGGGGAACTTAAACACTGGACCACCAGGAAAGTTCCTCCCTCACATCTTAAATATTTGGTGGAAATAACAGCTGGAGGCCACAGTACTTTCTGCTATATGGCTGATACAAATGACACTCTCCAGGGTGGAATATTCAGGTGGACTCCAACATTTGGCCATAAAACACTAAGGCTGGGACTTCCCTGGTGGCCCAGTGGTTAAAAATCTGCCTTGCAAAACAGGGATGCCCGTTCGATCCCTGGTCCAGGAGGATCACACATGCCACAGGACAGCTAAGCCTATGAGTCACACAACTACTGAGCCCATGTGCTGCAACTACTGAAGCCCTAGAGCACATGCTCTGTAACAAGAGAAGCCACTGCAACAAGAAGCCTGTGCACCACAACGGGAGACTAGCCCTGACTCTCTGCAACTAGAGAAAGCCCGAGTACAGCAACAAAGACCCAATGCAGCCAAAAGTAAATAAATAAATATTAAACACACACACACACTCACACTAAGGCTGTGATAAAATCCTCTACTGAATCCTCACGTGCCTAAGGTTATTTTCTTATGATGATAGCAGAGAAGCAGAACAGGTCAAAGGGTACCTGCTTTACTAGGGGTCCCACCACGTTACTCTCACATGTAGCGAAAAACCTGCCCCATTGTTGCAAATGCTGACTTTCAATCCATTTTTTAGTTTAACAGGTTTAATATAAAACCTTGCAGCTCTTTTAATTTTGAGTGTTTGGTTTCAGAGGTGGGACAGTTATATGTTTAATGGCCATTTCTATCTTCTCTACTGTGGACTATATCAATTGCTAGTCATCTTTCTGTTGGGTAGGTTACTGTTTTCTACTTGATTTCTAAGAGTTTTTGACATATTGAGGCAACTCACTCTTAATTTTAAAATATTTCTTTGTAAATACAAATCTTTTTATGTACATGTGCGTGCTAAATTATGTCATTTGAGTCGTATCCAACTCTTTGTGACCCTATGGAGTGTAGCCCGCCGGGCTCCTCTGTCCATGGGATTCTCTAGGCAAGAAAACCGGAGTGGGTTGCCGTGCCCTCCTTCAGGGAATCTTCCAAACCCAGGGATTGAGCCTCCACTTCCTGCATCTCCTGCATGGCAGGCAGATTCTTTACTGCTGAGCTACCTGGGAAGCCCTTTTAGGTACATACAAATATGTAAACACATATTTTCCTAAACCATTTACTCTTCATTTGTGCTCATCATACAAAGTTTTTAATTCTTTTAAGACTTTTTCTATACTCAAATATACCAATCTTTTGTTTGTATTTTTCCCCTTTGCTTTAATTACTAGAAAATCTTCCCCATTCATGGGTCAGATAAATATTTATGTATATTTTTTCCAACTGTCACTATACACATTAGGGTCTGTTTCTGGGTTGTATTTCTGGTACATGGACTCCTCCCAAGATTCATTGTTTTAATGACTGGCTTTGAAACATGTTTTTGTTCATCTAATACAGCAAGTCCCACTTTAGGCATTTCTTTTCAACAATTTTCTCGGTTATTCTTGCCCATTCTTTCTTCCAAGAGAGCCTTAAACTTACTCAATCAAGGTTTAAAAAAGGTCTAATCCTGCTGGGGTCGATACTGTTTTCAATCACAGTGTCAAACACTTAACTTCCTAATGGTGCGTATTCCTTGATACTTGCTTTAAAAGTATTTACAATAGCCAGGATATGGAAGCAAGCTAAGTGTCCACTGACAGGTGAATGGATAAGGAAGATGCAGTGTAGGCATACAATGGAATTTTACTCAGACATAAAAAGGAACAAAACTGGGCCATTTATACAGGTATGAATGGACCTCAAGTCCATTATACAGAGTGAAGTAAGTCAGAAAGAGAAAAATAAGCATTGTTATATTAATGCATGTTACGTAGAATCTAGGAAAATGGTCCAGATGAACCTAGTTCCAGGGCAGGTATAGAGACACAGATGTAGAGAATGGACATATGGACACAGGTAAAGGGAAGGGGAGGGTGGGATGGATTGGGAGCCTCGATTTGACAATAAATACACTACCCATGTGTAACATAGAGAGCTAGTGGGAACCTGCAGTATAGAACAGGGAGCTCAGCTTGGTGCTCTATGATGACCTAGATGGTGGGATGGGGGTGGGCACGAGGGGATATATGTATACATATAAGTGATTCCTTTCAAGTACAACAGGAACTAATACAACTTTGCAAAGCAATTATACTCCAGTTAAAAAAAATTTTTTAATAAATAAAAAATAAATTTGAAAAACGAACTAAAAAAAAAAGTTTACCCAAAACTTCAGTGTCCCCTGTGGCCCAGGCTCAAAGCTGGCCATCCTGCTCTGGTAAGGATTAGTGTCCAAGGAGAATGAAAACACTCACACACATTTCACAACTACCGCACACACTCACACATGCATATACCACACACATACTATGAGCACACATACACGCGAACGTGTGCACATACTCACATAGGCACGCACACACACTCACGAGGGCCACAGTAGAGACAGCTGCAGCACCTCCCCACCACCAACCACAGGGAACAACCAAGGACCATATAGGAGACCAGCCCCAACCAGGCAGAGACACAATATCCCTCTCAGTCCTCCACGGAACCTGGGAACAAACCCAGCTGCTTAGGTCTAGACAGGCTGGACTTCGGCGTGGGGAGCTCTCGCTCATCCAGAAGGATGAATCTGTCCTGAATCTGTCAGGCAACTCTCTGCAGCCTCACTTGGGCTCCTGCCTGGTCACTCACTCAAGAGACACTCTTGGGGTCCGACACTTATAGGGAGACAAGACAGCTCAGAGTGTCCTTCAAGGAATGGTGGCATTTCCAGAGCACCTCCGTTTCCCCAGAGCCTGGACGCACCTTAGGAACTGTATGGTCCATGCAAAATGCCCAGAGCAGAGACAGACATCAACGTGGCAGAAGCTCAGACACCTAGATGCAGCCCCGCCACAGCATCTGGGAGACACGACATGCTGGGTATGGTGGGAGAAAAAGGGAAGGGGATGCAGAGACCCTGCATGAATCAGGCACAGAAGGGGCAGCTCTGCCGCAGCCCAGCATGCAGGGGCCAACAGGCTGGGCAGCAGTGAAGTGAAGCTGTCCTGGAGAGGACGCTATGGGGACACTTGTTCAGCCACTGATGAAACCACAGCAGGAAACAGTGTCCTTGTAAGGCTAGGACATGGGCAGAACCACACCTCCCAGACCCAGCTCCCCAGGGGCCAGATACTCACACGCTTGGTTTGCCACGAGGCATTAGAACGGGGCTCGTCTGGGCCTTCTTGCCAATCACCTGAGCCCAGGGCCAAGGAGGGGCTGCTTTCCTCCCTCAGCTCCTGTCCACACTCCATTTCCACCTCCAGGACCGATGTCTCCTTGAGGTCGCTCTGAGGACCTATAAAGGCAGATGCACATGGGTCACATCTCAGAAAGACAAGTGAATGTCCCAAGGGAAAACTTGGACTCCTCCCATGAGCACTGTTCAAGATCACTCAAGGTGCTGTCTTGGCTACAGTGAATCAGCCTGGTACAATTTCTGCTGTCGGGTGGACAAGGGTGTACATCATGCGAAATGCCAGGCTGGATGAAGCACAAGCTGGAAACAAGATTGCTGGGAGAAATATCAATAACCTCAGATATGCAGAGGACACCACCCTTATTTATGGCAGAAACTGAAGAAGAACTAAAGAGCCTCTTGATGAAAGTGAAAGAGGAGAGTGAAAAAGTTAGCTTAAAACTCAACATTCAGAAAACTAAGATCATGGCATCCGGTCCCATCACTTCATGGCAAATAGATGGGGAAACAATGGAAACAGTAAGAGACTTTATTTTGGGGGGCTCCAAAATCACTGCAGATGGTGACTGCAGCCATGAAATTAAAAGACGCTTGCTCCTTGGAAGAACAGCTATGACCAACCGAGACAGCATATTAAGAAGCAGAGACATTACTTTGCCAACAGAGGCCCACCTAGTCAAAGCTATGGTTTTTCTAGTAGTTATGTATGGATGTGAGAGTTGGACTATAAAGAAAGCTGAATGCTGAAGAATTGATGCTTTTAAACTGTGGTGTTGGAGAAGACTCTTGAGAGTCCCTTGGACTGCAAGGAGATCCAACCTGTCAATCCTAAAGGAAATCAGTCCTGAATATTCATTGGAAGGACTGATGCTGAAGCTGAAACTCCAGTACTTTGGCCACCTGAGGCGAACTGACTCATTTGAAAAGACCCTGATGCTGGGAAAGATTGAAGACAGGAGGAGAAGGGGATGACAGAGAATGAGATGGTTGAATGGCACCACCGACTCGATGGACATGAGCCTGAGAAAGCTTTGGAGATGGTGATGGACAGGGAAGCCTGGCGTGCTGCAGTCCATGGGGTTGCAAACAGCTGGACACAACTGAGCAACTTAACTGAACTGAACAAATATAATAAACATCTACAAACATCTAAGGTTCATCTACAAATGAAACTTAAGGCCAAGGAACTAAATAAAACTGGGAGGATATTTGTAACACACAACAGCCCGGGGCCACTGTCCTTTGGTAAACTGTGGGCATGCTGACCTCCTCTCTCTTCCACCAGCCTCCACTGCAGGGGGTGGGGCCCCCATTAGACTGAACCAATCAGAACCTGGCATTTCTCCAGTGCCAGTGATTGGCAGAAGTACAGCAGGGGTCCAGGGCTGGTTACTGGGGTTTCTGACCCATCAACTCCTTCCTTCCCATCAGACAAACAGACCCTATGCTTGGAATCAACTAGTTTGCCTCCATGAAGGCAGCAGCCTGAGGACAAAGCAGGGCCACTGGGACTTGAGAAAGACGCAGAGCTGTGCAGAGACCTGACTCCCTCAGTCTGGAAATGAACGTGTGAGGCCCAGTGCATGCATCCCACTGAGGAAGCTGGGAGCTGGGTGTCTGGTCATCTCCAATACAAACAGCCCCAGTGACTGAAAATCAGTAAGAATAACTTTTAAAAAAGGGAATTCCCCAAAGAAAACAGGCAGTTCAAAGAAAAGGAATTATAAGTGAGCTCTTAACCTTTGAGAAGACACTTAGTTTCCCTACCAATCAAGGAAGTAGCAAGAGAACCCAAGAGGTACCCCCTTCTACCAATCTGACTGGCCCAAAGCTAGACACGCTGGTGTGGCTGGAGAGGAAACCTCAAAGAGCCTGCAGAGGAGAGAGGCTAGGGGAAGCCTTGTGGATTTGAAGGTTTCCATTATAAATGCACACAGCTGCTCCTTGGAGCTTGTCCTTGAGACACACTGGCACCAGAGGCAGATCCCTTGCCAGCATCCGGCCCAGCTATGTGCATTTATGGCATAACAGGAGTCCAGATAGGACCAGCTGCTGTGTGGCAGAGGTGAGGCCAGTCTCAGCTAGAGGCCATGGCGCAGTGCCACATGATGGAAGCAGGGTGCACTAGTTTTCAACCACATGGAGGAAACATTTGGAAGGTGACACACCAAATGTTAAGTGTTGTGTTCATAAGGGTGTGAAGGGTCTGGGCTGGGGGTAAACTGAGGGAGGTTACCAATTTTTATATCCTCCCATCGTAACATATGGGTTATTCATACCAGCATGTGTTCAGTTCAGTTCAGTCCAGTCGCTCAGTCGTATCCAACTCTTTGCGACCCCATGAATCGCAGCACGCCAGGCCTCCCTGTCCATCACCAACTCCCGGAGTTCACCCAGACTCATGTCCATCGAGTCAGTGATGTCATCCAGCCATCTCATCCTCTATCGTCCCCTTCTCCTCCTGCCCCCAATCCCTACCAGCATCAGAGTCTTTTCCAATAAGTCAACGCTTCACATGAGTGGCCAAAGTACTGGAGTTTCAGCTTTAGCATCGTTCCTTCCAAAGAAATCCCAGGGCTGATCTCCTTTAGGATGGACTGGTTGGATCTCCTTGCAGTCCAAGGGACTCTCAAGAGTCTTCTTCAACACCACAGTTCAAAAGCATCAATTCCTTGGCACTCAGCTTTCTTCACAGTCCAACTCTCACATCCATACATGACCACTGGAAAAACCATAGCCTTGACTAGACGGACCTTTGTTGGCAAAGTAATGTCTCTGCTTTTCAATATGCTATCTAGGTTGGTCATAACTTTTCTTCCAAGAGTAAGCGTCTTTTAATTTCATGGCTGCAGTCACCATCTGCAGTGATTTTGGAGCCCCCAAAAATAAAGTCTGACACTGTTTCCACCTTAGTTCAACCTAAAACAATCAGCTGTACAGACTCTACTTCTGGGCTCCAAAATGAACCCCAGCAGCAGCTCTGGATCTGCTTCCCCTGCCCTCCCACAGCAATCCCCACCCCTCCCTGCATCTGCCTTGTCCTGAAGGCTAAAGAAAATTCCAAATGCCTCAAGCTTTCATATGAGGTTCCCTAGAGCAGTCAAAGTCACAGGGACAGAAAGTAGGATGGCAGATGCCAGGGGTTGGGGGTTGGGGAGGGAGGTTAGTGTCTAATGCGGACAGAGTTTCTGTGTGAAAACAGGAAGAAATTCTGGAGATGGATGGTGATGACTGGTTGCATAACAGTGTGACTGTGCCTAATGCCACTTAACTGTGTCAACTGAAAAAAAATATTCATAACCTCAGGAGTTCCCTGGTGGTCCAGTGGTTAAGAATCCACCTTGCAATGCAGGGGACACAGGTTCTATTCCTGGCTGGGGAAGGAAGATCCCACATGCCTCGGAGCAACTAAGCCCACATTGCAACTACTGAGCCTGACACTGCCAAATAAATAAATAATCTAAAAAAAAAAATACTCATAACCTAAACATTGAGAGTTATGTGTTTTATTCAGTGGGAATTCTTAGGACTTCAAGCCCCCAAGACAGGATCTCAAGTTATCCCATGAGAACTGCTCCAAGGAGGCAATGGGAGGAGCCAGGTGACACAGAAGCTTTGCAACAAAGGGCAGGGAGCCTGAACATCAAAAGATTATTGTTAATTAAAGAAAACCAGGTAACCCAAGTTAAGAAATTTAGCACTTTTCTATGTATGGGAAGATGCAAATGTCTGGGCTCACTGAAATCATTCATTTGATTGATTCAGATATCTGGGGCCAGTATCTTGCTTTCACATCCAGAGTTCCTCAGGGCTCACCGCAGGGAGTGGCTACAGTCTGATGGCTGCTGCTGCTGCTGCTAAGTCACTTCAGTCGTGTCGGACGATGGCTGCTAGGTAGCAGGTATTCTTTCCTTCCTGGGTTCCCTCAGGGCTCACCAGCTCACCATTCACAGTGGCTGCAACTGCTGGTGACTGTGACATCTTTATTGATATGATAGGAAATGGTCCTGTCATATTTCTCAACTGTCCAGTTAAAATGTGTTTAAATTGGTAAAGTTTGTGCATCAAAGCAAATAATCAATAATCAATCTATAATAAGGAATTGTTGTTGTTCAGTCACTATGTTGTGTGCAACTCTTCTGTGACCCCATGGACTGTAGCCTGCCAGCCTCCTCTGTCCATGGGCTCTCCCAGGCAAGGATACTGGAGTAAGTTGCCATTTCCTTCCCCAGGGGACCTTCTCTTCCCAATTCAGGGATCGAACCCATGTCTCCTGCAATGGCAGGTGGATCCTTTACCACTGAGCCACCAGGGAAGCCCTCTAGAAGAGAGTTTTATTCAAGCAAAACTGAGGACTACAGCCCAGGTGGCAGCCTCTCAATAGTTCTGAGGAACTGCTCTGCTGAAGCCTGGTCCTCAGTTTTACACCTTGTCAGAACAAAGAACATACACCAAACATGAGAGGGGTACATCCATGAAGTAGATTATCACGTACACTGCAAGTCAGCATGACCCCGGTGTTTGGAAAGGGAACCTCAAGTTTGGGGGGGTTGTGGTTTGTGTTGGTTTGTGTTGATGTAGACACCACAGCACAGAACGCATCCATCCCTATCTTCAAAGCATTCTTGCTAACGGCTAAAGCACATGTGTGAGGCATGTTTGACAGGCCATGAGTCAGGCTGTTCCAGTTCACGCAGCGTTCAGGCTGAATCGTGTATAAGCCCCAATGACTTCCCCATATCTCAGTTTGTGATCATCTCTCCCATCACTTGTTTTTAAATACTTTATCACAATTAAAAAAAAATTAAAACCACTACATAGAACAATGCAATTCTCCCAGCCCATCCAATCCTCCCACCACCCGACAGCCCCTGGGTCAGGTGCGGTGGGCATTGAAGGGGAGCAGAATTTCCCACCTCAAAGATCTACTTTATTACCCAGGGTTATTTTCTGCTGAAGGCTATGAATACTCAGGGGATTTAAGAAAAGCTCTTGAACTCCCCCTCAAAGTTTTAGATTTACATCAGAAAGGGGGTCTATAACAGGAAGACAGCCATTACTATAGACAGCTTTTAACCAAGAAACTTATCTACATAATAGAGCAACCTCTATTTTCCAAAATAGGTTGCCTCCCTGGGAAAAGCCCTCTTCTTTGTAACCCCAGATCCTAGCAGGCTCCTTAAGTCAGGATGTTATAGAAGCTCTAATTACCTGGCTGCCTTTTGGGTCTCAAATTTTTATGGGGCTCCTATACATATGAAATGTGAATCTGTCTCTTATCAATTTAATTGTTGAACAGCCCAAGAATTTAGGAGGGAAGAGGGAAATGTTTTGCTCTCTTGCGGCACAAATTCGACAGCCAGTGCAGGCAGCCACAGAAACCAAGTGTGGCCACATCTTTGGGCCCACAAGTGGTGGCAGGCATGTGGCTCTTTCTCTAACCAGTGAGCCCTCCACAGTCACACCCGAACCCGAGGGGCTAACCCTCTCCCACGGCGGCTGCCTCTGGAGCTTCCCCAGTGGCTCTCAATCCTTCCCGGACTCCTATGGGGTCTTGGGCTGCTTATCTTATTGTTTTCTATTATAAAAACATCAACAAGAAAAACTTGGAAATGCAGAAAATAGAAGGAAAAATACATTTCCCAGAAACCACCTCCCTTCCAAAAAATAATCTTTTAGCACTCAAGGAGGAAGTCCCACTTGGATACTCTGGGGCACCTCTCAGAAGAGGGGAGAATTGGGGTTGGGGAGGGCCTCCTGACCCTCTGCCCTGCTGGATCTAATGACATTGGAAGCCCTCCACAGCAGACCAGATGCACATCACCCTTGGCAAAGCCAGTCACCCTCCACCTATGTCCAGGGTGGCCTGGAACTCTCCACACACTCTCCTTTTGAGGCAGAAATTTTTAGACAGTATAAGACTTTGAGGCCTTGATTTCTTTTTTTTTTTTTAATTTCAACTTTTCTTTTCTCAAGTAAGCATCTCACTCTTTGTTCCAATTTCCAGGCATTCAGAGGAATGCCTCCCTGGTCTGGAGGGTCATAAAACCTTCAAATCCAGGACAAGACAATCATTAACTGCTGTCCAGTTTATCAAGGAGAAAAACTCCAGGTAGACAATTAGCTCCTAAACATACATCTAGCCCCTAAATAATGGTCTGGGGTCTTGAGAAAGGGTTGAGGGATGTTGCTGAAATGTCTGGAAAAACTGAGAAACTGGGGGATCCAAGAAAGCTATAAAAATGACAAACTGGATACTGTGACGTTTAAACCAACTGGTCGGAAAGGACATATATTCAGGTCACGAGCCAACCAAAAAGGTACAGATCAATACTAGTAAAGATATGAAACTGCTACAATCCTCACCTTTTGGGAGGTTCTTCACCCCCTCTCAATGTCTATGCTGAGGGCTTTGTATCCCTGTCTTCTAAAAATAAACTTTGCCTGTATGATTTTGCTAGTTTGCAGAATTCATTCTTTGGCTCCATGAACAGAACTTGGGTTTCACGTTTCACTTTCACGTCCTTATCTGGGTGGCCTCTCACTCCCCCTCAGATTCAGTCATCCTGGGCACCTCCAGGAAGCTGCACCACAGCCCCTTCTGGGTCCAAGCCCTGCTCAAGTTTGCAAGGAACTTGCACCCGCAGCACCAGAGGGAGGCCAGCGTCCAGGATGCCCAGAGCTCCCGGCCTGGCAGACCTACAAATGGCTAAAAGGTAGAGACAACCCCCACAGCAGCCAAGCCTCCTAACAGTTGGGTTTCAGTTTCCATTCCTGTTAGGAGAGGCTTGGCTGGGTGAGAGAGACATAGAAGCCGGCAGGAAGTGGGTGGGGGACAGAAGAAGGAAACTGGCAGTCTCATTCAACACCCGGTCCTCAGCCCTACTGTGTGCCCCACACTGAGTGATCAGGGCCCAGCTCCTCCCCTCCCACCCCCAGCGATGGGTGAGGGGCCACCCCCAGTGACCCAGCCCTAAGGACAATGGCCCTGTTTAGCACTCACTGTGCTCACAGAGGATAAGCAGGCAGCCTAGAAGCCAACCAGCTCCCCCAAACTCTCAAAGCCTTTGCCCCTGGAACTGGCAGAGATGCCAAGCATCTCAGAGGTATGGGCTGTCCACTTTGGTAGTGACCGAGCCCTGCTAAGGGTAGAGGCTCCAGAATGACCTCTGACTGGGCTGAGGTGGATGGCTATCTTGCCTGCTCTCCCTATCTGCCTGGACATGCAAGACCCTAGAAGATGACCTGGTGTTCTTAGACGAGGCTTTTTTTCCCCTGTTACGTTGGAAAACACATTAGTTGCTCTTAGCAGCCCTTTGAAAGCCCCTCGCACAAAATTAAAGGGAGGCCAGGAGGATTGAGCTTTCCTGTTGACTCTCCCAAAGGGGTGAGTCTCAGGAGGCGCCAGGCACAGGACTTGAGACCCAAATGAAGGCCTGATTTTTCTCCTGTTAATCCATCTCATGTCAATTTAATTCTTAGACAAGCCAAAAGGACCTAGAAGGGAAGAGGAAAACTTCTTCCCCGACGATGCTAAGGCCAACAAGACCTTAACCACAGCTTCCTTCTAGGGAACTGGCTCTGGGTCCTGAGTTCAAAATCTTTTCTCTACCAGTTGCCAGCTGCGTGACTGTGAACAGTTACTTACCTCTCCTTGCTTCACTCTTGGCATTTGTAAAATGGGGATTGATGATAGCTCCTCCCTCAATATTTAGCATAGCACTGGGCAAATCACAGGTTAGCTGATTGGTATTGGTTTCATTTGCGCTTTTAGTCTCTGAGGTCCCAAAGACCCCTCCTCCCAAGACCCTCTAGTCAGGCAGATGTTCTAGTAACCAGGGGTGGGGAGCTCTGGAAGGTGGGAAATTACAACTGGATACCAAAACTTCAGCCATGCCATGCCATGATTCAACATCTGGACCAGGAATTGATGATCAGGAACTGGCTGCCCACCAAGCTCCTCCCAAAGGATTAGCAACAAGAAAAAATCAATAAGAAAAGCAACAACAAAAAGTGCAACAAAAAGTGGCCACGTCTCCATACCTCTTACAGTCCAAAGAGTGCATCTGTAACAGGAGCACTTTGTGCAAATGCAGCCAAAATGGAACCAATTAAAAGAACTGGGCGGGGTCGGGGGTCGGGGGGGTGGGGTGGGGGGTGGGGGCGGCATCTATCTCATCCCTGATTCAAACTGCACCTTCTTCAGTTCACACAGCAATTATTTGTTGAGCACCTACTGTGTTCCAGGCAACGTATGGGAGACTTGGGATAAAGCAGTGAATAAGAGAGCAAAGGTCTCTGAAGACCCACCATGGTGTCATCCAAGTGCTACTGGGACAGATAGCCTGGGGAAGGGCAGTTCGGAGTGAAGGGGTGGGGCAAGCACAGTTTGCAACTGGGTGGTCAGAGTGGGCCTCCAGAAGAGCAGACAGCTGAGCAAAGACTGGAAGGCAGGGATAGGGGAAGCTGTGCAGCCCTCTAAGAAAAGGTGTGTTCCAGGCAGAGGGACCAGGAAGTGCAAAGGTCCTGCGGTCAGAGCATGTCTAGCATGTACTAGAAGGAGAGGGAGACAGTCCAATGTCCCAGGCATCAAGAGAATCAAGGACCCACCAGAGTCAGCAGGTGAGGACCACCTGACAGGGTTCCTCCTTCATGCACCTATGAGCCACCCCTCATCGGGAAGGGGCCTGTGCAAGCTGTGGGGACCCCTACCCCACCAAGGGGGCCTGGGATGCCACTTTATACAGCATCCTCTGAAATCCACTAAGATCCCTCAGCTCAGCCCAACACTTCCCATTCCCTAAGGAGCAAGGAAACTCTAAGTTCTCTCCAAGAAATGAAACTGAAATTCTTTAAAAAGTGACAGATGCTTTCAGCAAAGGACCGGATAAAACTGTATTTCTAAGGAAAGTGTTTCCTCTAGAAACAGTTCTCTAGTCGCAGAAGACCTGCTAGCCTGGGATGCCTGCTGGTCAAGGTCTCCACTTCTAGGGATGGAAGAGGGACTGAGCTAACTGCCCTCCCCACCACCTGCACCAGGCTCCCAGCCCCATCAGGGCCTTACCTGCTACTCCTTCGGGGGCTGCAGGAAGCAGCCTCT
Source organism: Bubalus bubalis (assembly GCF_019923935.1). Classification (NCBI taxonomy): domain Eukaryota; kingdom Metazoa; phylum Chordata; class Mammalia; order Artiodactyla; family Bovidae; genus Bubalus; species Bubalus bubalis. Next base: position 10,982,823 of record NC_059159.1, on the reverse strand, counting down.
GTCCACACTCGCTGCAGAACTTCGGGGCTTCCTCTTTGGAGATATGCCGGCAGGAAGGACATTCCTTACTTCCAGGGAGAGGAATTCCTGGGGCTGGCATGCTTCTGCCGATCTGGAAGCTAGAGTCTTGAGGCTGCCAGCTTTATACCCTGCCACCTGTCACGTGACCACAGCCTTGCTTCAGTTTCATTTTCTGAGAAAGTGAAATTGCAGCAGCCCAGTTCTCCCTGCTCAATTGGAACCTAGTCTGATCACCGCCCCCGAGGTTCTCCAGTCTTCCTCATCCCAACCTCCCCTTCCATGTGGCTGCAGCACCCACTTCCTTTTCTGCTGCCCCCACCAGGGCCAGGTTTGCCCCTCCCAGCCTCCTGACAAGACTCAGTGAATCTAAAAATGTCCCCACCCAGCTGAGACTGGGAGCCAGTTCAGCTGAGCCAAGTGAGTGGAGACTGGGGTTAGTAGGGGAGCAGACAGAGACTGGGGCTACCTGCTGTATGCCCCAGACAAGGGACTCAGACTCTAATTGGCTCACTGCAGAAATGCTGGCAGCAGATGGCTGAGTCAGAGCCTGCCAAAGGAACCAGCCTGCACAGGGCAGCCCAGGGCTGTACAGGGGATGACAGTCAGGACTCTTAATAACAGGGCCAGTGGTCAAGATTCCTAATAACAGGAATTGCCATCTACTAAGCCTACACTCTTCTTACAGACCATCTGGCCCTCTGAACACCCTCTGTGGGGGTGGCAGCAAACCATGGTCAGGGTCATGTGCAAGGTCAGGACTCAGGCTGAGAATCTCCAGCCTCCAGAGACCACTGAGTTCATCCATGGTGAGAGTGGAGACACGTATCTTGGTTCTTGGGGCACAAAGATCCACCTGTCACCCTCTTCTGTTGGCTTCAGACCCAAGAATTCTGCTGGAACAGTGGCCCAGTTGGCTCCTTCCCCAGCTGGGAGGGCAAGCAAAGGGCCCCATCAGACAGGGACTCCCTGTCTGCCGGCCCCCTGCGGTCCCTGAGTCTCCTTCTCACTTTGTCTGACACCACCAACTTGTTCTCCCTTGACGGTGGGCTGGGTAGGGGGAGAGCAGGACCAAAAGCACCTGAAGTGTGCAGTTACCCTCAGGGTCCTGATCCCCACCTCCCTTCTACCCCTCCCAACGCCCCCTGAAACAACCATCTCTGTAGTCTGGGCACTCTCTCACTAAAAGACTCTTGATGACTCCCCAGGGCCCAGTCCTCTCTCCTAAGGTGCATTCCCTCTGTCCAAAGCTCTGCCTCCACACAGACCAGAAAACTCACAGCAGGGATCAGAATTCCTCACTCAAGTGTCCTGTTGTTTCTCCTCAGCACCAGGGGCTTATGGGTTATGGCAGGTACCAACACTTCTCTATCCTCTCAGTTACCTGACTTTTTTCCTTCCCCCTTTTTCCAGCAGCATCCTCCCAACCACCACCAAAGAAAACCAGGTGGAGGCCCCCACCTCCACTCCCCCATTCTCAGCCCTCCCTGGCTTCCCCCAGGGCCACAGCCCACTCCCAGCTGTCAAGGCCATCACGGGAGGGGCGCCAACTTGGCCTTCAGCCCCTGGCCACAGACAACTCTGATGAGTCAGACAACCCTGATAAGTCAGGAGCACCCTGCACTCTGGACGGCCCGATTATGTGGGCAGTGATCCCGGTCTCCTAAAAGTTACTGTGAAATAAAAGATAACTGGCATTTTTCGCAACATCACTTTCCTGTTGTTGCAATTAGTGAAAGCCCAGGATTCAGTTCAGGGTAGAACCAGAGGCCCCCGGTCTGGCGGTCCCCATCGTCTATCAGCCCCCGCCGCGCCCCCTCCCAGGTAGGGTGCTTTTGGGTTCAAAGCCGGAGTCCACCACTTCCCCGCGGGGAGTCCAACCCGAGGCTGGGCCCCTGGGAACGTCGCTGGGGCCCGGGGAAAGCGCTCGGGCCCGCCGCGCCCACCTGCTGCTCGCGGCCAAAGAGCAGGGTCAGCACTGCCCCGCGGGGCCGGGATGGACCAGGAACCCGCAGAGAAACCGAAACTTGGCGCCCGAAGAAGGAGGGGGCCGGCCGGACGGCGGCCGGACGCGACGCATCGGGACGCAAGCGCCGCTCCCCGGCAGCGCCTCGGGCCGGGCCACCGCGACCCAGGACCAGACTCGGCGGGAACCCTGATCCATGGGACCCTCTCGCCTCTAGGGGAATGCCACTCCGACCAGTGGGACAGCCCGTAACCAGGGTAACTTGCGCCCTGCACTCACGGGACTCGGCATCCCTCCCCGTAAACCCGCATTCCGCCCCCTCGAGACCTGTGTCCAAGGTACCCGCGCCCGGTCCCTGCAACTGTGCACCCCAGCCCGGCCCGCTAGTTCTCACCTAGGCGGCTCCCGAGCCCACTGTGCCGCCGGTAGGCAAGGTTTCGTTTCTCTAGTCCTGGGTCCCGCCCCTCCCACTTCGGCAGACTCTGCGGAGCTCACGTGGGTGTGGCCGGAATCCCCGGTCGAGTGGCGCCCTCCAGTGGACCCGCAGCCAGGCCCTGTTCAGTTCAGTTCAGTCCACTCCAGTCTCTCAGTTGTGTCCTTTTGCGACCCCATAGACTGCAGCACGCCAGGCCTCCCTGTCCATCACCAACTCCTGGAGTTCACTCAGACTCATGTCCATCGAGTCAGTGATGCCATCCAGCCATCTCATCCTCTGTCGTTCCCTTCTCCTCCTGTCCCTAATCCCTCCCAGCATCAGAGTCTTTTCCAGTGAGTTAACTCTTCGCATGAGGTGGCCAAAGTACTGGAGTTTCAGCTTTAGCATCATTCCTTCCAAAAAACACCCAGTACTGATCTCCTTTAGAATAGACTGGTTGGATCTCCTTGCAGTCCAAGGGACTCTCAAGAGTCTTCTCCAACACCACAGTTCAAAAGCATCAATTCTTCGGCCCTCAGCCTTCTTCACAGTCCAACTCTCACATCCATACATGACCACAGGAAAAACCATAGCCTTGACTAGACGGACCTTTGTTGGCAAAGTAATGTCTCTGCTTTTCAATATGCTATCTAGGTTGGTCATAACTTTCCTTCCAAGGAGTAAGCGTCTTTTAATTTCATGGCTGCAGTCACCATCTGCAGTGATTTTGGAGCCCAAAAAAAATAAAGTCTGACACTGTTTCCACTGTTTCTCCATCTATTTCCCATGAAGTGATGGGACCGGATTTAACATATATGCTAGTACATCATGAGAAACATGGGGCTGGATGAAGCACAAGCTGGAATTAAGATTGCCAGGAGAAATATCAATAACCTCAGATATGCAGATGATACTACATTTATGGCAGATAGCGAAGAAGAACTCAAGAGCCTCTTGATAAAAGTGAAAGAGGAGAGTGAAAAGTTGGTTTAAAACTCAATATTCAGATAACTAAGATCATGGCATCTGGTCCCATCACTTCATGGCAAATAGATGGGGAGACATTGGAAACAGTGACAGACTTTATTTTTGGGGGGCTCTAAAATCACTGCAGATGGTGACTGCAGCCATGAAATTAAAAGATGCTTGCTCCTTGGAAGAAAACTTATGACCAACCTCAGTTCAGTTCAGTTCAGTTCAGTTCATTTGCTCAGTCGTGTCCGACTCTTTGCGACCCCATGAATTGCAGCACGCCAGGCCTCCCTGTCCATCACCAACTCCCGGAATTTGTCGGGAGCCGCATTAGGCATTACTGACAAAATGAAGGCACGGTCCCCAGCCCCCTCTCCTCATTCCGCAGGCATGGATCCCGGGATGAGGAGTTAGGCCTTGTAATTCTGACTTGTCTTTTCCTCTCCTCGGCTGAGTTGACTGAAAAGGAATATTAAGGTGCTTATTGTTCTTGAGAGGAGCATGAGAAGGCAAAAAGCCCTCTGCAGTTGTGCTCAGAAAATAATTCATAAAGTTAATCATTGACATTTGTTCAAGGACTTTTACAAAAGAGTGTTCCAGGATGAGCACATAGGCCGTAGCTTGAGGCCATGGGAGGGATTGATATCTGAAGCCTATTTGTGAGGAGAATGTTTATGGCAAAGAAGTTTACTGAATTTAGGGCTTAGAAATAATTAAAATAATTGGAAGTTAAAGATTTAAGGAATGTTGTAAAGTTAGCATATTTTACTATAGCTTATAGAAGTTAGTGATGGACAGGGAGGCCTGGCGTGCTGCAATTCATGGGGTCGCAAAGAGTCAGACACGACTGAGTGACTGAACTGAACTGAACTGATAGAAGTTAGGAATTTTTAGAGACACTATAGCTAGAAGACTTTTTAAGAGACAGTGAGCTCAGGATGTTAGGGGCAAACAGGATTTAGGAAGATAAGTAGTAAACTGAGGAATATAGCATGAGTTACAATGTAATCACAAGTTAACTATAGGACACATTAGAAGAGGTAGATAATAGATGATAAGGCTGATTCCGCAAGAATCACTAAAGCAGGAACTCGGAAGAGCAACAATGATTTATGGAGATAATAAATCTGGGAGGGGGTAACTGAAAATGTCAAACCTCTGGCCTAATGTTTTTGTAAAAGTATAAAAGAGAATCTTAAACTTGGAATAAACAAGCAGTCCATAGAAAAATGAGAGGCTGTCTCACTGGCCGACACCGTCATCTCTTCAGGTTGAATCCCTTGTTGCTGGAGTTGGACTCCGGCAAGTGGCGCCCAGAACAGGGGATACTGAAGAGGAAGTAATCTGGGAATGTAACGCAGGATGGTCAGGATTGTACCTGTGGGTGGCCGGCACCCCTCTGCAGTTTAGGCAGGGTGAGGAGGGTACAGAATCAGTAAGAATATTCTCTAGAAGAATGGGTTTCTCTGCATCTAAGAATAGACAAATGTTTATTGAAATATTACTTCATATGTTAGCCCATAAAGGTGTTAAAGTAAGCACAGGAAGACTGTCTAAATTTCTACGTTTGTTTTATACTTTGCATGGGCCAGAAATGGTTCCTGTAGATGCTTTTGCTCTGTGGAATATGATTAGAAATGTCCTGGACCCTCGTCATGAGGCTGTTAGATAGCCTATGGGGGAGGCTATAGCGGTGGATGGTGGGTCTCCACCTTCTGCGCAGATCATGTTTTCTGCCATTGATGAAGAAAAGGAGGGAGACTGTGCTCTACCTCCTGAGGAAGTAGAGGGTTTACAGGAAGCTGCGGCCAGGGGCTCTGGCAAGCCCCCTCCCCGTCTACGCAAAGCTTTAAAAATTTATCCACCACTTTCTTATTTAAGGCGACCACCGCCACCTCCACTTGTGCCTCCCAGGGCCCAGGAGTTCCCCATTTTGCCTCCAAAGCCTCCCAGAGCATTGCCTAAGGCTTAGAAAGATAAAGAGGTTTTTTTTGTTTTTTTTTTTTTTAAAACAAAGGAGCTTTTAAAGCAGCCGCATGCACAATATACGAGAAAACCCCCTCGGGGGGCCTCACCCAGGCTAAAAAAAAAAAAAAAAAAAGATTAATCGTAATGGAAACGATTCTACAAATAAAAAATGTTTCTCTTGTGGCCAAATGGGGCATTTTTGCTGGCAATGTCCTGCCAAGCAGGGACAACAAGCCGTGCCAATCAACCCCAGGTAGCGCACGACTGGACCTCAGTTCCACCACCGCAACAATATTAACCCCTGACCGGTTACTCCGATTCCAATGGGAGTGGCTGGCCCCCTAACTGAGGGCATTGTAGGACTTGTGCTGGGGCTTAGCTCGCTTTCTTTACAAGGAATTTCAGTGGTGCCTGGTGTAGTAGATTCTGATTATACTGGGGAAATTAAAGTTTTGATCTCGCTGCCTACTAAAACTGTGCAAATTAATAAAGGTCAAAGAATAACACAGCTTTTGCTTTTACCTTATTATCAGACAGGAGAAACCTTGACTTCTCAAGCTAGGGGCCCCAGAGGATTTGGATCTAGTGATCTAGCTTTTTGCGTGCAGGAAATTACAGCTTCTAGGCCTTTAAAAGATGTTTTAATTCAAGGAAATAAAATGTCAGGGCTGTTAGATACTGGAGCAGACGTCTCTTGCATTGCTGGAAAAGATTGGCCCTCGTCCTGGCCAACGTGCTTGACCAGTGCCGGCCGGGTAGGAATAGGGTCAGTGCCCTCGGTTGCTAAGAGCTCACAAATTTTGACATGGTCAGATGAGAAGGGGGCACAAGACACTTTTTGTCCATATGTGATTCCTTTACTACCTTTTTCTTTATGTGGGAGAGATATGTTATCCAGATGGGAATGCTTTTAATGCCCGGATGAAAAGGTTACTAATCAAATGCTGCAAATGAGGTATAATCCTGATAAAGGGCTTGGTAAAGATCAGCAGAAAATTGTTTCTCCATTAGAGGCGGTTCCTAACGAAAATACAGAAGGTCTGGGATATTCAAATTTATCCTAGAGGCTGTTGCTCTTGCTGCCGACCCTATTACCTGGAAATCTGATGATCTGGTATGGGTGGAACAATGGCCTTTAACAGCTGAAAAGTTACAGCATTTAGTTATGGAACAATGGCAGCCGGCCATATAGAGCCTTCTAATAGCCCCTGGAATACTCCTATTTTTGTTATTAAGAAAAAATCAGGAAAATGGAGATTGTTACAAGATTTGAGGGCTATAAACGCAACTATGGAAGACATGATGGCCCTCCAGCCAGGCCTCCCTTTCCCAGTGGCTGTGCCTTTTCAGTATAATGTGATAGTTATAGATCTACAGGATTGTTGCTTTACCATTCCCCTGGCTGATCAGGATTATAAATGGCTTGCTTTCAGTCTCCCTTCAGCTAATTTTAAACAGTCCTATAGAAGGTTTCAATGGAAGGTTTTGCCTCAGGGAATGAAAAACAGCCCTACCTTGTGTCAGAAATTTGTAGACCAAGCTGTGCAAAATGTTAGAGGAAAGTATAAAGATCTATATTTGATACATTATATGGATGATATGCAGCTTATAAGGACAGAGCCTTGTTGCAACAAATTTTATCTGAATTGATTGAGGCCTTGGAAAGCTGGGATTTAAAGATAGCTCCAGATAAGATACAAGTAAATCCTCCTTTTTCTTATTTAGGGAGAGTATTAAATACCCATACCGTGAGTCATGCCCCTTTGCAGCTGTGGAAAGATCGTTTACTAACTTTAAATTATTTCCAGAAATTATTAGGGGATATTAATTGGATATGCCCACATTTAAAACTGACCACTGCAGATTTAAAGCCTCTGTTTAATTGCTTCAAAAGCGATCCTGATCCTAGTTCTAAGACAGAATTGACTAGTGAGGCCGAATCGGCTCTTGTTAATGTGGATAAGGCCTTAAATGATCAGTTAATTAGGATTAATACTACCAGAGGATGGGATTTAATTATTCTTGCCACAGAGCATACACCTACAGGGTGCTTGTGGCAAGAAGGCCCATTGGAATGGCTCCATCTATCTTATCCCAGCTTGGTGGCACAATTAATTATAAAAGGTAGAAAAAGAAGTGTGGAACTTAAAAAAAGTTTGAGATGGCTGGATGGCATCATCGACTCAATGGACATGAGTTTGATTAAACTCCAGGAGTTGGTGATGGACAGGGAGGCCTGGCGTGCGGCGATTCATGGGGTCGCAAAGAGTCGGACACGACTGAGCGACTGAACTGAACTGAACTGAACTGATGACTACAATCAGTTCTGCCTGAAAGTAACTGTTTTCCATCCTTGACCTGCTAATTGCCCAACAAAACAGTACATCTTACTGATGGAAAAGTTTCTCTTAAGTTATGTTAATGTATCTTGTTTGCAAGTCTGTTTTCCTTCAAGAGGTATACAGTATATCTCGCCCAGAGACATTCTCCTCCAGAAAGGATTCCCGTTGTGCAGATATGGATGTTGTAGGAGAACTCTCTCAGCCTTGAGGTGTTTCTTCTGTGATCAACGGCTTGCTAACAAGTATGAGATGCCTTGCTAAAAACTGTTAAAGGGATATTCTCCTGCCCCTTTCTGATGTCTGTCAGAAGCTTCCTCTTTCTCTTTTGTGCTTTACTAAAACTTTGCTACACAAAAGCTTCAAGTGGTCAAGCCTTGTCTCTGGCCCCAGATCAAAATCCTCTCCTCTGGAAGCCAAGAATCCCAGGGCCGTTACGGCTCACAGCCACAACCTACCATGAGCACCCACCTGAGAACTTTTGTGAGGGTCCTCGCACAGGCCCATGTGATGCTACAAATGTCATTTAGGATGAGCATCACTGTTTTATTAAAAGGCCCCGGGTTAATGCATATATATGGAATCTAGAAAAGTGATTCTGATGAACCTATTTGCAGGGCAGGAATAGAGATATTGGAAGGACTGATGCTGAAGCTGAAACTCCAATACTTTGGCCATCTGATGTGAAGAGCTGACTCATTTGAAAAGACCCTGATGCTGGGAAAGATTGAAGGCAGGAGGAGAAGGGGATGACAGAAGATGAGATGGTTGGATGGCATCCCTGACTCAACGGACATGAGTTTGGGTAAACTCTGGGAGTTGGTGATGGACAGGGAGGCCTGGAGTGCTGTGGTTCATGGGGTTGCAAAGAGTTGGACACAACTGAGCGACTGAACTGAGCTGAATAGAGACACAAGAGAATGGACTTGTGAACACAGGGACGTAAGGAGAGGGTGGGATGAATTGAAACAGTAGCATTGAAAATATATGTATTACCAAGTGTAAAATAGATAGCTATAGAACACAGGGCACTCAGCCTGGTGCTCTGTGAGGACAGAGATGGGTAAGATGGAGGTGGAGGCTGGGAGGGAGGCTCGAGAGGGAGGGGAAATGTGTATACTTATAGCCAATTCACATTGTTGTGAGGCAGAAACCAACACAGCATTGTAAAGCACTTGTCCTCTAATTAAAATTTAAAAAAAAATTTAATTAAAAAAAAAAGGCTCAGGGTTCCCACTCATCTTCTCCTTTCCCACACCCACCAGACACTGTCCTTCCTCTGGGCTGAGAACAGCAAGCTCTGTCCTTTCTGGGGTTCCCCTCCTGCAGTGCCTGCCTCTTGCAAGGTTGGTTTCTCCTGGCCATTGAATCCCAGCATCTTTGTCTGAGCTCAGGCAGTGCTTAAGGATTTGGGGGAGGCCCGCAGAGCTTGGTTGGGCTTGTTAGTATGGGGACCTGTGAACCCTGCCAGTGCCCATATCAGAATCCTAGGCCAGCCCCGAGGTGATCCAGGGCGTTGCTAAAGGACCAACAGAGTGGGCTCCACTGTCAGGATACCACACCAGGTGAGGTCAGAAGGAACACATCATGTAGCCTGAGAAAACACATTTACCTGCCGGATGCAGCATCTTTAGTTTTAAAACCCAACTCAAGGACTTCCCTGGCAGTCCAGTGGTTAAGATCTCCTTCTTCCACTGCAGGGGTCAGGGGTTCAATTCCTGGTCAGAAATCTAAGACCCTTATACAACATGTAGAGTGACCAAAAATATAAGAAAATAAAACCCAACACATCCTTAAGGAATTTGAATTCTTCCAGTGAGAGACCAAGCCCTACAAAGGAGGTGTCTTTATGCCATTTGAAAGCCCTCGGAGTCATCTTCCCTCCACCTTCTTCTCCATGTCCTTGTCCATTCCTTACAGGAACCATGAAACAGTAAAGGGATTTTTAAAAATCCATCCTTGGAGAAATGGGGGAGGGGTGGTCCACTGTTCTGCCTTCAGTTTAGTTTGTGGTTCAAGATAAATGTGGGACAAGCCAGCTGGTGTGTCAGGTCACCTCCTCTAACGAGTCTTCCTTCAGCCTGGACAGTCCAGTGTTAGCCTGGCTGCTCAGGGCGCTCCCAGGCATGGAGTTAGAGTGACATCTGAGCACTAATCTCTCCGACAGAGGTAGCCACTTATAGCAGGAGTCCTCGGCTTCCAACTTTCTGAGAAGTCAGCATGTGGCATGGTCAGTGTGGACATTCTGTCTTGCTGGTGTTCCAAAGTAGATCGAGGTTCTGGACACTGGACACGTCCAGGTGCCGAGGACCTAGTGGGAAGTGGCCCTGTCAATGTGTCAGCTAAACCAGAACGATGGTTAACAACCCACAGAACCAAGTCAAAACACACAAACTGAATCAAATGAAGACAGAAAAGATGGAAAAGCCAGCTGTTAGGAGACCATCTTGAATACTCACAGAGAAAACCCCTCACATTCCCTAATCTGTATCAATGCAATAAATGTAGGCATTGAAACATGCACAGAATTTTTTTTTTTTTTTTTGGCTGCATCAGGTCTTAGTTGGGGTGTTCGGTCTCAGTTGCAGTGGGTGGGCTTAGTTGCCCTGAGGCATGTGGGATTTTAGTTCCCTGATCAGCGATCAAACCCATGTCCCCTGCATTGGAAGGCAGATTCTTAATTATTTCTTTGGAAGGCTGATTCTCAACCACTGGATCACCAGGGAAATCCTGTACAGTTTTTAAAAATAAAAAAAATAATATAACATTAAACAATGTACAATATATGATTTAACGAAATCTGAAAATAAGATTGTTGTTTAGTCGCTAAGCCATATCCAACTCTTTTGTGACCCCACAGACTGTAGCCTGCCAAGCTCCTCTGTCCATGGGATTTCCCAGGCAAGACTATTGAAGTGGGTTGCCATTTCCTTCTCCCGGGGATCTTCCTGATACAGGAATCGAACCCATATCTTCTGCACTGGCAAGTGGATTCTTTAGCACTGAACCACCAGGGAAGCCCAGAAAATCAGATAGAAAATAACAGGATATGAGAACAGTGGTAGGTGCAGTTTATTTTGTGTGGCTGAGGTAGGCACAGACAGAGATCCACTGGGTGGAAGCGGATGGTGGGGTGGTAGGATGAACGAAGAAGGGGACAAGGAAGCCAGAGTACTTGATGAACAGTTTCAGATGGCATCACCTCCCACTTTGTCCCTAAAAGATGGTGCTCTGGACATTGCTGGCTTCAGTCTGGACATCTCCTTTAGGTCCAGTGTTCACAAAGGGACTGGCTCCTCCACATAGAAGCTCTGCTTGTGGAAAGTCTGCTGGTCATTATTCCCCAAGTCAGCTGCATGACAGGGGAGCCCCTGGACTTAGCCCCACAACCCATCTGGCCAAAACCCAGTGTAGAGTATCTTCCTGATCCCTTAGATATTAGATCATTTGAAATTTCCTCAATCTTGTTGTAACCACCAGCATTTGTAGAATGGATTAGGTTGGGCCACAAACATACTTTGGGGCTGGTCTTGCTCCTTGCCTGCTTATCTGATAATCCTGGGGTCGTCTATAGGCAGGATGCTCTCCAGGGCACAGTTTGCTGCAAGGGTAAGTGTGGTAAGAGAGTGGAGCAAGGGACCTTGTGGGGGAAGGTAGGCCAGGGACGTGGTTCTGCCCTGCTGGGCTGCACAGCTCCATGGCCCTGCTCCAGAAAAGAACGTCCAGACATCTCAAAGCAGGGCCTGTGTGACCGAGCAGGCTGAACATAATGCCCACAGTAAATCTAGAGCCGTGCAGAACAACAGGGGCTTGTATTTCCTGGTTTCGTTTTGCATCTATTTCCCAGCCTGCCTTCAGATCTTTCTTTCAGCTGTTTTTCCCCAATGGAAAGACAGGAGTGAGATCTGCAGTTAAGTTTCTCATGAAACAGGCTTTGGAGTTCTGCTTGATTAAGGCAAAGTTTGACTGATGAAAGTCAGTTTTCTGGGCCTGGGTATTCTTGCCTGAGGATCATGTTCTTTGAACCCCATGGAGTAAAAGCTGTCCCAGGGTCAGGTGTTTCCCAAGTTAAAACAGTGAGGCCCAAAAATTTGGTCCTGGGTCAGCACCAAATTAGTTTACCCACCTTGGGCTGGCAGGCCTGCCCAGACAGAAGAACAGCCTGTAAGGAACTGTGGTTCCTTTCTTATTTAGGGAGGCAGGAGGGCAGAAGTCAGAAGTAAGACATACATAACGAAATAACTTCATGGCTCCCATGATGGCACCTCCCTGTACCTGTGTCTCTGTCTTCTCTTCTTATTAGGATGCCACTCAAGTCCCATATGACATCATCTGAACTTAGTTAATTACATCAGCAAAGATCCTATTTCCAAAGAAGGTCACAGTCACAGGTGCCTCTGATCAAGAATGTAACTCTTTGTAGGGGACACAATTCAGTCCCCTACAGGCACCAGCTCCACAGGCTTTGCCAGGAGTCTCTAGAAGATTCAGCCATCAGCACTGCACAAAGATTCAAAGATTTAGATGCACTTGGGTCCTTTCAGAGGATTAAAATTATTTTAAAAGGGGAGGGGAAGGATAACAGGCTGTTTGCCAACATCAGCAGCAGAATTTACAAAGGTAGATAAATCGATGCAAAACATATTTTATAAAAATAATCATACTTTAGGCAGCCAAGGGTTTGCTATTCACCCCTGGGTTAGCCCAGGTTAGCTCTGCTCCAGGTTGACTTGATCTTTTTTTTTTTTTCTCTCTCTGGGAGGCCTACAGGATCCCAGTTTCCTGACTAGGGATTGAACCCAGGCCATGGCAGTGAAAGCATCAAGTCCTAAGCACTGGACTGCCAGGGAATTCCCAGGTAGACTTTATCTCAAAAAAGATGGAGGTCCCTGCCCTACTCCAGCACTAATGGGGACACCCACTGCTCCCCACCCCTATCAGCTCACAGAGCACTGCCGGGAGTCACCACGGGAGATCCCACCCATGACAAAGGTCATGCGGAGAAGACCTGACAGGCAAAGGCGGATCAGGACTCGAGGGATTCCCTGGGCCTGCTCAAGCATCTATCCTGAAACCAAAATCTGTCTGTCTACTGTTAACTATATTATGCCTTTCAACCACTCTTCTGATATTAGCAGGGGGCTCTCCCTGACCACCTTTCTCTGGAGAAAATCAACTTAGGGCTCTAAGTTGATAAGTCTCCTGGGCATGAAAGGAATATTTCTATTCTAATGCCTCTGTTGACATTCTAGCTTGCTTGACAGGTTTTTCCTTACTCTTAACAACTAACGCACATGATTGTTCACAACTTCCCAACCATGAAAGGCACGGGGAGCCTAAGCATTCTAAAAGTCCCAATGAGCATAGAGCCCTTTGAGGGATGAAAAATTATTAGAATAGTACTGGTAAAGGGCTTCATTATTGGGCCAATGCTTGCTGCCAAGTTCCCATATCCCTTATCCATTGTGCACCTGGGAGTGCATTAGTTAATGTAGTTGGAATGTAAAAAAAAAACAAGTAATAGCCTTGGTATTAACCACCTCAGACCTTTGAGCCAAAATAAGTTTTTTCTTTGTTGTGACCCACTGCACCTTTGCTCTGTGAGAATGTAACTCTGTTTAGTACTTTCTGAGGCTGACACAGATTAGAAATATAAAGAAAAAACACTTCAAGGGAAAACAAGTTTTCTGGTTGATCAACCTTTATCAAAAAGGTCATATAATGTCAACGGGCCTCCAGGCCAGAAGATAATGTACATAGCATAAGACCCTTGTTTATGGAAAGGCACACAGAAAAAAAAATCCTAGTTTCGATAAGGGCAAAGCTACTGGAGTGTTTGGGCTGACTCTGCTTGACCTTGCATCTTTCATTTCCCTCTATGTACAAGTCAGGGTATAAAAGCTCCTTTTGAAAATAAAGTTACGGGCCTCGCTCACCGAAGCTTGGCCTCCCTGTGTCATTCATTCACTGATGCTGTTCATCTTGAGGGTATCCCTGGACTCTGCTGAGGCTGGTCCCCAGCAGAGCACCCTCAGCCTCCCCTGCCCACTGCGTGTGGGGCCTGCAGGGATGTGGCTGCAGAGCCCTCAGCTGCCACTTTTGGGTCTGGTGGCGCTGAGAGCATTGCTCCTGGACACCATGACAGACCAATCACACCAGATCCCAGCATCATTTCATTTTTGAGTAAATGGATTACTGGGGCGTGGGCAAGATGTGATTGCTGGCATTGCAACCTGAGTCCTAAACCATGCCCCTTCTTCCTCCTGTCCAACCTCCTTCCATCATCAGGGTTTTGCATCAAGTAGCTTCCTCCCAGGGCCACGTCCCCAAAGACTCAATTCTTAATAAAACCAGACCTTGAGGGTGAGCTGCCTGACCTGCATTAGACACTCAGTTCATGTGGGAGAGAGAGTGAGGACAGAGGAGGGTGGAGCAAATAGAATTCGAGGAGGTTCAACGCATGACAGCAGCAACTACTTCTTAAATGCATACTACATGTACACCCCAGGTCTCCACTCTCCTCTTCAAATTAATCTGTGCAACAGTCTATGGCCATTACACCCTGAACGTGCCAGATCTCATTTCATCTGTGCCCTTTTGGAAACTGAGTCAGAGAGAGTAGACCATTTACCAATCATCATGCGTTGAGAAATCAGGACAGCCTGGACTCAAACACAGTTCTCTCTGAGCCCGCCATACCAGCTGCCTCCTCGGCTGTGACTTTTAGATTTTCTTTCGATTGTCTTCAGAGTTTCCATAGAAACAAACACAAGCATAGGCTCTAAACAACCTGAGGCTTCCTAACCACTGTATTTTATTTTTATATATTTATTCTTTTACCTTTGCCAGGGCACAGCATGTGGGATCTTAGTCCCTGATCAGAAATTGAACCCATGCCCCCTCCAGTGGAAGGTCTTAACCACTGGACCGCCAGGGAAGTCGCTTCCTAACCATTTTAGATTTGAACATTCTAAACTCACATCATCTGACACAGCAGCCAAGAGACAGGTCGCACTGAGCTCTCCTCATGTAGCTGGTCTGAATTGAGATGTGAGTATACAGTTCATGTTGGATTTCAGAGATTTAGTATGAGAAAAGTAATGCAAAATACTTCACTGATAAGTTTTACATGGATTTCGTGTTGGAAATATTTATTTAGATATTATGTTAAATAAAAAGATATGCTAATTTCACCTGTTTGTTTTTACATTCTTTAATACTATTGCTTGAGACGTTAAAATGTCACGTTGGGACTGCATTTTCTGTTGGACAGTGCTGCTCTACATCACCATCATCTGTGTAGTCAGGGCTCCACCAGCTGCTGTAACAGCAGACAGTCAGAGCTTACTTCTGGCCCATCTAACAGTGCTGGCCAGGGCTCAGCTCAGGAGGAGCCCTCCTTCACTCCACTGACTGAAACTCTGCCATTCACAATATGTGGCTTCACAGGCCTTTCTTTGCAGCTGTGGAGCCCCTCCAAAGGCCCTGATGGGATCTGAAAGTCACACTGAAAAACACAGATCTGCAGGAGAAAAGCATGTGTATACATTTTACTGAATTTCTACATGTACAAGGGACCTTTCATTGGTGAATGGAAACCTGAAGAAGTGACCAGAGCAGGAAGCTTTATATATTTAAGAAAAAGAAACAATGAATTTTTTAAGGCAGAGATTGTTTGGGCTGTGGGAAGTAAATGGTGAAACCAGATCAAGGTTTTCTTATACAGCCTTCTCGGCCCTAACAGCCCTGCCTCTGGTGATAAGAATTTCCCTCTCCCTCCTGGTACAGGGAGGGGACATTTCACCTGGGAGAACTGGAGTGAAAAATGGGAGGAGCGGGGCATCTCTGATGGATCAGCAGGTCAAGAATCCACTTGTCAATTCAGGAGCCACAGGAGGCACAGTTTCAATTCCTGGGTCAGGAAGATCCACTGGAGGAGGAAATGGCAACCTACTCCAGTATTCTTGCCTGGAAAATCCCATGGACAGAGGACCCTGGTGAGCTCTAGTCAAAAAAAGGGTCGCAAAGAGTCAGACACGACTGAGTGACTAAGCACACACTTTGGAGAAGCAGGAATGACCTTGCTTCCTCTGCTGTTGTCTCCAATTTCTCCAGCTTAAGATCGATAGGGCAAGGTTCCATTTTGGGGGGTAGTGTGTCCTGAACGCCATCACCAAGCATCTTCCATTTACATAATACCTTGACCTCAGTTTCAGTGACTCTTTTTGAGGACAGGACACAGTTCTTAGTGGTTCCAGGCTCAAATTTGACTCAGTGGATCTTGGTGAGCAGAAGGACAAACAAGAGCAACTTGTAGAGCACTGACCCCTGCTTGTCCATTGAGTGAATAGTGATTCCATTCTCTTTGTGCCAGATGTTGTGCGAGATGATGGGGTTGCAACTTCCTGATGGTAGAACTGCATTGTGTTAAGTACTGGCCTGAAAATAATATGGGAGCCTGCTTAAACTGGTAGTAAGAGGAGATCTGATGGGTGAGTATGAGAGCATTTCACGCAAAGAAACAGCACATGTAAAGGGCTGAGGCAGGAAAGAGGTCGGTTTATTTGATGTACTGAAAGGCAGCCAGCTAGGCTGAGGTGTAGCAATTTAACCAGTGGTCTATGTTCTACTAGGGGAATTTGGAGAAGCGTCTGGTAAATAGTCTGAATATAGACCTCAAGAGGAAAATACGGGAGACTAGAACTGGAGTCTGAGTTTTGGGAAAGGCTTCATATGGCATTGACCACTGGTGGGTCTGGAGATGTAAGTTTTCAGCTGGGAGAGGGGATGAGGACTGTTTTCTGAGCACTCACAGCAGACTAGGCACTGTGTTGTGATTTACCCACACCCTCTTATTTCTCACCACAGCACTGAAGGGTATTTTACAGATGGGGAAATTGAGGGGTAAAAGGTCAGTGGCTTTCCCAAAGTCAGAGAGACAGGAGGCCAGACTTTACTCTGGGGTCTACCTGGGCTATACTCTTGTCATGTTACAGAGCAGACAGGATGCAGAGGGCTTTCAATCCAGTAATCCGGAGCCATTCACTGGCCTGCAGAAGTGGAGACAGTTTTTGGGTGCTGAGGAGAGAGCAGTGGTCTGGATGGAGGTTCTGATGTGCTTCAGGGTACAGGCGTTGTGATGAGGAGGGAATGCTGGGGAAAGTGGAACACCCCAAGTGGGTCTCGGTGTAAAGGAAGGGGAGCAGGGTTAAAGGCAGGCCTTTATAGGATATGCAGTCACAGGGGTGGTGTTCGTGTGCTCCCGCTGGGTGCTTTCCTCTCCAGTTTCTCTCTGCTGTTGCCCCAGATGGCTTCCTGAAATAATCCCAGCTCCTCAGAAGGAAGCACAGCCCTGCTGTCCTCAGAATACAATTCAGTCTGATGAGGTGTGAATCTTGTCAGCATTTGCTTTCTTGGGTGAAGACACATTACTGGTGTTTTTCCAGTTGGAAATGGGATTCATAATGTTTGAGCATGGGATTAATTAGTGATCAGAGTGCTTAGAAAAGACAGAAAGCTATATAGATGTTAATAATGGCATGGATGGATTTGTATTCAACTCAAGGCCTCAGGGGCTCTTCTCTTATCTCCACCTCTAGTGTGTCTTCAGGCCCAGCTGATACACCAACCTTACACTTGGCGCCAATGCATTAAGTCAGATGTAGCAGTGCCCTTGGTCTTCTCTGGTTGCTCAGCAGTAAAGAATCTGCTTGCCAATGCTGAAGACACGGTTTCAGTCCCTGGATTGGGAAGATCCCTTGGAGAAGGAAATGGCAACCCACTCCAGTATTCTTGCCTGGGAAATCCCATGGACAGAGGAGCCTGGTGGGCTACAGTCCATGGGGCCACAAAGAATCAGACACAACTTAGTCATTAAAGAACCGTAACAGAAGCAAGCAGTGCTCTTGTGCAGAGCTGGACATGGGTAGCTTTACCTACTGAGCAAGACCCTTTCTTCACAGTGATTGCTTCTGTGTTGCAATTGCCTGAAGCTAGGAGTAACTGATTGGGACAGAAATGGTATGGACCTAACAGAAGAAGAAGATATTAAGAAGAGGTGGCAAGAATACACAGAAGAACTGTACAAAAAAGATCTTCACGACTAAGATAATCACGATGGTGTGATCACTCACCTAGAGCCAGACATCCTGGAGTGTGAAGTCAAGTGGGCCTTAGAAAGCATCACTACAAACAAAGCTAGTGCAGGTGATGGAATTCCAGTTGAGCTATTTCAAATCCTGAAAGATGATGCTGTGAAAGTGCTGCACTCAGTATGCCAGCAAATTTGGAAAACTCAGCAGTGGCCACAGGACTGGAAAAGGTCAGTTTTCATTCCATCCCAAAGAAAGGCAATGCCAAAGAATGTTCAAACTACCACACAATTGCACTCATCTCACACGCTAGTAAAGTAATGCTGAAAATTCTCCAAGCCAGGCTTCAGCAATACGTGAACCGCGAAGTTCCAGATATTCAAGCTGGTTTTAGAAAAGGCAGAGGAAACAGAGATCAAATTGCCAACATCCACTGGATCATGGAAAAAGCAAGAGAAAGAGAGTTCCAGAAATACATCTACTTCTGCTTTATCGACTATGCCAAAGCCTTTGACTGTGTGGATCACAATAAACTGTAGAAAATTCTGAAAGAGATCGGAATACCAGACCACCTGACCTGCCTCTTGAGAAACCTATATGCAGGTCAGGAAGCAACAGTTAGAACTGGACATGGAACAACAGACTGGTTCCAAATAGGAAAAGGAGTACATCAAGGCTGTATATTGTCACCCTGCTTATTTAACTTATATGCAGAGTACATCATGAGAAACGCAGGGCTGGAAGAAACACAAGCTGGAATCAAGATTGCCGGAGAAATATCAATAACCTCAGATATGCAGATGACACCACCCTTTTGGCAGAAAGTGAAGAGGAACTGAAAAGCCTCTTGATGAAAGTGAAAGAGGAGAGTGAAAAAGTTGGCTTAAAGCTCAACATTCAGATAACTAAGATCATGGCATCTGGTCCCATCACTTCATGGCAAATACATGGGGAGATAGTGGAAACAGTGACATACTTTATTTTTTTGGGCTCCAAAATCACTACAGATGGTGACTGCAGCCATGATTTTAAAAGACGCTTACTCCTTGGAAGGAAAGTTATGTCCAACCTAGATAGCATATTCAAAAGCAGAGACATTACTTTGCCAACAAAGGTCCATCTAGTCAAGGCTATGGTTTTTCCAGTGGTCATGTATGGATGCAAGAGTTGGACTGTGAAGAAAGCTGAGTGCAGAAGAATGGACGCTTTTGAACTGTGGTGTTGGAGAAGACTCTTGAGAGTCCCTTGGACTGCAAGGAGATTCAACCAGTCCATTCTAAAAGAGATCAGTCCTGGGTGTTCTTCGGAAGGACTGATGCTAAAGCCGAAACTCCAGTACTTTGGCCACCTCATGCGAAGAGTTGACTCATTGGAAAAGACTCTGATGCTGGGAGGGATTGGGGGCAGGAGAAGAAGGGGACGACAGAGGATGAGATGGCTGGATGGCATCACCGACTAGATGGATGTGAGTTTGAGTGAACTCCGGGAGTTGGTGATGGACAGGGAGGCCTGGCATGCTGCGATTCACGGGGTCACAAAGAGTCGGACACGACTGAGCGACTGAGTTGAACTGAACTGAGGAGTAACTGATTAGGGCATGACTATCTCCATTAACACATGATGAAATCCTATAGCCAGTGATGAAAGATAAATAATATATACACAAAGTAAGGTCTTAGAAAGAAGGGAGACAGTGATCAGTTGTGAAGATTTTCAGGTTAAGTCACCATCACAGTAGTGACTGTTTCTTCTTGGACTGAAAGCAGAAGGAACTGTGCAGCACGAAAAGTCCAGATGAATGAACATGAATGGAAACAAGAATGAGTAGGCTGGAAGGGAAGGTCAAGCAGAGTCAGTGGGAACTACAGAGTAAGGGAAGGTGGGTGGACTTGATAGATCTAGGGCAGCAGGGGGCACATCTCCTTGTGAATCAGCACCTCCTCTTACTATGGTTCCAGACCATGGGTTCTCTCCTGGAGGAACTCCTTTTTAGAAGAGAAATACAGTTTTCCCCTAAATCAGTGTTTTGCCACTCCTGGAAGAGTGCCTTTGCATAGAATTATTAGATAAACATAGGTTACTATATGCAAGTGGATGTGGTATCAGATCCTAGGTCCCTGTGCTTCCCTTCCTCAACCACAGTGAAGAGAAACCAAAATAATGAAATTGGAGCACAGATTGTTCTGCAGCTCCCTCCAGTGGTGCTGAAGGGCCTACGTTGTCTTTGGCAAGCGTTTTCTATTTTTGTAGCTCTCACCATTCTGTGGGCCCAATTTCAAGTTGATCGAGTCATCATATTCAGAATGTGTATGAAAGACATTTGCCTCTGACTTGTAAACAACTGTTGTCTCAGGGCTAACAGGTGCCGAGCTACCCAGGAACAGGAATTAGTCCAGAGAGGTCAGAAGCACCAAGTAGATTTTGAAAAAACGACACATTTACAGTGAGAATAGCAGCACAAGCTTGGGGTGCGTTGACTATTCTCTTTTTCCTTTATTCTGTTTCTGTGCCTTGACTGAGACCCAAAGAAAGGACCAGGTAGTCATACACTTGGGAAAATCAAGATCATGCTAAGAGCTTTATTGTTTATTTATCAGAATCCTATAGAAGCAAAAACTTTCCCCAGAAATGCCAGAACGATCCGTTTGATCTAACTTTACACTGATCAACTTTCACTTAGAATTTACTAGAATACTAGAACTGGCAGGAAATCTGGACTTCAATCCAGTCCCTTCATTTTGTAGATGTGGAAACTAAGACACCAACAGTGTCCTTGACTCTTGGCCCAGCGCTCCTCACAATGAAAGCTTGGGGCTCTGACCCTTGAAATTTGGCAGTGAATCATTTCTGGGCATAGGTGAGAGCTGGCTAGTTCGGCCTCAAGGCACTCGCAGAATGGCCTGATTTGTATTTGTATCTTCCTGGAGACCTAGAAGTATTTGTACAATTCTCTGAATTTAAAGGAATGGAAGAAGGAAGAAAGCCAGATTCTCTTTTGTGACTGCAGAATAAACTAGAAAAGAAGGCAAAAATTAATAATCTTATTTTCCGTCCCTCTCAGCATGCAGTAGTCTGAGGAAGCAGAGCCTGGTGTGGTGGGTACGTGCATCGTAAGAGACTAGGACACCTGGGGCACAGGTTTGTATGTGTGAAGCTGAGAAGCTATTTTTGGTCTCTCCTGGTCTCTCCTAGAGGACGGTGCTTTATTCTAGTTCCATGTAATCTTCAGTTCTCACCTCCCAATGAATGGTATTCCAAATATGAGGAGATAAGTTTCTGAATATACACATGTTCCTGAAACAGCTTGGCTCTCAAGACGCTGTCAGCCAGCACAGCACATCTTGGTCTCAAATTTAGTGCTGTGCCCACAGCTTTCCTTCTAAGCACCCACCCATGAGGAGGGAAGAGCCTTCTCTGCACAAGTCCCCTGTAGAGACAGGAAATAATTCTATCTCATTTGTCGATTCCGTTTCAGTTCAGCAGCCATTTTCCACACAGCGACACAATTGGAAAGCAGTATCTCTTCTGGGAACTGAGATTCCATTTCAGGAGGAATTTCACTGTCTTTAGTCTCCATGTAACTCACGAGTGTATCTCTCAGGCTGAAAAACCAAGAAACAATAGACAGCGTTAAATAGTCACGTGACATAAGGAGACCATCAATGGTCAGTTTTTCGGTCATCACAGGACTAAAGTCCTTATTAAGGCCAGTAGTATTGAGAGTTAGCTTAAAGACAACTAACTGCTGAGTTACTGACCTGGCACTAGAATCTTGGGTTCAAGGTTCTAGTACATCCCTGCTGCCCCCTCCTTGGACTGCACATACTCTACAGGAAGGAGCTCCCCTTGATAAGGGCCCAGCCAGATGGTTCTAAGCACTCTAGTAATACGTCTGCTATATAAAAAACAAAGCCTCACCATTCAAATAAAGCTTGTATTCCAGTTCATGATTTGTATTAACAAAGATCATAAATTCTCTAGGAAGTGACCATCTTTCCCTACACTAAAAAGTCCAGTAAAGATTTCTTGAATGAGATCAAAGAATACAAATGTTAATAGGCATATGCCACATAGCATAATGGAGGAAAACAGCAATTATGAAGCCCTATGTCGGTGAGAAAATCTGGAATTTGATTATCTGTTTAGAAAAACAGTAAAGTGCAATTTCTACTTCAGACCACACACAAAAATGAATTGGTTAACAAAACAAATGTAATATATAAAACTATAAAGGAACAAGGAAAAAACATGGGAGAATATTTTATAACTTTGGTAGAAGACCCTTCAGTTCAGTTCAGTCACTCAGTCGAGTCTGACTCTTTGCAACCCCGTGAATCGCAGCACACCAGGCCTCCCTGTCCATCACCAACTCCTGGAGTCCACCCAAACCCAGGTCCATCGAGTCGGTGATGCCATCCAACCATCTCATCCTTGGTCATCCCCTTCTCCTCCTGCCCTCAATCTTTCCCAGCATCAGGGTCTTTTCAAATGAGTCAGCTCTTAGCATCAGGTGGCCAAAGTATTGGAGTTTCAGCTTCAACATCAGTCCTACCAAAGAACACCCAGGACTGATCTCCTTTAGGATGGACTGGTTGGATCTCCTTGCAGTCCAAGGAACTCTCAAGAGTCTTCTCCAACACCACAGTTCAAAAGCAATAAGACCCTTAGAGGTATATTTTCCTAGAGTCTCTGTAGGAAAATTCTCTCAGATTTGGCTTCATAAAATTAAAGACTGAGCTACAGCACGTGTAACATAACAGGTAAAATATTAAGAAAAAGACAAATAGCCCAAAAGAAAAAACAGCCAAAGTATATCAAGAGGCAATTCGGAGGAAGATATAAAAATGGCTGATAAATACGTTTAGCTTCACCAGTAAATAAGAAAGTACTAGGAAAAATGAAATACCAATTTTGGCTCATTAGATGGATAGAAGTATAAAAGATGGATAATATCCAGTATGGGCATTCTTATACATTATACATTAATGTAGTTCTTTCTATCAAATTTAAAATGCACATCTCTCTGACATAGTAATTCTACTTGTCATATTGAGAATATATGACTCTTGCAATTGGTAATGGTAAATCATCAGGAAACCAAGTTCTGCATGAAGATTTTCATGTTGGTGGAAGATGTTGGAAGACGTGGAAGAATGTTGTGTGCGCCTTGCTAGGCAAAGTGCATGTGCTTGTGCTTGTGTGCCTACAAGTCCGTACCTCCACTTAGGGTTGAAATTCTCTGTGGCCTTGGGGTTTTTTAGCTTCAGGATCATCATGTCGTGAAGATCCAGGAGGAAAGTCTCCAGGCCAATATGATTCAGGAAGGTGTTGAGCAGCTTAGCATTTTCAGGGTTGAGATCAGCTTTGTACCTTGAATCAATTTCCCCAAATGGCTCCTGGAATGAAAGAAGAACAAGTGACACATGGAAGCCTGGGAAGGGAAAATGCGACTCCCTGGGTCCAGGCGGACAGGGAGAGGCCAGACTCACTTTTTCCTGTCGAAGCATCAGTTCAGACTTATGGGCGGAGAGGATACGCCAGAGCGCAACGATGTGTTTTAACTGGCATCTATTGAAGGCCTGCAAGAGAGCAGAACTCCTGATTGGAGGCCCTGTTTTCATTCGGCCCTGCACCAATTCCACGTCCCTCACTGTGGAGGCCACCTCTGTTTCGTGTTCCCTGCTTCATCTCCAAGATGTCTCTGAAAGCCCTCTCCCACTCGTAGCATCTCAGGGTCCACCAGTGGCACACAGTCTGCACGCACACCTCGGCAGACTTGTGGTTCTGAGATCCGTACATTCCAAGTACATCTCTGTGTCTCCTGTCAACGTGTTCTGTTTACACTGTAGACTGGCTGGGTGAGGGGGTATTCTCGCCTCCCCTCTTTTTCAGGGGCTGCATATATTGGTACCCCTGTGGGGTGGTATCCCAGTAGGAAGTGGGGAGATGATAGAGGGACAATGCTGATTTCCTTTGGAAGAGGCCAGACACGAGACCCACCTTTGAAACCAGTGAGGTCGGATCGCCCATCTTCAGCATGTCTTGGATATACACATTTAAGTGCATGTCTGGATCCTCGCCAGCTGCGCTCAGAAACCCCAACATGACTTCTGTGGCAGACAGAGCTTCACAGGCGTCACTGTAGGACTGCAGTTGTCCTCTGATGGCAGTGATGGCCGCGTTGGGGAGGGGACACTAGAAAGTCAAAAGCAGGATAGGGTCCACAGTTGGGGCATGCTGTGCACCGCTACCCTGTAAGAGTCTTATCTTCTTTACTGCCAAGGCCACGGAATGGGACAGGCTCTCTAATAACACTAGTGGTCTGCACTTGGTGCTTCTTAAGTGAAGCAATATTCAGGTATATTACAGAAAGAGAGATAAACTCGTTGAATGCTCAAATCAACTTTGTGAGGATATGAATATGGACACACATACACATCACACAGATATACAGCCCCCACAAACACACACAACATGCATAAATCAGAAAAGCAGGAATAAGTAAGTCTCTGGACCTTTTGCCTCAGCATACACAGTCATGACATCATCTCTAAAATCTACAAGCACAAGACTTCAATCAGTTTATACTCAATGAGAAAACCTTTTGCTGGGACTTCCCTGGTGGTCCAGTGGTTAAGATTCTGCCTTGCAATGCAGGGGATGCGGGTTCTATCCCTGGTCTGGGAGCTAAGATGCCACATGCCACGGAGCAACTAAGCCCACGTGCTGCAGCTACTGCCCCCATGCATTCAGGATCTCATGCGCCACAGCTAGTGAGTCTGTGCCTTGCAATGAAAGTTCTCTCATAATGCAAAAAGGTCCCTCGTGGGGCAACTAAGACCCAACACAGCCAAAATAAAGAACTACTTTTTAAAAAGATTTATGACAAAAATAGAACTTCTACTGATTTGCTATCCTATTTGCCCTCTGGAAAAAAAAAATTGCTGAACTTGGAACAGAGGGAGGCCCTGAAACTCTTTGGTGCTCACAGCAAATGCCCCGAGTAAAGGCAGAAGAGTCCTAATGTGGATGGAAACACTCTGGTAAGACGGAGGCACACGCAAATAAGGTTGATCATCACCTGTGGCATTTTGTTCTTGATGTCCATGAAGAGATGCTCATAGTTCCAGTCCCGTCTGTATACCAGAGTGGGTAATCCCTAAAGGGAGAAAGAAAAAGACTGGAAATGGAATCCACTGTGGAGGTTTCCATCAGATGACAATATATGCCTGAGCTGAGACTCAATGGTAGTCCCAGGGATTTCAGTGCATCACCTGGTAAAGCAGGCAGCTCCTTGTTGCCTCATGATGTGTGTGTTTAACCTGGAAGCTATGGAAACAGTGACACAGTGAGGAGCCCAGCCTGCCCGCCATGGCCAAGCAGACACTGTCACATAGTATTCTGTGGCCCTCGAGCCACCAGTGCAGGCAGGTCGCGAGGACATGGGCTGACACCCTGAGCACAGACCGTGATCGAGGGGCACTCAGCTGACAGAGCAGAATGAATCAGGCTCGCGCTCGAACAGTTCACCGCCTAACTGCAGGCAGGGAGGGAGCATAAACAGAACGAAGTACCACACCTTTGACTGGACCTGGAAGCAACAAGCACAGCGCAGGCTGCATTCAGGGAAGGGAGAGTGATCCAGCCTGTGCGGTCATGGGATTCAATGCAGGGAAATGGTTGGAGAGATGCATTTCTGGATGTTAGAAATGTGGCCTAAAGAGCCTGAAGACAGGGACTGGTTGGGAGCTACTGCAGCAGTGGAGCTTAAGGACAGATGCTTTGAACTAGAGCAGCGGGCTGGTTGGTGAAACGGAGGCGCCTGATGGTAGAGATGACAGACTGTGTTTGCGGACTAAAGGAAAAGGGGAAAAACAATGAGGTTCAGTGTGGGTGGCTTGTGGTGCCATTAACTACGGCAGAAAAATCTGGACTAAGTTCATTGAGACCTGCAGTCACCCTTGGGGTACTGAGGTGTGGATTGGATGCACAGACACTCTGCAGAGCCGTTGGCCCTGAATGCAGGTGTGGTCACAGATACTGGGAGTGTGGACGAAGGGTCCAGAGGATCCCTCCTCATTCTGAAATCACTGTGATCAAAGCCACACTTGAGGCAACTTTTGCAAAACAGACACACAGACCACAGACATGTGGACCATGGACACGTGGGCCACGTCAATACAGCAGGTCAGCCTTGCCTTGAGGTTCAGCCTAGGCTTGCCCTGAAGGAAGCGGCTGATGATCTGGCGCTGGATCTTCTCCAGGTCAAACTCCTGCAGGGTCTCCCCGCCCTGCTCCACTTGGTACTGGCAGTTGGAGAGAATCAGTGGAATCAGGTCCCGCTCCACTTCGTAGCTAATGATGTGCAGGTCGGCAATCTCAGAGGCATCGACGGAGTAGCTGGGGACAGACAGACAGAGCTCAGGGTCCCAGTGAGGTGCACGTGGCCTGTCCATGCAGAGCCAGCTCCTGTCTGACGTTGCCACAGGCTGTGCAGGTGCTGCTGCTGCTGCTGCTAAGTCGCTTCAGTCGTGTCTGACTCTGTGCGACCCCATAGACGGCAGCCCACCAGGCTCCGCCGTCCTTGGGATTCTCCAGGCAAGAACACTGGAGTGGGT
Organism: Bubalus bubalis; assembly: GCF_019923935.1. Lineage (NCBI taxonomy): Eukaryota > Metazoa > Chordata > Mammalia > Artiodactyla > Bovidae > Bubalus > Bubalus bubalis. Next base: position 10,956,436 of record NC_059159.1, on the reverse strand, counting down.
TGCCATTTCCTTCTCCAATGTGCAGGTGAAGGGACACGCAAATCGGTGACACTTGTGAGTGTAGCTGAAGGGGTTTCTGTTTAAGAAAGACCTGAAGCCTGGCTTGCTGTCTCTAGGTCTGGTGACCCTATTTTCCTGTTTGTTCCCCCCAGAAACGACTTCCTGTGCTGAAAGAGCATCCCCTGCTGTCAGCCTGCATGCTTACCTGTTGTCTTCTTTGGAGAACTTCTCTACCGCATAGACAATTTCATTGTGCAAGCTAATCAAGTAGCTGACTAAGGCGGTGGAGCAGAGGCCCCGGCCCTGGCGGCGAGGCAGGATGACTTCCAAGTCAGTGTCCAGATCCAGGTCGGAGCTGCAGTAGTCTTTAGGGAGCTTGATCTCACCTTTAAACGACAGAGGGGCAGTCACCTCCCTGCTGTTTCTTTCATAGCCTCAGGACTGGGAGCCCACCACGGTGGGAAGGCGAGCAATGCAGAAGCCCCCTCAACAGAACACAGCTGGGAACCAAGAGTGCTTCTGTCTCCCACGTCTCTTTTATGTGCTGACAAGTTTGGAATATTCTCAGCTCCTTTTTGATTTTATATACTTTACTTTGATTTTATAAAATTTATTTTGAATTTATAGGACTTTAGAGGACTGAGGGGTTGTTCTTTCTGATATGTTATTCACTCATCAGACACCCCCACAAGAGTCCAGCATTAGAGGCACACAGCATGGTGCTGTGCACACACAGAAAAGGCAGAGTTCAGCTCAGCTCAGTTCAGCCACTCAGTCGTGTCTGACTCTTTGCGACCCCATGGACGCCAGGCTTCCCTGTCCATCACCAACTCCCGAAGCTTGCTAGACTGGAGAGAACAGGCCTTCAGAGAGGTGCTCCTGTAATGTTTAGTATTAAAGGGGATTTGACTTACTATTGGTCTCCAGCGATCGCCTCAGCTTGTTCCATGTTGACAGAAAGATAGTGATTCTACTGAGGGCTAACTTCTTCAGCCCATCTAGCAAACAAAACACTTTTTAAGAACTCCAAGATAACACCTACTCCTATCTAGGTCAAACCAATAGAATTACTTGATCTTTGACCCCCACCTTCATATCATCACCAACACACTCTAAATGCTGTTTAAACTAAAGCTGTGTTTGAGGAACCAGAAAGAGAGAGTGAGAATCTGGACTGCTACAGCAAAAGCCTCTAATGTGTCCCAGGCATTCACAGCACCCACTGCTTCATGCTACAAGCTTAGGGTACAGAACACACATTAGCCCTGAACTGGAGCCCCTGAGTTGGACCAATTCTTTGTACCACAGGGGTAGTCCTGATGCTCTGTGAGAGCAGAGCCTTACCTGAATCGTGACTGCTAATGAAACTTCGGATGGATTTGTACTCAACTTCTGAAACATTCTGGAATCATTTCACTAGATTCCTTTGCAGCTCCAAAACCTCAGGCAAGAATTTCACCAGTCTCAGTTCTGCTTCCTAGAGAAGGGAAGAACACCGGGAACACTTTTTAACATATCTACATAATGATCCTGGGAAACAGACTTTGGGGCTGGCTCAGGCCATGTATTTGTAGTTTAATACAGTCAATGTGGAGAAGGCAATGGCACCCCACTCCAGTACTCTTGCCTGGAAAAATCCTATGGACGGAGGAGCCTGGTAGGCTGTAGTCCATGGGGTCACTAAGAGTTGGGAATGACTGAGCGACTTCACTTTCACTTTTCACTTTCATGCATTGGAGAAGGAAATGGCAACCCACTCCAGTATTCTTGCCTGGAGAATCCCAAGGACAGAGGAGCCTAGTGGGCTGCCATCTATGGGGTCGCAGATTCGGACACGACTGAAGCGACTTAGCAGCAGCAGCAGCAGCAGCACGGTCAATGTGCCATTTTAGATGATAACACATCATAATACTTGCAAATGGGTTAATAGGCCAAATCATTCTCTCAGCAAGTACCTAGCGACTGCTTACAATGTGTTGGCCAGTGTTCTACCTGCTAAGGGTCAAGAAGCAAACTTGTGTGGCTGACCCATCAAATGTGTTGGCCAGACGCTGATGAAAGAAAACAGCCTCTTGGGCCCATGAGATGGGCTGGGTGTGGAGAGGCACTCCTGAGAACAAGAAGATGACGCATATAGGCAATGATGCTTAGTGATGATCCAGTGTCATTCTGAAGACCTAAGACCTATGCTTCTTCAGTTTAATGGACCTGAGCACACCAGTGACAGATCAGAGTATTATCATGATGGCCTTCCCACCGGGAATCCATTTTCTTTAACTGACCCACCAAAATTTCTGCATCATCTTACTTCTTGCTAGACTGCAAATACTGGTGCATGGAGGGAAATGATTAGAAAATCTGTTGTAGAAAATAAGAGTTCAAATGGATTAAAGTTAGGACAGTGTATAATTCTGGCTCTAAAAGGTATGATGCACATGTTACTGTGTTACTGCTCTGTTTCCTCCAATCCTATCACCACCCTCCCTCTGAATGGTTCAGGAACAGGGAAAAATTTTTGTTTGATTTTGGCTATGCATTCTCAACTAAAGTTTTTTCATTCAACAGACACTCATTTGGAGACTAACTGCTCCAGGCACTGGGGAATGAAGATGAACATACAAAGGAAAGATTTTATTCTATTTTTTGTTACTGAGTGATTGGGAGAAACCCTCCTGGCCCTCAAGTACTTTACAGATTCCTACTAATTCCAATTCGTGTATATATTTCACCTGTGACTTTATGCTTCAAATGACTTACAAATGGATGTGTTTGGAGATCTCTGCTCTATCCCTGAGTCTTCTGCCAGAGACACTTTATTCAAAACTCAAAGTAGTTTAATGGCTGTCTCATTTTCAGGGCTGATCAGACTAAATGAGAGCAGGGCCTTCACATCTCCAGGGGACATGTAAGTGGCAGTCACAGCGAAGCAGCCTCACCTTCTGCAGGAACTTCCAGAGGATGGGCACTGATTCTTTGCCATTCTTTTGCTCCACGATGTGCTGGAGGTACTCAATGGTGATCCTTTTCCTGCAGCTCCACATTTTAGAGCAGTGAACCATGCTATTCTTGGGCAGGTGGGGCAGGAATGTCACTGGGTCACCGTACACGATTTTGGCCACAGGGTTGGAGCTGATGCGCTCATCTTGGCTGATCTGAGCGTTCACTGCCAGGAGGGTTTTATCTAGATACTAGGTGAGGAAAGCGACATGGGATCTGGAAGTGAGATGCTACTTCAGATGGACTGGATACCTAGTGTGACCTTACCAGTGGGCTGATTTGGGGGGCTGCCCTCCTTGTTTTAGCCCGTAATCAAATAGTCACATTTCCTATCTTTATCATAATTTATATGTTCCTTATTTGCAGGTTTTTGTCTCTCCAAACAGAATGAGTCTCAGACACCTATATTTTATTACTATTATTTTGAATACTTGCTGATTTATATTTCCCGATGGGCTTAGTTACTCTCAGTAACATTCTTATCTGACAGGGTTTATTTCTCTGCCTCTTGCTCACACGTTCTGCTATAAAAAGTAGTGGAGAGAAAAGGACTGCCGGCATTCTGGATTCCCAGTAATTCCCCAACTTGACATACTGGCCCGCCTCGGGAGGGGACAGGATGGGGGAGAGGGCAACAGGAGGGTGGGGTGACCAAATAGAGAACACCTAAATCTATGACTTAGCCTAGGGTTTCTTTCTCTAAGGGACACTTGCAGAAGAGACAACAGACCGAGGGCTCAGCAGAGGCCACAGAAACCCCTTCCTGCACTTTCCCAGACAAAGTAGCCCCATAGCTACTCGTCACTTACCTCTAGTTCATGCAGAATAATAGTCTCAACTAGCTTTTCCCACCTGTTCCTCTCTTCTCTGGTTGACAATTCCGCATCAAAATCTGATGAGCCTACAAAGAAAAATGTGTGTGTTACCCTAGAAACAAAAACCACAGCAGTCTGCCTAAATGCTAAAGAAATGTTCAATTGAAATAATGCTCCTTTTGGGAGCAGGGGCGCATATTTTTTCCAAAAGTAACCTGAACATTTAAAAATGTTTCCTGATGCTAACACCAAACTTTTGATCTTTGAGAAGATACTTCAAACTCTAAAATCTCTAAGCACATAATTATCATTTTAAGCTATTCTGAACAAAATTACTGAAAGGACCAATACTGTAAATCAGAAGCCCAGGGCCAAAATAACGGTAACCAGTGTCTCAACTGCTGCCACCTGGGCTTGAAGACGGAGCAGGACCCTGTGGGTGTCCATGTGGTGCAGAGAGCTGTAGAAACTGTCGGTGCGCGTCTAGAATTTGCTCACTTTGTCACTATGAATTTGGCTGAACTTACCTGGTGTGAAATAACACCAGAATGAAAGACTTAAAATCTGATTTTGCTAAATGGGTAAATCTGTGCCGATGTTGGTTTATGGGGAAAAAAAAAAAAAGCTCCTGAAGTGGATTTTCTTGCCATATGGCAGAAGTTTCAATTGTTGTTGTTATTTTAAATAATATTTTCATTAGAGTGGTAATTTTAAAAGATTTTTGCAAATAAACAAAAAGAAAACAAAACTGATCTTAATTCCAGCACTCAGATAACCCTCTTATTAATTTGTCTTACAGACCTTTTCTTTCTGGGTGGATTTTAAGTTTTAAACTAGAAAAATTAGCTCAGTGATCATAATAGTTGTTAGCCTGTTTTTTAATGGAACAAATTGTGGACATGACATGTATTAAATCAAGCTGAAATGGGTCAGGACCCTATGGTAATTGGGCCACTCTTGTCCTCTGCCTGCCTTTGTCTGTGGAGAAACTTTAGCCAGAGAATAAGTTTAATCAGAGAAATGATAAAATACAGAAACAGAGGAAAACAGTCATCGGAGGCCAAATAATAATAATGTAGTCATTAAGCATAATCGAGGACCTTTAGTTCCTTCTTAAGGGTTATAGATAATATTCTGAGACATATTCTATGAGCTGTCTTATAGATACTGAAACCCCAGTTGGAGAAATTAACCACATGATGACCATACTGAGCCATGACATAAGCTGCCACAATTCTGAGAGTTGGCTTCAAAGAAATGGAAACAAATCTACCCTGCAACTGAAGATTAACTGTACAAGACAATCATGATGATGATAGTCAGACCATCGACGACCAATTTCAAGAGTACTGGCACAGCTGACTGTCCTGCTTCTGTATGTAGTCCCCTCCTTACACTTATAAAAGCTTTTGCCTACTAGTTGTCAGAGAAGGGAGTCGGCCTTTGGTAAGACATCTACCAGCCATCCTCTTCCTTACCCCTGCCTGCTGCCCACTGCTGGCATGCTAAATAAAGAAAACTTTTCTTTTCACCAAGTTGGCCTCTTTATGGCTTTTGGGTGGCGAGCTGCCAGACCCCACTTTTGGCAACAAGCCCACTACAGCATTTTTTAAGGAAAAGCAAATGCTGTCCTCCCCCCCGCCCCAGCAAAAAAATGGGACAGATGTTCAAGTGAAAGAAGCCAAGTTCCAAGCCCTTATCAAACATTAGTCTCTTTGATGTTTCTTTAACACACATCACCTCTTTTGGATGCCCTGTGTTCCCCATGAAGTGGCTGAACTACATTCAAGGCTGACTTTTGAAACTAAAGCCTCCCAAATACACTCACACCAGCCCGAGGTCAACGGAAAGGCCAGGCAGGTCCTCCCCTCCCTGACTGTCTGGAAAGTGCCTGTCTTCCTGCTTCCCTCTCATCTCCTTCTGGGGTCGAGGAGTGCCCTGCTTCCTCTCCTGGCTGTGCCCCACACCCTGGCCCCGTGCCCAGCTCCTCACTGTGGCCCTGCTCTCAGAGAAGGCGACACAGGACGAGGTGCACCACGCTGGCGGTCTTGTCCGCGCTCCTCCCCAGCGTGTTCATTAGCCGCTCCAGGTCTCTCTGGATGTGCTGCTGCAGAAACCTTTTTGGATCCGACACCGGAGGTTTGATGATGTTCATCAAGTCCTGTGGGGGCAAGGGGACAAAATGTTAAGCAAGGTCTTGTTTGTGGAGGGGATGGCAAGTTTAGGAGAGGTCAGGAGGGGTGAAGAGCCAGTTTCGAGCCAGAGGACAGTCTCTAGGAGGGATGTCAGTGAGATTCAAACAGCACAGGCGACAGAAAGCTGAGGAGCAGAAATGACTACAGTCTGAAAATGACTGCCTTCTATATTGTCAATGTGAAATAAAGAATTTTAAAAGCCTAAACTTTTTGCTTTCATAGTTAATTAACTGAGAGAAAACTCAGCATGTTCTTTCTTTCTTCCCCAGAGTCACAGAAAAGACACAGGTAAAATCATCGTTATTTTAGCCTCTCCAATCCCAGGTGTGGACCAGAGACACAGAGTTCATTAAAAACTGTCTTTACATAATCTGACAAGTAGTTCCCCTTACCACCATAGGCCACAGTGGGAAAATTAGGATATGTGAATTTTACATTGTGTTGTGCATTAGGTAACGCCCCTTATTTGAAATCCACAGAAAGTGGCTAGAACTTTCTATTTCATATTTTTCAACTATTTAAATGATTTACTAAACATTTTAAATGATTAAAAGTTAAAAGTCAAAGTACAAATTACAAGAGTGACAATTAAAAAAATTCAGACTAAAATAGTTTAAATAATGCTAAATTTTTATTTAAATTTTGATTGCAATTGAACATTTTAAAGTGTTTTTATATAAAACTTTTAATTCTAAATTCAATATCCATCCAAAATCTAAGTAAAGAATTGGTATCATATATGGTTAATTGAGTTCATCTTTGTATCACCCTGTTAGTTATCTTTTACAATGGTATCCTTCTTTTTAAACGTCCAATGAGTTACATTTAGAATAAGCTTTACTCCTTTCATGGAAAAAAAAGGATTGGTATCAGGTTTCAACATGTTCCATCTGGACTTACATACACAGATAAACGTAGGTTAATGAGATTTGTTTTATATTGTAAAACATTCCTCATGTGTTACTATTGCCAGTACCATGCTAATTCATGAGAACCTCTTGAACCACAGATTGGAGCTTCAAAGAGGTATAAGAAAATAGTTCCTTGTTTCTACTGGAAAAGGATACTTAGTTATCAGAGAAGCAATACATTCACACTCTCTGAAAGGAAAGAGTGGACAGATTCACTGATCTGTCTTTCCCCTTATCCAAGTACTTCTGTGCTCAGATCTTCCACGCTTCCTAAGTAGTTTCTGCTTCTGATGTCAGTAAGGGCACAACAGAAACCTCTCAGCATGCAGACATAGGAAGTAGTCTTGTGTTTCAAGGGAAAAATCAGAGAACTCTGGAGTGGAACAGGGTTAGTCACAATAAAACCAGCAGTACCCTTCAGAGCCTTCCCAGGAACTGGGTAGGGCTTTTTAGACAAAAGGATTCACTATAAAAAAAAACTACCATAGAAACTAGTACATGATTGGGCAGTACAATGCTCTACCTGGGGACTCTGGGTGGCTCCCAGAAGCATAGCCAGATGAGTGAGTAGCCGGAGGAGAAGGAAGACCACTGGGGACATCTGTCGGTCAGATACCACGGGCGCACCTCTGGGTGGTGGGTTTCCCAGCACGTGGCCAGTTTGAGTCCTGTCCATGGTGTTACTGGAAAGGATGAGAGAAGACAGGGTGAAGGCTGAAGAAGACCGTTTCTTCTGGCTCTGGGGGCGCACTTCAGAGTCTCAGGACCGAGAGACCAGGTTCACCGTCTTGAAGAAAATGATGCTGAAAGTTACTGATTGTAATAAGCCTAGACCACTTTTCCAAGTCTTTTTCTTTGTAGACAGCCCCTTCTGGCTGACCAAAAGCCCACAACAGTGTAAAGTGGCTGTTTGTGAGACTAGTGGGGGGGAAGAGGGGCAATATAATAGTAGGGGGTTTGAGGTACAAACTATTATGTATAAAATAAGCTACAAGGATATATTGTACAACACAGGCAATATAGCCAATATTTTATAACTATAAATGGAATATAGCCTTTAAAATCATGAATTATAATACTGCACACTTGTAACTTATATAGTATTGTACATCAACTTAGTATAAAAATAAAATAAGCCTTTCTGATAAGCAGCCCTGAGATGACCTCTAAAAATGGTTCAGCATTCACTTGACCCAAAAAACCCCACAAAATAATGGAAATCAAAATTCACTTTAAGAACATTGGTGAAACCGCCCCGGCCATTGAGGGTATGCATATCTGAAAAGCCACCGAGTATCTGGAGGATGTCACTTTACAGAAGCAGTGTGTGCCATTCCACTGTTACAGTGGTGGAGCTGGTCGGTGTGCAAAGGACAAGCACTGGGGCTGAAGGCAGGGTCGGCGGCCCAAAAACAGTGCGGAATTTTTACTGCACATGCTAAAAAATGCAGAAGGTGATGCTGAACTGAAGGACTTAGATGTAGATTATCTTGCCTATTGAGCACAGCCAGGTGAACAAAACCCCACAGTGGGGCACAGGACTTACAGAGCTCAGGGTTGGAACAACCCCTCCATGAGCTCTCCCTGCCACACTGAGATGATCCTTTCTGAAAAAGAACAGACTGTTCCCAAACCAGAAGAGGAGGTTGCACAGAAGAAAAAGATACCCAGAAGAAACTGAAGGAACAAAAACTTAAGGTACCGGAATAAATACTGCAAAAAATAAATGCAAATAAATAATAATGAAATAAAATCATTATCAAAACAAAACTGGCTGTTTGTGCTACTCCTGGGGCCATATTTCAGGATGGTGGTCTGGACTTGCTTCTTGCCCTGAATCAGCGGGGGAGCGGCAGGCAGGCAAAGGACAGAGTCTGGAGTAGCTGACATTAACATGGAAGTATATACACACTGGTCTCCTTTCCCACATTCAAAACTAGGATCCAATCTCTGCAAAGGATTTGGCATCACACCCAGATGGGAGGTGCAGTGTGATGGCTATGTTCAGCTGAAATGATACTGGAGATTCTAAGACATTCTAATAGTTTATGGAGATAACAGGTTAGAATATTTTAAACTGTAACAGCACCAAAATATCTAGACTATAAGATCAATGTAGAGAGGTCACACCTCCTATTAAGGGAGCATTTACAACCATACTTGTCTAATGAGCAAGTGTGGGATTATGAGATCCAGTTTTTAGCTGGATTCTGAAGTATTTGATAAGATTGACTAGGTCTCCTCTACTTTTCTCAAAAAAAAAAAAAAAAAAAAAAAGAGTAAGCTAAGAGTTTGTAAATGACAGACTTAAACTTCCCCCTGAATTTGGTCACTCTGTTTATGTCAAGCAATTTCTACAGGGGTTGTAACCAAGGTTCAACTGGAAGATATTTGAATTAAAAAGTATTAATATTAGCCAGTCAGAATTGCTGCGATCTAAAAGTCTACAAGCAATAAATGCTGGAGAGGGTGTGGAGAAAAGGGAACCCTCTTACACTGTTGGTGGAAATGCAAACTAGTACAGCCACTATGGAGAAGAGTGTGGAGATTCCTTAAAAAACTGGAAATAGAACTGCCTTATGACCCAGCAATCCCACTGCTGGGCATACACACCGAGGAAACCAGAATTGAAAGAGACACGTGTACCCCAATGTTCATCGCAGCACTGTTTATAATAGCCAGGACATGGAAGCAACCTAGATGCCCATCAGCAGATGAATGGATAAGAAAGCTATGGTACATATACACAATGGAGTATTACTCAGCCATTAAAAAGAATACATTTGAATCAGTTCTAATGAGGTGGATGAAACTGGAACCTATTATACAGAGTGAAGTAAGCCAGAAAGAAAAACACCAATACAGTATACTAACGCATATATATGGAATTTAGAAAGATGGTAACAATAACCCTGTATGCGAGACAACAAAAGAGACACGGATGTATAGAACAGTCTTTTGGACTCTGTGGGAGAGGGAGAGGGTAGGATGATTTGGGAGAATGGCATTGAAACACGTATAATATCATATAAGAAACTAATTGCCAGTCCAGGTTTGATGCAGGATACAGGATGCTTGGGGCTGGTGCACTGGGATGACCCAGAGGGATGGTATGGGGAGGGAGGTAGGAGGGGGGGTTCAGGATGGGGAATACAGGTACACCCATGGCGGATTCATGTTGATGTATGGCAAAACCAATACAATATTGTAAAGTAAAAAAAAAAAAAGAAAAGAAAACATCCAGATGTGGTTAGCCATTGTCCAGGAAATAAAATAAATTCCTAAAAAGGATAAAGGACACACTAGACTTACTCTTTCACTTCACATTAGGGAGAGACATTTATGGGGCACTTACTGTATGCTTGACATTTTACTAGGAAATTTTCATGTATTGTATCATGAAATGACTTTTCATTGCCTTTTGAATAAAATCATAACTTCTTCTTAAAAAAAAGAAAAAGAAAATAAACATAGAAATAAATATATTTTGTTTAAAATAAAATAAATTAAATTAATAAATAAAATAAATAAATAAAAATAAAACATAGAAAATAAAGATTTACTGTATAGCACAGGGAACTATATTCAATATCTTGTAATAAGCTGTAATGGGAAAGAATCTTATATATATATATATATATATATATATATGTGTGTGTGTATAAAACTGAACCACTTTGCTATTGCCCAAAAGTAACACAAAAATTAAAATACACTTCAATAAAAGAGAGAAAAAATGAAAAAGGGAAGGAATAAAGTGGGAGAGAAAATCTTTTTAATGGACTTTAAAATGACTGCTTCTGTTTAAAGAAAAAAAAAAAGCAATCTATCTGATTTGACAGCTTAAGAAGCAGGATCCAACCAAGTAAATCTGAAGTGACTATGGCAGTGCTTCTTAGTTACGAGCAAATGGGACCTGCCGTCCCAAATCCCTACCATGTCTTCTGCAAAGACTAGATCAACACCAGCTCTTGTTTAATGACGGGTCATCTCAAGTACGGGAAGAGCCAGTTTGGATCATCCAGCAAGTGGAAGGATGGACTCTGGGATCAGCTCACAAAGAAGAGTCTTGTAAAGGCAGTCAGTCAACACTTGGGTACATTTAAGAAGAGGGCATGACTCTTAGTTTCTTCTCTGTCTCTGGGCCAGTTCAAAATAATCAAGCTCCTGTCCCATTGACCTTTATTGCTGTCAGCCCAACAGAGATCCCAGCCACGGGCAGCATCAATGGAAAATACCCTTCCAGATGACTCCAAACCCAGCCATCAAGTCACTCCCAGCTTTCAGTCCTGCCTAGCTGAGGCCCCAGACATCAGAGAGCAGAATCCAGTCAGCCCTGCTGTGCTCCATCCAAACTACTAACCCACAGAAGTAATGAATATAATAAAAGTGCTTTATGCACCCCCAAAAAACAAATAAACAAAATAAAGCACCTGGTCTTGGTGACAGACTGACACATCTCTCTCAAAAGCTGACAGATCAATCTTTTTAAACAAAGATTTTAATTTTAATCTGGGCTTCCCAGATAGCTCAGTTGGTAAAGAATCTGCCTGCAGTGCAGGAGACCCTGGTTCGATTCCTGGGTAGGGAAGATCCCCTGGAGAAGGGATAAGCTACCCACTCCAATACTATTGGGCTTCCCTTGTGGCTTAGCTGGTAAAGAATCTGCCTGCAATGTGAGAGACCTGGGTTCAATCCCTGGGTTGGAAAGATCCCGTGGACAAGGGAAAGGCTACTCACTCCACTATTCTGGCCTGGAAAATTCCAGGGACTATACAGTCCATGGGGTCGCAAAGAGTCAGACACGACAGTGACTTTCATTCATTATCATTAATTTTAATCTAATAAATATAGGTACAGTTTTTGAGTCTACAAAATTGATTATCCATACTTTCCGAGGATACATGTGATGTTTATGACAGATCAGGAATTCAGCTACAAAGAAGATCTGAGAAGTTCCTAAAAGTAGAACCCATATAGACTCTCTATATACAACGCATGCACATGTATGGACACACAAAACACACACACAAGTATCACACACACAGTGCATACAAGGAGTGGAAAAGATCACAGAGAAAAGAATTAGATACATACAAGAATAGAAAGAGAAAAGGAGAATAAAGTTATAAAAAGTAAATAGAAGAGTGACAAGGAGAAGGCAATGGCACCCCATTCCAGTACTCTTGCCTGGGAAATCCCATGGACGGAGGAGCCTGGCAGGCTACAGTCCATGGGGTCGTGAAGAGTCGGACACGACTGAGCGACTTGACTTTCACTTTTCCCTTTCATGCATTGGAGAAGGAAATGCAACCCACTTCAGTATCCTTGCCTGGAGAATCCCAGGGACGGGAGCCTGGTGGGCTGCCATCTGCAGGGTCGCATAGAGTCAGACACGACTGACGTGACTTAGTAGCAGCAGAAGAGTGACAATGATGAAAGACAGCAGCGAGTAGTGGATCTGGCCCACCACTTGATAGCTTCTGATGGATGTCTTATTCACAGTTGTCGTTTGAAAACCTGGAAAGGTCTTCTGTCCTGCCTGGCAGCCCTGCTTCCCATGCCCTTGCCCCTGCTCAGTGCTGCCTCTCCATGCCCCAGTCCCCTCACTTCTCAGCGGATCCACCCTCTCTCCTTTCCCTTGGAAAACATCCACTACCTTGTTTACTCTTGTGAGTGGTTAAGCTAAACTGATCAGAAAAATGCTTTCAAGCTCAGGTTTAGGAAACATAAAGCCAGGAGGTAGGGCAGGGCTAATGCCAAGCAAAGAGGACCCACAGAGGTCAAGGAAAGCCTTTGTTCCCCCGGAAGGAAGGTCCAGCCTCAGAGGCTGATTGATCAAGAGTCCAGATTTCGGCTTACCTCCAGAGTCCAGAAGGGAAGATTTTACTCGCAGACAGCGGTTCACATACTCGCCTTTCTTCTGCTGACTTGTGTAGATGAACTCATACTCCTCAGAGTTCTTGCCTTTGCAGATGATGTACTTGTGAGGAATAAGTTCATCCACGTGCTGCTTGGAAATAGTGGTGCTGCCTTCAATAAGGGACCCGTTCTCATGTAAATCTCTGTGAATAAACAGGACAGCAGTGAGTTATCTGAAAATCCTCTCCCAGAAATTTTCATTCTTCTCAAACACAACATGGGGTGCAGACCCAAAGCTGTAAATATATGCTGACTGAGAGCATGCTTCTAGAACAAGGCTTGGTTTCCACACAGAGACATAAAGAAGACCAAGATGAAGTATGACAAAGAATTGCATTATAAGGAAGAGGTTTTTTTAATATTCATCTCCCAGAGCTTCTAACAATTAACCAGCTTGATCAAAATTATGATTTCAATATATTTCAAAGACTGAATGTTCTATCCATTTCCTTATGGGCCAACTGGGATATACTCACTTGCTGTAGTGCATCTCGCAAACATTATGACTCCATGCAGGTTCCCCAAATTCTTTTCCATCCCTGACAAATACTTTGTGTTGGTGGGGGTTGAATTCGAAATGTTTAGAAATAATTGCATGGAAGAACACCATGATTCCTTCCGTGGAGCTCAGCAGGCTGGGGGAAGGTCACAGAAGAAAACACTGATTAGATCTGGTCTCTCTACTCTCTGCCCACACACACATGCAGGCACACATGTGCACACACGATCTTGTTTCTGGGCATGCACTAACACACACCCTAGCAAAGTGCAAGACGGCCCACACTTCAGATAGACTGCCCACGATGTGGGTCCCCTTGGCTCTCCCTCTATGGTGGAGGAGGACAGTGGGCACAGGGTGGGGTGATCTCTGCTCAGCTCCAAAGAGGGGTGGTGGGAGGGGGTGACTGAGTACTCTGGGGCATGACTGTCTCTCTCCTGACTTCTGTAAGGCCCAGGCTGCCTCTGGGAGACCTCAGGGACTGTGTAATGGCAGAATTTCAACTGAGTAAGGAATTGGGACAGGTGCCCCTCCCGTGCCTACCTCCTGAGCATTGCCCTTTGCCCTGAGAATCAACAAAAAGGCAGCCTGGGAATCTCCTCTGGGGTGGCATGGCCCTTTCCAGCCCCAGTGCTGGGTGGGGGCCAGGCCTGTGCCTTCCTGAGCCAGTTGCACCCACCTCTCCTTAGCTCGCTGTGTGCTCTGGTTCCTTTGCTCCTCATTTTTCACAAGGGCTGCATTATTTCCGCTATTCCCCTCTGGCCTCTTCAGGTCCTTTGGCCTGGCTTTCTCATTTTCACCTGTTTTCCCTCCAGAAACAGCGGTCTTGTCCTTGGTTGCAATTTCCTGGAACAGGCACCCAAACCCCAACCTTTAGACCAGGCTCCATGCTTGCCCCCAACATAGGACGCTTGTCACAATTGCCAGACTGGTCACATCCCTTCCCTGCTCAGAACCTTTAAACGGCTTCTGGTCCACCCACCACAGGCTCCAAGGACTCCTTGGAGCCTTGGAGCCTTGGACTCCTTGGAGCCAGCCAACCTTGTCAACTCCAGCCCCAACCCCGGCCTCTCTTCCCTTCACCTGCTCTTGGGAGAAGCAGATTTCCTGCTGCCCCCTAAACAAGCCCACCACACTCTCCCTTGGGGCCTTTGCATGTCCCCAGATAGGCACGTGGCTTGCCTGTCACTCTTTCAGTTCTCCTTGGAGAGGCCCTGACTGGCACCCACCTCAGTCCCTTGCCCTACTTCTCTCCAGGGCACTTCACACAGTCTGGCTTTGCATGTCTTTCTCCCCACTAGAATGTGAGCTCCCAAAGGCAGAAACTGGTCTCATTCATGGCTATACCCCCAGCACCTAACACATATTCACCAAATGATTAAGCTGCGGAAGGAACGGGACTAAAAGGAGCAGCCCATGGGATGGACAGCAAGGATGGGGAGGGCGTCCTGGAGAGGCGACCAGGCAGGCATGAAACGCTTTACCTGGCGGTGGTCTCGGGAAGCAGGGACGCTTGTGGGTGGCTCTTTCATTTCCTCAGCCTTATCTTTAACATCTTTCCCAACTCCTTTCACTGAAACAGCTGACTCAGCTGCAGCATCACTTGCCTGGAAGAAATAAAGCCCCAAAACATCAGGGCCAAAATGACAAAATGCACAGGGAAACTTGGACTCAGTGGCATGAGGATCAGCCTCTGCCACCAGCCCAGGAACAGGGGTCAGCAGCTCAGGGTAGAGGGATAGCCCCTCCCACAGCCCCCATCCCAGGAAGCAAGTCCCAGTGGACTCCCTTCCCAGACAGTGAAGTGTTGTCAGAACTGCACTGCACAGCAAGGTGTTGAGACATGGCAGGCCAACCCTGGGCATCAAATTCACCCCAGAGGCAGGAGCCCTGGCCAGCTGCCCGATGGTCTGCAGATCTTTCCTGGGCTTGGAGGTGTCCTCCTTTGGCTCAGGCAGCAGGAGCTCCTGGGCAGTATCCTTCTCCCTAGGAGAGCCTTCACTGGCAGAAGTGGGGAGATCTTCACCCTTGAAGGGGCTCAGGGAGTGGTGGTCATTCCCTTCTGGGAGGGCTCCTCTGAGTCTGATCCTGAGGTGCCGGGCTGCTCAGAGACTCAGCACCCATGGCTGCTTCTGCCTCTCCTGCAGCCTCGCCTTGCAGAGGGTGCCCCATAGCCTCCAGGGGTATTTTGCCCACACTTGGAGGCTTGCCTGACTGGTGAGTGGGTCTACACTGCTGAGCTGGGCTTTGGCATGGAGCTGTGTTCTGAAGCCCAGGGTTTGCAAGAGAACTCAGACAACAGGGTTCCAATGAGGACGGGGACAAGGAATCCAGCTCTGCAGATGTGGAAGCATTCTTCCAATTCCTTTTCTTCCTTTTACTCCTTCTACTCCGCTAAACAGAAAAAGAGATACTCATTTTGTTTCTCAGGTTTTCTGTACTCTCACCAAAGTTTTCCTTCAATTTCCTTTCAATTTCTGAAATACATCAAGCGTAGCTCAACCAAACCACTAGGAGTGTTAACAGCCTTGGTAGAGAGGCCAGAGGTCCCCAAACAGCAGGAGGAAATAAACTGCAAGTGGCAGACATTTATTTTTTTCCTTCTCTACACAAAATTAAAGCAAGTTTCTTTTAATTCTGGGTTGTCATGGCGACACCTGGATCAGCCTGAACTTTATCTCAAACTTTGAGCTAACCTAATGCATTTTTCTTATGAAAATAATTCCTTCAACTATGTTAGTGAACTGTGTATTTGCTTGGAAATCTGCCTTTCTTCCAGATTCATGTCAACTGTGTTATGGCCTGGGATGATTCACCTAGTGCCAATGCTATCTAAAAATCTGTGTTGTGGGTGAGGGGCCTGGTGCAATTCTCTCAGTTTTGAGACATTTCTTTAATTAGCAGCTTTGCTAACAGGTATAAAAATCCTTGCTAAAAACTAGCAAGGAGGTCACTCTTTCTGCCCCCTTCTGATGTCTATGTCAGAAGCTTTCTCTATCTCTTTTTATACTTTAATAAAACTTTACTACACAAAAGCTCTGAGTGATCAAGACTCGTCTCTGGCCACAGATCGGATTCCTCTCCTCTGGAGGCCACAAATCACAGTGTCATTCACGGTTTGCAGCAGCAATCTTTCACCACCTTACATATATCTGCCATTCCTCTCTCTTGGAAAGAAAGAAACTGAGCACAAAGTGAATGGGGGTGGTGAACAGAGTTGAGGGACAAGTGGGGAGCAGTGATGGTCACACACTTTGCTTTGCCCAATCCAAGCTGAAACCCTCATGTGGAATACCTTCCAGCAGGAGGGCCCTATAAAGATGGCTTTCAAATGTTAGAAAGTATGCACAGGCCCAACATGTTACACTCTTATATGGTGTGTATTACAGACAAAACAGAGATGCAAAAATGAGCAGAAGGCTAAGTTGTTCCTTCCTGCACTTCCACTGGCATGTTATACCTCTGCCTGCAGATCCTCACTCAAAGGCAAGTATCCTCAGCTTCAGAATCAGAGACAAGCTTGTGAGAAGCAGTTGTGGCAGGCCCCTGTGAGGACCCCAAGGGGCTGGATGCCCTGCATGCATGGGGATCCTGCTTTGCTGCAAATATTGATTAGTTCATTAAGTGCCAGTAACCTGTGACCCTCCCTGCCACTGAAGCCCAGTGTGGGCCCAGAGCTTAGTGCCTCGCCCCTTGCCTGGACTCAGTCCTCGGGAGAGGGAGATTGAAGACCTTGGGGTTTATTTGCACGTGGGGTGGGGCAGCCTGGTTCTGGGTCAGCTTCCAGATTTTCTCCAAAAAAACCTGACCAAACTTCCAGCCCATCTGCTTGAAACAAGCAGCACAGCCCATAGACTGCCCTGAATGGCAATTTCCCAGTCTGACATCAACACCAGCTAACACTGTGGTAGAAAGAAGCTTAATAAGCAAGATCATTCAAGGTGGTCACATCCCCAACTTCTAGGGCATATAGATCACTGAAGATCTTGCCAACATACTGATGGTGACTCAGCACATCTGGGGGAACTTCAGGTTCTGCATTTCCATGGTGCTGCTGCCAGTCCAGGCTTGCTCTGAGAGCTAATGCCAAGCAGCTCCCCAACCCTGGCACCCAACTCATCTGACAGGTCTGGGGGCCTAGGCACCAGCATCTCCATTAGCTTTCCTGGTGGTCCTGACATGCAGCCTCACTAGGAACCACAGGTCAGACGAGCAAGAAGCTGTGTGCAGACCCCAAGGCCCCAAGCCCTTTGCAGAATCTCCTCCTTTTTGAGTGTGAGGCTGGCTTAAATTAAGTCACTTAGTTCTATGCTGATTTAACAAAAGGAACCTGGAACTCTGTCCTAAGCACAAGGAATAAGAAAGTAAGACATGTTCCTCCCCCACAAACCTCATGTTTAATTGGATAAAAAGACTAAAAACAAATGGTTTTAGCATACTGGAAGGACTGGGAGGCTTCCCAAAGAAGAGGTGCAGGTTGAGTCCGAAAGTCATTGAGAGCCAATAAGGCAGTTTCATGCAGTCAGCAAAGATTTCCAGGACATGTGCATCTGAACATGGCCAAAGCCATGGGCTGCCTTCTAGGTTGACCTGCCCACCCAGAATCAAAGCTTATGCTTGGCCAGAAGACCCTGCGTGACTGGCCCTCACTGTCAACCTCATCCCACCCTAGTCCTGCCCTAGCCTCCAGCATCAATCCTGTTTTTTGCTTTCTGTACTTTAGGATGTTTTGGCATTTGGGGGGACCTTGCTCATCCTGGAGAGACTGCCCCTCCCAGGGTTAGCTAATACCCAGAGAGAGGTGGTGACTCCCCACAAGCACATCTTTCATCTGCCAATCAACCAACACGGAGCTCCTCCCTCCACCCACCACCCACCTCCTTTATCAAACTCTCCCTCCAAGCCAACATTTCCAGCTCCAAATCACCACAGGGCCAAGTACAGGACATCTCGACTACCCTACAGCCCAGAGTCCACCAAGAGCATTCACACTAGCCAATTCTGAACCTCCTCAAACCTGCCTGCCCTGCCTCACAAGGCAGGCTCAGGGCCACTTTCTCCCCTTGCTCCTTCTATCTCCCCTGCGGCCCTTCAGGCATGGCCCCTCCTCCTGGGACCTGTAACCCTGGCCTCTCCAGTCATCACTAGTCACACAATCAGGGCGCCTCCGGCTTCAGGTTCCCTCTCTCCCCAGACACCTCCTTCACTTTGTCCTCTACCCCACACCCCTTGGCAGACCACCTGGACACCCCCGGTAGGAAAGTAAACCTTTGCAGCCCTGCACTTGCTTTATTTCCCTCTGTAGCAACCATCAACTAAACATGCCTTTTATTTTCTCTTCCCTCCAGGAAAGAAGTCTCTGTTTTCTTCACTGCTACATCCACAGTGTCTAGAACAATCCCTGAGCACTGGTAGGTACCTAAATGCTTCTGTCTCATTATATAAATTCCTCAGAAAGTCGTCTCTCCCTGCAGCACCACCATGTTCCCTCTGCCCCTGGGACTCCCATCCTCCTCAGTTGGGTCTCTCTATGATCAGATCCAAGAACAAAGGGTTCTGATTTCTGATTCACAATTTCTGTTTCGCCTCTTTGCCTCACTTTCTTCTCTTATCTCTATTCGATTATGCTTTTTATAAACTGCTTCAAAATACTTAGAATAAGGTCTAGATTTTGTACAGGCAATTAGTTATCTCAACATACATCTGGTAACTTAGTTCTCTTAACACACGTCTATGGGGCTGCTTGACGGCCCGCCCTCCTCACAGGTTTACAGGCAGGGCTGGGATGTTGGCAGATCTCAAACTACTGGCACGCTTGCCATAACAAAGCTTGAGGCTAAAGTTTAAAGTTTCCCTTGACAAAAGTCAAGTTTATATAGGCATGTTACATATTTATGTATTCCTAATTATTGTGGTCTGTCATTTTGACCTCATTAGTAAGGAATATGTACACTAAAACTAAACATTACTGATTGGGAATGCACACACAGACATGCACTCCCGACCTCTGGGTATGGGCAGTGGATGGAGGCTGTTGGGAGGAGACCCCAAAAGTTCTGCTGATGTCCATGTTGACGATGGATGGTAGGGTATGAGTATTCACTTAGTTAACCCTGCATCTATGTTATAAATACCCTTTAAGGTGGGTGCGATATTTAATTAGGGCTTCCCTAGTGGCTCAGTAGTAAAGAATCTGCCTGTCAATGCAGGAGACATAGGAGACACAGGTTTGATCCTTAGGTCAGAAAGATCCCCTGGAGAAGGAAATAGCAACCCACTCTCTTATTCTTGCCTGGGAAATCCCATGAACAGAGGAGCCTATTGGGTTAAAGTCCATGAGGTTCCAAAAGAATTGGACACAACTTAGTGACTAAACAACAACAATTAAAACTTTTAATTAAAACTTTTAAATGAGTTTGACTTTGAAGGGGTGTTAGGGAGCTTTATGGGGACTGGAATGTCCTGTCTCTGGATCTGGTAGCAGCAATAAGGCTATATATGCAGCAGAATATTTGGGGGATTTTGCACTGACGATCTATGCATTTTACTCAATACCAATTCTTGTTGTTTAGTCACTAAGTTGTGTCGGACCCTTTTGTGACAACCTGGGCTCTAATCTGCCAGGCTTCTCTGAACATAGGATTTCCCAAGCATGAATACTGGAGTGGGTTGTATTTCTTCTCCAGGAGATTTTCCCAACCCAGGGATCGAACCCTACTCTCTTTCATTGACAGGGAGATTCTATATCACTGCGCCACCTGGGAAGCCTGGTACCATTGTACCTTGGTTCAAAAGCTATGCTGTGCCAGCTCTAAATGGATACATAAAGGCTACTCTATTCTTTCTCTAAAAGAATTGACTAGGAAAAGAAAATAATAGTTTGCTACTTCTTAGGGTGAGATGCTGGTCAGAATACACCTCTGATTTTATAATGAGTATCAGTTTTTCCATCAAAAAATAAAAAAAAGGCTTCCACACAGGGAGAGCAGAGAGTTAACCTCGAGCAGGCCAGGGGACATGGGGGGGGTGGCTGCTGCAGACCCTGAGGAGGCAACTATGGCAGGAATTGGGGGTGACAGGTGGGAACACTGACTATTAGGAAGTCAGTGAAGTTCCTTAACAAAGGTTGAAGTGTTGGAGGCTAAGTGGGCCTGCATCTCTGTCCAAACTCCCAGAGGTCTCCTCTGCCTCATTCTGAGCTGAAAGGGCTAGGGATAGAGCAGGATCGTTAAATAGTTAGTTTAGAATTCACCCTAGGGGATTAAGGACAAAAAAGAAACTTTGAGGGAGTTTGGGAAACAGTTGTAGGCTAATGACCACTCAAGGAACGAATCCAGCAACCTAGCAACAATCTACACTATTTTGAAGGAAGACCAAGCATCCAAGTACCAGGCACACTCAAGTCACAAGTCCTGATAATTACAACACAAGACAATGGATAAGAGGTCTGAAATTTGTTACATGAAGTCAGCAAGTTAACAGTCCTTAACCTTTCTGCATGTAGCCAAGACAGGAACATAGGTGAAAGGGGAAAGAGACTAGGTGAAAGAGGACCTTATACTGAAAATTACTGAGCCCAGGTTTCTTCTTTACATGGCCAGATCAGATTAGATCAGTCACTCAGTCGTGTCCGACTCTTTGTGACCCCATGAATCACAGCACGCCAGGCCTCCTTGTCCAACACCAACTCCCGGAGTTCACTGAGACTCACATCCATCGAGTCAGTGATGCCATCCAGCCATCTCATCCTCTGTCGTCCCCTTCTCCTCCTGCCCCCAATCCTTCCCAGCATCAGAGTCTTTTCCAATGAGTCAACTCTTCGCATGAGGTGGCCAAAGTACTGGACATCAGAGGGCATCAGAGGGCAAACACACTGAAACCATACTCACAGAAAACTAGTCAATCTAATCACAGTAGGACCACAGCCTTGTCTAACTCAATGAAACTAAGCCATGCCCATGGGGCAACCCAAGATGGGCAGGTCATGGTGGAGAGATCTGACAGAATGTGGTCCACTGGAGAAGGGAAAGGCAAACCACTTCAGTATTCTTGCCTTGAGAACCCCATGAACAGTATGAAAAGGCAAAATGATAGGATACTTAAAGAGAAACTCCCCAGGTCAGTAGGTATCCAATATGCTACTGGAGATCAGTGGAGAAATAACTCCAAAAAGAATGAAGGGATGGAGCCAAAGCAAAAACAATACCCAGCTGTGGATGTGACTGGTGATAGAAGCAAGGTTTGATGCTGTAAAGAGCAATATTGCATAGGAACCTGGAATGTCAGGTCCATGAATCAAGGCAAATTGGAAGTAGTCAAACAAGAGATGGCAAGAGTGAATGTCGACATTCTAGGAATCAGCGAATTGAAATGGACTGGAATGGGTGAATTTAACTCAGATGACCATTATATCTACTACTGCGGGCAGGAATCCCTCAGAAGAAATGGAGTAGCCATCATGGTCAACAAAAGAGTCCGAAATGCAGTACTTGGATGCAATCTCAAAAACGACAGAATGATCTCTGTTCGTTTCCAAGGCAAACCATTCAATATCACAGTAATCCAAGTCTATGCCCCAACCGGTAACGCGGAAGAAGCTGAACGGTTCTAGGAAGACCTACAAGACCTTTTAGAACTAACACCCAAAAAAAATGTCCTTTTCATTATAGGGGACTGGAATGCAAAAGTAAGAAGTCAAGAAACACCTGGAGTAACAGGCAAATTTGGCCTTGGAATACGGAATGAAGCAGGGCAAAGACTAATAGAGTTTTGCCAAGAAAATGCACTGGTCATAACAAACACCCTCTTCCAACAACACAAGAGAAGACTCTACACATGGACATCACCAGATGGTCAACATCGAAATCAGATTGATTATATTCTTTGCAGCCAAAGATGGAGAAGCTCTATACAGTCATCAAAAACAAGACCAGGAGCTGACTGTGGCTCAGACCATGAACTCCTTATTGCCAAATTCAGACTTAAATTGAAGAATGTAGGGAAAACCACTAGACCATTCAGGTATGACCTAAATCAAATTCCTTATGATTATACATGGCCAGACAGGCCAGTAAATTGGGAGACAGGTTGTTGGAACAAGGAATAGTGATTTTAATTGGAAAGCTAGCAGACCCAGAAGATGGCAGACTAGTGTCTCAAAAAACCATCTTACCTGAGTCCAAATTTGGGCTCCTTTTATACACAAGAGAGGGATGGGGAGGAGCCACTGTGGCACTGACCAATGACTGAGTAGGACCACTGCCATTCACTGTCGATGGTTGCTAGCTTCAGGGGAGAGGCCCACTGTGGTGCCAACTAATGGCTGAGCAGCTGCTATAGCTCCTGCTGCCTCACCGCTATTACATCCTGAGTAGAAAGTTGCTTCCCTGGTGGCTCAGTGGTAAAGAATCTGCCTTCCAATGCAGGAGACTCAAGTTTGATCCCTGGCTTAGGAAGATTCCCTGGAGAAGGAAATGGCAACCCACTCCAATATTTTTCCCTGGGAAATTCCATGAACAAGATAAGTCGGACATGACTTGGCGACCAAAAAACAATGTAACAGAAACATGCAACTCTAGAAAGTGGCCAGGTCTGAAGAAGTACCAGGCCACTCTCCAATATTGTCCTCCAGCTCTCAGTAGAGAGAGACATGCAAGCAGTGGAGACTTTGGTGGCCATGCAAAGGCAGTTGATGTGCCTGTTACTAGGATCATTGTCTGAGGTGGTGGACACTATGGACTCAGCCCACTGCTGGCTTCACTGGTCAGTTGATGACCAATGACGTGGCCTGGGAACTGGTGTCCCTAGAGCAAAGCTCTTGCTTGCCCACTTACGCAGTGGGTGGGTGGCAGACTAGGCGTGGTATGCCAGGAAGGGAGAAAGGAAGGGCCCATTATGCTTGAGGTTTGCGATAGGGAGTCCTATTACAAAACTTGAGATGAATTACCAAATTTTAGTATATGTTACCACCCTTTTGCTAACACATGCATTCAAAGCCCATCCTAGTCAGGGCCAGGTATCCAGGTGGGCTCCATCCTCTCCCAGCAGGACGCTGAGGACAAGACTGAGGTGACACTGGAAGGAGACCACAAGGTCAGTAGGCACCTTCAACCCAACTCTCTGGCTCCATCCTGTGCTTCTCTTCATCGTGGAAGAGAGTGGGGGAGCTATTTCAGAGGGGGAATGAATCCATTTGAAATCCATTCAGAATCCGTTTAAAAGCAAGAACCAGCAAAGCCACCTAGTCAGTCAGCATCAAAGGGCCACCAGAGAAAGGACAGGCAGGGACAGGAGCTCCCCATGGCCCCATAACCCCAACACCCCTGCATCTAGCCCATGAATGCCAGGTGAAGGACCAACTCAGTGACTAGGGATGAGGCAGGACAAGTGGCCTGGGTCCTGGTTCTGGCCATTTCCCTCAGTCCCTGATGTCATCCACCACTGTTAGAACGTGACATCATCAACCACAGGCCCTTCCAACAACATGCACACCATTCTCTATTAGGATTATGTAGGGACTTGAGAGAGTCATTTCCTAGGCAGGTTGATAAGGAGTCTAGGGGTCCCCAAGGAGAGAGGGGTCTGGAATTCTCAAGGAGGAAGAAAGGACAAACTTTTTTTCCTTCTCTACATTCCTTAGGATTATATAACAATAATGTATCCTGCCTGAGGACAGTCTATGGATTAAACCTTCTGGCTAATTCTGTTATCTTAAAATGTAAATTATGGGAGTAGGTATGGTGAGGTCTTTACAACCTCCAGACATTCTTTGGATTCATTGGAGAGTATATAACTTCATTACTAACACTAGCAAGTGGGTACTCTTTCTGCCCCCTTCTGATGCCTATGTCGGAAGCTTTCTCTATCTCCTTTATACTTTAATAAAACTTTATTACACAAAAGCTCTGAGCGATCAAGCCTCATCTCTGGCCCCAGATTGAATTCTTCTCCTCCAGGAGCAAAGAATCCCAGTGTTTTCGTGTGATTCAACAACAACCTTTCAGACTGACAACAGTCAAAAGTCCTCATAAACTAATCACCAGAAAAAAACCCCGGCATTCCTTTGTTCACTGCAGCTGGCTTCCTTTCCTGTGTAGATGGGTAAGTGTGCATCCTGGGTTTTGTTTTTAAATCCCCTTCTGTGACAATGTTGTTCAGTCGCGAATTCGTGTCTGACTCTTCAAGATCCCAAGGACCACAGCACACCAGGCCTCCCTGTCTCTCACCATCTCCTGGAATTTGCCCAAGTTCATGTTCATTGAATCGGTGATGCCATCCAACCATCTCATCCTCTGTGGCCCTCTTCTCCTTCTGCCTTCAATCTTTCCCCACATCAGGGTCTTTTCCAATGAGTCAGTTGTTTTCAGTACTACACAGTTTTCTTATATTGAGGTGAAAATCATAACATAACCTAAAATTAAGTACCTTAAGGCACACAACTCAGTGGCATTTAGAGCTGTATAACCATCACTTCTATCTAATTCATTCATTTTGTCCCTCCAGAAGGAATCCCGTACCCAGGAGGTCCAGGTACTTGCATGGTTTTCTCTAGATTCCTCGCCAATCCTGGGAGCTGTTTCAAAATCTTATTCCCCAGAAGAGGGCATGGCTGATTATAGCATCTCAAATTTCTCCTAGCAGGTTAAGCCCCTTTTTCTTGATATTGAAATCATTTGGTTACTGCTGAGGAATGGAATATTTTCTGCCATATCAGTAAATAAGGATGTTACAGTTATCAGCCACTGAAGCCCTCCAATGTGAGCTGGTGAGCCCTGAGGAAACTCAGGATAAAAAACAATACCTGCCGTCTAGCAACCATCCAACTGCAGCCATCAGACTGCAACCACTCACTGTGATGAGTCTGAAAAAACTCAGGATGTGAAAACACAGGATACTGGCCCCAGATAGCTGAGGTATGTATCAAGGAATGATTTTAGCAAATCTAGACTCTTGCATCTTCCCACACATAGAAAAGCACTAAATTCCTTAACTTAACACAATAATCTTTTGATGTTCCCAACTACCTGCCCTTTGTTGCAAAACTCCTTTATATCCTAGCTCCCCTTTTACTTCCTCAGAGAAGTTTCTCAGAGCTATTAGAAAAGGTGTCTCCAGGACTACAGTCCTCATTTCCCCCCAAATAAAATTGAACTCGTAACTCTCACACTGTGCAAATTTTTTCAACACTGCAAACCTTGGACTATTTTCCAGAGTTCCAGTGAACTTTATTCTTACAGTTCTGCTCATTTTGAGGGACGTTTCTCTGAGGCGACAGGCCTTTGGAATTCCCCTCTCTGCCATTTTTGTTGATATCACTCTATTATACATTGTTCTTTTATGTTTATCTGTCTAACTTGATTATAAAAATTCCCACACATCTTGAGTCTTTGACAGAAATAACAGTTGGAGGCCACTGAACTTTCTGCTGTAAGGAGGAGACAAATGACACTCCCCAGGGTAGAATATTCAGGTGGACTACAACTTTTGGCCATAAAACACTAAGCCTGTGATAGAATTTTGAGGTTATTTTCTTACAATGGCAGCAGAGCAGCAGCAGAGCAGGACAAAGGGCACCTGCCTCACTGTGGGTCCCTCTATATTACTCTCACCTGCAGTGAGAAACCTGCCCATTGCTGCAAATGCTGACTGTTAATCAACTCTTCAGTTTGATAGGTTAAATATAAAATTTTGCAGCTCTTAATTTTGACTGATTTCAGAGGAGGAACAGTTATGTGTTTAATGGCCATTTCTATCTTCTTTCTTGTGGACTATATTGGTTGCTGCCCTGTCTTTCTATTGGATCGGCTACTGTTTTCTACTTGATTTCTAAGAGCTTTTGCTATATTGAGGTAGCTCACTCTTTGCTAAAAAGTATTCTTATGTAAATACAATCTTTTTATGTATTTGTAAATACATACAAATATGTAAATACATATTTTTTTCTAAACTGCTTGCCCCCATCATATGAGGTTTTTAATTCTTATAAGACTTTTTCTGGAGTCAAATAAATCAATCTTTTGTTTGTATTTTTTCCTTTTGCTTTAATTACTAGAAAATCATTTCCATCTATGGATCAGATAAATATTTATGTATATATTCTTTACCTGTTTTATACACATTAGGGCCCATTTCTGGGTTACCTATTCTGGTACATTGACTCCTCCCAGGACTCACTGTTTTAATGACTGGCTTTGAAACGTTGCTGTTCATCTAATATAGCAAGTCCCACCCAAAGCTTTTTTTAAAAAAAAAAAACTTTTTTGGTGGTTCTTGCCCATTTTTTCTTCCAAAAGAACCTTGAACTTACTCAGTCAAGGTTTTTATAATGCCCCAATTCCATAGGGCTCAATTCTGTTTGCAATCACAGTGTCATACACTTACTTCCTAATGGTAGGTAAGTGATAAGAGTTTACCGAAAATTTCAGTGACCCGCGTAGCCCAGGCTTGGAGCTGGCCACCCTTCTATGGACAGGATTATTGTCCAAGGGGAAGAATACACTCACATACACACATTACATGGGCTTCTCTGGTGGTTCAGGTGGTAAAGAATCTGCCTGCAATGCGGGAGACCTGGGTTTGATCCCTGGGTTGGGAAGACTTCTTGGAGGAGGGCATGGCAACTCACTCCAGTATCCTTGCCTGGAGACTCTCCATGGACTGAGGATCCTGGTGGGCTGCAGTCCATGGGGTTGCCAAGAGTTGGACGCAACTGAGCAACTAAGCACAGCAGACACATCACAACTACCACACACACACACACACATGCATATACCACACACACATACTCTCATACAAGTGCACACACACTACATAACACACACTCACACACATGTAGGCACACACATACAACAGGCTGCAATACTGCCAGCTATAGCAACTCCCATACCACCCAACCACAAGGAACAGCTGAGGATTAGAAAAGGAAACCATCCCCAACCAGGCAGAGAGACAACAGCCCTCTCAGTCCTCCAAGAAACCAGGGAACAGATCCAGCTGCCTAGGTTTGGACAGGCTGGACTTTGGCGTGGGGAGATCTCACTCATCCAGAAGGATGAATCTGTCCTGAATCTGTCCAGGTAACTCTCTGCAACCCTCACCTGGGCTCCCACCTGGTCACTCACTCAGAGGACATTCCCTCAGGATCTGACACTTATAGGGAGATAAGATAGCTCAGCTTCCCATTTGAAGAAGAGCATCTCGGCAGCTGGCAGCATTTCCTGAGCACCTCCTTTTCCGCAGAGTCTGGAGGCACCTTAGGGACTTCCTGGTCTATCCAAAACACCCAGAGCAGAGACAGACACACACATAGCAGAAGCTCAGACACCCAGACCCAGCACAGCCACAGCCGGTGGAAGACACAACATGCTCAGTATGGTGGGAGAAAAAAGGGGGATGGGAAACCAGAGACCCTGCACGAATCAGGAATAGAAGGGACAGTTCTGTCACAGCCCACCATGCAGGGGTCGACAGACTGGGCAGTGGTGAAGTGAAGCTGTCCTGGAGAGGATGCTATGGGGACATGTGGGACCTTGTTCAGCCACTGATGAAACCACAGAAAGAAACAGCATATTTGCAGAGCACAGGGATGGACAGAACCATGCCTTCCAGACCCCTTCCCCAGGGGCCAGGCACTCACTTGCTTGGTTTGCCAAGAGGCATCCAAAGAGGGCTCATCTGGGTTGTCTTGCCAATCACCTGAGCCCAGAGACAAGGAGGAGTTGCTTTCCTCCCTCAGCTCTGGTCCACACTCCTTTGCTCCCTCCAGGGCTGATGCCTCCTTGAGGTTGCTCTGAGAATCTACAAAGGCAGATACACATGGGTCACATCTCAAAAAACAAGTGAACATCATGGAGAACTTAGACTCCTTCCATGAGAACTGTTCATGATTAGACCTCTCCCCACTTGAAGTGCTGCCCTGGCTGTGGTGAACCGGGCCTGGGACAATTTCTGTTTCTGGTGGTTGAGTGACCACACACCATGAACGTGAAGGTGTTAGTTGCTCAGTTGCTTTACGATACCATGGGCTATAGCTAGCCAGCCTTCTCTGTCCTTGGAATTCTCCAGGCAAGTATTCTTGGGACTTCTCTGGTGCCTCAGAAGGTAAAGAATCTGCCTGCAATGCTGGAGACTCCAGTATGATTCCTAGGCGGGGAGATCTTCTGGAGAAGGGAATGGCTACCTACTCCTTCAAAACTAATGGTAGAGAGGGACCCAGAAACCCATCCCCAGTTCAACAAGACAGTGCAGTTCAGTGCCTCCTGGTGTCCCTCTGCATCAGCACAGCCCCAGACTCTGCTATTTCAGAGGTTCTTCAAACTCTACAGAACTTTAGTATGGAACTGCCACCAGTTACATTATTCCAATATTGTTCCAAACATTACTGTTTTTTAATCTGTGTTTTTCCAGATATAAGGAATTATTTCCTCTTAAGTATAGTTATGACACAGCCAGAAAGTTAACATTAATAGATAGATATGGGAACTGGGATCAAAATCCTGAGTCTAATTACAAATTAGATAACAACAGGGCTAAGGGGTTTCATCAGGTTCAAATAATTATAGATAAAAAAGGAAAGAGAACTATTCATTTAATAAAGATTCTAAGTAAAACTCCCTGCTCAAGGCTGATCAATTCCATTCCACTATCATCCTTCATCGTCCATGTTCAGCAGAAGTAGCTAAGAAATGTCATTGCCCTTTCCCACAAGACTGTGGGATAGATATTGACAGAGGGGAATTGTAATAGGGAATAACAAATCAGACTCCATCGTAGATCTGTTTCTTTTAATTTTTAACCTTTGTATTCCATTGCTTTTGCCACAAGTTAATTACTAAAAGGATATTGCCAATCACAAACTCAAATATACATAATGGCCCATCTTAGGGAACTCCCATGCCTGAAGGTTAAAATAAAATACCTATGCTCAGCTCATAAGGAACATCCAGACCCAGGCTACTTGTGACTAGCTTCAGGAAAGAAGTAATGAACTCATCCCCTCCTGAGTCTGGACAAAACCAGGAGATATTTGCAAAAAACAACTTATGACCTGTATTCCCTGTTTTACAAAATTGTTGCTTTTTTGCATTAACAAATGTGTGGGTAAGCCTCTGATAAAATGATGATATATATGAATAGTTCCATATGCGATCAATGATTGTAATAGTGTAACTCTAGACACGGTAAGAAGCAACAGGAAGGAATATTTTCCTGGACCATAAAAGACAAGTAAGGTGATCTGGAGGCTTTTGGCTATTGTTAATAAGGCCAAGTCCGGTGAAAGCACATTGAGTGGCCAATCAATGAAATCTTTTTGAGATCTGGGAATAAGTATTCCTAGCACTGTGGGATGAAATTGTCATGAAATGCCCCCAAAACCATGGTCAAATTTATAACCACGTAGGGGCCTTCCCAACTAAAAATTCACACTTGTCGTCTTCCTCTGCAAGGATTACATCATGAGCCACTGCAGCTGCTGACCTTCAATATGTCCTAAAAGTTGAGGGTGGAGAATGAGACACTCTGTGCTCTGGGAAAAACAGGCAGAACAGGCCTTCAGATAGATATTTTCAGAAGGTTTATGAGTCCCAATTCTTGCATCTTATCATATCTAGAAAATCATTCAAATCACTAACAGTGACTTCTGCTTTGGCCACTGAGTAAGCAAATGCATTTGGAAGTAAAAATGGAGTAGCTGTGTCAGACTCAGATACCACCAGCCATTCTCAAAGCAGTGTCTGCTGGAATTATAAGAGAGCAGGACCTCATGGGTACCTCTGCTAAGCTTTGTGATTAATCTCCTTATTTGAAACTTCATTCTTTTTCTTGTTCAAAACTTGTTCTTCTCAAGATTGAAGAGTATCAAAAGAAAAGGGGGAAATTATAACCAAGCAGGATCCTATAGGCCTTTCCTGGGACAGGCCTTCCCTCATGTCCTCTGCTTTAGCTCCTCTCTGAAATACCTAAAGAACAGTATTTGATGCATATTTCCTGAGTTGTCTTACGGATGTGAAAACCCTCCAATACGTGGAAGATGTTAACTACTTGATGACCTTGAACACATAGATACAGGCTTCTTGGAGCCTAAGTACTGATAATATTAACCCCTGTGGTACCACTCTGTTCCCTCACCATCAGCCAGTTAGAATTGTACACGAGCTGATCACATACCCTGTGACCCACTTCCCTTACCTGTATGGCAGAGGGCAACAAAATATTGTAAACCAATTTTCCTCCAATAAAAAAATATCTTCACCCAAAGGTTTCTGGCAGTTTGGGGCCTTTTAGGACGTGAAACACTCATTTACTGGCACGGCCCTGCAATAACCCTTTCTCTGCTACAAACTCTGATGCTTCCATTTGTTTGACCCCACTATGCCCTAACAACACCAGCCCTGCTCAAGTTTTAGAGGAACAAACCCCACCTGTGGCACCAGAGGAAGCCAAGTTCAAGATGTCCAGAGTTCAAGGGCTGGGTGGGCTGACAGACCTACAAGTGATAGAATGGTAGAGATAACCACTTCAACAGCTCCACCCAAGCCTCCCAACATTTCATCTTTCCAATTTCCATATCTGTAAATGAGACTTAACTAGAGTGTAAGTGGAGAAGGCAATGGCACCCCACTCCAGTACTCTTGCCTGGAAAATCCCATGGACGGAGAAGCCTGGTAGGCTGTAGTTCATGGGGTCGCTAAGAGTCAGACACGACTGAGTGACCTCACTTTCACTTTTCACTTTCCTGCATTGGAGAAGGAAATGGCAACCCACTCCAGTGTTCTTGCCTGGAGAGTCCCAGGGACGCGGGAGCCTGGTGGGCTGCCGTCTATCGGATCGCACAGAGTCGGACACGACTGAAGTGACTTAGCAGTAGCAAGTTAAGCAGAGAAGTAAGTAGAACTATACAAAAAAGGTTTTAATGAACTGGATAACCACGATGGTGTGGTCACTCATCTAAACCAGATATCCTGGAATATGAAGTGGGCCTTAGGAAGCATTACTATGAACAAGCTAGCACAGGTGACGAAATTACAGCTGAACTATTTAAAATCCTAAAAGATGGTGCTGTTAAATTTCTCAACTCAATATGTCAGCAAATTTGGAAAACTCAGCAGTGGTCACAAGACTGGAAAAAGTCAGTCTTTATTCCAATCCCAAAGAAGGGCAATGCTAAAGAATGTTCAAACTACCACATAATTGTGCTCATTTCACATGCTAGCAAGGTAATGCTCAAAATCCTTCAAGCTAGGTTACAGCAGTATGTGAACCAAGAACTTCCAGATGTATAAGCTGGGTTTGGAAAAGGCAGAAGAACTAGAAATCAAATTGCCAATATTCATTGGATTATAGAAATGCAAGACAATTCCAGATATCCTGGAATATGAAGTTAAGTGGGCCTTAGGAAGCATTACTACGAACAAGCCAGCACAGGTGATGGTTTCACAGGTGTAGTCTCATTGACTACACTAAAAGCCTTTGTGGATCACAACAAACTGGAAAGTTCCTAAAGAGATGGGAATACCAGACCACGATACCTTCCCCGAGAAACCTATATGCGGATCAAGAAGCAACATTCATAACCACACATGGTACGACTGACTGGTTTAAAATTGGGAAAGGAATATGACAAAGCTGGATATTATCACTCTGCCTATTAAACATATATGCAGAGTACATTATGCAAAATGCTGGACTGGAAGAATCACAAGTTGGAATCAAGACTGCTGAGAAAAATAGAAACAACTTCAGATATGCAGATGATGCCACTCTAATGGCAGATGCTGAAGCTGAAGCTCCAACACTTTGGCCATCTGATACAAAGAGCCGACTCACTGGAAAAGACCCTGATTCTGAGAAAGATTGACGGCAAGAGGAGATGGGGGCGACAGTGGATGAGATGGTTAGATAGTATCACCGGCTCAATAGACATGAATTTGAGCAAAAGCCAGGAGATGACAGAGGACAGAGGAGCCTGGCGTGCTGCAGTCCATGGGGTCACAAAGAGTAGGACATGACTTAACGACTGAACAACAACAGGTAGGCAGGAAGCAGGTGGGGGTCAGAAGCAGGAAATTCTCAGTCTCATAATTCAACACATGGGTCCTCAACCCTACTGTGTGCCCATACTGAGTGACCAGGGCCCAGCTCCTAACCCACTCCACCCCCAGGGACATATGATGGACCACCCCCAGTGACCCAGACCTAAAGACAATGGCCCTGTCCAACGCTCACTGTGCTCACAGGGCATAAGCGGGCAGCCCAGAAGCCAGCCAGCTCCCAATAGCTCTCAAAGCCTTTGGCCCTGAAACTGGCAGAGATGCCAAGCATCTTGGAGATTTGGTCTGTCCATCTTGGTAGTGACCCAGCCCTGCTTATGGTTGGGGATCTGGGGGTGACCTCTGACTAGGCCAAGGTAGACAGCTACCTTACCTGCTCTCCCCACCCATCTGGACAGGCAGGACCCTATAAGGTGACCAGGTGTTCTCAGACAAGGCTTTTTTTCCCCCCTTTTTATGTTGGAAAACATACCAGTTGCTTTCAGCAGCCCTCTGAAAGCCCCCTGCACAAAATTAAAGGGGGTGAAGGAGTAGTGAGCTTTTCTATTCTCCCTCCCAACTTGGGATAAAGCAGTGAACAAGAGAGCACAGGTCTCTGAAGACCCACCATGGTGTCATCCAAGTGCTACTGGGACAGATAGCCTGGGGAAGTGCAGTTCGGAGTGAAGGGGTGGGGCAGGCACAGTTTGCAACTGGGTGGTCAGAGTGGGCCTCCGGAAGAGCAGACAGCTGAGCAAAGACTGGAAAGCAGGGATAGGGGAAGCTGTGCGGCCCTCTACGAAAAGGTGTGTTCCAGGCAGAGGGACCAGGCAGTGCAAAGGTCCTGCAGTCAGAGCATGTCTAGTATGTACTAGAAGGATCAGGGAGACAGTCCAAGGTCCCAGGCAACAAGAGAATCAAGGACCCACCAGAGTCGGCAGGTGAGGCCTACCTGACATGGTTCCTCCTTCATGCACCTATGAGCCATCCCTCATCGGGAAGGGGCCTGTGCAAGCTGTGGGGACCCCTCCCCCACCAAGGGGGCCTGGGATGCCACTTCTATGCAGCATCCTCTGAAATCCTCTAAGACCTCTCTGCTTAGACCAACACTTTTCATTCCCAATGTAATAGAGGAAAAAAAAAATCTGACTCCATTTGGACCTGTTTCTTTTACTTGAATATTTGCTTTCCATTTCTTTTATCACTACAATCACTAAAAAGATGCTGTTTATAGCTATAAATGTACATAATGACCTGCCTTCGGAAATCCTGCCCCTCTGCCTGAAAGTTTAACTAAAGTGCCTTTGTTCAGCTCACAGGGAAACACCCAGATCCTGTCCACTTGTGAATGGCTACAGGAAAGAGTAAGTTAACTCACTCCCTCCCGGAGACTGGCCAAAGCAGGGGATATTTTGCAAGATATGGCCTTTTTACTTTATTTCCTCACCTCCTCCCCCTCAGTTCAGCATCCCCTTTTATAGTTTCTATAAAAGAAACTAGCATCCAGATGCTGATAAGATGGTGCTCCAGGACTCTAGTCCTCCATCTTCTTGGTGACCCAGCTTTTCAAATAAAGTCACTATTCCTTGATTCCACACCTTGTCTCCTGATTTATTGTCCTATGAGTGGAGAGCAGACTAATCTTGGACTCAGTAACACCAAGAGTAATGGGAAACCTCGAATTCTCTCCAAGAAACAAAATTGAAATTCTTTTTTAAAAAGTGACAGATGCTTCCAGCAAAGGACCAGATAGAAGTGTATTTCTATCAAAAATGTTTCCTGCAGAAACAGTTCTTTAGTCATGGAAGACCTGCTAGCCTGGGCTGCCTGTTACCCATGTTCTCCATTTCTAGGGATGAAGAGGGACTGAGCTAACTGCCCTCCCCACTACCTGTATCAGGTTCCCAGCCCCATCGGGGCCTTACCTGCTACTCCTTCGGGGGCTGCAGGAAGCAGCCTCTGTCCACACTCGCTGCAGAACTTCGGGGCTTCCTCTTTGGCGATATACCTGCAAGAAGGACACTCCATACCTCCTGGGAGAGGAATTCCTGGGTCTGGCATGTCTCTGCTGATCTAGAAGTAAGAATCCCAAGGCTGCCAGCTTTATAACCCGCCACCTGTCATGTGACCACAGCCTTGCTTCAGTTTCATTTTCTGGGAAAGTAAAATTGCGGCGGCCCAGTTCTCCCTGCTCAATTGAAACCCAGTCTAATCACCACCCACAAGGTGCTCCAGCCTGCCTCATCCCAACCTCGCCTTCCAACGCCCTCCTGATCTGAGCCCCATGTGGCCCCAGCACCTACTTCCTTTTCTGCTGAACCCATCGTGCTTGCCCCTCCTGGCCTCCTGAGTTCTCTCCATCATTCGTAAATCTAAAAATTGTCCTGCCCAGCTGAGACTGGGAGCCAGTTCAGCCGAGTCAAGTGAGTGGAGACTGAAGATAGTAGGGGAGCAGGCAGAGACACAGCGTAAGCAAAATCTTGAGATTAAACATGAGGTGGGGGTACTGAGGCAGGAGATAGATAGGCTCCAGTTTAGACACTTACAACTGGTCTCCTGTTTATATTCATGGGACAAGAAAAAGTGGACTTCAGGCTGAGAGGATAATAGGCAGGAAGGCTAGCAGTCTCCAAACAGAGGAAATAGGCTGCAACCCCACAGAGACTGAGATAGAACTGTGTTTGGGTATCTCCTGAGGAGGTATGGGTCAGCAGGGGACT
Organism: Bubalus bubalis; assembly: GCF_019923935.1. Classification (NCBI taxonomy): domain Eukaryota; kingdom Metazoa; phylum Chordata; class Mammalia; order Artiodactyla; family Bovidae; genus Bubalus; species Bubalus bubalis. Next base: position 10,921,349 of record NC_059159.1, on the reverse strand, counting down.
GCTGCAGGGGCAGGGGCTCTGGGTGCAGTACACCTGTGTATGGCATAAGCCCTCTGGGAAGAGGTCGCCATTAACCCCATGATAGAGCCACCAGAACTTACACAGTCTCTTGGAGGGCTCAAACAGAACCTTGTGTGCACCAGGACCCAGGAGAAAGGAGCAATGATCCTGCAAGAGACTGACCCAGCCTTGCTCATCCAGGAGTCTCTGGCAGAGGCATGGGTCAGCCATGGCCTGCTGCAGGGTTGGGGGCCCTGAGTGTAGCAGTGTGTGCATGAGACCTTTTGAAGGAGGTCACCCTTATCTTCATTACCTCTACCATAGTTTGGCCTCAGGTCAAATAATAGGGAAGGATCACAGCCCCGCCCTTCAACAGAAAATTGGATTAAAGATTTACTGAGCATGGCCCTGCCTATCAGAACAAGACTCAGTTTCCCCCTCAGTCAGTCAGTCTCTTCCACCAGGAAGCTTCCATAAGCCTCTTATCCTTCTCCATCAAAGGGCAGACAGAATGAAAACTGCAGTCACAGAAAACCAAACAATCTGATCACATGGATCGCAGCCTTGTCTAATTCAATGAAACTGTGAGCCATGCCATGTCAGATCAGAGATCAGTCGCTCAGTCATGTCCAACTCTTTGCGACCCCATGAATCACAGCACACCAGGCCTCCCTGTCCATCACCAACTCCTGGAGTTCACTCAGACTCATGTCCATCGAGTCAGTGATGCCATCCAGCCATCTCATCCTCTGTCGTCCCCTTCTCCTCCTGCCCCCAACCCCTCCCAGCATCAGAGTCTTTTCCAATGAGTCAACTCTTCGCATGAGGTGGCCAAAGTACTGGAGTTTCAGCTTTAGCATCATTCCTTCCAAAGAAATCCCAGGGCTGATCTTCTTCAGAATGGACTGGTTGAATCTCCTTGCAGTCCAAGGGACTCTCAAGAGTCTTCTCCAACACCATAGTTCAAAAGCATCAATTCTTTGGTGCTCAGCCTTCTTCACAGTCCAACTCTCACATCCATACATGACCACAGGAAAAACCATAGCCTTGACTAGAAGAACCTTTGTTGGCAAAGTAATGTCTCTGCTTTTGAATATGCTATCTAGGTTGGTCATAACTTTCCTTCCAAGGAGTAAGCGTCTTTTAATTTCATGGCTGCAGTCACCATCTGTAGTGATTTTGGAGCCCAGAAAAATAAAGTCTGACACTGTTTCCATTGTTTCCACATCTATTTCCCATGAAGTGGTGGGACCGGATGCCATGATCTTCGTTTTCTGAATGTTGAGCTTTAAGCCAACTTTTTCACTCTCCTCTTTCACTTTCATCAAAAGGCTTTTTAGTTCCTCTTCACTTTCTGCCATAAGGGTGGTGTCATCTGCATATCTGAGGTTATTGAGATTTCTCCTGGCAATCTTGAAAGATTATCTGGTATTCCCATCACTTTCACGTGATTATCTGGGCCATGCCACGTAGGGCCACCCAAGACAGACGGGTCATGGTGGAGAGTTCTGACTAAACGTGATCCACTGGAGAAGGGAATCGCAAACCACTTCAGTATTCTTGCCTTGAGAACCCCATGAACAGTATGAAAAGGCAAAAAGATAGGACACTGAAAGATGAACTCCCCAGGTTGGTAGGTGCCCAATATGCCACTGGAGATCAGTGGAGAAATAACTCCAGAAAGAATGAAGAGACAGCGCCAAAGCAAAAACAACACCCAGCTGTGCATGTGACTGGTGATGGAAGTAAAGTCCGATGCTGTAAAGAGCAATATTGCATAGGAACCTGGAATGTTAGGTCCATGAATCAAGGCAAATTGGAATGGTCAAACAAGAGGTGGTAAGAGTGAACGTTGACATTTTAGGAATCAGTGAACTGAAATGGACTGGAATGGGTGAATTTAACTCAGATGACCATTATATCTACTACTGTGGTCAAGAATCCCTTAGAAGAAATGGAGCACCCATCGTAATCAACAAAAGAGTCTGAAATGCAGCACTTGGATGCAATCTCAAAAACAACAAAATGATCTCTGTTCATTTCCAAGGCAAACCATTCAATATCACAGTAATCCAAGTCTATGCCCCAACCAGTAAGGCTGAAGTAGTTGAAGTTGAATGTTCTATGAAGACCTACAAGACCTAGAGCTAACACCCAAAAAAGATGTCCATTTAATTACAGGAGTGAAAAGAAAGTAAAGTCGCTCAGTCATGTCTGACTCTTTGAGACCCCATAGACTGTAGTCTACCAGGCTTCTCCATCCATGGGATTTTCCAGGCAAGAATACTGGAGTGGGTTGCCATTTCCTTCTCCAAGAGATCTTCCCAACCTAGGGATTGAACCTGGGTCTCCTGCATTGTAGGCAGATGCTTTACCATCTAAGCCACCAGAGACTGGAATGCAAAAGCAGGAAGTCAAGAGATACCTGGAGTAACAGGCAAATTTGGCCTTGGAGTACAGAATGAAGCAGTGCAGAGGCTAACAGAGTTTTGCCAAGAGAACGCACTGGTCATAGCAAACACCCTCTTCTGACAACACAAGAGAAGAAATGGTTAATACCGAAATAAGATTGATTATATTCTTTGCAGCCAAAGATGGAGAAGCTCTATACAGTCAGCAAAAACAAGACTGGGAGTTGATTGTGACTCAGATCATGAACTCCTTAATGCCAAATTCAGGTTTAAATTGAAGAAAGTAGGGAAAACCACTAGACCATTCAGGTATGACCTAAATCAAATCCCTTATGATTATACACTGGAAGTGACAAATAGATTCAAGGGATTAGATCTGATAGAGTGCCTGAAAAACTATGGATGGAAGTTTGTGACATTGTACAGGAGACAGGGAGCAAGACCATCCCCAAGCAAAAGAAATGCAAAAAGGCAAAATGGTTGTCTGAGGAGGCCTTACAAATAGCTGTGAAAAGAAAAGTGAAAGGCAAAGGAGAAAAGGAAAGATGTACCCATTTGAATGCAGAGTTTCAAAAAATAGCAAGGAGAGATAAGAAAGCCTTCCTCAGTGATCAATGCAAAAAAAAAAAAAAAAATAGAGGAAAACAACACAATGGGAAAGACTAGAGATCTCTTCAAGAAAAGTAGAGATACCAAGGGAAATTTTCATGCCAAGATGGGCACAATAAAGGACAGAAATGGTATGGACCTAACAAAAGCAGAAGATATTAAGAAGAGGTGGCAAGAATACACGGAACTATACAAAAAAGATCTTCATGACCCAGATAATCACGTTGGTGTGATCACTCACCTAGAGCCAGACATCCTGATATGCAAAGTCAGTGGGCCTTAGGAGGCATCACTATGAATAAAGCTAGTGGAGGGGATGGAATTCCAGTTGAGCTATTTCAAATCCTAAAAGATGATGCTGTGAAAGTGCTGCACTCAATATGCCCACAGATTTGGAAAACTCAGCAGTGGCCACAGGACTGGATAAGGTCAGTCTTCATTCCAATCCCAAACAAAGGCAATGCCAAAGAATGCTCAAACTACCGCACAATTGCACTCACCTCACACACTAGCAAAGGAATGCTCAAAATTCTCCAAGCCAGGCTTCAGCAATATGTGAACCATGAACTTCCAGATGTTCAAGCTGGATTTAGAAAAGGCAGAGGAACCAGAGATCAAATTGCCAACATCCATTGGATCGTCAAAAAAGCAGGAGAGTTCCAGAAAAACATCTACTTCTGCTTTATTGAGTATGCCAAAGCCTTCAACTGTGTGGATCACAACAAACTGTGGAAAATTCTTCAAGAGATGGGAATACCGGACCACCTTACCTGCCTCCTGAGAAATCTATATGCAGGTCAAGAAGCAACAGTTAGAACTGGACATGGAACAACAGACTGGTTCCAAATCGGGAAAGGAGTACATCAAGGCTGTGTATTGTCACCCTGCTTATTTAACTTATATGCAGAGTACATCATGCGAAATGCTGGGCTGGATGAAGCACAAGCTGGAATCAAGACTGCTGGGAGAAATATCAATAACCTCAGATATGCAGATGACACCACCCTTATGGCAGAAAGGGAAGAAGAACAAAAGAGCCTCTTGATGAAAGAGAAAGAGGAGAGTGAAAAAGTTGGCTTAAAACTCAACATTCAGAAAACTAAGATTGTGGCATCCGGTCCCATCACTTCATGGCAAATAGGTGGGGAAACAATGCAAACAGTGACAGACTTGATTTCTGGGGGCTCCAAAATCACTGCAGATGGTGACTGCAGCCATGAAATAAACTCTGGGAGCTGGTGATGGCCAGGGAGGCCTGGCAGGCTGCTGTCCATTGGGTGGCAAATAGTTGAACATGACTGAGTGACTGAGCTGAACTGAACTGAACTACCTCGAGGTTTGAGAAAAGTTAAGTTCAGGTGGAACCAGGTGTCATCACGGCACCACAAAATTTTAAAGGAAACCTCCTTTTAATTTTCTATAGAGAAGGGAAAAAAATCTAACACTTGTAAACTACCCCTCCTCCTGCCCCTTAAGAGAGAGATAAAAAATGTCTGACAGTTCAGTTCAGTCGCTCAGTCATGTCTGACTCTTTGCTACCCCATGGAGCACAGCATGCCAAACTTTCCTGGCCTTCACCAACTCCCAGAGCTTACTCAAACTCATGTCCATTGAGTCGGTGTTGCCATCCAACAGTCTCATCCTCTGTTGTCCTGTTCTCCTCCCGCCTTCCATCTTTCCCAGCATCAGCGTCTTTTCCAATGAGTCTGTTCTTCACATCAAGTGGTCAGAGTATTGAAATTTCAGCTTCAGCATCAGTCCTTCCAATGAGTATTCAAGACTGATTTCCTTTAGGATGGACTGGTTAGATCTCCTTGCAGTCCAAGGAACTCTCAAGAGTTTTCTCTGACACCACAGTTCAAAAGCATCAATTTTTCGGCGCTTAGCTTTCTTTATAGTCCAACTCTCACATCCATACATGACTACTGGAAAAACCAGTGTTGACTAGACGAACCTTCATCAACAAAGTAATGTCTCCACTTTTTAAGATGCTGTCTCGGTTGGTCATATCTTTTCTTCCAAGGAGCAAGCATCTTTCAATTTCATGGCTGCAGTCACCATCTGCAGTGATTTTGGAGCCCCCAGAAATCAAGTCTGTCACTGTTTGCATTGTTTCCCCACCTATTTGCCATGAAGTGATGGGACCGGATGCCACAATCTTAGTTTTCTGAATGTTGAGTTTTAAGCCAACTTTTTCACTCTCCTCTTTCTCTTTCATCAAGAGGCTCTTTTGTTCTTCTTCCCTTTCTGCCATAAGGGTGGTGTCATCTGCATATCTGAGGTTATTGATATTTCTCCCAGCAGTCTTGATTCCAGCTTGTGCTTCATCCAGCCCAGCATTTCGCATGATGTACTCTGCATATAAGTTAAATAAGCAGGGTGACAATACACAGCCTTGATGTACTCCTTTCCCGATTTGGAACCAGTCTGTTGTTCCATGTCCAGTTCTAACTGTTGCTTCTTGACCTGCATATAGATTTCTCAGGAGGCAGGTAAGGTGGTCCGGTATTCCCATCTCTTGAAGAATTTTCCACAGTTTGTTGTGATCCACACAGTTGAAGGCTTTGGCATACTCAATAAAGCAGAAGTAGATGTTTTTCTGGAACTCTCCTGCTTTTTTGACGATCCAATGGATGTTGGCAATTTGATCTCTGGTTCCTCTGCCTTTTCTAAATCCAGCTTGAACATCTGGAAGTTCATGGTTCACATATTGCTGAAGCCTGGCTTGGAGAATTTTGAGCATTCCTTTGCTAGTGTGTGAGGTGAGTGCAATTGTGCGGTAGTTTGAGCATTCTTTGGCATTGCCTTTGTTTGGGATTGGAATGAAGACTGACCTTATCCAGTCCTGTGGCCACTGCTGAGTTTTCCAAATCTGTGGGCATATTGAGTGCAGCACTTTCACAGCATCATCTTTTAGGATTTGAAATAGCTCAACTGGAATTCCATCCCCTCCACTAGCTTTATTCATAGTGATGCCTCCTAAGGCCCACTGACTTTGCATATCAGGATGTCTGGCTCTAGGTGAGTGATCACACCATCGTGATTATCTGGGTCATGAAGATCTTTTTTGTATAGTTCCGTGTATTCTTGCCACCTCTTCTTAATATCTTCTGCTTTTGTTAGGTCCATACCATTTCTGTCCTTTACCTACTCAGAACTTGACAAACCAGTATGTTTTACTCATGCAAATGTTCTCTTAAGCTAGGTTAATGAGACTATGTATTTTCTTGGAAACCTGCCTTTCTTCACGATTCATGTGAATCGTTTTCTGGTCCAGGATGACTCACCTTGTGCCAATGTTATCTCAAAATGCATGTTGTGGGTGAGGGGCTGGATGCCACTCTGAGTTTTGAGCTCTAATTAGCAGCCTGCTGATAGGTATATAACATTTTGCTAAGGACTAGCAGGGGAGCACTCTTTCTGCCCCCTTCTGATGTCTATGTCAGAAGCTTTATCTATTTCTTTTATACTTTAATGAAACTTTGTTACACAAAAGCTCTGGGTGATCAAGTCTCATCACTGGCCCTGGATTGAATTCCTCTCCTCTGGAGGCCAAGAATCCTGACATCTTTCACAGCTCAGCAACAAACTTTCTAGGCTGTACACTTACAATTAGCCTCCTGTTTGCACTTCTTGAGACAGGAGACAGGTGGGCTCTAGGTTAGATGTTTACAATCAGCCTCCTATTTGCTCTCCTAAATAGAAGGAACTACAGAGACAGGGTCAGCTTTCCAAGTGGCTCTTAGTGGTAAAGAACCCACCAGCCAATGCAGGAGACATAAAAGACGTGGGTTCAATCCCTTGGTCGGGAAGATCCCCTGGAGTAGGAAATGGCAACCCACTCCAATATTCTTGCCTGCAGAATCCCATGAACAGAGGAGCCTGGCAGCCTACAGTCCACGGGGTCACAAACAGTCAGACACGACCAAAGCAACTTAGCACACAAAGTGTCAGACACGACTGAAGTGACTTAGCACACACACATGAACAGAGACAAGATAAATACTCAAGTTTTGTCTCTTGTGGATGCCTTAAGATAATAGCTATGGCAAGAACAAAGGAGGGCAAAGCCCTGTTTGAGTACAAGATCAAGGGATCTCCACTTCCCCCTTCCTTGGGGTAAGGGAGACACTACACATGCACAGCAAGGCTACTTGGGGACAACACCAGGGGACAACAAATCAGGGGACAACATCAGGCCATAATGAATCTTGCTTCTCCCAGACACCTTTGTGTCAAGTTCCATTTTGGCTGAGAGGTGCATGCTCACCTAAGGGGAGGTTCTTTAGACAAATGATCCAGGGGAGCTAAAACAAAATGATTGGACAAGGGGGAGACAAAGACCGAGAAAACTGCCCTCTCATAAAGGATTTAAACTTTGCAAATGTGCGACTGTCTCAGTTCGCCTGTGTGTCTTTCCATGGGTACTTTGCTCTTCCAAAAAACTTTTTACTTTTCTCTTTGCCTTCTGTCTCCTCACCTGAATTCTTTCTTGACAAGGCAGGCAAGAACTGGGGATCCAGGCCCTAGCCTCTGGCCTCTGTGGTCTAGCGGTTAGGATTCAACGTTCTCACCCACCACCACAAGCCAGGTTTATTTCCCAGTCGGGGAACCAAGATTCTGCTTCTAGCTACTGCTTGCTGCTGCTTACTGCAAGCTGCCTCTCATCACTGTGTGTGTTCAAAATCAGTACCTGCTTCAAGCCCCAAGTAAGGGACTCAGACTGTCTCTGCCTCACCTCACTGCAGAAATGCTGGCAGCAAATGATTGAGTCAGAGCCTGCCGAAGGAACCAGCCTGCACAGGGCAGCCCACGGCTATAGAGCTGGAAGTCAGGACTCCTAATAACAGGGCCAGTGGTCAAGATTCCTAATGACAGGAATTGCCATCTACTAAGCCTGCACTCTTCTCATGGACCACCTGGCCCTCTGAACACCCTCCGTGGGAGTGGCAGCAAACCAAGGTCAGGGTCATGTCAAGGTCAGGACTCAGGCCAAGAATCTCCAGCCTCCGGAGACCACTTAGTTCATCCATGGCAAGAGTGGAGACAGGTGTCTTGGCTCTTGGTGCACAAAGATCCACCAGCCACCCTTTTCTTCTGGCTTCGGACCCAAGTATTCTGATGGAGCAGTGGCCAAGTCAGCTCCTTCCTCAGCTGGGAGGGCAAGCAGAGGGCCCCCATCAGACAGCAACTCCCTACTCCAGCCCTGCTGCCGGCCCCTGCAACCCCTACATCTCGTTCTCATTCTAATTTTACCTGTGGCATAGATGACAGTCTGCCACCAACAGCCTGGTCTCCTATGATGGTGGGCTGTGGTGGGGGAAGGGCAGGACCGAAAGCACCTGGTGCGTGTGGTTATCCTCAGGACAATGGTCCCCATCTTCCCTCTCCTCCTCCAAATGCCCCCTGAAGCAATCACCTCTGTAGTCTGGGCGCTCTCTCACTAAAAGACTCTCAATGACTCCCGAGGGCCCAGTCCTCTCTCCTAAGGTGCATTCCCTCTGTCCCAAGCTCTGCTTCCCCACAGACCAGAAAACTCACAGCAGGGATCAGAATTCCTCATTCAAGTGTCCTGTTGTTTCTCCCCAGCACCAGGGGCTTATGGGTTATGGCAGGTACCAACACTTCTCTATTCACTCAGTTTCCTGATTTTTCTTCCTCTTTTTTCCAGCCACATCCCCCCAACCACCACCAAATAAAACCAGGTGGAGGCCCCCATCTTACACTCCCCTATTCTCAGCCCTCCCTGGCTTGGGTGGTGTCCAGGACTTTACAGACCCAGCAGCCAGCCCTGAGGAGTGCCAATGACACAAGGCTGATCCTCAGCCAAGCTTCAAGCCATTCGGCTATGAAAAAGTGGAGGTCACCAACCGTAACTGATCAGGGTCTTGTGTGGATTAAGGGAGCACAGTGGCCCACGCCCAGCCCTCTGTTGGTCACTAATAACCTAGAGGCCACTGCCGCAGCCTGTCTACGCACCTGTTTCCCTCTGTGTCTCAGTTTTCTCATCTGTCAGGCTCTGGTCCAGCCTCCTAGGGCTGTTGAACAACTATTATGGTGAAAACTAGTGTTCTAGCCCCAGGCAAAGGGCTTGATGTACATCATCTTATTTATTCTTCACTGTTCTCTCCCGTCTCAATGAGCACCTACCAGAAAGCATTTGTGAGGGGCCTAGCACAGGCCCATGTGATGCTACAAATGCCAGTCAGGATGAGTGTCATTTTTACATCAAAAGGGCCCAGGGCTCCCACCTATCTTTCCAACAAACTCCTCCTTTCCCATACCCTCTGGTCACACCGTATTTCTGAGGTAGGATATAGATGGGTTCCCGGTTAGAAATTTATACTGGCCTCCTGTTTACATTTCATAGGGCATGAAGAAGTGGCCTTCAGGCTGGATACTTACAACTGTTAACATATCCTGAGACAAGAGATAAGTGGGCTCCAGCTATGGCATTTACAGTCAGACTTCTGTTTGCCCTCCAAAACGGAAGAAATAACAGAAACAGGGTAAATAGGCAGTTTTTGTCTCTTGTAAATACCTTAAAGTAATAGTCATGGCAATAGTCAAGGAAACTGTCACGGCAAAGACAAAGAGGGGCAAAATTCTATTTGAGTAAAGGATAAGGGATCTCCGCTCCTCTCTCTTTTGGGACAAGGGAGACACTATACATGCACAGAAAGGCTCCTTAGGGGTCAAAAGTCAGGGGATAATGTCAGGCCATACTAAGTCTTGCTCCTTCCAGAAGCCTTCACTTCAAGATTCATTTCGGCTGAGGGGTACGTGCACACAGAAGGGAGGGTCACTGGATAGGCCAGGTGTGACAAAAGAAACCAGTTAATTGGCTAAAGGTAAACAAAGACCTGGAAGAACTGACCTGTGTAAATGACATTGTTTTTGTTCAGTTGAGAAATTGTATCCAACTGGTTGCAACCCCATGGACTACAGCACACCAGGCTTCTCTGCCCTTCACTATCTCCTGGAGTTTGTTCAAACTCATGTCCATTTAGTTGGTAATCCTATCCAAACACCTCATTCTCTGTCGCCCCCTTCTCCTTCTTCCCTCAATTTTTCTCAGCATCAGGATCTTTCCTAATGAGTCGACTATTTACATCGGGTAGCCAAAGTAGAGCTTAGGAACTTCAGTTTCAGTATTAGTCCATACAATGATTATTCAGGGTTGATTTCCTTTAAGATTGACTGGTTTGATCTCCTTTCAGTCCAAAGGACCCTCAAGAGTCTTCTCCAGCACCAGTTTGAAAGCATTAATTCTTCAGCTCTCAGCCTTCCTTATGGTCTGACTCTCACATCTATATATGACTACTGGAAAAACCATAGCTTTGACTATACAGACACTTTTTCAGCAAAGTGATGTCTCTGCTTTTTAATACTCTGTCTAGGTCTATCATAGCTTTTCTTCCAAGGAGTAAGCGTTTTTTAATTTCATGGCTGCAGTCACCATCCACAGTGATTTTGGAGCCCAAGAAAATGAAGTCTGTCACTGTTTCCACTTTTTCCTCATCTATCTGCCATGAAGTGATGGGTCCAGATGCCATGATCTTACTTTTTGAATGTTGTTATAAGCCAGCTTTTTCACTCACCTCTTTCATCTTTATCAAAGGGCTCTGCTTTCTGCCATTAGGGTGGTATCATCTGCATATCTGAGGTTATTGATATTCTCCTAGCAATCTTTTTTCCAGCCTGTGCTTCATCCAGTCTGGCATTTTGCATGATGTATTCTGCATATAAGTTAAATAAGCAGGGTGACAGTGTATAGCCTTGACGTATTCCCAATTTTGATCCAGTCTGTTATTCCATGTCTGGTTCTAAATGTTGCTTCTTGACCTGCATACAGGTTTCTCAGGAGGCAGGTGAGGTAATCTGGTATTCCCTTTTTGGAATTTCCTTGGTTTTTCTATGATCCAATGGATGTTGGCAATTTGATCTCTGATTCCTCTGCCTTTTCTAAATACAGACTGTATATCTGGAAGTTCTTGGTTCATACACTATTGAAGCCTAGTTTGAAGGATCTGGAGCATTACCTTGCTAGCATGTGAAATGAGTGCAATTGTACAGTAGTTTGAACCTTCTTTGGCATTGCCTTTCTTTGGGATTGGAATGAAAACTGACATTTTCCAGTCCTGTGACCACTGTTGAGTTTTCCAAATTTGCTGACATACTGCATGCAGCACTTTAACAGCACTATCTTTTAGGATTTTAAATAGCTCAGCTGAAATTCCATCACCTCCACTAGATTTGTTTGTAGTAATACTTCTTAAGGCCCACTTGACTTCACACTCCAGGATGTCTGGCTCTAGGTGAGTGATCATACCATCATGGTTATCCAGGTCATTAAGAACTTTTTGTATAGTTCTTCCCAAAATCCATATCAATGCAATAAATGTATGCATTGAAACATGCAATTTTTGTTTTACCTCATTGGGTTTTAGTTGTGGCACTAGGGCACTTCGTTGCTGCTAACAGGCTTCCTTATAGTTGTGGTGCTTGGGCTCAGTAGTTGTGGTGCGAGCTTAGTCACCCCATGGCATGTGGGGCTTTTTTTCCCTGACCAGGGATCCAGCCTGCATTCCCAGAATTGGAAGGCAGACTCTTAACCTCTGGACCACCATGGAAGTCTCCCACACAACTTTTAAAAATAAAAAATAGTATAACAATAAATAGTATGTAAGTGCAATGTATGATCAAACATAATTAGAAACTAAGATAGAAAACAACAAAATACAAGGACAGTGGTAGGTGCAGTTTACTTTGTGGGGCTGAGGCAGGCACAGACAGAGATTAGCTGGGTGGAGGCGGATGGTGGGGTGGTAGGATGAACGAAGAAGGGGACAAGGAAGCCAGAGTACTTGATGAACAGTTTCAGATGGCATCACCTCCCACTTTGTCCCTAAAAGATGGTGCTCTGGACATTGCTGGCTTCAGTCTGGACATCTCCTTTTGGTCCAGTGTTCACAAAGGGACTGGCTCCTCCACATAGATTTCCTTGTGGAAAGTCTGCTAGTCATTATTCCCCAGGTTAGCTGCATGACAGGGCAGCCCCTGGACTTAGCCCCACAGCTCAGCTGGCAAAACCCAGTATAGGGTATCTTCCTGATCCCTTAGATATTGGATCATTTGAAATTTCCTCTATCTTGTAACCACCAGCACTTGTAGAATGGATATGGTTGGTCCCAAACATACTTTGGGGCTGGTCTTGCTCCTTGCCTGCTTATCTGGTAATCCTGGGGTCGTCCGTAGGCCTGTAGGCAAGATGCTCTCCAGAGCGCAGTTTGCTGGGAGGGTAAGTGTGGTAAGAGGGTGGAACAAGGGACCTTGTGGGGGAAGGTAGGCCAGGGACGTGGTTCTGCCCTGCTGGGCCGCACAGCTCCATGGCCCTGCTCCAGATGAGAACGTCCAGACGTCTCAAAGCAGGGCCTGTGTGACTGAGCAGGCTGAACATATCGCCCACAGTAAATCCAGAGCCGTGCAGAACAACAGGGGCTTGTAGTTCTTGGCTTCATTTTGCATCTATTTCCCAGCCTGTTTTCAAATCTTCCTTTCAGCTGTTTTTCCCCCACGGAAAGACAGGAGCAAGATCTGCAGTTAAGTTTCTCACGAAACAGGCTTTGGAATTCTGCTCAGTTAGGGCCAAGTTTGACTGATGGAAGTCAGTTTTCTGGGCCTGGGTATTATTGCCTGAGGATCATGCTCTTTGGACCCTTTGGAGTAAAAGATGTCCCAGGGTCAGGTATTTCCCAAGTGAGGCCCAAAAATTTGGTCCTGGGCCCAGCACCAAATTAGTTCATCCACCTTGGGCTGGCAGGCCTGCCCAGACAGAAGAACAGCCCATAAGGAACTGTGGTTCCTTTCTTATGTAGGGAGGCAGGAGGGGCAGAAGTAAGACATACATAACGAAATAACTTCATGGCTCCCATGATGGCACCTCCCTGTACCTGTGTCTCTGTCTTCTCTTATTAAGATGCCACTCAAGTCCAGTATGACATCATCTGAACTTAGTTAATTACATCAGCAAAGATCCTATTTCCAAAGAAGGTCACAGTCACAGGTGCCTCTGATCAAGAATGTAACTTATAGGGGACACAATTCAGTCCCCTACAGGCACCAGCTCCACGGGCTTTGCCAGGAGTCTCTAGAAGATTCAGCCATCAGCACTGCACAAAGATTCAAAGATTTAGATGCACTTGGGTCCTTTCAGAGGATTAAAATTATTTTAAAAGGGGAGGAGGGAGAAACAGGCTCTTTACCAACGTCAGCAGCAGAATTTACAAAGGTAGATAAATCGATGCAAAACATATTTTACAAAAATAATCATACTTTAGGCAGCCAAGGGTTTGCTATTCACCCCTGGGTTAGCCCAGGTTAGCTCTGCTCCAGGTTGACTTGATCTTTTTTTTTTTTTTTCCCTCTCTGGGAGGCCTACAGGATTCTAGTTTCCTGACCAGGGATTGAACCCAGGCCATGGCAGTGAAAGCATCAAGTCCTAAGCACTGGACTGCCAGGGAATTCCTAGGTAGACTTTATCTCAAAAAAGACAGAGGTCCCTGCCCCACTCCAGCACTAACAGGGAAGCCCACTGCTCCCCACCCCTATTAGCTCACAGAGCACCCTCAGCCTCCCCTGCCCACTGGGTGTGGGGCCTGCAGGGATGTGGCTGCAGAGCCCTCAGCTGCCACCTTTTGGGGCTGGTGGCACCAAGAGCATTGCTCCTGGACACCATGAGGCTGTACAGTGGGCATGACAGACCAGTCACACGAGATCCCCAGCATCATTTCATTTTTGAGTAAATATATTACTGGGGTGTGGGCAAGATGTGATTGCTGGCATTGCAGCCTGAGTCCTAAATCATTCCCCTTCTTCCTCCTGTCCAACTTTCCTCCATCACGAGAGTTCTGCATCAAGCAGCTTCCTCCCGAGGTCACTTCCCCCAAAACTGAATTTTTTTTTATTCCAAAACTGAATTTTTAATAAAGCCAGACCCCTTGAGGTGAGCTCCCTGACCTGCACTAGACATTCAGTTAATGTGGGAGAGGGTGAAAACAGCGGAGGGTCAAGCAAATAGAATTTGAGGAGGTTTGATTCATGACAGCAGCGACTACTTCTTAATTGCCTATTACATATATACCCCAAGGCTCCACTCTCCTCTTCAATTTAACCTGTGCAACAAGCCTTTGGAAGATGTGGAAACGAAGGGTCAGACAGAGTAGACAATTTACCCACTGTCATGTGTTAAGAAATCAGGACAGCCTGGGCTCAAAGTCAGTTCTCTTTGTGCCCGCTCACACCATGCTGCCTCCTCAGTCGTGACTTTCAGAGTTTCTTGCCATTATCTGCAGACTTCCAGTAGAGACAGACACAGGCACAGGCTCCGGAGAATGTGAGGCTTCCTAATCATTTTAGATTTGAACATTCTAAGCCCACATCATCAGATACAGCGGTCAGGTAACATTGAGCACTCCACATGTAGCTGGTTTGAGCTGAGATGTGCTGTGACGGTACAGGTCACACCTGGTTTCAAAGATTTAGTATGAGAAAAGTAATATAAAATATTTCATTGGTAAATTTTACATAGATTTCATGTGGTGCTAAGGCACTAGTGATAAAGAACCAGTCTGCCAATGCAGGAGACGTAAGAGACGCAGGTTTGATCCCTGGATCAGGATGACCCCCTGGAGGAGGAAATGGCACTCCATTCCAGTATTCTTGCTGGGAGAATCCCATGGACAGAGGAGCCTGGTGGGCTACAAGTCCATGGGATCACAAGGAGACACTACTGAGTGTCTGAACATGTTGGAAATATTTATCTTAGATAAATGAGGTATGTTAATTTCACTTGTTTGTTTTTACATGTTTTAGTACAGCTACTTGAAGTGTTAAAATGGCCCAGGTGGCTCACATGGGGGCTTCACTACCGTACTGCTCTATGGCATCGTCTGTTGGACAGCGCTGTCCTACATCACCATCAACTGTATAGTCAGGGCCCCACCAGCTACTGTAACAAGCGGGCATTCAGACCCTACTTCTGGCCCACATGATTCTTGCCGGGGCTCGGCTCAGCTCAGCCAGGCGCCCTCCTTCACTCCATTGACCGAAACTCTGCCACTCACAATATGTGGCTTCCACAGGGCCCCTAGATCATCTCTGTGCCAGCCAGCCAGAAACAGGGAAAGTGCTTGCAGGAGGGAGAATGGCAGGCCAGGTTGAAATGGCACACACACACTCCCCATGAACTGTGTTGGTCTGCTAGGGCTGCTGTGCCAAAGTGCCACAAACGGGACAGCTTTTTTTTTTTTTTCAATATATTATCTTGGCCATGCTGCACAGCATGTGACATCTTAGTTCCCCAACCAGGGATAGAACCCGCACCCCTCGCTTTGGAAGCGTGAAGTCTTAACCAGCGGACCGCCAGGAAGTCCTGGAGCAGCTTAAACAACAGAACTTGACTGTCTCACAGTCTATGGGTCAGAAGTCTGAGATCAAGGTGTGGACAGGAAGAATCCGTTCTAGGCCTGCCACCTGGATACTGGTGGTTTGGTGATGGCTGGCATTCTTGGCTTGTAGAAGCATCACCCCAATCTCTGCCTTCATGTTCACATCGTGGTCTCCCTGTGTATGCATGTCTGTACCAAACCTCCCCACCCGTTTTCTTTAGCCGTGCTGCACGGTTTGCAGGATCTCAGTTCCCTGACCAGGAATTGAACCTGAGCCACAGTGGTTAAAGTGTGGAATCCTATCCACTAGGCCACCCTCCCCTTTTTTTAAGGACACAGCCATATTGGATTAGGGCCCACCCTACTGC
The DNA here is from genome assembly GCF_019923935.1 of Bubalus bubalis. Taxonomy (NCBI): domain Eukaryota; kingdom Metazoa; phylum Chordata; class Mammalia; order Artiodactyla; family Bovidae; genus Bubalus; species Bubalus bubalis. The sequence goes on along the minus strand of NC_059159.1, from coordinate 10,905,512 downwards.
AAGTATGAACTCATTTTAACTAAATACATTTGCAATGACCCTATTTCCAAGTAAGGGCTTCCCAGGTGGCACTAGTGGTAAAGAACATGCCCATCAATGCAAGAGACGCAAGAGATGTAGTTCCCATTCTTGAGTCAGGAAGATCCCCTGGAGGAGTAAAGGGCAACCCATTCCAGTACTTTTGCCTGAAAAATTCCATGTACAAGAGAAGCCTGGCGGGCTACAGTTGATGGGGTTGCAAAGAGTCGGACACGACTGAACACACAGTACATCTCATTTCCAAATAAGGTCCCATCCTGGGTACTGGGGGTTAGGACGCGATATGAATTTTGTGAGGCAGGGGACACAGTTCAACCCACAACAGACACTATTGACTTGATCTTAGTCACGTGGCCACACTCACTACAGGTGAGGCAGGAAACTGCAGTGGTGTTGGTGATGTCACCACACAGTCAACGGTGAAAGTCAAAGTGAAGTCGCTCCATCGTGTCAGACTCTTTGAGACCCCATGGACTGTAGCCCACCGGACTCCTCTGGCCATGGGCTTTCCAGGCAAGAATACTGGAGTGGGTTGCCATTTCATTCTCCAGGGGATCCTCCCGACCCAGGGATTGAACCCGGGTCTCCTGCATTGCAGGCAGACTCTTTACCGTTTGAGCCACTGGGGAATCCTGTCAACAGCGAGGAAGGGCGTAATCAACTGCGTCATCCGAACAGTCACGTGGCTCAGAGAGCTTATCTAGCTGATGAGCTGGGATGATGGAACCCAGCCCTGCATCTCCTGACATCAAATTCTCTCCATACCTCTCTTCTAAAATTCATTTTTATTATAATTTTCAACGTGCTGTGCTTAGTTGTTCAGTTGCATCTGACTCTGCGACCCCATGGACTGTAGCCCGCCAGGATCCTCTGTCTGTGGCGATTCTCCTGGCAAGAATACTGGAGTGGGTTGCCATTTCCTACTCCAGGGGATCTTCCCAACCCAGGGATTGAACCCGGGTCTTCTATACTGCAGGCAGATTCTTTACTGTCTGAGCCACCAGGGAAGCCCTATAATTTTCCATATGTCAATACAATGTTCTTTGAAACATTAAACCATACAAGTATAGTTACTTACCTACCCAAGGAGGAAACACTGCCATGAGCTTGATCTTTATCCTTCCAGGACTTTACAAAGTCTCATACATGTATCATAGAATTGTTTACAGAGTGTACTCACACAAATGGTTATCTCAAGATTGGTATCACTCTGCAACTTGCTTTTTCCACTCAAAAATCTGTTAGTATCCACACCACCTCGTTCCTTTAACTACCATGTGACCTTCCACAGTTTTCATGTTCCGTGGTCAAGACTTAGGTTGCTTTCATTTTCCAAAATTGCTAATGAGGTTGTGATAAACATCCTTGGCCTGCTTCCCGGGAGATGGGCTCGTGTTTCGCTAGAGTGGCTTCTGAGAATTGGAGCTGCTGAGTTACAGATGGTGAGGGTTTCCAATGAAATTGTTCCCACCCAAGTGTATCAATTTGCCCAGCCCTGTGAATTGGATGATCTCTGAGTTCCAGAATAGGTGGGCTCAGTATGTGGGCACAGGCCCAAAAGGGACCACACCTCCATCCCAGCTTTGGGCAAATGTGGTCCAGTGGGCAGCTTCAAGACACGCTTGCCTTACCCTAGACGGGAGAGGTTGGGGGAGAATGGATACATGTATATGCATGGCTGAGTCCCTTCGCTGTTTACCCGAAACTATCACATTGTTTGTTAATCAGCTATACCAATACAAAATAAAAATTTTGTTGGTTTTTTTTAAGACAGCTGGCCTTGTAGAAAAAGATAAACTGCCTAAGCTAAGGAAAGGTGCTGTGTGGCTAGGGGTCAACCATTTAACTGGCTGGTCAGGGGCCTAGAAGGAGAAACACCAGAAGATGGAGGACAAGGAATCTGAAAAGACTTGTGTACTGTGAGCAGGCCTGGACTCTCACTCTGCTCAGACACTGGCCACGATGGCCTGGGCAGAACACTGGCGGCTCTAGGGCACCCCATCCAGGGCCATTGCACTGTGAGTTCTTTCTCAAACCGAGTCCAGGGGCATAACCTCCTTCAGCTGGGATTTACTGCTAAAAATGATGGAAGTCAAATTCCAAACAGGCGTGTCTAGAGGGTTTGCTAAGTAAATTACGACGCATCTATGGAATAAGATACCATGGAGCCATTGATCATCATGTCTTCTCCATTTATTACCACAACGAATAATTCACAGCAATGACCGCATGAAAATGTAGGTCACAGAGCACCACGGATGAAATGATCCCATTTACATGACTGTAAACACACATCCACATGCTAAGTACACACATGTACGTGTACAGTGGAGGTCAGAGGTCAGGAGCTATCGCCAAAGTGGATGGGGGAGGGGAAGATTTCCTGTAGTTTTTACAATAAGCATGTATGGATTCTACAAAAACACCAAAGCTATCAGTTTTTTAAATTTAGAAAACACAACAAAGTTACTTTCCACAGACACTTTTAAGTCTTTTGGCAAACCTTGGTTTTCCTCTCAACAACAGCACAGCCGCCGCCATCAAGAAGGGAACCCACCTGAGAGATGCCCGCCCTCCCCGTTTCCCCCAAAATCCAGGAAGGCGCTGGGGCGAGAAGAGGGCTCCTCTCCTAGACCACGCTGAAATCCCCGCCCTTTCCTTTCTCACCTGGTCTGCCATTCTAGAAGGCTCTCTCCTAACCACTCTTTTAAAAAGAGTTCGCATACAGGGAAGAGCAGGGAGGTACCTTTTCGGTCACCTCAGAGGAAGGGGTGAGTCCTACCTGTGGACTCCACACCATTGCCCTCCTCCTCCTCCGGGTCACCTGCCCAGGTTTTTCAGATCCATCTGCAAGGCGGCATCCGGCATCACAGTGACAAGAACCTTCCGGGAGACCCTCTGATGTCGGGCGCCCCTTGGCAGCCCACTCAGGCCTTCAGCAGGGCAATCTTGTGTTCCGGAACAGAGTCTTCGCTGCCATTGTAGGGCTGGGTCCCTGGTTCTTGCTTCAGATATTTCTCTGCAGAAAACACAAGGTTTTCAAACACTAAAAAAGCGAAGTGAGGATGGGTCAGTTCAAGGAATGGGATTAAAGGCTGGCATTCTGGGGGACCTTGAATGCAGAGAGTTAAGGTCCCTGGGCTGGTGCCCCCAGCCCTGGGCTGGTTTCACCTAAGTCTCCATCATCATCCTCACCACTCTCGGTGCCATGATAACCCTCCTTATTGCCAGGCGGGTTCCTTGGCATGGCTGGGCCTAACCTGCTTATCCAGCTCCTGCGGATCAGCTTCTGGCTGCTTCTAGCAGCAACATGGATGAATCTCACAGATACCAGGTTGAGCTAAGGAAGCCAGACACAGAATTCCACTACACGAAGTTCTAAGACAGGCTATGCTGACTGATGGTAGAAGAAATCAGAGCAGCACTTACTCCCAGTGGCAGTCAGGGGAATGAGGGAAATTTCTGGAATGATGGAGATGATCTCCACCCTAACTGGACAACCACTGCATTCATCTATCAGGACTCAAACTCATACTTAGCATCTGTGCATTTCACTGTTTGTGAACTATGCCTCACATACAATCCTAAAAGATAAAACCCCAGAGTAGAAAGGCCCCCTGACAACCTGCCCACTGTCTCACTCTAGTCGGAGTGCGCCCCACTCTCAGACTCAAGCCCTGACCCTCCTGTCTCCCAGGGTTGCAGTCCTGCTGTCCTGGCCCCCAAGGCGTGGGCAGCTGGGCTGCTGCGGCTCTGTGCTGACTGGCTGCGCTCACCTGCTTCTTCCAGGGTGCAGAAGTACAGGACTCCCTTCAGGTCAGCAGACAGCAGGACACGAAGGACAGGGACCTGCGGGGCAGATGAGCACTGACTCCAGGCGGGAGCGCTGCCGCCCCAGCACGCCACGCCATGGGCTGCCTCACAGCTCCGCGAGAGGAACCTGTCTTAAGGGAATACTCTCTGGGGGACAACGAGACGAGTGCTCTGCAAGCACAGGTTATAACGGAAGCGAGCAGAGCTCTGCAGCCTGAGGCCACAAGACAGGAGCCCGGCTACCTTCCTCACTGTGTCGCTGGGCAAGTCACTCAGCTTCTTTGAGCCTCGGTAGCCTCATCTTGACACGGGGAAGGTGACAACACAGCCCTCACCAGGCTACTTCCAGAGCAGGTGCCAATACCCACCTGCAGGCCAATGAGGGCAAGGGTGGCACCCCGCTTGTGGAAGTCCTCCAGGAGCTCCCCAAGCCCCAGCACCACCGTGTAGTCGATGCTGCAGATGTGGGTGCAGTCCAGGGCCACGGAGCGCGGCGGGGATGCTGGAGGGAGAAGAGAGGTCACACCGGGTGCAGGCCACCACAGGAGGCCCTGGCCAGGGGCCTGAGGCCATGCGAGACCATCAGGAGCACGTCCCCAGTGTGAATGGGAAAGGGAAAGGACAAGGACCCGAGCCATTAGCTGTTTGGGGGCAGCAGCAACTGTTTCCTTCAAACGGCAGACAAACAATCCCCTTTCTCCCCTAAATATCAACTCCCAGAAGCAGTGTGCCCTTAGGGACACATGGTGGGGACCTGCCACCCTTAGTGCATGCAGACGGCGGGGGTGGGGGTTTCACTGGACACAACTCTGAAATGCCCGAGACCTCCTGGACCCAAGGGCAGGTGAGCTCCTTCCTGACAGTTGAGGGCAGGATCTGGGGTTCAGCAGGAGCCAGGCTGGGTGCAGAGAAGGTGGTGGGGAGCTGGGGATGACCACAGCCCACATGGCCACGTACTTTCCAGAGCCCGGCTCAGCAATGCCTCTCGGAGGGTCTCGATTGCAGGGAAGTGCAGGCCACTCGCCGGCTGCAGGACTAGCATTGGACCCTCTGACACCTGGGGACAGCAGGGGAAAGCCAGTGAGCCCCGGAGGCCAATTCAACAGGGCAGCTCTGCCAGGCTTAGGGTGGATGCAGAGTGCAGAGCTGGTGGGAGCCCCCACCCATGGCCCCATGCACCACAGGAGAACAGCGTGCGGTTAATGCAGGAGGGTCACACCATCCACCAGGTGAAAGGTCACTCGGCAGTGCCTCGGGCCACAATCACACCGAGAGTCAAAGTGTAAGACAGTGGGATCAAGGGGTCCACCCCATGGCATACTTCACCCCACTGGGCCCCCTGAGGCTGGTGGGCCCCCCTCAGGGAGGCAGATGGGCTACCTGTATTTTGGGTCTGGCCACGGAGTGCAGGAGAATCAGCACAGAAACCAGGGTGCCTGCCAGGATGCCGTACTGGACTTCCCAGAAGCAGAGCAGGAACGTCACGCAGAGGGGCAACAGGTCCAGCCCTGGGAGAGGGGGTCTAGCTGAGAGGGGGACCCTCCTCGGCGAGTTCAGCTCCTGGCTACCTGAGCCCTCCTATGAGGATGCCTCAGGTATGGCTTTCATGTAACAAGTAAAGGTGTCTTGGACCCCAAGCAGCCCCCAAGGGTCCACCTCTCCCTGCAAGAACTTGGGGACTGATGCTGCTGATAGGCCATGTCAGCTCAAGGGTGTCAGAGGCAGGAAGTCCCTCCCTGTCTGGTTGACCTGGCCCCCGGCCCCTGGAACAAGGCCACAGTGGGCACTTCTCAGGGGACCAAGGATAAAGGGATGCAGAAGTCATGTAAATCCCTCAACTCCTTTGAGAAACAAAACAGAGTAAAAACTTGTTATAGTAAATGAACTGCAGGTTCAGGGGACCTGGAGCTGCAATGATGGTGAAGGGAGGCTGTGACGTGGGCCCTGCTGGTCACCCCAAAGCCCCCGCCTTGCCCCAACTGGGCTGGTGCTGGCAGCGGCTGACAGCAGGGGCAGGATCATTGATAAACCTCAGGGCCGACAGACAAGAGACACATACTCTTCACTCGCCAGAGCGTCCTCACGATCTTGGTGTCGAACAGGGGGACCACAGCCATGATAATGACGGCAGCCAGGGCAGACTTGGGGATATAGTAGAAGAGCGAGGTCAGGTAGTCCAGCGACAGCAGCACCAGGGCTCCTGTGGGCGTGTGGGGGCGCCATGACCTTGTGGCCCTGCCGCCCCGACTCCCACCCAGCAAGGAGCCCGTCTGGGGGCACAGAGCTGGGCGCCAGAGCCAACAGCACCCACACCCAGGGTTCCTTCCTCTCCTTTCCTCCCATCTCACTGCCGTGGACACAGGAGAACACAGTGTGTGTGCTCGAGGGGTGCTCACCCGTCATCAGGCCCCCCGCTGGGGTGCACACTCCCGACTGGGCATTCACAGCCGTCCTGGGAGGTGAGAGAAACCCATCAGTGGCTGTCAGTTGGACCAGGAGAGCAGCTGAGGTCCACACAGCTATGGCTGGTCTCCAGGAATGGGGGCTCCCGTGGCGGGAGGGGTGGGGCGGTGGGAAACGGGAGCCCTCGGCAACATCGCCACCTAGTGGAGAGACTTAAGACACTGGCACACTGGGTCCTCTCACCAAGGGAGACTCCTGGGCCTTCTCAACCCCAAATAACAGATGGGCATGTCTGAGAGAGGCCTGATTGTAAATCCAAATGTCCAACGCTGTAATTGTGCTCGATATCAGGGGGCACAAAATATGACCTTAAATAAACAGGTTCGCAACCCACTTATGCCAACAAGCGCATATAAAAAGTTAACTTGAAAATTGGTTAGAGGTTTTACTTCATGAATGCTAGTATAGCACCTACCAAGTGACCAGAGATTTTCTTTAAACTCCCTAAATAATTTTCTGAGACAGACAGGGCTGTCATGACTCTACAGACAGAGAGGTTGAGATGTGTGAGGTTGGGCCATGTGCCCTGTGCCCCCTCAACATGGTGGTCTGGGGTATCAGGAAGGTTTAGTGCTCAGATAGGGTTGGGTTGGGTTCTGGGACTTGGCCTGAGGGCTGGGCACTGATGCCTCCTCTTCTGTTTCCAGCCATGGGCCTCTCTCCCACCCTGCCCTCCTGCTTTTTGGGGGTCCATATGGTGACCCCACCTGACAGTCTGCCCTTTCTTCAGGCAGAGCTGCAGTCTTTCCCGCCCCCACTATCTTTCAGGAATTAACTCGAGCAACAAGATGCCAGGAGCATTTCCATGCATGGGCATGAGCATGCTCAGTCACTTCAGTCATGCCGACCCTTTGCGACCCTATGGACTGTAGCCCACCAGGCTTCTCTGTCCATGGGATTCTCCAGGCAAGGAATACTGGAGTGGGCTGCCATGCCCTCCTTCAGGAGATCTTCCAGACCCAGGACTGAACCCATGTCTCCTATGTCTCCTGCACGGGCAGGCAGGTTCTTTACCCCTAGCTATCACCTGGGAAGCCCCCAACACTGTGTACTGTTGTAAAAGAAAGCCAGCCGAAGAGGTGGGAAGCAGATGGGAGTCCCTCATCCTGCGTCTGTGTGAACTCTGCCAGAGCTGACCGACGGGGAGAAGACAGATAGGGAGAACCATGAAAACGGCCTCAGGACATGGGAAGGACCCCGCAGGGGAGCCGGTTCTTCAAGTCGGAAGAAGACCTTTTGTCCCAGGCTGGGACCTCCCTGGAGACACAGAGAGGGAGCATGTGGTCACTCACCGTCCAAAGCTGCCTGTGACCGGGTAGGAGGAGAAGAGGGAGCCCAGGATGTTGGTTAAGCCTAGGGAGAAAACAGAAGGAAAAGGTTCATGCAGGGGAAGGACCATGAAACAGAGAGGAAAAGGAGATGTAAAGGAAGGACACAGAAACCAAACAGAAACAGAAGACAGGAGGTGAGAGGCTCTACCCAGGGGGGCACCCTGTATCGGGTTATCCCTCCCTCTAGGAAGGACAAAACAAACCACGATCTCTGCCAGTGTGCTGAGGTTGACTCCAGCTATGAAGCAATTCTGACCCTGGCCTTGCCTGTGTGAGTTAGATATGTCTTTTCCTGTGTATAACAGAACAAGGAATCCCACTGCCCAGAAGTGGGGCGGTGGCTGAATAGGGCAAGTGTGCACAGGCCCAAAGTGCCCAGTCCTGCTGGGGTCCCTCATGGTCTGAGTTCCTTCAAAGCCACACTCCTTTCATGAGATGACCAGCCAGAATGAAGACTTGGATTAACCGGTACTGGACACACCCGTGCCCGGAGCCTGGCTGGGAACTCAGAATGGAGTTAATCAGCCCACATTCATCACCACTGGATTGTCAGCAGCCCCCTCAGTCAGTGGCCTTCACAAAGATGACCAGTCTCCTTGGTCCCGCAAAACCCACAGCAAGTCCATAGGTTCAAGGCCTGCTCTCAAGATAGCGCAGATGACACTCAAGATACAGCCCTCCACAGTCAGGAAGGCTGGGGCCAACTTGAGTCCTAACTCATCCACAGGGTGGAGCAAAGGCAGCCAAGATCCTGTAGGATCAGCAGGCTTACCTGAGATCTTACCTGGCCACATTCCTCAGCCATCTGATCCTCGCCCTGGAAAGCCCCTACCCCCAGCCCAAGAGGAACATTCCAGGTGTTTCTCGACCCAGAACAGGCCACAGCCCTCAGGGTCAGGTACACAGCAGGTGCTCAACGAGCTGCAGTCAGACTGGACACGAGATGTCGGAACCCTACTCCTAGCGATTAAACTGAACCACCTGAGATGGATGCAAGGGCCCCACCAGGGCCAGCTGTGCACCCTGCGCGTCAACACCACCACCACCCACACCCCGAGAGCGGCCCGCTGCTGGAGTCTTACCGATGGCCAGCAGCTCCTGGTTGGAGTTAATTCGGTAATTATTTTGAGAAGCTAAAGAGAACGGACAAAACATTGTTACTAGATATATATCATTGGGAAAATGTTTGTGAAACGGTAAAACAGGATACCAGTTTCTCCTTACAGCACTATGTTTCATAAATATAAGGTATAAACACAGATAAAATATATCCATATATGCAAAGGTATATGTGTCTCTGTGTTTACAAAAAAACCAACAAAGAGTAGAAAGACATAGAGTGAAATGCTACCAGCAGTTAACTGGGGTAGTGAGGGAGATTATAAGTGATTCATCTTTTCTTTATCCATTTCTGAACTGCCAATATTTTGTGCAACAAATATTGCTTTTATAAGGGAAGGATGTTTTAAACTAAAAGCTCTCTGGTTACAGGTCACGATGACTAGAGAGTCTCAGATGAGGCCTAGAGAGATGAACAGAAGATTTAGGGGGAAACCATGGAGGAGCATTAATCTTAAGACAGCAGTTGGCAAACTTTCTGTAAAGTGCCAGATCGTCAATACTTTAGTTCTGTTTTAATATTTACTTATTTGGCAACATCAGGTCTTAGTTGTGGCACATGGGATCTTCTGTTGCAGCGCACAGAATCTCTAGTTGCAGAGTGTGGGTTTAGTTGCCCTGTGGCATGTGGGATCTTAGTTCCCAACCCAGGGATCGAACTCATGTCCCCTGTATTGCAAGGCAGACTTTTAACCACTGGACTACCAGGGAAGTCCTCAATACTTTATGTTTTTTTTTCTTTTTTTTAATCAAAAGAGTTTTTTAATGCTTTAGGTTTTGAGGATCACACCCTCTGTCACGCTGCTCAGCTCCCCACTGTAACACAAAGTACCCACACACCATGAAACAACTGAGCAAGAGACCACCTTAAAGTAAAACCTTATTTGTGAACTCAAATAGGAATTTCATACACTTTTCATGTGTCCCCAAATCCTAATCTTCTTTAGATTTTTTTTCAAACATTTAAAATGCAAAAGCTATTCTTAGGTGATGGGCAGCCAGCAGTGGTTTACTAAGCCTTGATTTAAAAGTGCAATGAGCTTTGCAAATGAGCACAGAAGTCAGCGGACTTGAAAAGAAAACAGAGTTTTCTAAGTAATAAACAAGATGAGTAACAGTTGTCACGTGCAGATTCCAAGATATGCCCCTCCAAATTTAAAAAAAAAAAGGATCAGAAAAATAAAAACTAAACAAGAAAGATGTGAGCTGAACAGCTTACAAACTGAAATGCAGTGTGGTCTTGAGCGATTGTTGGTGTTTGCAAAGGAAAACCCCTCAGAATGAACACTACTTTAGAGTCTCCTTGGAATGGTCTAAGGATCCAGATGCTGGAACTTCAGGGAAAGAAACAGAATCCTGGCACAACCTGGGCTGAGCAGTAAACACAGTTTAGGTAGTCATAATAACATACATGTCATATATTTGAATTTTAACCTTTAGAGTCAAATTAGATCCAAACAAAGACTTAACCCTGTTATAGAACGGAAAGAGCACGTCATCCTCATGGACAACACAGAGCACAGTCCAAGAACCTAAGACAGACAGAACCTAAGACAGACAGACATGTGAAGGGTTTGGCAGCCCCAGCTCAGGCAGAGGGAATCAGTATTGAGCGGCGAGCATATAAGTAGATTAACATTTCCCAGCCTCTGAGGGGGTGAGGAGCGGACAGACCAGCTGTGTTCAGACACCTGGAAAGGGTACCTTGTTAAATTTTTAGGAATTTTGCTAATAGGTTATCAAATACAGCCATTATTACCAATTAAATGAAAACTTTAAATTAAATCAATTACATTAAAAACAAAGATAATACTTAAAATGTGTCCGTTCTTAATGTTCTTTACCTTTCATTATGACCAATGAAATTACTTAGCTGTATGCATACAATAGATAGTGACTATTTCATATGTCATCACAAGACCTGAATGTTCAGACTCCACATTCAGCTTGAGACTAGCTGTCAGCGGAAGGGTGTATACTACACACAGAAAGTTCAACTGACAAAGGCTCAATGCAGGACCTTTTATGTCCAGAGAGTGGACTGTCAAATATTTCCAGCCACTGGAAGAGATTTTTCATTGACAATCCATTTTCACTAATTTTTTTCAAAAAACATAAACATGTGTTACTTGGATAAAAATTCAAAGTTTTAAAAATCAGCAGATAAAAGCAAGCAGGAGAGCAGGCAAGCAAGGCAGGCTGAGCTCCGGGTTGAGGTGCCAGGGAGGGCGCGGGTGGTGAGCATCTTACCAAAGGATTTGGCCACTGCGATGCTCTCCAGGAGACCCATCAGGGGTACCACGACCAGCCCGGCCCCCATTCCCTGAGAGAGGAGAGAGGGGTGGTGAGTGACCCTCCGGGGAAGGACAGAACAGGTCTGACCAGGCAGTGACCTGATAAGGCAAGCACTGGCTTGTCCACGTCTGACGGAAGCAAACATAACTCTAGCAGCAGGGCTGTGAACTCCCACTGCAAGGAGCAAGACACAGAGCAGAACACAACAAACTCCTGCTCTGCCAGTGCCCATGATGGCAGAAACACCCCTGGGCTCAAGGCGGAAAAAATACCCGCCGTGTCCCTTGAGGCTGTGCCTAATCAGGAAGTCATTCACACCTGTACCAAAGACGCACCTTTCTGAGGATGCAGCAGTCTGAGCTGAGGTCAGAGCTGCCCAACACTAAGCTGATGCATCAGGAGATAGAACCAGGGCCAGGGGCACTGCAGCCTTGGCCAAACTGGCTGGGTTCCGTCTCTACCTACCTGTACCATCTCGGTGAAGGAGATTGTCCCATTGGCAGTGGTCACTGAGAAGGGGGGGATGTGGGCATCGGGGAGTCCCTCAGGTGTCTTCCCAGTTAGAACAAAAGGCTGGTATCCGGTCACCTGGAAGGAGTATGCGACCAAGGCAGCAAAGGAGACCACCAGGGCATTGCGAGCTAGGATAGACGGTGAGAATGAAGGACATTAGCAGGATAAGGAGGCTCATCTCCAGAGAAAATTATAATCCTACATATGTATGTACATACAAAGTTTGTTCTCTGACAATAATGGAGTTACATTAGAAATCAGTAGTAAAATACTAATTAGAAAATCACCAAATATTTGGAAACTAACTCCTAAAAGGCTCCTGGTTCAAAGGAGAAATGAAATAATCCACTCCTAAATAATCCACAATCCAAAGGAGATGTCAAAATGGCAATTAGAAAGCATTTAGAACGAAATGAAAGTGAAACTATAACCTATCAAAATTGTGGGCTGCAGCTAAACCAGTGCTGAACAGGGAAATTTATTATCCTGAACACTGTATTAGAGAAGAAGGCAGGACTCAAAAACCTCAGCTTCTGCCTTAAGATTTTGAAAAGGAAAGGTATACTTAAGATCAGCCAATGCAAGGAAATAATAAATATCAGAGTAGAATCAATGAACTAGACAAAAGCAATGGAGAGATCAATGTTGAGAGAATAGAGAGAATCAAAAGTTCTGTGAGATAAATAAAACCAATGAACTTCTAGATTAGTTGATAAGGAAAAAGGGCAAGTTACCTGGGAGCAAGTCCTCACTCTGCCTCATCCTTCCTACGTGACCTTGAGAAGTCTTATTTGGTTTGTCTGTTTTATCTTTCAGAGCCTTACTTCCATCACTGGCAAAACAGGAAAAATAATATCCTATCCTCAAGGCTGTGATGAGAATCAAAAGAAGTGATGTTTGTGAAGTGCTTTCCAAGAGTCTGCATTTCCAACAAGTTTCCAAGCTGCTCTGAGCCCACACTTTCAGTGTCAAACTTCTAGACAATAGAACCTGTTTTCATTATCTTACAGATGACTATACTAAAGTGCATAAAATTTTGAAAACAACTCATGCAAGTGCCAAGTGGCTAAGCTAGGACTTGAAGCCAGGAGTTTTTATTTTTTCTTAAACAGCTTTTTTTTTTTTTTTTAAGTTACCTATAGATGGCTGGAGGAATACAGAAAAAGGTATCTTAGAAGCTCAGAGAGTTTTTTTTTATTTTTTGGCCACACCTTGCAGCATGCAAAATCATAGTTGCCGAATCAGGAACCGAACCTGTGCACCCTGCAGTTTCCACTGAATCACCAGGTAAGTCCCCAGGAATTTTCAATATAAACCCAGTGCTCTTCCACCCTCCCCACCATCTGGAGTGCTCAACATTTAACCATGGCCTTCAGGCTGCAGAACAGGGTCTGGTGAGTGACTCCAGGAACCAAGAAGCAGCTGGAGAATCTGGAAGTGACTCAATATAAACCCAGTGCTCTTCCACCCTCCCCACCATCTGGAGTGCTCAACATTTAACCATGGCCTTCAGGCTGCAGAACAGGGTCTGGTGAGTGACTCCAGGAACCAAGAAGCAGCTGGAGAATCTGGAAGTGACTCAAGGGCTAAGAATCTAGCCACCCCTTCTTACATGTCTGGATTTCATGGCTGCCAAGGAGTAGGTCCAAGTGGGGTGATTTCTGTTCCCTTCAGCTCTGGGAAGGCTCACTAGATATCAGCACTTCTTGCTTTGCTATACTTGCCATTCTATCTCGGTGTCACCTACTGGTACCTCAGTGGAGAGATTTCTATTGACATCCCACTCCCATCCCTTACCCCCTCTACCCACAGATGGCCCTTCAACCAGCCAATGGTTTCATGAACTCTCATCTGGCAGCCTTTCATTTCAGCCTTTCTTTATAGATCCTCTGGTTGATTCCAGGCCCAAAGCAAAAACTTTACCCTCTGAAGTGAAGTGAAAATCACGCAGTCATGTCTAACTCTTTGTGACCCCATGGACTATACAGTCCATGGAATTCTCCAGGCCAGAATACTGGAGTGGGTAGCCTTTCCCTTCTCCAGGGGATCTTACCCAGGTGTCCCACATTGCAGGCAGATTCTTTCCAGCTGAGCCACAAGAGAAGCCCAAGAATACTGCAGTGGATAGCCTATCCCTTTTCCAGCAGATCTTCCTGACCCAGGAATCAAACCGGGGTCTCTTGCACTGCAGGTGGATTCTTTAGCAACTGAGCGATTAGGAAAGCCCTTACCCTCTGCAGCTGCAGAGGGACAAGTTTGTCTCAGTGGAACTAGTTTTCTCCCCCAGAGACCTGCCAGGGTTTCTCAGCCTTTGCACTGCTGTTTTGGGTCAGATCATTCTTTGCCACGGGCGACTGTACATTGCAGGATGTTTAGCGATGTCCCTGGTCTCCACCCATCACATGCCAGAAACAGCTTTGCCCCACAGGGCTAACCAAATATGTCTCTGGACATTGGCAAAAGTCCCACAGGTCGGGGGCAGGGGCATGATGTACAAAGTCATTCCTGGCTGAGAACTTCTGCTGCTAAACCAGTTTCCAGGTTGGCTGCATATCAGAACCACCTAGTGAGTGACGTGAGAATCTCAAGGGGTGGGATTCCAGTTCCTGGGGTGACTACAACGTGAGCCCAGGTTATTCAAGACAGCTGTGGAAGTGCTCCCTCGGCTGGAAGGCTCCCTCACCTGTGGTGGCAGTCCAAACCAGCCCATGGCTGAGCCGCACTCCGGTGGGCATCTCAGGATGGACAGGAGGCACGTGGTCCCGCATCAGCTTCAGCACCAGCAGCAGCACCATGCAGACCAGCCCCAGCACTGCATCGCCCACCCTGCAGATGGACACTGGTCACCACCCAACCCCACCGACAGCACTGGCCTTCTGGCCTTTGGCTGCTGGAAAGTTTTCTCTCTCGAATGCTCTTTTTCCTAAGAAATCTGTGTCCCTATTTCACTTCAAATCTTTATTCAAAACTTTTTAGGTATGCAGGCCCTAGGGGTTGAGGGCCAGATCACAGTGGTAGTTGCACTACCACTCCCAGTTTCAGTTTGTAGCTCTCTGGGCTACAAATGCCTCGTTGGTTCCAGAAGACTCACTTCTGACCAGTCCATCTCCATCTCCACTGCCCGCTGTGACCCCCACCAGGTATATCCTATTGGCCGGGAACCTCAGCAGCAGATGGGAAAACGACGAGGGTCACAGGGTTTCTCCCCTACTCCCTCCAAGTAGCTCCCCCTACAGCTCCCTCCAGGTCATTTCTTCCTCTTGCCTCTCCAGTCAGGGAAGGGTCCTGACCTGTGGCCAGGAGCATCTCCTGTTTGTTCCTTTAACCCACTGGCCCTCTGGGAGACGCAGCTCCACCTGAGGGAGGTGCTTGCTGAGGGAACCACCTCTACCTGCCGTCCATCCCTTGGGTACCTGCATATGTGCTGGCCTCGGCCTCTCCCTGCCCTACGTCCTCCTCTTCACTGAACTATGAATTCTTTGAGTGACAGACTGCCTGCCTTCCCTTTCGTGGTCTCTTCTTACTTCGACCATCTGAGAAAGCCCTGCATGGGGTCACACTGACCGGCGCACTGGAATGACTGGAGCAGAGCTTCTCAAGCTTCAATCAATATGCTGGCCAATCACCTGGGGCTCTTGTCAACCTGACCAATTCAGCAGGTCTGGGCAGGCCAGTGTGTGTATATCTTACCAGCTGCCAGGTGATGCCAACGGTCCTGCTCATGGGGCCCCTGTTTAAGCAGCAGGGCCCCAGAGGACTGGAATAAATGCCACCTGGGAGTGGAAATGGGGAGGGGACTGGGAGGGGGTCTACAAGGAAGAGCTTACTAATACAGGGAGTAAAAACTCAGCCGACCGGGTACCTGGTCTCTCCGATGTTGTGGAAAGTGTAATACACTTGCAGGAAAAACTGCCTGGGGATGTGCTGCAGTCCCAGCAGGTTCTGTTCAAAGAGAGATTGTGGTTAGACAACCTTCTGCGAGGCCTCTCCCTTGCAGCATCGTAATACCGCTCTAAAGCTGGAGTCCCCTACCCCTAAGCGCCCTTCCTGAGGGAAAACACTTGCTGGCTCTACCGGGCTTATCTAAGTCCATTTCCAAAGCCCCCCACGGGCAGATGAAAGTCATCCCTCCCCAAGGGAGAGGGGACGCAGAGGGCATGTTACAATGTTCACGTTGTTTCAGGCCTTTGCAAATTATTTTCGTGTCCGAGGAAAATCAGCATGGGCGACCTCAAGGCAAGGAAACTGGTTCAACAAGCGCCCTGGTTAAGGGTCCAGGGTCGGGAGTCCTGGGGCCCAGACCCGCCCGCGCAGACCCAGCAGCCTGAGGCCGGCGGTCTCGTCCATCACCTAGCGGCCCGCCCTCCACAGCACTGGCCCCGTCGCCATTGGCCCGAGACCGCGTCCGTCACTTGGAGGCCCGCCTCCCCGGGCACCGCCCCCTACCGGAAGTAAAAATCTGCGCAGGCAGGCTGAACCGCGCAGGTGGGGCCGCGGGGCCCCTACCAAATCAGCAGTCCTCGTCAGGGAGAAGGGGCGCCGCTCTGTGTTTTAGTTCTTTATCTGGCTGGGATCAGAAGGCGCAGTCGAGCCAGACTCCCAGGGTGGTCAGGCTCCAAGGACCCCAAAACCCGCTATGCACACAGCCATTGAAGGGGAAGGACACTGAGGAGGGTGGACACAGAGAGGAGTCTCTGTCCTGGGCAGGGGACTCCTGTTTGGGCAGGTCAAGAGGAACCCCACCCAACCCAGCCTAAAGGCTCTCAGAGGGCTGTCATGATGTAGTCAAGGTTTTGAAGACAGGGCCTAGGGTTGTCGAATAGGAATGTGTAAAGCAGCTGCCCTCTCACTGTGTTATGAAAAAAAGAGCATTCTTGACACTAAAAATGAAGGATAATGTTTCCAGAATAAAGGACACAGCATCCCACGAAACAGCATTTGCCAAGCTTACCCTGACATATGTGTGTACATAATCTATTCTTTGAATTTACCCACATTGTTCTAGGCTGTTTCCTCTCCGGGACTTGTGAGAACTAAATGCAGGGTGCATTCAGTCCCACACCCAAATGGGTCAGCTACCCTAGTCTCTCTCACATGTACCCCTCTGGGGCTTTGTGTTTTCACTTTCTTGCTTGGCCTCCATCCTTGAAGACTGTCACCGGCCAGACTGAAGCGGAGCCTGACTATGGGAATCACACCATGGAGAGCCTGGTGTGTGCATGTGTCTATTGCCCTGAATCTCTCTGATTCAGCTCAGTTTCATTCTGCTCAGCACAGCTCGGGACAGCCACGTTGGGAGTAAAACAGTCCCTGCCCTCCAGGCACTCAGAACCCAGTGGAAGGAGAACAAATGATATCCTCAGATGACCAATGATTACTGATTCCAATATTTGCCACAGATGTTTAAATGGAAACATAAAGGAGCATGATACTTGACAAACACTGAATGAGAAGTTGGGGGTGGGGAGACATAAAAATGAAATAACCTAGCTAAATTAGCTTGGAGGAGCAATCTGCTTGTCAAAATTTTGGCAGTATGCTTGTGATCTGTGAAGACCTGATGGCTTAGTGTATATTTGAGGCTGCAGAACTCTGTGAGGTGAACCAAGCACTTAGGCATGAAAACTCTTGACAAGTGTGGGGGCTGTCATTACGGGTTCCCCAAATTACCTGTGGTAGAACTTGGCCATCACTTAAGATCTCCCCCAAAGGATGATTTTATTAATGGAGACTCAGGTCAGCACCACAGGCTCTGGACCCTCAAAGAGCAGGTTTGACAGGCCCACACATATCAGGACACGGCCTCAGTCCTGTTAGCCGGTAGGTGCCCCAGGGCCAACTAGTGTGCCTACCTTGATCTGCCCGAAGCCGATGATGATGGCAGCAGCCGAGGTGAAACCTTTAATGACGGGACAGGAGATGAAGTCCAGCAGGAGCCCTGGACAGCCAAGAGGGAACACCATGCTGGTCCCAGCCCTACTGGCTCAACGTGGGCTGGGAGAGGTGAGGGTTGGACTAGAGCTAAAGACTAGTAGAGGGCATGCCCTGTTTGGGCTGGTTTGGAGAACAGGAGAGACTATGGACTGAGCCCCAGAGCACTTCTCCAAGTGTCCTGGCTGAGCATAATAGGGAAGGGCTGAGAGTTATCCTTCCTTAGACACACACACACACACACACACATGCACACACACACACACTGGGATAGCCCTTGAAATGCAAATAAGGAACTGCTGAAGGCATGGAATCCCCAGGAGGAGAACTGTAGCCCCCCACCCTCATGGCAGGAAAGCCTGAAAGTCTTACCTAAGCGCAGGAACCCCATGCCTAACTGGATGCAGCCCGACAGAAAGGCCAGCAGCACAGCATACGCAGGCTCGTGGAAGGTGTAGAAGGAGACCAGGAGGGACATGATGGCCGTGGGGCCCAGAGTCACATCTCGGGAGGTACCCAGAAAGAAATATACGAAGCACCCCATGAAGGCAGAGTAGAGGCCATACTGTTGGGCAGAAAGAGCAATGAATACCCAGGAGGCTCATGGCACACCCCCAGGGGTCCCTGGCATAGCTGACTGAGCAGAGGAATCTGTGTTGTTTGTTGTGTATTCTGGGCACAGCAGTGTATACAAGCAGGGCAAACTGCTTACCCTCTGTTATCCAAGGTTGTGGACCTACAGTGATTAGGGGCCTCTTTTCTACCCACACCCACCTGGGGCCTAGTGTTCTTATGTCTGAGTCTGTGAGCCTGAGAAAGGGTTCTTAAAGCCAGGGTGAGTCATCTCGCTAGCCCCATCAGGCCATCCAGAACTAGCTTGGTGCCTGTGACAAGAAGGGTTACAGGGGCACGTGTCTGCCCAAGGGCCATCACATGCTCTAGGTTATAAAACAAGGCTTTGTCGGACTGGAGCCCAGGGTGCTCCCTTGTCTGGAGGGGATACTATGCATTTCTACTTTGCTCCTGGACGAGCACTAAGGTCTGGAGTGGGGTCAGGCTGAGGGGAAAGGAGGGGAGGGGGGGCAGCCATCTCACCTGGGGAGGGAGTCCAGCCACCTCGGCGTAGGCCAGTGCCTGGGGAATGACTGTGAGCCCGACTGAGATCCCAGCAATGAAGTCCATCTTCAGGGCGTACCAGGTGTAGTCAGGCAGCCAGCCCAGGAAAGGCAGCCACTTCTGCATGGTCTCAGTGGACCAGCAGCAGGACATAGGGGCAAAGCCCTTGGGTGGCTTCATAGGAGACATAGGAGGCGACATGTCTGGAGCGGGAGTAGGACACAGACCAGCAATCAGTGTCTGGGCTTCAGAAAACCCAGCAATAAGGGAGGAGGGGGTTGCCCAGAGACATCAAGAGATGCGCCACCGGTCTACTCCCACGTAGGGGGTGGAGCCAGACGGGTTAAATCTCCCCCACACCTTGCTAATCTGAGACAGGAAACCAACATCTTAGGTAGAGGAGCCCCCAATAGAAGGCACAGTGCCCACTCCTCACCGACTGCTCTCCCTGAACCCCACCTGCCCAGACCCTAGGTGCCTTCTCTTCCGCCATCAACTCTGGCCCGAGGGGGAAAAAAAAAAAGATTTCTCAATGAGAAGCCTAAATACTAATGAGACTCAAGGTTTCGCTTCCCAGGAAAATTTATTTCCTTTTTTATTTCCCCCTCTCCCTGGAAATTTAACGGGGAGCAGTGCAGAGAAAAGCAGGTCCACGGTGACAGCCACAGCTGTCCGGCGAGTGGGAGGGGTGACTAGACGTGCGAGCGTCCTGAGATTTTCCAAGTGCGCATCATGGAAGGCTCCACCCACTACGGCAGACTGCGGCGCTGTGGTGGGGGGGCTCCCATCCCAAGGCTGCGCCTCACCCCAACCCCCACCTGTGGCGTTTCATCTTTAGAGGCGCCCTAGGTATTCTAGTAGGTTCTGAACGAACGTCAGCGGCTCCCCCACTAATTCGGGTCGCGCATTCTCTGGCGCCCCTGGCGCGCAAAGTCCCTCCTGGCGCCCCTGGCGCAAAGCCCGTCTCAGCCCACCCCCTACTCCCGCTCCCCACGAGGATGTTACGGACAGAACCTGCCCCCCACCCCCAAAGCCTCTTGCCCCGGACGCTGGGGTCTAAGGCGGGGGGATTCCACGCCGGCTGACCGTCTGTGGTCTGCTAGCCCCAGCAAGACGGAGGGTGTAGGGGACCTGGTGGGGATGAAGTGGGTGGGAGCGGGGTCCCCGCAGGAGGCGCCCGCACTCTCGGACCCCACGTCGCCCCCCGAGTCGGCAGCCCACCACCGATCCCGACCGGTACCCGGGCGGCTCGCTCACCCGGTCCCGGTCCCAGGCCCCGCCGCCGTCCGCCGCTCACTCACCGGACGCCACAGCTCCGGGTCTCCGGTTGTCTCCGCAGCTCCGGGTTTCCCGTCGTCTCCGCAGCGGGTCTGCAGAAACCGGAGAGGGAGAGGGAGCGGGAGCGGGGGCGGGTCCTGGGCGGGCCTGGTGTACACGTGACCGAGGCTGGGGCGGGGCGGCTCTGGTGCTCACGTGACCGCGGCGGGGAGCCGGGGCGGGGAGCCGGGGCGGGGAG
The DNA here is from genome assembly GCF_019923935.1 of Bubalus bubalis. Classification (NCBI taxonomy): domain Eukaryota; kingdom Metazoa; phylum Chordata; class Mammalia; order Artiodactyla; family Bovidae; genus Bubalus; species Bubalus bubalis. The sequence goes on along the minus strand of NC_059159.1, from coordinate 10,885,376 downwards.
CCGGGGCGGGGAGCCGGGGCGGGGGCCAGGCTGGAGCCGTCACCATGCGAAGCTCTGGGCAGGGCTGCTGGGTGCTGCTGATCTCCGTGGGTCTCTGTTGTGTGCACCGGGCGCGCCCCCGGAACGTGCTGCTGATCCTCGGTAAGTGTTGACCCGCTGGCACCCCTGGTACTGCCCTCCACCGCCGCCGGTTGGCTCTCCCAGAAGCGGCCAGTGCTAACTCTCAGTGCCCTGCAGCCCCCATTTCCATTCATTCCCCGTCTCCTTTATTTGCTGGCCCCAGACTCTTTGTGGTCAGCTCCTTGGAGAGGCAGGCAGAGGCGGCCCTGCCCACTGGAGGGTCTGGAGGTATCAGCACCAGCATTCACACTCCTGTCCTGACCCGAGTTCTGATCCTGTACCCCGGAGCAGCCCGGGCTAGCCCTGCGGTCTCCGCCTCCGCAGGGGAGGCTGGGCGGTTTTCCAGAGATTACGGAGTGGATGCCAGAAGAGGGGCTGGTGCCCAAGGCCCCAAAGACCAGCCAGGGTGCCCTAGGGCTCATCTTCTCCCCAGCAGTGATAACCCCCTGTTTGCCCTTCCTCTTTCAGACCCCAGAGCGCTGTAGCTCAGCTCTTCTCCTCCTGGCTGAAGAGAGCAGCCCCCTACCCACCTTCTCCACTAGCCCCCACCACCCTGAAACCCGAAGTTCCTCTAGCGCCCTGCTGTTCACGAGACTTCCTGTTTGGGTAGCCAGGGCCCAGCTCTCACAAGACAACCCGATTCTTTCCGCTTTTGAGGTCTGGCTGTCGGCCAGCGTCTCGCTTTCTGATTAACATTGTGGTCTTGGGCAGGCCCTTCAGCTAATTGTAACACAAACAGCCCTGCCCTGAGGGACTCCCTTCAGCTCCCCCACTCCTAGGGGCATGGGCAGAGAACCTGCTTGTTGATCCATATTCTCATGCATGTCTTCAGAACCCAGGACTGCATGGGCATCCCTGCCTGGATCTCAGGCCTACCTGAGTTTTCTCTCTGCCTCCTAACATGTTCACCCACTTTTCATACATGTCTGGTGGCATTCTTACTCAAGTAACAGGCCTGCTGAATATCATGCCCACCTGGGAATCACACCTGCTAGGTATCACACCTGCCTGGGTATCATAACCGCCTAGCCATCACTGGCCCAGGCCACTGCAACAGGACCCAGGTCTTTCTCCCCTATGCTGCTCCTTCTGAGCCCAGCCCACTATGTCCTTTGTTTTCCATCTTCCTCAGCGGACGACGGAGGCTTTGAGAGTGGCGCCTACAACAACAGCGCCATCTCTACCCCTCACCTGGATGCCTTGGCCCGCCGGAGTCTTGTCTTCCGCAATGCCTTCACCTCTGTCAGCAGCTGCTCACCCAGCCGCGCCAGCCTCCTCACTGGCCTGCCCCAGGTGAGGGCGGCAGGGAGGCAGAAGGAGGGAGTGCCCCAGTGCCTCTGCTGCTGAGAACACTTCCCTTGTCTCCCTGGGCATTGTCCACCTTCCCCCCATCACCCCCAGCCAAATAGTCCAAGTGCAGCCCTGCTCCACCACTCTGTGACTGTGAGCAATCACTTACCTCTGTGAGCCTCAGTCTCTTTGCCTGTAAGCTGGGGTCATGATAATAGCTCACTCCTGGGATTACTGTAGGATTGGCCAAGTTAACACCCTATGTGTAAAGCTCATAGTAAGATGCCTGGCAGGTATTTGCTCAACCCAGTGTTCATTCTTGTCATGATATTGTCCCAGGAGCTTGTGTGACAGTAAAAGCTGCCATTTAAGGCACTTACTCTATTTTTATTGAGCCGACACATATATATAAAAGTTTACTATTTTAACTGTTTTAAGGATACAGCTCAGTGGCATTAAGTACATTTACATTGTTATGTAACCATCACCACCATCCAGGACGCTTTTATCACCCCAAACTGAAACTCTGTCCCCATTAAACAGTAATTCCTTCCCACTGCACCACCAGCCTCAACCACGAGTCAACTTTCTGTCTCTGTGAATTTGGTTACTCTTGGTACCTCACGTAAGTGGAATCACGCAGCATTTGCCTTTTTGTGACTGGCTGGTTTCACTCAGCGTAATGTCCCAGAGCTTCACCTGAGTAGTGGCACGTGTCAGTAACTCACTGCTTTTCAAGGCTGAGTAATGTTCCATTGTGTGATAGAGCATATTTTGTCTATTGATTCATCTGTTAATGGACACTTGGGTTGATTCCACCTATGGCTGTTGGAATAATGCTACTGTGAACCAGGTGTCCATGGGCACTTAACTCTTAATGTGTTACCTCACAACATTATTTTATGGGAGCACAGCTGTGGTCTGTGCGTTTCTTTCTGAGAGCCTGAGCCAGTGAGGAGAAGGCCTACATAAAGAGGAGACAGTGACCGGAACACAGAAGCTTGCTGAAAGGTTAATCAGGCAGCTGTAGGCCATGCTCACCTCTGGACAGTAGGCTGCAGGAATAAGGACAGGGATTTACCTACTTGTATCTCTATAGTGTGAGTTTGTAACATGTATGACAATTTCTTTCATGCTATAAAATGGCTTGCTGGGATGGCTTTCACTCAATAGTATGTGGTCTTGATAGAAAAATCAGAAAGTATAGATATGCAAAAAGAAGAAAATAAAGGCTACTCCTAATTTTGTTATACATCCTCCCAGTCTGTTGTATTTCCTGGGAAATACAAAGTCCCAAAGTCCCATGGGAAGGACCTGTGGGCCTGTTCGGCGGGGAGTGAGAGACGGAGAAAACCTCTCCGAGGACACTAAATCAGGGGCCTGTGAAGGGCCAGGTTGGTGAGCCTGGGAGAGCAGGAGTGTTGCAGTGGGGGACGGAGGGCAGGGGTGGTAGGACCAGGTGGCATCCTGCATCACAGCATCTCTGCTTGCAGCATCAGAATGGAATGTACGGCCTGCACCAGGATGTCCACCACTTCAACTCTTTCGACCGGGTGCAGAGCCTGCCGCTGCTGCTGGGCCAAGCTGGCATTCACACAGGTGAGGGGCTTCGTGTGGCCCCAGGGGCAAGAGAGCAACTTCCCATCCTGCCCCAGAGATCCTGACTGGGCTTTGGGCACATGAGAACAAGGGTTCTGCTGCCCTCCTGGAGGCCATAGCAAGACACAGGGTCTGGGGAGCAGAGCAGGGGGCAGAAGGGAATGGGAGACCAAAGGGGCTCTGAACAGGCCTGTCTCTCTGGCTCCAGGCATCATTGGGAAGAAGCACGTGGGGCCGGAGATGGTGTATCCATTTGACTTTGCATACACGGAGGAGAATGGCTCTGTCCTCCAGGTCGGGCGGAACATCACTAGAATTAAACTGCTGGTCCGGAAATTCCTGCAGACGCGGGGTGACAGGTGCGCAGAGAGTCCCACCCCCTTACTGCCCTCACCTAGCCAGACCTCTGGGCACTTAATACTAGATGCGGCTCCCAGAATCTTTGGTTGGGATTCTTGGAGTCCTCAGACAGCTGGGGTGTGGGTGGGGGAGAAGATTCCAGATACTCAAGTTGATCTGGTCAGAGGAAGAGGAGACATGGGGAACCTGAGGTGGCACAGATCACAGGTTATCAGTTGTAGGGGAGTAGGCAAAGCTGAGGGGTGTTCCTTCCTGAAGGATGAGGCTCCCCAGGGTAGAAGTAGGGTGATGGTCAGCCATCTGACCTTGACCTCAACACTTAAGCCCATCCCTCCACCTGCAGGCCTTTTTTCCTCTATGTTGCCTTCCATGACCCCCACCGCTGCGGGCACTCCCAGCCACAGTATGGGGCGTTCTGTGAGAAGTTTGGCAATGGGGAGAGTGGCATGGGGCGAATTCCAGACTGGACCCCCCAGACCTACAACCCGAAGGATGTGCAGGTAGGAGGGTCCCTCTCCACGTTTTCAAGAACTACTTTTCTTCTTCCACTTTGTAAATCGGGGGACCTGTGCCCCTCCGGTGGGTTTGCAGCCCTGGCCCCACGTGTGTAAGAAGAGATTCTCTGACTCATTGGAGCCAGGTCCCCATCCATGGGATGGCAGAGAAAAGGGAAAAGACATGGATGATGTTCCCAGAAGCATGGTTCTTCTGGATTAATCCATTTAGGAAGGAAGATGATTTCGGGCCCTGGGAGCAGGGCTGGCACCTATATCTCCCACCCCAATTTAAGGACTGACCACTCTGTCTCCTCCCCCAACCTGTCTGTTCTAACCTTGACTTCCCACCCACCTGCCCCATCTCAGGTGCCTTACTTCGTCCCTGACACCCCAGCCGCCCGAGCTGACCTGGCCGCTCAGTACACCACCATTGGCCGGATGGATCAAGGTGGGTTCAGGGAGCCCAGGCGATGGGATAGGGCACATCTCAGGCTCCCGTCTTAGGCCAGAAGCCAGAAGTCACAATGTTGCAGGGTTGTGTTTCCTTAGGGGGCCTCTTAGGGAGAGTTCTTCTTGCCTCTTCCAGCTTCCTATGGCCCCAAGTGTTCCTTGGCTTGTGGCTGCTTCACTCTGATCTCTGCCTCTGTTATCATGTCTTCCTCCCGTGTCTTCTCTTTAGCCTTTGTTCCTCCTCTTTATATAAAGACACTCATCACTTGATTTAAGGACTGCTTAGGTACTTTAGGATTATGTCATCTTGAGATCCTTGACTTAGGATCTGCTGGGCAGGAGGCCTGGCTGGTGGGAAGGAAGGCAGGGGTGACTAAAGGAATCGATGGTGCAGGGTCTGATGAAGAAATGCAGGAGTGCACACACGTTCCCATGACGGCGCATCTGTCTGTGTCTGAGCTCTGCTCTCCCCTCCACACCCTGCAGGGATTGGACTCGTGCTCCAGGAGCTGCGTGGAGCAGGTGTCCTGAATGATACCCTGGTCATCTTCACGTCCGACAATGGGATCCCCTTCCCCAGTGGCAGGACCAACCTGTACTGGCCAGGCACTGCAGAGCCCATGCTGGTATCGTCTCCAGAGCATCCAAAACGCTGGGGCCAGGTTAGTGAGGCCTACGTGAGCCTCTTAGGTAAGACTCTGCATCCCATACAGCAGGGATTGGGTGGCGGGGGGGTATGGGGGAGAAAGTGAATGTTTAGTGGGACCACAATGTCCAGATGTTGCTTCTTACCCACTACCTTATGTAGTTGCCACTCCAGTGAGAAAGTGGTGGTCACCCCCATTCTGCAGTTGCAAAAATGAGGCTCAGAGACGTAAATGAAGAAGCCCAAGGTCACACAGCTTGTAAGCACCAAACTTGGATTCTAGTTTGGGTCTCACTGCCTTCACGCCTGTCATTTTTCCACTGGACCATTAGGGAGCATCAGTCACCTGGAGCACTTGCTAGGATCCAAATATCCCACTGCATAGAGTCTGATTCAGTAGGTCTGGGATGGTGTCCAAGAATTTGCATTTCTGATAAGTTTCCAGGTGATTCTGATGCGCCTTGAACCCACTTTGAGGGGTCAGGGCAGTAACATGCTTGGGCCCCCATGGCTCAGGGCACACATCTCCCTTTGGCTCCAAGGTCAGGGAGTGTTAGGGCTGCAACACAGAGCAGGAATAGGTCCCTAGGGGCCTTCCTCACAGATTTTAGAATTCTGGGTATCACCGAATTGGGGCCTCCTGTTATATTGAAGGCATCATAGCCTGGAGGGTGATGCAGCAGCAATGGGTTGACCCATAGCAGCTTCTCCCTGTTGGTGATTTGATGTGCGAGGCGGCCCACCAGCTTCCAGAGTGGTTTGGATTCACCCTTTCCAGGGGGCTGGACCTAGTGCCCTGGAGGGCCCGCCCTGCTGAGATGCCATCTCCTTTCCAGATCTCACGCCCACCATCTTGGATTGGTTCTCCATCCCCTACCCTAGCTATGCCATCTTTGGCACAAAGACCGTCCAGCTCACTGGGCGGTCCCTCCTCCCAGTGCTGGAGGCAGAAGCCCTCTGGACCACGGTCTTCGGCAGCCAGAGCTACCACGAGGTCACCATGGCCTACCCCATGCGCTCCGTGCACCACCAGAACTTCCACCTGGTGCACAACCTCCACTTCAAGATGCCCTTCCCCATCGACCAGGACTTCTACGTCTCGCCGACCTTTCAGGACCTGCTGAATCGCACCACAGCCGGCCAGCCCACGGGCTGGTATAAGGACCTGCATCAGTACTACTACCGGGAGCGCTGGGAGCTCTATGACAGGAACCAGGACCCCCACGAGACCCACAACCTGGCTGCCGACCCCCGCTACGCCCAGGTTCTGGAACTGCTTCAGACCCAGCTGGTCAAGTGGCAGTGGGAGACCCATGACCCTTGGGTGTGTGCTCCAGATGGGGTGCTGGAGGAGAAACTGGCTCCCCAGTGCCGGCCACTCCACAACGAACTGTGAGGCCCTTCCTGCCCCTACAGTAGGGGGCCTGCTGTCCTGAGTCTGAGCCGCGTCCCGGCACATGAATTCCTGAGGGGTACCCAAGATGCTGCAGTATCCCCAACCTGTGACACATGAGGATGGTCTGGGGACCTGCAGGGAGAAAAGGGGTTGGGACATGGGGCTTAAGACCCTCTTGGTTCTTTGGAAACCAGACATTCTTGTGCCCCTCACCTGAGAGGAGATGGGTTTCCATATGCCACGAGGGTGGTGGGTGGGTGCAGACCACACTCAGTGTGGGGACAGCATCTGTCAATCCTGGTCTGGACAGGGAGCCTCTGAAGGACCTTTGGGCTTTCTTCTTCCTTCACTTTGCCCACAGTCAGGCTCCCAACCCCTGGGCTGGTTTTCTGTGAGATTGCTGATTCTTGGCAGGCTCCTTGAGTGATGGGTTTCATCCTGGGGTCTGTATGGGCAGAGCTTACCCTTCTTTTTGAGAGGGCCCCGGGATGAAGATGCCACTGCTGAAGGCATGAAACTGCCCTATTCACTGGGTAAATCCTGGATGAACATGAGTCTGTAGCACAGACAGCACTCGTGGAGTGCTTCAGACCTTCCCTGCCTCCGCCCACCTGGGAGCAGAAGCTCTGCCTGGGAAAGCCCAGAAAAGGGGTGTTCTCTCAAGTGGATGGGCTCCTGTCGTCCTTCCCACCCTTATCATCTCCATCCTGCGGAACATGGGAGGGAAGCCACTGGCCTGAGCATTTTGTAAAAGCTTTTTATTTTAGTAAAATATATCAAAGTTCATTTTCTGAATTTGTTCATGACACAGGGGCCATCAGCAAGGCCTCTACTCTGTCCACACGACCTTCCTTTGCTCATCCGTGATGGCCAGGCGGACGCAGCCGAGCAGGGCATCCAGGTCACTCCAGCTTTCGGGGGCCAGGCTGCTATATAGACAGGGCACTTTATCCAGCTCAGCCTCCTCCTGCCTGGCGGCCTCCAGGAGCTGGTCCTCTGCGGTACCTAGCCGCTGCAGAGCCTTCCTGCAGGGCCAGAGATGGGAGGGTGGCTTAGGGAGAGTCTTGCACCTGTCTCCCGGCACAGAGCCCCAGAAATCAGCTGCCAGCTTGGAATTCTAGGGGCCTGGATGGACCGATGATGCAACAGCTGTCTAGATGCCCTAGACATGGGTGGCCTGATTTGAGGTAACCCAGCCCCTCATGAAGAAAATACAATTGGGGCCCTAGATGATGTTGCATTAATGGAAGGTGGTCTAGTTTACAACTTCAGTTCTCAAATTATAAAGGGAGCAGTAGGACGTCTGGGTTTGTCCCAGTTATGAACCAAGTAGTGTTTTTCAGTCTCTGTCCTCACCTAACATGGTTGGACTGTTAACTGTACCCCAGGAAACGTATGGACTTAGCCGAGGTCAGGTTCTAGGGTCTCACCTTACTGTCCTCTGGGTTACTTCTGGGGGCTGGCTGCAGGACCTTTGTCCTGGATGTTGCGGGGGAACTGCTCTGTGACATTCTGGGGCTGGCACAGGGTGAGATCCTGGAAACCCCGACACAGGCTCCGGACATGTTCACCGTGGGCCTCACGGGGAGTTCCAGCGCCTGTTCAAACCCCACCACCGGCCCCCAGGGGTGCACCTACTTGAATTTCTTTGCCACCTTCTCATTGATGGAGACATGGATAATGATGGGGAAGATCTCCATCCTGTGCAGGACAGAGACACTGTCCAGCTGGATGTCCAGGAGGGCGTGGGTGTTCTGGGGGCCGTGGGGAGAGAAGTGAGCCTTAGACTCAGAGGACACGAGGGGAGCCCACACTCAGGGGAAACATGGAGAGAAGCATACAGGCAGGACTGAAGTTTGCAAAGGAGATGGGGAAAGAATTTGGGCATGTCCCTTTGTATATGAGCTGTTTCCTGTACAGTTTTAAAAGTTTCCATCCATTTGACTTTTCACTTCTGAATTAAAAATCAGAGGCCACTGGGATTGAGGGAGGCTTTGTGTGGAGCTCAAACCCTAGGAGTCGGCTCCATCAGCCTCTTCGGGGGTTAGAAGGAGACAGGGCCATTGGGCCTCTGGATCACAGCTGTTCCTAACTGCTTTGTATCAACAGAAAATTTTATCATTCTCAGTGAGCTTTTCATATATTTGTCTGAACCTTAAAACATGGAGTGTTATCTCCATTTTATTCATTCATTTAACAAATGTTTATTAAACATTTGTGTCAAGGAAACAGATTCAGGAAAGTTAAGTCTTGCTCAAGGTCACATGGACCTCACATGGCAGAAACAGGGTTTGATCTTTCTGTGATGGAGCCAGAGATGAGCTAAGCACCAATCCTGGGTGCTCCAGGGGTCCCTGGAGGTTGGCCCTTCCTGCCTTCTCCCCCCGCCCTCCTCTGGAGATGGAGTTCCTCCCAACCCCCACCCAACCCCTTACCTTTCCCATGAGGGACTCAACTGCTCTGCGGGTGACACAGTAGAGGCCACCGGATGCCTCTCTTTCCTGGATGATGTCCCCTCTCTGACTGGAGGTGTCATACTCCTCCTGGCTCAAGTACTCTGAAGGTGACAGTTGATGGGGATGTCACACACCCAGCTGCTCCCTCAAGAGCCCGTGCTGAACACCCCCCACCCCCACAGACCCCTGTGAGCTCTAGGGAAAGCTCTTGCTAGGGTTTCCTCTTTATAAACCTGACCCTGCTCTCTCTGCTTGGAGGAGTCTGTGCCCTGCACATTCACCCTAAACTCAGACACAGCAGGTGCCCAGTCAATGCCAGGATGTGGGTGGATGGATGGAAGGTTGGGTGGAAGGAAGGATGGAGGAAAAGAAGGAAGGATAGACAGATGCAGATAAACCCCTCTCCCATCACTTCCCAAGCCCCAAACTTACATATGCAACTTCTTACACCCAGAAATTCCTTCAAGCCCTTAAATCAGTGGTTCTCAACCAGGGGCAATTTCGCCCCAAGGGACACTTGGCAATGTCTGGAGACATTTCTGACTGTCACAGCTTTGGGGGAGGGGCTCTGCTCCTGGCATCGAGTGGGTTGAGGCCCAGGTATGTTACCCATCTGTGATGCACAGGACAGCCCACAATAGAGAAGGACCCTGAATGTCATGCCCAGGCTGAGAACTCCTGCCCTGTATAAACATGTTAGAACACACCCCTACTTTTCCCTTCTTCCTGAATAGCACCCACTCTCCCAAGTGAGAATCGCATGTGCCATCCTGCTAGCTTCCACCCTCCAGAGCACCACCAGACCCTGCAGACAGCTCTTGGGACTACCCTCTCTTCCCTGCTGTGGCTTTGCTGTACCACCTCTGGCCCCGAGGGTTCCAGTGGTCTTTAGCTTCTCCAATCTGTCTTCTATTCTGCTTTCAAAACAGGCATTCAAAAATCAGGCCTGATCCCATCCCCTAGCCCACGGCACTTCCAGGCACCTACGGCCTCCTCCCCGTCCTACCTCAGCACTTTGCACATTCCGCAAGGCAGCCTGGACTGCCTTGTTCTGCTCACAAACGCCTGCCTGTCATCCCCACCCTCACCCCTACCCCTCTCCAAAGAATTCCCCTCTGGGCCACTTGTGGAGCTTAGACAAGTCAGCCTGCCACGTGTTTAGGTGTCTGTCTCCAGAGGCGCAGACTAGACACCCAGGGCCTGCAACCCTCTGCACAGAGCCTGACACACAGCCGGTGCTCACTGGAGGAACTGTGTGGCCCACACTTGCTCCCCTCTGTCTCCTCTGTGAACTCCAGGAGAAAAGAACAGTGCCCTGTTCACCCTCACGTTGTAGCCCGACTCTCTGGGGCAGCCACCAACCAGGAATGGTGGACGGAAGAAAGTGCCAAGGAGCTAACTCCTGCCCTCCAGCCAGCTGAGCCACCTTTCCTGCAGAGCAGGGCCACTAGGACCCAGGATTCCCACTGGCCAGTTCATCTCCATGGCTCTATATTGAGTGGCTTTGGGTAGGTGGATGGAGCCCTTTGGTTGTATGACTCCACAAAGTACAAACCTAGCTGCCAGCAGAGCTGTGCTTTGCCCCACCCCTCCCCCATCCCAAATCCATGTCCATCTGAAACCTCAGATTTTCACCTTATTTGGAAATAAGATCTTTGCAGATGCTGTTAGTTAAGAGGAGGTTGTACTGGAGTAGGGTGGTCTGAAATTCAATGACTGGCTCCTCATAAGAAAGTAATGTGAAGGCAGAGGGACACACAGATGAGGAGGCAGAGATCAGAGTGTTAGAGTCACAAGCCACCATCAGCCACCAGAGCAGGCAGAGGCAGGAAGGATGCCCTCCACCGCAGCCTTTGGAGAAAGGGCAGCCTGTGGAGACATCTTAACTTCAGACTTCCAGCCTTCAGAACACTAAGAGAATACATCTTTGCTGTTTTAAGCCCCCTGGTTTATGGTCCTTTATTTTGGCCACTCCTCTGTCATCCACCCCCTTGAAAGCAGATACAGCATTCTGCCAAGGCCTCGCCCCGCACCTGACAGTCAGGTGGGACTCCCAGGTGAGAGCGTACCTGCTGGGCATTTCTTAAACCCTTGGAAGAGGCACAGCTTCTCAATCAGGATCTTCCCGACCACCCTGGGCACGAAGAGCACGGGCCGGGGCCGGCTGGGCCTGTGGGGGTGCACTAGGGTGTAGGGCACCAGGGTGAAGCAGCTCTCGGTCCAAAAGCACAAGGTGGAGGGGTCTGTGGGAGGAAGGAGCCGCAAGTGGGCCGGGCGCCGGGCTGCAGCAGCCCCCGCCCCCAGGATGGCCTGTGTCTGCTTTGCTCGCTGCTGCAGCCCAGCCCCTGCAGTAACGTGGGTACACCGGGCTCCTGCACGATGCACCATGGCCTCCACACCTGCCCTGGCTGGTTTCTTTGTACTTGCTGATTAGATGTCCTGCTTCTCTAGGATCACCTTTATGGGCTGCAGCTTAAACTCTTTTCCCTGTTTGGCTCACAGGGAGGATAGAAAACCTGAGTTTATCCTTCCAAACAGTCTGGAAGCTTCCTGTGTCTTCTTCCTTAGCCTCATCCTCAGGGACACATGATCCCAGTCCTTCCCTCCCTCCCTCCCTCCTCTCCTGGTCATTTCAGTAATATTAGATGCAGGTTGGATTGGGAGGATCCCCTGGAAGAGGGCATGGCAACCCACTCCAGTTTTCTTGCCTGTGGACTGAGGAGCCTGGGGGCCATAGAGTCGCAAAGAGTCAGACATGACTGAAGTGACTAAGGACACAGGCACTCAAAGCACTTTTCAGGAAAATAAACTCAAAACGGTTTACCTTTCTCTAAATTCACTTCTGCTTATCTCAACACACAGTTTTACCTGCGCGGGGGTCTATGCTGTGCTGGCCCCTGTCACAACCACTGCCCCCCACCCCAACTGCTATATTCCCTGGGGCTTTTAAAAACGGCAGCTGTCTGAGGGCCCACTGGTTTGTGGAGTGTTGGGCATTTGGAGAGTATTTAGACTTTACTGTTCTAAAAGGACTGCTGTCCAGATGAGTGTACCAGCGGCTTCGGACCATCTTTTGGGGTAGTTACGGAGGTAGGAGCATCAGTTAAAGGTCACTAAGAGTGTATAACAACTGCTTTCCAGAAGGGCACATAGACATCCATCATGATTCTTAGAACAGATTCTGGCCTAGATGAGTGGTGGTATCCTGACCAAGCTGCCCAACCACTGTGGCCCCTGAAGACCCTCCACCAGCTCCACCCACCTCACCTTCTACCCGGCTCGGGTCCGACTGGCTCCCTTCAAAGCTTGACCACAGAGGGCTGGCCTTGGTTCTGTCCATACTGACAATGCGGACCAACTTCTGGGCTCCCCCAGACGACTGCTGGATGAGGGAGAAGGAACGTCATACAGTGCTGGGGGCCTGCCCCCCCCCAAATTCAGGGTGATCTCTGGCCCCAGGCTGCGCCCACCGAACAATCAGGAGGCCCAGGCCCCATGGCAGAGGATGGGAGATGAGGGGTGGCCAAAGAGGGTCCTCAGGCTGAGCCCTCCCTAGGGAAGGCAAGGAGTGGGAGGCAGGAAGGAAGAGTAGGGTTCCCCCAGGCTAGCCCTGCCACGATCCCGGAGGCTGCCCTAGTGCCTTGCTCAGGGGCAGCTGAGTGTTCTATGTCAGGGCAACCTAATGGTGCCCAGCCTCAGTGGGGAATAAGAATGGGGTACACATAGTGGGCAAATGGGGTGACCTGGGAGCAAGAGGCAGGGAGCATACCCAATATATCTGCACACAATAGATCTTGCAGGCTGGGCAGTATGCAGACCCAAGTGAAGGTTTGAACAGCATGGAAGAGACACACCAGGTCAGCCCGTCTCAGGTCAGCAGCCTACACTCTCCACGTGGGACCCTCAGTCAGTGCCCACAGTTTTCCAGCCCACCCCAGGGAGGGCTGTGATTTTGCAGATGGAAGGAGGGGTTGACTGGGCCCCTCCCTCAGGATGATGTATCAGAGTTGAGAGAGAAGGAAGACCAGTCGGGGGAGAGACAGAGCTCACCCAAGGGGGACCCCCTGTCTAGGACCTGGACTGACCGGGTGAGCTCCCCACCTCACCTTGCGGGTCACGGTGCTCTGATGAGCCATGTCCTGGAGGAGGGCGATGAGCAGCTGCTGAGCCCTGTGTGGAGGAGAACAATCCCAGCCCAGCTGCAGGGAGGGCTGGACGGGAGAGGTGGGCCCCTGCACAGTGCTCTGGGACATCCCCACTTCCCCCACCACGGTCATTCACCCCAGCAGCCCAGTAGTCCCCTGGTGTTCTTAAATACCTGCAGAGCCCCAGCCCGCCCCTGGAGATGCTAACTGAATTGTTCTGAGGGAGGGTCCAGGCAACAGTCTGAGTGGGGTGGAGGCCACCACTCCAGGACCTCACTAGTCCCAGTGTGGTCTGAGGATTTCAGCCTGGCATCACCCAGAGAGGGCCTGGAAATGCAGAGTCTCAGGCCTCTCCCTGCATCTGCTGAGTCTGATCTCCAGGTGGCAGAATTTGCAGTGAGGCTTGAGAGGAGCTGGACAAGACACCATGCTTGGTGCCTTACGGTTGATCTACTATAGAACGTGATTCTGAGCAGGGGAACTGTTGCTCCCAGGGAGGGTGACTGGCTGTCCCAGTTGGCCTGGGACTGAGGGGGTTCCCCAGGACATGGGGCTTTCTGATAGTCCTGGACACACCTGCACGATGGGTCACTTTCCCCCAGGGGACACTGGCAATGTCTGGAGAGATTTTAGGTTGTCAGCACTAGCAGGGGTGGGGTGCCAGGGGCACTACTGGCATCCAGGGGGTGGAGGCTGAGATGCTGCTCAGCATTCCAAAGTGCCCAGGACGGCCCCCCACAACAAACGATGAGCCAGCCCCAAATGTCCATAGTGCTGAGGATGAGAAACTGGTCCCACATACCCTAGAATGCTCTAGGACTCAGGTCCATCCCTTTTCACAAAGGAAGCCCATCTAAGCAGTGAACCTGGTGGGTCGCACATTGGAGATTCCACTTCTTGGAGGTGCCCCACCCCATATCCCTGGGCAGTGAAGGGAGCCTCGGGAAGGCTGTTTCTCCAGGGCAGGAGGGGACCTCCTGGCTAAGCAAGGCCAGGCAGTGTCCCCTCCCCTCCCCCGGGTAGGTTCCCGGGCTCTCTCTCGGGTGTGGGAGGCCAGGACGACTGCTCACCGTGTGTAGTTGGGGATGGTGCCATGCTTGGTGCCCTTGGTGCTGTAGGGGCCAACACGGTGGGCGTGCCAGCAGCTGCTGCCCTGGAACAGGGTGTCTGTGACATGCAGGATGTCGTTGCAGCGCACCTGAAGCTCTCCCTCCGCCCGCCCCTCCAGGGCCAGATTGACCCGGATGTAGAAGGAGTCCCCTGACGTGGCCACTTTGGCCTCCAGGTCCTGGACCAGCTTCTTATAACCTGATCAAAGAGGACATGGGAACAGGTAAGCCCAGAGCCGTGACGCCCCGTGAGGACAGTTCTGCTTTGGGGTCCACTGTGGACTTGGGGCGCAGCCTGGCTCTGCAGTGAGCTGGGAGTGTTGGCGTTGGTGGCCTCTGGGGGAGGGTGGAGAGGATAGGGGAGTATGTACCCTCCATGTTGACCTTCACTGACAGACAGCAGAAGCCATTCACCCTCTGGAGAAGTCCAACGGCCCGCTCCAGGGTCATGCCCTCCAGGACAGCCTTGGACGAGGGCTCAGTTGCCTCGTAATCCACCTGATGGAAGATCATGAGGGTTACTTCTGTTGACCAGGTTTCTGCAGCTGCGGTCTGAGTGCAGGCATGTGCCCTGCAGGAGACTCACTGCTTCCCAGACACCCATCTGCCCCTATCAGAGCCCTGTGTCAGGACACCCTGATGCAGGGTCTCCAGGCTACACACATTCCCACCCCGGATCAGGTACTTAGATCGCCACTCGGCGCCTAGTTTCCGCTCTCCAACATGCTCCATTCTAGAGCATTCTGGAGCAGAGTCCTCAGCTTGGGACTGAGGACATTTGGGGCTGTCCTGGGCCCTGGAGGATGTTTTGCACCTTCTCTGACCTCCACCCACCAGATGCCAGGGCACCCCTCATGTCACCCTTCCCCAGCTGTGAAATCCACAGGGCTCTTATCCACTCTTATCCATTTGTTCCCAGTGTTGTTTTGGTTTAGGAGAGTAGATATGTTTACAATGAGAAAAACAGAGATGTTTTTAATGCTATTAGAACGGAATTGGCCCCATTCAAGTATCAGGACTGTCTCATAAAGGGGATCTGTTGCTTTAACCACAATGTGAGCTGACAATTGAGAATCTCACCAGGACTGTTAGAAGTGTGACGAAGGGCTTTTGTGTTGGGTGGGCTGATGCTTACGTCAGGAGCTCTGTGTGTGATCATTCGAGACAGAGGAGAACTCAGCTCAGCCCATGGACAGTGGGGAGAAGCCGTGGGGTCCATGGAATCCTGATTGATGGTACAGCCCCTCCCCCTCTCAGCCCTACACCCCCTTTACACCCCCCTACCCTGGAAGGAATTGGTGATGCCTGTTTTTCAAATTTCCTGCTAATCTTAAAAGGCCTGATGCTTAATATTTCTGCTTTTGTTGTTGCTGCTGTTCAGTTGCCAAGTCGTGTCTGACTCTTTGTGACCCCATGGACTACAGCACGCCAGGCTTTGCTATCCCTCACCATCTCCTGGAGTTTGCCCAAGTTCATGTCCATTGAATCAGTGATGTTTTTAGGTAACATCAAAGTGACCTCCCTGTCCATGTGCTCACTTAATAATAATTAAGTTGTACATTTTTGTTTTCTGCAGTTTAATGGATATTTTATAGTAAAAAAAAATTTTTTATGTCCCCAAGGGTTAAAATTGTGAATTTTAGTATGTGTATTTTAACACATACACATGAAGTGACAGTAAGATTATTACAATTAAAAAAAAAAAATAAAGCCCACATCAGAATCTTTCGTAATCTCTATCAGAAGATTCCTGGGCCAAGATTGCTTCATCCCCAAAGCCCGCTCAGCTGGTGCATAGTCCAGCCTTCAACAGCTTGTAGGTCACCCTCGAGTTCAAGGATGTCAGGGTGGAGAAGGGCACAGGGTTTTGATGAGAGTCACCAGGACTGTCTCTCTAATCATTGTGTTACTCTGTTTTATGTCAGCCCAAGAAAAGAGCGTGGACCAACCCAGTAATCCATTTTTGTCAAGTTGAATCCATGGCTACCTGGGTTACCTGCCCCTCACGCTGACCCTACCCTCAAGAGGATGCTGGGGGCTCGAGGGGCCGGTGCCACACTCACCATGACAATCTGGGTGCCGGAGCGCAAAGCCATCTCATCTGCCGCAGAGCCCGGGGTGACCCGATGAATGAAGATGCCCGTGAGGTTCCCGCCAATAACACTTATCTGCTCCAGCAGCGAATCCCCCTGGAAGGCCAGCACGGTGACCTGGCTCAGGATCTTGCGGGCCGGCCTCCGCCTCACTGGGAAGCAGCTGCAGGAAGGGAGGGGCCGGAGCTTAGGTGTCCTTGAGCAGGAGCTTGGGTCTCCCCCTGGGTCCCCTCTAGTCCCAGCATTCTGGAATTCTCCTTCCCAGGCCTCAAACAGGCTGACGGTGAGAACACAGTCCTCACTCTGCTCTGCCACCTGCTGGTCCCAGCCCTCTGCTCACCTGGCGGAGAGATAGAGGTCCCCAGAAGACGGCTGCAGACTGTTCTCAGATTCAGGGAGGTCTAGGAGGAAGCCAGGGGCTCAGGTATGGAGCTGGGCCAGCCCTCAAGGTCACCCCACTTCTGAAGGAGTTTTGGCTCACCCGTGCAACCTCAGTGTCACCTCCGCCCCTGCCGCAGGCACCCCCCTACTTGTTCTGTGTTTTGCTGAGGCTAAACCTTCTCTTGCCCCTCCCTTCCTTGATGCCCAGAACCTTGATTCACCTCCGCTAAAATAGGGGAGGCTGGTGGGGAGATGCATTTGTCAGGGTTTAATCTACATTGTGTCCTTTTGCAGTATTTGAGTTGCTAGCATTTTACAAAATAGGGAATCTGGAATCTGGATTTCTGTCTTCACTTGAGAAATCAAATCTGGCATAACTCTGGGCCTGTATTTCTGTGTGGCAGCCACCACTGGCACTGGTCATTGGCTGCCTCCTGACTCCCGGGGCACCCTGCTCCCAAGCTGGCCACAGCAGGACTCTGAGTTGGCAATCTGCAGGGCTAAATATCCTCAGAGTCTCCCCAAGGCCTATATTTTAATATGTAGCCTGTGAGGCAGATGGGCTGCCCCCAGCCCAGGTGTCAGCCTCCCTGCACGTAAGGCTGCCCTTCTTGCCTCCTGAGCTGCTCAGAGAACCAGTGGGCTCTCAGACAGCTAGTGGTCGCCAGTTGCAGGCAGCTTGTGCCCAGCTCACAGATAAACATACACTCGTGCTCACATTCAAAGCCAAGTGAAATTATACACTCCCAATGTATTTGAGGTCAAAAGTAAATAAACCAGGACTTGATGCACAGTCATGACAAAAGGGAAAAAAAAAGCATTGACTCATCCTGTTTGTGATCTCACATCCAGGCTGGTTATATCTGGGGTGGAGCCTCTGTTATAAATAAAAATGGCAATGAATTTGTAAGAGGCAAGGTTTCTGGTCACATGACCCACAGAAAGCCTAGGCCATCAGTCCTAAAGGGGCTGCCAGGCGACAGCGTGGGGATACACGCACTCCCTGGAGGCCGTGAGGTGAAATTCAGACAAGATGCTAAGCTCCTGCTCTGTGCAAGGCCCAAGGCGGGGGGCAAGGCCCGTGAGGGGCCTGTGCCTTGAGAAGGAGACAGGACCAGTTAAGTGACAAATATGAGGAATAAGCCACAGGAGAAATGGGAATGTCTCAGGTACCAGCATGCGGCAGAAATGTTCCCAGCAGGCACCTCAGCGAGGAGCAGCGAGGATGGAAGCCAGTTGCCCTCTGGTATCACTGGGAGGCCCAAGTGTCCGTGGATCAGAGCAGGGAAGGACAGAAAGAGGACGTGTGTGTCTGGAGCTATCTGAACTTTATGCTGAGCTGGACGTGGAGGTGAACGCAACTCCTTTAGCCTCCAGGTGAAAACAAAAGGAAAGTCAGTAAACACAGCACATCTGGACACTGGTTTGAACTGCCAGGCTGTCTGGATTTTCCCAGAAGCTCAGGTTAGGGCAGTAGTCAGGTTCACTCCTCTCTGCCCCTCCCCTGGGGTGTCTCACCTGCCTCCCTGAAAATCCCTGTCTTCTCCTTCCTGGCTCTGCCAGCCCAGCCAGGGGTGGTGGGGTGGCTGCAGAGGTTTGGGGGTACACTCACCTGCCCGGTCTACAATCTCAAAATCCAAGTCTGCATTGCTCTTCTTAGCACCCAGGGAGCCTCCCTGGTCCACCTCCAGGATATCTGGGCAGCCGCTGCAAAGCATAAGAAGATGGAAGTCAATGTCCCAGGGAGCCATGGGCAGCTGGAGCCACCTGATCCTGTCCACAGCCCCACTCTACCTGGAAGAGCATGGGTCTTCCCAGAAGTCCTCTGTGGCCCGCTTGCACAGGGATTGCTGGCTGGGAGGCGCAGGGCTGCTGGAGCGGAAGCTGTCCACCAGCTCTCGGCTGGATGTGGCACTCAGGTCAGACCAGAGCTGGGACTGGGGGAGGACACAGCAGAAGTCACCATGGGGTTCTCACGGGGATCCCCTAGGACACTATCCCTGTTGCCTCTACTGTGTAGAGTGTAATGATAATAAGCCACAGCCTCCCACTGACAGGGTAGAGGAGGCAAGAGGAGGGGAAGGAGGAGCAAAGAGCCAAGCCACATTAATTGAGCACCTACTCTGTGTTGGGTACTCTATTAGCTACTTCTAGATTTTACGTTGCTTAGTTCTTTATTTTTTAAGTTTTTTGTCCACCCTTTCACATATGGAATCTTAGTCCCTGACTAGGGATTGAGTCCACACCCCTCTGCAGTGGAAGTGAAGAATCTTAACCACTGGACCACCAAGGAAGTCACCTGTATCACTTAGTTCTTAATGATAAATCTATCTGGTGGTTAGCATTGTCCCACTTTGGAGTGTCCCAGGTGGTGCTAGTGGTAAGTAATTTGCCTGCCAATGCAGGAGACATAAGAGATACAGGTTTGATCCCTGGGCCGGGAAGATCCCCTGGAGAAGGAAATGGCAATCTATTCCAGTATCCTTGCCTGGTGAATCCCATAGACAGAGGGGTCTGGTGGGCTACAGTCCACGGGGGTCACACAGAGTCAGATGTGACTGAGCATCTGAGCACACGCACTGTCCCACTTTACATATAAAGCAACCGAGGCCAGAGAGGCTAAGTTGCTGGCTAGTGAGGGTCACGTGCTGACTGGGTGGAAACATGCAAGATGCAGAGCGTGGAACTGGAGGAAGCAGGTGAAATATGTAGATCCAGGTGCAGCTCCCCTGTTCACTTGATAAGCCTTTCTTGAACATCTTTAAGCGTCTCCTACGTGTCAGACCCTCTTCTGTCCTGATAGACGAGGTCTGGTCCAGCCCCAGCAGTGGTGGAGGCACCGGCCGTACCTCAGAGGAGCTGCCGTTGCTGTCATCCCGCGGGCAGAGGGCAAACATACGCACCAGCCGCTGCTTCCCCTTCGGACAGGGCTCCCTGGCCCCCACCTCCTGCTTGGGCTGCCAAAGACCCAGACAGGCTGGTTAATTCAGGGAATATCCTAGGTTGCTCTTGGAGTTTCTACCGAGTCGCAGCCCCTGTATCTCCAGCTTCCTGAGTGGTTTCCTTTCCTGGGCTTCAAGGCAAAACATTTATGTCCCCTTCTCCCAGCCTGGGACACCTGGCACTGTGGGAGCTGGCCACCAATGGGACATGCAACAACAAGCTTGGTGACCGCATTTTATCCCCTTTGGATAATACATGTTATTCTCTCCTGGTTATACAAATGATAGATACTATATGTATATCTATAGATACTCCACAAAGAACATTGGTGGGGAAGAATAGGCCAATTAGAGAAGAAAGTAAAATTGACCTATCCTCCCACACTCAGAAATAGAGCAGCCAGCAGTTTGCTATCTATTCGTCAGTCTCTTTTCCATGCATATGTATATATTTTTTAACATGTTTGATGTGGCAAGTGGGGGAGGGAAGAATGGCTGGGACCCCTGCTTAGGGAGGGGAGGGTCTGGCTGTGCTTCCCAGGTGTCCCTGGGCACCTCTAGAGTCTTGCCCACCCACCAGGGTGTCTGGAACTGGAGCTGCTGCCAAGACCATAATTAGAGGTTTTACAGTAATTTTAGTTCTTTGAGAATGCAGCTTCCTTCATTTCTATCACTCAGCTCTCAGGTAGTTTACTTTCAAGCATCCCAGGAAGACATCAGCCACTAGACCAAATGACTACCTGCACAGCTTCCTAAGCTTGCTTTCTTCATTGAGCGCCGCACATTCCAGGTTCCAGAACCTTCCACCAAGCTAACCCTTCTATGACTTGCATAGTATTAGCATAAAAAAAAAATGAAGAAGCAGACTCAGCCTGCCCCACTGGATACCGTCAACCTTTGATCACACTTCACCTCACAGGAGCCAGCATTGTGGACAGAGATGAATCCGGTGGTGCCAGTGGGCCCATGTGGCTGGCTCCGGTCTGCCCCAACACCCTGCATCCTCCCCCCAGCAGCGCTCACCCCCAGTGATGACTCGGCCTGCACCTGCAGCCGCTGGACCTGCTGGCGCAGCTCGCAGACCTGGTCCATCAGCTCAAACACCTTCCTGCGGAGGGCGTCCTTCTCGGTCAGGTTCTGAGAAATCTCCATCTGGGCTCCATCCCTCGCCAAGTAGGCCTGGGAGCCGAGATGGAAGACAGAAAGGATCAATGTCCAGAGGATAAAGAGGGTGTGTTGCAGGAGTCCAGCCAGAGAAAGCCCCTGTTTCTGGCCTGTGTTTACCCTAGACTCTCTGGTGTGCAACACACACAGCTTGTTCTGTGGCTTACCACCATTTATGATTCATGTAAAAGTGAGCAGTTTCAGTAACAGTCAATAAGGGGGTGCACACAAACACCTCCTGCTAGAAATGAAAGGAGGGAAGATGATGTACAGCAGGCATGGCAACAGGTAACAGTGGCGGGGAGCTGAGAAACACCCTGGGGATCAAGGAGAGAGACCCCAAGTCTGGAACTTGCTGCCATTGAGGTCAGGTGACCTGGCTGGCCAACAATAAGCCACACCCAGAGTGGCCTTCCCGACCCTCCTGAGACCCCTCGGGGACTGCACCTTTGGTCCCCGGAGCCCCTCAGCCCGGCACCCAGGCCAGCCCCTCACTCCTCCCGGGTACCTGGTCTCGTTCCTTCTGCAGCTCGACCACTTGGCTCTGCAGGGCGTTCATCTTCTCCTTGTAGATTTCACAGTCCACCTTGGTTTTCTGGAACTGGAGCAGGGTCTGCTCCTTCTCTTCCCAGTACTGGACGGAGGGGGACAAACATGGCCCACGGAGGTCAGTGACTCTGAGGGTAGGGCTGAGGATGGGGGTGGGGGAGCCTTGGGGAGAAGTGAGGGAGGTGGTTCTCGAGAAGAAATAAGGTGAATTAATGCTCATTTCTTAAGTGCTAGATTTCAGGTGCATCTAGAGTTACTGTGTTGATTATATTTTAATTTGATCATCAAAATATGCATGGGTCCTGCATGTCAAATTGTGTTTTGTTTATTCCATGTCCCAAAGGGCATACCTATTTTCCCTCTGCCCACCTCATTCTCTTCCACTGTCTCCTTTCTCTCGTCCTCCCCTTGCCTTTTAGAGCAACTAAATAAATCCCTGGCTCTCACCCTGGGGCCCCCACGCACTGGAAATCACTCTGTGTTTTAATCGCTTGTTTGCCTGACCTATTTTCTCATCACCCCACAAAGTGGACGTGGCCTTTAGCATTGGATTCTGAGTTGGTGTCCAGTCTAGTTTGACAAAGGAATAAGCGAACAGGCCAATGCATTTCTTGGGCAAAGTTGGTTTTAAGCTCAGTATGGATTAAAGAATTTGCTTCCTGATCCAGGCAGCCCGGCCCCTAAACACGGCCCAGCAGCGTCACCTGCTTTCGCTGTCTCTCAGCGGCCACTGCCCGCTCCCTCAGAGAGTGGATGCGGTCCACCAGCTCCTGCCTGCTCTCCAAGGCCTCGTCCAGATTCTGCTCCAGAATGTCCTTCTCCGCCTGGCACAAAGAGATGTCAGCCCAGGGACCCTGACCTCCCCGAAGGCCCCAGGGAAACATCCCCATCATCTCGTCCCCAGGACAGGAGGCAGGAAGCTTCGAGTCTGGGTGTGGGGACGGATTTAGCTTTATTACTGCACCTCAGGCAGGAAAAAAGGCAAGGTCAGCAATCAAAATGGGGAACATGCATTTCAGCTCCACGTGAGCACGGCTAGGAGACAAAGTACAGGAAGCTGAAAGCCTCTGAGGTAGTATAGCGCCTCCTTCTTTTAGGCAGTTTCAGCCTGCTCCCAATAGATCCAAAGGCAGAGGCTTCCAGGAGGGCGAATATCAAGGGCTGAGGCATTCCCTCTTCACGCTCACTTTTATGAACGATGGCACAGTTCAGGCCGGGTGACCCACACCCCATGAATGTCTGTCAAAGGGCTAGTTCAAAATATAGATATTTATTGATCGAAAGGGACTGGAGAGGAGAGGCAGATGATTTGCATAATTTCAGGGTGCTGGCGACACGAACTTCTCTGCATCTTACAGTTCCCCACTCCCCTGTGCCTGCCTGAGCGGGATGGTGGAATATTTTGCAGGCAGAAAGCTCCCCTGCTTCCATAACCTTAAAGCTAATCTCATCAATTATAATCAGCCTCCATTTACTCCAAAACAACTTAGCAGCAGCAAACGAACTAAGACTTTTGAATACGTGCACAATAGCTTTCAATTTTGCCAGCATACGGGGTCTGGAAAGAACAGGAAGGAGGGATGTGAGAAGGGGTGGTGAGGACGAGTCACTAGGTTTCATCTCACCCAGACCTTAGCTACACCTCAGTGGAACCACCTGTCAGAAATCCCACAGTCTGGAGGCCACAGGCCAAGGCCAGTGACACTACCTGCTGGCCACCAAGGAAGGAAGCTGAGACTTGGGGGGAGACCAGGGCAGGAAGTTGAACCCTGGGGGCACCAGGACCCACCAGGCTGAAGGTCAGGGAGCGGAGCCTCTCATTCTCCTCCTTCAGGCGGCTCAGCTCCTCGTCTCCAGGCTCCAGGTCGCTGGCCATCTTCAGGGACCGCTCTCGAAATTCCCGCTCACAGGAAGAAGACATCTTCTCTCGCTGAAGCTCTTGCTTCATCAGATACAGCTGCCAGAGAGGAGAAGGAGGAGGAGAAGGTCACTGCTGTTTCTCCACTAGACCAGGAGCCGGGTGTGGTCCTCAGCCTTTCTCCTTAGTGATGATGCTTTTCATACTCAAAAAGGTCCCTCTCCCAAGATTTCAAAATCCATAAAGGGTTTTACCTAACGAATAGTCCCTGTAGGATGATAAAGGCATTTTAGCTTTATCTTACTGGGAGGTGTAGGGGTTAAATCACTGAGCTGAGGTCCCCAGGAACAGAGAAAGGAGCCCTTGCCATCGGCTCTTGGATCTGACAGCCAGTGCAGCCAGGGATGAATGGCCACTAAGTCTCCTCCAGCATGGCCCTGCTTCTCCGCCTTTCCACATTCCACTAAACATGTCAGGTGAAGTGGGCGGCAGCAAGAAGAAACCCCGGGGGATCTGCTGGAATTAGAGGTTTGGGTGTGAACTCATGATTTCTAAACTCTGTGCATGTGTGTTTCTATGCATACCTGCATGCATATGTGCCTATGCATGTCTGTAGGTGTATGTACTTGGGTATCTATGTGCATGTTTCCTAGTCCTCTCTGCTAAAACGGCTGAGGAGCAAAGACACCCCAGTAGCAATGAGCACACCTAGAGCCCAGTGGTCACTAAAAGGAACTGGGGCCCCTTGAAGAAATGGTTGACTTTGGAGCTGAGGTGGAGTGGGTATGAGATGATCCTGGAATATCTTGTGGTGATGCAAAGAAAGTCAGTGCTAAGAAAACTCGACAGCATGTCATGTCCCAGGACACAACATATTGAAGGGGTTCCCACTGTCAAATCTAGGACACCTTGAGCACCAAACTAAAGACAACAACATGTTACAGATTATTGGAGATAGGAATCCACGCATCTGTGCCAATAACAGATGCACAAGTGGGGAAAGGAAAGGCTCCCTCTCACAGTCAGGATGCTGAGGGCCAACTGGTCACCAGGGGGAGCACTGGAGATGGGGCTCATCATTTTGCAGCCACCAGAGTAAAGATGTGCTCAGGCAAGAATCACTGGTCAGGCTAAGTCCAGGGGGAGGTGTCAACATGAAGCTACGGTGCTTGCTGGCCTTAAAACACCTCTCCCATACCCCCCAGCTGCAGGGAGTAATAGTAAGAGTACTTTGGCAATTTTGGTACAATACCTGATCCTGGACTAGAGGGAAAATGCCATAAAGAATATACTTTAGGTCAACTATAAAACTGGAACACATACAGTAGATTTAAGGATTATATGACTATAATTTTATGAAGTTGGCAACTGCACCAAATTATATAAGAGAATATCCTATTTTTAGGAAATATACATCAAAATGTTTGGGGGAAAAAGGACCATGATGCGTTCAACTCAAGTAGTTCAGGAAAAAGTGTGTGTACGCATGGGGAGAAAAAGAGAGAGCACAGTGATAAAGAAAAGGTATGTGGATGTATTTGTATGTTTATCTGTATGTTTTTGGGTAAATTCAAAATTCTTTCTAAATAAAATTTAGAAAACTAAAATCAAACAATGCCACAGTTAAAAGCAAATGCCAAAATGACAAGGAATGACTATCTTCCATAAAGAACTCTTGTAGATCTATAAGAAGATACAATAATTATCCCCAACAGAAATATGAGTAAAAGACTGTTGGGGTCTGAGGGGGCTTCACTAGTAACATTCCTGTTCTCCCATCTGTATCCAGGACCAGCTGAGAAAGATAAAGGAGGAGACAATAGAAGTCCCCTTGGTTACTGATGCAGTTGGAGGGGAGCAGGGCTGGGTGGTTCTACTATTCCCTAACAGCCACCACTCCCAGAATAGCCAGACAGTCCCCCAGAGGTAGGACGGGGAGGAGGGCTCCCCATCATGGGCACTTCACAGACCAGGTGATTGCAGGGCAGGGTGGATTTGAGACCACATAGCCTATTCGAGGGGACCCTGGTGGAGAAGTTTCCTGCAGGGGTGTTGCAGGGAGTGGGAGTAGGGGGTTCCAGGAGATAGGCCAGCAAGTGCGAAGGCCCATAGTGGGGAGCAGCAGATCAGGATGGGCACCCCGAGCTGTTACCTCTTCCTGCAGGCTGCGGCAGCGCGTGGTGGCCAGCTCCTTCTCCTGCAGCGCGTTGCTGTAGTGCAGCGAGAGACTCAGCATCTCGTCCTTCAGCTTCAGCACCTCGTGGAAGTGGGTGCTGACCTCACGCTTCATGCGGCTGTGGTCGGCCTCCAGTTGACGCAGGCCCTCAGCGCGGGCCTTGGCCTGGTCCAGGCGCTCCTGCAGCTGCTGGCACTGCCGCAGCAGTGCCTCCTTCTGCCCCTTTTCCTGGCTCAGCTCCTCCTGCAGGCTCCCAATGGCCCCAGCCAGGCACTCAGTCAGCTTGGACGTCTCCATGAGCCCTGAGGGACAGGGCAGGTAGGCCAAGGGCTCCTCGTCCTGCAGGGTCTTTCTTCCTGCGCCCACACTCTCAAGCAGGGCCCCCACCCTAATCTGTGGGTCACCGTAAATGCTTCCAGGCTCAATAGGACTCGATATTTCGGTTAAATAAATAGCTTGACAGGTGATTTCTGTCCCCATTCTTGGCTTCCCTGTGGGACCTGGCTGTTTAAACCTAACTCCCCATCCCCTGCCACCATCAGCTGAACCTTGCTCGATGTTCATTCTCATGTCATCCTGAGGAAAACATAACAAAGAACATGAATCTGTATAACAGAACCCTGAATCCCATAAATAGGGGCTGTGATGACAAATAGGCTGAAACACTTTCTTACCAACAGTTTTGAGTGATGTTGCCCTGCCCCTTCAAATACCTAAATCTCTCAACAGCTCCTCTAGAGAAGCCTAAAATGACTCAGTTAATGAGCAAGACCTCGTCTCCCACCTGGCCGGTATAAATCTTTACTTAGCAGCTCCTCTCCTTTTTCCCACCATCGGCCCCTCCCAAGAGCCAGAGCTGGGCAGGACTGGGCAGGACCAAGTGGGAACCGATTCCCTTCTGCCTCAAGCACCTCAAGGTAAAGGTTTTCTAGGAAAGGACACACTTCCTCTTTGCCTGTGCCTTGCAGATGCAGGTTCCATGCCCTGTGAGGGGTCTGCTCTTGGTGTTGGATAGTTAGAAACAAAGCTTTTCATTTATAACCCAAGGTCATGGGCTCTGCCTACCCACCCCGACTAGGGCTAGTGTTTGTGTGTGGGGGTCTCCTCACCCCCCACAGTCTGGGGGGTGTGGTTGGAGCACAGAAACAGGAATGTCTGCCCAGTTTGGAACAGCCTACAGTCAAGGAGAGACACCTCCTCACCCCTGGTTATATCACCAGATCTCACCACTGAAGTTTGTGAAGTCCACGCTGGGCTGCAGCCCGGTGACCAAGGTGTAAACATCAGGGTTGTGGAACTTCAGGCTCTCCAGGAAGGCAATGGCCCCATTCTTGCCTCGAGTCTTTAGCAAATCCAGCAAGTACCCTTGGGAGAGAGAACAGTCTTAGCTAGCCAGGTACTGGCTGGGCTTCCCATGAAGGAAGCAGAGTACAGCAGGGTGGCGGTCATCCTTGCACATCTAGGAATCAGGAGGTCAAAGCAGTTTTCCAGGGTCAATTTACTACTTCCATGATGGTAGTCAGACTCGAAAGGGGTCAGGTTGATATTTGTTGAGGAACTGCTACAACCCAAGTGCTAAGAGTTGAGAATAAAAGATTCAAAGGGATAATCGTTGCTCTCCAGACCTCTCCCAGGTGTGTTGTGGACACATGCAGACACACATGTACAAAGCAGGTGGGAGAAAAGAAGCAAATAGCAGTGCCCAGGGTCCGGTCCTAGAGAGGCTCGGGCCTTCCGAGCCCACCTACATCCCATCACTCTCAGCTTGAATTAATTTCTCCCCTATGTAATGGTCATTAGGCAACAGGCACAAATAGTATCATATTGATAGCTACCACTTACTGCCTGTTTTTGAAGGCCCAGGCTTTGAGATGAGTATCTGATAAAGAGTAACTCATTCCATTCTCCTAACACCTTCATATGATGAAGCTTTCCTGTTTTTGAACGAATAAACACAGCTAGTCAGACAATCAGAATCAGCTCCAAAGACATCTGGAGTGGGTTGAGTTGTGGCCCCCAAAGTTATGTCCACTTGGAAACTGCCAATGGGACCTTGTTCAGAAAAGGTTTTGCAGATGTAATTAAGGTAAGGATCTCAAGAGGAGGTCCTCCTGAGTTATGCAGGTAGGCCATAAATCCAATCACAAACATTCTTAGACAAAAAAGGAAAAGACAGAAAGAAGGACATGTGATGATAGAGGCAGAGAGTGCAGTGATGTAGCCACAAACCAAGGATGCTGGGGCCACCAGAAGCAGAAAAAGGCAATGGTTTTCTCCCCTAGAGCCTTCAGAGGGAGTTCAGCCCTTCTGACACCTTGATTTCAGGCTTTTGGCCTCCACAGTGTGAAAGAAGATGCTTCTGCAGTTTTAAGCCACCCAGTTTGTGGTCATCTGTGGTGGCATTTCTGGGGCACTAACCCAGTCCCATGACCTGACCTCAGGTCACCTCAAGGTCCTTCACCCCCTGCCCTCACACAGGCCTTTCCAGCACCACCTGCACCAAGCCGGCTCTGCAGTGGGCTGGGACACAGGTCCTCACCGACTCTCATGGCCGTGTTGTTGAACCTGGGGCTGTGCAGCACCTCCTCCTCGTCCAGCTGGTCCAGCACCTTGGCCTGGCGCAGGTAGGGGGTGAGACGGCTGGGGAAGATGCTGCGTACAATCCTGCAGCGGTGGTCCTCCATCATCTCCCACAGCACCTCCTCGTCCAGGGAGGTCAGCGAGGAGTCCGTGCGGCACAGCTCTGCCATGGCCCGGCCTCAGCACCCTGGATGGGAAGGGTGGCCACGGAGGGCTGGGGTCAGAGAGACACAGCTTCCTGTCCAGGAGGTCTTTCCATCCAAACCCTCTTCCCCAAGTCAGCAGTAGGGAGGAAATGACCAATTCAGAGAGGTCATGACACTCGCTCTGGGTGTCCTGTGACCAGCAGGAGGATGCTGTCCATCCTTATTGTTGATATCAAGTCAATCCCTCAACCAGGAGCAGAGCAAGCAGAACGGGGTTTCTTTTGAATTCAGGAGACTGGATTTGCCTTTAAATCTCAGGAAGCTGCCCCTGGCCTGGGGAATGGGTGTACTGAATGAGGGTGACATTACAAACCATACGGACGGGGCTTTCCCTGGCGGTTCAGTGGTTAAGACTCTGTGCTCCCAATGCAGGGGGCCCAGGTTCAATCCCTGGTCAGGGAACTAGATCCCACGTGCTACAACTAAAGATCCTGCATACTACAGCTAAGACCTGGTACAGCCAAATAAATAAAAAATAAAATAAAAATCTGTCTCATTGAAAAAACAAAACAAACCAGATGGATCTAGAACATGCATTCTTAATAGGTGTGACAGAGCATACTACAGCTAAGACCTGGTACAGCCAAATAAATAAAAAATAAAATAAAAATCTGTCTCATTGAAAAAACAAAACAAACCAGATGGATCTAGAACATGCATTCTTAATAGGTGTGACAGAGCCCCCAAGGGGTCAGAAATCGATTCTTGAGCAAAAATTCTTACTCTTCTGTGTACTAGAGTGGGTTGCCGTTTCCTCCTACAGGGGATCTTTCTGACCCAGGGATCGAACCCAGGTCTCTTACGTCTCTTGCTTTGGCAGGCAAGTTCTTTACCACTAGTGCCACCTGGGAAGCCCATATAAAGCACAGATGTGCATAAACAGACAGTATATCTGTGAGGTTAATATCTCATGAAAGGGTGATTGGGGAAAGGGGAGACACAATCGCATCCAAGCACAAGACCTTGTGTTAAGAGGACCTCAGAGGACCCCCTGCCCAGACTGCCAGCCACAGAACCCACTCCAGATGCTCCCTGCTTTGTAATGAGTCACCTCCACAGGTGTGCCCTCACCTGAGCCCCTCTCCTCCCTCCAACCCTGGCACAAAGTCACTAGCCCACTGATACATCTAAATAGATGCTTTTAACCTGCAGCCTGTTTTAAGCATCCTAAAAAAGTCCTGCAAATGATTTAAAATATCCATATACCAGTCACACAGATTCAACCCATCTTAACACTTTGTACTGGGTCTCCTTTTTAAGGACACACAGTTAGAGACAGCCCAGTTCTGTTGTCTCCAGGTCCTGTCCCTTGCTGTCTTCCCACTGGTAACTTCTGGACCATGTGATGCATATGAGTGTGTCCAAAATAACACAGGGCATCTTGTCATGTGCCCCCGGGAACCCCATAAACAGTGTGGTACTGGGCATGGCTCTACACTCGGCCTGTTTATTTTTTTTGTTGTTTATTTTTGCCATACCATGTGGCTTGTGGGATCTTAGTTCCCCCACCAGGGATCAGATCCAGGTCCACGGCAGTGACAGCCCAAGTCTTAACCACTGGATAGCCAAGGAAGTTCCTCAGCCTGTTTTTTGAGGTTTAGCAAATGGATACATGCAGCTTGATCTATTTTTAAACTGTGTACTGAATTCAATTATACTAAGAAACCACAGTCGGTGCTCCTGTGGATTGGCCTTAGGTTGTTTTGCCTTTTTCTCCAACACACGCAATGCCACAGTGATTGTCCATGTACATCATCTTGAGCACAGGCGGGGGAGTTTCTCTCAGACCTGAGAATTCCTATGATTTAGTTCTTTTCATTTGGAATGGCAAGGTGGAGCAGCTGGAGTCAAATACCTGTATTTTAAAAAAAGCTTTTGGCTGTACCACACGACATGTGGGATCTTAGTTTCCCGATCAGGGATTGAACCTGTCCCCCTGCTTGGAAACTCAGAGTCTTAACCACTGGACCACCAAGGCAATCCCTCAAATACCTCTTTAAGAGGTCTATATATGAAAAATGCTTGAAAACTACAGCAAATCAACCCTTGTAAACTAAGAAAACAAGGAGATGGTCACTGGAGGGTCCTGTCCCCATGGACAGCCCCCTGCAGTCCACGAGAGGGGCCCCATCTTTAGCGAGGACTCACCAAAAACTGCTCACATTCGTTTTTGCAGGCACTCCTCGCCGTGGGATGGGATCCCGGGTCCTCTCTGAGGCCAGGTGTGGTGCCAGCAGGACGGGGCTGGGCGAGAAAAGCCTGAAAACCCGTGCGAAGATGATCTCATAACTATCTCAAGCCGCATGACTTGCACAGAAACTGAGTTTCGGCACCAAAGACTAATGCAAGGGGGGAGAAAAGCAAACTGTTCCAGGAAACAATTCGACAGATCTTTGATCCCTATCGTCTGCTCAGGAACTATAAAAGCTTCCTTGGGGCTTGGAAGCAGGCTTGCAGAAGGAAAGTGAGCTTTGAACCCTAGGAGACCAAGGAGAATGCGCAGGTGCCATAGTCACACAGTGTGTCTTTGTCACCATGGGGCCAGACTCCACTGATACCCTTCCCCTAAGTCTTGTACTCAGAAGGAGTGATCTGCCAACAGTTGTGGCTGGGAAAAGGGCATGGGATCTCACTGGTTGAGGAAGAAGAGGGAGCAAGCCAAGAATAGGAGTCCTGCCCTTAGGTGGTTCATTCCTGGTTTCTTCAGGGAACAGTTGACGGATGCTTAGGAATCAGGGTTTTATAGGTTGAACTGTGTCCATGAGTCAGGGTTTTATATGTTGAAGTCCTCACTCCCAGTACCTGTGAATGTGGTTTTATTTGGAAATCATGGCAGATGTGATCAAGATAAAGTTGTTAGGGTGGGGCCTTGAATCCCTTATGACTTGCAGCTGCTGCTGCTGCTAAGTCACTTCAGTCGTGTCCGACTCTGTGCGACCCCACAGACGGCAGCCCGCCAGGCTCCCCTGTCCCTGGGGTTCTCCAAGCAAGAACACTGGAGTGAGTTGCCATTTCCTTCTCCAATGTATGAAAGTGAAAAGTGAAAGTAAAGTCGCTCAGTCGTATCCGACTCTTCGTGACCCCATGGACTGCAGCCTACCAGGCTCCTCCATCCATGGGATTTTCCAGGCAAGAGTACTGGAGTGGGGTGCCACTGCCTTCGCCCTTATGACTTAGTGACCTTATAAGAAGAGAAGCAATCCAGAGAAAGACTTACAGGGAGAAGTCATGTGACAACCAAGGCAGAGATCAGAGTGATGTTTATAGAAGCCAAGGGTCACCAAGGATTGCAAGCAATACCTGACGCTCAGAGAAAGGCATTGAGCAGATTCTCCCTGAGACCTTCAGATGAAGTCTGGACCTACTGGCACCTGGATTTTGAATTTCTGGTTTTCAGAACTCAGGGCAAATACATTTCTGTCATTTTAAGCCATGCGGTGTGGTAATTTATTATGGCAGCCTTGGAAAACTAATACATATGTACAAAGGGAATTTGGAAACTGGCTCAAGTCCTGGAGTGCCCGGCCATGTCCAAGCAGTCAACTACACACTTGAATGGAAGGCTCACGAGCTCCTGGGATCTCTACCCAGTAGAAGTCTGCATCCCTTTGGTGTGGCCTTTCAAATCGGGATGACCTACCTTGCATCAGGACCAGCTGTGCAATCCACAGAGCCCAGTACAAAATGAAAATATGGGCCCCTAGTTTTAAAAGTTTCCAGAAGTTCTAGACAGTGACAGCAGAGCGTTAGACCAAGCACAGGGTCCTAGGGACAGGTTACATCCATGAAACTGGCCCTGATTTGCATGATCAAGGGGTCTCCAGGCCCTCATTATGTAATTTATGCCTAAATTCCTATCTCACCCAAGTGATTCTTTTGTGATGATCAATGCCCTTCTGTGAGGTTCTCTTTTAGATGTCACTGGGGAAATAAGCATTCACTTCTTGGCACCTAGAGGTGGGTGGGCCTGTCAAGAGATGGAGGGCCAAATGAGACGCACCTTCTCCATGGATGCCAGACTGGTGACCTGGGGCCAGGGCAGGCTTCTAACTGGTCAACCACCCAAGGACCCAGGACAGAGGATCAATTCCAGGAGCAGTCCTTCCCAGCCCCATCCAGCCCTGCCTCAAAAGGCCATAGTCTTCGTTTTCTCAGGCCCTGCCTATCCTTCTGGAAACCAGGTGTGGCAGCAATAATATATCAGGTGCCCAGCCCCAGTGCTTGCCCAAAAGAGGCTGAACCTGCAGGCACCTGACAGCCCTTCGCCCCCAGCCAAGCACCCATCCCCTGCTCCGGAGGCCCCGATCCAGCTGAGTGTGTCTGCCCTCAGCCGATTTGTGTTCCCTGCCGGCCTCCTCTGTTCCACCCGTGTGTGCATGCTTAGTTGCTTTAGTCATGTCCAACTCATTGTGACCCCATGGACGGTAGCCCAACAGGCTGCTCTGTCCATGGGATTTCCCAGGCAAGAATACTGGAGCGGGTTGCCATGCCCTCCTCCAGGGAATCTTCCTGACCCAGAGATCAAAGCTGTGTCTCTTGCATCTCCTGCATTGGCAGCATTGGCAGATTCTTTACCACCAGCGCCACCTAGGAAGCCCCCCATTCCACCCCTACACTGGCTCAGTCCAGAATTCCGTTCCCCTCAGTCAACCCCACTACCACCAGGACTGTGTTACACGGGTGCCAGGGTGCCTAGGCAAGGGGTTCCCCTTGTGCCTTTTCAGATGACAACCTCGTGAGTGCTGCAGCTCTCACCGTGTGCAGTGCAAAGGCTCTGGGTCAGATTCCACACATAGAACCAGTCCAAATGGGAAAGGTGCTAAATGAAGAAACTCACAATCTCTCTTCGAGAACCTTGCAAAGTGAGTCAAAAAATGTAAACAAACAAACAAGAGCAACAAAAAACCCACAGCCACAAAATACAAACAACAGAAAAGTAAACAAGTTTCTCCCCAAAGTTTTGAGAAATGTCGGAATATCAGATGAGCCCCAAAATGGATGAAGTGTTGCCAAGAGGCTCAGGACTGCCAGTGACAGAACCGCATCTCCACGGAAACATGTAGATTTTAAATAAAGTCTCTACCTTGTCATGGTTTTTGTAATCTCTTAACTTTAGCAGGAATTTTTAAAGAAGTAATTGTTCTTGGAAATGTTTATATTGTATTTAGCAATTCAACCATAATCTTAAATGTAAGTAAAGCTAAAATTTTGCTTTTAAAACAGGTGGGGACTTCCCTGGTGGTTCAGTGGTTAGGATTTTGCCTTCTCATGCAACAGGTTCAGGTTCAATTTCTGGTCAGGAAGCTAAGATCCCACATGCCTCATGGCCAAAAAACCAAAACATAAAACAGAAGCAATATTGTAGCAAATTCAATAAACACTTTAAAAATGGTCCACATTAAAAAAAATGTGTAACATTGTCAGTAATGTTTATGGTCTCATGTTTATGGAATGAGGTCAGTGCGTCTGTCTCTCTAGCAGTCCCTCAATCTATATTTTAATTCATCCATCCATCTAATCTGTCCATCTTTCTCTCATTTGGTGTGTGTGTGTGTGTGTGCACGCGCACATACGTGCACTCAAATGTGTAGGAGAGAAAGAGAGAGAGAAAGATGGAGAGAGAGAAATACAAAGAGACAGAGAGACAGAAACAGAGAAACACAGAAAAAGACAGAGAAAGAGAGCAGGTAGATTTTGGAATGCTGTTCACTGATACTATTTGTGGTGGTAGAATTTTAGGAAATCAATTTTTTTAATTGATTAAACTTTTTAGAATGAGTGAGCCTAGGTTCAATAAAAACCATAAACTCATTGTTTCAGAAAATAATCAATTCAGTTGATCAAACAGAGAAGGAAATTATCACAGATAAGGTGCCCATCAGCCCCAGAGCACCCGGGACACTTCTTGCCTAAACGTGATTATTCATGGCAGCCCCCGCCTTTCTCTCAAAATGACACAGTTCAGGTGACCAACGATCAGAGACCAGCGGAGGCATCCCCTCTTTTGCTTTCCCTCAGTTCTAGGAGGAAGAGCCAACCCTTGTGTGCCGGGCACAGAGAGAATGGGAGCAGACCAGGATGACAGGCGCTGGCTGAAGTAACTTCTGGAAAAGGCAGAGACAAGGGGAAAGAAGACTTGGTTGGCCCAGTTCTGCATCAATGAGGAAAGAAACTGCTTCTTAACCCCAAAACAGGGTTTCTTAACATGCACTTCATAAAGAAGAGTGGAGCACATTTATAAAATCCTGTGTTTCCCCACAAATTTCTTATAAAATATCCGTCTTAATACAAATTGAGCCTGAGCCTGAAGGTTCAAAAACATGAGAAATAAATACACCAGCCCCGAACAATGACCCTAAATGCCCTCCTTTGATTGGAGTCAATGGCCTGGATTAGTTAGCTCCAAGGAGACAGTGACCAAAAAACCTGGGCTCATGGAATATTGACTTCTGTTTTTAGCCAATTACACCCTGGCATGCTGTCTGATATTATATGATATAGTCGCCAAGGGTTGGGGCCGGGGGCAGGGGGTTGCCTCTCCAGATTGCAACTCAAACTCTGGGAGCTCCAGATACCCAGGTCTCCGTGGATGCCCTGTTGACAGGGACTCGCTGGGAAGCCTTCCCAAGGCTGGGTCATAGTGGGTGACACGCTCCTGTCCTGGGAGCGCCTTCTGGCTCAACTGCCACTCCTGTCCCTTCATGCCCATAGCATTGTAGGACTCCTAAGGACTGCCTGTCTGTCTGTTCACAGAATCCCACTTCCACCAAAGGGAACTCAGAAAATCAGGGCCAGCTCAAGTGACAAGCTGCCTTACCAAGACAGCTGAAGACAGACCTCTCTGGGACTCTCAAACCTCAAGCAACTGCCCCTGACTCCTGGGACCTGTCAGCCACCCCAGGGTGTGCGTATAAGTAGGTATAATCGAGTAGAAGCCACGCTAGTCCTTGCTTCATGCAGTGAAGCAGCTTAAGACAGGTCCCCAAATGGGAATTTAAAAGGTGGGAGTTTCCTGGCAACTTAGCCTCAACGTAAGTAGGGGTTAGCTCTAACAGTAAAGAAAATTTAGCCCGGAGATCCTTAAGGATAGTCTAAACTCCATAAAATCCTCTTTTAACCCTACAGTAACTCTAGAGGGAGTCTTAAATCATAAGAGCCCTAAGCCTCTAAGATGTGGGTCCTCCTATTTCCCCATGTCAATATTCTTCTCATAGCCCAGGGCACAGATTTTTGCCTGCCTGTGAAGTAGGGGAGAAGGAGCAGTGAACACATATATGTACACACATATACACACATACACAGAGGCACATGCAAGACTCCAGAATAGGGGGAGTAGGTTACAGGAAGCTTAAGGGAATTGATGACCCACAAATATGGTGAGTGAGGCAGAAGGTCACCAAACACAAATGGGGTGCTCCCTTGCACCCCTCAGCTAACATCCCGCACCAAAGTGTCATCGTAAATGTCTGGCTTTGCCCTTACCACCAACAGGAAGCAGTTGGTTTTAGTTTATTGTTGTTGTATAATCGCTGAGTCATGTCCAACTCTTTTATGACCCCATGGACTGTTGCTTGCCGGGTTCCTCTGTCCATGGGATTTCCCAGGTAAGACTGCTGGAGTGGATCGCCATTTCCTTCTCCAGGGGACTTTCCTGACCCAAAGATTGAACCTGCATCTCCTGCATTGGCAGGAGGATTCTTTACCACTGAGCCACGATGGAAGACCTGGTCTTACTTTACTGAACTTAGAAACCTTTCTTTTCTTTCATCCTGGGCAATGATGCTGAGATAAGAGTACTAAACAAAACACTTCTTTCATCCAGCATGGCCTGTACTGTCTTAGGTGGTACTGAGCAGCCAGAAGATGTTTGAGTAATTTAACCAAACAAAATGCAACGAGTTGATTTCTCCTCTTGTCCTCAAACCTGGCACACCTCCATGCCTTATAAGGAGGAAGCCAGCCCTTTCCATTCCCCCCTCTTCCCATTCCCCCCTGCCCCACAAACAGCTCTTGGACCCCATGCCTGTCCTGCCCACCCTCCCTGGGTATGCTGACCTGATCTCCTAGAGGTAGACTCTGTACACTTGCCTTCGTCGTTCCTGAGAAGCGATAGCTGACCGGCTACAGTCTCACCTGAGCAGCAGCAGAAGAGCAGGTTTGACAGGTGCATCTGTCTGGGCCCTGCCTACAGAAGCAGCACCTCACTCAAGCCTTCACGCATCACTGAAACTCCAATACGTTCCCACAGCAGGGAGGATGGGTATAAAGGGTGTGTTTGCCTTTGCCAGAACCACAGGAACCTTCCGAGAACTGCCTGTGTATCTGGTCAACCCACAGAAGGTGGTGGTTGAGAAAATGATGGAAAATCTTGGGGCAGATGGAATCTTATATATGAATAGTCAGCCCATAATTCTCCAGAAAGATCCTAGGAAGTTTAGGGTAAACTCACATTAGCAATTCTGGGAAGTATCTAAATAGTTCCAATAGATCCATCTAAAATCAACATGGATACTTACTACTTAGATTTAAATGAAAGTCTTGGTTCTTCTATGTTAAGATGTATCCAGAATCTGATCACTCTTGCCATTTGTACTACTGTGATCTGATCGGCGCCTACCAGGACAGCTGCAATGATCTCCTAGCTGCTTTCTCCATGCCCCTCATAGTGAGTTCTCAACACAGCCAGCAGAGCCTCCTGTGTTGCTAGAGGATGAGTCAGGTTGTATCATTTCCTTTGCTCAAATTTCCAATCCTCAAGTCCTCACCCCACCCCACATGCTAGGCCCTGATTTCCTGGTGTTTGCTAATCTCATTAGCATTCACCTGCTCCTCGTATGGGGCCTCCTTGTTAGTCTTGGATGGCTCCAGGCACATGTCAGCCCCAGGGCCTTTGCACCTGCTATTCCTTTGGCCTGCAGTGCTCTTTCTTTCACCTCTTTCAGGACTTCACTCAAGGGCCACCTTCCCAGAGAGGGCTTTCCAGCCACTGTTTAAAATCATAGACTTCCCACACTACTTCCCCTCCCCATTTCCCTGTTTCATTTTTCTCTATTGGCCTCACTGCTCCCTGACATATTATGTATTCTAATTATTTATCTGCTTTTTGCCTGACTCTCTATGACAAGCCTGACCCAGAGGACAATACTTCTTTCCTTTCTTGTTTTCTGCTGTGTCCTCACTCTGAGTGATGCTCCATGAATACAGGTTGGGTGAATAAATAAACACTGGGTGCCTGGTTCGCACTGATGCAGATGATAGACAAGAAAGAAGGGACAACCATAGTTCCAGGACCTATATGAGTAAGAAGGATCTTGAGGATCATCCTTCTGACCAGGCAGGTTCCCAAGGTCACACAGCTAATTGATGGAGAGACAGCAACCAGAACCCAAGACTCCTCCTCCTGGTGAGTATGAGAGCTGGGACTCCAGCCGCTCAGGGCAGAGCAGGTAAGAACACAGATCTGACCTCAGACAAGGACACAAGTTCTTGGATCAGAGTCCCAACCCTGCTGCACAGCAGCTAACCTCTGGGCCAGGCTCTTCAAACCCCTAAGTCTCAACTTTTTTATTTTTCCAGTGGAGAAAAATAGCAGTGGCTTCTGCTCATGGTGGGAAAGCACTTCTCTCCATGCCTGGTGCACAGAAAATTCTAGATAGTTATTTAAAAATGTCAAAATGTCCTTCCAAGTAAAAGAGGCAGCTGGCCGATGGAATTAAGGTGGCTAAAGCCTCACTAAACCTCTGTTAAAAACAGAAATGCCTCGAGTCACAAGAACAGAGTTGAGGAAGCCCCAGGCCCCCAAAGACTGTGAGCTTTCTGAAGGCAAAAATCATTTCTGAGTCACCACAGGGGCATCAGGAGGATCCGACTGATAGTTATTCTGTATGACATGAGACCCTAGCTGGGTACACACTTCTAGGGTCAACCAGGTGGTACTTTGGTAACCTGGTTCAGTGGGAAGAGCATCTCCAGAGGAATTCCAAAGGGCTGGAAGGCACCAGGAAAGCCCCACCTGGTGAGCAGGGCCCAGGGCAGCGATCAAGAAAGGAGCACAGAGTGAGAAACAGATGGACATTGTGAATGTCCTGGTAGCTCTGTGGAGGGCCTCTGGGCATCACCTTATCCACAGAATGTAGGGAGTTGTGGGGGGTGTTCTGGGTTTGCCTTGGAATGGAGATGCTGGAACCAGATGCTACAGGAAAGGCCCCGTAAGAATAAAGTGCAAGTTCACAGCACAGAGCACCCAAGGACAGGGGTTCAGGTTTAAGATGGGGACCTCCAGCCCAGTACCCTGCATGGGTAGCAGCCAAATGGATGACAAGGGCATCATAAGTGGGGGGAAGAGATGCCTCTTTGCTCTTAAAGCTAATGCTCAGGAGGATCCCAGGTCTTCTGTGGTTTTGGCTGTATCAGGTCTTACTTGTGGCTCAAGAGATCTTTATGGTTGTGTGTGGGATCCAATTCCCTGACCAGGAATCAAACCCAGGCCCCCGCGTTGGGAGTGTGGAGGCTTAGCCACTGGACCACCAGGGAAGTCCTGACCCCAGGATTTCTACTGAGGCATTCTAAACAGGTTTTCAACAGGTGAGCCGGCCACCTGAGCAGGCATCTAGGGCTGGGCTGGGTGTGGCTCAAAGGCCTCTGCGTGGGAGCACGGATCCCTCACCCCAACCCTGGCCTGCATCAGTGCAAAGCGTGGGCCAGGGGAAATCAGGAAGCAGCAATTTCCACAGGAAGAGGTGACACTGCTCATTCCCTGCTTCTTTCTCACATTTGAACATGCAACTGCCTACCTAACAACTCCCTGGATACCTAGGCATCTCAGATTTAACTCAAGGAAATCAAATCATTCTTTTTTTTTTTTTTTTTTTTTTTAATCTTACAGTGGGGTCGTGCTAAATTGCCCAGGCTGGAGTGCAGTGGTTATTCACAAGCGCAGTCCCACTACTGATCAGCAGGGGAGTTTTGACCTGCTCTGTTTCTGACCTGGGCCAACTCACCCCTCCTTAGGCAACCAGGTGGTCCTCTGCTCTCAAGAGGTCATGATATTGATGCCAAATTTAGGCATAATATAGGCATATATTATGCCTATATTATGCCTATATAGGCATAATGTGTTACAGCTCAGAACTCCTGGGCTCAAGCACAGATATATTTTTTTAAAAATGTTTGTTAATTGAGGTGAAATTCACATAACATAAAATTAACCATTTTAAAGTGAACAGTTCAGTGGCATTTAGTGCATTCACAATGCTCTGCAACCATCTCCTCTATTGAGTTCTAAAACATTTTTTCACTCAAAAAAAAAAAAAAAAAAAAACCCTGTGTCCATTAAGCAGCTCCTCCCTCATTACCTGGCAACCACCAAATTGCTTTTTGTCTCTATTCAGTTCAGTTCAGTCGCTCAGTTGTGTCCAGCTATTTGCAACCCCATGGACTGCAGCACACCAGGTCTCCCTGGCCATCACCAGCTCCTGGAGTTTATTCAAACTCATGTCCATTGAGTCGGTGATGCCATCCAACCATCTCATCCTCTGTCGTTCCCTTCTCCTCCCATCTTCAATCTTTCCCAGCATCAGGGTCTTTTCAAATGAGTCAGTTCTTCGCATCAGGTGGCCCAAGTATTGCAGTTTCAGCTTCAGCATCAGTCCTTCCAATGAATATTCAGGACTGATTTCCTTTAGGATGGACTGGTTGGATCTCCTTGCTGTTCAAGGGACTCAAGAGTCTTCTCCAACATGAGTTCAAAAGCCTTAATTCTTCAGCAATTCTTTGGCACTCAGCTTTCTTTATAGTCCAATTCTCACATCCATACATGACTACTGGAAAAACCATACATAGCTTTGACTAGACAGACCTTTGTTGGCAAAGTAATGTCTCTGCTTTTTAATATGCTGCCTAGTTTAATATGCAGTTCATGGGGTCACAAAGAGTCGGACATGACTGAGAGACTGAACTGAACTGAACTAGGTTGGTCATAACTTTTCTTCCAAGAAGCAAGTGTCTTTAATTTCATGGCTGCAGTCACCATCTGCAGTGATTTTGGAGCCCCTCGAAATAAAGTCTCTCACTGTTTCCAGTTTCCCAATCTATTTGCCATAAAGTGATGGGACCAGATGCCATGATCTTAGTTTTCTGAATGTTGAGTTTTAAGTCAACTTTTTCACTCTCCTCTTTCACTTTCATCAAGAGGCTCTTTAGGTCTTCTTTGCTTTCTTCCATAAGGGTGGTGTCATCTTGTCTCTATGGACTTGCCTATTTGGGACATTTCACATCAATAGAATCATATACATGTGATGTTGGAGGTCTGGCTTCTTTCATACAGCATAATGGCTAAAAAATGTCCCATCATGTGGATGGACCACGTTGTATTTATTCATTTGTTTTGTGGATCCTGGGTTGTTCCCACCTTTTAGCTGCTGTGAGTACTGTGGCTATGAACACATGGGCATATGTTTGCTTGATCTGTTGGTTTTGCCCATGGCTTCCCCATCTCATGATGGTACCCATCCAGATGCTTATGCCTGAAAGCCAGGAGTCAATCTTCGTCCTTTAAACCCTAACAGCCCCCTCTATCCCATATGTCACTCCCTGTCCAGAATGTCACCTGGGCCCTCCTCTCACATCTTCACTGCATCAGCTCCAGCCACCACTACTGCCTCTCCAGTGGGCCCCCAGCTCTCAGCCCTTCTCTGGCTCCTTAACGCCAGTCTCTCAACCTCTTGCTGTAGCCGGGCCATCTTTCTACATTTGACCTTAGCCAAAAGAGTTAGAAGTGATAAGCCAGCTCACTTTCCCAAACTGGTTATCAGAATGAGTCCTCTCCCCGCAAAGAATGACCACCCTGAAGAGGCTCCTATGGCAACCATGATGCATTTAAACTCTGTTTCATAATCTACTGTTGCTGTTGTTCAGTCACTAAGTTGTATCTCACTCTTTGTGACCCCATGGACTGCAGCACACCACACTTTCTTGTTCTTCGTTATCTTTCAGAGTTTACTCAAACTCGTGTCCATTGAGTTGGTGATGCTATCCATCCATCTCATTCTCTGCCACCCCCTTCTCCTACCCTCAATCTTTCCCAGCATCAGGGTCTTTTCAAATGAGTCAGATCTTCAAATCAGGTGGCCAAACATTGGAGCTTCAGTTTCAGCATCAGTCCTCCCAATGAATATTTAGGGTTGATTTCTTTTGGGATAGACTGGTTTGATCTTTTTGTAGTCCAAGGGACTCAAGAGTCTTCTCCAACACCACAGTTTGAAAGCATCAGTATTTTGGTGCTCAGCCTTCAGGTGGCACTAGTGGTAAAGAACACGGCTGCTAATGCAGGAGACATGAGATGTGGGTTCAATCTCTGGGTTGGGAAGCTCCCCTAGAGGAGGGCATGGCAATCCACTCCAGTATTCTTGCCTGGAGAATCCCATGGACAGAGGGGCTTGGTGGGCCACAGTCCATAGCATCGCACAGAGTCGGACACAACTGAAGCAACTTAGCACACAAGCACGCAGCTTTCTTTATGGCCCAACTCTCACATCCATACATGACTACTGGAAAGACCATAACTTTGACTATACAGACCTTTGTCAGCAAAATGACGTCTCTGCTTTTTGATATGCTGCCTAGGTTTGTCGTACCTTTTCTTCCAAGGAGCAAGTGTTTTTTAATCTCATGGCTGCAGACATCGTTTGCAGTGATTTCGGAACCCAACAAAATAAAGTCTGTCACTGTTTCCACTTTTCTCCCTTCTATTTGCCATGAAGTGATGGGGCCAGATGTCATGATCTTAGTTTTATTTTTTAATGTTGAGTTTTAAGTCAGCTTTTGCACTCTCCTCTCACCCCCATCAAGAAGCTCTTTTGATCTTCAATTTCTGCCATTACAGCAGTATCATCTGCATATCTGAGGTGGTTGATATTTCTCCTGGCAATCTCGATTCCAGCTTGTGATTCATCCAGCCCAGCCTTTTGCATGAGGTACTTTGCATACAAGCTAAATAAGCAGGGTGACAATATATAGCCTTGATGTATTTCTTTCCCAATTTTGAACCAGTCCATTGTTTCATGTCCAGTTCTAACTGTTGCTTCTTGACCTGCATACAGGTTTCTCAGGAGGCAGGTAAGGTGGTTTGGTATTTCCATCTCTTTTTAAGAATTTTCCAGAGTTTGTTGTGATCCACACAAAGGCTTTCGAATAGTCAATGAAGCAGATGTTTTTCTGGAATTCTCTTGCTTTTGCTATGATTAAATGGATATTGGCAATTTGATCTCCGGTTCCTCTGCTTTTTCTAAACCCAGCTTGTACATCATAGTCTATAAGACCTTTTATGATCTGGCTCAGCTCACCCCTTCTCCCACTCTCCCTCTGGCCCACATTCTGGATTCTGTAACCAGGCTGGCTTTCTGTCCCTTGATTGTGCCAATCCTCTGTTCACCTGGCAGTCTCCACCCTACCTGTCCCTTGTTCCTGGAACCTGAGGTGTTACTGT
The DNA here is from genome assembly GCF_019923935.1 of Bubalus bubalis. Classification (NCBI taxonomy): domain Eukaryota; kingdom Metazoa; phylum Chordata; class Mammalia; order Artiodactyla; family Bovidae; genus Bubalus; species Bubalus bubalis. The sequence continues at coordinate 10,842,874 of NC_059159.1, read as the reverse complement.
GGGCACCTCTTCTCACAATTCACGTGGTACCTTCTTCCAGTCACGTGGTAAATCCATCACCCACTAACTCTGCTACTTTGCCTCATTTTATTTGAATCACAGTAATTAAAAAACCTGTAATTGTCTTATTGCCCTTCTCTGGAACACACGCTCTGTGAGAGCAGCACTATCTGTCCTGTTTACTGCTCAATCCAGCCACTGAAACAGTGCCCACGTCAGGAAGGTGAGGCCAAAATGTCAGATGCCAGTCGTGTGGAGTCTGAGGTCTGCCTGGGTGGGGACCAGGTAGTGTTTAGTAGGATGCCCTGCCTGGCTGGGTGGGTTAGAGATGCTTGTGCCTACAAAGGAACAGTGTTTGCCATTTCATACCAGGTGATAGATGTGGTTTCTGGTAGGAAATTGCTCTTTGGGGACAGTCCCTAGGATCTGGGACATCAACTCCTGTGGTGATGACTCATGGAAACCTAGCCCAGACCAGAAGCACTGCACCCAAACCTCCACCTATCCCAGACAAGATAAGCTGCCTTGATCATCTACACCCTGAGTCCAATAAGGGTTCAGGGAAGAGGCAGGTAGGCTCCTCAGGTGCAGCTGTTCCTGTCTTGCCCACCACTCCGGTGTGAGCCGCGTGTTTCTGTGTTCCTCCTGCCCTCTTGGTCTGGACATCCAGGCACACCACACTGGAGCCCTGGGGACAAAATAGACACAGGCCAGCCCTCCTTGAGATTAGTCTAATCAGGTGAGATAAACTCCCTCTCCCAAATTTGGAGACCATGGGAAATGAGACAGTGGGCTGAACCCTAACCTAAAAGGCAGGTCCACCTGGGTGACCACTAGCCCTGGGACAAAGGGCATGGTAAGCCATATAAATACAGTTTTTTAGGGACTCAGAGTGGGGCAGCTTTTACCCCTTGCTGTGTTGGAGGTTACTTTAACTTAGCAGGCTGGGCCTTAGTTTTCCTAACAGTAAAACAGTTAAGACAATATATATGACTGCACTCCTTAGTTGAAATCGTGATGGAGGTTTCTGATAAGAATTGAAACATTAATCTGGACATGTAAGCAGTGAAATTATGTATTGACAGCTGAGCTGGGCTGTCAATTCCTGCTTTGAAAGTACAGTTTACTCTTAACAACAGAACTTTAAACTGTGTGGGTAACATCTACAGTGTTTTGGATCATATAAGACAATATTGATGTAGATACCGAGAGACCGATAAGTCACCTTGTAAACCATGTAAACTTGGGCTATCAATAATTACAATACAGTGCTAGTAAATGTATTTTCTCTTCCTTATGATTTTCTTTTAAAAAAATATTTATTTAGGCTGCACCAAGTCTTAGTTGCAGCACGTGGGATCTTTAGTTGCATCATGTGGGATCTATTTCCCTGATCAGGGATCTACCTTGGGCCCCTGCATTGGGAGCACAGAGTCTTAGCCACTGGACCACCAGGGAAGTCCCCTGCTGCTGCTGCTGCTAAGTCACTTCAGTCGTGTCCGACTCTTAGCGACCCCATGGACTACAGCCTACCAGGCTCCTCCGTCCATGGGATTTTCCAGGCAAGAGTTCTGGAGTGGGGGGCCATTGCCTTCTCCAGGGAAGTCCCCTATGATTTTCTTAATAATATTTTCTTTTGTCTAGCTTACTTTATTGTTAAGAATACAGTGTATAATTCATAGAAATACAATATGTGTTAAAGACCATATTATGGGTAAGGCTTCTGGTCAACAGTAGTTAAGTTTGCAGTAAGTCAAAGGTTATATTCAGATTTTCAAGTATGCAGGGAGTTGGCGCCCCAACCCCCATGTTGCTCAAGGGTCAACTTGGGTGGAAGCTTCGGTCCAGCATAATATGCCTACTACAGAGCAAATATTTTAACAAGCGTGAAGAGCCAGGCTTGTTCCAACACACTATTGCTTAGGTTATTCTCACCTTCTGGTAATAAAGCAAAGTGTGTTTCAGGGAATTCCCTGGTGGTCCAGTGGCTAGGACTCTGCGCTTATACTGCAGGGAGTGGGTGGTTCCGGCATCCTCATCAGGCACATTTAAAAGATCAATTATACAGACATATTCATACCTCAAGATAAGAGTGTCAGAAGTAAGACCCCCTTTACTTGTTTGCTGTCTGTGTGCTGTGCTTAGTTGCTGTTATGTCCGACTCTTTGCAAACCCACGGACTGTAGCCCGCCTAATTCCTCTGTCCACGGAGATTCTCCAGGCAAGAATACTGGAGTGGGTTGCCATGCCTTCCTCCAGGGGATCTTCCCAACCCAGGGATCATTTGCTGTCAACATACTGCAAACCTCTGCTTTCTAATGTGCCTGGTTTAGTGGATAAAATGATCACCTAGTTTTCACTAAATTAACCTTCACAAGAGGCCAGCAGTTCAAGCAGTTCTGGAAAGAGGCTGTGGATTAAAGATATACCTAGTGATTGGAGGGGCTTCCTGGCTGGCTCAGCGAAAAAGAATTCGCCTGCCAACCAAGTTCCATTCCTGAGTTGAGAGAAGATCCTCTGGAGAAGGAAATGGCAGCCCACTCCGGTATTCTTGCCTGGGAAATCTAATGGACAGAGGAATCTGGCTGGCTACAGTCCATGCGGTCGCAGAGTCGGACACGTTAGTGACTAAACCACCACAGTGATGTGAGGCAAGCAAACAATGGTAAAGGACAGAGCTGACACCTGCGCAGGTTTGTTTCACGAACAAGGTTTGCTATTCTCTCACGACACAGATGAACCCGCGGCAGGTAGCGACGGTAGTTCAGAAGCCGATTCTGAGGAGCCGGATTCTTAGAGGCACTTGGAGAAGAGTTTAGGGTAAGATGCCATAACTGGTAATATTCTACAGGGCAACCGAAAGCCATTACCTCCAGGGCCATCTTTTCTGCAGGGCGGGATTTATTAGCGCCGCCATCAGACACACGGAATACAGGGACTCAAAGAACAAGGAGACGCAGTCCAAGGTCACGCGACCAGTCCTGGAGGCCCTGGAGCTGGAGACCATCTCAGAAGCCTTACACTCGACCCCGGGTAGGAGCTTTTCCATTTGCAGGTTAAAAACCGGCCTGGGGGTGGGATGGGGGGGAGGGGGGTGGGGTGGTGGTTAAAGTGAGAGCTGAGAAGCAGGCAGTTAGATTCCAGATTTTTCAAAAGCAGACGATGTACAGTGGGGATTTCCATCAGAAGGCAGTGATAACGAGTAATAACGCGTGTGCCGGTGCCGGGTTGGGGACGTGCGCCCAAGTTCCCACTCGAAGCAGGGCCACAGGGAGATTTCGCCCGGAGCACGGGAGTACTGGCGCGGCCTGCAATCCCGTCTGCAGGGGCTACAGGTTTACAGTCCCGGACAGAGAATCCGGGAAACGCGGGGCGGGAGGGAAACCAATTCAGCCCGAGAGCCCACCCAACAGGGCCACACGCGGTAGGCTCCTCGGCGCCCCGCTGCCTCCGCACCGATTAATCTTAGGAGTGAGTAGAGTTCGGCCCTGCAAGATCCCAAACGAGCCCCTCCCGAGCGAGAGCCACAGCACCGCCGGTCTCTCTGCGGCCAGCCTCCGTTCCCCTTTCACGTGACCAGGAACGCCCCACCCCTTCCGAGGAGTGGCCCCGACGCACATTCGTACGCACGCGCGATGGCGTCACTTCCTGGCGGCGGCGGCGCGGGGCCTTGCTTCCGCTTTCCGCTACGGCGCGCGCTCGGCTCTTAGCCCGTTCGGTATCATGGCGGCTACGGCCACGATGGCGACCTCGGGTTCGGCGCGGAAGCGGCTACTCAAAGAGGAAGACATGACCAAAGTGGAATTCGAGACTAGCGAGGAGGTGGACGTGACCCCCACCTTCGACACCATGGGCCTGCGGGAGGACTTGCTGCGCGGCATCTATGCCTACGGTAGGTGGGCTCGGGGCGCGGGCTGAGTGCGCCCACGGAGAGAGCAGGGGCCCGGCCGGGGGTGGGGACCGAGACTGGGAGTCCTGCGGCCCTGGGGGCTGGCGGTCGGAGGTGAGGCCTAGCCCGGGGGCCCTACCCGCGTTTGTATCGGCTGGTTCAAGTGTTCTCTCGGCAGGGCGCCGTGCTGGGTCCCACGAGGGCTGCAGGGTCCTCTGTGCACTCCCAAGTCATTCATTCAGTGGATGACTGTCTTGTAACAGGTGCTAGAACGTGCGCGGTTCTAGGCACTGAGGGCTTAGCAGTGAACCAGACAGGCCTACGGAGCTTAAATTGCATTTGGGAGAAAGTGGTAATGGCTACGAAGAAAATAAAGCGGGTTAACTGAATCAAGTATGACTAGGGGAGGAGAGAGTTAATAGGGCAGTTAGGTTTGGGACCTCCCAGGCTGGCATTTGACCTGAGACCTGGAACAAAGCCCGTTATGAGTAGATTATGGTAGAACCGAGCAGAGAGAGAAGCTGGTCCCAGGGCCCTGAAGCCTGAAGCCTTGTGTATTCCAAGAAGAAAAAGAATTCCCCTTGTCCTGGGAACCTAGGGGCAAGATTGGGGCGCGGGGAGGGGTACAGCCAACAAACGTGGTGCCAGATGATGAAGAATTTGAATTTTATTTCTGAGTCCAATGGGAGGCCTCTGGAGGGTTCTAAACAGGGAATTGGTGGGATCAGATTTACAGTTACAGAGGTGGTCCTGGGTGTCTGAAAACGGGGCGGGGGCGGGGGGAGAGGGGGGAGGCGAGGCAGGAGAGGAATCAGGGAATGTTAAGAGGCTTTTGTTCCAGTCCAGAGAAGCGATGATGGTATTGTGTTGGAAATGGGAGTGCTGACAGGGTTTGATTATGGGTTGAATGTGAGGCTCAGAGGAAAGTCCTGGGTGTGTGAATAACTGGGTAGGTGATGATGCCCTCTCTTCTGGTGGGGGGCACTGGAGGGAGCTCTTACTGGATGAGTGGAGCTTGAGGGAACCTGTGAACTATCCAGTGGGACATGTAAAGGAGGCAGCTGGGGAGCCTGAGAAGAGGTAGGGTTGGGGATGCGGATGGGAGTGATCAACACTTGTGCTTAATGCCTGGGACTGGGACAGACATCTTTTCTATCCAGCAGTCTCTGACACTGTGACAGTTGAGCACAGAGAAGGTGCTGAGGGAATGGGAGTTGAAGAGCCATAGCAGCCAGGCCTGGTAGTGTGGCTGACAGCCCTATCTGCCTCTGGGCACCCAGGACATTGCTGCCCTAAAAACACTGTTTTTAGTTTCCCAGTCCATATGCTGGGTCATCTTGAGGGGTTTAATTCATCTGTTATATTTGCTTTTGTGTTAGATAGGAAAGTGTATTATATTTTAGAAAAGTACCAGAAATTGAAGTATGCTATGTTTATTTTCTTGCACAATAGAGGGACGGTGTTGTAGTTCATGTAGCTGCATCAAGCAGGAATGTGATCCAAGCAGTAGATGAAATGGAGTTCTAGGTGATATGAACAACTTGCAGACTTACTACTGGTTGGGAGTGGTGACTACAGTACTGATTGGTTTATCCTCCTTTTTTACCTTAAAAAGTAATGTCACAGAACCCCCAGCAGTGCAGGTTATTGTAATGTAGCCAAACAGTACACAAGTAATTGGAGTAAAGTGTGAGCCTCCCTCACCCCCATTCTCCAGGAGTAACCACATTCTTTTTTTAACCTCAGGTCTCTCTGTTTTGCAACAATGTTCCTTAGAGATTGTTTCTGTATAAATAAGATTGTGTGTTGGTATGAAAATCCCCTTCAGCCTAGTACTTCATTCAGTCGTTTCTTCTGAGCTTAGTATGTTGGACATTGGGTTATGAGTGGGTGGGGAATTTTAAAAAGATACCATCCTCCCCACAAGGAGCTCCAGTTATGGTTTTAAGTATGCTGTCCTAGTGGCTAGAGCTCATTTTTTTGTTTTAATTTACAGGTTTTGAAAAACCATCAGCAATCCAGCAGCGAGCTATCAAGCAGATAATTAAAGGAAGAGATGTCATTGCGCAGTAAGTCTGCTCATGCAATAGGAGTCAGGCGCTAGTCAGCCCAGGAATCTGTAGTTCAGTGCTTCTCCATTCAAACGCCTTTACCAGCTCTTGACTGGACTTCAGCTATGGGCTGTAAGACTCATTTACCACACACACACAAAAAAGCCTGAAATTGTAGAAAAGAATTATATAAAAGGTAATCCTTTGCTGCTGCCTGGAACACCCATTCTACAGATTCTGCAGTTCTGTAACCCCCTGATGCAAAGGCCACTTTTACTGTCCTTATCACCTGTGATTTAAAGGTTGTGCCTAAGTCCTGCCTCCTTGTGGTTAAGATGTTGGTTAGGGCATTGGGGTCAGTGAAGGGGGGACTGTCCTTGGAAGAAGCTGCCTGAGTGCTTCTGCAGCCCACTGCCTCAGGGCACTGCTGCAGCAGGGGTTAAATGAATGGGAGCAGAGGCATGTAGCCCAGCATTCTACATCCCATTTATCTGTGTTTTCTTTACTAGATCTCAGTCTGGTACAGGCAAAACAGCCACCTTCAGTATTTCTGTCCTCCAGTGTCTGGATATTCAGGTAATCTTAAACTTTAATACTTGGAAATACTTCCTTTACGTTCTGTAACTACAGTCTTCAAGAAGTACAGTTCTTAAATATATCTAGTTGTACTGAATAAACATTTTTTAAGAGAATCTTAATTGTACACTAGTATCTGAGCTAATATCCTGTCAGAAATTCCTTGTTATTTAAACCGGTTTTTAAAATTTTATTGAAATGCAGTTGATTTGCAGTGCTACATTAGTTTCAGATGTACAGCAAAGTGGTTCAGGTGTGTGTGTGGATATATATACACATACATATATATTTTTAAAGATTCTTTTCCATTATAAGTTATCTATTTTATATATATAGTAGTGTGTATATTTTAATTCCAAACTCCTAATTTATCCCACTCCCCACCCTTTCCCATATAATAACCATAGATTGTTTTCTATGTCTGTAAATTGGGAGGCTTTTTTTAGTTAGTGGAAATCCTTGTTTGCAAACAAGAATCCTGACTAGTATACCTCATTATTGCTGGTTGTCTGGTTTAAGTAATATTCAGACTTGCTTACCTGAAATCAGATGTGTGGTTAACATGAGGTGATATTCAGAATAGATCTGAGTCTGAATATGTGCGGTCTACCTGGAGAAGGGAATGGCACCCCACTCCAGTATTTTTGTCTGGAGAATTCCATGGACAGAGGAACCTGGTGGGCTACAGTCCATGGGGATGCAAAGAGTCGGACACAACTTAGCAACTAACACACACACACTCCTCGAAAATACTGAGGTTCTCTATTTTCTGACAAAAATTATTTTCCTAGGTTCGTGAAACCCAAGCTTTGATCTTGGCTCCAACAAGAGAGTTAGCTGTACAGATCCAGAAGGTGAGATGGTTAAAGATGGCAGTGTCGCATTTGCAAGTACACTTGATCCTTGAACCACATGAGTTTGAACTGCGTGAATCCCATTTATATGCAGGTTTTTAAAAATGAATACGTACTGCAGTACTGCTTGATCTGAACTTAGGTGGCTCCAAGGATAGGGAGGACTGACTGAAGTCTGTGTGGATTTCTGACTAAGCTTGGGTTTAGGGGTGTCTGGAGTCAGTATATAGGTGTCATCCCTAACCTCCCTCTCTGCCATTCACACTGGTCAAGCCAACTGATTGACTTAATTGAATCTGTTTTGTCTCTTCTATTGGGTTTTTCCCCCCTGATTTCTCATGTTTTGCCATAAATCACTGGTTTGTATGAAGTCATCTTTAGTTCTACTTGTATGATTCCCCTTAGTTTTTTGCAATCTTACAATTATAATTTTTTTCAAAAAAAGTCCATCTTAATAAAAATAATTGTAACTATTTTGTCTTTGTAGTGTAAACACTCTGGAAATGGAAACGTGTTTGTTAAGATGTTAATATTGTCTCTGGGTGGTAGGATTGTGAATTTTGCATGTTTTCTTATTTTTCTATAGTTTCTAATACATACTGCTTTTATAACAAGAAAACAGTAAAACTAACTTCATTCTGGTGCAGAAGAGAGTGGAAGGAGGAGACTTAGGCTGTCTGTAGTTTTATGATAGAAGTAATAGCATAAACAATACCTGGTGGTCGTTTTAAATTAGAATAGAAGCAGTCTTCATTTGGGGAGAACTCAGATGTTTCTGACTTTAGAATGGTCTTGGGGCAGACCTTGGACATGAACCTGTGTTTTAATTCAGGGCCTGCTTGCTCTGGGTGACTACATGAATGTCCAGTGCCATGCCTGCATCGGGGGCACCAATGTGGGGGAGGACATCAGGAAATTGGACTACGGACAGCACGTTGTCGCTGGCACACCTGGGCGTGTCTTCGGTGATTAATTGCTTTTGTTTATAAAAAGTGCTTCAGTGATAGAGGACTATTTTCATTTTGATATGCTACCTGATAACTTTTTGCATTTGAGTAACTTTTAAGAAGTAGAGGGAAGGTCCCTGAAATGCGATGAAAACTGGTTGAAATGGCTGGCTCTTTACTTATAACCTGATCTCTACTTACTTAGAAATCTAATTTTATAGATATGATTCGTCGCAGGAGTTTGAGGACACGTGCTATCAAGATGTTGGTTTTGGATGAAGCTGATGAAATGTTGAATAAAGGTATGAGTAACAAGAGTTTTCTAGAATTGGGATGTATTTCATGTAAAATACATGAGGGCAAATACGTGAGGGCCCCTAAGTGACAGCAGCTGCTCTTAATACAGTGACTGGGCTGTGTAATGACAGCTGGCACCGTGGTTCAGTAGCAGCGACCAGTGCCTCAGCGTCTTCACGCCTCTGTTCCCTGCACACCCCTTCCGAGCTCTTACTTCCACATCAGGGGCCGGGTGGGTCATCTCTAGATACTCTGGTCGCCCAGTGTAAAGGGAATAGTTTCCTTCTCAGGAGTCACCAGTAACTCATGGGGTTCTTCCCAGGTGTTTTTCTGGTCCCTGGTCCTTGAGCACTTCTCTTAGAACCTAGAGGCTAATGGTGTCCCTCGGAGCTGCCCTCCACCCCACGTCTGTCTGGGGCCCCTTACCTGGAGGTCCTGCTCATCAGCTAAGTTAAAGGTACAGTTACTACAAAGTGAGGTCTCTAGACCAGCAACATCTCTGTCACCTGGGAATGCGCTGGGAATACAGCGTCTGGACCCCTGGTCTCAGCAGTCAGGGCCTTGCAGCTGCCTGCCCCCTTCTTATGTGCTGTCTCCTAACCCGTCCTGCAGAGGTGGCGGTGTGGTGACCCGAGGGCGAGGTCGTGCTTGCCAGCAGATTTTATTCATCCTGTACCCTGTGAAATAATGTAAACTAATTGCATTCTTTAATAGGGAGGTTTTTAAGTCAAGGTATCACTGACATCTAACATTTTCAGGTGTACGACATGACTCAGTATCTGTGGGAGATTGGTTTTGAATGGGAGGTTTTTTTAATTGAAGATTTTTTGGTGAAAATCCAGATCTCTGGATTTACTTAAAATATGGCAGGTTTGGCCACCATGGGTGTACATCCTTAGGGCACCGACAGCTGGAACTGAGGTATGACCACCTGGCAGAGGCCCAGAGTTACGGGCTCAGGTTTCTGTTGCTTTTAACTGTTGGCATCCAGGACTCTTGGGTGGGATCATGGTCGCCAGAGCACACCAGGGAGAGAAGAGGGGATGTGAGAATTTGGTCCAGCTCTATAAGAAGATTCCTTGTGAAATCTCATACCTTAAAACCACAATGCTACACCTAATTAAATTGATGTGTGACTCATGTCAGAGTGTACAGCCTTAAAAGTTCCTGTGTGTCTCATGCCTCATCCTAGGTTTCAAAGAACAGATCTACGACGTGTACAGGTACTTGCCCCCAGCCACACAGGTGGTGCTCATCAGTGCCACACTGCCCCATGAGATCCTCGAGATGACCAACAAGTTCATGACTGACCCCATCCGCATCTTGGTAAAACGGTGAGGACGCCCTGTTTCTCAAGAGAGACTAAAACATAGCATAGTTATATCAGGTTTTCAGTTCAGTTCTGTTGTTCAGTCGTGTCCAACTCTTTGCAACCCCATGGACTGCAGCATGCCAGGCTTCCCTGTCCATCACCAACTCCTGGAGCTTGCTCAGACTCATGTCCATCGAGTCGGTGATGCCATCCAACATCTCATCTTCTGTTGTCCCCTTCTGCCCTCAGTCTTCCCTGGCATCAGGGTCTTTTCCAGTGAGTCAGTTCTTTGCCTCAGGTGGCCAGAGTTTTGGAACTTTAGCATCAGTCTTTCCAATGAATATTCAGAACTGATTTCCTTTAGGATTAACTGGTTTGATCTCCTTGCAGTCCAGGGGACTCTCGAGTCTTCTCCAGCACTACAGTTCAAAAGGATCAATTCTTTGGCTCTCACCTTTCTTTATGGTCCGACTCTCACATCCATACAGAACATGAAAATTCTTTTAACTTTTTTCTTTTGAAAAGCAAGCTTTTATATGTTCTCCTTTGATTCAGTAATTTCAGGTATAAAAATTTGCTGATGGTATTTATTTATCAGTGAGATTGTCTCTGGGAATAAAATGTGTATTCTATTAAACAGCCAAACATTTTGTTTAGAACCATATACAAGGTGTGGTTAAAGGTTCAGCCTGACCCCGAGCTTGGGCTCATGCAGTGGAAGTGGTGACTCCTGGGAGGATGTGGCAGGTGGGAGGGGTGAGGATCTCATAACCAGACTCCTGTGCTGCCAGGATTCAGGCTGACACCTGGAATGGCACCTGGGCTGTGTGCGCCCTCGTTTGTGTTGGAGGGATGAATTGACAAAATTGTCTTTGTCCTCCAGTGATGAACTGACTCTCGAAGGCATTAAGCAGTTTTTTGTGGCTGTGGAACGGGAAGAGTGGAAGTTTGACACCCTGTGTGACCTCTACGACACGCTGACCATCACACAGGCTGTCATCTTCTGTAACACCAAGAGGAAGGTGCGTGGTTGTCCTGGCTCTTTAATGTCCTTGTGGCAAAACAAAAAATGAAAATCATAGAACTTAGACTTTTTCTGTTGAAGGCCGGAAGTACATGTTTTAGGCTCTGGGTACACGGTCTCTGCAGCATACACTTGGCTTTGCCCTTTAGATCAAGTTGCCATATGTGATGGGTGGACAAGCGAGTATGTCCAGAGAACACGTGTACAGGGTGTTGGTCTGGTCCCATGATTGCAGGCTCGGGATCACTGGTGTGGATGGCACCGGAGCCTGCATTCTGTGAGCTCCCATGTGATGCTGATGTGCAGGTAGAGCTGAGAACCCTGGCAACTTTCCTTGGAAGAGGAGGATTTGGACTACATTCCAAAAAAGATTGGAATTTAAATTTCTAATGAACATTGACACACATATATATGAATTTTTTTAAAGAGAATTTTTGCCGCAATATTTGCTGGGCAAATTTAAGTTTTCTACACATCCAGTGAAGATTGGTGTGAGTTTTAAGAACGCTTGTTTTGTGAGTATTTGTATTGGTCCTGCAGGTAATTGACATGAAATCCTGAATCCAGTCTCTGGTTTGGTTTGTGAGCTGACGGCAGCACCTGTCTATTCCATCTGTAGGTTGACTGGCTGACGGAGAAGATGAGGGAAGCTAACTTTACCGTGTCATCCATGCATGGGGACATGCCCCAGAAGGAGCGAGAGTCCATCATGAAGGAGTTCCGGTCAGGTGCCAGGTGGGTTGGATGCGCCCTCTGCTCCTGTGCTGGGGCCACGGGCTAGCATTTACGGGGTGTTACCTGAGCTCAGGGAGGTCGCTGACATGCTTGGTGAGCAGGGCAGCCACTGCGATGTGATAGACTAGGCTGAGGTGAGAACTAACCTTAACTAGAGGATCAGTTGTCTTATTTAGAAGCATACGTTTCTTGTTTCCAAAAAAAATAGGGATTTTCCATTTATCCTTTTGTATTGGTTTTAGCTTAATCCCACTGCAGCTGGCGAACCCACTTTGTATGATTTCTTCCCCTCAGTGTGTATTCAGAGTTGCCTTATGGCCCAGCATGGGGTTGGTTTAAGACCATTCTTTGTGCTCGGACAGGATGGGTTCTGCGCTGTGCTGGCGCCCTGTGTCCTGGCTGCGCCTGTTGGCTTTCAGTTGGGTAATTGTGTTTCTCAGACCTGCATCCTTACCCCTCTCCCCTTGACTCTGTTCCATCTGTGTTGAGAGTGCTGGTCTTTCTCTTGGGGGTTCTGCTTGTGTGTCCAAGTTCAGAATTACTAGACGTCTGGAGGATTTAGCCGTTACCTTGGAAGTACCTGCCCTGCTTTACTTGGGCCTCTGTCCTGAATCCTGCTCGTCTGCGCCAGCTTCCTTAACGTACCTTTCTTCCTGCACATCTGGTTTCCAGACTTAAGCTTTAGATGATTTCATGCAACCAGCATAGTGTTGGGTTTTGTTTTTCATCTCCTTTAAAAAAAAAAAAAGTTAATTGGTTTATTTGACTGCGCCAGGTCTTAGTTGCAGCTCATGGAATCTTTAGTTGCGGCTTGTGTGGTCTTGTTCCCCGACCAGGGATTGAACCCAGGCCCCCTGAATTGGGAGCTAAGAGTCCTAGCCCGTGGACCACCAGGAAGGTCCCTGTTTTTCCTTTTCTTTTAATCTGATGATGATTGCTATCTTTTAATTGAAATATTTAGCCCAGTTTTGTTTAATGTAAATACTGCAATTATTATTGTTGTTCAGTCACTCAGTTGTGTCTATCTTTAAGTGTATTTTACGTGTCATTTTTTTAGTTTGGATTTTATTCTTGTTATTCCTTTCTTCACTTTTTATTATGGAAAATGTTTATATTTTATTTCTTTGTGTTATTTAGCTGCTGATGATGCTGAAGAGTTATCAGCAACTGTGGTTGGTGGTACTTTTATCGTCTCCCCTGAGGGTATAGAGAACTTGAAACCCTTGACTTCAGTGACCCTCCAGACTTCTGTTGCTGTTTTCATGTGTTACAATTTACATGTGTTTCAACCCCCACAAGACGTTTTTGCTTCATATAATGAAATGGGTATAATTCATATCATAATTGCTTTGTGCCACACTCGTTATTCTTCTCTCTTTATCTCTGCGCAGCTTCTGTCAGGGCTGCATTTCCTTCTGCCTGAAGAATGTCTCTGTATTTAGTTTGTGTCAGCTGGTCTCTGAAAATGTCTGCTGCTGCTGCTAAGTTGCTTCAGTCGTGTCCGACTCTGTGCGACCCCATAGACGGCAGCCCACCAGGCTCCCCCGTCCCTGGGATTCTCCAGGCAAGAACACTGGAGTGGGTTGCCATTTCCTTCTCCAGTGCATGAAAGTGAAAGTGAAGTCGCTCAGTCGTGTCCGACTCTCAGCGACCCCATGGACTGCAGCCTTCCAGGCTCCTCCGTCCATGGGATTTTCCAGGCAAGAGTACTGGAGTGGGGTGCCATTGCCTTCTCCACTGAAAATGTCTACTTCATCTTAAAACATCTCCTGATGTTGAAGGAGGCAGTCCAGCAGGGTTGGTCCCAGAAGTCCTGTGGACATCAAGCTCTGGGCGCTCGCATCCCTTACATGAAGTGCCTGGTGCAGTTGGCCTTCCGTGTTTGGTGTTTTCTTGGTTGCCGTTGTTCCTGTCAAGACTCCACTCCTATGAAAACGGTGTCTTTTCTGCAGGCTGCTCCTTAGGTCTGTTTCGTTTGTGTTTTGTTTCAGTGGTTTTCACCCTCATGGGTCTGTGTGTGATTCGGTCGTAGTCCTCCTGTTTGGATTTTATATGGCTCTTGACCTCACCCCTCAGGTGGTGCTGTGGGTCCATTCTTTGCTCTCTCTCTGGGGCTCCAGTTCTGTGTGATTATCTGGTAGCAGCAACACTTCTTCTGTTTTTTTGAACTTTTTTCTCTGATCTATTGTCCCTTGAAACTTTGAAAGTTTCTATACCAGTGATGTCCAGTAGGAATGTAAATCAAGTAAACGTGTTATTTAATTCTGTATATCATTTCAACATACAGTCAGCATTAAAAATATTAATGAGGTTTTTGGCCCCCCCCCCCCCCCCCCCCTTTTCTTGGTACTAAGTATCCAAATATAGTGTGAATCTTACAACTTCAGGCAATCTCATTTCAGACCAGCCACTCCGGTGCTTTGTGAGCTGGTGGCCTCAGCATTGGATAGCGTGGGTCTGTGGTGTGTCAGATTCTGTCCTTTGAGAAGGACAGAGTGGTGTGAGTTGCACTTCTAATTAGAAGACACTGTGTTTGTTGTGCACCAGAATCTGAGGCTGGTGTACTTGATGTTTTGCTAGACAGAAGTAAGATGTCCTTCCCAAGTAGTGGTGGCTCTAAACAAATTAAATGTAGTAGAGTAAAAGATAGCCTATATGTGTGTGTGTGCATATATATTTTTTATTTTAATAAGATAAACACATGATTTAAGTAAGTAAACCAAACACGCCTTCTGAATGGGGCTTTCTGGTGCTGTCCCGCACGCTTCAGCCTGCGGAGGGAACAGTATGAGGAGCCCTAGTGTGCTCATAGCTGGTCTGACCCTTTTAGGCTAGGCGATTGTCTCAAACGCCTTTCTTTTTGCAGCCGAGTGCTCATTTCTACAGACGTCTGGGCCCGGGGGCTGGACGTGCCCCAGGTGTCCCTCATCATTAACTATGACCTGCCCAACAACAGAGAGCTGTACATACACAGGTACACCACGCAAGCTTTTCCTTGGTTTCATTCTTGTTGGTGGATGTACTGAAACCTTCTTTGCTATGTTTACTAAAGTGATTTTGCTTTATTCTTACAGAATTGGGCGATCAGGTCGATATGGCCGAAAGGGTGTGGCCATTAATTTTGTAAAGAATGATGATATCCGCATCCTCAGAGACATCGAGCAGTACTACTCCACTCAGATTGATGAGATGCCCATGAACGGTGAGACCCTAAGTCTGTCTGTGATTGTTGTAGGAAGAACTTCCTGGTTCCTAGTTTGGGGCACTTGAGGTTTTCCCATTTTGCTTTGTTTTTGTGAAGTCTTTTGTGAGCTTTTAGTTAACTTTATAAATTTTCATTTTGTTTGTATTATTTCTTATTGTTTCTCTTTCTTCACTTTCAGTTGCTGATCTGATCTGAAAAATCTGCTCACTGGAGCCTCTTCATCTATTTTGTATCCGTTTGGAAATATTTAGAGGTGGTTTCTATTTAATGGGGTTTGTGCGAACTCTATTCTCAAAGCACCTCCCTCCTCCCCACCTCACCCCAGAATGAACTCTGGAGATGGGGCCACCTTTTCTTACCCACGTGTAAATAATGCATTGCTTTCTTTTTCATTAAACATTTAAAACTTTTCCCATAAATTCTAATTTGTATTTCTTAAGGTGGACCCAACTCTTACTGTCTGTATGATCTCCTTTTACTCTGAATTTTGACCTTTAAGATGGTGAAATAGAAATGGTAAGCTGCCTGGCCTCTCCACACTTCCCCAGATTGGTACCCGATCCCATTTCTTAAGGATGGCAGGTGTGGGAGTCAGACCATCAGTACTTTTCTTTGGGTTGGCCTGGGTCTGTGTGCTTGGGTGCAGAGGGCAAGATAGGATCCCTGGGCGGATAACTGTAAGGAACCGTTCACAGCCAGGCTTCTCTGGGTTAATGAGCCCACCTGCCATGGCTGAGGAGAAGTCGACAGGAAACAAGCCATAAGGGAAGACACCTGAGAAACTCACCCTAAATCAGATGTTGTCAAGTAAAGAAACAAATGCAGACGTCCTTAGAAGTGTACCCTTGGGGATGATTTAGAAGCAGTATGTGATTTCCAGAGGTTTCATAACCATTAGCCCTGAGTGTTGGTGAAGATGTTGGTGCGTGATGTTCATGTGAGTAGGTACAGACTTTCTGGAAGGCAGCCGGGCCTTGGGTCGTAGGAGCCGTTGGAATACTCCCCTTTGAGGGAGTCACTCTGCCATCAGCAGTGGTCTGGAGTGCAGGCTGCACAGGTGTGCTCCCCAGTGTCCCCCGGCACCAGGGAAAGAGGCCTGAAAGGGCTGCGCAGCGCCAGGGGTTGGGGAGGGAAGCGACGTCCTGTCTGCGCTGATGCACGTGGGCGGGGCTTCTTGGGCGAGTGTCTAGGACTGCTGGTGTCACAGGCCAAGTGGCTTCAGCTGCTCCCCATGGTGGCTAAGTGTTGGAGTTGGTGTGGAAATAACCCAAATGCCCACTGAACTGAAAGATGCAAGTACATACGATGGATATTGTTTGGCAATAGGAGGGAATGAAGAGCTGGCACATGTTGCGATTTGAACCTTGAAATAGGCTGAGTAGAACAAGCCAGTCACAAAGAGCCACACAAGTGCTTCTGTTTCTATTAAATGTCCTAAATTGGTAAATCCATAGAGACAGCGGATAACCGGTTTTCTGGGGACTGAGAGGGACTGCTAAAGGGTACAGGGCTTCTTCGGGGGTGATGGAAATGTTCTGGAACTAGAAGTATGGTTGTGGTTGCACGATTCTATGAATATACTAGAAGGTACGGAATTGTACATTTTAAAGTGGTAAATTGTGTGGTATGTGAACTGTATCAAAAATCAGGTGGGGAATCTAACACTTCCTCTAAATTATACTTAAAAAGGGCATGAGCAAGAGGGAAAATACTTGTAAAGCATATACTAGACAAAAGCCAAACTGGAAAATACGAAGAATTTTGTGTGTAGGTAGAATGATCGTCCCCCCAGATGTGTGCTCAGTTGCTTAGTCGTGTCCAACTTTTTGTGACCCCATGGACTGTAGCCTGCCAGGCTCCTCTGTCCATGGAATCTTCCAGGCAAGAATGCTGGAGTTGATTGCCATTTCCTTCTCCAGAGCCTCTTCCTGACCCAAGGATTGAACCCGTGACTCTTGAGTCTTCTGCATTGGCAGGCAGGTTCTTTATCACTAGCGCCACCTGAAATTGGGTTCTAACATGACAAACTCAGAACTGAGGGCTAAGTATGAGGGCTACTAATTGTCTATCAACTTCCATTTTTTTCTTAGGATCTCAGACAATAGTGGAAATAAACAAGGAATTACTGTCTGTCGTGCTGTGGGCAAGAATACGTGCTAGATAAGGAGTCTCTCTTAAATCCACCTGAGGGCTTCCCTGATGGCTCAGTGGTAAAGAATCTGCATACTAATGCAGGAAACACGGGTTTGATCCCTGATCCGGGAGGATCCCACATGGCTCAGAGCAAACTAAGCCTGTGCTCTAGAGCCCGGGAGCTGCAACTACTACAGCCCATGCTCTCTCTCTGAGAAGTCAGAGAAACCCATCCACCCCACCCCCAAATGCCCACATCTTAATCCCTGGAACCTGTGACTATCCCACATTAAATGGCCGGAGGGGCTTTGCAGGTGAGATTAAGTTAAAGGTTTTGAGATGAAGGGCTACCATGGCTCAGAGAGTGGTGTAATGGAAGAGGCAGAAGAGAGTCTCGGTGGTGAGGATTCAGCTCACCGTCGCTGGATTTGGTGCCCTGAGCTATGATCTGGAGTAGCCCCTAGAAGCTCAGGAGGATGTGTAGGTGACAGCGCACCTCAGACCTGTATGCTCAGGAGACTGAATTCCGGAGAGGAAGCAGCAGCTGTTAGCCCAGTGAGACCAAGTCAGACTTCTGACCTACAGGACTGATAGAATAAATCTGTAGTTTTAAGCCACGGAAGATTGTGGTAATTTGTCAGTACAATGGAAAAACTATTTTATAACTCGGGGAACAAATCCAAGTAAAAAAAGAGGCAAAATACCTGAACAGACACTTCACCAAAGAAAATTTATGATTTACATAAGTCCAAGAAAAGGTGCTCACCATCTTCAGTCATTAGGAACACAAATCAGACCCATGAGATCCACTGTCACTGGAATGACTGAAATTGGACTAGACCAAGCCACAGCAAAGCTGGTAGGAGCACAGAGCGGGTCACCCACTTTGGAAAACAGTTCAATCATACACACACGCCCTCCATATGATCTGACCCTATCATGCTTGGTGTGTGCTCAAGAGAAATGAAAACATGTTCATTCACACTGGTCCACAACTGCTGACCACATCTTTATTCCTAACAGTAAAAGGCTGAAAACACTCTTAACGCCATTCAAATCTGATAAACCATGTGGCACCTCCATACCATGGAGAACTATTCGGCAATGAAAAAGCACACATACAACGCGGATGAATCTCAGAGCAGTTAGATTAATATTAGGCCCCCCCCAAATAATAAAGCTGTATGATTCCATTTATAGAAAATTCCAAAAAATGTAAACTGATTTATAGTGACCAAAAGCAGACCAGTGGTTGTCTGGGAACAGGTGTGGGCGTAGCAGCTTTAGTCCACAGAGCCCTTGGGCAGGGTTGGGGAGGGCGCGCATCTCCCACCAGGTGATCGACACCAGGCCTGGCTGGCTGTTCTCCAGTCACCTGAGAGCGGATACTGGGATGTGAGGCGATGGGCTGTGAGGGTGCTGCTCTGAGTACACAGTGAAGCGTGCACACTGCCCAGAAATGTCCAGGGCCCATCAAGGATGGAGTCCTCCTGCATCAAGACCTTCAGGCGCATCCTTTTATTGAAAATAACCGCACTTCAGATTGAGGGTTCCCTGAGTCCTATGAACTCTGCTGAGTTGGGGGCAGCGGCCGAGAAAGCAGTCTGCGGCAGCCCCCACTTCTGTGCTGTCACCGGGTCCCAGCAGCAGGGCCTCCTGAGGTGGGGGGCCTCGCAATGCAGGTACCGCCCTGTCCAGGCACCACCTCTGCATCATAGGCGGGCAGTGGTGGCTGGCTGTGCACACACACAGCAGTGACAGGCTACAGAGAGCAAAGCTTCCAGTAAACATTCCCAATACAGGGCACCGCTCAGGGCATTGATCTGACTGGCATCTGGGCAGATGACTCAGACGAGCTGCTGGCCCAGAGCCCGGGAGACAGACTTGCAAGTGGATCTGGGTGTTCAAGGACGTCAGTGCCATGTGACTCGGGGTAAGCACTTCTGACCCAAGGCCCCTACACCGCCGACTGAGGGTGCGAGTGCGGGGCCATGGGGAGGTCTGTGAAGGAGCAGCACACCGCTGGGCCCCAGGTTAAGACCAGCTGATGACAAACTGCTCTCCCATGGTCAGCGAGACAGGGATGGCCAGAGTCTGGGGACAAGAAATAGGAAAACTGGGTTGGCAACTGAAGTGAGGCAGATGGGAGCCTGTAGTGTGGCTGGGCAGTGGACGTGGGGCCTGGCCCAGCCCTGGGAGTCTCGCTGTGTTCCCTCCCAGCACTCTTGGCAGTGGCCGCCTCAATCTGCTTTGAAAACGAGCTGCCCTTTAACCAGGGGCTGACAACGTGGACACGGGCAGAGGAAAGATGTGAAGTGTAAGGGACTAAACTTCCCACTCTTCCCTGAAGTTCAGCTTCCTTTCTGCCCCTTGTAACACTCAAGCGTCCTCTCCATGCCGGACAGGGAGTCCCATGATGCCAGCTCAGCTGGCATTTCCCACCCCCTCACCCACCCTCAGGGATAGGCCCTCTGGGCCCAATTGTGGGCTCTCTTGCCTCCGTGTCAGGGCTGAAGGTGAAGTTGGAGACAGGAACGCTGTTGCAGAGGACCTGCTGGGGTGCTGTGGCCACCCCCAGGACGGTCACGTTCCTCAGCTGCAGGCTGGCCCCCTCACTGCTCACGTGCACCAGCTTGTTTACAAAGGTGTTCTGGCCGGAGCAGAGAGAGAGGACAGGAGGTGTGAACAGATGGTCTGGGGCAGCAAGCCCCACTCGGGCAGGGTCTCTGGGCAGCACACCCCCTGCAACCCCTGGGATGTTGGCACAGTGCAGGGAACTCTGGTCGAGGGACTTGGCCCATGGGCTCTTCTCCCCTTCAGTCTGGTTGACCCGGTGAGAGGTGGCCATCCCAGGACCCCAGGCCCAGCTACCCTCACCGAGTCAGGATAGTCACCCCAAGTTGGCCCCCAGCCTGGGCGGATGTGACTCACGTTCTTGGCCAGAAAGATGAGCTGCGTGTAGTCCCCACCATCCAGCACTCCCAGGCTCTCCCCATCGTCCCAGAACAGCTCCCCTTGGGCCTCCCCACTGGCTGTCAGGGCCACAGCCAGGGCCATGGGCTGCTTGCGGGACTCTGTGGTCGTGAGGGCAGGGCCCTGGGAGAGGGTGGCCCACGTCACTGTCCCAAGCCAGGTAGAGGCCTCCAAACCCAGGTATGAGGAATGCAAGGCTAGGACAGTGCCGTAGTGGAAGAAAGTGAGATCTGCAGGACAGTCTATGGCCAAGTAGCCTGGAGGCCCATGGAGACCACTGACCCAGGGGGACACCTCAGAGGACACAAGGCCCATGGAGGTTTGCAGACTGACTGTTTTCTGAGAAGGGCCAATGAATCTCTAGAAGGCCCTCCCCTCTGCCTGGCCTGGGAGCAAGTCAGTGCAGGGATGTGTCCTTCCCCAGCCCAGGTCATCCTCACCCCTCAGAAGCATCATCTCTCCCTGGGGACGGACCTCCAGCTGGACAGAGGCATGTGGGGGCCCAGCAGCCCCAGGGCTGGATGAATGGGTTCAGGGGCCCGGTCCAGATACCTGCATAGGGATGATGTGCCCAGCCCGGAGGTGGACGTTGATGGTGTCCAGCGGGGCGGACAGCGTCACCCACTGCCCCTTGCTGTGGATGACAGACGTGAGGGGTGCAGGAGGCGGGAGGCTGCCAAAGGCCTCCATTGGTACCTGGAGGGGGATGTCATGTCACAAAGGGTCCTGAGCAGTGCCAAGACTCTGTGCTGTTGTTGGGAGGCAAGATCGGAGACAGTCCCACAGTGGGGACAGAGCAAGAGAGGCTGGAGCCAGGGCTTGGGTGGGGCTGCTCAGAGGATGGGAGAAGGGGCAGGAGTGTGGAAGCAGGAGAACTGGAGTCCTGGCTCAGCTTGGTGGCAAGTCACCCATCCAGCCTCAGTTTCCCCATCTAGAAAATGGGTCCTGCAAGGATTATACAAGATGATGCTAGTGGAGCAGCTCCAGGTGAGGGCCATCATGTAGCAAGGACCCCTCCATACCAACAGTGCCAGAGGGAGGACCCCTCTACCATCTCCCCCATCCTCCCAGGCTTCAGGGCCCCAGGACTCACCGTCTGCAAGTCGTACCATGTGCCCTGGGGGAAGTAGCCAGTGACTTCAACCTTCTCAGCCTCGAGCACCGGGGTGATGAGCAGAGCCTCCCCCCACAGGAGCTGGCGGTCCACAGTCCAGGTGCTGGGGTCCTCGGGGAACCTTCAAACAGGAAAAACTGGCAGGGCGGTCTGGCAACCTCTGAGGTCAGTGGGCTCAGGAGGCCCATGGGGAGGTTTGGAAGGGAGCTGAAGGACCTGGGTTACACGTGGCAGGGCTGGTTCTGGCCAAATGAAGTCAAGGCAGGAGCCAAGAATAACCTCTCCTTGCCTGGTTATCCGGGCATGACCTGTTTACATTTCCTACTTGCAAACTGTGCTCTTGCCCATGTGTTTTATTTGGTTCTTGATGTTAGTCTTACACTTGGTCTGAGTTTCTGTACATTAGGGAGAGTGTCATTTTATTGACAAGTGAAAGTCACTCAGTCATGTCCAACTCTTTGCGACCCCATGGACTATACAGTCCATGAAATTCTCCAGGCTGGAATACTGGAGTGGGTAGCCTTTCCCTTCTCCAGGGGATCTTCCCAACCCAGGGATCGAATCCTGGTCTGCTGCATTGCAGGCAGATTCAACTGAGCCACAAAGGTTTTCTGCTATTCATTTGCCTTGACAATCTATGTTTAGAACAGTTTTGTGTTTATTTTTCTGTTTATGTTCAAAGAAATGTTATTTTTTTTTTCTCTAAGTTAAACTTCCTTCCTTTGCTTTTTGCTTTTGATGCTTAGAAAGTCCTCTCCTGCCAGAGCAGAGGGAAACATGGACTTCTGTTTTCCTGGGGCTTTTTCTACAGTTTAATTTTTGACATTTAATTCATCTGGAATTTAAGTTTGTATGAGATGAGAGGAAAATAGATTTTTGCAAATAGCTGACTAATTACCACACTACTGAAAAATCCTTTAACCCTCTGATTCAAGGAGCCATTTTATAGGATAGTAACTTCTCAGGTATACCGAGTCCTATCTGGGAGATAGCTATTGGGTTTCTTTGGTGGTCTTATTATCTTAAGCCCCAAATAGATTCAATCATGATAGACTTACAACTTGTTTTGCCATCTGGGAGGCCTGGTCTGTACTCAGTGTTCACCATGGGATGTTCTGTTATCGAGGGCTCCCAGCCCTGAACTGGAATCCAGTGGGTGGGGACTGGGGGTGCAGGGGGTACCTCAGTGGGGAGGGCCCAGATTTTGCCGCCACCTCCTTCCTTTTGGTGCCTGGAACACCCAACACAGAAGGGTGGCTGCCCTGGGGTCAGTGGGCTTGAGGCCATTGCTCCCAACCCAGGCACTCACTCCAGGAAGAGGGGCCGGGCCACCGTCTCGCCTCTGACGTGGGCCCTGTGGAACAGCGTGTAGAGATAGGGCAGCAGCACGTAGCGCAGGGTGAAGGCCTTCCTCATGGCTTGCTGCGCCGTCTCGCTGAACCTGTACGGTTCCTGCGGCTGCGGTAGAGGGAGTGGCGGAAGCACCTGGGGTCTGGGGTGGCAGTGCCCCGTCCCCTCACCCCAGGAGACCCGGCAGTTTGGGGCCAGCCGGGCTGGGCTCCCTGGCACAGAAAGCGGCATTCCCCAGGGCACAGCCTCCCCTGCTGTCCCCGCCCTACCTGGCTGTTCAGGGCATTGTGGTTCCGCATGAAGGGGTAGAAGGCCCCCAGCTGGGTCCAGCGCACACACAGCTCCTCTGAGGTGTTGCCCAGGAAGCCACAGATGTCAGCCCCCACCAGGGGCACCCCCAGCAGATTGAAAAGCAGGATTTCTGGAGGGCAGAGTCAGACAGGTCTGCAGATGCCACAGCCGGACCAGTCCAGGAGCCTGACAGATGTGTCTGTTGAACTGGCGAAGGAGGAAGATCTCCCCCAAAGACCCTCCCACCCAGCCCCCACCCGATGGCTGGTGCATCCTGCACTTGCGGTTTCAGCAGAACAAGCAGCCGTATCTGCTCCCTAACACCTAGAGTGTGCAGGGCAAACTGGATTGGTCAGGAATGGACTGAATCCCCTCCCCTCCCCACAAAGGTTAAGTTCTAGTCCTAATCCC
Organism: Bubalus bubalis; assembly: GCF_019923935.1. Classification (NCBI taxonomy): domain Eukaryota; kingdom Metazoa; phylum Chordata; class Mammalia; order Artiodactyla; family Bovidae; genus Bubalus; species Bubalus bubalis. Next base: position 10,819,712 of record NC_059159.1, on the reverse strand, counting down.
CAGTTGCTGGAAATGTGACCACATTTGGAAGTAGGGCCACTGCAGACATAATCAGGTAGAAGACATCAGGATGGGCACTGATCCACCATGACTCGTTTCCCTATCAGAAGAAGGAATCAGATACAGGAAACCCAAAGGGTCCCAAACAAGATGAACTCAAACAGACCTACACCAAGACACAATTTCAATGGCAAAAGTTAAAGAGGATTCAGGCCTGACCCCCACGTTGGCCCCAGGGTGAAAATCAGAGCCAGTCAGCACCCGTGGGCAGAGCCAGCAGCGGCTCTGTGAAGGAAGAATGGACTCAGCTCGGCAGGACGTCACATACAGGACGTCACATATGCGACGTCACATACACATCACACGCAGAAGTGAGCCTGTGACTAGGAAAGCACTTCCAGGCTGGAGGGTTTGGCGGAGGCTCTCTTCAGCTGTGACTTCAGGGGGTCACCTCTACCCTCTCCCCAGGGCTCCTGAGCCATCCCTGGGCCTAAGACGTCTGCAGCATCAGAGCTCTTGGAACAAGAATCAAAATTCTCTTTGCAAGGTGGAGCCAGGCACTGAGACAACAGGGGTGGGGGCGCCCTTTGGACTGAGCTCAGATGCAGTTTTCACGCAACTCAGAATGTGGTCATCAGAAGGAATGTTCTAACAAAGCATGAATCCAAGATGGGATGCTGGGAAGAGGGGCACCACAGGTGAGCCCACTCACACAGGTAGCTGACTTGCACAGGTGAGCCCTCTCACAGGAGTTGGCGGCAGGCCCCACCCCATCACAGCAGCATCTCTCTGAGGACCTGGCTCTGGACAAACTCCCCTGGAGAGGGGCCCACCCTCCCCTCCTTGCCCCACCTCCTGACAGGTGTGCTCACCTGGCACGGAGTAGGAAAGTTGCTCCCAGTTGCTCCACACATCCCCTGTCCAGTGGCCGGAGTATCGGCCATGGCCGGCAAAGGTTGAGCGAGAGATCACGAAGGGACGCATCCCTCGAGCCTTCACCAGGGCCCTGGGTGGAGAGAGCTGTGCTGAGCGGGGTCACTGGGAACCCCATCACTGCTGGCAAGAGCGCAGGGCAGTGCAGCAGGGAGGGCGGGCTGGGATCAAGGAGCCGGAGAGCTGAGGCCTCCGCCCGTGTCTGCCAGGCAGTTAGCCCTGCCACCCAACTACCCTCAAAATGCACATGTCCCAGGCTGGACAAACATCCCTTGAAGCTCAAGGAAGCCAGAGGTCCTGACCAGCCCTGGATCCCTGTCTTGTCACCATGCCCTTCCTCTCAGGCACCAGGCATGGAGCTGGAGGGCAAGAGGGGTTAGAATGGGGTTGGCAGGGGCCCTGGGGGGAACCTGGGCTTCCTTCTCTGCTTCCCCTACCCTGGCCCCTCACCTGTGGGAGGCTAAGGCTTCAGTCAGGCCATACAGGTTGTGCAGGTCGTAGTGCGTGGACAGGAACTGGTGGCTGGAGGCGCAGATGGTGGCTGCCTGGAGGGTCCCACCAACCACCCCTGGAGAAGAGGGGGCTGTTTCCTTGGAGCCTCTGCCCAGCAGGCTGGTGCCCCCCACATCCTGGAGCCCCTTGGAACCTGGGTACAGTCTCCACTTCTCCAAGGCCAGGACGAGGTGGTGCCACAGCCTGACCTCTGCAGACCCAGACTTCACCTCTGCCTGCTCCTGAACTAGCTGCGCCTGGAGCGCCCCCTCTGAAGGGTCTCGCCTCAGCAGCACATGCCCGGTCAGCATCACGTGGCTGGGGAGAACCTCACTCCTGAGGCTTCCCTCCCATGTCCCGGGCTCTTGCTATCCATCAGCTTCTCAGAAACCAGGGCTTCAAGCCTCCCAAGCCAGAGAAGGGAAATCCCTTGATTTGAGCTATTAAATCCCCAGCTGACTAGTGCTGGGAACAGGCGGGTGGAGGCAGGCAGGGATCGGGGGACAGCTCACCTGGCAGGTAGGGAGGGTTCTCCAGGCTGTTGTCCGGGCAGCCATCCACTGAGCCCCTCACGAAATTGGATGGCTCGTTCATATCCTGCGAGAAAGGACCAGGGGGTGGACATCCTACCTGGTGCAGGGTGTGGGGCTGGTCCCCAAGGCCACGGACACCCAGGGGCAGGGCCACACTCACGATCCACATGCCATCGAAGGGCACTTGGGCGTGGAACTCGGTCACCATGTCCTGCCACCAGTCAAGAGCTTCGGGGTTGGTGAAGTCGGGGAAGGCGGTGAGTCCGGGCCACACCTGGACAAGAGGTCAGAGGGCAGACGGGGCCCCTGGAGCCTGCACAGAGGCCCTGGGCAAACCAGCTGCGGGCAGGGCTGCAGCCTCACTCATCTCCCCTGGGGGTGGGTGGACTGCAAGGGGGAGGAGCATGGGGAAAGGCCCCAGAAGCCACACTCCTAGGAGCCTTCCTCCTGGTCCTGGGCTTGCCCTCGGGAAGAAGCAGGGACTCTGCTGGATGCACCCCTGCACCCCCCACCACTCCACCCCAGGAAGCCCCTGGGGACCCAGAGGATGTAGAGGACTCTGAAGTCTCTCTGAGGAGCTTTGGAGCTCGCGTCTGAACTGCCTGCAAACAAGGGCCCCTGACACAAGGATTCTAGGTGCCCTGCCTTGTCAGAAGCCACTATCACCCCCAGCTGTGAACCCCGCCTTCAGTACCACTGGCTGGAGACCACTCTTTCTCCCCCTGGCCCCCCAGGCCCCACTGTACCTGCCCAATCAGTGGCTGCCCAGTCTCATTGGTGATGAAGACCCCCCGCCTCAGACCCTCATCGTAGGGTCGGTAGGTCCCAGCAGGGCCTGAGCTGCTGATGGCAGGATCCTGGAGGGAGAAACCGGTCAGGATGAGAAGGAAACACTTGAAACCTTGGCCCCATCACTGGGAAAATGCTCTCCCTAAATGTTAGCAAGGCAGAAAATAAATGGATGCGGCTTCATGTGAGTCAACACGCTGTACGTGGAGGTGCACGTGACCCGCCCCGGGATGGCCAAACAGGGAGCGCCTGGATGCAAGAGTTACTTTTGCTTGAAGGGCCCAGAATTTCACAAATGCTCTACAGTGACCATTTATTTCATTTAGAAATAAAAATAAACGGTCTGCATCTGCCCTCCTTACTCTGAGTGAGTGGCCCTGGACACTGTTCCCTTCAGAGGGGCCTTGAGGATGGAAATGACCATCAGTCCAATTCCAAATGGATTTCCTCTTCTGAAGTGCATCCACAGTGGCGACCACTTGGTTGTCTCCCCATCCCCACCTCCTCCTCCGGGCACCGCCCCCCCACCACAAGCTATACCAGCCCGAACTGCACCCCTCTGGCTGCGGGGACTGGCCTAGGGAAGTGTGTCTTCGTGCTGAACCACTCAGAGCCTGCCCTGCTCCCCACAAGGCAGAGCTGACCACTGGGAGGGAAAGCAGGGGTCTCATGGAGCATTGCAGCTACTCCGGCATACAGCTCCACCTGGCCTGCCCACAGCTGAGCGGTGTCAGCCGAGGAATGCCCTCACCACTTGCTTTCAGTGGTTCAAGCAACTTACAGCTGCAAGGATCCTGAGCAAAGACACATTTCCAGGGACATCACTGGATGGCAAAGGCCAAGTCTATAAATCTGACATTCCCTCAATACCAAAGACCCTCAGAAATGTCCTCCGTGCCCACGGCAGGTCAACAACGATACCACTGAGTTGGAGCCACCGGACGCTCAGACCCTTGGCTTCCAAAAGAGCCCGCTCCACGTGGCACAGAACACAAGGGGCACTCACCACAATCATGATGTACCGCCGACCGCCCTGGTGGAGCTCCTGCACCATGGCCGGGAAGTCCCCAAAGTGGTCCTTGTTGAAAGTGAAGTCCCGTCTGGCATCCATGTAGTCGAGGTCATTCCACTGGACGTCCTGCAGCCACGGCACAGGGCGGTCGGGGCCCAGGCTCTCCACCCCCGCCCCGCAACAGGCCCCAGGCCCCTCCCCAGCACTCACCAGGGGGAAGTAGGCCCTGGTCATGTTCTCCACGACCTGGCGGGTGATGGCGGAGGTGGAGTAGCCCCAGCGGCACAGGTGGAAGCCCAGGCCCCAGTACGGCGGCATGAATGGGTAGCCTGGGGGCCAAGGTGACTGTGAGTGGGCAGGAGGGGCTGGGGAGGGAGCAGCCGGGGCTGGGGCGAGGCCTACCCACGACGTCCAGGTACTGCTGCACCACGCTCTTGGGCTCCGGGCCCAGGAAGATGTACACGTCCAGGATCCCGCCTGTCGACCTCCAGCTGAGGGCTGGGCTGGGCTGCAGGACCACATCTGGAGGAAGCAGCCTTGGAGCTCAGGGACAAATACTCACCCCCCCCTCCCCGGGGCCTTCAGCACTGCACCAATAGGCCAAACACCTGCTGGAGAGGTCCTCCCGCAGGGAGCCAGCGGACCCAGGACAGTCACTCTGAGCCCAGCTCACTGAGAGACTTGGAGCAGGACAGGAAGGTGCTGAGCAGCCTGAGGCCCCCCTTTTTGGCCTTAGTCCCCCTCCTCACATCAGAGGTCTCACCTTAGGGGCACCGAAGGATAGAGCTGGCAGAGGCCATGGCCCACTGCTCATTTCTCGGAGAATGTACAAGGCCCAATCCTCTGCCCCCTCCTCTAAGACCTGCAGCCTGTCAGGCAGGTACAGAGAGCCCCAGCGCCCTCAAGGTAGGAGGGGGTGTAGCTGCACCAGGGAAACCCTGGCTGGGGGCTTAGTAGCAGAACTGGCCAGAAGATGTGGAGGGCCCCAGTGCCCCCGTGCTTACCCATGGCATTGCTGTTCAGCAGGAAGACCCCGTGAGCCAACCCGCCATCCTCCAGGACCAGGTAGAAAGGGTGAGATCCATACAGGTTCACGTTGGGCTGCGACATAGCAGACACCCCACTTTACGTCTTGGCCCATGAGGCCCCTCTGATCCCAGACCCCCTTCTGCCACCCTTTTACCTCAGGGGCGATGTCTCGGTTCCAGAGGGTGATCTTGGTCCAGTTGGTGCTGAGCATCAGGGACCCAAGGTGTTCGGCAAGGCCTGTGATGTGCTGGGATGGCAGGGAGGTGGACAGCTGCAGAAACTGGTCCGCAAAGAACAGGGGGGCCACCGTGGTGTTCAGCCTGCCAGAAGAGTCCAGGTGGCCTCACATGGGAAGCTGACAGCTCCGTGAGCCCTGACCACAAGCGGCTGCTGCCCAAAACCCTTCCAGTCCTGGGAGTTGTGGCCCTGAGTACCACCTCCCCAGGAGGGCCAAACTGCTCCCAGACTTCATGGAGCTGCCCAGCCAGAGGCAGTTAGGGCACTCCGAGGTTCCACAGGGTAGAGAGAAAGGATGAGACAAGTTAATAACCGCAGTGTCTGGTAAACTGATATGTGCTGTGTGCTGTCCTTAGTCACTCAGTTGTGTCTGACTCTGTGACCCTGTGGACTGTAGCCCGCCAGGCTCCTCTGTCCATGGGGATTTTCCAGGCAAGAATACTGGAGTGGGTTGCCATGTCCTCCTCCAGGGGATCTTCCCGACCCAGGGATCAAACCCAGGTTTCCCACATTGCAGGCAGATTCTTTACTGGCTGAGCTACTAGGAAAGCCCATATTGATATTGATATGTACTAGCTGATAAACAAATAAATAATAAAGCAGAGTAGGGGGTATTGCCTGGAGTGGGGCTGCTCCTTTAGACTGGACAGGGTTTCTCAGCCGAGGCACTGCTTTCGGCCAATCCCTCTGTGTTCTGGGCCATCCTGTGTGCCGTAGGGAGCTGGATGGAATCCCTGCTTCCCCGCCTTGGTGGTGACAATGTCTCCAGCTGTTGCCAAGGATTGTCCCCCGGGGAAAATCACTCCCAATGGGCCTCCCTTGGGTGGACAGTGTGAGTGGGGGGCCTTTGAGAAGGGGCCTTTGAAGGCTTGGGTGCAGGGAACAGTGAGCACCAGGGCCCCCGGGGGCCACGAACAGCAAGGAGGCCAGAGCAGGAGGGTGAACCACAACAGGGTCAGGGACAATGCTCTCCAGCTCCCTGACCCTCCCACCCAGATTGGGGTTGGGGGGGGCAGAGAGACTAGGCACTCACAGCACCCGTCCATCCAGCTTCCGCCGCACGACCACCCCAAAGGGCTCCTCCGAGAACTCCACACTGTAGAGTGTGAACGGCGCCTGGCTATAGACACGCGGGGTCTCCAAGGGCACTTCATAGCGTCTGTTGGCAGGATCTTTGATCTAGAGGACAAGAATAGTGTCAGAGGCCCTTGGTGGCTGGCCGCCCCTAACAGCTGTCTACTCCATCCTTCACCCTCCAGAGGAGGGAGGAGTCAGTTCAAGTCCCAGGGCGGCTGCACAGAGCCTGGAGGTGTGGACAGACTAGTCCACACCCCTGAGCCTCAGTTTCCTATAGAGCCAGGAGAGCACCTCCTGTGGGCTGCCAGGTAAAATACAGAACACCAGGAAATCTGGGTTTCAGACACACAATTGTTTTTAGTATTAATATGTCCCAGATATTCTATAGGACATACTTATGCTATTAAAAAAAAAAAGACTAATTCCTCAGTTATCTGAAATTCAAAATTGTATTTTTATTTCCTGAATCTGGCAACGGTTTTCTGCCTGGCATTCCTAGTCATAGGGTGAATGAGAAAACCTAATTAGATCACCCAACCATTGTCTGGGTACACAGTCATCACTCAGTAATTCATGGCTGTTGTTAATTACTTTGTTAAAATAACTGGGTATTACTGAACTGCGTGCTGCAGGCTCTCTCACCTTTGTGTCTGGACATTCATTCAGTTGACAAGTTTTTACCAAGCTCCTGCTATGTGCCAGACACTGTCCCAGCAGCTGGGAATAAATCGAACAAGAGGCCCTGCCCTCAGTGGCTGGGATCCCATGCCCCACTGCCTGGAATGTCCCCCTTCCTGCCTCCTGCTTTAGGTCCCAGCTGGGATGTCACTTCCTGGGGGGGGGAACCTAACCTCCCACCACCTCACTTTAAGCCCTCCTCTCTAGAACACTCCTAGAGCCTCCCAGTCACTGTCTTAGTGACCCACTATCCCCTGAATGTAGATGCCATGTCTGCTCACACCCAGACTCTGGGTGAGGGTACAGTACACATCTATGCATAAATAAACACCCCATAGAGTCCGTCTTCAGGCTTCCCTGGTGGCTCAGATGGTAAAGAATCCACCTGCAATGCAGGAAACCTGGCTTCAGTCCCTGGGTTGGAAGATCCCCTGGAGGAGTGCATGGCAACCCACTCAAGTATTCTTGCCTGGAGAATCCCCATGGACAGACGAGCCTGGTGGGCTACAGTCCATAGGGTCTCAAAGAGTTGGATGTGACTGAGCCACTAAGCACAGCAGAATCCATCTTCATCCACTGTCCACACACTCGCTCTGCCCCTGCCCAGCCCCTGGCCCCCATCCTGCCCACCGTGAAGTGGAGTCGGCTCTCGGTCTCCATCAACATGTCCAGCCTCAAGGTCATGATATCCTTGGGGAAGAAGGTCGGGACGGCACGGGTCAGGGTGGCTGTGTACCCTGTCTCAGTGATGGTCAGGTTCTCCAGCCTGTAACTGGGGTAGCTGGGAGGGAAGAAGCACCAGGGCTGCCCCATCTGGGCATCCGGAGGCCACTCTGCAGGCACGTAGCAGCAGCCACGGGCCTCACACTGCTGCGGGGTGATGCCCTTGTCTGGGGCGCAGTCGAAGCGGCTGTTGGGGGGCAGGTCGCACTGTGTGGGCGCTGCCCTGGGGCTACCACGGCATTCTGGGCTGCTGGCTCCTGGCTGGCAAGCTTGATGAGTCTCGTCTTGGGAGAAGCCTCGTAGTTCTCGGGGGACCACCTCCAAGTCATGAAGCAGGATGTGCCCCAGGAGCGCCAAGGAGAGGAGGGTGCAGACCCCCAGCAGGGGGCGGGAGCAGGGTGGCCACCTCATCATGGGTGGACAGTGGATCTAGGAAGCAGGCAGACAGAACAACCAGGCTCAACAGGACAGCAGGAGGGAATGCCCAGGACCTCAGGGGACTCTCAAAGCAACTTCCAGACTTGAACTTGGGGCTGGCCCAACAGCACCCAGGGCAGAAGTGAGTGAGGGCAGACCTGGGGCAGGGAGGAAAAAGGGAAAGGAGAGAAAAGTCCCAAACAGGGAGTTGCAGAATTCTGCACATTGTGAAGTCTTCTAATATGTCACAAATTAATGCATCTAGAATGTCTGTCCAAATGACTTAATGACTTAACAAAGACAAAATAACAAAATGACTTAACAAAGACCCACGTGACAGATCAAGCGGAACAAGTTCCCACAGTAAATGGAGTAAGTCCCTCTCTTGTATGAGGATTGTGGCTGAGGTGATTAAGTCTTGGCCAATGGGGCGGAAGTGCGCCCTCTGTCTATCCCTCTCTGCTGACCTGGATGTGGATACAGTCTCTGAGGGGTCTTGGGCACCACAACCCAGGGCAACACTCAGGGATGGCCAAGCACAGGAGAGAGGCCTGGCCCCCAGGGCTTGGCAAGTGGAGCCCCTCCTGGCCCCTGCCGTCAGGTGTGCGAGAAACCTGCCCATGCGGGGTCTGGTTTTGGGTCTCTGCCATAGCCACTGCACTGGAGCCTTGCTCTGGTGACTCTGGTGCTAAGACTGTTATCACCTGCATCTTGCTTATCTTTATGTAAGGAACATTGTTTGTCCAGCTCCTCTGAGGAGCAGCAGCCATGGATATGGGACTAAACATGCAAGGATTTTACTCAGAGAATCCTTTTTATCTGCTTGAGAGAAAATGGGGAGGTTGGCAGAGAGGCTGAGACTACCCACATGTATCCACCCATTTGACCCCACAGGAGAGTGGTGGCTCCCAGAGCCCCAGACTGTTGTTATGCAGGTTAAGGAAGGTTGGGCAAGGCCATGGTGCTGGGGGTCCTCAAGCCAAAGCTGGTCCTTAGAGGGGTCCAGGTCTCCCAGAAGAAGCCTGCCCTAGTGTTAAGGGCCAGGAGGTGGCCCCTTGCAGAAGATGGCAGTGATGATTTCAGGGCACAGGAGCTGAACCTCTGTCAGCAAAGCTCCTTGTGGCAGGAGGTCTGTAAGCTGCTTTCTCACGGCCTCTGGGAACATGCAGATACTGGCGGGGGTGGGAAGAAGTCACCCACTGCAGAAGTGCACCCATGTCATTGAGAGTCTGAGCCTGTCCCAAACACAGACCTGGAACATTCTGGCCACCATACTTCACCAGTATGTTAGGTGTAAGAGCAAACTGTTCATTCACAACACTTCCGACACCAAAAGTGTGGGGCTTTTTCACACTCAAGTCAATTCAATTCTGACAAGAACTACTGGATTAGCAAAGACCCTACAGGTTGAGGGCTCAGTCCCATGAACTTCCCCCACCTCAGACGCTAACTGCAAGTTCCAGACTGTCACTTGCACTTCTGACCACGTGGCTATCAATTTCCAGGGTTCACACAACACCCCTCACCTCAGGTTCAATACCTGGCTAGAACTACTCAGAACAACTCACAGAACTCAGGAAAGCACTTGTTTATTATAAAAGATACAACCTAGGAATACCCAGAGGGCGGTATGGAGAAGGGGTGCTCAGCTTCTATGCCCTCTCTGGGCTGGCCACCCTCTGAGCAACAAAATGTGTTCACCAGCTTGGAAGCTCTCTAAACCCCAACTAGTTTAGGGTTTTATTATGTAGGCACGAAACGATGAGCTCACTGACCACTGGTAATTAACTTAATCACCAGCCTCGGCTCCCGGGAGTGAGGCCAGGTGAAAGTTCCCACCCTGGAATCCTGCCTTGGTCCTTCTGGGGACTAGCTCCCATTCTCAAGCTGTTTACAAGCCCCCAGTCATCTCATTAGCATGAAACAGACATTCTTATCACCACCAAAATTCTAGGGTCTTTAGGAGCTGTGTGTCAGGAACTGGAGACAAAGACGGGATAAATATAAATTTTTTATACCACACAGTGTCCCAGCTCCACTTGACTCTCTGCCAGACACATCTGTGATGGTGATTACTCAGAAACTTGGGGAACTCAGAGTGGAAGGTCTTGGCCCTTCCCACCCAGACTTCAGAAGTTGAAGAGGTGGCCTGTGGCACAGTCAGGGCAGCACCCCGTCCCTTCCCTGTTTCCATTTTACAGACAGGGAAGACAGCCTAGAAGAGGGAAGAGATCCTACAATGGGGAAGGGCCACACTCATGGCGCTCGACAATTTAGAGAGAAAAATGGGGAAGGACTGACGGTCAGTAGGTTAAGTGGCGCCCCGGAGGGCCTGTCGCCCCGTTTTCTGGGCTATGACTTTGAACCATTGCTCCCCAGGCCACAGTGGTAGCACCGACAAGCTTGGTTCAGAGCCCAGCTCCACCACCGGCAGAGGCAGCTGAAGGATTTTAAACCTCCCGTGCCTCAGCTTCCTCCCTATGAACGTGGGCAAGGACAGCCTTCCTAGCCCAGCTCGGGGGCAGTGAGTGGGTACCGTGGAGCTTCCGGGGTCCCCATGTTACTGAGATCACTGTCGTCACTGCTGACCGCTGGCGCGCGGCCCTGGCACGATGACCTCAACTTCTCCAAAAGGAAAGTACTGACAACCAACCCTTCTATCGATCGACCCCTCCCTTCTCGGGCTTGAAGACTTGCTGGATCCGCCAAGCCTCCAGTCTGTGGGGTTGCCGCGGACCGCCCCGGCCCCGCCACTCGCTGGGACCACCCGCAGCCCCAATCCAGCTGTCGGGCCGGCTCACCTCCGCGCACGCGCGCCAGCCGCAGCGGCCACCTCGGGATCCAGCGCCCGCGGCGCAGTGGCGGCGAGTCACGTGACAGTTCCCTGCGCAGGCGCCCTTGATGAGTGCTCATCCCCGGTCGTGCGCCCTCTGGTCGTGGGGCGCGCCGGGGCATCCTCGCCCTCTTGGCCTCGGCGCCCCTGGAAAGTGGGAGGGACCCAGTGGCCATGCGCACTGCAGGAGGCCTGGCCTCGCCTTTTGCGATCCGGGAGGGTGCGACGCCCCGGAGTGAGCGAACTCTCCGCGTTCTAGAGCCCACCAGTCCACTCCAGAGGCCTGACTCTGCGAGTTTATCACCCAGAGGCCGAAAATTTGGAAGCAACTTAAACTTCTTCTGAAAGGAAGATGTCATAACCCATAAAACCGACTGTCATGAAAATGTTCAATGACAAGGTACTTTTCATACATTGAGAAAAGGCTCATGTTAAGAGGAGCAAGCTTGTACTGCAAGAAGCTAACACAACATTGTAAAGCAACTATGAGCTGAGGTGCTTCAGTGGTGTCTGATTCCTTGCAACCCATGGCCTGAGACCGCTGGGCTCTTCTGTCCATGGGATTCTCCAGGCAAGAATACTGGAGTGGGTTTCCACGCCCTGTTCCAGGGCATCTTCCTGACCCTGATATCAAACCTGCGGCTCTTCCATCTGCATTGGCAGGCAGGTTCTTTACCGCTAGTGCCACCTGAAGTGAAAGTGAAAGTCGTTCAGTCATGTCCCACTCTTTGCAACCCCATGGACTATACAGTTCATGGAATTTTCCAGGCCAGAATACTGGAGTGGGTTGCCTTTTCCTTCTCCAGAGGATCTTCCCAACGGAGGGATCCAACCCAGTTCTCCTGCATTGCAGGCGGATTCTTTACCAGCTGAGCCACAAGGAAAGCCACAAAATACTGGAGTGGGTAACCTATCCCTTCTCCAGGGGATCTTCCTGACCCAGGAATCCAATCCAGTGCAGGTCTCCTGCATTGCAGGCAGATTCTTTACCAACTGAGCTGTCAGGGAAACCAGCACCACCTGGGAAGCCCAAAGCAACTATACTCCAATAGAAATTAATAATAAAAGAGGAGCAAAATTTTCAAGTGAAAAGTTGGATCCTGTGACCCTGTCAGGTGGAACCAGGCACAGAAAGCCCCACACAGCAGTGTCAGAGTGTGATTGAGGGCTTCCCTACTTCTTTGTGGGGTTTGTGTTTCTGAAATATTTTAGAATAAATACACTTTTTCTCACACATTCAGAAAAAAAAATTTTATTTTCCTGCTGAAACATTTAAAATTATCTTATAGAACATTTTCTCTTTAAACTGCAGGGAAGGCATAGGTACCAGGTGCTTGGGAGTCAGAGTGTCGGGGGAGGCGCCCTGGGTGGACGAGGACTCTGGAGAAGTGGGTAGACAAAGGGAGGTCTGTGTTCACACACCTGTGTGATCTCACCTCAGGCTTTAGGCCTCCAGATGCAGCCAGGGATTCACATCCCCCTGGACTTGCTCCCATAAGTTGGGAATCTGGATTTAACCCATGCTGGAGGTGGGGGCAGGAGCAGAGGCCTGTATTTCCAGTTTTACTAGGAGAAGTTAGCCCAACGTGGGAATGCAGGTTTGTGTTCACTGACACTGCCTTTGCAAGTGAAAGACTCGCCAAAATGGAACTGCAAACTCAGGGATTTCTTACAAAAAATTCCTACAATGCCACCCTGTCTCTCTTAAATGGTGTCATTCTCTGAGGGTGGGAAGATTCCAGTTCTGATGACACACAAGGCTGGCCTCCTCCTTGTGGGGCTGGGGATTGGGGCTCTAGGACCCGGATGACTCCAGCCTTTTGTCGATGGACTGGCTGACCTTGAGCAGGGCCTCTTGGAACTGGGGGTACTCTTCCTTCACGTGGTGGAGGATGGTGCCGATGCTGACCAGCCTGTCGTGCAGACGCTTGAGCTCCATCAGCAGTGACTGCTTATTGCGGAGCATGAAGACGTACCGCCCGTCCTTCACGGCCTGCAGGTACTTGAGGCGCGTCTGCAGGGCCACGAGCTCAGAAAGATTCTTGGGAGGGACAACAGACCCCATGTCAGTCTATGCGTGTTCAAAAGAGGACACCTGCTGGCCTGGCATGAACTCCGACTTGAGGATGCGCCAGTGGAGAGCTTGGCAGATCCAAGGGAAGGGGCTGATGGACCCGCCCTCACCCACAGTCCAACCTGCCAGGTGCCCACCACACCCATCTCAGTTGATCGGGCCCAAACACTGCAGCCCTGAGTGACCCTTGCCTTCTGCTCACACCATATTCAATCCAGCAGAAAATCCCAGTGGGGCAGCTTTGAAATGACACACGGAGTCTGATGGCTTCTCACTAGCCTGAGGCTACCCTGGTCCATGCATCCTTCTTAAGAACTATGATGGCCTAAGACAGGTCCTGTGTCACTCTCGGCCCTCACATTCCACACTCATCATGAGAACCAAATGATTGCAGTGATCCCAAGCCACTCCTCCCCACCCCATCCCTGAGGGAGCTGCCCATGGTCATGGTGCTGCCCCCTCCAAGCCTTGCAAGCCTGGGGCCTTGGGCAGCCTCCACTCCTGCTGTACCTGGGGATGCTCAATCCCTTGCCTCCCCTTCAAACTTTGACTCAAGTGTCACTTTCCCTGTGTGGCCGTCTCAGACCACCCTCCTTCCTAGTGCTGCTCCCACCCAGCCGACACCCCTTCTCTGCTTCCTCTTTCTCCAGAGTTATCTGTCACCATCAGAAATGAGGTGTCATTGTGCTTATTAGTTTGATTATCTGTCCTCCCACCCTCAGAAGGTGACCTCAGGGAGGGCAGGGGTTGTCACCTTTTCTGTTCACTCTACCCCTGGCACCCAGGACAGTGCTGGCCCGTGGAGCCTTCATGAGCAATATGAGGTGGACAACAGCAGTAGATTGCTATGATCAGCCTGGGCTTAGCTGGGCCAGAGCAGGCCTTGCTGCTGGGTTCCTGTGGCCCTGGGGCTTGCCTACCTGTCGCTTGAGGGTCGTCAGCCGGTCCAGCTCAACTTCAAGCTCATCGGCCTCAACCTGCATCCTTGACAACTGCTCCTGTTTCTCCAGGAGGGAGTCACTCATGGATTTTTGAGATTCTTCCAGTTCCAGGATGGTTTGGGTGCACTCCTCGGTGGCCTGGGGTGGGGGTGGGGTGGTGAGACAGGAGCATCCTGGGACCCTGCCCCCAGTTATTCAGTGGACAGAGAAGAGTCAGGCAGGGAGGACCCCCCAGGACCCTCTATGCACACAATCTGGGAGGATTCCAAAGCTGGGGTGTAGGAGAGTGCCTCAGGTGGGGAGGCCAGCGAGGGAGCCATGGCCAGACCCTCTGTGGCAGTAGGGGGAGGATTCTGTTGCCAACCTGGGCAGAGGAGGCCCCTGGGGAGCCAGGAGGGGTGGAGAGGGGTGGATAAAAGAAAGTCCAGGAGTGGCCAACATGGCAGAGAAATGCACAAACCAGGACCAGAAAAGGCCCCTCTGCACCTCCAGAAACGTCCAAATAAGCAGTTGGATCAAATCCATCATTTTCAGCTACTCTTTCCTCATGCGGGACTCCCCTGACCAGGACTATTCCAACATTCTCCACCTGGTCCTCTGGGTGATACCACGAGGTGAGGACCCATTTCACAGATCAGTAAGCCAAGGTACAGAGAGGTTGGACAATATGCGTGAGCCACAAGTAGAAGAGCAGGGCTAGGACCCATGGTGGGGCTCCAAGGCCAGGTTCTGTCTCGGACAACCCTTGCCTCTCTGGGAGGGGTCACTGCCCTGTCTCCACTGACAGATGAGGAACTGTGGGGGTGGAAGGTTTCTCGCCCACAGAGACCACATAGCCGGCCAGTGGGGGCCGAGGGAAATCTGAGCTCAGATCCCTGCCTGGTGACGGTGAAAGGAGGTGGCACAGGGGCCATAGCTGGTCCCCTCCCTGGGCAGGCACACACTGCATGGTTGGTCAATGTGGCCAGGTGGATGGGGACATGGGCTCGAGTGGGTGCCCTCCACGTTCCCATCAGCCCATCCCCAGCACCCACTGGGCATCAGTGACACAGGGGCTCACACTCTTCACCAACACTCTGTGCTTCCCTGACGCCATTTCTGTTAGAAGAGGGGGCAGAAACGGGGCCGCTTCCAGTCCTGAGCTGCACCTGTCTCATGGCTCTTCTGTTAAACCCAAAACAAACTCCCAAGCAAAGGCCTGATCAGAGCAGGGCGTTAGGGAAACCCAGGAAGCACCTGTGTATCTGGCCGCCACTCTGTCTTGACCCAGAACCAGCAGGTGGGGTGTGGGGCTCAGACTTTTGTCCCCCAGTCCAGAAGAAAGTGGCCTATCTGACTCAGGAGCTGAGCTCCTTCCATCCCCCAGCCCCCACTGTCTCTTCTCTTTCTCATAAAACAGCCCCGACACAGCAGCTGGGACGGCAGCTCCAGGAATGAAGGCTGGGAGAAGAGGCAGTAAGGCGGATGAGGTGGGGAGGGACCCCCCAAGAAGCAGGCTGGAAGGACTGAGTGAAAGCCCAAGTTGGAGAAAGTGCCTCAGAAATTCGGCCCTGGCTGGTCACGCACGGACACCTGCCAGTGGGGCTGATGACCCAGCTGACCACCCGTAGACAGGTGGCCCGAGGCGGGGCCCCTTCCCCATGGCCCGTCTCCCCTACCTTGTGAATGTCCCTGATCTTCCGTCGGAGCTCAGTCTGCTTGTGGTGGAAGTCTGTCCGGGTGAACAGCTTCTTGTCCATCTTGCTCTGCCCCTCAGCCCGGGTGGAGATGGTATCTCTTCGGGTGACGGCCAGCTCCATGTCCCGGATCATCTTCTCCTGCTGCTTCAGGAGCTGCCCATGCTTGACCTGGGTGCACAGGGCAGGGGACTGGGCAGGAGAGGGGCCCGCGCCACCTCCCTCCGCACCCAACTGAACCAGCGGGGAACTCGTGAGGGTGATGCCCCAGGGAAAAAAGGAACGTGGGGGCTTTGTCAACTGGTCAGAATGATTTCAGTCCATGTCAAGAATACCAGGTCAGCAGGGAGACACTGAGAAACCGACAGAGACAGGGGTAGATGGGGACACGTGAGGACCACATGCAGCCTAGGGTTGGGTCCTGGAGTAGAAAAAGGACATTAGCCAAAACAACAGTGATCTCTGCTTAGAGGTCGTAGTTTGGTTAACTGTATCACACCGAGGTTAATTGCCTTGTTAGGAAAAAGGCATCGTGGTTTCGTGAGATGGTGGCCTGAAGGGTCTCTGGGGCCTGGGGCTGGGGGCTGGGCTGTGGTGGGAATGGGACTGTGAGGGGTGTCTGGGAGTTTCTGCAGAGGAGGGCATGGTCCATGTCTCCATGGGGTGGTGGCCACATTATGTACACTGGACATTTAAAGTAAGTTCACATTACTGCATGTAAGTTTGTTTATTGTTTAGTCGCTAAGTCGTGGCCAGCTCTTTTGCAACCCTATGAACTGCAGCTTGTCCATAGGATTCTTGGCACAAGAATACTGGAGTGGGTTGCCATTCCCTTCTCCAGGGGATCTTCCTGACCCTGTGATTGAACCCATGTCTCCTGCATTGCAGGTAGATTCTTTACTGCTGAACCACCAGGGAAGCCCTGTAAATAAATAATTCCTCAACAAAGTTGATTTAAAATAACAAGAGGGGGACTCCCCTGGCAGTCCAGTGGCTAAGACTCTGTGCTCCCAAGGCAGAGGGCCTGGGTTCAGTCCCTGGTCAGGGAAGTAGATCCCACATGTTGCAACTAAAGATCCCATGTGTTGCAGCGAAGACCCAGTGCAGTCAAATAAATATTTTAAAAAAATCAAGATGGTGTGGATTTGGGCTCTTAGATCAGTGGACACAGAAGACAGCCCAGAAAGAGACCCCCAAAACTATGGATGCTGATTTCCATAAGGATGTCATTGTAGCGTTGCTGGTAGTGACAGACAGCAACAAACTGGAGACAGTCAGCATCTTCACATCAACATGGGAAGGCTTCGTTAAATTATGTTGTATCCATAGGATATTCTGCAACTATTAAAGAAAGTTCATGTCTGTATCACTAAAAAGAGAATAAGTTGCTGAGTTATATGTACTATTTTGGTGAAGGAAAACAAAACCGAAACACAACTAGGAGGGAGGGGCTGGCAGCCCCATGTGTGTGTGTGTGTGTGTGTGTCTGTGTGTCTGTGTGCACCTATGTATGTGTGTGCATCTCTGTGTGTGTGTGTGTGTAAGCTTTGTGGTACAGTGTTTGACCTGCTGCAGCAACATACATGGCTTCTGTGGTTTGAAAAGTCAGTTAAATGAGTGTTTATTAAACTTATCATAGTGGATGCATTTGATCAGAATTCCTCTGGACTCAGCCAGCAGGGTTATTATGGACCATGTAATTGTAAAAGTGATGTCATATTTCTTTTTATGACCTGCTGTGATTTGTATCCTTAAGTTCCTGAACCTTTGGCTCAGTGACAGCTTGTGATTTAATTACCAGCCTTTTTTTTTAAGGTAATGAAATCCAGCTAAAGATGACAGTAGAGAGAAAACATGACTTGATGGGGAAACGTGGGTGTGTTCCTTGCACTCTGTTATGGAGTGCATCTTTTTGGTCCAACGGTGGGATACATCCACAAGTGGGTCATGAGATTGGGTGGGGATTGGTCACAGTCAGCATTTAGAAATACTGGAGTACGTTGCTTGCTTGGAGTGAGGGTAACATAGTGCTTTGTGAATACCGTGCAGGTCGCTGTGTGTCCTGTGACCATTCTGGTGTAGTAAGAACAAGAACTGGACAGGCACTGGTGGAGAAAGTCAGCAGGGGGAACAGCGAGTTTCCTTGGCATGCTTGGAGTGCAGGCTGCTGTGCCAGAGTGGTTTCTTCCCAGGACCCCAAGCTCCAGGCCCCCCACCTCCCTCCTTCCACCCACCTTCATCCTGTGTATCTCTGCCTTCATGGCCCGGATCTCCATCTGGCCTGTCTCAGAGTCCACGGAGGCCCGCATCTCTTTTGCCAGTTGGATTTTTTTCTCCCAAAGCATGATCTGGTGTCTTTAAGGGGAGGGGAGGCAGTGTAAGAGCTGCAGAACAAAGGGGTTTTCTTTCTGACACTTCGGTGAGCATGGTGCACTGTGCTTGGGGCGTGCTGTGCTTGGAATGGGCTCAGAGCTCAAAGAGCAGTGTGATGGGCTGGGAGACCCTTGCCTTCCTGATGACAGGGTGCCCTTGCTGAGCAGGTGGCATGCTTGCCTGCAGGCACCCAGGCAAGGGTTTAAATAGAAACTAAAGTCCCCCATTTTGGGACCAGAAGGTAAACTCAACCCCAAGGCCCTCCACCCTCACCTAGAAAGCGGGGACGAGGGAGAAAGCAGATATGTAGCTTTAGGAGAAGCTGAGTAAGTCAAGTATAAGTGACAAAAGTTGACATAAGGAGAAGTCAAAAGCCTAAATAGACCAAGAGCCTGAAAACTATTAAAATGGTAGCAAAGACATATGCCCCCCACCCCTGTTGTCTGAATGTTTGTGTCCCCACCCTGCAAATCAACATGTTGGAATCCTCATGCCCGGTCTTCGGTGGTGGTGCGGGGGTGATGAGGTCATGACGGTGGAGCCCCCATGAATGGGATTAGTGCGCTCATAAAAGAGACCCCAGAGAGCTTCCCTTCTCTTGCCACCCTGTGAGGACACAGTGAGAAGTCTGCAACCCAGAAAAGAGCCCTCACCTGACCTCACAAGTACCCTGATCTCAGACTTCCAGCCTCAAGAACTATGAGCAACAAATTCCTGTTGTTTATAAAGCCCCAGCCTGCGGTGTTGAGTTGTAGCAGCCTGGAGGCACTAAGATCCCCTGGAAAAGTTCCAGGTAGTGTTATGTGTCGACTCTGTCAAAACGCAGGGAACGGATGGTCCCTTTGCCGCTCAGCGCCTTGGAGAGCACATGACGCCAATTAGGGCGCGCACAGTGCAGCTCAGGGGTCCTCCCAGCTCGGAACGCAGACCCGTGCACCCCGAGGGGGAAGACATCCACAGAAAAATATAACAAAGGCTGCTTCAAAGGCAGACTGAGAAAATCGCACTATGGTTTAAAAAAAAAAAAAAATGAAAGAAACCCACAGATAAAATGGTAAAGGAAGAGGGCTGGATTAAGTGTGATTCTCCTTTCTACTCTGCACTCATTGCCGTGGTTTACAATGCTTACCGTTGGGTCTGGATTACTCTTATAATCAGGCACCAGAAAGATCATACAGTTTTTTAAAAGTCTGTGCTGAAGGAAGCCACTCCACTTCCAATGATCACCATCATGGCTTTGCAGAAGGGTTGCCCGGAGGCACAGAATTCCGCTGTTCCCAGGGATCCGGCTGAGGTTCAGGGCCGCGCCTCCCCCGCCCCCTCCCCGTGCACCAACTGGTTTCCGTGAACCGTGGGCAGCGACCCTCCGGACCGGCGCCTGGGCACTCACTCCGCCTCCACCAGGCTGTTGAGCACGGCTGCCTTCTCCTCGCTCAGCTGGTTTAGCTTCTCCTGCATCTCGATGGTCTCCCGCTCTGAGGCCTGCGTGGGGAGGAGAGAGGGGCGGTGGGCGGGGCCGAGGGCTGCGCGCACCTGCTTGCCCCGCCCATCCACTCTAAGCCCGGCGCACCTTGAGCGAGCGCACGAACTCGCCCTCCGTGGCCAGGTTGTCCTGCTGTAGCTCCTCGGAGCTGCACCGGTTCTGGTTCATCAGCAAGTTGAGCTTCTTCAGATCGTTGTCCAGGACCTTCATGTGCCGCTCGATCTGCTTCTGCTCCTTCTTCTCCTGGTTGATCTTGTCTGTGGGGAGGGTGGCCGGGGGTGGGGAGTGGCCCCCGAGGGTTGTGATCGGGGGTCTGTGCACACTGCGCCCTCCTTCCCTGCTGACCTTCGGGCATCCCCACCCAGACAGCGGAGGCAGAAGGGGACGTGGTTGCCGCTCAGACACCGAGTCCCCAGGAAAGGCCAGCATGCTCCGGGGCAGGGGGTGGAAAGCAACGACCCCGATCTCGCACAAGCAGGTTTGGGAGCCCAGAGGGCCGGACAAGAAGGCGGCAGGACCTCTGGGAAGAAACAGGCACGATGTGTCCAGGCAGAGTGGGCCCCGGACACCCGGCAGCACTTCCTGTGGGGCTGCCCGGCCCGGCTGACCCGGTGGGACCAGATGGCACCAGAAAGCCTCAGCAGCTGTGGAGGGGCTGGGCAGGGGAGCTCACTTTCTATCCGTATTTTCTTCTGCTCCAGGATGTGGATCTCCTTCTTGGACATGTCCAGGGAGACCAGGTGCTCCTCACGCTCCTGCGTGACCTTCACCATCTCCTGCTGCAGCCGCAGCCAGGTCACCTGGGCCTGTGTCACGTTGGTGTTGTTTTCCTCGATCAGCTTGGTCAACCTCTTGATCTCCAGCTCCAGGGGCCCCACTTCTTCCCCCTGAAAGTGATGTTCACCAGAAAGCAGACTGAGTCCCTAAAGTCAGGGTGGGCTGCAGAGGGCGGGGACACCTGAGATCATGCATCTGTATGCTGAGTAGGGGGATCTGTTCTCAGAGGGCCTAGGAACCCTGTCATTGTGCCCCCTCTTCTGTGGTCCCAGGCCATATGGCCTGACCTGCTGTGGGAGATTCTGTTCTGGTGATCTGCCGGTCTGCCACCAGCTTCCCTTCCTCCACTGGCCTGGCCCCACCATGCCCCAGTCTTGTGGGACCTCTGTTACCCAAAAGGGCTTTGCAAATTGTCTTTTCACAACAGACTGTCATAGGTTAGGGTCTTTACTCCCTTGGAATCCATTCAAGTTACAGCTCTGAGACCATGCTCTGGTTGGGGGTCTACCTAAGAGCATCCCCACCAACTGCCCCTGCTGCTCTGGGATTTGAGACTGTTGTGGAGTCCTCAGGTCAGGGACACTGGATAACCTGTAGAACTTCAAGCCTCAAACCCATCAGACCACTAAGAGCAGCGGTGAGTAAGATCCTGCCTGCTGCCTGCCTTCACATAGTCCACGGGACACACAAAATATCAAAAGAAGACAGTTTCATGCCAGGTGGAAGTTATATGGAACCCAGACTTCAGGGCCCATAAGTAAGGTTTCATCACACATGGACACACTTGTCTGTTTACCTACTGCCTCTGGCTCCTCATAACTGCTAGGGTGAGGGGTTGCAACAGAGACCGTATGGTCCATAATACCTGAAATATTGACTATGTGGCCCCACAGAGGTCTGCAGACAGCCCCTGAGTCAGCATTCTACACAGACATGTGCATTTCACCTATAAGAGGGGTCGGGTGGGAACGCCTGTGTCCTACATGAGTCCATCCCTGAACATAAGCAGTTTCGGAAATGGCCAGGCACAGATATCAACCCAAGTGGCCTCTCCTGGTCCTGGGGTCCTACCCCAAGTTCAGAAACCATCTGCTCCAGCTGCTTGTTGAAAAAGTTGATGAGGCCTTGCTTTCTTTCAATCAGGATCGTGCGCCTGGAAATTTCATTTTCACTGTTGGTGATGAGGTCGTTGACTTTTTTCACTTCCTTATCCAGCTCAGCCAGTGTCTTCTGATGCACGTCCAGCCTGCAGTTGGTGGTCGTGACGTCCAGGGTGGCCTGAGCAATGTCACCGTCAATTGTGGAAAGATGTGTCTCCTGAATTAGCAGAAGGAAACAAGTCTGAACTTTTTCTCTCTTTCTGAGAGGCTCCGCATGAGCTGGTTGGCTTCTTGTTTTCCTTGATCTGGGTATTCATCTGGAGAAATTCTAAAACAGAGGAGGATGTTGGTTTTTTTTCTCCACCTTATGACTTGTCATAGGACTTACTTGTTTGAACCCTAATGATTCCTCACAAAAAAAGAAAGCTGATATTATTATCTCTTCTTATCAAACAGTAAAATACACGCAATGGGGAAATGTAAAAATACAGATGATCGCCCGTAAATCTGCCACACAGCTAGCCAGCATCACTATTTAGAATCTGTTCTGCCTTCTTGACTTTGTATATAAACCCTCTTCCTCCCTGCCCAAACAAAAACAGGGTCACACGGTACATACAGCTTTGTAAGCCACGTTTCAATTTGACACATCATGTCATGTCATTTTTAATGGTTGTATAATAGTCATATTTGTAACAGAGGTTGGGAAGCAAGTCACAGCTGTCCCTGGGAATGTCATCTGTTCCACAACAAGCACAGGGGCCCTGCTCTGGACAGCTCATGTGCTTTTGGTGAAGAAAACCAACATGCCTGCCCTCTTTGAGCTTGTCATCTGTTATCAACATTTCTACTCGAAATAATGCTGTGACAAACGCCAACTTCTAACTTCTATTTTATGGGACAAATGTCCTTTACATTTCACTAAAAAATTGGACACGGTCATGGAGAGAAAAGATTGTACTGTGGGGTGTCATTTACCACCTGGCCAGAGGCTTGTGATCCTGGAACTCTTGCCAACCATGGTTCTGGGGTTGGGAGCTTCAGCCAAGGGCAGAGCTGCCCAGGGCTCCTTGGACCTGCCCTCTGTCCTGAAGGCTGAGCCAGCCCACCCTGCCTCCTCTGCAGGTTTCAGAAGACAGATTTGCTCCATTCTTTCCTACAGTGGAGAGTTGATTGTAAGGACACTTGTGAGAATTAGGGAGGGAGGCAGCTCAGGCTCACTTTGGTATCAGGGCCCTTTTCCCTGGACTGTGGCTATGCCTTGACCTTGCCAGCCAGCCTCTCACTGTTGGCTGCCCAACGGCTCCTGCCCCTGCAAATTCTCAACTCTCTTTCAGCCTGTGGCTCCCACCAACTCCTGCCCATGCTCCAGTCATCTTTCCTCTTCCCCCACGTGACCCCAGCTGGCTTTGTCAAACACCCAGTCTCTGACCAACTATCATGTGTGGCTTTCCAGGACATCCCTAGGTTTAAAGTCAGACCTTGCCAGCATCTCAAGGCACCCAGCTTCCTATGTAACACCTTGGCCCCTTTGGCTCCTCTGAGCTCTGGTTATCCACCCATCCCTTTCTTTGTCAAAATTATCCAAGGTTGCCAGGTCTTCACAGGGACTCTGCCATACTGGAAGGGCTTCAGTTCCTAAGTCTCCTTTCAGCCACCAAACAGGCCAACCAGAGCACCCTGACCTCCCCTTAGCCTCCTCAGGCTGTTTGTCCCCCATGTTGAGACCACCCTGGCCTCCTCCTGGGACATTGGTACTGCTCCTTTATTAACTGTGTAGACCCCATGGTTCACCCAAGCCTGCAATCCCTCTGAACACAGCTCTGGATGATTCTGTCCCTCTACAACTTCTGCTCCCTGTCCCAGATATCCCCTGTCTGCCACCAGACCACAGGGGTACTGAGCAGTGGGAGAAGTGCCTCCTTTCAAGAGCTGGATTTGCTGTTGGCTATGAGATACCAAAGGAATATTTCATGCAAAGATGAGCTCGATAAAGGACAGAAATGGTATGGACCTAACAGAAGCAGAAGATATTAAGAAGAGCTGGCAAGAATACACAGAAGAACTGTACAAAAAAGATCTTCACGACCCAGATAATCACGATGGTGTGATCACTGACCTAGAGCCAGACATCCTGGAATGTGAAGTCAAGTGGGCCTTAGAAAGCATCACTATGAACAAAGCTAGTGGAGGTGATGGAATTCCTGTGGAGCTATTTCAAATCCTGAAAGATGATGCTGTGAAAGTGCTGCACTCAATATGCCAGCAAATTTGGAAAACTCAGCAGTGGCCACAGGACTGGAAAAGGTCAGTTTTCATTCTGATCCCAAAGAAAGGCAATGCCAAAGAATGCTCAAACTACCGCACAATTGCACTCATCTCACACGCTAGTAAAGTAATGCTCAAAATTCTCCAAGCCAGGCTTCAGCAATATGTGAACCGTGAACTTCCTGATGTTCAAGCTGGTTTTAGAAAAGGCAGAGGAACCAGAGATCAAATTGCCAACATCCTCTGGATCATGGAAAAAGCAAGAGAGTTCCAGAAAAACATCTATTTCTGCTTTATTGACTATGCCAAAGCCTTTGACTGGGTGGATCACAATAAACTGTGGAAAATTCTGAAAGAGATGGGAATACCAGACCACCTGATCTGCCTCTTGAGAAATCTGTATGCAGGTCAGGAAGCAACAGTTAGAACTGGACATGGAACAACAGACTGGTTCCAAATAGGAAAAGGAGTACGTCAAGGCTGTATATTGTCACCCTGTTTATTTAACTTCTATGCAGAGTACATCATGAGAAACTCTGGGCTGGAAG
Source organism: Bubalus bubalis (assembly GCF_019923935.1). Classification (NCBI taxonomy): domain Eukaryota; kingdom Metazoa; phylum Chordata; class Mammalia; order Artiodactyla; family Bovidae; genus Bubalus; species Bubalus bubalis. The sequence continues at coordinate 10,795,719 of NC_059159.1, read as the reverse complement.
AAGTGCAAGCTGGAATCAAGATTGCCGGGAGAAATCTCAATAACCTCAGATATGCAGATGACAGCACCCTTATGGCAGAAAGTGAAAGAGGCACTCAAAAGCTTCTTGATGAAAGTGAAAGTGGAGAGTGAAAAAGTTGGCTTAAAGCTCAACATTCAGAAAACAAAGATCATGGCATCCAGTCCCACCACTTCATGGGAAATAGATGGGGAAACAGTGGGAACAGTGTCAGACTTTATTTTTCTGGGCTCCAAAATCACTACAGATGGTGACTGCAGCCATGAAATTAAAAGACGCTTACTCCTTGGAAGGAAAGTTATGACCAACCTAGATAGCATATTCAAAAGCAGAGACATTACTTTGCCAACAAAGGTTCATCTAGTCAAGGCTATGGTTTTTCCTGTGGTCATGTATGGATGCGGGAGTTGGACTGTGAAGAAGGCTGAGTGCCGAAGAATTGATGCTTTTGAACTGTGGTGTTGGAGAAGACTCTTGAGAGTCCCTTGGACTGCAAGGAGATCCGACCAGTCCATCCTAAAGGAGATCAGCCCTGGGATTTCTTTGGAGGGAATGATGCTGAAGCTCCAGTACTTTGGCCACCTGATGCGAAGAGTTGACTCATTGGAAAAGACTGTGATGCTGGGAGGGATTGGGGGCAGGAGGAGAAGGGGACGACAGAGGATGAGATGGCTGGATGGCATCACTGACTCGATGGACGTGAGTCTGAGTGAATTCCAGGAGTTGATGATGGACAGGGAGGCCTGGCGTGCTGCGATTCATGGGGTCGCAGAGAGTCGGACACGACTGAGCGACTGATCTGATCTGATTGTTGCAATAAATGCTGGCCCAGGACTCTTTATTGCCCTCATGTGGACACGGATAGTAGTACACCTACTGCCCATAAAGCGCTCCAACAAATGCTGGGTTCAGGACTCTTTACTGCCATCCTGTGGACATGGGTGGTAGTACACCTGCGACCCACCAACTGGTCCAACAAATGTTGGCCCAGGACTTTACTGCCCTCGTGTGGACACAAATGGTAGTACATCTGCCACCCACCAAGTGTTCCAACAAATGCTGGCCCAGGACTCTTTACTGCCTTCCTATGGACATGGGTGGTAGTACACCTGCCACCCACCAACTGGTCCAACAAATGTTGGCCCAGGACTTTACTGCCCTCGTGTGGACACAAGTGGTAGTACACCTGCCACCCACCAACAGGTCCAACAAACGCTAGCCCAGGACTTTATTGCTCTTCTGTGAACATGGGTGGTAGTGCACCTTCTGCCCACGAATTTTTGCAATAAATGCTGGTCCAGAACTCTTTATTGCCCCCCTGTGGACATGGGTGGCAGTACACCAGCTGGCCATGAATTTTTGCAATAAATGCTGGTCCAAATCTCCTTACCGCCCTCCTGTGGACATGGGTGGCAGTACACCTGCTAACCATGAATTTTTGCAATAAATGTTGGTCCAAGTCTCTTTACCGCCCTCCTGTGGACATGGGTGGTACTACTCCTACCCCACGAATTTTTGCTATAAACGCTAGCCCAGGACTCTTTACTGCCCTCATGTGGACATGGGTGGTAGTACACCTGTATCCCACCAAGTGCACCAACACATGCTGGCCTGGGACTCTTTACTGCCCTCCTGTGGACATGGATGGTAGTACACCTACTGCCCACCAAGTGCTCCAACACATGCTGGCCCAGGACCCTTTACTGCCCTCCCGTGGACATGGGTGGCAGTAGACCTGCTGTCCATGAATTTTCGCAATAAATGCTGGTCCAAATCTCTTTACCGCCCTCCTGTGGACATAGGTAGTAGTACACCTATCACCCACCAAGTGTTCCAACAAATGCTGATCCAGGACTTTACTGCCCTCCTGTGGATATGGGTGGTAGCACATGTGTTGTCCACATGGGTGACTGGGAAAGGGGGACACCTGGGAGCATGGGGATCAGCCTCTGTGATATTGCATCAGGGCTGGGCAAGTTTATTTCACACTCACCACACTGCATAACTTTTCCAGTGCACACTTGGGCCCCACTGTTTTGCTCCCAGCAGGTAGTCTTGCCCCCAATTCCTGGAATAAGAACTGGTAGGACTCGACTAGCATCAACCAGGACATCTCAAGGAGACCCAGGCATGCCAGTCTTGGCTCCAGCCCCCTCTCCTCAGTTCCTTGGCACAAGCAAGCCAGGAGCCAGCTGGTCTCCTCCCAGGTATCTGGGAGGCATGAGGTTCCTCAGAGTTCTAGCCAGCCCAGGTAGACAGCACCCTAAGGCAGGGGGTCACACAGGAAGAACCAAAGAAGAAAAAACCTAAGTAGCAAATTGCTTTTTTCAGGACATAGGGACCCCTGCTCAGAGAAAGGCAAGACCCCTGGGGGAGCAAAAGAGAGCTCTTTCCAGGGATAGGGGTTGGGTCCTCAGTCCAGGAGGGCTAGTCACACTCACTCAGGACCTTCAGGCACATCGTGGGAAAACAGAGGGTCGGGCTACTCCATGATTCATTTTCAATGCTCCTACCAATTTGACCAGGGTCTCTGCTGCAGCAATTTATCCTCAGACATATGGACAAAGATGTGTGAACAAGTATGTTCAGTGCTAAGTTATTTCTAAAGTTTAAAACAACTTTAAGTGTCCAAAGAGAGAATTATTAAAGAAAACATGTATATTTGAAGGATAAAATGTGATGCATAAGCCAACATGCACTTTTTCTAATAATATTTATGGAAAATGTTATGTTAAATATGACCAATAATGTAAAATAAAACACGATACACACAGTGAAAAATTAATGGGCTCCTACACTTGTTTGTGCACTTTTCGCTCTGTGTTGTGTTTCAGTAAAATTAATGAAAATGGATTAGAGTGGTTTAAAGACTGATATATAGTAAGAGTCCTATGTCCTCTCAGGTTGTGTGTGCATATGTATCTTCACATGTCTGTTCATGTATGTGAACATGTTAAACAAATGTGTATGTGTGTGTGTGAATCTGTGTGCTTGTTTCTGCTCATGTGTGCATGTGGGAATGTGTATGTGAATGTGTGTTTCTGTGTGTCTTTGTGTGTATGAGTATGACCATGTGTGTTTAGAAAAATTTCCAGAAGGAAATACACCTGAGTTTCAGAAGAGATTATCTGTGGAAGGTGGGATTGCAGCTGTCTTATTTTCTTCTAATGCCTTTTTATATTTCCAGGTTTTCCACAATAAAAATGCATTACTTTTACAACTAGACAAAAATGAAAGGTGAATGGACATGCTCCATGCCCTTCCACCACGTGTGGTCTGTTCCCACTAGAGCTGCCCCGATGCTTGAGCACCATGAAAGCATCCACCCGTTGTGGCCCAGGTGTGTGCAGCTGGCGTACCAGGTTGGTCTTTTCCTTCTGGAGCTTCAGGATGAGCTGGTGGAAGTATTTGGTCATCTTGTTGGAGGTCATGTGCTCCTGCAGCTTCTCCATGATGGAGGCATCCATCTTCCTCCTCAGCTCCTGCTCATGCTGGATGGCCTGGTGGAGAGTCTGCAATTCTCCCACAGTTGCCGTGTATTCCTAGAAAGAAAGAGTCAGAGGGTGGATACTATGAAGTAGAGTGGGGAGGCTTGCCCTGCTGGTGGGGGACATGACCGTACCACATGGGCCTTGCCCAGTGCATCCTCTGTGTCCAGCAGGGTGAGCCTGTAAGTGTTAAACTCATTCTGCAGGGCCTCCTCCTTAGTCAGGCACTGTGAGGTCAGTTTCTGCATCAGGTTGGCTTCTGTCTCTGCCCGGTTCAGGATGCTGGCCAGCTTCTCATTCTTTTCTTCCTCCTTCATGATGGATTTCTTATAGGCTTCAAGCTCAACATCCATGGACTTGACTTGATGCTGGCATTCACTGCCAAAATTGAAAGAGCAAAGCCAAGACATCAGAACACCAATGTGTATGGTGGTACCCTACTGGGAGGAAGCTCATAAAGTTAAGAGAAAGAAATTAGGAAACCAATTCTATTAGTATTAGTTGAATATTTAAAAAATTTTTTGCATGACTTCCAAATATTATTTATTTTTTTAGCCACACTACATAACATGTAGGATCTTAATTCCCCAACAAGAGATCAAACCCAGCCTCCAGCAGTGGAAGCATGGACTCCTAACCACTGAACCACCAGGGAAATCCCAACAGTGGTTGAATCTTGACTACTATTGTCTAATGTGTTGGAACTATTACCCTTCTCAAGCCCAAGTCTAAAACTCTTCTAATATTGTGATGATAGGAGGAGGAAGGACAGGAAACTGTTGGCTTGTGCTTGGTGGTGAGGAGTGGTCACTGCCATCCCATCTCCTTTAGTCGTGATCATAATCTTGGAAAGAAAATGCTGTTATCTCAGTTTAGCACTCTTGAACATGACGCTCAGGGCATTTGAGTAAATGGTGTGGCTGGGAAGAACACAGGTGGCTGTCTCTTCAAATTCCCTCAGTATACTGGCCATGGACATGCCCATGTAAAACTGCAGATCCTGGATAATGGAATTTGAATTTTTGTGTGTCAGACATTTTTTCCCTTAATTCTTTTCAATGACCAGATAGAACTCTAAATACCTCATTGGGATACAATTAGGCTCTATCCAGTTTTGTTTTGTTTTGTTTTCCCTCATTTCATCAGTGTAGCAGTAAACATCATTAGTCAGTCAGTTCAGTCACTCAGTTGTGTCCGACTCTTTGTGACCCCATGGACTGCAGCACAACAGACCTCCCTGTCCATCACCAACTACAGGAGCCTGCTCAAACTCATGTCCATCGCATTGGTGATGCCATCAAACCATCTCATTCTCTGTTGTCCCCTTCTCCTCCCGCCTTCAATCTTTCCCAGCATCAGGGTCTTTTCAAATGAATCAGTTCTTTGCATCAGGTGGCCAAAGTATTGGAGTTTCAGCTTCAACATCAGTCCTTCCAATGAATATTCAGGACTGATTTCCTTTAGGATGGACTGGTTGGATCTCCTTGCAGTCCAAGGAACTCTCAAGAGTTTTCTCCAACGCCACAGTTCAAAAGCATCAATTCTTCAGCGCTCAGCTGTCTTTATAGTCCAACTCTCACATCCATACATGACTACTGGAAAAACCATAGCCTTGACTAGACGGGCCTTTGTTGGCAAGGTAATATCTCTGCTTTTTAACATGCTGTCTAGGTTGGTCATAACTTTTCTTCCAAGGAGTAAGCATCTTTTAATTTCATGGCTGCAGTCACCATCTGCAGTGATTTTGGAGCCCAAAAACCATAAAGTCTGTCATCATTACACATGAAAAAAAAAAAAAAGCCTGCACTCTGAAAACTAAAAGATGCTGATGAAAGAAACTGAGGATGATACAAATAGATAGAAAGATATACTGTGTTCTTGGGGTGAAAGAATCGATATTGTTAGCATGGCCATACTACTCAAGGCAATCTACAGATTCAATGTAATCCCTAACAAATCACCTGTGGCATTTTTCACAGAACTGGAACAATAACTTTTAAAATTTATATGAAAACACAAAATATTCTGAATAGCCAAAGCAATCTTGAGAAAGAAGAACAAGCTGGAGAAATCACACTCCCTGACTTCAGACTATACTATGAAGCTACAGTGATCAAAACAGTATGGTACTGGCCCAAACACACACACAAAACAGACACATAGATCAATGGAACAGAATAGAGTCCGGAAATAAACCCACACACACAGTTAATTAATCTAAACAAAGGAGACAAGAATATACAACGGAGAACAGACAGTCTCTTCAATAACAAGTGCTGGGAAAACCAGACAGCTACTTGTAAAAGAATGAAATTAGAACATTCTCTAACACCATATACAAAAATAAACTCAAAATGAATTAAAGACTTAAATATAAGGCCAGATACTGTAAAACTCCTAGAGGAAAATATAGGCTGAGCACTCTTTAACATAAACTGAAGTAATATTTTTTGATCCATCTCGTAGAATAATGGAAACAAAAGCAAAAATAAGCAAATGGGGACTTCCCTGGTGGTCCAGTGGTTGAGAATCCGCCTTGCAATGCAGGGGACACCAGTTTGATCTCTGGCCGGGGAAGGTCCCACGTGCCACGGGACTACTAGGTCTGTGCCCCACGACTACTGAGCCTGTGCTATGGAGCCCACCAGCTGCAACTAGAAGCCTGCATGCCTACAGCCTGCGCTCCACAATAAGAGAAGCCATTGCAACGAGAAGCCCACACACTGCGGTTAGAGAGCAGTCCCGACTCTCCACAACCAGAAAGCACACGCACATCAGTAAAGACCCAGCACAGTTAAAACATAAAATCAAATAAAAAATTAACAAATGGGACTGAATTAAAATAAAATTTAAAAATAAACAAATGGGACTGAAACGTCCACATTTTTCACAGTGAAGGAAACCATAAACAAAAGACGACATACAGACTGGGAGGAAATATTTGCAAATGATACAACCGACAAAAGATTAACTTCCAATATATACAAACAGTTCAAATAGCTCAATATCAAAAAAACAAACAACCCAATTAAAAAATAGGCAGAAAATCTAAACATACATTTCTCCAAAGAAGGTATACAGTTAGCCAAAGATGCTCAATATGGCTAATAATTAGAGAAATGCAAATCAAAACTACAATGGATATCACCACACACCCGTCAGAATGGTCATAATCAAAGTGAAAGTGAAAGTCGCTCAGTCGTGTCTGACTCTTTGCGACCCCATGGACTATACAGTCCATGGAATTCTCCAGGCCAGAATACTGGAGTGGGTAGCCTTTCCCTTCTCCAGGGGATTTTCCCAACCCAGGGATCAAACCCAGATCTCCTGCATTGCAGGTGGATTCTTTACCAGCTGAGCCACAAGGGAAGCCCAAGTATACTGGAGTGGGTAGCCTATTCCTTATCCCTTCTCCAGAGGATCTTCCCAACCCAGGAATTGAACCAGGGTCTCCTGCATTGCAGGTGGATTCTTTACCAACTGAGCTATGAGGGAAGCCCACCAGTCAGAATGGTCATAATAAAAAACTATGAATAACTGGGACTTCCCTGGTGGTCCAATGGTTAAGAATCTGACTTGCAATGCAGAAGATGTGGGTTCAGTCCCTGGTTGGGGAGCTAAAATCCCACATGCCACAGAGAAACTAAGCCCTTGTGCCAAAATTACCAGGCCCATGTGCTCCTGGAACCTGTATGCTACAACTAGAGAGCCCGTGTGCTACAAGGAAAGACCCCACATGATGCAACCAAGACCCAACTTGCCCAAATAAATGAATACTTTAAAAAAAGTACAAACGATAAATGCTGGAGAGGGTGTGAAGAAAAAGGAACCCTCCTACACTGTTGGTAGGAATGTAAATTGGTGCAGCCCCTACAGAGAACAGTATGAATGTTCCTTAAAAAACTGAAACTAAAGTTACCATGTGATCCAGCAATCCTGCTCCTGGGCATATATCTGGAAAAGATGAAAACTCTTAATTCGAAAAGATACATACACCCCAGTGTTTATAGCAGTACTATCTACAATAGCCAATACATGAAAGCAACTACATGTCCATTGACAGGTGAACGGATAAATAAGATATGATGCATATATAAGTGATTCAGTTCAGTTCAGTTCCGTCGCCCAGTTGTGTCCGACTCTTTGCGACCCCATGAATTGCAGCACGCCAGGCCTCCCTGTCCATCACCAACTCCCGGAGTTCACTCAAACTCACATCCATCGATATAAAAAAAGAATGAAATAATGCCATTTGCAACAACATGGATGGACCTAGAGATTATCATGTTAAGTGAAGTAAGTCAGAGAATGACAAATACATGGTATCACTTAAATGAGTAATCTAAAAAAATGATACATATGAACTTATTTACAAAGTAGAAATAGACTCATAGACAAAAAACAAACTCAAGGTTACCAAGGGGGAAAGGGGTGGAGGGATGCATTGGGAATTTGAGATTAACAGATACACTCTGCTGCTAAGTCACTTCAGTCGTGTCCGACTCTGTGCGACCCCATAGACGGCAGCCCACCAGGCTCCCCCATCCCTGGGATTCTCCAGGCAAGAACACTGGAGTGGGTTGCCATTTCCTTCTCCAAGGCATGAAAGTGAAAAGTGAAAGTGAAGTCGCTCAGTCGTATCCAACTCCTAGCGACCCCATGGACTGCAGCCTACCAGGCTCCTCCATCCATGGGATTTTCCAGGCAAGAGTACTGGAGTGGGGTGCCATTGCCTTCTCCGCAGATACACTCTACTATATATGAAATAGATAAATTATCTCAGAGAACTTGGAGGAGGAAATGGCAACCCACTCCAGTGTTGTTGCCTGGAGAATCTCAGGGACGGGGGAGCCTGGTGGGCTGCTGTCTATGGGGTCGCACAGAGTCAGACACGACTGAAGCGACTTAGCAGCAGCAGCAGCAGCTCAGAGAACTATATTCAATATCTTACAATAAAATGTAAGATGTATGGAAAAGTGTATGTACTTTTCCATACGTATATGTGGGCTTCCCAAGTGGCTCAGTAGTAAAGAATCCACTTGCCAAGCAGGAGACATGGGTTCAATCCCTGGGTTGGGAAGATCCCCTGGAGAAGGAAATGGCAACCCAGTCTAGTATTCTTGCCTGGCAAATCCCATGGACAGAGAAGCCTAGCAGATTACAATCTATAGCATCACACAAAAAAGCCAGATATGACTTAGTGACTAAACGACAATAACACAACAGCACAACATATATATATATGTATTATAGATCTGAGTCACTTTGCTGTTCAGTGTATACCTGAAACACTGTAATCAACTATACTTCAATTTTTTAAAATGAGCAAAATATTTCATCAAAGAAGATATGACAAATACTCACATGACAAAATGCTCACTATCATTAGTCATTAAGGAAATCAAATTAAAATCTCAACAGAACACCGCGACACGTCTGCTAACGACTAACATGAAAACGATGGCACTGTTAAGCATTGGTGAGGATGGGACTGACTGGGAATCTCAGTGCTGTGGAGGTGTTTCCCAGAATGGCCTGTTCCACTTTGCATTCCTACACCAAGATCTGCACACAACGTCACTGCAGCTCTGGTCATGCCACCCTCCAGACTGGAAACAACCAGATGTTGATGTATCCACGTGAGGGAATATTACTTGGCAATGAGAAGGAACAGACTGCTGACCCTGAAACGCCAGGAAGACTTTCAAAGCACTGTGCAAAGTGAAAAAAAGCCAGACAAGAAAAGCTGTGTATCGTGTGATCCCATTTATATGAGATTCTGGAAATGACAAAACTACAGAAATAGCAGATCAGCGTTTGCTAGGGGCTGGAGGTGGGAAGAGGCACTAAATTTGGGGTTGCAAGAAATATGTGATACCTTGAGTGTGTAATGGTTACTTGCCTCTGTCCATTTGCTGATCTGAATTGTGCTCTGACAAAGGATAACTTCTTACATAATAATAATGGTAATTGACATAATAAATAATTTACCTAACAATAATACTTTACATAATAAATTTTTTACATAGGTTATCTTCAATAAACCAAAGTTTTAAAAGTTACTTATTTTCTTATACTTCTTTAGGAAGCAGAAGCCTTCTAAGTATCTAGGATTTGACAATAATGATAAGACATCCACATTTTTTGTTTATTGTTTTTTTTGGCTGCCCCATGCAGCACACAGAGCCTCCCCGACCAGGGACTCAGCAGCGCCCCGTGCAGCGGAAGCCTGGAGTCTTCACCACTGGACCCCCAGGGAAGTCCAAGACGTCCAATTTTTACTACAGAAATTGGAACACTCAGTAAGACATGCACCGGCAAAAAGACACCAGAATGCTAGCTAACAAGCTGTCATCCTCACAAAAGGAGAAAGACGGTGATATTTTAAATCTTTATTTCTGTTTTTCTAATTTCCTGGGATGTGATCACTTATCCTGAATAAAAAGACACACTTGGGAATTCCCTGGTGGCCCAGTGGTTAAGATTCAGTGCTTTCATGCCATGGCCCAGGTTCAATCCCCCAGGGGGAACTAAGATTCCCACAAGCCACACGGCATGGCCAAAAAGTAAAATAAACAAAAAATTTAAAAGACACACTTTAAAATTGTCCTTCATAGAGAACAGACTGGTAGTTGCCGAGCAGGGGAGGTCAGAGGAGAGATGAAGTGGGAGGTTGGGGTCAGCAGATATAAGCTTTTATAGAGAGAATGGATAAACAACAAATCCTAATATATAGCACAGGAAAACTGTATTCAATATCCTATAATAAACCATAATGGAAAATAATATTTTAAAAAGAATATATATATGTATAACAGAATCACTTTGCTGTACAGCAGAAATTACTACACTGTATGTAAATCAACTATACTTCAATAAAAAGATTAAAATGTCCTTGATTAACAGATACCAATAGAAAAAAAAAAAACCATAAAGAACTGGTGGAGTCTAGAGTATGTCTGAAGCTTGACCCAATCCATCTGAGGATTAAGAGGGAACCTGCTGCAGGAGCTCAAGGTGATGAAGTGACCGATTAACACCTGGCAGAGGTGCTGAGCCCTGCCTGCTCCCTGGGTTTCCTGTCGGAAAGTATGGCAGAAGCAGAAACCCGGGCACAGGGGAACCTGTTTGTGTCCCTGACCCTGAGAGGGTCTAAATTCTAGCCAGGGTATCCTCCCTAACCCCAGGTGAGCCCAGTATAGTCTTGGAATTTTCTGACTTGTTCTGAGATGTTTCACATGGGAATGACCGGTTTGCTTTTTTTTTTTTAACTTTTATTTTCTTTGGAGTACAGCTGATTAACAATGTTGTGATAGTTTCAGGTGGGCAGCGAAGGGACTCACTCAGCCATCCGCATACATGTAAGTATCCATTTCCCCCCTGAACTTCCCTCCCGTGCAGGCTGCCACATAACATTGAGCAGAGTTCCCTATGCTATGTAGTAGGACCTTGGTGGCTGTCCATTTTAAATGCAGGAGTGTGTACGTGTCGATCCCAAACTCCCTAACTAGGCTCGTGGGCTTTGCAGGTGTGACTCTCAGTGTTTGCCAAAGCCTCGTCATAATTCTGTGGTTGGGACCCCTCCTGATGGGACTTTGCCACTAATGGTAAAGAGTTGGTGGGAATCTTGTCTTTCACGTCTTGCTGTAGCGGAGACCCATGTGATCTCAGGTCACCCGCTGGGTCCTAATTGACACGACATGTCCACGAGTCCCAGGGAGCAAGGGCCACTTGGCCTCCCCAAGTGGGAAGGGGGGATGTGACACGGTGTGTCATGAGGGCAACCCCAAGGGCCTTGCCCATGTCCTGTGTCTGCCCTGTGTTAACCAGCTGCTCTCTGTGCCTGTGGCAGCCCCAGGTGTCCAGAGCTGCAGGCCTCCCTGGGCTTGGGGGACGTCGGCGGTGGTGGGGTACCACCTGCCAGACCCCGGGCCTGACGGAGGCCAGCCGGCGCTGAGGAGGCAGTCCTTGCCTCCAAGTCCCACACCACCTTCCACCTCCCTCTCTTCTCCCACAGCTAAGGCACGTCCTCAGCGCCCAGACAGCTCCCAGGAGGGTCGGAGGCAGGGGGGTGTCTAGTTTCATGTCCAACATCTGGACCATCAGCCAGGAAATCACTGTTTTTGTTCATTTTCTAAAATGGTCTACACACTACGAGCTGGTATTTGGTACTTTAGTTCAGCTGCTGAACTGGCCTGGAAGTCCCAAGTGATGCAATGTTCTGTTTTTGCAACACCTTGACTTTGGTTAAACAGTCTCAGATTCCCTCCTTCACACCTATCTGGATGTAGCGCAGCAATCACAGTTCACAATTCTCACAGCATCCTGTGCGGTCAACAGGTTTGAAAGGAGGCCTCCCTCCTCCATGGCTGACGTATCTGGGGTCGCAGGAAGGCCAGCTGAGGCAGAACTAGTGCCCTATGACTTGTTGTTAGGGGAGGTGTGCGTTGCTAAAATGAACATTCAATGGGTGCCTGTTATAAACACATGATGTCATTTTTCTCATCAATGAGATCAGCACAGTCCAACATGTGCTCCGTTGTCAGGGAGGGGACTTTGGAACACTGCTGGGGGAGGTGTTATTGTCTCAGCCCTCCTGGGAAATCTCTGTCCAGCCTGCTGAGTGCGTGCCCCGGAATCCAGAACTTCCCGGCTTGATAGGGAACATAATTATACAGAATGATATCGACTATAATAGCCCTGGATGTGACTCTGTACAGCAACACTGTGACGGGAAAGGCATGTGGATAACCTTGAGTCCATCAGAGGGTATGTGGCAGGAAAAGAAGGGACAAACAACCAGTATGTTTTGGAAGATCTCCAGGACACCCAGCGGAATGAAAAGAGCAAGGCACAGAACACAGCACAAAAGGGAAAGTGAAGAAGGTGAATTTGAGTAGTTTCTTTTGCTATTGTGGATGACCTAGGGATAGAGACCCAGGAAACCAGGAGGAGTGTGTGTGTGGAAAGGGGCAGCAGGTCATGGAGGACACGGGCGTATTCACCTCAATGAATATGAGTCTACATAGTTTAGACCAAGTCACTGTGTTATCTATTCAAAATACTGAATTTCAAAACAAGAAAAAAGAAAAGGAGTGACCGTCAAGCCATGCCTCAGAGGACAGGTAGGAACAGCCGGTGGGAGTGGAGGGGACAAGGTCAGGAGGAGGATTGTAGGGGGACATCCAGGTTAGTCCTAGAGACACAGAGTGCTGGCCTAAGCGCAGGGTGTCCCCCTGAACTCTGGAGGTCCCTGTGTGGGGGAGTCCACGAGCCATGAGACTCTCAGCCTTGACCTTACTCAAGGTCAGTGTTAGGTAAGAGGCAAAAACTGCTCACTAGCTAAGGCCTCTGCTCGCCAAACATGGGACAACTCTCAGTGGACAGACACAGCAGAAGCAAACAGACCAGCAGCCCTGGGGGGCGCCGGGCAGGGGGCAGCCCAAGCCCACAGCCCTGAGACAGCCTGGTCCCTCCCTGCGTGTTCAATGGGAAGGCAGATTTTTAGCCAGACTTTGCCTGGATAATTCTATGATTCTCCCTTTGGCTTTCTTTTTTTTTTTAATTAATTTATTTATTTCATATTTTAAACATGTATTCATTTCATTTTGGCTGTGCCGGAACTTTGTTGCTGAGTGGGTTTTCTCTAGTTGCGGAGAGTGGGGACTACTCTTTGCTGCAGCACATGGGCTTCTCATTGGGGTGGCTTCTCTTGTTGCGGAGCACGGGCTCTAGGTCACACGGGCATCAGTAGGTGTGGCTCGTGGGCTCTAGAGCACCCGCTAAATAGTTGTGGCACATGGGCTTAGCTGCCCTGAGGCACGTGGGATCTGCCCAGAGCAGAGATCGAACCCGTGTCCCCCGCACTGGGAGGAGGATTCTTAACCACTGGACCACCAGGGAAGGCCTCCCTTTGTCTTTCTATCATCGACTCAGGGAAGTGAAGAAAATGAGTATTTTTAGTCCAGCATTACCCACATAAATGTGGCTTGTTTTAAAAACAGTCATAGGTATATGCCTCCATTTTTGTTTTTCTTAATCACAAGACTGAGAAGGAACGTCTCTCCTAGATGTTGGGCTACCAGACGCCATGCCATGGGACTGGCAAAGCAACCCAATCCTTCCTCCCCATGGTCAGCAGGCCTCTCCTGGGCACAGCTCACTGCCAGGCTGCACGCTGAGGGCTGAGTTGAGCTACGATGCGTTCCCTCTAGGACCTGCTTCCACACCTGGGCCCCAAGCATCCTGTTGGTTAGGGGAACTAAGGCAATGGTGGAACCCCCAGGCTCCACCACCCCACCCAGGGTGCACGTCCAGCCCTCGCTAGAAGTGAGAGGGGAATGCCAGGCGGGGCCTCTTCCTTCCCTTTTCGGGGAGATTAAAGCGGGATTTTGGTTGGAACTCAGCCCTCGGCAGAACAATAGAGGAAGGGTGAAGTTTCTGCACACAGGTGGTGAAACTGCAAATCAAAGGGACACCTTTATCTCTCCAGGATAAATACCCCTTTTTCTTTCCCTCTCTCTCTCACTGCTTCTCCTTAATCCTCCCAGGAAATCTGAGCATGAAAGCTTTGCAGCTCCCGGTGCCACAGAAAGTTTGAAAGGATTTAAGAAACACTGAAATCTGGGTGAACAATAACGGGGGGTTTCAAGAACGGAAATTGGGGCCGCAGGGCTGCAGGTGCACCCCTTTGTCCCAGGAGAGCCGGGGATGGGCGCTCCGTGCTCGCCTGGGAGGAGGCGGGCGTGGAGTCCACTTTGCACCTGCCTCCGAGTTCCCACATGTCACGAGTTCTCCCACCGCTCCATCCAGGGCCCTGCTTGTGGCCCTGAGATGCCTGGCCCGCCTCTGTGGCAACCAGCAGGGCCACCCGCACCTGAGCGCCTCCTGGATGGTCCTGTGAGCCTCGTCGCGATGTTTCATGCCCACCAGGCTGGTGGCCCACTGCTGCAGGATGTGCTTCTTCTCCATGCTGATGGCCTCTATTTCCGTGCAGGCCTGCAGTGGACAGTCAAGGTTACGTGAACGTTGGTCTCACGTCATTAAGCTCAGAGCCCCCAAAAGGACATCGGAGAGCCCCAAGCTTCCCAAATCGCCTTCCTTCTCCGTGACCCTAGCTTTTGTTTATATAGTTGCTGAGGCTACTCTCAGCAACAGAAGGACACACGTGAAATTAAACACGGCTCAAAAGGCCCATCCAGCACTTGCCTGAGCCTTGAGCCCCAGCCGTGACACAGGAACAATAACAGTACCCACATGCTGGGGCCATCAGATCAGGTGGGATGGTGCCTGGAGGCCCAGAACACTCAGCTCGACCCCAAGTGCTGGGTCTCGTGAATGTCCTTATGTGTCATTCCAGGGGAATCACTGCACTCCTAGCAGTCTGGCCTCGTGCTGATTCTTGGAAGGGGCATGGAGTGAGGGCTCGGGTGGGGCCCTCGTTGGGCCACGAGCATCTAGTGGAGATGCTGAGTCTGGTCAGCCTCTGCTCTTGCAGGACGTGCATGGCAGACACTGGAGGTCAGAGCGGCCTCGAACACTCACAGGGATGATAAGAGGGCAGAGCTGGATGTGAAAGGAAGCATTACACTGGGGAATCCCACTCCTGTCGTCAGGGCTTTAATAAATCATCTATTCATTACCATTATAGAGCATAAAGTGGTGTGAGTTAATTATACCATGACTGTTGAGACATTTCTGGATCTGGGTAAGTTATTAACTGAGAAGGCCACTCTGTGCCATGGACCAGCTTGTGCACCAACAGTACCCGGCTGAGGCAGAAGGTGCCAAAACTGCTGGGCTCCTCCCCAGGCTGGGCTGAGTGGGGACGGTCAGCCAGGGGCAGGTGCCCTCCCACGGAGCTCCCCAATCTGCCAGACAAGGGCTTGTTGACCAAGGTACAGGCTGAGAGGTAAAGATTAGCTGAATTCAGTTTTTAGTCGGACACGACTGAAGTAACTTAGCAGCAGCAGCAGTTTTAAACACAGTCCGCATTAAAAAAAAGTGTTCATTCTATGCAAATTAGAATATGTAAATAAGCAAAAAGAAAATAAAAATCATCCCATTATTTAAAGTTTACCATTTCTATCACCCTGATGTGTGTGTATGTTGTGTGTGTGCAATCACATTCTATTATTGTTTTATAACTTAGTATTTAAAAGTAGCATATTGTGAATGGGTTTCCATGTCAGCAAATATTTTATTGGTAGTCCTCTACTGTATGGATATATCATAATTTGTTTAACCAACGTCCTCTTCTTGGGACTTTCTTTGCTATCACACACAGCACTGTGCCCCAGGGACTCTCTATTCATTTTGTTCACTGAGTATTTAATGTACAAAAAGTTAATTTGCATGCCCATTTTCCCTGGAATGAAGGCTGAACAGTGATATTTTGGGAGAGTGTGCTAGGGGACGGGGTGGGTGCCCGTGACACGTGGTGCAATATTGTCCTTGAATAAAGATCCTGATGAAGGCACGCTACACCCCCACTATCGGTGTAGAAGCCCTGCTTCCCTTGCCTTGCTCATCTTCGCCAACTTGCTTGGGAGAACCCCTGTCCTGCCCTTGTCTGTCATCAGTGTCTGTGGTGCACCTGCCATGGCCCCCACCTCCCCCCCGCCCCCTGGTTCTGGGTGCAGAAAGGCAGGAGGAACAAACGTGGGATGGCCCTGTCCTGGCAGGACACAGCCAGCAGGGAGCGGTGGGAGACACAGAAAGACGCAATGGAAGAAAAACGACAGTGTCATGTGTGTGTGTGTGTGTGTGATCAGCACAGAGCAGAAACGTGCATGGCAGATTCTGGATTGATTTTCAAAATCTCTTTACACCACCAAACTTACTGGTATTATGCTTAGAAAGCCCTCTCCAACCCAGGACTCTACAGATATTTCTTTTTCTTTCTTCTGGTATAGCTTCCCTCATTTCAATAGTTGATCCCATGTGGAATTTGTTTTAGTGTGTGGTATGAGGAAAAGATGTAATTTTTTCCCCCAAATGATTAGCCAAATGTCCCAACACCACTGGGCGCATAACTCACTTGCTCTCCATTAATTTACAATCCATGAAATTTCTATTCAAACGTTTCCTTGAATCTGGGCTCTCTCACAGGCTCCCACAGCCTACCTGTCTGTCCCTGACTCCAGTAAATCATTATTTTAGCCACTTGGGCTTCATAGCATTTAATGTTAGGGGGGTACCCACCATCCTGGTTTGTCCTGGACTCCCCTGGTGTTAGCCCAGAAAGTCTCATGTCTCAGGAAACCTGTCATTTCTGGGCAAACAGCCTTCATGAACTTTCCTCCCTGGACAATTCTCTGCTAGTCCTCTGAATTTATATTTTAGGTAAACTTAAGAATTGCTTTGTTAACTAAAGAGCTTCCCTCTGCTGAGATTCTGATGGGCATTCATTCTAGATTAAGTATACTCATGGGTTGGTGAGAACTGGGCACTTTCCCATGTGGACCCACATATGTTTGTTTGTTTGTTCGAGCCCACCCATTTGTCTTTCCTTCAGTGAAAGTGTGTTGTTTCTTTCATGCCGTCCCTGCACGTATGAAATAGATGGTGATTCACAGATTAAAAAGTGACAGCAATTTTGGTTTCTAGTGCCAGTCACTGAACTTGGCGTTGCATTGAGCCTGGGCTCTCTCTTACTTGCTATGGAATGGAGATGTGGGCACTGCCCAGGTGTGCCAGCAGCCCAGGCTGAGAATGGTTAGGGAAACTTCAGCTCTCCTTGAAAGAGGTCTGCTGTTGCTAAGAAGCTTGCTAAGGATGTTCCAGCAAGCAGGACGGAATGTCCCAGCTCCTGGGACATCTTCTAGTCTATCACTGCTACGGTGAGAGTAAGAATATGGCCATCAGTCAGCTGGTATCATCACCGTGGGTCAGTCAGGTGCTCTGAGATGCTTATGAGGACAGACAGATGTGCAGAGGGTAGGCCAGCTAACTGAGGGCTCAGTCAGTCTCTCAGCAGGCATGCAGGCACTTCCCAGGCACTGCCAGATGGTGTGGGTGATGCTTACCTCACTCACTGCTTTCCTGAGCATCTGAGTGTCTTTAGCCTGTGCGTGGTACTGGGCCTCAAACAGAGAGGTTTGTTCTTCCAGCTGGTTGGCTCGGGTGGTCAGCTGGTCCACGTGCAGGTCCTAGAAGGGCAGGGATAAGATGTATGGTGAGACGATAAGAGATAAGACGCATGGTTGGTCCCCACCAACCCAGACCCATGTCAGGGATCCCAGGCTGGACACGGCTCGCCCAGGGCTGCGGTATTCAAACAGGGGCAAGGCTGATTGGGAAATCCAAGGGGTAGCCATCGTTACATGGGCATCGTCTTTGCAGAATACCTGCTGTTTCTTCTCCAGCTCGGCCCGCATGCGCTGGGCTTCTGACTTCTTCACGACTTGTTTCATCACTTGGATGTCGTCACGCACGTCCTGGTCTATGTTCTGCATGTAGAAGAGATGCAGAGCCAGGGTCTCCATCTCGGTTTGCAGAGCTGCCACTGGGAAGAGAGGGGGAGGGTGTTCCAGCATCGCATACAGACCAACGCGGACGCAGCGCCCCTCTCCCCACTGTGGGATGGGCCTGAGAAACAGCCTTAAAACTACAAAGACCCGGACCATGCCATCAAAGACCTTACAGTCTATTAATAGGTGGAGAGACAGAATATATGACCAACCTAGACAGCATATTAAAAAGCAGAGACATTACTTTGCCAACAAAGGTCCGTCTAGTCAAGGCTATGGTTTTTCCAGTAGTCGTGTATGGATGTGAGAGTTAGACTATAAAGAAAGCTGAGCACCGAAGAATTGATGCTTTTGAACTGTGGTGTTGGAGAAGACTCTTGAGAGTTCCTTGGACTGCAAGGAGATCCAACCAGTCCATTCTAAAGGAAGTCAGTCCTGAATATTCATTGAAGGACTGATGTTGAAGCTGAAACTCCAATACTTTGGCCACCTGATGCAAAGAACTGACTCATTGGAAAAGACCTTGATGCTGGGAAAGATTGAAGGCAAAAGTAGAAGGGGATGACACAGAGGATGAGATGGCTGGATGCTATCACCGACTCAATGGACATTAGTTTGAGTAAACTCCAGGAGTTGGTGATGGACAGGGAGGCCTGGCATGCTGCAGTCCATGAGGTCGCAAAGAGTCGGACATAACTGAGCGACTGAACTGAACTGATGCCTATTAATTGCAACACGCCCTCCAACTCCCAGCACATGCTAGAGATTCTTCATGTCCAAGGATGTTCTGAAACAGTGTCAAGGTTATGAGGCCTTGTGTAAATTTTACAGATTTCTTACCACATGGAGTTGGCAACGTCAGGTTCGGTCCTAAATCCCCTGGGAGAAAAACCAGCCTGAAGGGTGGGCTGAGCACCACTGAAGTATGGGTTCCTTGTAACAAAACTCTCATGAGATGGATTTATAAGCTAGAACATCAGCTTATTTAGGGAGATAGACTTCCACCAGTAAGTAACTGTTCACTGGTGTAGAGCGTTCCTTATTCAGTGCGTAGATCCAAACAGAAAATCGATTTATAGATCGAAAGGCTGCTGGGTGAATATCATATTAGAGTCAGGTGTTTCTTAAGGATGGACTTAAACTTGACAAACACATTTTTTTTAACTTCCAAGATGATTTAAAAACTCTAACACTAGAGAATTCTTTCGGTCCCATGTGGATAAGAATTATAGGGGAGAGGAACGGAGAGGGTACAGGGAAAAGAGGGGGGAGTTTTGTATAAAGAGTGGTTGCTGGGTGGACTGTAGGAGTGTATCTGGGGAGAGGGTCTTTAAAGAGGTCATTACGGTAAAATGAGGTCACTAAGGTGGGCCCAACGACTGGTGTCTCTAGGAGAAGAGGAGGTTAGGACACAGACACACAGTGGATGAGCCCCTGTGTGGACACAGGGGGATGATGACTGTCCACAAGCCCAGGAGATTGGCCTCAGGTAGAACCACCCTGCCAACACCTTGATCTTGTACATCTGGCCTCCAGAATTACAAGAAAGCAAACTTCTACTGTTCGAGTCGCCCAGCCTATGGCCCTTCGCTATGGCAGACAGCGCTGAATAACCCACCCTACCTGAATCAGGGAGCTTGCCCACCCTTCCTCCAGGGCACTCACTTCTTCCCCCTCTTTCCTTCTTTCCTGGCTGAGTGACTGAGAGCCAATATTTCAATTTTTTTTTATTTAAAAAAATTTTTATTCATTTATTTTATCTTTGCCTGCACTGGGTCTCCGTTGCTGCAAGCAGGCTTTCTCTAGTTGCGGTGAGCGGGGGCTGCGTTCTAGCTGCGGTGCTCGGGCTTCTCATTGCAGTGTGGCTTCTCTGTAGCGGAGCATGGGCTCTAGGGCCTGCGGGGTCAGTCGTTGTGGCTCAGGGACTAAGTTGCCCCACGGCATGTGGCATCTGCAGACCAGGGATAGAACCCATGTCCCCTGCATTGACAGGCAGATTCTTTACCGCTAGACCATCAGGGAAGTCCTCAAATATTCTTTTTAATTTGTATTATTTCAACATTAGTGAAATCAAGTCTGTTTTCACAGTATGAAGACCAGCTGTCCTTTTCCTTTTTGACTTGCCTGCTCATACCATCACCCCTTCTTCTATAGCAGGATAGTAGTCTTTTACCTATTAGGCTTTGAAGGGCCCTTCATGTAATAAGACAGGCTGGACAGAGTTTTGAAAAGCCCCCATGAGCTCTGCCCCTGGTGTCATTCCTGAGATCAGGTTGTGTTTTGTGGCAAAAAGGGTAATTATCAGACGGGCCTGACCTCAGCAGGTGAGCCCTCTAGAAGCAGAGTTTTCTTGACCTGGTGTCAGAAAAGGAAGTTGGAAAGATATGCAGGGTCAACAGGCTTTGCTTAGCATGAAATAGGAGTCTAAGTGTTCCTTTTTGGATGGTCAAATGAGCGAAAATACTTAGTGATTTTAAAGTGCAATCTGTACATTCAATTTGCAATAAATAGATTCCAGAATAAACTTCCTGGAACTCCCTACTCTGCACCATTGATCTATTTGCCCATTTTTTCCCCTTGAGCCATTTTGTTTCTATTGCTGTAGATTGATACAGTGCTTTGATACCTGTTGGGACAATATTCCCTCATTACCCTTCTTTTTCAAAATTTTTTGGATATTCTTACGCATTTAGTGTTCCAAGTGGTCTTGAAAATCAATTTGTTGAGAATGGAGAGTTTTTAAGGCATTGCTCGGGAATAATTTCTAGCAAGCATTGATAAGGAGGAAAAAGCAAGGAACAGAGTGGTGGGCATAGTATACAGCTACTTGTGTAAAAAAAATAGAAAAAAATACCACACCTTTATAACTTTGCTTTTATATACAAAAATATCTTTAAAAGAATACACAAGAATCAATAATACCATTGTGACTCTGCAGAGGGGGCTGAACTGGGCCAGAGGGAGACTCCAGAGAGCTTCAAGTTCGTATTATTACTCCTCAAAAATAATAAATAACTATTTTAAATAAATTCAAGCTCACCCAAACATCCCATTGTGGATTTTAACTGGACTTGCAGTGAACTGCTTATTAATTTAGAGAAATAACATTTATATATTGTGCATCTGCCCATCCCATTACATGACTGTTGCATTTATTTAAATGTTTTATATCCTTTAGTAAAGTTTTTGTTTTTCTTCAGACAGGTTTGCTTGCTTCCTTTTATTTATTTATTTGGCTACGCTGGGTCTTCCTTGCTGTGTGTGGGCCTTTTCTAGTTGCAGTGTATGGGTTTCTCATTGTGATGGCTTCTCTTATTGCAGAGCACGGGCTTCAGGGCGTGTGGGCTCAGTCACTGTGGCACAGGCTTAGTTGCCCCAATGCATGTGGGATCTTCCAGGGCCAGGGATCTAACCCATGCCTCCTGCCTGGACAGATGGATTCTTAACACTGGACCGGTTCACTTGCTTCTTATTAGACTTATTCCTAAGTATTTTATGGCTGTTATAGCTATCATGGATGAGATTTTTACAATTACATTAATAATTCATAATTGGATATGACTGGTAGAAAAGAAAATTATAACTCTGGTATTCAGTTACTTTATAGATTTCTTATTACTTTTATTTGCTTCTTTTTCAACAGTAATCTTGAATCTTCTAGGTAAACAATCATACCATTGGTGGAGAATGAGTCTCATGACATCATATCCAGAATCTATACTTTGTTTATATTTCCTGTTTTCTTTCATAGCTGGAACGTCCAAAACAGTGTATCCTCATCTCATTCCTTACCTTAGCTATGATCACTCCAGGGCTTTCCACTGAGTAAAACTGTCTTATCAGTTGCTGATAAACACAAAGAAATTTCCTTCTACCCTAGTTTAGGATGAATAATGAGTTTTATTCAAACATCCACTGGGCATCCACCCAGAAAATCTTTTTGTTCTCTCTCCTTTAAGAAAAAAGTGCAATGAATCAGTAGATTTCTTAGTTTCAAATTATTCCAGAATTAAGCCCTTCTTCACTAGGAGCTATTTTTTTCTTTTCATATATTGCTAAACTTAATCTTTTGTTGCTGAGCACAAGTTTAATATTTGCTAATATTTTATTTAGGATTTTCATATCATGTAAGTAGGATCACTATGTTTTTGTACACTTGAAGCTTTTTCCAGTAAGGATTATACTGAGAATTATAAAACAAGCCTGGGAAGAATTTCCCAAAATTTCCACCCTCTGGAGGGTTGAATAACATAGGGAATGTCTGGTTTTGTCCTGTCTGTAATCCTATGGCATTTCCCTCCCTTTACCTTTGGAATTTAAAAATTTCACCAACTATGTCTGGGCATGTTTATTTTTTCTTCCACCCACCTGGCCCTACATGAGTCTTTACACCTGAAAATTCATCTTTCTTGAACTCATGCAAACGTTTTCCTCTGATGTCATTGGTTAATGCCCCTAATCTCCTGGAATTTCTATGTTATGGATGCTGACTTTACCAGACCTACATCCATGTCTTTTATCTCTTTCTCAGAATGTCCATCACTTTGAGTTTTTGCTCTTAATTCTGGTTAGAATTCCTCACACTGGACTTTCAGTATACAAACTCAGTTGCTCAATTTTCAGCAGTGCTGATTTATCTATTTTGTACTTTTTTGGGGAGGGGGGATGATGATTCTATTTTTTAATTCTGAGTATCCTTTTCTCTAATAGTTGGTTTTCATTTGTCTGGTGAGATAGCTTCTAAAGTCTCACGTCAAACACCAGTTGGCACATGCTCAGTTTCAGAACCCGATGCTTGTCTGTGGAGAGGTCTGCTCTCCTGTCTGGGGATTGCTGCTGTGGACTCACACTTGGGTGTGAAAGTTACTGACTGGTGGGTTTCACCTCCCTCCCAGGTAAGGTGGGCAACCGTAGACACTGTCCAGAGGCAAAGGCCCATGTTTCACCTACAGGACAGGGCAGTGGCAGTACCTGGTGAGCAGGGCTGGGACCATCACCCAAATTCTTTAGTTCAAAGAAGGGAGAAATGGTGCTGTGAGGTGGGTTCTTGCTTGGTGGAACAAGCTCTGCTCCTGCTCCCTGGTGACCTCCAGAAAGGACACAGTGTCCATAAAGACAACTGGATCTCTCCAGAAGCCCATCTGCGCCTTGAGCCTCTGATGAGGGGTGCTGGTGGACACTGACTGCTCCTGTGTGGAGGGAGCAGGGGACCTGTGTCCTCTTTCAAACTGGTCTAACTTCTGTTACAACTGGAGGATGTGGCTCCACTGTTCTTGTGTGAGTGCCCTGCTCGTCTCTTTTTGGTGAAGTGAAGTCTCTCAGTTGTGTCCAACTCTTCGTGACCCCATGGACTGTAGCCTATCAGGCTCCTCTGTCCATGGGATTTTCCAGGCAAGAGTGCTGGAGTGGATTGCCATTTCCTTCTCCAAGGGGATCTTCCCGACCCAGGAATCAAACCTGGGTCTCCCGCATTGCAGGCAGACGCTTTACCATCTGAGCCACCAGCGAAGCCTTCTCTTTTTGGTAGATTCTGTTAATTTGGTGATAATCAGGGAGGAGTGCTCTCTAAGGGAGCACTTCCCCAACTCTGTCTGGAATCCTCTCCTACATTTCTCAGGGTCCAAAATGCTTCTTTCCATTGACAGTTGAGATACAGGTATGATTTTGTTTTCTTTCAAATTCTTTTAGGTTACTTCCCCCCTTATAATAGTCACACAGAGGTGACAAAGAAAGTCGGAAACATGAAAAACACAAAAACTGAAATAATCTGCTGTGACCATGCTGTTCACTGTGGCCCACTGCCTCTCTCTGTGCAGGGCTTTGCTCTGGTAGGAACAGTGACTAGTCCTAGCCCCGTGGTCTCTTCTGCTCCAGGGTCACCTGCTCCCCTTAACCTGCCACACAGCCTGGGGCTGCAGGGCTCTGAATCATGGGTCCCTGCACTTTGGATTGGCCTCACCTATACCTCCCCACCTGTTTAAACCCTGCCCATCCCCACTCTTCCCTGCCTTCTGGAGACCCTATCTTCCACCCCAGCAGCCCAGCAGCCTCTCCCACTTTTGCCTCCATAAACCCAACCTGCCGGCTTTTAGTGTTTGCTGCTTTGCCTAATTAGGTGCATTTTAAGACAGGTCTTTCCTTCCCAAAAAGGATGGGAATGCCTCCAGGAAATGAACATATCTTGCCTTTCATGATATCCTACAGTGGCTCAGGGTCATGACAGCACATGGGGACACCCCTTGGGGTCATGATGGCACTTGGGCCACGCCACCAGGTTGCAAAGGTATTCAGGGATTCGATGGCAGGTGAGGATCCTCTTGGGGTCTCTGTGGCATGTGGGGACACACCCATGGACACTTGCAAGGACGCGGAGCTGCCTTACGCTTTTTGCGCTCCTCGTTGGCGGTCTCACAGGTCTTGGCGTAGAGCAAGCGCACCCTCTGCAGCTCCTCCTCCTTCTGCTGCCTCGTGCACGCAGCGATGGAGTGGCGGTCGTGACTCTTCTCAAGCTGCATCTGCAGGCGGGCCAGGTGCTGCTGGACCCTGTAAAGATTCACCCCCAGCTCCTGCCGCTGGACTCGGCTTTGCTTGGTGGCCACGCTCTGCACCAGAGAGAGAAACTGGGTCATGGAGATGCAGGAGGGAGCACAGCTGAGTGGGAGGTGGGACAGGTACGCACCAGTTCTTGAAGTTCCAGCCTCAGTTTCTCTATCTGCCGGTTAAGATAGCTCTTCAGGGCAGCCTGGAATCTTATCATCAGGGGCTAGAACAATGGAAAAGCATAGCCAGTTACTGTCCTGTCCCCTCCAGGGCTTAGCCACAGCTCTTGGTGGGGTGGAGACAGAAATGACTTTCATTCTGGGTGCTCCCCACTTCTGCCCAGGATTCTTACTTCAGAAGTCACTTGTGGTCTCACTGTAGGCACTGAAGGACCTGAGTGCATATTTTGACAAAATGACAGGATGAGCTTGGGGTGGTGGTACTGGTTTAATCCCTGGAGCTGAAGGGCAGTGATGAGCAGAGCCTTGGATGCCAGCACCAAATGAACCTTGAGCCCCATTTCCCACTGCAACCTTAGCGCCAGTCAAGACCCATCCTCCCCCCTTGCCAGAGCCGTGGGACACGCCAGGCGATGGCTCTCAGTGGAGGTGATCTTGCCCCCACCCAAAGCCTGGAGACATTTCTGGCCATCACAACCAAGATGGTGCTGCTGGCATCTGGTGGGCGGAGGCCCCGGGGATGCTTCTCAGCACCGTACAGTGCTCAGGAAGCCCCCACCACAAAGAGAGATCGGCTTCCAGTGACTGGGAAATGCTGAGTCTGAGTGAATGAACCTGAAGGGAGAATACACTTAACAAGGTGGCAGCCCAAACCCTGCAGATAAACTATTCGGGCAGCAGATGAAACAGAGCGCAGCATTTGCTGGGCAAAAGGCGGGTCCTGGAGGCTCCAGGCAGAACAGGGCAAGTGCGGCAGTGTCTCTAAGTCCAACTTCGTCTGTGTGGGGCAAAAGCAAAACCCGCGAATGTCTTACGTGGTCTGGGTCCAAGACCACCAGCTGGGATCTGTCTTCTTCCGCCTCATCACTGCCCTCAGATTCCACTGTCTCCACCAGGCCCCTTTCCTCCACCACGCTTAGCTGCTGAATCCTGTCCAGGAAGGAGGACGCGGCTCCCTCCCTGGGGTGGATGTCGGGTTCTAGGGGGACAAGTAAGGGGGAACAGCAAATGTTATTGAGGAGTTATTAGAAAGAGAGCTTCTCTGGGGGGAGTTCATCAGAAAGCTAAATGCCCAGCCTCATGCAATATGAGGGAAAAGAGAAAGACAAAGCCTCCCCCCACCACCTTGGGTTAGGGTCCACAATGCTATTCACAGGGTCTTCTGCTCAGGAATTTTCTACTAGCTAATTCAACATATTTTGTAGGAATGCTTGAACTTTAAAGGTAGACAAGAAGCAAACACATTTTGTGGATACCTTTTAATACATAAATACTGAACAGAAAGGGGGCTTCTTAATGATGGAATAGATTTTTTTTTTTTTTTTTAAGGAAAACAACTGATACGATTGAAAAGCAATCAGTGAGGCTCCAGTTTCAGCTTTTCTTCCTTCCTGGGCTAGAGAGACCCTGTTTGGTTTCTAACTCATTTAGATGAGTGCTGTCTGCACGTCACTTGTAGGTGAGGTGAGGTTTTGTTGGCTGGGTCATCGGCACACCACCATCAAATGGAATACTTGTTGCTGTTGTTTCATCACTAAGCACTATCTCCCAGAGTTTGCTCAAACTCATGTCCATTGAGTCAGTGATGCCATCCAACCATCTCATCCTCTGTCATCCCCTTCTCCCAGCATCAGAGTCTTTTCCAATGAGTCAGTTCTTCCCATCAGGTTATATACAATATAAAACAACCCAATCTGCTTTCTCATGTACTCAACACTGGGATACCAGAACCAAGTGGAAAGATAGGGGTGTGCCTGAAAGCACCTTGGAAAACTCAGCCCACAGGGACATGTTTAGGGCCGAGCTCCCCTCTGAGACCAGAAGGCAGAGAGGGATGTGTGGCCAGGGCTGTGTCACTGGATTTTGGTCCAGGCTTGGTTCTGCCACTTACATGGGTAAGTTACTTAATGACTCTCATGGTCTGTAAAATGGAGAACAGTTCCTACCTCACCAGGTAAGTGAAAGGATTAAATTAGATAAAACAGAACAAATGTTCTACGTGTCTTATCCATTTCTGTTAATGACATTTTTATCTTTAGACTCAGCCCAACAGGAAACGAGGTAACAGGGGGCGAAGGAGTGGGAGCCCTTGCACAGAAGGGGATGGGAAGTGGCTTGTCCCGTAGTACCTGACTCCGGGGCAAAGGGCTCCTCTGTGCCCGGAGGCAGCTCGTCAAGACCCAGAGATGTGTCGCTGCTCCCTGGGCTCTGTCTGAGGTGATGCCCAGCCTCCAGAGGAAAGACCTTCTGCTGGAGTGCTCCCTGGGACTGTATAGAGCAAAAACAACCAAATCTGAATTTCTGAGGGTTTAGTCAGGACTGAGGCGTTATTCAAATTTGATTATTACAGTGTTCAAAATTTAACACAGTGGGTAAAGCAATAGAAAATTGCTTGCATATCATTTGGCTTTTGCAATCATCAAAACAAAAAACACCTACCTCCACCCCAATGAGGGATTTAGGAGTAGTCTCTGCCCGTCTGGATCTGTAGCAAAGTGTAAACACTGAGGCATGGATGTGCTGGATGTGAGTTTCTTTATTCCCAAATACTGCTCTCCCAGAGGCTGGTAAACAGCATTTCTGAAAGCCTGAGCCCCGGCCAGGGTCTCCCAAGAGAGCTGTTTCTTCTCTTCTTTCAAACAGTTTCACTTTGGGGACATTTCCAGAAGAAAATGTTTTCCCAAACACCTGGCTCCGTTTTAACTCTAAAGGGGACTCTTGCAATGATTATCATTGACAATAACTACTGCTGCTGCTGAACTGGTGAACATGAGTAAGGGCAGACAATGACCCTGCATGGGACCCTGCAAGGTGGATGCCAGTCGTTTCTGTCTCCTGCAGGGGAAGCAGCTCATGGAAGCTGAAGCCCTTGCTTAAGTTCGCCTAGCCAGCCAAGGGCTGTCTCAACACCCAGCTCCTGCTCTTTCCAGCTGTTCTTCCTCAGGTGATGCTGCTTCTAGAAATGACTTCTGAGGCATCCAGAACCACAATGACATTCATGGGAGCCCAGAGTCCAAAGCCTACTTCTGGGGGGTCCAGAAAGGGCTTTTCTTAATGGCCACACCGGTGACCCAGCAGCTCCCACTCCACAGTTAAGTTACTTGAGCTGGAAGGAGGGAAATAGGGTTCGCTCTTAGGGTTCGCTCTTAGAGTTTGTCTCTGCCCTTCTGGTTGATCAAATTTGGAAACTGTTTCCCAGTGAGTTTTCTTTTTCTTGTAAAGTAAGAGGTTTTATTAAGATACCAAGCCATACTGTTTTTTTCTCTCATACCAATCTTCTTTTTAAAAAGAATTATTTATTTACCTATTTATTTGGTTGCTCTGGGTCTTAGCTGAAGCATGAGGGTTCTTTAGTTGCAGCATGTGGAATCAACCAGGGATTGAACCCAGGACCCTTGCCTTGGGAAGGCAGAGTCTTAGCCACCGGCCCATCAGAGAAGTCCCCCAGGTGAGTTTTCTAGAAACTAGACTTGAGGATGCAAACTGGGTTTACAGCTCAGCAAGTGACCTATACTTTGGTACTCCTGGCTATGTTTGTTTGTTTTTTCAGGCGTGCCATGTGGCTTGTAGGATCTTAGTTCTCTAATCAGGGATTGAACCCAGGCCCTTGGCACTGAAAGTGCAGAGTTCTAACCATTGGACCATCTGGAATTCCTGGTCCTGGCTATCTTATAAAGGAGGGCACTGCTTAGTTGTTAAAATCTTACAAGCGGTTTTGATATCCACTTGTCATTTGTAGTCATAACGCTTAATTATGGTTCATCAAATATTGAATCATGTGATTCTCCAAAGTTATCTATTTTAGCTTTCACAGGGTGGGGAGGAACTTCACAGTTCAGAGCAAGCATGACTGCCATCATAGCTGCATGCCTCTGGGTAAGGAAGTTCTTTGGCTCCTCAGTTTCCTAATCTGAGCAATGGGGATAATAATAGTTCCCATCTTATGGGGTTGTTGTCACAGAGACAACACATGTAAAGGGCATGGAAGTGTCCAGCCCAGAGTACATGATGAATAAATATAATGTATTCTCTTCCTGCCCTACCCCTTGCTTTCCTTCTAGAACAATCAAACCTAAAGCCAACAGTGGAGTTGACCCAGTATGGGGTGATGAGTCTAGACAAAATGAGGAAGGTGGGTTCCAGAGACTGTCCCCAAGGTGAGACACAGGTATCAGGCCTGGGCCTGGCGAGGAAGGTCTTGGCATGGAGAGTTACAGCCCAAACATTTGGGGGCTTGCCCATCAGTAATGGACAAGCTGAACTGAGGCATGGCCTGATAGAACACCAGGAAAACATGGCATCCTTCCATGACATTCTAAACCTGGAGACCTGAAAATACCAGGCAGAACCAAACTGAGGGACCGTCTACAAAATAGCTGGCCTGTGACCTTTAAAAGTATCAAGGTCATCAAGGTCAAGGACAGATTGAGAAGACTAAAGAGACATACAGCTGAAGGCAGCAGGCGATTCTGAAGTGGAGCTCTACTATAAAAGACATTACTAGGACACTTGGTGAAGGAAGCCCGAGGTGTATTTGGTAATGTAACACATTGATTTTGATAATTATCACATGGTCGTTTGCGGAAAACATATATGAAAACATTGGGAGGCAACTTACTATCAAATGCTTTTAAAAAACATTCTTAAAACTTCTTTAAGGTACTCCAGTTTTTCTGTGTGTACTTGATTAAAAAGTAAAAAGTAAAAATAAGCCTATAACAATTATTATTCACAGCTGCACTGTCCAGTCTGGTAACCACTTACAACTGTTGGAGATACACATTTAAACTAATTAGAATCCTCAAAAGGTTAAAAATTCAGTTTCTCTATCTCCCTGGCCACATTTTAAGTGCTCTGTAGTCACATGTGACTAATGGTTACCATATTGGACAGCGCAGATAAAGAGCCTTTTCATTATCATGTAGAGTTTTACCGGACGGTGTTGCTCTAGAGACTGGACACCTGGATGCCCTTACGTGGAAGGTTTCCACCTTGGGTTTGGGGACACAAAGGAGGGTTCAGAAACTCTTGGACTATGACAGTGGCTCCTGAGCCTTAAGTTTGCTAAGACATTTCTAACAGGCATTGCCATGTGAATTATTTACAGTGTACCCTGAGTTCCTCACATAGATTTACAAGCCTCATGAGCAGTAAAACACTATAGACCTCAGGCTACTCACCTGGTTCATTTGCTCAGACAGGCCTAATACTTGCTGGGAGCTCTTTGTGGTGATGAACCCCATTCCTGTGGATTTGGATGGGTGGGGGGCCTCTCTGTCCTCAAGACCCATTTCCCTCCTTGTTCCTTCATACTGGGGTGTGCGGTCAACTTCATCTTCGGGCCCCTCCCCAAGACTGATGTCTGAGGAAGCCAGATCTAGAGAACTGACTTCCCCTTCAGGGGACGTGGCTTCCAAATCAGATTCTAATTCCTCTTCTAATTCAAATTCTTCTTCCATTTCCATTTCCCCTTGGCTTCCTCCATAGTCCCCCTGGGCTGTGACTTCCCCATCATTTTCAATTTCCCTTTCGGAATGCTCTGTAGCACCCTCAGCTTCTTCACTTCTCTGGTCATTGCTCTTCTCCATTGACGATACCTGTAGTTATGAAGCAGGAAAAAAAAAAAAAAATCAGGAGACAAAGTGTAAAGGATCTTACGAGATTTTATCCTTAATAAGGAAATTATACTGATGGGAAAACTGCATCTATACACTCTGAGCATCGCTAGGAGATTATGTTTCATAGTTTAGCTGATCTACTTTGTTTTTTCTTTTTTTGGTAATTATTTTGCATCCTTTGTTACAGGAAATGAGCTCTGAAAAACTCAGGGCGATCTAGGTGTGGGATATCCAAGGCATTCTTGACAAGCCATCAACACTTCAGAAGGAGGTGGAAGGAAATTAGGTTTCTCTGCAACTGAACTGAGTCTGTTCCAGAGCAAGGTCATAGGATCATCGTGCAATTTTCTTAAACAAATCTGAACGCTAATTCCTAGTAAATACAGCCTAGACTAATTCATCCCATAAGGAATTTTACCTTGCCGCCTTCAACATGCTGGTCCTCTTCTCCTTCAGAAGGCGATTTGCCGCCCAAGTGAGACCTGGTGGCGGAGAACCAGTTGAACAGTTTCAAATAACATCTTTCTTTTTCTTGGCATTTATCCCCCCTCACTGCCTGTATATCTAGTTATTATATTTACTTGTTAATTGTCTGCCTTCTCTCTAGGCTGATGGCCATGACTTTGTCACTAACACCAGCACTAGACCATGCCTGTCACATGGCACAAGAGTCACTCCAAGAATGAATGAAAAATGCAATGATTGAAACATTTAAGGAACAGTACAAGTAGATTATGCTAGAAAGTCACTTTAAATACACTTGTGTTTGTGACAAAATGGGGAAAATAGAAAACAAAATAAGAGAAAATTTCACAAAAAGGACAAATACTCTAGAAACTTTTAGTTTCCCTGTGATTTGGATAGTACAAGAAAGTCACATTCTTAAAATTGCTTTTTTTCCTAATTAAAAGTTAAACTAATACAGCAATATGTGACACAGGCAATGAAAATCCCCTGTGACTTCTCTCCTGTTCAAGATAACAAGACGTAATAGTAAGAGATTTAAGGATTTTTTTAATGTATTATTTTTTATTTTTTAGATATTTATTTGGCTGTGCCAGGTCTTAGTTGTGGCATGTGGGATCTTTTTAGTTGTGGCATTCCAACCCTTACTTGTGGCATGGTCTAGTTCCCTGACCAGGGATCGAACCCAGGCTCCCTGCTTTGAGAACATAGAGCCTTAGCCACTGGACCACAAGGGAAGTCCCAAGGATATCTTCTTTCAAATATTTTCCTGTGCATTTAAAGCCACCCATCCACCAAATTAGAGACCACACTATATACACTGTTTTGCCTTTAGTCTTTTCATCTATTGTAATCTGGACTTTTCCATGTCAGTAGACGCAGACCTACCTTAAAAAAAAGAAAGAAACAATACAGCGGTGTCCAATGTGAAAGGTAAATTTTTAAAAATAGTCTCTCTCCTTTTAAACAAAGTGTAAGAGAGCAGAGGCCTGGTGGTCCTGGGTTTACCTGACTACAGCCTATCTGTGTGCTCAAGGCATTCACGGTGGGGCTGCCTGGCCATACTGAACCCAGTCCATCACCTGCCACCTCCAACCCCGGTGAGGTTGGGCTGGTCTCCCTCTCATTGACCTCGCTGGGCAGCATCCAGCACAGAGACCCCTGCTCTCAGGGCTCTGCAGCAGGGATTACCAAGCATCGTGGTTGCCATGGTTACTGTGGACTGAGCAAGTCCCGGGTTTCAGAGAAAGGAGCGCCCAGAAAAGGGGGAAAAGGGAGGGTACGGGCGAGGACAAAGGGACGCGAGGTGAGAAGGCAGAAGGGCGTGCAGGAATGTGGGGGTGACCGGGGAGGTCAGGAAAGGCCCAGAGAGTGGGGAGGCAGGGGTACAGGAGAGGGGAAAAGGTCATGGAAGGGAAGGGGTGCCTAGGGGGCTATGGGAAGGGGGAGGTGTGGGGACAGCTCCGAGGCCCCAGATCCCTAGGCCCGTTTACCCGCCAGCGCCGCCGTCCGGCTCCGCCATCTCCAGTTGCTATGCGACGCCGTCAACATCCGGCGGGCAAGGACCACGCGCGGGGCTTGCGGGGCAGGAGGCCTTTGTGCCATTTGTGTACACTAGAAACACAGAATATTTAACTCTGTAAATGTATTAAAGGATAAATACGCATCTTCTCCATCTCTAAGTCCGAGCTCTACCCCGCCTGACTCAGTTTCTATAAAGCGACAACCGTGTCAACGTGTGTCCTGCCGGCCACTCTGGAGCCCCAGGGGCTCGCGCAGGGCACCCGGGAAGCCGGGGACATGGGACGGCCAAGTGTCCTGAGGATGGCAGGAAGAGGCGGGAGCGCGACGGGGTCCGGAGCCGGCCGCACCTTCGGGGACCGAGCCCCCGCCTAGTGCCTGCCTGTCCATCTCCAGACCTGGGGGGCTCAGTACCCCCTTCCCGGGGTTCTTGCGAAGAGTTCATGGCAGGAGAGGGATGCCCCGTGGCTTCCTGGTGGGTGTTGTCCTCTTCCTATCTCTAAATAGGAAAAACAAAAGCAGAGGGTGGGACAGAGAGGGCGAGCGCGCACGTGGGACATCCCAAGGGTCCTGCCTTCACTCCGGGGGCGTGGGGCTTCCCTCTGGGGCAAAGTCCCGGGGCCGGAGGCCCGGGCAGGCGGCGAGGCCCGGAATAGGAAGGGGGCGTCCGGGCCGGGGCCTGGGATGGGAGAGCGGAAGGTGACTGGGGCAGTTCCGCAACACGGTTGGGGCAGGGTTGGGACTGGGGCTGGCGGGGGTGGGGTGGGCGGCGGGTCTGATTGGGCCGGGGGCCGGGTTGGGCCGGGGGGCGGGCCGGGGGCCGGGCCTCGCCGCGCGTCCCCGCCCCACCAAACCTCACTGGCGGCGGCTGCAGTGGCGGCGGAGGCGGCTCCGGGAGCCGGCGCAAATCCGGCCCCGGGTGCGGGGCCCGGGTGGGTATCGGGGACCTGCCGGGGGCCGCGGGGGCGGGGCCTGAGGGGCCGGCGGGGGACCGGGCAGCGCCCCTCGGCGGGACGGGCTGGGGGCGCGCGGGGCGCGTGGGCCTGCAGCCGCGGG
The DNA here is from genome assembly GCF_019923935.1 of Bubalus bubalis. Classification (NCBI taxonomy): domain Eukaryota; kingdom Metazoa; phylum Chordata; class Mammalia; order Artiodactyla; family Bovidae; genus Bubalus; species Bubalus bubalis. Next base: position 10,762,363 of record NC_059159.1, on the reverse strand, counting down.
GCCGGGGAGGGGCCGGGGTCTGGCCGCAGCGCAGAGAGGTGCAGGGCCAGAGCAGGAGTCGGGCGGCAGGATCACACGGGGAGCTCCCTGAGGGCCCCATCCGCGGCGGGTTCTGGCGCCCCGGGCAGGGAGTGGGCCTAATTCGAGGAGACTCGGTCTCAGGCTGTCTGAATCTTTGGTCCAGAGAACTTGCGGTCTTTGTCTGGCTGGATCGTCAGAGCACGCGAATGAGAACTTGTAGGGGCCCGCCGTTTGCCGACACAGCCCCCCAAAGTGTGTGTTTCACCCGCACGGGGCGCGCGCTTAACATTCTTGGCCTTGGGGTGGGTGGTCTGGCTGTTTAAGAGCCTCAGGTCATGAAACTCAAACCCTTTAGGCCCGAGCTCTTCCTCTTGATCTTTTCTTAAATAATAATAAAAGAAAGGAAAAAAAAATAGAAAGAAAGAAAAGAAAACGGGAAAAGAAAAAAAACCCCGGCAATTTAAGATTTCTAAATATAACCTAAGGCACGCTGCCAGAAGCCATGAATCTTGAAATCCTGTTATTCCCACACTCGGAAGTTGGTGTCATATGTTGGCCACAACCTAGTTCAGATTCTATTCAGAAACAGAAAACGACACAATACGTTCACTTTTCTTACCATGAAGTTTGTTTTACTGCCTCCTCAAGTTCATAGGAGAAGCCAGGCCAGCCCCTGTGTCTGGTCCCATTGATCCTTCTTTACCACCTGCAGGCACCAATTCCTATGTCTGTAAAGAGGGAACTGGTTCTCAAAAACCAGCCATATGATGGAGCATATTATCAAAGGGCAGGGGCAGAGGCCTAGATTGGAGAATTCCATTCTAAATCTGTCACAGATTGATTAGAAAACTTAAAAAAAAAAAATGTGTGTGTTTGTTTTAGAAATTCCCCCACTAGAAACATCAATATTTAGTTGACTAGCAAACATTAAACACTTTTAAGAACCAGGAAAACTTTTGCAAAGAAAAGATTATTAAAGTGAGAAAGCCTCTTAGTATTAACTGTGAAACTCATTCACCGCCATGTGTTGTTGGCATCGGAAGGCTTGTTCTCTGCTGAGTGCACTTGGCTTGTAGAGCATTTGTGGAGAGCAGAGTCTCAGAATATGACTAAGGAAAGTTCTTGTCAGTGGAATTTTTTAATCCTCCAGCCATGATGATTGTTATGTAAATAGATTCTGATTATTTTGCATGAATTAAACCCATAAAATCAGGAACTGAAGTGATCCCCATTTTACAGGTAGAAACACTGACATTTAAATTCCCAAGTTCATGCATCCCGGAGTGACAGAAATACAGGCCTTGGGCCCAGGATGCTCCAACTCCACTGTACCACACTGTACCACAAAACCACTGTACCACACTGCCTCCCCTCTTGCCCCTACCACTCACATGCACACATTCTCCCTGCCCTAGGGACTTAGAATAACATGGTTCACTCTGCCAGGTGATTCATAAACATTCGAGAGAGTGGGGACTAACCCATGTCACCACTAGCTGCTAGTATCAATTCAGTTGAGTCTATAAAAAGCCCCCCAGGCCTCAGTGTAAAGGCATCTGAGATGATAGCCTCTGGGTTTGCAGAACCCTACCTATAACTGCTGATCTCCCTGGCTCAGGTTTTGGGTAGCTCAGTGCATGGGTTTAAAACATGGCCTCCAAATATAGACTGCTGGATTTGAATACCAACCCAGTACATAGGACTGACTTAATGCTACTGTGCCTTGGTTTCTCCATCTGTAAAATGGGAGTAATACAACCTGTCACAAAGTTCTGTTGCAACAGTTATCTAAAGTACCTAGTACCTGGCTCATTCAAAGTTCCTGTTAATTATAAGTGTTTAATTATTATTAATGACCATTGTTTGGATTTTTCACATTTAACTAGATTGGCAAAAATATTTGGTTTTGTTTTTTGGTTCCTTGTATATGTGGTTCATCAGGTGGAAAGCTGATCATAAGCAGAAGTGGAATTCTCCATTTAGATATATTTACAGTCTCTCTTGTTTTTTTTAGTTTTAAAATGTGGGCATTTATTATTACAAAATCAACTGGTTTGATTTAAAAAACTTCTATATTTTAAAATAATACAAATACAAGTTAAAATAATTGTAAACTGTGATTCTTTTGAGTGCAAACAATAGTTACCCAAAGAAGAAATAAAACTTCCTGTGTGCTCAGTTGTTAAGTTGTGTCCAGCTCTTTGCGACCCCATGGACTGTATCCCGCCAGGCTCCTCTGTCCATGAGATTTTCCAGGCAAGAATACTGGAATGTGTTGCCACTTCCTTCCCCAGAGATATATTTACACTCTTTATATTGTGGGGTGCTGGGTCCCCCTGGGCCGACCAGGGACCAGGGTGACCAGGTTGCCTGGCAACGCAAATCTGGTGTAGAGATTTTAACTTGTCCCCCCACATCCGGCCGAGGGTCCCCAGTTTTCTCCACAGGCCTGAATCCTCTCCTATAAAATTAGTGAATTAGCTTCATACAGTGGTACAGTTGGGGAGGATGACTTTAAACATGAAGGATCTGTAGCAGTGGAGGTTGGTTTTATTGGTGTACATAGTTATTGTACATTGTTCTATTGTATTTGTATTAGATTGATGAATGTTGATGAGGCCATTGTACAAAGAAAGCACATACTTCTCCCAGCCCACCCCCACCTCCTCGCAAATGACATAGGGAATCTTTTCCCACTCACTTCTGTGTTGGTGGTTTTGATGCTAGCAACCACCCACGTGTCCTCTGGGCACTTGGTCTTGCATCTCTAATAAATCTGCTTTGACGAAGTACCTGATGATATGTGATCTGAAGCATGTCCTTTACTCCATCTTCTGAACCGATATAGCCATCCTCAGAGAGGAGAAATCAGGCACTTAAGACTTGTTAAAAAAAAAAAAAAAGATCAAGTTTGCCGTCTGCATGTAGTAGCCTCAGTTGTACGGCTAGCACAAGGAAAGATGAAAGAACCCAAATGCATTATCCAATCTGAATGGCATGCCCTTCTCTGCCTGAGCCTCCAACGGAGAGTCTTTCCAGGTGTTTAGAGCTGATTGGGGAAGGAAATGGCAACCCACTCCAGTGTTCTTGCCTGGAGAATCCCAGGGACGGAGGAGCCTGGGGGGCTGCCATCTATGGGGTCTCACAGAGTCGGACACGACTGAAGCAACTTAGCAGCAGCAGCAGAGCTGATATACAAGATGAAGGGTCTGTATGGACTCACCTGACTGCATACAGAGATGTGGTAGCCATGCTCTTTCTGGATTAGCTCCTATAGAAACCACCATCAGCTGGGTGCACCCTGAGCCTGTGTCTGAACCTGCTTGCACACTTTGGTGTTTGCTCTGGTTTTCCACTGAGTGACCCTGAATTCAAGTGGTTGATAAATTGGTTGTTACACTCTCTGGCATTGGAATCAGGACAAAGGACATATCTATCAGATGGCATTTTATACCTTTACGATTTTTCAATTTCTTCTTTTTTTTAATATTCATTTGGCTGTGCTGGGTCATAGTTGCAGCATGTGGGATCTAGTTCCCTGATCAGGGATCAAACCCAGGCCCCCTGCATTAGGAACACAGAATCTTAGCCACTGGACCACCAGGGAAGTCCTGGTTTTTCAGTTTCTAGAGCTAAAATGCTTTCCCTGAGCAAGATCAAGTGTGTTGCATTCCGGGAGTGTTGTCAGTATGTTCCCCCCTAGTTTGATTTCTGTTTTGTGGTGCATTACCTACTCCTTTGCCACAGACACTGAGAACCTCTCTGTGTTAAAGTTTATAGGCACAATGTACAGGCCAGATGCCCCTCATCCACTTTGTGGTTGGTCAGTGGTTTCCTGGTTGGCTTTACCCTTTTCCTTGCTTTTTGGGTTTAGTCCTTCCTCAGTATGGCTCCTGACTCATCTTTAAGCCTGTTTCTCCTTGCAGGCCCCCCTTCCTTGGCGCGCTGGGGGAGGTGGTTTGAGGGTATTTTCTGTCCAGGGGCATGGGCATCAGATGGTCTTTCTCTGAACAGGCAGAGGCTTTGGGGTTTTCCAAGGAGTGGGCGATAATCAAAGTGACAACTGGACAGTTGGGAGAGGAAAAACAGCTAAGCAGGCCACCAGATCTCCCCTCACCCTCGTTTCTTTAACTGTCTTCTCCAGTTCCGGCCTCTTGAGGGTCCTTTTTCCTTATGGCAGTTGGCCCAGGGCCCCAGCTCTAGGATTTCTGCCCTAAACTTCGTTCCTTCGATTTAACTGCAAGTCGACTGTGTTGTCCTCACTTCAACACAGAGGGCCCCATGCACAGCAGCCCTATCTTTGGGCCACGATCTTTTCCATGTTAATCCTGAATGCAAAATGCAAGTGCAGCAAATATATTTCTCTTCTGCAATGATCCCATAATTTGAACTTAAATGCAAATAAGAAGAGGGGTGATATCAGCTCCCAGGTGTCTTATCTGGGCAACGAGACTGAAGGAGACCCAACTTCCCCAAACTGTGCACCCCAAAGAAAAGGTTCCTGGTCTGCAATATTTATATCACCCATTGAACTGCAAAACTGGATGTTCCCAAAAAGACTGCGGTGCATGTGCCTGGTTCTGGGAGGGAAAATTGGGGCCTCTTGTGAGGTGTATTAGCAGCAGATGTTTTATGAGAGGAAAACATTCCTTGTTTGCATGTGCCTGGCTCGTGTTTAAAATGGCATTACCTTGTCCCTGCTCTGTGTTGATTGGCCTTTGAGGGCAAAGCAGATGAACCAGTTTCTTCTGATCATCTGGCAGGTGACCAGAGCTCAGAGCAGTTTGCTCCTGAGCAGTGTGACAGTGGCAAGTTCGGGGGAAGAATCACCTGTGGGCTTTGCCGCACAACACGTCCCCCTAAGGGTTCATCAGCCCCACTCCCTACCTGCTTCCCCCTCGCTGCAACGGACAGCTGTCACAGTGGACGTGGGCTGTGGCAGGTGTGCGGGAACTGCCAGATCACGAGCTGCCAGGACCACACTTGTCCTGTTGACCCAGGGTGGCCCTGCGGCAGGGACATGGCACAGAACAGTGAACGGGAGAAGTCTGGGCACAGCCTCCCTCCTGCCAGATCCAGGCTGCCCTGTTTCTTTCGTCTTCTTAGAAAGGTTCAAGAGGTGTCTGCACCTTTGCTCTGTTTGTTTTCCATTTGGGAATTGATGCAGCTTCTTACACCAGCACGGGGGCTTCCCTGGTGGCTCAGCAGTAAAGAATCTGTCTGCAATGCACGAGAGGCATTGGGTTGGGAAGATCCCCCTGGAGAAGGAAATGGCAACCCACTCCAATATTCTTGCCTGGGAAATCCCATGAACAGAGGAGCCTGGCGGGCTACAGTCCACGGGGTCGCAAAAGGGTTGGACACGATTTAGTGCCTAACCACCACCAGCACCACCAGCGCCTTACACCAGCACAGGAACCAAGGCTCTGGCACTTCTCTGTGCACAGCTTTCCTCTGTCCTGTCCAACTGTTGCAGAGGCTGGGTCTCCCCTCTGCAACGTCTAGGCCCAGGATCTCATCATATTGCTTAAAGGCTAGTTGCTCTGAATGGAAGTTTGATGGACAGTGGAGATGGAAAGTCCCCTGGAGAGTTAGAAGTCAGCTCTTTATAGTGTCCTTGGTGTGATGTGGTTGGCAGAAGAGCAGTCCCCAGATGTCTAGATGTTACTTCCTAGTTCTGGGACCTTGTGACTGTATTGGGTCATGTGGCAAAGGGGATTCAAGTTGCAGATGGAATTAAAGTTGCCTATTGGCTGCCTGTGATGTGGAGAGATTGTCCTGGATTATCCAGTGAGGCCATGCCATCACAGGGTTCTTGAAAGTGGAAGACAGGGCCAGAGTCAATGTCAGAGTGATGCCCTATGAGAAAGACTGCACCTGCACTGCCGGCTTTGAAGGAGAAGGAAGGGGCCATAAGCCAAGGGATGTACGTGGATTCCAGCTGGAAAAGACAGGAGAATGGATTGTCCCTTGGAACCTCAGAAAGGAGCCCAGCCCTGCTGACACCTGAGGTTAGCCCAGTGAGACCTGGGTGGACCTCTGGCCTCTGGAACTGCAAGATAATACACTGTATTGTTTTAAGTCTCTATTTTTGTGGTGACTTGTTACAGTAGCCAATACACTAGGGATAGAAGTGCTTTGTGAAGGAAGCAGGAGGGGAGATGTGTCTTTTCTAAAGGATGTCATTTCTGCGTCTGTGTTTTGCTCATTTGTGTCTTTTTTGGTGACTTTACCTCCCTATCTAAGAGGACTTTCGCTGGGTCTAAATCACTAAATCTTGGGGAATGAATTTGGGGTAATAGTTTCTTTTTTAGAAAAGAATTCTTCAGGTTTCTTTTGGCTGTGCTGGGTCTGCGTTGCTGTGCTTGGGCTTTCTCTAGTTGTGGCGAGTGGGGGCTACTCTTTGTTGGGATGCACGGGTTTCTCACTGCAGCGACTTCTCTTATTGCAGAGCATGGTCTAGGCACACGGGCTTCAGTAGTTTTGGTTCATGGGCTTAGTTGCTCCAGGTCATGTGGGATTTTCCCAGACCAGGGATCAAACCCATGTCCCCTGCATTGGCAGGCAGATTCTTAACCACTGGGCCACCAGGGAAGGTAATAGATTCTTAACTTTACCCCTGTAAATATTAGCTAGAGGAGAGCCCCACCCCACCACTGCCATGTGGAGTTACAAAAGCCTTGCTTCCTCTGGGCCGAGTGTCAGTGGCCACGTGGCTCCTGGGGAGGGAGGAGGGAACATGTGTGGTTAACAGCAGGCCTGCTGCTGCCCACTGGCTCCAACCCAGCATGTCAGAGCCAGGTCTGAACAGGGCTGGGAGAGAGGAAATCTGCTATCCTTCCCAGGCCCCACCCTGCTTCTCTTGGGGCTGCTGCGGTTTCTGACATCTCTCTTCTATTGGCACCCTCTCCCCACTCTCCAACCACCTCAAAACCTCTCTCCTCCTGGAAGCAAACTTGAGTTACCTTCATCACCAGTGTGACTTACTCCTGCAAGTCACAGAGGACCAAGAATAGTTCTCAAAGATGTTCTAATTCTTAAGGAGTTGCAGGTTAATAGGAAGAATGACTCCCTAGTCGAGTTTCTGCAATCTTGTGTTTCTTGAGCGTGTGTGTGTGTGTGTGTGTGTGTGTGTGTGTGTGTGTTTTCTGAGGAGAGGCCAAGTTGATCTTTTCTTTCAAATTATACAATAGCCTATTTTGTAAAAAATGTGGTCCTACCCAGTGGTTCCTGATGGCTCAGAGCAGCATGGAATTCAACATGTATTCATACATTGATCAGAGATGGTTAAAAGCCAGCACTGGCATTTTTATTTTATATCTTTTAAAATCATTGCCTTTTTTTGCATACTCAAGCTAATGCACATTCCAGATCTTGGCCTGACTCCATTTCTGTATTCCTTGTGCCAACTGCCAGGTTGGCATCGCTCTCCTTTCCATCAACAAAAACATGGCATTTGGAACTCTACTGAAGATAGCCCTTCATAAAAGGAACTTCTCAGAGATGTCGTGGGCTCAGGAGCTTATAATCTAAGATCAACAATACTGATAAGAACGTAACCATTTTAAAAGTAAAAATATTAAATGAATGCATTCAAGGAGAATGAGATTTTTTTTTTTTTTTAAATCGTTGTCACGGTTCTACCTGGAGCTGTTTCTCTATCCACCCTTCATCTCTCAGGATTTGGGGAGAGGATTTATAATATTGGTACAAAGTGCTTTGAGCATCTCAAGCTGCTTTTTTATTTCAATTAACACTGAATCCTTAGTAGAGATGCAAAGTCAGATAGCTGTTTCTGACTATAGACGTCACTGGTTTTGTGTGTCTCAGGATCTCTGCTGGTAGCATTTTTAGATTGTACGAGAGGGTCCCCTTGTACAGGTCCTCTCCGTACACCCTCTCCAGGTCCCCACCTCTATCCAGGTAAGGAGGAGAGTCAGACTGGCCCATAGAAAGACCCCAGATCTGTGAAGGGGACCTGGGTGTTCTGCTTGCTCCAGGTTCTGTACCTGGCAACCTTTCCGGAGCACAGTTTTCTGGTCTCCCATTGGGGTGGGAATCTTTGTTCCCTGCAGAACTCCAGGTCCCAAAGATCCCGGGTATAAACTGCTCTGCACATCTGCTCAAGAACTGTTCAAGGTCATGCATCTTGTGGATTCGGGGACATTAGAAGATCTGTCATCGGGTTGCTTGGTCTTTGCCAGGCCCTGGCATTGCTGCTGGCAGCCTGCCCTCAGTGCGGGGACCTGAGCTTCCTTTGTCACTGGCCTCAAGCTCCCTGTCCTTTTCCTTTCCTCCATCCATACCATCCCACTTCATCCTGGCCTCTTGGGCTACAAGCTTCCTGGTCCCAGACGTTTTTTTAAAAAATTAATATTGTTATTTTTTTTAGGGCGGAACGGAGAATCTGTACACCCTCTCCAGGTTCCACTATTATTACTATTTTTTCACTGTGATGAAGTACACACAGCAGATTTTGAATACTGAACACTTTGAAGCACATAATTCTACAGCATTAAATGTATTCTCATCCTTGTGCGGCCATTACCCCCATCCATCTCCAGGACTCTTCCCTCCCCTCCACCCGGGCCACTCCTCTGGCCGGGAGCTTTTCTGCATACCTGTTCCTACTCCTCCCAATGGCTCCTTCCAAACAGCCCCTGTCATCCCAGCCTGCGGTGCAAGGGTCAGGCCCTTGATTAGCTCTGCCTCCCTTCCTACCAGTCTCTCCTCCGTTTTATGGGTCCCTAGGCATCTGGTCCCATCACTTCATGGGAAATAGATGGGGAAACAGTGGAAACAGTGTCAGACTTTATTTTGGGGGGCTCCAAAATCACTACAGATGGTGATTGCAGCCATGAAATTAAAAGACGCTTACTCCTTGGAAGGAAAGTTATGACCAACCTAGATAGCATATTCAAAAGCAGAGACATTACTTTGCCAACAAAAGTCCATCTAGTCAAGGCTATGGTTTTTCCAGTAGTCATGTATGGATGTGAGAGTTGGACTGTGAAGAAAGCTGAGCACTGAAGAATTGATGCTTTTGAACCATGGTATTGGAGAAGACTCTTGAGAGTCCCTTGGACTGCAAGGAGATTCAACCAATCCATTCTAAAGGAGATCAGTCCTGGGTGTTCTTTGGAAGGAATGATGCTAAAGCTGAAACTCCAATACTTTGGCCACCTCATGTGAAGAGTTGACTCATTGGAAAAGACTCTGATGCTGGGAGGGATTGGGAGCAGGAGGAGAAGGGGACAACAGAGGATGAGATAGCTGGATGGCATCACCAACTCGATGGACATGAGTTTGGGTGAACTCTGGGAGTTGGTGATGGACAGGGAGGCCTGGCGTGCTGCAATTCATGGGGTCGCAAAGAGTCAGACATGACTGAGCGACTGAACTGAACTGAACTGGAGGCATCAGCCCCCCTCTGGCCTGGCAATAACCCTCTTCCTTGGCCTGAGCCCCAGCCCTGACGTCTTTGAAGGATCGCCTCCACCATCTCCTTCAGAGCCGTGACCCTTGTGTAGTGCACCCCAGAAAAGTTCCAGCTGCCCCTCCTGTTGGCTGTGATGTGGACCCTGCTCTGGAGCAGTCATGTGCTCCCCACGGACCCCAGGAGTGTACCCTGGAGGAGACGGGGGCCCCTCCCAGGCTGCCCCCCTGTCTCCGCTTGGCTCCAACCCCTGCCCTGCCCCCAGCCTGTTGAACCCTCTGGGGGCTCCCAGTTAGGACATAGCCTCAGGGTCAGGAGAGGGTGGCAAGTGTTCAGAGGGTGCCCATGGGAGCTGTAGGTGCGGCTTGAAGGTGGGATTGGCCCCAAGGCCAAGACTTTTCCTCTCTAAGGCCAATCGCTGAAGCCTGAGAGCCTGCAAGCAGAGGGGCTGGGAGAGGAATGTGATGTGGGCTCGCCAGGAGACAGCTGGTCAGGGAAGTGGTGGGGCAGGCCCTCCTCATCCCCACCCTGCTCCACCGAACCCTCTTCCCAGCACTCCCCCAGCTTCTGGCCTTCTAACTCCTCACCAAGCCTGTCGGAAGCCCAGGCGTGTGCTCTGCTCCAGACACAGCTTCCCCTTCGATGGTTGACACAGAGGAAATGATTCTGGCAGTGGGCATTGAAGGGCCAGGACAGCCCGATGTTAGAAATCTAGGCGGGGGACTTAACAGTAGTACAAAGGGGCCCGCTGCTTCCCAGAGGTCTGGTCGGGTGGATCTGCTGCTGCTGGTGCTGCTAAGTCGCTTCAGTTGTGTCCGACTCTGTGCGACCCCAGAGACAGCAGCCCACCAGGCTCCCCCATCCCTGGGATTCTCCAGGCAAGAACACTGGAGTGCGTTGTCATCTCCTCCAATGCATGAAAGTGAAAAGTGAAAGTGAAGTCGCTCAGTCGTGCCCGACTCTTAGCGACCCCATGGACTGCAGCCTACCAGGCTCCTCCATTCATGAGATTTTCCAGGCAAGAGTACTGGAGTAGGGTGCCATTGCCTTCTCCCCGGGTAGATCTAGGGACCCTAAAGGAGCTGGACACTGCTCTGCACACGTGTGGCTTATCTGTGAAGCAGGAGCCACATGACCCTGATCATAAACCTTTCCACCACCCCGGGGTCATAGGGACACCCCTGAGGGACAGGCGGGGAGCTGCTCCCAGCCAGCCCACTGTTCATCAGGTCTCGTTGCCAGACCAGTGGGCACTGAAGCCCAGGGGCCTCCTTGCAGGAGGTCTCTGAAGGCCATTCTCCAGGCCGGCTCCTTCTGTTGCTTATCCTGGACACAGAGCTGCACGTTCCTCTACTCTGGGTAACACGTGGGCCCAAGCCACGTTTATTAACCCAGTGACAGGTGCTGGGCTGCAGGCGGGGGAGAGGCCTTCTGCAGTCTTGAATCCACCCAACACTTAACATCCAACTGGTGACAGACCAGAGGAGGCGGTGGGGGAAGGCCCTGGGCAGCCACTGACATGTCATTAATTGTGCTGATAACAGTACAGCCTGAGCGGCAGAGGGGCTGGTCTGCCTCCTGTCAGAGCCCGATTCTCTGCCTTCCTTGGGGGTTCAGGGGAGCAGTAGGTGAATGGTTCCCAGTCTCACATGGTGATGGTTGCACCTGGGCGCCCCCTCCCGCAGACCTGCTGGGTCAGAGTGTAGGGATTTGTCCTCCGAGTTTCTTAAAGCCCCCTGCTTTGGAGAAGCACTGCATCAGGTAACCTTAGAGCCTCTGGACATCAGTGCTGTTCTGGCCGAGCCCTGCTTTCTTAGCAGCTCTGCTTGATTTGGGGCAGCTGCACCCCAAGGGCACTGTCCTGAGCTTTGGGCGGGGAGGGCCTCCATTCTCATCTGGGAGGTGGAGGCCTTTCAGCAACTGTGCTCTCTGGGATTCTTTTCCTTCCCTCTCTTCTGACAGGGTAGGGGTAAACTCAGATTTATGTTCACCAGCTGGAGGACTCGGATAGAACTGCCAAGTTAGGAATCTGCCAACACGGACGGTGGGAGCAGAATAGAAATTCACACCAAGCAAGGAACCCAACCTCTGCGGACTCGTGTGTTGCCTGGCTTCCCCATGGAGGTCGGCCACCAGACACAAGCTGTGACTGTGCAGCTGGGGGGCACTATGTGACAGGCGATTGTCCCTCTTGGCCTGGGCGCAGGTGAGGGGCCCCTGGCAGGCCCCACTGGGTGAGGCATTCTGGATACATGGGCCTTGCCTTCTAAATAGCAACAAACCATCTCTTTCAACAGAAGCAAAATAAGGCAGTAAGGGGGATTCCAGGGGAAAGGACTGCAGGGGGTGGGGATGTGGGCAGGGAGGGCATGTTTGGAGAGCTTGCTCTGGGCTCCTTGCTTTGGCCCAGATGAAGAAGCTGTGGCTGGCGGATCCTGAGAAGGACTGCACTGGCTGGGTGCAGTCACCATATCAGCTGCCTATGAGCAGAGCCTGGTTTACCAAACACCCGGGGGGCTGCCAGTCCCCACAGAGGAGAGGGCCTTCCATGATGGATGGTGTGAAGGGAAGGCCATCGAGTTTCTGAAATTCACTGTAACAGTAGTGCTGCTGTGGAGTGGGGGTGGTTGCTGGGAAAGAGGTTAACATGACCTTCCCTTCCCCCATAGCCCCCTCCCCCACCTTTTTAAAATTTCTCATAAGTTTGTATATGACAAGTATCTGAGTTTTATTAAGCTTTAATTGATCTCCCTATTTTTTAATCAAATAATAGTATACAATAAAAATGGAAAATAGTGATAAAAACAACACAAATACTCATTCAATGAGCTGGTGAATGCGTGATTTTTTTCAGGTAAATGTATACTTTGAATTAGACTTTTTGAAATATCAGAAGTAGTTCACTGAAAATGGAACCATAAGAAAACTAGATGAAAATATAAGCCAACAATTAATGGATTTTTGGCTTGGGAAGAATGATATAAAGTGTAAAACTGATAAAAAGAAATCACTAAGGGAAAGTTACCATCGGTTTGCCTAGATGTTTAAAACGTCTGTATTTCAAAATAGGTAACACGATTTAAAGGCAAACAACAGATTAGGGAAAATATACATACGGCAAAAGATTAAGATTAAGATCTTTGCTATATAAAGATTTCTTTCCCATCAATAAGGATTCCGACACCCCAGCAGAAATATTGGCAAAGTACACCAATAGACAATTCACAGGTAGAACACAAATGTTTAATACAAATAAGGCAACCCACTCAAGCAAATGGATTATCAGAAAACCATTTTGCAATGACCAAATTAGCAAAAAGTCAAATCCCTCAAAACTCTGATACCTTTTTAGAAATCCACTGGACATTATATCAGTTTGGCCTCCCAAGGAAATAGCAATCCCAGAAATTAACCTAGGAAAATAGAATACAGAAGATTTCTGCATAAAATTGTGAAGTTTATTATTTAGGTAGCCACTATTTGGAAGACAAATATCTGGTGACAGTGGCTGGTTCAAGAATGGTGCATTCTTGTAATATATTTACAGCTGTTAGGATGGAGGGTTGACATTTTGGAATTTTTAATTAGTTAATAATGTGGTGTATTAGTTTTCTGTGACTGCCATAAAAAGTACCACAAACTGGGTGTCTTAAGCAACAGAAATCAATTTTCTTACAGTTTTAAAGTCAGGAGACCTGAGATTTTGAAGGGTTGGTTCCTTCTGAGGCCTCCCTCCTTGGCTTGTAGAGAGTTGTCTTCATGTTCACGCTACATTCTCCTTGTATACCTGTGTCTGTCTCCAAATGTCCTCTTTTTAAATGGCACCATGGACTTCCCTGGTGAACCAATGGTGAAGATTTCAAGATCCCAATGCAGAGGACCTGGGTTTGATCCCTGATCAAGGAACTAGATCCCACAGGCTGGAACTAAAGACCTTGCGTGCGGCAACTAAGCCCTGGTGCAGCCCAACAAACAAACATTCTTCAAAATAATAATAAAATAAAGGACACCAGCCACTGGATTAGGGCCCACCCTAACGACCTAATTCTGACTTGATTATCTCTATATAGAAGCTACTTTCAAATAATGTTGAATTATGAAGTGTAGGGGCTTCCCTTGTGGCTCAGATGGTAAAGTATCTGTCTGCAATGCAGGAGACCTGGGTTCGATCCCAGGGTCTGGAGAAGGGAATGACAATGCACCCCAGTATTCTTGCCTGTAGAATTCCACCGACAGAGGAGCCTAGCAGGCTACAGTCCCTGGGGTTGCAAAGAGTCAGACATGACTGAGCAACTAGCGCACACACACGCATGAAGTGTGGGGGTGAGAACTTTAATATGAATTTTGAGGGGACACATTTTTGCTTCTAACACGTGGAAAAATATGTTATAACAGAAAGCAAGATATGATATAATTCCAGTAGGTGGTTTTGTTTTGTTAAGATAGACACAGAAGATAGGAGAAAATACACAGATATTTTTGGGTTGTTGTGAGTTCAGGGACATGTGTTCTTTATATTGACACTTCTCTGAACACTTTTCATAATTAAAAAAAGAAAAAGCTTTAAAAAAAAATAGGTCAAGGAGTCTCCACTTCTAGTTTGAAAGAGAGCAGAGATTGGGAACCAGTTTTAATTGAGACGAAATAGGTTCATGAAGGAACAAATACATTGAAAAAAATAAATGAACATTTTCTGAAGAGAGTAAATATTTGTGGCTAATGTTTAACAGATGTGTGGGATCTCCAAGAAGCAGATTATCTCCCACCCTTGAACAGCCTCGGGGCTGGAGCTGGGGAATTGTCCTTGCTCACCCAGGCTGGGTGGGGCGCCTAGGAGCTGGAGCTCCAAGCACAGAGGACAAAGTTCTCCCGTCCACGTGCGTCCTCTCACCGAGTGACTTGGGGTGTACAGTACCTGTTTTCCCGTTTGCAAAACTGTGCTGCTAGGACTCGTTTCCCAGGGCTGCAGTGGGATTTCACAGCCGATGTGGGGAAAATGCTATATTGTGAACGCTTGTATTTTGGAATCCCCTTCAGAGCTTTCAGCACGTTCTTTTGATTATCCTCAACGGTGGCAAACCATCTTCACTTAAAGATGGTGTGGTTTTTGGAATCAGCTGAGCGTTGTTTGCAGCTCATTCTGGCAGTTAGGGCAATTAAACTAAGTATTAGTAATACCATTTGAGACTCAGAAGGAGGTAGGGCCCCAGCCCCGCCCCAGTCTTGCCCACCCAGAGGCCGTGGGCCCCCGGAGGCCACCAAGCACCTGGCCCACGGCTGGTCTGAACCTAGGTGTGCTTACGTTCAAAATATAAACCAGACTCTGGAGATGCAAAGAATGTAAAATAGCTCATCAGTAATTTTTCCATATTGATTACACACTGAAGTGATACTATTGGGGATATAATGGCTTAACTAAAAACATATTGTTAAAATGAATTTCCGTCATTTCTTTCTTTTTACTTTTTAAAAGTACAGCTACTAGGAAATTTAAAATTGCATATGAGGCCTCACATTGTATGTCTCCTGGGCAGTGCTGATCTGGAGAGGGGAATTCATTTTCTTGTATGGCTCATTAACTGATCTTGTAATTCTGGAGTGATTCTTGAATTCTAAAAATATTCTAGATGAATGGAATGAAGTCATCATTAGAATTGGAATATAGCTTTATCAGGTGATTAATTGGAAAGAAAACACATATTCTGATGTGTAGGTTCCAGTGTGATTTAAGTTTCGAATCTTGGTCAGATGTCATGTGTTCAGGCAGGAGAACTCAGTGGTTAAGATAGGGGAGATGCCCCCTCGACCTGGGGAGGACAGAAGGCTTCCCCAAAAGTTGGCCTGGAGGGGGTTTGGGTAGCGAGGAACAGCCCTGCCCTGAGTCTCCAGAGAGTGGTCTGAGCCAGGGGTTGGCCACGTGTAGCCCGTGAACCAAATCCAGCCTTCTGCCTGTTTTGTACGGTGCACGGGCTAAGGCTGATTCTGACATTTGTTTTTCATAATTTTATTTATTGAGTTTATTTTTGGCTATGCTGGGTCTTGGTTGCTGCGAGGGCGTTTCTCTGGTTGCAGTGAGCAGGGGCTATTCTCTCGTGGAGCATGGGCTTCTTCTCATTGTAGTGGCTTCTTTTGCTGTGGAGCATGGGCTCTAGGGTGCTCGGGCTTCAGTAGTTACAGCATGTGGGCACAGTAGTTGTGGTTCCCAGGTTCCAGAACTCAGGCTCAATAGTTGCGGCACACGGGCTTAGTTGCTCGGTGGCATTTTCCCAGATCAGGGATGGAACCCATGTCTCCTGCATTGGCAGGCAGATTCTTTACCACTGAGCCACCGGGGAAGCTTGGTTATGACATACTAAATGATTGGAAAAAATTGAAGGATTTTCCTGTGTGACATCAGAATTATATGGAACTGGCGTGAGTGAAATGAAGTGAAAGTGTTAGTTTCTCAGTCATGTCTGACTCTTTATGACCCCATGGACTGTAGCCTGCCAGGCTTTTCTGTCCATGGAATTCTTCAGGCAAGAATACTCAAGTGGGTAGCCATTTCCTTCCCCAGGAAATCTTCCAAACCCAGGAATTGAACCTGGGTCTCCTGCATTGCAGGCAGATTCCTTACCATCTGAGCCACCAGGGAAGCAAACAGTCTGGTGGGAGCACAGTCACACCTGCCCGAGAACTGCCTACTTTCGCACAACAGGGAAGAGTTGAATAGTCTCCATGGTGACCATTGGGCCCACAGAGCCAAAAATATTTCCTTTCTGGCCCTTTACAGAGCCAGCTTACCATTTCTGGGGCTGAGGGGTCAACTTGATTCTGTAACCCACATTGAAAGTGGGGTCTCAGGCTTGGGGGATGCCTGAGAAGGGGTGGATTCGGGACCCTGGACATGGCCAAGATGGAGGGGCTTCTGTGGCTCAGGGATGAGAAGGCAAGGACCCCAGCTGGTCCTGGGTCCCCAGGGCTGGTGATTTTCAAAGTCATCCTGCCCTTAGGAACTTCAGCAATGACAGAGAAGAGACTAGTAGATTTCTCTAGGTAAAGGTGCAGGGATGGAAGGGTGGCTCCGGGGGGTGGGGGTGCCATGGAACTGTGTTTGGGAGAGTTAGTAGCCCCAGACATAACTGGAAATATACAGGTAGAGGGGAGATCAGAGCAAGGGGCTCAGAGGGGCAACCAGAGAGCCATAAGGGGCTGAGGATCCAGCCTTCAGCCGCCTGGTCCCAAGACATTGAAGGAATTTAGCGCCAAGACCACCCCTTCCCTGCTGAGCCAGATGGCCCCCTCATCCCTGCTGTCTGCCCCAAGAAACTGTCCAAGCACTGGACACAAAGAGAACTCCATTTAGGGACCATCCTAAATCAGCCCTGGGCTTAGGGGTAAGTGTACAAAATGCAGAAAGTGCGAAGAACAATATAATTTACCCTGAGAACCTCTCCAGTTGATAATTTAAAAAAACTTTATTGTGGTAAAATATACATGACACAGGGAATTCCCTGGTGGTTAGGACTCTGGGGTCTCGCCCATTTTCAAGTGACAGTTCAGCGGCACGGGGGACACTTGGGTCCATGTTGTGCAGCCGTCTCCAGCATCTATTTCCATAACTTCTTCATCTTCCCAAACAGTAACTCTCCCCATCAAGCACTAACTCCCCAGCCCTCACCCAGCCCTGGGCACCCACCCTTCTGTGCTCTGTCTCTGTGTGTTTGACTGTCCCAGGTACCTCATGTCAATGCAGTATCTGTCCTTCTGTGACTGGCTGGTTGCACTGAGTATGTCCTCAAGTTCCATCCATGTTGTAGCAGGTGTCAGCGTTTCTCTCCTTCTGAAGGCTCAGTAATACCCCATCATATGGGCAGACTCTGTTTTGTTTATCTATTCCCAGTCAATGACTTTATCATATTGGCTTCAAATCTTTTTTGTTTCTTTCTCTGAGAGTTGGAATTGCAGCCCATCTGCGACACTCCCATTCCAGCCACCTCACCCTTCAAGGCTGGCCTGCACCCTGCCCAGTGTGGCCTGGGTCTCAGACCAGGAACTAGCTTTCCACACATCTGTTCATTTACACAGGCGACATCATGCCCATGGTAGGCACTCCCAGCTTGGTAGGCAGCCTTCATGAGCCCCATGGACAGGAACATTTGGTTGGTTCACATAGCTGCTGCCTGGGCTTCTGTTTCATTTTTGCTGGAATTAACATTGCTTTTTGCCAGTGTGTCAGGTGTTGGGTTTTCATTTCATGTTCTCAGTCCCTCTGTTTCCTCTTCTGTGAAATCGCCTGCTTTTTCAGTTGGGATATTGCTCCTTTTTGCAGGGAGTCTTTAGGAGTTCTGTATATGTTCTCAAGCTGATTCTTTGATTCCTAGTTTATATTTTTTAAAGAATGAGTTGGGTGTTAACTCGAGTCCTTTATCTATCACTTGTGTCCCCTTCCCAGCAGAGGCAGCCAGCATGTGTTAGGACAAGAGGTTGGGCTTTGGGATGATGATACATGGGTCAGGTGAGGATGGAGAAGACCTGGAGGGGTAGGAAGTAAGAGGGAGAACCAGGACACTCCCTGGGAAGCAGAGGGTTGAGAACCTTAGGAAGGAAGGACACAGTGGTGAACCCTGAGCAAAGAGAAAGCCTGGAGGTTTCCCTCGTGGCTCAGATGGTAAAGAATCTACCTGCAATGCAGGAGACCTGGGTTTGATCCCTGGGTTGGGAAGATCTCCTGGAGGAGGGCCTGGCAACCCACTCCAGTATTCTTGCTTGAACTGTGGTGTTGGAGAAGACTCTTGAGGGTCCCTTGGACAGCAAGGAGATCAAACCAGTCGATCCTAAAGGAAATCAGTCCTGAGTATTCATTGGAAGGGCTAATACTGAAGCTGGAACTCCAATACTTTGGTCACCTTATGTAAAGAACTGACTCATTAGAAAAGACCCTGATGCTGGGAAAAATTGAAGGCAGGAGGAGAAGGGGATGACAGAGGATGAGATGGTTGAATGGCATCACTGACTCAACAAACATGAGTTTGAGCAAGCTCTGGGAGTTGGTGATGGACAGGGAAGCCTGGCGTGCTGCAGTCCATGGGTTTGCAAAGAGTCGGACACAACTGAGCGACTGAACTGCTGTAGGAACAGGTTCCTCTGCTGCTGCTGCTGAGTAGCTTCAGTCGTGTCCGACTCTGCATGACCCCATAGACGGCAGCCCACCAGGCTCCTCCGTCCATGGGATTTTCCAGGCAAGAGTACTGGAGTGGGTTGCCATTGCCTTCTCCAACAGGTTCCTCTAGACCAGTCCTTTTGTAGGAGGTGGACACTTTGGGCTTGTGGGATCGTAGTTCCCAACCAGAGATTGAACTTGGGCCCACAGCAGTGAAAGTGCCCAGTTCTAACCACTTTACTGCCAGGGAATTCCCTAGACTGGTTATTCATGGGGTGATTTTTGCCTTCAAAGGATATTTGCAATGCTGGAGACATTTTTGGTTGTCATAGTGGAAACGGGTGCTAGTGGAATCTGGTGAGTCGAGGCCACGGATGCTGTAAAACACCCTACAAAGCACAGGACAGCCACCACCACTAAGAATGGCCCAGCCCCGAGTGTCCGTCACGCCACAGTTGAGAACCCATTTCCTCTGTATGGCCTTGTGCTAGCAGGACCCCTTCTGTGGTTGCAAAGCTTCCGTTTACACTTACTGGTGTGGGACACGATGCTGCCCCAGGAATGCCCCGTCCATGTTGATGACCTTGGGCCATGCCTGTCCTCTCTCTTCCTCCCCCAGGCAGGTCTGGAAGAGCCCCATCTGGGCCCAAGTGTGCGGAGGATGGAAACACTGACCCGGCAATGTCTCTGGGCCGCCTCCTTCGCCGGGCCTCCTCCAAAGCCTCGGACCTCCTGACCCTCACCCCAGGTGGTGGCGGCGGCGGCGGCCCCCCCTCCGTCCTGGATGGGGAGATCATCTACTCCAAGAACAATGTCTGTGTGCACCCCCCAGAGGGGCTGCAGGGGCTGGGGGAACACCACCCAGGTGAGCCCGGCGTGGGGAACCTGGGGTCACGGGCTGGGAGAAGAAGACATGGGGTCCAGGTTCGGGGAGAGCTGGCTGATCTCTCTGAAGTTAGCAAGCTCTTGCATCACTTCCCTGTTTGCCCTAATTTCCCCATCTGGGAAGCACACCAGTGACCTTTGACTCACGGAGGGGAGGCAGGATGGTCAAAGGGGAATTAGCTGTTTTTGCAATGGAAGAGGGCATTCATGTATACAGGGCTGCTGTGAGAGGGTTGCTGGGAGGCGGGAGCCCCCCAACTGCAGGGAGGGAGGCGGGGCATAGTCTTCTTCAGGAAGCTGCCTGGTGGGGGGTTTCCCCCAGGCCCCCTTGAGTGTGGGTGCGAACGCAGCCCTCAGGTCAGGCTTGGTGGATTCATCCCTTCCTGCAGCCCAGAGTGTGGGATGGGGACCGAGCAGGTTGTGAAGCGGGCCTGGGACGCTGGGGACATGGAAATCATTGATCCTGCGCACCCTTTGTGCTTAAATCCACTGTTTCTAAATGGGGGAAGGAAGCTCTCAGCCTCTGCACAGATGGAGATGGAGAGTCCTTTCCTGGCCCTCCACAACAGAGCCTGGAGTTACCCTGGGCTGTTGGAGGGACACTCCACTTCTGTGGCTCTCCCGAGTCCCAGGAGTGGGCAACTCTTCCTGTGCTGACAGTGACTTTGCAATCTTTTGCCGAGCCTCAGAGAAGGAGACTGCATTTTTTTCCAGGGCTCCAATTGTATTCTGAGCCCCCAGATAGTGAGCTCTCTTGTGCACTAAGGGAGTGGGCACAGATTCTGTCAGGAGTGCCGCTGATTGTGACTGTTCTTGGGCAGGGAACCTGGGGGTGTTAGACCTGGTTAGCGCACCACCCATACCTGAGTCCCTCAGCCCTGCTGCCTCCAGGAAGCATCCAAAAGATGGATTAGTGATACTAGAAGCCTGTGTGGTCCTTTGTTATTTGTGCAAATGTACAAGATAAATGTATTGCTTTATTTAATTTGTACAACAGTCTCATAAGAATGCCAGAGCCTGGGCAGGCCTCTCTCTTAGAGAAGGAGGCTGGTGTTCAGAGGAGCTCCCCAATACCAGCCAGAGTAGAGGCAGAGTGAGGGCAGGCCCTAGGCTCTTCCTGAGGCCTCTCTAGGCTGCTGAACCGGGCTTCTGGGTCCCCAGTTCCCGTGCACCTGCAGTCTGGCTGCAGCCCACCCGTGTCCAGACAGAAAGTCTCACATCAGACATCAGTACATTTAAAAATTACAAATTACAATCAGATCTGGGCACTTCACTGCATACAAATTAGGTGTCGACAAAGTACTGAATAAATAAATTTATTTTTAAAAAGACAAAAAGTTTAACTTATGCTAATGAACTCTTTGGAAAGTATTCTGTCCTTCTGCCTTGATAAGCATGTCTTTACAGCGGACAGTTAGGTACAGATTTAGAGTCATCAGACCCTCCAGGTTCCAAAGCAGGAGAGCCGACTTCCAGCCCCAGCTCTTTCCTGGATTATAAGAACCCCGAGCCTTCTCCAGGGGACATCATAGGTCAGGCGAGCAGGTCCTGGAAGCAGATTCTGAACTGTGAGGGGGTGGATTCCAAGGTCCTGGTCCCTGAACTGTGGTCTAGAAGGCTGAGTGGCATGTTGCCTTGCCCCTGTGGATGCCTGACCACAGGCCCAAATTCCGAGGACTCGGGGGCCGGGAGCAGAGGTCCTAGGCCTGGGTCTGAGGGTGTTGCATGTTCTGGGCATAAAGCAGAAAGAAAAGCCACACCCTTTGAAGGGCTTCTGGTATCATCCTTGCCTGATGGGAGGCAAGGGAGAGGGGGCCAGAGGTCTCTGGGTCCCTTCCCAACCCAAAGCCATGTGGAGACACTTGACCTCACCTGAACATTATTCTTCTGGACAACTGGTTGGCAACCCCTGAATTCCCCGCTGTTGTGGAAGTGGCAGCTGGGCTAAGGATTCTGGGTTGGGTCAGAGCCCAGCGGCATGACAGGGGCCCCAGCTCCTGCCCCAGGGGCTTCTCAGAGACCCAGAGGCCTGGGAACCTGGGTGCCATAGGCCTAAGAGTCAGGACATCCCAAAATGGCAGGTGTCTCAGGAGGAAAGACCAACTTCCTCTCAGACTGAACATTCAGGGGCCCTAAGAGCCCACCCATGTGCTGCTGGCCTCAGAGAACTGCTCTTCTCTTCTTTGTCAGCAATCCAGGACATGACATTGAAGATGGCCCTCCTTCCAAAAAGCAGTGTTAAAGAAGAGATTCTGAGAAGTCTCAGCCGACAGGGAAAGGCCCAAATGCTACTCATTTTGGATTTATCTTTTGTGTGACATAGCAATAAAGTCTGCAGCCCGGCTCCCTCCTAAGATTGCAATGAAGCTGGTGGTACTTCTGGGTCCCTGGGTGCCTCCCCAGCCACCTGGGCTTATCCGGACTGGGAGGCTGATGGAGGCAAGGGAGCCCTGGGGCCCCCAGAGCCATGGATAGGGTGGGGCTCTGAACAAGAGGAGGAGGGAAGGCACAGGACAGACTGCTGCTTGAGGGCTTGCCCCCTGGATCTGCTCAGTGTGTGTGCTTAGAAAACGCCCACAGCTCTCATTCATCCTGAGTTCAACTGTATCCCTCAGGTGTGTTTTCTTAGGGCTGGGCTGCACAGCCCCACAGTTTTACTCGCCCGGGTGTGGTTCCGGGAAGAAACCAGCTAGAGGCACTTGGTATATGGCCCTCCCTAACCATCTGTGCTCCTGACCCCTCATAGGCTACCTATGCTTGTACATGGAGAAGGATGAACTGCTGGGGGCCACCCTCATCCTCGCGTGGGTCCCCAACTCCCGGATCCAGAAGCAGGACGAGGAGGCGCTGCGCTATATCACCCCCGAGAGTTCCCCCGTGCGCAAGGCACCCCGCCCTCGGGGCCGGCGTGCCCAGAGCTCAGGGGCCCCCCACCAGCCATCCCCCACGGAGCCCAGGTCCACCCTGATCCCCAGAGACGAGGACATCCTGGTGGTGGCCCAGAGCATTCGAGACACCGAGTGTGTCAGCCCTTCGCCCGAGGATGGGGAGAAGCTGGCCCCAGGCTTGGGGACAGACGGCCCCCTCCCGGCCTTGCCGCCAGCCCACAGCGACTCAGGAATCTTGTCGGCAGTCAGTTCGCAAGACGGGATGGAAGAGGGCCGGGAGCCCCGGCCCGAGGTGGGCGAGGAGGAGGGTTCCTTGGAGCTGTCGGCTGAGGGTGTGAGCAGGGCCAGTTCCTTCGACTCGGACTCAGAGGCCTTCTCTTCACCCTTCTGCCTCTCACCCATCAGCGCCGCCCTCGCGGAGAGCAGCAGCTCCGTGTTCCTGGAGAGCGAGAGCGGGTGAGTTCCCCACTGCCCCCTGCGTCTCTGGGGCTGAGAGCAAGAGCCTGTGTCCCTGCTCTGCTCACTGAGTGTGGAGGACACCTGCATGCCATCCCATGGGTGCCAGAGTGCCTTCACTTCATGCCACCCCAGGGGGTTGTGAAGGACACGCAGCCTGGGCTGGGGGGCTGGGACTTCCCTCTTCCTTCTCTCCCCTTCCCTAGGACTAAACCTTCCCAGCCAAGTCTGACCAGCCCCGTACCCCAGTCCAGACCCCCCAGGACCAGGCCTCAGCATCCTGGCGTCTTCTATGCTCATCACTGGAGGGACTGAGATGGTCCGTCAGGCAAACCCAGGCAGGCCAGGGTGGCGGCAGAAGGCTTGTGGGGGAGGCCTGGTCCCCAGCCAGGCTCTGTGCTCTGCCTGCAGCCAAGCCAGGCACGGAGCCTGGCCCGCCAGAGGGGCCCTTAGCCTTTCTACTTCTCACACCCTCAAGCTATAAGAGGCTGGAACGCAGCCCCAGGGGGAAGTTGGCAGCATTTACTGTACAGCCGAGAGCCCAGGGGAACCAGATGCCTGGGCACATTAGCGGGCTCACTTTTCTTGCCACACACATGGGCGCTGGGAGGAGCAGCAGTGAGATGTTGCCTGAAGGGGGAGGGTTATCATAATGTCATATGGTGTCGCTGTTAGGGGCCTCGGGGCCTCCCAGAGGTGGGCGCGCAAGAGGCTCACGAACCACAGGCTTGGGCTAACTCAGAGCAGCCGGGGCAGGCGTGGGATGGGCAAGCATGGGACTTCTACAGCCCCTTCTCATGCTTGGCTGTGGTCCTTGTTCTCATTAATTTCCAGGCTAATGATGGTGATGACAGTAAGTACTGACGTTAGTCAGCATGTAATTCTTGAGCTCATGATGTGAGCTGGGCATGTGATCAGTGTGGATGTCTGGGTTTTGCCTGGGTGCAGGGCATGTGGGCCATGGATTAATTCTTTTTAGGCTCACAAGAACCCCAAACCCTGTGACGTAGGTGCTCACATCACCCTCTGTGTATCGAAGGGAGAAGTAAGGCTCAGAGAGGTTAAGGAACTTGCTGGAGGTCACCCAGCCAGTTCAGGAGCTGAGCCAGATTTGAACCCTGCTGGGTTTACAACGGACCTAGAGCAATAAGGTCACAGGAACTGATATGAGAAAAGGAACAGGATGGAGGAATGTGGAGCGCTTTGCTGGTTTCAGAGGGAAGGAATTTGAGACGAATTCTTTCCTGTTTCCTTCCCCAGTAAGATGTGGTCCATTAAAGCCCAAGGGTGAACTGATAACATTCTTCTCGCATACTGAAGCGTGCCATGTAAGGGAGCGGTCGGTCAGCTGCAGCCAAGGACTCCAGTGCCCCATGAGATTTCCTGAGCCATGTGCCCGTTTCCCACTAGGGAACCAGGCTCAGAAGGAAATCTGAAGCCCTGCCTGAGTCCCGCTGCCAGCGGGGCTCTGTCAGAGCTCCCCCTGGTGGTGCCACACTGCCAGTTACTCCTCATCAGCCCCTCTCAGCCACTTTCTGTCTCTATGGATTGCCTGTTCTGAACATTTCACGTCAATGGGATCATGCAACTTGTGTCCTTTCGTGTCTGCCTCCTTTCACTGAGCATAATGTTCTCAAGGTGCATCCAAGCGTGTCAGGACTCCATTCATTTTTATGACTGGCTAATACTCCCAGCAATTTTCACCTCCTGTTGGATTTGGGAACATTATCCTGTACTGCATGCAGACTCCTAACCTGAAGCTGCGTGCCATCTGTCAGGTGTGGGAGTTTGGCTGTCCCGTCATGACCCTTTCTGTGGTCATGCTTTGGAAACCCAAGTTACATCTTCCAGACCCATGTTCCACCCAATTTAGCTTAAGGTTCATATTTCTGCTTAGAGCTGCAGGGCATGCTCGGAAGGAAGACTATAGTGTCATGAGGGAGATCCCTCCCTCACTGTGGAGCCTCAACAATTCCATATTGCTTGCTTTTCTGGCTCAGTCTGTCCAGTTCCGCCAAGGCTTTGGGCTGGGGCAGGATGGCCATGAACGAGGTCCCCCTCCCTGCCTCCTGGGAGCGTGTGCTTCAGTCAGGGGCTGATGTGAAAACAGACTGTTTTTGAGATGCAATGTGAGAGGTATTACATGGAGGCACCCTAGTTCCTGACCCAGCCATGCTTGACAGGTGGCTGGAAGTTTAAAAAAAGAAAAAAGCAACTGTGGATTTCAAGAGGGACTGGGTGGGCCCTAGACTCTGCATTTTCTGCCGGGCTGCTCCTGCTTCTTTGCTCCTGGAGTTTAGTTGAGATTTTGTCTCCCCACCACATTCAAGACCTGAAAGCAAAGCTGGAGTGTCTCCACTCCCTCCTGCCCCTCACCCCCCTACAGCTCCCACCCAGTGATGGGCCTGAAATCTGGACTAAATGGTCAGTAGCCCAGGGTGCTATAGAGCAAGACTTCCCAGCCCAGAGAAAAATGAGAATGCCCCAGCAGCTTTGAAGGTCCCTGATTCCCAGACCCACCCAGACTGATTGAACCAGAATGACTTGGGTGGTGCCTGGGCATGGGCAGGATTTGGAGACCCTCTCCAAGGGTCTCCAAAGTGCCACCGCGCTTGAGAACCACTGTTGTGATAAGGGGAGCTTCCCTCATAGCTCAAGTGGTAAAGAATCTGCCTGCAATGCAGGAGACCCCGGTTCAATTCCTGGGTTGGGAAGGTCCTCTGGAGAAGGGATAGGCTACCCACTCCAGTACCCTTGGGCTTCCCTTGTGGCTCAGCTGGTAAAGAATGTGCCTGCATTGCAGGAGACCTGGGTTCGATCCCTGGGCTGGGAAAACCCCTGGAGAAGGGAAAGGCTACCCACTCCAGTATTCTGGCCTGGAGAATTCCATGGACAAAGGAACCTGGCAGGCTACAATCCAAGGAACACAGAGAGGCATGGGCCTTGTAGAGAGGACATCTGGAGTGAAGTCCTGGAGCACCAGCTTCTGCTGGACCAGACTCCCTACAGGGAGCTTGTCTTTGAGGACTTGAACGTGTTGGTAGTGGCTCCAGGGGGCAGAGGCTCTTCATTTAACTGGGAATTGGGTCCCCTCGGGGGAGCAGACAGGCTGGCTCACGGGATCCCTCTAGTGGCAGAACTTAAGAACTACATGTGGAGACTGAGCGTGTGGCTGGGCAAGGGTGGGAGGAGCAGCCCCCAATCTGAGAGTCCCTTAAACATTTTGTGATGTGGCAAGTAGTTTACGGAAGGGTCGAGTGGTTAGAATGACAGTGTCCACTTGTGTGCTACCTGTGGGGTTTAGCCAGGCACAGCCTCATCCCTAGATGAGGCCACCTGCCATAGCCACCCCAGCATAGTGATGGCTGGAAATTCTTGACCACATGAGTGTCCAAAGACTGTTGGGAAGTGGGTGGACAAGGAAGGCTATGTGGCTGACTTGCCATCATGGACCCTCCTCCCACCGAGGACTGACTTCTACAAGCAGGGGTTAGGGTCTGTGGCTGTCTCAGTCCTATGCCTTCCATAGTGCCAGAAATCAAGGCTTTGGGTTGGGATGAAGGTGAGAATAACCACCAGACAAGATCAGTGGCCAGCCCGTCATTCGTTTATGTCCTGAGAGGTACCTGGTCCAGTCTCTAGGGCTAGTTGGATGAGGATGTTGTATAACAGGACCCCCATGTGGACCCCTACGTGGCATCTCAACTGCCCCCCACCTGGGGAAGTATGTGGTGACATTTATGAACTGATAACACAGCTCCCACTCCCTAAATCAAAAGGTGTCTTCTGGAACTCATCCCAAGAACCAATCTAAATTACAGAAATAAAGCATATTTGCATGAAGATGTCCATCTTGCTCTTCTTTATACTGGAGGGGAAAAGGGATGAATCTACAGAAAGAGATGCATCCATTACTGTTCATCTTCCAGGTTAAGGGGTTTTATTGGGGGCCTGTGAGCCCCCTGAGGTCTTTCACCACTTCCTGTATATGTGCTCATGGGTGTTCATTTACCTGAGGAGGGGGCACTTTTGGCCCCAAAGGTGCAGAAACTTAGTACTGCCAGACAGAAGATTGTGCAGTATTAGTAAAGGTTATACATCAGTGTGGAAATTTATGGTGTATCAGTAACAAAGCAGGTAGCAAATAATGTACACATTTTGACTGAAATCCATGGGAAGGCCTGATGCATGAATGAGGCCATCCAAGCAGCGCTGCCTACTAGAACTTTCCTGATCTGTGCCATCGCGATAACGCCACTGCCTTGCTTACCTGGGGAATACGTGAAAGGTGGCTAGTGTGACTGACAAGCTGAATTTTTAATTTACCTGATATTGATTGAGATAAATTTAAGTGACACATGTGAACACCCTATTGGACAGCACCAGTTGAGAGGAAGCTGTGCCAATATGTTAGGATAGTGTGGTTGTGAGTCATTTTTTTCTTTCTCAAGTTTCAAAAATGTTAAAGTGTTACTATATTAATCATATGATGAAAACAAATTTTAAAACTAGATAGCCAGGGACTTCCCTGGTGGTCCAGCGGTTAAGAATCCACCTTCCAACATAGGGGATGTGGGTTGGATCCCTGGTTGGGTGCTGCAGCTAAGAGTTCGCATGTCGCAATTAAAATATCCCACGTGCCCCAACTAAAGAACCTACACACTGAAAATCAAAGATCCCGTGTGCTGCAACGAAGATCTGATGCAGTCAGATAAATAAATATTTTAAAAAATAGATCACAGAGCTCATAGCCGCTGCATAGCTCAGACTAGCTCACCCCCGTCTGCTGTCTTGCATGCTTGTTAATAAGAAGGCCCCCTAGGACCCCGTGAGGTCCTCCCCATGAAGCTGATGCTCGCCCCCACCCCCAGGGTAAATGTGTGCCAAGTGAAGGGTGGTGTTCAGGTTACAGAATGAGCTGGGTGGCCTTGCCACTTCAAGGCTCTCACCTTGGCATCATTGGGGCAGTGGTCCAGCCAGCGCAGACACGGGTCCGGGAGAGTCAGGTGCAGCCATGCGGGGATGACAGCTGCCTGTCCCCGGGGTCCTACTTGGATGCTCACCTTCCTGCCGACGTCTCCTCTCCCCTTTTGCCATGCTTGCTGTGGTTTGGCCAGCCGTCCCCCACAGCCTCACCCTTCTGCAGCCTCCCTCCAGCTGGAATGTGCTCCCCTCCCCTGGTGAAACGCCAGCCAGACTGTGGTCTCCTCCATGACCCCAGCTTGTTCCCCAGAGCTCCTGCCACCTTCCCCAGGCATCTTGTTTATGTGGCATTTAACATATGCTGCCTCCTGCTGTTGCTTTTCCTTGAGCTTTACCGTTTTCTGGGCTGGTGCCATCCTATGGGACTTTCCATGGTGATGAACGCTGTCCAGTGCGGTGACCACTGGCCACATGTGGCTGTGGACTCCTGGAAATGTGGCTCTGGAAACCGAGCAACTGGATTTTTAGTGTTTTCATCTTTAATGAATGTAAAGTCCAGTAGCCACAGGTGGCGAGGGCTTCCATGTTGGACAGTGCAGGCCCAGAAGAAACTGTGCTTCTGGAGGGTGGGAGGGGAGACTGGTAGTCACCCTCCTTGCAAAGAGGAGCCCCTCAGAGTGCTCTGTCGAGAGAGAGAAAGGGGAAAAGGCCAGAAAAGTGAACAGGTGTCCCCGCCCCCCACCCAGGGGCTGGTTTCCTAGGGGGTGGATGGTAGGAGGGGTCACAAGCAGAAGCCAGTGAGGAGGGAGGGTAGTGACGGAGCCAGCCCCGAGGGCAGTGACTTCGACAGCATGACGCGCCCACCCCGCAGAGGGAGCCAGGCTGAAATAAATGGCATCTTAAGTGCTTTTTGCCTTTAGGAGGAAAAGGCTCTGTGACACCAGGGTATCAGCCGTAAAGGCTAAATTATTCATACCGTCTCGATGTCGCTGGTGTAACTGGCCCTGCTTCTCCTACCCGCTCTGGGGAGAATCCAGCCTCAGAAGGACCTGAAGCCTCTGAGCTGGGTAGGCCAGGGCCAGGTTCTGTCACTGATTGTGGGGCTGCCAGGAGGGACCCGGAGGGGGTCGTGCTGGTCACCCAAAGCCTGGTGAGGGGGAAGGCTGTGCGATGCCATGTGATTCTTAGTTGCTTTGGGCGGTTTTCATAAATAGCCTTGTCGTTCCTTTTCTGTCCAACCATCTCGGGGCAGGCGGGCAAGCCTGCAGGAGTAGAAACTGCAAGGCGTGAGGGGTGATATAAACAAGGAAGACACTTTTTACCCCTTCCCACCCAGAGCAGCTAAAGCCAATAAGAACCCTCTCCCAGAGGTGGGAGATGAAGGAAGAAGAGGAGGAGGGGCCAGAAGGATGGGACCCTAAAGAGATGAAGAGGGGGAGCAACAGAGAAGGGCCAGTGGCTGGGCCAGTGGATGTCCTCAGAGGCCATTCCAGCAGCAAGGGGACTGGGGATGGGGTGAGGGAAGGTCCCGGGGCTGTGCCATCCAGGAGAGGAGGGTAATGGCTGGAGAGCATGAATGTGGGTCCTGGAGAGATTTAAGAGGTGGAATGGCCAAGAGTTGGTGAGAAGAGGGATGGCCAGGTGCTGGGGGGCACACCCCCCAAATTTCTGGAAAATCTCTGGGCTAGCTCAGTACTGGGCTGGCCCAGGTGCCCCAGATGTCCTGAGGATGCTCCTGGAACACCCACCCTCACCCCCTGGGGGCCCCCAGCAGCAGCCTGGCAGCCGAGAAGCTGGCAGCTTCCAAAGATCTGTTGTTTGGGTTTGTTTGTGCTTCTGTAACCGGGAGCTGAGATTTATTTCTTTAAAACATCCCATCTCCCGACACCCTGCAATCTGTTCTGTGCGTCGTTAAGACTAATCTTGTCTTATGTTTCTGTAGCACTCGGCAGGCTCTGTGCGGCATCTCTCCCTCCACACCGCCCCCCCTGCACCCACATCTCTGCTCCATGTGCGGCCCCCCAGCCAAGGTGGCAGTCATTCACCACTGCCCTGCTCCATGCCTGGGGCTGGCCGATAGCAGGGGTCCAAAGGAAGCCTATTTGAGAAGGGCAGCTGGTGGGACTGAGCCCTTGGACCAGCCTGGGAGCCTCACTGCCAGTCAGGGAAGCCAGGCGCTGCCTGGGGCAGAGGATGGCCCTTCAGCGTCTACCCTGCAGCTCTGGAAGCTCACTGGCGGCCAGCTGCCACTGGCTCCAGGAGCTCGGAGGGGCTGCCAGGGAATTCAGGCTGGGTCTTGACGGTGCCCAGTCATTTGATGTGAGACTCAGGGTGGCTGTTTGGCTCAGCATGCCGTCTGGGGACGGAAGGGGCAGGCCATCTGGGCTGGGCCAGGTCTGCCGTCAAATGTAAACCAAGCCCTGTGTGATCCCCGGGGCAGGAGCCTGTCAAGGTGTTTTAATCTCTCTGTCTCAGTTTCCTCATCTGTACAGTGGGGCCACTGTGAACACAAAGGTGATGAGTAAAAGGAGTTCCAAAAGGCTCAGCACAGAGTAGGCAAATGGCAGTCATTTACCAGGACGCTAAAAATAAAAGTGGCATTTTTATGGCACCTATCAGAGTGCCAGCCCGAACCTAAGAGGTTTGTGTTAGTTTCTTGGGGCTGCTGTAAGGAAGGACTGTAAACCGGTTGACTTAGAAAATCAGAGAGAGATTCTCACGGTTTTGGAGGCTGGAAGTCTGAAATCAAGGTGTTTGAAGGTCCAAAGAGGTCCTTCCTGCCCCTGCCAGCTCCTGGGGCTCCAGCTGTCCCTCGTGGCCACGCCCCTCCAATCTCTGCCTGCATCGTCACATGATTTCTCTTCTCAGTCCTTGGATTTAGGGCCCACTCTCAATCCAGGATGAGCTCATCTTGGGATCTTTAACTAATTACATCTGTAATTTGTTTCCAAATAGGGTCACATTGAGAGATGAATTTGGGGAGACCCTATTCAATCCATCTTAGGCTTTGTGGGCACTGACTATTTAACCCTTGAAACAATGCCCAAGGTTGGGGTGTTCTTCTCCCATTGTAGAGAAGGTTGAGGCACAGGGTCACAGAGCGAGGCTCCTAGCTGAGGTACCAGCTATGATGTTAAAAACAGAAAAGCAAAACAAAATCCAGCCCTGTTTCCGTCATCACTTGGCACATGAATCGCCCCTCTGGCCTAGTCCTGTTGGCCCCTTGGGTCTGTTTGGAACCCTGCACCCCCCACCAGAGGCTTGTGGGGCTGGAGCAAAGATGCTGTGGAAATCTACTTGTGACATAAGTAATATATGTCCATTTTAGAAATTTGGGAGGAAAGGCATAAAGAAAATATTTATGGTCATCAGTCCTTCCAGCATTACTATTATCATTTTGGTTTAGTTCTCTCTGGCCTTTTGAAGATGGGGATTGTAATTGTCCATCTGAAGAGTTGACAGATCTTCTCTATAAAGGGCCGTGTAGTGAGTATTTTTGGTTTTTTGAATGGCACAGCCTCTGTGTAGCTTCTTAACTCTGTCCATAGAAAACAGCCACTAGCAATATGAAAGTGATTGGGTATGGCTTGGTTCCAGTAAAATTTGATTTATGGATTCCTTGTATTTCATATAATTTTCGTGTGTCATGAAATAGTTCCCTCCTTTTGTCCTTTTCAACACTGAAAAATGTTCAAACCCATTCTTCGCACAAAAACCTGCACATGAATGTTTGTAGCAGTTTCCTTCATAAATGCCAAAACTTGGAAGCAGCCAAGATGTTCATTCTTCCATAGGTTAAGGGAGAGATAGACTGTGGTCTATCTAGATAACGGAATTCTATTTAGCACTAAAAAGAAATGAGCTATCAAGACAGAAAAAGACATGGAGGAAACATAAATGCATGTTGCTAAGTGAGAAAAGCCAATCTGAAAAGGCTACAGACTGTGTGATTCCAACTATATGACTTTCTGGAAGAGTCAAAGCTATGGATACACTAAAAAAAGATCAGTGGTTGCCAAGCATTAGGGTTGGATAGAGCACAGAGGATTTTTAGGTAAGTGAAACTTTTCTGGATGACGCTGTGATGCTGATACATGTCCTTATACATTTGTTAAAATCTAAAGAATGTACAGGGCTTCCATGGTGGCTCAGCAGTAAAGAATCCACCTGCAATGCAGGAGACACAGGTTCAATCCCTGGGTTGGGAACATCCTCTGGAGAAGGAAATGGCAACCCACTCCAGAATTCTTGCCTGAGAAATCCCATGGGCAAAGAAGCCTGGCCAGCTACAATTCATGGGGTCACAAAAGAGTTGGACACAACTTAGTGACTAAACAACAATAACAATATAGAATGTACAGCATCAAGAATGAACCACAATGTAAACTATGGGCTTTAGTTAATAATAATGTATTGATATTGTTCATCAATCATAACAAATGTATCACACTAATGCAAGATGTTAGGGGAACATCTGTGTGAGCAGAAAGGTATCTAGGAACTCTTTGTTCCTTCTGCTCAGTTTTTTTGTAAATCTAAAACTGCTCTTCAGTTCAGTTCAGTTCAGTTCATTCACTCAGTCATGTCCAAGTCTTTGGGACCCCATGAATCGCAGCACACCAGGCCTCCCTGTCCATCACCAACTCCCAGAGTTCACTCAAACCCACGTCTGTCGAATCGGTGATGCCATCCAGCCATCTCATCCTCTGTTGTCCCCTTTTCCTCCTGCCCCCAATCCCTCCCACCATCAGAGTCTTTTCCAATGAATCAACTCTTCGCATGAGGTGGCCAAAGTACTGGAGTTTCAGCTTCAGCATCCTTCCCTCCAAAGAAATCCCAGGGCTGATCTCCTTCAGAATGGACTGGTTGGGTCTCTTTGCAGTCCAAGGGACTCTCAAGAGTCTTCTCCAACACCACAGTTCAAAAGCATCAATTCTTCGGCGCTCAGCCTTCTTCACAGTCCAACTCTCACATCCATACATGACCACAGGAAAAACCATAGCCTTGACTAGACGGACCTTTGTTGGCAAAGTAATGACTCTGCTTTTGAATATGCTATCTAGGTTGGTCATAACTTTCCTTCCAAGGAGTAAGCGTCTTTTAATTTCATGGCTGCAGTCACCATCTGCAGTGATTTTGGAGCCCCCCAAAATAAAGTCTGACACTGTTTCCACTGTTTCCCCATCTATTTCCCATGAAGTGATGGGACCAGATGCCATGATCTTCGTTTTCTGAATGTTGAGCTTTAAGCCAACTTTTTCACTCTCCTCTTTCAATTTCATCAAGAGGCTTTTTAGTTCCTCTTCACCTTTCTGCCATAAGGGTGGTGTCATCTGCATATGTGAGGTTATTGATATTTCTCCCGGCAGTCTTGATTCCAGCTTGTGCTTCTTCCAGCCCAGCGTTTCTCATGATATACTCTGCATATAAGTTAAATAAGCAGGGTGAGAGTATACAGCCTTGACGTACTCCTTAAAAATAGGCTATTAAAAAATTCTTAGCTCATGGATTGTACAGATAGCAGGCCATTACGTGCTGACTCCTGGTCTAAGCCAGCACTGCTCAGTAGAAATGTAGTGAGCCACATACGTGATTTAAAATTTTCTAGTAGTCTTGCTTTTAAAAAATTCCATCTTGAAATAACTATAGAGTCACAGGAAGTTGCAAACTATGTACAGGGAAGTCCCATGCATCCTTCACTCATCCTCCCCTGATTGCAGTATCCTGTGTAAAACCATGATACACATTCCAGACCGGGAAATGAAGTTGGGTACAACGCACAGATCTTGCTGGTCTTTCAAACTCCATTTGTGTGTACCTGCATATAGAATCCTGTGCAATTGTGTCGCACGTGTAGCTTTGTGTAACCACCACCACAATCAAGGTACAGAACAGTTCCATCGCTGCCTGGCTGCCATATGCTCCCCCTCATAGTTGCAGCCACTACTATATTCTCTGTCTCTAGAAGACTTCCATATAAGTGGTACCACATGCTCTGTCACCTTGAGATGGGCCTTTTTCACTCAGCATAACTCCCTTGAGCCCCATCCAAGACACTGTATGTACTTGTAGTGCTTTCCTTTTTATTGCTAAGTAGTATTCCAAGATGTTCATGAACCAGTTTGTTTAAGTATCCACCCTTTGAAGGAAGGACATTAATGGGTTGTTTCCAGTTTGGGGCATTTATGAATAAACCTGTTGTGAACCTTTCTATATGGGTTTTTGTCTGAATGTAGTTTTCATTTTTCTGGGAGAAATTCCCAAGAGTGTAATTGCTAGGTCATATGTATGATGGTTGCATGTTTTGTCTTAAAGAAATTGCCCAAATTTTTTTCCAGAGTAGCTGTGCCATCTTATATTTTCACCAGCAATATAGGTGAGTGGTATAGTTTCTTTGAACCCTTGCCAGCATTTGGTGCGCTCAATCCAAGGAGATCCAACCAGTCCATGCTAAAGAAAATCAGTCCTGAATATTCATTGGAAGGACTGATGCTGAAGCTGAAACTCCCAATACTTTGGCCACCTGATGTGAAGAACTGACTCATTTGAAAAGACCCTGATTCT
This sequence comes from Bubalus bubalis, assembly GCF_019923935.1. Lineage (NCBI taxonomy): Eukaryota > Metazoa > Chordata > Mammalia > Artiodactyla > Bovidae > Bubalus > Bubalus bubalis. Next base: position 10,728,048 of record NC_059159.1, on the reverse strand, counting down.
GGGAAAAATTGAAGGCGGGAGGGAGGAGAAGGGGATGACACGACAGAGGGTGAGATGGCTAGATGGAATCACCGACTCAATGGACATGAGTTTGAGTAAACTCTGGGAGTTGCTGATGGACAGGGAGGCCTGGCACACTGCAGTCCGTGGGGTAGCAAAGAGTCGGGCACGCCTGAGTGACTGCACTGACTGACTGACTGACTGTTTTGTATTTTGGCCATTTTGGTATGTGTGTGGTGTCCCGCTGTGGTTTAATTTGCATTTCCCTAATGATTAGTGATGTTGAGCATTTTTACATGTGTTTCTCTGCCATCTTCTTCTTCTCTTTGGTGAAATGTCTCTTCATGTCTTTTGCCTATATTCTGATCTTCCTGGTGGGGTTTCCTGGTGGGGTTTCCTGGTGGGCTGTCCTGGTGGCTCAGATGGTAAAGAATCTGCCTGCAGTGCAGGAGACCTGGGTTCAGTTCCTGGGTTGGGAAGGTCCCCTGGAGGAGGGCATGGTTATCCACTTCAGTATTCTTGCCTGGAGAATCCCCATGGACAGAGGAGCCTGACAGGCTACAGTCCATGGGGTTGCAAAAAGTAGGATGTGACTGAGTGAGTAAGCACACGGGACGCACACTCTTTCTTTGTAACCGTTATATGTTTGAGAGTTCTTATTTTCTACGTACTAGTCTTTTGTCAGGTATGTGATGTACAAGTGTATCTCTGAAGTTACATTTCATCCTCCTAGCAGAATCTTTCACAGGGTAAAATATTTTAATTCTGATGACACCCAACTTATCAATTTTTCCTCTTGTGACTCTTGCTTTTGTTGTCAAGTCTAAGAACTCTTGGCCTAGTCCTGAATCCTAAAGATGATCTCCTATCATTTTCTAAAACTTTTGTCATTTTCATTCTACATTTAAGTCCATGACTCATGTGGAGTTAATTTCAGTATAAGGAATGAAATTTAGGGCAAGGTTTATCTTTCAGCCTGGGAATGTTTTGCTGCCCCAGAATCATTGAAATGGGGTACATTCCTCCATGGAATTGCTTTTGCACTTTTGCCAAAAATCAGTCAAGCATAAATGTGTGTATCTAATAGCTGCATTTTAATGAGTAAAAAAGTGAAATATGTAAAATCAATTTGAATAATTACCCAGTATACCCCAAATATTACCATTTCAACGTGTGATCAGTATTAAAAGTTGATGGAAGATGTTCAGTATTCTATCTTTGTACCTAGTCTTAGGGAATCTCGTGTGAACTTTAACCCTTGAGCACATCTCAGTTTTGTTTTGCTTTTTTAAAATTTACTTTTAGCTGTGCTGGGTCTGCGTTGCTACACGGGCTTTTCTCTAGACGCGAAGAGCAGGGTCTACTCTCTAGTTGCAGTGTGCGGGCTTCTCATTGTGTTGGCTTCTCTTGTGGAACATGGGATCTAGGTGCACGGACTTACGTCATTGCAGCACATGGGCTCAGTAATTGCGGCTCCCAGGCTCTAGAGAACAGGCTCAGTAGCTGTGGCACATGGGCTCAGTTGCTCCTCAGCATGTGTGATCTTCCTGGATCAGGGATCGAACCTGTGTCTCCTGCATTGGCAGGCAGATTCTTTACCTCTAAGCCACCACATCTCAGTTTAAATTTGCCACATTTCAAGTGCTTGATGCCACGTGTGGCACAGGACCATGGCGTTGGCCAGCTCTAACCTCTACTGGTTGGTGTCCTGATATGGTTTTATTGGTTTTTGTCTCTTTTTTTTTTCTCCTAGTGTTCTCTGGCTAGCCCTCTTCCTTTGTCCTTGATGGCTGAGCAGCTTCTAGGGGGAGGTCTCATGAATGATCTGTTGCCCCTGCTCGGGGAAGGTTCTGTAGCTCTAGCCCCTCCCTGACTTGGAGCAGAGATTCTGGAAGTCACCAGTGTTACCCAAGGAAGCAAGATTCCAAAAAGACAGGTACCTGGTAGAGCCCTTGCATGGGTCGATCTTGAAATCATGATATTGTTGACTGTCCTCTCAAGGACTGTCAGCTCTCTAGAAAGCCGGCCTCTTTCTATTAAATCTATCAGGACAGGGAGGAAATAAGTGCATCAACCCTCCCGAAGTGAAAAGAAAGAAGTTCAGCCTCCAGGGGAGGCCACACTCCCGAGGGAATTGACAGTCCCAGTGCAGGATGACTGTCGAAGGACAAGGAAATGAAACAGTTGTCAGCCTTTCCCCCTCAGCTCACAAACCACCACAGCCCCTCTGGGGGTCCTTGATGCAACCCTCACTGATTTGTTGCAGGGGGTAGTGGGGATGCTCTCCAGGGGGCTGTGTTGCTCTGACTGCACAGAGCCCCGCATGGGAGCGGGAAGCTAGAGGCCCTGGGGGCCCCGGCTCTTGCATCAGCAGCCCTGGCAGGGCCTCTGCAGGGCCCACGTGAGCTTCTGAGAGCTTTGAGCATAAGGTCACAGAATAATGACATGGCAGTGTCTCCCGGGTAAGCCATCCTCTGTCTTTGGGGAACCCCCCCTCAACTTGGCTGTTGCAACGTAACCCAATACCTGATGAAATCCTCCCCCAAAGCAAGAGGGAGGTGACCAATGACCTTTGTCATTTGATGGGAACGTTCCTGTATCCTCTGCTGTTTGCCTTAACGTTCATTCCCAGCAAAGTAAACAAAGCATTTTTACTTGGATTTTCCGTTCAATTCAACCAGTGTTCCCTAAATGCCTGTGGTGTGCTGGGGAGAAAGGGCTCCTGGTGGCCCCTCCACCATATCCAGAATGTGCTTCCTTGCTTCGGGAAATCTGTTTTGGGAACCTGAGAGTATGGTTTCCCTGACGATCTAACAGCCGAAGCCCAGCCACACTGGTCATCGCAAAAACGCCTGCCCTTTGAAAGTCATGGGCCAGTGGAAGCAGGCCTGAACTCTGGTGCCAGCAGGTGGCCTCATGTAAATTCCCGACCTTCCTTAGCAGCAGGCAGTGACACAGATGGTCCCTAAGTGTGGCCACCCTGGAGCCGAGCCCCTGGCCCCCTCCCAGCTCTGCCCAGCTCTGTGCCTTCACACGTCTCCATCCTCATTGCCCCACCTTTTACCCCACACAGTGACCATCCTTGCCCACTAGACCATCACAGGCGAGTGGCTCCTAAGTGCCCTGGAGGTCCCCAGGAGGAGGTGTGGAGACGAGCCTTCAGGCTTAGATAGCCACATGCCTCTTCTGTTACATTTTATTTGATGGTTTCCAAGATGGGGCGCAAACCCTCTAAAGTTGGGAAGGTGCTTTCCTGAGAGGCTTTGAGGCCAGCAAAGGGTGCTTGCCAGGGTCGGGGTAACATGGGGCTAAGAAGCCAGAAGTGGAAATGTTCTGGAAGGAGGGAGGGTGGCTGTCTCATGGGTCACAGAAAGGGAGACCTGCACACATCTGGAAAGGAAAGGGAGGGAAGGAGACCTGGGACCCAGCAAAAGGGCATAGATGTGGCCTCTCCCTGGAGCCCCAGGGCTGGCAGTTAGGGCCGGACCCTGTAGATGGTAAGACATCAGGATCTGTCTTGCTTCTGTAAATATTTAAACACTGGGAGGATTATTTTTGGTAGCTACGGTCTCTCTCCGAGCCTGGCGGGCTGCCGGGAAGGGTGTCGAGTGACAGCGGGCTCTCTGCATGCTCCCCCGCGCTCCGCGTGCTCACGGGCACAACGGCCACGACTTAAATGGGGTCACAGTTCTCCTTTCTGGGAGAGCCTGACCAGGCACAGGCTCACAGGCTTCCACGTTCGGGGTAAGACCGACGTGACCAACACGGATGTCAAGCTCCAAAGTTTCCCTGATGATAGTTGAAAGTGACAGTGCCTTGAGCTTCCAAACCGCGAGCAGTGAAGTAGCAGGGCCGCCGCCCGGCCAGGCACCCCCTAGGGAGGTGGCCACGCTCCACCAGACCCACCGGGGGTGAAAGGACTCATTGTGTGCCCCCGCAGAGCACGAGGGGCTGTAGAGAGCCGTCTTTGTCGGGTCCACAGGACTGACGTGCAGAGGAGCCTGCTCCCGCGGCGGGCGTGGACGTGGGGTGCCGAGGTTCACCGGGGCCCAGCTCTCTGGGAGTGGCGGCCAGTTTCCCCCGGCCCCAGCATCAAATCTATCTGGGCATCATGGCCCTGCTTCTTCCCCATGGAACATGAGGCTGGCATACACCCTCCCTTGAAACTCCATTTTCCTGGAGATGGCACTTTAGCTGAGGAGGGCTCTGTGTGTGCCCAGCAGATGGCAGGCTTCCCCCAGATCAGCCAGGGGTGTGCCCTGCCCGCTGAGCCCGCCCCGCCTCCCACCCAGAGAGGAAGTTCCATCTGCCCTTTGTTGCTCACCTGTCCCCGCTCCCTTCTCACTGCCTGTTCCTGAGGGGCTGCCTGAATGTGTGCTGCTGTGGAGGGGACACAAGCTCCGGCCCAAGCCAGACTCCCTCGGCTGTGGGGCTGCCAGACACGCCTTTCCTGTGTCCCGTCTCTATTTTCAGCTGGCCTCCATCTCCCCACCGACTTTCCGTCTCCTCTCTTGGGGGTCTGATAGATGGAGAGTTGCCAGCATGGTGCCCCACACCACCCCCAGCCTTGTGCTATCCACCGCCTCCCCAGAGACCAGATAGCTAGACAGACTCGGCCTCTGGCCCCAGATCAGAGACACACAGCCGACATTAGACCTGGGATACCAGGCAGCGGTCATGGGATACCAGGCAGCGGTCATCCCGGGATGCAGACTGCTTACTGTCCTTCTCACTGCCCCTGTGGACATGCTGACCCCTACCACAGCCCAGCTGAGTCTCAAGGGTGGTCTTGTTTGGGATTTACTTTGTTGGACACTCTCTCTTTAAAAAAAAAAAAAAGTTAATGGTTTTTATATAAATAATATGTAGTTAATACAGATGTGTTAGATATAAAGGAGTGATACCCCAAGGAACTGAAAGCAGGGACTCAAAGAGTTATTTACACACATCTTCCATGACTTTTGAGAACCAACTTTTTCAGATTAGCCATAAGGCTATGTCGATTGTTCCTCACCCCAACATTGGTCTGGAACTCCAGTCACACTGCTGTGGCCCGGGACTGCTGGCTCGGGCACCTCTGCAGCAGCTCTGGTGCAGTAACCGTGCACCTCTGTCTGGTTTGGAAGGAAAGGCCGGCAAAGCTACCCGTGGCACCAAGGCCAGGGGGCTAACTGTGGCCTGGGCTCCCACCGCCTGGTCTCCTTCTGGTGAACAGGGCCTGAGGCTGATCACCACACACACCTCCCTGTAACAGGGACCTACGCCTGCTCTCAACATGGCTTGTTCAACCCAGATCTAAGGTGGTTGAAAATCAAATCCAGTTTTAGGCCCTGAAAGCAGGTTCTTCAGAGACTCCGGTGGGTGGGGAAAATTGGAGGAAGCTCTGGGAGGCTTGTCAAGGTCAGATCAGGAGATACTGCTGCCCCAGCCTTTTCCAGAACTTAGAAAACTAGACTCTCCCTGTTGTCTTCTGGGAACTGGGAAAATGAACACACCCTTCTGAGTGCCTGGCACCGAAGGAAGGGTACCTAAACAGGACCCAGAGTCCCTGGCACACACCCCCCCCCCCCCCCCAGAGGATGGGAATTAACACTGGGAATCCAGGAGGGGGCATCAGGGAGGGACTAACAGGGCATGCCAGCCATGAGGGTCCCCCTGCCTGCCCCCAGGAATCTCTACCAGTAACCTGTGGTGAGATTGGCCAGGGCCAGTGTTTATACCCCTCCTCTTGGGCTTCCCTGGTAGCTCAGACAGTAAAGAATCTGCCTGCAATTCAGGAGACTTGCATTCAATCCCTGGATTGGGAAGATCCCCTGGAGAAGGGAATGGCTATCCACTCCAGTATTCTTGCCTGGAAAATTCCATGGACAGAGGAGCCTGGAGGGCTACCATCCATGTGTTTGAAAAGAATCGGACACGACTGAGCGACTAATATTACTTTCTTATAACAAAAGCACTGGTTTTTCTATTAATGAAGCTTCTAGAGTCCTCCCAGCCTGCAGCAAAGCAAAAGGCAGCTCAGGTCACAGGCAAAATGAGCAAGGGTCACTGGGGAGGCGGGCCTGGCTTGTGGGAACTGGGCTAGTAAAGCCGGCCTGCTTTCCTCTCCCTGCCTCCCTTTAGCCTCCTGGGCCCTGCGGGCCAGCTACTATAGAAGCCCATAGCCCATTCCTTCTTGCCCTGGGGCCAAGTAGCAGGAGGTGGTGTACCTGTTGGGACAGGTCCCCAGGCCAATGCTGACTGGACTGCCGCAGAATGCATGCCTGCCTTCTCAGAGGAACCATACACAAAGTCCAGACCTCCAGAAACAGCTAATACATGGAGTGACCTTTGAGTTTGGCAAGTCCTCAGCCAAAGCGCAGCATGAACTTGGCCCAAATGGCCAACGTCCCTAATGGCACAGGTCAGGACCTCCAGGCTGCCCTGGGGCCCATGCCTGGGGTCATCGCTCACAGGATGGCCTAGGCAGAGTCTGAGGCCTGATGACTCAGCACCCTTCACCTCTGCCGGGACAGGGCCACATGCAGACGGTGCCTGTGCAGACTTGCCAGTCTGCCCAGGATGAGAACAGCCCCACCTACCTGGGGATAAGCCTTTAAAACAATCCTGAACTCTGCACAGGCCCTTAGCCCTGGCGAGGAGAGGAGAGAGGTGAAGATAGCTGGACTCATTCAGACTTATTCTGCAACAGGCAAAAAACCATGTCTTTTCATCCTTGAGAACACCCAGCACCACATTTATTTTGGAAGCACCTCTGTCATTCAAACAAAGCTCAAAGCCGAAGGGTCACCTGCACGAGGCCACACCGATGGAGATGATGGGGACCTGGTTAAAGGCTTTGGGCATTTAACCACATCCAGAGCAGTAGCCCCCAGCTCTGAGGACTCTACTTCGATTGTTTAAGGGGCAAAATTCACTCCTTGCTCACAGCGCCTCTTCATCAGGGGAAAGCAGTGCTGCTTATGAGGGGTCTTAATGGTCCCCCACATTTGGGGTGCCCTTGGGGCCACCTTGAGTCCCACTGTGAGTGGGATTGCAGTTCACGACTCCCTGGCTGCTCACACTGCTTTCACCCACAGCTGGCGTTTGTGTAATGGACGGAAAACATCTCCACTCATCCCTGTGCCTTTTCCCTCATTTTTAAAGAAATGTCTTTTGGGGAAACCTTTTTCTCTCTTATTGACTGAAAAACTTTTCCTTGGTGGAACTGAGGGTACCAGGTCCCCAGAAAGGGCCCGGCCTGGGGGCAGGTGTGGGCTAGGATGTGGTGAAACCGCCAAGCCTGGCAGGCGGGGAGGCATGGCTCTGGCCGGGCTTTTCCACGGGGCTGGCCAGGGCACACTTCATGGTGCTTGGCTGAACTGAGCTTTGATACCGAGAGGTTTTAACTGACAAAACAAGCAGGGACCACTAAGTTTTGCTTCATGGCTGATTAATGATTAAAGGACCAACAGTCCATGCATAAAACCTTCCAGAAAAGCTCTCTTCATCCCTAAAGTCAGTGGTTTGGGGCTTGCCCTCTTTGCAGTGGAATGGGTGTGTTGAGTTGCTGGCATGCACTGACAGAACTCTTAGTTCGGAACACAGGGGAGCAGCCCCAGCTGGTGGAGCCGGGAGCAGGCGAGCTGTGCATGTCTGACTTCCCACCACCATCTAATGATTGAGCAGACCCGGGGAGCCCCATCGGGTGGTGCCCACTGCACCCCTTGGTAGCTGACGGTGTACGGTTTGGATTTAACACACAGCTCTCTGTAGTTGACAAAGAAAAACTATTTCCAGTTTGCACAAACTGGCCACAGCCGTTGCTGAAGCTGGGAGAGGGGCCGGCTGACTGGTGTGACTTCTCGGGTGGTAGTGTTTTGTTTTGTGACTTTGGAAAGAACATGAAAGACTAGGCGGACATCCACTTGCCAAGGAGCCCAGGGCTGGTGGCCAGGCCAGCACCTCCCTGGTAGGTGTCAGGGAAAACGTTCAAAGTAAATAAATACTGTGATTTCTGGGCCTGCATAATACCTTTCCCCTCTCTTTCCTAATCCCAACACCTGGGGCTGGAACCCCACAGGAGAAGCTCTTGTCCTTTCATAACTGAAGGTTGAGCTCAGCCTGGATGGTAACAGGGATCCTGACTTAAAACACACATTCACACACACATAGTCACATGTATACAGACATACCACGTATATACAAATACACATACATACACCACACACCCCACACACATACGCACACGGTTTCAGGGAGAAGAACTTGAGAGTATTTTGCTGGAGTCAGAAGGAAATATTCAATGACCTCTCATTCTCCTCTGTATGTTTAGTTTTCCCTTTTTTTGAAAAAATCACTTTCAGAATTGCCGGGCTGGTTTTTCCAAATTTGAGATAGAGTCAGCCCTTTATATCCACCAGTTCAGCATCTGCTGATCAACCAACCTCAGACTGAAAAAGCTTGAGAAAAAAATTTCCAGAAAGTCCCTAAAAGCAGAACTTGAATTTACCACATGTGAGCAATTAGTTGGGCTTCCCAGTTGGCCCAGTGGTAAAGAATTAGTCTACCGATGCAGGAGACACGGATTGGATTCCTGGATCAGAAAAATCCCCTGGAGGAGAAAATGGCAACCCAATTCTTGCCTGAAAAACCCCATGGTCAGAGGAACCTGGCAGGCCACTGTCTATGGGGTTGCAAAGAGTCAGACACGACTGATTGACTGAGCACACACAGCAATTATTTACATAGCATTGACATTGTAGCCTTGCCATTAAATTAGATATTATAAGTCATTTAGATATTATAAGTCATGATTTAAAGTTTATGGGAGGATACATACACCCCAGTGTTCATGGCAGCACTATTTACAATAGCCAAGAATGGAAGCAACCCAAGTGTCCATAAAGAAGATGTGGTATATATACAAAGGAGTATTACTCAGCCATAAAAAGAATAAAATAATGCCATTTGCAGCAACATGGATGGACCTAGAGATTATCATACTAAGTGAAGTAAGTCATATAAAGAAAGGCAAATATCATGTGATATCACATATATGTGGAATCTTAAAAATGATACAAATGAATTTATTTACAAAACTGAAATAGACTCACAGATGTAGAAAACAAACTTATGGTTACCAAAGGTGAAAAGAAAGGAGGGATAAATTAAAAGTTTGAGATTAATAGATACACACTACTGTATATAAAATAAGCATCAAGGACATACTGTATAGCTCAGGGACCTGTGCTATATTCAGTCTCTTGCAATAACCTACAGTGGGAAAAGGATATATGTATGCATGCATGCATGTATATATATTTAAGTATATAGGGCTTCCCAGGTGGCCCTAGTGGTAAAGAACCCACCTGCTAATTCTGGAGGTATAAGAGACACAGGTTCGATCCCTGAGTTGGGAAGATCCCCTGGAGAAGTGAATGGCAACCCACTCCAGTATTCCTGCCTGGGGAATCCCATGGACAGAGGAGCCTGGTGGGCTGTGATCCATAAGGTCACAGAGTTGGACACAACTGAAGCAACTTAGCACAGATACACACATATGAATATAACTGAACCATTTTCCTATACATATGAAAATAACACAACATTGTTAATCACCTATACTTCAATATAAAGAAATAAATAATGTATCTGGGAGGAAGTATGTAGGTTATATGCAAATACTTGCCATTTTATACACGGGACTTGAGCATCCTCGGATTTTGGTATCCTCGGGGGCCCTGGAGCCCACTCCCACAGGTACTGAGGAAGGACTGGATACCTCCTAGATCTCATACAGACATAACATCCAAGACCCTCGGAGAGCTCCAGACAAGTGGACCTCCAAACACGTGTGTTTGCTCCATACTGAAAGCTCCCCAAAGGAAAATCCCTCACCCGCCTGTAAGCCAGCCAATGTTGAAAGAGCCCCCAAACCCCTCTGAACCCAAATCTCCTATTCCTACTTTACATCCTTTCTCCTGAGAAGTGGCTTGCAGCAGTGCCCAAAGCTCTCCCTGTGGAGTGAGGCCACAACCACAAAACTCAGGGACACTCCCGGCCCTAGCCTCCACCCTCGGAGAGAGTGATGGCCCCTGGTCACCGGGCACATGCCTGCACCTGTTTGTTCTTTTTTTAAAATAACCATCCTTAAAGAAATGCTTGTTCGTCACCACACCCAGACCAAGACGTTCTGTCAATTCCCTCCTGGTTGGGTGGAGCCTGCAATCCTGCTCCTGGCTGGAGACCTCAAAACCAGCTCCTCCCAGTGGTCATGACAAAGGCAGCCCAGGTTCTGCCTGGACATCCCCTGACCCAATCCTGCCCAGCCTGCCCAGGAAGGGCATCGGACACTGGGCTGGCTACAGGCTTCTCACTGAACCAAACCTTCCCACTGATCTAACAGGGGTGATGTGTCCCACTGAGGATGCAGGACACAGGGCTCAGTCACAGCCTCTTACAGGGTCAGGTTTGCTGAGCCATTCCTTGTGAATGGGAAACTCGCCTGGGATGCTGAGTTTAAACCCACTGACTTGCTGGAGGGGACCCGCCCTTTTGTAAGATGCAAGGAATGGGGGATGGGGGACATCCTCATCCTTCGAAACAGGAGTTGCCACCTGGAGCCCTGCTTTCTCAGGTGGCAGGGACAGCCTTTGTCCTCTGACACAGACCTCAGAGTGAGGATGTCCTGCTGGCAGAGGCTCTGGAAAATGTCCTGGGGGCTGTGAAGCCACGGAGTGGTGTTGAGGACTTGGAGCTGAGGGGCCTGCTCTTTAGCTCTGATTCGAAACTCTGTGTATTTGTGACGATCAAAAACATCTGCTTGGGCTGGATGTCCATCTGGGAGGACGATCAGAGATTTCACATTCAAGACACGAACGTACCCTTGCAATGTGGAGCGCATGCACAACGTGTCCTCAAAGTACAAGGTCTGAGACCCATGTACAAAGCTAGTGATGACTTTGGACCTGAAGTGGGTGGGGGCAAATCCAACGGCATCATTGCTGCCTCCCCCCACCCCACCCCCTGCATTGGGACCGTGCAGTAATTGGCACTGCGGTGATTTATGCAAGTGCTAATCAAAAGCTTTTATTTTCTGATTATCTCTCCATTTGATGGATGGCAGATGCCAATGCAGTCAAAATATAAACACGTTCCAGTCGGAACGTTTCAAAGAAGAAACTAGCCATTCCAGAGAGCAGAGGAGGGTACCCCTTCTGCTGCCTGGCAAAGAGTTTCATTGGGGAAAATTATTTTTCATCACCTTTTTGCTTTCTATTTAAATTAAGCTTCACCAAGCAAGTTTGGCAGCAGCGGAGGGCTCCTAATTTGGTCCCCCTTGACCTCTGCTGCCTTGATTGGCAGTTTGTTGCCGGGCGGGAAGTTGTGCCCGCGAGGTAGGAACAGCAGAACAAATGCCCTAGGACAGCTCTGTGTCCCCCGAGGACCCCAGCAGAGCGGGGAGAGCGCGCAATTAGAGAGGTCTTCACACAGAAAGTTAATTAGCTACTAAATAGCATTTAGCACAGTTTACGATGGGAAATGCATGTCTGAGAAGCAAATGGAGACCAGTGAATAATGGTGGCCGCAAGACGGGGGGTCCTGGCCGCTGACGCTTTACTCCTCGGGCCTGACTCAATGCCAGGGTCTCAGGGCACGGGGCCTCTGTTTCCTCGAGGGTGGAGGGAGGGAAGGAACCTGAGATGTCCTGGTCCACGTGCCCGGGAGCTGTGCCCCCAAGAATGAGGGCCAAGCACCCCAGGACCAGGCAGGGCAGGAGGCATGCCAAGAATCCTCCTGGCCCTGGAGTGGCTATCCTGCCTCCCATGTACCATCCAGCTTCTCAGTTGTGGAAATGAGTTCATATGCCTTCAGTTACTGGGAACTGTGTGTGTGCTGGGTTAAAGGGTGTCCCCCAAATTCATGTTTCCCCAGAAGCTCAGAGTAGACCCTTATTGGCAAGGGTCTTTGCAGGTAAAATTAAGGCAAGAATCAGGATGAGATCATACTGGATTAGGGTGGGCCCTACATCCCAATATGTGTCCTTATAAAAGATAGAAAAGAACACCCAGACAGGGGGCAGAGGCCGTGTGACGTGGAGTCAGAGACGGCAGTGATGCAGCTGTAAATCAAAGAATGGGAAGGGTTTTTGGAGCCACCAGAAGCTGAGAGAGGTGAGCAGGATTCTATCCTGGAGCCTTCAGAGGGACCATGGCCCTGTGGACACCTTGATTTTGGAATTCTGGCCTCCAGGACTGTGAGAGAAGAGATTCTGATGTTTTAAGGCTTCCAGTTCACGGTGGTTTGTTCCAGCAGCCCTGGGAAACCAATAGTGTAGGGGTCACATGACAGCCCCTATTTTAGTCCCTGGGAGGCCCAGCGTGTGTGCTGGTGTCTGAAGCCAGAGATGGGTTGGTGGCCAGGAGAAATCCAGGGACCCGCGGAGGGCTGGCAGGGAGCGGGGGTGGATCAGGGCCTTTGTGTTCTGTTACCGCTCCCGTGCTGACTCTGCTGTGCTTATTTGACCCACTTGATTCATTTGCCTGTTGAAACCATGGGTTGATTGCTTGGGGCAATTTTTATTTTTGCCTTTTGTTTGTTTATTTGGGTTTTTTTTTTTTTACCTTTGATGTTTCTTAATGATTTGGAGGGTGTTTTCTTTTTTGATTATAAAAGTAATACCTGCTTACTAAAGAAATTTTGGAAAATAGGAAAAAGATAAAACAAGGGGGTGAAATCCTACCTACAGCCAACACAGCCGTTGTCAGCATTTTAGTGTATTTTCTCTAGCCTTGCGATTTTTTTTTTTGTTTGTTTCTGATGCTTAAGTTAATTTACAGAGTTGCAGACACACTGTAAAATTTGGTTTCTTGGTTTTTAAAATAATAATTTAACAATTTTTTATATATATTTTAACTTTTAATTTTATATCGGCGTATAGCCAATTAATGGGCTTCTCCGGTGGCTCAGCAGTAAATAATCCGCCTGCAATGCAGGAGACCTGGGTTTGATCCTTGGGTCAGGACGATCCCCTGGAGGAGGGCATGGCAACCCACTCCAGTATTCTTGCCTGGAGAATCCCACGGACAAAAGAGCCTTTCGTGCTACAGTCCACAGGGCTGCAAAGAGTCAGACAGGACTGAAGTGACTGAACATGCACGCACACATAGCTGATGCCATAGTTCCAGGTGGACAGCAAAGGGACTCGGCCAAACATATTCATGTATCCATCCTCCCCCAAACCCTCCTCCCATCCAGGCTGCCACAGAACGCTGAGCAGAGTCCCTTCTGCTATACAGTAGGACCTTGCTGGTCATCCATTTTAAATATAGCAGTGTGTACATGTCGATCCCAAACTCCCTAACTATTCCTTCCCCTCATAAATTCTGTTATATTTGATGCATGCAAAAAACATGTATAACATGTAAATGATGCAGCATAATAATAAAATGCACCCACATTACCTATCACACAGCTATATGACTAAATTGATTCAGCTACTGGGCTTCCTCCCTCCCCTGGAATCCAGGCTCCAGAATGGAATCACTTTCTGGAATGCTGTGGGCATCATTTCCCCCCTCTTTTAAGGCAGGCAGTCCACATTTGTATTCCTTTCCCAACAATACGTGTTGGGTTCAGTCTGATTTTGAGAAGTATTAAAATGTCAGCATCCTTTGCCACCTTCTGTGACCCAGGTCAGTGTCTAAGGTCACATGGTTCGTTTCTTATAACTGTGGTGAGGTCCCTAACCCTAACCCTAACCCCCCAAGCTGCAACTACTCCGCAGCTTGTCTACCCACGTTCCTGGCCATCGCCACTTGGTGTGTTTTCAGGGATTTTCTCTATGACAATCCTGCCCGTCTTTGGTTCATGGAGCGAACCCCCTCTGAGATGTGTATGCTCAACTCCACAAGATGCGACTGTTGTTTCACACCAACGATGGGCCAGCTTAGGTTACACTCACCCCGGCCAGGGTTGTGTGAGTTCTGTCTTGCTATTTTCAATTCATGCTTTGAATGAATGTCTTCTTTTTCAAAAAATTGTATTTATGTATGGCTGTGCTGGTTTCCTGTTGCGTGGGCTTTCTCTAATTGTGGCGGACTCTACTCTCTAGTTGTGGTGGTTTCCCTTGTTGCAGAGCGTGGGCTTTAGGGCCCGTGGGCTCAGTCGCTGTGGCACACAGCCTTAGTTGCCCTGTGGCATGTGGCATCTTAGTTCCCGAACCAGAGATCCAACCAGTGTCCCCAGCATTGGCAGGCAGATTCTTAACCACTGGACCAACAAGGAAGTTCCTTCCCATGTCTTCTTAATAGCAATCATTTTTAATGCCTACTAAATATCCTATTGGGTAGATATACAACTTTTCACTGGTCCATCTACCTTTCATGGACATTGAGTTGTTTCCAATTTTCTGCTTGTCCTGTGAGAAACCTTACTGGGCTTCTACTGTGCGGTGTGCAAATAGGATTATTCCTCCAATGGGCTCCCAGAAACAGAATCAAAGAGGGGAATCTTTTCAATTCTTGAGACACGTCGCCAGTTGTTGCTTTAAAGATTTGAGCCTTGGTTGTGGAGAAATTGACAGATGTGCACAAAGGTATAAATATTTGGGTACATACACACAGAGGTCCTGCATATACATGTGTACAAAGATCTGATATGTAATTTTGTGCATGCACAAAGGTTTAATGCACACACTCGCACTGAAGTTTGGTGTGATATTATTTTACAAAATAATAAAAACAGGAACCATCCCAAGTTTTCATCTATAGGAAATGTTTAAATAAATACACAGAACCTGAAGCAACACTTACAAAAAAGTGTGATTGACCCAAGGTACTGCCAGGACAAAGGCCATGAGTAGGGTGACAGAAAGATCCAGCTGTAGCAATATTGACAGCATGCTTCTATTTCTGCTTTACCACATGTGCATGTATGTGCATATGTGTGTGTGCACGCACAGGACACCCCCACTGTTACCCAGAGTTACTATGGAGGAGCAGGATTGAGTCTGGTGAAGCTGGTGAAGGAACAAGAGACTTTGCAGTTTTGCTTTACACGCCTCTGAGTGTCTGAATTTGTATCAAGGGCATTCCTCTTCCCATGAAAGATGGGCTCATGGAGAGGATAGAGATTTGACTACTCACCCCGCCTGGGGCAGGAGGAGGAGCTGACTTCATGGTACATCTCCCAACATTGGCTTCCACCCCTTTGGAAATAAATTATTGCTGATCCATGTGCTAAAAACCATGCTCATTTGCATTTTTTTATGATTGAGGATTTTGCATATATTTCTGTATGTTAATTCATATTGTTTCTTCTTTTGTGAAGTATGTGTAATTGGCCCATTTATCTCCTGGGGTCTTTGACTTTATGGAAAAGAGCATCAAGGAGAGAAGGCCCTCGTGTGAGGGTCCCCAAAGCCTCCTGCCAGTACCACCATGTGGGGATTACATGGAGACCAAGGGGCAGGAGATATACCACCTCTCTTGGATTTGCCCCTCATGATGTCCAGTGTCCATTGTACCCTGTAAACCAGCTCCAAGGAGGGATAGTTGCTCGGCAGTCAAGGCTGACAGCAAGCTTTGGGGTTGGGCTGAGCCAGACCGCTGGAAGATGGCTGTTTCACCCCAAGAAGCAGAGTTTCTGAAGCCCGTCCTCCCCTGTTGGTAAATACCCATTTTGCTCTAAGAAAATTCTGTCAGCCAGCATCCCAACCCTGGTTTTCCTTAAATTCCCTGAGCCAAGCAAGCAATGGCTTGGTGCCAAAGGATGCTCTGGGTCAACCTGGAACCAGGCCCAGGGGACAGAGGAACAGAAGGGAGGAAAAGGATCCAAAGCAGTGCTGTTTTGATATCACTCATGGGACGTGGTGCTCTGAACAGAAATCAGGTTTGTGGGGTCTGCCGTGTGGACGGAATTTCAGTGAATGTAAATGAGTAGCCAGCACCCCACCCAAGAGTGAAAGGGATTTTTAATTAACTGTCATTATGATTTGTGGTCTTGGGTCAGGAGTGGTAGAGAGTGGCAACCAACATTTCCTCCGAGGCCCCTCAGCACCCAGGGCCCAGTCATCGGCCCCTACCCTTGATACCAGCACCTGGTGTGGAGTCCCGAGTCAGCCACTGCTCCCCTTCCAGCTTGCAGAGACTGAGGGTGCCGGGCCAGACACAGGAGGGCACAGCAGGGCTACCCCTGGGCCGTCATCAGTCTGAGCGTCCCAGACGACATGTTGGGCAGAGTCTGTCAGGACTGGCTGTCTCTGCCTCTGGGGCTCCTGGATGGTTCATGGGACTGGCTGAAAAATGAGAAGGAGCCACATGGAAGGTGCAAAGCCCAGAGCTCAGAATCCAGAAGGTTCTGGCTCCCAGCTCCTCACTCCCTCCCACCAGCTGTGCTTCTCAGCTGGTCCCTCAGTGTCTTCATTAGGAAAATGAACCCACTGGCTTCCTGATCTTTGAGGTGCTTCTATGACCTCAAGCTCTTTCTCTGAAGAAACCTTACTTACCCTGACTCATGCCGCAGCACTCCAACACCCCATTGCCCTTCCCCCAGAGTCTTCTTTCTGGAAGGACAGTCCAGCCCAGCAGGTACAGTCCACTGATTCATGTGATGGCCAAGCAGTCCTTGCCTGAAGCTGAGAGAGAAGGCGAGCTTGAGCTGAAAGCCTGAAAAAGAGTTCATGAAATTTAATCAGATGCCTAAGGGGAACACCTAAATTTAGTCAAATTATTATTAGTATTCATTCCATTTTTAAATTGCCTAGGGGAACGTCACCGAAAAAGTTGGGAACCACCGGCCTGAGTGGTGATGGTTTTGTTCTGCAGACCTGGGGGACCTGCCAAGGGACTGCAGGGGTCCTGACCTACCACACAGCTGCTGCCCCCAGCACCCACACTGTGAGCCACTTTTGTGGGTGCAGGGATACATGACCCAGAGGGTCCAGGTGGAGTGGGTGCCAAGGTGGGGTCAGGCAAAGCTTATATATTTAGCCATGATAGACACATACAGACTCACAGGGACCTAGGCTTCACCAGCCCTAGGCTCCGGTCAGCAGAGCCCCCCTGCCCACCCATAGCAAGGTCCCTGGTCAGCGAACCCCTAGCCCCCAAGAGTCCGCTTCTTGTTACTGAGTCTCTGGCCTCCACCTCTCCTGGTTCTGCAGGCTGGGCTGGGTTTTTGGAGGAGGACCATAGAGCCCGTTCCCTGTGTGACTCGGGCCCAATAGATGGGAGGTGACTTTTAGAAGGTGATGGCCAGTTTCAGGAGTTTTTGCAGGAAAACCATACAATATTAATGTGATGCCTTTTTAAAATTAAAAAAAATTAATTGAAGTATAATAGATTTATTATATTGTGTTAGTTTCACGTATACAGCGTAGTAGTTCAGTATTTTACAGATTATACTCCTTTATAGGTTATTACCTATAATAGGGCTTCCCTGGTGGCTCAGAGGTTAAAGCGCCTGCCTGCAATGCAGGAGACCCGGGTTTGATCACTGGATTGGGAAGATCCCCTGGAGAAGGAAATGGCAATCCATTCCAGTATTCTTGCCTGGAGAATCCCATGGACAGAGAAGCCTGGTGGGCTACATACAGTCCATGGGGTCGCAAAGAGTCGGACACAACAGTGCGACTTCATTTACTTTATAGGTTATTATAAGACAATGGGTATAATTCCCTGTGCTGTACAGTATATCCTTGTTGCTTATGTATTTTGTATATAATAGCTTGCATCTGTTAATTCCATGCCCCTATGTGTCCCTTCCCCCTTCCCTTTCCTCTTTGGTAAACACAAGTTTGTTTTCTATACCCGTGAGTCTATTTCTGTTTTGCATATGCACTCCTTTGTATTATTTTTTAGATTCTACATATAAGTAATAATTTGCAGTACTTGTCTTTCTCTGGTTTATTTCATATAACATGATACTCTCTGAATCCATCCACGTTGCTGCAAATGCAGAATTTCATTTTTTATAGCCAAGTAATATTCCACTATGTGTGTGTATGTGGGTGTATCTCGCATCTTTTTAATCCAGTTGTCTGTTGATGGGCAGTTGGATTGCTTCATGTCTTGGCTATTGTAAATAGTGTTGCTATGAATGTTGAGATGAATGTATATTTTTGAATTAATGTTCTTGTTTTTGTTTCCGGGTATATACCCAGGAGGAGAAGAACTGCTGGATCATATGACACATTTATTTTTAGTTTTTTTTTTTAATTTATTTTTTGACTTTTTTTTTTTTAATTGAAGGATAATTGCTTTACAGCATTTTGTTGTTTTCTGTCAAATATCAGTGGAAGCTCTGTACTGTTTTCCATAATGACTGCACCAATTTATAAGGTGGCTTTTTTTTTCAAGGTGCCTTTGTATGACACTAAATTACCTGACCTGCGAGGTTCTTTCTACTCCCAGCCAGCACTTAGATTACAACTGAATGTTGGTCCCATAGAAACGACACAGGAACATGTCTCACACCCAGGTGTTTGTGACAACCTGTGTTTCCTCTCCTGTCCTGCCCGTTCCACCCATCTTCCTCTAACATCACTTAGTTGGTTTGGGCTGGTGTCGTGGTTTCATTTTGAAAGGGTCACATGACTGGCCATGAGGACTGGGCTGGGCCTGACAGTGAGGATGCCCCCGCCTGTGAACGTGTGTTCTCTGCCTGTCTCTGCAGCTCAGGCTGTTGTCTGGGTGGCCGTTGTGGGCCTTGCCTTGATCAGGGTCTAGGTCTCACCGGAACTTGTGTCGCTCATAGTTTTCTGGGTCCTACAAAACTTCCCAAGTGCAACCATCAATGGGCTGAGTGTATGTGGCTAATAAGAGCACTTGGTTTAGAAATATCTTCTTTTCTTACCCATGTGAAGTTCCTGTAAAATCTAGGGGAGATGTGTGTCTCTGTTTTGTCCTTTTTGTGTTTAGAAAGCTGTCTCTGCTATTGTCTTCTCAGTGAAGTCTGTCTCCAGGATGAAGTCAGTTGGGAATGAAACAGAACAATTGGTTCTCAGAAGCCTGGTTCGGGAGCAGCTAGGAATGGTCTCTAGGCTGCTTGGCTATTAATTATTTTGCTTTATTTATTAGAGGTACCCAGCATCCCTTAGCCTCCAAGCATATTTGCAAAATGCCTTAAGGGAAAAAGAAAAACAAATGATTCCTGCCATCAGAGTCTCCAGCCCATAATGAATGATACTGTATAATAACGTTAAGTGGGAAAGGCCCCAGAATCCCGTGTACATCCTGAGTCTACCTGTGTAACCATCATAGATGCATGTGATACATGGATGCTCAGAAACTCAGGAAAGCAGTCGGCTTGGCTGAGTGAAATTTTTCTTAGTTTTACTTAGAAATCTGATGATGTCATGCTATTTGACTCAGAAAAAAAAAATTACAAGAAAAACAGCACCCAGAGGACTAGTGGGTTCTCCCCTCCTACCTGCCAGCACCGCTCCCCCTGGCTAGCCAAAGGAGAAGAGAGGCCTAGCCTGGTTATCTTTTCCTAAATTGTGTTGGTAATAAACCTGAATAACGTGCCTGCTCTCCTCCTCCCCGTGATTTACACCTTTCATAATTAGCCCTGCGCAGCATCAGAGCCGCCCAGCAGAGTTAATGGCCTGAGCTCAGCCACTGTCCTCCTGGCTCCCAGCAGAGCTGAGCTCTCTGCACCAAGAACTGTGATTGAAGTTGGGCCGGCCCGTCCTTCCTGTGGCTCTTGAGCCCCTTGAGAGGGACGGGAAAGCTATGTTGGTCTCAAGTGTGGCTGATGACACCCCAAGCTCAGCCAGGGCAGGTTCTGGGGGCTGAAATAGCAAGATCCAGGGCTTCTATTCTGATAACTTCCCATTTCCACTTATGTCAGAGATGACCCCTTGAGCTCAACAGAACTAAGTTCCCATGGTGATCGTCAGCACCAAGGTCTCCTAAAAGATTGAAAAGGGAAGTTGCCATAATCACTAACGTTTAGCTCTGGCCGACCGTTCCGGAAGCGACATTGATTGACTGTCTCTGGGTGCACAGCAGGTGGCGGGGGGGATCTGCCAGCAAACCCCAGAGCAGGGCCCCACAGTGTCCGGGGTCAGTAGAAACCAGGCAGAGTCCCTCCCAGAGGGTAGATTCAGCCGCCACTATGTGTATGTGTGCTCGTGTGTTTGTGCGCACGTGTGTGTGATGTTAATTACAGCAGACGTGCTTACAGTTTTGCTTGCAACAGTCAGCTTAGAAACGGCCAGAATTTGAGAGCCTAATAGGGTCTCAGAGATCAGAATCCAGCCACTGTCACCTCCATTTTACAGAACGAGGAATTAAAGTGCAGAAAGTAAGACTTCCTTTGTCATCCACCTGCAGCCTCCTCCATGCCAGGCCCTTATGGGGTGAAGGTTACAAAGACAGTTAAGACAGCATCCCTGCTGGAGGGCATGACACGTCAGGAGTGGCTCAGAGGCTGGGAAAGGGCTCAGGGCCAGGGGGATGAGGGGTCAGGGAAGGTGGGCTCCCTGTCAATGGTGGAGGGCAGCTGCCCCACACCCACCGTTGCTGCCCCATCCCTCCTCCTGGTTAACAGAGTCCTAGTGAGGCTCCCAGAGTCAGAGTACAGGGAATACAGATAAGACAATCTCTCCCTGAAGTCATCACTCACGGAGGGCTCTGCCAGACCCCAAAGAATGAGAAGCAGAGAGGTGTAGGGGACATAAGGGTGCAGGGGAGGAGGGCGTGTGTGTGTGTGTGTGTGTGTGTGTGTGTGTGCTCTCTCAGTCGTGTCCGACTCTTTGCAACACCATGGAGTGTAGCCCACCAGGCTCCTCTGTCCATGAGATTTTCTAGGCAAGAAGACTAGAGTGGGTTTCCATTTCCTACTCTAGGGGATCTTCCTGACCCAGGGATTGAACCCACATCTCCTGCTTGGCAGGCAGATTCTTTACCAAGAGCACCACCTAGGAAGCCAGCAGGGGAGGGGACATGAGTGCAAAAACCAAGGACTTCGGAATGGGACTGGAGTTGGGAACAGCAAGCACTCTGGAGCCTGAATTTGCAAGGAGGTGACTGGGCTGGCTGTGGTGTTGGAAGGCAAAGGACATCCCGCCCGGTACTGACCTCCCAACAGCCACAGGCCACTGGCAGAACAGCAGGCTGCACCTAACAAGCAGACAGAACAGCAAAGTCCACTCAGTGTATCTCGGGCCCTCAGCCCTGTCCCATTGCTTTCCTCTCCCATCTCCCCATTTTATGGCTGAGAAGGCCAGGGCCCAGTAGAGGAGATAACTGGCCCAAGACCACATAGGCTGGCTGGGGAACCAAGCCAGGACTGGTCCCAGGCCTTCCAGGATCCACGCTGAGCAAAGGATTTCCCATCCAGTTTGTCTTTGGCAGAAAGGATGTAGCCATACCCCAAACATGCCTGACGTGGCCGTTCATGTTTCAGTACTTAAACACACACGTGTGTGCATGCTGCCGTGACATGTCCTCCAGTATCCTCTTTCTCTTTAGAACTCTCCTTCCTGTAGTTTTAGTTGGCTGCTTGTCAGTCAAGCAACATTTGGAAGCCCTATGTGAGTAAATGCCATGTGATTAGTACGTGATAGAGGATAAAGAGATGCTTTCTGGGGACTTCCCTGGTGGTCCAGTGGCTAAGCCCCTGTGCTTCCAATGTAGGGGGCCCAGGTTTGATCCCTGGTCGGGGAATTAGATCTCACATGTCACAACGAAGACCCGCACAGTCAAATAAGTAAATAAAAATAAATATTTTTTTAAAAGAGAGAGATGCTTTCTACTGCTGCACAAGAGATAATTTAGTATAGTGGTCAGGGCCCAGCATGGCCTTGCACAATGACTGGGCCTCTCTGGGTGTCAGCTGTCACATCTGAAAAGTGGGCATGCTAGCAGCGATGTAGTGGGGATGCTATATGTATCTTTAGAACCTAAACTGCTCTGTACGTGTTGGTTCTTACTTTATCCTGTCCTCTAGGCTTTGTCTGGGCAAGGTACAGTTAGTAAGGTCAAGGTCACAGGTTGATCTATATGTAGACTAGTTAGCTTTTTGGAAACAAAGCAGAACTCAGAAACGCCCAGTGTAGTGAAGCTGGCATCATGGACCACCCTGCATGATGTCCCCCATGCCCTGGCTGGCTGCCTGGCCTAGGAATGTGTGGAGACTGTGGGGGTACAAGACATCAGTCCTCGTGACCAAGCGAGGACTGTTGCCCTGAGACCCAGAGGCTTAGTCAGGTCGCTGCAGAGCCCCATCCAATCCAAAGTAGCTTTGAAACAGTCCCTCGCTCGCCATAGTCCAGAGTGGTACTCTTCTCCCCTTGTGTGGGCAGAGGCAGGCTTCGTCAGAAACTGCATCTGTGCTGAGGGCTCTCGGGACAAAACTTCTCAGCTGTCAGTGGCAGGTTTGGGTGGTTGAGGGCCTGAAGCTGGTGACACGCAGATGGAGTTGGTGGCAGACTAGAGTAAAAGTGATCTTTGTCTTCCCCAGTCACAGTGGACCTGTTGTGGCCACGGCTCTCTGAATGCCCCCTCCTACCTTATTCATCCTTTAAAATCAGGAGCCTGGGGCTCCCAGAACATCCTGGTTGCCCAGGTTTTCTTCTTTTAAGCAATCTCTTTGTCTGACAATCGAGTCTTCACAAGGGGCCTGGCAGCCCTTTAAGTAGGCGCCACAGGATGCGAGAGTTCTGAGGAAACGTCGCTGCTAGCGGGGCCAAGTGTGTGGCTGTGCAGGCGAGTGCCACAGCTATGCCAGCTGGCCGACTCTCCCACCGGGTGGATTACACAAGATCGCCTTGTTTGTTCTTCCTCGAACCCCTCAGGCGGATTTCTGGACTTCGACTTTACCAAGTAGGAAGACAAAAAAAAAAGCAAAAACTTGCTTCCCCCGAAACCCGAAGCCCTGTCGATGGGGAGGGAACACTGCCCAGACGAAGGGGCCTTTCTGGGCCTTTTTGTTTTTTTAAAAACAATATCAGTTTCTTTTTAAAATGTTTATCTATTTTCGGCTACTCTGCTCAGCTCGCGGGATCTCAGTACCCTGATCAGGGATTGAACTAGGTCCGCGGCAGTGAAAACCTGGAATCCTAACCACTAGGGCATCGGGGAACTCCCGTTGGGTCTTTGTGAGCTTTGCCTTCTCTCAGGGTCCCTGAGGACAGAGCACATCACATCGTGAAGCAGCGGAACAGCCCAGCTTCTGTCACTTTAAAGAAGAGGCAGTAGATAGAGGGAGGGAGGTTGCCCCAGGTACAGTACAGAGGTCCCCCCTGCCAACCAGGTCAGAGATGGAAAAGGAGTATATTTTTAATGTAAAATTATTTATAATATGAGATCATTTCCATTCCTTCACTAGGAGGTAAGTTAAACTCAACAATGTAAGAGCAAAATGAATTTCTCTTCCCAGGGTAATGCCATTTTCCCCATAGTGATAGGTGCCTTTTCCAGCATGTGTTGCTTACTTGACCTATTAATGCTCTCTGCACTCTCTGCTTTACTGGCTTTTCTCTCCGCCTCAGGCCTCACCCAGGCTCCCCAAGACCAGCCCCTCAGTCTCCCATCTCTGGGCGCAGGTGGAGGCTGAGAGGCCCACGTCCCCATGACACAGTCACTCCCTGACGTGTCTGCCCCTCGTTCTCCACCAGAATGAAGGTCTAAATGTCTGGCAACATTCAGCCATCCCCAGAACTGGGAGGCACTGAGAACTTTGTGTTGAGTAAACAAATATTGGCTGAGGTCACGCTTTGTACCTTTGCCAGGAGATGTTCAGGCTGAATCAGACAGGGGAGACGGGGGACACAGGGACTTCTTTTTATTGAGATATCATTCACGTAAAGTAAAACTCACCCTTTATTTCTTTTTAAAAGATATTTTATTGTAGTTCATTTTGCATGAATTGAAACACAGAGATCTTTTTTACTTTTCGGCCGTGCCACTCGGCATGAGGGATCTTAGTTTCCTGATCAGGGATCGAGCCCGCACCCCCTACAGTGGAAGCACAGTCTTTACCAGTGGGCCACCAGGGTAAGTTCCAAAATTCACCCTTTAAAAGTATACAAAGCAAGGGCATTTAGTTCATTCACAAAGTTGTACAACCATCCCCACAATCAATTTCCAGAATATTTTCATCATTCCAAAACAGTAACTCCGAACCCATCACAGTTAAAACTCATTCCTCCCTTCCCTTGGCTTGTACCACCCACTAATCTGCCTTCTTTCTATGGGTTTTTCTGCTCTGGATATTTCATATGAAAGTGAAAGTGAAAGTCACATCTGACTCTTTGCAACCCCATGGACTATACAGTTCATGGAATTCTCCAGTCCAGAATACTGGAGTGGGTAGCCTTTCCCTTCTCCAGGGGATCTTCCCAACCCAAAAATCGAACCCAGGTCAGGGAAGCCTAGGTGTGTGGCCTTGTGTAACTTGTTTCTCTCACTTACTATGTTTTCAAGATTCCTCTATGTTGTAGCACGTATCAGTATTTCACTAATTTTATGCCTAATATTTCATTGTATGGATATACTGTATTACATTTATCCATTTTTCAGTTGATGGACATTTGTATCATATCCCCTTTGGGGCTATTATGAATAATGCTGCTATGCACATTAATTCATATACAAGTTTTTGTGTGGATATATATTTTTAATTTTTTAGGAGTGGAACTGCTGGGTCATATATGGTAAATCTATATTTAACTTTTGAGAAACTTCCAAAGTATTTTCCACAGTAGTTGCACTAATTTTTATTCCCATCAGCAATGTATAAGGGTTCTAATTTCTCCACATCCTCACTGATACTTATATTTTCCATCTTTGGTTTTTATTATAACCATCCTAATATGTGAAATGGTACAATATTTCACTGTAGTTTTGACTTGCATTTCCCTCATGGCTAATGATGTTAGGCATCTTTTTATGTGCTTATTGGTCATTTGAATATTTTCATTGGAGAGACATCTATTCAGGTAAATCCATTGTTTAGTTGGGTCAGTTGTCTTTTTGGTGTTGTATTCTAAATTTTTCTTTTTTAAAATATAGTCCTTTATCACATATGTGATTTCAAATGTTTTCTCCCATTCTATGGGTTGTCTTTTTACTTTCTTGATAGTTTTCTTTGAAGCTCAAAAGATTTTAATTTTGACAAAGTCCAATTTATCTCTTTTTTCCTGGGATTGCTTGTGCTTTTGATGTCATTGAATAAACCACGGCCTAATCCAAGGTCATGAAGATTTATGCCTATGCTTTTTCTAAGAGTTTTATACTTTTAGCTCTTCCATTTAGATCTTTGATCCATTCTGAGTTAATTTTTTGTAATGGTATGAGATAAGGGTCCAAATTCAATCTTTTACACATAGATATCTAGTTGTCCCAGCCCCAGTTGAAGACTATTCTTTCTCCCACTGAGTTGTTTTGGCAACCTTGTTGAACACCAATTGATCATCAATGTATGGGTTTATTTCTGGACCATCAGTTCTATTCCATCGATCAATATGTCTTGTCATTATGGCAGTACCTCTTTATAGTGAGTTTTGAAACTGGGAAGTGTGAGTCCTCCAACTTTATTCATCTTTTACAATATTGTTTTGGCTGTTCTGGGTCCCCTTGCATTTCCATATTATGTTTAGACCAGCTTGTCAATAACTCCAAAAAAGGCAAGTAGGATTTTGTTGGGGATTGTGTTGAGTGTATGAATTAATTTGGGGAGTACTGCCATCTTAACAATATGAAGTCTTCCAATTCGTAAGCACGGGATGACTTTCCATTTGTTTCAGTTCAGTTCAGTCACTCAGTCATGTCTGACTCTTTACGACCTCATGAACCACAGCACGTCAGGACTCCCCGTCCATCACCAACTCCTGGAGCTTACTCAAACTCATGTCCATCGAGTTAGTGATGCCATCCAACCATCTCATCCTCTGTCATCTCCTTCTCCTTCTGCCTTCAGTCTTTCTCACCATCAGGGTCTTTTCCAATGAGTCAGTTCTTTGCATGAGGTGGCCAAAGTATTGGAGCTTCAGCTTCAGCATCAGTCCTTCCAGTGGATATTTAGGACTGATTTCCTTTAGGATGGACTGGTTGGATCTCCTTGCACACCAAGGGACTCTCAAGAGTCTTCTCCAACACCATAGTTCAAAAGCATCAATTCTTCAGCACTCAGCTTTCTTTATAGTCCAACTCTTACATCCACACATGACTGCTGGAAAAACCATAGCTTTGACTAGATGAACCTTTGTTGGCAAAGTAATGCATTTGCTTTTTAATATCCTGTCTAGGTTGATCATAGCTTTTCTTCCAGGGAGCAAGTGTCTTTTAATTTCATGGCTGCAGTCACCATCCGCAGTGATTTTGGAGCCCAAGAAAATAAAGTCTGTCACTGTTTCCATTGTTTCCCTATCTATTTGCCATGAAGTGATGCGACCAGATGCCATGATCTTGGTTTTCTGAATGTTGAGCTTTAAGCCAACTTTTTCACTCTCCTCTTTCACTTTCATCAAGAGACTCTTTAGTTCTTCTTTACTTTCTGCCATAAGGGTGGTGTCCATTTGTTTAGGTCTGTGCCTCAACAGTACTTTTGTAGTTGCTATGCAAGTCTTTTACTTCATGTGTGTGTGTGTGTGTGTTGTAAATGGAATTGCTTTCTTAATTTGGTTTTTGGATTGTTCATTGCTAGTGTATAGAAATGCAATTAATTTTTGTATATTGATCCTGTATTCTTCAACCTTGCTGAATTCATGTATCAGTTTTAACAGGTTTTTTTGTGTGTGTAGATATGAATTCCTAAGGATATTCTATATTAAAAATCCATCATCTGCAAATAGAGATGATTTTACTTCTTTCCTTCAGTCTGGATACCTTTTTGCTTCTTTGCTTTTCCTTGTCTAATTGCCCTGAATAGAACCTTCAGTAGAATAGAAGGGGTGAGAGCAGACATCCTTGTCTTGTTTCTGATCTAAGGGGGAAAGGTTTCAGTCTTTCACCATACAGTATGATGTTAGCTGTGGGTTTTTATAGATGCCCTTACTAAGATTGAGGAAGTTCCTTTCTATTTTTAGTTTGGTAAGTGTTTTCTTCATGAAAAGGAGTTGGATTTTTGTCAAATGTTTTTTTCCGCTGCTATTGAGATGGTTGTGTGGTTTTTGTAATCTTTATTAATCTGGTGTATTACATGACTTGATCTTCATATGTTAAACCACCTTTGCATTCCTGGCATAAATCGCACTTGGTCATGGTGTATAATCCTTTTTAGATGTTGTTGACTTTGGTTTGCTAGTATTTTGTTGAGAATTTTGTGTCTCTATCATGAGGGATATTCATTAGGGCCTAGAATGCTATGTTCTTGTGATGTCTGTCTGGTTTGGGCATTAGGAACTAACTTAATGCAAAGTCCAAAGCAAAACACACCAAAGAGAATGATAAATTTCTAAGGATTTTGCAAGAAATAAGAGAAAATCAGCATGTTTGGGGTACCTGTGATACATCAGACACTCTCCTTAGCAGCTTCCCTAAAGTCAAGGGAAAAACAGAGAAACTGGGTCTTGGAGAGTGAAAAGAACAGGAATAGCGGCTAGAGAGCAGGTAACCCAGGGGGAGGAACCCAAGGAGGCAACTGCATAGAGGGAGGACCTTATAAGGTAGAAAGGATATGAGTTGTCCAGTTTGCCTGAGATATAGTGGGAGCATATAAAGGGGTATAACTTGATTGAATAATATTCTCCTAAATCCATATCCACCTGGAACCTCAAAACTCAGCTTTATTTAAAAGAACATCTTTACAAATGTAATTAGTTATGATGAGATCATTCTGGATTAGAGTGAGCCCTAATCCAAAGACTGTGCCCTTACAAGAAAATAGAACAGAGACACAGAGAGCCACACCCAGAGGGAAGAAGGCCATGTAAAGACAGAGGTAGAGACTGGAGTGATGTGTCACATGCCAATGAAAGCCACAGACTCCACCAAAAGCTGGAAGAGGCAGGGAAGGATCATCCCCAAGACCTTCACAGGGAGCTTGGCCCTGCTGACACCTTGACTTCAGACTTCTGTTCTCCAGAACTGCAAGAGAGAAATTTCTGTTGCTTGAAGCCATACAGTGTGATGCAGTGATACAAGGAGGTGTGGGCAAAAATGACCCGATATTACCTTGCACCAGGCTGAGGACTGGGGCTTCACTGGTGGACAAAACCTGATTGCTGATGGTTTGAGATCCAGGAGCATGGGGCAACGGGGAGCAGTAGGTATGTTTTCAGGGGCATTCTTTAAGAGATAGTTTTTAAAATAGAGTTTTTTTTTTCCTCTGTATCTTCCTTTATTTTCTTTTTAAGTCATTGCCTTTGTCTCTGGAAGTCACACATCAATAGGTGTCAGGAATTTGAGCTTTGGATGAGCCATGCCTGGTCCATCCCTGCTCTGCCATTTACCACCTGTGACATTTGAGGATGATGGTCCTGGTCTCAGTCTTCTTAGCTATAAAATGGAGTTAATAATATCTCCTTCATAGTGTTAGTATGAGAAAATCTTTAAAGCAATCAGCAGAGCTCCTGGCACATAAGAAACCTCAAATAAATGGTAACCGAGATAATGATTGGTTATTGATACCTGACTTTTTCCTTTTTTTCTTTTCAAAATTATCCTTATTGGTTTTACAATATAAAGGTTAATATGGACTGTTTAAAAAAAGATGGAAGATCAACTTATTATTTCTGAGTATCGAAATGATACATTATTCTTTTTAGAAAATATGTAAGATAAAGAACAAGATAAAAACAAACTATAATGCCACCTAGAGATGATTTTTATTGTCATTTTGGTGTGGTTTTCTATTTATCTATTTAATGTAGATATAAAATATTTATAAATATACATTATATACAAAACTATGTTGTATCATATTTCATATAATTTTCACCCTACTTTCTTGATTCAACATAATAGTATTTTCTTTCATTATTAAATACTTTAATAAAATGTTTCATACTAGCTTAATGGCATTGTATCATATGCATGTGCCACAATATATTAAAATATCCCTGGGACTTCCCTGGTGGTCCAGTGGCTAAGACTCCACACTCCTAATGCAGGGGACCAGTTAGGGAACTAGATCCCAGATGCCACACCTGAGAGTTCACATGCTGCAAATAAAAAAAACCCATAAATAAATAAAATATTTTTAAAAGCTTAAAAAAATAAAATATTCATTATTGTTAGAAATCTGGTAATCATATTGAGTATTGATATTTTTTACAACTTTATTGAACTATAATTGAGTTACAATAGCTGCATATATTTAAAGTGCACAGTTTGCTGAGTTTTGACATATGTGTACACATTGTGGTTTCCGTTTCCATTTCTCTTGTGATCAATAATGTCTGATGCTTATTTGCCACCTTATTTGGCGAAGTGTCTTTTCAAATCTTTTGGCAATTTTAAACTTGTGTTGTTTGTTTTCTTTTTACTGGGCTTTGAAGGATCTTTATATATTCTGAATATAAATCCTTCATCAGTTATATATCTTACAAATATCTTTTCCCAGTCTCTGGCTTGACTCTTTTATTTTTTTAACAATGCCTTTCAAAGAGCAGTTTTTCATTCTAATGAAGTCCAATTTTCACTTTTTTCTTTTATATATCATGCTTTTGGTATCACATCTAAGAAATTTATCTAACAGCACTCTTGAATTTTAAGAGTTCCTCATACATATTCTGAATATAAGTCTTTTATTGGATATGTGTGTCATGAATATTTTCTCCCAGGCTGTGAGATGCATTTTTGTTTTCTTTAATGATGTAATTTGAAGAAAAGAGTTTTCAGTTATCTAATCTATTATTTATTTTATGTTTTGTGCTTTTTGTTTTTTAAGAAAACAGCCTATTCTAAGGTCACAAAAAGTATTCTTTTATGGATTCTTTTAGAAGTTTTACAGTCTTGAGTATTATATCTAGGTCTGTGATCTATTTTGAGTTCATTTTTGTTTATAACATGAAGAAAGTGTTGATGTTAATTTTTTCATATATTCAGATATCCAGTTGATTTAACAACATTAGTTGAAAAACTGTTCTTTTCTCCATTGAATTGTTTTTGCATTTTTGTCTAGTTTTTTTTTAGTCGATTATATTTGCCTATTTCTGGGCTCTCTATTTTTTTCCATTAATTAAAAAATGTGCTCTTTAACCAATACCAAACTACACTGATTATTGTAGTTTTTAATAAGTCCTCCAACTTTCTCCTCTTTTTAGAGTTGTTTTGCTTATTCTAGGACTTTTGTATTTCCATATGAATTTTAGAGTCAGCTTGCCAATTTCTACCCAGAAAATTCTTCTGGAATTTTGATTGGAATTGTGTTGAATCTGTAGATCTATTTGGCAAGATTATCATCTTTACAATGTGACCATTTCAATCTATGGACATGGTATATCTCTTCATTCATTTAGTTTTCCTTTACTTTCTCTCAGCAAGGTTTTGTGTTTTTCAGTGTAAAGGTCTTGAATGTCATTTGTTGCACTTATTCTAAATATTTTATATGGGCTTTTGCTACTGTAAGTGGAATTTTTTATTTATTACATTTTCCAGTTATGTGTTACTAGTCTTTAATAATGCAATTAATTTTTGTATAATAACCTTTTATTTTTTTAACTCTGTTAAATTCACTGATTAGTTCTGAGTTGTTTTGTAAATTCCATGGGAATTTTTTCATGTAAACAATTATATCATCTGCAAATGGGGAGTTTTACTTCTTCTTCTCCAATATTTATGAGATTCGGTTTCTTTTCTGTCTCTTACAGAGCATAGAACCTCCCAATCATAGGGGGAAAAAATTCAGTCCCCTACCATTGAGTGTGATGTGAACTGTAGAATGTCTGCAGGTGCCCTCTATCAGTTTGAGATGTCCTTCAATTCCTAGTTTGCTGACAGCTTTTCTTCTGAATGAGCATTGGACTTTCCTCAGAGGCTTTTTTGTGTCTATTCACATTAAGTGTTTTTTGTAGGTAACTATGGCTGTTTTCTTAGGTTCAATACCTGGAAATGAAAGTAAAGGGTCAAAATAAATAAACATTTTTAAGGCTTTTGCATTAGATATCCAAACTGCCATTGAGAGAAATTTGGCTGGCATACAGTGCCCCCAGCCATGTAAGAGTACTTTCCCAAATCCTTACCTACACTATATTTTATAACCTTTTAATTATTGCCAACTTCATAGACCTCCCCCTAAATTGTATCTTGCTTCCATTTGCCTTTATTCATTACTCTGAATATGAAAATGTTATTGGTTATTTGTGTTTATTCTCTAGTGATTGTTTTTTCATGTCCTTTTGCCATTTTTTTTTTCCTGTTGGGCACTCATTTTTAAAATTTTTACATACCTTTTTTCATACTAAGGATATTAACCCTTATCATATATATGTCTCAGTTTGTTCTTTGGCTTTTCATTTTTTTAAACAGATTTTATTTTTTAGAGCAGTTTTAGATTCATAACAAAATTACAAGGAAAGTACAAAGATTTCCCATATGCCCCCTGCCCCAACAACGTGCAAAGCCTCCCCATGACCAACATCCCCACAAGAGTGGTATGTTCGTTACATTTATAACAGTGACGCATCATTACCCCCCAGTTTACATTAGGATTCATTTGGTGTTGTGCACTCCATGGGTTTTAACAAATGTATAATGACATGTATCCACCTGTATAATATCACACAGAGTAGCTTCACTGCCCTAAAATTTTTCTGTGCTCCACCTGGTCACTCCTTCACAGTCCCAATCTTTGACAGCCATTGATTCTTTTACTACTATCTACATAGTTTTGCTTTTTCCAGAATGTCATAGAGTTGGAATCATGTAGTATGTCCCCTTTTCAGATTTACTTCTCTCACTTTCCTCCATACCTTTTTCATGGCTTGATAGCTCATTTCTTTTTCTTGCTGAATAATATTCCATCATCTGGATGTACTGGTTTGTTTATCCATTTATCTGCCAAAGGATATCTTGGTTGCTTCCAAGTTCTGGCAATTATGAGGGGCCACCAAAGGGCGGCATTAATTTCAGCCTCCCTCCCCCAGTTCTCCCCACCTCTACTCCACATGCACACAGCACGATTTCCAAAATCTCATGCACTTCCCAAGGCGCTGTGTCCTGTGCACCCCATGGGACAGGCTAAGGTTTACGGAAACCAGATCCAGGATGGACACTCACTCTGGCAGAGTCCAGGGTGAAGGCTTCTGCTCCCTCACTGTGGTGGAAAGACTAGGGCCCTGAGGGGAGGAACCCTGGAAAGAGGGCCCTTCACACACCTTCCGGGAGCAACTTGCCTCTAGGCAAAAGTCTGCTTAAACCCTTTTACAACTCCTGCGGGGGAAATTATTTGCATTAATTAATTGACTAATTAATTCCAGGCACTATACTTGGAACCTACAGCTGGGGTTCCATTGACATACTGTTCAACTGACTCAAAAGGCTTAGGAGGAACAAAAACAAGAGCCAACTTAGAAGTTTGGATATTTAAAAATGTTAGAGTCTGGCCACAATGTCTCTTTGACCTTGACAACCACAATTCAATAATTTTGGAGGAAGGGAATTCCCAGGCAATGGTTAGGACTATGCTTCCACGTCAGGGGGCCTGGGTTGGATCCCTGGTTGGGGAACTAAGATCCCACATGCCTCGAGGTACAGCCAAAAAAAAAAAAAACCCAAAATAATAATTTTGGAGGTTTCTTCCCTCCTGCTTGAGCTTTTTCTGAAAACAGACACTTTCCATATGTATCAGTCATCTATGGCCCTATAATGGAGGACTCCAAAACTTAGCATTTTTAAACCACTGCATTTAATTTGTTCACAGTTCTTCTGGCTGGACTGGGCCAAGTCTCACCATTCTACTGGGTGCTCTGGGGCTTTCTCGGCAGCTGTCACCAACTAGGGGCTCAGCCAGGTACAGGGTCTGTCATGGCCTCTGTCCATGAGGTTTGGAGACTGTGGTGCTGTGAGCTGGGTTTCTCTCTCCTTGTGGTCACTCATTTGTACCTGCGCTTCCTCTCATGGTGGTAGGAGTGTGCCAAGAGGGAGCATGCAGAAGCCTCTTGAGGCCAGGCTCTGGAGCTCATAGGATGTCACTCACACCATATCCTATGGATTAAAGCCACTCAAAAGACCAGCTCAGACTCAGAGGTGGAGGAATGGACACCACCCTAGGAATCTGAGGCCATATTTAAACTCCCAACTCTGTGCCTGACATTGCTGTGATTATCAGGTAGACAACACATCTGCTATATTTTGCGATGACAGAGTTGACTTTTCTTTTTCATTTCTGTTTTTGCATGTTGGTGATCCTCAGAAAGAAAATTCTGTATTTCTTAGAGTTTAGCATCTTCTAGTTGTGCCTATAAAACAGTTTTAACTTCTAACATATTGAGAATTATTGCCCTAAATAAATCTTCGTTATAATTTTAATGTACCACACATAATAATTTTATTAACAAGCCAGGTTATATGCAGCACATATGAATATTCCTAAAACCAAAGGGCTTTGCATGTATAAAAAGACAAAAAAATAAAAATTATACATATTTCAAATTTCCCAAGATTTTATTTCCATTTTTTTTCTATGACTTTAAAATTCCCAGACATTTAAAATTTCATCCCAGGCATGGGTATTAAATCTCTGTGTCATGTGCCAGGCCTGTACTGGGAGCTGGAGGTGCAGAACAGCAAATGAGATACAGCCCTTAACCCCATGGCAATGGATCTTGAGGCAGAAACAGATGTGGCCCTTGGTGACCTAGATGACTGTACGGACATCTGTTACGACAGGCCCAAAATAACGAGAACCAAGGCTTCCATCAACTTTGCTCCAGTTTGAATGGTGGAACCCCAGCTGTAGGTCCCAACACAAGGTCTTGAATTAATCAATCAATCAATTAATTAATGCAAATAATTTCCCCCGCAGGAGTTGTAAAAGGGTTCAGGCAGACTTCTGCCTGGGGGCAAGTTGCTACAGGAAGGTGTTGTGGGGTGAGGGCCCTCTCTCTGGGGCTCCTTCCCCTCAGGGCCTCAATCCTTCCACCACAGCAGGGGAGCAGTAGCTTCAGCCAGGACTCTGCCAGAGCCGGTGTCCATCCTGGATCTGGTTTCTGCAAACCATGGCCTGCCCTGTGGGGTGAGCAGCACGCAGCATGTTGGGAAGAGCATGTAGATTTTAGAGGATCATGCTGTGTGTATGTGTGTGGAGTGGCGGTGGGGAGGGCTGGGGGAGGGGGGGCTGGAAATAATGCCACCCTTTAGTGGCCCCTCTCTGGCTGGGCTTGGAGGTGAGCCCGGATGGGCCGGCCCAGTCGGGAAGCATGCCAAGCACATGCTCTCTGGCCACTGCGGCCTCATTGTTCAATAAGCAGATTATGAAATGCTGCGAGAAGCGGCTTGGTGGGGGGCTGTCTTCAGCCCTGCGGCCTGCCTTGTTTTGCAAACAATCATTGCATAGTGCAGCCCGGTCAGGGTCCCCTCAGGAGGACAGGGAATCCCTCAGCCTTTTTGGGTCTGAGTTTGTCGTGTGGCCGCGTGCTTCAGCTTGTCTGCCTTCCTCCCCATCTGGCTGTCTGTCTTCACCTGAGTCTGTTTCCTGGGAGACCCCAGGTGCCCCTCAGAAATGGGGGGACTTGGCTCCACCCACCTCCTTAGGCAAGTAGAGAAGAACAGCACACCAGGCCCAGTGCTGTTCTAGAAGCAGCAAAGGTTCTAAGGCCAGTCTTCCTCTTTGA
Organism: Bubalus bubalis; assembly: GCF_019923935.1. Classification (NCBI taxonomy): domain Eukaryota; kingdom Metazoa; phylum Chordata; class Mammalia; order Artiodactyla; family Bovidae; genus Bubalus; species Bubalus bubalis. The sequence goes on along the minus strand of NC_059159.1, from coordinate 10,693,340 downwards.
GGAAGTTCCGAATTAGACAGATGGTGCGTGAACAATCTCGGGTAGCTTCCTTGGGAGACCTGGTGCCCGTCTGAGGAAGAGGTGCCTTCAGATTAATTGCCTCCGACACTTTTATGTTCTTGGTTTAAACAGGAAAAGCGGGATAAAGCGACTGTAGTCTTAGCTCTGCAGGATGAACCGATGTTTGCCTTTACTCTGACTATATTTTAGCAGTCATCTGCTAGAGTTTACTATGAAATCTCAAGAGACATCATTTTACCTGCAGTGTAGCTGATTCCATGAAATAAAATATTTTGCAACCAAGGGTCCAAATAAAACAATGAAGTTTTTAAAGAGGCAGAATAAAAGAATGATGTGGTATTGCTGAACTTTGAACTGAGAAGCCATCGAATACCCTGGTAAAGATGTATGCCACAAAGCTTGGGTTCAAATCCCAGCTCTACCACCTGCTAACTGTGTGACCTTGGACAAGTTACTTAACCTTTCTGAGCCTTAGTTCCTGTTCTGTACAATGGGGATAATAACCACTCATTTCCTAGGATTATTGTGAAGATTATATGTGATAAAAAGCACAGGGCTAGTAGTTAACACAGAGCCAGGCTCAACTAAGTGTTTACTGGTAGTATTAATAGGATTGCAGCCGAAATGTTTCCTTATGGAACCAATATTTTTTCAGGAAAATACTGAACCAGTGTGAACCCAAATGGAAGCCCCATGCTGTCTAAAATGGTCATGAAACAAGCTTCTTTTAGCAAGCCTTGAAAACCAGGGTGCCCAGCACCAAGCGCTGTTCATTCTACTAGAAGGCCTTTTATTATCTTCACTTTGCAAAGGAGGAAACAAACGTTCAGAGAGGCTTGCTAACTTCCCCCAGGGTCACACAGCAAGGGCTCAAACCCAGTCAGTAGGACCTCAGCTGTCATTATGACAGCCTAGTGCCTTTACAGAGGTAGGACAGAATTTGGTCACAAAAGTGCTTTCCCATCCCCATTAAAGTACCTGTGATGGGATTCATTCATTCATTCATCCATGGATGTTCATGGAGAACCTCTCTGCACGATGTGCTCCGGTATGTCTCTGAGCAGACACACATGTTTAAACGGTTTCCCCAAGCCCTCCCTGCCTGCCCTTCCCCCCATGACTGCACGACAGACACGTGTAGTCCTCACATGACTTGCTCCACCAGCTCCCCCTCCAGCGTGGATGCCCACCTGCAGTTCCCGGACGGCAGCGGCCTCCTACAGCCCCAGCGCTGGGATGAGCCGCAGAGGGCCGGCGCCCTGGAGCAGATCTGTGGTGTGTTCCGAGTGGATTTGGGCCAGATGCGCTCCCTCCGCCTCTTCTTCAGGTGAGGCCCTCTTGGCCATGTCCAGGAAGCTGCCTGTGCGCCTGCCGTGTCCCCGGGGGGCCATGCTTGGGTCTAGGAGCCTGACATTCCCAACTATCTGCTTCCCATCATCACTAGTGCCCTGTAGGCAGTGCCCCACAATGGCTGCCCCGCAGGAGCTGGGTCTGGGTAGCTCCCAAACTCTTTCCTCTGCCTTCAGCGTGATGGTAGCAGCTGTTGCTTGCGCTCTGGTTTGGGGGAAGATGACAAACTAGGGCTACACAGAGAGCAGTGGCTGCAGGGAGCTCCCAGTCACCCAGAGGCCCAACAGCTCAGTGCATACTCAGGATAGGCTATGGCTTTCTAGAGGGAGGCACTATTTTCTTCATGATGGGGGACCATCCCTTTCAGTTCCCCACCTAATGGCTACCTCATGTCTCTCTTCCTGAAAGCTGCAGGACAGCACCAGCCAAAGACCAGTGCTTCAAAGAAGCAATTGTGCCTCTGGGGGCATTCCCAGACCCAAAGCCCCATCCTGCCTTTCAGGGAAGGGCAGTCAAGGTCGGGCGATGGTCCTGAGGCACATATAGTGAATTTCCCTGGAGGATTTTCCCAGAGTGACTTCTGTGCTAGATGGAAAGCCCACTGGAGGGGAGTCCCTTAGTGCCTACCCATCTGGGTTCCGAATCTGATTTCATGTCAGGGCATCCACCCCTAGGAGATGGATGATATGATATCATGATATCTCCATGGTATCCAGGACAGAAGGGAGGATGTGACCTGGCCGGCAGGGGTGGGGACTGAAGGCTGCTCTGGCAGATCTCCCGGTGGGGGGGAGGACAGTCCCACCTGGGACCTCCCCAAGAGGGAGCTGCTTTGCCTTCTTCAGCAAAGAGGGTGATGGCTTTGGTGAGGGCATAATTCTGTCTGCTTCCCGCCAGCAGCCAAACTCCTGGGGGACTTTCTGTTTCCTGCCTCTGAGGTCGAGTGATAGCGGCCTCTGATTATACTTGGAAATAAAAACCCATGTTTACATATTCATGGGTCTGTTTTCTTCCCCCCTCCAATGGCCGCTCAGCGATGAGGCCTGCACCAGTGGCCAGCTGGTCGTCGCCAGTCGGGAAAGCCAGTACAAAGTGTTCCACTTCCACCACGGTGGCCTGGACAAGCTGCCTGACGTGCTTCAGCAGTGGAAATACTGCGCGGAGACGCACCTCAAAGACCAGGTAGCTAGGGAGGGGGGAATGGGTGCTGCCTCACCCCTCCCTTTCCCTTCCAACCCAGACCAGAACACCCACTCTCTCCCTTGGAGTCCCAGGCCTCAAAGGTGTGACCCGTGGTCGCTGGGGGCAAACGGAGCAGCAACTTTGGGTTTAAAACATGTGCCCAGGCTTCTGGTAAAGGCAGTACTCCACACTTGAAAAATCATGTTTTGACAAGGCTTCCTGCCATATTTTCCTCAATCTACATACAAATGTAATAAGAGCTCTTTAATTATCTGTTTAAGATAGTGTATGTGCTTATTAGAAACGGGCTGACTTTAAAATTCCTTTCCTTCCCACAGAGCCTCCTGCTGGCTTCCCTTATTACAGTAGCATGGCTTTTTTTTCCCCCTACATTGAACAACCTTTGATTTTTGAATTAAATGTCAGCTGCAGTTTTGCCCTGGATCCGTGACTGCCCGTGGAGACAACCTGACAGGCGGGCTCCCCGCTCGCAGAACAGCCATCCCTTTGTATGTGGCCAATCACATGTAATTTATTGCAGGCCCTCCCGGCAGAGGGAAGTTGGCCGTCCCAGGCATTAATTCCGTCTTTGCGGCGGGGCCGGAGGGAGAGTGGAGGGGAGAGGCGGTCGGTGGGAGTGGGCCGGGAGCCGGGAGCGCGAGGGGGGACCATGGTAAGCGGACGGTATTTTCATTTTAATTGCGTCTAATTACACTTGCCATTTAGGGGTTTGTATGCGGGGGAGAGGCCTCCCCCTCCTTTCAGAAGAGGGGAGAGGGGGGAGGCGTTTACATCCCGCGAAGAGCGCGGGCTGGCTTCGAAAGCCGAGCGTCTGAGCCACTGTTCCACACCCCCGCCCCCCCGCCCCGACGGTCCTCGCGTCCAGCAGGTCGCCGACGAAAAGACGTGTATGCAGTTCTCCATCCGGCGTCCAAAGCTGCCGTCTTCCGAGACGCACCCCGAGGAGAGCATGTACCGACGGCTAGACGTGGCGGCCTGGCTCCGCCACCTGAATGCGCTGGGCCAAGTGGAAGAGGAGTACAAGCTCCGCAAGGTGAGGCCCGGCGTGCCCGCGGGCCCGGCGGCTTCGAGGCCAGGGGTCGGGGCCGCGCCCACGGGCCGCCGCCTCCGGCCGGGTTTCCGGGGCGCGGGGGGTGGAGGCGGGCGGTCGGTCAGCTGACGCCGGCGGCTGTGTGAACGCGCCCGATAGAGCGATCAAAGCCGCTGCGATGAAAAAGCAACCTCCGGAGCGGGTTCGGGGTACCCCGCGACAGCGTGTATAGAAGAGCTCGCAGCCCGCGCCCGCGATTCCAAAACCGGGATTAAGGCCCTGACGTGAGAACGACAGGTTAATCTGAGCGCCGCACCAGGGGGGGGCATTGACATTGAAATGAGCCTGGTTTGTGTCCTGTATGGGAATGGGGGGCCGGCATTTTCCCCTTCTAAACATGTGCAAATTGCAGCGATCTGAATCAAGGCATCAGTTGTCAAGAAGGCGCAGCAAAGCCACCAAAACACAGATCTCCGGGGATTTGGGGGTGCTTTGAGCGGTCTTGCTTTGGCCCCTCCCCAACTTTTGCCGCTTCCTCCAGGCCATTTTCTTCGGCGGCATTGATGTGTCAATCCGAGGGGAGGTCTGGCCCTTCCTGCTGCGTTATTACAGCCACGAGTCGACGTCGGAGGAAAGGGAGGCGCTGCGGGTGCAGAAGAGAAAGGAATACGCCGAGATCCAGCAGAAAAGGTGACCGCGGCGCCCGACCGGGGCCCCCCTCGAACCGCGGAGGGGAAACCCCCGCCCCCCCCCCCTCCGGAGCCGCGGAGGGAAATGCCATTTGGAAAGGCAATTTGAGGTGCAATTCAGCATTGATAATATGTTCCGTGACCCATAGTTTCCTTGGAAAATGGGTCTCCCAGGACCGTGAGCGATGGGTCTGGATAAGTGCAGTCATTAGCCCCGCACCCGGCCCCGGGACTGGCTCTCTTTAGCTCGCATGTCAAGGTTTTAGAATTCTTTTTCAACATACTTAACGAGGCGCTGACATCCCACCACTGAACGCCGGGGTGGCAGCGGGGCGGGGGTCGAGGGGAGGGCAGCTGGGAACTGGGATTGCTGAGGTCTGTTGGGCCTCCCTGACCCTGTAGTTTCGGTGAGCTCTCCCCCAGAAGCTGGGACCGGTGAGACCGAGTTAATTTGGGAAAGCCTTGTGCCCAACGCCCCTACCTTGCCCAGAGTAAGTGGCAGCTGGAGGGTTGGCCAGCGACCCCAGTTCCCATCTTCGAGCAGGGCGGGAAGGGGCGCCCCTGGTGGCCTGGAGCGGGTGGGACGCTTGCTGACCTCCCAACGGGCTCTGCTCCGTGCCAGGCTCTCCATGACCCCTGAAGAGCACAGAGCTTTCTGGCGGAACGTGCAGTTCACCGTGGACAAGGATGTGGTTCGGACAGATAGGAGCAACCAGTTCTTCCGAGGCGAAGGCAATCCCAATGTGGAGAGCATGAGGTACTGCCTCCCCGGCCAGCAGGGCTCCTTTCCAACTGGGTTTCACTCCCATCTGCCGCCCCGGAGCCTCACCTCACCCCTCAGGTCTCAGCTGACCCTCTGGGAAGTGGACCAGCCGCAGAAGCTTCTGCAGGGTTCAAGGATCTTTCTTCTAAGCTCAGTGCCCCAGAATCAGAGAGTCCTTAGCTATTTCAGGCAATGTCAATGGGCCCCTTATTGTCCTAGTGACCCAGGGAAGGCCTGGAAGCCCCTCCCAAAGGTACCAGCAAAGGCCCCGCCCTCTGGGCATCCACCAAGCCAGTTGCTTGGCCCACACCAGCTGTGAACCCGCCTCCCCCGAGTGTCTCCCTCTCCCATTGGGTGGTCCTCTGGGAGATCAAGCCACACAGGGGCTGAGGCTGGCATCTTTGACATTCTGTTGCCTCCTGGCAAATAATTGCACAAAATTAGCAGCCCATAAAAAAAAGTCCCTGCCAGCCCACCCTTTGTCACAGGCAGTCGATCATTAAGAAAATCAGACCCACATTCCTCCTTGCTCTGCTCTAGAGAATTGGGGCTGGTGAGTGCCTAAGTGCAGGCCCTTACCTTCCCCAAGCTCTGGAGATGATCCCAGGAGCTACTCTCTTTCCTCTAAGATCAAGGTGAAGCACGGGGGCCTGGAGAGCCCAGAGTCTCCAGCCCGGGGTTCTACTGGCCTGGACACTAGCCACTCTCCACTGACCTCCCTGCTCTCTGCACTGCATCTCCAGGAGGATCCTGCTGAACTATGCGGTGTACAACCCAGCCATCGGCTACTCCCAGGGCATGTCGGACCTGGTGGCGCCCATCCTGGCTGAGGTCCTAGACGAGTCGGACACCTTCTGGTGCTTTGTGGGTCTGATGCAGAACACAATCTTTGTCAGCTCTCCTCGGGACGAGGACATGGAAAAACAGCTGGTGAGGCTCTCAGATGTGTGTGGCTTGGCTGTTGTGGGCCACCAAGCAGCGGGAAAGCCAAGGTGGGCCTTGCTGATGGACTATGGGGGGCTTAGCCCTGGGCTCATGGACTAGGGCCAGCTCCCCCACGAGGGACACATGCTGTTCCCAGGTCCCAGGACACATGCTGCCATCCCCACCTCACACTCCTGCAGTCCAGAGGCTCCTCACGTGGCCTCCCTCCTCCCTGCATGTGGCATCCTAACCCAGGTTCCCTGGGGGGAAGGGGTCACCATCACACTTGGCCCTGTGCTTTATAAAACGTGTTCTTAGGTGCATCTGGGTCCCCCATAGGGGACATAGCCAGGGTTTCTAGGGATGGGAATCGGAGGGGCTCTTGAAGCCGCCCTGAGGCCCACTAGATAGTCATCACAACCCCACCTCGAGGGCAGCAGGCCTGTTGTGCCCAGGCAGCTCTCCTCCCACCATGACCCCTGCTAACCTACACAGACCAGACAGCACTGAAAATTGGGAGTGAGGAGGCAAAACTGGGTAAGGTGGGGCCAGGAGTGCCCACTCTTTGTGCACACCAATCACCTGTTAGGACGTGGTCTTGGGTCCCCAGTCTGAGAGATTCTCAGCCTGGAAGCTGATGGTGCACGGGCAGGATGCTGAGTGTGCTAGGGAGTGATACAGAAAGAGCTCTGGTGATAGAGAGGGAACCAAGACAGCAGTCCCAATGTCTCCTTGGGCCAGGCTGACTCCACGGCACACGGGGTCTGGCCATGAACATTGCCAGGGCTGCCAAGACTTGGCTGAGCAGGGATTTTTGGGCAGTGACACTGGGTGGCCCAGTCAGGTTGGTGGCTCACATGCAGTGAGGGTCGAGCTGAATGGAGGGCCTCGAATGCCAGACCAAGGAGCACTCCTGTCGACTAGCCATTAGGAAGCTGATGAAGACTGTGGATAGGAGAGCAGGATGCAGCAGGGGGATTGGAGGAAAGGGAGCCAGGAGCAGGGAGGTGGGAAGGGAAGGGGCACCAGAGCAGGGGCGGGGGGCACCCATGAGGGAGGGAGGAGGGGGGTCAGTGCCTGCCTGGATTTGTTGACCCTGCTGTGGGCCACTAGGTGAAGAAACTGGCCAGTCTGGAAGGATCCTCAGAATCCGTTTCCGTGCCACCCCAGTGGCTGTCTCAAGTAGGAACAATGGGCTGTTTGTGTGGGAAGGGGCCTGTGAGTCACCAAGACCCCCCCCCCCTTAGGATCCCCCGGCTGCGATCTCAGCCGAGCCTGCCCACTCCCCACTCTCTGTGTCGGCCCTGTGATGTCAGGTTTCCACAGTACCTGGGGAGGCAATTACGGGCTCTGACGTGATTCGCTGCTGACGGCTCTGCAGCACATGGCCCCGTGACTCGTTAGCTGCTGGAGATCGATTTTACAACGGTGCTGGTGAAGTCAGCAGCCCAAGCCAGGCGCTGCCAGAAATAGCCTTAATCTGGTCCCACGTCACTGGGTGGTGACCTGAAGTGCAGAAATCAAACCTCTCGGGGTTCAGAAATGTCCCCTCTCTGCTCTGAATCAGCTATGGGAGATGATGAATCTAGGTAATCGGAGTGGAAGGTGGTTGAGTGGGTGCGGGGGAGGCGGTGTTGTCAAAAGGATTCTTTGCTCGACATCTCAGGAAGGAGGGGGCATCAGAAACAGCCCATGTGGTGCCTGAGAGCCAGGGGTCTTCCTAGCCTCAGACCTGCCACCCGCCTCCTGGGCCACAGCAGGTTGCTCTTGCTGTCCCTTGCAACAGCCTCCGGAACAGTCCAAAATCTGGGCTAAACTGACCAAGACAGATGTGAGTCAGACTTCCAGTGACAGAACAGAATAAGTGGGTGCAGACCCATGAAGCAAATAGAGACCTCACGTGTGGCACACCTGGTCTGAGGGTGGGGGAGCCCGACGAGGAAGGGCCTCGGTGGGAGTGGGCTTCTAGGGCCAGGCAGGCAGGCCTGCTCGGGTCTGGGGAGCTCATTCATCTTGGCCTCGCCCCCAGCTGTACCTGCGGGAGCTGCTGCGGCTGACCCACACACGCTTCTACCAGCACCTGGTCTCGCTGGGCGAGGACGGCTTGCAAATGCTCTTCTGCCACCGCTGGCTCCTGCTGTGCTTCAAGCGGGAGTTTCCCGAGGCCGAGGCACTGCGGATCTGGGAAGCCTGCTGGGCCCACTACCAGGTGAGCCAGGCGGGCACGCCTGGCATATGAGCAGGGCAGGATGCCCGCATAACCAGGCACCTCCTCTGGGGTCCCCTTGCTCCACCATGCCTGGACCCCCACAGACCGCATTCAGCCCCTCACATGGCAACTGCCTTCTAGTCCCACGTGGCCAGCCTCCGACCCTCAACTCGCCTCCCAAGTAACTGAAATCGATGCAAATTGCCCACTGACTGCACTCATTACCACGTTCTGGGGCTGAGCACGCTCCTGTCACAACCAATCAGCATGAAAGACATTGCGGGACAAGCAGGACGCTGGTGCCCACATGCTGGACCCAGCGCCCACCCGCCTGCCCCACTCGGGATGGCTCAGGGAAAGGGCCCTGAGATCCTGCTTCCCTGCCAGCCCCTCTGAGAGCCCGGGCACCGCCCACTGTTGCCTCGCAGGGACGTGATTTCCCCTTGCCATCCTTCATTATCAGCATCTCCTCAACAAATTCCCCTGAGAGCCTCTCGCTGGCCCTGTCACACGGCTTTAACGCCCAAATTAGCAACAAGCAGGCCATGTTAAAGGATAGGCAAGTCTCTCTGAATCCATCAGCCTTAAAAAAAAAAAAAAATAGTATTGACGCATCCAAGAGGTGGCCAGGACCGTTTCTGCAAGAGCGGCCTTCATCCTTCCTACGGCAGCTGGCGCAGCTTGGATTAGACAAACCTTGCTGATAGATGTGCACGCCCACCAGCCCTCAGAAATGTGCATCAGCGTCTGCCCTCCTTACTAGTGTTGAAGAAGGATTATGTCTGATAGAAGTGAGTCTGAAGAAGCCTGCTGCTGGTGCCATGGGCTGTTTTGTATTCATCCATCCTCGCCCACCTCCTCCTGCTCCCTCCCGGCCCAGGTCTGGGCTGCATTTCCTGTGTGGATTAGCCTGCTCCGTGTGTACTGCAGGGTGGAATCTAGGAAGCACTGGCAAGGATGGTCCAAAACACTGGATCACATTTAAAAGAAAAAAAAAATTGTGTCCGCTTTGCACAAAGCCTCATTGCATCTTTTCTAGCAGCAAATTTGCCACCTTCGGGACATCACATTTAGGCTAATGTTACATGTGAACCCAGAGCATCACCCAACAGATGGGGCCATTTCTCAGGCTAAATTTAGCCTCATTTGGCCCCACCCCTTGATCAAATTAGTGGCAGGAGGTTGAGGCGGGGGATAGTAGGATGGTGGTAGTGGGGGTAGGCTAATTCATTAGAGTGAGCTCTGGCGGGAGGTGGGGGGTGGTCACTACCAGCTGGTTTAACTTTAAAGTGTCCCCAGAGTGTGAAGGGCTCTGTTTTATTCATTTATTATACTTCCAGTTTGCCCTCGGGGGATGGGCTCTCCCTGGGCCTGGTCCAGTGAACTGGGGTTAGTCCAGTACTGCCGTCCAGGCCCCTTTAGAATGTGCCCCACCTTTTCTTCCCCATAATCCTCTCCCAGAGGAGCTGGACATGAATCTTCCTGAAACTCCTCTGCTGTGCCTCCCCACCCCACCCCACCAGCCCCAGCCGCAATTCAAATAGCTGCAGAAGGATCGTTCTGAGCCGCAGCAAGACTATTCCGGATTAATTCAGAGGAAGGGGCTGGGCGGTCTGGGAATGGCCTTTCCAGAGTGGGTGGTATGTGGGGTGTTTGCTGCCCGTAACCTCTGCCCGCACATCCAAGGCTCTGCCTGGCCCTGTTTGGGAAGGAACAGGGTTCTGTCTGGCTGGGTGGCCGACGTCAGGAGACTAAACACAGGCTTCCTGGTGGTCCTTGTCCTTCCTCTGCCCCCGGGAGCTAGTGTGACTCAAAGGCAGTGTGCCCTCAGAGCATCCGGGCCGGAGAGGACACAGGATGTACCCCGTGAGGACCAAGCGCCAGCATCCTGCTGCAGGCCCGGCCTTGCTGGGTAGCAAAATGTGAGGCAGCCTCCAGGGAAGGCAGCGGAGTCCTTGATGAGGCCTGAAATCTGGTTAAAGAGGGTGGGCTCATTGTAGGGAACTGTGGGGAGCTGCTGTGCTTGGCTCTGAGGCTCTCCTCCCCACTTTTCTTACCAAGAAACCTAAGTCATCTCTGGGGCACAAGTTGGGACATTTGGCCTCAAGGCAGGAGCACAATGACCAGTGGGTGCCGGAAAGTTCATCTTCCTTGATAGCATGTTCCACCACCCACTGGAGCGGGGTTCTGACTCACTGTCTCTCAAGACCCCAGAATGGGTAGTAGCCAGGCTTCAGAGGAGCATGTTCTTTGCCCATGTGCTGGAGAGGCTCCTAGAGGGCTCCCCAAAGGGGACCAGCTGCCTGTCAGTGACCAACGCCAGCATCGCCCTTTTGCGCATCACAGCAGTCTTTGGATGTAGGTGCTGATACTGGTCCATTTGCAGGTGGGGAAACTGAGGAGGCTGCTGGGCTTGCCCAGGGCCACACAAACCCAGACGGCCTCACCTGGGACCCCTTGACCCCATAGCTCTGCTTGTGGCCTCTACTGGCAGTCAGGACCTAGGGCTGGGTCAGGGGCCTTATCTGAACCCACTCTCTACCCCCCAGACAGATTACTTCCACCTTTTCATCTGCGTGGCCATCGTGGCCATCTACGGAGATGATGTCATTGAGCAGCAGCTGGCCACCGACCAGATGCTTCTGCACTTTGGAAACCTGGCCATGCACATGAATGGGGAGCTTGTTCTCAGGAAGGTGAGTGTGGCCCCCCCCCACATGCAGCCCTGCCCTCCCTTATACAGAGCCCCACCTCTACTTCCAGAGCTCCACCCCTACAGGGGCCCCTATAAGCTCCACCCCCCACATTTATAAATTCCTGCCCACATGCAGAGCCCGGCCCCCACCTTCCATCCTGGGAGCTCCCCACCAAGGTCAGAATGTCTGGCAGCTGCTCAGGGCGCCCATCAGGCTGACAAAAGAGGCCCCTCTCCTCATGGAAGGAGCAGATTACCCATTTTGACAGACAGGTCCTCCACTGTGAGGCACCTCACTCATAGTCCAGAGCTGGGAAAACTAAACAGGAGGCTTAGGGAGGGGAGGTGGCCAAACTTTCATCCAAGGTTAGTGGGATAAATGGGGCCTTTGCCACCTCCCTACTTCCCAGGCTCCTGCTGGAGACACCGCTTCTTAAAGCTTTCTGGTGTTTTCCAGGGGCAGCAAGGAGGGCCTGGGGTCAGGGGTGGAGTGGGCAGGAAGAGGGCTTGAAGAAGTCCTGCAGGGCAGAGAGGTGGAGCCATGGGGCCAGGCTGAGCCAGGGAGGGCCAGGGTGGGCCCTGTTCCACTTTTGGCTGCCCTGTTCACCTTCTATATGAAGACTGTTGGGGGAGCCGTCCTTGGGTCGAGCCGCATGGGAGCGCGGCTTGTGAAACTTTATAGCCCCTGCCTTCAGCTGGATCACGATGTCAAAAGGGATGAGGCAGGCAGAGCCCTGGCCCTGACCTGGCACAAGGAGCAACCTCGGGTGCTGACTATTGTTGCTCTTGGATCACTAGCTGCCCACTGTCCCTCATCACCACTGTCCTCTCTGTTTGCAGGCGAGGAGTTTGCTGTACCAGTTTCGCCTCTTGCCGCGGATCCCCTGTAGCTTGCACGACTTGTGCAAGCTGTGTGGGACTGGCATGTGGGACAGTGGTTACATGCCTGCCGTGGAGTGCACGGGCCAGCACCCAGGGTCGGAAAGCTGCCCGTACGGGGGCACCGTGGAGATGCCTTCCCCCAAGCCCCCCAGAGAAGGCAGGAAGGGCCCAAAGACGCCCCGAGAAGGCTTCAGTTTCCGCAGATAGGTTGGGCTCCCTGTGCTGGACAAGGGGTGAGGGGACCTCTGCCAGGTCCCAAGGATGGGGGAGGGGGTGGGGATGGGCATGGAGGGGACAGGATGGTAGAAATGGAAGGAAAATGCCCTTGAGCAACATGAAGGGAAACTTTTCATATTAAGGACAAAATTGGAGTCCGGAAGTGCCAGAAATAAAACCCACCAGCTGCCCAGAGAAAAGTTGGTTCCCCAAACAGCGGGACCAGGATGCACGACCACCCTACCTGGAGACGCAGGCTTGCTGGGTTCTCGTGTTGCCCACCTTTGATGGATCTCAACACACCCCAGGAGTTCTTCCAGTTTCATCAGCCACCAAAGGGTATTATTGCCAGGCACTGGGAAGGCAGAGACAGAGACAGAAGGAGAGAGACAACACTGGGGAGCCTAGAACAAGGGGGTCCCATCCAGGCCCAGAGACATCTTTGCAAGCTGGGCACACCCCCTCATCAGGCTTCATTCTTTGAATAAATCAAACAGACTCCACAGCTTCTCCAGCCACAGCTGCAAAGCTGATGTGAAGACATCTGCCAAAGAAAAAAAAAGGCCCCACTGATTTCAGGGTAGAGAGGTGTAAGAGCAGGAGGCTGGGGGCTTTCATACTGTCTGTTTCAACACCCAACCCTCTTGGTATGTGAAGGAATCTGCTGCCTGTGAGCCTGAGCACAGGCTGTTGAAGTGTCGGATTCTTCTCCCTTAGTTGAAGAATCGTCTACATTTGGCAATGTTGCAGGCCATTTTCACCAAATACTGCGACCAACTTGGGGTTGGATGGGTCGAGGTGTGTATGTGTGTGTGTGCACGCAAAATTCTCTGAAGGGAATCTGTAATGTTTGAGGGAAGGGGCACAATGTGAACTGACCAACAAGACAAAGGCAGCTGAAAGTGCCAGAAACACTCCCACTTCCCTGCGGGGTCTGCGTTCTGCCGTGACTGCCAGTCTTCTGTAAGTCAGCGTCTCCGGTGGTCACATGCGGGAGCGACCACAGTACAATAGCCGTCACTCAGGGCAACCCTGCTTTCTGTGTGGGAACCAGGTCTTCCCAGCACACTCTCCCTGCTCCCAGAGCCTCCCCAGTTGCTCCTTCTGGGGTTTAGAAGAGGACAGACAAGGACACGGGAAGCCGCCCTCTTGAACTGATAGGAACAAGGAGCCTGGAATCGTTCCTTGAATCCTCCTGAACATCCTTCTGGGGAGAAGAATCCTTGAAGTGCTGAGAGTCATCACAGAGACACAGCCCAACCAAGGCTTCTTCCTGCCCCCAGCTTTTCTCACTTAGAGTGGACGCTGCTGGATGGCGCCACTTTAAAAAGTTGTTTATCAACAGGAAAGAGGAAGTTATCAGCCTCTTCCCTTCTCAGCTTCTCTATGAGTCCATGTCCTCCAGTGGGCAGAAGACTGACACTGGGACTTCCAGGTTCCTGACACCTCGGTCCAAGAGCCTTTTGGGGAGACTGTCCTGGAGCCCCATCAGTGCCCAGATCTTGGGGTACCAACCATTATAGTCCAGCAGCAGGGTCCAGGCTGCATAGACTTCTCATCTGCTCAGCTTCTGGGAAAAGAGGATTGCCTTTCCATCCAGAGGATGGCTCCTGATCCGTTATGGAGGTGGCTTGAGTTACCAGGCACTATGTTGACCCTCCTCTAGAGACCACATCTCCATGAACAGGCGTATCAATTACCCATTGCCACAGTAATGCTGCATAACAAATAGCCCCCAAACATGGCGGCCTCAAATAGCATGCACTTAGCTAGCCCGTGAGTCTGTGGGGCAGCAGCTCTGGCTGGGTGGTTCTGGTCTGGGTTGGACTATTAAGTTCCAACAGGGTGCTCACACATGTAGAGGTGTGTAGAGGTCAGATGTGGCTCTGCTCCATGCCTCTTGCATCCTTCCCACAAGCCAGTCCCGGCCAAGGCAAAGGTGCAGAATCAGAAGTGTGTAGGCACCTTCCCAAGCCTTGACAGATGCTACCCCTGCTTACCATCCCATTGGCCAAAGCCAGTCACCTGGCCAGACTCAGCATCTAAGAGTAGGGAAATGGACCCTTGTCTGCAGTAAGAGAAGTCAGTGCCTAGGGGCTGGGGACTCAGGGAGAGGTGAGGAACCAGGCAGCTGGTAGGGAGCTGGAATTGGGAGTCTACCATTACTGCCACAAAATCCTGGTCTAGATAACACTGTTTTGGAACTCGCCTTTTACCAGGGGCATGACTTTCTACTGAAGGGACTGGAGATGCCTAAGTGGGGAAAGAGTGCTCCCCTCCCTTCCTCTGTAGCCAGAGTGCATCTGCACATTTTCTGATACCTTGTGCCTTTGGGCTGCTGTGTGGGGTGGAGGGAAGGGGGTCCTGTGTTCCCTCACTTTGAGGGTCCTGGGTGGAAAGCACTCATTCTGAACCTCCTGGCTCCCACAGCCCCTCACCCTCACAGCTCCCCAAAACCTTGTACCAAGTGCCACCCCCGCCTTCACTGCTCCCACCTCACACTCTGTGTGCTGGGCCGGGCCCCAGTGTAGTCTGGGCTTCGTGGAGCAGCCAGGACCTCAAAAAGCCGAAGACCTGGGTGTATGGGCTCTGTGAGGTCCCATTGCTCCGGAGGGATGGAGAAAGCCCGCCCTTATATGGCTCCCTTAATCTGGATGCAATTAGAGGAAACCAGCCAAAAACCCTGCGGCAGCTGTTGCCCCAGGATTATTCCCAGCCAGCAAAAGGCATTAGGGTGATAATTCAGTCATTAGACTTCTAGCCTTCCCACCACCAGAACGTGCAAATACGGGATAATCAGCCCGGCACGGCCATCTTCCGCGATGCTGCTTATTTAACCCATTTTTTTAAAATGACACTTAATGTTATTGGCTGGTGTGCGTGTGCACGCATACTTACAAGTTTCCCCACTGCTAATGTCTGTGCTGATGTTACCTGATGTCATCGGGGCCTCTGGGAAGAGAGGGCACCTTTGATGTACACATGCTGGCGAGGAAAGGGCAGAGGGGCACAGACTCACCAGCCCAGTGTGGGGTTCACCCCCCCAAGGAAGGGGAGACAATGGCAGGATGAAGCTGAGCCCAGGGAAGGTGGGAGATGCACAAGCTGGGGAAACAGTGGGATTGGGGTCTGATTAAGTGCAGAGGGGAGCAGTGTGCTATTCCAGAAGGTTCTGACTTAAGTCCCAGCAGGGAAGACTTGGAACTCACAAATCAAGGGAATCGGTGTTCTTGAGCCAATTAGAGAGGGAGGGATGGGCAGGCTGGGGAGGACCCGCCTCCAGCCCAGTCCACCTCTGCTGAGGAGGAGGGTCTGCAGTCTAGAAGGGCAGTTCCATTGGCAGCCTTGGGCTGGACGCTATCAGCAAGCAGCACTGTGTTGTCTTGATCGGACAGGACAGTGTCAGGCACGATGGAGGTTTATGAATCCAGGACCTTTGAGTTTTCTGTCAAAGCCTGCTGGGGGCAAACAGCTAGGATGAAGATGCTGGTCCTGGATTGAGGGCAGAAGTGGCTGGCAGAGGTCCCCCAGCTCTGACCTTTGATTAGGAAACGGGGCAAAATCTGTGAATGGTAGTCGGGGTTGGGGGGCCTCTGTGGCTCTCCCGGGTGTTTTGTGAGGTCCCTCTGAGCTCTCTCATCTGAGTCTTGTTTGGTAGAAATAGCTGGGAAGCAGCAGCCGCAAAGTGGGGTGGGAACCTGCTCAGGGCTGTGCCCTGGCCCTGCGGAAGCCTCCATCTCCTGTTTAGCCTCTCCTCCCCTGTGGAGGGAGACCGGGTGGTAGCAGGAGGACCTGGGTTCACCCTGCCGAGGGAAGGAAGCCTCTTCCAGTTTGTCTGCCCAGCAGAGGCCCCTAGAGGCTGCCCTGCCTCAGAGGAAGGAGGCGGAGTGTCCCCGGGAAATCCCACACACACGTGCAGGGGTGTGGCCAGCCTGGGAGCTGTGCCATGAACCCACAGCAAGGGGAGGGAGCCTGTGGGTCTGGCCTGAGCCTGGGCGCTTCCCCTGGAGATCCTGGGGAACCAGATGGCCCAGGATCTGATTAGCTTTGGATTTCTAAGCTGGGCTGCAAGGCCTTCCCTCTGAGTGAAAGCATTCTGTCCCCAGCCATCCTTGGCTCAGAAGAGGGACCTGCCCCCACAGTTGTGAAGCCTAAGGACAGGGCTCCACTACAGACGGAGAGCAGTGCTGTGCAGAAGGAAGACACTTACCTAGGGGTCAGGAACCTGGTTCCCATCCTGCCTCTGACCCTTTCCAGGTGCGTGACCTCCCCACTCTGAGCCTCGGTTCCCTCATCTGTAGAATGGGAACACTGCCTCTGGCTTAGCCCACCTCACAGGACTAGTGCGGGGACTCTCCAGGTGAAGGTGTCATGAAGATGGTTCCCCAGTCCCGGGGACTTCACCTGCCACTCAGGGAAGAGACCACTGACCTTGGCCTTGTAGCCTTGGCCGAGAGGTGGTGTGCTCCCAATCCGAGAGCTCACCCTGCTTCAGGAGTCAGCAAACCCCCTCCCTTCCACACGTCCACCTGACTGTGCGTCCCCAGCTAGGGGGACTCCTCTGTGCCTCTTCTGTGAAATTCACCCCATGCCACCTCACTCCTGCCACAGGGAAGACTCACCATGAGCCATGACCTTGGTGACCCCGAGAGACATGTCTGTGTGCAGCACGCCTGGCTCTGAATCAGGATGTGGTCCAGGCCTCGGGGTCCTCCCCTGGGGCTGTGAAACCCACTCGAGCCTGGGAGCGGGGAGGGGGCTGTGGCCCCCTGAGTCAGGCTGTAGAGACTGGAGAGGGATGTCCCTGGGCCTCTGGGGGGCAGGGCGGGCGTGCAGACAGGCTGCAGGCATCTGGCCATTAAACACATTGCGCTCAATTTCTAGGTAGGAAAGTACATTTCCAGTTGAGAGATCAAGTCACTTGGTCATCTTCTCTGTAGCACCTTGGGTTAGTCAGAGGGCAGGGTTTCCGTTGTCTTAGGGAAAGTTTAAAGAAATTTCCACCATTACCAGGAGATCACTGATGTCCGTGATAAGCAATTCGTTCTCTGTATTTTATTTTGTTTTTTAAATACGATCGCCTGCTGCCCCAGGCTCGAGACTGGCCACTCTGACCACTGGGGCCCCAGCCCCCACAGTGCTTCCGGCTCTCGTGGATCCCACTGCAAAGTAAATAAAATCATACTGACAACAAACATATGCTCTGCGGCTCCTCTAAGAGGTCTGACAAGGTTTGTTAGGTCCAAATGTGGCTGGCTGAAGAGGGCCCCCATGGAAGAATAAGGAGGGCCAGAGGGCTGGCCAGTGGCAGGCCCTGCTCTGGGGAACCTGGCCGGCGGCCCAGGGGTCCATCAAGCATCTGAAGGGGACAGGCACTTGGCCTGCTAGAGGGGAGGAGCTGCTTGCCTCCCTGATGGAGAGTTAGTGGGCAAGTGCCCATGAACCCCAGTAACTGGGGGCCCTGAGACCGGCCGCAGGACCTGGAAACACAGTGTTTTATTGAGATTTAGCTGCTAGGCCTCCAGTTTCAGGAAAAGCCAGAGTCTTGCATTTGTAAACTTTTTGCGGAGGCAAAGAAGATGAATTTGACCTTGTTAAGGGTGGGATTCAGGCATGGGGCTTCTCTCATCTCCATGCCCTGGAGCCCTACTGCAGGGAACATGCCCCAAGGATTACAAGGAGGTGAGCAAGGGGGCAGGGGCCCATCTGGTTCTGGAGCATGCTGGTGAGTTGCAGGCTCTGGGCCCCAACATAGTGCCTAAGGGCTTGCACATGTTTTCTTTGGTTTTCTATGTGCCTTTCGTCTTGCCTGAGAGGAGAGGAGGGCTTATGTGCTACCATCTGAACGTTGGCACCAAGGGTCTCGTGTCTTCAGGGTCTGTCTCACCCTCCACCCACCTGGCCTTGGCTGAGACCACAGAGAGCTTCATCACCCCTTCTCTGCAGACATACCCCTGCCTGAGGCTGGCTGACCACACAGCCAGGAGGGGCAGCAGGCCCGAGTGATGCTTCAGCTGCCGTGCATGGCCGGTGGCTCCACTTAGAGAAACCTTTACCTGTCCTTTGGGGGATGGGAGGTGCCACTTCTCCTGCATGTCCCATTCTAACCTGGGAGCTGAAGTCACAGCTGATGGCCGAGTGCAGACAGAGAGGGCGCTTGGAGTTCAGGGGCACCGACAGTCCAACCATCGCCACCCTCAAGGGCATGGCTGTAGGTCAGTTTGTCCTCAGAAAGGGATGGTCCCAAACCCACAAAGCAGCCATACAAGAGGCCCATTATGGTCCCCACCCCCACCGCCCACCTTGGGCCATGGCCTTTCAAATCTGTCTGGCCACTGATACCCTGGGTCTGCTCCAACCAGGAGCTCCATCAGGTGTTGGTTCTGCTCTAAGTCTCCCTGAAATAACAGCCATGTAGTCATGGCCACAGAGATGTGCCACCCAAAAGCCAGACTCTTCAGGGCAGCCTCTGGAATGGCCCAGCCTCTGTTGTCCTGTGGTCCTGAGGATTGCAAATGTGCCTGGGAGCAACTTGTCTGTTGCAGCACGGATGGGCAATCTGCATGACTGGCAGTCTTTACATCGCTGCTAGCGGCAGAAACTCTCCTGAGGTCCATTCGCTTCAGAGACACCATCCTGTGCACCCTCCAATCCCATCAACCCTCCACGCATCCGTTCAGCAAGTGTTCAGTGAACCCTACCAGGGAGACTGGTACCATTGTCCCAGGACCCACTCCAGGGACCCGAGATCGAACACACTGGGTCACAGGTTTCTGGGGCAGCGGTATGTACACTTCAAACCCTCCAGGAGCATAACTGCCTTGCCAGCCCTAAGAGAAGCCACTCAATGTTCGCACCTTTGGGGCCCCCAGGGTAAACCCTGAACTCCCCAGGTCAGAGTGGCCTTTGGCTTCAGAGACTCAGAAATGTCACTGACATGATTTTCTTTCAGTCAAGTTGAATTCCATTATGAGCCCTATCAACCCAGTTCAGTCTCAGTTATTATTGATGTCTCTCCTTACCCCCAGCACCCACCTGAGGACATGTCATGGCAAGGGTGGGAGCAATCCCACACAAAACGTGTCTGCTCTTGGCCTAACGTTGCCACTAAGACACCCTCTGTCCAAACCCAGAGAGTCCGTGAGGTCTGGCTCTTTCCTTTAGTTGGGGCCCTAATGCTCAGGCACACTGCATCTCTATCCCCATCCTGTCCCTGTGCTGGGAAGCCACCACCGCCATACACACACGTACACACATGCACACACAGCCAGGAGGTCTCAGCCCAACCCTCCTCCTCCCCGGTTCAGTTAAATCACTGGCTATTAACACCAAAATATTTTGTATTGGGGTATAGCCAATTAACAATGTTGTGATGGTTTCAGGTGAACAGTGAAGGGACTCAGCTCTACACATACATGTGTCCATTCTCTCCCAAACTCCCCTCCCATCCAGGCTGGCACATAACATTGAGCAGAGTTCCATGTGAAGGAGCACTGGCTTTTAGAACAGAATCCACAGGAGGCTGGCTGTAGGCTCCTTCCCACCACTCAGCAGAAACCTGGAGCACCAGGGCTTGACAAGCCTCGGAGACCCTTGGAAGAAAAATTACAGTGAGATCAGGGTCCCAGTCATCTCTGCGAGTTATCAGGGAGCACGAGTGATCTCACCATTGAAGTGATTGTGTCTTCATTACCACCCCCCACCTCCTCACAGCCATCGGGGAGGGTCCCACCCAGCCACTGTCATGCCCTCGGCAGACTGGAGGACACCTGCCAGTGGCCACATGGACCACATTCAGATGCTGGCCATAGGACACCCCTAAGGTCATCCGTCATCCTCAGTCTATCCCCTCCCTCACAGGTGAGGCTCTCCCCTCTCTGCATCTCAGGAGAGCAGCCAGATCTCTGGGCTCCTGGGGCATGTCCGTGTGATTTAGACAAAGTGGTTTGAAAATATGCCATTATTCTCTGAATATTATAATATATCTGCCGTGATAGGTCAAATGCCACAAGCTCTTTCATCAGCAATTTGACACTGAACAAAAGAAAGCACTTTATATTTTGAGTTATTAGAGAGAATGGCTTAATGGTTTTCTAAATGGACCTTTGGATGCTGAAATTAAGATGGTGCAATAATGGGATAGTGCCATAGGCTGGGTATAGCAGCCCCTCAGGAGGAAGAAGCAGGTTCAAACTCCTCTCAACCAACAGGAGACATGTGCAGTTCAATAAAGTGGGAAACCTTCACCAGGGACCAGACATAAAGTTCACTGAGTTCATTGATTCCTGGCCATGAGTAAGCACAATAGAAAAAGACACTGAGGGTCCTAGTGGCCACAAGTTTATGGTGAGTGAGCACAACAGTCTGGGAATTTTAAAGCCTAAGAGTAGACTACAGCAATGGACAAGGACCAGGAAGCCTTCTGGAATAAGATAGAGCTTCAGATCAGTTCACTGGAGAACTATGGCCAATGCCTGACTGGACACTAGCTACAGGGGGATGGGTAGAAGATTCTGAGAGGCACACAACAAAAGACTAAACAGACCTCAAAGGGTAGAGGACGGGACCCTGTCTAAAAGACTGAAGGATAGTAAATATTATCAAGAGTTTATGACTTAGTGACAAGAATGCCAACTAGCTACTCTCCACTTTTCTGGTGAGAAGAGCTGGGCAGAGCCAACTGTGGTCACGGGAGGCAGTGCCGAAGGGCTGGGCATCGGGAAAGTGAAAGTGAAAGTGAAAGTTGCTCAGTTGTGTCCGACTCTTTGTGACCCCGTGGACTAAACAGTCCATGGAATTCTCCAGACCAGAATACTGGAGTGGGTAGCCTTTCCCTTCTCCAGGGGATCTTCCCAACCGAGGGATCGAACCCAGGTCTCCCGCATTGCAGGCAGATTCTTTAGCTGCTGAGCTACAAGGGAAGCCAGGAGCTCACTCTTAAGTCACCAACCTCTTGATGTCCTATCCCCTCTGCCCTCCAGGACTCTTGGTGTGGACTCGCCCTTCATGGGAGAAGCCCCTCACTTGCAGGGTTCCTCACTCTGTCCAAGGTGCATAAGTATAGGGACTGTGAATGAATGGAGTGTTCTGGCTTTTCATATAAGCTCAGCCGGGAGCCTGCTTTCTGTGGGGTCTTAGTGTCCTGTAAAGGAAATCCAAGTGTACTTAAGGCAACCAGCTGGGACAAAGAACCAACGAAGCGTGTACACAGTGGGGGAGGGGGTGAGAGGTGGACGGCATTACTCTGTGATGACAGTCCTCCCAGGGCCTGGTCAGGTATCCAGGCCCTGCCCTCTGTTATGCCCACCTCCTGTCCCTGTTGGAAAACTTTAGAAATTTTAGAAGAAGAACGTCCCTGGGACCCTCAGACCTCTGGGCAGATGTCCTCTGGGGGAATCCCACCCATCTACCCAAATGGCAGGGTCCGTTCTATTTCCAGGAACATTCTGCCTTTCTCCAAAGCCCGAGCATCCTTTGGGCTTTCTGATAAATCCCCAGGTTCTGTCAAATGATTAATTTAGATGGGAGTTCCCCGCCCCCATTCTTGGTCTTACTGCTCCATGGGGCCACATGACTGCCTGAGCTGTGCTGATAAATAGCAGTAAACTTTCAGGGCTCAGAGTCAGCAGCCTGAAGCACAGTGGCAAGGAGGGGGTGGGAGGTGTCCGGTGCTCAGGGACGTGGGGGTGAGGGCATTTCCAGGGGAGGTGAACCGCTGGCTTTGAAGTGGGGTGAGATAAAGAGCTCAGCTCTTACCCATGTTTCCTGGAATGCACACTTCAGAGTTGTTGGTGGTGGGGAGTGGGGGAGTGGTTCAGGAGGGTGAGATCCAGGAACTTGACTCAGGCTAGTTCATGTAGGAAGAGGCACTGACCTCACAGGTGTTTCTTCAAGAGCTGGCAGGTGGGACAGCACAGCAAGGCTGGGATTTGGTCCCCTACTCCCTGACTTCTGGCCTGCAGCTTCTCCCAACCCCTCCGCAGCCCTCTGCATCTGCACCCTCTCCCATGCAGTGGTTGAAGGATGCTGGAGGTAAGGGGTCTTATCAAAAAGACCACTGCCCCTCAACCCACTGGACCAGAGTGCAGTCACCAGGCCAGCCCCAAAGAGCTTACCAGGTCCAAAAATAGGGCGAGGCCCCCAGGGTCTGAAATGGTTCACCAAACCAGCCTGGTCTTCTGGATCCTTGAACAGACCTCGACTCCCATCACAAGCCTGAAACTGACCCAGAACACCATGGTCTGCTTGTAGAATGAGGTGCTGAGCCCACAGAATGTGGCTTCTATTAGAGGGGACACCCCACCAGAAAATGTCCCACCAGTTGATGGGTACAACTCCTTTGGCTCCTGCCCCAGCTAAGGTTGGGCACCTAAGAGACTGCCAAAGCCTGGATGGAACTGAGCTCCCTAGTGGGTTTTCCTTTCCAGAAAGCAAGTTCCAAACTTTGGGTGGAAGCCTGCTGGGCATACCCTGCCCCCTAGGCCCGAGGGCACCAGGTAGGTTGCACGAGACTGGAGGTGGGCTGCATGGGCTCCCCACTCCTGTTCTCAGCTGTCCTGCTGAATCTCAGACACAGACCTGGCTGAGGGATTCAGCAACACAGTGGTGTCTATGCAAACCCAAGGCTTCTCACCAGGAACTGGTCTTCCAGGAGGGAGGGAAGCTGTCGGATGCTCCCATCCCTGCCCTGCCCACAAGAGGCCTGGGGAGCGAGGGTCCCTGAGCCTGGGGCCCCACTGGGGTCTGGTCAGAAGGTGGCAAGTGTGGGCACAGTGGGGCCCCCTGAATCCTCAAAAATAATCCTCAGCGCTAATTCCCATTTCCCCAGGAAGAGGGCCAACATCGCTCAGATCCATCCCATTTTCTGCAAAAAGGCTTTTGATTTCACACCCAGTGGACCTTTTCTCTGAGTGGGAGTCCTGCCCTACGCCTGGCACACACCTCAGGGGCCACCGTGTGGATGGGTTCCTGCCTGTGCTGGGGATGGGAGAGGCACCAAGGGAGAGGGGCATGCAGGACCAGACAATAGCTGGGGGTTCAAGAGGGAGGGGACTCAGGGCGTGGAGGGGGCACTAGGGCAGGGGGCTGGGGTAGAATGAGGGAGAGAGAAGAGCAGGAGGGAAGGGAGAAGGGGGGCAGCCCCCTCCAGCCCTCCCGGGCCCACTGATCTAATCACATCAGGTGTGCTCCAGATAAATATTAATAACCCGGTGACAGAGGGAATTTGGGGAAATCTAATTAAAAGGGCACCATGCGAGCTGGCAGCTTTACTAAGGAATCACTCCTGCTGAAACACATGCGCCGGAAGAGGACGCACAGTGAGCTCCCGAGGGCCTGAAGACGGAGATGAAATCCCCGCCCCACCACAGCCGCCCACCCAGGGCAGAGCGGGCAGGACCTGACCTTTCGCAGGGCGGGTGCCTGGCTCCAGCGTCCTCCGAGTGCCCCCACCCACGTGGCCCCAGCCTGTCACTCCCAGGCACCAGCCCCGAGCGCCATCTTGAGGCTAGGGCACCTGGCCGGCCCCTCATTCCAGCGCCTTCACCCTCAGCTCCTCAGCTCCCCCATCTCTGCGTCCAGCCGATGGTCTCAACAAAACCTGAACAAGTACCCCATGTCCCCTACCCTCCTCCAAAGGCCAAGAAAAGGCAACCTCGGGCCTCAGAAGGGCTCCCTGGGTACCTGGGTTTCCCTGGTGGGGGCACCCGGACCTCTCAGTAATGCAGACCTGACCTCCCCAGCAAGGTCCTAACCCACCTCTGAGAGCTGTCTATTCTTACCTCAGACAAAGCCCTTACCCCAGGGCCAGAGGGGCTCTGTGCCATGACCCCAGAGCCCGGCCTGCTCGGCAATATCTATCTGCCTGGTGGGTCCCTTGTCATGAGATTCACAAGCTCCCAGGGCCCATTTTCTCTGGAAATCAAGATTCATCAGGGCCCCCTGTGTGAGTTAATGGCTCGCTTCGGCCTTCATCAACTTGGGAGTTGAGATCCCTCCTGGGCTCTGCCATCCGGCAGCCCAGCCCCCACCCTCCCCTGGCCCCTGGCCCTGTCCCTGACAGACAGATGGATGGCCTGTCCCGGCAGGTTGCACAGCTCTTGGACCTGAACAGCAGCATCGCTGGCTCTTTATTCTGTATTTAGGGTAAACAGATCTCTCTTTCCAGGCCCCTCTTTGCCTCTAAGACTGTCTGCAGGAGAAGCCCCTGGGAGGGGTGGGTCACCGCTGACTGTCCGCCTGGCTGGGAGCAGGCCACATCGGGAAGGCCCAGGAAGAGAAGGGGTTAGTTCATCCAGTACCACTCCAGACAGAGGCTCCATCCTCCCAGCCATGTCCTGTCATCTGGAATATCCCCCATGATGGAGAACTCACTACCTGTCAGAAGAAGCTGCTCTTTGGCCAGGAGCCATGGGACCTCTATGCGGACTAGGCAGGCCTGAGCAGGAGGCCAGTGAATACCAGGGAGGCAGGTGTTTGGGACACAGACCCTG
Organism: Bubalus bubalis; assembly: GCF_019923935.1. Taxonomy (NCBI): domain Eukaryota; kingdom Metazoa; phylum Chordata; class Mammalia; order Artiodactyla; family Bovidae; genus Bubalus; species Bubalus bubalis. The sequence goes on along the minus strand of NC_059159.1, from coordinate 10,668,867 downwards.
CAGGGCCCTTTCCATCCACTATAGCACTCAATACTCACCGCAGCCAGATGGGGGCAGTGCTGGGTTTACCCTATTGCCTAGAGGAGAAAACAGAGAGGTTAAGTAATTGGCCCAAGGTCACCCAGCCAGTAGATGGCAGAGCCAGGACTGGTGCCCAGGCTTTTCTGATTCTCTTTTCTCTGTGCTTGGACAGTCTCTGGCCAAGGGCTTGGGGCCATCCTTCTCTAAGGGAGGGGATATCTGAGCACTCAAGTGGGCACCTTGAGTCTCAGTTTACCTGACTCTGAACTGAGCTGCTCCTCTTGTCGCTGGTTTTTCCCCCACGCCCACCCAGGGAATGATGGATCGGACATGTGAGCTGGCATTGTTGCATGACCCTGAGCACGATGCCTCCCCTTTCTGGGCCTCTGTCTGGGGGCAGGATGTTGGTGTGCGATACCCGGCCAGATGATGGCAAGTCGTCACCCCCTCTAGGGGCTTACCGGCCTCACCTTGCCTCACCCCTTCCACTGGGACCCCAGCACCCAGCAGGGAGGAGCCAAGGTCACCCAGACCCAGGCTGCCAGGAGATGCACCCAGGAGCCAGCTCCTGGAGCTCCACCCCCTGCAGGCTGGTGAGAAACGCAGATTGTCCTGCCTGCCCAGCTGGGAGCCCACAGAGTAGAATGACCTGAGTCAGATGCACCGTTGGGCTTGGTTCTAAGGTAGAGGAGGAGGTGGGGGCCGAATGGGGCAGCTCTGGGATGGAAGGAGCAGCTGCTAGTGTCTGAGTGTCCCTTGAGGCAGGGATGGCGGTCCCTTAAAAAAAGGGGAAACGAGGCCAAGTGGGAGCTTCTCTTCAGGGGGCAGAAATGGGGAAGGGCGGGGCTACAGGGAGTTGATTCTGAAGTAACAGAGGCCCTGCCTCTCCCCCACTGCAGGGTGCAGCCCAGGCCTTTGCTCAAGCAGTGCAGTGGGAAGTGGAGGAGAGTGAGCTTCAGGCTCTGTCCTAGTCTCCCCAGGTTAACAACTCAGCTGCAAAATGGGGCTCTTTATCTGCCTTCCAATGCAGGGGATGTGGGTTCGACCCCTGGTTGAGGAACTAAGATCCCACATGCCATGGAGCAAGTAAGCCCGTGCCCTGCAACTTGTTAGCTCATGAGCCACAGCTAGAGGAGCCTGTGCACCAAAACGAAGGCCCAGCACAGCCCCCAAAACAGAGCTCTTAGTGCCCCCCTCCCAGGGAGAATAGCAGCGACCATGCGTTGAGCATCTGTTGTATACCAGAACCCCGGTCCAGGTAGAGGATGGGTTTTCAGGGAGAAAAAGGCTAAGGGAGGGGAACTACTTGCCTGAACCCACAGGGAAGAGCCACGGGCAGATTCGGAACCAGGGGGTGGGCCCTTCACAGCACCCTGCACCCCTTTCCTCCTCCTGCCTGCTTGTTCCCCACTCATAGGGCTGCCTCAGGGTGCCACTGGCCCCTGCCCTCGTAGGACACTGTCAGGTCCGCCGTGTCCATAGTGTGGGGCCAGGAAGAAAGAGACCTGGGCCAGCCTGAAAGGTGATCGTCACAAAAATCACATAGCGAATGTTCGGGGAGCGTGACAAGCTCCACTGTTGGCACAAGGGCCCAGAGTGATGAGGCTGAGACTGGGGGCCGGGGGCTGTGATGGAGGGGGCAGCTTCTGCACTTTGGAAGATGCCTGCATCCTGCATCTCTCCCATAAAGTGGCTCGGCTGCCCAAAGTCACCTCTTCCAGCCATCCGGGAACCGAGGCCTGCACACCTGCCTTTAAGGGATCCTGCATCCCGGGTACCAGGAGGTGGTCATGTCATTCTGCAGGGTCCTCACCCTGACCAGATATGAAAATCACGTGGGGACTTTAAACCAAGGGGGTCTGGACCCTCTCAGCTGTGCAGGGAGATGGGGGAAGCCCTGTTTGTTTGAGGGGCTTCCCTAGTGGCTCAGGGGGTTAAAGTCTGCCTGCAGTGTGGGAGAACCGCACTTCCCCTCCACACCCTGAGTCCCCTCCCTCTTGAAGATCCCCTGGAGAAGGAAATGGCAACCCACTCTAGTATTTTTGCCTGGAGAATTCCATGGTAGGAGGAGTGTGATGGGCTACAGTCCATGGGGTCACAAAGAGTCAGACACGACTGAGTGACTAACACTATCTGTTTGAAGGTCCCTTGGCACCTCAGAGTGGATGCCTCACCCCTGCCCTCTAAGGGGGCTGCTCCCCACTAAAGTCTGGTGCTCCCTCACTGCCCCTCCCTCCTCCTCCCACCCACGCTGACCTTTGAGGCTGCATGGAAGTACCCACCCTTCTCCCTAGGGAGGTACTGGGAGAGGGTATCTGGCACCCAGGACTCCCTGGGGCTCTTTTCTTCTCACCCCACCCCTGCTTTTCTATCCTGGAAACCACAGAAGTAGAACCTCTCTACATCTGCAAGCTTAGATCTTAAATCCACAGACTTGCTGACTTTCCAAAATGCTAAGCTGGTGTGACCACATGATGCTTCACCCTTATTAGACAAGAACCAGCCCCTAGTGAGTCCTTGGCGGCCCCTAGGCCAGGCCTGCCAAATCTGTCCTGCCCACCTTCCCTCCCCCTTCTCTGGGGCCACTGATGCAGGGCTCCTGGATCAGAGCATGCCTGGGAAGCCAAAGCTGGACCAGGCGATGCAAGGGGGCATTGAACTGCTCTCACCTCCTCCCAGCCTGGGCATCAAGGCTCAGCCCAACTGTCCCACATGCCCCCAACAGCAGGGGCCACTTCTCTCAACCTCTGTGACTCCACAGCACCCCAGATCTTCAGGCCCTGGTCCCCATGAAAAGGAGAGCAAAGAGAGACTGGGTTTCCAGGGGTACCAGCTTTGGCTCTAAGGCTGTCTTTTGGGGGGGCTCCCAGACCCAACCCATTTCTAGGCAACATGAGTCTCCCCTAATTTGGACTTTGAGTAAAAGAGTGGGTGGGATCCACATTCTTGCATCCAGCTGTAGGAATGTGGGCACATCACATGAGCTCTCTGAACTTGAGTGCCAGCAACCAGGACGTTGGTTCTACTTCCCAGAGCTGGCTCCTTCACCTCCACCCTCCAGGCCTTGGACTTCCTACTGGGACCTCGCCCTCAGCAGTGGGTCACTGGCATGGCCCCGAGGCCCCCACATTCAACATGGAGCCTGGCCAACAGCAGCCTTGTGGTCTTTGAAGATAATAAATTAATAAACAAGTGCCCCTCCCTGACGCTCAGCAAATATTGCCAGAATGAAGGCACGTCTCTACCAATATGGACACATGTCAGAGTACACAGACCATAAAAGAGGCCGTGACAAGTGCTGATGGAGAGATAAGATTAGATCCCAGACGTAGAGGCCGGCCCAGCAGGTCGCTGAGGGGCACACAGGGTGGAGTCTGAGAACATTCTCGCTGCTCTCTGGAATCCTCTGTGCACTGAGAGAACTTTGGTTCCAATCCAGTATCTCTCGCTGTGTGACTTTAGGCAAATTGCTCAGCTTCTCTGAGCTTCATTCTGCTCACCTATAGAATGTGAACAGTAACAATACCCAACTCCCACATTTGTTTCAAACTAAATGAAAAGCATGAGGTCATATAGATCATGTCACACATGCCTGGCCTGTTAGAGGCCCTCAGACTGTGGCCATGTCATTAGGGTCTGCCTCACCTCACATGGAGAGCACAGCTACAGGAGAGACTGAGTGGTTTGTTCCCGTGTCCTCAGTTCTCCTGCCCTGTGCAAGCCCCCTGTTACCCATGACACCATTTCTGGGCTTCCCCCACCAAGGTCTCAAAGGTCTCAATGCCTGCCCCACGGCAAAGTCCAGGGCACTGCCTTGTGGGCCCAGCTGTCTGGCTACTGTTTGTCCAGCCCTCACGGCATCCTGCAGACAGACAGGTCCTGGACCACTTCACAGATGAGTAGACAGAGGCCCAGAGAGTTGTGCAACATGCTAAAGGCACTTGGACTGACTGGGGCCAGCCCAGAGGGAATGGGGTGGGGGTGGGGAGTGTGAACACAGAGGGGCAAAGGGGATCGCTGTCTCCAAGATGGGAAGGCCACCTGAACCTAACCACAGTTTGGGGTTTCTGCAGACTGGTGCTCAGCCCCATGGGTTGGGGCGGATCGCTGGGATGTTCGGGTCTCCTACTCCAAGGCAGCACTGGTGCCTGGGCCCCTGTGGGCCCTGCTCTGGGTGAGGGAGTGAGGGTCCCAGGAAGCAGAGACCATCTACAGCACAGATCAGCCTCTGCTGGCTGCAACCCAGGGCCGGGCAACTAGCACAGGCTTCCCACAGTCTCACAGGATTTGTATCTTTCACAGGCTTTGATTTCACCTGAGGGACAGGGCTGTCAGAGCATTTGGACTGTGGTGGTTTGGCCTCACCAGGCTAGGGGAGGTGGTGGCAGGGGGCTGGGGGTTCCTGGAGCTCCATGGAAGGAGGAGATTGTCAGAGAGGAGCACCTCCTCAGGAAGGTCTTATATCCCTGGGGGAGGGCCAGAGAAGCTGGGCCAAGGCCTCCAACCTGGGGGACGGACTCAGTGACACGGGGGGGTGACAGGGTTGCTGGTCAGGAGCTACCATGCTGGGGGAGGGGTGCTGGGGTCCTAAATTTAGGAGGCTAGTATCGACTTAATAAAATACCCAGGAATTTTAGCAGCAAAATGGGTTTCTTTGGGAACAGCAAAGAATTGCAATTTGGGACATGTTATCCATGGCATACCACAGGCAAGTCAGGAGAACAAAGCAGGGGCACTTTCTTTTATAGAGGAGAAGGGGGATTGGGAGGGGCTGTTATAACCAAAAGAGCTCATTGGAGGAAACTAGGAGTTGGAAGTGTTGTGGCTTTTCATTGGCTGAGTTGTGGCAATCTCTCAATGGCTGGGTTGTTGCCAGGCCAAGAGAAATTCTTCCTTTTCTTGCTGGATAGAAAAGTAGTAGCCTTCTTGATAGAAATGTGAGGTATTCTCTTCCTGTTGGGTCTGCAACTGATGCTGAATGGTAGACTATGAGAGCTCCCCCTCTGGCCTCCTAATTCCATTTTATTTTATTTTTTTCAAAACTTTTTTTGGCCGCACCTTGTGGCTTGCAGGATCTTAGTTCCCTGACCAAGGATTGATCCTGTGCCCTTGACAGTGAAAGGCTGAGTACTAACCCCTGGACTGCCAGGGAATTCCCCCAATTTCATTTTAAATGAAGCTTCTGTTTATTACATTTCACACCATAGAGCTGAGGTATGATGTCACAACGCTTGATTGGAAGCGCTTTCTCTGCCGCTCTTCAACCTCTCTACGCACGGTGGAGGCCTCCCACACTGTGGCAGTCATCCGGGGACCCAGCTGCTTCCCACTTCCAGAGGGAGATTTGTGCGTGCCAGGGGAGAGCCAAGAGCCTGGCACGATGTGATGGCAAGAGCACAAGATTCAGAATAAGGAAGGCCCTGAAGTTCCAGGCCACAGTTAGTCTATACGGTGACAGGCTTCGGCTGAAGTGAATGCTTTGGCAGCCCCCAGATGGAACAGGGATCATCCAGGCACCTTCTGTTATTCCTCCTAGTGGCCGTACAGGGTAGGGCTATTATTATCCGCATTTCTTCAATTAGGAAACTGAGGCACAGAGAGGTTCAGCGACCTGCCTGAGGTCACACAGCTGCTAGTGACCAACGCTGGATCACTGCAATTCCTCTTGCCCTCACCTTCTGCCCTCGAGGTTGCTAATGCCAATGGGAGGATGACAACTCAAGCACAGGTGTCCCAGGGAGATACTGGCCAAAATCAGCTCCCGGAATGGGGGAGGGGTGGCTCTCACCAGAAAGCAATGAGCAGGAAGGCAGCATGGCCCGCTCTAACCTGGCCTGAGCCCCACGGATACCCTTAGACAAAGTTCTGGGGAGAGAATGCACAAATTGGAAATGACCTAGGACACTTGAGGAGGAGTTGGTCCTCCCCACAAATCTGAAGGAACAGGCTTTCGGGATAAATGAGAGGCAGTGGAGTGGGGTTCAGATCCCAATCTCTGTGCCTCGGCTGCCTGCCCATCCAAGTAAGAGAGAGCTGCCACCTTCCACACAACATGGGTGTGAGGGATGAGATGTGCCAAGTCGTGTCCGACTCTGTGTGACCCCATGGACTGTGGCCTGCCAGGCTCCTCTGTCCATGGGATTCTCCAGTCAAGAATACTGGAATGGGTTGCCATTTCCTCCTCCAGGAGATCTTCCCGACCCAGGGATCGAACCCGCAATTCTTAGGTCTCCTGCATTGGCAGGTGGGTTCTTCACAACCAGTGCCACCTGAGAAGCCCTGAGAAATGAGATAATTGAGGTAAATACAACAGGTGCCTGGCACCAGGCAGGCCCTCGATGGTCCAAAGCTGCTTCAGAGAATTTCGACAAAACCCAAGCAAGCTTTCTGATGTCCTGGTCCCTCAGGGAACGGGGGTGGGGGGTGGGGGGCGGGAGACGGAAGTGGGTGATTGAACTAGGCCCCCTTCCTGTTGTCAAGGGGCTGGTCAGCCTGAGGCCTGTCTGAGGCCTGGGGGCCTCCTGGAGGGGCTGCTCCCTGTTCTCAGCTATCTCTCAGCCTTGAACTTTCTATTCTGTTTTGCAACCCACTCAGAAAGCGGCATTTCTAAACTCCCTTCTTATCACCGGGAAACTTCTGACACAACAATAGCTGATTGTACTGCTCTCCTGGGTGCGGCTAAATTCCTGGACCCCACCATCCTCACTGCGCCCCCGCCCCCTACAACACGCACACCTTTTTTTTTTTGGTAGCTTTGGAACTATAATGATGCCATTGTGATTGGTGTGTTCAGGTGACAGTGTGACCCTTGAGTTTAGAGGCATGAAAGAGTGGTGGGGGCTGGGAAGAAAGGAGCAGAGGAAGAGAGAGGGGACCTGGAGGCAACCAGTGAGACAATCAAGGAAAATCTTCTTAGAGCCACAAAAGGACATTATCTTGCATCAGTCACCTGGAGATAGCAGCGACTGGACTGGCTAGATTCAAAAATAGGTACTTACTTGTCAAAATACCAATTTTTTTCAGTTATTATAATTTTCTCCTTCTCCTTGAGCCCAGCCAGTAGGACTCAGCTGCATAGAGTTGATACAGATTCATCTGAACGGAAACTAATAACAGGCCATCAGATAACAACTCTTGGTTGGCCACATGCTGCCATGGGGAGTGAGTCAGTCCCAGCCCGTGGCCAGCGTAGCTCTGTGGCCCTGGGAACACCAGACCTTGAGCTTTCCAGAGCTCAAGGTCTGTAAACAGAGCAGGTGGGGAACCCTTGGTTCAGGGGTAGGTGCCGGCCACTGGCAGGTGCCCCAGGACTGGGCCTCACAGTCCTGCCTCCAGTTCACTAACCTGCACCCCCAGGAGATGGCCCCTACCCAGAGATCGGATGCCACCTACTACTACTGTCCCCTCAGCCCAGGGGACTTCCTGCCTCACCCGGGCTCCCAAGAAAACCCCGGGAGGCATTTCTTAGAATGTTCGGCAGTTGCTGCCCATTCAGAAGGACTTGGCAGGGGCCCAGTAGCCGGAACAGAGAAGCAGATTGAATTTTGAGACCTGGAAGCCAGGTGCACTGGCGGTGAGACTGACAGGGCCAGTATGGTGCCCACATGGACACTAAGACCTGTTACTTTGTGGGAAGCTCAGGAACCCTAACTTCCTGTGATGCTGCCCTCCAGGGCCTCTACCTGCAACGTGGCACCTCCAGGACTAACCCTTCCTTGGCTGGTTGGTCCAGGAAAACAGGGAAACCGGTAAACGGTGAGTTGGCATTCAACACCATGAGTAGGCTCACAGAAAGGAGTCATTCTCTTTGTTAAAGAAACAAATATGCTTAAAGACATTGGTGTTTGCTCTCTTCTGAGTGTTCACTAGCTTTGTCCCACTCAGCCTTCCCCACAGGATCTGACTGGGAAAAGGGGCACTTGCCCACCTCAAGGCCCTGGTCAGTTGCCTGGCCAGTTTCATGGCAGGGGCTGAATAGGCATCTGGCTGACTCCAGGGACACACCACTAGGGCTCAGGCATCCCTGGCTTTATTTCTGCCCTGAGACCCCTTCTCATCCTGGGTGAGGCTCCCCAAGACCTGTGGGACAAAACTTGGACATCAGAAGAGAGACCTAGCTCACGGTCACCTTCTCAAGTGGCTGGACTGCCCTGCCCAGCAGAGGGCCTTCAAAGGTTTGGGCTCCAGATGGGCGTGGCGTTGGAGAGCAGAGAAGAAAGATTTGCCAGGCTGGGAGGGGCTCACAATTGGGAGGAGCCCACGTTAGGAACATTCAGAGACCACTGCAGTGGGGGCTGGGAGCAACCTTAACACGTATGCCTGTCTCTCCTGGAGAGAGGAGACATGGCTTGTTCTTCCCTGGGCAGGGTGGGCAATTCAACCCTAGAAAGGACTTTCAGATGTCCTGTGAAGGGGGTCATGAACTCTCTGTCATTGTGCCATGCAAGCTAGCCTGGAGAGGGCGCTGGGTAGCAGGCTTATGGGTCAACCAGATGACCTCTGAAGTCCTGAGAAAAGGCCAAAGGTTCTGAGACCTGGGACTGAGGGACAGGGGAATGGGCTCAAGTCAAGGAAGGACCAGGGGTTAAGGGAGCCTCCAGGAACCCAAGGGATGTTGGAAATGTTTGTGCATGGGTCCTATCTGACAGGGAGCCAGGCACACACACACTCTGTGTGCTATAAACAGAGCCATGAGCCACAGGGCAGAGCCACAGGGTAGGACCACATGAGAGAGGGACAGAGGCCATGGCAGTTGGGAGGAGCCGTCTGAGCAGGTGAGGTCAGCCAGGAGGGCTCTCTGGGAGAGGTGACTCTCCTGCTGGGCAGGAAAGACATCTCTGAGTCTCTCCTGCTGTCATACTTCCCCCAGGAGAGCAGAGGCAGGCCACACAGCCTCTTGCCGAATAAGTGGCAGAAAAACCTAAGCCTTTAAAGAAAACCAAATTATTGAAGCTTACATGACCCAAAACCAAGTATTTTAAAGTGTGCAGTTAAGTGGCATTTAGCACATCCATTATGTTGGGCAACCATCCCTTCTATCTAGTTCCTCAACATTTTCATCACCCAACCCATGCCCATTGACCAGTTCCTCCTCATGCCTCTTCTAACAGCACCTGGCAGCCATCAATCTGCCTTCCAAACCCACAGATTTGCCATTCTGGATATTTCATATCCTAAGCCATTTTTAAAAGAGCAAAAAAAGAACACACAAAACAACAGATAGTTGGGATCTGGTCCTTCTGCATGTTTCCAGCTGTGTGGTCTTAAGCATAAAATTTTGCCTTCCTCTGCCTCAGTTTCCTCATCTGAAAAATGGGCATAAGAGTGTCTCATAAAAAGGCTGTCATGGGCAAAAAGGGGTCATCTGGGCAGTGTGTTGAGTGCAGGTCTGCCCCTGGAAGCCTGGGTGCATTTTAGCTGCTGTTGCCACGGGCATCAGATGTTAGGATGGTGTGGGACAGGACAGTGGGAGAGTGGAAGGGCAAAGCCAGGAACAGGAGATGTGTTTTCCACTGGGCAAGGCTTGTGTGTGTCCCCTGGGCAGGTCCCAGACCTGTTTCCAGTCTGCGTCTACTTCTGTGATATTGGGCCTTAGTTTTCCCATCTGGAATGGCAGGGTCTCACAGTGGGTGGAGCCTGGCATGATGCTGAGGGTTGGGAGATACTCAGGAAGGAGTATTCTGTCCCCAGGCAGGGCTGCAGTGGGGATCATGATGGTCTCGAGAGGAAAGACCTGGACTGGGTGACAGCAGGCAGGTGCCCAAGGCAACAGTGATGGGGGCTGAGAGCAGGCAGCCGGGGCCCTGGCTCCTCTGGCGTGTCCTCTGGAGCCAAGCTTTTGAACAAGTGGCTGGATGCTTCCTGCCCTGGCTCCCCTTACAGGCGATCCATCAGCTCAGCTGTTACTGTCTGGGCCAGCGAGTGGCCATAAATGCGCCCGCCACCTCCCATCAGCCCCCACCCCCACCCCCTGCCCCCGCAAGTGGGCCAGGTTTTATGTTGTAAGAACACTGTGGGGCGTCTCAAACACACCGCTAATGACAGGCATCATGAAGCAATAAAAGTGATGGGGCTGGGAGGGGGCTGGCGGGAAGGGCGGGGGGCCGCCAGTCCCCAGCTCCCCTGGCGGTGGTGGCAGGAGCTCTAGGAGAATTGATTAGTCTTGGACGTGCTGACCTTTTTGTTCTTGAAAAATTGCTTTTGAGCAGCTGAGGCAATAAAAGTAAATTGATTCAGAGAGTACGAGGATGAAATTTGCGTTAGGCAGGGAGGGGCAGATAAACGCCTCTTGACGTCAGCACTCCTCCCCGGCCCCCCCGCCCCAGCCCCAACCCCTGGGCAATACAAGGGCAGGACCTGAGGAGCCTGGCAAGGTGGTGCTGGGGGCCGCAGGGCCTGGCACACACTCAGCAGAGCTTCACCAAATGTCTGGACAGAGAAATGAAACTGATAATGAAGAAGGGAGAGCTGGAGACGAAAAGAAGTCAGACTGTGGGGAAGGGAAGGAGGCAAAAAAGAGAAAAACACCAAGGGGAAACAGCTAGGGGAATTCAAGCTAGACAAGAAGAAGGCAATGAGGACCCAGAAGGGAGCCAGGGAAAGGAGAGAGGGGATGAGACTAGCCCAGGCTCTCCCGAACACTGCCTGTGCCTGACCATCTCATCGAATCCCCACAAAGCCTTATATTTGTCCCCATTTTATAGAATGAGGAAACTGAGGCCCAAGAAGGTCATGTCACCTGTTCAAGGTCACTTGGCAGGACAATGGTAAAGCCCACTAAACCCCTCTGAGGCCAGGCAGGGGGATCCCAAGGGTGGACCCATTACTAAGTCATTGTCAACACCAAGGAGGCCCCCATTGCAGGGTGGTGGGCTGGGTGTCAGTCGTCCTGTGTGCCCCTCACCGCCTGGAGCCCATTTCTTCTCTGGGGGCCTTGGGGAAATGGCATGAGTCCTTGTTCGGGAAATCCAGAGCTGGTTGCCCAACATGCTCTGGGGAACTGACCCTAGTTGCTGGCCCAGGAGACATATTTGATCTCTGCAGTAGCCCAAACCACCACCCACCAGGGTGTCTCCACATTCATGAGCCACGATCCTGGATTTGGGTTTGGGGGTTTGAGATGTGGGATCCTGTGACTTTAGGGTTGGAGTGTGCAGCTTCAAATGGTGACTAAACACCAAATCAGGCCCGTGCAGTAAGTGGTTGATGTCTCTCTAAAATGCAGGCACCCCACGGGGTGAAAAAAACCTAAACACATCTAGACTCTGTGAATGATCTTGTCCTCAGGCTGCCCTCTGCCCCCAGCCGGCCCCAGAGGGACCAGCCCCCAGCTAAACGTCATCTCAGAAGTTCTGGATTCCACACCCTGACATGACTCTCCCACCCGCGGGCACAGCACCCTGCTAGTCTCTTCTCTGCCTCTGTCTCACCACACGCTCACACCTGCGACCTTCGCCCTCCTCTCTCTCCCAGCCTCGGGAGAGGGCCAGGAGGCCTTGCTGCCTCGATATCCCCGGAGGGAAGGGGCTTGCCAGAGTCTCCGCGAGGTCTGGCTTTCCAGCCTCCCTGGATGCCAGCACGGGACCGTCTAAGTGCCCCAGCCCCCACGCGCAGCTCCAGAGAGAGGCAGCCGGGGTCTGGCGTTGGCCGTGAGGGTTCGCGCTGCGGGTCCCAGAAGGGAGGGAGGGCGCGGAACCGCGGGGCGCCCCTCCCCCTGCCCCTCCGGGCTCCCGGGGGGCGGCGGGCCTGGGGCGCGCGGGTTGCCGGGCGACCGCCGTTGCCAGTGGAGACGCACACGCACACTTCCCCCTGGGCGGCAGAACTAACGCAGGCTGCTGCGGGGTGGTGGGTGCCTGCGCTGCGGGGCGCACAGAGGAGCCTGAAAGGAGTAATCGCGTGGGGGATCCTCCAACCCTCATGGTTCGGGGATGGAGGGCGACCTCTGGCCCCCATTACCTAGTCGGAGGCGGGAGGACCGCAGGACACCCACCCAGCATCTCCTGGCCTGGGTGCCAAGCCTCCCCATGCCCACCGGCCCTGAGCGAGTGCAGGAGAAAAAGCGGCAGTGACTCCACTCATGCTTCCCAACCCGACTGCCATCCGCCTGGCAGTTTGCCTGCAAAGGTCCCAGGAGGATGGAAAGGGAGATTTGTCACAGGAGATGGGTTATTTCCCTACAGGGAAACTCTGAGTGATAGGGAAACTTACCTCAAGTTTTAACTGCTAGCGATCCGACCAGCTGTGCTAGGATTCGAACCCAGACTCCTCACGCTGCTAACTTTGTTCCGAAGCTTGTGGGTAACCGTGGGCGGCGCTCTCGCCCTCTCTGGTTGCCCTCTTCCTGCTGTAAAAGGAGGTGGTTCCTGGATACGCGAGTGCAGCCTGGGGTGCAGGCTGGGGCCTGGCTCTGGGCCTGGAAGCCACTGCGGGGCCCGCCTCCCTCCCGAGCGGTCCTAACACTGCCAGCGCATGAATAAGGCCTGGCAAAGAGCCGGGGAGGGTGTGCAGAGGTCAGCCGAGAGGGCTGTGCAGGCAGCCTGCTTGGGACTTCATGCCAGGTGCAGCCAGGCGATTCTGCCTGGGCACAGCCTGTTTCACTTCCTCTGGAGCAGGGGGCAGCCAGGAGCGAGTGGTGGGGGCTGTAAACGGGGGACCCAGCCAGCCACGTGCTGGAGCTGAGAGCCGGGAACTTACTGAGGTCAGGTTTTCACCCCTAGTCCCCTCCCCCTGAAGACTAGTCTTGGGGAGCTGGCAGAAGTTGCCATGGGAGGTCTCCTCCCGTGTCTGGACTGGTGGTCCAGCCTGTGGCATCCAGGGCTAGGCTCCACAGCAAGATCCTTGCATGGCTAAGTTCTAAAAGACTCCAGGAATCTGTGCCCACAAATATGGCTAAAGGCCTACCAAGTGTCTAGTCTATGATTATTCATTCATCAAGATTCACTCAGGATTATTCAGTCAGCTCAGTACTACTGTGATCCAGTGGAAATTCCTCTGAAAGTGTTCTGGACTTCAGAGTAGCCGTGTTCAATATTCAATGGGCCATCCGAAGCAGGTCAGTGACTGTAACATTGAAAGGGCCTCTTTCTGGGGAAAGGGCATTGCTGCCACTTGGATAATGTACCCACCACCACCCAGATTTTGTCTTTCTCCCCAGAACCTGAGGCTGGTGGGAAAGGAAAGCCTGCTCTGCAGGGCTGTCCCCGTGGTGGCCCGTGAGCCGTCCACTCAGCACGTGTCCTGGCTGTGAGGGAGAGTGGTCAGGAACGCTAACTGCACAGGCCAACTTGCTGTACAAGGACGGGAAAGGCACTTGATGTGTGTGCAGCAAGGCAGGTGGCAGCATGAACAGTTAGGGGAAGTGTGCCTTCTCAGAGGAGCCACCACACATCTGTGGATAATGATTGGGGGGTGGGAGTGTGTCTATGTGTTCACCATCTGCAGGCACATAGTATGCAGTGTGCACACACAAGGCAACACCTGGGTGAATGCCTTTCCTGGTGAGTTGGTGACACAGTACGTTGGAGGGAAATGACTTTCCAGGGACTCCGAGCAGTATCCATGCAGAGAAGCAGGTAGTCCTTGCCTTGTGGCCAGAATTGTTGTCTTTGTTGTTGTTGTTCAGTTGCTAAGTCATGTCTGACTCTTTGCGACCCTGTGGACTGCAGTATGCCAGACCAGAACTGATCCCCCTCCCCAGGGGGGATCCCCAGGGGGGATCCCTCCTCAGGAGGGAAGTTGTCATGGAACCCCAACGATCCCAACTTCAAGTTCCCCAGAAGCCAACACTTTGGGGAGATCTGGTGAGGCTTTAATGGTCTGCCCTAGCTGAGAATATCTGGGTAACTGCCTTTTAGAATCAGTGGACAAGACACATGAAAACTCCACTCCTGTTACTTTGCAGCCTCCTTCAGGCTTTTGTCTTGGTTTGGCTTGTGACTGTCCAGCAAATTTCAGCATGTTGGATTGCTCACTTTTCCCACCAGATCTGGGTATCTCCTAACAGTCATCTCCATCATCAGTGAATGGAGATTTCATGCCCTAAAAGCCATCCATCCTGGTAGCGTTTGTTGGGTTTTGAAGGGGAGCCCACACCTGTTCCTGAGCATGGGCAGCTCATGATGCCACGCAAGCAAAGCCAGACTTACTGGAGAGGTGACAGCCCTGGTCTGTGTGTGGTCAGCCACCATCCATTGTGTCCCGCTATGGGTGGGTCTCGGCAGCACTGGGGGTAGCTGCGTGAGCCTGGAGGGGGTCCCTGTTCTCTGGAGAAAGCCGAGTGACCGCGTGCTCCTCTCACAAGGTAACGTGCTGTGTACAAAGACGGGAGAGCAGCTCATTCCAGCTCAGCCTTTATAATCCCACCTTTAGATCCTCCAGTGGGGGCAATGGGTGGTCTTTTTCAGTGCAGAGGAATGTTTGAGACAACTGAACTTCCCCGCAAGGAGACGTGGTGTATCCCAGATCAGAAAGCGCAACACCTATTTAATTCAGGGCTTCCAAAAAATAGACCTTCATGTAATTCTGTTTGCATGGAATGTCCAGAATAAGCACCTCCATAGAGACAGAGGATTAGTGGTTATTGACTGGAGGGAGGGAGCAGAATGGGGAGTGACAGCCAATGAGCACAGTGTTCTTTGGGGTCTAGGAAAATATTCTGAAATTAGATGATGGTGGTGATTACACAGCTCTACATGACTGAAACCATTGAATTTTACTCCTTTCAATGAGAGAATTTATGATATGTTGATTGTGTCTCAGTAAACCTGTTAAGTATTTTAAATAAGTCTCATGGGCAAATGTTCCTGATGGTAGTAACCAGTACGTACATAATTTCTTCTTTATTTTAAAAATATATGCACAGGTGTATGTAATGGGAAGATGGACAGGAAATACACTAAAAACACCAGCAGTGACTTTGGCTGGGTAAAGGGATCAGAGAAGGTTTTATTTTTCCTGCACAAACAGCCAGGGGGCAGAATCCATCTAGACTTGGGGGTGACGCTAAAGCCCCAGAGCCAAGACCCTGGACCAGCCCATCCCTGCCCAATGCGGACCCCGTGACTCACCAGCAGAGGCATCATGCATCAGGCAGCCAGGGGTCAGCTCCTCTCTGGGGAGGGAATGCTGCAGGGCCGGCCGGTGAGATGGGCGGGGCGGGCGTGGTGGGCAGGTTGACTCGTGAGCCCCATTCTGGCTGTGAGCTTCAACTGGTTCCCCTCCAGGCAAACAGGCAGGAGAGGTCAGGCAGGAGACCAGCAATAATTACCCGCCGGGCAGGCAGGCTTGGCACCCCTCCTTCATTCCCAGGCAGAGAGGTCACCCCTGGCGCCCAGGCCTGCCCTGATGCCACAGCCCAGCAGCAGAGCTGACAGACGCGCTCATGACCCTCCAGGACGGTTCAGGCGGTTCCCCAGGACGGAATCCAGCAGGGGGCCCATATCAGGGCCCTGGGCCTGACTCTCATTCTAGACTCCCAGCAAAATCCTTAGCTCCTCGAGTCTCCATGTGGAGCAACTGTAGCCCTGTGTTTTGCAAAGGAACTGGCTCCATAAATAGTGGTAGATGAATGGATGGATGAAGTGGGACAGCAGCCTGCCTGTCACCTCCGGGTGGCCGGAGGCGCACACTGCCTTGTAGGGGAAAGTGCCCAGGGAGCAGGGTCAGCACCACAGGCACCGCCTGAGTCACTTGGTTATTCCTGGCCGCGGAGGAGGCGGGACTGGGGCTGAGCAAGGAGGCCACCTGGCTGCCTGGGGGCTTGGCGAAGCTGCTGTCAGGGAGTTCAGCCCTGGGGTAAGTCGAGCAGGGGTGTCTGTGGCTGGGGTAGGAGGTTTTCAGAAGGCTGCTGGACGGGGCTGGAGGTCATGTCCAAATTAGGGCCTGAGTGCATGGATGCACAAGCTGGCAGCTTGGTGTGCTCAGCACCGCGCAGCTGGTCAGTGAGTGCTTCCCCAGGCCCTGACCTGCTCAGGGGACTGGGATGTGACCATGAATAAGGAGCCGCAATTAGCCCTCCCTTTCACTATCCTGATGCTGGTCTGGCTCGTGCTCAGGGATCAAGGGCTGCCTCGCAGTGTTTGTTGCCTCCAGAGCCCAGGGGAGCCCAGAAGATCACAGGTTCGGCCAGCTGTGGGTGCTGGCCCAAGGGAGGCCAAGCCGATGGAAAGCTCATGGCATGGATGTACCATGGGCTCCCCTCAGCACAGAGAGGCCACGGGAGTTAGTGCCAGATGCCAGAAACCCAGGATCAAGGCCCAGCTCTGCCTCCTTCTGTGTCGCCTCAGGCAAGTTACCTCACCTCTCTGAGCCCTGGTCTCCTTCACTGTAAGATGAAGTTAAAATAGTGGGTTCCAGAATCCATGCAAGGGCTTGGTGCAATAAACACTATATGCAAAGTGTTTGGCATGTAGTCTGTACTTAAAAAGTGGCAGCTGTTGCCATAATTTTTCTATTATTAATAGAAATAATATTAATATCATTACTATTACTGGCCAGTCTTAATATCTTTAATCCCAAGACGAGATCAGTCCCCAGGGCTTTCCCTCCATTGTTCAGCCTCCTCCCCTTTCTACATACCTAACTCTGGTGACTTAGGGTATGTTAAGCTACCTGGAGGGTAAGGCCCATCTCACAGAGGGGATGCTGTGAGATGGGCCTAAGCTATTCATATTCTCATGAATATGAAAGGTTTTGCCCCAAAAGCTCTTCTGACTTGGCAAAAGTTCCAAGTGCCCATCCTCAAACTTGTCCACTTGCTTTGTGACCATGGGTGTCCCTTCCCTTGCTTTGGTGGCCTCTTGCGTGGCCCCCACTAGTGCCTAGTGCCTGGTTCCCTCCCCAGTCAGCAGGGACCCAGAGCAGAGTTGGTGTGAAGGGGGTACTCCAGGCTCTGTCTGGGGGCCTCTTACACCCTGGCAAGGCTCAGCCAGGCAGGAGGAGGCAGCAGGACGGGGTTTAAGGAAAGGCCAAGGAAAGAGGAATCTCGGCCCTTGAAGTCAGCCTGTCTATTTTTACATCCCATCCCTAAAGGGGCCAGGACGGCAGGCCCATGGCCGTCACTCAGCATGAATGTAATCCCCAGGGAATCTGGTGTCTTTGGGAAATTGGACCCAGGCTGGGGATGCTCAGAGGCCCTCAGTCCCCCTGGGGGGACCTGAAACAAGGGAGATGCTGGCCTCTGGAATTAGACGGCCTGGCCTAAGCTGAGAGTGGGGCAGGGGCTCCACCTCTCCAGACCCCAGCATCCCCTCTGTGAGATGGGCCTCACCCTCCAGACCTGTTGAGAGCTGAGGGGGTGGAGCTGCAGGAGGGCTTCTGGGTGGGGTCTGCTTGGAAGCAGGCTGAGTAGGCCAACGCCTGCAGGCCTTCTGGAGAGGACTTGCCCTGGGGGAAGGCCCTGCTCCCCTGGGGAGGGCCCTCTGAGGGCATGGGTCAGGGGCCAGCACGACAGTTTGCTCAAACAGCAAAGGCCTCACAGCCTGACCGGTGGAAGTCAGGGAACTTCAGGGAGTTGGGGGGAGACTACCCGGATCTGCCTTCAGGAATAAGGGGCTGATTTCCGGCAGACAGCCTGGAGCTCTTGGGCCACCGTGGAAGGTTCTGTCACTCAGTGGAAGAACGGTCCTCAGCCAAGGGCATATCCTTCCCAGGGAAGCGGGCATCCAATGACCAGAGAGGGCCTGCCAGCCCTGCCTAGCTGAGGCAGCCCTGAGCCCAGGTGTGGACTCTTCCTCGGGGCTCCCCGAAGCTCCGCCCCTTCCTGCTACCACTCCCTCCTCAGGTGAGACCCCCAGCTGCTACGCCTCCTCCTGACCGCAAACAAGCCACTCAGCTCCACACAGCAGGCTGGGCAGGTGTGAGGTCCTGAGAAGACCCCACGCGGATGCCGCCTCCAGTTCCCCAAGCACAAATCCACCTCCAGGACTTCTGGAATGGGTTGAACTGTGTCCCCGCAAAATTCCTGTCTATTCAGAACCTCAAAAGAAGAAAACACAGGGTTCATGCTGGTGTCATTAAGTTAAGGATCTTGTGATGAGAGCCTCCTGGATTTGGGGTGAGCCCTAAACCAGTGACTTCCATGAAGAGCAGAGACATAGAGAGACATGCAGAGGGGGCTGAGGGAGACGGAGGCAGAGACTGCGGTGATGCAACGAAGGAACGCCAAGGGTGGCCTGCACCCCCTGGGAGACAGGGTGCCCCCTCAGGGCCTCCACGGGGAACTGGCACTGCTGACTGTGAGCGAATACATTTTTGCTGTTGTAAGCCGCTCAGTATGTAGTGATCTGTTACAACTACCGTGGGAAACGAATTCAGTTTAAAGACAAAATGGTCTAAAGGCACAGGGATCGCGGTCTGTCCCTTGCAAGCTGCCTTACTCCCCAGGTGCTCTGGTGCTGTGTGGTACTTTTATTCTGAAGTCACTTTGGCGTCTCAGCTGAAGAGAAATGATATGAGATTTCAGTTAAAGGAACAGGCTTGTAGCTGTTAGGGAATATTTGTTGGAGGGGAGCTGGTGTGGAAGAAGGGACACAATTGCAGGGTGACCCAGCACCCCATTTTAGCACTGAAAGTCCCACACCCCAAGAAACCTCAGTGCTGGGTGAGATGCACCCAGGCAGCCTTGTGGCCTGGAGGCCTTTGCAGTCCAGTCAGGTGAGATAAGGAGGCAAGAAAAGGAGGGAGCTGGTCTGGGGATGTTTGGGGAGAATCGGTGGGTCTGAGAGGCGTGAGGACAGGAGACACCAAGGCTGAGAGGGGCCGGTTCTCAAGAAGACGTGTTTCTCTTGGGATGTGTAGGTTGATGTCTGAGTGGGTTGTATGGCCTGGGAGCTGCTGTGCAGCCCTCCTAGACCAGCTAGGAGGCCAGTGTTAGAAGCAAAAGTGAGAGACCAGGATGCCAGGGGACCTCATTCCAACCATGTGGAGAAACAAATGCCCCAGAGCCCTGAGGGCAGGGGGTGATGCCAGCAGGGTGGTGAGAACCCTGAGACCACAGGACCCAAATGCTGGACACAGTGGGCAAGGCCAGCAGGTGCAGAGAGGAAACCGCAGCTCATTCACCCTGTTAAGAGGCACAGCAGGTGACAGAGAGACCCAAAAGCAGCAGAGCGATATGAAGAGGGGAAAGAGTCAGGTCACACAGAGAAACCTGATAAACACAACTTCAGCCCGGTGGTCAAGGTCGACATCGGCAACGATGGTCAGATGCCCTTGACATGACAAGTTGAGCGAGGCCCTTTATCTCTGAAGTCTTCCTCCCCTAAACGCACCACCCAGTCCGGTCCAGAGAACGACATCAGACTTGTCCCAGTGGCTGCGCTCTGCAAGGTATCTGAGCAGTGTTCCCGCAAAGCACCAAGGTCATCCAACCAAGGAGAGTCTGAGAAACTCACAGCTGAGTGGTGCCTGAGGAGACGTGACCAATAATGTAACGTGCTTCCTGGATGGCGTCCTGGAACAGGAAAAGGACATTAAGGAAAAACTACAGAAATCTAAAGGAAGCGCAGGCTTTAGCTGGTATTTAGCTGGTAATAATACGTCAATACTAATTTGTTAATTGTGACAAATGTGCCATCCTTATGTATTAATTGTCCAAGAGAGCTTCCCTGGTGACTCAGATGGTAAAGCGTCTGTCTGCAATGCAAGAGACCTGGGTTTGATCCCTGGGTTGGGAAGGTCCGCTGGAGAAGGAAATGGCAGCCCTCTCCAGGATTCTTGCCTGGAAAATCCCATGGACGGCAGAGCCTGGTAGGCTACCGTCCGTGGGGTCGCAAAGAGTTGGACACGACTGAGCGACTTCATTTTCATTATGTATTAATACTAGCAGAAACCCGGGGTGGGGGTGTATGGGAGCTCTGCACTGGCTTGGAAGCTTTTCTATAAGTTTCCATTCTAACATTAAACGTCTATTTCGAGGACTTCCCTGGTGGTCCATGCTCCCCAATGCAGGAGGCTCAGGTTCAATCCCTGGTCAAAGAACCAAATCCCACTTCTCCAGCTAAGAGCTTGAAGATTGTAACAAAGACGGAAGAATCCGAGTGTCGCAACTAAGACCTGGCACAGCCAAGTAAACATATAAACAAAATAAGTATTCTTTAAAATGTTTAGTTTTTTAAAAAAAGAAAGGAGCAACATTCACAGAGTACAGATAATCAGATTACAAAGGAAGAAATACAAATGGATGAATAAATATGAGAAAATCCTTGATCTTTCTGATCACTAAATAAAAGTGGACAACAATGAGATATTTTTGCCTTATCCTGTGGGCAAAGATGAAGACTCTGATGGTACCAAATGTTGGTGGAGGAGTATTGAAACAGGCACGTGTTGTTGAGAGCAAAGAAATTGGTAATTTGTCCCAACCACATAAACACAAGGGGAAGAAAGGTCATTTGCTGACGTCTGTTATAATATTCACATCTCTGTATACTGTGAACCAGCAGTTCCAATTCTAGAAACCTAGCCTCCAGAAACTGTGGGGAAAAAACATTTGCTTAAGGGCACAAAGATATTTGAAGCAGTATTGTTGGTAAGAGTGAAACTGAGGGAAAACGTCTATGAATAGAATATTGATTGAATATATTTTGATACATTTAATGGAATTTTAAGGATCCACTTTAAAGAACTACATACATTTTTATAGAATATATGAAGTTTATAGAGAAAGTTTTCCAAGATAGATGATTAAATCATAATGCAAAGGATTTCCCTGGTGGTCCAGTAACTAAGACTCAACGCTCCCAATGCAGGGGTTCCAGGTTCAGTCCCTGGTCAAAGAACTAGATCCCACATGCCCCAACTAAGAGCTCACATGGGGGAACTAAGACCTGATACAGCCAAAGAAATAAATACTTTAAAACATGATAAGTGAAGTGTAAGTTGCTCAGTCATGTCCAACTCTTTGGGACCCCATGGACTATACAGCCCACGGAATTCTCCAGGCCAGAATACTGGAGTGGGTAGCCATTCCCTTCTCCAGGGGTTTTTCCCAACCCAGGGATCGAACCCAGATTTCCCCCATTGCAAGCAGATTCTTTACCAGCAGAGCCACAAGGGAAGCCCAAGAACACTGGAGTGGTTAGCCTATTCCTTCTCCAGGGGATCTTCCCTACCCAAGGAATCGAACCAGGGTCTCCTGCATTACAGGCAGTTTCTTTACCAACTGAGCTATCAGGGAAGCCCTTAAAACATGATAAGACATGTTGTAAAACATTTACATGACTACACACACACACACACACAGGTGTACATAGACGCAAACAGGGCTGGTTTCATGGAGAACTACTTCTGAAGCCACACAGGGCCGCATGCTCAGAGGGACCTCTGCTTGGATTAAGGGTCTTAATAATTTTATTTTTGGACACGTGTTTTGTAAGTGAAGTCTGTGGGATGTTAGAGTGTGTGCATGAGCAGATATTTGGAGATACGCCCCCTTGCATATAGCGTTGGCAATGCCCCATGAGCACGGAGTTCTGTGGACCTGAAGGAGTTCAGTGAGATTGAGTGTGAGAATGAGGCTCGTGCATTATGCCTACAACCAATGAGAGGGAACATTGATGACTTCCAAAGGCCACACCTTCTGTTCAAGCCAGAACTTACTTTGAATGCAGAAAGAATGCAACATGGTTTTAAGAAATTGAATGACCAGGAAAACCTATCGTCTACTTTCTGACCTGTGTTCCTTCCTTGTATCAGTCAACTGCTCATGCTGAAACAATGACATGAAAGGCAAAGGGAAAGTAGGGCACCCTTTCCTTCCTTTTCCTCCCAGCCCTTCTCTACTTATTGCTCTCCCAGAGCCCCTTTTCCTCACCCATCACAGGGAACAGGACTGGCCAGTTGTAAAGCAGTCAGGTCGAGGGTGAGCAGGGCCCTTGATGAATCCAACTGTTCTGTTGGATTTTCCATCAGTCTCGGTCAGATGCAATAGTTCTGGGTCCAGGGCTGGGTTCTGTGTCCCAGCCACCCTGGGTAGGGCATCACTTTCTGGCAGAAAGTGGTGAGGGGAGGAGCAGCTTGGGCAGGCTGTGATGGGGCTGGCACCCATGCAAGGTCTCAGAGGACATCCCTTGCACAGACCCTCCTTAGGAAGTGACTTGGATAGGCTTAGCCCAACAAAGGAGTGCCAAGAAGTAATGGGGCTTCTTCCAGCAGTTACACAGGGAATCACCCATGACCCAGTAAGTCCACTCGCAGGTGTGTACCCAAAAGAACTGAATACAGGGGCTCGAGCAAATACTCCTACACATGCTCATAGCAGCTTCACTCACCATCATCAAAAGGTAGAAACAACTCAGGCGTCCATCAGCAGATGAATAGAGACACAAAATGTGGTCCACCCATCCAATGGAAGAGTATCCAGGCTTAAAAAGGAAGTTCTGAGCACGATCCAACCCAGATGGAACACTGAAAACACGATGCTGAACGAAGGAAGCCAGACGCAAAAACCACGTAGAGTAAAATTCTATTTCTATGAAACGTCCAGAATAGGCAGAGTCCCTGGAGGGAGAAAGTAGAGCAGTGGTTTCCAGGAGCTGGGAGAACAGATAAACAGGGAGTAATGACTTAATGAGGTCAGAGTTTCTTTCTGGGGTGAAGAAAAGTTCTGGAACTAAATAAAGGGGATGGTTGCCCAACATTGTAAATGTACTAAATACCATTGAATTGTAGACTTTAAAATGATTCATTGAGACTTCCCTGGTGGTCCAGTGGTTAAGATTCTGTGCTCCCAGTGCAGGGGGCATGGGTTCAATCCCTGGTCATGGAAGTAGGATCCCATATACTGCACAGTGCAGCTAAAAAAAAAAAATTAATAAAAAATGAAATTAAATCTCAGGCATCAACTTATAAAAATAAGTAAATAAAACAATTCATTGTATGCTATGTGAATTTCACCTCAATTTAGAAAAAGCGGAAGTAGTGCTAATTAGCAGCAGGGCTGGTGGTGGTGCTAGTAGTGTTGTAATACTAGTAGTACTAGTACTAGTAGCAGCAGTAGTAGTACTAGTAGAACTGGTAGTGCTAGTAGTATGGGTAGTACTAGTTAGTAGTAGGAATAGCTTGGCTTGGACTCCTCGATTCTACCCCAGGTGAGGCACGAAGGGAGGTCATCCCCAAGATGCCAGCTGAGCAGTGGCACCCATCAGCAACCCTCCAGGCTAGAGCAGGAGCAAGAACCCCAGAGGGTCTTCTCCCTAACAGAGGCATTCCAGCGACTTTATCTGTTATTGATGAGTTGGAAGAACTCCAGCATAAGATAGAGGCAGGCAATGCCAGCAAAAGGGAAGACAGTTAGAGGCCCAAGGAAAACACCAAAGTCGTAATCATTATACGCCACTCAGCTGTGCACTGAATTTTTATATACAGTCATAATAATATAACGTTATTGATCTTCTACTTTTAGTACCAACCGATAAAGAAAGCATCGACCATGAGTGGTTACAGAGTAGACGACCAATATCAGCAGCCTTGGCAGTGCCCAAGAAGCAGAGCTGTGGGGTGGGGTGTGTGGGAAGGGGAGTCCCAAAGGGCAGGGCAGGAATTCTAATATCCTTCACCTTCCCAGAGGGAAGCTGAAACATGCTGGGACAGTCTTTTGTGGCTCTAGAAATGGAGTGGGACAAAGTGACATGGATAAGGAACAGGGGAGCTAAAAGCAGTGGTAGAACTGAAGGGCCAGCAGCAAGAGGAGACAGAGGACTTCACTCATGCCTGACATTGATGGAGCGCATATCTGCATCTTTGAAAGTCTGCAACTTGGAGGTTTGTTTGTAGGGGACTTCCCATAAAACCAATTGTACACAAGCTTTTTCAGAAAACTGAAGCAAGAGAACATTTGCCATTTCATTCTATGAGGCTTGTACTACCCTGATACAAAAATCAAAGATGTTACAGGAAAAAAAAAAAAAACACAGACTTGGGAATTCTCTGGCAGCCCAGTGGTGAAAACTTGGCACTTTCACTGCCATGGTCTTGGGTTCAATTCCTGATTAAGGAACTAAGATCCCATAACCTTTCTAGCACGGCCAAAAAAACAAACAAAACGCAAAAAAAACAAAACAAAAAAACCCACAGATCAATATCTTTCACAAACAAGGTACAAAATCATTAAGCAAAATTTTAGAATTTTAATGATTTATTAAATGTATTAAAAATTTCATTATATACGTAAAGAAAAATGCAACATTACAAGGGGGAAACCCAGGAACAAAGACTGGTCCAATATTTGAAAATCAATCAATGCAGTCCACCATTTTAACAAACTTAAAAGAAAAGCTATATGATTATCTCAAAATAGAGAAAGAAAAAAGCACTTGACAAATCCAACATCCATTGGTGACCCCCCAAAAGAGAAAATTCTTAGCAAACTAGGAAAAGAAGGGAACTTCCTTAGTCTTATACAGGGCATCTATAAACCCCATGCTGCTGCTGCTGCTGCTAAGTCGCTTCAGTCGTGTCCGACTCTGTGCAACCCCATAGATGGCAGCCCATGAGGCTCCCCCGTCCCTGGGATTCTCCAGGCAAGAACACTGGAGTGGGTTGCCATTTCCTTTTTCAATGCGTGAAAGAGAAAAGTGAAAGTGAAGTCGCTGAGTCTTGTCCGACTCTTAGCGACCCCATGGACTGCGGCCCACCAGGCTCCTCCATCCATAGCTAACACCAAAATAAATGATGAAAGACTAAAATTTTCCCTCTAAGATCAGAAACAAGACAAGGATGTTCACTTCCCCCACTTCTAGTCAACATCATATTGGAGGTTCTAACCAGTAAAGTAAGCCAAAGGAAAAAAAAAAGCATTCAGAATGGGGAGGAGAAAACCTAGATTGTCATTATTTGCGGATGATAGTAACCATCTATGTAAAAAATCTAATGGAATCTAGAAAAATGTCTGCTAGAACTTATAAGGGAGTCTAGTAAGATTACTGGAGAAATATCAATACATTAAAAAAAATCAACTGTATTCTATATAATAGTAATGACCAGAAATTTTAAAAGTTTAAATATCATAAATAACATCAAAAATACAAAACACTTAGGGATAAATCTGACAAAAAGATGTCTAAGAATTGTACATTAAAAACCACAAATCATTGCTGAGAGCAATTTAAATGATCTAAGTCAATGAAGAGAGACACTTTGTTCCCCCAAATTATATATAGATCCAAGGCAATCCCAATCAAAATCCCAGCAGGCTCTTTTTGGTAGAAATTGAGAAACTGATTCTAAAATTCACATGAAAATATAAAAGAACCTAGAACAGCTGAAACAAATTTGAAAAAAAAAAAAGCATGAAGTTGGAGAGCTAACGTTACCCAATATCAAGACTTCCATAAGCTACGGTAATTGAGGCCGCAGGCTATTAGTGTGAAGGGGAACAAATAGATTGATGGAATGGAAATAGATTTGTACATCCCTGTACAACTGATTTTTTACAAAGGTGCGAAAGCAATTCAGTGAGGAGAGTAGTCTTTTCAACAAAGGAAACATTTGGACATCCATATGCAAAAAGAACACTCCAATTCATACCACCCACCACTACAGAAAGCAACTCAAAATGGATCATTGACCTAAATGGAAACCAAAAACTACAAACTTCCAGAAAAAAAAAAAGAGAGCGAGAGAGAAAATTTTGTGACCTTGAGTTAGGCCAAGATATCTTAAATACAGAAATACATAAAAAGAAAAAATCAATCGGAGTCGTCAAAGTTAATAACATTTATTAGGAGTTGCCTAGGGCTTAGGGTGGGGTGATTGCTAATGGGGATGAGGTGATGAAAATGTTCTACAAATTTGCACATACCTGTGAATTTCTAAATATCTTTGAGCTGTACACTGTAGTGGTATTGTATGATGTGTGTGTGTGTGCTCAGTCACTCGGTCATGTCCTGCTCTTTGTGACTCTATGGACTGTAGCCCACCAGGCTCCTCTGTCCATGGAATTTTCCAGGCAAGAATACTGGAGTGGATTGCTGTTTCCCTCTCCAGGTGACCTTCCAGACCCAGGGATTGAACCTGTGTTCTCTTGCTTCTCCCGCATCAGCATGCAGATTCTTTACCACTGTGCCACCTGGGAAGCAGTATGGAATGTGAAGTATATCTCAATAAAGTTATTATAATTTTTAAAAGAAAAAAATTAATACTTTTGCTCTTTGAAAGACTGTTAAGGGAATGGAAAGATGCAAACAAGGAAAAATATTTGTAAATCACATATCTAAAGAAGGTTGCATATGAAGAACATAAAAGAAACCTTCAGTGTTACGGAACCTAGGAAAACAAACAACCCCCTTCCCCTGACCACCCAAAAAATCCTCATATATGACTTGAACAGACACTTCATCAAAAAAGATTTGTATGAAAAATAAGTACATGAAAAGATAGTGAGCATCATCAGTTATTTGAGAAATGCAAATTAAAACCAGAGTCAGATACCACCACACACCTATCAAAATGACTAAAATTAAACATCTGATGACATTGATGATGATGTGGAGAATCTAGAGTTCCCAACACTGATGGTGAAAATACAAAATGGCACAATTGCTTTGGGAAAGTTTGACAGTCCTTAGAAAGTTAAAGTATATCACATGACCTACCCATCCCATTCCTGGGTAATAAAGGCATGAATACAAATGTTCTTAGCAGCTTCATGTGTAATAGTCAAAAACTGAAGACAACCCAACAACAGGCAAATGGATAAAGAAGCTGTTATTTCCATGCACTGGGACACGCAATAAAAAGAAATGAGCTATTCATATACACAATGGCGTGAACCAATCTCAAAACTAGGCTGAGTGAAGGAAGGAGAACAAAAAAGCATGTACAGTATGATTCCATTTATATAAAACTCCCCAAAATGCAAATGAATCTTTGGTGACAGAGAGCAGCAGATCAGGGTTTGCCTAGGGAAGGTCTGGGTGTGAGAAGGCAGGGAGTAGGGAGGAAGCATAGACTGGGGGAGTGTTCACGGATGTGTTCACTATCTTGAATACCTATGTCAAAGTTGATCAAATTCTGTCTTTTAAATATTCGCCTGAGTTTTTATATGCCAATTATACATCACTAAAGCCATTTTTTAAACAGTAATGTATCTTCATTTTAGCAAGTGAAACAATGCAAAGACAAATAAAGAAAACATAATCACTGTCTCCTCCTTCCCTCCATTCTCTCTTCTCTAAGGTTTCCAGTGGGCTTCCCAGATAGATCGGCCTTCCCTCATAGCTCAATTGGTAAAAAATCTGCCTGCAATGCAGGAGGCCCCGGTTCGATTTCTGGGTTGGGAAGATCCACTGGAGAAGGGACAGGCTACCCACTCCAGTATTCTTGGGCTTCCTTTGTGGCTCAGCTGGTAAAGAATCCACCTGCAATGCGGAAGACCTGGGTTCGATCCCTGAGTTGGAAAGATCCCCTGAAGAAGGGAAAGGCTACCCACTGCAGTATTCTGGCCTGGAGAATTCTGTGGGCTATGGCCCATGAGGTCACAAAGAATTAGACACGACTGAGCGACTTTCACTTGTCACGTGCCACTTCCCTAATAGCTTAGTTGGTAAAGAATCCACCTGCAATGCAGGAGACCCTGGTTCCATTCCTTGGGCTGGGAAGGTCCACTGGAGAAGGGATAGGCTACCCACTCCAGTATTCTTGGGCTTTCCTTGAGGCTCAGCTGGTAAATAATTCACCTGCAATGAGGGAGGCCTGGGTTTGATCTCTGGGTTGGGAAGATCCCCTGGAGAAGAGAAAAGCTACCCACTCCAGTATTCTGGCCTGGAGAATTCCATGGAATTTATAGCCCATGTGGTGCGAAGAGTCAGACTGAGCGACTTTCACTTTTTCAGGGCTGCTCTGTAAGCCATGGTGTGAATTTACTGCAGTTTATATAATCATCCCTCTAAAAGCTGCCCATTTCAGTTGTTTCCAGTTTGTTTGTTTGCTTTGCTTTGGTTTTGCCCACCACCACCAATGCTGAAAGCGTTCTTTTATGTCGATTTTCATAGACTATTATTTTTATTTCTGTAGAAGAGGCTCCCACAGTGGGATACTGGGTCAGAAGGTATGTGAATTATTTTCTTCTCAGTATATATTGGCAGATTATTTCTGCCAGGCATGTGTGAGATGTCAACGTCCTGCATGGTTTTGCCTCAGTGGATCTTAGCGTTTGTATAAAGAGTGAGCAATATATCATTTTGAATTTTCCTATCAGTGAGGTGAAATATTATTTAATTTTGCCCACTAGACATAGTGTGATCATTGTATCCATATTCTTTAATCTGGTTTTCTTTTGTCAGGGTTTATATGTACTTGAAATTCAATTGACTATTTAAATCTTATTTTCTATGAATTACATTTTTCTATCGTCTTTTTCTCTGTTGGGTTGTTTAGCTGTTTTTTATCAAATCATATTAGCTTGTTGCATATTGAGGAAATTGAACATATGATACACATCTATATACACATACATTATATACATGCAAGCACAAAACGCACATGTCATGCATGTGCACAACCATTGTATATACACACTTGTATCACACAGCTACATGTAGGCATGCCTACATATATACACATGCATTATACACCAATATATATATATACATAAGTGCATGCACGCAGATATAAACATGCACATATATACATATGCATGCACCAGCATCCTATTTACATATACACATACACATGCTCATACAAGACATATATACAAATACATGCCTGCAGGAGTTCCCTGGTGGCCTAGAGGTTAAGATTCCAGGCTATCATTACCCCAATTAGGGTTGAGTCCCTTGTTGGGTAACTGAGATCTTGCAAGCTATACGACTTGGCCAAAAAAAAAAAAAAAATGTCTGCATTCACATATATACACACGCATGCAAAATAAACATACACACGCATACACATGCATCACATGCACACCATGGGGAGAAGGGTGGGTCCCGGGGCCATTCCAGCAGGAGGATCCAGAGCCTGGACAGGGTGAGGGGTGGAGCCACAGACAAGCAGGGGGCAGGCAGATGGGCTGTGGGTGGACTAAGCAGCCACCCCAGCCCTTGGAAAGGGTTTTGAGAACCACTTGGCTCTCTGTGACAGCCTCCGCCACCTCCTGGCACCCATATGGTGAGGCTCTGGGGTTCCTGCAGTCCACACCCCAGCACCTCCAGCCAGTCACACCTCGATTCCCCCCTCCTCACCTCCTACCAAGAAGATTGCTACAGCACTGGGTGAGCAAGTGGGGCTAGGTCCTCTGAGGAGCTTTGATGTGGACTTCTTCCCTGCCTGATGTCTCTTTGAGGAGTTTTGGGTGAGCAGTTTTTGACATGTTAAATGAGAAATTGCTTTTTTTCCCCTCTCACTCATAAGACTCCACTCTTAAGACTTTAATTGCAGAGGCTCTGGGCTGACAAGTGCTTGTCTCAGCCTGGCAGGTGCAGGCGATGTAAACTTGCAGCGTCTGGCAGAGCTGAGCCACGGAGCCTTGGTGAGGATGCCAGCTTCTCCCGACACCACGTGGCAGCTCCAGGGGCAATGTGGGGCAAGGAGGGTCCCTCGGGTGTGGGCACTGTTATGTGCCAGATTCACACCATCATCTAATTCCTTCTTGGGTTCTCAGACCTCCCAGCCCATCTAGAAAAAAATTTTAAGGAGAAAAGTAAAGGCAGCTAAGCAGGAGGGAGGTGTCCATGCTTCACTGAAAGTGTTAAAAAATTTTCTTTCTGTTAATTTTTTAAATATCTATTTATTTATTTGGCTGTATTGAGTCTTAGTTGTGGCAGACAGGATCGCTGAGGTATGCAGGATCTAGTTCCCTAACCAGGGATGGAACCCAGGCCCTCTGCCTTGGGAGCACAGCATTTTAGTCACTGGATCACCTGGGAAGTCCCTAACATGTTGACACTTTTAGATAAATTATGAGTGTGTGTTGTAATACCCAGAGCAACCACTAGGAAAACCATACACATAGACTCACCCAAAGTGAAGTCGCTCAGTCTTGTCTGACTCCATAGACTGTAGCCCACAAGGCTTCTCCATCCATGGAGTTTTCCAGGCAAGAATACTGGAGTGGGTTGACATTTCCTTCTCCAGGGGATCTTCCCCACCCAGGGATCGAACCTGGGTCTCCTGCATTGCAGGCAGATGCTTTACCCTCTGAGCCACCAGGGAAGCCCAGACTCACCCAAAATCACTGCAAATAAATCAAGATGGACTCCTAATGTTCAAGTAATCCACAGAAAGGCAAGAGAAGAGGAGCAAAGAAAGCAAACAGAAAATCAACAATAAAACAGCAGACTTAAGTTCTAACATGTTAATAATTTGCCTTAATGTAAATTATTTAAATACACCAATTAAAAGGAAGAGATTGGCAGAGTCTGTTTTTTTTAAGTGATCCAACAATATGCTGTTTACAGGAAACTCACTTCTAATTCAACTATGACATTTCCCTGAAAAGGATCCACAAATGGCGAATGAACATAGGAAAATACCTTCAACACTGAAAGCCACGAGGCAAATGCAAATACAGATCACAATGAAATGTTGCTACACATCTATCAGCATGGTTCAAATAAAAAAATAGTGACCACACCACACTCTGGCAATGATGCAGACACACTAGGTCACTCATGCATTGCAAATAGGAGTGCAAAATGAGACAGCCCCTCTGGAAAACAGATTGGCAGTTTCTCACAAAACTAAACATGCATTTGCCATATGACTCAGCAATTGCACTCTTTAGCACTTACCCTAGAGAAATGGAGGCTTATGTTCACACACACACACAAAACCTGTCCATGAATGTACATGGCAGACTACTCCTAATAGCCCAAAATTGGACCTTCCACAGGCAAATGGTTGAACAGTATATCCACACCATGGAATACTACTCAGCAATAAAAAGCACTGTTGATTTAGTCTTGGATTAATCTCCAGGGAATTATTTTCAGTGAAAAAAAGCCAATTCCAAAAGGTTATGTAGTATATGATTCCATTTATATAACATACTTGAAATGACAAAATTATAGAAAATGGAGTGCAGATGAGTAGATCCTGGGCAAGGTGCGGGGCGGTGGGAGGTGCATTGGAGAGTGGAGGAGAGA
Source organism: Bubalus bubalis (assembly GCF_019923935.1). Lineage (NCBI taxonomy): Eukaryota > Metazoa > Chordata > Mammalia > Artiodactyla > Bovidae > Bubalus > Bubalus bubalis. The sequence continues at coordinate 10,637,767 of NC_059159.1, read as the reverse complement.
GGTAGTAGTGGTTATAAAAGGCGATACCAGAGATCCCTGAGGTCATGGAACCGTTCAGTATCTTGGCTGTGGTGGTGGATATATGAACCCACACAGGCGATAGAGTTATTGAAACTAAACACACACGCAGATGAGTACAAGCAAAACCAAGGAAACAGTAAGATGGGGCATTTATATCAACAGTGATATCTTGATTGTGACATTGTGCCATGGTTTCATGAGGTGTTACCACTGGGTGACCCTGGGTAGTTGTGCTACACGGGAGCTCTCTAGGTTGCTTCCTCCAACAGCATGAGAATCTACAATGATCTCAACATAAAAAGGTCAACTTAAAAAAATAAATGAACAAAAATAAACATAAACCAAACCAAATTCCCTCTGGACTGCCCTGACCTTCAGTCCTGTCTTGTGACTCCCCCACTCCCCCTACTCTCATCACTGCTCCTCCAGCCTCCAATGACCACAGTACGTCACTAAATTCAAGGTTATGGCTTATCCTCGATTCTCCCAAACAAAACGCCTGTCATGGGGTTGGCTCGATTTGCAGGTGTTTTCTTTGGAAAAGAGATCCAGGGAGCAGGAGTGAAGAGGAGAGAGCATGAAGCAGGGAAGGCCATGACCCAGGGAGATGCTGCTTTATGGAGTTGCCATTGCAACGGCGCCTGACCCTGGGGGTGTAACGGAGCACAAAGGGGAGAAGCATTTGTTTGCCGTAGACGCCTTGTCTGTCAAGGATGACTCTGAGAAATGTACTCATGGGGTGCACATGTGTGGGTGCCGAAAGGATTCCTTTGGATTCCCCCACCTTGGACAGATGAGAAGTAGTAGGATTGAATGCCCACCTCTGGCCTCTGACCCATCTGCCTCTCGCGGGACCCCTTGGAGCCTCAGCACATGGCATATCTGGCAGGCTCCTCCCACAAGCCTTCTACCTATGGTCAAGCTCAAAGCCAGCGATCTCTCTCCCCATAGTCCATGGCTCCAGGGTCTGGGGGTGGGCTTTTATCCCATTGCTGGTAAACTCCAGGGATGGAAAGATGTGGGGCCCAGTTAAAATCTCTGTGTGTCCGCCTCCCACCTCCCACCCTGGCCAGCACATGCCCAGCTGCTCTGGCCACCCAGCTCAGATAAAAGTTCAGAGAGAGATCAAAAGTCACCATGCACCTAGCTGGCAGAATGGAGGTGCACACAGACTGCCTTTTAGGAAAAACTAGAAGGCCCGCAGGGGCCTGGCAGAAGGAACTCGCTGAATCGATGCCTGTTGGAGGGCTGTGTTCCCAAAGCACATGAGCCCAGGACGAGGGTGGACCGTGCTCTGGCCGCAGCACCGAGACCAGAGCTTCCCCCAGGTCATGGGTCATAGCCCCATCAGGGAGGCAGTTGGGGGAGGTGTCCGGCACCACCGAGCAGGATGTGGGGTTTCTATTACTGATCTGTCTCTACACTCCATGTCTTTCAGACTCGGTGTCCTTCACAGCATAGCAGCCAGGACCAGGAGTCCTTGGTGAAGGCTACCCTAATCCAGGATGCATGTGTCCCGAGAGAAAGAAGGGGCCTCCGCTTCACCCCAGGCCCTAAATCACTCCAGGGTTTCCCAGGCATCTTTCTGCAAATCCAAGAAGAAAGGGTGTGTGGAGATTGCAGGCCACTAGGTAACTGTGGAGTCCTGGCCTGAGGTCACCTGGGGTCATCTAGACTACCCCCACCCTTTTCTTCACAGCAGAATGGGGAATTTGTTCCTCTGAATCACAGTTCACTGCCCTGGCTGTCATGAGAACCACCTGGGCAATTCTGTACAAAAAAAAAAAAAAAATCCACCCAGATTTTGAAGCAGTTGGTCTGGTCAGGACCCCAGGGTGGTATTATTTTAAAGCTCCTTCATGATTCTCCTGTGCAGCCTAGGTGCACAGTCCACTCCAATCTCCAGGGCCATCACAGTGAGAGCTACTGGTACCACGTTACTGATGTCTCAAGGCCTCCATGTGCTTATCTGTAAAATGGGAACATGATGCCTACCTCATAGGTATGTCATGAGGAGTAAATGGGAAAACCCTGGCAGGTGTCAGGGACCCCATAATGAGTGTCCCTCTCTTGAAAGCCCTCTTCCTGTGTTGTCCAAGTCCCAGCCTCCACTATGCTGTTAGTGGAACTGGAACTGTCAGCCCTGAGTTCAAATCCTGTGATGCTGCTTCCCAGCTGTGTGACCTTGGGCAAAGACCACGGAAGGCCCCAAATCTAGAGAGCTCCTAAAATTTGAACCTCACATCACTTCGCAGACCTATTCAGTAAGGACTCTCTGGGACCAGGATGCTGGCATTTTTATTTTAACCAGAACACTAGGCACCGGAGACAGCCAACCAGACGCCCATGCTTAGGGTCCACAACCTTAGAGCTCCAAGCTTTTGTTTTCCCCTCCGGGAAATGGGGTAATAACAATGATCTCATTTTTCACAGCACTAAATGAGACCACAGGAGTGAAGGGGCCTCGAGAGTGAAAACACAGAAACAGGTGGGGACGAGCGGGGTTCTGCTTCTTCCCCTTCCCAGCTTCATGATCCCTCTGAGGCTACACCTGCCTCTTCCAGGTGGGTTCAGGCATGGTTAGTGTCAGTGGCTGCTTAGGCCCCACCGTCCAACTAGATGGTCTTCCCTGCGGTAACTCTCCTGGCCTCTGGCCTGCCTTCGGCTCCTGCAGGTGGTCTGGCTGGTGAGTTCGATGGAAAGAGAGAAACACATGACTCAGCCTCCCACTTCCTCCTTGGGTCCTACCAGCTGCACCGGCCACACAGGAGCCTCTGCTCCCCAGGCCAAGAAAACAGGCAGGGCCCCCAGGGCAGGACCAGCTGCTGGATTTGAGGGACCCAGAGCAAACGAAACTTTGGGGCTCTTGTTCAAAAATTATGGATAATTCTAAGACAGAAGTTGTTGTTGTTTAGTCATAGTTGTAAGTTGTGTCTGACTCTTTTGCGACCCCATGGAAGGTAGCCTGCCAGACTCTGTCCGTGGGATTTCCCAGGCAAGAATACTGGAGAAGACAGTGAGGGCAGAGCACTAAACCAAGGGTGGCGAGGTTGGGAGTGCTTGTCCCACTGGGCAGGTCGCCTATGGTGAAGCCACCTTGCCCCAGGGGAGTGGCAGGGGTCCAGCTCAGCTATCGACACAGTGGGAAGCGAGCGACGAGCAGACCAAGCCACCTTCTTCACCCAGAGTGCCTCCCTCGGCCTTTCAGAGCCTTACCTCTCACTCCCCGTTTGTGATATTTAAGTGGAGTTAAAAGGAGCTGTTCATTCACCCACTCAGGACACTGACAATCTGCAGGGAGACTTGACAAGGGAAAAAACCACACTCAGAACCTGTCTTCTAGATATACATGGTCCAGAAGGCAAGGCCTTTGCTTAATCCCACTCAAATCCCTCTTGCTGCAATGTCAACCTTCTCCTCTGGCCCAAGAGGTGGGCGGGGCTCTCTCAGAGGGCCAGTAATACCACTTAGTCCGGAGCCTGGATCTGAGGTCTCAGCGCCTCCCGGCACAGAACTGCCTCACCTTCCGCCCACTGTACACACCCAGAGCAAGGGTGCTGTCACCCCGATTCCTCCCTACCTTCTCATCAGCAAACGCTGCAGAAGAACCCACTCCCTGGACTTCTGTCCATCCCTTGCCCTGGTTCCAGTCACAAGATTCCCAGGTTAAGCTGTTGCAATATTAGCCTAACCACCTCCCTTGCATATCCCTCTAGAATATTTTCCAATTGAGCTCAGGCCCCAAGCAGTTTGGCACACCCTGTAGGGGACAGACCCCAATTTCAGGGCCCTGGATTAAAAGCCCTTGGCTGCTGCAGCTCCTCAGAGATCTGTGGCCCCAGACCAAAGGGACCAGTCCCCCACACCCCCACCCCATGCTGACCCTCAGTCAGAGCTGGGCTATTTGGCTACTTGGTTTCCAACCTGCTGATGGTCCCTCTTGCTCTGTACCTCCAGACTGAGGCTGGCAGGGGGCCAGGGTCATGCTTGTTACTGAGGGGCAGGGGTTGGTGGAATTAGACCCCCTTCATCTCCCTCTCTTTAGTGGTTGCTGAGAAAAGAGGAAGAGAGCCGCCAGGTCAGAGTTTCCTTGGGAGGTACCCACCCTGACAGTCTGCTCCCCCAGAGACCTCCAATCCTCAAAATCAGGTGGGCATCTCCCTAAAGGAGGGAAGGAGGAGGAGGATGGGCTAGTGGGTGGAGGTATAAGGTAAGCTCCCCTGCCACTCCCCAGAGCTGGTCTACCAGGCAAGGTCTCAGGGACAAACGCTTAAAGAAGAGGCTCTTCTTCCTCACACTGTACCTGCCTCTCTGCAAGTGACCCACAGATACACCCATGTTTAAGAACCTTGGTGAGGACCAGAGAGAAAAGGGTACCAGGAGTCTGCCTGATGGGGAAAGCAATGTGAGGGGCTGCAGGGGGCGGGGGAGAGTTGGGAGACAGAAAGACCAATTCCAGAGCCTTCCAAAGGTTTGCCCATCCCCCAAGCCAGCAGTTAATCCTCCACCTCTGCTACTTAACCTCTCCCACTAGGGGCCGGGCACTTTAACTCCATTTAAATAAGCCCTTGAGGGCCCAGAAGAAATTGTTGCCAGCAATTCAAAAGCCCTGAACCCTCAGGGCAATCAGTGGCTTACTGTCCAACTGCCCTGGGTTCCAGGCTGTCACCAGAAGCCTTCCCATGGCTCAGAGGCCCAAGCCTACTATCCAGGGGAGGAGGATCCCCCAGGAGGGTGATGTCGGTACCCCAAAGCTTGGTATAGGCCTCGCAGGCCACACTCCACTTGGCTTCAGTTCAGTTCAGCTCAGTCTCTCAGTTGTGTCCGACTCTTTGCGACCCCATGAATTGCAGCACACCAGGCCTCCCTGTCCATCACCAACTCCCGGAGTTCACTCAAACTCACGTCCATCGAGGCGGTGGTGTCATCCAGCCATCTCATCCTCTGTCATCCCCTTCTCCTCCTGCCCACAATCCCTCCCAGCATCAGAGTCTTTTCCAATGAGTCAACTCTTCGCATGAGGTGGCCAAAGTACTGGAGTTTCAGCTTCAACATCATTCCTTCCAAAGAACACCCAGGACTGATCTCCTTTAGAATGGACTGGTTGGATCTCCTTGCAGTCCAAGGGACTCTCAAGAGTCTTCTCCAACACCACAGTTCAAAAGCATCAGTTCTTCGGCGCTCAGCCTTCTTCACAGTCCAACTCTCACATCCATACATGACCACTGGAAAAACCATAGCCTTGACTAGATGGACCTTTGTTGGCAAAGTAATGTCTCTGCTTTTGAATATGCCATCTAGGTTGGTCATAACTTTACTTCCAAGGAGTAAGCATCTTTGAATTTCATGGCTGCAGTCACCATCTGCAGTGATTTTGGAACCCAGAAAAATAAAGTCAGTCACTGTTTCAATTGTTTCCCCATCTATTTGCCATGAAGTGATGGGCCCAGATGCCATGATCTTCGTTTTCTGAATGTTGAGCTTTAAGCCAACTTTTTCACTCTCCTCTTTCACTTTCATCAAGAGGCTCTTTAGTTCTTCTTCACTTTCTGCCATAAGGGTGGTGTCATCTGCATATCTGAGGTTATTGATATTTCTCCCGGCAATCTTGATTCCAGCTTGTGCTTCCTCCAGCCCAGCATTTCTCATGATGTACTCTGCATATAAGTTAAATAAGCAAGGTGATAAGAGGGCATCAGAGGGAAGTCAGAGGAAAGTAGGAAGGTACAAGGCCAAAGCAAAGAGTCACCTGGAATTAGGTGTGAGCAGAATCAGTCCCTCTAGGTCTGAACAGACTCAGTCTTCCAGGTGTGGGGCGACTTTCACTCTAAAATGCTTGAACCCCAGTGTCTGAAGCCACCCAGCACTTAGAAGTTAGGCTACCAGACAAGACATAGAACACAGCTAAATTTGAATATCAGATACACAATAAATCATTTTTTAATATAACTATGCCCTGGACTTGCATGGGACAGTCATTGTTTATCCAAAGTTAAAATGTAATTCAGTGTTCTGTGCTCCCCTACGAGGGTAATGTCAGTACCCCAAAGCCTGGTATAGGCCTCGCAGGCCCTATTCTCTGTCCACCTGGCTTATCTTCCTCTAATATTTTCATTCGCAAAATCCTCTGTATTTTCATTTGCAAAATCCTCTGTATTTTCATTTGCGAAATCTGTCAATTGTAACTGAAGGCTATCCTGTAACAGGGGTTTGGTTTCAGTTTATTAAATCCCTTGATAGGAGGAGGCAAGATAAGAAAGTTAAGTGAAAAGTTGGATAAAGATCTATAAACACACTATCATCATTACTTGTTTTTAAGTTTTAATGTATATTCTCCTAGAGAGGAACCCACATATAGACACTGTCCAAGCCCGAGACGGAAACAGAGGAGATGGACAGACATGGAAGAAAGGCTGGGAGGAAAGTTCCAACAGGTTAACGGTGGCTATGTTAAGCAAGTGACTGCAGGTTCCTTGCTTTCACTTTTTAAATTTTTCCAACATTTTTCAGTAAACATGTGTTACTTGATAAAAAAGACATTTTAAGTTCATTACTTAGGTGGAGAATCCTTTAAAATTACTAGTGCATTGTTGGCTTCCCCAGTGGCTCAGTGGTAAGGAATCTGCCTGCAATGCAAGAGACTCAGGAGACATGGGTTCTATCCCCGGGTCAGGAAGATCCCATGGAGAAGGAAATGGCAACCCACTCCAGTATTCTTGCCTGGAGAATCCCAAGGACAGAGAAGCCTGGCACGCTACAGTCCATAGGGTCACAAAGAGTTGGACAAAACTGAGTATATTGTTAATGGCCAAGTGAATAAAAGATAGAAAAATATTCACACACCATCCTTTCCCCATCTGCCCCCTCCACCCCCCGCCCCCCCCAACCCCCGACACACACACACACACACACATCTTAAACAGCCTTATAAAATGCACGATGTTTCCCCAGCCAAAGGCACCAACATTCTTTATCCTGCTCTTGAAGGGTCTTTGTGGTGGGCACCAATAGCACGCCAGGACTGGGCCCTGGTGCTGATGACCTCGGCGTCCACAGAGCAGGGGCTGACGGGGCAGGGGGTGGCTCGCCCTGTGCTCACAGCCCCAGTCCCTCCTCCCCACTCCTGCCTATGCTTTTTGAGCCTTGCACTTTCCTTTGTTTTTATAGTTTTCAGTTTCCCTGATCACTGTCAACTGTCATTACTCACTGCCGTCTGCATGCCTGCCCCCAACAGCCATTCTCACTTCTGTGTTTTCCTTCCAACCCTCTGTGAACGCCGTGGTTGAGACTGTGTGAACAATTCGGGCAGGCAGGCTCAGAGTGGAAGCATAATTGCTCTTATAAAAAAAAAAAAAAGTGGGGAGACTTGAGGGCACGACTTCATGAATCCTTCTCGGTTTCCATAGTCACACAGCAGAGGTAACAGTCCACAACTCTGAGCTGTCAATGGTGTTAGGTTATTGCGTTTTTCCAGAAGCATTTGCCTGATAAGTGTACATATTGAAAAGATTTTTTCTAGGTCCCATCTCAGAGTCTACACTCTTTATGTGTATCACCAAATCCCACTAGAAAGCACATGGACATACCCCATGGAGCTAGGGGTTCCAAACCTCACAGGACGTGGAATTTGAGGTGACCATGGTGAGAATGTGTGTCAGTCGGGCTTCAGATGAAGACAACAGAAGCCACTCTGGCGACGTCTGGCAGAAGATGAAACTAGGTGCTTATAAAAATCCTTGGAAGGACTGGAGAAGCAGACTATACTTTGCTTCCAAAATGGGCCCTAAGACACCACCAAACTGGCTCAGAAAGAAAGCTAACCCTCCCTCCTCATCAATAAGGTGGGGGACCAAGACGACAGCTCTGGGACCACTGGCTTCAGAATGCCTGGAGCAATCAGAACACCCACTGGACCCGCAATGACCAAAAACTAGTCCTCAACCTGCCTCTCAACATCCCCAGGACTGCGGCCCAGCCCACAGAATGCTGCCTCACATGTCCACCACCAAACATGCCAAGAAAAAAAGCAGAAGCGTGGCCTTTCCATTGCTTCCTGCTTCCAAATTCCCAAGAAGGCATCTAACTGGCCAAAGTGAGTGGCAAAGAAGTCTTGAGATAGCTGGGTTTTGCCTTCCTCTCTGAGACAGAGGAAGGTGGCAGAATGGCTGCTGAGTGCCGGCCTGCACATCCTGCACAGAAGGTTCAGAGAAGGATGCGTGGGCGAGAACCGGACTGAGAGATAGAATCGACCACCTGCCAGGCTAGGAAATGTCCTCCAGGAGGTGGGGGTAGTGGCCCTGAGCTACTGCTCAAAACACCCGGGCCTAGGGCTGCTTCTATAATCCATTTGCTATGTGATCTTGCCTGGTTCCCATCCATCACTGAACCAGGATCCAGAAGGTTGCAAGTCAGCTCAGGATAAAGACAGGCCATCTGGAGATCCCACCCCAGAGGTTAAATTTTCAGGAATTTGCTGGCTGGTAAACTTCATGTTGGGAGCTTGAAATTGGCCATGTGGGAATATTTACACCACAGAAATTGGCAAATTATATAAATTGGGGGTTTTGTCCTCATCACCCAGAACTGGTTATTAAACACTTACTGGCATGTCATTGATTCAGGCAATAAGGATGAGTGAAATGTCTAGGAGGCTATGAGCTTGGTAGGTCTGCACCCTGACTGCAGGTGAGGATCACCTGAGGAGTCTTTGTCAAATCTCAGACCCCAGGCCCCACCCTAGACAACTTGAACCAGAAGCTGGAGGAAGCAGAGGAACAAGGCAGTTGGCCGGAGAGTCATGGGATGACAGGAGGAGACTCCCAGGGTGGATTAGCTTGTGAACAGAAATCCTCCTACTGGGACTTTCCTGGTGGTCCACTGGCTAAGTCCCTGTACTCCCAAAGCAGGGGACACGGGTTTGATCCCTGGTCAGGGAACTAGATGCCACACGCTGTAACTAAGAGTTTGCAGGGGGCAACTAAAGATCCTGCATGCCGCAACTAAGAGCTGGCACAGCCAAATGAATAAATAAGTATTTTCTTTAAAAAAATCCTTCTGCTGGGAGGAGCTGCTGATGCAGACAAGAGAGCAGGCAAAGGGTAAAGTCCTTAAAGGACTGAGAAGGAAAGAGATAGCAGAGCCAGGCAGGCTAGAGGGTGTGGGAGCGGGAAATGAGATGGGCAGGTGCACAGGCAGTGCAGCGTTCCTGCCCCGGACACCTATTTCTCAAGGAGGGGGCATTTTCATCTAGGAAGCGCTGGGGGGAGAGTGTTGCTTTCAGGGTGATGTTGACTGCCCCCTCCTCCAAGTTCACTTGCCCACAAGGACCCGCGAGGCTCCAGAGTCCCTCAAAGGGAACAGAATGTGTAATAATCAGCAGAGGCAGGAAGGTTCACCTCCCAGTTCAATACAAATGCTGGGACATGAAGGGGAGGTCTTAAATTGTTTTATTGTTTGTTTGGGGGGTAAAAAAAAAAGCAACAACAGTGCATGGTGGTTATAAACTAAATTCAAAAGTGCAAGAGAGGGGATTCCCTGTCACTCCAGCGGTTCGCACTCTGCACTTCGGCTGCCAACGGCCCAGGCTTGATCCCTGTTTGGGAAACTAGGATCCCACAAGCTGTGGGGTGCGGCAAAAATAGAAAAAGAAGAAGCCAGTTTTAAAAAGTGCAAAAGAGAAAAATAAAAATCACTAGATGGCACCGCCCAGAGGTGATGACAAAGGGTGAACATCCCTCCAGGTATGTACCTCTTTGTGTGAACACACGCATAGACAATGCTACTCTCACTCCCCTCAGGGCTGAGCCTGATTGCTCTGCTGGCAGCCTGAGTCCCAAACAGGCAAGGAGAGGAGAGGAGAGAGGGAGCAGGGCCCCTTCCAGCCCATTGCAGGGACACCCAGGCTCCTGGCCCTTTGCACTCCAGCCTGACCAGACCATTGTTTCGACCTACCTCGTCCACTTGGTCTGGAGGTCACTGGTCTTTACAGGGGGTAGTGTACTATGTATAGATTCCAGCTCAGCTCAGCTCCCCTGCTGAGCAGGAAGTCTTCCCCTAATCTCCTGGTAACCCTGACTGCAGCTGCATCTCCCCTAAACCACCCCACAGACAGTCTTACCTCCAGTTTTTCTCCCCACCCTATCCCATCACCCTCCCCTCCCCAACACCCTCCCGTCCAGGAGCTCCAGAACATCAGGCCTCACCCTCTCCCCTTTTAAATAAATATTTTAAAAAATACTTATTTATTCATTTGGTTGTGCCAGGTCTTAGTTGCGGCATGCAGGATCTTTAGTTGCCCCCTGCAAACTCTTAGTTATAGCATGTGGGCTCTAGTTCCCTGACCAGGGATCAAACACTGGTCCCCTGCTTTGGAGTACAGGGTCTTAGCTGGTGGACCACCAGGAGAGGTGGTCCTCATGCCCTCTCCCCTCTCCCCGCCAGTCTTTGCACTGGCCACCCTTGTCCTCTCCCAGGTGGACCCCCACCCATGCTCCCAGCACCACTTCCCCCTGATCCTCGATGCCTCCTCCACCCCCATCCCCACACTCTCTCCTGCCATAAAACACACACACCTTTGTTTGGCCCCTACTGGCCGCTCCAGTCTCAGCCCTTCTTTCACGTTCTCTTAACGGACACTGCCCTGACTTGGTCAGTGGTTGAGCGTGCAGCCTGCGTACATGTGTGTGTGCTTGCGCATGCAGTCTGTCCCATCCTGCTCGACCTACGTCCATCTCAATGGAGACTGCCCATCCTCCAGCATCCCCCAAAAGAGAAGCCTCTCTTTCCATGCTTTTTTAAAAAAACATTTTATTTATTGATTTAGTAGTGTTGGGGTCTTAGTTGCGGTACTTGGGACCTTCCGCTGCGATGCATGGACTCTCTCCAGAGCACCTGGGCTCAGTACTGCAGCCGGTGGGCTTCGTTGCTCCCTGACAAGTGGGATCTTAGTTGCCCTGAGGCATATCTGATCTTAGTTGCCCGACCAGAGATCGAACTAGCTAGCATCCCCTACATGGCAAGGTGGATTCTTAACCACGAGGGAAGTCGCATCTTCTTTCCTTGCTTTTTGAAGAGTGACCCAGTCTAGAGCCTCAACCTGTTCAGGAATTCTGACAGCAGCACAGTCGCTAAGGACTGATCATCCTCCCATTTCTGACTCTCCCAGGTTCCTGGGAAGTGGGCCCCCTGGCATCCATTTCACAGAGAAGGAGCCTGGGGTCAGGGACCCCCACCTGTGGTCAGGGCAGAGACAAGACTCTGGCTCACATAGTTCCTAACCATCCTGCCACACAGCCTTCCTCACTGGCTACTGCTGACTGCCTGGTCACTTCACCTCCCACCTGCACATGACCGCATGCTCTCTCGGTGACCTCTCTGCTCTGCCGGTATTGCCCCATTCTGCTGATATTGTCCCCAAGACCTGTTACCTCTACCCACACTTTTAAAAAAGTCACCCAGTTCAGCAGGGCTGGCTTTAGCCTGTGCTGTTACAATAATCTGCTCTTGTCTGCCTTTTCTTGTCCACCCCACCCTCTGTTCCCAATTAATCTCCTGAAACACTGTCAAGGCATTGATTGCGTCACTTGTCAAGTGTGGGGTTGCAGCTTGGCTGTGATCAGCGTCTGGTGAGCTCAAAAAAATCCTTTGGAATTCTGAAGCCATTATCCCCGAAACTGTGTGTGAAGCTTGAGGCTTCTGCAGACAGAGCTGAATGTGAGGGACAGCCTGCTGAGGACGAGCCTCAGCAAACCCAGAGTAGGGTCGGACGGAGGGATCCTCCTATTGTTCTGGGGTCCAGCCCAGCAAACAGGCTGGGGTGAGTGTCCTAGGACTGCTGTAACAAAGGGCCACTCACTGGAGGGCCTGAACAACAGGAACCGCTCCTCTCACAGCTCTGGCGGCCAGAAGTCTGAAATCAAGGTGTCAGCAGGGCAGGGCTCTCTCTAAAGTTTCCTGCCCCTTTCAATTTCTGGTGGCCTCCAGCAAGCCTTGGCATCCTTGACTTCTAAATGTATCACCCCAAAGTCTATCTCCATCTTCATGTGGCTTTCTCCCCAGTATCTCTGTGTCTGTGTCCAAATCTCCCTCTTCTTATAAGGAATCCAGTCACAGGGGGTTAGGACCCACTAGAACAATCTTGTTTCAAGTATATCGCATTTGCAAAGATCCTCTTTCCCAGCAAGTTCCCATTCTGAGGTTCTGGATAGAAATGAAATGGGTGGGGTGGACTATTAAACTCAGTTCTGTGACTGCCCCAGCAATAAACCAGGAGGATCCAAACGAGGCACACAGGCACAACCAGCAAAGTGCCAGGAAAGGAAGAGGTTGGAAAAGAATCAGAGGAGAGTGGAGCTCCTGAGTGGAAGGCAGAGAGAGGAGGAGAGAGGATAGAAAACTGTGGAAAGAGGCCAGAGGAACGAGGACAGACAGAAGCTGCCAGGGACAGACATCTTGGGGGCAGAGTTTGTGCCTGGAGGCCAGCACCCACCAGGACTGCCTACCGATGTCACCATCCCTGAGAGGAGGAAATGTCTCCATCTCCAACAGATGAGGCATTTTTATCCCAGGCATCTGGATGCAGTGAATGGAGGCCCTGCCCAGAGTCCCAGAGATTCACAGCTCGCTGAGCAGCTGACGGCCACCAGCCCCACAGGAGACACATGCGCAGAACCATCCTCAAGGACGAAGCCCCATAATTACCTTCAGCTGCCAGCAAACAGCATCCACTTAAATGATAAGCAGACGCTCACGGCCCCTCCTGGGTCTGCTTCAGGCAGCATCCCACAGACACCTCGGAGGTGCATCCTGTCCTGCCGATATCAGTGGCTTCCTACCTATAACAGAAGCCCAGACCAAGCACCCAGGAAGAAGACACCCTTCTCCAAAGAAACTCCAGCTCCAGCTGCCCCCTGCCAGCCAGCCAGTCTCCTAGGCTGTTGGAAAACTGCTGTGTCCCAGGAAGGCAACTTTGAAGTGAGCCGAGTGTACAGGGGACACATTACTGATGTGAATGTCCCATCCCACAGGTGTCTGTGAAGGCCACTACCCACCCTGGCTCTGATCTCACTTTTTAAATCAACCTGGGTGGGCCTCCAGGGGGAGGTGGGCTGGAGGCAGCATTCTTGGTGGCCACTTGCTTTGGCCCAGAGGAAGCGCCCTCGCCAAGCCTGATACCAAGCCTGACCACACTGAGCACACAAATGACCACACGACCCCAGACACTGGGTCCAGCCACTGGCCTGCCTCAGGCCTGCAGGGCTGTGAGGGACATAAACCAGGGACAAATCATAAAGCTCTCACAGGTCAGATGCCAGAGGGGTTTGCTCAACTGGGATTTGGGAGTTATCACATCCAACCCCGAGCCTGCTGTGTAATATGGGGCCACAAAGCCTCATGTGGCCTTCGAGAACATGAAATTCACCCAGTGCAAAGGAGAGGCACCCAAAGTGCAAAATCCATGCCCAATTTCCCAGACTAACAACAACAGACATAAGGTCAAATACTTCATTAATAACTTTTCATTGGCCACAGGTTGAAGTATTTTGGATATGCTGGGCTAATACACTAAATACATTTTACCTGTCTCCTTTTTCTTTTTTCACGTGGCTACCAGAAAACATAAAATTACAGACATGTCTCCCATGATATTTCTTTTGAACCGAACTGCCCTAGACCCTCACGATAAACAGAGAAGTCCAGTGGCCCACCTGACCCTCATGGAGCAGCCTGCCTGACCACCTGCTGAGTGACGCTGAGCATGGGCTCCTCCAGTCCTGCGAAAAACGAGGAGTTTCGTAAGATCCTCAGTACCCAGTACCGCGACAAACCCCGTAAAGGCATTTGGGCCTGAAATTCAGTCCTAGAGGTCAATGGCACTGTTTGCTTCACATGGTGTGCATTCCTTCAAAATGAATCGCCACATGCTTGCCTGAGTGCCTGCTAGGGACACGGGAGATGCTGAGGAATTGCAGACTTGTCCCACCAGCTCCAAATTTATAGTCAAGCGGGGAGATAAGACCTGCTTGTGCACAGACACGAAAGCGTTACGTCACTGTCCCACACCACGTGTTGAAGTGTCAACACAGGGCTACAGTTGTGAGGGCCGACAGAGGGAGCACAGGGTCTGCGTGGCCCCCTCATGGGGGGAGGGGCGGTCTGCAGAGTAGACAGTACTGTGCCGGACTGCCTGGCATGCGATAGGCAGCCATCAGAAGCACAGACCTTGGGTAAGTGTTTGCAACCACAAGTCTGGCATGTAGCAGCTGCATTAAGCTATTTAGTCAGCATCTGAGCCTCAGTTTTCTCATCTGTGAAATGGGGATAAGGTTACCCATTAGGGCTCTCAGGAGGAACCAGCATGCAAGCGAAGGGTCTCATGCCAATCCTGGGATGAAGGGAGTACAGGAGTGCTTGGTAAATCTTTGTCCTCTCTCTGCTTGCCCCAGAAGAGAAGGAGCGAGGCCTGAACAGGCCAGGGCCTGAAAGGAAGTGAGGGAAGACTGCCCATCTGTGACAGGGATCCCCAAAGAGAGCAGGGTGACAGATGGGGGAGAGGAGAAAGGGTTAGACCGCACGTGTGTGCCAGGGAAAACCTCTGGTGCTCCAGTGAGAGGAATGGGGTGATTCGGATGAGAATGAGTAATGAAAGAGAATCTGAGGGACTTACCTGGTGGTCTAGTGGCTAAGACTCCATGCTCCCAATGGAGGGGCCCGGGTTTAATCCCTGGTCAAGAAACTAGATCCTATGTGCTGTGACTGAGACCCAGTGCGGCCAGATAAATACATCTAAAAAAAAAAAAAAAAGGAAGAAAGAAATGGGAATTTGAGAATTTGGGGCACATTGGGAGGGAAGACAAGAAGCAGGGAGGCCAGAGCCATAGTGCTTGCCATAAATCCAGACATTTGGAGATGAGGGTGGGACCCAGGGCTGGAGCCGTGGGAAGGGAAAGACCGGTAACAACCCCAAGAGGTATATCTTTGCAGACCTTTCCCTGGGCACATGTGTTTAGGGGGAAACTATGGTGTCGTAACAGCATCATGCTGTCTACTTAGTGACACTCATTATATCTTGCCCTTGTAGGGACATTTGGTGGAAGCAAAGGACAGCTCTTGGGATCAGAGTCCTTCTTCTGTGAGTCTGGCCCTGAAAAGGGGGACCTCTCATGTATAAAATGGATTATAACAGGGCCCTCTCATGTATAAACTGGATTATAACGGAGCTGACAGGCTGGGCATGTCAACTGTGTGAGAAGACATACCCCAGCACTCAGCCCACAGCAGGAGCACAGACAGACTAGCAGTCCTTCTCTTTCTACCAACAAGAAAAGGACATGGGACTCTCACGCCGGGATCCCCCTTGGCCAGCAGAGTAATGGAGAAATGAGGCTTTGTGGCAGACACACCAGACTCAAATCCTGGCTCCACCCCAAACTGAAGGGCTTGAAGGAGCAGTTTATTCTCTCACAGCTGTAGATCCCAGAAGTCAAAAATCAAGAGATGGGCAGGGCCATGCCCCCGCCTCCTAAGGTCTAGGGGAGGACCACCCCTTACCTCCTCCAGCTTCCGGAGGCCCCAGGCGTACCTTGGCTTCTGGCTCCATGATCACGTGGCATCCTCCCCAGATGTAAGGAGAACATCTTTGTGTATCTTCTCCTCTTCAGTCTCTTTTAAGGGCACTCGTCCTTGTATTTCATGCTAATCCAGAATGATCTCACCTGGACATATCTGGTGCCAGTGAAGGGCTACTACTCAACCCATTACAGTCTGCCCTTTGCCCCCACTCCAAGTTCATATCCATCCCATATGCAAAGAACACTACCTCTCTTGCATATCATTACCTTCTCTTTGCCTCAGTTCCCCCTCAGAGCCGAGGATAATATGACCACTTTATGTGGATAAGGTAAGAGTGTGTTCACCAATGTATGGCAAAAACCACTACAATATTGTAAAGTAATTAGCCTCCAATTAAAATAAATAAATTAAAAAAAAAAAAAGAATGTGTTCACCAGGACCCTGGCCCAGAGCTTGGTGGGTCCAAGTCACCGGAGCCACCTCTGTCTAGTCCTCAGCCCTTACTACCTCTCCCGGCTCCAATTTCTCAAATGATAAACTCCCTGATAATGGGAACCTGTGTCCGTTTAATTCACTCCAGTCCTCACCACAAACCCCAGGCCTTCCTGAGGCTGGTCACCAGGTGTACTAGGTGTGAAGACCCAGGGCCTGGTCATGACTAGGGAATGAAAACGGCCTGTGGAGCACAACTTCTGGCTGGAAGTGTGGAGATGGTTGGGTGGGGCCACCGTAGGCAGGGGCCCAGCCCTGCTGCCACTGCATAACCAGTTAGAACCTTCCTTGTCTGTAAGTGAGGGACAGGGCGTCACCCCTCAAAATGAGCTGCCTGACAGTCCTGACATGCTGCCATCGTACGCACGTAACCCAGTGGGTCCCTGGTCCCACACACAAGCCAGGAAGTGGCTCCCCTGGAGCTGGGTGGCACCCTAGTCCCCTTTTCATGGCCTCCTAGCCCCCTCCTTTGCTCTTCCAGCCAGGGCGGGGTATGCATTAGCCCAGCCCCTCCCAGGTGAGCCACCCACGCCACCCCTAAGTGTCCAAGGCAGGCACTGGGCTTGGTGTTCAAAGACCCTCTTCACACGCAGTGACCCAAAGACCCAAAATTGACAACACAGATGCCAGAACCCTGACGCCAATTCTCAGAGAACGCCGATCCCCTTCACACCTCTACCAAGACCCATCTCAGCTCTGCCCCTGCCCCCTGGGCCAAGACAGCTCATTTCCCTGCACAGAGGACTTCCTAGGGCCACATAGACCTAGTAAAGCATTCAATTCAAACTGAAAATAAAGGCCTGCTCCCCGTAATCCACGGTCGTCCATTGAAGCCAGCAGGAATGGAGGAGCCCTATGTCTTGAGGACCCAGGAGTTCCAGGGGCTCCATGGGCCCTGAATGTGAGGCTTCTGGAGCTCATAACACCTGCTTCCACACCTCACTTGTAGTGAAGTGTGTAGCTTCAAGCTCACCTACCCACCAGTCAGCGTAACCAGCTTCCATGACCCCAGGCATCCTTGTCCTGAGCTAGGGTTCTGACCTGGGCTTGGTTGCCTGGGTGCCTCTCTGTCTTGACAGCAATCATGAAAACAATAAAAATAACAATAATAGCTAACATGCGTTGTGCCTTCCGCCTGGCAGGCACTGTGCAAAGCTTTGCCTATTGATCCAGTTAACCTCCAAGACTACCAACTGTTTTATCATTAGCCTCCTTTTCAGGATGAGGAAACAGGCGCAGGATGATGAATCAGTTGCTCAAGGTCAAAGAGGGGAGGGAGTAAATGCCCCACCTCCACGCAGACCTATGCAGCCTGGTTCCTGGAGTCTGTGCCTTTAGCCCTACCCTCTTATTTTTAGTGTTTAAGTCTTCAAATCCATGCTGCTAACAGGGGGAGAGATGGTACTTCTGTGATGCTGCTTAAAAGATGACCTGGTAGAGAACAGGTCATCCAGGAAAGCTAGGCACGCGACCCCTTCTCAAGGCTTGGGAACTTGCTCCGTATCTAGGCCTGACCTGGTTCCCCTCACTTCCCTGCTTAAAACCGCCAAAGGACTTCTACCCAATCAGAATCAAGTCCAAGCTCCTCATCACAGCCACTAGGGCAAACAGCCTTCATCCTTCTCTCATGTGCTCTCGAAGCCCAGTCCCCCAGCTCACACTGTCCCTGTGTCCTGCCTTCCTTCTGGTCCTCAGACACTCCCGGTCTGTGCTTGTCTCAGGGCCTTTGTACATGCTGCCCCAGCTCTCTGGAGCAACATGCACCCAACATGCACCCCCCCCCCCATCTTTACATAGTTGTCTCCTTCTCAACATATAAGTCTTAATTCACCTGTGACTTGCTCAGTGAGGCCTTCTCTGACCACCCACCCCCTGCAATCTGAAGCATACTTTATGCAAACACACTTATAGAACAAAACAAAATAAAAGGATAATTCTTTCCCACCAGGAAGAGGAGGGCCAGGGTTGGAGTTGGACCAGCCCCTCCTTGGGTTTAGCAGATACAGAGGCCAGGAAATATGGACACAATAATTCTAGGACACAAGGTCCCCTAACAGGCTTGGAGGACAGAGAGAACAGCATGGGGCAATCCTGAGGATAATGGGGCCTTTGTATGGGGGCCCAGCCCATCTACCTTTAGGACAATGACTTAGGGGGGTCTAGGATTCTGTGCCACCTACAAGAGGGAGCATCTTGTTTGGGGAGGAGAAGCCACAAGGATGCTTTACTGAAAGGACTTGGTTCACCATCCACAGGCCTTCCTTCGTTAAGATCCTATCAATATAGGACTTGCCAGTGGTCCAGTGATTACGAATCTGCTTTGCAATGCAGGGGACGCTGGTTCGATCCCGAAACTAAGATCCCACATGCTGTGGAGCAACTAAGCCCATGCACTCCACAATTACTGAGCCTATGAGCTCTGGAGCCCAAGTGCCACAACTAGGGAGCCGGTGCACCACAATGAAAGATCCCTCATGACATTATCCCACATGCCAAAATTAAGACCTAACGCAGCTAAATAAATAAACAACACATTACAAAAGTGCATTCTAAGAAAAAAAAAAAAGATCCCATGAATATGCCAGGTGTCCCTGTGTCCCTCACCCGCTCTGGGTCCTGCCATGGTGTCCTAGGATCCCAGTTCTTACTGTCACCTGTCCCAGGCCTGGGGTTCTCTTCCAGTGTCCTGGCCTTCTTTAGGGCTATAAACAGTTGAATCAGTGTCCTCAACCCCATTTCACTAAACATATTTCACTTACTTACATTAATCTAAATGCCTCCTCTGGGCTGGCCACAGTGTGAGTTGCTCATAAATGTTTAGGACTGTCACCTCAGGGGGTGGGGGTCAGGGTGGAGTACATGTGATTTTACTCATATAAAGAATGTGTATCATAGAATTTACAAATATTCTTTACAGTAAACTCTATAACCAATTGATTCACAGAATGCTTTCCTTGATTTTTTTTCCCCAAACTCTTGGATCAGTGGCCAACATATGCTTGCCACTGATGAATGAGTGTAGTTCTGACAAGAATGTTAGTTGATATTGAAGCCAACCAGTAAAGTGAAAGGGAAACAACAAAGAAGTCAAACCTCACTGGTTCATAATGATGTGAGTGGCTTCTTCACTGAATCAGATAAGAGTTTTTTAATATCAAAAGAATATTCCTTCAATTTTTTGTGGCATTCACAATGTAATGGCTACAGACAGGACATGCTTTTAAATTTAACCTGTATCATTAACATTTTTTTCCATCACTTTCTTAAGTCTAGACAACCAGTGAAACAGTAATGCAAGATGTGATTTGCAGAGTTTGCCAATTTCTGTGGTGTAAATACTCCCACCACAGCTGATTTCAAGCTGCTGGCAGAAAGTCACTGAACAGGGAACTGGGACAAGAGGCACAAGAGCCACCGTTATCCAACATTGCCACCATCAGATACAATAGAAGTGAATCACCCCCAAGAACATGGTAAGCATCAAATGGAGTGAAATCATTAGGAAGAAATGAGTTTTAAGCATGTATTACCTTTGTAATATAATCTATGTCATTATAAACTTAGTTAATTTTTTAAAAATTTGGCTGTGCCAGGTTTTAGTTGCAGCATGTGGGCTCTTAGTTGCCAGGTCTTAATTGAGGCATGTGGGATCTTTTTTCATTTGCAGCATGCAGATCTTTAGTTGTGGCATGTGGGATCTAGTTTCCTGGCCAGGGATTGAACCCAGTCCACCTGCATTGGAAGCACTGAGTCTTAGCCACTGGACCACCAGGGAAGCCCCTGTTGATAATTTTTAAATGAGGGGCCCTGAATTTTTGTTTTGAAAACTGGACAAGCAACCCACTGGACATGCCTGGTGAAGGACAGCAGGTCTAGTGCATTGACTTGCTTTGTGCCATTCCAGGTCACCCATGTGGGAGAAGAGAAACCCAGGTTTCCTGACTAATGTGTCCCCAGGAGAAGGACATGCTGGTGGGCCTTCTGTCCCAGGAGACTCCTGTCCAGCTGGGATCCTGTCTGCAGTGCTCCAGGCCATGCGAGGAGGGCCAGAGGCTGGCTGTTTTGACAGAAAAAATTCTGTCCACTGGATAAGCCTGTTCAATACTCTATTGACAGATTCACCTTGGCAACCTAAAGCCTGCTCTTCCAGAAGCACCTCTCCCTCACTGCCTGTCTTTGGTCTTAAAGGCACACCTCCCTCTCCTCCCAGCTGGTGCGGGACCCAGGGGGAAGGGGTCAGGCCGAGCACTGGGTTATGACATGAGCAGATGTTGGGGGCACTCCTTGTGTCCAGCCAGAAGCCTCAGTTCCACTCTGCATGGGGACCTCCTCCTTTACGTCTTCTATTCCATCCCAGGAGATTGACAAAGAAGCCTTGGCTCCCTGGGGTTGGGGTGATAGAGGCAAACACTCTACCTTAACCCTTCTATTCTCTAGAAGGTGGACTTAGGAACCCTGAAGTGGCAGGAACGGGCACTCCTCTGTGGGGTTGGAGGGTCTGAGTTTAGGGGGAAACCGCTGGTGTGCAGCATGAAAAACCAGACCTCTAATGAGCGCTGTGAAAACAGCATAATCAATGCGTCTGAGAAACAGCAAGTGCCAGCTCTGCAGACTTTGCAGACACTGGCCTGGCCCTTCTGAAAGCCAGAGCTGCCCCAGCGCTGGGACCTGTCCTCCAGGTTACACACAGGTCCCACGGAGGAGCACAGGGCTTCTTTGTCATTCCTGAACGATGTGCAAATGCCAGTCAGAAAGGAGTCAGGCTGAGAAACAAGTGGGAAGTGACCAGGGGACAAATTACCCTTGGTTCAATAGCTTCAACACCCACAGCATTGCATCTGGGTCCATCTGTCTGTCTGTCAGTCAGGGCCTACTGGAGAAAGAAGGCAGAAGGCAAGCTGTAAACTTGCCTGTAAACAGGAAAGCATCACTGCCAGTGGTGGGTAACTGAGAGGGAGATGAAGCAGTTGTATCAGCAGAATGTGTGGGAGAAAGCAATCCCCAGCTACTCCATGCACAGAATAGCTGTAGTTGGTTTTCAAAATTCTGAGAAAGACCTCTCTCCCACCGAGGTTTCTGCGGCAGCATTTCTCTGGTCCTGTGCAGTATTTCTTGGCTTCCATGGCATTTGTTTTGATCTCCAGGCCAAAAAAGAAACCTATAATCCCTAATAAGTTTAAAAAGAAAAGGACCCTTTCTCTATATGGATATTCTTTCATGAGACTCTGCTATTTCTTTGGAATCAAAGAAAACATCAGTGTCAAGCAAGGAGGTGGGGGTGGGAGGCACAGGTCCATTTCTGAACCCTTCTATCTGAATCCGTCAAAGAATACAAAATCACCCCATTATAATCATTACTGTCAAATCACAGGCAATCAACTTGCTGACACAGGCCAGATGGACATCCGGGAGGAATCCATAGAGCCAGAGCTGGTTCTGAGCCCTGCAGAACTGAACCCTTTAAATCAAAGAAGGAAAAAAAGGCAGCCCTTGTGTTTTTATTTCCTGGTGTTCCCTGTTACTTTTACATGTTTGTTTGTTTGATTTTTTTCAGGAGAGTCAGACAGAAACCTGAACTCCAAACCGAGGAGAAGTGGCCCAAGAAGATAGAAGTGCCTAGAGATAGAAGGCCACATGTGAAGATCAATGTTCTGAACTCCCCAGTGCCATCAACCCAAAGCCAACAACTGAGGCAATTGAACCCATCCACAGAGACAGCTGGTAGTTCCCATTCACCAAATCTCCCCAGAAATGCCATTCTTGAAAGTTCTCCCAGAAGCAGGACCACATTCTAAGAGCCCTGGGCGCTTTTGCCTTTTTGGACTCCTTTCTCCATTAAAAAAAAAAAAGTATTAAAAATTATAGTTTATACTGCATTGGTATAAAGATGAACATATTAATATTCTACATTAAAACATTTTCTTGAACTTAAGCTTTTTTCTTTCTGATTTTAAAAGAAATTATATATACATAGCAGAGAAGGCAATGGCACCCCACTCCAGTACTCTTGCCTGGAAAATCCCACGGATGGAGGAGCCTGGTGAGCTACAGTCCATGGGGTTGCATAGAGTCGGACACGACTGAGCTACTTCACTTTGACTTTTCACTTTCATGCACTGGAGAAGGAAATGGCAACCCACTCCAGTGTTCTTGCCTGGAGAATCCCAGGGATGGGGGAGCCTGGTGGGCTGCCGTCTATGGGGTCGCAGAGAGTTGGACACGACTGAAGAGACTTAGCAGCAGCAGCAGCAGATATACATAGAGTGGAATATAATTCAGCCTTAAAAAGGAAGGAAATTCTGACACATACTAACAACATGGATGAATATCAAAGACATTATGTTAAATGAAGTAAGCCAGACACAAAAGGACAAACACTGGATGATTCCATTTACATAAAGAACAAAGCAGTCAAATTCACAAAGACAGAAAGTAAAACAGTGGTTGTCAGGGACTGGGAGGAACAGAAGGAGGAGTTGTTGGTTAATGGTTAGAGTTCCAGTTTGCAAAGACGAACAATTCTGGAGATGGATGGGGGTGATGGCTGCACAACAATGTGAATATACTTAATGCCACAAAACACTTAAAATGGTTAAAATGTTAAATTTTATGTTTTTACACATGTACATAAATATATGTGGTATATTTTACCACAATTTTAGGGCTTCCCTAGTGGCTAAGATGGCAAAGAATCTGTCTCCAGTGCAGGAGACCTGGATTTGATCTCTGGGTCGGGAAGATCCCCTGCAGAAGGGAATGGCTACTCGTTCCAGTATTCTGGCCTGGAGAATCCCATGGACAGAGGAACCTGGCAGACTATAGTCCATGGGGTTGCAAAGTGTCAGACATGAATGACTGACTAACTACAATTTTAAAACAACAAAAAGAAATTAGAATACTTTTGTGGATCCCTAAAAGTATTGTGGGCCCTGGCACTGAGCCTTCCCAGCCTTATAGAGAAGTGACCCTACCCAGAAGCACACAGCTGGCTGGCTTGTGTGGACCCACTCATGCCCTTCATTAACCCCATATTCATATAGCCACCCTCCCCATGTTCCTTCTTCCATCAGTCTGCTCTGCTATCCTATGCTAAGTCACTTCAGTCGTGTCCGACTCTGTGCGACCACATAGACGGCAGCCCACCAGGCTCCCCCATCCCTGGGATTCTCCAGGCAAGAACACTGGAGTGGGTTGCCATTTCCTTCTCCAATGCATGAAAGTGAAAAGTGAAAGTGAAGTTGCTCAGTCGTGTCCGACTCTTAGCGACCTCATGGATTGCAGCCTAACAGGCTCCTCCGTCCGTGGGATTTTCCAAGCAAGAGTACTGGAGTGGGGTGCCATTACCTTCTCCATCAGTCTAAGCCCAGAAAAAATGAAATACAGAACTTTATTTGGGACTTCAGTGAATAGAAATAATCTTGACACATTTCAATTCAGCTCCTGCCTTTCTCAAGGCTATTGTCTCCATCGGAGGAGAGGACTTGAGGTCCCTTCCCCCTTCCCAGAACATCTCTTGAGGTTTTATTCTCTTTCCCAGTCAGCAACCAAGGGGAGTATCCCTTACAGGGAAGTGTCAGGGCACTTTTAAGAGGTGGCATTTGTCAGCCAAGACAACATTTTTTTTTATTTTTTACTGAACCTCAGTTTAAGGAAGAGAGTTCCTGGTGGGGTTTCTACTCTATCCCCTCACCGCCCCCACCCCAGGTCCTACATGAAGCCAGCTGGCTCTCTAGGGAAATCTGCACTGTAATATCAGTTTACTTCTTATTGGCCCTTTGATAGCAGATCAGGGGCTTTGTGATGCTCTTGACCTGAGATTCCTTTAAAAACCTCAAATCGGGAAAAAAAAAAAAAAAAAAAATAGTATATATTCTCCTCCTGTCGACTTCTCTCTGTGAGTGAAAGGGCACTGAGCAAGGGGTCGGTTTGGGAAACAATGGCCTTGACCACTGAGTAGTGTTTAGTCCTGAATGTGCAGGGGGTGTTTCTAAAGCTTAAAGTCATTCTGGGGCCGGTTGTTTCTGGTTGGGCAGGCAGCAGCCTCGCAGCCCAGAAGGAGTGAGGGGAAGGGGTGGGGCTGTGCCAGAAGCAGGGGGCGCAGGACTCCTCTGCTCACCCCCTACATCAGTGAGACCCGCACTTCGCCCCACGTGTACATCTCCATCCCATTCCGGGGGAGGTGGGGCTATGGGGGCGGCGGGAACGGGGCGGAGGGCTGCCAGCTCCGGCAGGCCCCAGCTGCCAGCCAGCCCAAGGGGAGCCCGCCCCCTAGGGGAGGGCGTAGCAAGTGCAGGCTCCTCGGTGCCCCTGCCCCGGCCCCGCCCAGGCACCTGGAGCAGGCAGGTGAGGCCGCTGCCGGGGTCCCCCGGAACCGAAGGGGACTCTTTGGGGGTCCTCGGGGACAATCACAGGAAGCGATCCTCCGGAAGAAGCTGGACAGGAGGACTTCTTGGACAAACCTGGGGGTTCTTTCTGGAGGTGGGGTCGCAGAGACACCTACCGTTTTCTACCAGGATTCAGGAGGGCGGGGCGAGGAGGAAATGGACTAGGTGACCACGTCCGACGACCTTGTAGTCGGGAGTGGGGGTGGGGTGGGAACGCGGACGTGGAGACCAAGTTTCAGGGCAGCCAGATTCAGCTCCGGAAGTAGCCAAAGCCGGCCCCGATACCGACAATACAGGATTTCGAGGGGGGGGCGGTGCCCGAGGCGTTACCACCCGCCCCCAGTCCTTGGCCCCCGCTGCACAGGCAGAACCGTGCTCTGGCTGGGCCCTCCCGGCCGCCATCCCACGGCCACCGGATCCCTGAGCACCCCCTCCGTTCTCCCTTTGATCCTGCAGGGACACCCCCGCCCCAGGTGTCCAGCGGAGCTTGCGGCGCTCCGGCCCCTAGGGATCGATCGGCTGGCTGGCGACGCGCCGCCGCGGCTCCGGAACCACCGCCCCATCCCCCACCCCGGCTACGCAGGACGCGGCCTCGGAGCAGCGTCCTGGCGGTTGCGGGCCGCGGCCGGACCCGGCTCCAGGCCAGCCGCGAAGGCGGAGACCGACCGGCTCCTTCCGATCGCTCCGGCCTCGCCACTCCTGGGTTGGCTGGGACGATGAGGGGGAGGAGAGCGAGCCCAGCTTCCCCGGCCGCGGCGCTCGGCACCCCACCCCCGCTCCTCCTCCGTCGCCAACTACCCACTCCTGCGCGCGCTTAACCCTCAGCGCGCCGCGAGGCAGGGACGGGGGCGCGCACTGGGCTGGGGGGAGGGTGGGGTAGCAGTTATGCTTCGGCTGACTACTACTTCGGGGTGCGCCTGGAGATTTTAATTTTATTCCGGGGTTTGCTGCAGCAGCTCTTGGTTGGAAAAAGGAAAGAAAGAAATCTGCCTTGTGTGTGGGCCCCGCAGGGTTTGGGGGGCGCAACGGAAGCACCCGAGAGCAAAACGCAGGGGCGAGTGTAAGTGGGGAGAACCTCGTAGGCACAGGACACCTGCGGGGAGTCCTTGGGCAAACGAACCCCAAATGAAGAACACACAGTGCGCAGAGGCCGTTGTGTGTGCGCGGCGGCGGCGGCAGGCGGTGGAAGCGACACCAAAGATCATATTTGAAATATGGATCCTGGGGGCGCCTATCTCCAGGCGGGCGGGAGCCCTGCGACGGAGCTTGGGACCGTGGCTGAGTGGGCTTCTCCTAGCGAACCTGGGAAGCTGCCCTGACGTTGGGAGGGGGTGGACCAGCCGGCGTCGTAGAAAACGACGCGTCCCGCTTCGCCGCCGGCGACCCCGGCGTACCGCAATGCGGAGGCGCGGCCCTACGGCGGTCAATGTGGCCCCAAGGCTTGCCCCAAGGGGCCACGACCTTGCAGCGCGTCAGATCCGTTCCCCGACCGATCACCCTGCCTGGCCTTCCCACCTGGAACCCCAGCTCCAGCTCCAAGCGGCTCTCTGCAGACGGACGCGGGGGCGTCAGGGGCTTCACCACCAAAATGAAAGCCGACCCTTGGCGGGCCGTGCGACAATGAGCAGAAACATGGGTGTGGGGCCTCAGAGGGCGGAGGGGCGCCCTTAGGGACAAAATCATCATCCCTCGGAGAAGGTGCACGGGGCAGCCTTCCGGCTCCCACACAGCCTCCCTGGTCTCCTCACCGCCGTCAATAACAACACCCCCCCACACACACATACACAGTCCCACCAGGCCAGCTCCCCCAAAGCCAGCGCTAAAATGCAAAATTACATATGCCAGAGCTGAAGTCAAAGACAAGTTCCCCTACTAAGAACATAAGAGAGAAATGAACTCTAGTCAATGCCTGGGCAGATTTTGTAGACGTTGCTAGTAAATTCTCCCTCAGCTACTCAAAATCCACGTCGGGAGGCCTAAAAAGTCACACTAACTAGAGGGCTTTCTTAGTGGGGGACTAGCTGGGGAAGTCACAGGCGGCCCCTTCCGGGCAGAGCCCAGACCTGGGCTCCGTGGGCGGGTAGTGGCATCTCCTGGCAGAGAGCATCCATTCAGAGAGTTTCTTTAAGAAGTCGTTTGTTTCCCTGAGTTGACATGGGTCAGGCCCCTTGGGGATCCGAATTGTCAGTGACCACCCTCGGGTCCAAGGCCGTTAAAATTTTCCAGGCTGCTCCAGGGTCTGCTCTTCCGGACCTCTGCCCTCGGGCGGGAGCCTGAGCTCCTCAAGAAAGCACCGCTCCTCTCTTGGGGCCCTTGAGGGCCCCTAGGGGCCCCAGCCCAAGGTGGCACCCAGAGGACTTCTGCCCTTCAGGGGAACCAAGGTGTGCGATCTGCCTCCGGCTGGAAGGGGGCAGCATCAAAAGCGTAGGCCGACGACCCTTCTCCGGGATTCCCCGTGGGCTCGGGATATCCCGGGTCGGAGGCAGGGGCCCCAGCTGAAGGCTCTGGGAATCCCGTATTTAGAGCTCCACTTGTCTGCGACTCCCTCGGAGGGGCCAAGACCGGGTGGGATGGTAGGGGAGGCCCCACGGGAGATTTTCCAGGAGAGGCTTGCAGGGCACAGCGGGGGAGCTTCGAGGGTCACCGTTCCCCACCCCTCAGTTTCTGTCCCTTCCTTCTCCCTGCAGCCTATTCACAGCCCGGAGGACCTGAGCTTCGCCCCACACCCGCCTGTAGATAAGCGGTGGTCTAGGGCCGGTCTGCGAGACAAGGCTCCGGCTCGGGGAGTCGGCCTCTCTCCACGTTGGCCCACCCACCGCCAGGACGAAAGAAACAACCACGCGAGTTCCCCGGTTCGGCTTGTGTATTTCGGTCACTTTCCAAGCCGGGAGCGGGGGCGGCCGGGGACTCCCGGGGCTTCCGAGGAGCTTCTGGGCGTCCCCTCCCGAAGTGTTGGGGAGACTGCGGCTACTCGCATGGTCACACCGGCAGCTCCAGAAAAGACCCGCCGTGTTGGCCGGTGGGAGCCACCCATCCTCCCTAGCTCGGCAGCAGAGCCAGCTCGGCTCCTGCGCAAATTCGCCGTCGGGGCACCGGGTGCCATCGCGTGGCCCCCGAGATCCCGAGCGGGGGCCCCGGAGGGGCGCGGGCAGAGCGAGCTGAGCCGTTGCCCGCGGAGTCCGACGCCCCTGGCGGCGCGGAGGCTGTAGCGGCCGCTCGCCCTCCCTCGGCGCCCCCCTGCCCGGGACGCCTCGGAAACACCCATTGGAAAAAATTTTCGGGGGGTTTTCTAGCGAGGGGGCGGGCGGAGTGTCGGGAAGCTCAGACCCTCCCTGGACGAAGGGACTGTCCTGGACGAGGTCGCTCCAGATCTCCCGACAGACTGACATTGCCGACGGCGTGGCAGTTTGGTAGGCTCAGTTCGGAAGAGTGACTGTCGCGATGACAGCGCTTCCTCCTCCAACTTCAGGGACCCTTCCCCTTCTACGGTCAAGTTGTCCCACACGAGAGCTCCGCGTCCTGGACACGAGGGTCAGGAAAAAGCTCAAAACACAACAGGAGGAGAAAAACCTTTTCCTACGTCCCCCTCCCAGCTTCTATAAACCCGGAGAGCCCCCTTTCCCCAGGACTACCGGAAGGCTTCGCCCCCACCCAGGCAGGCGCGCCCGCCAACACCTTCTCGGGGAAATCTTGTGTTTGTGCCTCAAGCTTGTAAGAGGGCAGTCGCTGCAGACCGAGCCCCTCTCTGGGGCAGCCAGAAAGGGATCCCCGCGCCCCACCCCCCACCCCTCCAGGCTTGGGCAGCGGTCGCCAAGACAGCAGAAGCCGCCCAGCCACGGGAGCTGCGAGGTGGTGGTGAAATGGTGGAGTCTATGTGTGCGTCCTGAAACACCAGACCATTTCCAGGCTTCTTCTGGATTCCTGGGAGAAAAGGAGCCCAAAGCAGGCTTTGGGGGGTTCGCTTCCGCACCTCGCCCCTCCCCCCGCCCGCTCGAGCCCCGGCGCAGTCCCCACCCAGCATTCCGGGACTTGTGTCAGGGCGGGAGCGGAGACCCGGATGGCTCTTTGCCCGCCCCCCTCGCTCGTTCCACTCTCGCTCGGCTTTTGCTCCTTTCCTTTCTTCCACGGACGCTCAGCCAAGAGATTGCGCAAGCTTCCTGCTGCCGGTCCTTCAAGGGCCCGGAGCCTGGGGCCCGGACACACCCCCGTGTGCGCGCACCCCTGCCCCTGTCACTCGGGTCGCTCTGCCCCCTCCTAAGGTACCCCCCTTCTCACTCCGACCCCACAGAGCTTGCGGCCCCGCGGGCGGCGCCCTCGGGAGGCCGCGTGGGGCGCAGCAGCTCCCCCAGCCGGACGCCGAAGCTGCACGCCGGAACGCGCCGTCTCGCCGCCGGAGGTGCTAAACTTCACACTCGTTGGCTACTCCGGCCGGGTCGGGAGGGCCTCGGCTCGGCCGCGGCTGCCGGCCGGGGACCAGGGAGCGCGAATTCGTAACCAGCGCTTGGCTCTTCGGCCATTCCATTCTCCTCCCTTTCGTGCGGCCCCGCTGTGTCCTGTTCAGTTTCAACCCTTTCTTGGCCTTCCCTGCCTTCTCTTTTCGAAGCCCCTCCCGGGACCCCACCAAGTCCTCTCGGGCCCCCAAATAGACCTGGACATCCTCTTCGTCCCCTCTTTGTCCTCCCTGCCTCACGCCGTGTTGGCCGCGGGGTGAGGGTGGAGGGTTGCTGCTGGAAAGTGGACCTCCCACCCTCGCCCCGCCAAAGACAGTACTGAGGGTAAATTAGGAGCCCAGCAGGATTGGGGAGGGATCGAGAACACTTTGGTAGGGTTCCTGAGCTCTAGGGCTCCAGGCTGGCTGCTCCTCTATCCCCTTTCTCCTCTCGGCGCTCTTCTCCCTGGCGATCCTTTGCACCCAGTCCTTTCTCTCCTCCCTATTCTTTCTCTTCCATTCCTCGCCTTCCTAAATGCCCTCAGCCTCGTGGGGCGGGGCCAGGCGGGGCGGCGGGACCCGGGGGCGGGGGTGGGGGGGGAATCCTCGAGCTGCCCCGACTCCGATTCCGCCCCCTGCCGGCGACCCCCTGGGAGTCTGCACATGACGCAATTCGGTGCAAATGGAAACTGCAGTGGATGCTCCCGTGGCCCCCGGCAGGGGTCCCCGGGCAGTGCACGCTGAGAATGAGAGGCGAAGGGGGCAGGCCAAAGCGCTAGGCCGCAGGCGAGGGGTCGCAGCCAGACCCTCGCGGCCCCGCCAGGCTCTTCACCCCCGCCTCGGCCCCCCGCCGACACACCTCTCTCCGGCCCGGTCCCGTTCCCTCCCTCCAGCGTCCCTCTCCCAGGCTCTACGATCCCTCCCCCTGCACCTCCCCGACGCCCTCCTCCTCCTGGCCCCCTCCCGCGCCCTTCCTCCTCCCCCCCGCCCCCCCGCCCCGCCCGCCGCCCAGGCCCCGGGCCTCCGGTAGGCCGGGCTGCGCCAATCCCGGCCGCGTCCCGCCCCCTGACGCCGAGCAGGGCCCAGCGAGGCCCCGCCCGCTGACGTCCGGATTTGCATGAGTTCTTGTGCAGCCGCGGCCCGGGCTCAGTTGTCTCAGCGAGCGCGAGCCGGGAGCCGGGGCGGGCGCGGGCAGCGGCGGGCGGCCGGGCTGTGCAGGACGAGCGGCGGCGGCGGCGGCGGCGGCGGCGGCGGCGGCGCGGGCGGCAGGGGCTCCTCGGCCGGGGCGGCAGCGGGGCGCCGGCGGGAGCCAGCAGCGTCTGCAGCCGCGCCGGCCGCCCGCGCCCCGGCGCGCTCCGGTTCGGCCATGGAGCTGCCAGCTGTTGGCGAGCACGTCTTCGCGGTGGAGAGCATCGAGAAGAAGCGGATCCGCAAGGTAGGGCGGCGCGGGGGCGGCGGCGAGGCGGCGGGGGAGCGGCAGCCGGAGCAGCCCGCGGGGAGGCGGGGAGGGGGGTGGGGAGGCTGCGGGCCGGGGCCGGGGATCCCGCGGAAGCTGATGGAGTGCTGTCTCTTCCCCCCCTCAGGGCAGAGTGGAGTATCTGGTGAAATGGAGAGGCTGGTCCCCCAAGTAAGTAGCGGCCGAGGGGCGGGGGAGCCTGGTGCCGAGGCGCGGGGCTCCCGGGCTCCGGACCAGCCGGGCTGGTGGGGTGGTGGGGGGAGCGGACGGGAGGCGGGGTGGAGGTGGGGTGGAGGGAGGAGGGGGTGGGGAAGTCGGTGGCAGGCACTGGGGAAGCCGAGCCGCCGAGCCCGAGCCCGGCGCCCTGTGTTGTACTCCGCTCTCCGGGAAATGCCATCACTAATTTATGCACTAAAAGGAGCCGGAGGAGCTGGAGAGACGCGGGGCCGAGCCGGGGAGGCCGGCGGAGGGAGGGAGGGCGCAGGCACTGACTGATGTGCAGCAGAAAATGGCTCCTTTCCCCTTTCCCTCCACCGAACGGCTCCATATTGCAAAACCAAAAAAAAAAAAAAAATTAAAAAGCGACGAAAATGCAATTGTGTGCCTCTTCCCTCCTAGTGGTGCAGGGAGAGGAAGAAAAAAGGCAGAAAATGTTGGGAACTGTCACTGCGGCGCTTTTGGTGGGGAATTTTTTTTTTTTTAATTTGAAATGCGAAGGCACCGGATGGAGACAGACGCGCAGGCACACGCACACACACTCACACACACACACACACACACACACACAGAGGCATATTTTTGTGTTGCTGAGTATTTGGGGGTTGCTTGCCCGTGACAGCGGGCTCCAGGGCCGTGAGGGGGTGTGGGGGGGCCGCGTGGCTGACGGTGATCGGATTAGGGGTCAAATAGAGAATGGCTGAAGCCCTCGCGGAGACTCGGGGCTGGGAAGAGGAGGAGGGGACTGCGACTTTGCATTTTGGCTGCTTTGCACGCAGGATTCCTGGTGAGCAAAGTGGCTTTGGAACATGTCGCAGTAACATGCTTAAAATTCTTGACAACTGCAAAATAAACTGCTAGTTTCATTTTCCTTACCCCTCCCCTTTCTTCCTGCCCTTGTGTGTTTATTTTGACTTGGGGAGGGTGTATCAGGGACCGTGTCAGGCCTGCAGAAATTTACTCTCCAGCCCCCACGTCCACAGCTAAATAGCTTTCAGTTCATGAAGACAGAGTAGGGCCTTATGTCATTCCCCACCTGGAGGCCACAAAGCTGGCTCGGTTTTTTTTTTTTACGCCGTGTCCCCCCTCCCTTTTCCCTTGCAAGATATAACACGTGGGAACCCGAGGAGAACATCCTGGATCCCCGGCTGCTGATCGCCTTCCAGAACAGGTGAGCGTCCCCCAAGCACCCGCCACCGGCAGCCGTGACCGTATATGGGAATGGGAGAGTGGGCCAACGCTGCAACAGGACAGAGGGAAAGGGCCGGGAGGGGGGTTGGCAGGAGTCCCCTCCCCCGGGTCTGAACAGGCACGACTGGGGCCTCGGCTCCTCTAACCAACGTCCTTGGCGGTTGCTGCAGCTTGGGGTGGGGGCGGGGCAGGCCGGGAGAAGGAGAGGCTTGTGTTTGGGGGAACTGCGGGAAGGGCGCTTGCGGGTGGCCCTACAGCTGCGCGGAGAAGTTGGGGCTGCGCCTCGGTTCCCTGCCGGCCCCCTCCCGTGGCTACCTTGGAGCCCCACCCCCGGAGCCTAGGTGTTGCTTTCCTGCTGCCACTGGCCGCTTGGCACGGGCAGCTCTCGGGGCAGCTCCAAGGGAGCTGGCATTGTGAAACCTCTGGACGTCACAGAACTGAACTTAACCTGTTGGGGACTGGAGAAAAGTTTACAAGACCTTAAGCCGGCACCCTCACCCCCCAGGGAGCTTGGGGTCGACAGGGGCCAGATTCTGTCTGGCGCTGCGTGCCCTTCACACCTCCCACTAGGCTACTTGGTGGGTCTGGCCCCCATTCTCAGGGCAGGGGGAGCTTGGCCCACCGGTTGTGGGGTGGGCACTGCCTAGTGGTGGAGGGGTGGCTTCTGACGAGGGGTTCGTCGCGCGCACAGATGCTTGTCACGCTGCAGCTGCTGCAGCTGGATTCACCACCGGTGGCCGTGGTTCTCTGTTTCGGGAGGACAGAAGGGGGAAGGGCGATCGAGGAGGGGCGGAGCAGCAGGAGCCCGCGGAGCTGGGCCACACCGCGGCCTTCCATCCCCCCTCTCCCTTTTATTTTGCATTATTTCCTGTGGCGCGTTTGCCTCTAAAACTGTAAACTCTAGCCCCTTGGAAGGAGAGACCATCAGGGAAGTTGCTCTCCTGACGCAGGAGGGCGCCGAGAAGGGATCCTGCCCGGGTTCCACCTGGGAGTTCACCAGCCTGTAACCATGTCAGCGGCTGATGCCATGTTGCATAATGGATCCCCGAAGATTTAAAACACAGGCTGTTGCAATGCCATGCAACTTTGGAATCAGGCCCCAGCCGGGGCCCCAGGCATGACAGAATTCCTCTGGGTTAGCCCAAGGGTAGAGGGGTGCCTAGGGTCTGGAATGGGCTTCAACTTTGGCCTACGCTGGAGAGGCACTCGCTTCTGCCATGGAGGGTTGGGCAGTGCTAGGACCACCCTCCCAACCTCGGATCATCCTCCACCAGGCTGCCAGCGAAAGCCAGACAGCTGTATTGACCAGCGCCACCGCCCACGGGCTTTATTAATAATTTGGAAATCAAGGGAAGCTGGGAACCCGGGCTTGTCGAGTAGGCGGTGCTTCTGTGCGTCTCCCCGCCCGGCAGCTCCGCCCCAGCCGTACCAGAGCTGGTTCACCTGATGGCTGCGAACCTGGCCAGGCCCTGGCCTCGGTGTCCGGCCCCCGCCCCGGTGTCCGGCCCCCGCCCCCAGCCCCTAATTGGCTCATTTGCCGCTGTGTAAACAAGGGCGCAGCCCCTCCCCCTGTTTAGTGCCTGGCCTTTAAGAAAACGAGTCCTCCCTTCTGCTGGCGGCACTCGTTATCTGAATCTTAATGAGGTCATTAGCATCCCGTGCCTCTGACGGGGAGGCACCCGGTTGACGCTCACCTCATTTGGACTTGGTTTTCATCCCCTGGACCCCCGAGCGCACTGCGTTTTGTGCAGGGCCACGGGCCCAAGGCTGTGGGCACCAGTGCCAAGCTGCCCAGTGTCAAGCTGCGGGCAAAGATTCAGGGCTGTGGGGGGCCCCATTTCAGGTATGGACATCTGAGGTGGGGGGGGCCCTTTGGAGAGGGCCCCTTGGGCAGATAAGGGTGGTGCTGCGGTTAAGTGGCACTCTGGAACCGGACTGAGGCGTCCAGCTGACAGTAGAGGCAACCTTCTGCCCTGAGCCCTTGTTCCCTCTGGTTCTTGCTGGCTTCACGGCTCACCACAGTGGGGGCAGAGCAGGAGGGGAAGTGACTGAGGCTAACAGCCCTGCCCTCTGTTCCCTCTCCGCAGGGAAAGGCAGGAGCAGCTGATGGGATACCGGAAGAGAGGGCCGAAGCCCAAACCGCTGGTGGTGCAGGTGAATACACTCCCGGGCCCCAGGGCCAACCACGACTTATTCCCTTAACGTTGCCACCTGAGGTGCCTCCAGGCTTGGAAGTCGGGGGGAGTTCCTCTGAAGCACCCAATTCCATTTCATCTTGACTTCCCACACCCTTTCCCGACCTGGTAGGGGCTGGGACACTCCTGATGCTGGAGGCTTGCTCTGGGGCTGGTCTTATCCCTCCTCTTACGTCCCCCTCCATTCCCACCCCGTCCCCCCCAGGTACCTACCTTTGCCCGTCGTTCCAATGTGCTGACCGGACTCCAGGACTCCTCAGCTGACAACCGCTCCAAGCTGGAGCTGGGCGGTCAGGGCAAGGGCCAGGGGCACCAATACGAGCTCAACAGCAAGAAGCACCACCAGTACCAGCCGCACAGCAAGGAGCGGGCGGGCAAGCCCCCACCGCCAGGCAAGAGCGGTAAATACTACTACCAGCTCAACAGCAAAAAGCACCACCCCTACCAGCCGGACCCCAAAATGTATGACCTGCAGTACCAGGGCGGCCACAAGGAGGCGCCCAGCCCCACCTGCCCGGACCTAGGCTCCAAGAGCCACCCGCCCGATAAGTGGCCCCACGGCGGGGGAGCCAAGGGCTACCTGGGAGCCGTGAAGCCCCTGGCCGGTACGGCCGGGGCTCCAGGCAAGGGCTCCGAGAAGGGTCCCCCCAACGGGATGACGCCGGCCCCCAAGGAGGCAGTGACGGGCAATGGGATTGGGGGCAAGATGAAGATCGTCAAAAACAAGAACAAGAACGGCCGCATCGTGATCGTGATGAGCAAGTACATGGAGAACGGCATGCAGGCGGTGAAGATCAAGTCCGGGGAGGCAGCCGAGGGCGAGGCGCGCTCCCCCAGCCACAAGAAACGGGCTGCTGAGGAGCGTCACCCCCCGGCAGACAGGACTTTCAAAAAGGCCGCGGGGGCGGAGGAGAAGAAGGCGGAAACGCCCTCCAAGAGGAGGGAGGAGGAGGCGCCGGGGACCGGGGACCCGCAGTCCCAAGATGCCGGCTCTCGCAAGCTCTCCCCGACCAAGGAGGCCTTCAGCGAGCAGCCTCTGCAACTCACTACCAAGCCCGACCTGCTGGCCTGGGACCCGTCCCGCAGCACACACCCGCCCTCCCACCATCACCACCACCACCACCACCACCACCACCATCACCACGCCGTCGACCTAAATCTCTCCCATGCGCGCAAACGCTGCCTCTCCGAGACCCACAGCGAGCGAGAACCCTGCAAGAAGCGTCTGACGGCGCGCAGCATCAGCACCCCCACCTGCCTGGGGGGCAGCCCCGCAGCGGAGCGCCCTGCGGACGTGCCCCCCGCCGCCCCCCTCCCGCAACCGGAGGTCATCCTGCTGGACTCGGACCTAGACGAACCCATAGACTTGCGCTGCGTCAAGACGCGCAGCGAGGCCGGGGAGCCGCCCAGCGCCCTGCCGGTGAAGCCTGAGGCGCCCGCGACCGCGGCGGTGGCTGCTGTGCCGGCAACAGCGGCCGAGAAGCCCCCGACCGAGGCCCAGGACGAACCCGAGGAGCCACTGAGCGAGTTCAAGCCCTTCTTTGGGAATATAATTATCACCGACGTCACCGCGAACTGCCTCACCGTCACGTTCAAGGAGTACGTGACGGTGTAGCCTAAGGGCGTCGGAAGAGGAAGCGCTTCACCCTCTGGGGCTTAACACCTGGGGCCTGGGGACGGACTTCTCTCTGCAACTGCGGGAGCTCCCGGCCCGGCCCCAGCGCGAAAACGGCCGAAGCCGCGGCAACCGCGTCCCTCTGCCGGGTCTTGGCTGGAGCGCCCGGCCCACACTGGCACCTTCCACGCCGTGCCTGCGGGTCTCGCCCTCATCTGCCGCACCCCCTCCTCTCGTGGACCTCCGGGACTGACAGGGCAGCCACTCGCGGCGGTCTAAGAGTTATAGTATTATATTTTAACCGTGCTAACTTGTCAAGTGCAGACTTTACTCCCGTTTGTACGTGGTGTTATATTGAAATGTATTGTTTGAGCTCAAAAGGCCCACCACCCACTTCGGGCTGATATATATATATTTATTTGTAGGTATTTATATATTGAAATATAAAAACCTAGATTTATGGAGTTTCCTCTAGATCATGTTATATTCTATATCAGACGAACTATTTTCTGTTGGCCTTTCTACCCGTTCATTCAGTATTTCGGTTGATTTCATTTCCTCCCCTTCCAGGAACTGCAATACCAGTAACCTTGGTATATATTTTTTGATACTGTACACATGGATGTGTTGTTTCTATGTGCAAAACAAAAAAAAAAGTTTGTTAAAAGGCTAAACGAGCTCTCTAGAAACTGCTGCTACTAGAAATGTCTAAACTATAAGCTTCCAATTATTACCTGCTTGAATGTAAATATTAAATGGAGATGTTGAAGGTGCACTTTCGCTGTTTGAGATTAGCTAAGAGGGAACGTCAGAGACAGGGGGGAGGGGGTGTGGGCGGCGGCTGGACCCCCTCTCCGCACCCTACTTCCGCCTTAGGTCGGGCGGGGGGCGGGGGTGGGAGGACCTATCGCATCCTGCGATAAACTTTTGCAAAAGCAAAGTGAACTGGTTTCACGAGCAGAGGCGCCCGCACCCGGGGAGTGACCCCGCTCCCCGGAAGTCGAGAGGCTCTCCAAAGGAGAGGGGAATTCCTGCGGGGGGGCTGTGCTGGCGTCGCCCCCGCTCTCAAGAGTTTTCGGGCCTTGGCTGCCCACCGCGAGGGCAAACCCGGGATCTGCATAGTGGGGGGAGGGTTGCACGGGTGCTTGAGCTGCACGGAGACGTGGGTGGGGCTAACCCCCAACCCCCGAGCCAAGCCCACCCGGCACCTGCTGATTTTTGCCCCTCACCCCCCAGGACGCAACACACCCTGGCGCTGGCCCTGATGTGGCAGGGGTGTTCCTTCCTAATAATCCCTGCCCGGTAGGGCAGGTTCCGCAAGGAGGGGACCTTCCCACCCTCTCCAGCGTCCCTCGCTGCCATCGCTGGCCCCGCCCCACCGAGGAAGCTGCCGAGGCTCTTTCTCTGCCAGACTCTCTCCCCGGAAACCACCAGGCCAGAAGCCGCGACTGGAGGCTCCGCGAACGCGGCCACGGCAGGGGGCGGGGGGCTTCCCGCGAGGTGGATGGGTTGTGGGAGGGAGAAAAAGCCTGCGAGAGCAAGGCCTTGCCGGTCCCCGCTTCCTGAGCGAGCAGGAAAATGTGGGACCCCATCTCACCCATCCTACTTTGCTTTGGGTGGCTAGGCAGTGGCCCCTGGTTTCCCCACGCAGGAAGGGGTTAAGGGTCCCCAGGGAACGAGGGGAATGGGCCGAACTCGAACTCCGAGGTGCCGCTCCCCCAGGCCAGGAAGCCGAGACCCGGGACTGCTGCGGCCGGCCTTGGCCAGCTTTCTGCAGACGCAGCGATCTTCCTCCTGGCTGGGGTGGCCCGAGCAGGGCCAGGGGCCACGGGACTGAGGGCCTGGTAGGCGCGAGGCTGTTGCTGGCCCCCAAGTCCCTTGCCTGCCAGCCTGGGACTGAAGAGCCTAGCCTCTGCTGGCCGCCAGGGCGGAAGAGGTCAACGCGGTTCATAATGGGGGTGGGGGGGGGGGCGGCGTGGAGAGGTGGCGAGAGAGCACAGTGTTGGGAAGGCCAGGAGAAGAGATAGAGGGCCAGGAGGGCGGGAGGCCTGAATGCGGACAGTGTGGCCAGTGTTGGCTGCAGGCCACCAAGCGGCTGGAGGTGGGGGAGGGGAGCCTAGCGGGGGGGAGGGGAGGGAAGGAAGGGAAGCTCTGAAAAAAAAAAAAAACCGTTGGGAGTTTCTAGCCCTGGCTTTTGTGAATTGTCCCTCCCACTATCCCCATCACCCCAGCCCCCTTTAGAGTGAGTTAAACGCTCCCCCTCCCCCTTCGACGTAATGAATGCCCTTTGCCACCCTGGGAGTAGAGGGAGGGGTAATCTTGACTGCTCCTGGCAAACTGCCTGCTCAGCACTAGAATTGGGCCTGTCCTTCACTGACTGGTACACAAAGGCACATGCCAGGCGTGGATTTCGTCTCCCTGTTTTTCTGGTAGAAGAGAACTAAAAAATCCGGAGTAAGAAGGGGAACCCCTTGTTCAGGTCTGCACAGGTGGTGACTTGGGAGTGAGCCTTAGCCCCTAGGGGTGCCCCTCCTGCCCAGTGGGTGGCCTCTGAGAAGCTGAGCCTGGGCAACAGGGGAGGGGAGGTAGAGGATGGCACTGTTGGTGAGTAGAGAAGGAAACTGCTCCACTACCATTTGCAGAAAGGTGTGGCCTGCAGGTGGCTTGAGGCCTTGAAAACTGGGCCTGGTGGTGGACCTCCTAGGGGAGATCTTCGAGCAGGATGGTCCTTGGAACAGCTTGGAACCTAAGTTCAGAAGACCAGCAATAGGACAGAGGCAAATGGATAGGTCAGGAGGGGCAGCAAGATGCCCAACTGGCAGAGACTCAAGAGTGTCCCCAGGAGGGACAGGACTCTTGTTGGCTGGGGCCACTTAAGCATCTTGTTCCAATCAGACCCCACAGAGGTCAAGTGTCCCTGTGGGATGAGAATCTGAGGTTCTGATGGCTAAACAGCTTGTCCAGCTCACCTGGCCACTGCCCAGTTCTGTACTGACTCTAGAATCAGTCAGGTGGTCTGCTGTCACCCTGCAGAGAGGTACACCACAGCAACTCGCCCCTCCCTGACTTCTCAGCCATAGATGTGTCCAAGGCTCAGGAACACTCAAAGAGGGCCAGGGGCCCTGGCATTGGGACAGGGGAGGAGAGCCCAGTAGCCCAGATGTAGGCTTTGTGACATATCTTTGTCACAGATGTAAGCTGCTTCTTCCTAATGGAGGGCAGAGGTGTTTGTCAATGCCCAACTTTCACAAGCAAGGGGTCCAAAGCCCTCACTTTTCCTAAACCCTCACT
This sequence comes from Bubalus bubalis, assembly GCF_019923935.1. Taxonomy (NCBI): domain Eukaryota; kingdom Metazoa; phylum Chordata; class Mammalia; order Artiodactyla; family Bovidae; genus Bubalus; species Bubalus bubalis. The sequence continues at coordinate 10,598,907 of NC_059159.1, read as the reverse complement.
TTGAGCCCAAGTTCAGATGATTCTGGGATCTTAACCTTGCACACTAGGAAACCCAGAGTTCTATCTTTTCTCCAAACAAACCTTTGGGGCTGAGCCTTGAGCATAGAGCTGAAGCTGACTCCTTGCAAAGAGAAAAGCACTTGTGTATCCACCCATCCCTCAGAGGCTGGTCCCTCCTGCACCAGCCAGGTTCCAGATTCCAACTCTAGTCTCCCTATAGCCTGCACCACTGCCCAACTCAGTTTCACAAGAGCCAAGTTTCACCCTTCGGTGTTAGCTCCATCCTTGGATCCTACCAGGGTACTTAGGAGCTAGGGTTGCCAGGCTGAGCATATAAAAATCTAGGGTGCTCCGTTAAATTTGAACTTCAGATGGACAATGAATAATATTTTAGTGTGTCTCATGAAATATTTGAGATATACTAATACAAAAAAATAATAAAATGCTTTGTTTATGTGAATTCAGATTGAACTGGGCATCCTGGAATTTGTCTGGAACCTCACTTGGATCCTGAATAGTCGACTTAGTTAGTCCCTGCCCACAGGGAAGTTTCAGTCCAATAGGAGAGAGAAACTGCTGAGAACTGAGCCACAGGGGTCCTAGTGAGTGGGGTGATTGTAGTGACATAGAGTATGTTTGGCATGACACAGAATGGTTGCTGGATGTCCAGGAGCCTTCAGCTGTGATTTAAAGGGGAAGGGAGTAGTGGAGTGAGCATGTCACAAGACCTAGACAAGTAGTGATGGAAGACCAGACTTGGTCTCTCCATCTGTTGGCCCACCTCGGGCTCCTGAGTTGAGTCTCTTCCCCATTCCCACTCACCCCAACATCAAAGTCTAGAACATACAAGGAGGGCAGAACAGATCCAACTGCAGTGCCCACTGTGCTTAGTCATGTGGGACTCTTTGTGACCCCATGGACTGTAGCCCACCAGGCTCCTCTGTCCAGGAGGATTCTCCAGGCAAGAATACTGGAGTGGGTTGCCATGCCCTCCTCCAGGGGATCTTCCCAGCCTAGGGATCGAACCCAGGTCTTCTGCACTGTAGGCAGATTCTTTACCAGCTGAGCTACCAGGGAAGCGGTACCCGCTCTCCCACCAAAACCTTTTCCCTTTCTACACCTCAGTTTCCTTAGCATCTTCAAAGACATGTTCTGACAGTGAGGATGAACTGGGTCGGGAAAGAGCCTTGAGCTCTTCTGGAAAACTCCCCAAGTAAACACACGAGTTATTTATTTTTTTTTTTACCAGGGAACATTAAATATTTCATGTCAGATTCAGATGCCTTCTAACAACTTCTGGCTGAGAGCCTCAGCTTGACCAAGGAATAGATACCCAGTGATGTTTACCTCTGAACTGACTGCCATGTCTCCCTCCCCTCGCCCCCACGCCCTCTATAACCCAGTGTACACCACCAGCCCTTTGCATTGTGCCCTCACCACCAGCTTGGTAGATAACCCATTGACCTGGAAACTCAGCCTCAGCCTCTCCAGCTTTATCCTGGTTCACCAAGGCTGGCATTGGGACAGGAGAGAGATAAGAGCTGTGCCTGCATTTGTACAAAACCAAATCCTCATGCTTTTTTAATCAAGTTGCTTCTATGGTTCCATGTTATGTTTGCAGCTCATCTGAGAAGGCGAAGACTCTAAAGAGGAAATAGTACTAACGGCAGATATTCTCGGATGCAAGTGTCCATTTCCTGTGGCCATAGTTCAGATGCACCCCCGCCCCCTGCACCCTCCTTTTCCTCTCTTCCCCTTGCAGTTGCTGTTAACAGCTAACATGGAATGAGTGCCCACCACCTGTGGGGGGTACTTCAGGAGGTCATCTCATTTAATTCACACAGTCTCCCATGAGCTAGGTCCCATCACTGTCCCTGTCTCATGGATGGTAAAATGAAGGCTCAGAGGCTCAAGTAACCGGTCCAAGGTCAAACATCCAATAAACAGGGGAACAGGAGTTCTGGGCTAGCCTTGTCTGTCTGCAGGAGCTATGCTCCCAGCTTCCAGGGTTCTGTGGGTTCTTCATAGGTGAGTTCAGGTCTCATCCCCTCCCTGAGGTTGTTCTAGACTATTCCAGCCTTTACCAGGGCCCACTGTGCCTGAACTCCTGCAGTAATTACTGCACCCCCACCAACTCATCAATCAACTGCTACAACATCCATGTGTGCACGTGCCTCCATTCTCCAATTGGACAAAGCCCTGCCCATCTGGAAGGCAGTGGATATGTCTTGGGTATTTCATGCAGTCCCACAGTGTGCTCAGTTCCTAGATAAACACCTCGGAACCAGATGCCTCGTGTGTGTGTGTGTGTGTGTGTGTTTTGTCCTGTGTGTATGTGTTTGTGTGTGTGTGTGAGAGAGAGATGGGACTTTCAGACAGTGATGCTGATCACTGCACTGCAAGCTAGTAGCAGCAGACACAAGGAAGACCCCCGTGCCACCCCCAGGGGCTCAACCCCCATGACCACAGAGCTGCACAGCAGAGGCTGGGGACTCAGGCTGCTCCCTTCTGCCCAGCTATCGGCGGGCAGCAGACACTTGGGCACTGAGCTGCTCCAGGGTTCCACCGCCCCCTCACTTCTCACCTGATCCATCTGTGTGAGTTTCAGGAGACTCCAGGTAATTATGTGGTAATTGAATTTAGGGAAACAGACCCTAAGGATAATTCTGGAGTCAGTTCCAGAAGACTCCTGGTTTAATTTCCATATTTAGCTAGTGGTACACGTTATATGGTTCCTGATAGCCCAGCACACCTTAAGTATTTAGTTTTAACATGAGGTTCAGAATAGTACAGATATGGGCATGTTACTCCAAAACATGCAGAGTTAGCAACAAGCAGAAGACACAGTATGCACCCCTTTTTAATTTTCATATATAGTCTTCATATAAGCTGGGTGGATAAGACCTGACACAGTAAAAAACTCACCAAATGCTGCCTGTAATTATTATTTCACTTAATCAATGATCTGCAAGTTGTAGGGGCAAAGAGTTGCCATTACCAATGGATGTCCAAGGTGTGTGTGCATGCCTGCATGAGTGTGCATGTAGGTGTGCATTTATGACCAGGGAGAGAAGTAGTGATGCAGCCTGTACCAGCAGGAACGCCTCTCCTTTGCTGCCTGAACGAAGGATCCTTTCAAGCGCACCCTGGAGTTTAATATTGCCAACACTGGCCCTGACTCCTTTCAACCTGCGCCAGGTGTAATGTAAACCTCCCTGCATTTCCTCCCTTTCCTGTTTCATCTGAGAAATTCTTCACTAATTCCATGGTATCTGGTTTCTCGTTGTTTTCTCTGCTTTAGACAGCCCCTTGGGGTGGGTTTAGGAAGGTGTGCTTAACGCTCTCAGCCTTCCAAAGTGACACCAGCACTTCCCTCACGACTACTGCCATCCTCCAAAATCTCTTCCAAGGGACGTCTCTGGTTGTCAGGGCAAAATAAGCCATAATGCCTTGGGGAGATGAGCAAGCACCTGTCACAAAATCAGAGGATGGTCATGGGCGGTCTATACCACAGCATCCGATGGAGAAAACAGGATAGTCATGGTCAGCTCCTTTGTAATATAGTGTTAAGTTTATATTAATGTTACAGTGGTTATAAGGTTATATTAATGTTGTGTCTTCCATTCTTTGTTGAAGTAGTGCTGTTTGGGGTTGAAGACAAGGAGGAATATAGCTGGATGGAGGAGGCCTGGGTTATTCCAGATGCAAGCAGGGGACCATACATTTTCCTGTGATTCTCTAAAGGAGGTGGGATTACAAAATCATGTGAATGTTGGGGGGTGGAGAGAGAAGAGCCTGGCAAGCAGAATCCCTCCTATGAACAACGGAAGTGAGCATCCTTATAGCCATTTCCTGCTTTGTTTTTTGTACTCCCTGCTCTCCCATCAGTGCTGAGTGGGGGGAGAGGAAGCCCTGGGCAGGGTGAGGGAGACTCAGGTCTGGCCAGATTCTTCTCAACCTTCAATGCGTCTTCCTACCGTCTCCTCTCCTGGCATGGGAAATTATTTATGTTTGCAAATTGCTTTTGACTCACATGAGTTATTCTTCTTGCCTGCCAACAGGTCTGGGGATGGGAGAGAGTTACTGAGCCGGCAGCTGAGAAATCCAGGGGCGATGGCAGAAGGAGCACTGAGGCGGAAGTCACGAGCCTCGGGATTTGGTCCCAGCTCCGTCACTGCCATGCCATTACTTCCCCTTGCTGGGCCTCAGGCTGCTCATCTGCAAAACGAGAGGGCTGGGTGGCCTCTGAGTGCCGAGGGCCTTGGTGGTTCTGACATCTCCTGGGCCTGCGACCCCCGAAGAGGCACAGACAGGGTTGGTGCCAGCGGGTGTACTGCTCCCTGATGTGGGCTCGGCAGTGCTGCTGCTGCTGAGCGCTGGAGGGTGGAGAGGATGCTGCCCAGCCCTGCCCGGCAGGAAGAACTAGACAGGGCAGCGGGGCAGCCAGTAATGTTTCCTCCTTTAGCCTTTTGCTTCATACTGGTCCTTAGTGAGGTCTATTTCCATAGACTAGGATGAAAACAAATGTCGGCAGAGGAACCACCAGAGCAGAAAGTCCCTGGGGCTGGTCCAGGAGAGAGATACACACAACCAGAATGAGCATCCTAGACATAATCAGGGCCAGAGCAGGATCAGCTGCATGACAGGTGGATAGGGGTCACCTGGCCTTCGGGGAGGAAGGGGTTGGCCCACTGATGATGGAATCATTAGCTTCTGGAAGCCCGGAGCAGAGAAGGGTCCCAGAGTTCCTAATCCAAGTCCTTCGCTCTACAGATGGAGAAGCTGAGCCTCCCAAAGCTGAGATCAAGGTGAATTATCGATGATTCTCTACCCACAAGTGGATGCTTATGTTCCAACAAGGAGCAGTGCTCCCCCAATTCATCCACCATAAAGTTGGATTTAATAATAGTAATAATTCGAAATTCAATGCCATGGCCATGACGGATTGGCCGCATGCTGCTCTTGAGAGCCATGGTCTGGCCTCTATTCTCTGACTGTGGTTTGGGGCCTAACCCAGAGAGAAAAGAAGCCCAGGGTCTGGGCTTCTTCCAATCCAGTGACCACCAAGTGGGGATGAAGGCTGTTGTGGGCTCAGCTCTCTGAGGTGGCAAGAGACCTGCTAACCTCAGAGCTTTGAGTTGGTTCTGCCTTGGTATTTGTTCAGTCCTGGCCAAACCACAGTGAGCCTCAGCCCTGGGTCTAGAGGGGAATTTGGGGTCTGTGCACTCCCTCATGAGAGATGACCTATGGATGGGCAGAAGGCAGTCAGACAGCAAGAAGAGAAACTTTTCTGCAAATCCCTTTTCTTCTAGAGCCTGCCTTTTCTCCTAGGCCCAGAGATGAGTTCCCAGGGCCATGATATTCCACCTGAGTAGACTATAATGCCTCGAAGGTCTAGCTTCTCATCAGTTCCATATGATGAGAAAGAATGCAAGGATGCACCCAGTCTTCAGCTGTGAGTCAGCCTGGTGGCAGGTCTAAGTGGTCTTGCACACCTTTCAGTACTTCAGAGAGAAGAGGGTGACACAGGACCAAAATCAAGGTGGGCAGAGGCAGCAGCAGGGAGAAAAGGAAACCAGAGAGGACCAGAGATAAAGAGAGAGACCAGACCCAGAGGTAAGGAGACCAAAAGGACCAGAACCAAAAAAACAGAGAATGAACATAAAAGAAATAGAAAGAGAGCAAGACAGAAGCAGATGAGGAGAGAAACCCATACAGATAAGGAGACACAAAAGGCTGGAAGAAATCAACTGATTGAAAAACACTGTGTTGGAAGGGATCAAAGTCAGTGTCACCAATATGGGGACAAACTGACTTGCGTCTCCTGATACGATGCACTGAGAAGGACACAGCAACACTCCAGGGCATTTCTCCCACAAACGTAGCACCCGAATCTAACCATGTAGAAATGTCAACACCAAGGTTGAAGAACCCAGAGAAAAGCAGAGGCTCTGTCCCAGCTTGTTGTTGTTGTTGTTCAGTCGCTAAGTCGTGTCTGACTCTTTGCAACATACCAGGCTCTCATGTCCTTTACTAGCCTGTCCCGGGTTAAAAGAGACTAAAAAGACAGGACCGCATGGACTATACAGTCCGTGGAATTCTCCAGGCCAGGATATAGGAGTGGGTAGCCTTTTCCTTCTCCAGGGGATCTTCCCAACCCAGGGATGGAATCCAGTTCTCCCGCATTGCAGGTGGATTCTTTACCAGCTGAGCCACAAGCGAAGCCCAAAACACAGGACACTCAATGCAATTCACGATCCAGGTTTGGCTAATGGAAAAGGAAAAAAACTTGGCTCTAAAGAGCATGACTGAGAATATTCACAAAATTTGTCTATGGACTCTAGGCTAGAAATAATATTGGATCCATGGTAAAAGTCCTGATTTTGATAACTGTACAGTGGTTATGTAAGAAAGTGTCCTTGTTCTTAGGAAAAACACATTAAAGTATTTAGGCATAAAAGGGTAAAAGGTCTCCAACTTACTTTCAAATAGTTCAGACAAAATATGGGGAGAAAGTGGGGAGGAAGGGAGAGAGAACAATAAAGCAAATGGGAAAAATGTGAATAACTGGTGAGTCTGGATAAAGAATATATGAGAGGCTTCCGTGGTGGTCCAGCAGTTAGGAATCTGCCTTGCAATGCAAGGGATAAGGGTTCGATCCCTAGTCAGGGAACTAAGATCCCCGGGGGCAACTTCGTCCAACAAAGTCCAACACAGCCAAATAAATTTTTTTTTTTTAAAGAATATATGAGAGTTCCTTTACTATTCTTGCAACTTGGAGCCTCCTCTTTGGGGTTGGGGACAAGTGTTGGCTGACACCAGAGGCTCATATTGAATCTGGGAAGAACCAGATGTGCCTCCCATGCGAGCGAGGCTGAGGCCCAGCTCTCCAGCAGCTGAGAACATCTGAGCAACTTGACCGTCCCTTTCCGCCTGCTTGAAGGCCTGTTTCCCACCCCTTCACCCCCTGACTTCAACACAAATGAATGGGGGTCCAGGACAGTGGGCCCGTAGCCACCAAGTCCCACACCAGGAAGTCGAGGTGCCTCCAGCTCAGCCTGGCTACTCACACCTCACAGTAGGGCCCACCATCACTCTGTGGCCATGGGAGGAGGCAGGATCTGGCAGAAAGGGGAAGGATTAGGCCGCTGGGCAAACTGGGCTCCAAGTGCCAGCCATTCTGCACTCACCGGTTCTGGGTCCTGGGGCTGGCGGCTCTGTCCCCTAGAGCTCCCCAAGCCTGGCTTATTCTTACCATTTTGGTCTCCTAAATGCCACTTCTTGAGAGAAGGCTTCCCTAACCAATTACTCCATTTATTATCCTGTTTTTCTTCTTTAGGGGCTTCCCTGGCAGCTCTGAGGGTAAAGAATCTGCCTGCAATGAAGGAGACTCAGGTTCAGTCTCTGAGTTGGGAAGATCCCCTGGAGAAGGGCGTGGCAACCCACTCCAGTATTCTTGTCTGGAGAATTCCATGGACAGAGGAACCTGGTGGGCTACAGCCCATGGGATTGGGGCACAAAGAGTCATGACTGAGCGACTAACACTTTCTTCTTTAGAGCAGGCATCCTTAGCTGAAATTTGGATTTGTCTGTTCCCCTATCCCCCCCCAGTAGAGTGTAAGCACCTGGAGAGGAAATCAATGTCTCTTTTACTCATTGTTCTAGTCTCAGCTTCCAGAACTTGGAATAACTCAGATACCAGAGCTATTTGTTTAAGGGAGAAAGGAGGGAAGGGAAGAAGAAGGGATGGAAGTGGGGGAGGAAATCTCTGAACCTCTCTGAGCCTCAGTTTCTTCACCAGTGAAACTGGAGGAAATTGGTGCAGGGACTGCTGAAAAGTTTGCTTGGATATAGGATTAAGAATGTCCCAGGGTAGTGTTAGACCCAAAGAGGCAGTAAGAGGCTTCGATTGTTAATATGACTGTCTCAGGCCTAATCACAGCAACTCCAACCCTCTTTCACCCCTGCCCATATCACTGTTCAGACATTTGGTAATTAATTTGGCAACCTGGACATTTCTCTTTTTTTGGCCATACTGAGCAGCTGGTGGGATGTTAGTTCCCGACCAGGGACTGAACCCGGGGCCCTCTACAGTGAAGCATGTAATTCTAACCAACCACTGGACCACCAAGGAATTCCCATACCTGGTCATTTTACTTTCATCTAGGGGAGGGTAGATTGGAAGGGGTTGGAAGGATTGGAGTTATTTTGTCATAGTTTGTGTTTTAGGTTTTGTGTGTGTGTGATTTTATTTTATTTGATTCAGTACTATGAACTGAGCACAGAGCTACAGCCGAGATCTCCCCGCCTCTGCCCTCCAGACCTGACAAGCCAGGAGTCCTGTGAATGCTGGCAGGGTGACAGGCGAAGTGTGGGTCCAGCTCCCAGTTTCTGCATGGGCCCCAGAAACACTCAGCCACGCTTCTCATGAAGAGATTCTCAAAAAAAAGCATCCCTGGGCCCCCAGATTGCCTTACTCATTCTGACCTGGGGATTCCCATCTTGATTCAGTTGTAGAACATGCTCGAAAAGAATCTTGCCTTCAGTTCTCTGACTTGCCTGTTGGTAATAGAAGAGAGACAAAGCCAACTGAAAACAGGCAATAAATGTTGCCTGGCTAGCCAAGTTGAGTGAAAAAGTGAGTGAGTGAAGGAAGGAAGGAAAACCTCTGGGAGTTTTAAGTTAGTTTAGCTCATATTTTAGTTTCTTTCCTGGCACATATGAGACTCTGGAAACACTGGGAAGATTCCAATCTAGGCCCGACCATTGTCCCCACCCAAAGCTGGCATTATTTGGGACCAACAAGCTTGTCGAGGTGTGACTAGCATTCCAAATGAAGCTGGTTCCTCTCCCAACCTAATTAGGGCCCACATAGAGAACCCTACTGAAATGCAAGCCCCAAGGAGACAGGAAGTAGCTCAGAAGGGATAAGAGAAAGATTTCAGAACCACAGCCACTGAAATTTGTTTACCATTGTCTAGCTTCCCTTGTGATATCACTGAAAGATGCAGATACACACTGTGCTTTGCAGGGAACACACCGCAGGCCAGTTTAACTGATCAAATCTTGGCAAGTTAGCAAGTAGGGATCATGTGCCCGCTCAGTAGCTTCAGTCATGTCCGACTCTTTGTGATCCCATGGACTGTAGCCTGCCAGACTCCTCTGTCCATGGGGTTTTTCAGGCAAGAACACTGAAGTGGGTTGCCATGCCCTCCTCCAGGGGATCTTCCCGACCAAAGGATCGAACCTGCATCTCCTGTATCTCCTGCCTTGCAGGCAGATTCTTTACTGCTATGCCACTGGCAAAGCCCCGGTAGGGACCATATCGACATTTAAAACATTAGCTGCAATCTCCTAGTCTGGTTCAGCCGCCTCTCCAGCTGCCTGGAGAAATGAAATGTGCCTCCAACTCCAGACCAGCTGAGTCTCTCGTAGACAAGTCATCTCTTTGTGTTGTCCATGCCTTGTATGAAGGGTGTGGGAATTGCCATGTTGAATGGACTGCTGACAAAGGAAGAGACCAACTTGTGACCTGTTCAATCAAATTTCCATCGTCAAGATAAGAGTGGGCAGGGACTTCCCTGGTGGTCCTGTGGTTAAGAATCTGCCTCTCAATGCAGGGGACCTATGCTTGATCCCTGGTTAGGAAACTAAGATCCCACATGCTGTGGGCAACTAAGCCTGAGCACAGCAATTAAAGAAGCTCACACACCTCAACAAAGACCCAGCACAGCCAAAAAAAAAGATAGAGAGAGAGAGAGATAAGAGTGGGCAAACGGTCAGGTCTATAAATAATGCTTTCAAGAGGGGCTCTTCCTGAACCATCTCACAGATTTGGCAGGTGTGAGCTGCCCATTTCTTTCTGTCCCAAATGCAGAGCTGGCCAGCTCTCTCCCTGGAGCTTTGGCAGCTCACCATGCAAGAGCCCCTCTCGTCTTTCTCTACCCAGCACTGAGCCAGGAACATGGAATCTTCTTTAGCCACGAGATGGTTCTTCTCTCTCCACCTGCCCTGCAACCATGCCACTGCCTGGAAGTTAACTCAGGTGGTGAAGAAGCCTCCTCCAGATTTCCAGTTCCTGATTAGGGTGAGGAATCTCCACCAGTGACCAAAAATGTGCCCAGAAACCCAGGTCATTGCTGTGTTCTGTGTCATGCCTTGCAGGGATCCCTGTGTCTCTGCCACTCTTGACTGGTCTCTCTTACCTGCTGAGCCTTAGCCTCTCTCACTAGGAGGGGCTGTGTCTTTGTCACCATCATTCCCCAGCACAGCGTCTGGAAGGACTGGATAAATATTTACGGAATGAATGAGCTGTGTTTACAAGGTTACAAGTCACTGCTGCTGCTTCTCTCCTCGTGTCCCCCAACAGAAACTCAGAAGAGTAAAAATTCAGGCAGAGGCTTTCTCGGGGGCTGTCCCCTGGTCCCCCCATCCCCAAGTCAGCAGGATTTCCCACCTGCTCATGGGATGGGAGCAGAGGAGGTATCTCTTTTTCTCTCTGTATATCTAAACAATAGCCAATAGTTATTAGATTCAATCTTTGTTCTTTACTCTTCTCTCTTTTATGAAAGACATTGCTTTTGTCATAGCTTGTGAGGTACTTTGTTTTCTCTCTCTCTCTGATAATTTTCATCATCAGCTTGAGTTTAGGATAAATGCCAAAAGTGACACCAGCTCCTGAATAAACACCACTGCCTTGTGCCCCCATGAGCTAATAACGACAATAACTCACAATTATAGATTGCTCACTGAGCCAGGCTCCATGGGAGAGCCCTTACATGCTTTTTCTCTTTTAATCCTCACAATAACCTGATGCAATACAAACTAGTATTACCCCCAGGAGGAAATGGATGCTTCGAGAGGTCAAGTACCTGGCCGGGGGTCGCAGAGCCAGTGTGCAGCGGAGCCAGGGCTTGAATCCAGGTAGCCTGGGCTTCTAACCCTGATATCACACTGCTGCCCTCAGGAGTCTTTGCACACAAAGAGTGTCTGGCCAGGATGTCCCTCTTCAGGAATGGCAGCATAGTGACAACCATCTACACATCAGAGGCACCAGCTGTGAACTGAGATGAACCCTACAAAGTGAACTGCTCCTGGGACCATAGAGTCATCACAAGGCAGGAGCTGGAAGAAGCCTCTAATAGACCTTAGGAGCCACTCCCTCACTTTATAGACAGATACAATGATGCTTGGGGGCTCACACTTCAGCTGGTGGAGCATCCAAGATCATCCAAGAGTGCTTCTGCCTATGGCCCCCGATTTGTGGTCCACTCTCAATGCAAACTGGACAAGAGGCAGTTTGAGATCAGATTTGGCCTGCTCAGTTCTTGGTTCAGACCTAAACACCCTGGCTTGTTTCACAGCTGATTCAGCCCTCTGGAGGCCCCCCAAGTTGAACATGGTTTTAGAGTAGCCTCCAAAATATGAGGCTGCTGGTTACCACATCTGCTGTACAGTCCTGGCAATAAACTCTCTGCTCCTCGTGCCTGAGTTTCTTTGTAGCCTCCTCTCTTCCGCAAAGAGCTGACAAAGGATTTTTATTCACAAACCTCACGTCATGGTCATTCTATTTCCATGGCTACTCCATTAATTAAAAAAAAAAATATATATATATATATATATTTGGCTATGCTGGGTCTTAGTTGTGGAGCGCCAAGTCTTTGGTCTTCCATGCAGATGCGGGATCTTTAGTGGCAGCTTGTGAACTCTTAGTTGTGGCACCATTAATGTTAAATTTTGGTCACATCCTCATGGGATGAATGGACAACCCTCAAAGTACTGAACCGGAAGTCCAGGTTGTTCAGGCAACTTCCATCCCAGCCTTGGCTGCAGCTCACATCCCCAAATGAAAGTGTTATATGTTCTCAATAGCACCAATCACTTTCTTCCCCAGGGCTTATCAAGGTTGTAAATTACATTAGGTGTGTGGCTTTTCTATTACTGTCTCCTCTCACCCCAGGCTTCAAACTCCATGAGGTCAGAAGCCAGGTCTGTTTTATAGTAAAAATAACTCTGAGCACTGGGCTTGATCGGCATGGAGAAGGTGCCTAGGAAATCTTTGTTGGGTGAACAGGTAAGAGGGTGGGTAGATGGATGTGGATAGATGTTGAGAGAGTGGGTTTAAAAAAAATGTCTAAAAAAATAAATAAATAAATAAATAAAATGTCTAGATGCCAGATTACCAGAATGGCACCTGAAGCTGAGGGAGGTCCCACTGTGCACAATGATGAGGCTAAGGAGGGCCAGAGTAGGTGTAATAATTCTTCCCCTACCTTCCTTCCCCACCTGCAGTCTCTCCAGCTACCACCCTGGAGACTTCCTGCAGAAGGATGTCCCCTGTAACTGGCAGCCCCTGGGTTAATGGCAACCTCAGGAGGTTGGTGAATGGGACTATATTCTCTCTTGTTTATTTGGATTTTGCCCCTTTCTTCCCCAGCCTGCTGCTCCAGGAAAGGTATCGGGAATATTCTAACAGATGTAAGGGAAGCAGATGAGCAGGCTGGAGCAGGTAACCTTCATGTACTTCCCAAAGTGGAGCTGACAGCACGCACTTTATCTGGACATTCCCCTACCAAGGAGAGGAGGTGGATGGGAGAGAGGGAGGAAGTCCATTCTTGGAGATACCAGTTTCTAACTGCTGCTGCCTCCACTCTAGTGACACATGGGACTTCATAGGCTCGTGGGCACCTCCTTCATGCCCTTGGTGCAGGGCCTAGGATAGTGCTGGGAACAGAGGTGCATTTGAGGAAGCATCTCTATAATCATAATGGCAAAGAGAACCATAACGGCATCAACACTAAGATGCAAATTAAAGACTAACCTTTCCTCTGCTTTTATAATCAGGGCACTACTAAGTACCAGGCACTTCCCATGGTATTTCATAGGGTCCTGCCATGGTCCCAGCCTATAGACAGGGAACTGGGAGGCCTGGGGAAATTCAGCTCCAACAGAATTGTGCCCAGTTGGGGGCCATGGTTCTGTTTCGTCTGTTCCCTGGAATCTTATAGGTGGAAACCCTAGAGGTCATTCAGGTCACCCTCAAACCTAAGCAGGAATTGCTCCATGACTTCCCATGATAGCACTGCGGGCCTACCAGTCCCAAGCATCCTGCTCTGCCAAACTCTAGGGGTTGCTAATTGTTGCCTGCTCCTCTGTTAGCAACCCGTAGAGTTTAAATCCACCTTCTCTGAAGCTTCCTCCTGTTTCTTCTGGGCTGCGCCCCCAGGGGCAGGCAGGGATCCAAGTGCTGGGAGCTCTGGGGACCGAGCCTTGGCAGGAGGGTCCCCCCCGCCAATGGGGCTGACCCCCAACCTCACTCTGCCGCGGTCTGTTGAACCTGACCTGTACCTTTGCCCTTGGCTCCTACACACACGCGCGCGTGCGCGCGCGCGCGCACACACACACACACACCCCACGCTTTCAGAAAGGAGACAGCCTCTGTCTAGCCTGGAGTGAAAGAGTAACTAGTACATTTTCCTGGTTCTTCCCATACCCCACCCCACCCCCACCCTATTCCCACCTTCTTTTTTTAAACCTTTCGGATGGATCTAGAAAGAATAAGCCAGCTACGACGCCGGTTGTGGAGAGGCGGGAGATGCTCTCAGGGCAGATAGCTCTGCTTGAGCCCCTTCCCCAGGTTAACTGCAATGGGGGAGGGGAAGCATCTTGGAGTAGGGAGGGGTGGGCTTATCCCGGAGGACACCCAAGCACGACCCCAACACTGCGGTTGGGTTTTGATTGCCCTCTCCTTCCCCCTAAAAAAGCGCGATGGGGATGGGAAGGGGCGGGGCTCGGGGAAGGAACGCACCGGCCGCACCTCGACCCTGCTGACTCGGCATAGCTGGCTCCGCCTGCCCCAGCCCGGCATTAGGAGTAGCCGGGGCCGCTCGACAAAGCTGGGGAGTGGCGCCCCTCCACCTGGCATGCCTGTCTGCCCTTCCGCGGCCCCGACCCGGCGGACGACGCTGGCGGCCGGCCATCTTCCCTCCTCGCCCCCGCGGCCGACGCCTCGCAGCTCCGCACCCGGGAGAGACCGCAGGCCAGCCGCCACCCACCATCCCTGCCCCCGGCTGGGGGTCAGCTGGCGCGCTCCAGCGCCGTCGCCCCGTGGCGGGTGGGACCGGGGCAGCTGGAGCCCTGTCCTCTAGGGGGTTCCCATCGACATGACCCGGGGGCTGGACGTGGGGGCGCAGCTGCTTTCTTGGGGGCATCCTGGTGAATTGTCGGTGAAGCCTTTGAAACATTTGCGCCGGGCAGGCTTCGGTGCCACATGTCCACCCTCCCACTTCGGTGGGACTGCTCTGGCTTTTCCCGCCCGCGGTTCCCTCGAGGTCTGCTGTCCTTCTTTTGCGTCCTCGGTCGCATGGGGCAACACTGTGATCCCACCTAATAGCCACTTTCTAAAGGATTGACATTCAATCCTAGGGCTCAATTCGGTGTCCCGACCTGATTGTAAGCGCCCCCAGGGCAGCCGAGTCCGGAACAGTGTGCCCGGGGCAGGTCTGGAGGCGGCTCTTCGCCTGGATTGTCCGGGCCAGCGACTGACCCAGCAAGTGAACAGCGATGAGGCCCGGGAGTGGAGTTTCCAACCACGTGGAGTTTTCACAATGGGGGAAGACAGGGAGGGGAGCAACCTGGAAGCCCCCAGAGTGTGACCAGGTGTGTCCCTTTGACGGTAGCCTTCTGGGCAAATCCATTCGTCGCTGGAGCAGCGGAGGCTGCGAACGAGCCGGGTTCACCCCACCCTGGGAGCGGGCCGCCTGCCGCCCGGGGAGGCTTGGGAAATGGGCGAAGTGGTCAGACTGGTTTCCGGAGCCGGGCTCGGAATCCACGCGGGCTGGCAGGCATTGGTGGGGGAGGATTGAGCCCCGCCAGCGGCGTTGGCAAGGCCACCCTGGGATGCTTTGTTTTCCATCCTCGAAGGAGACCCTGCAGGATGGGGGTGGGAGGGACAGCAGACGTCCGGTTGGGAAACCCAGTTTCAGGTATGAACCAGTAGTCTGGCAGCTCCCCACCCCTCTGGTGCCCAGCCCCCTTCTGCCCGGTCCGGACTTTAGCCAAGAGTATTTGGGAGATTGAGTTCCCGGTCCACAGCGAACCCGGGCTTTGATCTTGGTATTTGAAAGAAACAAGGGAAGGGGTGGGGTGTGTGAAGAAGAGTCCAGCTCTGCCACTAACCTGAAAGACCATGCACAGGACACTCCCCTCTCCCAGCCTGCTTCCTCATCCATCACCATCTTTTCCAGTCAGACACTCCTGGGGGTCTGCATGCACCGGGAGATGGGGACTCAGAACCCCTAGGGAGTCGCGTGGAAAGGAAAGGAGGGTGCAGAAGCCGATGTCCACCCGCTCCCTCCCAACCTAGGACGTGCAGTCGGGAGAAATCAACCAGTGGTTGGAGACCTTGGGTGCCCCCACCTCATCCCCAGGGGCTGGGGACTTGGGGACGAGAAAATGGAGTCTTCAGGGAGAAAATTCTCTACCTAGGAACAGTGTGGCACTTGATGGAGTAGGCTGCCAGGAGCCAGATTCTCCCTCGGTCTCAGGGGTGAGGAAGGGGTGCCTCACCTTCACCACACACACATCATAAACCCCCCAGGTCAGGAAGTCCTGTGCAGGGGCGGTGAAGGAAGGGGCTGAGCAGCAAGCTGGGGGTTTGGGGCGACAGCACTGCCATCCCAGAAAAATGGAGCGCTGAATCTCGCGTTTGCAGCAGCTGCTGGGCAGCTCGGGGGGTCTAGAGAGCCGCCCACGCTGCGGTCTTCTTTGAGGTTCCTAGGGGGAAAACGGGGGCGTGAGGTGGGCACTACACGAGGTCAGTGGGGGCTCGAGGATTAGTGACACCCCCCCCCCAACCAACCCAAGTAGAAAAGAGAAGGAACTCGAGGCTAGAAGAACACCCAGCTCTTGTCACCCGCCCAGCCTGCGGAGGACCCCACCCCCCTTCCCGCAACCAGGGTGGGCTGCGGCGAAGGCGCGGGTCCAGCCCGGCAACCGAGGTGGAAGAGGTCCTTGCTGACCCTCTAGGGCTAGGCGAGTGGCCGTCGCACGAGAAGCCCCCCCCTTGGGAGGGGCTGTGCGGGCTCCCAGGGAGGGGCGGGGCGAGGGCGCGGGCCCCGGAGCCCCCAGGCCGCCCAGCCCGGGTGGGCTGCAGGGGCCCCCGCGGGCCCGGGGCGGGCTTTGTCTGCCGCGGCTCCTCTTTGGGAAGGCGCCAGCCCGGGTACAAGATGGCGGGGAAAGGGTGGGATCGCAGGCGCTCGCCACGCGGAGCGGCCCCGCTCTGCCTGCAATGCAGCAGGGGGAGGGGCGGGAGGCGGTGGCGACACTGCGAGCCCCCCGCCCCCGCCCCGGCCACCGAATGCGCCCCCCCCGCCGATGACCCCGCGCCCCTCTGGCCCCGCCGCCTCTGTCTGGCGGCTGCAGCCTCCGCCTCACTCTGCAGAGCCCCGGCCGCGGCAGCTGCAGAAAATGGCTGCCAAAGCGGCGCCAGTCGCCACGCTACCACGGGCGGGGGGCGGGCTCCGCGGCCGGCCCGCAGCCCCGCTCCCTTCCGCGTCCGGGCACTCTCCACCCGGGCGCCCGGACCCTCGTGGGCACCGGGGAATAATGGGGCCGCAGCGGGGGGCGAGAGGGGAGGGGGAGGGGCGGTTACCTGCCAGAGGAGGGGGCGGGGAGTGGAGGGTGACAAGGGGCCAGTACCAGGAGGGCGCTCTCTGTCTGTGCCCCCCCTATTCCGCATGCCCCGTGCCCTCGCGAGGTCGCGGCGCCCGGGTGGGGCAATGCTAATGGGCTGTTGACCTCGGTGACCGCTTGCAGCCCACTGTCCGCACCGCCACCCCCTCCCTCGTGTTGAGGCTGGGCTGGCCAACCCTGACTCCCCCTCAACCCCCCGCCACCCTCGGCGAAAAATAAAAAATAAATTTAAAAAGCTGTGTGCGTGCTGACTACAAAACGACCCAAGCCCGGAACTCTGCGGAGAAGATCCGGGTGGATCCTTCGGCGCCATGAGCCGAAGCGGCGGCGGCAGCTCAGCAGGTGCCGCGAGCCCACCCTCTTCTCTGCAGGGAGCAGCCCCCCGACCCCCGCCTCCGGCCAGCCAAGGGCCGCCGCCCGCGCCGAGGAGGCGCCCGCGGCCACCCTGCCTGGCACCCGGGCCCAAGCACGCTTCTCTGGGCGCCAAGGGGAGCCCGGGGCTCTAGAGAGAGGTGTCCAAAGAGATCTGGAGAATCGGCCGGGGGTGCAAGCTTAGGGCAGGGCCTAGGGGCACACCAGGAAGGGAAGGAACTTGCCCCCCGGAGCCCCAGAGCTGGTATTGCTGGGGGAAAAAACGAAAAGTGAGAACAGAGGACCCGTGGGTGGGGTTGGGTTCTGGAGCCCGAACCACTTGGCGCAGTCGAGCGGGTCTGTAGCCCCCTCTTACTCCAATCGGGAAGAAATCCGGGCCGTAGTGAGTCCAGCTGGCTAGGAAGAGGTGTTCCTGTAAATTGGGACTTTATTTTCCCCTATCTGCAAATTTCTCTCACCCCTCCCACCAACCGGGTACTCAGCTCCAGCGATTTCACCACTACTGGCTGGAAATTTCAAATTCAATAAATAAAGAGGGCAGGGACCAAGAGCCAACAGGTCAAGGAACTGGGTTTCCAGATTAGAGAATGGCTTCTGCTCTTGGAGTTTAAGAAAAGAGAAGCAGCACACGTAAGGAGACACCTCCCCGTGACGGGAGAACATCTGGGGCCCTCCTCCCTCCCCTCGCTGGGCGAAGGTATCCATCCACCTACCTAAGCACGCAGAAACTTGGGGTTGGAGATTTAATATGAATGACCTGGCTAAATGGGCGTGGGCAGGTGCGGGGCAGGGATGGGCTACGTGGAAGTATCAGGAGGCTGCACCCGGGTATTCACGAATTTTTCCAGGGCTCAGAGAGGTCTCCATGGCAGAGGTCCAGCGTTGGGCGCAGACCCAGACAAATCCTCTGCCCCGAGGGCATCCCCAGTCACTGCGCGGGAGGGAAACTGTGCTTTCTGCTAGTCAAGACACCGCGGCAGCAAATCTCAGCCAAGGTCGGGGAGGGATATGTGCTGGCACCAAGGGCTGCTGCGGCCGCAGCGCTTCCTTCCGCAGAAACAGCGAGGAGGAGGAGGCGGCCAAAACTAACTCCATCCAGCAGGCAGCGCCCTCCTCAGTTTGGCACCCGCGTTCCCTGGCAGAGCCCGCTTCTGCCACCTTCCCCGGAGAGGGTCCAGGTTGGGGAATTCGAGTTTTGGAAGAGAAAGAGGGCGAAGGCGAGGAAGGATGCCCGGGACCGAGCAGAGGTCACGCAGGTCATCGTTCTCCGTTTCCCATCCCCCACCCGAGCCAGGTCTTCTGTGCGACCCCCACCTGCGCAGGGCTCCAGGCACAGGCTTCCCAGTAGAGGGCATCGCTCAACGCCTGGGCTAAGCGGCGGCCCTAGAGGCAAGCTCTATCACGGGCAAAGTCCCAGGGCGCTAAGGTGCTCATTGTCTTAGCTGTCCCTTTTGGTTCTCCTGGGGACAAGCGCGAGTCCCTGAGAGGGTAGCTCCGGTCGCCGCGGCGTCGCTAGAGGAACACGCGCTTCGGAACTGGTTACCACTCAGGAGGGGTCAGCTGGACACCTGTGCGTGCGTGCGCGTGCGCGCGCCTCTGAGAGCGAGGGAGGGGGGAGCCCCGGGAACCGCTGTGCGTTTACTGCCCGAGTTTGAGGCAAACCCGAGCCTCAGGTCCATGGGAATAGGGACATCTTCTTCCTCCTCGGGCTCCCGTCCAGCGGGTGGGCTCAGCGCTGAGCACCTGACCTGCATCCCGCAACCTCCAATGCGCTGCGTTCTGCCTGGAAACCCGAGGGTGGCTCTATCAGTACATTTTTCTCCCCCACGCAGCGTTCCCTCCACCACTGGCAGTTTTTTAAAACAACCTTTCAATGAGACATCGATTTATCATTATTATGATTGCATTCAGAAATCCAGCCCGAAGGGACACCCTGGGAGATAGTAATTTGGTGGTACCTAGGGCGGTTTGCGGTTTAGCACATCCCTAGTTCCGTAACCACATTTATTCGGCAGCTAATTGCTCTAATTACCTTTGGGGCGTGAGAGGTGAGCGTGAGTATGTTGCGGGCAGAGGGGAGACTTGGACTATTCCCAGAGCCCCGTGCGTGCACACCGTGGACCTGATGCTGCTGCAGCAACCGCAGTAGCAACGCGCGCGCACACACACACACCCTCCAGCTCCCCTCCCGCATCCGGGCCTTCCTGCTCCTCCGTCACCGCTCGCAAGGGTTTGGGGAGGGGGTGCGTGGGGTGGAGGTGGAAGCGTGAGCGGAGGGGGCGAGAACAGGCTGAGCGGGAGGAAGAGAATGATAACGAGGCCGAGGGGGAGGGGGAACAACCGCGAGGAGAAAACTTGGGGAGAGGGTCAGGCAAAAATGGGGGTAAGCAAGGAGAGGGGTGCGGAGACGAGAGGCGGGGAAGCCGCGGGAGAAAGAAAGGGAGGTGGTGGGGAGCGGGCGGGGGCGGCTGGCTCGTTTCCACTCGTGAGAGCCGGTTGCCGAGAGACGCGCGGGCCAATGAGCTAGCACCAGCTCAGCCCGGCACCCGCCGCGTGCCCTTATATGGTGCGGCCGCTCGGCGGGCGCTCGCGCACATCGCCATATAAGGGCAGGAACCTAAATACAGGCTATACCTTGTTCTCCGCTCGCCCGGCCGCGGCCTCGGCGATCGATGAGCGCGCCGCCGAGCGGGCTGCGGCGCGCGGGTCCCGGGAGCCGGCGGGGAGGGGGCTGCGGCGGCTGCGCAGCTGGGCCAGATGTGGCTGGCGCAATGGCAGCGCTAGTCAGCTGTGGCGCTCGGAAGGTGTAACCCGCCGCCTCCAGTCTCCCTCTTTCCTTTCTCTCCCACTCCAATCTCCCACTATTTCCGAGGTGCAGATGCAAATGAGCTAGAATTGACATCTAACTGCTTTTGTTTTAAAATAATAATAATGTGAGCGAGTCTGTGTTAAGTCTGAGCAAAGGCCCAGGATCACGAGAAACCTAGCCCCACGCTAGGGAGCTGGTAGGGTGGGGAGGAAAGAGCCCTGGACTGTGATTTGAAGGTTCGAGGTCCCCTCAGCTTTCTCCCCAGACCTGGCCCTTGGTGCCGTCAGCTGACATCCAGCGCCTTTTCCTCCGACCTCCTCGGTGCCAGGCCTGGCGGAGGTCCCAGGCCGGGGCTCGAGAAGCGGGAGCTGCGTGTGGCCCGAGCATAGAGGACCCACGGGCTCGGTGCCTGGGAGGCCCAGGCAGCCTGGAGCCAGCGGAGCGGCGGGAGGCAGCAGTGAGAGGCGTCGCCGTCACACCTCTCAGCGTCTTCTTTGTACCTGCCCAGCTCCTGGACTGCGGGCTACATGCTACCCAAGGTGACAGGCCTGGCAGGTCCGCGGCCCAGCAACGCGATTGGGCCCAAGGAGGCGAATTCAGACAGCTTCGAGGGAGAAGGCCCGCAGGAGGTCTCTTTGAGAGAGGAGGTTGGCCAGAGGGTAACCTCAGAACAACCGGTCAGCCTCAGACATCTCCCAGCTCCTGTGTAACCCTTTGACCCCAAAGTCCTGTCTCCAGCTTGTTGCACTGCTTGGTTTCTCCCTTCCCACTTCTGACCCGTTTCCTAGCCCACCCAGAGAAGAGTTTTGGCCTCCTCCAGGAGAGGGTCTGGACCAGGAATGGCCCCTGGCCAGGATGCCAGCCAGTCTGGAAGGAGCCTCAGTGGTGTGATGACATAGTTCTCCTGCCAGCAGAGTGGGTGGGACATAGCTTTGCCAGTGAATGTTGTTGGAGACCCCACATAGCTTACCCATGGCTCCCCACTGTGTACCAGGCTGAGGCCTTTACTGCCGCGGACATGAGAGACTCCCAAAGAGTCTTGCCAGAAGGCTGATGGTCCTGAAGAAACCTAGCATCTGGGCCAGTGGCCCCAGAATCTGAGAGACCCATCCCCATCACCCAGTGCACCGGTGTCTCAGGTGCCCCTCTCCATGCAGTTTGCACCGGGGTTGTGTCCACCTTGTCTTGGCTTCCCCAGTGCCCGGAGTTGCCACAGAGAGAGCCTCTTCCCTCTAAGGAGGCCATTTCCAGTAGCATGATGCCACCTATAGAATGTACCTGGAATTAGTCCCAGCTGTGGCTATGCCTCCAGCAGCCTGGTGCTGTACTGAAACTGGAGAGAAGATAATGCTCCCTCCTTGTCCCCGATTGAGGTTCGGACTGGAGAGGTAGTCTCATCACCCAGCGCTTCCTCCAGGACTCTTCCTCTTGCCTTCTTGAACCCCCCAGCTGTTTAGTAGTTCTGCACCTGGCATCATTTGAGAAACTGAGACCAGAACCTGGCATGGCTGGAGCAGGAATTCCCAGCTCTCCCCAGGAGTCCCTGTGATTTCCCAACAGTCACAAGCTCCAGGGTTGTGTGCTGGCTGAGGCATCAGTGGCCAGCCGTCAACGGTGAACAAGTATTTTCTAAAGGTTTTGGAAGCCCAATAAACCTGACCACATGACCCCTAATGTACAGAATGGGGAAACTGGACAGGCTACTCTAAGGCTGCCTGATCCAAATGACCCTTTTACAGGATAAACTGAAGTCAAGAAGGGAAAAGAAAAATGACTTATCCAAGGCATCTCAGCCAGTCGGGGGTGGAGCAAGTACAGGTCTGAATCCATTTTTTTTTTTTTAATTCCCCATCCACTGCTCTTTGGATTATCCAGGCACGTCTCGGCACGAGCTTCCATGTTTGCATGGCTTGGTGGTCCTGGAACCCTGGAGCTGGTGCATGAAGTCCCATGATGGCTGCCCAACTGGCTTTACCTGGGCCTTGGAACTGAATGCCTTTGGTGGCAGTCAGTAGCTCTTCCTGGGTGGCTGGGGAGGAGGAGGGGGGCCAGAGGCAGGAAAACTCTCTTGGACCCTGACCTCAGGCTATTGGGCTGCTCATCTGGCCAGAGTCTGGGAAGTCCAAGGGTCAGTGACCCCAACTGCACCCCAGATGACTCTGTTATGCCAAACACCATGACTTGGAGCAGCAGTGGGGCGTGTCTAGCTTCCTGCTGTGCTTGGTTCCAGTACCATGACACCTCCTCTTAGGCACCGCAACTCCTGGGTGACAGACCTAAGTCAGCCCTGTCCTCAGCTTAACTTGGTCACCAGTAAGTTACTTAGCCCCACTGAACTTGTTTTCCCATATTTAAATGTGATTACTAAAGTCTCCCTCTAAGGATTGTGATGAAGAATAGAAGAGTTTGGAAGCTTCTAGCCAGAGCTTGGCATGGAGCAAGCAGCCATTGCTTGCTGATGGAAGCTACATCTTTCCACTCCCACCACTCCTGCACACCCTCTTGCGCCAGGTTAGGTACAAGGCTCTGCTAGACAAATGACCATAAACCTTCATGTACATTTGAGCCCATGTAGAAACATGGGAAACTCCATGTAGAAACTCCCAAGTGCTCTCCAGCGGGCTCCCTTGGGCAGCTAATTTGTGGGTGTCAGCTCCAACTTCCAGCCTATCCTTGGATAAATTTCTCCAGTCAGTACTCTCCAGTTCTAGCCTGGCTCCATCCTCTGCTGCAACCCTGAATCCAGCAATCTAGCCCTTGGCTGGCTTCCCTGAACATCCCTAGGAGCTCTCCGGTGTAGACTGCACCAGGATCTTTCTCTTTGGGGAACAGAAGTGCATGAACCCACAGAGGCTGGAAGAAGCACTACCTTACTGTAGGAAATTGAGCCTGGGACCCCTTTACTCATCTGAGAAAAACAGCACGTGTGTGTGTGTGTGTGTGTGTGTGTGTGTGGTCTTGCCTTCCTGGGATCCAAATTACTCTCCATGTGGGTCCACTAGAGGTACCTATCAGAGCAACAAAATGGGAAAGACCCTGCCAATTTGACAGTTGGGAATACTAATTTTTCAGAGAGGAGGAAGTCTGCTCATCTTGTGGGGCAAAGGCTGAAGGCACTTTCCTGGATTCCCCTGAGCTGGAAACTTGGGCTGGACAGCGGTTGAAAGCATCAGCTGGAGGGAGCAGCGGGATTAGCCTACAGGCTCAGAGTACCCTGGGGTGGGGTGGGGGAGGCTCTGTCTGAGGCTCCAAGTCATCTCCCCCAAGCCACCTCTCCTCCACTTCTGTGCCCATCTTTCCTTCTCTTCCCTCACACTTGCCTGTGGCATACCCTCACTCTCAGGATGGGATCCCCACGGTGGATATCGGTTCACTAGTCAGCCCAGACAGGCCACTGCCCCCACTCGCTTCTGACTGGTCCAAGCGCCTTTAAAGCCCAGCTGGCTTACTGCGATCCCCTCACCCACTTGCCCTCACCCTCTCCATTTCCACTGGACCAGTCCGCGCGGACCCGACTAGCGCAAAGTGGGGCGCGAACTTTCCCCCTAATCACACTAGGGAATTTGCTTTTAGAAGTTTCCGCCTCCTGGGAGGAAAGCTCACCACCCCGCTGCCCCGCACTGAGGCTAGCGACAGTGACTCGGAGCCCGAAGCCTGGCGCCCGGCGCCCCCAGGTCGCGGGCGCCGTTCCAGCGGGGTGGCCAGCGCCTCTTTCCGCGTGGGCCGCTCTTTGTTCTCGGTCGGTTGAGCCCGGCTTGGCTCCGGCTCTAGGGTCAACGAAGCTATTACTCCGGACTTTTCAGGCTGGATGGCGCCTCCCTCAGGAGGAGAGGCTGCTCGCGGACTGGGGAAGTTCGATCTCTCCCCTAAGCTTGCGGTGGGGGGTGGCGGTGCGGTAGTGGGGAGGACTGTTTAGGGACCCACTGCCCGGGGCTGCTAGAATACTCGCAGCGGCTGGAGAACGAGGTCGGCTAGGGACCTCCTTCAGACTTAGATTTAGGAAGCTGTTAAACCGGCAACTCCCTGAAAGTCGGACTCCTTTCTCTCTACTCTTCACTGGGTGTCCACCCTACTCTCGCAAAAGGAGAAATTGAGGCTGAAACCTGGATCTGGGATTGGGAGACTAGGAGCCCCAATTCTCCCCGAGTTTGTTTCCCAGCTAGGAAAAGACTTGAGGGAGGCTAGAACTTTGCTCCCGTATTCCAGGGGTGCCCTTTCCCCAGGGCACCCATCCCCCTAGGGAAGAAGCTGTGCTATCACACCCACCGCCAGGAAAAAAAAAAAAAAAGATAATACCTCTAGGGTGAGCTGTGCCACCCAGGGAGGTGTAAAAAAGTCTGGATGGAGACTGCGTCCAAAAGGCAGTGATAATAAAAGCAGAGGAAAGAGAAGGATGGAGGGACGGCTGGTTTACTGTCCCAACCCAGTAGTCGCGACTCTCAGCGACACCCTCTCCCGTGCCAGGAGGTCTGTTGGCGCCCTCCTTCCTTTCCGCGGAAACAGCCAGTCCCTCGACTGTGGGCTAATCTTCCGCCCATTTCCCTTCTCGCTTCCCCACTTCACTCTGCAGGTCGCTTCACTCTCAGCAATTCCTAATCCTGCTTTCCCTCTGCAACTCTGATTTAAAAAGAAATATAAGAATTATTTCAAAAAAAGTGACCGCAATGGTGGCTTTTTCTGCCACCTCCTTAAAAAACGTAAAACTTCCGTCTTCTTGGAAGAGATAGGGAATTCCTGTCCACAGCGCGATGCAGGGAGGCTGGGGGTGGATCTCCCACCCTTACGCACTGTGCTCTCTCTTCGTGGTTTGCTGGGGAAGACAAGACTGACCTTGGAGGGAACAAGTCCTGCTGAAAAAAATCCTCTGGAGCCCAGAATAACCCTGAAAGTGGCCCCACGATTACAATTCTGGTCCAAATCCATTTACCATATTTATTTGTGGATTTCTCCCTCCCACTCCTCTTCATATTAAAAAAGATCAAAAAGACGTTTTAATGTATAAAAGATGTTTCCTCCACATAATGCCCTCATCACCACCCACATACCTTTTTTTTTTTTTTTTTTTGCTTTGAATCCAAGGACTTTTGCTGCGCCAGTCGTCGCGGCGACCGTCCCAGAGCAAGGAAGTGCTTCCTCTTGATCTGTCCAAAGGGTGGGGAACTGAGCCCTAGAGGGGCCAGGCCAGAGGCCCAGAGAGCTGATCTGCCGGATACCTCCTTAATCCTTGTCGAGCCGCTCGTCTATCTTCTCTCTGCCCAGCGCTATTTTCAATGTCTACCTGCTTATATCCCCCAGCAATCCCCCATGCTGTCCCTGTTTCTTGGGCCAATGAACCTCCCACCAAAAAAAGAGTGTTTTCCAGGATTCCCACGGTGGCTCAGTCCTTCACCCGTTTGGCCAGAAAGTAGCTAAACTTCAACTAGATAAGTAACAAACTCAGCTGTGAACCTGACATTTCCACTACTTTAACTTTCACGGCTCCCTGGTCCTGGTCAAGAACCCCATACTCAGCAAAATCAGTTTTTCTTGCCGTAAGCTTCTGTTTTCAGGATCTTAAGGACTAACTGAAGAAATCAAATTAATTTTGCCTCTGATTACTGTGTTATTCTAGATAAGCCATTATTATGCAAATGACAGAGTGCGGCTTTCAAGTTGAATAAGAACCGTGCCGGGTAGCGGCGCAGGACTGCCCCAGATGTTTGCATAATTACTTCTGCCCTAACTTCGAGAGTGCAAAATGTCAAGGGAGGAAGTGGTGCGGGTAAATACGGTACCACATTCCCTGAATTTGATTTCCTAGAGAAGGGCGGGGAAGCCGATCTGAGGCTTTCATCTGGAGCGAGTGCAGGCGTCCCGACTCTCTGCCGAGGGTGTCCCAGCCCGAGTGGCCGTCGACGCACTCCCCCTCGCGGGTGAGCCATCCCGCAGCCAAGAGTGGTCGGAGAGACCCGGGTCTCGCCGGGGCAGTGAGGCGCTTGCGCGGGGACTGAGCCGCTGCTAGCCGCGCGCTTTCCGGCAGCCCGGGAACCGGCAACTCGGCTTCTGGGCGTGCGCGGAGCCTGCGCGCTCTGGACGTTCAGCCTCGACGCCCGTCCGGCTTGGTCTGACCCCCGACAGCGCCCCCTCCTGGGGCTAAGGCTGGGGGTGCACCTCGGGATCCCCGGCGCGGGGCTACAAGGAAAGGCACTGATCAGAGCCGAAAGGACGCCGAGGTTCCATCCACGTCTGTCAGAGACAAGAAGGCCGGACCCTCCCAAGAACCGTCGCCTTTTCTCCGTCGAATCTCAAACGTCTGCCCCTAGGGTTTCCCATACGCCCCCGCGAGGGCGAACGCGTCGGCGGAGCTCGGCCTCCGGCGGGGAATTCCGCCGGAGCACCCAGACTCATCCCCCCGACCCCGCAACATGTGCCTTCTTGAAGGACCTGGCAGGCTCTTGGTGTTTCTGATCTCTGAAACAGGAGACTGGACGTTGGCTCTTCTCAGCGTGAACAGCCTCACGAGGAAGTGGTACTGGCCGAGGGATCTCGAGTTTGGAACTAACTCGAGGTCCCGAGTGAGTGAGTGAGTGAAGTCGCTCAGTCGTGTCCGACTCTGCGACCCCATGAACTGTAGCCTACCAGGGTCCTCTGGCCATGGGATTTTCCAGGCAAGAATACTGGAGTGGGTTGCCATTTCCTTCTCCAGGGTATCTTCCAAACCCAGGGATCGAACTCCGGGTCTCCCGCATTGCGGGCAGACACTTTATCATCTGAGCCACCAGGGAAGCCCCATCAAAAAGTCACTTCAATTCCTTCCGCTTGGGGGCGGGGTAGGAAGTGAGAACGAACGTGAAGAGCCCGACGGAGTCCGAGGCATCCCTGCAGATTCCCTGGGGGCGGGAGAGATCCTGTGGGGTTGGAGAGGGCAGTGCGGCGACCAGTTGGTCGGCATTGCTGGCGACCGAAGTGCCTACCCTGGCAGAGGTCGGGTTCTAGGGAGCCCAGACCTCGCTGAGCGCAGGCTCTGGGGCTACCAGTCTTCACCCGGTGTCTTCCCTTGGGAAGTGTATGTTCCCTGCCTTCCTGATGGATGCGGTCACCAGCGGGTAGGCAGCACACACACACACGGACCCTGCCTAGTCACTGCAAGGCCAAGGCTTTCCCCGTGCAGACAGAATGCGGAGTCAAACTCTTCTCCTGGAGCATCTTGAATCACAGACTGACGTCAGTGTGTGGGTCAGTGAGCCCTGAGGCCAAGGCTGACGCCGTAGGGGAGTTCTCGAGTCCCGGGAATCTCGGGGCTAGGAGGCTTCGGATAACACCTTCCTCTAGGCTTTGACCCTTAGGTTTTGACCCTTAGGTTACCCATTTGTCTCTCGCGGCTCTGCCACTCCCCCATGCCCTCTTCGCCTTTCTCAGTTCCGCCCCGGCTTAGGCCGTCGAGTCTGAGCCCCTTCTTCAGGGCCGACGGGAACCGAACTCCCAAACTCATCCATTCTCGGTCCCCTTCCATCCTTCGGGACAGGCACGGATATGCAGTAGCTCAGGTCTCCCACTCACCTCGGACCTATCTCCCCTTGCACCCCTCCAGCCCCAAAGTGCCTCCAGGCTCCTGGAGCGGGATTTTGCAAGCAACACGAGGCTGCCTTCCTGGAGAAGATTTGGGGGATTCACCCCGCGGCGCGCGTGAGCGCATGCGCGCCAGCTTCAGCGCTGTGCGCGTGCTTCCACTGCACCGCGCCCGCAAGGAGCTGGGCCTCCGCGCTGCCGGAGTCGCGGTTTTGGTAGCGAACCCACCTGATGCGACGCCTCCCGGGGCAAGTATCCTAAGGGGCGAATTTAGATTGCGTCTGAGGAGCAATTTCCCTGGGAGGGTCAGTGAGCACCCAGCTCCCTCTTTGTGGGTAACCCCTCATGGGAGGCAGGGACAGCTCTGGCTGATACTGGATTCCTTGAGGGAAAGTCACCCAATCCAGACCCACCAAGTCTCATTAGCCTGACCTGGCCCCAGAACACTAAGAAAGACAAGTGTTACAGTAATAATAAACATTTATTGAGCATTTACTTATGCCTGATGGTGTGACAGTGCTTAAAAAAATATTAATATTTCTTTTTAAAATAACAATTATGGGGACAGAAGCACAGAGTGGTTAAGTAACTGGCACAAGGGCACACAGCTAATAAATGAATTTGAACCACTGGCCCTGGAGCCCACAGTTTTAGCCACTGTGCTCTGTGATGAAGGAAAAACAAAGACTTCCACTATCATCCAGCCTCCAAGTGGGTTGATTGGGCTCCTAGAACTCATCCCTTACTCTGTTGTTCCAGTCTCTCTTTCTCTCTCTTTTTTTAATTCTGATGGCCCAGGTCAATGTTTCTGCTTAGCATGGTCAGGTTGCTCACTCTGACAATGAGACCACTGTCTTCTATGGCCAGTTCCATTGGCCCTTCCTTACCTTGAATAATTTCCATAAGCCGGGAAGAAGTGAAACATCTAGAGGGTTCCAAACTCCTGTCCTACAGTATCAGAGAGCACTGGGCTTGGGACGCCTCACACAGAACCCCTGCTGTGTGCCCCTGGGCAAGTTATTTGACTTCACCGTGCCTCAAGTTTCCTCATCTGTAAGATGGGGATTATGGAATTACTTTTATCTGGTTGTTGTGAATGTTAAGTAGAATAATGCAGCTGCTCAATAGATGCTGCTTGCCCCGTGGAGCTGCCATTCATCCTGTGATTTCAGGGGGCTAAGTCAAAGGTTATGTTGCTTCTAGAGTATGTGCAGGCTTGTGAGAAATGTGCAGCATGGTCATCCCTTTAGTATCCTTTGCAAATTATTCTAGTGTTCCTCTGACACCCATTGAAAGTCTACTCGGAAGGAGAAAATGGCAAGGAGAGGTGGGAACTTCTTGATTCTGGGAAGGACTAGAGGCTGGAAACCTCTAGGTTCCAGGCCAGAAACCTTGGCAGCCTCCCTCCTGTCACCATCCAGCCTGTCCGGGTCGGGTCTTTGGGACTTCTTTGCAAGGTGTTGGATCACCTCTGCCTTTTCTCCTGTAGCGGGCGAACAGCCTCCCAGAGGCATCCGGCCCTGGCCCAAGCGTGGGGGCGGCAGAGTCGGAGGACGCCTGACGGGCTCCGGGGCTGCTGGTGGCAAGCCACGGGCCGCGATCGCCGCACACGCGGCCACGCTCGGAGCCACCCGTGCTCGCTTCACAGCCTGCCCTGCCGTCCCGCCGGAGGCGGATGATTTCTAAATCCGCCCGCGTCCGCGGCCAAGACCAGGCAGGTCCGACACCCGCCAAGCCGCGGAGCTGAAACGCTCCCAGTGGACTAGCTGGGGCCCGGCCGCATCCTCCAGCTAGAGGACGGGCTGGGGCTTGTTGGTTTGGCCGGCGACCCAGGAGCCGAGCCCGTCACCCCGGTCGCCCTTCCCCTGTCCACCCCTCGGACCGCGCCAGCCTCGAGGACTCCTCCCCGGGGCTGAGTCCGCGGGCAGCGGACACTGGGCAGCCTAAAAGGGCCCTGGACCGAGGGCGGCCCTCAGGTGAAGGAGGCGGGCGCGTGGAGGCACAGGATTCCGACACCTTCCGGAGACTGGGCCGAAGGCTGGGGCTGGCTTCCAGAACCCGGAGCAGGTTCTGGGGGCACTTTGTCGGGAAGGGAAGTGGCAGGCATGTGCCCAGTTCACCGAAATGAGTGCAGAATCGGGCAGTAGACCTAGGGGGTCGGGAAGCAGGTGGCCCGATGTGGGCGGGCGTCTGTATTTCCACAAACAAAGGAACAGGGCAGCTCACCCCGGAACTTGGGGGTGGTGGGAAGACGGCTAAAAGAATCGCCGACAATTGCCTTCATAAAAATGCGATCTGAGAGCATTTGATTTCCACTTTCACTCCCCCTCGCCCTCCGCCCCGACACACGCACTGTCTCCAAAGACACTCAAATTGCAGCCATATGGGGCTAAAGTAATAGGAAGCAGTTACCTTATTTACTGAAGTGGCGGCGCACTCAAACTTGACAGCCACAGCCGAGGACCGCCGGGCAATGAAATTAAGAGCAGAAGGTTCTTGTTCTTTGAAACTTTGTTTTGTTTACACCCAGGGGTGCACGCGGGAAAAACAGTTACCTGACTTTGAAAGATAAAAGAGGTTGTGTGTAGGAAAGAAGGGAGGTGGCGAGAATTGAGTGATGAAGAAGGCAGGTCCAACAAGAAAAGTGGGGAGCTAGGTTCCTTCTTCCTTTGGTTTCTAAGTGTCACCGGCTGATCACTTTGAAAGAAGGGGTAGGGACTCAGCGGGAAGGATGCCTCTACCCACCCCCCACACTAGCCCCCTCCATAGCAGGTACAGGCAACCTCCCTCACCAACCAAGGAGGCCCCAGCTCTGGGTCGCACCAAGACTACAAGCCCATTTCTCAGACTTCTTCTCATTTAGTCTCCAAACTCTCTCGGGGAGTCGAGGTCACTCAGTGACCGGTGTTCACACTCTCTCCAATCCTGGTGTCTTGCAAACAGATGGCAGCGGTGCGCGAGTCAGGAGTGAGACACACCCCCCTCACCAAACCCGGGGTTTCTCCGCCCACACCGCGGGACTGAGTTTCTCTGCAGCGGACAAGAACGGGGCTTGGTCTGATTGTTCTCAGGTTATTCTATGCCTCTCCTTTCCTTCAGGATCGAGTTCCACCTTTGCTATGGGCGCTGTAGGAATCCCCGACGTTTGCAAACTCAGGCACTTCCAAAGCGCTTATTTTGTTCAGAACAAGTGTTTTCACAACCAGGCATAAAGACAGGCAGAAAAATGCGGGAAAGCAAAAAAAAAAAAAAAAAAAAAAAAAAAAAAAAAAATTACTAAATACCCCCTGGAGGAGGGGCCGTGCACAACAGCGCCAGGGTTTTCATTTCCCACTTGAAGCTTCGGAGGCACTTAAGCAAAGAAGAAAGAAAAGAGAGTGAGAGAGGTACGAGGGAAGAAAGAAAGGAAAGAAGGAAGGAAGGAAGGGAGGGATGGAGGGGGAAAGGAGGAAAGAAGAGAAAGACAGGGAGGGAGGAGCTGAGCTAACTTTTTCAGCGTGAAACTGAAACCATCGACCTCTGCACGCCTCGTGCAAACTCCGGGTCTGTAAAGGCACCCAACGCAAACAGCTCGCGGGAACAGCGCCCCAGAAACCCTATCAGAAGGGAAACCACCACTCTTTGCGGGCGCGGGCCGACTCGCGAGGGATGGGGGAAGGACGTGGGTGGGGAGGGGCGGTGGCGAAGCCCCTCCGTTCCTCCAGCCATTTCGGGACAGGCTCCCTCCTTCCGGCTCTAAGGTGGCCCTAAGGCTGCCCGGGGAATTCAAGAGACCGGTGCGTGGCTGGCACAGCCGGGCAGCCGTCGCCCACAGCGGGCAGCGAATTCCAAGAGGCTGCGGGCGGGGCGTGCAGAGCGACCCGGGCCCAGGGCGGAGGGTGGGCTTTCTCTGGGCGGGGAAACCAGACACTTACAGGCGGCTGAGGCCGACTTTATTTTTACTGCCCAAACTGTTGGAAAGTATTTAAGCTTAAACAGAAACAGCTGTATCGCTGGCACCGGCCAACGAAACTATTTGTTACCGGGAATGACTTTTTATGATTAAGGACCCGGCCGTCGGCGGCCTCTCGCGGGCAACTCGCGCGGGTCGCCAGGGCTATCTAGGCGTCGCCAACTTGCTGTTCGTTAAGACCGAACGGCCGGAGAGATGAGGCTGTTCACCCAGAGCTCACCTTGTAAAGTTTGAGCAAGGCCAAAATCTGGACCCCCGCCCCGTTTCCAAGGGTGGGGGCGGGGAGTGCGGGAGTGGGAGGGTAGGAGTGGGGGCGGGAATCTCTCCTGTCCAGCGCGCCCAGGACCGCGCCGCACCCGTCGCGCACCTAACTTTGGACAGGAGGCCGGTTTTCCGCTCTGGGCTTCCTGCCCTTGAGTCAGACTCCTTGGCTCGCCTTTCCTCCTCTCTCTTGTTCTCCTTTTTTTTTCCCTCTCTTTCTTCCACCACATCCCTCGCCAAGGGAAACTGTGCTTCCAGTCAAGTTTATCACCGATGTTTTAACTAAATCGTGGGTTCCGAGGAGTGGGTGCTGTTACTTGCAGCTTGGGCGATAAGAGAAAAGGGTTGGGGATTGCTGGGCCCAGACAGGGCTTCTGTCTCTGTAGCTGCCGTCCCAGCCCACGGGTCACCGCGAGCTGAGCAGGAACGTGCAGTTTGCGTGTGTGCAAACGCGAGGCACG
The DNA here is from genome assembly GCF_019923935.1 of Bubalus bubalis. Classification (NCBI taxonomy): domain Eukaryota; kingdom Metazoa; phylum Chordata; class Mammalia; order Artiodactyla; family Bovidae; genus Bubalus; species Bubalus bubalis. The sequence continues at coordinate 10,566,812 of NC_059159.1, read as the reverse complement.
AGAGACCCGGTCCTCGCCCCCTTTCCTGGACCCCGCCACTTTCTCCCCTCTTTGTCAACCTTCAGTGGACACTGTGAGGCTCCCTGGGTTTTCTCGCAGTGTCTGCCACGCGCATTGGGATGAGCTGCCAACAGGAAGAGTGGGGCACAGGCCCAGCGGGTTGCCCGGGTACAGGTAAAGCAGGGAGCTTTTCCAGTCGCGCTCCCCAACCCCAGCCAAGCTCCAGACTCTGCCTTGGTGGAAGTCCATGCCCTCCCCAACACACCCCGGCCTGGGGCAAGGAGTGGCTGGACTGGGGCTAGCGACACTTGGGGCCAGGGCCTGGAGTGGAACAGCAACGCGGGCTGGCGGCAGGGGCAGGTGGCTGCGGGTGTCCGGGACGAGTCAGGGAGGGGGCAGGAAGAAGGCGCGCGAACTCCCCCACGGGATCCTGGAGTGCGGAAAGACTCGGGCGGCAACGGCGGGCCGCCACTGGCTCTGTATTCGGCCTCCAAGCTGGGGCGAGCGCTCGAGCCCAGCCCGCCTCTCAGGGCCCGGAGGGTGGCCGAGGGCAGGGTTGCGAGACCGGAGAAGGAGACACAGGCACATTGATTTGTTAGCGGGATGGGGTGGGCGGCAGCGGGGGGAGGCCGTTGCCATGGAGACCGAGGGTCGGGTGTGCAACCCAGGGGGAGGGGGCCGGGTGGGAACGCTGGCGAGGGGCGCGTCGCCGGCACTAGGGGGTTCGGGCGCGGCCCGCGGCGCCCCAGCACCTGTGCATTGTGCATTGTGCTGCGCGGGCGGCGGCGGGGGGAGGGAACGACGCGAGTCCTGGCGGTGGGGGTGGGGCGGGCTGGGGGTCGCCAAGGGGGCGGGGCCTGGCTGACACCGCCGCCAGGGTTCCAGCGAGAGCTGTGGGGGACGCTGAGCACCGGGGGGACATCTTGGCGGCGGGGGAGGGGGCCCCGGTGGGGACCGAGGGTGGACGGCCCCCCTGCCAGCCCGACAGACTGACAGCGGCCGAGCCCGCCTCCACGCTACGCCACTTCCGGCGGCGGCCCCACGCCCCCCCCCCCCCTTCGCGCTCAGTCTCCGGAGCCGTCTCGGACTCCGCCCCCTGGCGATTGGAACGCGGGTCACGTAGCAACGCGGGGGAGAAAGCGAGAGGGGCGTGGCCCGGAGTTCGCCCAATCAGAGCGCGGGAGAGCTGGCTCTGGCCGCTCGGCTTTAGCAACGTCGTTAGCAACACGTGGGGCGGGAGGAAGCGCCGGGCAAGCGGGGAGGAGGGAGCTGCGCGAGGGAGGGGGCGGGGAGGGAGCGAGCGCGCGGGAGGGGGAGGAGAACTGACGTCAGCGGGAGAGTATTATGGTCTGTCGTGCGCTGGCTGCTGCTTTTCTGCTCCTGGAAGCGGCCAAGGGGGGAAGCGCCGAGTCAACATGGAGCTTTCAGCGGTGGGGGAGCGGGTGTTCGCGGCCGAAGCCCTCCTGAAGCGGCGCATCCGGAAAGTAGGTGCCCCCGGGCCTTGGGCCGAGCCCTCCCCTCCCGGCCCGGGTTCCCTCCCCCTGCTGCAACCCAGCTTCCCTTCCCCCAGGTCCCAGCAGCGGCCGCGGCCGTGGCGGCGGCTCTGAGCCCAAGCGCTTTCCTTAGACTTGCAGCGATGCACAGATTGCATGGGTGGGGGGCGGGGTGGGGGGAATGAATGCCGGTGCATGCACTATGTGCAGCGTTTCGTGCAGGGGGTGATGCAGCGTACGCGTGCCTTTTCGCGGTGGGATTTAGCGCATTCATTCGGTGCATGCATTTTTTGCATGTATTTCTCGTGTCCCCGTCATGCATTTTTCCCCTTGCACACACAATTTCCTTTTTGCATCTTCAGGGACGCATGGAATACCTCGTGAAATGGAAGGGCTGGTCGCAGAAGTAAGTAGGTTCTGTGCAATTCTCAACCCCAGACTGTTATTCCGGAGCTTTCTTTCTTCCTCTTTTTCCCTTTACATTGAAATACAATACAATGCAACAAGAAAAGTTACAGACATACACATGCACACCCGCGGTTCTTTCTCTGCTCCCTGAACTGACGCCCACTTCTTCCTGATTTCCTTTAGGTACAGCACATGGGAACCCGAAGAAAACATCCTGGATGCTCGCCTGCTCGCAGCCTTTGAAGAAAGGTACAGGCCCTTCCAGGCTTCAGCTTCTCACTTAGAAACACGAAGGGTGGCTCCTGTCCAGCCTCAATTGGAGCGCACTTGGTTTCTTCACTCACGCTCCCCTTTCCCCCCTCCTTTCTTTCTGCAGGGAGCGAGAGATGGAGCTGTATGGCCCCAAAAAACGAGGACCCAAACCCAAAACCTTCCTGCTCAAGGTAGGGTGACAGTGTCCAATGGTGGGCAGTAGTGTTCTTGTGTCAGTTTGTGGGAAGCAGGCCATGAGGGGTTATGAACCACTGGGGTGTGCTGTTTGTAATCTAGGAGGGAGTCCCTAGACAGGCTGTCACCGAGTCACTTCACCGCTAAGGGTATCTGAGGGGAGGGGCTTAGCCAAATTAGAATTCCTTTATCAGATCCCCTCAACCATCTCAAATAGACATAATCAACTACAAGAAGGGTACTTGGTACAAATGACTGCTTCCAGACAAATCTACCCCTTTGCTTCCAGACAAACTGATACCCCTATAGTTCACCCCAACCCATATGGGAATTCCAAGGCATCAGAGGGTGAAGCCGGGAGGCTGGGGCTGGAAGAGCGGTGGGGGAGGTGGGGGAGGTGGGGGAGGTGGGGGAGGTGGGGGAGGTGGGGGAGGTGGGGGCGGGGCAAGGGCCCTGCTGGGTTCTTGACACTACCCTCTCTTCCTGAAGGCCCAGGCCAAGGCAAAGGCCAAAACATACGAGTTCCGAAGTGACTCAGCCCGAGGCATTCGGATCCCCTACCCAGGCCGCTCACCCCAAGAACTGGCCTCTACTTCCCGGTCCCGTGAGGGCCTTCGGAACATGGGTCTTTCCCCACCGGGAAGCAGCAGCAGCACCAGCAGCACCTGCCGAGTGGAGCCCCCTCGGGACCGCGAGCGCGACCGGGAGCGAGAGAGGGAGAGGGAACGAGAGCGGGAGCGTGAACGGGGCACCAGCCGTGCAGATGACAAACCCAGCTCGCCAGGTGACAGCTCCAAGAAGCGAGGTCCCAAGCCCCGGAAAGAGCTCCTAGACCCCTCACAGAGGCCCTTGGGAGAACCCAGTGATGGCCTCGGAGATTACCTCAAGGGCAGGAAGCTGGACGACACTGCTTCCGGGGCAGGAAAGTTCCCAGCTGGCCACAGCGTGATCCAGCTGGCTCGAAGGCAGGACTCGGACCTGGCCCAGTGTGGTGTGGCCAGCCCTAGCCCCGCTGAGGCCACAGGCAAGCTGGCTGTGGACACCTTTCCGGCCAGGGTCATAAAGCACAGGGCTGCCTTCCTGGAGGCCAAAGGCCAGGGCACCCTGGACCCTGGTGGCCCCCGGGTCAGGCACGGCTCAGGCACCCCTGGCTCTGTGGGGGGCTTGTATCGGGACATGGGGGCGCAAGGGGGAAGGCCCTCCCTCATCGCCAGAATCCCAGTGGCCAGAATCCTGGGGGACCCAGAGGAAGAATCCTGGAGCCCCTCTCTGACCAACTTGGAGAAGGTGGTGGTCACCGACGTGACCTCAAACTTTTTGACCGTCACCATTAAGGAAAGTAACACGGACCAAGGGTTTTTTAAAGAGAAAAGATGAATATCTGGGTGGGTGGTCCCAAGACCAGGGAGCAGGAGAGAGACAGTGCAAACTTGGCATAATGCTTTTTATTTCTGGGTGGGGAGGCGGCCTTCTGGCTGGCCCTGTCCCTTCCCTACCTTCACACAACCCCTTTCCTTTCATCCCTCCCCACTCAGTTTTGGTTGGAAAGATTATCTCTAGAGTTATATTTTCTATTAGATGTAAATATGTTATTTAAGAAAAAATATCTAAATATATATATTTCAACTCTTGAAGTTGTTTTATTTAAACAAGGAGAGAGAGAGACTCAGTGTGGTTTAGTTGGGGAAGGCAGGCTGAGTTGGGGCAGGAGGGGTCTGACAGCCACCCAGGGCAGTAGGGAGGATGAAGACCTGGGCACTTGGCCTCTGATGGTGTCTGGAAGGACTCAGCCAGCCCACCTCACCCCTCCTTTTTCCCACAGCCCCAGGGCAGACCCCTGAAACCAAGGCAGGACCCGGATTTTTTTCTCTCTTCCCATTGGTTGGCCAGGCCAACAAAAGATTGGTTCCCCAATCAGAAAGGGAGGAGGTGGGGTCAGTCTTTTTCCTTTTTTTTGGTGGTTGTTGTTTTAAGATTAAGAAATCTGTTGGGGGAAAAGCAAAGTATTAACTGGAGTAATTTTTTTGTGTGTGAAGTTGAAGGTAAAAAGTTGCGGGTGGGTGGGGAACAGCAGAGTTCCCCCAGGACCACACCAGGAAAAAGCACTTTACGGGAGATGTGTGTGTTGTACAGGCAGATCGGATCGTAGGTATGTCATGTGGACAAAACCTCCCAGTTCCCTCGATTCCTTTCCTTACTTCACAGAAAGAAAAGAAATCCAGCGAATCTGTTTACATTCCCGAAATGCCAGGATAAATTGGGAGGATTGCATGTCGGTGCCCAGAGTTCGAGACAGTTGCTGTTTTACGAGAGAAATGTTCGGGGGTGGACTTTTCTTTTTCGCGTCTTCTAGCTTCGCCAGGAGAGACGGTGACCCCCATCTCCCAGGAAGATTGGACTAGTCCCCCTCCCTTGGGGAGGGCGGGCCGCCAGCTCCCAGGAGAACGCCCGGCCGGACAGGCCCACCCAGAGGGACCCACGGGGGTGGGGGGCGGCTGGGAGCGGAGGCTTAGCACCCAGGCCCTGGTCGCAGCTCGGCTGGGAGTGCGGTGAAGGTCTGGGCTCCGGCTCGGAGCTGGGCAGGACTGGCACCCCGGCAGCTTCGGCGGGGCCAGGGAAGGAGGGGCGAGGGGAGGTTTCCATCCAAGAGAGCGCATCAGAACTTTTCCTTTTTCCTTCCCCCCCCCCCTTTCTTAAAAGCAAAAGCTATAATTTATAGGCCTTTTCGATTCGCGGAGTGTTCTCTATTTGAACTCGACATTCAAACTCCGCCAGAGGGGGAGGGAGGAGAGGGAGTTGGAGAAGAGACGGCCGGCGCGGCTGGGGAGGCCTGCGCGCGGCAGCGGGTCCCTGGACGCCCCCGCCCCGGCCGACTCGTGACCACGCTGTGTTCCAAGGACGCAGGACGCGCGCCCCTCTTTTGACTCAAAAGCACAAATCTGCCCCCCCACATCCCGGTCCCTTCGAGGACTGGTCCTGCGGCCTCCTCGCCCTCCCCCACCCTTAAAGGGCCAGAGGGAATCTAACTTCCCATTGCTAGTGGAGGGAGGGGCGAGGGGGCCCGGCGCTTTGGGAGGAAGCACAGACTCCCGGCGATACAGGCGGGGAGCCGGGACTGAGGGGGAAACTTCTCGATCCTCGGGGGATTTGGCGGGGACCCCCGCCTGGTTTCTCTTCTGCACTCCCCGTATTCCCACTCCCTCTTCGCAGCCTCTCCTCCAGACTTTCTTGCCTTTGAAGTGAGGGGGTAAAAAAGAGGAAGACGGAGTACTACAGGATTTTTCTTTTTTAATTATCAAATTGCGCCTATAAAAAGCCCGTGGAATGGGGATTTTTATCTGCTCACATTTGTAAAACTGGTATTTTAGACTTTGTATAAAGAAGCGCCGTTGACCAAGTGTATCTATTTAAATATCGACGCTATTTTCAGATGAAACTTCATTGAAGGGACATGTCTGTTACCGAGTGGACGGTCATTCCAGGACCCATGTCTTTACCTGGCTGCCGCCTTCCCTCCCTCCTTTCCTGCCTTCACCCTCATCTCCCTCCCTCGGGGCTGACTTTGCCTTTTCCCTCCGACCTTCCCCTGCCCTGGTTTGCCCCACCGCCTATCTGTCCTGTCTTCTGTCCGTGGCCGTCCGCGTGTCTCCTTTGCTCGCTCTTGCGACGCTGACCTGGGGGTGGGTGGGCAGGGCAGGGGCTGCGGGGCTGGGCGTCTGCAACCGCGCGAGATGTGCGGGTGTTGGGTTTATTTAATTCTAAGATTTGTACAAATCTCGAATCGATCTCCGCCTCAGCTCGAGTGAAGCTTGGCACGTATCTTCTGCGGTTGTGAATGTCTGTATCCAATACCGCTTTTTACGTGTTTAAATATATACTTTGTAAATAGAGACGTGTTTCGGATTTTATTCCTTTTTTCCGGCCCTCGAGAAGAGGGAACAGGCGCCCCGGGAGGAAAGGACCCTTCCCTCCTCGCTCATGACCCATCCCACCCGCCTCTCTCTCCCCTATCGGCCCTGGACGATCTGTTTCCAGTAGGCCATTCCCCAGCTGGGGGGATGCCAATCAGGCGGGGCAGAAGGGTAGGGTTGGGAGGGAGCGGTAAGTGACTCTTCTTAGCCTTCTAAAGGGGAAGGTCCTGGCTTTCCTCACCTACGGACTGCACTTCTCTGCGGTCTGGGCAGAACTCGGGGATCCCAGGGAGATGGGCGCGACCTCTGGGTTCTCATTTCTCCTGGCGGGACTCCCCCGGCGCAACCCACCCCCAGGCCTGATGTCCTGGTCCCTGACGCCCCGCGCCTCGGTGCCGCGCTGCTCCGGCTTCCCCACCTGCTCACCAGTGCTGTCCTGGGACCCGCCCCCCAGGCCCACCTAGCCTCGCCAGCGCTCCCCGAATTGCAGCTCCTCGCGCCTATTGATTGAGGAATTGAGTTCGCGGGTATTGCTAGGCAACTGGCTGCTCCGAGCCGGCGCAGAGCGCGCTGATGTGATTAGTGAACCCAGAGCTGCCGAGGCGCAAGCCCCGCGCACCCCGCCCCCGCCAACATCCCCCCAGCCTCTCAGTCCCTGGTCTGGGGGAGCAACACCTCCAACGCTGGGAGAGATATGGTTCGGGGTAGCGCAGAACACAGGGTGGGGTGGGGGTTCCTCAGATTTTCCTGGCCGAAGACTTTGCAGCAATGGGGTGAGGTCGAGAAGCCTGCACAGGAGAGCCGCACTCGGGACCCCAAAAGGGCCACCGCACTGAGCGCAGTTTCACCCCGCCCCGCCCCAGAGACCTAGCAGACGTCGCCACCAGGAAAAGCAAGCGCGAATCTAGGCGCACTTGGCAGAACCGGAAGGGCTGTGGGCACGGGTAGGCTGGCGCATCTCCTATTCTTGCCCATTGAGTCGGTGACCCCGCGTCTGGCGGAGCTCTCCCGCCTTCTTCCTCTAGTCTGTGGCCTGTATGTGGACCTGGGACGGAGGGAGCGGCCAGGCACCTGACTTTGGGGCCGTGGGCCAGCCTTCCGACGTGAGGGGCTGGGCTGGTGGGCAGAGTCAGAGGGTGGGGAGTGGAGTGCAGTGGCTTGGGGAGGATTGCAGCGGGGGGCCAGTCCCCAGGCCGTGGCCCCGTCTCTCCACAGAGACTCTCTCCCGCATTGGGTAGCCTAGTGGGCTCCTGCTTTGGAAGACAGGGAGATGGGAGGGCACCGACTCTGCCCCCTTTCCCCGGCTGTCTGGCCACCACCAGCCTTGGCCTTAATCTGGTGCTTCTCCGGCGGGTTTCCATAACGTGGGCAGATGCTCTGGGAAAGACACCAGGTGTGGAGGCCTGGGCCTGTGGTGCTGCCTGGGGCTGAGGCATGCCTCTGCCTCCGAAGGGCAGGGCAATCTACTGCTGCCGCAGCCAGCAGGGAGCTTGGCCCAGCACACATACTGGTTGAACTGGAATCTTTATGGGTCTTTAGAGAGAGAGCATTGGGTTGGTGGGTTTTTTTTTTTTGGGGGGGGTCCCCCCTTTGATGCTTAACAGTACAGATACTAGTCGAGGCCCTGGGCTGTGTGCAGGAGACTCAATAGTGAACAGGCCTGCCCCAGGATTGGGGGTGGGGGGCTCATATTCTTTTCCCCTCTTCTCACCCAGAGTCCCCCAGGGCCAGAGGGGGCCTGGAATCCAACTGGGGTTCGAGTTGGGGGCGTCTTAGTGCTTGATCGGGCTCTACCTCCAGCCTTCGGAGCCTGGACAGGAGAAAAGGGGGTTGGGGCCGGGGCTTACTTCTAAAAATTTGGAGACTTTTGGGTGTGTGTGTGTTTCAGAGCAATTGTATTGCGGGTCGTGCAATTCGGTTCCCTTTGGCAGCTCGGAACCGGGGGTGGGGAATGTTCCTCACGCGTCCAAAGCGCCAGCGGCCCGATCTTTGCGGGTTGCGCGCGCCCTCTAGAGGCGATGGCCTCAACCCCGCTCACTGGCGCCCACCCACTCCCGGCGGCGATGCCTTTCTGAGTCGCGAGGGGAGCAGGGAACGTCTCTCCATCCCAAAAGTACTCTAGAGTGGGCCACCGTGGGCGCCCCCTCCGCGACCTCCCTTCGGCCAGGCCCTCTAGCCACAAAGGTAGGGAAGAAGGTGTCCAGCGGCCGGATCCGCCAGGCACCCTCGTGCTGGATCCAACGGCGCGGGGCTGAGCCCTAGGGAGGCCGCGGGCCGGGCCCTCGGGCCGGGTCGGGCCCCTTGGCAGCCCAACCCATTCTTCTGGGAAGGCGGTGGATTAGGCGATCAGATCAGCAGCGCAGAAACTAACAAAGGCCAGTGTGGGTCAGGGCCCCCCCACCGTACACGTCTGGCTGTCGCTCTGTACAAATGGACTCGCCACCGGGGGCCGCGCGGGTTGTTACTCCTCTAGCCTGCTCTTTCGTGGCCATCCCCAATCCCTTCTGCTGCCCTCAAAAGCCAGAGGACAGGACAAGTAGGGTCATTTCTGCTCACCTTCTCCAAAAGAAAACAACGCCAGCCTCTGAAGGCACAACAAAAGAAAACATGCCAGTAGCCTTCCCCGCAAGAATGATTTCAAATTCTCAGGCCTTTTCTGGAGCCGGCCAGAGCTGGGGGAAGAAGCATTTTGGTAGTGCGAATCTCTTCCTGAACTAAAACATTCAGGCCTTCACCCCAGCTAGCCTTTCAACCAGTGGTGGCCAACATCCAGGCCCAACTTCTCTTTACTTCAAAGGGAGCTTCCTTCTCCCTGGAGGCTGAAATTTATGAATAAATTCATGCTGAGGGTAATGCAAACCTTAAAGGACCAGGGAAGGTTATATAATAAGCAAACCGTCTCTTTTATTATGAGCCATGGGTTAGGAATCACAGTAGCACCACTGATTCAAAGATTCTTGTGCTTCATGGCTACTCCCCTGAATTTTATAGCTGTGTCCTTTTAAAGTGTTACCACATGTGGTGGATTCAAGGGGTTGAGTAGCTTTCCAACACAGGATCATTTGGATACTGGGGATGGGGAGTGCATATGCACATGTGGAAATATTGGTTTGTTTTAAAGTATTAGTTTCTGGGAGATGTCTCAAAGTGAGCTTGACTTGTGACATACTGCAGCATCCCTGGCCTCTATCCACTAGATGCCAGTAGCAATAACACTCACTCCTGCCCCCTGTTGTGACGACCACACTCGACATTGCCAAATGTCCCCTTCAGTGTCCAACTGCCTTATCTGGGAAATGCTGGTGTAGGGACTCATAATCAAACCCACCCCTTTGCTTAGAAAAACATTTTTTTGACCCCATTAAAGTGGCTGAAACTTTTGCAAAGCCTTTAATTTTTTCACCCCATGATTCAAGTTGAGATAAGTATTTTGCCTCAAGAAAGATAAAGTGAAGATACTGCTGTTTCTGGGTATCACTCATGACACACACCAAGCCAGAAAGTTAAGAATTTATTGATATACCAAGAGTTAACAAAAGGTTAAGACAAAAACCCTCTGACACCATCTGCTAATGACTCTCCCCTACAAAATAAATTAACATCCGTCTAAAAAGATCAGCAACCTATTGCTAGTGTTAGTTTTCAAAAAAATAAAAAAAATAAAAAAAAAACAACTAGAAAATCCACAGAACCTTTAGATGCATGTGAGCAAAGATCTGGTCCTCTGGGTACAATCTTCCTCTCCTCCCACCCTTTCCCCCCCAAACCGTTATGAGTTTCCTGGGGGAAGTTTTTCCTTTTAACTAGTTGGTCCGACTGAATATGGGGGCTGGGCTGCTGTACTGTTTCAACAAAGATCTTAAGTTTCCCAAGGCAATAACATATCCACTTTTGTTCTCTTTAAAAAAAGCAAACAAACACCCATAGTTTAAAGTAATTAGAAGTGGCATACATGAATGATGGGGCTTTGTTTTTTTTTAAATTAAAAAACACAAATCAAGCTAGTGATTGGCAATGGTCCAAAACTCTGGTCCTCCCCCAAAGTTCTCTCCTAATGAAACCTCTAGGCCTAGAGCCCTCTTAGTCAGGTCAGAATTTCTGAGTGTAACCCCAAACAAGGGACACTCTTTTTGGTATGAAAAATATATATATAAAAATATGCCAAATCCCCTACAGAAGACAAGACTGGCCACTCTTCCTATCCAATACGGAAGCAAACTGACAAAACAGGATTAAAACAACACTCAATATACATTGTGATGCAGTTCAGCATAGGAAACCCTGCAGGATAAAGAAACCAGTTAGATGTGTGACCAATGCCTAGCCACCCACCCACACACCCACACCCACACACACCCACACACACACACACACACACACAGCAGTAGCAAATGAAAAAGTACTGCTTTTATTTATCGGTAAACATGACAACCAACTCTAAGCATCTAACTCTTCAGCGAAGGCTGTCACACCTGCACGTGTGTATACACACACTCACACTTAGAGACATGAACCACTTGGGCTCACAAGCACCAAGAAAAAACATGCAACACAGCAAGAAGGCAAAGTGGCTGGGAGTAAGATGTCTGCAGATTCAAACTTTGGGATTGAAGTAGCTGGTAAACAGAAAGGCACCCAGTCGGGGTTTGAAGACCTGGTGGCTGGAGCTGTGCGGTTAGTCCAGAACATGGGTGCCCTGAAGGTGTGAAGGGGAGAGCCACTGCTGGCCTGGCTCTGCAGCCTCTAAGGCAGCACAACTTGAAGGTTATGAGCTCCTCTGATGGGGAGGCAGCCCGAAGAGTCCCTTTAGTCACACCCAGGGGCATCCGGGGACAGGAATGAGGCTGGTGCCAGGGGCCCAGTGTGCTGGCACCCCTTTCTTCCAGACAGGGCAGTGCACTGGCATCTCTCCATCTCCTGCTGGGGTAGTGGAGGGGGCATTCTTCCCCTTTATGGCCCACTTTCCAGTTTTAGCCTGTCTGGGACCCCCAGCCCTTGGGTCTGCTCAAGTGGGCACCATTCCAATTGCAGATAGCATGGCTATCACACACGAGTCGCAAACTGCATCTGGACACCCCTCAACCAGGTCTTGGATGTGGATCCGTCCCCAAAGGCACACTGTTGAAATTGATTTGGCTACACAAAAGCCGTATCTTCCTATTTGGCGTGGAGGGTGAGGGACTGGGGGGGCTGGAGTTCTGGGAGGCCTACCCTCAGACACTAGAGCCCACTGTGTCCCCTGCCCTCAGAGTTATGGGAACAACAGAAGACTCTACATCTGCTGGCTGATGTTAACTGGTAATTGAAGCAGAAATAAAGTTCTCTGCATTCCCACTTCTCTTTTTGGCATCAAAGACCAGTGACTCCACTCACTGATGCACCTCTGCCCCAAGTCAGTAACAGCAATTTTGTTGTTGGCTGGAATTGCCAAGACTGCTTCTGGACTCAGCCATCTTGGGGGAGGCAGTTGGGCTGGCAGCTCCGGCCTTTCTGGAGACCCTCTGCCGGGTGGACCACTCAGATTTGTCCCACTTCCCAAATGGTACAGAGAAACAGCTTCTTAGCTGGGAAAGAGAACATGGAACCCCCAGAGGTGCAGGGATGGGGGGGATTGTCAGGGGAGGTAGGTGGGAAGTGCAGGAAGCCCGCCGAGGGCCGAGGGGAAGGGAAGCAGACTTCCAGCAACTGCCCACATGGCCCAGTTTGCAGGGCCACGATTAGGACTAAGGCAGTCCTTGCACCGGGTGGCAGAAAGGAGGGCAGTGGAAGGACGCCCTTCTTCTGTCTCCCGAGCTTGGGAGGTTTGGGGGAACAGCTCTGGGACCAGCCCCCTCCCTGCCCGTGTTGGACTCTGGGTCAACATGTGGGGGCTGCAGCTGTTAATCTGAATCAGGGTGAGATGGCACCCACACCTACCTCTCTAGGGTTCCTGATTCCAACTGCCATGCCTGATGGCTAACGTTAAGGCCACAAGCCCTCAGCCGTCTGAGGTGAGAGCAGACAGGGAGGCGAACAGTGTCCTCACCCTTGCCGGCTCAGGCGTTGCTCTGAGTCGGGGGTTCTGACCAGCATGCCCCCTTCCCCGCTCCTCACACAACCTGAGCAGAGTACTCCCAGGAGTGGCACCCCCCAGGCCTTACCTCCCCCGAGCCTTAAGCAACCCTCTCTTCCAGCCACTGGCAAGAACAGCCAAGCTGGACCTGGAGAAGACCCCTCCTAACACCAGTGCGTGGGGGAGACGGGGAGGCAAGCTGACCACTGCGGTCATCACAAACCACGAAGGCAGTTCAAACAGTGAACGTGGTCGGGCTTAAGAAACACAGGACGCTCTTGGCAACATTTCCCTGAGCCCCAGGCGGCCACCCAGACTTCCTGAGGCAAATGGGGAGCAATGCAAAGGCCCAGAGGTAGGAACAAGGGTGAAGGCCAGGCAGCAAGGCATCACGGTGCCTCCCCTGTTAAAGTCACAGGGAAGGCTGGGCCCAGGGGAGTTCCCACCCAAGCCTGCCCCTGAAGGAGGCCACCGGCCCCTGGAGAGGATTTGGGATGCAAGCCACGTATCAAAGCATAGTCAGAGGCCAGAGAAGGGCAGGGGAGCCAGGGTAGCCAGGCGGCGTCAGTAATGTCTCAGGTTGAAGAAGCCCACACTGGTGGGAGACTCCTTCACCGTAACGGTGATGAGGTTGGCGGTGACGTCGGTGACAAAGACGTGCTCGATGAGGCTGCGGGTGGGTTTCCAGTCCTGGCTGGTCTGGACGGACACGGAGAGGTTCTGCCCGGCGCTGGGCAGGGAGGCCGAGTCAGGGTCAGAGTCGGAGCTGCTATTCTCCTCACCGGTACTCATCTCAGAGAGTGCAGCTGTCTTCCGTGCTTCTCCAGACGTCGGGTGGCCCTCCTGCCCGGGGGCCATGCTGCCCTTCCCACAGTCCCTCTTGCCTGCAGGGGTGGGCATGGCGGCCGCTCTGGAGACCAGCTTTTCACCCTTGCTGACATCAGTGGGCAGGCCGGTCCCACTTCCTGCAGTGGGGCCGCCCCCAGCACCCTTCCCAGTGGCTGGGTTGGTGGCAGGAACGCCCTTGGTGGCTGGGGTGTGGCGGGCGACCATGCCCCCTGCTGGCGTGCCATTCTTAACACTCTGTAAGTCCAAGACCTGGAGGCTTAGCTCCTGGGGGGGTGCAGGCTGGGGGCCCAGGCACCCAGCAAGGACCTTGTTGCCACTGTGGACGTGTGGGGGCCCTCCTGTGCTCCCTATTTTCTGCTCTACAGCTCCACTCGGGGTCTTTGGGACTTTGCTTCCTGGGGGGCTTATCCCCAGCTCCCCCTTCTGCGTCCTCATCTTGAGGTCTAGCCCGAGGCTGCACTTGCTGGTTGCTGGGGCCCTGAGGGCCAGTCTGCCAGCAGTCTGGGCCTGGCTCTGGCTCATCCGGTTCATGTAGTGCACGATGGAGCTCTGCCAGCTGATGCCCCCACGGCTGGGGCTGCCGGCCATGCCCTTCATCAAGCTGGCCAAGTTCTCCGGGGTGGCCATGGCACTTGGGCCACCGCAAGCCTCCTTGGCATGGGCCTTCAGGGCCGCCAGGCCGGCCACGGGGGCGCTGAGTGGAGGGGGCAGCTTGCCCGCGGGTGCCCCCAGGTCCTTCCGGGCCGTCTTTAGCACCTTGGCCAGGCTCACGGGCCTCCGGGCTGCCTTCTGCTCCGGGGGCAGGGGCTTGCGGCCCCGCTTCTTCCGGATGGGGTCCTTCAGTTCGGGCTTGGCTACCAGGATCTGGGCCTTCTTTTGAGGCACCGGGTGAGTCTCGCGGCCCCGTGGGCCCCTCTTGGCATCTAGGTCACTGTCCTCCTCCTCCTCTGAGGAGGAAGAGGAGGACGTGGAGGAAGAGGAAGAGCTGCTGGATTTAGATTTGGAAGGGGCGTCAGATTCCTGCAACAACAAAGGATGAGGTGTCACTTCTAAAGCCTGGTCTCCAGGGGCATTCACTGGACACCTTGGAGCCAGCCCCTCCTGCAACTTCCAGACCAGAGAGGAGGCCAGGAGGGAGCGATCTCACAGTCTGGTTCTGATGTCCTAAGCAGCGCAGTTAGAAGTGAAAGAGAACAAAGAAAAACAGGTGGCTCACAAAGAGAAGCCTGAGTGATGGACAGAAACATTCGCAGGCTGACACTGGGCCCTGGGCCTTCCAGGGGCCTGTGAGAAGCTCCCAGCCCTTGGCAGACACCTGGCACAGGGAAATTCAGAACAGCACAATTCACGTGTCTCAGAGGGGCAGGGTGGAGTGAAGCAGTGTGTGCAAGGGCTCTGTGACCAGGATATCTTGCTTTAATCTCTCCATTTCCAAAGATGATCTCTTCAGACCCTTCCAGCACATAGGAAAACAAACCACTGCCCTCCACATCCTCTGGGTGTCATCCCAAACACTAATTTCGAACACCTTCCTGGTTCTCAGGTCCCTGTGTAAAGGGGTGCTTTAGGGAGACTGAGTCAACACCTGCTCTTGGCCACAAAGCTCTTCTGCCCCAAACTGGGGATGTTGGAATCAAGCCCAAGGAGTCTGGAGTCTCCTTGTCTGGCCAGCTCCCCACCTTGCTGCCGCTTCTCAAGCCAATGTGTGCGTTCAGGCCCGGAGGGCAGCACCTTCAAGAGAGAAATCAAAGACACATCTGATCTTGCAGCTGTGCCATGGAGCCCAGGCATGTGTGCACCTACCTGGCACACCTATGAGCACCTACTGTATACATGTGTCCTGTTTTTTGTTCCTTGTAAGCCACTGGAGGTGAGAAAGTAGCACAGAGTGGACCTCACCAGAGTAAGAAACCAGCTGGGGTGGGGGTGGTGCTCAGCCACGCCAGAGGGACAGGGCAGGAGGTGGAGAACCGAGGTTCACTGTTGCCCCCTGCTGGCAGAGCCTCAGAGTGGCAGTCCAGGGGGAAGCAGAGCCAAAGTCTTCTGAGCAAGGGAAAGACTTGCGTGGAGATGCCAGCTGGCCTCCTTCCCCCAAGCCTGCAACCCTCCTGCCACCACTTTTCACTGGGCCGGCAGAGAGCCAGCACTTGGGGGTAAGCCGCCAAATCCAGGGCAGTAGCCACCCACCTTGAGCTTGGAGTGTCGGCTGCAGGAGGACATCACGGTGTGCTTCCTCGGCCTGCCCCTGGGCCGCTTGCCTCTCTTCCGGTTCTGCACCTCCTTCTCGTGTTCCCTGAAGACAATCAGCAATCAGAGTCACAGACTTTTCCTTCGGCTATCCTGGAACCCTATGGTTTCAAATCCCCCCAGGTAGCTTATCACCAGTTTCCCTGCAAAAACATACCCTGTTAATGAACAGATCCAAGGCAGAAGTGCAGATCCCTTTCATTTACGTTTCAGTAAAGACAAGTCAAGAAATTCAAGCAAAGCTGGGAGAGGAATTATTCCCAGTTTTCTCTGACTCCTCTTAAAACAACTTTGTGCAAATCTGCAGGGAGATAGTACAGCAGAAATTCTACACCACCACTAGAAGGAGCCTTCATGGTCACATGGTCCAACTTTCTCAGTCCAAACAAGAGAGTCCAGGGCCAGGGAGTGAGGACCACTGCCCTCCACTCTCCACCTCTCTATATCCTGCATAATATCTCAGTCATGGGAGCACCGGGGTAACCAAGGGGTCTTCTTCCCCACGGTCTTACCCAGAGCCAGTGCTCCCAGCATGTATTTCTTTCCCTGTTTCCTTTTTCTGGTTCTTTCTGTTCCTAGACTCTGTTCTGATGGAAGTACTGGCGGCATCTGACTGCATGGTGGCTGGGGCTCAAGGCAGGACAGTGTTAACTAGCTCCATGACTCAGGGTCAGAGGGCCAAAAGAGCCGCCCCCACCCACCACCCCGAAAGCATGTATTCTAGGCTACCCCAGGGGAAAAGGCTCTATCTGAAGTACTTTCCTGGTAATTAAAATAGGCAAACATCATCTCACTGGCGCCTGTAAGGTGATCTCTTAGAGCAGCCCCAGCCTGTCTCCTAAAAGGACAGGAGCACTCATGGGTCTCTGCTGACACATTAACCTGTACCCATGGGCCCAGAATATGGACTTCCCCTGACAGTCAAAGACCACATCCCCACACCAAGCAAATAACCACCAGTTCTTAGATCCCAGGGGAATCTCTGGGGGTGAAAAGAACAAGGCAGAGCACCCACCTCCCAGTTTTATCGCCCCTGTGATGTAAACCAGAGCACCCCATGGTTCTTTTAAACTCTTGCATCTATCTCTGTGACATCTGCTAACCTCAGTTC
Organism: Bubalus bubalis; assembly: GCF_019923935.1. Taxonomy (NCBI): domain Eukaryota; kingdom Metazoa; phylum Chordata; class Mammalia; order Artiodactyla; family Bovidae; genus Bubalus; species Bubalus bubalis. Next base: position 10,550,294 of record NC_059159.1, on the reverse strand, counting down.
TTGCCTGTTGTACTGTAAGTAAAAATGAAGGATACACACTCTCTGGACAATCAGGACACTTACAGAAAAAGGTACCAGCTCCCACCCCTTGGGACCTACAGCACTTGAGTTATGAATTAAATAGCAGACAGCAAGCCTGCTGGTAAGTTTTTTCAAAGGTATCGAGGCAAGCATATGCTCATTGTCTTCTCTCTCAACCCATACTGAAATCTCTTACTTTCCCCCTCATTCCATGGCCCGTCTGAGAAGACCCAAAACGTCTTGCTAGAGCAAAAAAAACGGCGGACATAGGTTGAAACAACAGAGAACAGCTGGCTGGATTGATCCCATCTGAGAAAGCTTTTGGGCACTTAATTTATCAACCTCTACCAACAGGGCAAGGGGTTTCCCTGGTGGCTCAGTGGTAAAGAATCCGTCTGCTAATGCAGGAGATTCAGGTTCACTTCCTGGGTGAGAAAGATCCCCTGGAGAAGGAAATGGCAACTTGCTCCAGTATTCTTGCCTAGGAAATCCCCCTGACAGAGAAGCCTGGTGGACTACAGTCCATGGGGTCGCAAAAGAGTCAGACACGACTTAGTGACTAAACAGCAACAACCAACAGGGCAATTCCCACACCTTACCCCCACCAGTCTGCTCTGGAATTCCCTGGAACCTTATGCCATCACAAGTCACTCACCACACTTTCCCCTGTATTTCAAAGAGGCTTCTCTTAACCCAAGTCTCCTACCTAAAAATAGATACGACATCTTGAATTACAGAAGCAAATTCAGCCCCTGAGACTGGTGAGGGGGCCCCCATGGTGCTCACTTGGGACCAGCTGTTTTGCAGCACAGAAAAAAAAATAAACGTGCTGCTCTTGGTCCAGACACACCATGGTAGGCATAACTTTCTGCTGTGTGTTCCTGTTCCCTCTGTGAGCCTTCTTTTGCTCAATCCACGCATGAGGACTGGGAGGCCAGGTCTGCATTTTTTAGAGCAAACCTGCCACCCTGGTTTTTATTAGTGATGTTTGCAAACTAGTCAACAGCAAAGGCCAAGAAGAAAAGCCAGAACTTTTCACAAAGGATGTCCAAGAAGGTTCATTTTGGCAAGTCTGTCACAAAGACCAAAAGCAGCACTTACTCAGGGATTCCCAAGATCTGGACACAGTGCTGGCTCTCCGAGGGAAGGGAGGGAGAAGACGACTCACCTGGGACTTCAAACTACAGCCCAAGCCCAGGAACTCTGGAGGGCCAGCACTGCCCTGAATGACTGTGTGACAGGCCAGTGTCCCCCCAACTGGCTTCCCCCTCCCACAGGTTGGTTAACTTTCTCACTTCTTCTGGAAGGCCAAGAGCAGCCTCGGGTCCAGGATATTTTCCTCTGGCTCCCAGCTGTTGTGTCTGGAAAAGCAAAGAACAGGACATCTTAAAGTTCTAGGCAGCGACCAGCCACTTCCGAAACCAGCCCAAGTGGGGTTGCCCCACTGTTCCCTGATGCCTGCTGGCAGCCAGGGAAGCGGGGTACTGGGGACTGTTCCCCACGGTCTCACCCACATCCAGGATGAACTCCCGGGACACTGAGTTCTGAAGCCAACACCTTGTCCTCAAACTCAAAGGGAAACCATTGCCTCCACCCCCAATTAACACCCGGCCTCAGGAGGACTCTACAGCCTCCCACAGGAAGAAAACAAATCGCAATAAAATGGAAAGTTGCAGAAAGGGAAGACCCCAAACTCTGGCCCGGAGCCAGGGAGGGAAGGGAAGGCTCCCTACAGGATGCTGAGAGGGGGACGCTTAGGGGCACAGAAACGCAGCCCAAAGATTAAGAACAATGTTGCTGGCATCCAGGCCAACACCGGCCGGGGCACCCAGTGGGGAAAGCAAAGAAAGAAAAGTGGGGTCCGGGAAGAATGGGGAACTGGGTCTGCGCGAATCGCCTGTAAATAGAGCCCCTTCCGGGATGCCAAGTTCCCTCCCTTCCATTAAGAGGGGAAAGAAAAAAAAAAAAAAAAGGAGCCCTACATCCATGAATAGAAAGCTCAGGTTACAGCCGGGGAAAATACGGACTAGAGGAGGGGGGCTGGAGTCCCGCGGGGACGGTTGAGGCGGGCGGGGGCGTATGCAACAAATGGGCGCGGGAGGAACGAGCGGCGCCAAAGGGGCGCGGGCCGGGCGTGGGGAGAGGCGGCCCGGGAGCCCGGAGCGGAGCTGGGAGGGCCGGAGGGGCTTCCGGGGAGGCCGCCCAGCCCCGCGCCCCGCGGGCTTGTAAACAAAGGGCACCCCGCGCACGCTGGGCGTCCCCTAACCGCCAAACTCGAGGAGCCCGCGGAGCCCCCCGCAAACTTCCCGCCGGGCGCGCGGACGCCCCCCGACGGCGCGGGCGAGGAACCCACGCCGCTCTCCCACCGCACACCGAGGTGGCGCGGGCGGGAAGACGGGCACCGCATTGTTGGGGACTCACTTGGAGGACCAGCCGCGCCACTTGACCAGGTACTCCAGCTTGCCCTGCAGGGAGAGAAGAGGCGCGTGAGCCGGGGTGGGCGGGCACGGGCGGGCGCAGGCCGGGCCGCACGCACCTTGCGGAGCCGCTTGCTCAAGATGCACTCGGCGGCGAAGACCTGCTCGCCCACGCTGCTCAGCTCCTCCATGCTGCCGCGCGCCCCGCCCCGACCGCGGCGCCTGCCGCTCCCCGCACAGCCACAGCCGCCGCGCGCCCTGCCGGCCGCACACAAAGCACCGCCCCCGCCCCGCGCAGGCCCGCCCCGCGCACGCGCACCGCCACCGCACCCCTCGGGCCCCAGCCCGCCACCCGCCCCCGCGGGCCGCCCTGTTCCGGAGCGGGCCAATGAGCGCGTGGGGGTGGTGCCAGGAGGCGGGGCGCGTATTGTTCACCGCGGGCTCGGCTTCGCGCCCGGGGCGGGGGTCCCGCGCGCGCTTGGTCTTGCTGGGCTGGGGGCACGGGTGGCGCGCGGGGGTCCACTAAGCTGGGGCAGGTCCCTAGCGAGGAAGAAGGAAGCGCCTCCCTTCTTCTGACCTGGCGATCACCGGCCAAGTCCCGCTTGGTCTGCGGGGCTCGCCCGGCCTCCGCCGAACTTCGTTTTCCGGGCAAAAAGCCATTGTTCTGGCCCGAATGGGGGGAAGTTAGGATGCGGCGAAGGCGGCTGCTTCCTGCCCCTGCCCCCGAGGGGCGCTGCTTGGAGCGCGGAGGGCCCAGGTGCCCTCAGTATTTTTGAACTTGGTCTCGAGCGGTCGGACTATTTTGCGCGGGAGCGAAACGGGCTGGAAGAGGGTGGGGAAGGAATGGGAGACAAAATACGAGGGGAAGAGGTGAGCAGCAAAAACGGAGCAGCCCAACTTTTCCCCCCAAAGGCAGAGAGGAAAATGAATCAGCTGAAAACGAACGGCTCTTTCTTCGTACTTTGTTAAAAGTGGCACCCAACCCCCAAGTTTTAGGGCGCACGTAGCGGGAAAGCAACTGCACCTTTTAAATATTTTGTTGCATAATTTTAAGAAAATGAACGTGGCGGGGAAAGGATCGAAATTTGAGGAGATGGTTCTAACCTGGGACTAAGTCATTAATGGGCCCGCTAGGATTTGGCAGTGGATATCCGTTGGATCAGTTGCATGCGGCAGAGAGGAGACTGGACCGCGTTTAGAGTTAGGGGTGCCCTGGAGTCCTGAAGGGCCATCTTCGGCAATGACCCTTTTGTGCTGTTGAGAACAGTGTTCCATGAACAACTTTCCTCTTAAATCATTTAGCTGTTGAATCAGAGCAAGTCAAATGAGTAATAAAGGTAGCGTTATTAAAGTTAATAAAGTAATACGTTAGTGCTAACTTTTTTCACATCAGTACAATTTAACACAAAATTCATTTTCTGGTTTTGCTTTTCCCTTGGGCGCAGCTGCAAAGTACTCTCTGTGTTGAGCAAATCGAAAAGTCGTTTCTTGTTGCAATGACTGTCAATGTAATTTTAATCATTAAAACCATATTTATAAAAGATTATGCAGGAGAAGTGTGCTTTTGTTGCTGTTTTAACGGGAAAGGCCTACTGTAGAAAATTTGGAACTGCAGAAGCCCATCTTTCAGTTTTTGGCATGTTCTTCAGTTTATTTGGTTAAGTAGGTTACAGTCCTTTGATATCCTGGAGGGAACTTGGGTAACATTTGCAAACTCAGATATTGTTTGCAAAGGAGGTGGGGAAGAGGAAGATTAGAGGGGGATTTGATTGCTTACTTTGGAGGAGCTGCAGCCTGGAACCCCTCTTTTGGGGTAAAACCTGCACTCCTGGGATAAAGAGAGCTGTGTACAATTTCTAGCTCCTTTTGTATCCTCATCTTCTGGAGCCAGGCAGTAAATTGTGGGGCTGATGCCAAAGGTGTATTTATTGTAATCCAACAAATAGCTGGATCAGTTTCAACTCACCATTCTTTGCAGAATTCATCTTGGGTGTGAGGTTTTTGCCCTGGAAGTTTCCACTTTCCTCTTGATGATATATGGTATCCTGGGATACTTGCTTTTTTTTTTTAAAGAAAACTTAAGAGAATTTTTTCTTCCTCTGAGAAATAAATTTGTCTAGAATTCGACCCCAACTCACTGGGGAAAAAGAAAAAATCGATTTCCTGGAAGATTTAATACATATATCGTCTATCCAACTGGGGCCACCCAGTTTGGGTCAAATAATGTTTAGGTGATTTACTGGGAGAAACAAATATGACAAATTTGAATAGAATTAAATTCTCAGATAAATAGGGTGAGATATGATCCAAAATTTGTGAAGTGTTCCTTAAAAACAAAACTGGAAGTTGGCAGAATCAAGGAATGATTCCCGCTAATCCAGTTGTGTCAAAACATGGGTTTGGGCTAAAGCTGATTCTGTTTTGACTGTCACATTTAAGAATTATTAAGACAAATTAGAGCTAATGATTTTCTTGTTCATTCAACAAATGGTTCCCCAGCATTTGCTGTCATCTGGACATGACTGGATATAGTATAGAGTCTGTAACAGTGCTGTCTAGTAGAACTTTCAGAGAGGATGGAAATGTTGGAAATGCCTTATGTTCGTGTGCTTCAGTGTGTTATTCACCAGCCATCTGTGGCTAGTGAGCACATGAAATGTGCTGCTGAGGAATTACGTTTTAATTTTAAATTTTTTTTTTTTTTTTTTTTTTTTTGCCGCACCTCATGGCACATGGGATCTTAGTTCCATGAACAGGGCTTGAACCCGAGCCCACTACATTGAAAGTGTGGCATCTTAACTGCTGGACTGCCAAGGAAGTCCCTTTATTTTATTTTAAATAACTTAAATTTAAATAGCCACGCATAAACTGGTGGTTAGGGCTTCCCTGGTGACTTAGATGGTAAAGAATCTGCCTGCAGTTCGGGAGACCTGGGTTCGATTCCTGGGTTGGGAAGATCCTCTGGAGGAGGGCATGGCAACCCACTCTAGTAGTATTCTTGCCCGGAGAATCCCCATGGACAGAGGAGCCTGATGGGCTACAGTCCATGGGGTCGCAGAGAGTTGGACATGACTGAATGACTAAGCACAGCACAGCACAGCTAGTGGTTCAGTATTGGGCAGTATACATCCTTAGGAATGCAAGGACTATAAACATATTTTCTAAGAAAGTAATGTACTTACTTAATCCTGGAACATGAATAACTTATCTACATTCCCATTTATGCTTTACTGTCTAAGAATGTTTGAAACACATACAAAAAAGATTTAACAATACAAACATACAGGTAAACATACATACTCCATTTAATGCCTTTTTTTTTTAATGCAAGTGACAGTGTCAATGAAAAATATGAACTAATTAATGTTGGAAATACCACTAAGAAAAGTTACATATTTTCATGCTGCCCTTATGGATCTGAAAGCAAAGATACCGAGGCACGAAGTGAATGACGGATGTGACAGTATTATTCTCAAGTTGATGGAGAAGTCAGGAATTGAGATGAAGCAAGTACCCTTGATCTGTCAGCTTTGGCAGTTACAACTAAATAACACTGGCAACATCTTACAAAGGAATTCCCAGGTGGCTCAGTCGGTAAAGTATCAGACTGCAAAGGAGGAGACCCTGGTTCAATCCCTGGGTCTGTAAGATCCCCTGGAGAAGGAAATGTCAACCCACTCCAGTATTCTTGCCTGGGAAATCTCATGGACGGGGAGCCTGGCGGGCTACAGTTCGTGGGATTCCCAGAGTAGGATGCAACTTGGTGACTAAACCATCAACCATCTATGGTAAAGAATCTGCCTGCCAACAGGAGACACAAGAGACGCAGGTTCAATCCCTGGGTTGGGATTGAAGGAAGAAGTGGCAACCCACTTATTCTTGCCTGAGAAATCTCACGGACAGAGGACCCTGGCAGGCTACAGTCCATGGGGTTGTAAAAAAGTCAGACACTCTTGTTGGCTGAACAAGATCAATGACTTACAAAACAGTTTTGGGACAGCTCTTAGTTTTTCTACAAATAATGTCTCATTATTGTAATCAGAGTTGACTGAAAGGAGTAAGTAACACCATCCACACCAGATACATGCTCAATGGTCTGCATGGGAGAAACTCAGGAAATATATAATACATTGCACGATCTTGAATTGTCCCCCAACCAGGTCCCCTCACATTTGCAAGACGGAAGTAACTTACAGGCGAGCCGTGTTATGTGATGCTGATTCTGTATATGCAGTGGATAAATATTATACGTACGTGAGACACAGTGTTTATGTATCAGAACTCAAGTTAAAATAAGCACAGTTAGGGCCCTTGCAGAAGTTCTCAAGCTTTCAGTTTGCCTAAGAATCCCCTGGGCAAACCATGCAAATATTGACCTTTGGGCCCCACCCCCAGAGATCCTGACCCTGGAGATCCCAGAGGCCTACTACAGCTCACAGTGCTTAGAACACTTCTTACAAAGGGCAGCCTGTCCCAGCCCAGATTTTACAGGAGCAGGAATCCTAAATTGCTTCAGGTCATGCGGCTGTGAAGCCCATTCCTGCCATTTCCTACACACGCCTGGTGGGGGCGGGCAGGCCACATCTGGAAGTGGTGAGGCAGCCGGCACGTAGTAGGCCCTCCAGGGCTGAAGCTTTTCAAGCACCTGGGACCTGCCCCAGGCCGCCTAACCTATTGCATGGCCCCTAAACAGGAGCACAGACTGGACTCACCTGGATCCTGGGGCCTGGGGAGGTTAAGGAACACTGTTACAGGAGGGAGGAAAACAACAATTAGCCAATCCTTCATGATTGTACTTTGGAGACCAGACCGCAACCCTCTGTGAGAGACCTCCCTTGTATGTGGATTTTGTTTTTAAACACTGTCATTTATTAATTCTGCACTCATATAAGTGCATGATTCTAATTTCTTACAGCTAGTGCAGTGAGAACATCTTTATTTTTTGAAACTGAAGTACAGTTGATTTTCAATGTTGTGTTAGCTTCTAGCTAAGCGATTCAGTTATGCATGTGTGTCTCTGTGTATGTATATATTTTCTTTTTCAGATTCTTTTCCATTATAATTTATTACAAGGTATTGAATATAGTGTCCTGTGCTATACAGTAGAACCTTGTTGTTTATTTTATTTCTTAAAAAAATTTTGTAGCTGTGGTGGGTCTTTGTTGCTGCACGGGTTTTCTCTAGTTTCGGAGAGCGGGGGCTCCTCTCTAGTTGCAGTGCATGTGCTTCTTGTTGCAGGGACTTCTGTGGTTGAGGAGCACAGGCTTCAGTAGCGGTGGCACACAGGCTTGGTTGCCCTGAGGCATGTGGGATCTTCCCAGATCAGGGATGGAACCAGAATCTGTTGTATTGCAAGGCAGATTCTTAATTACTGGACCACCAAGGAAGCCCCTATCTATATTATATATAATAGTTTGTATCTGCTAATTTCAAACTCCTAGTTTATCCCTGCCCCCTCTTTCCCCTTTGGTAACCGTAAGTTTGTTTTCTATGTCTGTGAGTCTCTTTCTGTTTTGTAAATAAGTTTGTTTATATCATTTTCTTTTTAGATTTTCCATATAAGTGCTATCATATGATATTTGTTTTTCTCTATATGACTTGACTTCGCTTAGTATAATAATCTCTAGGTTCATCCATGTTGCTGCAAATGGCATTATTTAATTCATTTTTATGGCTGAGTAGTATTCCATTGTGTATATGTATCACATCTTCTTTATCCATTCATCTGTCGATGGGCATTCAGGTTGCTTCCATGTCCTGGTATTGTAAATAGTGCTGCTGTGAACCCTGGAGTGTATGTATCTTTTTGAGTTCGAGTTTTCTCTGGATATGAGATTTTCTCTAGGAGTGGGATTGCTGGATCATATGGTAACTCTATCTTTAGTTTTTTAAATGAAATTTCATAGTGTTTTCCATAATGGCTGCACCAATTTACATTGCCACCAACAGTGTGGGAGGGTCCCCTTTTCTCTATACCCTTTGTAGCATTTATTATTTGTAGACTTTTTGAGGATGGCCATTGTGACTGGTTGAACATCTCTATCTTTGCATGTGCAAGATGCTAGCACATCTCTGGGATGGCATGCCTAGATGCTGTACTGAAGGACAATGAGTCTACATGTTTTTTGTTGGCTATTGCCAAAGTGTGCCCTAAGGGCCTGCACTGATTTACAGTTCCACCCCAGGTAGATAGGGTTGCTCCTGTCCCCACATTCTCAGCAACTCCAGGAGGTGTAAGTCCGTCTAGGGCATTTCTGAAAGTGTTTAATGTTTAGCTGGTTTCAGTGGCACTCAAACACAAATTAGTCACGTCTGTTGCACATCCCACATCTGCTTTTTTTCAAGATCTTTGCCTGGTACAGGATTGTTCGAGTGTAAAAAAGGTTTTATGAGTGCAGTTTCCCAGTGTGAAATCCATTATTTTCACAAATTTAACAATAACTTACACATAAAAGTTTTAAATTTTAGTGTGAAGCCCTTACTTAAAAATCAGTAATTAGTTTGGAGATTCAAAGCGGTAAACGAATATACATCATGAGGTTGCTAATTGTTCTCCCTGGATGCTGGAGGTGATCATGAACATCCTCTATACATCCTTTGGGTACCATTGATAAACCCAGGGGTTTCAGGAGTGATGGATCTGAGAATTGGGTTGCAAATCCCCCTCTGAATCAAATGTATGCTCTATTTCATTCCCTTCGTTAGCTGGATTACTTCTTGTCTAAAAGAACCCAAAGAAAGAAATGTTGCTCAGGTCTCACAAGACAAGAGATTTATGTTTCTGTCTTTAATCCAGTTGTTTTGGTGAGAGACTATGAAGATAAGTTCAAAGGACACACAGTTTTCATTTTATTTTAAAATTTTTAGTATAAAGTGTTTATTTATTTACCTGAGTGCACTGGGTCTTAGTTGCAGCATGTGGAACCTAGTTCCCTGACCAGGAATTGAACCCAGACCCCCTGCATTGGGAGCCTGGAGTCTTAGCCATTGGACCACCATGGAAGTCCCCAGGACACGCGACTTTTTTTAAAAAGCCATTTCCTGCTTCTTGTTGGCAAAAATCTCAATGATAATCAGAGGAATTGCATTTGGAGACTAGGAATGTTAAACCAGAACACACGGAGAAAATTCCACATTGCAGGTGAGCACGGGGTGCTCAGAGGATGATGGGAATATCCAGTTTGATGTGTCCAAGGCTGATCTTCTGCTTTTGCTGGGCAGCATCTCACCAGGTCCCCAGCCTCCAGCTCTGTTCCTCCACCACTGGGGACCTTCCTGGCTGTCGACTCAGCAAGGAGAGTGAGACATGCCCTGCTGCCAAAAGGCTCAGAGTGTGTGTGTGTGCATGTTCAGTCATGTCTGACTCTTTGCAAGCCTCTGGACTACATAGCCTGCCAGGATCCTCTGTCCATGGGATTCTCCAGGCAAGAATATTGGAGTGGGTTGCCATTTCAGACAGATACTGAAAAAGCTCCCTTTCCCCTTCCTGTCCCCAGCAGCATGATTCTTCACTCTGGAAGCAACAAATGCTACCGCTTCCTAGGTTTTCTTCCAGGGGCACCTGAACCAGCAAGGATGTGTGGAGCATTTCCTCTTGCCCCAAGGTCCCACTGGTTTCTTTTGATCGTACAGATGGTAGTGCACTAAGACTGTTCTGCACGCTGCTTTTTTTTTTTTCCCTCTTAGCTGTATGGCTTGAAGGTTATAGGCCCCATCAAGTGGATAGATCTACCTGGCTCCTTTGAGTCTCTCCATGATATTCCTTAGTTGGATGTATTGTTGATATAACTAGATCCCGATTCACAGATGCTGAGTTGTCCCCGTGTTTAGCTCTTGCAGCAAAGAGTAGCATTTGTTTAAAGAACCGAGTTTTTCTGTTTGCTGGACTGTGAGAGGGATGCAGGCCTGCAGCAGAAGTGTCCATGGCGACTGCAGAAACAAAACATGTTGAAACGCTGTTAATTTAATCGCAATGCACGGCCATGTCCTTTGACTGGGCACGTTCTCACAGGTTCCGAGAGCATTTCAAATAACTCTCAGTGCTGACGGTGGTGGCCACTGTCTTTTGAGGTATTTTTATAGGCTATTCCTCTTTGGGGAGGAAATCTATTTTACATGTCCAGGCTTTATAAGTGAAAGGGGCTGCTGTCAACATTCCCATTTCATATTTCTTGGAGACCCTGGTTCGATTCCTGGGTTGGGAAGATCTGCTGGAGAAGGGATACCCAGGCTACCCACTCCAGTATTCTTGAGCTTTCCTGGTGGCTCAGCTGGTAAAGAATCTGGCTGCAATGTGGGAGACCTGGGTTCAATCCCTGGGTTGGGAAGATCCCCTGGAGAAGGGAAAGGCTACCCACTCCAGTATTCTGGCCTAGAGAATTCCATGGACTGTATAGTCCATGGGGTTACAAAGAGTTGGACACAACTGAGCAACTTTCACTTAATACAAGTGCTTTCTAGAGCCTCATGGCCTAGTGTGAACGTTGCTGGATGGGAGCATGTGTCCCAGAATGAATAACACGTCAGTGTACCCACAACTTCAGTAGACAGTATCCACTGCTACTGCTAAGTCGCTTCAGTCGTGTCCGACTCTGTGCGACCCCATAGACAGCAGCCTACCAGGCTCCACCTTCCCTGGGATTCTCCAGGCAAGAACACTGGAGTGGGCTGCCATTTCCTTCTCCAGACAGTACCCACAATACCCACAAATTCAATATCAACAACCTCAGATGCTCAGATGACACTACCTTTATGGCAGAAAGCTAAGAAGAACTAAAGAGCCTCTTGATGAAAGTGAAAGAAGAGAGTGAAAAAGCTGGCTTAAAACTCAACATTCAAAAAACGAAGATCATGGCATCCAGTCTCATCATTTCATGGCAAATAGATGGGGAAACAATGGAAACAGTGAGAGACTTTATTATCTTGGGCTCCAAAATCACTGCAGATGGTGACTGCAGCCATGAAATTAAAAGACACTTGCTCCTGAGAAGAAAAGCTATGACCAACCTAGATAGGATATTAAAAAGCAGAGGTATTACTTTGCCAACAAAGGTCCATCTAGTCAAGGGTATGGTTTTTTCCAGTAGTCATTTATGGATGTAAGAGTTGGACCATAAAGAAAGCTGAGCACTGGAGAATTGATGCTTTTGAACTGTGGTGTTGGAGAAGACTCCTGAGAGTCCCTTGGACTGCATAGAGATCCAACCAGTCCATCCTAAAGGAAATCAGTCCTGAATATTCATTGGGAGGACTGATGCTGAAGCTGAAACTCCAATACTTTGGCCACCTGATGCGAAGAACTGACTCCTTGGAAAAGACCCTGATGCTGAGAAAGATTGAAAGCAGGAGAAGGGGACGACAGAGGATGAGATGGTTGGATAGCATCATCAACTCGATGGACATGAGTTTGAGCAAGCTCCAGGAGTTGGTGATGGACAGGGAAGCCTGGCGTGCTGCAGTCCATGGGGCCACAAAGAGTCAGGACACGACTGAGTGACTGAATTAAGACTGAGACTCAGTAGATAGAGTGGAGCAAAATAATGAGGATGCATGCAGGTGGGAATTTGCAAGGTAAATTTTGGGTTCAGAAGTGGTTATGAGACCACACACACAGCAGATATTTTTTGAGTGGCTCTCTTGGTCAGGCACTGTGTTAGGCTACCCTGAAGGAGTGGGGAACAAGGCTGGCAGGGACCCCAGCCAACAGTGACAGCAGAGCAGGGTCCACAGCCTCATTTGGGGTGGGGGTTAGGGTTCTTAGTGATTTTTAACCCCTCAAGTCCTCAATTAAATTAAAAATCAGTTTAAAAGGCCCTGGTAAAAGTTGAATGAGAATGTGAAACCAGCCCTCGCGCAGCATGGGTAGGGATGCAAATGGTTTCACTGTTTCTGCAAAGCAATTTGCCATTGCGTTTCCTTAACACCACTCATGCCCTTTGATTAACATCTGCCTAAACTCAGACAGTAAAGAATCTGCCTGTGATGCAGGAGACCCAGGTTTGATTCCTGGGTCAGGAAGATCCCCGGAGAAGAATGGCAACCCACTCCAGTACTCTTGCCTGGAGAATTCCATGGACAGAGGAGCCTGGAGGGCTACAGTCCATGGGGTTGCAAAGAATCGGACACGACTGAAAGACTAACACACATACACATACCATTGTAGCAAGTGTGACCAAGATGCCAGGTGGACTCACATCTCTGATCTCTAAGAAAAAAAACCCAGAGATGCACTAAAACATTTATTTATGTACCAATTTGTTCAATGCAGTAGAGCTTATAAATAAATTGGAAATAGTTCAATATCCATCAGTGGGCAGTTGAGTTAAATGGAGTGTCCTGTGAGCCAAGACTGAGCGACTTCACTTTCACTTTTCACTTTCATGCATTGGAGAAGGAAATGGCAACCCACTCCAGTGTTCTTGCCTGGAGAATCCCAGGGACAGCAGAGCCTGGTGGGCTGCCGTCTATGGGGTCACACAGAGTTGGACACGACTGAAGCGACTTAGCAGCAGCAGCAGTACTCATGCAAGGAGATTCTCTACGATCTTCAAAATCCAAGTTTTAGAAGATCTTTTTAAAGGACGTGGTAGAAGCCATGTGTAATGTTAGATGAAAAATGCAGATTAGATAAACACATAAAGTGTGGTCTCAGTATTATAAAAATATCTATATGTGTGCATGGAAGAAAGTGAGGAGAAATAAAAATACTTTGTGAGATTAAAATTAGTTTTCCTTTTTTAAAAAATAATGTTTATTTATCTGTTTAGACTCTGCTGGGTCTTCATTGCCGTGTGCGGGCTTTCTCTAATTGTGGGTAATGGGGGCTACTCTCGAGTTATGGTGTGTGGGCTTCTCATAGCAGTGGCCCCTCTTGTTGTGGAGCACAGACTCTAAGGTGCATGGGCTTCAGTCGTTGCCTCACATGGGCTCAGTAGTTGTGGCAAAAGGCCTTAGTTGCCCTGTGGCATGTGGGATCTTCCCAGATCAGGGATTGAACCAGTGTCCACTGCATCGCAAGGCGGATTCCTAACCACTGGACCACCAGGGAAGCCCTTTTGTTCCTTCTTATACCTGTCTATATTTTCCAAGATTTCTGTGACGAGTACATAGTATTCTTATTGTCAGCATTTCTGAACTCAGACTCTCAAATCTGGACAGGTGGGTGGTGAGGGTGAGTAGGGGCAGACTTGGGAAGAACAGACCTTTTGAGCAAGAGAGGGAGAAATTATGAGAAGGAAGAAAAGTGAAGAGGTGCTGGTTTAATTTTTCAAAAAATCCTTAAAAAAAATCTCTCACTGAGACAAAGAAAGCTGTTGCATCTTTATTAAAGTTACAGCCCAGTGAGTTTTTCTATTTATAAATTTGAATGCAGAGAGGTCGCTTTAAAATGCAGCAAGTAGGGACTTCCCTGGCCGTCTGTGGTTAAGATGCCATGATCCCAATACAGGGGGCATGGGTTCTATCCCTGGTCAGGGAACTAAGACCTCACATGCAGTGGCCAATAAATGAATAAAATGCCATAAGTAATGTCACAACTGTGATCACTCACCTAGAGCCAGACATCCTGGAATGTGAAGTCAAGTGGGCCTTAGAAAGCATCACTACGAACAAAGCTAGTGGAGGTGATGGAATTCCAGTTGAGCTATTTCAAATCCTAAAAGATGATGCTGTGAAAGTGCTGCACTCAATATGCCAGCAAATTTGGAAAACTCAGCAGTGGCCACAGGACTGGAAAAGGTCAGTTTTCATTCCAATCCCAAAGAAAGGCAACATGAAAGAATGCTCAAACTACTGCACAATTGCACTCATCTCACATGCCAGTAAAGTAATGCTCAAAATTCTCCAAGCCAGGCTTCAGCAATACGTGAACTGTGAACTTCTAGATGTTCAAGTTGGTTTTAGAAAAGGCAGAGGAACCAGACATCAAATTGCCAACATCTGCTGGATCATGGAAAAAGCAAGAGAGTTCCAGAAAAACACCTATTTCTGCTTATTGACTATGCCAAAGCCTTTGACTGTGTGGATCACAATCAACTGTGGAAAATTCTGAAAGAGATGGGAATACCAGAGCACCTGACCTGCCTCTTGAGAAATTTGTATGCAGGTCAGGAAGCAACAGTTACAACTGGACATGGAACAACAGACTGGTTCCAGATAGGAAAAGGAGTACATCAAGGCTGTGTATTGTCACCCTGCTTATTTAACTTATATGAGAAACGCGGGGCTGGAAGAAGCACAAGCTGGAATCAAGATTGCCGGGAGAAATATCAATAACCTCAGATATGCAGATGACACCACCCTTATGGCAGAAAGTGAAGAGGAACTCAAAAGCCTCTTGGTGAAAGTGAAAGTGGAGAGTGAAAAAGTTGGCTTAAAGCTCGACTTTCAGAAAACTCAGATCAGGCATCTGGTCCCATCACTTCATGGGAAATAGATGAGGAAACAGTGGAAACAGTGTCAGATTTTATTTTTGGGGGGCTCCAAAATCACTGCAGATGGTGACTGCAGCCATGAAATTAAAAGACGCATACTCCTTGGAAGGAAAGTTATGACCAACCTAGATAGCATATTGAAAAGCAGAGACATTACTTTGCCAACAAAGGTCTGTCTAGTCAAGGCTATGGTTTTTCCAGTGGTCATGTATGGATGTGAGAGTTGAACTGTGAAGAAAGCTGAGCGCTGAAGAATTGATGCTTTTGAACTGTGGTGTTGGAGAAGACTCTTGAGAGTCCCTTGGACTGCAAGGAGATCCAACCAGTCTATCCTAAAGGAGATCAGTCCTGGGTGTTTATTGGAAGGACTGATGCTAAAGCTGAAACTCCAATACTTTAGAGTTGACTCACTGGAAAAGACTCTGATGCTGGGAGGGACTGGGGGCATGAGGGGAAGGGGACGACAGAGGATGAGATGGCTGGATGGCATCACCGACTCGATGGACATGAGTTTGAGTGAACTCCGGGAGTTGGTGATGGACAGGGAGGCCTGGCGTACTGCTATTCATGGGGTCGCAATGAGTCGGACACAACTGAGCTACTGAACTGAACTGAACTGAATGTCACAACTAGAAGCTTGAAAGAGAGAACAGTTTTAGCTGAGACTCTCATGCATCTTTCTGAGAAGTCAGACCCAGGGGGCATGAAGGGATGAGGACTTGGAGGACCACACCCTCACTCTTTTGATGTCTTGACGGAACATCTTGTTTTCCGGGCAGGATGTATTTGTATGCTTTGCTCTCTGACTCTGGTTATGTGGAGAACACCCACCTTCCTTTGGGGTGCTGACCCTCGCCCTCCCCGTGTAGCTGTGTGTGTTGGTGGTGGGGCTGGACATTGGTCCTGGGAGCTTATGCAGCTCCTGGCCTGGGGACAGCTGTGACTCAAGTAGGGGCTATTACAGCCCTCCCCTGGCCTTCCCCTAAGGGTCCTGCAGAAGGATCTTTCTTCCTCTGAGGTGGCTAAATTGGAGGGATATCCATCATGTCCCCTCCCTGCCTACCCGCCACCCCCCGGGAGATAAGTGCATCTGCTGAGAGATACTGAAGTCAGCACACAGAAGAAGAATAAGAAGGAGAGAGCAAGAAATAGAGAAAAATAGTGGGAAACTTGGGACGGACCTGGAGTATCGGGATCCAACTGGGTCTTCCTTGCTTGGACATCCCCTTGGCAGCCCCCGCTAGTATGAGTTGGGTTTCTGCCCCCTCCCATCAACCCAAGACTCATTTCAACTTCCTGTCAAACATTTGTAAAACTTGATGTTCTAGGCCGCAAAGAATATCAGATTCCAAAAGTGGAAACCATATGGGCCCCATTCTCTGATCACGAGGTAATAAAACAGGAGACTAACCCAAAAGGGGGCTGTCTAGAAAGAGTCTAAACAAACACATCCCAGAAGCAGACATCAGCATGTCAACAGGCACCTCCAAAGATGCTCCATGTCACAGCTCATTAGGGACACACACGTTAAAACTGCACCTCTGCCGAGCAGATACAATTCGGAGGACTGCCAGTGGCAAGTTCTGGTGAGGGTGTGGGGAAACTGGAACCCACACGCACTGCTGGTGGGAAGGCAAAATGGTTCAGCCGCTCTGGGGATCAGTTTGGCAGTTTCTTAAAAGCTACATAGACACTTACCATATGACCCGGAAATCCCCCTACGTATCTATCCAAGAGAATTGAAAACATATGTCCACATGAATCGCGTACCCGAAGGCTTATAGCAGCTTCATCCAAAATAGCCAAATGCCCGTCAGCTGGTCAATGGATAAACAAGTTTTGGTAGGGCCATTCTAGGGACGGCTGCTCAGCAACTAAAAGGAAAGGATTACTGATGAAAGAAACAATGTGGACACATCTCAGCGTCTTCTGCTCAGTGAAAGAAGCCAGACGCCAAAGACTACTTGTATATATATATGCTTTCATTTCTATGAAATTCTAGAAAAGGCAAAATTTACAGACACAGGAAGCAGATCAGTGGCTGCCTGAGCCAGGGGTGGAGGTGGGGGTTGTCTGCAGAAGGCACTTTGGGAGTTTTTTTGGCAGGATGCTTCCCAAACTGGACTGGGGATGTGGTCCTAGAGTCTTTCTTTGCTGTTCTAGGGATTTCCTCCTTCTCTCTCATGGGATGGCCATACAACAGAATGCCTGATGGTCATAAAAAGTGCTGTAGAATTTTTTTTCTTGTCCTGGGCAGATAGACATATTAAGTTTTTTTTTTTTAAAGCATGTTATAAAGCTATATACACAAAATGATTCCATGTTTGTTAACTATGTCCAGAAAAGGCTGGAAATACATTTGTTTAATTCTTGCTTATTTAAAAAAATCATGTCTGCTCAAGGAATGTGTATGGCTTACATAATGAACAAATAAAAAATATTGTAAGAAAGCTTGGGGACCCTTCACTCTGGTCTTTTCCTCTATCATTTTCTGTATCCTAAAACTTAATTATGGTGGTGGTGGCACAACTATATACATTTCCCCAAACTGATAGAATAACTGTTTAAAATGGGTATATTTTGGGACTTCCCTGGTGGTCCATTGGTTAATACACCCTGCTTCCAATGCAGGGGGCAAGGGTTCGATCCTTGGTCAGGGAACTAAGATCCCACATGTCCTGTGGTGTGGCCACAAAGTAAAAAATAAAATTAAATAGGTGTATTTTATTGTATTTAAGCTATATCCCCCAAAGCAGAAACTAGTGAAACTGGAGAAATCTGAAAGGGTTTGTGGACTGTACCAATGCCAATTTCCTGGTTGTGATATTGTGCTATAATTAAGCAAGATGCCAACTTTGAGAAAAGCTGGCAACCACCCAAAGCTGGAAGAGGCAATAAAGAGTCCTCCCCTAGAAACTTCAGAGGGGATGTGCCCCTGTCTACACCTTGATTTCAGACTTCTGGTGTCTGGAACTGTGAGAGGGTGAATTTCTGTGGTTTGAATTCATGTAGTTTGCCATACTTTGTTACAGCAGCCCTAGGAAGCTCATAGAGAGGACTGTGAGCCCCTGATGGTAGTGACACTGGAATCACTGTGGAGGGGTGGTGAGGCAACGAGAGGTGCCAGACTGATTGGTAATCTTCTAGGAAAAAAATGATAAAGTTATGCACTCTGTGTTGTTGTTCAGTTGCTAAGTCGTGTCCAATTCTGTAGCCCCATGGACTGCAGCACACCAGGCTTCCCTGTCCTTCATTATCTCCTGGAGTTTGCTCAGATTCATGTCCACTGAGTCAGTGATGGTATCTAACCATCTCATCCTCTGCTGCCCTCTCCTTTTGCCTTCAATCTTTCCCAGCATCAGGGTCTTTCTCAATGAGTTGGCTCTTCGCATCAGGTGGCCAAAGTATTGGAGCTACACTAAACTAAAAAAGTATCAGATGGATTAAAGGTTAAATCAAAAAAAAGTTAAGGCTATCACAGGTAGAAGAATTCTTGTGATTTCTTCTATCACAGAAGAAAATATAGAAAAGAGAAATTTGTTTACTCATGGGAAGTCTTTTCTAAGCATAATACAAAACCCATTTCCATTAAAGGAAAAAAGCTTGACTAGATTTAGACTTCTATGGCCAAGAAAACCCCAAGAACAAAGGAAAAAACAAATGACACTCCAAGGATACATTCTTGCCAAAAAGATTTAATCTGAATCTAGTGGAGCATCTGGATCCCAGTCTCACTTTCAGAAAAGACAGGTAACCTTGGAACAGGTAAAATACCTTCACAAAGAAGCCATCAGACAAAACCAGGATGTGGTACACTCCACAACACCATTGACTTGGACTTGTTCAAAGGGCATGGCATTAAAATAAAAAAGCTGAATAACTATAAAGATGCATTAAAAACCAAATGCAGTGGTGAAGCTTTGTTGGGTCTTGGTTTGAAAAGGAAACTTTGAGGATAGCTGGGAAAATCTGAACCTTGATTGACTGTTAGGTGACATGGAGACTTTTTTTTCATTTTATCGGGTGTGATTACCATATATTGAAAAATATTGAAAAACCAACACATTTTTCCTGATTATAAAAGTAAAACACATATTCCACGGAAAATATATGAACACCGGACTTCCCTAGTGGTTCAGTGGCTAGGGCTCCTTGCTCTCAGTGCAGGGAGCCTGGGTTCAATCCTTGGTCAAGGAACTAGATCCCATATGCTGCAACTAAGACCTGATATACCCAAATAAATAAATAAACCCACTGAATAAACGTTAAAGTTTTAAAAAATACATGCATAGTTAGATAGGATAAAGATCACCCAGGAAAGGGCAATGTTAATATACTTAAATAGTTGTTTTTCCTTACTTTGTACATAGATGATATATGGCTTATGATCTTTAGCCTATCTTCACTTAATGTTATACCATGAGTGTTTCTCCATAAAAACAAAGTTCTTTGCAAACATAACTTTACACGATTGCACAGTTATTGCAGGCTAATTGTCATTATTGATCATTTCCGTGCTAGCGACCGTGACAACAGTTTACAGAAGTGAGCTTGTTTAATCCTTGTCTCACACTAGTCCAAGAAGCAAGTATTAATAAAATAATGATTCCCACTTTAGCAACTTTAAATTTCCTGTTCTGGCTTGTAGCCCCTTCCTGCATCTTCCGGGTTAGCCTTGGAGCATTGTCTGCTGCTTCCGCTGACCTCTGCTTCCCCCATCACGTCTCCTCCTCTGACTCCCACACTCCTGCCGTCTTCTTTCACTTATAAGAACCTCTATGATCACACGGGCCCATCGGATAATCTGGGACCATCTCCCATCTTAAGGCCCTTAACTTTGTCACATCTGCACAATCACTTTTGCTTTGTAAGGCAGTATATTCACAGCCTAGGCTTTCAGATGTGGACATCTCTGGGGGCCATTATTCTACCCACCTCACTTGCCCATATGACATGATGTAAGTGATTGAGGTCAGGCTTCTCTTTGCTGACACCCTGTGATCTATTGGATCTCTGCATATTGTTGGCTGGTTAGATTATTTCCAGTTATTTTAACATTGAATAAATAATGCTGTGACAAGCATCCCTGAATAGAAAACATTTTGTAATTTGAATTATTTCTGTATAGTATGTTTTTTGGAGGGAATCTTAGGATCAAAGGGTACAATCATTTCCGTTGTTCTTGATACTGAGTGCTTTCCGAAAAGGTTGGCCACTGCCCACCACCAATAGCACCGTATCAGGGAATTCTAGCTCACGCTTTTGTCTTAGAGCTGGAACAGCAAAAAGTGAAGCCAGCTGGCACAAGTGCCCGGGCAGGGGACTTCTGCTTAGGGTAGGGGCTGAAAATTTCTGCTCTCAAGTTGAACCTGGCCCGTAGATCTCCTTTATTTTGCTCGCACACTTTAAAAAATATATACATAATTCACCAAGATAAAATTCACCATTTTAAAGTGTTCATCGTTTTAGTCTATTCATAAGGCTGTACAGTCAGTTTAGAGCACTCCTACCATTCCCGAAAGAAACTCTGAGTCCATCAGCAATCTGTCTCCCTTCCCCTCTCCCCCCCAGCCCCTGGAGACACCAGTCTACCTTCTCTGTATGAAGTTGCCTATTCTAGAATTTCATACAGTTGGAATCATACGTATGTGGCCTTTTGTGTCTAGCTTCTTTCACTTGAGCACTGTGATTTCAAGGTTCACGTTTAGTGTGTAGTGTGTCACTGTTTCACCTCTGCTTATGGCTGTGAAGGTGGCTTTATTTGAAAAACAGGGTCTTTGAAAAAAGATATGATTAAATCAGAGATCTTGAGATGAGATCCCCCTGGATTTCATCTGGGCCCTAAATCCTGTGTCAGATGTCTTGATATGAGAGGAAGGAGAGGGAGATTTGAGGCACAGACAGAGAGAAGGCTGTATGCTGGCAACGTAGAGACTGGAGTGATGAGTCTACCAGCCAAAGATCGCTAGTAAACCCAGAAGCTGGACCAGGCAAGGATGGACTCTCTCTCTCTCTCAGCCTCCAGTAAAAAAACAACCTGGCAACCTTGGTTTCAGACTGCTGGCATCAGAGCAATAGGTTTTTGCTGTCTTAAGCCCTCCAGATTGTGCTAATTTGTTAACAGCAATCCTAGGAAACTAACACGGCTTGCGTGAGAGCCTTTTAGTGCTAAACCCAGGAGAATCCGGCACAGAGAAGGGTTGGTGAGTCTGACACTGGAAATGCCCGTCATGTGTCTAATTTTTTAAAAATTAAAAATAATCTTGCCAGTTAAAAAAGAATGTTTATTTAGATATTTTTGGCTGTGCTGGTTCTTTGTTTGCTGTGCGGGATTTTTCTCTGGCTGCAGAGAGTGGGGGCTACTCTGTAGTTGTGGTGTGCGGGCTTCTCATTGTGGTGGCTTCTCTTGTTATGGAGCACAGGCTCTAGGGTGTGTGGGCTTCAGTAGTTGTGGCTCCTGGGATCCAGAACACAGGCTCATTAGTTGTGGCGCCCGGGTCTAGTTCCTCCGCAGCATGTGGGAGCCTCCCAGATCAGGGATCGAATTCATGTCTCCTGCCTCTGTCAGGTGGACTCTTTACCAATGAGCCACCAGGGAAGCCCTAAAATTTTTTAAAATTTATTTTTTACTATGATGTATTCTTTCTTTGTTTTTATTTATTTATTGGCCACACCACGTAGCATGTGGGATCTTAGTTCCTCAACCCGGGATTGAACCCGTGTCCGCAGCAGTGGAACCTGCATCCCCTGTATTGGAAAGCAGATTCTTAACCACTGGACCACGAGGGAAGTCCTCCCACCATGTTTTTTTAAACTCAAGTCAGAACACATGAGACAGCTCTGGCTCAGATGGCATGTTGAGCTTCTCTTACTTAGATCAGGACTGGTCACCCTTCTACATCTCAGCTCCTCCTTCTGTCTGTCTCTTTGGTGTCCAGCTTTTGGTAGCATAGGTTGCCCATGGCTTCCAGGGAGTAGAAATGGGCAGGGGGAGCCTGTGGTCCCCTTAGCAGCCCTGCATGTCTTTGGGAGTATGCAATCCCACCGCATCTCAGCTTCCCTCCTTTGAAAAAAGGAGATGCTTCTGGCCTGGGTTACATAGATGATCTGGCTTCCAGCTGAAAGATGCAGGGGATGACAAAGTGCCAAGTGGTCCTCACCTTCCTGGGGCTTGTTTCTCAGCAGAGACACTGGTGGTTTCACTTAGGAATGAAACAGCCAACATCTGGTGGCAGCCGGAGCCCAGAAGCCCTGTACTGGGAAGAGAGCTGAGCTTCCTTTTTCCTATTTCCTCCTGGATCAGATCAGCAGACCCACTGATTAGCTAACCAGTGAGACAGCCTGAGAGAAAAGAAGAGCTCTACACTTCCCACCACCCAGACCCGATTTTCCTGATCGTCCACACAGGTGTCCAGGGAGCTTCTCCCAGGCCCCTCCCGGACTGACTTTGCAGCTGTAAAGAACAGCCAGGAAAATCATTTTGATCTTAAGACAGCTGGGGTCTCTCCTGGATTCATCCTGAGCTCTCCTGTCCTTCCAACTGTAGTGGATCACCGGAAACCTCCTCTGACGTTCTGGAAGCCTCCCAGGAACCCCCCAGAGCCGTTTTCCTCCGTCTCCAGCAATGCAGAGTTGTGTGGCTGAGGCCTGCCCCTGGACGAGGCCTCTGGAAGAGCACAAGCAAGAATTCCTTTTGATCTCACAATTTCTCAAGTGCAAGTATTTAGAAATGACTCTCGCCCCGAAGCTAGTGGCCAAGTGCCAGGAGGGCAGGCTAGATGGACGAGTGGGGCAGGCTGGGGAGTGGTGCAGATTCCTCCAAGGCCAGGCACAGAGGAGGGAACCAGTTTGCACATCGGGGGGCGGGGAGGTGCAGGAGACAGAGGCTGGAGGAGCTCTACTCTCTCAAGAGTCTGGTCTTCCATTTTCCTTTCATACTGTATTGTCCATATACATAAAAGTAATACATACTCACTCTAAAGGAGGTATTTCTATTTTGTGTCTTTAATATATACTTAAGAGATTTTTAAATGTGTTTTTATATATTTTTATATATATGTGCAAGTAATACATGCTCATGGTAAAACTATATTTATGGCTTGTCTTTTTGAGTATTTTTAATATATTGTGGTTTTTGTGCATGGAAAGTAGCATATGCTCACTAGTATGAGCTAGACTAGCAAAAATAACTTGTAAAATTGAGATATAACTTACATATCCTAAAGAGTACAGATCTTAAAGAAATTGCTCAGTATATTTTCACATTATGTAGGTATCTATGGGGTCGCAAAGAGTCAGACACGACTGAGCAACTGATCTGATCTGATCTGATCTGATGTAATTATCACCGTGGCAAAGGCTCCCTTGGACCCCTCCAAAGAGGTCACCTCTATTCCAACTTCTAACACCATAGATTAAAAAAAAATTACTTATTTAGGCTGCTCTTCACAGCATGAACTTAGTTCCTTAGGGATCGAACTTGTGCCCCCTAAAGTAGAAGCTCAGAGTCTTAACTACTGGACCACCAGGGATTCCCTGTCTGGCTTATTTCACTCAGCACTAGCCTGCAAGGTTCAGATAGTGAAAGCTGCCCAGTCGTGTCCGACTCTTTGTGACCCAGGCCAGAATACTGGAGTGAGTAGCTGTTCCCTTCTCCAGGGGATCTTCCCAACCCGGGGATGGAACCCAGGTCTCCCGTATTGCAGGCAGATTCTTTACCAGCTGAACCACAAGGGAAGCCCTACATTTTTATAGATGAAGCCAAATTGGTCTTCCAGAAACTTTCACCAATGCCTACGTGCACCAACATTAGGTGAGAATGCTTTAATTTAACTTTAAAATAGATGCCCCCTCCCACCCCATGCCACACGCCAATGGCATCTCACTTTGCTTTGTGTTGCTTTAGTTGTGAAGCTAAGTACCTTCTCTGGGATTCATTGACCATTGATATACTTGAGAAAATTCTTTTCTTTATTTATTTTTGATTGTGTTGGGTCTTCGCTGCTGTGCAGGCTTTTCTCTAGTTGCAGTGGGCGGGGGACTGCTCTCTAGTTGTTGGGTGAAGGCTTCTCATTGTGGTGGCTTCTCTTGTTGCAGAGCATGGGCTCTAGAGCGTGTGGGCTCAGTAGTTGTGGCTCCTGGGCTCTAGAGCACAGGCTTAGTAGTTGTGGTGCACCAGCTCAGTTACCCCATGGCATCTGGGATCTTCCTGCACCAGGGATTGAACCTGTGTATCCTGCATTGGCAGGTGAATTCTTTACCACTGAACCACTATGGAAGCCCAATATACTTCTTTTTTGAGGATTGTCTAAATATTTTATTGAAATCCTTTCTGTCATTCATCTTTTTAAAATTATATTTGTAAACACTCTTTGTATATTGCAGAAAGACCTTGTATTTGAAAGGCATGGAAAGGAAATAATTTTATATCTATAACAAAACAGAGGAGGTTCCACTGATGTTAGTTTTTTCTTTTTGCTGCTCGGACTAGGGATCAAACCTGTGCCCTCTGCTGTGGAAGCCTAGAGACCTAACCGCTGGACCACCAGGGAATTCCCTCTGGTGTTAGTTTTGAAACTCAACTGTCCAACCACACTCTTCTTTTGCTTGTATATTATACCTTGATCACACAGTATCAAAATGAGGAGTTTAAGTTTGATTTTGGTAAGTGTTTTGGAATAAAATAAACCCAGAACTGGGAGGCACCATCACTTCTCCATTTTGACAGCATGCTTTCCTTCTGAGCCTACAGTGGGCCTCAGAATCCTTCCTAACACAAAGCTCCATGTGGCCCGTGGTGACTTGAGTTGGCATGAGTTGAGACCTCTGTGCTTCCACGATGGAATGACTCCTGGAAGTTACCTGAATGTAGTGATGCCCAGTAGAGGTGGGATGGAAGAGCTATCGGGGTTTGTACTGGTTTCATCAGGCTGAGGGCAGGACGATAGAGCTCCAGGCTGGGGCTGCAGGGATTCTGCCCAGAAGATCTTGCAGGGCCATAGTAGGTTCTCACTGAACAGCTGATGAAATGTTGGTGATGAGGTCGTGTCTGGATTTTGCAGGTGAGGAGAGGGAGAAGGGGAGATTGGTGGCCCAGGGGGTTTCAAGATAAATGTAAAGGATCCCAATTTTGGAACAAGAGGTGCATTGACTGCGTTTGTCTTTGTTCATGCTTGTTGCCCCCGCAGGTGAGTTCCCAGAACTGGAGGGAAGGAAGCCTGGATGGCAGTGGGGGACAGCTCTTACTTCCCTTCTCCAAAGTCTTTGCTGTCCTTGTTCTAGGCTGGGCTGGCCGGGTCTCAGGTGTCAAAGGTGGACTTTTTAAGCACCTTATGTTTCAGGCTGGAGATCTTGGGAAACAAAATGTATTTGGGCATTTTGCCTATTCCTTTTCCTGCACAGAGAAGCCTCCCCCATCTGCCTCCAGGTGGCTTTGCAATTTAAACTTGAAAATGCTGAAGCCTTTTCCCACAGCCACTTTGGGATGACTTTGTTACTTTCCACATCCTCCCAATTAGTTCTCTGGCTTTGTGTATCCCTCAGCATCCCTTCTCATTCCACTGCGAAATGAAATGTTTTTACGTAATCTGAGGGAAATGTTTTAACATCCATATTACCACAGGTAGCCTGTCTGGGCTTATTCATGGAGCTAAGTAGATGGTGTTAGGTACCTGGAACGTACCTCCTTACCAACCCACCCCTCTGTGTATGCATGCATGTGCACGCATGTGTACAGGCTCACACAATTCTCTGTACATACAATCCTTTTGTATCGTGTATACTACAGACATTGCACTGAAAAACCAAAACATCAAATGGCATATGTTAAACCTACTTGGAGATAGGTGGTAGGCTGGGTGCCAGGGAACACCTGGCAGTCAGGGTTGCTGCTGTCAAGGAACTTTGCTCAGTTTCTGGGTCGCAGTCAGTGGGCTTCATTTGGCACCACAGGATGGGTGCATGCGTGCTTAGGTGGTCAGTTGTGTCTGACTCTTTGCAACTCAGGCTCCTCTGTGCATGGCATTCTCCAGGCAAGACTACTGGAGTGGGTTGCCATTCCCTTCTCCAAGGGATCTTACAGACCCAGGGATTGAACCAGGGTCTCCTGCTTTGCAGTCTGATACTTTACCATCTGAGCCACCAGGGAAGCCCTTACTGGTAGTATGAGACCTTTAACTTTACTACTTGTCCTGTGATGTGTGGCCCATGCTTTGTGCAAGCTGGGTCTTTTCAAAAATTTTAAAAGTTTAGTAAGATGTACATAACATGAAATTTACCCGTTGAGCTGTTTCCCTCCTTTTAACCATTTCTAAGTGGACAATTCCGTGGCATTAAGCACATTCACATCATTATGTGACCATCACCATCATCCATCTCTGGAGTGTTTTCATCTTCCCAAACTGAAACTGTGCCCATTAAACACTAATTCCCCATCCTTCTCCCCCAGCCCCTGGCACCCACCATCTACTGTGATCTGACTCCCGCAGGTCCCTCAAAGGAGCAAAATCAGAATATTTGTCCTTCTGTGACGGGCTGATTTCACTGAGCATCATGTCCTCAGGGTTCATCCACGTTGTAGTAGGTGTCAGCATTTCCTTCCTTTTTAGGGATAAATAATACTCCGTTGTATGGATAGATCACATTGTGTTTGTCTGTTCATCCATCGAGGGACACTTGGGTTGCCTCCACCCCTTGACTTTAGAGATAGTGCTGCTGTGATCATGGGGGTACAAATTGCAAACAGGACTTTTTAATATGTGGACTTAATTGTCAACATTTAATAATTTGGAAATTTCACCCCCAGAATATCTGCTGTCCAGTTTCTTGTGAAAAACAAGGTGATCTGGCCATACTGGCCTGCTGTCCTGAGTGTCAGGCACTGCAGAGGAGGTGGGAACAGCTCTTGATCCTGGGATGATATCATCCAGACACTGAGACCAGAGGTTGACAGCTCTATGTTGTTGGGCTTATGCTGTTGTTTTTCTCATAGTCGAGTTACAAAGAAAGCAAAATATTTCCATTACTTGTGTCTCTATCAAAAGTGGAAAATAAAAAGCAGCTGGAGAGGTCTCCGTGTTCTGGGGAAAGAGGACTATTCTTACTTATTGAACATACAGAGGGGGTAGATCTGTGGGCAAAGAGCCCAGAGGATTCGTTTCGTGTTATGAAATAAGCTAGCCCCTTCACCCACTTCAGGTCCCTGCTGGGCATGCCAGCTGACCTCCGGCTAGGGTTTTAGGAGTGCTGGCTAAAACCAGCTGTTTTTAGCAGTGTATAGCTCTGTCCCTGTTAATGGGTTGGTAATCCCTCTGGACAACCATACCCAGTCACCTCCAAGGCAAAGTTATTAGATGTATAAAGTAAGCAGGTCGAAAGACGTGTTCTAACCCTCAGTACTGCTGAACGTGAGCTTTAATGGAAAAAGAGTGTTTGCAAATATGATTAAGGATCTGGTGAGGAGAGGAGGTCATCCTGGATGAACCGAGTGGGCCTGAAGTCCGATGACAAGTGTCCTTATAAGAGACAAAAGAGGAGAGATGCGGACAGAAGGGAAGGTCACATGATGATGGAGGCAGAGACTGGAGTGAGTGGCCACAAGCCAAAAAATGCTGGCAGCAGGAGCTGGAAGAGGCAAAGGAGCCGTCTGCCCCAGAGACTTCAGAGGCAGCCCTGCCGACACCTGGATGTCAGACGTTTGGCCTCCAGAACTGTGAGAGAATAAATGTGGGTTGTTTGAAGCCATCCAGTTTGCTATGCTTTGTTACAGCCACCAGGGAAAACCCAGGTAGCTGGATTGTCTCTGTGGATGAAAGGGAGCTTACTGGCCAGTAACTTCAAGATATAGTTGAAGGACTTCCCTGGTAGTCCAGTGGCTAAGACTCCATAGTCCAATGCAGGGGGCCCAGGTTCGATCCCTAGTCAGGGAACTAGATCTCATTGCTGCAACTAAGAGTTCAAATGCTGCAACTAAAACTAGTGGGAAGCTGCTATATAACACAGGGAATCCAGCAGGTGCTCTGTGATGACCTAGAGGAGTGGGATGGGAGCAGGGAGAGGCTAAAGAGGGAGAGGAAGTATATATATATGTATAAAATTATGACTGATTTGAGTTGTTGTAGGGCAGAAACCAACACAATATTGTAAAGCACTTAACCTCCAATTTAAAAAATTAGATTTTGCATGCCACAACGAAGATTGAAGATCCTGCATGCCACACCTAAGACCCAGAGCAGCCAAATCAATAAAGTAATTAATTAATTTAAAAAGATTCAGTTGAAGATACAAAATCCAGAAATGTTTTTGGCTTCACACTGGCCTTTGTGGTCAGAATAGCAGGAGAGCCAGGTTCTGGTTGGTCTATGTAACTTGCACTCCCTGAAGTGCCGAAACCACAGAGAACCTCATTTTAAAAAGAAGAAATTGGGCATGTAGATGTGATGATTTGCCCAGGGTCTCATACATAACTAGTGGCAAAACTCGAGGCAGAGCAGAACCAAAGAAAAAGTGAAAGGTGGGCGATGACTGATGCTTCTTATCCGGGCGAGTGGTGGCAGGACCCTCACTTTGTGTTTTATCTTAAAAAGCAATTATTAGGCCCAAATATTAAAAGCATCCCTCTGCTGTTGGAACTTGTGGCTCTTTAGAAGGGATGAACATTCTTCCCTGTGCTTGCTTACCGGTGCTTTAAATTTCTTTGCAGAATTTATTTACCCACGTTTCATAGGAGAAAAACAAACCTCTTTTGAAAATGACGTAAACAGAAAACGTCAGTTGTCTAATAAAGTCTGAAGAGTAGTCATAGTAAGAAATGAATGACCAGAGCCTTTCCCAGGCAGATCCTCCCATAGGGGAGGATGGAGGGATGAGCGTGCTGGAAAGACATGGCGTCTTTCCTGTTGCCTGGGCTGGATGTTTATAAATTATGTGCTGCTGCCCCTGACCTGTTTCTTTAGCTGAAGTTTCCATGTAAAACATTGGATTTCCAGAGGGGTTTTCTCTGTGGTGTGGTTTGTTCAAAAAGGTTGGCTCTTGTATTTGTTCTTCAGAATGACTTTCTCCCCAGGAACTGCTGGTGAAAAGAACCACTTCCCCAATTCATTCCAGATGTGGAATACATCAACCTGCATCTTTTCAAAATATTCACAAGCTTTTAAAAAACTGAATTAACTTTCTTTTTGGTTGCGCTGGATCTTCGTTGATGCACAGCAGCTTTCTCTAGTTGCAGTGAGTGGGGGCTACTCTTCACCGCGGCTTCTCATTGTGATGGCTTCTCTTGTTGTTGAGCACAGGCTCTAGGCACACAGGCTTTGGTAGTTGTAGCACATGGGCTCTAAAGCGTGGAGTTCCCTGCATTGGCAGGTGGATTCTTATCCGCTGTACCACCAGGGAAGACCAAGCTGCATTTTTTATTAAGATGGTGGGAGTATTTAAGTTGTACTCTATTTAGAAAAATAAAAGCAATCTGATGATGGCTTGAATCTGATGATTGAAAAACGTTATTTTCCACGTTGAACCACCAGGCATCAATTCACCTGGGGGGATTTGGCTGACACCCTGTAGCTGGAACCCAGAACAGCCTGCAGTAGGAATTCCCAGGGGCTCCTTGGAGCATCCTTATCCACCGTCCCTGAGCTTCTTTCACAGAGGAACCAGAGCTCCAGCCAGGTTCTGGTGGGAGTTGGGTAGACATCTTCAGAGTGGGGACATCCCAAGCTGTTCTTCCTGGCTCCCCCGTGGGTGCCTACAGCGGCACCTGCTTATTAGCCAAGCAGGACACTGGGACAGTGGGAAGCCAGCTAAGCAAACTGGATCCTCTGTTTAGACTTCATGGCCTGAAATATGAACAATGTGCAGGCTCTGTGCTTTTTTTTCTTTTTTGGTGGAGCCCCAGAATCATTTTGTTTCCCAAAATACATATAACGTAAAACATATCATTTTAATTATCTTAAGTGTATAAATCAGTGGCATTTAATGCATTCACAGTGTTGTGTAACCATCACCACTGTTTAGTCCCAAAACATTTTCATCACCCCAAGAGGGAACTTGCACTCATGAAACAGTCACCCCGCCCCATTTCTCCTTCTGCTCAGTCCCTGGCGACCACAAACTCCTTTCTGTCTGCAAGGATGTGCCTCTTCCGACATTTCCTATGAATGGAATCAGGTGGCCTGTGGCCTTTTGTGTCTGGCTTCGTTTACTCAGCACGTTTCCAAGGTTTACCTGTGTTGTCACGCGTGTCAGTGCCTCACTCCTTCGTGTGGCTCAATACTATTTCACTGTAAGGCTACATGGAATTTCATTTATGTTCTTCTGTTGATAGATATGTGAGCTGTTTCCACCTTTTGAAGACTGTCAAGAATGCTGCTCTGAACATTTGTGTACAAGTGTTTGTTCGAACATTTGTTTTCAATTCTTTGGGTGTATATACCCAGGAGTGGAATTGCTTTGGTAATTCTGTATTTAACTTCTTGAAGACCCAGTAAACTTCCACAGTGGCTGCACCATTTTGCATTCCTACCAGCAATATATGAGGGTTCCAACTTTTCCATATCCTTACTAACATTTCTTATTTTCTTTCTTTTTTTTTTTTTTTAAATTACAGTCTTCCTATGGGGAGAAGTGGTATCTCGGTGTGGTTTTGATTTGAATCCTATGATGACGGTGATGCTGAGTGTCTCTCCTTGTGCTCCTCAGTCATTTGCCGAGGCGCCCTTGCTCTTTATCAACACTCTGTGCAGCAGCAGACAAATCTGTCCAGAAGGGAGTTGAACTGGGTGAATGGCCTTTAAGCTACTTTGTCCACATAACTCCTGAAAGAACTTGGAAAAGTCGTGCCCCTGTGGTACCTTTTTATTAGGTCGATATCTGTTCTTCATCATGAGGTTTGTTAAGGTTGCAAAGGGTGTGATTTCTGGGGTATTGTCAATTTTGACTCAAAAATAAAAGGTTCCTCACTCTAGAGAAGCAGAACCTGACATGTTGTCTTGTTTCCAAGATCATTGAGCAAGTCATGTTCCTCTGCCAAAAACAAACCAGCCCAGAAAGCAACTTCACACCTTAAGACAAAAATCATAGTATCCAAATGATCACACCTTGCCTATTTCCTGTGAACCTCGACTCTATTCACTAACAACAAGATTTTTAGCCCTGACCTTTGCTCTTCCTGTCATGTGTCCTGACATTTAGAATTAGCAATATCACATGAGAAAGCAGTTGTTGGTCCACTCAGGACAGACACATGTAAATTTGGTGACCGTGGTTTTCCTGTGATTTTTCCCCCTTTTCAATACTTGATGGCTCTTTGGATTTGGTGAGTCGGTACTTCTGAAGTCTGCCTTTTCTTTACTCTTTGCAAGAAAACTTTCTTTTTCTAAATGCAGCTGCTGCTGGATTCCTTGGGCGATTATTTTAAATATATCAAACGAAATGTAATTTAGGTAGCAGTGTGGCATCATGATACCAAAGATGTGGGCAAATTCTCCTTGGTTCTTTTCTCCTCCACTTTTCACTTCTTCCACTGAATTTTATTTTAATAAAAGCATTTTTTATGTTTGACAGTAACTCAAGGATAGGTCTCTGCAACAAAAACATGTCCATAATTTAAATTTAAAATATTTTATTTCCTGTGACTCTAAGACTCTCAGTATTAAAAATTACTCTGGGTTGAGTGATGTATACAATTAATCGATTCCTCAAACCAACCAAAATATATTAAAATTGTTGTATATATTTATGATATACATATAAAAATTAGTTGCTGGACTGAATCTCTTAATGAGATGAACGGGGCTGTGTGTTTTCAAATGGTTCATGTGTTGTTCGATGAATATTACTTATTATCTCAGATGTGGTTCAGAACCAATTCCATCCCTGTTTTTCATTTTTATTGGTCTAGACCATGAGAAAACTTGTTCATATAAAATTTATACATGGTAATGTTATAGTTTTGTTTTTGAACTTCTTGGAGATTTAAGCCAAAAGTCACAGTGATTTATCATCAAAAACATAACAAAACAAAAATGACCAGATTAAATTCTCCTCCTGGTGTTAAAGACTCTGGGCCTTAGCCACTTGCTGTCTTGGCAGTGGGGTTGCACGAGTGGCCTGGGTCTCTCTCCTGCCGGGAGATTTCACCACCTTCCTTCTCCTCTTGCCTTGTGGGATGGAAGGAAGGACAACCTCCGGAGGTGTGATGGGGTGAGGAGGCGGCGTCCCGGTACTGGTGGTGGTGGGGGGCCCCCAGACTCAGCCTCTGGCAAGCTCTCCCTGGAAACGCGCCCCCGGGCGGCCAGACCCAAACAGCCTCAGACCCGCCCGCTGCGCTTTGGCCATTAGGAGATGCCGGGGCCAGGGCGCTCCGGGCGGGATAAGGAGTAGGGGGGTCCGGGGTCGCCGCGCAGACCGTCCCACCTGGGGTGCGCTCCCCAGGGTGCTGCTCTGCCCCTGGAGTGATCCTTCAAGGTCGAACTGCAGAGAGAGTCAAGGAACCCGCTGCCCACCGATCACAAAGGGGAGGGACACACCGGCTTGCTGCGCGTGCGCGGGCAAGGGTGCTACCCGGACGCGGGCTGTACATGCGGGTGGCTGGGGTAGGGGGCGCCTGTTCGGAGCGTGTATCCTCTGATGTCAGGATCCCGAGCGAGTGTGGGATGTGTGTGTGTGTGTGTGTGTGTGTGTGCGCGCGTGTGTATGTTGTACGTGTATTTATGCGTATGTGGCTGGGATGTGGAGTAAGATGGTGTTTTGTATGAGGTGCATGCAGTGTGCTCAACATGTATGGAGTGTGTCTGCGTGTGTGGCGTGTTTTGTGTGTATGTGGGGTGTGTGTAGAGGGTGGGATATGTTACATACGGTGTGCGGGTGAGGTGAGTGTGGAGCGTCGCAGTTGCTTGCAGCGCTCCGGGTTCGCGTCCCATCTGGTTTGGGCTGCGCTCCCAGCTTGGGGCTCAGCGGACCTCTGCCTGCCGCGCGCAGGACCACCAGCTTGGGCTGGACCGAGTGCGGCAGGTAACCATGGAAACAGATGCTCCCGCGGCGGAGGTGGACGGGTGGCGTGTGGGGGAGGCATCTGATGAGGCGCCCAGGCTGGTACTGGACACGCCGCTTCCTCGGTTGACTGGGGGACCCGGGGTCCTCACTCGGTCGCTCGGCAGGCCTGGGGCGGGGCCCGAAGGATTCCTGCTGTCTCACCTCCCAGCAAGGAAGCCCTTGCTGCTTCCAGGTGTGAAGGCGCAGCAAGTCTTTGGCGCCTCGGATCCTGCTCAGGGGAGACGAACCCCCGCGTTCTAAAGGTGGCCGGGAGCCTCACAAGCAGTTATCGGGTTTTAGGACCCGCAGGTGCTCCTGTTGGGTCCCAGGACAAATGAAAAACCTGGGAAGGGCTGAAGGGAGGCCTGGTGTTTGGCACAGGCTTCTCTTCAATGGAGAGGGGAGCAGCTCACAGGTTCTGGAAAGCAGACTTCACTCCCATCCAGTAGATCCTTTGTGGGAAAAGACTGGCCAGGCCTACTAGCCTTGATATACCTGTCCTCCCCTCTCACCTCTGTTCAGAGCCAGCTGGTGGGCGATGCCACCTCAGTTCTTATCCTGTGTAATGGGAGGAGGTTGGTCTAGATCACTTTTCTTTCATTCACTCGTTCATTCATAACCTTTATCTAGTGCAAATATGCTCAAGTGTAGCACCAGGGCCAGCAGCATCAGAATCACCTGGAAACTAGTGAGAAATGTACATTCTCAGGCCACCTCCAGACCTACCAATGTGAGAAGCACTGATCCGCGGTGACCCTTGTGCTAAACATGGGGCTACATGATCCCTCCCATCATGGGATTCTAAAACAAACCTAGTGGAGAAAGTTCTAGCTCTTTTTTCTGAACATCCTGTGTTTTGCTTGGGGATCCATCTAAAACTAGATGAAGCATAAATACTTCTTGGCCACATCCCCAAGGCTGGTCTGAGAAGGAGTGGGGCTATTTCAGAGAAGGAGGAGTAGAAGAAGTTGGACAGGAGGTTCGGAATTCCTCTCAACTTCAGAAGCTGCTTGAGAAAGACTTCAAGGGGTGTTGAGGAGCCCAAGAGCGCCGCCTCCTGGTGACAGCGTGCAGGACTGACTCTAAAGAATGGGGCTTCTTGACAAAGGGGGCTTTCAGTGTCCCAATCATACACCCAGCCAGGCATGAACTACCCGGTCATTACTCAGGAACGTTTCATCCATTACTGCCAGCAGCTGGACTGGCCAAATTCAACAAAGGCTCTGAGAAAACAGGAAGTTGTGTGTGGCTGATATGTAAGAGAGTCCCCAGTCATGTCCACGTGGCTTGAGAATGCAGTGCATGGCTTTGTTTCAGCTGGGGTTTTCTCCAGACCTTTTTAGTCAGGCTAATAGTAAAATGAACTTTGTACAGAGAACTGCAACATTAGTTTTCCGTGGAGTCCTGAACTCCTCTGATAGGTACTGAGAAGGGTGCAGGGCATGGTGGAAATCCAGTGTACTTTTGTGGAGGGGTTGGGGGGGCAGTCTTTGGACACTGGCCTTGGGGAGGCTGAGTGCTGCCCTCCAGAGGCGTCCTGGGCTGGCCATGCTGTGGGAAGGGAGGGGAGGCAGGAGGGGCGTGGACAACCAGCATGGTTATCCTGACTCTGGAAAACCTCCTTTATTATTTTTGTTTTGTTGTGTCTACCAGTCAACATTTTTCTTTAAATCAACTCACTCTTTTTCACTTAAGTTACTTTTAAAAGGAAAAAACTTAGAAAATAACAGACACAAATGGAAAATCCGTAGCATTCACCCAAGCTGAAGGTGATCATAAAAACAAATATAAGGCAAATAACAGGGTTGTAACACTCCGCCCTGACACGGTTGCCCACCAGAGCTCTGAGCCTGGGTCTTCTCTCTATGCTACAGGGGGAGGTGTTTAAGATTTAGTATCAGCAAGCAGAAACTTTCTGCTAGAGAAACAAGAAGGTTTGGAGATGAAAAGGGAGGCGATGTGACTTTCTCACTCTGTGATACCCTGTCTCTTTATAACTCCTGAAACGTACGTAACACCTGGGCCTTCTGTGGGCCAGGCCCTGTTTTAAAGACTTTGCAGATACTAATTTCATCATTGAGACTACCTCACTGGACAGGTGCTGCTATTGGTTCTGATTTTACAGATGAGGAAACTGAGGCCCAGAGGTGAGAACCTGTCGAGGGCTGCAGAGTGTTGAGTTAGTGAGTGTCAGAGTTCGGGAGCTGTTTGAACCCATCATCTGCTCAGGGTGGTATCCCCCACCCCCCAGCCCACCCCCAGCTGCACAGATGGGAATCAGCCCACTGCTCACAGCCTGCCTCAGCTCCCATGTTCCTGATGCAAGAAGCTTATTCCGTGTTAGTCAACCGCCGGGACTTTTTTGGGGTGCTCTGGGGATGACAGACATCTGCGGTAGCAGAATACTTAATGTGGGCCAGGCCAGATTATTTTTCTCTCTTTTCTCTCTCTTTTCCTTTTCTGTTTGAAAAAGCTGATTGAGAGTGATTCTCAGAATATCTGTTGGCTCGTCCCTAGAAAGTAGGCTAGCCTGACCATGGTCGTTGTGGGCTATTGGTGAAAGGTTGGGTGTCTCTTGGAGATGGGGGTCATGGCGGTTACGCTGGCATCTCTGATCACTCACTGCTCCATGCACATGGATGCGAAGGGATGCCCCACCCACCGGTTCCCTCCAGCCTGATTTGGGCCTGTCCAGATTTGGAAGCTGGTGTGGGCAGTCAGGAGGGCCTGGGTATCCCAGTAGGGCTGCACGTGGTGGGGGTGGGGCAGTCCTTCCAGGACAACTACGGGATGCAGGGCCAGGGAGCCGCAGGGCCTTTCCAATCAGGCAGCACTCCAGCCCCAGGCTGGTGGTTAGGCAGCTGTGGAGGGCAGGTTAGGATGGATCCTGCAGATGGAGATGGGGCTCAAACTACAGGTAGAAGCAAGAGGCCCGGGCAAGGGAGAAGAGGGATTCATAGACAAGGAATAGGCAGATCCTGACAAACATGTCCTTCAAAGAATCTGTCTCTCATTGTCACAGCTGGATTTATATGCAAGAGCTGAATTTGACAACTTTAGCATCTCCCATAGTAGGGTTTTAATTATCCCCATGCCTACTATCTAAGAACCACCTGCCTCGGTGCTTCGTCCTGGGGTAACCTCAGAGACATGGACACCTCCTTATTATCCCATTTTTCCAGATGAGGAAACTGAGGCTGGGGGAGGTAAACTACTCCCCTTAGGCCATGGGGACAAACTGGAGCAGTACTTGGTCTGACTCTAAAGTCCACGCTCTTGAGAGCTGTTGTGAGCGCACAGTCCTTGAAGTGGCTCAGCACTGACAGTGTCCAAGGCACCAGGTGGTGGACATTGGCCCCCTGCCCCTGGCCTGGCCACCCAGGTCCCCTCTGAAGCCAGTCAATGCCCACCTTTTCTTGAAACTTCTCCAAGGATATGTCTTATGTGTAGACTTACCACACACACACACACACACGCACATGCACACACACACCCCTCCCCTCCCCCACAATTGCATTCTACCATTTGCAGCATTTTCTTTTTAGCTGAGCAATGTGGCATAGTTCTGGTTTCCTTCAGTTCTCATCCCCCCTTTGCCTTTTAATGGGGAGCCCACCCTTTACCAGCTTTTGCTGGCAGTCCAACCAGGGCCCGTTCCCAACAAGAATGGGTAGGTTCCCCTGTGTTTGTCAGCCTCCTAAGAAACTAGGAGTTTATTATACCCTGGATCCAAGTGGGAAGGCTGTAAGAAACCAGCAGGCTTTAGAATAAAATGTTGCACCCACACTGGTCACTGTGTTTTGGTAACAGCCAGTGGGGTCCTTTATTCCCATCCGTGCTTTCTGCCTGGCAGTGTACTCCTGGTGGCCTGGGTGATGGAGATGGCCCCTGGGCCAGAGGTGTGTGGACTCGGGGCTGGGAGCTCCAGGGCAGAGCCTCCTCATCGCCCACTGGAGCTGGAGTTCGGGGTCTGGGTGTTTGAGGCTTCAGTCCTATTGCAACCACCAGCAGGCCTGCTGCACCCTCCCAAGTGGGCACTCAGGTACCCCCCTCCCCATCACCGTGCACTCAGTGACCCCCTTCCCCCATCCATGCCTCCCTCCCTGTCCTGCTGTTATGGGGCTGGTTCTGCTGTGAGAGGAGGGGAGGAGGCAGAAAGGGGGGTTGAAGGAGAGGGAGGGGGAGGGAAGGAACGGGGGCATCTTGGGAGTCTGGGGGCCATGGGCCAGTGAACCAGATCATGCCCCCAGAGATCTAAACCTGGGCAGGGGTCAGATTGCCAGCATCATCATGGCCAGGCCTGGGCCGGGGCTGTGGGGACACGGAGGCATGTAGGCCTGGTCCCATGTCTTCTGTGGAGACAGGCCCATCCATATCCAGTAGATCATTATAGCAGGAGTATTCTCAGACCCTGTTTGCAGCTTCTGGAGGCTTCCTGGAAGAGGTGGGCCTGGAAGGACAGGTGTGTGTTGGGTTGGGAAGAAGGGATGGGGCAGGGGAAGGTGGAGGAGATGGAGCAGGTGGAGGAGATGAAGCAGACAGGCCTGGAGGGAGGGAGTAGAGGGAATTTGGGTGGGGACAGACAGTGCATGGAGGCAACCGTGTCAAGCAGAGACTGAGGAGGGCCCCTGTGGGAATTCCTGACCCTCAGCTGGACCTGGGAGGGCACAGGGCGGGTGCAGGTAGGGGCCCGGGGGTGCAGAATGACTCCAACTTCCTCAAAACTCCACCTCTTGGGCCTCTGACCTTGAGCAGAGGGTGTTATGCGACCTCAACCAGGAGAGTTGCAGCCACCAGCAGTCCTGTCACCAAGGGAGGCCAGCCGCTTGGCAGGAGGGCAGACCCTAAGGAAAGTCAGAGGATTAGTGAACGAGAGAAATGGGAGCATGTCCCTCACCCTAACTCTTTAATGGCAGGCGAAGTGTCCCCAGGCTACCCCCACAAGCTCCCTGGTTTCATCACACACTACCCACCCCTCCCCGCCTTGTTCACCTGCCCCAGCTGCACTGGCCTCCTGGCTTGTGTTCTGTGTGACCCCTCACAGCCCCTGCCCAGCGAGGCCTGCCCATCCCCAGGCAGGTGCCCCCAAGAGCTGCCACCTTGCCAGCTCCTGGGTGACCTTTGCCCCTGAGATGGGTCAGGGTTGGGGCAAGGATGTGTGTTGGGGAGGCTGACAGAGGAAGACTCCAGGAAGGAGTCCTCATGTGGCCATGGAGCCTGGAGGTGGCCTGTCCAGTGGGCAAACTGCCAGCTCCTCTGGCCCTCAGCCTCCCCATGTTAAACAAGGCTGCTCACGCCCACTGGCTCTCCTGAATATGCAGCCAAGATGCGCAAAGTGTACTGTGCAGTGTCAGGTGCCATGGGGATGTCAGGGACTCCAGATGTTCCCAGGAACCAGGGACAGGAAGGAGCAGGTGACACCAACTGGCTGGTGGGGCACCCTGGTTATGGCTCTGCAGGCCCCCATCCCTTGCAGCTGCCTGGAGGCACACCTGAGGGGGTCGTGGTGGTCTCCTGGAGAATAGGCAGTAGGGTGCTGAGGAGCCCATCGTTGGCCTCTGGCACGATGCCCAGCAGTTTGCACATGAGCTCATACACGTGGACGCTCTCGAAAGGCTCCACCTCCAGGCCCTTCTTAAAGCTGGGGCCCACGGCCCGGAAGATGGTCTTCATGTCCATGACCTCATTGTCGAAGCCGTGCTCCCCGTTGTTGAACTGCACGTTCACTCTCTGCCAGGAGGGAGGGTCCAGAGTGAGTTTGTGCTGACCCTCCCAGCCCACCCCACTCTCTCCAGGAGCACCATCTACCGGGCCCTGGGTTGCAGAGGACCTCTGCAGGGAGTTCAAATCGGGGGGGTGGGGTGGGGTGGGAAAGATTCTGAGCCTCCCTGTCTCTGAATTCTCAGCCCCAAAGATCAGTGGCCCAAAGAAGGAGCCTCAGTGAAGACCCAGAGACATGAATGGAGACCCAAGTAAAGGGGGCGGAGCTTCAGC
Organism: Bubalus bubalis; assembly: GCF_019923935.1. Classification (NCBI taxonomy): domain Eukaryota; kingdom Metazoa; phylum Chordata; class Mammalia; order Artiodactyla; family Bovidae; genus Bubalus; species Bubalus bubalis. Next base: position 10,511,404 of record NC_059159.1, on the reverse strand, counting down.
CAAGGACACGCTCCGGGCTCCTTTCCATGGCTGGGCACCCACACGTCAGTACTCCTTTCCTAGAATCCTGCCCCTGCTCTGCATATTGCTTCCCTCTCAGCCTCCCTGAGCTCTCTCACCTCTTGTGTGTCACTCTTACAGCTAGCCTTCCCACTTTACCCTATACATGCACGTGCACACACAAACACATGTATGCATGCACACCCATGCACACAGGTATGCAGTGCATGTACACACCCCAATTCCTGTCGCATAGTGTGGGTGTGTCCCTTTGGAGGCTGACACGCCTCAAGTTGGGGTCTGACTAGAAACAGGGGAGTGCTTTCTACAGAACCAGAGAGAGACTCAGCAGGGTGGAGACATGCCTGCACCTGGAGCTCACCCCGTGGATGACGTAACCCGGGTCGCTGTACATAAGCAGAGGGGTGATCCGGGAGTGATTGGCGTAGTGGAAGGATTTGGGGAAGAACTCCTTCTTGTAGACGTGGAGTCTGGGGTGGGCGTCCTTGAGGGCCTCGTACACCTTCTCCAGCATTCCTTCCTTGGGGAGCAGCATCCCGTTCGGTCCGTAGTCCAGGAGCTCGAACTCAATGTCCTTGAAGCTGAAGTTGGAGAACTTGTGGAACTCCACCAGGTCACTGGCCGTCTTGTTGACGGTGGTCATGCCATGGTCGGACACGATGAGCAGGTTGAGGCTGCTCTCCAGGCCACTCTTCCTGATGCTGTCCCGGAGGTAGCCCACGGTCCTGTCCACCTGCATCACTATCTCCTTCCTCTCCTGGGACTCGGGGCCGTACCTGTGGCCTGTGGAGTCCGGCTCTCCGAAGTAGAGGGTGACCAGGTCCAGGCCCTCGTCCGTGAACCACGTCATCACCGTGTCGATGTTGGCCCTCCACTCCGCCTCGTCCTTGTAGTTGTGAAAGATGCCTTCCTTCTGGCTCAGCGTCACGGCCTCGCCTTGGTAGGTGACATTCCCACCGGGGTAGAAGAAGGAACCGGTCTTCAGGCCCTGCGGGGGAAAGGTGGCATCAGGGCCGAGGGCCTCCTCCCACTTGTCCCCTGCTGAAACATCTGCCCTGACCGCCTGCCCCTGGACTGCACACTCACCCATCCCTGCTCCTGCCTGCAGCCACGGGCCTTCGTATTTTCTGAAAGACCTTTCATAGCTCTTATCTTATGTTATTAGGGCTGATACTGATTTTATGGAGGAGAAAGCAGGTGCCCAGTGGACTCAGCACTAATCAGATAGTGGATATAAAAGTGTCCCCAGATATGCTGTGCCCTCATCATCACTGTGGCCGTAGGTCACAGCGTTGCTCTTTGAGCGCTCCCTTCCGACCTGTAGCCTGGCCTCTCCTGCTATGCATCCATCGGCCCCTTCATTGCCTGCCCTTCTAGGCTTCAACCCGGCCATCCGTCTGTCTTTCCATAAACCAATTGCTGTTTTGTTTACAGATCCATCTGTCCTTGCCACCATCTGTCCACTGCCTCAGGTCATCATGTCCACCTTGAGATGTCAGTTCTCGGCTACGCTTTCTGCAAGCAAGCCTGGTGTCTGGTAGCTCCTTCTGAAGTGAGGGGACTCAGATGTGAGTTGGACGCCCTGCCCGTGAAGTTTATTCTGGGCTCACCTCAAAATCACCCATTTGAGTTTGTTGTCAGGAAGCCCAGAGCATTGCAAGAGGCTGGGGTTCTGGACTTTTTCACTGGGATGACCCACCTCTCACTCTTATCTTTCACCCTTTAGAATTCGACTGCCAGGCCCTGAGAGGGGAACCAGGATGAAGCCATTTCATTGTTCCCTGCCTGTTAGTGGAGTGACATTATTTTCCATGTGGCCCCCTTTTCACCAGTGCTGAAGCCCAGTTTTCCCTCCAGTCAGGAGGATGCAAAATCCCTCTGGGTCCCAGGGAGGACAGGGCAGCCTGTGCAGCCACTGGTGGGTCCTCATGGGCACCTGGCTCCCATCTCCCATGGGGCCCCACTCAGCACCTCTCCCAGGCTGGGAGCATTGAACTCCCGGGTCCTGCCGTGGATGTCCTGTGGTCATGCCATGGACACGGCCTGCTTGGCCAGGTCCCCCACCCGCCTCCTCTGTCTGTCCAAGTGGGCGTGGGTGCAGCATTACCTGCCTCTGGGCGGTGATCCAGATGGGTAAGCTGCCGTTGTCCCACCATTTCTGGATGCCCAGGGTGGTGTGGTAGGGCCACTTCAGCTTGCTGCTTGTGTTGTAGAACATGTTGTGAACCACCCCGTGGTTCTCGACGTATTTGCCTGTGGGATGGCAGAGGGGGGTGGTGGGAGGGAGGGCACAGCCAGGGCAGGGGGCGGGGAAGCACACGTGGCCCTGGGAGCCGGGCTGGGCCACCACAGCCACGTACCCTGGCCCAGAGATTCTGCTTTCACTCAGAGTAGCTAATCCTGCCGCTGAACTCTTACAAAGGTGTAAATACACACGTTCCGGGATATCGTTTGCAGCCTCGTTGGTTTTAGCAAAAGATTGGGAGCAACTTGGCTGGCTATCTGGAGAGAACTAATTAAATCAATATGGCCCAGCCATGAAATAGAATCTCAGGCAGAAAGATAAATGAACCAAGAGAAGGTGTCCTTTTTAACTAATTTTTTTCAGGATTTCCCTGGTGGTCCAAGAATTAAGATTCCACCTTGCAATTCAGGGGACATGGGTTTGATCCCTGGTCAGGGAACTAAGATCCCACATGCCGGCTAAGCCCATGCGCCACAGCTACTGAGCCCTCGAGCCACGGCTAGAGAGTCTGCGTTCTGTGACGAATGATCCCACATCACGCAACAAAGACCCAGTGTACGACAACTAAGACCTGACACAGCCAAATAAATAAAATTTAAATTTTAAAATAAATAAAATTTTAAAAACTAAAAAAACCCTGCAAAGCACTATGCTCTGTTGGAAACCTTGTACACTGTTCGTAGGAATGTGAAATGGTGCAGCTGCTATGAAAAGCAGTATGGTGGTTCCTCAAAAATTAAGAAAAATTTTTTTCATAGCAATGCCTCCATGTGAGTTCAGAAAGTAGAAAAAGAGGGGTGTTGAAGAGTCCACCTCCTTCCTTCATATTCCCCATTGTCATGTGGTCAGTAAGGAGTTGACATGAAAAAGGGAGCACCGGGGGCCTCTGCTTGCGTGTGGTCATGAAAATGCAGGTGTGAGAATAAGCTGTCTGTACAAGTGACATGCCTTAAAGTCATGCTTCCCTGGCAGCTCAGATGGTAAAAAAGATCTGCCCGTAACGCAGGAAACCCTGGTTCATTCCCTAGGTTGGGAAGATACCCTGGAGAAGGGAATGACAACCCACTCCAGTATTCTTGCCTAGAGAATTCCATGGACAGACCATGTGGTCGCAAAGAGTCAGACACAACTGAGCGACTAACACTTTAACTTTCAAAGTCATGTCCACCCAGAGCCTCTGAATGTGACCTTGTTTGGAAATAAAGTCTTTGCAGATGTCATTAGTTTTGTTAAGATGGCGGCATCCTGGACACTTCCCTGGTGGCACGGTGGTAAAGAATCTGCCTGCCAATGCAGGGGAAAGGGAAAGTGAAAGTCGCTCAGTCATGTCCGACTCTTTGTGATCCCATGGACTATACAGTCCATGGAATTCTCCAGGCCGTAATACCAGAATGGGTAGCCTTTCCCTTCTCTAGGGGATCTTCCCAACCCAGGGATTGAACCCAGATCTCCAGCATGGCAGGCGGATTCTTTTCCAGCTGAGCCGCAAGGGAAGCCCAAGAATACTGGAGTGGGTAGCCTATCTCTTCTCCAGGGGATCTTCCCGACCGAGGAATCGAACCAGGGTCTCCTGCATTGCAGGCGGATTCTTTACCGACTGAGCTACTAGGGAAGCCCTCCAATGCAGGGGACATGGGTTCAATCCCTGGTCTGGGAAGATCCCACCTGCTGTGGAGCAACTAAGCCTGTGTGCCCCCACCACTCCGGAGCCTGCGAGCCACAGTTACTGAGCCTGCATGCTGCAACTACTGAAGCCTGGGCGCCCGGAGCCTGTGCTCTGCAGCAAGAAAAGCCCCCACAATGAGAAGCTCATGGCACTGAGTGAGGAGTAGCCCCTGCTCACTGCAACTAGAGAAAGCCCACGTGCAGCGATGAAGACCCAGTGCAGTCAAAAATAAACAAATAAAATTAGGTATAAAAAAGATGAGGGCATTCCGCATCAGGTGGGCCCTAAATGCAGTGACCAGTGTCCATAACAAGAAGAGGAAAGATACACAGAGGGGAGATGGCCGTGTGACAGGGGGCAGGGATTGGAGAGCTGTGGTCACAAGTCCAGGATCGCCTGGGTCCCCAGAAGCTGGGACAGGTGGGAAGAATCCTCCCTTCCAGCCTCTGGAGGGAGTGTGGCTCTGTGACACCCAGATTTTAGGCTTCCGGCCTAAATAGAGCAATGGTGGGTTCGAGGGTGGCTGGGAGCGAGCAGTGGAAAGAGCAGGAGCCTCAGGCTCAACTCTCCTGCCTTTCTGAATCCTGGCCACACTCACCTCCACCAGAAGCCCTCCTGGGTTGCAATCCTGGGTGTGGTCCCCACTTACGATGAGACCTCCAGGTGTTTTTTATCTGCCTCTATCACTTGCCCCCGACAGGAAGGGTTCCTGACATCCCCTTTGGCCAGGTCATGTCTGCCTAGTGAGGGTGTCCCCTCCTTGGCCTCACCTTTGCCCTTGCACAGTGTGCCCACCGGGTCGAGGCTCCATGCCCACACTGTGGTTCAGTTTGTGGGTTCCCTGGTTTCTCAGCTGCCCCCCCAGGACCCCAAGCCCCATCTGAGGCCAACACTCACCAGTGACCAGAGTGAAGTGGCAGGGGCTGGTCAAGGTGATGAAGGCAGGGGTCATGTAGCGAGCTTTCACCCCGTCCAGTGCCATGGCATCCAGGTTGGGGGTGTCCACGTCCTGGTCATAGTTCCAGCGGAAACCGTCGAAGGATACCAGGAGCAGCTTGTTCCGGGAGGCCTGCTGGCGGACAGGAGCCCCTGATGCTGGAGCCAGGAGGGTGGCCAGGGCCATGGCGAGGAAGACAGCTGGGGCTCCCATGATGGGTTCGTCAGAGATGCAAGTGCCGAGGGAAGTTTTCTGCTGATGAACAGAGCAAAGTCCTAGGGTCACTGAACAGCTCTTATCCTGTGCGTCTTTGAACTGAGACCGTGCAGGAGCCTCAGAGAGTGGCCCCTGGCTGCTGTGTCCACACCACCCTGGGCCTGGCCCTCAGGCACATCTGCCTTTATTGACAGTGGATCTCGATGCCCCTCCCGCTTCGTGCACAAGTGTCTTTCCAGGGAGGATGGGGACCATTCTGGAAGGCGTGGTGAGCAGAATCGACTCACTCCATCGGGAAAGCCTGTGTCCCCAACCCCAGCTCTCATAGCGACTCTGGGTCCCTGTGCCTGGCTCACTCTGTCCCAGCGCACCCGGATGGGGCCCCTTCCTCCAGACTATAATTTGGGGAGGCCTTTGGACCAGGGCTGTGGGTTCAGGGTTCAGGAGACTGGCCTTGTCTATGGGGACTCCCCAGCCTGGGGGAGCACCTCTTCCCCTTCCTGCCCATGCTAAGGGGGCTCCTGCGGTGGGGCAGGCAGAGCTCCAACCTGGATTAGTGCCTGCTGTGCCCTCCTTCTCAGGCCTCAAGGAGCCCCAGAGGGTACAGGCATGGGCAGCCTCACTGTTGGATTTCATCAGCAAGATGGTGAGAAGTGTGGCCTCCCTTGTTACACTGTGCTCATGGAGAGGGCAGTGTCGGGAGGGACCTCTGGTTTCATCGTGCAGTTTTCTGTCTCACTCACTTTCTCTCCATCTGTCTCTTTGTCTCTGTCTCTCTTTCTCACTCCCTATGAAACATGTTCCACCAGCTAGGTCCCAGTCTAAGTCCTGGGGACACGACAGTGAAGGAGACAGACGGTGTTCCTGGCTTCTTTCAGTTTGGTTGGGGACACACAAAATGAATCAACAAGTAAAGCAGTAGAATAGTGGGAGTCAGCAGAAAGCAAGCAAGCAGGGAAATAAGATAGAGCATCTGTCTGGCAGGTGGTCAGCCAGGGCCTGGTGAGAGGATGACTGTGAGGGAGTGATCCTGGGGGTCGTCAGTCAGGGGAGTGGATCGGGGGCAGGCGGGAGGGCGGCAGGGTGGGTCCTGGGGCCTGTGGCTGCGGTATGGAGTCTGGCATTCTTGTGCAGTGCACGGGGGAAACGCCATGGGGTGGTTTTAAGCTTGTGAGTGACATAAACTGATCTAGCATTAAAAACAAGAAACTTCACTCAAGCTGCTCCATTTGCAGGACTGTCAGCTTGACAAAGGAAGCGGGTGGGGTGCTCCACAGGGAGGGGACTGCTGGTGTCCAAACCAGGATGGGGGCTGTGGGAGTGACAGGTGTGGGTAGTTTGGAGGTTCTCCTGGAAGGATTTGCATGTTGGGGAGAAGGAAAGGGAGCAATCAAGGGAGATGTCCAGGTTTCCTGCCTGGCAAGCTGGGGTGATGGTGTCTTACAGCTATCCCTTAGGGTGGTCAGAGGTCAAAGGGCAGGTCGAGGGCAGAGCATTCTACCTTGGCCACGTCTACCTGAGGGGAGGTGTTAAGTAGTTGGTATGTCCCGAGTTAAATTGTCTTCAGCTGCTGAACTGCTGAGGGCGGTTCCACTTAGGACTCCGCTTGGCTGGTGAGAGGGACTATTGTCAGGCAATCCCCAGGGTCTCAGAGCCACCCGCAGCCTCCTCTGCGGTGAGGCAGTGGGGCCCCAGGGTACAGATTCTTGGGCCCTTTCCCCCATCTGAGGGGCCACACCCTGGAGGGATCCACACACAATGCCGCCCCTCATGAGCCTCTCAGAGGCTGGAGTCCGAGAGATGGAGATGGTCCCCTGCATGGACTTCTACAACCAGGATATGTAGGGACTGCCCTGTGCCAGCTTGGTGCAGGGCTGGGGCACAGAGGGCAGGCTTTCCTTCACTGAGCTTATGGCCTGGAGTTCCACCTGTGGACCTGTGTGAGGAGCTGCCAAACGTACCACAGAAGAAGTGTGGGTGTCTTAGGAGAGGGCAGTGGGGACCACATTCATTCTAGTGCTGGAGTGGGGACCTGAAAGACCCTCTGAGGATTCAACATTTCACGCTGTGCTGTGCTGAGTTGCTCAGTCATGTCCCACTCTTTGGGACCCCATGGACTATAGCCCACCAGGCTTCTCTGTACATGGGGATTCTCCAGGCAAGAATACTGGAGTGGGTTGCCATGCCCTCCTCCAGGGGAATCTTCCTGACCCAGGGCTCAAACCCAGGTCTCCCACATTGGAGGAGGATTCCTTACGGTCTGAGCCACCAGGGAAGCCCATGACTACTAGAGTGGGTAGCCTATCCCTTCTTCAGGGGGTCTTTCCAACCCAGGAATCGAACCAGGGTCTCCTGCATTGCAGGTGGATTCTTTACCAGTTGAGCTACCAGGGAAGCCTGCACAGATCTATAGGATGGGTTTAGCTGGGAGATTGGAGAAGGAAATGGCAACCCACTCCAGTATTCTTGCCTAGAGAATTCCATGGACAGAGGAGCCTGGTGAGCTGCTGTCCATGGCCTCCCACAGAGTCAGACACGACTGAAGTGACTTAGCAGCAGCAGCAGTTGGGAGAGATGTGGGCAGGAAAACCTTCCAGGCAATGGCGGTGATGAGATGGAAGAGGGCACCGACCAGGCTTGAGGCTGGAAGACAGGCCTGGGGGACTCTGGATTTTATGTTAGTTATTCTAATGTTTGTTCTCCTAATATCTTCCAATGTGTATTCTTCTTCTTTTCATCTATAATAAAATGTCTGCCAAGAATAAAGACTACATTTCCCAGCAGGCCCTGCAGTGCAGTTTGGCCACATGAGCATGTCCTGGCCAATGGGTTGAAAGAAAAAATGTCATGCAACAGCCCTCAGTCTCCTCCCAGTGCCAGCTTTGCCCCTCTGGATTCTTCCTCTCTCTGGTGCTTCAAGCTCAGAGGCTGCCCGGAGAACTGATGATAAGGGGCACTCTGAGAGAGGTTACACAGAAGGAGCCTGGTCCCCCAAGGCATCCTGGGCAGCGTGGCCGGCCCGCCTTGAATGGCTCAGCCCTGGGGAACCCTCGCCAGGGAGAGTTACACACACTCTCTGCTTCCATTTCGGTTATTTGGGTTTTCTGTCACTCTCAGCAGGACCTAATCCGAGGCGATAATAGGATAATGGGCCTGGGAGGCACTGCTGGGCTTTAAGCAGGTGGAGTGACATGATATGCTGGCTGCTGCGTGAGGAGTGGGAGGTGGGAGGTGGGAGGTGAGTAAGGGGCTGATGCAGTGGTCCAGGGGTGAGGCCGGGGCCAGGGGCAGAGGGGCACAGACCTGGGGTACGAAGGTGGTGGGTGGGTGTGGGGTGTGGGGAGGGAGGGGTCGCTGTTCTCTTCTCACTCTGCGCTTCCTCCTGCTGGTCCCCTTCAGGGATGTGGAAATTCCCTGTCTTGTTCACCCTCTCCTGCCCACCCTCTCCTGCCGGTGTGGCTTTCTGGCCTGAAGGTGGCATGAAAGATCTGCTTCCTGCTCTCAGCCAGGCTTGGGGTAGTTCCTCTCCTTTTTTTGACTCTTTACCTCACTCATGTTTTGTCCCAGGGAGCTCCTTAGCTCACCCCCTGTTAGTTTCCTTTTTATTCCCTGGTCTCCTAGAGCCTGTCAGCAGAAAGAGAGTATGTTGACTGTAGCTAACAGTTATACGGTGTCTCTGCAGACCAAGCCCTGGGCTTCATCCATGATCTTGTTCAAGCTTTGCAGCAGTTCTTGGAGGCAGGAGTTAGTAATAGACTCACTTTATGCGTGAGGATACTGAAACAGAGAGGTTTAAGGTCACTGAGCAAGTGGAGAAGCGGAGACTTGAGCCCAGGTGGTGTTTTGCCCGCAGAATCCCCCTTGGAAAACCACTAGATCCCAGTGACTTACTAGCCGCTTGGGGTCTTCTCGTCAGGCTTTGGGGCTATTGATTTTTTTCTTTAAAGAATAGTGCAGCTGTGAGTATCTTGGTGTCACTGACTTTTTCCTTTTCTTTCCCATTCACATTGTTTCCTTGGGGGACAGTCTTTAGCGAGGGGTTATCAGACAAAGGATGTAAAGGCTGCTTGGTTCTTATAATCAAATTGCCATCAGGATACTGGTGGATAGATGCTAGTACCGCCTCTGGCCCACTGTTTTCATTGGATTTTATTTTTTGTTCCTTTTGGGTGACTTAGCAGGTGTGCAATGATGTCTTAACGTATTAAGCCAGGAAGGCTGGGAGAGCTTCATGTCACGATTTCTCATCTTGAGCTCTTCATGTACAGATGCTTCATCATCTCTGACCGTTGATCCAGTGGTCAAAGTGATCACTGAGTCTTAGGGCTTTATTCTCTGTTTAATTTGCAGTGTATATTTTGGGGAAGATATACTTCTGGATTCTATTTTCCAGACTGCCATCATTTATATTAATATTTGTTACTTGTAACTTTCCCTACCCTCTCGCATGCTGGTCATTCTTCAGGTAGACTCAGAGCTCCCTGCAGGCAGGGGTTGCCATATTGTTCTTTGCTGGTGTGATGCCAGCCCAGAGTATGTACTCAATGTATATTTGTTGAATACGATTAAATACATTCAAAGGGAAAAATTATGCAAGTATCTGCTATACTTTCTGGTTAGGCAAAACCTTTTAAAGAATAAGCTTATTTTATGATAATTTAGACTTATGGAAGAATTGCAAAGATAGTAGAGAGTTCCCATATACACCACGCCCAGTTTCCCCTATTATTAACATCTTACATTATGTGGTATTTTTCGCAGTTAATGAGCCAATATAGATTAAGTCATTTTTAACCCAAGTTCATGTTCTGTTCAGATTTCATCAGCATCTGACCCAGTGTCCTTTCCCTGCTCCAGCATCCCACTTTGCACGGAGTTATCACACCTCCTTACATTTCTCTTGGGTGTTTCAGTTTCTCATATTTTCCTTGTTTTTTATGACATGGACAGATTTTAAGGAGTGCTGGTCAAGCCTTTTGTAGACTGTCCCTCAGCTGGGGTGATACGATGTTTTCCTCTTGATTAGATTGGGGTTGTGGGTTCTTGGGAAGAAAAGCACAGAGATAAAGCATCTTCTCATTATATCATGTCAAGGGTACATACTGTCCACATGACTCATCACTGTGGATGTTGACCTTGACCATCTGGCCAACAGAGGGTCGGTCAGGTTTCTCCAGTATGAGTTACTGTCTCCTGCCCTCCTTTTTCATATTCAGCTTTCTGGAAGGAAAGTCATTATGTGCCACCCACACTTAAGGAGGGAGGGGTCATGCTTCACCTCCTTGGGAGAATCTGCATACATTTGTCTTCTTCCTCTTTGTTTAGTCAATCATTTCTACCTGCCTGGACCCATGGATATTTATTTTATACTTTGAATTATAATTCAACGCTACTGGATTTATTGCATTGCTCAAATTACTCCAGCATTGGCCACAGGGAGCTCTTTCAGTTGCCTCTTGCATCCCTCTGACCTACCCCATCATTTGTTTCCATGAGCACTCCCTTGCTTTCTGGAGCACAAGATCTGCTGGGTCGTCTTGGACATGTCCTACCTCAGTCCTGGAATCTCAAGCCCTGGTTCCTTGAGAGGCTGGACTATGATATTAGATCCGGGTGCTGGGTGTGTTGCTACTGGGGTGTTGATAAAGCATTTAAAAAGTCACCATCTCAGCTGTTCTTGAAGCCAAGGGCTCCCCAGCTGAGTCCGGTGCATGTGCAGCTTTGAGAGACAGGGCTGATGTCTCCTCTGGGCGCAGCATTTATGGGCAAACCAGGATCCATGGTGGAGAGAGGTCCCGAAGGGCCCCTATTTGAGGACACAGAAGGAAGCATGAGGGGGGTTACTGAATGCTTTTCTTGTTTAGGGTGTCATTGGTGCCCCACAGGACCTCACCCGGAGGCCTCGTTGGCCTGGGGACCAGGTCAATTTGACACGTTCAGATGGCCATGTGCAGCACACAGGTACCCTGGCCAGCTGAGCGGCACATGGGGCTCAGGTTGAGACGAAGCAGCCTGCCCAGCTGTGTTTGGTTTCTGCTGGGGAGAGGGACATACCAGGCATTGTCCCCATAATCTCATTTATGACCTGGTATGCGTGAATTACGTTGCAGTTCTTTCTGTCTCCCCCTGTTAGGCTGTGAGTGACTCTTTATCCCTGCCTCCTGGCACACAGCAGGCATTGTGTCATTCCTGATGCCTGTTTGAAAGAGTCCATGGGTGACGTTAGCAGGTCAGGACCGCTGCTGTGGCCTTCTGCCCCCGACCAATCTCCCTGCTTTTCTTTTGTCTCCTGAAAACGGGAATCTCTTGTCTCTCTGGCCACTGTGCCCCCCGGGCTGTGCTGCCTGCCAGGGAGCCCCAGATGCCCTGGTGGGGAGTGGGTGTGGAAGCAGGGCCCCTCCAGCCAGGGGCTGTCCTCTTTGTTGGAGAAGCCTTGAGGTCAGGGGTCCACCTGCCAGATTTCTACAGTGATGAGTGCAAAGTTGGGTCTGGCTCGGTCTCTCTCAGCTGCCAGTTCGTGCCCTTTCCTGGGGGGTGTGGTGTTGCTGGCATACTGTTTACTTCTGGGGATGCCGAATGAAGAGCGGCATGGTTATACAGTTTAGCTGGAGCAGAGGGTTGCCATTAGGAGGGCCCCAGACCAAGAAGAATTTGACTTGGGGACACAGTGATGACTCTTCCCAAACAGAGCCCAGGATGCAGGGCCTTGCATCTTGGGAGGGGTCCACATGAACTCCTGGCTTGGGGGCTGGGATGGGCGCCTCATCCTTGCGTCCCTGGGTGGGGTGGGGCACTGAGCCATTGAGCCTGGCACAAGTGCCTGGGAGGCAGTGGGGAGCCACCAGGAGCCACACAGACAAAGCTGAGCTCCTCTGCTGTGCCCCCAGGAGGGGTCACATCTTTACGACCTTGGTGGTGTTCCTTAAGGGGGAGACCATGGTCCAGGGATGCCATTCCTTCTCAAAGGGCTGCTTCGGTCCAGCAGTGCTGCAGGGAGGAGGAGCAGAGAGAACTGGCTTCCTCTTCTCTCTGTCTCCACCACTGGCCCCCTCCAGTGTCATGGGAGGCGGTCACCCCTGCCCGCTGAGGCCGGGACCTGCTTGCTGATGACTGTTCTGATTACTGGGGCCTGACTCGACCTTCCCGACTGGGATTTTATTAGCGTAACAATGATCCTCTTTATCAATTGCTGTTGCCTTTTATGACTTCTCAGGGCCTTTATCTCAGCGGCTACCTCGCCTCCTGGCTAAATGAGGATTAATATTTTAACAGGATTATGTGCTGTGGGTTAGCAGTACTCTCGGGGGAAGCTGGGCGCTCCCCCGCCTACCACCTCTCTCCTCCTTGCAGGCCTCCTTCCTGGTGTGCAGGGGAGGTCTCCCCAGAGATGGGGTCTCTTGTTTCAGAGTCTGGGATGGGATAGAGGGTGGGTGGGAGGGTTGGGGACCTGAACTCTGGGTGGGGGACAGTTTGTCTGAAGAGTAGGTTAGTCCTAGGGTAGGGACTCCTGGAGGGCAGGTCCCTGTAGAGACCATGGTCTGTTTCCTGGGATCAGCGGACGTGACCACCTGGTCAAGGGGAGAAAGGAGGAAAACGGAGGCAGAGCTGTGGAAGAGGGAGACAGAGACAGCGTCAGAGACAGAGGGAGAAAAAGACTGTGAAGGGAGAGAGGGAAGGAAAGTGAGTCTGAAGCCAGGCCCTTAAACTGTTGAATTGAGGGACACCACCTTCTCTGCCCCTTTCTTACTTTCCTCTCCTCCCCAGTCTTCCAGATGTATGGAGGGTACAGTAAAAATAAAAAAAGAGAGATTAGTTTTACGTTTAGCCTTTTTAGGTTCACAGGACAATTGAGTGGAAGGTGCAGAGATTTTCCTTATATCCTCTCTTCCCACTCGCGCATGGCCTCCCCCATTATCAAACCCCGCCACACCCCCCCCCACCCCGCAGGCTGGCACGTTTGTCACAATCAATGAACCTGCATAGACATATTATCATCACCTAAAGTCCATAGTCCATTACTACTCTCGGTGTTGTACGTTCTATGAATTTGGACAAATTTACAACATGGATCCACCATTATGGTATTGTACAGACAATTCACAGCCCTCAGAATTCTCTGGGAGGGGGAAGCTTTCATTCCAGTTCCTATAGGCTTACTCCTGCCAAGAGAGCTTAGGCACCTCCTGTCCCTTGGGCTGGCTGCATCGAAACAAAACAGAATGAAACAAACCAGGGAACAGCAAGGATTGGTGAGGATGCGGGGAAGCGGGAACGCTGGGCACTGTTCTCGGGTATGTGGAATGGTTTGGCTGCTGTGGAAGACGGTATGGGTGGTTCCTTAAAAAGTTAAAGTAGAATTCCCATATGATCCAGCAATCCCTCTTCTGGGGATGTATCCAAAAAAGAATTGAAATTAGGATCTCCAGGAGATACTGGCACACCCATACTCGTAGCAGCTTAATTCACAATAGTCAAAAGGTGGAAACAACCCAAGTGGCCATCAATGGGTGAATGGATAAACAAAACAGGGTCCCCTATTCAGAAATAAACTTAAAATGGATTAAAGACCTAAATGTAAGACCAGATACTATAAAACTCCTAGAGGAAAACATAGGCCTGACATTGTTTAACATAAATCACAGCAGTATTTTTTTGGATACAGTTCCTAAAGTAAAGGAAATAAAAGCAAAAATAAACAAATGGGACCTAACTAAACTTAAAAGGTTTTGCACAGCAAAGGAAACCATTGACAAAATGAAAAGACTGTCTACTGAAGAGGAGAAAATATTTGCAGAAATATATGACCAATAAGAGATTAATATCTAACGAACATAAACAGCTCATGTAACTCAACATCAAAAACCCAAACAGCCCAATTAAAAAATGGGCCAAAGAACTGAATAGACATTTTTCCAAAGAGGAAATGCAGGTGACCAACAGGCACATGAAAAGATGCTCAGCATCGCTAAACATCAGGGAAGTGCAAATCAAAACCACAATGAGATATCACTTTACACCAGTCATAATGGCTATCATCAGAAAGAACACAAATAGCAAATTCTGATGAGGATACAGAGAAATGGGACCCTTCATACCCTGTTGGCGGAGATGTCAATTGGTGCAGCCACAGTGGAACAATTATGGAGATTTCTCAAAAACTAAAAATAATACCATAGGACCCCGCAATTCTACTCCTGGGTATATGTTAAAAAGAAACCAAAACACTAATTTGAAAAAGATATATGCACCCCAATGTTCATAGCAGTATTATTTACAACTGCCAACATATGGAAGCAACCTAAGTGTCCATAATGAATGGATAAAGAAGACATAATATATATCTATACATATGTGTAGAGATATACAATGGAATAGTACTCAACCATAAAAAAGAATGAAAATTTTCCATTTGCAACAACACAGGTGGACTTGGAGAGCATTATGCTAAGTGAAATAAGTCAGAAAACATACTGCATGATACCACTCATATGTGCGTGATGCTAAGTTGCTTCAGTCGTGTCCAGCTCTTTGCGACTCCATGGATTGTAACCCGCCAGGCTCCTCTGTCCATGGGATTCTCTAGGCAAGAATGCTGGAGTGGGTTGCCATTCCCTTCTCCAGGGGATCTTCCCTACCCAAGGATCGAATCTGAGTCTCTTATGGCTCCTGCATTGGCAGGCAGGTTCTTTACCATTTGTGCCCCCTGGGGAGCTCACTCATATGTGGAATTCAAAAATACAACAAATGAGTGAATATAACACAAAAGAAGCAGACCCATAGGCATAGAGAACAAACTAATGGTTACCAGAGGTGGGGGAGGGATATACAGAGGTGGAGGGGTGGGAAGTACAAGCTACTGGGTGTAACATAGGCTCAATGATGGATAACATGGGGAATATAACCAATATTCTCCAATAAGTGTACATGGGAAATTATCTTTAAAAATTGTATAAATTTTTTAAAAAACAAAAATAATAAAAACAAAACATGGTCCATCCACATAGTGGACTCTTATTCATCCCAAAAGAGGAAGGAAATTCTGACATCTTCTGCAGCATGGATGCATCTCGAAGGTACTATGTTAAGCGAAATAAGCCAGCCACAATAGGACAGATACTGCATTATTCCACTAATATGAATTCCTAAAGGAGTGAAATTTATAGAGACTGAAAGTAGAAGAGAGGTTACCAAGGGCTGGAGCGGGGGAATGGGGAGTTATCGTTCCACGGCGACAAAGTTTTAGTTTTGCAAAATGAAAAGAGTTCTGGAGATGGGTTGCAGCAAACATGAATGTAAATTTTATGTTTTGTGTGTTTTACTCCAAGTGAAAATTTTAAAAAATCAAATTAAAAAGTTGAGTTTTTAAGTTAAAAACTTAAAAAACATTTAATTAATAAAATAAAAATCAAAGGAATCCTAGGACCTTTCAGGGATGGCAAGAATGTTAGGGGTGATTTAACACTAGGTTTAGAGAATTCTGCTTCCCTGGTGGCTCAGATGGTAAAGAATCTGCCTGCAATGCCAGAGACCCGGGTTTGATCCCTGGGTCAGAAAGATCCCCTGGAGAAGGAAATGACAACCCACTCCAGTATTCTTGCCTGAAGGACAAGAATGGACAGAAGAGCCTGGTGGGCTACAGTCTTTGGGGTCAGAAGAGTTGGACACGACTGAGTAACTCTTTTACTTTCGAGAATTCCAGATTCTGTCTTAGAGGTGGGGTGATATTCTCTAAAATGTAGGAAGCCACAGGGAGGCCTGCTCTGTGTTGGGGACTTCGATACAAAAATAAAAAAGATGAGGTCCCTGCCCTTGCTGGAGGGCAGACACATCGATTGAAATCACAATAAAAGCTTTGTCCCCTCAAATTTAAAAATAATTAAAACAATTTTAAAAGTTCAAAACTAACTTAGAAGATAATTTTGGAAAGAATTCAAATGTATTTCAGAAAATTTGGAAAATACAGAGAAGGATAGGGAGGGAGTTAGGAGTAATTTTTTTTTTTTTTAATATATTTTTGGCTGCAAGGCATATGGGGTCTTAGTTCCCTGACTAGGGATCAAACCTGAGTCCCCTGCATTGGGAGCGTGGAGCCTTAGCCACTGGACCACCAAGGAAGTCCCAGGGTTGTTTCTTAAGCCTCCAGAGTCCAGCACCATTCCCCCTTCCCCCATAGACCTCTGCCTGTCTCTGACCCTCACCAGGCTCAAGTCTTCCCCTCCTTGGGCCCCTCCTTTTGTCGACTCTCTCCCTGGGCTCCCGCTGTGGTAGTTCAGCCCATCTCCTTGCTCTCACCTTCTTCCTGCCCTCTGTTAGCTATTCCACACCACGCTCCTCCCTGCTCATGCATCACTCCAATATTTATTCCATGACAGCAGCTGCCCATTAACCAGGAATTAACTTCCAGGTCCTGGCTGATGGAGGTGCTCAGACAGTGAGGGGGGCTCACCTTAGAGACGGGTCTTGGGCTGGCAGGCCAGGTGCTCAGACTCACCTCTGGGACCCTCCATTCGGGGGGCTGAGGAGGCAAATGGGAGCCCATGGGTGAGAGTGTGTGCCTGAGTCCTCCCTGCGCCCTGAGTGATGTCCTGGTACCCTTCACTTGTTGAGCAAGCTTGCTTTCTGTGGTTCTGTTTGGCATAAAGGAAACTCCCGTGTTCGTGATTCCTCTGAGAACCTCAGCAGGGCCCTGGACACTGGCCAGGCTTGGGAGCTCACCTGCTGGGCTGTTGGGAGTGACTAGCATCTCTTAGAATAGTCTGGGCCCTCCTGATCCCTCCTGCATCTGTGAGGAGAGGGGTGGCTGGAGGTCGTTTGTCAGCCAGGCACTTGCCCTGCGTTCCCACTGAGACGAACCAGCAGAGAAGGACTCATTTGCCTCGGGAAGATGCAGGTGGGACCTCGAGCAGGTGGCCCTGGGTCCAGCACTAGGGCCCAGCCCAACTCTCCGGGCTGGTGGTCAGCTGGGCGGGGAGGAGACTCTGCCCTTTAATGCAGGCTGCTGGCCT
Organism: Bubalus bubalis; assembly: GCF_019923935.1. Lineage (NCBI taxonomy): Eukaryota > Metazoa > Chordata > Mammalia > Artiodactyla > Bovidae > Bubalus > Bubalus bubalis. The sequence goes on along the minus strand of NC_059159.1, from coordinate 10,494,314 downwards.
CTGTGGCCTCTCAATCTTGGGAGCAGAGTTCCTTCTGGACATGTTTTCCAGTAAATCTGCCTGCTGCCGCCTTCATAGAAAACTGCTGATTTGGGGACTTCCCTGTGGTCTAGTGGTTGGGAATTTGCCTGCCAGTGCAGGGGACACGGGTTTGATCCCTGGTCTGGGAGGATCCCACATGCTGCAGGGCAGCTAGGCCTGTGCTTCAAAACGACTGGGCTTGCCAGCTCTCTGGAGCCTGTGAACTGCAACTAGAGAAAGCCTGTGCGTAGCAATGAACACCCAGTGCAGCTCTCTGCCAAAATAAATAAATAAATGAAAAAATCAGCTGGGGAGAGGGGAGCAACTGAGGTACTCAGCCTGTGATCTGGGTCATGATGGGATGGGCTGGTCTGGCGGCAGACAGCTAGCTGCGGACCAGCTCTGTCCACCGGGGACCCTGAGGCTGCAGTGTCCCTTCAGCCCCAAGAATCTACTGCAGGGAGGCCCCTCTGGCTTGCAGTGCTTCCCCTGGAGCTAGCAGCCCCCTGGGAGGCCCACTGCAAGGAGGACAATGAGACAGAAGTGACTCCTGCCTCCTCTGAGGGGCTCCTGCGTCAGTGTCCTTGGAGCAGTGGTCCTTTCCCTGGACAGCAAGGCCTGAGTGGGTCTCTCACAGCCACACTTCTCCTCTGGGTATGAGCACCACCTTCTCAGAGCACCCCCAGGAGAGGTATCAGGGTTGTGGGAGATGGGGTGGGCAGGGGATCTGAGGCAGCCTCTGCTAATTGGGGCAGGATGTCAGGTTTGCTGGCATCTCTTCTCACCTGTATCCCCGCCCCCCCACCCCCCAACCCCCGCCAGGTGACTCTGAGGTCTCTCAGCTCCTGACTGCCTGGGGGACAGCCAGGACCCTCCTTTCATGACCCCACTGGCCAGGGGCTCACATCCTTTGTTCTGTATTTGGCTGAGTCCCTCCAGTCCCAGGAACCCATCGCCTGGGGCGCCCTCCTCTGAAAGTCACAGCATCTTTCAGAGCTTCTTGGTCCCCACAAAGCTCACCTACTAGTGCTTTTAATTCAAGCTTGCTTTGTCATTGTCCCCTCATTGTTTTGGGTATAAATCTTTTCTTCTCTTCTCTTCTTGGAACTGCAGCTGGTCTGGTCCTCTGCCACCGGCCGTGGTCTCCAGGGGCACTCAGGACTCAGGCCTGGAATTTTCCAAAAGGGTTTTATCCTGAGTGCGTTGGCGTAAACAATTGTCCCTTCTTGTTCCAGCAGCTGAGATCTGATGGGCAGGGGAAGAGAAAGGGCACAGCTCTAGGGGGTTAGGCCACGGGACAGTGTCTGAGGTCTCTATCCCTTCCACTGGCACCCAGAAAGCATCTGGGCACCTTGGTGGGCTGGGGGCTCTAAGAGGCACGAAGGTGGTGGATGGGGGTGGGAGTGGTGGGTCCTGAAGGCCAGAGCTGGCGGTGGACTCTTCTGGACACTGCGGACAGATGACATCTCTGTTTATTGCAGCATCTTCTCCCTTGAGGCTTTTGGATGACCCACTATCTCCAGAACCATCCATTATATAACTATTTGGATGTTGTTTATGCGCTGATAATGAAGAAGGAACTTTCCAGGACAGATAAGGGACTACCTTTGACTCTGCTGAGCAGATAGGGGGTGTCTAGCATGTCACTGCCAGGCCTGCTTCTCCCAACTCATCATCCTTATCTGGGGACAGGAACGGTGTCCCTTTCGTGCCAGCAAAATGCCTTGGGCAGGTCCTTGGGAATCCTCACCTGCCTGCCTGTCTCCAGTGTTGTTGATGGTAACAGGCTTCGTGACTCAGGAGGCTGGGTGACCCCTGGAGGTGTGTGGAGTGAGCTGGGGCTTCAGACAGATAAAATCAAGAACTTGCATTTCCGGCAGGGGGGCAGGAGCAGGGCTGAAATGGAAGAGAGCGTATATGGGGGGCCCTGTCTCCCACTGGGCTGCTCAGGCTGGGCCTCCTGGGGTCAGTGGAGGGGCTGGTGAAGGAGCGGCTCTGTCTCAGGGAATTAGTACAGCCTGCCTGGTGGGGCTGGTTCACTGTGGGTTTGCCCCTGCTCCCTGTTAAGGGTGGAGGCCAAGCAGGAAGGGAGGTGAGGCGTGGAGGGACGTGGCTGATGTATCACCTGCCCCCAAACCACCAAGGTGACCTTCTCAGCCCCTGTAGCTCCCCTGACTCCAGCATTCAGATGAGCCTTGCAGAGTGCACGAGCTTCCTGTAAACTCGGTGGCTTAAAATAACACGTATGACTCCCTACAGTTCTGGAGGTCAGCGTCTCACTGGGCTGAAATCAAGGACTTGGCAGGGCTGCCTTCAGTCTGGAGGCTTGAGTGAGGTGGCCGTGGTCCTGCGCCCAGGGTCCCCAGCTATATTGCAACCTTCCAACCTCTGCTTCTGTTGTCACATCTTCTCTGACCTCCCAACCTCTTAGAAACACCTTTGTGATGGTGACTCTGGGCCCACCCAGATAAGCTACCCTCCCAGGCTCCTTAGTCACATGTGTAAAGTCCCTTTTTCCACATCAGGTACCATATTCACAGGCTGCAGGAATTGGGATGTGAACATTTTGGGGGTCATTGCTCTGCCGACCACCGAGAGGGAGTGTGGGGACTACAGGACCTCTGGGGGAATCTCCTTCCCCAGCACAATGTTGAACTGGGTCTTGAAGTCCACAAAGGCCGTGGAGGGGATGAAAGGCATCCAAGATCCTTGGTGGGGACCCAGTAGAGACTCCCCCCAGGTGCCCAGCCCTGCAACGAGAGCCCCATGGGCTTTTGGGTGCAGGAACCATAAAAGAGTAATGATAACATCATAGACTCTCTCCCCCAAATGAATATTCCCAGAGCAAGAGAGAAGGTGAGGCTCAGGGATATAAGTTGAGTCAGCTTCTGCAACTTCTAAAATTTCTACAATGTCAGGTGAGGTTTGTAGGAGACAGGGCATGTCTTTCTTTAAATTTTTTTTTTTTTTTTTTTTTACAATAAAAGTTTTCAAAATCCTTTAAAGACAGACTAGCACAATAAATTCTCATGTGTGCATTACCCCAATTTGACAGTTATCAAAATTATCACATTTACTTCATCTACTGCTCTTTTCTTGTCCTTTGCTATTCTCTGGCTGAAGTACTTTCCAGCCTGTTAGCAGATATTCTGTGACTTTGCTCCTGCGAATATCAGGATGCAACTCTCCAAATATGGAAAGCTTGGTGACATAATTACAGCTCCATTAGCACAATGTCATAATTATCGGTAATTCCTTGGTATCAGCGAATGCCCTATTTATAACCACGTTTCTCTGATCGTCTCAAAGAGACCTTTTTGCAGTTGGTCTGTTTAAATCAGGTTCCAGACAAGGTCCACAAGTTAATTGTTGTGTCTTTTAAAATTCCTCTTAACCTAGATCAAGATCCTCCTCCCCATTTCCCTCCAGCTATGACTTGCTACAGAAACCAGATATACTGTCCTGCTGATCGTCACCCATATTCTGGATCTGATTGCTTCCTTTCGGTGGTTTAGTTGCTAAGTTGTGTCCAAATTTTGTGACCGCAGGGACTGTAGACTGCCAGGCTCTTCTGACCGTGAGATTCTCTGGGCAAGAATACTGAACTGGCTTGCCATCTCCTTCTCCAGGGGATCTTCCTGACCCAGGGATCAAACCCTGGCCTCCCGCGTTGCAGGCGGATCTTTACTGACTGAGCTACAAGATTGCTTCCTTTTGGTGTCACTTCATCCTCACCTTTCCTGGAAATGGGAGTTTAGCTCTAGAAGCTAGATTCAGGCTCACCTTTCTGCCAGAATCCTTCACGGATGGGGCTCTGAGTTGGATTCTTAATCACTGGACAACCAGGGAAGTCCCAAGAAATAATTATTTCATGAGAGCTTGCAAATATGGTGCTTTCCTCCTAGAATCACTGTTTTACAAGTGAAGTCGCTCAGTCGTGTCCGACTCTTTGCCATCCCATGGACTGTAGCCTACCAGGCTCCTCCATCCATGGGATTCTCATGTTTTACAAGGAGCAGTGAGAATTCTGTTAAACAAACCTTCCCTTATCAATTGAGTTATCAGGTTACCCTGAAATAGACTTTAAAAAAGGGAAATCACAAATTGTTTTTCTTTTAGTGAACATTTTTTTTGAATAAAGAGTTAGGCCTTACTTACTTTCAACGAGTTTCCCATGAGGTTTTGTTTTGGTTTGCTTATTCCCCCCTTTCTGTTTTTCTATTTCATGTATTCTGTTTGTTTCAGCCCGTTGTGTTCACTGTTCTTTCTTGGGCTTGATTTTCCTCTTTGGCCAGAGATTTCTGATTTTTTCCCCCTCAAAAGGCAGGCCACGGGCGCCTATCACATCAGTGATGGGAGGAAGGGCAATTCCCTTGGACGGTGGGTGACGGACAGGCTAGCACTGGGTAGGGGGCTTGCTAACCAGAAGCTCTTTCTTTGGGGGATTTATTTTCCTGCCTTGTTTGAAGTGCCTGGGTTGGGCCCTTTGATAATGAGCCGTATCTAAGCAGGATCCGATTAAAGGGCAGTGGATTCTGATAGTCACAGAGCCGTGCTGGGAAAAGCGGAAGAAACATCAGAACCGAAACAACAAAAAAAACGCCTGGCTATGTAGTCTCCAACATGCCCACCAGGTGGTGCTGTTCAGCCACGGCTCTGTCGGCTTTGGTCCCAGCGGCCCGCTGGTGTCTCTCACACTTGGTCCCCACTCAGTGCCACTGCCCGCCCCCTCCAGCCAGGCTCGGGGAGCCAAGGGAGGACAGACACTGTGCCCTGCAGGGTGTGCAGTGGTGGGTTTGGTGGTGCTGTCCCCAACCTCAGCAAGCTCCTGCCAGCGACCGTGACAGCTGCAAAGCTGGCATGGCTTCCTGGCCCCTCTTCTCCCACTCTGCTGACCTGGGCTCTCCCCCACCTGCTCCAACATGGAAAGCAGGCATTTGTGTGGTTATCTGACTGAGGCTGGGGGGAGGACAGATGGGTGTCCCTGAAGTAAGCTGACCAGTTGGTAGGTGCCCTGGGGGTCTGAGGGCCCAGGCCCAGACTCCTGCACCCGAAGGGAATGGAGAGTGGTCCAGCGTGGTGGCCGTGGGAAGGGCACCCACCCGCTCCAGGGTGCCTCGTGGTGAGCGGTGTGTCAGCAGGAAGGATCACGCTTGGTAAATGGACGCTCTTCCTAGGGGAATCCCTCAGGAGGGTCGTGTTGGGGTGGCAGGTGGGGAAAGGCCCTGGGGGCTGCGTGCTCCTGGGGTTGGAAAGGGACACAGCACAGTTGGGGGTTCTTATCCTCCAGGCTCCTGCCATCTCCTTGCTGGGTGCCACCAGGGGGCTATTTTCAGGTTGGGGAGTAGGGGGTATGGGACCAGCCAGAGGGAGCTGACCACCTGCAAGGCTGCTCTCTGTGGCTTGCAGAATGGGCTGGTCTCAGTCTGACCCACCAGGAAGAACCCAGGCACATACAGGGTGTGCTGACAGAGAGCAGGTAGATCCCCACGTCCAGGGAGGGAATCAGCCAGGGAGGAGCCAGCGCCTTTCACCAAGGACGACTCATGTGCCCGCTATGTCATCTGAGGAGGAGCAATCATTTTACACAATGAGGGGGGTCCTGGGAGGAGATGGGGTGGAGGGTTCATGGACAAGGGGGTCGTGAGGCGGAGGCAGGGGCTGAGGTCTCGTGTCATCACCTGACCTCTTGGTGCTCTTGCTGCAGTTGACACTCCTGGGCTCGGCTGCCACCTCCTGAGGGCCCGAGAGATGCCCTGTAGCCAAGGTGGGTCCCCACAGGAGGCCCTGGTTTCCTCTGGGCAGACGGCAGGTGGTCGGCAGGTTGGGGTCGCCAAGGTGGGGCTTGCACTTGACCGAGGGCCTTGGAGGCCACATTGGGGCTTCTGGCGTCCTGCTTCCGCAGCAGCCTGGCCTGGCCTGGGCCCTGGCTCTTCTTCTTTCTCAGGCCACGGGGGTCCTGGGGAGAGGAAGGTGCTGCCCAGGGACCTGGAGGAGTGAACTGAGTGGGGGGTGAAGGTCTGGGTGAGGGTGCGGTCCAGGCCTTTCCAGCAGGGACCCCTCAGGAACTAGACCCCCAACCCAGGCCTCAGGGGAGGAGGAGGAGATGTGTGGTTTCCGCCTCCTCCAGGGGCAGAGACTTCTGTCTTCCTCTCTCTGCCCCCTCAGTTGTGAGGCAGAGTCTGAGAGGTGCTTCCTGCCCTGGTGGGGCTCTGCCGTCCCCTTCCCCTCAGGGGTGCCATATGGGGCCCGTCCAAGCAGCCAGGCCTGGGCTCTGGCTCCTGCCCGTCCCTTCCTGAGGGCCCCGCTGGAGCCAGGAGGAGGACCAAGTGGGCCGGGCAGATGGGCTGCAAGGAGGGGCTGCCCGGGCAGACGGGCCGACTGTCAGGACAGATGGTGGGCCGGGCAGGGGTCCGGAGCCCGGCCCATCTGTTCCAGGCCCCCGGTGGGGCTTTTCTCGTCCACCTGGGGCTGAACTGGGATAAGGCCCAGCGGTGGCTTCTGCCCAGCTCTGCTCACGTCCTCCTGGGTCATCTGTCCCCAGGGCTCAGGGCTGGGTGTCCCTCCTGGTGCTCATCCTCCTGGCAGGTGGCATATGGCCACGCTCACAGAGCTGGAGGGGTTCCCTAGGGCCCTGGGGGTGCCCGGCAGAGCGTGCGGCACACCCTGGGGACAAAGCCGCCCATGGCAGACCGGCAATACCGAGAGGCTCCCGGAAGCCACCAAGGAAAGTCGCGTCTGTGCCCAGTTGTCAACATCAGCCAGCCCCGCTCAGCGGAGGAGCGGCTGGTGGGAAGGGGGCACTGCAGGAGCGGGGGCTGCCCTGGTCGGGGGTCAGGACTGCTTCTCAGAGGAAGGGGTGGTGGGACCCATGCAGGCTCCAGGATGAGGGGAAGGCAGGCAGGTGGGCAGGCGAGAGGGCCCCCGGTCGAGGGAGCTGCCAGGCCAGGGGGTGGAGGCTCCGCTCAGGGGTGTGGGTGGGAAGGCCCTGGTGTCCTTGCTAAGCCGTGGAGTCACCTCCCATGACTTCAGTCCTTAGATCCCTGGGTGGGGGGGTCACAGCTGTGTCCTGGGGCCTGAGCAAGCTGGGAGAATTCATCCCATTATAGTCTTATGTTGATAATGATAATCCAAAAATATCTTCCTCTATCTTTTTTTAAACCAATTACAAAGAAAAACCTCTGCGGCCACTGTGGGCCACCCGTAGCTGTGTCCTCAAGCAAGACAGGGCTCTGCTTTTGTGCTTTCATCACTGCAGGGGAGCTGCTCCGTTAAAGGCCGAGGGCAGGGACCAGGGAGGGGCATGTGGGCCTCGGGTGAAGGGCAGGGGTGTTGACAGGGTCAAGATTGCCCTCCAGAGGTCACTCTGGGTGCCAGATGGAGAGTGGTCCTGGTGTCTGCTCCAATGACCTCTCCAAGAAGCCAGAGGAGGGCTCAGGCTTTGGGGAGTGCCTCCTGCCCAGCCAGTGGGTGCAATGTCCTTCCGTAGCCAGCTCAGGGGGCCCAAGATGGCCCTTCAAGGCTGGGGCTGTGGCAGCTGCTTGCTGTCTTTTGCTGGCTTCCCATCATCCTCTTTCCTGATGGTGGTGTTTGTCACCCAGCCGTGTCTGACTCTTTTCGACCCTATGGACTGTAGCCCGCCAGGCTCCTCTGTCCATGGGATTCTCCAGGCAAGAATACTGGAGTGGGTTGCCATGCCCTTCTCCAGGGGATCTTCCTGACCCAGGGATCAAACCTGGGTCTTCTGCATTGGCCGACAGATTCTTTACTGTCTGAGCCACCAGGGAAGCCAGTTCCTCCTTAAATGCAATTGTCCTGGAGCCAGAGTGTGGGATTCAAATCACACTCTACCCTTATTGGCTGGGTGACCTTGGGTAAGTCACTCACCCTCTTTGAGCTTTGATTCCTTCAGCAATAAAAGGGGGATAGTAGGGCTCCCACTTCATGGGATCTTTGCGACAATTCACTGAGCTACACCCTTAGAACCCTGTCCAGCACATAGCTGGCACTCAATATTATTATTATTATTATTACTGTTGCGGTCGTTGTCTTATTTCATTGAAGTAACATCCACAGAGCCTTCAATAAACCGTTTAAAGTGAACAGGTGAGAGGCATTTGGTATGTTCACAGTGTTGTGAAACTGCCACCGCTTGATCATTCCAGAACATAGTCATTGTCCCAAAAAGAAGCCCTGTGCCCATTATCCGTCACATCTTATTTATTCCCTTGCCTCTGCTGCTACTGCGATCCCCTTAGAAGACCACCAACCCACTTTCTGCCTCTGTGGATTTGCCTGTCCTGGTCTTTCCTATGACAGAATCATCCAACATGAGGCCTTTTGTGTCTGGTGCCGTGTTTTCAAGGTTCATCAATGTCATAGCATGTGTTGAACTCCCTTCCCTTTTTTGTGACTGAATAATACTCCAGTGTACGGATGGACCACATTTTATTTATCTCATTCATACACTGATGGACGTCTGAGCTGCTTCTACATTTCAGTACAAGGTTTTATTTGAACACCTGTTGTATTTTTTCGTGTGAAACCCTTCACAGATTTCGGAGTCCTCCTTGCAGGGTCCCAGGCTGATTTCTCTGCATGGTCCCAGTTTGGGTTTATGTGCTGCAGAGGTGAACACCTGCTGCGTGTTTTCACGTCTATTATCTGGGCCCTTAAACATCCAGGGCAGGACCCAGGTTGCCGTGTTGTTGTGAGGCTTCCGTCTTGTGGGCTGACTCCCTGCTGCCTTGCGCTGCAGATGGGAAAACTGAAGCACGGAGAGGCTCGGTCACTGCCGACCCCGTCTGCTTTCCCTTGGTGTCTCTGAGCACCCCCACCCCCCGGGCATGGCCCTGCCCTCCTGTCATGGGCTCCCCCGCTGGGCACGGTGGCCTTGGATCACCCCGTGCCTTCTTCCTCTCCTGTCTCCACCTCTGCTCTGCTCCTTCTTGTCCTCTGTCTCCGTTCTCTCCCTCCACCTCCTGCCTTTGCTGAGACCTTTCTGGTCATCCTGGAAACCCCTGTAGGTGTCACTTTGAGATATGGATGTGGCCAGCTTCTCCTTTAGACCTTCGGCTTCCAGAGCAGGTGCAGATCCTTTGTCAGGCCTGTAGATGCTCCAGTGAGTCTGGACGCCAGGAGGGGTGTCTTGTCCCCACAGGGAGAAGCCCCAGGGCTCCCTGTGCCCGGAGAGCTCTGCAGAGCCTTCCCTCTGGGGGACAGTATGGGGACACGTGGTCTGATGCTGCTGTCCCATGGCCTTGATGTAATTGTAACTGCGTGATGACCCATGTTAGTAATAAAACAGGGACCAGAGTAGCCCAGGATCTCTGTAAGATCCTCACAGTGGGCTGGCACCTGACACAATCTATGTGGCTCCAGGCCTGGGGGGGTGGGAGGGACAGAACCGAGACCTTGAAAGTGCTGCCTGGGACTCGGAGGGACCCAGTGGGGGCCTAGAATGTGTCCCGGGGAAAGAGGCCCAGGGGACTTGGCTGGCTTTGCTGGGTGTGTGAGGGAGACAGGGAGCCATGTGGACGAGCTTCAGTGGTCACTGTCCCCAACCTCCCTGTTTCGTGCTGGACTGAAAGGAGGGTGACACGTTTTTCTTGCTGAGATCTGGAAATCCAACTGTAAGTTCTCACTTGATCACGAGAGTCTTTGCAGTTCCCTGGGGACAAGAGAAACATGCACACAGTCACTCAGACACCCCAGGTGACAGGGAATACCATGCTTGCTGCCTGCCAGGCTTTGGCCACGGCCTGTAAATATCACCTGCTGCACTCTCAAGGGGTCCCCTGGGGAGTCCGCCTAGAGAGGTCACACGGCTGGCATGGGCGTTCTCAAATCTGCAGGACTGGAAGCTCGGGGGGCGCCATCTCGGATGGCCCCTGGTTCCCCGGATGGTGGGCACTGTTGGGATCGTCCCCTCTCCAGCGGGCCCTGATCCTTCTCGTGGATTCTGAATCTTAGGGTGGCTCAGATGGGAAGTAGGGCTGACTGGTCTTGGGGTGGCTGCCCTGTGCAGGACCCGCCCTCCTGAGTCTGATTCCTCGGCTCCTCCATCTGGGAGCTTGTGTCCCCCGAAGCGCACCGCTTGACTCCCACTGGCCAGTGGTGCCGCAGGAGCCGGCCTCCCCGGGACACTCGCAGGCCTCCTTCCTTAGGCGCTGCCACACGTCCACCCCCGCGAATCCCCAATGTCCGGCTGTCAGCAGTTCTACTGGGCCACAGGGAGCCCAGACCGTGGCAGTGACAGCAGGCCCCTGGAGGGGGAGAAGGACACCCTGGCTGCCACTTGGGGTCGAGATGTCCCTTGCTGGCCCCGGTGTCCTCTGCCGGGCCCTTTCCTGTCTGTCCTGCTCACCCTGCATCGATTGCCAATTGGGCCCTTCGCTTCTATCCCATTTTCGCGGCTAATGGCTCTGCTGCCATTGATCTGCGTAAGGGAGCATCTCGATCAAGCACCGCCTTATGGTGCCTGATGGTCACTGAGACTTCCCTGCCCGCCCCTCCCCCTCCCGCCTGCCTCCACAAGTCCCCCCCCTCCCCGCCCCCGGCCATCCCTCTAGGCCTGCCCTTCCCAACACCCACTTCCCTGGCTTTGCCCTCCCCCACGCTCTGTCCCCTCTCTTCAGGCCCCTCTAGAAGGAAGAAGGAGTATCCACTAGGGCCTCCCCCTCTCAGGGAGACAACTTCTCCCTTCTGCTCTCTCATCCAGCTGGTAGGAGGACCTTGCTAGTGGGAAGCCTCAGTGGAGGGGGTGGTGGTGCCATTCACGGACCGGCCTTAACCTTGGCCTCAGGTTCCCACCTACAGACTTTGCACCCCAGTCTGACTTGGGAGGGGAGACTCTGCCCTAGGCCGTGGCTCCTGGAAAGGACCCTCCCTCAGATGTCCCCTCACAGGGCCCTGGGGGAGGGTAGAGAGGTCCTGAAGATGGCACCAGGTGGCCCAGGGGGCCAGGGCCAGCTCCTTGCCAAAGCCGTGGACCCTGGATTGGACACAGCTTATCCATGGGCCTGTGGGGCCCCCTCCTGTCCTGCTTCCAGTCTAGGAAAACTGGATTCCTTGCCCCGAAGGAACAGGCAAGGAGAATGTTACTGAAGGATGAAGTCCAGTAAAAGTGCCCGGCCAGTGGAGGCCTCTGCTCACTCCTACCTTTAGCCAGGGCTCCCCGGCCTGCCTTGCCCTGCCTTGATTCCAGGGTCCAAGATGGGCTCTTGGGGCCCGGGGAGTCAGGAGCGGCAGCTGGGGCTTCCAGATTTGGGGTTGCAGTTGCCATGTGGCTGTGTGAAGCTGTACACCCTTGGCCCTTTCCAGAAGCCTCTCTGCTAGGGGAGTACCCCAGCCTGTGAAAGAGCCTAAAAACAGCAGTGCAGGGAGATCACCCCTGGCACTGCCTGCAACCAGCCTGCTCAGTCCAATTCAGACAGGGATATTGCAGAGAAGCCTGTGTTCCCAAGAGTCCACGTGAGTGTGGCCCAGAGTGTCTGGTTCCCTGGGGTCATGGGTGAGGCCCGAGAGTCCACATTTCTAATGCTTCTGGGGGACCCCACTTTGAGAACCACATTAGCTAAACTCATAGAGTTTGTTCATGGAAAGTTTTGCCTTTAAAGGAAAGACATCAGGTTTCAGGTTTTTCTTGTTTTGACCTCGACCGGAAACATGCCAGTTCCTAAGAGCCGTTGGAGTGGGCAGCAGGGGTGTGGGTGGGTCCCCTGCCTTGGGGAGGCCCGGGGTCTCACCCTCACAGGGAGGCTGAGAATCAGGGGTGATCTGCTTGCTGCTTGCGGGGACCCCCTCGGTACCTTCTGCACATTCTGTGGGGCCTGCTCCCCTCCCACAGGCCACCCTCACACAACATCACCAGCCTTCACATTAATGGGCATAAAATATTTACTTAACTCAGCTTTTTGCAAATATTCCTTCAGTTATTTCCCCTCTGCTGGGAACATAAACTGTGCGGCCGCGGCACACGCTGAAAGGGTTGGGTGTTAAATAATACAATATAAAGCCTGTGAAGCCCAGACAGCTCTGTGCGGACCGGGGCTGCCAGCCTGGTCTCTGCACCAGCAGACAGGCCTCCTCGGGAGCTGGACAAGGGCTCCCTCGAGCTGGGCAGGGAGGGGGATAGCCCTGGGTGTTGTTCAAGAGACAATTAAACTTACATTTCCAAAGCCTCCCCTTCACCCTTCCAGAAGCAAGTTGCGGGGACCTTGGGGAAAAACAGTGAGATGTGTTTAAAAATGTATCATTCCTTTATATTTTAATATCCTTTATTGAAATATTTCCTTTTTTATGGCTTTTTTCTGACAGCCATTTTGCTTCCCGATTCTCCTGGAGCTGTGGCTCCCGGTCCCTGAGGCTTTGCCGAAAAGCCCCAAAATAGAAACCTGTTCCAGTTGGTCCGGGGACCGCGGGCTTCTGTGTTATTCATGACTTGCTACCCGGCCCCATCGTTCCTGTGAAGCTGCTGATCTGTCAAGCAGATGAAGCTGGAACTCAAAGTTTGCGGGGAGCCAACTGGGGAAAGGGGTTTTACTGGGATCTTGAGAGGAGTTCTTCTCTGACTCAGGAGGGCGTCTTCCTCCTTTCCTGACACTTCCCTGGTGGACAGAAGCATGTCCAGCTTCTCTAACCCAAGGGGCTACCTGAAGGGGGAGGGCTTGGTCACTGTGTTTTCTTTTTTTTTCTTTAAAGACTGATGGGTTGATTTTCTGCACTGGGTCTTCATGGCTGTAAGTGGACTTTAGTTGCGGCGAGCGGAAGCTATTCTTTGCTCCCGTGCACGCGCTTCTCATTGCAGTGGCGTCTCTTGTTGCAGAGCACAAGCTCTAGACACGCGGGCTTCAGTAGTTGTGGCCCACGGGATCAGTTGCTCTGCAGCCTGTGGGATCCTCCTAGACCAGGGATCAAACACGCATCCCCTGCATTGGCAGGCAGATTCTTAGCCACTGGACCACACCAGGGAAACCCCACACGGTGTTTTTTCTTATCATCCCAGAAGGTTCTGACCCTTGAGAACGTGCTGAAGGCAGGGAGCGTTGTGGGGGAGATGGAGCCAGATAGAGAGATGGAGAGAGAGAGACAGGGAGACAGACAGGGATAGAGAGACAGAGAGATGGAGAGAGACGTGAGACTGTGGGAAGGCAAGGGATTAATCTGAGATCACCAGCTGCCAGGTGATAAATGTGTGCTGTTCAAACAAAGCAAAACAGCAGCCCTGCTTCCGCAGTAAGATGGCTCCATTGTGTGCGTCACTTCCGGCCATGAAACAACAAGGATTCATAGAATATTTCAGGTCTTCATCTAAGTGACATCGTGGGTTGCCTTTTCCCTATTGTCTTTCTGCCTGTGGACCTGTCCCATTCAGGAGGCCTGGGGTCCTGGGAAGCCTGAAGACTGGGGCAGACGTGGCGGCCAGGGAGGGGTGTTCCTGGAATTGCTGATGAACTCCTGGGTCTAAACCAGGCCGAGGGCTAGTGTTAGGAGCCAGGTGGCAGCAGAGCCCATTCCTCCTCCTTCGCCTGCCTCCCCGCACACCGGGCAGCTGTCGGGACCAGAAGAATGGTGATGGTGGTGTCCCTTTGCTGGGGCAGTGAGTGGCTGTGGACCGGGCTCTAGGCTTGTCCATTTCTCCTCCTTGTCTGGACTCCAGTAGAGCCATAGTGGCCACTACAGGCAAATCGTGTCTGAGAGAGAAGAGGTTTCCTCTTATCCACTGTCTCTGGGCAAAGAAGCCCTGATTGTGCTGGTGGTCCTGCTGAGCTGGGTCCAGGGGGCTGAAGGGGCAGCAGGACTGTCGCATGTAACATCCCCACAGGGCCAGAGAGGCCTGGCCATGGAGAAGTCGTACGTACAAGAATGAAATGAAGGAGCTGGTAAGTTTACGATAATTTACAATAAAAACCTGAAGCCAAGTGTAAATATGCATTTCCTCACACAGCTCCCACCTTCTTTAACTCTCCAGTTGGATGGACTCAGAGCTCTTTGGCAAGCACCCCAGTGTCCCCAGCCTGAAGTCCGGCAGATGCTGCGCTGGGTCTGAGACCTCCGTGAGCGTTAAGTTGAGGCTGAGGAGAGAGCAGAGGACGGTCAGGAATCCACTGCAGACCCCAGGCCCTGGGGACATTCACCCAGGTGACCTGCAGGGTCCAGAACTCGGACAAGGTCTGACTTTAGGGAGGGGAGAGCCTGCACGCTTGGGGTCCCTTTGAGTGCACACTCTCTGAGAGTGTGTTGACTCTCAGCTGTGCTTCCCAAGAGACAAAAGCAGGAGGGAGGGAGCTCCAAGGTGGCTGAAGCCCAGGAGAGAGCTGGGACACGGCTCTCAGATGCCGCCTTTCAGGGCTTCAGCCTGGCTGGGTGGGAAGCACAGCTCTCCCCACACCGCCACTGCTTGCATCACTTCTGCCTGGACCAGAGTCACCTGGAGGGATAACCAGAATTCATCACCCCGTCATCTGGCATCTTCGCTACCCTGCTCCTGTGTGCCCCCTCAGTGCTGCTCCCCCCACCCCTTTCTGCCTGCCCAGCTCCTTCAGGGTCAGCTGACATCTCCATACCAGCTCCCAACCTCTGGGTCCACCCTGATGTCTCCCCATTCTTCCCTCTGCCCCTGCACTTCAGGGGCCACCTCCATGTCTGCCTCGTGTCTCAGTGAGGTGACGAGGTCAGTGAAGGGCACGGCTCTATTCCCCACAGGCCAGCACAGCCCTGGCCTCACCCTCGGGGTCACAGGACCGAATGTCATGAGTGTATCTTGCCTGCCTGTGACCTCTACCTCCGTGTGATTTGGGGACAAGCCACCTCCAGGAGGGAACACTCCCACTTATCATTTATTATTTAGCCACCGTCTGTGGCTCTGTGTGCCTCACAGATGCTAACCCCTGCGATCCTCGCAGTGACCCTGAGGAGGAAGATGCATTTTACAGGTGGGGAAACTGAGGCCTAGAGATGGTTTGTGAGCGGTGAGGACCATGGAGCTGGGGAGGTTTCGGGGGAGTTTGAACGTGGCCAGTCTGTGCCTCGGTCCTCTGTGATCCCAGGGTATCTCTCCTGCGAGCAAGGACTAAAGAACGTCTTATTTATTGTCTTGGCTGGGCATCTTTCCTATGTTGTTCCTTTTTTTAATTTCCTGCTTTCTCAGATGAAGCCTCTGTGCACCCCCGCTTCTCAGAAACACGCCCTCAGCCCAGGGATACCAGCCTTGACAGTCAGGGCCCTCAGCTCCCTGCTCATCCGCGAGCTTCCCTGGGTTTGCAGCCAAAACCAGGAGGGCGCTGTCTAGAAGAAGGATGGGCGATGTGGAGGGTGCCTGGCTCCTCCACACAATAAAATGCAGATTTCCCATTAAAAGGCAAAGCTTTTACTTCAAAAGGTTGAATAGGATGCGACTTGAAAAAAAGATTTCCAGCTGGTTAAATTTAGGGCAGGGGACGAGGTCCAATGCGCCAGCGCTCCTGGCTGCCGGCCTGCGGCAGAACCTTTGGATGGGAAATTGGAGCGTTTTCACTCTCAGTGCTTGCTTCTCCGTATTTTTTTCTCTCTCCCCCTGAGTTAGGCAAACAAATGTTGATCGCTGTGTTGGCCGGGACTGTGCTTACTTAAAATAGGCTGTTTCGGTTGGGTGCTGGCCAGTTCGTGATGGGCCTCGTCCCAGCCTACACCCTCGCCGCACGGAGGGCAGAAAGTGTCCAGTGCCCATGGCTTTCTCCTTCCAGTGACCACCAGCACCCTGACCCTGCTCTGCGCTTCTCACTCACAGTCATGTGTTCCTGGCCTGTCACAGGTCCTGGGGGCAGGAGGAGGTGGGAGTGTAGCCCCTGAACCCAGTCTCCCAGAAGGCCCATGACCATGGGCAAGTCAAGGGGCTGCTTGGACCTTGCTACTTGGTCTGATGGCAAAAAAGCTGGAGCACACATCTCCAAGGTGCTGTCCACCTCTGACATGCTGAGTGGGCCTCCTTCATGGGGTCAAGCACAAATACCAGCCTGCAGAACCCCAACAGTGGAGGACGGACTCTGGGAACCCCAACTGTTCCCAGAACCCTAACTGTTGGGACACGAGGCAGGCGAGGCTGTGTGGATGGGAAAGTCAGGGCAGTGTGCATGCATGTGCATGGGTGTGGAGGGTGCGTTTGGTGATGCGGGAATGCGGGAAGACTTGCATTTGAGGGTCTCACAGCCCCGACTCTCAAGAGTAGAGCGAGTGAGGAAGGGTCACCTGACCAGGCTGTTGGGAATAACGCAGCCTTTTCAGAGCAACCAGCCAGAGGAGACTGGCACGGCCTTGACCCATGGCTGACTTTTCTCCTTCCTCTCTCTTCTCCCCTTTCTCCCCTCCTCCCTCCCCTGAGTAGCAGCACTCTGCGGGTTGTATTAGACCAGCCTCAGAGATGGGAAGTGAAGTTGCTTAGTCCTGTATGACTCTCTGCGATTCCATTGACTGTAGCCTACCAGGCACCTCCATCCATGGAATTTTCCAGGCAACTGTACTGGAGTGGGTTGCCATTTCCCTTGCCATCAGAGATGGAGGCTCAGCTCAAAGGTGTTCTGGACTCTGTCTGGGTCTGGGTCTGTTCTGGGCTCTATCTGGGTCTGGGTCTGGGAGCCCCAGCCTCTCCAACGCCCCCGTTGCTGAGTCATGCTTGGTTTCTCCTGGGGGTGGGGCAGGCCTTTTATTCTCTGCGCCTTGTCTCCCCTCTCTTATTCCCTGGACTGGAAACTCCAAGCCTCAGCCTCCAGCCCCCACGCCTCCTGGCCCCTTTCTTTTAGCTCCAATGCTGGACATGAAAGCAGACGCATGGGCAGAGCGTGATATTAGTGCCAGAACCTAATTTCACAGCGTTTCTGTGGAATACTCCATAAAACTGAACAAATGAGCTGTGGTCCAAATCCATCTCATTATGAGCACTGGGCGAGCAAAGGCAGCCGAGCCTCCAGATTTGGGGTTGCTGCTGAGTATTGGGGACTGGGAGCGTCGTCGGGGGGGGGTCAGCCTGGGATTGCCAGGAAGCAGAGCCTGAGGGGCAGGATCCCGTGTTACCTGAGGGACAGGTGGTGGGTCAGGAAGGGAGCCACAGCCCATCAGGCAGACTGATGGCTCAGCGCTCAGGACCATCTGCAAGGAGCCCTGTCCTTGGATGGTCTCTCCATACAGAGAGGGGAGACTGGCCCGTGACACCCTCCTCCCATGGCCAGAGGCTAGCCATCCTGAGCTTGTGCACTTGTGGGTGCCGAGTGGGGACCCAGGGTGTCCTCCTGGGTCAGGTGGAGAGGGGCAACCGACAGGGTTTGGCTGAAGAGGACTGGACAGCAGTGCCACATGCCCCTCATCCTCTGGTGGAGGGCGCCATGCCCAGGAGAACAGGTCACTGGGAGAGAAGGTGCCTCCCCCTTAGGATCTTGGAGCTACGGCTCCTTCTCCACCGGCCACCGATGCAGAGAGGGCACAGCAGGGAGACTAGGGTCAGGTGGGGAGGAGGAAAGGAGGGGAGAGGGGAGGCACTGAGTAAGGAGGGTGAGTCCGGGTTCTGGGAAAAGTTGAGTGGCAGACAGACCTTCCTGCAAGCTCCTGTACCACACAGCCCCATCCAGCCCAGGTCGGCCCAGGGGAGAGCAGGGTGTCCCCGGCCACGTGAGCCTTCAGGCAGGAGGACAGACCCAATAGCTTGAGATGCAGGTCAGATGTCAGACCCAGAGTGGGTCTCCTCTGCAGCACAGGCCTCGAGGTGAAACTGGGCAGGTTGGGTACAGAGCCCCAGCAGCTCTTTGGGGGGCACCTTCCGGGCTGTGAGGACAAGTCAGCCGTCCACGCCCTGCCCTTCCCCTGCCCCCTCACTCCCCTCTGTCCCATCGCATTAGCGTCTTGCCTTCTCTGTTTGCTCCTTTCTTGCGTGATGAAATATGCATAGACATCGAAGTGTAAATAATAAATAAGCAAAATGTGCCTGTGAATCCACCACCAGCCTGGAGCACAGACGGGTATCCTGGATCCCGTGGGTCCCACTGCCCCTCCTCTCCCCCCGTTTTATCCCCCTACTCCAAGATAGGAACTCTGCCCTGCATTTGGAATTGTTCATTCTCTTGCTTTTCTTTGTGGTTTGAACCCCTCTGTGTCTAGGTCTAAGCAGCATATCATTTCATGGTGGCTTTTTGAGCTTTACTTGAATAGAATCTTGCCATGTGATTCCTCTTCACCCTGGCTTTTTTTTTTTTTTTTAAACTCTGGTCTTTGTTTCTGAGATTCAGGCATAAACGCAGTCCATTTCTTTTCAGAGCCATGTAGAATTCCAGTGAGTGTAGCACGACAAGCCTCCATTCTCCAGGTGGTGGATGTGTTTTTAATTATTTCGAGCTGCGTTGCTATAAACATTCACGCTTCCTGGTGAACACGGGCAATCGTTTCTCTAGAAAAGTGGCTAAGAAGGGGGATTTCTGGGTCTCAGGGAGTGCATTTTCTGCTTCACGAGATGAGGACGGATTGTTTCCAATGTGGTTGCGGCACGTCCATCCATCGGCAGTGTCAAGTTGATCGGTGATCCACACCCTCGTCAGCTCTTGATACTGTCTCATTTAAAATTTTTTACTGATCTGATGTCTATAAAATGGGATCTCGCTGAGGTCTTAATTTCCATTTCCGTTACTGATGAGGTTGAATACAGTCTCACATTTTAATTGACAGTTGCATTTAGTCTCATGAAACACTTTTTTTTGTCTTTGGTTCATTTTCCTATTGTTGCGTGCTTTTTAAAAGTTGATTTTGTGAGTTCTACACACATTCTGGGGCTTCCCTGGTGGCTCAGAGGTTAAAGCGTCTGCCTCCAATGCAGGAGACCTGGGTTTGATCTCTGAGTCGGGAAGATCCCCTGGAGAAGGAAATGGTAACCCACTCCAGTATTCTTGCCTGGAGAATCCCATGGACGGAGAAGCCTGGTAGGCTACAGTCCATAGAGTCACAAAGAGTCGGACACAACTGAGCGACTTCACTTCACTTACACACATTCTACCTTGGGATCATTTGTCACTTATTCATGGTGTGAACACCTCCCAGATTTCTGTTCCTTTCCCTATTTCTATGTCTTTTTTGTATAACATTAAAAATTTTAATGCAGTTAAAAATCCTCAATTATTTCCAATTATTAGTCCATGGAATTCTCTAGGCCATGATACTGGAGTGGGTAGCCTTTCCCTTCTCCAGGGGATCTTCCCAACCTGGGGATCGAACCCAGGTCTCTTGCATTGCGGGCAGATTCTTTACCAGCTGAGCCACAAGGGAAGCCCAAGAATACTGGAGTGGGTAGCCTATCCCTTGTCCAGCAGATCTTCCTTATCTAGGAGTTGAACTGGGGTCTCCTGCATTGCAGGTGGATTCTTTACCAACTGAGCTATGAGGGAAATGCTTTTATTTCCTTTAGGGATTGCAATTTTTTGGAAAAGACTTCTCATTGATTTCAAGATCATGAATCTTTTGCACTTCCTTTGAAAAATTGTTAAGTTGTGTGATGTGTACTTGTGATGGGGGTAGGTGTTCAATTTCTTGTTTGAAATAGGGTAACCAGGCGAATTCCTTGGTGGTCCGGAGTTAGGACAATGCCACATTCTCACTTCTGAGGGCCCAGGTTCAATCCCTGGTCGGGGAACTAAAATACCACAGGCTGCGTGGCATGGCCAAAAAAGAAAAAGAAAAGAAATAGGGTGACCAGGGGGCCCAAGCTTGATTCCTGAAGAGCCCATCCTTCACAGCTCATCTACTCATGAATCCTCATGACCAAGCTTGTATCAGTGTGGGTACTGCTCAAGCTTGAAGGCATCTCCTGTGCTTTGTCTGGTGGTGCTGGGTCAGTGTGACAATTCTCCTGTTTCCAGACTGGGGGGGTCTTACCCTAGGGGCAAATGTGTGCATATTTGCTTTTGCTTTTCTTTCTCTCTCCTTGTCTCCCTCAACTCTCCTCTTTCTGTCTGAATTTCTGGCATGCATTTCACTCTCTCTGCCTCTCTCCTTTATGCTTCATATGTTTTAGATCCTTGTTTAAAATCAGAAGTTTGTTTATTTTTATTGTTTTTTTTTTTTTTTTTTGAGAGTTATGTTTTATTTGGCAGGAATTTTTAGGACTTCAAGCCCAAGAAGCAGCATCTCAAGTAATCCTGAGAGAACAGCTCTGAGGGAGGTGGCCAGCTTATATAGAAGTCTTACAACAAAGGGCAGGTGGTCTGAACATCAGAGGATTATTGTTAGTTAAGGAAAACCAGATATCTCAAGTTAAGGAATTTAGCACTTCTCTGTGTATGGGAAGATGGGAGAGTCTGGGCTCACTGAAATCCTTCTTATGATATGCACCTCAGCTATTTGGGGCCAGTATCCTGTTTAGATCCTACTTTGGAAGCCCCAGAAAAGTTCCCATCCCATTTGTAAGAGGCCTGTTGTCCCACAGCCTGGAGTCTAGCTCTTGGGATACGCAGCCTAAAGCAGAGTTGCTCTGCTGAGCCATCTTCAACCAGCTTCCTGAGATCAGACTGTAGACCCGTCAGAGTGTGAACACATTCTTTTGTGAGCTGCTGACTCTGGAGGTATTTTGTTACGCAGCATTAGATCAGCAGCAGCTGACTTATGCACTGGGTTTCGAGGAGGGTGGCCTTTTGAGAAGCTGATGTTAGGGAGAGGGATGAATTTGTTCTAAGGAGGTGGGGAAGGGAAGGACAATGCAGAGGTACAGTTGTGAGGAGATATGAACTCTGGGTGGGGGTTAGGAAGTAGGCTGGAGAGAGACAAGCAGGGAGTGGTGGGGAGGTTGGAAAGGCACATTGGAAGACGCTGTAAAAGACGGTGGTGGTTTCAGAGATGACTCCCGACCTTGGGCATCCTCCCTTTTTGAACCTTTTATTTGTGCTTGCTCCTGAATCGTCATAGTACTTGGGAGCTAAATATTTCCGCTGAGGTGGTTACGGGTGCCTGCTGCTTGCACCCCATGGAAACACCTGGAATGTTTCAGTGAGAGAGAGATTCTGAGTACACCCAGGCTCCAGGCTTTAACTTGGTTCTGGTGCCTCAGCCTTTAGCTCCTCTCTATGGGACACATTCAAGTGGTCCCTTCAGAGCCCCTGCTTCCCAGATGCCTCCACTAAAGAGTGTGAACACAGAGGCAGGTACCAGGATTGGTGAATTGCCTGGAGGGAAGCAGGAAAGGTTGGAACTCTGGGTATGTGGCCTGTGGAACCATGATTGGTGGGGACAGAGTGACTGGATGCCTCTGGACCTCAGTGTGGGCATGTGTCCTGGGTCAGAAGGCTGGTTGAGCGTGGGAGCTGGGGGTGGAGGCCCTCCCTGCAGGAATATGTCTGCCAGAGAAGAAGGCTGGGAGGTGGGGGGAGCAGGAGAAGCAGCTTCTTTTATTCCCTGTTTCCCAAGGCTCCTGATCCAACCTGAACATCATTAATCCAACAAAGGCAACAACCGACACAGTAAAAAGGTTCCAAATATAAACAGCGCACATTCCCATCAACATGTTAATTAGGGCTCATTAACTGTGAACAACCCCCGTGCAGCCCGAGGAGGCAGCAGCCGCTGGGATGATGTCTCCGGAACCTTCTGTCTGCCCCTAGCGACCTGAGCGTGCTCCCATCTGCCGGGACCCCGGGGCTGCCCAGCCTTCTGCCGCAGCCTGCACAGGTGCTATGCCCATCCCCTCCTTTTGGGCTTCCTCTTTGGTGGCTTGGCTTCTGTCCATGCTGGGGTCTGATGTGGGCATGGCTAACACAGCCCCATGACATAAAATCCATAGGAATGGTGTGCTAAAGCAGCGGCCACAAATCAGAAGAGAGTCACCTGCTCACAGCAGCCATTCCCGGTCACGACAGGGCCTGTCACCCAAGCCCCTGGCCAAGTATGTGTCATCAGTTGAGGGAAAAATCTATTTGGAGGAGAAAAGAGGATGTAATTTTATTTTTTTCTGCCCTACCCATTTAAATGCTAGCTGTAAGATTAGCTCCACTTAAAGCAAAACAAAACAAGAAGTCAGTGCTGCCTGGATCAACTGCCTTTTAATTATTATTACCATTATTTGCACCTCTAAACCCGTAATGATCAAAACTGCCTTCCAAAAGGTTGTGGACAGCCTGGAAATACTGTGATCATTGCTTTATAGTGCCACCAAGGGGTGCTGACCAGAGGGCCCAGGGAGAGCTGGGTTTAGGATTGGTTCTCAGGCCAAGGAGAGAATTTTGCCAAATTCTCCTCTACTGGGCTCTGTGGATGCTGCAGATCTAAGTCATGCCCTCTCCAGTTCTGCCAACTTGCAGCACCCCCCTCTATTGTGATTCACCCCTCCCAATGACCAGCAGGGCAACAGGAGGTGCCAAGGGGCTGGCCCCAGGGTGGGAGGAGCAGTTCTGGTGGTCCCGAGGGGCCAGGCTGAGGCTGGCCTTCTGCTGAGACCACGATTGTCTCAGACCCACATGGTTCCTTCCCTCTAGTTTTTTTTCCCTGGGAGCCCCTGCCCCACCAGAATCCCATCCCCATTACCCCCACCAAATAGTGAGAGGACGCCCATCTTGGGTGCTCCTTTTAGGTATCCCATTGAGGATCCCTTGGGGACCTCTCTCAGTTTCCAAGCTGCATGCAGACCTCAGTTTCCCACTCCAGGTAATGGGCCGATGGCTTCTTAAGGAAAAGGGAGGGATGCTAACAGTAGTGATGATCTCTGTGATTAATCATAGCAATTCAGGAATTTAAGGCTAATGGGCTCAGTACAGAGATCAGTTCTGATCAGTGCAATCCCCTGCAAGGTTAGCCCTTTATGGGTGGCCGTGCCTGCTGGTTCTTTCAGCTTGTGACCGTGTGGCAGAATCTGCTCTATTTTCCCACTTTCTTTGCAGTTTCTTTTCATATTAATAAAAGATTGAAGTTACCTAATTTTAATGGGCAAGGAAAGTTATGACCAACCTAGACAGCATATTGAAAAGCAGAGACATTACTTTGTCAACAAAGGTCCGTCTAGTCAAGGCTATGGTTTTTCCAGTGGTCATGTATGGATGTGAGAGTTGGACTGTGAAGAAAGCTGAGCGCAGAAGAATTGATGCTTTTGAACTGTGGTGTTGGAGAAGACTCTTGAGAGTCCCTTGGACTGCAAGGAGATCCAACCAGTCCATTCTAAAGGAGATCAGTCCTGAATATTCATTGGAAGGACTGATGCTGAAGCTGACACTCCAATACTTTGGCCACCTGATGTGAAGAGCTGACTCATTTGAAAAGACCGTGATGCTGGGAAAGATTGAGGGCAGGAGGAGAAGGGATCGACAGAGGATGAGATGGTTGGATAGCATCACTGACTCAATGGACATGGATTTGGGTGGACTCTGGGAGTTGGTGATGGACAGGGAGGCCTGGTGTGCTGTGGTTCATGGGGTTGCAAAGAGTCAGACATGACTGAGCAACTGAACTGAATTGATCCAGAAAGATGTATTTAAATTTGATACACTGGTGGATTTTTTTTTAATTGAGGTAAAATTCACCTAACATAAAATATACCATTTTAAGGTGAATAATTCAGTGGCTTTTAGTACAGTTGCAATGTTATGCAATCAGCATCTTTATTTCCAAACGATCTGCTCATATAAACGAAATCATACAATGTGTGCTGTTTTGTGACTGGCTTCTTTCAATTAGTGTGTTTCCAAGATTCATCCACATTGTAGCATGTATCCATGCTTCATTCCCTTTAATGGGCTGCATAATATTCCATGTACAGATGGACCGCTGTTTGTTTGTCCCTTCATTGGTTGATGGACATTGGGTTGTTTCCACCTTTGGGCTATTGTGAATAGTGCTGCTGTGAACAAGTGTGTACATGTATTTTTCTGAGTATCTGTTTTCAATTCTTTTGACTAGATACTTTGGAGTGGCATCCTGGGTCATATGGTCATTTTCCGATTAAGTTTTTTGAGGAACCTCCAAACTGCTTTCCACAGAGGCAGTGCCATTTCACATTCCCACTAGCAATGCGTGAGGGTTCTACTTTCTCCAAGTCTTCTCCAACATTTGTTCATTTTCTTTCTTTCTTCCTTTTTTCCTGTCTCCCTCCCTCCCTCCTTTCCTTCCTTCCCTCTATCTTAGGGGCTGTGAAGTGGTGTCTGTGTTTTGAACTATGTCTCCCTGAGATAGTGATGTCTTTCCCTGGCCCTTCACCTGTCTTCCCAGGAGCTGTTCTTGCTCCCTGTTTCTGCTTTTCTCTTCCTGTTTCCTTCCCTTGCTCCTGACCCACAGGCCATTCCTTGAGCCCTATTGCCCTCAGCAGCCCCTCTGCCTGTGGGCTCAGCCTGGAACAACATAATGCACATTTCAGGAGGTGGCGTCTTCCTGCTCCATCCAGCCCTGGGTCAGATGTCCCCTCCCCTTCCCAGCTCCTCGCATCACGAGGCTGAAGGTGGGACTCTGATAAGGTTCCCTGGAAGAAGACCCCGAGATATATGCAGGTAGTTTACCTGAGGGTGCCAAGCACACGGGTCAGGGCAAGAGGAGGAGAGGAAGGTAGCCCCTAAGGGGAATTATCAGGCCAGCTGCTGGGGCCATACTCACGTCTCAGGGTTATTCCACCAGAGGGGCGGGGGGTGGCTGTCTGACACTGACCCCCAGACTCTGAGTGCTACTCCCTGGGGATATTCAGGCTGGCTGCCTGGGATCCACCGTGAGGAGGGTAAGGACAGCGGCTCTAGGGGCTCGAGAAAGCCCTCAGGCAAAGAAACATAGAGTTGTTTCTTTAGATGTTGGGCTGGTGTGTGCTGAAGCTGTGGAGTGAGGGGACGGGTGGGGCGTGGAGAGGATCTGCTATATCTAGACCCTCTCCACACCCCACCTGTGTCCAGGGACTTCCAGTCCAAGTCCTGCCCAGGACAGGAGCCAATAAGAACCAAATGTGGCTTCCACTGGGGGCTACAGTTCACCTGCAGGTGGGGCCTCATGTTCCTTCTTTGCCCTCAGCTTCAGAGGGCGGGGTGTTGTGGAGCTGGCTGTGGGGAGCTGGCCACAGCTCTCCTGAGTCATCCACACACCTGGACGGTGGATGGTGACAGCTCCTGGCTTCTGAAGATGCCCCCTCCACCCTGTGCTGAGGACGCACCCCGGCCTCCTGGCATCCTCAGAATGGCTCTCCAGATGCCCCCGAGACAGAAGCAATTTCCAGGCACCCAAGGTGGCTGACCCAGCTGCCTCAACCCAAGCAAGGAACGTTTTTCACTCATGTCTGTTCTATTCCCAAGGGATGAGCATGGCTCTGTCGCTGGCCGGGAGAAGGGAGCTCATGGGACTGGGCTGGCCTCCCCGTATCCCTGGGTCCCCAGAGGATGCCTGCCTGCCCCACGGCAGGCTGCCTGCTCTCCCTCCCAGTGGGCTGAGAAGGCCGTGAACACCATGGGGCAGCTGGGGCTGCAGTGGAGAGTCAGAGAGAAATACCTTCCCTTCTGTCCCCCGCTTCCTGCCAGGAGGACCTCCAGGCGCTGACAGCTTTAACTGCTGGGGTAAATGAACATCCAGGGCTCTGGTCTCTGGGAGTTGCTCTTATGCACAGGAGAAGGGATACAGAAGCACAAGTGGAAGATACTTCATAGAGAAGCATGAAGGCTGGGCGTGGAATCCTGCCCCAAGGCCACAGACGCGGAGCCCAGAAACAAGGTCACCTCCAGAACTGACTGAGCCCCTTTGTGACTGTTGCCAAAAGCCCCCTGATCATCACCAGTAGGCTTCCTGACCCCATATTCGGCAACAATGTCCACTCCAGTGCTCACCCTAAAGCGCCTTAACCGATCACCTAAGGTCAACCCTCCACTTAAGGTCAACCCTCCAGCTGGAATTTTTCTTTGTCTTGAAAGTGAAAGTCACTCAGTCGTGTCTGACCCTCGGAACCCCATGGACTATACACTCCATGGAATTCTCTAGTCCGGAATACTGGGGTGGGTAGCCGCTCCAGTCTTCTTTGTCTTGAGGCTATTGAAATTGGCCACTAACCCATGAAAAGCGTCGACTCTCCCTGGCCTGTCAGGAGGTCGGCCCGCTGAGCTCGCAGTGCCTTCATTATCTCTGCTCCTTGCTCTTAATAAACTCACTCCCTTCTGAAATGCTCTGTACCTGGGAATTCTTTTCTGACCTGCGCATGATTGGGGATTGGCATGACACTGGGGATAAGGGCCTTGTTTCTCCTGCTACTGACACAGTTCAGTTGGTGCAACGTAATGGAGGTATGTGTGTGCATGTCTGAGCTTCAGGAACCAAAGGGGTGCCTGCAGGCTAGGGTGTATGTGGGTCTTAGTCAGCTGGCTGGCACGAGCCTGGTCAAGCAGTGCTGGACACTTCTCTCCACCGCCTAGCTCTCTCTTTCAGTCCACAGTCCCGGCTTCTGTCCCCATCACTATTGACTGTGCTTTGGGAGCCTCCCAGGGATTTAAATTTACAGAGCTGGCTGGATACCTTACAAAGCAAGTGGCTGTCAGTGGTGAGCCCCAACTGTGACCTGCACCCTGGAAGGAGGCGTTTCATTTTGAGGCCATGCTGAGCTGAGAGTGGCCTTTTCTCCCCTCACTAAGAGACTGAGATCCCTAAATGCATCCTGGCAAAAGGGCCAAGCTGCCTCTTTTTACTCAAAATGCAAGTCCAAGAGGGTCACACTCTGTAAGGGCACCAGGGTTGGGGGTGGGCATTGCCACCACTGTCTTGGGGTTAGAGGATGGCCCCTGTCCCCCCATGCCCCGCTCTGATACCATCGATTTCCTCCAGTCTGCATCTGAAGAGATCTGCACAGGGATCTATACACCTGCAGTCCTGTGAGGGAACTCGGGGTGGGGGGAGCGGGAGGCAGAGAACTTACAGCTCGGGGAGACCGGCTTGCAGGTTGGCCTTCTAGTCAGCAGGGAAACCCACCCTCTGGCCAAGGCTGCACCCCAAAGACAGGATATGATAGCAAAGGGCAGCCAGGCACAGGTCACTGGAGCCCTTTGGACTGAAGGTGGGCGTGGACAGTAATTCGCTTGAGTGGGGACATCACCCGCAGTCCCCGAGCTGGGCTCTAGGAAGGGGGTGTTTCTCCCACATGCTGGACACGCAGGTCCCCAGGGGAGGCTGGGGTGGGAGGAGGGTTTGAATTTACTCCTGAGGAGCCACCAGGCTAGCACATACCTGCCATTGTCTTCTTCTCACGGCAGGGCTGTCCCCACTTCACCTCTTGTCCAGTGTCTCCAACAGTTGCCCTGAGGGCAGTTTGCAGTTTGGCTTCGACTGTTAGTCTACTCAGCCCTGGGCAGCCCATTAATGTTTGTGGAATGACTAAGTGAATTTCTGAGGGGCCATCCTGTCCCCCATGACTGTCACAGCCCCATTTGCATTTTGTCACCATCTAAATTTCTGCCTTGACCTAGGACCTTCTGTGGGGCATGTGCCTGGGGCATTTCCACCCTTTGAAATACTCCTGCACATCCTTCAGCACCCCACTGAAATGTCACCTCTTCCAGGAAGCCTTCCATACATCTTCAGTTAGAAGTGGTCCTTCTATCCCTGAGCTCCTGAAACTTGTTCATAGCCTTCCAGCAGAGAGGGACTCCTACCTTGAGCCTAGACTCACCTATTAATTAATGAATTCCCCACACTGTCTGGAGCCGGGCTTAGCCCCAGGTAGGCAGATCGTAAGCATTTATTTCAATGATTAGTTAAAGGAAACAATAAGGGGATGAGCTTGTGTTCCTGGAGAGTGCCCCAGGGTTAAGGGAGAGCCCAGTCCCTTTTCAGCCTCACCAGGGAGACGCCTGAAGCCTTGGGTCCTGATGATGACTGCCGTTTAGCTGGGCTGTGTGGAGTCCACAGGTTTCCTGATTCCCTCGTAGGCTCCACCCACACTGGGACCCTTGGCCTGGGTCCATCCCTGCCCTGACAAGTCCGGTCAAGAATGAAGACCAGCTTTCCTGGGGCCCCCTCCAGCTGAAAAGTCACCGTCTCCAACTTGCATCTGCCTGGATGCCTGGCCCCGACTGAGCACAGGTAGGTCTGTCTGTTTCATTCGCACCTGTGAGCATGGGGATGAGCTTTGTGTGTGCGGGGACCTGGGTCGGTGTGGGGGCTGGTGGGATGGGGGCGCAACCTCCAAATGGCCAGGTCAGCAGAAAAGTGAGCATTGGAGAAGGAGGTGGGAGGGGCATGTCCCAAAGGATAGGGTGTATTTGCCGCTCAGCATGCAAGCTGCTACCCCCTGCTCAGGCCAGGGGCTTAGTGACCCCAGAGGAGTCTCCCTGCCACATGATAACTGCTTCTCTTTCTTTCTCTCTAAATAGGAGTGGTTGGCAATCACAGCTATGGCTGGCTGTCCCTGATCTCAACAGGGGTTTCTTTTTCTTTTTGAGAGGAAGATGGATTTTCAAAGTCTTAAATTTCTGTGCCTCAGGTGGCAATAATGCTGCCATGTCAACCTTTGGAAGCTAAGTCTCAAATCTGACCTAATCTCTGTTTTTCCTTCAGGCATCTGATGCTGGGTCTTTGCCTGCATTCCATTTTGGTGCTTTGGTGCTTGCCTACTTTCCAATGATGCTTTCCATTTTGTCTGGACCCCCAAGGGGCTGACAGAACAGTGGGGATCTCATGATGATATCCCTGCCTCTGGCTTTGTCCCCATGGAGCCACGCTCCCTGCTCCCGAGGTGCCCTTTCCTCCAGCACCAGGGACGTGGCTGAGCCCTTGTGGGCATGGTCACTGTGAACAGGCATGGAAACAGCCCATGGTGTGAGGGTGCTCTCCATCAGGGCAGAGGCCTGTCTCTGAAACTGATGCCTGAATCCCCGTTCCCTGGGCTGGAGGCTGCCCCAGGGTTGTACGGGGAGGTGTATCAGTCAGTCCTGCTGACTGCCATAACAAGTGGTCCCCAAGCCCCATTGACTTAACATACTGCATGCTTATTCTCATACTCCCCGGTGAAGAGACTGAATATGGCCAAGTCTCAGTGAGACAATTCAAGTTTGTGTTGAATATTACCCATGTGCTTATTTTCCCATTTTCCATGTGGCAAAAACTGTTGGAAAATGATAAGTAAAATTGATAAAAGGGATATAACTCTCCAGTATCTTTGTCTATTTATATAGAGAGTAAAGCAGAGATATAAGGGGTTAACACAGTCTTGTCTAACCGAATCTTTCATCTGAAGACTCAAATAACTAAATTTGCCTCCTAGATCAGACAGTGGGAGTGTTCCCCACAAGAGCCAAAAGGTGGAAGCAACCCAGTGTCCATCAGTGGATGAGCAAACAAAAAATGGTCCGTCCACACGATGGAATATTATTCAGCCTTGAAAAAGAAGGAAATGCTGACACCTGCTACAACATGGATGAATTCTGAGGACATGCTGCTAAGGGAAATAAACCAGTCACAAAAGGACAGACACTGTCTGATTCTGCTCATATGAGGTACCTAGAGGAGTTAAATTCACAGAGATGGTGTGGTGGGGGGAAGGGGAGGTAGTGTTTAATGGGGACAGACTTTCTGCTTGGGAAGGTGAGAAAGTTCTGGAGATGGATGGTGGTGATGGCTGCACAATAATGAGAATGTACTTAATGTCACTGAACTGTACACTTCAAAACAGTTAAAATGCTAAATTTTAGATTATGTATATTTTACCACAATTTCAACTGTGGTAAAACTGTAAGGATTTCCAATGGTTCCCAAGCTTCTTCATGCCTTTTTTTTTTTGGCTGGAGTGTTTCTGATAGCACCAGGAACCCCTAAAGGCAAATGCTGGGGCTTCTCAAGTTGGCAAGTCTTGCTTGTCAGGACCTTCCTTCCTCCGTGCTGTGCTAAGTCACTTTAGTCGTGTCTGATTCTTTGCAACCCCATGGTCTGTAGCCCACCAGGCTCCTCTGTCCATGGGATTCTCCAGGCAAGAATACTGGAGTGGATTGCTATTTCCTTCTCCTGGGGATCTTTCCCGATCCAAGGATCGAACCCAAGTCTCTTATGTCTCCTGCATTGGCAGGAGAGTTCTTTATCACCAGTGCCACCTGGGAAGCCTTCTTCCAAAGCCAGCATCTTTTCCCTGACCCTAAGCATTTCTGGATTTCAGGTTTCAGGCCTCTCTCCTCCCCTGAGCTTTGTGCTCAACACAGGGCTTTGAGGAAATCTTGTATTGTTCTGCGTAAATGCAAACTTACAAAAGATACACTGGGGATGATTAACCAGTATCATAGAATCATTTTTCTCCCCCCTAGATTTGCTGCATAGTTGACTTCTAATAGATTAACTTCAAACGCAATTTACTCCGAGCTGTGTCCATGTGCAGCAACTCAACCTTTCTTTTTGGCTGAGAGTCAGGGGAGGCTGCATGCATCCATTATTGGAAGCAAATTACACATGACTGGTATTCCATTTTCAGAATAAAACCAGAGCTGCCTCAACGTGGTGGGAGGTGTAGGTAAAAAGGAGAAGAATGAGGAGAGAGTGACACAGGGCACTGGGCACTTGTAAAATCTGCTCTGGGGAGACAGTCTCAGTACTCTTGCCTCCCAGAAGTCCTTGGCAAGGACTGAGCCCCCCACAAAGGCCTTGGGAGGGGACAGCCTCAGCCCAGGATGACTTCATTGTGGAGACAGAAACTAATTCCTCTCTAAGTGGGAAAAGGCTCTTTAGCTGCATTAAGAGGCTGAGATCTGATGAAAAGGCGAATAGATTCAATCTTCCTTGCATCAGTCACCTGGGACTTCATCAGACTCAAACCGATTAGAAAAATTCACATTGAAAGCAGCATTTATAATAGACCCAAATTATAGAAAACATTTGGCCTGGAGGGAGGGAGAAATAGCATTTTCACCTAAGCCATAATCTTTCATTATCTCCCCCGCCTCCTTTATGGGGTTTGACAGCCCTGTCTCCTCCCCCAGACTAATCATTAGACTAATTAGGGGCTAATCAATGTTTAATTAAAACCTAGCCATTAATTACAGGAAGTACTATGGCAACTTGGGAATAAAATGTGGCTGCAGGAGGGATCAGATTTCCTCAAGCATGGCCAGTGGCCCAAGCAGAAAGCTTTCCTTCTTCTGTTTGTTTCCTTCTGTGCACTTTGGCTTGAGGGGATCTGGAGGTCAACAGGGGGAGAAGGGAGGCAGTGGAGAGGAGGATGGATTGCTCTGAGTGTCTTGGCTTCTGGCCTGTTACCCAATTTTCCCACCCACTCCACGGGAGCTTTTCCCTTGGTTCTAGCATCATTCTTCCCATGTCCCAAATTTAATCAATTTTTCCTCTGAAAATCTTTTATGGGCACCTACTTACTTGCATTTAGACTACATCCAGACCTCTCATCATGAACTGCAAATTCCCAGGTGAATGGTTCTCAACCCTGGCTGCATGTTAACCATCACCAAGACAGCGTAAAAAATTTCGAATGCAGGATAGACAAATAGAACAATGAAGAATAGAGAGCCCAGAAATAGACCCAGCATATGTGGGCATGTGATATACGACAGCACTGCTGAGGAGGGGGCATGAATGATCTCTGCCATAAATGGTGCTGGGCCAATTGGATAACCCCCGGGGGTGTGGGCGGTAAATAGGAAGCTTGATCCCTACCTCACACCATACATGAAAATCAATTCCATTTTCTAGAAGATAACATAGGAAAAAAATCTGGAATATCTTCATGGTAAAAAGAGAGAAAACTATTAAGGAAAAGATTGATAAATTGGGTTATATGAAAATTGAGAGCTTCTGTTTATCAAAGATACCATTAAGAGAGTGAAAAGATGGGGACTTCCCCTGGCAATCTAGTGGTTAAGACTCCACCTTCCAATGCAGGGGGCACAAATTTGATCTCTGGTCAGGGAACTAAGATCCCACACGCTGCATGCTGCAGCCAATAAATAAATAAACAAAACAATTTTTAAAAGGGAGTGCAAAAGGACAATCACAAAGCTGGAGATGACACTTGAAAAATACATAACCAAAAAAAGTTCATAGAAAACTGGGAAAGAGACACTAAGCACTTCACAAAGTGCTTCATTGGTCATCAGGGAAATGCAACCTGAGACGCTGCTATAAACCCATCAGGATGGCTAGAATGAATAGATTGGTGACCTCAAAGGTTGATAAAGACCTAGGACAATGGGAACATCGGGACATGTCTCATGAGAGTGAAAACCCGTGTACACCCATGGTGGATGCATGTTGATGTATGGCAAAACCAATACAATATTGTAAAGTAAAAAATAATAATAATAATAAAATTAAAAAAATAAAAGAAAAAAAAAAGGAAAAACGGTTCAGCAGAATCTGCTAAAGCAAAACATGTGTCTGCCCAGGTTCCACGAGCACAGAGTGGGGAGTCGGGGGCATGCAGGAGGGGCTTGGCAACTCTTGAGGCGGTAAGTGACGTAGCACCAGGAGGACTCTTAAGACAGGACTCCCTATTCTCAGGGGAGGAGGGGTATGAAGGAGAGAGCCTGGATCCTGGATCCCAGCTCTGCATGAGCAACAGATTCACCTTTCTGAGCTGTGGTTTCTCCATCGGTACATGATGCTTACTGCGAGAGCTTGCAGGAAAGGACTACATGTGATGAAGCTTATGAAACACCTAGCACATTGCATGGCCAATAGTTGGGATAAAATTTCTTTTATCACCCTAGGAGTCTACAACCAGAGAGGGGCACATAAATGCAGATGTAGAGGGGCAGGAAACAGGCACAGGCAACCCAAGGCTGAGTCAGGTATAATCAGCCACGGTCTGCAATTAGTGGCTAGCTCTGCACTTATATTCGGGGGTGGAGTCGTGGCTGGGTAGGATCTGAACGTGGTGTCAGGCTCTCTTGCAATCACACCAGGTGGCAGTGATGTGGCATTCCCTGTTCAGGGAGGCAAGCCAGCCTCAGACACACCTCAGACAAAAGGCAGCCTTTTTCACCCTAGGGTCCTCCGTCAGCCTCCCCTTTCTTTACCACTGAGCCACCTGGGAGGATCTAGCCCATATTATTTTGGCATAAAAAGGAATGAGCCCTGCGATATTCTATAACAGGGCCAGACTGGAAAATGCGCAGAGAAAGAAGCCAGACACAAGAGGACGAAGTTGCACGATTCCACTTATACAGAATGTCCAGATCCGGCAAATCCATGGAGACAGGGAGCAGATTGGTGGTTTCCAGGGGCCTGAGGGGCAGACAGGGGGATGCGGGTGACTGTTAAATGGTGTGAGGTTTCCTTTTCCTTCTGGGACTGGGATAAAATGTCCTGGGTCTAGATAGAGGTGGTGGTGGAACAACACTATGAATGCACTAACTTCCATTGAATTGTAGACTTGAAAATAGTTAATTTTATGTATGTGAATTTCACTTAAATTAAAAAAAAAATTGTTAGTCCAGCTTTTCCCTTGGGCTGCTGGGAGATGTGACAAACACACTGAGTTATTGCTGTTAAAAACCCACCCATGGTTGCCTCCTCTGAAATGATGGGCAGCAGGCTGGGTTCATCTGCCCCCTTCCTAATTGCCCCCATCTGGACCCAGGGCCCTACAGGTGTTGGGAGCAGTTATGTCTACAAACAGATTTATCCTGAGGCCTAGAGCTATACTACGACCAATGCAAGGATGCCCATCCCCACTTCGCTGACCCTTGATGCCTCTCCAGGCACTGGTAGGGTTTCAGCTTGGCCTGTCTGCACCCCCCACCCCCACCCCCACCTCCTTTTGCTTCTAGAACAGGAATACACATGCCTGTTGAGTGGATACTGTTGCCATGTGCGCACACTGGTTTAAAAGGATGTGTTGAGCAGCTGACACAGAGATAAATGGGGATGGAGTTATAGGAAGGGGAGGGGAGGCCTCAGAGCAGCAGGAACGGGTATCACTCCCCACCCCTGAGGTGGGAGGGTGCCAACCTCATGCTGCCGTCTTGGAGGGGTCACCTACTACCTGCCTGCTGTCTTGGAGGGGTCACCTACTACCTACCTGCTGTTACCTGTGTGAGTCCAGGTTCCCCACCTGTGCTGCCCTTACCAACCTCCAGGGGCGTCTGGAACCTGGAGAAGCTGAAGGTTAAGGGGTGCATGCAGGTGTTGGAAATGATCCAGGGGTGCAAGTGTGAGTCATCACATGTTGAGAGAGGGAGGGAGAGAGGAACTGTCTTTGTCCACGTGTAAATCAGGAGACAGATGACAGAGCCACTCCTGACTTCCTTCTAGGTCTTCCTCCATCTCCTTTCTTTTATGAGCACTGTGAGTCCTTCCCTTCTATAGCAGTGAATTTTCAACTCAAAGGGAAAAAAAATCCCCTGAGTAAATTAAGTCCTTCTCCCGTGCTGCCTGTATTGGGGCCACTGAGACCAAAGAGTCTCATTTATTATTTTTACAGATGATCAAATTGTTTTCACCCTTTGTCTCATCCTCTGAAGCATGGGCTTATGTGGACTTGAGGGGCTCTGTCCAGAAGATGCCATCTGTGACCCCAGGAGGGACCTGGTCCTGCTGACACGTGCCCCTCAGTGTGGCCTTGAAGCATCTACCTGAGGGAGATGAGACCTCTTTTAAAGACCCTGGAAGCAGACCCTTGAGGGTGCTCATCTGGCCCTCTCCACTTTCTTTCCTTAGTGTTCCAAGACTGATTGTTTTAGTGACCTCAGAGTGTTCCATGGCAGAATGATGTGAATGTTGGTGTCCAGCCCTGTACTGTGTGGGCTCCTAGAATCCATCCAGGGTTGGTATGTGTATGTGTGGCTGGGATGTTGAGAACGTGCTAAGAGTACATGGGAGTGAGGTGGGGAACGCGGAGGCTTGAAGACCCTCTTCAGTCTCCCTCTGGGCTCCCAGAACAGGCCACTGAGAACCAGGTCAGAGGAGGTTTCCAATCGCTGGGTACATGCTTCCTCCTCCCCTCGTCTTCCTCTTCCTTTATGCCTCTCCTTCTTCCCTTCTGTCTCCCAACTTGTCCCGCCCATCCCCTCTCAGCCCTTGCCACCAACAACGCACTGTGTCAGGAGCCTGTTTCCAGGTAGATCTGCTCTGTGCTCTGTGCCACCTTGAGCACGAATATGTGCGTGTGTGTGCACGTGCATGCGTGCGCAGTGTGAGGGGACAGGGTGCCTTGGCCCAAATGTGTCTGGACTGGGTGGAGCCCTCCAGGATGGCAAAGGACTTGGCCACAGTCAGCATAAAGAACCCAGTGTCTTCACCAAGGCCAGGAAGTTAACCTCGGTCCAGGGGATGACCTGCTGCCTGCCCGGCACCCTCAGTGCCTGCCACCCCTTGCCCTGCCTGGCTATGCTGCTCTGAGGGGATCCCTTGTCAAGAGCCCCCGGCACCTGGAAGGAGGAAGCGGTTCTGGAGTCAGGACTGTGCTCTGATTCCTGCCTTCCCCTCACGTTCCCACTGAGGGTGGCTGCGGGAGGGAAGCATCCTGGAGGGTCTGGATGTGGTGGGTGTGGAGCTCCTGCCCCGTCCTCCTCCTGACTCCCAGGACAGTGTGTTGCACCACACACGTCTTCCTGTCTCAACACGCGGTCACCTGTATTTCATGTTGACTGCCTGCTCTCATGGACCAAGAAGCAGAGACATGGGGAGGCTGTCAGTGGCTCTGAGCCATGAATTTCTGGTCAGATTTAACTCCTTAAGAATGAAAGGGGAAACTTCCCTGGTGGTCCAGTGGATAAGACACTGAGCTCCCAGGGCAGGGGGCCCAAGTTCAATCCTTGGTCAGGGAACTAGATCCCACATGCCACAACTAAGATCCAGTATGGTCAAATAAATAAATTTAAAAAAAAAAAGGGGAAGGAAGGGGGCTCAGGTTCCCTTGGCCTTCCTGGTTCTTCGTCTTGGTGCCCATGACACACGTGGCGGGGCCTCTCCCACGTCTGCCGGAGCCAGGGCTTTGCCTGCCGGGCCACCTCACACTGCCCCTCTGTGCTCTTTCTTCTCCATGCCCCTTGACCTGTTGCCTCACTTCCTGCATCCTAGTTTTCAGTCCTCCGTTATCTCCCACCTGGACCACTGCCGAGGCCTCCCTGTTCCCCCAGTCCCTGACATTCCCCGCCTACATATCCCATTGCTTTCAGAGTTGTTTACTAGGAACAGAGCTATTTCCATGGCATGGAACATTCTGCTCAAGAACATTCAACAGCTCCCCATTACCTGCAGAAGGAAACATGTCCCAGGGGAGCCAGTCTTCTTAGCAGGGCATTGAAACTCCTCCAATTTGACTCTGGCTTCACTTTATGGGCCTGCCCAGCCTCATTGCCCTTCAACTCCTCACCCCCACATAGTCCTGCCCCGAATTAAACAAGATGGCCTGTGGCAGTTCTCATCTGTGTTCACTCAGCCTGAGCTCTGTGTTGGAAAGGTCTGTGTATGAGAGGAGTCCCAGTAATTTTCCAGCCCACGCTACCTTCTTTTTCCTTTGAACTCAGAGTGTTCATGGTCTGGGTCGCGCTGCATGGAAATTCATTTATGCAACAAACACCCTTTCCATTGACATGATTCTTTAGTACAGCTTCACAAATTCTTCAAGTTCTTTGAGGGGGAACTTTTCTAGGAAACATCCCTCAGCCTGCTCCTAATTACCTGGTATTTTCAACCCATCTTTGTATGGTGTCAAAATCATGTCAGTGTATCATTTTCAAAATTCCATCATACAGAACTTGTCCTTTCGCCCTTTTATTCTTTCATCTACTGTGTGTTGGTTGAGTTCCTGTTTTGTGACAGGCGCTGATGGTGTGCTGGACACAAGGCAGGCCTGTGCCGTTGTTGTCAGGTGAGGCAACACTGGAGCCCCCAGCACGTGAGAAGCGCCGGGGTGATGAGGGTGAAGAAGGTGCAGGGTGCTGGGAATGCAGGTGATGGGAGCTGGTGTGGTCTCGGGGCATGTGAGGGCCCCTCTCTGGAGAGGGGACGTTTCAGCTGACATCTGAAGGATGAGGAGGTATTGGACACAGATTCGGGGGGGAGAATCTGGAGGGACTGAGAGGCAGGCAGACATGTGAAAGGCAGGAAAAATGTCCCAGGTGACCCAGAGTGGCCTGAAATCAAGGCCGAAAATCCAGGCAGAAAAGGCCATAGACCAAGTCAAAGGGTTTGTCTTGTAACAAAGGGTGATGGGAGCCATGGAAGCGCTTTGAGCTGGGAAGTGACACAATCAGACCTGCCTTTTGCAAAGAACAGCCTCTGCCTGCTAGGTGGGGACACTGTTGGAAGAGGGCAGAGGGACTGAATGAACCATAACAGGGGTCGTCAAGCTAGAGCTATGGGCCAAACCTGGCCCACGGCCTGTTTGTGTCTATAAAGCTTTATTGGCACACAGCTGTATCCAGTAGTTTATATATTGCTGCTCTCAAGAGGTGGAATAGTTGCCACAGAGGCCATATAGCCCTTGGTGCTTGATATATATATATTTTTTTTTTCCTTG
Source organism: Bubalus bubalis (assembly GCF_019923935.1). NCBI lineage: Eukaryota > Metazoa > Chordata > Mammalia > Artiodactyla > Bovidae > Bubalus > Bubalus bubalis. The sequence continues at coordinate 10,456,897 of NC_059159.1, read as the reverse complement.
ATTTTTTTTTGGTGTTTTTTGTCTTATTATTTTTTTATATCTATTATTTATTTTGGCTGTGCAGGGTCTTATTTGCAGCATGTAGGAACTTCGATCTTCATTGCAGCGTGAAGGATCTTTAGTTGCAGCATGCAAACTTAGTTGAGGCATGTGGGATCTACTTCCTTAACCAGGGCTTGAACCCAGGCCCCCTGCATTGGTAGCATGGAGTCTTAGCCACTAGACCACCGAGGAAGTCCTGATGCCTGAGATATTTACACTGACCTTTTACAGGAAAAGTTTGCTGACAGTTCTGTTAAAACGCTGCCTTAATTTGGGTTGTTCTGGAAGCAGAGCTGACAGGAGGATGTGAGCGCAGGTATACTCGTGGTGAGTGGGTGGAGGGCAAAGATTCAGAAAGTGGGGCCGACAGGATGCGGGGCTGGAGGGGGTCAGGCGGGTGAGAGATCGGAAGTGAGGATGGAGATGGAGATTCTGCTTCAAGGGCAGACCTCCAGTTCAGATCTGGGCAGGTCTTGAGCAACCCGACTGTTCCAGAACTTTCACTTTGTTTCTGAGATGACCTCCAGTCTCTGCAGCTGAATAATACTCCACGAATCTTCCTCACCATGATTCACTAATGAAGCTGAAAAGGCTCTTCACTTTCTTCCCAAACGTGACCCACAAGTCCTGCAAATTCCTCTCTGAGCAAAGCATGGGTACCACCATCCTGTCTCTCCCCCGTCAGCAAAGCGACTGTCTGCCTAATTCCTAATTATGCCCTTCAAGGTTGCATTAAATCATTGCGCCAGGACACTGCATTGTGGGTAATCAGCTGCTGTTTTAATATGTTTAGCTGCTCTGCATTTCCACAGGCAGAGACTGTCTGAAGTGAAAATTGTGCCCCTGTCTGTCAGGATCTCTGCTGGAGATCACAGAGCAGAGGATAAGTCTGGTGTGGCAGGTTGGATCGTGTTCTCCCCGCAGAATAAACCCTGCCGAAGGCATGGGCTGGAACTTCCCCTTCTCACCCTCAGACACATCTCAGAGACTTATGGTCATCCTGGCTGGAGGAAATCCAGCTGGAATCTGTTCTATGAATTCCCAGCATCCCTTCACTTCTTTTTAAAAAAACAGCTTCATCGAGATGTAATTCCTGTGCATAGAATTTGCCCATGGACAGAGTTTTTGGTATCTTCACAGAGTTATGCAATGATCACCACAGTCAATTTTAGAACATTTTCATCATCTCTGAAATTGATAATGATAACTATCATCTCCCAAGCCCCCCCGCCCCCCCCCCCCCCCATAACCCCTGGAAACCACTAATCTCTACTTTCTGCCTCTATGGATGTCCCTATTTTGGACATTTCATATAAATGGGATCATGCAATATATGGCCTTTTGTGTCAGACTTCTGTTACTTAGCATGTTTCCATCTCATCTTTGTTGTAGTGTGTGTCACTGCTTCATTCCTTTTTTATGGCTGAACGGTGCTTCTGGGACATTTACTTCCTGAGGCCCATCAGTCATCCCACCCTGGGGGCTTCATCTTGTAGTCCTTACAGCACCCCACACGGTAGGTCCCTGACCTTCACTTGATGGCTAGGGAAGCCGAGACTCAGAGTAAGTGCCTAATTCAAGGTCACATGGTTACCTTGAGGGAGGGGGGTCTAATCCTTGTGTTCAGAGCATCTTCCCAAATCTCCTGTAATTTTCCTAGAATCCAGAGCAGATTAGAGTGAATTAGGAGAGAGGGCCTCTGAATCTGATAGGGCCCATGATGGGCTGAATAATGGCCCCCAAAGATGCCCAGGTTCCAATCCCTGGAACCAGTGACTGTGACCTTATTTGGAGAAAGGGTCAGTGCAGATGGGATTAAGGATCTAGAGGTGGGCGATTATCCTGGATTATCTGGGTGGACCCTAAGCAGTCACATGTATCGGTTTAAGAGGAAGGCAGAGGGAAATCTGACACTTTGACACACACAGAGGAGACACCCACATGAAGGTAGAGCAGAGAGAGACGTGAAGCTGCTGGCCTTAAAGACAGAGTGATGTGGCCACAAATCAGGGATGACCAGCAGCCCCTGGGGGCTGAAACAGGCAGGAAAGTCTTTTGTCCTGGAGTATAGCCCCGCTGACAGCTTGATTTCAGACTAGTGATGCTGATTTTGGGTTTCTGGCCTCCAGAACTGGGAAAAGAATCAATTTCTGTAGTTTTAAGCCCTTTGAATGTCTTCTGTTAGGGCATCCTCAGGACACTAACACAGGGCCTCATACCTGATTCCCAGGCCCTTGGTGCCTGAGACAGCTTTCTGCACATTCCTAGCCCGAGCACTTTGGTACAGCCGGCTGTGGTGTGGCCTGTATATGTTGAAAGCTGGGAATAGCATCTAATACCTCTTATCTAAGAACTTTGCATAAATGAACCCAATCCCCACAACAGCTCTGTGAGATAAGCTCCTATTGTTATTCCCATTCTACAGATGAGAAAATGAGGTTCAGAGTGGCAGGTTCACCAGCGAGGGGCAGAACCAGGCGGTCCTGTTGCCCAGTAGGTTTCTACTGCTCTGTGCTGCCTTCTTAAACTACACTGCTTAAAGAAGCACGTAAGAGCACAGGCTTGGAAGGCATTCATTCATTCAACAAATACATATCAAAATATATACGAGCCCTGGAGAATCAGCTGTTAAGAAAATGTGTGCCTTCCCCACTGGGCCCTCACATGTGGTAGTGAGACAATCGCCGAAAGTATAATGTGTAACCCTGGAGAAACACTGGATGTGCCAGGACTCTTTCTGGGGTGCATGGGTGTGCATATGTGTGCACGTGTGTGTAAGCATGCTGTATTACACAGGGGATTGGGAAGGGAGCTGAGCAGGTGGGAGTGCAGTGGAGGCCTGCAGGGCGCAGGTGTGCTGGAGGAGCCCATGACTGGCTCAGCAGAAGGGGTGGAGTAGGACCAGAGGAGACTGGAGTGGGTGGAGTGGGCTGACTGGGCAGAGCTGTGCCAGCCACTGGGCAGGGCCCTGAAGAGCACTGGGCCGAGGGAACGCTTGAGTTGTCCCACCTTCCCTGTGTGGCTATGCATCAGAGCTTCCAGCTCAATATTGTTGCAAATTTTAAATGCAGGCACGGTTGCGCCTGGCGCTTGGTTAGTGTGTCTCCACAACTGATAGCAAGATGCCGCACACTGCCTGTCAGGGCCCTGTGAGTCTTGGTCATCTTGTGCGGGGAGGCCCCCTCAGGATTAGGATGCCCCATGTCAAGAACCTTCGTTGTACCCTTAGCATACATAGTCTCACCTTTCTTTGGAAACTACTTATTTTTGGAATTTTCATCTTTCCCTCAGTTCTAGGTGGTTCCTTGTTCTGGAAGGTAACATAATATCCATCCACATTTCCTTCTCTAAAGCTCTAGAACTCCCCCAGAACTAGGTGGGTTTTGGTGCTTAGGCTTGTCGGGATTTTAGAACGATAACAGGATACATAAACTATGTCATGGAAGAGGTTCTGGCGTCTGGGGCTGCATGCCTCATGAGAGGTCACCGAGAGAGATGACAGCTGGGTGATCCGAGCTGGACCCGGGCCAGGAGAGGCTCCTTGCCCTCGCCCCCCTCACTTCCACTCTGTCCATCGTGCCAACTGCCACCTGCCACCTGCCAGTGCCGCTTTCAAAGGCGCAGCCGGGAGAAAGAGCAGTGTGCTGAGACCACCCAAGGGGCCACGTGCCTGGCCCCCCAAGACCTTGCAGTAAACTTTCAGGATTTGGAGGCGCAGCTGCTAGAGGAGAGTCTGAGCCCTTGGTCATCCATAATTGCTCATTTATAAGTAAAATGAGGGCTTCCTTGGTGGCTCAGCTGGTAAAGAATCTGCCCGCATTGCGGGAGACCTGGGTTCGATCCCTGGGTTGGAAAGATCCCTTGGAGAAGGGATAGGCTACCCACTCCAGTATTCTGGCCTGGAGAATTCCATGGACTGTATAGTTCATGGGGTCGCCAAGAGTCGGACAGGACTGAGCGACTTTCACTTTTGACTCAACCAGGCTCGAGAGGCCGTTCCTGCAGACGGCCCTGCTGCCCCGCCATGCGGCTGCCTTGCCCTCCGCCTCTGTCCCCGCTGGGGGTTCAGGCTTCACCCGGAAGCTCTGAGGGTGTAAAACCACGCAGCTCCAGTTAGCGTGGTAAGTAATGGCCGCCGGTCACTCTTGGTCACTTTGCATGTTGGCACCAAAATTAGAAAACGTGAGGTTTTCAGAGTTAATTGGATTTTTGAATTTAGGATAAGGGGTGTGGACACATGGGCCCAGCCCACACTGACAGAACTTTCTAGGTACCAGTCACTGCGCCTTTTCTGTGCGGCTTCATCAGGCCCTGTCAGCCACCCCCCGAGGTGTCCAGGGAGCTGCCCAGGGAGGGGGCGCGGGGCACCTAGGCATCCCCCAGGCTTTCTTCCCCTTCATTCTGGTCGAGGTAGGGGCTCAGGCCACAGCCTAGGGCACAGAGCCTCCCGCAAAGCCAAGCACCCAGACGCACCTGGGGCCACAGGCATTGGATTCCATCCGAATTCTGACATTCACTCTTTTTTTAAAACGTCAGTGGAGTCAAGTCTTAGTTCTGAGAGGGGAGGCCTGCAGACAGCCAACAGGCATTTGAATAACATGGCTACAGGGAGAAGGGAGGGAGGGACACTGGTGTCCTTGTGGTGACTTTACATGGGCTCTGAAGGCCACCTCTGAAAGAGGTGTCCCCAGGTGTTTTAAATAGGTAGCATAAAAAAAAAAAGGCCCTCTCCAAGGTGACAGAAATGTTCCAAAGGACAAAATTCTACTACATGTGAAAGTCCAGTTATTTTTGTTTGAAAACTCTCTCATTTTGTGATCATCAGAGCTCACGTAATAGGGTGGACTCCGTTACACTGAGGGCCTTGTGCCTGGGCCTGGATGCCATGCCCACCTTTGAGTTCCACCACCTAAGTACCTCCCAAAGACCCCATTGCTGAATGCTATCCCCTAATACTGTCACACTGGGAGTTAGGATTTCCACAGATGAATTTCTGTGAGGGGCACAAACATTCAGCCCATAATAGCTCTCTGTTTCCAAGCATTACCTATGCATTGAAATTTCCTTACTCATCAGTTTTAGACTTCATTATTGATCTTTCTTTGATGGTATAATAAATCAGATTTTAACTTACTTACATTTCTTCTTCCCTCTCCTCTGCCCAAATAACTTCTCACTTTTTGGTTATATCTACATACAAGTTTTTCTTATCACAACTATCATAACCACAACAGTTTTCTTTCTTTCTTTGGTACAATTTTTCATTTATCCTGTGGTTAATAATTGCTTAGGCTTTCCCTGGCCCTCCAGCATACCTCCCTATGCAACCTTCCATGAGGTCAGTCCTGTCAGGTAAGTTGGTCAGCCCTCTGAAGTTGCCCTGGAGCCTTCTGACACCTGCCCCAGCCGGTATGGGCTGCTCCAGGCTGCTGCATGGCCCTTGTTTAGGACTTTCCTTTGCTCACTCCTGTGATGGAGCCCATGCTTCTTAGATCTTGGGCTTCATCCTTTTGTTTCCTACCTATTCTTGGTGGCGCTCATTCTCTTATAACACCTGAGATGTCTTATTCTTTTCCCATGTTCGGTTTGAATGTAGACTCCTGGTTTTGAAATTATTTTTACCTAGAATTTTGAAGGCATTTTCCTGCTGAATTCTGGTTTCCATGCTGCTGTTGAGTAGTCTGATGCCATTCAAATTTTTGATCCTATTTTATGACCTGGTTTTCTTCTCTCTGGAAGCTTTTATCCTTGGTGTTCTAAAATGTCATAAAGATATGCCTTTGTTCTTTTATTGTTTGGATACTTTGTATGCTCTTCAATCTGAAGGCTCATGCCTTTCAGTTCTGGGAAGATTTCTGGTATTATTTCTTTGATAATTTTATTCTCTTGATTTTCTCTGAGCTTTCTTTCTGATATTCTTATTTGTTAGATATTGGACCTCCTGGCTTCATCATCTAGCTCTTTAATTAGAAAAAAAAAATCTCCTATTGTACATTTCTTTGCCTTTTTGTTCTACTTTCTGGAAACTTTAACTTCATTTTCCAAGGCTTCTATTGACTTTAATTTATAGTATTATATTTTTTACTTTGAGGCATTCTTGTTCTTTAATGGTTTCTTCTTGTTTCATGGACCGTAATAGCTTTTCTCATCTCTGTGAACATATTAATGGTACATTCTTTGAAGTTTTCTTCTCTTTGTGAAGTATGTACCTATACTACTTATCTGGTGCTGTGTAACAAATTACCCTAAACACAGTGGCATAAAAGGACAAACATTTCTTATCTCACAGTTTCTGTGAGCCAGGTATCTGGTAGGGCCTAGCTGGGTGGCTCTGGCTCGGGGTGAATTTGTAGCTAATGTGTCATCTAGGACTGAAGTCATTTAAGGCTTCAGTGGAGATGAAGGATCTGCTTTCAAGCTCAGTCACTTGGTTGATGGCCAGAGTCCTAAATTCCTCAGCACACGGGCTTCTCCATATGGCTGCTGGACATAGCAGTTGGCTTCTTCCAAAGTTAGTGAGAGGGAGAGAGAGAACCAAGATGGAGGCTATGCTGCTTTTTATAACCTAATCTCAGAAGTAACCACCGTCTCTTCTGTCATGATACAGTGTGGGAGAGAGGACTCAAGGATGTGAGTAACAGGAGACTGCCATCGAGGAGGCAGCTGACTACCCCGGCACTTGTTCCGAAGTTCCCCTAATTTCTTACTTGGATCTCTGTTGTCCATGATGGAGGCTTGTCTTGAATATTTGGTGATCTCTCCCTCTGACTTCTTGTATTTTCAGCACACAAGTTGATTGGAGGCTGTGTGTATATGCCTATGTGGGGAGCTTGTAGACTGTCTCTGTTAGATTACTCCAGAAGTTAATCTTGTTATGAAGAGTTGAGGGTAAGCTGTTTATTTGGAAGGTGAAGGAAACCCCACTAGGGGAGTGGGGTTTTAGAACTTGGAAAGGAAGGAGGCCAAGAGAGGGTATGATATTAAGTCATGCACTGAAGCATGTGTTTGGAACTTGGTCCTGCCGAGAACTCTGAGAAATGGGGCAAAGCACATACCTCAGAAGGATCCTACCAGGATGATGTTGATGGAGCTTGGCTACTGGTGCCCTGAGTCGTTGCCTGAAGGCTGTGGGGGAGAGGGAGGGTGAGCATCAGGACCCGTCCGCCTGCTGCAAGAGGGCAGAGCAATCTTCTGAGGTTTTAGGGAAACTATCAGGCACACGATGCAGATGACACTGTTGGAGTCTAAAGCACCTGGACATGGCTAAGGGACATGTGACAGAGACAGTGACCATGGGCTTTGCTGTAGGGCACGGTTCCCACCCTTTTTGGCACAATTTTTCTAGACTCAGAGAGGGGATAGTTTCAGGATGATTCAAGTGCATTATGTTTATTGTGCATTTATTTCCATTATTATTACATCAACTCCACCTAAGATCATCAGGCATTAGATCTTGGAGGTTTGGGACCCCTGCTGTAGGATGATTATATTTGTAGGTCTTTTCTCTGGAACAGCTTTTATTATCTGCAGAGAGGGATCCTCTGATCGCTTGCTTTGGATGGGGTTGGGGTGTGGGGATAGGTCTGGCTTCTGGTGCTCTGGGACTGGTAGCAGAGGCCAGCTGGGTGGGGCTGTCACCCTCAGTGTGGAGACTTCTATTCCATATGCCTCTGTTCGGCACTGTGCTTGATCTCATCTTCTTTGAACTGGCATCCCCAAGCCTGGGGTCTCTCTGATTCACTCCCTACAAGAATGAGCCTCAGGTCTCTGTGGGCTGGGCAAGGGTGCCTCGTTGTATGGAGGTGGGCAGGGTCCAATTTCACCCTGGCCTTCAAAGTATCCAGTTTCCATGATTTGGGGGAGGTCTTTGGGGGCACATCAGCTGGGTGCTGTCCCTTAGCTCCAGCTTGCAGTTCTCTAGCTCTGCCTTCTCCATCCCAGGGTCCCCCAGCCTTTCTCTCTCAGCCTCTTGACTTCATCATGACTGGGGATTCCATATCTCTCATTCATTGTGAGGTTGTCTTGCCCCCTCCCTCATCTTGCTAGTCCTGTTCTGGGAGGCCCACACCTGGAAAGTCGCTGGACGAGTGGAGCTGGGCAAGAGCTGGGCCAGGGCAGGGCAGCCCAAGCTGTTGGTGAGCAGGGTAGAGGATTGAGGAGGAGACTGAGATCAGGGTAGACAAACCTTGAGGTCACCAGGCCCTGGTCTGTGCCAGCGTCTGGAGACCCAGTTCAGTTGGGGGAGGCAGGGCTGGTGGGCTGGGGTGGTCTAATTGTCTGTGCTTGTTTGCTGCCCCCATGGGTTGTCTGCATGATCCAGATCTCCTGAGGTTGAGGAGGTCGCTGGGGGCTGACTCTGGACCAGACCTGCTCGCATCTGATAGTGCCAGCGGGGGAGGTAGCTATGTTTAGAAGTAATTACTCTATCTGTGCAGAAGCATTGGAACATCCTCCCTGGCAGTGGCAGGAATTAGCTCGAGGCATCACTGCTGGAGCAGCAGCAACTTCTTTGCTAGACTGTCCTGCTTTCCTTCCTGGGAAATGGGGAACTGCGCTGAAGCAGGGAGAGGGATGGGTCCTGGAAGTGGTGGGAGAGAGAAACCTGCCCACGCTCAGAGAGCTGGGCTATTCCTGTGAGCCATTGCTATGGATATGTTAAACCATCTGCAGCAGACAGCCTGGGAGGGATGCTGACGGCGGGGGTCATTTACTTAACAATTGCTTATTAAAGGTGTCTGATTGCTGAACATGGTTCTAGGTGCCTGGGATACGGCTTAGTTGTGAGCCAAGTCCTTGTCATTCTAGTGGACAGGGATAGGCAACACGTGCACACACACACACACACACACAAAAGCAGGTGGAAGTAAAGTTGAGAGGTGCTGCTGCTCCACATTAGGCAGGCCCCTCTGCTAAGGGAACACTGTGCAAAGACCTGACTGAGGCCAGTGAGTGACCTGTGCTCTTCTGGGAAAGAGTGTTCCAGGAAGCTGGAGCAGCAAGTGCAAGGGCCGTGTGGCTGGAGGGTGGTTGGCAGGATGGAGGGACAGTGAGGGGGCATGTACTCCTTGTTAACCCCTGCAAGGTGAATGCCCATCTGCTTTGAATGCTGGTGTGCCTGCTTCAGATTCATATGTTGGAACCTTAAGCCCAATGTGATGACATTTGGAGGTGGGGCCTTTGGAAGGTGATTAAGTCATAAGTGTGGAAACTGGATCATTGCCTTTTAAGAGACCCAGAGAGCTCCCTCATCCCTTCCGCTGTGTTTGGACACAGTGAGAAGATGGTTATCTATGAACCAGGAAGCAGAACTTCACCCAAAACTGAATATAAAACGGAATCTGCCAGCACTTTGCTCCTATAAATGTGAGAGAGATTCCTGCTGTTTATAAGGCCCCCAGGCCATGGTGTTCTGCTAGAGCAGCCCCAACAGACTGACACACTACTGTTACCAAACAATTTCATGCTTCATGTCAGAGAGGAAGACGGAAGGGGTCCACATTGCTCTTCGGACCCCTGCCTCCAGAGACTAAGTGGGGGCCCCTGTGCTTGAATGATAGAGGATGCTTTGGGCTGGCCAGGCCTCCCTGGGGGTCTGGAGGGCAGACTGTGGGTGCTTGGCCTGGAGGTGGTTGCATTTCAGAGTACGAAGGTGAGGACGATGAGTACATGCAGCGTTGTCATGTGATGGACTTGCATTCTCTGCAGCATCAAGAGCAGAGGAGGGGGCTCGAGGTGGACGCAGGTCCTGGCCCTGAAGCCACCCTGCTCCTGAGGGTGCTTTGTCACTGCTGGTGTCCATGTAGCAGGGCCCGGAGGGGCAGCTGAGATGCTGAGCTCTATGTTTTGTAGGGAAACCAGTCAGGGTTGGGGGCATCCCAGGGGCTCCTAGTATGAAAAGGGCTTCCTGGCGGGTGCTGGCACTCTTCCTTTGTCTGCAGTCTGTTTTGTCTCCCTCCACGGCTTCTCTGCTCTGACTCAGTTTCCAGGTTTTCCTTTTTCTTTTCTTTTTTTTGTATTGAAGTACAGTTAATTTTCAATGTTGTGTTAGTTTCTGGTGTATAGCAGTGATTCAGTTATACATATATATGCATATTCTTTTTCATATTATTTTCCATAATGATTTATTGCAAAATATTGAATATAGTTCCCCATGCTATGCAGAAGGACCTTGTTGTTTATTTATTTATTTTTTAAAAATATCTATTTCTTTGGTTGTGCCAGGTCTTAGTTGTGTCATAAGGGATCTTTTGTTAAGTGCACAGACTCTAATTGTGGCACATGGGCTCCGGAGTACGTGGGCTCAGTAGTTGCATCACACAAGCTTAGTTGCTCCACAGTGTATGGAATCTTAGTTCCCTGACCAGGGCTTGAACCACGTCCTTTGCATTGCAAGGTGGGTTCTTAACCACCGGACCACCAGGGAAGTTCCTATCTATTTTTTGTTTGTTTGTTTGTTTGTTTTTTAAATTTTATTTTAAACTTTACATAACTGTATTAGTTTTGCCAAATATCAAAATGAATCCACCACAGGTATAGAGTAGTTTGTATCTGCTAATCCCAAGCTCCTAATTTATTTCTCCCCACTTTCTCTTTGGTAACCAGAAGTTTGTTTTCTATGTCTATGAGTCTATTCCTGTTTCATCAATAAGTTCATTTGAGTTGTAGTTTAGATTCCACATATAATTGATATCATATATATGATATATGATGTTATAAGATATCTTCTTTTTCTGACTTACTTCACTTAGTATGATAATGTCTATATTCATCCATATTGCTGCAAAGGGCATTATTTCATTCTTTTTTATGTCTGAGTAGTGTTCCATTGTGTATATCTTCTTTAGCCATTTATCTATCCACTGACAGTTGGCTTCCATGTCCTGGCTGTTGTAAAGAGTGCTGTTATGAACACTGGGGTGCATGTATCTTTTCACATTAGTTTTCTTTGGAAATATGCCCAGGAATGGTATTGCTGGATCATATGGCAATTCTATTTTTAGTTTTTGAAGGAACCTCTGTACTGTTTTCCATAGTGGCCATACCAATATACATTCCCACCAACAGTGTAGAAGGGTTTTCTTTTCTCCACACCCTCTCCAACATTAGTAATTTGTAGGAGAAGGCAGTGGCACCCCACTCCAGTACTGTTGCCTGGAAAATCCCATGGATGGAGGAGCCTTGTAGGCTGCAGTCCATGGGGTCGCTAAGAGTCGGACACGACTGAGTGACTTCACTTTCACTTTTCACTTTCATGCATTGGAGAAGGAAATGGCAACCCACTCCAGTGTTCTTGCCTGGAGAATCCCAGGGACGGGGGAGCCTGGTGGGCTGCCATCTATGGGGTCGCACAGAGTCGGACACGACTGAAGCTACTTAGCAGCAGCAGCAGCAATGAAGGCTATTCTGACCATGCAAGGTGGTTTTTATTTTGTAGTTTTGATTTGCATTTCTCAAATAATTAGCCACATGAGCATCTTTTCATGTGCTTATTGGCCGTCTCTCTTCTTTGGAGAAATGTCTATTTAGATCTTCTGCCCATTTTTTGATTGGGTTGTTTATTTTTTTTTTCTGTTATTGAGTTGTATGAGCTATTTGTATATTTTGGAAATTAAGCCCTTGTCAGTCACATTGTTTGCAAATATTTTCTCCCAGTCTGTAGGTTGGTTTTCATTTTGTTTATGGTTTCTTTTGTTATGCAAGCACTTAAAAGTTTGATTAGGTCCCACTGGTTTATTTTTGTTTTATTTCTATCGCCTTGGGAGACTGACCTAAGAAAACATTGATACTATTTATGTCAGAGAATGTTTTGCCTGTGTTCTCTTCTAGGAGTTTTATGGTGTTGTATCTTATATTTGTCTTTCAGCCGTTTTGAGTCTATTTTTGTGTATGGTATGAAGGTGCATTCTAACTTCATTGTTTAGCATGCAGCTGTCCAGGCTTTTCTTAAATCAGTCCCAGCTGGTGAGACAGCTTTTACGCTCCCCAAGGTGGTAATGGGGCCTCTCCCTTGTTGAGTCTCCTGACAACACTCTCCAGTGAGCCATCCATTTCTTCACGACCCTGGGGACATGCAGGCTCCGTTTTCAAGTACATCCTGGGGCTTGGCATGTGTGACAAAAGGCAGAGGGTGAGTTCCACAAGAAAAAAATCAGGTGTGCATTTTTTGGTACATAAAAGACAATCTGAGGCTTCTTTTCATGGAAAAGAGGTGGTGGGGGAGCAGGATGGAAAGATATGGAAACTCATCACCATGAATGAGCGGAGAGGGGAGAGACCAGAGGAGAAGGAATGTGCAAGAGAGTGAGAAAGAGAGAGTGGGGCGCACGTGGATGAGGCAGATGCAGAGATAAAATGCTTTCACAGGAGGTGCAGGAACATCAGTTTAAATCAAGGATGTCAAATGATTGCGGGTGCCTTTGAGTCTCTGATGCACATGCCTCGTGCCGGCTGCACGCACTCCTCATGTCTGTACACACTTGACTGTTGCTTCTGGGCCCTCAGCGGGGGCATCTTGCCAGTGCCTCTGCCTCCCCCCACTGCCTCTGCCTCCCCCATCCACTGTCAGAAGGACCCCTCCCCATAGTCCTTAGTGGAAGCTTTGTTGCTACTGCCCTGCCTCCCTTCTCCCTGGCCCAGGTGGCTCTGTATCCTTAACAAAGGAGGCCATTGTGGTCCAGGTGGCAAGGGTTTAAGTGAGAGACACACAAACTGGATGATGTCTGTAGGGGTGAGGAAAGCCAAGTGCTACGTGCCTGGACCCTAAGAGGTAAAGAAGAGGAGAGGCAGCACCAGGAAGATGAACAAGATGAGGGAGCTACTTGCATCCTTCACCTGCCCCCCAGGGTCATCCTTGCTCTCAGAAAGCCCTCACCAGCCCCCCAGCTCCCTCGGTTTGGCTAGGTTGTTGGTGGATCCAGAGGCAGAAAGAGGGCTGGTGGTGGTGACTGAGTGATGGGGCAGCCAGAATGGGTGAGGCTGAATTGCAGAGACTCCTGACAGCTGCCAGGAAGGATCCAGGGTTTGAGGCTGTCCAGATTTGACCCTCAGCCTTGGGTGCGAAAGGGGAAGTCCTGGCTTTGAGGTCCTGGTGTGATGAGTTGGGTTGGGGGCTTCCCTTGAATCTGGATTTGATACCAGTTACAAAGAATTCCCAGGTCTTCATCCAGAGGCCATGCGTTGGGGACATGCAGCTTGTGTTCATCAGGTTCTGTCCACTGTAGTTCTAGTTCCCCCTACACACATTGTGCAAACTGGGGAGCAAGGAGCAGTGGTCTTTTCTCTAACACACATTCCCTGTGAAATGATGCTTCCTGGGAGTTACTTGTCTGTAACTTCCCCAATTACTGCACCCCCTCTCACCCCTGCCCAGTGCCATGGTGACCTATGAGGTTTCTATTTTCTTTTTTACTGACCTGAAACTCAGTCCTCCTGGACAGAAAAGTCAGGGGCCACAATGTCTCACAGAATTGACCCAGGGCAGCAAGCCCTGGGATCTCACTCCTCAGCAGTTCCTTGCCCCAACTACTATGTGGACAATGATTCCATACAGAAGGATCTGGGAACATCACTCTGGAGTTTGATTCTTTATCTACTCCCACAAAATGCCAGAGACTATCTGGCTTACAAAGCTGGACTTCAGGGATACTGGCCATGTAGCAGAGGATTTAACCCTGTCCCAGGAGAAGTCAGTTTTTTGCCCTCGGCCCACTGAAAGTAATCTCTAAGCCCCTGGGATGTTCTGGTCATGGTTTGCCTGGCAGCTTTGGGCCATACCAACAAAGTGATGTAAGGTGGAGCTCTGGGCCACAGAAACATGTGAGTGAACGTGGGTAGGAGTTTGGGTCATATGGTATGAGCTTGACTTCTAGAGGGACTAGACTGAGGTCAGCCTCGTGGGCACCAAAGTGCCTCCATGGTAGACTCCAGTAAAGAGTCTGGACCCCAAGGCTTGAGGGCTTCCCTGGTTGGCAATGTCACCACACATGGTGCTATGGAAGCAGCGCTATCCTGACTCTAGGGAGAGGGGCAAGTGGAAGCCCCCACATTTTGCGTCTTCCTGGACTCCCTAGTTGACTTAAACCTCTATCTTTTCACTGAAATAAACCGTAACCATGAGTATAACAGCTTTCTTGAGCCCCAAGTCCTTCCAGCAGATTATTAAACCTCAGCATGGCCTTGAGGACCCCAGCTTGCACTTGGTGTCAAAAGTGAGGGAGGTTTTAAGACCTGCTCCCTGACTGCAGGCCACCATTGTGGTGATTCCCAACTGCTCCCAGACTTTTTTTTTTTTTTTTTACAGTTTATTTATTTTTGGCTGTGCTCAGTCTTCATTGCTGTGTGTGGGCTTTCTCTAGTTGCAGCGAGCAAGGGCTACTCTCTAACTGCAGTTCATGGGCTTCTCACTGCAATATCTTCTCTTGTTGCAGAGCATGGGCTCTAGGGTGCACGGACTTCAGTAGTTTAGCTGCCCTGAGGAATCGTGGAGTCTTTCCAGGCCAGGATCAAACCCATGTCCCCTGCATTGGCAGGTGAATTCTTAACCACTCACCCACCAGGGAAGTCCTACTTCTGGACTTTAATAGCTCTCCAACTGGTCTGTTTTCCTCACCCCAGTCAGTTCTAGTGCTGCAGCCAGAATGGGCATTTAAAACTGTCAGTCCTCGCACATTTTCCTCTGCTGAAACCCTCCACTGTGCTGCAACTGCATGGACTCTAAAGGTTTGGGCATGAGCTAAAACCCTGGTATAATCTGGCTTTTGCTGACCCTCTCCAACCCCATCCCCTTGCCTACCACATTCCAGCTCCCCTCATTCCAGTCCCCTCTGGTGTGTGGCACACACCTGAGCTCTTACCTGCTTTGGAGCTATCTCCCATGCTAATCTCTTTCTTGCTCTTTGAGTCTCGCCTAATGTTAGCCTTTTCGGGAAAGTTCAGGGCATCTCATCTGCCATCTCAGAATCTATTCATAGCCTGCCCAGCACCCCTCTCAGTGTGGACTCATACACTTATATTGTTACCTTTCCTGTTTATTTCTGCTCTTTCCATGCTGGACATCCCTCGAAGGCAGAGACTGTGTGTGTATTTTACTTGCAGTTGTAGATCTTGTATGTAGATCCTGAACCCAGCATCAGGTGGCTAATCAAACCCTGCTTGTTAGAGCAATGAGTGACCTTCCACCATAGCTACCACATGGCTAACCTTCACCAGCACTAGCTGGTGGTGCCCCAGCCTCCTTGATCAAACTCCCCGCAGATGTGGTCCCAAGCCACATGCTCCTGTGGGTCCTGATGGATGTCCTGGCTCCTGGGGTGTGTGTGTGTGTGTGTGTGTGTGTGTGTGTGTGTGTGTGTGTATTGTCCCTTTCCTTCCACTTTCCTGGTTGGGTTATGGTGTGACTTAAATGGCACCCCACTCCAGTAGTCTTGCCTGGAAAAATCCCATGGACAGAGGAGCCTGGTAGGCTG
This sequence comes from Bubalus bubalis, assembly GCF_019923935.1. Classification (NCBI taxonomy): domain Eukaryota; kingdom Metazoa; phylum Chordata; class Mammalia; order Artiodactyla; family Bovidae; genus Bubalus; species Bubalus bubalis. The sequence goes on along the minus strand of NC_059159.1, from coordinate 10,441,391 downwards.
CAGTCCATGAGGTCGCTAAGAGTCGGACATGACTGAGTGACTTCACTTTCACTTTCCACTTTCATGCATTGGAGAAGGAAATGGCAACCTACTCCATTATTCTTGCCTGGAGAATCCCAGGGATGGGGGAGCCTGGTGGGCCGCCGTCTATGGGGTCGCACAGAGTCGGACACGACTGAAGCGACTTAGCAGCAGCAGCAGCAGCAACCTAGTTATAGGCCTGATGGCAGGAGGGTAGGCAGGGGCAGTGAGTTCAACACATGTTGTCTTTCGTGGGAGAGAGTTTCATGTTGTCTTCAAGCAGAAGGAAGGGTATGCTTTTCTATGCATCCGTCCTCGATTTTTGTGTCCCACAGAGTTTCTTCTGCCTCTTTGTTGTATTCTGGAGCTCCATCATTGCTCTTTTCATTGGGATCTAGTTGTTTATTCATTGTTTTTTGGAGGAAGATGAGCACTGAGACCTTCTAGTTCTCCATCTTGCTGTCATTACTGGAGAGTTTTTCCCCAGTAATTCAGCACATGATCTGTTTGGTGAATAGTCTGTGTACATTTGGAAAGAATAAGTATCTGCAATTGCTGGATTTAGTGTTCTGTAAATGTCAATTAGGTAATGTCTGTATCTTCTATTTCCTTACTGATTTTTGTTGACTTGTTCTATCAACAGTTGATGGAGGGGTGTTAGAATCTCCAACTATAATTGTGGAACTCTCTCTTTAATTCTTTCAATTTTTGCCTTATGTATTTTGAAATTTTGCAATTTGATCCTTCAGGCTTGTGAATTTTATACTTTTCCTAATAAATTAACTCTTTTTTTTATTATGGAGCATTACTGTCTTCAAGCTTAGTTAATCTGTTATTAATATAACCCCTCTGGCCTTCTTTTTATTGTTTGCCTAGTATCATTTTATTTTTTAAAAAAATTATTTATTTATTTATTTTTGTTTTGGAGGCTACTTACTTTACAATATTATATTGGTTTTGCCATACATTGACATGAATCTGTCACGGGTGTACATGTGTTCCCCATCCTGAACCCCGCTCCTTCCCCATCCCTCTGGGTCATCCCAGTGCGCCAGCCCCGAGCACCCTGTCCCATGCATCAAACCTGGATTGGTGATCCGTTTCACATACGATAACATACATGTTTCAATGCCATTCTCCCAAACCATCCCACCCTCACCCTCTCCCACAGAGTCCAAAGGACTGTTCTATACATCTGTGTCTCATTTGCTATCTCACATACAGGGTTATCGTTACCATCTTTCTAAATTCCATATATATGTGTTCAGTTCAGTTCAGTTCAGTCACTTAGTCGTGTCTGACTCTTTGCAACCCCATGAATCGCAGCACACCAGGCCTCCCTGTCCATCACCAACTCCTGGAGCTCACTCAGACTCACATCCATTGAGTCAGTGATGCCATCCAGCCATCTCATCCTCTGTCGTCCCCTTCTCCTCCTGCCCCCAATCCCTCCCAGCATCAGAGTCTTTTCCAATGAGTCAACTCTTTGCATGAGGTGGCCAAAGTACTGGAGTTTCAGCTTTAGCATCATTCCTTCCAAAGAAATCCCAGGGCTGATCTCCTTCAGAATGGACTGGTTGGATCTCCTTGCAGTCCAAGGGACTCTCAAGAGTCTTCTCCAACACCACAGTTCAAAAGCATTAATTCTTTGGCGCTCAGCCTTCTTCACAGTCCAACTCTCACATCCAGACATGACCACAGGAAAAACCATAGCCTTGACTAGACGGACCTTTGTTGGCAAAGGTTGGGAAGATCCCCTGGAGAAGGGAAAGGCTACCCACTCCAGTATTCTGGCCTGGAGAATTCCATGGGCTGTATAGTCCATGGAGCAGCAAAGAGTTGGACACGATTGAGTGACTTTCACTTAAAATGTTAATGTCTCTGCTTTTTAATATGCCATCTAGGTTGGTCATAACTTTCCTTCCAAGGAGTAAGCATCTTTTAATTTCATGGCTGCCGTCACCATCTGCAGTGATTTTGGAGCCCCAAAAAATAAAGTCTGACACTGTTTCCACTGTTTCCCCATCTATTTCCCATATATGTGTTAGTATACTGTATTGGTGTTTTTCTTTCTGGCTTACTTCACTGTGTTTAATAGGCTCCAGTTTCATCCACCTCATTAGAACTGATTCAAATCTATTCTTTTTAATGGCTGAGTAATATTCCATTGTGTATATGTACCACAGCTTTCTTATCCATTCATCTGCTGATGGACATCTAGGTTGCTTCCATGTCCTGGCTATTATAAACAGCGCTGCGATGAACATTGGGGTACACGTGTCCCTTTCAATTCTGGTTTCCTCAGTTTGTATGCCCAGCAGTGGGATTGCTGGGTCATATGGCAGTTCTATTTCCAGTTTTTTAAGGAATCTCCACACTGTTCTCCATAGTGGCTGTACCCTAGTATCATTTTAAACTGTCTTCTACTTTAAATCTTTTCCTGTTGCTGACAACCTCTGCTTTTTCACTGGGGTGTGTAGTACATTTATATTTAATCAGTGATATGGCCAGAATTAAGTCTATAATTTTGCTGTTTGTTTTCTGTTTGTGTTCCTGCTTATTGTTCATTTATACCTCATTTTCTTCCTTCATTGTGGTTAATTTATTCTCCACTTGATAGCTCAGTTGGTAAAGAATCTGCCTGCAATGTAGGAGACCCAGATTCAATTCCTGGGTTGGGAAGATCCACTGGAGAAGGGATAGACTACCCACTCCAGTATTTTTGGGCTTCCCTTGTGGCTCAGCTGGTAAAGAATCCGCCTGCAATGCAGGAGACCTGGGTTCGATCCCTGGGTTGGGAAGATCCCCTGGAGAAGGGAAAGGCTACCCACTCCAGTATTCTGGCCTGGAGAATTCCATGGGCTGTATAGTCCATGGAGCAGCAAAGAGTTGGACACGATTGAGCGACTTTCACTTAATCTGTTAATTTATATATTACCTTTGTAGACTTATCCACTGCACTTTTTTAGTGGCTTCTCTAGGGAGGACTATATATATATATATATATATATAAAACTTTATATATATATATATAGTTATATATAATATATTACAAATACATATATGTATTTAAAGGACTGAATGGGAGAAGTGATATCTTTCATACACAGTGGGGGAGATGTCTTAGAATTTAGCTGTTGAGCACCTCAATGTCTAGAGTTTGGGAAGGTGAGGGGAAACTAGCCAAGGTGACTGAGAAAGCCTCGATTAAGGTAAGAAAGCCTACAAAAGAGAAAGGTTACGTTTTTCTGCTGAGGTCAAACAAAAAGAGACTTTCTAGGAAAGTGAGTTAATAACTGTGTTCACATTGCCAGAGGAGGGGTGTGTGTGATGGAGGGTGAGGATTGACCATTGTGTTTGGCCATGTTGGTTGGGGTTGGGAGGGAGTCACTGGTAATCTTGGCAGAAGTTTTTCTTGGCAGAAGAGTGAAAAGAAAGTTGTTTAGAGTTACTTGAGGAGAGAATGAGAAGGGATGAAGTAGGAACAGCATGTAAAGACAACTCTTTTAAGAAATATTTCTTCAAAGGGGAGCAGAAAATTAGCGCAGTTTCGAGGGAGATTTGCGTCAAGGGAGGGTTTTACTGTTGTTGTTGGGAGATACTAGTATTAATATTTAATGTTGTTGTTGGAAGATACTAGCATATTTATACTAATGGAATGACTCAGGGCAGGGTAAAAAAACACATAATCTAAAATATAAACCACACTTATGCATAGATGTGTACTTATTAACAGTAATTATATTTTGATTGTGGGATCATGAATGATTTTTATATTTGTCTCTGGTTGAAAATCTATACTTTATACTTTTTTCCCTACAATAAGCTCATCTAACATTAAAAATAAAAAAGTGAAATGGTGGAGATAATTAAATTCACCAAGAAAACCAGAGCTTTCTCGTCTCTCTGAAAGCCTTTTTTTATTTTCGTATGAGCAAAGTATGTTTGCTCACGGCAAAAACATTAAAACAGTATAGAAAAGTTAATAAGTAGAAACTAAAATCTCCCTGATTGACCCTCTCTTTTAATACCCAATTTCCACAGCTTAGTAAAGTTAGTGGTGTGTATTTCAGGAAAATTTCACACACACACACACACACAGGCTTCCCTGGTGGCTCAGCGGTAAAGAATCTGCCTGCGATGCAGGAGACCTGGGTTTGATCCCTGGGTCAGGAAGATCCCCTGGAGGAAGGCATGGCAACCCACTCTATTACCCTTGCCTAGAGAATTGCATGGACAGAGGAGCCTAACAAGTTGCAGTCCATAGGGTTGCACAGAGTCGGACACAACTGAAGTGACTAAGCAGTATGTATACATATATTTATGAATATCCCTTTTCTCCCTACCTAAACAGGATTTTATATATATTGTTGGAACTTTCTTTGGAACCAGTGACCTATCGGCACATATGCATGCATCTGTACTCAGTTGCTCTGTTGTGTCCGACTCTTTGTGACCCCATGGACTGTAACCCATCAGTCTCCTCTGTCTATGGCATTTTCCAGGTAAGAATACTGGAGCAAGTTACCATTTCCTCCTCCAGGGGATATTCCTGACCTAGGAATTGAACACATTTCTCCTGCATTGACAAGTGGATTCGTTACCATTGAGCTCCCTGGGAAGCCTCTTCAGCACATATAGGTCTTCCTTGTTTAAAAAGAATGATTGTGGAATATGCCATCATGTGGGCATTTCAAAATGTATTTCCTAGTGGGTGGACCCTCTCCCTCCCAGTGTATTTCCTGCTACTACAATAATATTCACTTAATTTATTGTAAGTAAATGTTGGCTTACTTGTGAGAGTAAGTTAGTCTTACTTCCAGGTATAGATCCCTGGAAATGAAATTGTTAAATCAAAAGGAATGAGCATTTAAAAACTAATGAGTATCACCAAATAGTCCTTCTGAAAGATTTTGCCAGTTTAGTCCATTTTCTGTGTATCATCTAGTATTGTGTATTGTTAACTATTTTGCCAATTTGAAACTTAATAATGGTCTCTTGATATTAGTTGAATTTCTTTATGAGTGAAGGTGAATATCTTTTCCTATGTTTAATGTTCATTTATATTTTTCTATGGACTGGTGGTTTCACTACTGGTTGTCCTTCACTTATTAATTTGCCAGAACTAGTGTCTGTCTACAATGTGGGAGACCCGGGTTCGATCCCTGGGCAGGGAAGATCCCCTGGAGAAGGAAATGGCAATCCACTCCAGTACTATTGCCTGGAAAATCCCATGGACAGAGGAGCCTGGTAGGCTACAGTCCATGGGGTCGCAAAGAGTCGGACACGACTGAGCAACTTCACTTTCACTTTCTATTTATGAAGGTGATCAATCTTTTTATCAGTTCAGTTCAGTCGCTCAGTCGTGTCTGACTCTGCGACCCCATGAACTGAAGCACTCCAGGCCTCCCTGTCCATCACCAACTCCTGGAGTCTATCCAAATCCATGTTCATCAAGTCGGTGATGCCATCCAACCATCTCATCCTCTGTCGTCCCCTTTTCCTCCTGCCCTCAATCTTTCCCAGTATCACGGTCTTTTCAAATGAGCCAGCTTTTGGCATCAGGTGGCCAAAGTATTGGAGTTTCAGCTTCAACATCAGTCCTTCCACCGAACAACCAGGACTGATCTCCTTAAGGATGGACTGGTTGCAGTCCAAGGAACTCTCAAGAGTCTTCTCTAACACCACAGTTCAAAAGCATCAATTCTTCGGTGCGCAGCTTTCTTTATAGTCCAACATTTAAATCCATACATGACCACTGGAAAAACAATAGCCTTGACTAGACAGGCCTTTGTTGGCAAAGTAATGTCTCTGCTTTTTAATATGCTGTCTAGGCTGGTCATAACTTTCCTTCCAAGGAGTAAGTGGCTTTTGATTTAATGGCTGCAATCACCATCTGCAGCAATCTTGGAGCCCAGAAAAATAAAGTCTGCCACTGTTTCCACTGTTTCCCCATCTGTTTGCCATGAAATGATGGGACCAGATGCCATGATCTTCGTTTTCTGAATGTTGAGCTTGAAGCCAACTTTTTCACTCTCCTCTTTTACTTTCATCAAGAGGCTTTTTAGTTCCTCTTCACTTTCTGCCATAAGAGTGGTGTCATCTGCATATCTGAGGTTATTGATATTTCTCCCGGCAATCTTGATTTCAGCTTGTGCTTCCTCCAGCCCAGTGTTTCTCATGATGTACTCTGCATATAAGTTAAAAAAGCAGGGTGACAATATACAGCCTTCACATACTCCTTTTCCTATTTGGAAGCAGTCTGTTGTTCTAGGTCCAGTTCTAACTGTTGCTTCCTGACCTGCATACAGGTTTCTCAAGAGGCAGGTCAGGTGGTCTAGTATTCCCATCTCTTTCAGAATTTTCCACAGTTTATCGTGATCTACATGGTCAAAGGCTTTGGCATAGTCAATAAAGCAGAAATAGATGCTTTTCTGGAACTCTCGTGCTTTTCCCATGATCCAGCGGATGTTGGCAATTTGATCTCTGGTTCCTCTGCCTTTTCTAACACCAGCTTGAACATCTGGAAGTTCACGGTTCACGTGTTGCTGAAGCCTGGCTTGGAGAATTTTAAGCATTACTTCACTAGCGTGTGAGATGAGTGAAATTGTGTGGTAGTTTGATCATTCTTTCGCATTGCCTTTCTTTAGGACTAGAATGAAAACTGACCTTTTCCAGTCCTGTGGCCACTGCTGAGTTTTCCAAATTTGCTGGCATATTGAGTGCAGCAGTTTCACAGCGTCATCTTCCAGGATTTGAAATAGCTCAAGTGGAATTCTATCACCTCCACTAGCTTCGTTCATAGTGATGCTTCCTAAGGCCCACTTGACTTCACATTCCAGGATGTTTGGCTCTAGGTGAGTGATCACACCATCGTGATTATCTGGGTCGTGAAGATCTTTTTTGTACAGTTCTTCTGTGTAGTCTTGCTACCTCTTCTTAATATCTTCTGCTTCTGTTAGGTCCCTACCATTCTGTCCTTTATTGAGCCCATCTTTCCATGAAGTGTTCCCTTGGTATCTCTAACTTTCTTGAAGAGATCTCTAGTCTTTCCCATTCTATTGTTTTCCTCTATTTCTTTGCACTGATCTCTGAGGAAGGCTTTCTTACCTCTCCTTGCTATTCTTTGGAACTCTGCATTCAAATGGGTATATCTTTCCTTTTCTCCTTTGCTTTTCACTTCTCTTCTTTTCACAGCTATTTGTAAGGCCTCCTCAGACAGCCATTTTGCTTTTTTGCATTTCTTTTTCTTGGGGATGGTCTTGATTCCTGTCTCCTGTACAATGTCATGAACCTCCATCCATAGTTCATCAGGCACTCTGTCTATCAGATCTAGTCCCTTCAATCTATTTCTCACTTCTACTGTATAGTCATAAGGGATTTGATTTAGGTCATACCTGAATGGTCTAGTGGTTTTCTCCACTTTCTTCAATTTCAGTCTGAATTTGGCAATAAGTCAGCTCCCAGTCTTGTTTTTGGTGACTATATAGAGCTTCTCCATCTTTGGCTGCAAAGAATATAATCAATCTGATTTTGGTGTCAACCATCTGATGAGGTCCATGTGTAGAGTCTTCTTTTGTGTTGTTGGAAGAGGGTGTTTGCTATGACCAGTGCGCTCTCTTGGCAGAACTCTATTAGCCTTTGCCCTGCTTGCTATATGTGATATAAATCTCTTCTCATTGTATAATTTTTCTTTTAACTTTGTTGATAGTATTTATTTTTCTGATACAAAAGTTTATCTTCTTGTCAAAACTCTTTTCCTTTTTTGGCTTCTGTGTTTTATATAATATTAAGTATTCTCCACTGCAAGATTTTAAAATAATTCATTTTATTATTGTCATGAAAGTGACTTTCTCTCAGTCTCCCCAGCTTTAAGCTCTGCATCCAGGGGAATAGTTTGAGCGGGGGCAGGGAGGGGATGTGGCTTCACATGGCTGCATGTCACCTCACTTGGCCAGTGAAGCTATCAGGCCCCAGGCATCCAGGACTCCTTTATAGCCATTCTTTCCAACCTCTCAAAGGGGTCGGAATGTTCAGGCTTCCAGTGTTCAGGTACCCATTTTTTGGGTACCTTTAAGAAGTGGCCCACGTGCCAAAGCCTGTGTGCAGGCTGAGTCTTAGGGATGCCAGGAAACCTCTGAATGCTCCAACCATTGACTGTAGCCTTCCAAGCTTTGGGCCTGTCTCATCCATGCCTCAGAGTTTCTTCCTGAATTATAGAAGCAGAGAATTTTAGAACCAAGAGAAACCCTAGAGATCATCTAAGTCAGAGTTAATTTTATAGTCAGGGAAACAAGTAAAGTCAAGGATGTGTTGATAGTAAGTGACAGTCCAGGTCCCTTTGGACCAAGCGCTGACCCCTCGCCGCTCGCATCCTCTCTGAATCAGTTTCCTTGAAGGCTCCCCAAGGATGCTCCTGGGCATCCTGCAGTTTATCACCCATGCTCGTTAGACAGAGATGAATGGTAGTGGGTGCTTTATGAACCCCTGGGGATGAGTCTTTGTAGGCTGGGCAAAGTGTCCACAGCTCAGTGTGCCCAGAAAGTCCACTTTGGACGTGGATTTGAGCCTGTCTTAGGGAAGAGCAATGGCAGACAGACTGCAGGTCCCCTGAAATGGAACACAGGGGCATACAAGATGGAAGTAGGGTTCACTCTGCTACTGGCTCTTGAGGACCTGCAGGGAGGGATGGGACAGCACCCCCAGCCACTTGCCAGTGGTTTTGATGACAAAGCGGGCAGGGGCTGAGCCATGGTCAAGTCCAGGGGAATCTGTGGTTCTTCACAGGTCAGTGTTCAGAAAACACAGGAGAGGCATTTGTTCTGGACTCTGGGACTCCCGTGGTCAGTCTTCCCTGCCTCCAATGGATACCTGAAGCCAGGAAAGCTAGGTAAGCTCCACATCGAAGAAGCTGAGCCACCAAAGACTATGGGAGATAGGCTAAGAGCAGCAGTAAGCTGGGACTGGCCTTTGGGTTATTTTATGAAGGTTTAGGTGCTTGAATAGGGGTTCCAGACTGGTATGGGGATCTGTTTTAACAGGGAACTAAGTGGGAGAGACAATGAAAAAAAGAAAATTGCAGACTTAGGTTTCTTTTCTTCCAAGAGTAGAATGTCAGGGGACACCGGCTCTGGGAAACTTCCAGTCGGAAGGGTCAGAAGGATGAGAGGAGCCTCACGATGTAAAATCCTACTGACCCTCCTGGCACGTGGTTTATTTTAATTACAATTATAAAGCATGTCCAAACTCTAGCCCCTGACATGTGAAGCAGATAGAATCACTTACAATTTTAAAAACAATCACTCTGAAGGCGGGTGCTAGCATTTGCCTGGTCTGGAATTTGACCAGGTGCCTCCTCTGAGCTCCATGTTGCGGGTTTTGGCCTCCACACTTCTTGGCTGGTGGCTCTGGTGCCACGCAGCCATGGGCTGCCCACTGGGCATGTAGGACCAGGCACCCTTGGGCTGGAGCTGCTCTGGTCTCTGCCTGCCTTGATTCTCATGGTCTGCATGTCCCTTCACTCCACAGGGGCAGTGTGCCCCCACTCAGGGTGGCCATGGTGTTGGACGGGCCACACCGATTCGAGAAGATCCGTATCCTTCACTGTGGCTTCCCTGAGCAGAGATGGGGGAAGATGTGCTCTGTGTCCTAGGGGACACAGATGGGGACAGCCTCCCACTCAACTGGGAGGCTCTAAGCCCCCATGTGCAGCAGCCATGGGCTCTGTCCTCCAAGTGTAGTGTATGCAGGACACATATCCAACAGGGAGATTAGGTCAGCAGAAAGGCAAGACCAGGGTGTGTGTGTGTGTGTGTGTGTGTGTGTGTGTGTGTGTAATGTGTTGTCTTCAAGCCCAGCTCCTCTCCATTAGTGGGTGCCAATGAACTATCTTTCAGATTAAGCTAGGTGAGTTGAGTTTCTGTCACTTGCTCCCCAAATGTTTTGACTCTCTGCCTTGTATCTGAGGAGTGGGTGGGAATTCCTCATCTCCATGGCTAGTCCAAGCTCTCACCTGGAGTTTTTGCACCCCACTCCCCACCTCACTGGTTCCCATTGGGAAACTATTTTCTCCCCATCAGGGAATAAGCTGGGCTCACCCACCTCTTCCCCATCCCCTCCCCTTCTCAGGGCTTCAAGGCCTGCAGGCCTTGCCTTGGGTTGGCTGAGCTGGTCTCCTGGCCTGCAGTTGCCCCCATGGATGCAGCACAGCCTACGGGATGTGACCCTGAGCTTGTCTGCTGGGCAGTGACTGACTCCTAGCCTGGGCTCCCCAGCCCCAGCCAGAAAGGGCCCCCAGTGGTCAAGCCTCAGCTGCTGCTCAGTCTGGAGGCTGTGTCCTGGCACCTGGATGAGGGCGTGGGGTGAGGCTCCTCCAGGAGCAGCTCTCAGAGGAAACTGTGGGTGGTCCTGGGTGGCACTGTGGTGACAAGGCTGAGTGGCTCCTGAAATGTCCAGACATGTGTCTTGAGGACATAGCAGAAGTGTTTGTATCTCTTCTCACTTCCACCAAGAGACATAAGGGTGTTTAGATCATGTGTTCCAAGGGGTACAAGACTCTGAACCCTCTCACTCAGGTGGGTACCTTGGCCAACAAGGGCTCTGGGTTACAGAAAGGTGGGGCAAATGCAGGCAGATGTTAGGGACCCACAGATATGGGGCCACAGAAACTGTGAATATGACTTCCAGCTTGCTATAGCAGTGCCCAGGGTCCCTGTGGAGGGTTGTTAGAAGGACCTCACCCTCCGACCATGCCCAGCTTCTCTCCCTCTCCTCTGGCTTCCAGGGACAACATAGCCTCCAGCCACCTCCATCCCCTCCTCCTAGCTTGTGTGGATCCCATCAAATGTAAGCCCCATGGCAAAGAACCCGTCCACGACGAATCAAGGCCGTCCATGCTTTCAAATATTAAATCTGTTCAGAATATTAAATAATTTCCTCTTCAATGATCCCAGTAAATTTAATTAGTGCTTGTTCTCCCAATAGAGTTGTCTCCTGGTTTCAGAGATGTTGCAGTCACGAATACGGGGGCTCAGATTCTGGCAATGCGCACGGCTGGACAGTCTCCCCCGACAGCCCCCCTCAGAAGCAGGCGTCCTAGTTCATCAGCTGCCACATCCCTGTGGCTGGGTGGAGACACGAGTATTGTCCTCTGCAGGCCATCCATTCTCTAAGAAGGGGTCCAAGTGGAGTTTGGGTACCAAAAGCCCTTACTTGTTGTGAGGTTATAAAAAGACCGTGGCCCCCACCTTGGGGCTTTTTCTGTCTGGCTCCCTTAGATCAGACGCTCTGGGAGAAGCCAGCTTCTGAGACCAAGGCCAGTTTTCTGAGTCTGGGTTATTGAGACTCATTTTCCTTATCTGTAATTTGGGGGCAGTAACACCGACCTCAAGTCATTATTTCGAAGGTTAAATGAGGAAATTGCATGTTGGGTGTGTAGCCCACAGTAGGAATTCAATAAAAATTAATTTTCTTTTATTGCGCTCATGAATCATGAGCTTCAAAATATTTATTGTGTAATGATGAAACTTCCAGAACTTCAGTTCTAAATAATAAACCCAAGAGGGAGCTCCTCCTGAGAGGACCCAGAGAAAGGGCTAGACTGTATTGCCAAGATGGTCCGTGAGCTTCAAAGAGACATGGGGAACTCCTGACGGCTTGATACCAGCAAGTCAACTCAAAACTTAATTGAAAAGGAAAGTCAAGAGGTTGACCATGGTATTTCCTCAGCTTCTTGGTCAAAGGCACGGGGACCTTTCACCCCCACAGGTGGAGCCTTGCCTTTATCAGGAACTGTCCTGATTCTTCCTCCTGCTTCGAGCTGGTGCACTGGCAGATAAACTGCCTCTGTAACATTTCTCATCAAAACGTAAAAATACTCCTTATACTTTTCCTGGTTACAAATACGATTGAGACCCAACATAGAAAACTTAGAATATACAATGAAGTTCAAAAACGAACAATAAAAAATTACCCATTGTTCATCTGTATGGAGGGAATCACTCCCAGCCAAGAGAGTGTGTCCCTCCAGCCTGTTCCAGGGCCTGGAGAGCGTAAGTGGCATTACACTGTACACCGTTTTAGAGATCTTTCCGTTCAAAGCCTTATGAGCACTTTGCGGTGGCACCGAATACTCTTCTGCGGAAGGACTTTTAATGAGCGCACAAGTTATTTACCAAGCACCCAGGAGTTGCATGTGCAGTTTGTTTTCAGTCTTTTGATGTCATAAGCAATGCTGCAAATGTTCTGGTACATAAATCTTCCAAGATAAACCTTTGCGTTTGTTCCCGAGTTTCTCCTTAGGGTGAATTCCTACGAGTTGAATTGCTGAGTTAAAGGTTAAACACATTTTGGAAGCTTTTGATCCAAGTACCAATCTGCCCTCCAGACAGGCGCCCCCTTCGACCCCACCAGCTAGTGCAGGAGAGGGTCACTTCCCAGCAGAAGCACGGAATGCAATCAGCAGTTTCAGAATTGGGCGGGTGGAGAAGTGGAAGTCTGTTTGTGTTTTGATTAGCGTTGCTTTGGTGGCTGGTGAGATTAGACACTTTCTGTGCTTTGGGGTCCTTTTTAAGTCTTCTTTGTGAGTTGCCTCTTCAAGCCCCCTCCTGTTGCGTTCTCATCCAGCATATGTGTCCCCATCTTTGGTGTTTAAAGATGGTGTTGGAGGTGAAGACAGCCATGTTAACATGTGGGAGTGTGGATGAAAATACTGATAGAGGATGGCAAGGCCACTCCGTGGGTGGAGTGTTTCTTCATGTTTTTCTCAAATCGTTTTACCATGTGACATTGTCATTGCTCTGTTTACCCTTCTGCCTCCCAAACTTAGCACCCAGTGCCTGGAGGGCCGCATCAGATCCTTTTCATGCCTGTGAGCCACTGACTGACCGAGAGCTGGGCCCTAGGAAGGTGCTCAAAGAATATATGTTGGATAAATGAATGCATGAGGAATTACTGTCTTTGGGTAAATGGCAAAGTTGTTCATGAAGGCAGCTTAAGACTGCCTGTCCCTTCATGTGACACTTTTGGAACATCCGTGAGTGTTAAGTGGGCAAGCCAAGAAGATGAGGACAGTATGACAGTCCTATTCAAAAAGCGCCAATGCTTTGGAGCAAGAATAGTAGGAAAAATTTGCATTTTATTCATTTAGCATCAAAAAGCACAGGGTTGGGGGAAAAAGAAGTGGCTGCTGGGTGGGCACAGGGTCTCCTTTTGGGGTGATGGAAATGTTTTGGAACTAGATAGGGGTTATTTTTGCACAATATTGTGAATGTGCTAAAGAGCACTGAACTGCACACTTTAAAATGGTTAATTCTAGGTTATGTGAATTTCATCTTAGTTTAAAAAAAGGCACAAGGTTTTCCTGGCTGTTCCCTGCTCCCGGCCACTTCAGCCTGATATGTGGTGTGTCACGACTGCCAAAGATTCTGCAGGAAATTGCATTGGTGCACTGGGCCCTTGGTTTGTTGTGTTAGCCCTGAAGTCACAGATCAGAATAGGTCTCACTGTCCAGGGGAGTTGGCGGGGAGATGGGTGGGGAGTGAGCTGGGTTTGCAGAAAGCTGAACAGAGAGCGCATCTGGGTCAAGGGTCAGTGTGGGGTCCAAAGTAATGGGCCAAGGTTGGTTGACCATCCGTAGGCCTGCTCTTGTGTGGGGGCAGAGGAGGACCCTCCGGGTAGGGAGCGGTCACAGCCTGGCCAAGGAAAGGGCAACACTCCATTTGGAATTGGGCTCCCCCAGCAGAGCAGGAAGGGGCAAGTGTGTAGGGGCTTCTAAATGCTCAGAAGATCCCTTTCCTCGGTACTGGGCACTGTGAAGACCCTGGAGCAGGGGAGCTGGCCTGAGAACAAGGCTCCTTATGTTAGTCTGCTCCTGAGGGGGTGGTTAATTGAGGGGTGGAGGGGTCATTGTTTGACTTTGAAATTTTGCAGCTTGAGAGCCATACCCTCCCTCCCCTGATGTCCTTCCCCCTTGCCAGGTGGGACTTGGCCATGAAGCTCCCGGAAGCAAGGAGGAGACAGGAGGGAAGGAGGCACAAGAGCTATTTTGGAAAAGAATGAGCTTCCAGAGGGGGAGGTAGCAGGAGGAAGATCTCTTGAAACAATAGGCAGCTCACCTCTCTTCCTGCCCCCCAGTCTCCTTTGAGCACTGGTACTGCTGAGTTGGTCTGGGGCAGCCAGGCTGCTTCAGACAGAACTGTAGGCTCCCACCCCTGGAGATGGACTGAGGGTCATGAGGTCTGTCCCCACACATTAGCACAGAAGCAAACCAAGCCCTGAAGATGCCCACGGCAGGTCCCCATCACACAGGAGGCCAGGCTGAGCTGGGCACCCAGGCCCTCTGTCCTCTGGTCTTGGATTGTCCTCCCCACCAAATGAGATGGGAGCCCGCCATCTCATTTCTCAAGAACCGGTCAAGTGGGTGAGGGGGCCTGTGGCCGTAGGGCAAGGCTCGGTGAACAGTCCCCGGGGGGGGTTAGTGTTTCATTTTCAATGTTCATCTTATTTTGGTAGAAATCTGTGCTAGACATCCCAGGGGGCTGACTGTCCTGAATATGCACACACTGGGGGCCCTGGTCCACGGATTTGGGTACATTGGGCCATTTATTGCCACTGTCGGGAACAAAACAGGAGGCCCAGCCTGGCAGTGGGGGTGCTCCCCTGGATGGGCCAGGAGACCAGGTCTGCTGGGCAGCAGTGGAAGACCTGTGGCCCCAGGGTTGCCACGCCTCACAAAGGCGTCAAAAGTGACATCTGCCCAGCCCACCTCTCAACTTCACTTGGAGATTCAGCGCTGGATGGAGACAAAAATGCAGCTTTAGTTAGGATGTAGATGGGGCTGAGCAGGGAGGGGAAGGAGGAGTGAGAGGTATGGCTCAATTTCAGGACTGGGAACTCTGACTGTTAGGAGAGATAGGGACATCAACAGGGTGTGTGGGCTGAACTGTCCCCCAGATTCACATGTTGAAGTCCTAACCCCTAGCACCTCAGGACATGCCTGTATTTGGAGATGGGATCTTTAGAGAGGCAGTTAGGTCAAACTGAGTTCATATGGATGGGCCCTAATCCAACATGACTGGTGTCCTTATCAGAAAAGGTTAGGGCACAGAAGAATGATCACGTGAGGAAACAGGGAGAAGGAACCAGCCCGTCAACACCTTGATCTCGGCCTGCCGGCCTCCAGTGTCTGTGCTGCTTTATTTTGGTGAACCAGGGCCACTAACACAGGGGAGGAGTGCAATGTGGGCAGCCCTCCCCAGGATGGGTGCCTTGTCCAGAGTCCCCTGGAGCTGGAGGGAGGCGGCTTGCATCCTGCTGTTGCTCTGGTCAGGCAGAAGGCCTCGGAACTGGGAATCTGGCTGGTGGTGGTGACCGGCATCGCCTTTGTTGTTGGGGACACGATCAGGCGTGTTTGTATAGGACCATGTGTACGGGACACGGAGCTAACACGGTGCCCTGAGGTCTCTGGGAGGAAGCATGGAAATTAAGCCACAGTGTAAAAATGTCAGGTTCTAAGAGGCCTACGATCCACCTGAAGTTTTCTTTCCTCTGTTATTTATTCTTCTGCCTCTTTCTGGGTGACTCCCAAGCCACGTCATTAACACATGCCCTGACCTGTAGGATGTATGTGCCATCACATATTTGCCAGAAGCCATGTGACAGCAGCCAGCACCCCATGGGGACTGCAGCCTTTCCTGCCTATGTGAGCTTTCAGTGACTGGGGAGGGGGTGGGCTGCCTTTGGTTTCTAGAGGACATCGATCGGGTCATGTCCCAGTGAAACTGATGTCATTTCAGCCACCCCAACAACTGTCAACTCAGTTCACAGACTAAAAGAAAATTTAAAAATTTGAGGTGATGGACATGAACTAAATTATTTGGCAGTTACTACAATACATACATATATCAGATCATTATGTAGTACACATTAAACTAATATAATGTTATATCAATTTTGTGTTAACAGAACTGGAAGAAAAAAGTTTATGGAAATAGTAAAGGTCTGAATTTTCCATTAAGGCACTCCGTAGATTCCAAACTTTAATGATAAAAGCCATCCAAAGTGATTCAGTGAAGTGTTCTTTCTAACTATGTTAGTTACTTAGATTATTTAATAGCGGTACCCTGAAAATGTACATGTGGGAGGGCACTGTATTCAGTTACTCACGGGTCTGGACCAGGCTTTCTTATCATGCTTTCAACCCAGGGATGATGCAGACCGAAGGTGAAAAGTTGGATTGAGGGCGCACTCGAATTCAGCGCAACTTCGTCTTAACCATTCAATAATGTGTCAAGATGGCAGAATCAACATAGATGACCATTTGGATTCAATTTAACAGAAGTAAGTCGAAACCCCCACCCTCACCTGTTTGGGCATACGCACAGAAACCACGTGGAAGAAACAGACTGGGAACGAGGCAGCCTGTCCTGTAGTGACGGTTAGGACATCTCAGTGAAAACCCCGTGTCTGAAGTGGGGAATTACGTGTCCTCTTTGCCACCCAGCTGTGGTGGGACTGATGCCGGGACTTGTGCAAAATCCTGAGATTCAGCAGGACCATGACCGCAGCAGAGTCCGCGTCTTCTTGAGAGGAAGGTTTCCCTGCAGCGCAGGCTCTCCTCTAATGGGGAGGCCATCATGGGAGGTGGGGAGCGCACCGCCATGGCAGTGCCCAGGCAGAGCTGGGGATGCTATATCTGGGTGCTGTAACAGAGAGAGAGAGAGGGGAAGGCTGGGCCAGATGACGGCCAACACCTGTCTGCTCTGAAGCTTGTCTGATTTCATTATTAATTCCCCTGGGAGTGGGTTGAATAATGTCCCCTCAAATTCATGCCCACCCAGACCTCAGAATAGGTCCTTATTTGGAAACAGTGTCTTTGCAGATGCAATTATTGAATAGTTAAGATGAAGTTGTGCTGAATTTGAGTGTGCCCTCAATCCGATGACTGAGATCCTTATAAGAAAGGGAAGAGGATGCAGAGACAAACCCACATGGAGACAAAGGCAGAGACTGGAGCAATGCTGCCACAAGCCAAGGACGCCAAGCACCATCGGCCGCGCCCAGAAGCCAGAAGGGAGGCCTGGCGTGATTTCTCCCTGGAGCCTTTGAGACAGCAGGCTGATACCTTGGTTTCCACCTTTTCACCTTCAGTGCTGTGAGAGAATACATCTCTGTTGTTTTGCAGCCGGTGGTTTTGTGTGATGGGAGCCCCGGGAAGCTAACACACCCTTTTGCTTTCACCCTGGGTTGTCTCTGTGGAGCCTTGGAAAAGGGAAGAAGCTCTCTTGACTTCATCCTTGTTTTAAAGACCTTCAAGTCTAATGGAAAATTCTTGTTATTTTTCATGATGCTGCATCCCCTACCTTTTCCTTTTAAAAGTATTTTATGCTCACAACCAACATACCATCCACAAACATGTTATTGTGAGTGCGGTTTGGGTGAAACTGTAAAGAGAGAGCATGTGCTTCCGTCTTGGCCATGGGAGCACAAAGCCGAGCACAGTGGTGCCTGGGTGCTCCCAGCTCTGCTTCCTCCCTGCTCCTCTACCAGCTCTGGCCATGCATCCCTCTTTCCTTTCTCCTCCTCCTGTCTCCAGCCTCTGAACCTACTTAATTCACCTCTGACTGAAGGTGATGAAGCGGAATGGGTAAGTCAGTTAAGATTCAGGCATGTTGCCTACACAATTCTAAGCACCTGGATCTTGGGGAACATGGGAAACTAGATAGATTTTCCAGCATGCTTCCAGATGCCTCTTATCCTGCAGACACCCTCGGCCTCTTCTCTGTCCTCCGGAAAATCCATTTGTCCAAGCGGATGGGCACGTCTTCGGCTCAGGCAGCCTGTGCCTTCCCTCTGTCCATGACCTTGCTCAGATTCAGCTGAGCACATCCACACAACAGGGACAAGAGTGCTACTTCTGTGGAACAAGCTTAGCACAGACCTTCCCACAGGATCGCCTGGGGTTGCCTAGCAATCTGACAGCACTCTGCCTCAGCAGACACACGCCTCGGATGGATTTTTCCTATTTTTAATTTGTTTTCTGGGTGGGTATTATTGTGCAATCACAGGCAGAGCTCTAAGACGTGGCATGGGTCCCACTCAAAACAAGCAGATCTGAGAAGATCGGGAAGGACCCAGCTGCCCCCAAGCGGGCCACGGCATCTGTTCTGGGAGGCTCTTGGCTCTGACTGCCGCCCCTGGTTATGAAAGTTGGATGGTGCCTGGGAACCCTCTGCTGGCTCCTCTCATGCAATTTCCCAGGCCTTCTCGGCTCTCCCAAAGCAGCCAGGTTACCAAGCAGCCCAAAGAGTGAAATGTGCTCGATGTGGGCCAGGGATCCTGAGCTGCCTGGATCTCCCTCTGACATTTCCCAGCCACGTGGGAGGAGAGATGGGACGATTTGCAAGTGGCTCACCCTCCTTTGGAGAAGATAAATGTCAGAACTGAAAGCAACTGGGTACTGATATAGAGCTGCCTGCTCTTAAATAAAATATCAAGTCTGGAAGTGTGTGTGTGTGACATTGCAGATGCACCCACCTGCTCCCCTGCATGTGAAATTAGAGGCAGTGTGGTGGGGGGGCGGGGCGGGGGGGCTGGGGCAGAACTGCTGGTGGAGCCAGAGGCGGGGTTCAGGGTCCAGAGCTGCTACCCAGGCATTGGGAGGCCCCCGCAGGGCACCTGGACACGCCGACCTCAGTTTTCTCATCTTCCTGGAGTTGCCTCCAGCTCTGAAATGCCGGGATGATGCCCGCGACAGTGACACCAAGGGATGGGATGAGATCATCAAGGAAAATAACGTGAAGGGACTGACAGTGGAGTCTCAGGGAAAGTGGGCATTTAAGGAGGAGCAGGGGAACCAAAGGGAGATGCAGAGGGAGCTGCCTCAGGAGGGAAGAACAGAGAGAAAGTTCTAGAAAGGGAGTGGAAAACATGCCACCTGCCTTGTTCCCTGCTGAGAAGGCCGAGGAGCCAGCAGAGGGTTCCCAGGCACCATCCAACTTTCATAACAAGGGGTGACAGAGCCAAGAGCCTCCCAGAATAGATGCTGTGGTCCGCTTGGGGGCAACCCCTTGAATGATTCACTGTGTGGAGGACGGGGCACAGGCCAGTTGGTCTCTAGGGACGCCAGCAGGGCCGTTTCCAGGGGGATGTTGGAGAGGAGGTGGGGACCACTTGTGATAAAAGGGAAGGCGATGGCAGGAGAGCATCACTAGGATTTGTTCTCAAAGGATGGGTGTGGACTGACCACGCTTTTAGGCTAGAGCTCCTCAGAGCAGGGAAAGTGGAAGAGGAGGAAGCCCAAGGGGGCTAGACCAGTATGGGGAGAGGATTTGAAAGGAAAGAGAGCAGGAGGAGGAGTTGAACATGGATGGAAGATGAGAGGAAAGAAAGCTGCTTAAATCTGAGCCCTCCCTTCTTGGAGAAAAAGAGAACTCTGTCTATCCATCCGCCAGGAATCAGGGTCCGGAGCACCGGGAGTGGGCAAAGTTTGGGACCGTTGTTCAGGTGTGAGGGAAGACTGGGAGGCCGGTCCAGCTGTTGGGGCCCCTGTCGAGACTGGGCGCGTGTTGGGTGCCTCCGCACTGGCTGTGAGCAGAGGCGTGGGCCTGAGCCAGTCAACCTCCACGTTGTCTCTTGTTAAGTTCTTGGATTGGGGTCTCTGACCTCCAAGGTTTCATTGTGACCTATATTTCACAGGATCCAGAGAGATACAAGCCCCAGAGCCCTACAGACTAGAAGCTCTTGCACGGCTGCCCCGCATTTTGTGTGTGAGAATCTTTTCTTAAATTTATTTTTAATTGGAGGATAATTGCTTTACAACATCGTGTTGGTTTCTGCCATACATCAACACGAATCAGCCGTAGACACACACATGGCCCCTTCCTCTTAAACCTCCCTCCCAGCTCCTATGCTGTCCCACCCCTCTAGGTTGTCCCAGATCCCCAGGCTGAGCTCTCTGCACTATACAACTTCCTGTCAGCTCTCTGCTTTACACATGGTAATGAGCCACCACGGAAGCCCAATGTCTGTATCTCAATGCAACTCTCTCCATTCATTCCACCCTCTCCTTCCCCTGCTGTGTCTGGAAGTCTGTTCTCTATGTCTGAGTCTCTATTCCTGCCCTGCAAATAGGTTCATCAGTACCTTTTTTCTAGGCTCCATATATATGTGTTCATATTTGTTTTTCTCTTTCTGACTTACTTCACTCTGTATAACAGGTTCTAGGTTCATCCACTTCATATAGTAGGACCTGCGGAACTTTCCCTACCGGGAGATCACTAAGATAGAGAGCACTTTTTCAGAGTATCCTACCACGTCCTGGACTGTGGCCAAAGGGGAAAGCCCAGATATCCAACAATGGTGGTGGGGAAATGAAAATATTTACATATTTATATGTAACACAAATATTGGAGTGTATTTGTGTGTATGTGCCTGTGTGTAGAGAGAGACAGAGACAGAGAGTGAAATACTCATTCTTAGCAAGGAGGTTATGACTGCATTAAGTAACCTTCTCTGTTGGATTAAACGACCAGACAAGGAAGCCTGGTAATGGATGTAAAGTACACTCTCCAATAGCCCACCAGCTGGTCATAAAAGACCGACAGGGACAAAGAAGCCCCTTGGATTGTGTTTTCTTCAAACATATTACTGTTTTAGCATCGTCTTATGTGCAAGCTGATTAACATAGAGAGCTAGCCATGACATCCTTTCTGTTTGGGGCCACTTTGGGTTGCTACTCACAGAAGCCTGGGAGAAGAGAAAAGAAGAGTCTTGGGGATCACAGACTGGCCTCAGCTGCCTGGGAGTTTACTCGAGCCCTTTTTAGGTAGTCAGTGTACTCACTGGCCCTGAATGGACCATGGCATCTGTTCTAGAAAGTTCTTGGCAAGGTCATGGGGACTCCCTGGGAAACTGAGGTCCATCCCCAGCTGGGATGTCTGGTAGATTGGTGGGGATGGAGAAATAGACGGATCTGAATTTTATGTTTCTTAGCTAACCATGGCCATCCTTCTATTTCTAAGAAAACAAAATAGCACACTTCTGATGGGGGAAATGAGCATCTTCAGCTTATACCCGTGCCATGCTTGCAGAGGAGAGCTGAAACTCTATCGGGACCTGGCCCTGTACAGGCCAAGTACGGATAAGAACCTGGCAGGTGCAACTGGCATTAAAAGGGTGGTATGCTGTCAGAAGGCATTTGAGTGATGATAGCTCTCAGCAGGTCCATGTATTGGACAGTTGAACATGTCACCACCTGCTCTCATCTAGACAGCTACTCCTGTGATCTCCCTTCTCTCTGATTCTGTGGAATTCCCTTCCTCTCTCCCTCTCTTACTGGATCCATTGTTTCATCTACCCATTGTCATCCTCTTTCATGCTTTACTCCCTTGTTTTATTGTAGCACATCCTCTAATAGCTTCCTGAGAAATGGTACACAGTGGGTAAATTTGTCTGAGACCTTGCACATGCAAACATATTTATTTTAATCTCACATTAGATTGTTCATTTGGCTACATAATGGATTCTAGGCCAGAAAATATTTTCCTTCAACACTTTGAAGGCACTGCTCCATTATCTATCAGCTTATGCTGTTGTTGAGACCTCTGAAGAAAAGACCTCTGCTCTTTTCTATGAAGCCCGGAAACTTGTGGAGGCCTTTTTCTCTCTTTGGGATTCCCTGGTGGCTCCCTGGAATGCGGGAGACCTGGGTTTGATCCCTGGTTCGGGAAGTTCCCCTGGGGAAGGAAATGGCAACCCACTCTAACATTCTTGTCTGGATGGAGGAGCCTGGCAGGCTATATATAGTCCATGGGGCTGCAAAGAGTCAGACACAACTGAGCAACTTCACTTTCTTTTTTTTTTTCTTCAGTGCTTTGCTTTGTGTGATAATATGCCTTGATACGGGTCAATTTCCATCTGCTCTACTGAGAACTTGGAAGCTCATTTCTGGGAAATTTATAAAATTAAATAATTCTTTCAGGCAGGATGGAATGGAAAGAAGGGTTGCTTTTGTATGGGTCCTAGGCCGCCTGAACTGGTCATCTAATTCTTTCATCCTTTCTTATTTTTCTCCTCTTTGTCTTTTTGCTTTGCATTCTGGGATAGCTCCTCCCTTCCATCTTCCAACCTGTCTGTTGAGGGTTTTGTTTCTGTTCTCACACGTTTAATTTTCCAGTCCTTTTTTGTTCTCTAAATGTTCTCCTTAAAATAGCATCCTGCTCTTGGTTCATAAATGCAATATCTTATCTGCTGTCTTTGAGGATATTAAATGTCTATTTCTCCTCCCTGCCTAATGTCTATTTCTTTGAAGTTGTACACCACACCCCTAGGTCCCCACCTGGGTGGCTCTTTCTCTCAAAAGCTTTCCCCCAATGTCTGGTAATCCTGGGTTGTCTATTCACATTTAGGGGAAGGGACTGCAGAGCTACCCGAAGGTCTGAGGATTGAGTGGGCTCATCCACTGGGGATTCTCTCTAGGGAGATTGGCTCAGGGCTCTTCTTGGAAACAATAAAATTATACCCATAGGTTTCTCCTAAAACCTGCAGGAGGGGGAAGAGACTTTTCTAGCCTCTTGCCTGTAGGATGTTGGTGCTATGGGGGCTGGGTGGGGCTTTCAGCCTTCAGAGTGAAAGATACCCCTCTGTCACCATGCGTGGAGTCCCCCAGGCCACAGAGCCCCTGCTTCACCCTCCTTGAAGAATACCCTTCCATGGTGACCCGCCATCCAGTGATCTGGAGTGGGCAACCATCCAGGATCTGAGGGTCTTTAAACAGATCATCACCACTCCTAGCTGCCGTTTTTTTTGGCTCACAGTTACCTGCCCCATGGCTCTAAGCCTTTGGAGGTTCTGTTTCTTAGCTCTCCCCATGATGGGGTCAGGACTCAGCTCTGCAAGGCCAAGCACCTCTTGTCCATTTGCCTTCCTGCCTCCCACACTTTGCTGGTGGTTGTCTTTTCTCTGTTCACCAGCTCCTTGGGAGGTTTTCATCTTCAGGAAATCTCTTTTGGTAGTTTTAGTGGGGTTTTCAGAGAGAGTAAAATTAGCTATGTGTGTTCAGTTGTCATTTTAGGCTCCGAGCTAAATCTCCTTTTGCTTCTTTCTTAGTGTTGCAAAGGGCTGTTCCTGGTTCCTCCTTCATGGTCTTTTTTTTTTTTTTTTTTTTTTTTTAAATGAAGCTTCCAAGTCAGGTTTGTAAAATTCTGTTCAGTCATACCCCAAGACAGGAATCCCCCCTGGCTGATACTAATATGAGGACATACAGTTTGGCCCTGAGCCCCTTTTCTGGGCAGATCCTCATTCCACGGCAACTGGTACTGGGAGGCCAAAGTCCCTGAGGCTTGTCATGAGGCTCTAGCCTTGCCAGGGCCTATCCCTGATGGTGATCCCAATGTGCACATCCTGGAGCTGATCCTGCCACCGACACCAACTTCAATCCATGCGCTCAGGTGTCTGCATGGACCTACAGCATGCTGAGCCCTGGCTGGGTCTGGTGGAGCTTGGGAACAAGATTTGGTGCTGTCTTCCGAGAGCTTCTCTGGAATGATCCAGAGGAGCGACTAGTAAAGATCTTGCCTGGGAAGCAAAAGGCCTGCCTATAGGAAGACAGACGGGTGATGAGGAGTGGATGGGCCCAGCCACAAGTTGGAGGCCTGGACCATCTGACAGCAGAGGGCAGAGAAAGCCAATTAGGTCTTTTGAGCAGGGACGTGCTATTTCAAATACGGGGGCTGGGGAGAGTTCAATCAACCAAGCAGCTGCCTTGCTGGTGGACAAGGCATATATCCAGTGTTTAGCTGTAGGGCCAAGAAGCTAACTCGAAATTATGTAGCATGACTCCCACTGACCAAGACATATCAGTGACCCAGACAGGGAAAAGGGCCAGAAATTAAAAACATCAAGCTCGTGAGTGGACATTAGCCACCTGTCGTGGACACTATCTGTCCTTGCTGTGCTGGGAAGGCAGCTGGCAGCGCAGAGCCCTGGGCACAGAGGAGCTGAGTTTATATCCCTCCCTTCACTGTCTCTGAGTCCTACAAGCTCCTAACAAACTCCAGACTCCATGACATGGTCTTTGACTCACACAGAAAAGCAGGACAGTCAGGTACAAGAAGAAATCTGTTCTAGAAGCAGCATCCAGAAGTAAAAGCAACCTGACACAGGTTTTTCATTTGTTTTTAGCTTGAGAGGGCTTCCCTTGTGGCTCAGCTGGTAAAGAATCCACCTGCAATACAGGAGACCTGAGTTCGATCCCTGGGTTGGGAAGATCCCCTGGAGAAGGAAAAGGCTACCCACTCCAGTATTCTGACCTAGAGAATTCCATGGACTGTATAGTTCTTGGAGCCGCAAAGAGTTGGACACGACTGAGCGACTTAGGTTGAGAATGTCTTTGATGGTTCAGCTCACTTCCATCCCTGCTCTCACCCTTCTGGATGATGCTCCAGGCCTGCATCCGATTGTCTTTTGCGTAGAATCAGGAGCAAGGCTTTGCCTAATTCCGTGGTTCTGTTTGGGACAGTCAAGGCCATCCTGCCTGCCTTTGGTGTGACCTCACTGCTCTCCATGGGTCTCATCCTGCCAGCCCAGATGATCCCTACTCCTCTGGCCCTTAGCTTCTGCTTTCCTTCTGCTCCCCCTCCAGAGGATAGAGACGGTCTCAGAACCTACATCAGGGTTCCTTCCCCTAGGGTGGGGGAGCTGGGAGTGGGGACAGGGAATACTTGCTTTTCCAACTTTAGGCAAATTCTTAGCTGACCTCCTACAAGTGACAGCCCCTCTTCCCCGGCCAAGGTGGAAATATTTGAATCGGTGTGGTTGGTCAGTGTGGACAGACACCCCACTGGTGACTCTGTGTGGCTGATTACTCACCCTTGGATTCCCAGGAACGCAAGGCAGGGAATTTCAAGCCCCAGTAAGGAGTAGGAGGTGTGTGGGCAAATTGGAAGAGGAGGCCAGGGGGTGCAGACCGGTGGCAGAGGTTGGGGAGCATTCGCCCTCGATGCCCGAGTCCCATTCTTGGGGCCCGAGTCCCATTCCTAGGGATCCCCAGTGTTGTTCTTTCTTGGCCAGGGCCAGGGTGGCATGAGGGTAAGGGTCCTGGTAGGGGTTGCCCGGCCTCAGGATCGCTGCAGGGAGGGAGGGAGGGAGGAAGCGAGGGGAGGCGGGTCCGGGACCGGAGGGCGGCGCTCGCGGGAAACTGGGCAGCCCCGGGCTCTGGGGTCCTCCGCGCCTCGCCCACCTCTCTCGTGCAGGATCTCCTCCGGGCCGGAGCTTCGGGCCGCAAGGGTGCGTCGGGCCTGCGCTGTCCCCGCCGCGGCTCTCCCCGCCCCGCCGCCCTTCCCGGCCGCGCGGCCGCCCGAGCCCCCTCCCTTGCCGCGCGCTGCGCGCTCCGCCAGGGCCGCCGCCGCCGCGTGCTCCTGCTGTCTCTTCGCTCCAGCCGAGCGAGCCAGAGGAGCCGGCGAGAGGGAGAGAGAAAGGGGGAGGAGAGAGGCGAGAGAAAGAGAGAGAGAGAGGGCGGCAGTGAGGCAAGAGCGAGCGCCGAGCCTCCTAGGACAGCGGCCCCTCCGCGGTCCCAGCCGCTCGCGCGGTCGGAGGAGACGCGGTCGCCGCCGCCGCCTGAGCCCGGCCCCGCGCTCTCCTCGCCGCCGGCTCGCCGGTGCCCGCGCGGCCCCGGGACGCCGCTGCCCGCTCGGCGGCCGGGATGCAGCCGGGGCATGGCCGCCGGGCCCCTGTCACCTGCCGCGGGGAGCGCTGAGCCCGTGAGTAACCTAGCCCCCGCCGCCCGCGCTTCACCCCTGCGGTGGTCATTACCTTCCCGTTGAGCCGGCTGGGCTCGGGGGTGGGGGTGGGCACGTCCCGGGGAGGGGCGCACCGGACCCCGCAGGGGGAGGCGGGGCTGGTGGGGGCGCGGGGTTGCAGAGCGCGGACGGGGACCGACCCGAGGGCGCTCGGGGAGGGGTGGCGCCCTCGGGGTCAGGGGTCTCCTCGCGGGGTCGGGGCTCTCTGGGTTCCCTCCTGGGCTCGGGTCGCGCGGCACGTGGTCCAGCCCGCGGCCGGAGGGGCGATTTTGTGAATGGGAAGGCCCCGGGGTCGGGCTCCATGGAGACGCCAGGGAGTCCCGCGCACTCGTGGCGTTGATCGTGGCGGCGGTGGTGGTGGCGGCGGTGGCGGCACAGTGCCCGGCGCGGGGAACTCCCTGGCGGGGGGAGGCTGAGCGGGAGGAGATCCCGTCCCCGCGGGGCGCGTCCGGGGTACGGAGCTGGAACCTGCGCGGGT
Organism: Bubalus bubalis; assembly: GCF_019923935.1. Classification (NCBI taxonomy): domain Eukaryota; kingdom Metazoa; phylum Chordata; class Mammalia; order Artiodactyla; family Bovidae; genus Bubalus; species Bubalus bubalis. The sequence goes on along the minus strand of NC_059159.1, from coordinate 10,415,096 downwards.
GGGAGCGACCCCTGGGCACCCAGTCCCCGGGAACCCTGCCTAAGTCCTCGAGGAGAAGGGTTCACCGGAGGAGTTGATAACCCAAAAGAGTTGTGGGGAGGAAGGGTCTCCCACGGTTTCCTAGAGAGGCCCCGGGCCCGCAGCGTCGCGCTGTGCGCCGGTGTGAAGCGGCAGGGGGCGAGCCGCTAGCAGGGCCCTCCAGGCGGCGGGCTGGGGGCGCTCCCCGCAGAGTCTCGGTAGTCAGAGAGGCTCCGGCGTGAACCCAGGCTGCTTCTCCGAGCTTCGGCCGCCCCCAGGGGCTGGCGCAGCCCGGCGCTGAGGGAAGCTGGCGCGAAGGCGGTCAGGCACACCCAGTCCAAACTTTCTATCCCGGTGGTCTCAGAGGTGGCGAGACTCGCCGGGGAGGGGGGAGGGGTCCAGGGCTCGCCCCCTCGGGAGGGCTGTCTCTGGCGGCACCTCGGGGTGACGCAGCCTCTCCCGGCGCGGAGCCTCTCCGGGTTTGCATCCCCGCAGTGTCCGCGCTGCCGGGGGCCCTCACCGGGTACACGCGGGGACGAGGACGCGGCGCGGGGCGTGGAGGAACATTCGGACCCCATCCCGTCCCAGAGCGGCCCCAGGATCCGAGGTCTCACATAGGGTAGGAGGGATTTACTGGGAGTCCAGGATTTCAGCTCCTCCAGCGGCCGCGGGGTCCGGCGAGGGTGAGGAAAAACTCCTTCCAGACGGAGCTCTCCAGCTTTGGGGAGGGACTGGATTTATTCTTTAATGGTCACTTTAAAAAGGACGCCCGCGGTGCAGCTCACGCTGATGCACGAGACATTCCGCGGTGGAGGAAAAGGACGGGGACGGAGGGACTCAGCCCTACACCTCAGCTGGGGTTGAAGTCGCTTCTCCCTCGCGCCCGGCCGCTAATTTCCAGCTGAAACACCCGCTCGGCTCGGGGGACGCCCTGGGCGCGCGCCCGGGAGCCCGGGGCACTTAGTACAGAGCAGGTAGGAGGCTAATGGAGTGGGGTCGCCGGTTTGAGGTCTATCAGCCGGAAGCCGGCTTTGGTTTTACTGGTCTGCAAATAATCATAATAAAAGTATAAACATTGTAGCAGAACCTGCTCATTAAGTGTGCATCTCGGAATTGGGCGGATGTCTTAATTAGGCTGCGTTGTTAACGGGTATATTGCACTAATTAAAACCAGACCCTCCAGGTGAGGGAAGATTGTGAAGGGAGAGAGGGAGAAAAGTTGCAATGGAAGCGCAGCCTGATGGAAGCGGGAGGCAGGCAGGTGGGGGGCCTCTCTCAGGACCGAAGAGCACTGGGACCGGGGGGTTTGGGGAGGGCGTGGCAAAGGAGCTCCTTCTGAGCATTAGGCGGGCTTGTTCCACAGTCCCCGTCTCCACCTTGGGGCTCAGAGCTCCATTATGCCCTGAGGTTGGAGGTTGCCACCCCCGTCCCTCCCCAGAGACTGGAGGCCTCCCTGGGTGGGCACTGGGCTCACAGGCACACTCTCCTGGAAGCAGTGCTTAACTCATTTCCCAGCCGGGAGCTTCTGAGAGGGTAGAGCAGAGCCCTGGAGAATGAGGTGAGAAGGTCTAGGGGTTAGGAAGCAGAAGCTAGAGTGGAGTTTCTGGTGCTTGGGGCCTGGTGAGGCAGCTGGAAACCAAGGAAGGTGTTTGCCAGAGTCACGTGGGCTGTCTGTGCTGGAGCTGCTGGGCTTTTTTGGCACCACTTGCCCACTTCCAACAGCAATCCCATCCTCCATTAAAAGAGGACTCGAATGATTGCTCAGATTCCCCCCTCTAGGGGCCTGAGCTTAGAGAGAACTGAGTCCATCCTTGGGCCTTGGGTAGCCTCAGGTCACCTGGGGAAGCTGGAGTCCAGGAAAGTTCCCATAGGCCAGGCTCTGGCTATGCTGGGCCTTCATTGCAAATGTCTCCTGTCCAGTGCCCTGGGAAAGGAGTTGAAGCTGGTCCGGGTGTATTCATGGCCTTTCCGCAGGGTCCCAGAGGCCAGGCGGGACGGAAGGCTGAGTCCTGGGCGGCCCCTGCCACAGGGGGCGCAGCTGGCGGCAGCACCAAGGACAGGGCCAGGGCCCGCAGCCTGCTCTAGTGCCATCCTCCCTGAGGAGGTTGTCCTGGGGCCGCTGGGGGCGCTGCCGCGGCAGTGGCTCTCTTCACCCTGCTGTGGGGAAGGGTTAACCCAATGCCAGCCAAGAGGCAGATTTAGGAAGGAGGCAGATGGGAGGACTCTTGGGTACCTAGAGTGGGCCTCTGTTATGTTCCTGCTACTTGCTAAGCTTTGAGCTCTACCAACGGCTCAAAGAAATGGCTTCCAAGAATTGGAGAGAAATTATGGAGCTCTTTGGTATTTGGGGTGGACTGGGCATGGTATTGGCCAGAGAAAATGCCAGCCCCAGGTCTGGATTGCTCCTTGGCCAGCCTGGTCCAGCTTGGGTACAGCACCTTACTCCTAAGGGCAGAGATACTGGTTGATTTATCCCCACTTCCTCCTGGGCACGTGGCATTATTTGATGCCTGCTTGTAGAATTAGGAGTGAAGGAATGTAAAGGTGAAGGAAGCACCTCTCCCACCCGTACATGTCAGAGTGGTGGTGTGTGGGGTGGGGGACAATGTAAGGAGCCTGGGGAGCCATGCAGGGAGAAGCGTCTCATTGAGCCTGGAGTGACAGTGAACATGGAATTGAAACACTCTTTTGCAGCGGTTGTGGTGTGAGGTTACCTCATCTAGCCCATCCATGTGCCTGCAATTTTGGTCTTTTTGGTCCTAGCTGTCTCTCTTGTTTATTTATTTCCACAGTCCTGCTTGATACTTTGTTATAAAGACAAATGGAACCTGACTCACAGCTGACATTTGGTGAGGAATTTTTTGTTTTTAAACAAGTGAAGGGGAAAAACCATCCTGAAACTTCCTCCCTTGAACAGAGATGCTATGCTCCTCCGTGGGCACCTGCCTTTCCCTAAATCCCCGCCTGCTGCAGGTTTTTTCTTCTGTAAGCGATGCCGGCTTTATAAACACATCCCATTTGCACCTACATCTTTTTGATTAGCTGCAGTGTCTCCCCACGTTCTTTCATAAAGCAGCACGTTATTTTCACAGGTTCATGAAACATTCAGACAGCCTAAACATCTTATTTTTTGCTGCCTCTCTGAAGTAGGTTTCTCTCTGAGCCGTCACTGTCTCCTTTTTATTTATAACGCTCTGGTTCCATCTCTCTCTCTCTCTCTCTCTGTCCGTCTGTGTCTCTTTCTCCTCCCCTTTTATGTCTTCTTTTCTCCCTTTTCATTCTGAGTGGTGCAGGCACTTGGTATATGACTTTCTCTTTGAATTACGTATGAGAATTGAGGACAGCTCGCATCTACAGGTGGGATGGGGAGTAACTGAGTACATGGTGAGGTCTTTTCTTTGTGGAGGACTGCAGACAGAAAAACGAGTAGAAATACCTCACTTAAAGAAATACCTGTGATGTGGACTGGTTTATTAATATAAAATGTACATTTTTAAAGCTCAGCACACTTAGTGAATGAGTTTGCTGTCGCAGTTTCTCCAACACATGAGCTGACACCAAAACATGCCTTAGAAGGTGACTTGAGATAATAAAGAGCATAAAATCTGCTACTTCATTTGAAAGCATTTCCTCTAGTAGCCTGGGGAAAGCTCCCGGTATATACATTGCATTTTGGAAAGTGTTGCCAGGGAGCAGGTGAAGCAAAACTGAATGCTATGGCCCAGGAGCCAGGGGAGCCCCACAAGGGACAGCCAGCCAGCGGGGCCCGCAAAAGACTGCTAATTTTATTTAAGCTCCAGGGACCTAAAGATGTGCTCACCGTGCGACAGGGGCCCCTCCTTTGGATCTAGTCTTCACCCTTTCTGTGTAGCTCGGGGCTGGGTACTGCTGATTCCACCTGGGGAGTGGGCTATAACTTGCTGGCATCAATTTGTGTGGGATGGGGTGGGGTCTTCAGAGTCTATAGTTTCCTCTGAGGACCAAGAGCAAAGCAGTTTGGTTGCAAGTTTTTGAAAGGTCTAATTGTTTAAAGCCAGAGAGAATTCCTAGCAGAAAAAAAGAAGGAGGGGGGAGAATATACATATTTTGAGCAGAATTTTATAAAATATTTCTTTGGTTCATGGCTGTCCAAAGAGCTTCTTCCTAAGATTCTAGAAGAACAGAGGCATGAGTGAAGAACTCCTGCCCTGTACCTCACCATGGCGGTTCCCTCCCAGATCTCCTCCTGATCATCAACCCCAGGTGATAGGTCTCAGCTGTTGCTCAGGGAAGCCACCCGTTCTGGTCTCTTATCGCTTCGGACTATGCCTGGAAACCAGGAGGAGAGGGCAGGTGGTCAGGTTTGTCTTTTTTTTGGCCCTTCAAGAAAATAGTCCTGCTTGCAGGGGAGGAACTGCCTGGGGCACACTCGCTCCCAGCCGGCCCCTGCACAGCTTCATCACATTCCTTTTGGAGGGCCAAGTGGAACTGTAACAGAAGTCTTCTGTATGGAAGAGAAGAGAATTCTGTGTGCCTCTATTTCTCCGAGGTGTCTTGTCAGACACCAAAATTCTTCCACCAAATCAAACAAGCCAGAAGTCAGCCAGGCCCCCTGCTCCCTCACAGGGCGGCCTGTCCATTACAGCTGTGATGTACCAGTGGTGCCCTGCACAAACCTAGGGACCGTTCCGAGCTCTGTGTGTGCATAGGTGGAGAGCTGCCGCCCTGCTTACTACTGGCTCCTTGTCTGTGACACCAAATGAAACAGAGGGATGGTGGTGACAAGAAGTGTGGTCCTCCAGAGTCTAGGTACTTCCCCTGCACCCCTGAAATTTGCGCCCTGTCTCAGGATAGTTTCCTTTTAGGTAGGGATAATGAGAACACAGAGAGGCACATTGTTCTTGGCAATGAAGGCTCTTTTTATGTAAAAATGTGAAACTCTGTTGAAGCCAAAGAACATAAAGTTTACTTGTATTAAAAAACTGGATACAACTTGGAGAAAGATTTAAAGAGGTATGAATACCTAGGTACATTTAGGAGTAATTTCTCACTAAACTTTAATAGCTCAAAATCCTTCCTGAATCCAAATGAGATGCTTCACTATAGGATCCAAAAGAAAATAACTCCTAATTTTCCTGGAACTTTTCTTTTAAGGGCTGGGTGCAGGGCAATGCTCCAGGGTGTGTACATAAAAGCTTCTGGGCCACTTGAAGTCAAAGCTTCTGCTGATGATTTCTCCCCCACCCCCATCCCTCTTTCTTTTGGCAATAGCAAGAAGGGCTTTTTAAACTTCTGTTTTCAGCAAGAGGTGTTAAGATGAATTTTTAATACTTCAGTGAGATCGCCGCACATACCACGGTTTCCCTACTTTTCTCGTCATCTTGAGATGCAAGAAGCAAAAGGAAAATCAGAATGATGCTTCAAGCTGGGTCTGCACACAGGTTCCTGTTGGGTTCCACCCTCTCCTGACTCGCCCTCCCATCCTTTCTTTTCTCTGGAGATCTACTCTGAATCTTCATTCAGTTCGTCTCCTTATTAACCGCCACTGGCTTCCCTGAGATTGTGTGTCGTGGCCGTTCCTTCTTGTAAGAACCACCTTTCACCCCTGGGACACACACATTTAGATGCACATTTAAATGGAATGTAACTTCTGGACAGAGCTGTGAGTTAATTACCTTACTTGAGACCTCAAGCCCATTAAGGGCGCAAGAAGCCGATGTGGCGCTCGCCTGAGATGCAGCGGGAGGCTGTGTGCAGGGGATGTGAGGGGTGAGGCCAGGTTCTGACTTCTAGGGCGGTGGGACTGACTGCAATATGCCGGAGGGGAGAGCATGTAGACTTCCCAACCCTGTGTCCTGGGTCAAGCTCGTGAAGCCTAGCTTGCTCAGCTGAGAAGAGGGATGAAGTGATACACGTAAAGGAACTGGTGCACAGTAGGCCCGCAACAGCTGGTGATGAGCACAGACCTTCCCTGGTGCCATCCGCATGTTGGAGGAATGAGCAAATGTCAGAGTTAAGGAAGTGGATTCTGCACTGTTTCCTTTTGCCACAAGAAGATGATGCTGTTTTAAAATGGTTCCAGATAAAGTCGCAGGTGCTAGGACGGAAACAAGCCTTAGCATTCCTGTATAGGTGAGGATATCCTTACGTGCTCAGGGGGCTGATGAGGGTCCCCAGGAGGAACCTGGCAGCTCATGTTCTCAGGAACACTTATGGCCAGGCAGAAAGACATGAGTGAGGGTCTGTCTGTGGGGCTGTGGTCCCAGCGGTCACCCTGTTCATGGCCTCCAGAGGGTGAAGGGGCTTCTGGCCTCTCGAGGTGTGCCCCACTGATGCGCCATCACCTCCTCCCCATGCCTCCACTCCCGGTTGAATGTCAAGGGACACAGAAGGAGGGGGAAGTGCTGGGTGCTTTACTTTTGCAGGAGTGGCTTTGGATTCTAAGAGATGGGGGCCCTAGCTCAATGTCAGCTGGATTCTCCACGAGGAGGAAGAAAAGAAGAATCGTGACCTCCTCCCCTTCCCGGATGTCTCTGAATCTGAAGATCGCCACTATGGCACTTAACACTCAGACTGAAGGATTCTATCCCACCTCTGCATTCAGCAAGGAGATGTTTTTGATTCCCAGGACCCAAAGTGTGACAAACCGAAACCCAGTTTTGCAAAACCCATTAGAAATAAACATAAAGTGTACATGCCTTTCTGGAATATTGACTCTCCCTCATTGAAGGGACCACTGTGATGCCATTAGGCACAGCTGGGGCCCCCACTGCAGGGACTGGTGAGGTGGAACCAGGGCCCAAAGGCCTTCTTACCCAGGCTCCTCGTCGATGGGGGTGGGGGCTGTGATTCACCAACTTCCCTCATGTGTCCCCCAAGCTACTCATCGTGGGACTGATAGTGCCTGCAGCCTACCTCTTAGGAGTGCTATCCATGGGTACATTAGTCAAGTATTTTGAAATGTTCACAGAAAAGAGGGGTGCTGGAGGAATTTAAGGTGAGAATTATTGTTTTGGGTTGGTGTAATATAATCAACACTCCCAAACAGCCAGCGCCTATCAAGTATCATCATTCCAGAAGTCTGTTCGCTACGTTGCCAGCTGTGAACCTTTAACTGCTGACCAAAGGGAAGGAGATAGAGAAGCCGGAGGATGGCCTTTGTTTGGTGGGGGGCCCCACTTCCTTGTCCTAACCTCGGAAGCCCTGAGGTTGGTGTCTGGGACAACGGGATGAAAGGCAGCTTACCAGCATGTCTTTTTTTTGTTTTTTGTTTCCCCCTCACAGACTGATCTCTCCTAGAACAGTTGAGAAGAATGCACACAGAATCTGCATTCTTTTGACCCTTCCAGCATCCGCTGGCCAAGACTGGGATCTCTCCCTAAGGTTGCCTTTGTTTTCGAAAATACGTGTCCAGCTGTATCGGTTCACTGACAATATTGCAGTGATTGGTGCTGGCTGTCCTGACTTGTCTGTGCTTAAGCTTGTAAAACGAATGGTGCATGGGTGCTTTCCCCCACGTAGATGGAAATCCCATTTTAGAAGTAGAACTGTCTGGACAGAACAGATGGGCAAAACCAAAACCAGGTCATCGATATCAGTGCTGACATGTTAAAAGTGCAGCGCGCAGTCCTGCCCTCCCCACACCATTCTTTCCTCGTCAGAAGTCACCACGGAGACTGAGGGAGCGCTAAACCACCTGCCCCCTGCCCATTATGGACACAATTGTATGTTTTGCTCAGATCCTAAGAAGGAAAACCCACAAGACCAGACTTGGAAAATTTCGGCCCCCAAGGATAATTTTTCAGAAAGTAATGAACACTAGAAAATGAGGGCTATAAAGGAAGTCTTTAGGTAATAATCATAACTATAATGCTCACCACTTTGAAATGCATTAATATAGACTAAAATTATAGAAAATATGAAGTCTGCTGGAGGGGGAAGGACGCCTGCTTTGGAGCCTGAGGCCAACCTCCTGTGTGCCCGTGGCTTACCCCCCTCCCCCATCTCTTACAGAGAGGTCCCTGTGCTCTCAGCTGGGACCAGTCACACACACAATGAAGGTTGGATGGAGGATAGTATTTCCTCCCCAGTGGGTTCCTTTCAGGGCTGTGCTGTTTTTCAGAAGGCAGGGGAATGCCAAGACTCCCCCGGGGTCTGGCCCACTTCATAGGAGTCAGGCTGCTTGAGAGCTGGGCTCTGTGAGGCCGGTGTGTAGACACTGGCTCAGGATGGCGTAGCCTAGGGTACCCCATGCATACTGTGCCTACTGCCGCCTCCCCTCCAAGCTGCAGTGAAGACTCCTCTTCAGTACCCTGGGGTTAGGAGCAGACACAGGGCACATGGCCGTGCTCCACCCCTCTGTCTCCCTCCCCGACCCCACCAGCCTCTTTCTCCTGCTCTCCCTCCCCCAGTCCCCGCCTTCACCTTCAAAGCCAGCAGACTGCTCCAGCGGGATGCAGGCGAGGGGCTGGCAATGGCAGGTCAAGCAGCGCTGAGCTCAGAGCAGCCGGGAGGAAAGATTTACGGTTCCTCCCTGCCCTGCTGGATGGACAATTAAAGCCTTGCACGGCTGGAGGAGAGCGGGTCGTTAAGAGTCAGGACGGTCAGAATAAATCAGTCACCTCCACTTAGACGACTGAGCTAGGCTGCTTCCTGGGGCCTATAGGGCAGGAGTCCCTTGGGTGTGGGTTTGAAGGCTCTGCAATGGACGATTGAAGGATCTGACATGCTCTGGGCTCCATCCGAGACAGGACCTGAAGACCCCAGTGTCTCCTCACAGATGGGGGGTGTGCTGCAGGGTCTTCCGCGGAAGTTCTGAGTAACACATTTGTGTTTTGTCTCCTGAGCAGCTGGTGGCCGAAAGAGCCACAAACGGGAATGTTTGTGGGTCAGAATAGTGGACCCCAACCTGGCAGTAGAGTGTGCGTGTCCATAGATATATGTGCATGTGTGTGCACAGGTGTGAGTGTTGGCATGTGTGTGCACGGTGTGTGTGTGTGCGCACACATAGATGTTGTGTGTTCTCACCTCCTGGACACCTGCAGGCTCCACTTGTGTCTCTAAACCCACACAGCCCGCTGCCAGACTGCCTGGGGCGGGTGTCTGAGCAACGGCCAAGCCCAGCCATCGTCCTTCTTCATTTGTTCTGTGTCTGACTTCAGTGCCTTGGAGACTCGGGCAGTTTCCTCAAGGAAACTTTGTCTTTGTGGAAATAAGATGCCAAGCATTCCTCGGCCCTCCTACCGGCTAATTGATGATGTGATCCCGCGTGGGAGCCTTGTCATTCCTGGAAACGCTCTTTATTTCCTACGTTTCCCCACCTCCTTCCCCGCCCCTCCTGCCTCCCCACTGGGGTCGGCTTCCACGATGGTGGTGGAGCCACTCCACATGAGCCGCGGGCTGTGGCGTTAGCGGTATTCAGCCAGCCAGCACGCCAGGCCTTTCATTAACTCGGATACTACAATTATGTGCGCCGAAAGGCTGAAAGGGCCATTTAGGATTTTTCTGCTTAAAAAAAAATATTCCTTTTTTCACAGCCATCTGCCCAGCCCTCTGGGGCCACAGCTGTGACACGGAACGGTGCGTGGCCTTCAAGCACTCCTCGGTGCTCCTGACCCTGACCCTAATCCATCCATTGGCACAGTGGGCAGCAGGGTGGGCGGGGCCCCACCATTGTTCTGCCAGGAGGTGCTTTGCAGACTATTGGTACTGCAGACCTGGAGGAGTGTGCTTCGTGCTGCGGTGACTTAACTTTTGGCACAGCCAGGGCCACTGAACCGATGGCCGTGTGCATGGCGGGTGTGCCCTGTTGACACGTGAGCATGTCCCTCAGCATGGAGAGGCTGCTCCTGCTGCCATCGTGGAGAAAGGTCAGTGTCAGGGCTGTGGCTCCCATTTGCTTCCACAGAGGCCACTCGGGCATTTTTTGTGGGAGAACGTAGTTTACATGGCTTGTGCTGGCCCCTTGTGTATGCACGTGTGTGAGTGTGTGTGCAGCTCTGCCTGTGATTTGCCTCTGATTTTGGAGGAGATTGCCTGACTCTCCCCAGATTGGGTGAGTGGTGTTGTGGGACCTGGCTGGGATACCCAGGGGTCTGGTTTGACAATCTCTGGACTCCTAGGGAGGAGGAGGCATGGAGATGTGTGGGAGGTGCACTGGCTCCAGGTTACCCCACAGAGAACAGCCACCCAGAGCAGAAACTGGACTTGTGACGGTGGTGCTTGGAGAAGACGTGCCTCCCCCTTGGAAGGTGATTGCAAGTCTGGAGACAGCCGCTGCCTTGGATGCAGTACCCAAAAAACTCATAAAAGTGTTATTCAGGGACCTTGTTATCTTAAAAAAGAAGGAAAGAACCCAAGCACCAAATAACAACCAGCAACTCACAAACTTATTTTTTTAAACTTCCCTGAAGTTGCCATGGTTACCCGCATGTGTGGTTCCTGGCTCTCTTGCTCTAAGTGGAGCGGCTCAGAGCAGGCATTAAACCCTTGGTGCGGGGCTTCCATGGTGTGTCCGCCCATCTGAGGAGCCCGTTTGTGCTCTGGCATGGAGGGAAAGAGTGAGGCTACAGTAGAGATTTTGCAGGACCATAGCGCATGATATTCTAATGTAGCGCTACTGAGACTCTGGAGACAGAATTTGTCTCCCACGCTAAAATAATTATAGCCGGGAGAACAGAGAAGACATCATTCCAGGCCCTTAACGGTGAGGAATGTGTGTGTGTGTGTGTGTGTGTGTGCATGCGTGCACGCGCATGCCTTATTCCCTGGTTCTTCAAGGAGCACTTGTCTGTATCCGGCTATACATGTAAGGGCAACCACGACCTGCCACGTCCCTACACCTGTTGGCTGTATAGCGTGTATCCAGATCATGCTATGGGATATAAATTTCTGCAGGAGGCTTTGGGGGAGAAGGATGCCAGACCAAGATTCCTTCCAGCCAGACTTCTCTCTACTCAGAGAGCAGAGCCCACAGAATGAGTTGAGGCACATTCAAGCTGTCTGTGGGCTCTCAAGGGGCCCCCTGGGTACCCACGGTCCAAGCTCAGCCTTTGTAGCTGGAACATTAGCTAAAAAAAAGAGGAGACCAGGTGGTTGGCCGACTGCCTTGTCACCACCTGCCCTAGAGTCTGACTGCTTTTCTCCCGTGGGCATCTGGCCTCAGGGCTCCAGTGACCTGTAGGGTGTCTCCTTTGTGCTGATTGCAAGGTGAAGCTGTTCTCTTTTGACAGACAGTGGGGTGCTGAGGCCAGGGGTGGCCTGGATTTCTCCTACAGGATTTTAGGAATGGTTGGCCAGTGGGTAGATGAAGACAAATGGGGATGTTCTAGATTCTTTCACAAGCATGGGACAGGGCATATCTAAGGCTGGTGGGCAACTGGAACTTAACTTGTGCTCCTCACACAAAGGACAGGAGAAGCCATCTTCAGAGGCCCCTTCTCATGGCTCCCTCTGGGCCTGACAGCACCCTCTATTTCGCAGCACTTTCTGGGAGCGGTAATTAGCACTCATAAGGAAGAATGAAAAGTGATAGATCCTGGTAGGTGTTTGCACACCTGTCTGCTGTGTCAGATTGGAAAGGCTTTGATGGCAGGGACCCTGTTTTCCCCCAGAGCTTGTGGATGCCTCTCTACTCGCAGTATGTTCTTAGTCACTGTTTGTGGGGGTTTTGACAGCTGGCTGGTGGAGGTGTGGAGGCGGGCCTGGTATCCTGTTAGCCCTCCATCCGCTGGGTTAGCTGGGCCGGCAGCTGAGGGGCCTGAGGGGTTTCTGTGCTTTGGTTCTGTCACTGGAAGGCCTGCTGAGTCCTGGTGGTGGGAGGGTTTGCAGGAGGCCTGGTCCTCCTCCTGGGTGTGTTGTGGGTCTACTCTGTGTCCAGGAGCCTGGAGCTGGGCTGCTGCCAGAGGGGCCGTGGGCCCACTGGTCTGTAGGAAAGCCTTGGGGTTTCTGGCTTGGAGAAGAAGTGGTCTCAGCTTCAGCCCTGGGGGTGGCAGAAGTGAGGCGATGCCCCATGGGCTTGGTTGGGCTGTGCATCCAGCCACACCAGCTTCCTCCCCTTCAGCCTGGAAGTGAAGGGACTTGCACTCTGTGCCACTGTTTTCCCAGAACCAAGGTCAACTGCCAAAGAGAGCAGAATGCCTGCAAAAGTGGGTAGGGAGACCTCAGATGTGTCTCTCAGTCCCATTCTTTGCTGGGCTTGGAGTGAGGAGTAGATGAAAGGGAAAGAACATTCCTAGGAAGATGCTGGAGTCTTCTAGAAGATGCCAGACTATTCTGGAAGAGAGCCTGAGACTCCTTAGGTGCATGACCCTGGGTTGGCTGCATCATGTAGAGTGCAATGTAGCCCGTCTACTGGGGAGTCATCTCGTGATTATTGATGCTAATGGAAAACAGAAGTGAAATGGATAATTCAAGATGGCAGATGAATCAATATTATTTATATTTAGCTTGTGAATGTGCTGCATATTTCTCCACTGGCAGATTGGCCTTCACAATCATATTTTGCAGAATCCAAGAATCTGCTGTCGTCGGGCCAAGGGCTGCCACCTTGCTCTCCTTCCAGGAGAGTTGTTGGAACACACGCACTCGATCCCCTCGTGACTTGGCCACCAGCACAGAGGGAAGCGCCAGACCATCCTCACTAACACCTGCCCTTTCCCCATCTCTCAAAGGTCTCCTACTGCCGACAAACCTCCTGTAGCGGGGACTGTGTAAAAAACGATGAGAAAGAATGGTTTATTCAAACAGTGAGTTTTATGCAGCTGTTTTAGATGATGTGGAAAGAAAGCCACAGTGCAGTGTAACTGGAAATGGAAGTCGGCAGAACAATCTGTGTCCTTTAATATGGAAACAAATACATATACTCTCTTGTATTCTCAAGACACAGTAGGTGCTCAGCGTGCACTTGCTGGAGGCTCAGTTAGGGGCATGGGCCCCAGTGTGGGTGGACGGGCCTGCTCGAGGGGCCCACATCTCCCATCTTCAGTGAAAGATGCCAGACTCTTCTCTCCCCTGCCATCAACACCTCAATCTGTCCACCAGTGCTCTTTGGCACCAAAGTTTAAAAAAATGACCTTTGATTTCTAAGGTGCCTTACTTTAGACCTTGTATCAATTGACAATTTTATATTGAACAATTGGCTGAGCTCACACTGTCCTCCCAGAAGAACACCGTGAAGTCACACAGACTCAGGGTAGGACCAGGGACTTGGGGCGGGGAGGCTTGCTGGCTGTGCAGGGTGCATGCTCAGGGGCTAGGTGGCTGCAGGCCTGGGGGCTCTGTGTGCCTCTGCTTGTCCAGGGTCCTGCGGTGCCTGCTTTAAATACCCAACCAGAATCGAAGCTCTCGAGTTGACTTGTAGGGGGAGAAGAAAAACAGGATATGGAGAGGGGCTGATTGATGGTGAGGAAAAGATGCTTCCAGAGAACGTCTCAAGATCTGGAGACAACGATCGAGTTCCTTCTGTCTTTCCCATGGTCTGAGAGCTTCTGGAGGGTGCTGTCCCATAGCTTTTTTGGCAGAACCGTCTAGAATAAAGGCTTGCTCCTGACTCACATCCTCAATCCCAGAAAGCTCCTGCAGGTTTTAAGGAGCATCTTGCACCAACTCAGCCCTTAGCTCTTGGATTCTTCTACTTCCAGCAACAAGAGTAGAGGAAAGGGCCACAGCCTCTCACCTCCCTGGCACATAGCAGATGTTTAATAAACACTTAAAGTACGTGTGGGGGAGTACTGTCTTTCTGCCCTGAGAATGCAGACTGACAGCTTCCTTTTCCTCAGTAACATCTCTCCCTCTATATCCCCATAAACCTTAAAACAAGTAACTCAGGAAGAGGGAAGAAGCGGGGAGGGAGAGGGTGGGACTGATGGATTCCCCAGGTGTCCAGATCCAGTGAGCCTCTTCCGCAAGCAGTTTTTGGTTTCTGTCCTAGAGCCCGCTGGTCCCCTTCTTCTATTTCCTCTGCTGGCCCTCAGGACCGGAGCAGGCTGGCAGGAGAACACGTGCTGGGCCGGAGCCGGTGACCTTCTGTCCAGAGCTGGGACCTGAGCTTGTGCCCGGCGTAGCCATCGGGTTCTGTTGCTCCCGCTTCTCCCTCTAGTCATTTTAAAAACCAAGACACTAAAAGAAAACTAACATTGGAAGGAGACACGATCATATCACAGAGTTATCTAACGCTATCAGGCCACTCTGGTGCCCAGAAATTAGATTATTTTAGAATTCCATCAAATTAAGGGAGGATTCTTCTCTCTGGTTCCTGTCTCCCTGCCTCTTCCTCTCTGTGTCCCTCTCTCCTCTCGCCCATCCCTCCCTACCGATGAAAGATTTTCTGGCGGTGTCAAGGCAATGTGACCTGGTTCTGTAATAAAGAGGAGGCTTATTAGAATTAAGGCCTAACAGCGTTAAAAAAGCAATCTTTGCAAGATTGAGGCCACAGGGGAATTGTAAATTCTCAGCAAAGACCTCATTTAAGGATTGGAATAAAAACTTGACACGCATGTGCGGGTGTGCACACATGAAGGGGTCCTCGCTAAACAAAAGAGGCTTAGTTAAAAGAAAAAAGGGCAAAGGGGAGCGGGAAGGCTTGGGGCAGAGGGGTAGAAGGGTGGTGTCCCTGCACCTGGCCCCAGGCGGGGGCCTCCTGGGTAGTATTGCCGGCCAGGGGAGGGCTGTCCTTCTGTGGAAGTCCCTGCACCCAGACCTCTCCTGGAGCAGCTGCCCCCCTGCCTCTGTCACCTGAGGACAGCGTCAGGCAAACGGAGCTGTGTGCCACCCTAGCCCCGGGTGTCAGGGGCTGTTATTCTAGATTGAGTGGCTGGGGTCCCTCCTCTCGCTGCCAGTCATGTTTCTTATCCGCTGTTGCTGTGGTTTAGGGTCTGCCAGGGCAGGGCTGTGGATGGTGGCAGCCTGTGTCTGGCTCCCTCTGGGCAGGGAAGAGGTGAGCGGCAGAGATTTAAGCCTAAGGTGATGCTGTCAGTGGAGGAGACAGTCGGATACACTGAGTTTGCAGGTTCACTTACCTATCATCTTAGTCCTGTTCAGGGCTGCTCTAACAGAACAGCATAGACCAGGTGACCTATGAACCACACTCACGTGTTTCAGTTCTGGAGGCTGGAGTCCGAGATCAAGGGACTGGCAGATCCAGTATCTGGTGGGGACCGCTTCCTGGTTCATCGCCGGCGCCTTCTGGCTCAGTCCACACAGGTGGGAAGGGGTGAGGGAGCTCCCTGGGATTTCTTCTGTAAGGACACTAATTCCCTCATCACTAATCACCTCCCAGAGGCCCCACCTCCTAATACCAACACATTGGGGGTTAGGATTTAACATATGAATCTGGAGGAGACACAAAATACCTGTCAGAGGTCACTTCTTGCAGTGATCAGTCTCATGAAGTTTTACTTGAAAAGCTGGCCTTCAAGAGACAGGCTGGGGGGGCGTGGAGGTGGGGACACATGCTCCCGCAAAACAGACTATTGCCTTGCTTCTGCTTGGGACTGCTGCGGGAGAGTGCGTCCCTCGGAGGCCTCTGGGCTCACCCCCATTGGGCGGCTGTGGCCATGGCCTGCATGTTGGCAGCTCCTGCTCTGGGCATCTGCACTTCTCTGCCCCTGCTCTTTCAGGAGGATGGGGTGGGACATGGGGCTTCTGTGGGGCCTGTGCTGCTTTATTGCTTTGGGCTGTGCATGGCACACGGGAGGTGTTCAGTGAGCATTTGTGCGCTGATGAGTCTGGACCTGGTGCCCTTGCCTTTCTAGGCAGTGGACCATGGCTGGGGGGCTCTTGCTTTTGGTGCCAGGATTGGTCATAGGAAGGTGTCCCCCCAACTCCCAGGAATTCCTTAAGTGCAAAGTGGTTGTACCCAATATTCTGAGTTACAAATAAAAGGCAGCCCCTGGGGAAGGTGAGCTCAGTCCAGCCTTGACTCATAAAACATTAGCCAGAGGCTACCTGGCCTGGGATGGACACATTGCAATGGAGGCCAGCCCCTGGGGGCAGGTGCTCAGGGGTCTCTCTTGATGCACCTCTCCTGGAGAGACTCCTCAGTCCGGGATCCATGTCCCAGGACAGCAAGATGTGGAAGGGGGTACAGCTAGGTCTGTGCTGAAAACACACCAGAAGTTTGAGGACAGGGGACAGCTCCCTCCTTTCAGGGCCCAGCCTTGCCTTCAGAAGTCATTACAGGCTTATTCTGTGCTTTGGGAAGTGGGACCACTGGGATCTCTGGCAAGTCAGCCTCAGTCTCGAGCCTCTCTCTCCATAAGAGTTTCATTGAAGATTTCTCTGAGGTTTGGGCAGGGTCCACTCTAGTCTTCTTTCTTGACATGGGTGACGGTGAGAAAGCTTCTCCCAGGGCTGCTCCCAGGAATTGAGGCAGAATCTCAAGAGGACAGATCTCTTTACCTGCTTCACAGACAGGGAGACATGGCCAAGATGACCTTTGTTAGTATCCCTGACCTTCAACTTTCTTTCTGGGGCGGGGGAGCCATCTCTTTTCCCATGGTCCAGTTGAGATGGACTTCTTTAGACCAAGTTTCTAGCCCCAAAGGGCCACCAAGGAAGGCAGTTTGCATTTCAGGGCATTAAAAAATATCCGAGGGGGTTGGGAAGGAAATAATCGTCCCAAACTTGGCAACAAATAGATTGCAATTTTTGGAAGCTTATCTGTGTGAAGAATGAGTTTTCAGCTCTGCAGGAATATTCATTTGCCTCTTAAACAAAGGGCAATTATATGCAATCCTTCTCTGCTTTTGTTGGCTTCCCAAGAAGGATCTGGAGTTGGTCCCTCCACCCCAGTTTCCACCCTCTTAGAACGATAGGTTGAGAAAGTTTCAAAATGACTGCTCATAGTTTACTGTCGTGATGTGTGTCTATCACCCACCCAGGCCTGATCATCGGGGTCCTTATCCTGGGCAATGACAGATCAGGACAGTAAATGAGGAGTTGGGGGGCAGTTCAGAGTGGAGGAGAATTAGAAAGGGGGGGGCAGGTTGGGGCAAGTTCAGTTCAGTCACTCAGTCGTGTCTGATTCTTTGCAATCTCATGGACTGTAGCACGCCAGGCCTCCCTGTCCATCACCAACTCCTGGATCTTGCTAAAACTCATGTCCATCGAGTCGGTGATGCCATCCAACCATCTCATCCTCTGTTGTCCCTTTCTCCTTTGAGAAGTGTTGGGGCAAAGGTGAGACAAATTGAGGTGAAGAGGAAGCAGCCCCAAATGCATGGGTTTTCTCTCTGGGGGTCCCACAGCCTTAGGAGCTGCTGTACCCCCACCCTTCCAGGAAAGGCGTGAGGAGGGGAGGCGAGGGGAGGGGAAGGGAGGGAGCCCACGGCTTCTCTTTGTCCTCCTCCTCCTCTTTTCTTTTCTTTTTTAATCCCAGGGCTTCTTTCTCCAGAAGCTGTCATTTTGTATAAACCTCTGACCGAGGCACATGCATTCTCACTGCCGAAATCTCCATATCAAACACAGGCATCCGCTGTGGAACTGACAGCCCCCACCCCCCCCAACCCTGGCGGTGGGGCTTAGAGAGGCTGGAAGGACAAACGCCAGCCCCCACCCCCACTCCGTCCTCCACGCCTGTGCTTGGGTGATGCAGGACGGATTGAGCGAGGTGATCCAGTCTGTCCTGAGCACCTTCCTCAGGCCTCTCGGGTGAGATGAGGGGGCAATTCTTGCTCCTTCCCGCCATCTCTGATAGGTGTGCGAAGCCCACCTGCCCTCCCAGGGGCACACAGGAGCCTGAGGGCAAGAGGGGAGAATTGTGTCCCCCCAGAAAGATATGCTGAAGTCATAAACACCAGTACCTGGGGCAGCCTAAAGAGGCACCAAGCTGCCCTTGGAAAGGCTTCAGTCCTAGCGGCATGATGAAGCCCAGGAGGTCTTGCAGTGAGGGTGGGACCTGGGCCACGTTAAAGCTCAAAAGCATTTGTTTATGAACATTATAGTGGGCTCAAGCACCAGATCTGGATTCACCCCTGCCATCCCCAACACTGGAAACTCCTACTCATGCTTTAAGACCCAATTCAAATGTCCCCTTCTCCCATGAAGTGGGGCTTCCCTGGTGGCTCAAATGGTACGACCCGGGTTCTATCCATAGTCAGGAAGATCCCCCAGAGAAGGGAATGGCAACCCACTCCAGTATTCTTACCTGGAGAATTTCATGGACAGAGGAACCTAACAGGCTAGAGTCCATGTGATTGCAAAGAGTCAGACATGACTGAGTGACTAACACACACACACACACCCCCATGAAGTGGTCCTGCCCTGTTAGCTCCAGTGGCTTCTTCATCTGTTCTCCTGCAGCCTCTCCCCCGCCTCCAAGTCGGACCTGGACTGGGGCGGCTCGTATAATTTTCTGGAGATGTACCCTATTCCTCTGGGTGCCCAGCCCCTTCCTATGGCTGCATTTCCCAAGGTGTGGCTCCTGGACCACACTGTGTTTCTTGAAAAAGGCAGGTTCCCAGGCCAGATTCCACCCTCGGCCAGCATAGTCAGTAGAAACCAGCTCCCTGCAAGGTCCTGAAGGATGCCATGTATTGAGACTGGAGGGTGGGGTTAGGTGGCATCCAGGTGGGCTTCTGAGGTGTTGAACTTGGCTGGTGCTTGTGGGAGAGACTTTCAAGCTGGGCCTCTGTTTGGCTGGGTGACTTCTGCAGTCCTGGGCTGCAGGATCTTACTGGACAGCCCCGCAGGTTGGTAAGTGAGGCTGGTGTTCTGGTGGTCATGACTTCATGGTTACTTTGCTCCCCCTCTCCACTCCCTACTCCTGAGCAGAAGGGTTGCCCCATTATTGTGGTCAGAGGGCTCTACGTTATGATTAAAATAGCAGAACCCCTGCAGGTCCATCTTACAAAGAACTACAAGGTGGAGGTTTGGGGACCAGTCTGGTCCTGCACCCCTCACAAGAATGATATGAGGGTCACACATGACAGAGCGTGTGGAGGGGCGCTGGCTGTACAGTGACCCACGATGTCCCCGTGTTCCCCTCTCCCCACATTGTCTCTTTGTTTTGTTGACTGGAGGGGTCTTGCAGAGCTGGTGCACCAAAGGGTGGGTTTTCAGGGCCTCGATTGTTCATCTCTCTGCCTTGAACACCCCTGCCACATAATTTTTGGGGCTGGCCAGTTGTTTAGTTAATTTCAAATGGCCTTGCCAGGACCAGTTTTCTCCATCTGCAGCAGCAAAAGGAAAAAAAAATTATTTTAAACCTCCAGCATGGAATTTTCCCAGTTATTTTAAATAAGTTTCATTTATTTGTGCTTGGCATTCAGATAAGAATTACCAGCCTCGCACAGATGCAAATTCAGAGTCATAAAAGGAATATTGACAGCAATTGCAACCACGTCACCATCTCTCTTGCGATCAAATAAATGCCCTGGCTGCCGTCAGAGGAAAATGTAGCATTTGAAAAGCTGCAAGAGAACACACTCTCCAACAAACAAAACAAGTCTCTCTGGAGAAACGCAGGAAAGGATGCTTCTGAGAACTCTGCAGGGACATTCCAAACAGCTCCTTACACTTCTGATTGAAAATATATTAAAAGAAAAATTTAAACCAAAGACTCACCAAGTAAATCAATTATAAACCCTGCTAGACTGAATTTAGCTGTGTGTCTCTGTTGGATTCTATCTAATACTGAGAAGCAGAATGAAATTGTGGAACATCTTCCTGCCTTTAGGGGAAGAGTATCAGTTAGCTTCAGCTGTGTAACAAATGAGCCCCCTAACTCAGAAGCTTGAAACAACAGTTATTTTTTCTTGCTCATGAGTCTGTAGATCAGTTGGTTACCTATGTTAATCTGGTCCGTGCCTGACTGTTCTTGGCTGGGCTCTCCAATGGATTTGTGGCCATTTGGTGGAAGGGCTGGAGATTTACAGCACTTGAGGACTGGTTTCTGCTTCACACAGCTTTCCATCCTCCAGAAAGGTAGCTCAGGCTGGGTTTCAAGGCAGGAAATGGAAGTGAGCAAGGCCTGTTGAGAACCAGGCATGGAGCTGACCCACCACCATTTGCATGGCCTCTTTTGTCCTGTGTGTCTGGAGGCTAGCCCTGATTCCAGGGGTGAAGACGTAGACTCCACTTGTTTGTGGGAGGAGCCTTAATGTCCCATTGCAAAGGGAGTGTCTACATGAGGCAGGAATGATCAGGGGTTTTTGAAATCAGTTTTCCCAGAGTGGAAGCGTTGTCACTGGGAGATACTCCAGTCTTGAAGGGATGGCCTGGTCAATGGACAGGCTGGTCAGTGGGCGCTTGAGTTTGGTTGGGAGTGGGTCAGTACTGCCAAGATGCGTGGAGACTTAGTCAGTGGGGGGTCATGTCCAAGTTCAACCGCCCGTCCAGTCCAAGCTCCCTTCTCAGCCCTCCCCCGAGCCTGTACTAACATCAGCTCTCCTTTCTCAGAGCTTGTTGTGCTTACTTGTCCATAACGTGTTCACCTCCTGGGCTTATTCTCTCTGCTGGCCCTTGCTGGTGGTTCCTGGTGCCTTGATCCTCTCTTTCTGCTCTCCCTGGGCTAGGGATCTCCCTGAGCTGGGCCTTCAGCTGCCACCCAAGTCCTGATTCTCCTGCTTGAACCCCCATCCTCCCAGGGCCTGTTCAGGCATCCTCTTCAGGCTTCACAGGTCCAAATGTATAAGCCTTCCTCTGAGTCTGGCCCTCTCCATTTCAGCAGATGGCACCTCTGTCCCCCTCCACCATTGACACAAACCAGAAGCCTGGAATTCCTCCCAGCATCTTCACCTTTCTCTCCAGTCCTGCTCGTTTCTCTCCTTTGCCACGGAAGCCACCTTCTGTAGTCTTGACTGTGTCCGTCACCTCCCATCTGCTGGTCAGGCCGAGGCTGCAGAGTAGGGGAAGTAGATTGGGGAATAGGGTGGCTAGAAAATCTTTGAAAAATGCAAATCAGATCATACTGATCCACTTCTTAAAGTGCTTTAATGTTCTCAGGATAAACACAAAAATCCTGAGGGGCTTCTAGCTGACTTCAGCAGCCACTGCTGGGACCATCCTACCTCCTGGCCTTTTAGTTCCTCACACAATCTGTGCTCCTTGGAGCCTCGGGACCTTTGCACAGGCTTTCCTTCTGCTCAGAGAGCTCAGTCTTCCTCTCCCCATTTACTTTGTCATTAATCTCAATTAATCTCAACTCCCTTTAGCTTGTCATTCATCCTATTAGCCTTCAGATCTCAGTCTGTTAGTCACTTCTGTAAGGAAGCCATGACTGCTCCCCACATGAGGCTGCAGCTAGCTTTTCCTATTCCCCCAGCAGGTCCCCCTGAGCGCAGCTGCTGTGCAGTCACTGTGGTGTGCTGACAGCCCTCTGCCTTTTGCAGGACCAGGAGCCATTTGGTCTGAGTCATCACTGTGTCTTCAGAATGGGCCGTGGTGCCTGCTTCCGAAAAACCCAATGAATGGTTGAGATCAATGGATAAACATGTCAAAGAT
Organism: Bubalus bubalis; assembly: GCF_019923935.1. Taxonomy (NCBI): domain Eukaryota; kingdom Metazoa; phylum Chordata; class Mammalia; order Artiodactyla; family Bovidae; genus Bubalus; species Bubalus bubalis. Next base: position 10,393,658 of record NC_059159.1, on the reverse strand, counting down.
GACTACACACATCAGCCACTGGGTCCCAAAAACAATCCTGTGAAATGGGCATCTTTGGCTCTGCTTTACTGAGAAGAAACCAAGGCATAGGAGGCTAGGGTCATAGGGAGAAGAAAAGGGGTCAGGGCCATGCTGCGTCAGGACAGAAGGTGTCCCCTCCCTGGAGCACCCAGTGCTTAGATGCTGTAGTTTTATTATTTGGTTTTTATGTTTTGGGCCTTAATCCCTGACAGGATCCCTTAGGAATGGAGTCTTGACTGTCCCCTGCCTTGCCCATGACAGCTTATCCCTGAGAAGCTCTGCCTGGGGGTAGGGTACAGCAGGCCATTCTGGGTACCAGTGGTCCACAGCTCTGGTTGAGGCAAGACTAAAGAATGACCACACCTCAGAAACCACATTTAGCCACATCCCAGGTGGCAGCATGCACTGGGGGCTGCTGGTAATTCAGGTCCCTCCAGGAAATGCATGTGGAGCTGCATTTTACTGAGAAGAAAAAGATCTTGTTTGGTATTCCCAAGTCATTAGTGAAGGACAAAGGGAGGCATGGGGAGGTGGGAGGGAAGCACCCATGGGGAAGTGGGGGGAATGCCCACTTTTCCAAGGCCAGATATGCACACACACACCTGTGCATACACTCTCACAGTGCACGCACACACATGTGTGCACACACAATCCCAATGTGTGCACACACAGTACACGCACACATACCCATGCATGCATGTGCATTCACACATGCACGTGTGTGTGTGCAGGACACTAGCAGAGAGGTTACCTTGCCTCAGGGTTAGCATGATACATTAAAAGGTTCTCCAAAGTGGCCTGAGTTCCAAGGCAGCATCCGTGGAAACCAAGCCAAGTCCCTTCTGGGTCCAGCTTCCCAGCTCCTTGGAACAGCAAGCAGTCTCCCTTGCCAGGTCCGGAGCAGGTGGCACCTGCTCCCCCAGACTGTGTGGGCACAGGAACAGCCCTTCTCCCCTCCCTGTCGGGAAACCAGATGGAAATCCTATCCTATAGCTCATGCGGTGGGGAAAGCTTCTGTGACCTGGGGCTAGGGCAGGCCAGAGAGCATCTCTAAGATCCGTGTCCTTCTGTAAAGGAGGCGTTTTCTTACCTTGGTGCACATACAGAAATCGAACAGGTAAGCCCCTTGGCGGCTCTCTAGTAGTCTCTCCTGCTTAATTCCACTGATTTTCCTTGTCCTGAGACTCATTAGTGTGTCTCATTAGCACCTGGGATTTCAGCTGGCCTTCCCTCCCCTTTACTGGGGTCAGCAAAACTGTGGATGAAGCAGGGACAGGGTGACCACGGGAAGAATGGTCAGATAAATCCAAGGTTGGGTGTAAGTCTTCCTTCTTGACTCTGGAAGCCCAGCAGCACCTACGATGTCCTAGTGCACTAACAGTTTACACTGGCCTTGGGTCAGTGCAGTTGAGACAGACTCGTTTTTGTTCACAAATACCTGGACTGGTGATAGAAATGATCAAGAATGGTCTTTGCTGTTAGAAGTGATGGTGACCCTGTGGCCTTTGTTATGTCAGCGGAACCTCCCCTCCCTGGGCTGACACGAGGCCCTCCCCAAATCTCCCAGTCCAGTGCGGGTGCCAGCACCTCAGCCTTGCAGTTGAATTCAGTGGGCACCTACTGAGCCATCGTGATCTGTGCCCAGAGGGGGTGGGCTATTAGAATGGTGTTAGGTTTGGTCTTTGGTCTATAGGAGTTGACTGGTTGGGGAATGAGCTTTTACATCTATGAAACAGGATGTGGTTCAGGGTGGACAGAGGGAGCCCTTGGCTGATGGATAGAGTTTGGGTCATCAAAGAATGGAGGAGAAGGTAGAGGAAGAGGAGGAGAGGGTGGGGCTGGGGCTGGGAATGAGCAGTAGAGGGAGCACCTGGCAAATTCCAGGACGAATAAGCAAAGATGTGGAGAGAGGACTGGATATGCAGGCCTGGAGGATCTCAGGAGATGAGGGCACAGTGTTGGCATGTTCTGAGAGCTAAGATCCAGAGGCTGCCCTTGAGACCCACAGTCCTGTGATCCCCGTCCCCCTTTTAGGATGAGCAGTGGCAGCGAATGGCCATCCAGTGCAATGTGTTCTGGAGGACTGCAGACCCCCATGCCACAGAGCTTGTGTACTTGGAGCAACCAAGTTCCACCATGTTTCCCGATGGCCATTCAGCTTCATGGGCCTGCCCTCTGTAGCCCAGGCAGTCTGCTCCCTGGGGCCCCATTCTGCTGTTACTCAGAGAAGAACACCAGCCTGGAGCTCAGCCCTCCTCTTCGCCTTCGTGTCCTTCACCCCCACGTGGTGGATCTCCCCCTTAGTCAGCGTCTGGGGCCCCTCCTGCTTCCCCAGCCCCCACACTGCCACTGGCCAGAGTGGATCCGAAGGTCAGGTGTTGTGGAAACAGTGTCCTCTTGCGGAAATCCAGGGGAAATGACATGTGAATGTCAAGTCCAGAAAAGGGGCAATATTCTTGCTTCTGGGGAGCTTGAAGCAAATGGGCTGATTCAATGCCCCCTCCCCTGCAGGCCTTCCCCAGAGGAGTGGTGGGCTGTCTGCCCAGGAGCTGGGCGTGCACCTGTGTGTGACGCTGCACGAGGGCAGGTGCCTGGGGCTGGGGACAGGCAGCCCTGACACGTCTGTGCTTTCACCACGTGGTAGGACCAGATGAAGTCCCAAAGGGCCCTGGAAACAATTAGGCAAGGTCAGGATGGGATGCAGAGCAGGGCAAGAGGGAAATGGAAGGATGAAGGCCTGTGCCATTAAGAAAGGGAGAGGAGACGTGACAGAGGTGCATGGAAACAGCATCCTGCATCAGACTCATGGGATTTCAAAGAGGACGGGGACATTTGGAGGCTGAAGGTCTTAAATGTGACTACCTCCCTCCTAGGCCACTGTTTTTTGGAGGAGGTAATAAACTGGGGAGTTTGCAGCCGGTGTAGCTGCAGCTGCATAGTCAGAGGTATTTGGTGATGGTGTGAGTCCTGCTGTCAGTGGCTGGCAAAGGTTCTGAGCCAGGAGAATGGTGAAATTCTAGAATCATCACCATTCGCTCAAAACCTCAAAATGCCAAGCAAACCCTACAGTAGCTACTTGTACCTCTGGCTTTCTAGAAGAAGCTGTGTATTGGTTTAAAATTTTATGCTGTTTTATTATTTTATTTTTTAAAGCCAGGCCAGGGAGTTCTTTTCCCATAGACGTTGTGAATTCAAATGACATCTCTCCAAACATCTCTGTTGAAGACTTAGAAAAGGCGCATCAACATGCAGTTTCCATGGTCCAGAGGGGGTTGCAGGAGGATGGCCAGCAAGCCCTAGCCTCCCCCTCATACTGCCAGGAAGGGGACAGTTCCGTGCGCTGCGCTTCCTGTGCACGCGTGCTCAATCGCTCAGTCGTGACTCTTTTGTGACTCCATGGACTGTAGCCCACCAGGCTCTTCTGTCCATGGTATTTCCCAGGCAAGAATACTCGAGTGGGTTCCCATTTCTTCCTCCAGGGGATCTTCCCGATCCAGAGATCAAACCCATGTCTCCTGCATCCCCTGCATTGGCAGATGGATTCTTTGCTACTGAGTCATCTGGGAAGCCCAGCCCCCTCCACAGCCCCACCCTAACTGTGGCTGTACAGTTGAGGAAATGCAACTACCTGTCGCCCAAAGGTCCTTCAGCTATGGAAGCCAGCATCACCCTCAGCCTCTGCCTTGGATACCTAGGTGCTCTGCACCTGCCATCTGCCTGCTTTGCATTCCTGATGAACCAGGAGTTATTTAAGGATAGGACTTGTGCCATGGTGCTCCCAGAGCTGTATGGTTACCAAGCTTCTGATTTCCCTAGACTTTGTGGTTGCCCCTGGCATCGTGAAAACCCCACAGTAGGTGAGGGAGACAAGAAGGAAGCATACAAGTGGCCCTTTTGGCTGAAAAAGTTTCAGCCAGCCCCCTTACCCCTCCAACTGTCCACCTTCTGCCCATTGGCCAGCCAGCTCTTCATCCTGGAAGGCAGAACATGCTGGGGCCAGGTGGAGGGGCAGCAGGATCCTGAGCTGAGCGGATGCTTATTTTTAGGAGCTTGCGGGCACTGCTGCCCATGCTGGGCCTCCACAGCATTCCCTGCAGATCCATCCCCTGTGGCAGTGGTCCAGAGCCACCCTTGTGCCAGGGAACCTGGGCTGGCCACTGGTCAGAGCTTTGGCATGAAGGGTTCTTCAACCGGGTGCTGCTTTGGTCTAGAGAGCATTGGATCCCCAGTCTCCCTGGTGCTGGTCTCCCCCTGTCCATCCCCGGCTCCTGCCTCCCCTTGTCTGGGTTTTCCAGGGAGGAAGTAGGTGGACCAGCTGCTCCAGGAGCCAGAGCCAATTCTCAAACTGGCAGAAATGAGAAGATGGGGATCTTAATTGGCAAGGCGTGTGCCCATTGCTTTTAACCCTGGACTTCTGGAAACCGCCGTGTTTTATCAAGGGATCTCAGCACTAGAAACATAAGATTTTTTTTTAAATGTAATATCATTAAAACAGTTTTAAATTGAGTTCGATACGTTTTTAACTCATCAGACTCACGGACATTTTTGGATGATGCGCCTTTTCCCTGTAGGGCACTTTCTTGCCCAGCTGAGTCCACTTGGGTACGTGCAGACCTGCTATCTTTCTTCTTCTTCGTGGTCATGCAGCTTCCATGCTGAGGGTGTCAACGTGCTCCATTTGTAGCACTATGATCCTTTGGTGACCCTACACCCCAAAAAGATCCCATATGCATCTCACTCCTCTCCTTTCTGTTCTAGCCAGAATTATTGGAAAATCTAATTTTCAGGGAATATAAATCTTGGGAAATGGAAGACAGAAATTCTCTGCAGTAGCTCTCTCTGTCCTCCTCAAAGCCAAGCTGATTTTTCCAGTTTTGAGTGAGAAGCTGTGATGGGCGTCTGATGTGGGACCTTTCCCATCAAACTGAACAGTGCGAGTGATGCTTCCCACTAACACACTACTGGCATGCTGGGTTCTACAGGTTTGAGTTACCCGTGCCATCCTGATAAGGCCCGTGGGGCCTGGCTGGAGCTTTCATGAACCCCGTTTTAATGACAGGGAGGTAGATGCTTAGATAGATCTCACCAGGAGCCGGTGAGAGGCGATTAGAAGTATCTGGGGCCAGAGTGGTATGTATCTGTGCCGGTCAGTGTTCTCCTGAGAAACGGGACGGATTTGATAATTCTGTATATCTCCATCTCCACCCCATCTCTGACCCCATCCACATCCGCCTCCATATCTTTCCCATCCCTGCCTCTATCTCTATATCACTATCTGTGTCAACAAGTTTACATTAAGGAATTTGCTCACTTGATATGGGGCCTGGCAAGTCCAAAATTCCTAAGCAGGCTGGCAGGCTGGAAACTCAGGCAGGATTTATGCTTCCTTGTTGAGGAAGAACTTCTTATTCTCCTGAAAACCCCAGGGAGTGCTCTGAAGGCCTTCAGCAGGTTGGATGAGGCCCACCCACCCACATTATTGAAGATCTCCTGTTCATAAAGTCAATTGGTCATGGATGGGAGCTGTAACTGCACAATACCATCACAGCCTCACCTCGATCATTGTTGGGCTGAATCACTAGAAACTACGGCCTGGCCAAGTGGACACATAAAATGGACCATCACAGTGTCCTTCCAGGTGTCCAGTAGGTCTGGGTGAGCTTCCCTCAGGAGTGAGACTCTGACTGGTGGTTTCAGCCTGATCTGAGGTCTGCTCTGATCATAGGAAAACCAGGAAATAATTTACAGACCACTGGGGAGGGGCCAGACCAAAAGCAGCATGTGCTGAGCTCTTGGCTAAATCTGCTCTTCCAGGCCTGTCCGGGGCAGAGCCTTATCTCTTTCTCAGAAGCTGGAAGTGACCCGATCTCATCTTGGTATTAAGGCAGAGGTGCCCCACTTCTCACGTTTTTAGCCTCATTTTGACTTGCTTTTTCAAAGGTGAGTGACGGAGATTCAAACTACTCTTTTCTTTTTCTGGTGCTCCTCTCACCTATTTCTCTAAGCCAAAGTCAGTCATATTTTTAAAAAGGAAATATGATCATGTCACTCTTACGTTTGAAACCCCTCAAAGGGCTGCCTGTGGCCTTTGGAAATTGGTCTGGGCTCCACAAGGCCCGCCTGCCTGGCCCTGCTTGCCTCCCTGCTCCCTCCACCCTCTTAGCTGCATCTCTTAGATCCCAGCTCCATTGGCCTCTCCTTGTCCTCAGGGCTTCTATCCGCACGACTGTTTGTCTCCATGCCTCTCCTTGATTGCTGTCACCCCAACATCTGCTCATGAGAACCCCCTAATCTGGAGCCCCCTGCTTCCCTAGCACATATCCTTGCAGTAGTGAGGCAATCCACTCTTGTTCTTTGCAGGATTTCCACAAGCATAACTCAGTAACTAGAAGTTTGGTGAACTGTTCAGTGAACTATCTTTCCCTTTAGACCGGTGGTTCTTGACCTGGGTGCCTTCAAAATTCCAAGTGTGCAGACTGCAGTCCAAGCCATCAGGTCAGAACCTCTGTGGGTGGGACCTGGGTAGCAACAGATTTCAAAACCTCTCAGGAGACACCAAGTATGCACTCAAAATTGGGAACCAATGCTGGCCTAGAGCAGGCTTCACTCCCAGCATCCTCCAACATGGGAGCCGTAGAAATACAAAATCCAGACTTTCTGGCTTAGAACCTATCCCTTAACAAGACCCCATGTGGTTTGGGGGACACATTGTGATTTGAGGAGGACTCAGCTGACCCCTGTATGAGGCTGGATCCCTGCCATCCTGCTCACTACTGGTTCTCCTGCCCCAGCCTAGTAGCTGTTCAGTAAACTCTTAAGTGAACACATGAATAATTTTTAAACAACCCCCAAATTTCACCTCCTAACCTGCTTACTCCACTCCCTAGAACCATTTTTGTTTTCTCATGGGCAGCAGGCTCAGGGGCGGGGAGGTGGGAGGTGGGCATACCCTTTCTTCATAGGATGCTGAGGCTAGAGTTTGTGGTCCTCTTTCCCCTGCCCAGATTCCCACCTCTACAGTCTTGTTTGTTCCTAGAGAATGTCATCCTTGGCCCGGGTAGAGAAGGAGACACTGCCTTTCCCTGGCTAGTGCATGTCCTGACCCCCCTCCCCTTCCCACCTCCATCCTGGTTTGGTTTCCCTTGCTGGCAGATTCATAGAGAAACCCCAAACCGGTATGGGGATGAGAGTCAGGTGATGCAGGAGGTAGGGGAGGGAGAAGGAACATTCCAGAGGAAGATGGGAAGGCGGAAATAAGCATTTAGATTCGACAGTGAGGTTTTGGAACACATTCGACTTGAATCATTGCCTTGGAAAATCCCAGATGTGGTTCTCCCGGCAGCGTCTTTCACTCAAAGTGGCCACAGCTGTGGGATGGCGAGGGCCTGGCCCCTTAAAGGAACAGTGCCTGTTCGCCCTGTGTTGGGGAATGAGCCAGTACAGAGCATCAAAGGGCCTCTCATCTCCCAGCCCCTCCCTGCAGGCTCCACGGTGCCCAGAGCCTCAGCCCCTTGGGACCGCATCACCCAGAGGCAAGTCTGTGGACAGGACACTGGCAGTCCACGGGGTCTCACCTTCCCAGCCCTACTCTGTCTTTCTTTATTGGTGGTCTTTGTCTTTCTCTCCTTTTCGTCTGTCTCAGGCCCTGAGGAAGTATTTCTGGTGCCTCTGCTTCATTTTCTAGACTTCTTTATCAGGCTCTGGGAAGAAGGGTGACTTCTAGGGTGGTCCTTGCTTTTGGTGGAGAGGGTCAGAGAGGAGGTGGCAGTGACTGAGGTACAGGGGAGAAAGAGGTCAAGTGCTACAAGGTGCAGGGCTGCCGCTCAGATTTCAGATAAATTGATTATTTAGAATGAGTCTGTCTCTGATATGGGGCTTCCCTGGTGGCTCAGATGGTAAAGAATCTGCCTGCAATGTCGGAGACCCGATAGTGCATGGGACATACTAAAGGTTTTTGCTGTCTATCTAGAATGCAAATCTAACTGTGAAACATGAAAATGTTCGTTGCTTAGTCGTGTCCCACTCTGTGACCCCATGGACTCTGTCCGTGGAATTCTCCAGGCACTAGGCATGCTGTATTTTCACTTGCTGTATTTGGCAGCCCTGTGTGGAGTGGAGGTGGCATGGGGGAAGGATGTTGTGATGGTGCCCTGGGGAGGGAGGGTGCTACCGGCAAGCTTTCTACTGTCTTGCCTTTTGGTCCTTTTTCCAGGCCTTAGCACCCTGCTGCTGGGTTTACTTTGGCCTTTGCTGTTGCCTGCTAAGATGGGCACTGAAAATGAGCACGTCTGGAAACCGCTATAGGCAATAGGGTAAAAGGACAGGCTGCTCCTTTACCTGCTATTGATACTTCAGAGATGAGCCCACGAGGGCGGTGGGCTCCTGCTGCCAACTACCAAGGAAACAGTCACCAGCTCCCGGGTTCCTTGGGCTTGACTTGGCTCCACCCCTGTCGGACCCCACTTCTCCCTAATTCCCACCCCCTCTGATGTGGCCAAATGCCTTCAGGGCCCCTCCAGAAGGGTACTGGGCATGCCACGAGTTGAAGGCCCCACCCTTCTGGGGGGCATGAGGGGTGAAATCTGATGCCATACCCCAGGAAGTATTTACAGATTTGATTGCTTAATTAAACTAAGGATTGAAGCAAGGGGCTGATGTGATAGAATTTGCTTTTTCAAGTAAGCACTCTTTGGAGAGGGGGAAATGGGCTGGAGAGCTGAAGGTGGACACAGATGTCATTGTCAATATGGGATCCTTTGTCCCAGCTCATAGTAGGTGCTCAGTAAATATGTATTGGAGGAATGGACCCTAGGCTTTGGAATGCTAGCTGCTCCCTCCAGCGGAGCTCTGCCCTGGTGATGCAGGCCCTGGGGCCTCTTCTGTTTACTGGGAGGTAAGGGTGTGGGTTTACTACTCTTCCTGGGCCTCTGTGAATTTTGGTTCCTTTTGGGGAAGAATGGGGCCAGGCAGCCTCTGGTGGAGGGCAGGTCCTTGTATCAGACACTCCAAGGGGCAGGAGGAGGAAGCCTAGCTCTGCAAGGCAAGTTCATGAATATCCAACCTTGGCCACATTCCCTGCACCCTGATTAACCAATAGCCTTCACTTGGCATGAGGCAGAGAGATAAAATGAGATACTGCATTGGAGACTTAAAACTTAATTGAAACTATGTATCACAAATTTAACTCCAGGCTTAATACAATCTGATACAATTATTCTAATATACTTCAGCTTCAATCAGAGTTTCTATGATGGAAAGGAGAGTGGGGAAGCCCAAAATAGGATGAAAAACATCTGCTGTGTGATATGTAGGAAGGCATCCAGCCTGTGAGGAAGACCCTACAATCTCGGGGACAGGAAGATTGGGGAAGGAGGCAGGGTTGTGCGCGTCCTTACCTGGGCTTGATGGGACAGAGTCAGGACTTCACTTTGCCCAGTTTCACAGCCTAGACCATGATTTACCTTTTGTTCTGAGACAAGGTCACGGTCTATTGTTTTCCTGTTGTGTATTTGGAAACCACAGTGCTGACTTCTTTAGAGAACTCAAGAGATGCAGGAGACTCTGGGATTCCTTAAGAATCTTGGACCTGATCCCAGGAGATCATCAGTCCAATCCTTTTCAGTGAGTTAATGACAGCTAGGACAGGGCGGGGGATGTGAAGCTGGTACTACAGTAATTACCTAACAGATTAACTTCCTCACAGTCCTTCTGGCTCCGGACTCTTCTCCTTGCCTCTCTGTTTCATAAAAAGTTCCTTCCCCCAAGGTCCCTCCTCATCCTGCAGCCAGTGTCTTATCTGTGATTTACAGGTTTCTCCATCCTTCCTAAGACATGACATTTCTTAAAAGCTGCCCATGCTGCTACAGCTGTGCAGAGCAGCAGGGCCCCCAGGCCCGCTCCTGGAGAGCTAGGCCTGCACCAGGGATTCCTGGCTCTGGCTGATCCTCTGAGCCTTGGGAGAGCCTGGAATAAATACTGACTGCAGGGCTCCATTCTTGCCTGTCAGAGTCTTATGGGTGGGTTTTGTAAAGTGTCACTTTGAAAGTGCTGTCCAGGTTATTCTGATGAGTAGGATGGCTTGGGAACCAGTGGCAGTCTTTGCTCTTAGTGTGAAATATCATTTACATACAGCTTTTGAGATGCAGGAAGCCTTGTCCACTCAGAAATTCTTAAACTGCTATTGTGCTAGTAAGTAGGGGAAAGAGAGGGTAGAAGAGTGGGGTAGTGAGTGTCTTACTCATCTGTCCATCCATTATCCATCCATCCACCCATATACCTGTCCATCCATCTATCCATCAGTCCAGGCATCCATCTATCCATCCACCCATCCATGTTTCATCCATCCTCCAAACATACTCAGATGTTTCCCTTGGCCACCAGAATATCCTGCATCTGGTGTCAGTGTTTAGAGCAGGCACTCCTAGGCAACAGCAAATGGAATAAACGCAAGTTGGTGGATTAAAGACATAAACCTACTAGCATATACCCAAAAGAACTGAAAACAGGATCTCAAAGAGATATTTGTACACCTGTATCCATAGGTGTTATTCACAATAGGCAAAGGTAGAAACAACCCAAGTATCCATCAACTAATGAACGGATCAACAAAATGCAGTATATTCACACAATGAAATAGTATTCAGTCAGTAAAAGGAGTGAAATGGTGACATGCTGTAATGTGGATGAACCTTGAAAACATGATGCTCAGTGAAAGAAGCAGATGCAAAAGGATGAATATTGTGTGCTTTAATTTATATGGAACTCCAGAGTAGGTAAATCTATAGAGATAGGGCTTCCCTGGTGGCTCAGACGGTAAAGGATCTGCCTGCAGTGCAGGAGACCCGAGTTCAATCCCTGGGTTGGGAAAATCCCTTGGAGAAGGGAGTGGCAACTCACTCCAGTATTCTTGCCTGGAGAATTCCATGCACAAAGGAACCCGAATCCTATGACTGGACTTCCCTGGTGGCTCAGATGGTAAAGAATCTGCCTGCAATGGGGGAGACCTGGGTTCGATCCCTGGGTTGGGAAGATCTCCTGGAGAAGGGAAAGGCTACCCACTCCAGTATTCTTGCCTGGAGAATTCTATGGACAGAGGAGCCTGGCAGGCTACAGTTCATGGGGTTGCAAAAAGTCAGACACAATTGAGTGATTAAGCACAGCACATAGAGATAGGAAGTAGATTAGTCATTGCCAGAGCCTTTAGGGAGGGGGGAGATTTATCGCCTAATGGCTACAGAGTTTCTGTTGGAATTGACAAAAAGTTTGGGAAAATTATGTTGGTGATGGTTGTACAACAGTGGACCTAATGGACTTAATGTCACTGTTCATGTAGAAATGGTTAAATGGCAAATTTTTGGTTACTTATGTTTTGCCACAATAAAACTGTTTTTTAAAAAGGAGGAAAGAAGAAGCCTGTTTGGGAGGCTAGTGAAGGTTTTCCTTGCTCTCTTCAGTGTGTGGCTAGAGGGCGGACTGTGAAACCCCATCACCCCCTTGGCAGGTCCCCACCACCCCACACCCCTCATGTAAGAGAATCTAGAATGTGGGGACATTCCATACTAGCTTGGCTGCTCCCACAGAGCAGGATTTGGGAGGGCTTGGCTGGTTTGTTCTCAGTGGTAGTTTGTGGGTGGGATGCAGGATCCTGTGTTACAGGCAGTCACTTTCAGAGGGAGGGTTTTTTGATGGGGCAAAGGTGGGAAATGAGCCTACTTGTCCCCTGAAGTGAGTGGACGGGGCTCTCGCATCTTCCTAAGCTTTGATGGGGGGTGGGTGATTGCCTGTTCTGAATATGGGGACTGTGGTAGGGTCAGGCCACTGTGGGCATGGGGAGAAATCTTGAAATAAATAGGCCTTAACCCCAGATTGTGCTGTAGTGGGAGCTGGGGGGAAGACCTGCAGAAGCTTGGTTGTTAGAGACTGCTATGAAGGAATAGGGTGTTTGTACTCTGAGTACATACTTATTTGAGATATTAGAATTGGGGGTCACAGGGCTGCTTCATGACACTAAGGCCAGATGGGGCCCCTGTGCGCCCCTGTGTGTGCTGCCCTGTGTTGGGCCCTGGCCCCAAGAGGTGCAGGGGGTCCTGGGAGCATCCAAGCAGCCTTCTGGGGGCTTTTGTGCTATTGGTTTGGTCTGCAAACCATCACTTAATAGAGAATATGGAGGGGAATGTCAGGCATGTTCTTATATATCAATTTCAAATGGATTTTCTAATTCTGAATTTCTTGGATTGGAAGAAAACAGGGTTTTCTCAGTTGGCATGACTCGGCCAACCCTGCCTTGGAGTGAGTCCAGAGCCCAGAGATGAAGTCCCAGAGAGGACACTGTTGTCATTCAAAAAGGCAATGGCTTTCTCTGCCAGGGACTTGGGAATCCTTAATACAGTGGCCTCGTTTTATAAAGAAGGAAACAGAGCTACCAACAAACCAGGTAATACGCCTCAGAAGAAGTTAAGCACACTGCAGGTAGCTCTTTCACTGCAGGGCAGAAACTTGAACCTGTTTGATAAGCTTCAAGGCACAAGCCATTAACCCCATGGCAATCTGCCAGGATGTCCCATCTGGAGCAACTCTCCTGATAGTGCTCAGAGATCCATGGAACAGATGAACTATGGACACTGCGTCTAAAGGATGGCAAGCAAGGCTTCTGCCGCTGGAGTCTAGGGCAGCCCAAGGTCAGCATCTTGGCTGGGGTGGCCTGGAAGCCCCGTGCAGCTCCCCCTATGTTGGTGGATTCGGTCTGTCATAGGGAGAGATGCCCCCTTGATGTGGTGGTTTGGGAGCAGCATTATGTATGAAATGGAAGGTCTGGGGTTTCAGGGTTTTGCTTTAGGATCTGTTGTAAATCTCAGCCTTTCTCCTGTTTGAGGGTCCAAGATGCATGGAACATGATGGATGGGGAACTAGGGCTCACACTGGTCCTTCCTGGTTCCCCTGTACACACCTGAGACCTGAGAGCCCCATTGGAGAGCAGGGCAGTGTCAGGGGAGAAAGGAGTTACTGGGAAAGACTCTTTGACTCTGGCCACTTCTTTTAGTGGACAAGTGGATGATCCCAGACAAGCATGCAAGGCTCAAATAGGGACTCAGCCTTTTCAAATATCTTTGTTCAAAATGTTTGTAACTGGTTGAACTGCAAATGGGAGCTGATTATCAAATGGCTAAACCATGGAGGGAGGTTTCCAGAGATGTGTGATAAGCCTCTAGAGATGGGCTCAATCGCCATGCTCCTCCTGCTCTTTGTGGTGGTGGATGACTCAGCTGGGGACAGGTGGCAGACTTATTAAATTTGAGGATGACACAAAGCTGGGAGCGATGGTGAGGGCATTTTGTAGACAGACTCAGGATTTAATTATATCACAGCAGTTGGATAGGTTGAATTTAGCAAGATACAGTTTAATAGGAATAAACTGAAAGTCCTTTATTTGGGTCCAAATAGCCAAACTTTCCAAGCCTGAGATGGGTGAGACAGGGCCAGTAAGCCACAGTGTGAGACAACAGTGTGGTAGGGTGGCATCAAAAATCCAGAGGTTGTCTTAGGTTGCATTAATTGAAGTCTTATTTCCAGAAGGAAGGAGGAGATGCCGCTCTGTTCTTTCTCAGAGCACTGCTGGGGTCCTGTCTTCAGCTCTGCATGCCCCACTTTAAAAGGGACTTTGAAGAGCTGAGTAAGCTTCCAAAATGAATTCCACAGACCAAAAAAAAAAAAAAAAAAAAAAAGATGAGCTAAATTTATTCTTTGCTACTTAAAAATATTTATTATTATAGTAAATATTTTCTCTGTGAAAAATAGACAAAGCACAGCAAAGTGTAATGATGGGAAAAATAACTAGCCATAGCTAAGTCTTCCCACCCAGAGGTAACTATTACTTTAACATTTTGGTTTATTTCCTACTAGTCCTTCAAAATATGCATTTAAAAATGAGATTAGGATGACATTTATATACCGTCTGTCTTGTTTTCATCCAGAATTGTATCGTGAGCGTCATTTCATGTTTTAGAGCATCCACCAAAACCATGGTCTTCAGTGATTGCTTTCTAGTCTGTGGCATGGATGTCCCCAAAATTTGTAATTCGTTTCTTCCTTCCTGGCTTGTTGGCTGGTTGGGTTGTTTCCAGTTTTTTCCCATGTTATAAATAATCCTGTGATTAACTTCCTTGTACATAAATCTTGGTCTGTGCCTGTGATTATTTCTGTGAGATCAATTCCTAGAAGCAGAATTCTGGGTTCAAACAACACAAACATTCATAAGGCTCCTGAAACACTTTGCTGAAGGGTCCTCAGGAAGTTTGTTCCCCTGTTAACATGTGTCCATCAGCTGTTGTGGGTGCCAGCATGCAAGCTGGCCAGCGCAGCTGTTATCCTTGGAAGCGATCTTCCCCAGTTTCGTAGGTGGAAATGTCACACGCACGGCTTTCATTTGCATTTCCTTGATTGTTGTGAGAGGCTGACCCACCGTTTGGTCATCTGCCCTCCTGCTTGGCGGGCTGACAGCTCCTGCCACACCAGCGCACACCTTCCGCCCAGCATGGTGAACACGTCTTGGGGTTTCCTAATAGTGGGCACTGTGTCTCCTTCATTTGGCCCTAAGCGCACGGGGAAGGATGGCTGGATGAAAGAGAGATTCAGGTTGGGGCCACCCGGCCAGGAGCTAGAAGGGTTTGGACCGCACATATGCAGGTGTGGGTCAGATTGAGGGCAGGAACCAGCCTGCCTGGGCTAAATGCTGGTCACCCCTTACCTGGGTGACCTTGGGCAGTTACACACCCCAAAGAAGTCCTGGGTCCCCCCTCTGCAGTGGGGCCAGGCATCATGCTGGGGGGTGCACAGAGACATGTGGAGCATTGAGCGGGGGTTGGGCACAGGGTTAGTTCTGTTAATCTTAGATGCTTTTCTTCTGAGTATTGTTATTCCAATTTCCTTCCTCTATATAAAGAATGCATCTGTGAACCATGATGGGACTCACTTTCTCAACTCCATCCTCAGTTTTGCCCGACAAATATTTATTAAGTGTTCTCCGTCACTCTGTGATGGAGAGCAAGCACCGGACAAGCAGATAGAGAAAAGACACGCTCTGTGACCTAAATTCCAGGCCAGCGGGGGATTCAGACAGGCAGTCGAAGAACATATTGGTTTAATTCCAAAGAAGAAAAATGCCAAAGCAGAGCAGACTTTGCAAAAGAGGACATATTCTATTCCCCTTCTATGTGGAAAGAAAATTAATCACACGAGTAATCAAATCCATGCCAGCGTAAACAGTGTGACACCCCCTTTCCCGTATCATATTAGCCAAGGCTTAAAAAAAGCTAACATGCAGTGTTGGCAAGGTTGTGGTGAAACAGATACTTTAAATTGTGCCATGAAATCAAGCGTCCTCTCTAGGTCAAAGACATAAATATGCCGAGAAGTGGCTGTCTTCATTCTCAAAGGGATGAGCGAGCTGATGGCAACGGGGTTGTAGGAATCCTGCCTTTTCCTCACTAACAGAAGTGTGGCCTTTGGTTTTCCTGCCTCATTGGCCACAGTTTCCGACGAGGATGGTCTCAGCACAACAGATGAGTCAGCCTTTGGCCTATTCATCCTCTTCTTTCTTAGTGAACAGTTCTCTGAGATTCTGACGTTTTTCCAAAGACCCATTGACTACATCCCCACATTCTAGAGCATTTTTTTCTATTGTGGTGATTTTTGTGAGCTCTTGATCCCATTGGCTTGTTTTCTGAGATCTGCTTCATTTCATCTGTTCCTGGAGGGAACTTGAGGACAAGTGAGTGCCTCCTCGCTCCCCTCCGTCACCACCCTGTGCTGCCGTGTTTGGGCCCCCGCGGAGGCAGTGGGCGTGTGCCGGTTGGCACAGGGCCTCATCTTCAGGTTCTAATCCAAGCTGTGATTTCCCCAGACAGGTGGGGAGGCTGCCATCCAGCAGAGCCATGCTCTGTAAAGGGGAAAATGTGTCGCTCTTCTGAGTGTTTCCTGCTGGAATGCCTGGGCAGGGACCGGCCCCTCACCTGGGCTGTTCACCTACCGATCACGTCACCTGGTCCCTGATCCTTTTATCCTGAGGTTGGGAGGAGAGTTGTGGAGAGGAGGCTATGGGGTTCTGGGCCTACCCCGACTCCCTTCTCTCCAGCCGCCTTGCAGACACCAAGGCGGCTGCAGCAGCCAGGGCAGTGCTTCGTGCTGGATGTATATTTTCAGAAGCTGCGGGGGACGTCATGTGTATAAAATTAGCATTGCCTTGTTGGCCCCTTACAGACTAATTCAGAGTGAAATGTTTTAGCAATGGTGGGCTGATTCTATCAGGAGAACAAGAACTAATTAAATTCCCTCTGACCATCAAGCAGTAAATTATTTATATCCAGACAGATGCAATCTAATCTCCAGCATCCAGCTCAACCCAACATGCATCTTACTTGATTTTTCAAGGGGAGAGGAAGAAAAAAGAAAACACTCAAATACTCAAGAGAGGAGACAGACATTAGGGAGACCCGTGGAACCCTGGCCTGAGAGGCACTCAGCCTCTTCCGCCAGTGGGGAAACTGAGGAGGCAGGCGAGGGCTCAGAGCTTCTCATCTCAGTTCCCAGGAGCCGTGGCCTCCCTACCATTTCTTACACATAGAAAGAAAAAGGAATCAACAAACTATTCTTTAACATGATCTCAAACTTGGGGGAGAATTTATTTCATTAATGAATTTGCTAATGCATATCACAAAGACTTATTGATCTGCTCCTTGGTGGCCTTTGGTGGCTGCTGAATACCTGCCAACTTGCATTTTGGGCTGTGCTGCCCACTGCCCATCCCTGTGTCTTTATCCATTATAGAGCATGTCTAGGAGACAACTTGAATTTTGTGGGACCAGTGCACGTGGGAGACCCAGTGCCCCCACATCCCTATACCAGGGGACAATACCAGTGCCACTGGGCACATGTGGGGATGGCAGACTGGGTCCACCCTGGGCCTGAGTCCCCACGAGTGTGCGCCCCCTCCCTAGTGAGGGCTGGGGACTGCCCCTAGGGTGCTGGTCGCTGGTCTGTGATGTGAGCCAGGATGAGGAGAGGACTCCTTCTGCAGTGCCTGAGTTGGTCAGTTTCGAGGACGTCTGCCTCATGGACCAGGCTTTCCTCCCAAAAGCTCCTTGGGAAACCCCATACTGCAACCCTGACACTTTGGGGCCCTTGTTTTCTGTGGTGAACCCCAAACCCAAGCAAGTACATGGGAAATGACCAAAAGGCCCTTTTCAGAGTAGTCACCTTAGGGTGCTCTAAACCTAGGCCCCAGACCCCTAAAGCACTTTGAGATACCTCTTTGGGAATAATAGTCATGGTCCAAGGTATATTTAATTCATGGGAGCATGATCCTTTGAAGGTGGAGCTGATTTGGGGAACAGCCAAGAGCTGCCGAGGTCTAGCTGATGGGGACCCTGATGTGTAAAAGTAGGCCTCAGTCTAAGTCTCAGCTTCACCTTCGGTCAGATATGTGGTTGTGGGCCAGTTGCTTAATCCCTGTTAGCCTCAGTTTTCCCATCTGTGAAATGGGATCAGTCACCCTCCATTGTAGGGCAGTTGGGTGGAGAAAAAGAGCTGGTGTGGTAAAGCCCTCAGCATAGATCTAAGCTCAGCAAAGACCCCACTGTAGTCAGTAAGCTGGCGGTGCCGTCGTGAATGGGAAGGTGGGGGGCAGGGGTTACAATTTAAGACGAGTGAGCAGCTTGTATGTCAGGACTGGCTGGCCCTGGTGGGGCTGATGCTGCCGTGAGCAGAACTGCCTGGCATCTTAGATTTGGTGTTAAAGCACCAAATCGAGCCACCATGCATTATGGCCCCTTGATGTCCCTGGACACAGCAGGGGCCAGGTGGTCAGTAGTCGCTCATTAGCTGCCTACTGTCCCTTGCAAACACCATGATGTACTCAGTATTCTGGCCACATCCTAGGGATGCAGTCGGAAGGCAGTGGCTGCCTTCTCCAAGCGTTCCACCAGAGGAGAGGGAAGGTGCTTCAGTCTTTGAGGGATGGAGAATAAAGCATAAATACTTCACATGTGTACACTGCTCTGTAGTTTACAAAGTACCTCCATGTATATTATTTCATCTGATCCTCGCAAGAGCTGGGCAAGGCTTTCTCAGCCTCTTGCATCTTCTTTAGCATCTTCCAGGCCCTCTGGGTGGCTCAGTGGGTAAGGGATCTGCCTTCAATGCAAGAAACCCTGGGGATATAGGTTCGATCCCTGAGTCAGGAAGATTCCCTGGAAGAGGGCATGGCAACCCACTCAAGTATTCTTGCCTAGAGAATCCCATGGACAGAGGAGCCTGGCAGGCTACATACAGTCCATACAGTTGCAAAGAGCTGGACATGACTGAAGCGACTGGGCACACACACACACACGCTTTGCTTAGTCTCAGAGGCTCTCCATGACCCTTTCAGCCCCAGTCTCTTAATTCTCCTGGGGCTGGGACGGGGAGTGACGGTGCGGGCACAGTCACCAGGAACCTGATGTTCAAGGAATTACTGAAGATGCAGCAGAGGGCCACTGCATCCATTCACCCATCACCTGTGTTGTTTTTTTTTATCATTAAGTCGTGTCCAACTCTTTTGGACCCCATGGACTATAGCCCTCCAGGCTCCTCTTTTAATGGGATTTCCCAGGTAAGGATGCTGGGGTGGGTTGCTATTTCTTCCTCCAGGGCATCTTCCCAACCCAGGGATCGAACCAAGGGACATCTCTTGCACTGGTAGGTGGATTCTTTACCCACTGAGCCACCAGGGGAGCCCTCATATATCACCTATCCATCCATTTATCTACCCTCCATCTATCCATCATGTATCAGCCAGCCATCCATCCAGTGTCTACCCACCCAACCACCATCTATCCATCTATCCACCGTCTACTCACCCACTCATCCTTCATCCAGTCACATTCATCCGCTGTCCATACTCCATCCATCCATCCATCCAGCATCCATCTTTCACCCACCCACTCATCCACCATTCACCATCTACCCCCCCATCCACCCATTCCTTTGTTCATCCATTGCTACAAGTAATTACCAGGCATTAATATATGCTGGGTGGTATTTTAGGTATCAGAGTATCAGCAGTGAAAAACTGCTGTGAAAACTCCCTGTCCTCAAGGAGGTCACTTCCAGTAAGCACACGAGCAATATGCTGGAGAGTAGAGGTCGATTGAGTGCCCCTGCCCATCTGATACTTGAGGCAAACTGTTGGCTTGCAGGCCTGAGGCCAGCCCCATGGGTTCTCTTTGGGTCTCATGGTAAGAGGCTCCTGAGCTGTCCAGGTGCTCTGCACAGACTCCTGACCCCCAGAAATGCCCATCGAGTGGGGCCAGTTGAATTTAGAGTTAATGCCTATGGAGAGCCTGACTCAGGGGTCTTGCTCCATGGAAACTGCCCCCACCATGCCCCTTCCCCCTGTATCCCCCAGCTCACCCTGCTCTCTGTCAGTCCTTTGCCACTGCCTTTATGCGTGGGGCTCAGCCCCAGCCTGCACACCCCCTCTTGTACTGCCCTCTCCCCTGTGCTCCCAGCAGGCCCACGCAGCCTCCGCACACGGGGGGCCCTGGGAGTATGTGGTTAACTGGATGACTAACCCAGTCCCCATAAGGCAGTGCGAAATGGCTGCTTCAGTAAATTTCCAAATGTGTCCGGAGCTGACGACTTCGTTTTCCTCCCAAGCACCAAACAGGCTGAGCAGGGAGGCCTGGCGCTGTTCAGGCAGCCGAATCAACCTTCTAGACACGTCCCCATTGCAGCGTCTCAGCTCAGGTGCAGGCGGGCAGAGGGTTGGGGGGCCGGGCCTGCAGAGATTCCTCTTAGGAAGAGTCTACCCACCCCCATAGCTCCAGCCCGCCCCCACATCCCAGCCCTCCAGCTGTCCTGGTCTGTGTCCAGCCTTCCGACCTTCCAGAGTGTTCCCTCCTCCGGGTCAGTCCCAGGAAGCTAAGTGACGGATGTTTAATGGGTTCTTGCCCACAGGCTGGTTGTCCTGTCCCCTGAATCTGATCATCTGCTTGCTTCTGTTACTAAGGCCGCTCGGGCTGAGTGTGGCCTCAGGGGACATCCCTGAGCAGCTTGCTCTCCACCTCCTCTGAGGGACTGTTTTTCCTCCCCCTGAACAGCTGAAAACACGAGTCATGCCCACTTATTGCATTCAAGCTCGTCTAGTACAGGCTCCCCAGTCATCTCATGGGGCGCTGTCCCTCCTTCCCGAGTTTCTTCCTCTCAGCAAATATCTGTTTCAAGCCAGGTTCTTTTTCTTTTTCTCTTAGACTTGAGCATTCACAGTTTTCCTTCAAAGCTAAATCTCAGTGTATTTGGGAGACAATTACCTTCCCTCCAGGTTATTTCTGCCACCTCCCCCCACCAGCACCCCTTGCAAACTGCAGTACCCACCTGTTGTTCCCTGACAGATCTGCTCCCAACCTGCTTGCTGTCTTCTGGATCGTTCGCTTGGATATTAAACAAGATTGGGGCCTTCAGGTGGCCCGGGGGACCACCCCTGAAATGCCCCTCCTGCCCACACGCTAGCCTCTGCTCTGGTCTTTGTTTATGTTTGCAGACCTCCCTTTGGCCTTGTGACTATGTTTATACCAGAGCCAGTCGAACCCAATTTTGCTAAAGACACGTTTCTTCAGCCTGATTTGAAAATGCTTCACCAACGGCCACTCGTCTGGTGGTGTATGAGACGTGTGCCTCCGGCCGGCAGCCATGACTCGTCCCAGTGGCCTCTCTGCTCCCACAGCCCTTTGGGTGCCGTCTCTTGAGGAATGTCCTGGGATTGAAGCCATGTGTGGCCAGACTCCTGTCTTCTCAGGGTTTGGAGGGCGGCTGGTTCAGCCTTCCCTTAGCACTGGGGAGAGGAGAGCAGACCACACAGCGGCTAAGTGTTTGGGCACCGGGGGCCACGCTGTCTGGGTTTGAATGCCAGCCCCATGGCTCACTCTCTTGTCTTAGTTTCCTAGGTGGGTTCTCCAGGGATGATGGAGATGGGCGTGGAAAACCTCAGCTCTGGGCTGAGGCACAAAGTTGAGCCCTCAATGCACAGCAGCCCCTGAGGATGAAAGGTCTTGGTTCTGTCCCCTTTGCCACCCAGCTGCTCTGGTTGACTCTGTGCCTGCAGAAGAAAACGAATTTCCTAGGGAACTGCCACCTCAAGGCGCTTATTTATGTGCTACACGCTTTTCAAATATTTTTGTATTTTGCCTTTTGTCAGTAAATATTTTGCCAGTCTTTTCTTTCTAGTTCATATTTTTTCATGCTTACAAAGATGTTAAATTAGCATGCGTTTTTTAAGTAGCCATTAATTTCATATCATCCCTAATTTGTATACTTAATTTCCTCTCTCCACCCGCTCTGGATGTGTTTACAACTCCTACTCCCGTCACTCATTTGTGTTACACTCATCTTGTGCTACCCCTGCACTCTCTTGCAGGCGTCCTGCTGGGCAGCCCATGCTGTGCTCCCTCCTGCCAACTTCGCATCCAGCCTGGCCTTGCCTGCCCTCCTGGGCCCCGAGAGCACTGCTCTGTGAAGCCAAGTGTCCTCCTCTCGGGGCCTGTTTCTCCTGTGTGATGTCGGGTTTTGGTGGAATACTGGGTGATGCACTTGTTACCCTCATCACCACCACCATCATAACCATCTGACCATCACCACCAGCTCCTGAGCGTTTACCACAGGCCAAGCATGGCACTGGGTGTTCATGTCGACATCTAATTCTTGCAACGGTCTTGTGGGTATGGGCATTTTTCTCCATTTTAGAGATGAAACCACGGAGGCACTTTGAAATTCAACTATTTGCTTTGAGTGCCACAACTCGCAGCGGTAGATCTGGCTTCAGACCCAAGCCTGCACTCTGACTGCAGGGCTGCGTGGCCGCTCTCCATTTCACAGAGGCCACCACCCTCTGCTCCTGAAGTCAGCACTTAGGGCACAGGCATTGGGTTCATGAGTTCTGAGAGCTATGAGTTGGGAAAGTCCTTAACTGCTCCGAGCTCTGGTTTCCTACACTGTGAAAGGGGGAGAGCAAAACCCTCCCCGTGGAGTTGACTGAGGACCAGAGAACTGATGTCCACTGCGCATCTAGCCCTGTGCCTGGCATAGGATAAACGCTCAAATGTGGGCTTTACAGTTATCACAATGAAATTATTCACCACTCCGTGTTTTCTGTACTTACTGCTGACCTTAGGTGTGTCCGACACTTTTAGGTGCTAGATGTCCAGAGCCGCTAAAGACCCTGACTCTGAGGAACCCAGTCCAATGGGAGGGACACGCTGTCAGCAAATAGATCACAAGAGGGGCAGACTCCCAGAGGGGTGTATGAAGCACCCACAATAAAGGACCAGCTGTGCCTGGTGGCGGTGAGGGGAGAGGGATACAGAAAATGCATGTCCTTAAAAATTCAGTCCAGAAAAGAGAGAATTAGAACTAAATGAATTAAATATATGACTCAAACAGTTAGAAAAAGAATAAAAGAATGATAAACTGGAGGAAAGCAGAAAGAAGGCATTAATGAAGTTAATAGATAGTGAATATGAGTCACAGGTAGAAAATGGGATTGATAGGTAAAATCTGGCTTTTGAAAAAGTAAATAGCTGAACTGCTAGCTAGCAGAATCAAGGTTAAGAGGAAGAAGGCATGAGAAATACAAGAAATAAGAGAAATCTAACTTACCAAAACTGACCAGTTTGCATTATGCTACTCCCACACAAAGAATGTCTCGATGGTTCCATGGGGGAATTTAAACCAAACCTTTAAAGAGCAGGTACTTCCAATGTCTGTTTAGTCAAAGCTATGGTTTTTCCAATGGTAATGTATGGATGCAAGAGTTGGACTGTGAAGAAAGCTGAACACCGAAGAATTGATGCTTTTGAACTGTGGTGTTGGAGAAGACTCTTGAGAGTCCCTTGGACTGCAAGGAGATCCAACCAGTCCATTCTAAAGGAGATCAGCCCTGGGTGTTCTTTGGAAGGAATGATGCTAAAGCTGAAACTCCAGTACTTTGGCTACCTCATGCGAAGAGTTGACTCATTGGAAAAGACTCTGATGCTGGGAGGGATTGGGGGCAGGAGGAGAAGGGGACGAGAGAGGATGAGATGGCTGGATGGCATCACCGACTCAATGGATGTGAGTTTGAGTGAACTCTAGGAGTTGGTGATGGACAGGGAGTCCTGGCGTGCTGCGATTCATGGGGTCACAAAGAGTTGGACACGACTGAGTGACTGAACTAAACTGAACTGAACTTCCAATGTTAATCAAACTGTACAACAGCAAATAAAAAGAAGAAAAACAAGCACATAATTTTTTCAGAGACAGAATAGCAATGTTTTTTAATCTAACAAAGATTTTACAAAAATAACGGCCCTGCTTGTGTTGATATCAGTTTCTCAAAAAATCACCCTTCCCAACTGCCCTTAGGTAGCCCATATTCCAAACAGCCACCCAAAGAGGATCAGTACATGCAAAGGTGTGTTGGGAAACACTAGAACAGTGCTGTCCACTACGGTGGCTATGAGCTGCCTGTGACTATTTATGTAAAACCAAAGATTCGATTGCTCAGTTGAACTAGCCACATTTCAAGTTCTCAATAACTACATATGACTCATGGTCAGCATATTGGAGTCACCATTCCAGAAAGTTCTAATGGGCAGCACTGATCTAGAATACCAGTGCTAGATTTTGAGAACTTCTGAATTACAAAGTCATGTTCTCAGTACTCTGGATTCTGAGCTCCATTTGCTTCCTTTGATGTCAATAGAGCATCATCCACCTCTCCATCTGTGAGTCTGGCCTGAGTATCCATCCATCCACTTAGTCACTCAGTCATTCTACAGGTGATACTGACATGTAGTGCGGCTTCAATAAATACGAAGTCTTCAGCTCCAAGCTGGGTGCTGGACAAGTATACGCCATGCTTCCCTGCAGTAAGCATGTGGACTTGCATTTGGAACTCTCTCCCCTCATCTCTGGGACCCTGTTTTACTCTTTTAGTTTAGCTCTCCTTGCATCATATCCACAAAATTCCATGAGTGCTCATTTCCCCACTGGTTCATGAGCTGACTCCTATGGAAGAGGCAGGGCTCCATGAAGTTGCCCCTTTTATGAAAGTTTGTCCTACTGTTCAAGCTTCCATGGTGATGCTTCTGGTGCAGAGATGCTTCTGCTCTCTGACATTCTTGTCCTCCTGGTTCCGGACCCCTTCATTCCAAGCACTCTGTGGGGTATTCAGGATCATTAAGCCTGACTAGGTCCTGGCCTGTCTCTGACCTGTTCCTCTGATGTAGACTTCCTAGTGTAGAGCACAGAAGATAGAGATAAAGGAAGGATTTGTTGGGGGAGTACCCAAGAGCTCTCAGGGGGTACCCAGCAGGGGGAGTCAATATGTCTTCATTTTGCTGTGGAGGCTGGTTTTCCACAGTTTTGGGGTTTTGTGTGTGTGTGTGTGTGTGTTCTTCCCAGAACACTAGGGCTTTTTAGGTAAACTGCTTCATCTGTCATGTCTCTGAGCCTGGAAAATTCTTACTTTTTATGATGATTCAACTCTTCTTATTTTTAAAGTTAGCCCTGCCAGGCAGAGGCTTGTGCCCACAGCTGTGGGGCCTTCTCAGCTGTGATATTGGGCCACATGGTGAAGGAATATTCATGTTGTCTCCTCTCCCTTCCTCTCCCTCCTGAGGGACAGGGATGTGAAATGCAAGCAGGAATCTGCTTTCTCTTTCATTTCTCTGCCTCATCCTCTCCTAGGGGCTCCCTGTCCCTCAGTGCCACAGGAAAGCCACAGGTCTGCTCTGCCAAGCCCCCCTCATCTTCCTGGGGTGCCCCCAAAGCCTCCCTCTGGGTTGCAGGCTGCAGTTACTGCCCCATCTCAACACAGACACAAACCATTGCGTGATCTCCTTAAAGAGTCTTCTGGTTAGATAATCCACTGGTGTCAGATCATTCTCAAGTCTCCACAGAAACCTGAGCTCCGCTTGCCTCCAAGCTGCAGTTGGCTGGACTTCTATTGAGTTGTGTCCCTGCCTGTCTGCAGTGGAAAAGGGAGGAACCATCTGCTCAGTGCTGGGGCTGTGCGGGACTCCCCCTGCCCTGGAGGAGTGGGCAACAGCCAGTTCGACAGCTATGCTTCTGCATCGCAGGCTCCCACCTGGAGGTTGAGCCCCGTCCACCCTCATGTCATTCCAGGGCCTCCCTTAGGACTCTTTAAATAAGATGCACTCCTGCTTGGTAGAACCCAGAGACCCTGGTGAAAACCTGAGGCTTTGTTTTCTCGTGCTCACCAGCAGCCTTCCCTTAGCCTTCGTGGAAAGTAGGCAGAAACTGGCCTGGTTGAAATAGGCATCTGTTCCGATCTGGGGACAAGGGACCTCAGACAGTGCATCTCCCCATCCCAAGCCTCAGTTTTTCCATCTGCAAAACATCAGTAATAATCGTACCACCTCATGGCCTGGAGGAAAGAAAGAAGTAAAATCATGTAAACACAGAGTTCCTACAGTCAACTGCATCCGTTCCTGCAACAATGATGATTGTCCCCAGTAGGCTAATGAGGCCTCTTGCTAGCTCACAGGGTTTTTATGAGGATAAAATGAAATGCAACAAGGAAGCATTTCTATATTCATTTCACAAATATTTATTGAGCACCAACTGCGTGCCAGGGCATTGGGATGAAGAGACGCCCAAAGATGTATGAAAGCTGCAGATGTGAACATTCTCGGGTGTAGAGGGGTCCTGTGGAGGGACAGTGCCATGCTGAAGAAGCTGGGTGTCCCCAACTTCACAGAGGAGGATGGAGGCCCAGAGAGCTGAAGGGGCTTCCTGGGGACCACATGAGCCCAGGGATGGGGAGTGGATCCAACCAGGCCCCTTCTCTAGCAGCTAGTGCTACTTAACCAGCACATTTTTTTTGGATTCGTCTGTACCACTATCCTGGGCACACCCATAGCTTTGGGGTGGTGATAGAGCCATGTCACAGGGCTGCGCCAGCCCTTTGGAGAGGGAAGGGAGCCACTGCTCCCCACTGCCCCTCCCCACCCCAGGCAAGATGCTTGCTTGGACTTCTGAGCTCTGGGAATCTCAAATGCAAGCTGGTCCTTTTTTGGGAGAAAGAGGGAGAGAGAGGGGGATCTGTGGGCGAGGGTGGGCATATTTGGGTATAGCCGGGCACTCAGGCCTGTTCTGGAGGAGCACCATGGTGGAGCACCTCCATCCCTCTCTGCTGTCCACCGAGCCCCCCGTGGAGCCTCCTAGCCCATCTCTCCTTTGCCTTCCTTTGTGGGCCTCATGCATGCTGTCAGCGCTGGACAAGCAGCTGCTTGACTGGAATAAAAAGGATGTCTCCTGTTTTTCACCACATGGATGTTCTCTGAAAATGAACATTTCCTGCCTGTGCTCCAGATTTGTTTTGGCAAGTGGACCCCCATTCCAAGTAGAGAGAAAGTGAGAGAGCCTATCTGTGGACTTGCTCCTATGAGTCTTCCATGCTTGGTCCTCTCTGACTCCCTCCCCCAAGCAGCAGATTTTTAATAGAAAAGAGAAAAGGAATGATGTGGACCCTCCAGATTCTGTAACTTCTGAGCCACTAGGCCGCGGGAACACTCCTTTTCCTGTTTTGTCATCATTCTTTGTGGTTCTCCATCACAAGGGTTGGCCTCTGAGGGTCTCCCTGGTGGGAAGGCACTGCCTAGCATCCAGCTTCCATTCTCAGCCCTGAGCAGGTTGCCTGCCATGAAGTGAACCTTAGCTATGAGGACAGGGCAGCTGGGAGCACCAGCAGGCGGGAGGGAACCAAGGGATGCCCGGCTCTTGGTGTACCTGCTCGAACAAGCCATCAGTCATCCGTCTTTAGAGAGCTTGCTCTTTGGGTGCTGGGAATCGAGGGCTTGGAGCAGAGACTAGAGGAGCTCAGTGTGCAGAGGGGACCATGCTGGCGGTTGTTGGGACCCTGATGACGACACTTCACCTGATGAAGGTCGCTGGTCTGTCCTGGTGACTGAAAGGGGGAGCCTGTGAAACACCAAATAGGTCCTGCATAAACACAACTTTCTAGGGTTGGATCCCTCCGTTTCGGCCGGAAAGCAGCCTGGGGTTTGGACTCTCTCCTGCCACACGCTCATGGCTCGGGTGTGGCAACAAGTGGGAATGTACTTCCGGGGAGATAAGGTCTCCCTGAGATCCAGACTGCAGCCATGACCTTCCTGACCCCCTGTAAACCTCTTGAAGGTGATTTTCTTTAAATATGTCATCATGCACATCTGTAACTTGTATCCCACACATTTGGGATTTATCTAGATTGTAACATGATGGCTTTTGTGTGTAGTATACACTCATGTGTGCACACACACAGTTAGCTACATAGGAATAATCAAAGGGGAGGCTTCCATGCCCACAAAGATTTCCCAAAGACAGTGCAATAAACTGGGTGACTGAGAAGGGAGGTGACTTTGTGCCCAGAAAATGAACCAGAGGGACTCTTGGCTACAGCTGGGTGGGGCATCCAGACCAGGGCGGTGAGGACATGGAGCAGCTGAGAACACACAGCAAGGGGATCCACGGTCTCCACGGTGAGGCTGAATTGGATAATGGGAAGTGTATTAGACAGCGTCTCCTGGGGGAAAATTACAGATTTCCCATGGCACCCCACTCCAGTACTCTTGCCTGGAAAATCCCATGGGCGGAGGAGCCTGCTGGGCTGCAGTTCATGGGGTCGCAAAGAGTCGGACACGACTGAGCGACTTCACTTTCACTTTTCACTTTCATGCATTGGAGAAGGAAATGGCAACCCACTCCATTGTTCTTGCCTGGAGAATCCCAGGGATGGCAGAGCCTGATGGGCTGCCGTCTATGGGGTCACACAGAGTTGGACATGACTGAAGCGACTTAGCAGCAGCAGCAGCAGCTCTTGCTTTCATGGAAGAGTTTGGAAGGGCAGGCAGGCATCAAGCCATTAAGCACTTGGCTGGCTGGAAGGACATGGGAGCTGGATTCCTCTGCCTCGAGGTTGAGGTGGGGGTTGCCTGGATGTGTGTGGAGGCTTAGGACAGCTCCCGGCCTGCTTGGCGCATCCCCAGGTTGTGCTCCCTTGTGCTCCCCATCTTGCCAAGGTTCCAGCAGTGCAGATCTTGGCCTCTTGATCTGAAACCAAACACGCCCCCTCCTCCATTCCACTGGACGCGCTCCTTTGCAGGGAGGGGAGCAAGATGAGGGCAGGGGAAACCGGGACCCCCCGGATGCGGCTGTCTGGCACTGAATTTTAATACCCTTTGCCCACATGAATGCTTGCGGTAGGAGTACTGGGAGCCCGCGCTTGCACCTCTGTGGAATTCTCTTTCTTTTTTAAAAATAAGAAATATCAAAGATGATTTCAGCAATGGAGATGAAAAGGCAGAGCAGCTCTTGTCTGCTCCCTCCCTGCGTTCCCGCCACCCCCACCCCCCGATTCGTTACTGTTTTTCTAGAACAAGAAGGAAAGAGTTTTATTTGTAGAAGACTTTTTTTTTTTTTTTTTGCCCTTAATGATGTGGTGGGTGGCAGTGGTAGCATGTTTTTATTTTATGTTATTTTTTATCCCTTGCGGCTTTGGGGGAGGGTGGCAGTGTTTGAGTTTGGGGTGCGGTGTGTGGGGGACGGTGTTCTCTTGGAGAGGAGCAGTGTGAGCAGATGTTACACCCCCTTGTCTAGAAGGTGGGGGGACTTGGAGGACGGCGCTGCTCGTGGGTGGGGAAGGACCCGAGTTATGTAAGAGCACTGAGGGGGTGGCTTGGGGACGCCGACAGGGGCAGGCAGACACCCTTCCCCGGGCCATCGAGGAAGGCGGCCAGGTGCCCTCTGCTGGGGGCCTGGCGGCTGCGCTGTGGCAGGTGCTGTGCCTGCGGGTGGTTCTCAGGGTGTCAGGGCGGTGGGCAGTGGGGAGGCCTGGAGGGTGGAGGAGCTCCAGTGGGAGGAGCAAACTCCTTGAAGCTTGGGGAGGCCCCGCGCCCTCTCTGCTTTTGCCCTTCCCTCTCTGCTGTTCGCTCCTTTTTCCACGTCAGCTCCCCAGCCATGGAGGAGAGACCCCCTCCTTTCCCGCATGTCCTCGAGGCCTCCTGCCCCCACACCAGCCACCACCACGCGACCACAGAGCAGCATGCACCCTGATCCTTATAGCATCCCAGGGGCTGACGCCGATGCTCTCTCCTCGTACAGGTAGGGCCCCACCTGACCCACAAGGAGAGACAAAAACCTGAGCAGGCGTTGCCGAAATGGCGAGTGGCTGGAGTTGGGTCTAGGCACCACTGCCAGCCAGCCACCAGCTAACACAGCTCCCTCAAACCTGCTCGTGGGGCAGCTATGGGGATGACAGCCAGCCCCTGTGGACTCAACCCCAACCTTCACAGGCGTGGAAGGAGCTGGGGGCGGGGGTCAGGGAGGGTGTTGGAGTCCCTCTGTCCCTCGGTGTCTTCAGCAGACTTCTTGGTGCTCCCCACTGCCCGTGCAGCCTTCTCTGGACACTGGTTGTGTCTTTGCTGGTCATCCACTCACTCTGCATTTTCACTGGGCAGGAGCCAGGAATCACTCTAGGCTGTGGAACTCCAGCTCCATCTACACTAATGAGCTGATGGGCTTGGCACCTAAGACCACGAGGCTGGCTCCAACATGGCATGCTTAATCTTCAGAGCTCATCTCATCTTTCTTCGTTGGTATTTATCTTCGGTGGTTGGTATTTATCTGTCTGCTTGTTTATTTCTTCCCCTTGGAGGCCTTGGGAAAGGAAGGAACGTGTCAAAGCAGGAGGGTCTTGGTATTGCCCCATGTCGAGGAGCTGATTGCTGCCAGGAGTGAGAAGTAGGGGTATCTGGTGCCTGTTTGGTTCTAAGTGGATTCCTGTCAGGAGGGGAGATTCTGCCCTCAGAGGCTGATAGATGTCGATGTTGCAGCTCCCTGACACCTGTTGACTCACTGTGACTTTGCGGCAGCCCCTACTCAGCCTCTGCTGTTGATGGGACGTCACAGTGATGACGGTACTTGCCTCCCAGCGCTATCCAGAGAATGCGCCCATATGTCACCTGCAGAGTCCTTTGTTCCTGACACAGAAGATACTTGAGGAGTCGTGGTGGTGGCGGTTCTTCATTCAGGTCTCATGGCGATTTTGGAAAAATCACTAATGGTGAAGGTCGTACACATGCCTTTCTGAGCACCGGCTGTATTTCCCTGTACCGGTTGGCAGTTGCCTGAACCTGCCTGGTTGTCTTTTAGGCTTGGAGCTGTTTGTAAGTGAGATGGTGATGTGAAGAAGTTCTGTGCTGCCCTTGCCCGAGATGGGGGCCGCCAGCCAGTGGGCTGTTCGGGTAGAGATGAGCTGTGGACATAAAATGCAGGCAGGATTTCAAAATGCAGCACTCTGACAAAGCATGCGAACCACTGCGTGTGTACTTTCTTATGTGGAATGCATATTGACATGACAATACTTTGAATATATTGGGTTACATGAAATACATTCTTGAAATGAATTTCACCATTTTGGGGGGAATTTTAATGTGACTGCTAGACCATGTAATGATCCATGTGCTTGGCATATTTCTGTGGGGCAGGCTGATGGAAGACCCCCTCCCACACGGATGAGCTGGGATCCCTCCCTGGTCTCTCAGAGCCTTGGTATCCTTACCTGTGAAGAGGGAGATTCCCGTGGAAGGTGCCCCGGGACTGAGATTCCAGGAGTCGATGACCTTTTCTTCCCCCTTGTTGACAGCACCAGGGAGGGAAAGGGCGCCTCCGGAAGTCAGCCGCGCTGCCTTTGAGAGAGGTCCCAGAGCTGGTCCAAGTTTGCCCAAGCTACACACCACTGGGGTTTTCGGGGGACACCCTTCAGCTTTGTAAATATGCATTAAAAGAGTAAAAATAAATGCCTTATTTTGTCAACCTTCACAACAACTGTGAGACACGCTTACACAACGCCTCTCACACCGAGGTTCCAGAGCATCACACGGTAAACAGTGCACTGGGAAAAAAAGAAAGAAACCACACGCTTAGAGAGTTCAAAAGGCAGCAGAGAACTTGTTTTCATTTCTGGAAAAAAGAAATGCTAACGTGAAGGCCGGGCAACCGGTGCCCAGGGACCCTGGAAGAGAACCTGTGGACGTGGAGGTGCCCTAAAGCTGGGGCCACAGGAGCGTCAGGTAACCCTGACACGGGAGCAAAAGAACCAAGAGGAACTTTTGGAAAAGAAGGAAGAAGGTTAGTGATGAGGACTAGAAGGTCTAGGACAGCCCGGAGTTTTACTGCAGAAGCTAGCTGAGCGAGGTCATCTCTGGAAGCAGGTGTGGACTCTGAAGAACTGACTCCTGAGCCTGGGACACGGGGGCGGATGTTCTGCTGATCGATGTGCAGAACACGGGAGAATCCATGTTCCCTCCACCCATCCTGGCCTTGGTCGCCCAGGGCTCTAAGAATAGAGATGCTGCCCAGAGGGCCACTCAGATGTGGCGCCTCGGGCGTGGGGCACATAGACAGGAGGCACGTCGGATGTCCCTCTTATTTTTATTTTCCATTTTTGACATTGTCCTTCAGTTCCTCCTCCACGCTCTCCGTTAAGCTGTTAAATCACTCCATTTATTTAGTGCGAGTGTTTCTGAGAGCTCATTTTTATCTTGGTGAAAACCAGGCTTGCTCATGGGCACATAATGAAATTGCATAAATATACCCTTAGCTTGGAATCTAATTTATTTTTCCTGTTCATTATGGGGTAGAAGGCCATTATGAAATGTATAACTTTTTTTTTCCAGTGCTGGAATTGAAAGGCTGGGGCTTGGGCTCTTTTTATTCTGATGATTTTGTCCTGATTCAATTTAAAGCTGGTTAGAGCTCAAATACTGGAGCGTAATTGACAAAGATCAGTGTGGGTTGTAATGCTAATGTCGTGTCTGTGGCTTCCGCAACTCCACACGATGGACAGTGGGTTAAGCAGCGATTCCAGCAGGGGATTCCTGGGCCCGCAGAGCTGTCTGGGCCTCAAGGAGAGAGCCGAGGACTTTTCCGTAGCCAGTGGTCACATTCTCTGCTTTGGGTGAGGGTGGGTGAGTGGCATACCCTGGAGTAGGCAGGTTGAGGACACTCCAGACCTTAAGCACAGAAAGCCTTAGAAATCCCTTCAAGAACATCCGCCCAACCTCTGCTTGTACAGGTAAGGAGTCTGAGCAGCCTATAACCTGGTCAAGGTCACCCTGGCTTCAGCCTCCCCATCCTCAGTCATGGGTTTCCTTGCCATGACAGCAAGTGCATAACATGAAATGAGATGCAAACATGACCTTTGGAAGCAGTGACTTAGGCCACTCTGTATGAAGTTCATGCATTGTGTGCTGAGTGCTGGGAGAGAGGGGGACAGAAGGCACACTGGGCAGCTTGAGCAGGCTCCGATGCCCGCCATGGCTAAGCATTTGTCAAAGGCGTGACCTGGCAAAGCAATGGGCAGGAAGCTGGGGCACCATCCTTCCTCCAGGGTGCACCTGATCCTCCGTTAACTGGTCTCCTCCAGTTTGCTGACGGTTTTCTGTGTGCCCGGCCCTGCTGGGCTTGGGCACAGGATGGGAAAGGCCCAGATGCTGCTCTAGGAGCTTTGATGTGACATCCTGACTCTCAAATAGGAACCGTGCAGAACATCAGTGTGTGCCAGTCAGAGAATGTTCTTTTGGAGGGTGACGAGTGATGATCAAAACATGTGAGTGTGTGTGCGTGTGTGCATGTGCGTGTGTGTGCGTGTGTGCATGTGCGTGCTTGTGATCACTGGGAGGAAGAAAAAAAAAACATCATGGCTGTGACAGGTTTTCAGGGGGAGCTGGAAGAAAAGAATTTAAATTAGAGTTGCAGAGATCTTTCGTTTCCCTCCCCCTGTAACTAGAGTTGCCAGATAAAACCCGGGATGCCCAGTTAAATTTGAATTTCAGATGAACAACAAAGAATTTTTTTGTATAAGTATGTGCCAAATATTGCATGGGACATACCTATATTTTTTTAAATGTTGTTTATCTGAAATTCACACATGTATCCAAGGATCCTGTGTTTTTATTTGCTAAATCTGGCAACCCCACCCTTAACAGCAGAGGAAGTAGAAAAAAAAAAAAGCTTCATTTTGAAATAATTTCCTTAGTCACTTAAAAAATGCAGTCACATGAGTTATAAAGTCATTATTTATTTATCGTATTAGGTCTTCTAAGACAGAAGTGTCTAAAGTGAAGTGATTAGTCTCACTTACTGCTCCCCAAATCCAGCTCTCTGGGGTGACTTCTGACCTCTGCTACTAGCTGGAAGTGTCCCCTCCCAAAATACCCCCCTTGCTCATGCTGACCAACTCGTGTGCATATATGCACATATGTCATTTTCATGTGTTATGTATTTTCCTGGCACTTTCTGCTTTTTTGGAGAAAATCCCAGAAGAAGAATTATTGGGGCCAAGGGCATGTATATCTTAAGTTTTAATAACTACAGCTGGACTGCTTTACAAATTTGAAAGTATTTACAGAATTCACCATACCATGTGAGAATTCTTTATCCTACACCCATACTAGTATCAGTTATTATTATTTCTTAAAATATTTGCCAGTCTAAGGGTACAAAATAGCATTTAAACTTACCTTTCCTCAACTCTAGGAAGGTAGATTATATTTTTTCTGTTTATTATTTATTTGCATTTGACTTCTGTGAACTATCTGTTCATGTGCTTTATCTATGTGTCCATGGAGAATTTTCTTTTTAATTTGTTCTGGGGTACTCTTTACATATGGGCCACTCTCAGACTTTGACTATTATATGCTGTCTTGGAGTTGCTTCTGGACCAGCTGTGTTAAGCCATCACCTGATCTTGAAGCCTTAGACCTGAACTTCTCATGGCAGCGACCTTCTGGGTCTAATGGCAATTGTAGACTTCCAACCCCATCCGGGTGCCTAAGGTCTGCTGATCTTGGTTGTCTGAAATTCCTGGGTTTAAAGGAACCATGTGTGCCTTGAGAGCCTCTGTTAGTGCTTCACTGCCCTGGTGTTGCCCCCCAAAACAATGAGCAGCCCTGGATAGCTTTCAAAACCCCACCTCCCTTTATTATCCTGCTTTCTCTGCACACACAGAAAGCTCTGCTCCAGAGGAGGAAACTGGGACTTGGGAGGAGGCAGCGCGGAGGGTGTCCTGCTCTGACCGTGGAATCTCCCCAAGAGCCGCGTTGACCATGTGACTCTGCAGCGAGTTGCCTCGGGGGCTGCAGGGTGGAGCAGGAGAGACAAGAAGTCTCCAGTTCCCCCAGTTCACTGCAGCCATTAACTCATTCATTCATTCAACAAGACTTTGTCAAGCTCCAGGCACATACACAGATCCTACCTGCAATCAGGGAGCTATCAGCCTCTCGGAGAGAAGTCTTTATATGATGGCACAGATTTTGCTGACAGACTGGCTGGGACCAGCTCTTCTCCCATCTGTCTTCCACAGCGGCGGGTGCGGGGTTGGGGGGGGGGGGGCTTGTGTTTGCAGAATAGGTGAATCACAGCCCCAGAGCCCGACCTAGGGTGAGGGGCTGTCACGGTACCCACCCCACTCCCTCAGCCAGGGTCTCGAGTCCCTGCACCTTCCCTCTCTAACACCCCCAGCTTTGTGCCTGCAGCACCCTGTTCGTGTTTGGGGAGGGGCATCTCCCTGGGACGTTTGTGGCCAGTTCTGTATCTTGTTTTAGGAAAAGATGGTAGCCAGTGGGGCTCACTTAGCTGGGGTGTGGAGGAGGGGCATGCATATGACAGGTGGGCCCTTGAAGCCACCAGGAGCCTTGGAGAGGCAGGGTGGGTGGGGGTGGGCCTGCTGCCATGCTCTAATTATTCAAAGGTCTGTCATATGGAGGAGGAAGTAGGTTTGTCCCTTTGTGTTCAAAGGCAGAAAAAGGATGTGTGGGTGCAAGCTCTAGGGAGACAGAGTTTGGTTCTGAGAGATGTGAACATCAGCAGGACTCAGGAGGCTGTCAGGACTCCACCCTGGGGCACTGGAGCAGAGGCTGGCTGGCATCAGGTGATGGAGGTCGGGAGACAGGCCTGGCACTGTGTGCCCATCCACCCTTGACCTTTCAGGAGAGACCTACTCTGTGTGTTATTTTGTGCCCCCATATGTCCAAGTCCTAACTCCAGGGACCTGTGAATGAGATTTTATTTTGGAATAGGGTCTTTGCAGCTTTAATCAAGTTAAAGTGAGGTCTTACTGGGGTGGTTCAGTTCAGTTCAGTTCAGTCACTCAGTCGTGTCTGACTCTTCGAGATCCCATGAATCTCAGCACGCCAGGCCTCCCTGTCCATCACCAACTCCCGGAGTTCACTCAGACTCACATCCATCGAGTCAGTGATGCCATCCAGCCATCTCATCCTCTGTCGTCCCCTTCTCCTCCTGCCCCCAATCCCTCCCAGCATCAGAGTCTTTTCCAATGAGTCAACTCTTTGCATGAGGTGGCCAAAGTCCTGGAGTTTCAGCTTTAGCATCATTCCTTCCAAAGAACACCCAGTGCTGATCTCCTTCAGAATGGACTGGTTGGATCTCCTTGCAGTCCAAGGGACTCTCAAGAGTCTTCTCCAACAGCACAGTTCAAAAGCATCAATTCTTCAGTGCTCAGTCTTCTTCACAGTCCAACTCTCACATCCATACATGACCACTGGAAAAACCATAGCCTTGACTAGACGGACCTTTGTTGGCAAAGTAATGTCTCTGCTTTTGAATATGCTATCTAGGTTGGTCATAACTTTCCTTCCAAGGAGTAAGCGTCTTTTAATTTCATGGCTGCAGTCACCATCTGCAGTGATTTTGGAGCCCCAAAAAATAAAGTCTGACACTGTTTCCACTGTTTCCCCATCTATTTCCTATGGAGTGATGGGACCAGATGCCATGATCTTTGTTTTCTGAATGTTGAGCTTTAAGCCAACTTTTTTACTCTCCTCTTTCACTTTCATCAAGAGGCTTTTGAGTTCCTCTTCACTTTCTGCCATAAGGGTGGTGTCATCTGCATATCTGAGGTTATTGATATTACTCCCGGCAATCTTGATTCCAGCTTGTGTTTCTTCCAGTCCAGCGTTTCTCATGATGTACTCTGCATATAAGTTAAATAAGCAGGGTGATAATATACAGCCTTGACGTACTCCTTTTCCTATTTGGAAGCAGTCTGTTGTTCCATGCCCAGTTCTAACTGTTGCTTCCTGACCTGCATACAGATTACTGGGGTGGGGTGGGTCCTAAATCCCGGGACTGGTGTCCTTATAAGAAGAGAAGAGGACATACAGAGACAGACGGTCATGTAAGGGCAGAGGCAGGGGTTGAAGTGGTGCGATGCAAGCCTTTGCAGCGTGCACAGCACTGCTGACACCTCAGTGTCAGGCTTTTGGCCTCCAGAGCTGTTCAAGAATAAAACTGTGTTGTTTTAAGCTGCTCATTTTGTGGTAGTTTGTTACGGTAGCCCCTGGAGACAAATACACCAGCCAAGCAGATTAGTGTCCCACCTTCTGGGTCGCTTAGAAGATGGAGAAGGTAAGAGGGGACTCTGTTCAAAGTGCTGTGCTGGGTGTGGCCTGAGGAGCCCATGGGCTGGCTCCTCTCAGAGCCTTTGGTGCCTCATTCAATGGAAAGAAGCCAGTGGCCGGCAGCCGGAGAGTCAGGGGAAATGTGGCTTGTCCACCTGTCCGTCGGCACGATGGAGCACCTTTGACAGAACCGATGTGGCCACAAGGACGTGTTTACTGAGCTACACTTAAGCAGGCCCCCTCGGCTGGCAGACTTACAGGGTGTGATGGTGCGTTTTGCTGGAAGGCACACGTGTTTTACCGGTATTGCCAGGAGTATGTGGCCCAAGACAAAGGTGTTAGTTGGGTGATGATTAGTATAATGGGGGTTCTGGAGCCAAACTGTCGGGTCAAGGGGATGGTACTTTTTCATCCCCACCCCTCTGTGAAGTCACTTAATTCTAGCTGTGAATGGAGGAGAGAAGGGTGAGGAGAGAGGGTGTCTGGCTGTGCAAGAAGCTGTGGAGGGAGGCACTGTGCAGACAGACCTGCGGTAGCTGCTGTTCACGGGCAGAGGGGGCTGGGGTCTTCGAGTGGCCTGCAGAGGGGAGACCAGCCCTTCCCCAGAGGCTGGCTTCTGATTGAGGGCTCATCTGCTCCTAGAATAAGAGGGGACCCTCCCACTGCCTGGCGGACCCACTATCAGTGTGGACTCTTCCGGCCCTGCTCAGCCAGTGGCCCCACAAACGTGGACCCCACGGTCCTCCTTGGGCCCCAGCATAGGCCATTCCTGTGTTAGCATGGTCATCCTTACCCAGGCGACTTTGTCTTTGGGAGCAGGCTGTCTTGTCTTGCCCTATGCTCCCCCAGCATGTGGCCTGGCCAGGCCCTGTGGGCATGCAGCTGACCTGTGAGCCCAGGCACCTCAGAGGGGCAGTGGGGCTGCTTTCTACCCTCCAGATCACCTGTGGATCTGAATGTTGGGGTGAGTGTTCTGGGTGGTGATGGAGAGGGTGAAGGTCTAGTGAGGGTGAATGCAGCATCTCATGGTGACGTCTCAGAGGGCAGGCTGGGAAGAGCCTTGTTGGGGAGATGGCCCCACAGGCCGATGGCTCCCAGAGGCGTCCAGACCCTCTCGCTTCTTACTGACCTGGGCTTGGTGCAGGGAGAGGGAGGCCACCCTGACCTCAAGACTGAGCACTCAGTCCACAGGAGGCCCTGTGCTCTTAGCGGTGACTGGTTCTGGCTGATGAGACAAGAGGAGTGTCTTCCAGCATGGAGAGTCAGCTTCTGTGAACGGTTCTTGGCTTCTAAGAGGGGCCTCGGGATGTTGCTATGGATCTACTACAGACATCCTGCTCCCAGCCTGACGGGAGGTGCAGGGCAAGCAGGGGGCAAGGACCTGTGTCCTGGTGACAAAGGGAGGTGCTGAATCACCCAGCCCTGCACCAGCCCTAGCCTGGACTTCCTGTCCAGGAAGTGGATCCCAGGGTGTGGGATCACGCTAGGCACCAGGAGGCTTCCACGTGGGACCCGGAATCTGTGTCTCCCGGGGCCACCAGCACCCTGGGTCGCTGAGCCTTGTTTTCCCTGGGATCAGCCTCTGAGGCACTTATTAAAGTGGCTCCCACCTGGGCAGAGATCCTCCACTTTTATTTCATCCGTCGCAGGTTGGTGTTTCCCTAAAGGAGCTCCCCTAAAGTGCACAGGAAAGCAATAAACCAGTAAACCAGAAGCCACAGTTGCTTGGCGTCCATGATGCTTTGCAAGCACGGATCTGTGCTCCCAAGGACACTGCTATTGGGTCGCAGTGGCTCTGAGGCTGGCACAGCTTACCACCATTCATCCTTGGTTCTGCCCCAGGCTAATCTCCTCCTCGGGTTTTCAACCAAGCTGCGGGGACCAGTGGTAGGAAGTGCTGCTGGCGGATCCTGAGGCCGGACCTGGGTGGGGAGGGGGAGGGAATCTCAGCCCCTCCAGCACCCTGCTCATCCTGCTCTGGTGAGGGCCTGAGTCTGTGCGGAGCTGCTCTCAAGGCCCCAATCCCTGGTCCCCGAAGGGGAACCGTGTGTGCTTGGCCCCAGGATTTCTCCTGACCCTGGGGGAGCCCCCTTTGCTCTTCTTGGAGTTGGCCTCAGCTCTGACTCCTATAAGCTCCCTCGTGTTCTCCATTCATTTACCCCTCTTCCGTGGGGCTCCTGGTGAGACCACAGTGGGAGGGACCCCAGGGGCTCTGCCTGTGCCTCATCCAAGAGGATGAGGGGGCATCCCCAGGCTCTTTGCACCTCATCTATTGTCACTGTGAAACAGCAGACTCCAGCCCAAACTCCCATGTCCCATTTGAGGAACATGCCTCCTTCCTGGCAGAGAAGCTGCGAGTCCTGTGAGTCCCTCCTCAGACTCAGGAGGGATTCAGGCTCCTCACTCCTCCCACCTCCATTTGCGGCCCCTCTGGCTTTCTTCTTGGGGAATGGCTTGACAAAGTCCAGATGACTGCAATCTTACTGTCCCCGAACTACTCTAGACATCTTACCTGAGGTCTTAGCCTGCTTCTGCAGCCATGACAAAAATAGTGCAAACAGGGTGGCTTAAGCAGCAGGAGTTTAATTCTCACAGTTCTAGAGGCTTAAAGTCTGCGATCAAGATGTGGTGTGGTCAGGTTCTAGTGAGGGCCCTCTTCTGGCTTGCAGACTGCTGCTTTCTTGATGACCTCACATGGTGGGGAGAGGGCTCTGGGGTCTCTTCCTATTAGAGTACTAATCCCATCACAAAGGCCCAATCCTCAGGCTTCATCTAACCCTGATCACCTTCTACCTCCAAATACTGTTCCATTGAGGGTTAGGGCTTCAGCGGGCTTCCCTGGTGGCTCAGTGGTAAAGAATCCGCCTGCAGTGCAGGAGCCGCAGGAGACACAGGAGACACAGGTTCAACCTCCTGAGTCGTGAGGATCTTCTGGAGGAAGGCATGGCATCCCACTCCAGTATTCTTGCCTGGAGAACCCCATGGACAGAGGAGTCTGGAGGGTTAGAGTCCATGGGGTCGCAAAGAGTTGGACGTGACTGAAGTGACTTAGCACGCTTGCACGTGGGCTTCAGCATATGAATTTTGAGGGGATGCAAGCATTCAGTCCATGACACCTGCAGTGAGAGGAAGTCAAGTCAGTCCTTCAGAACAATGATATTATTTATATCTGAAGATACCACTAGCCAAGGGGAGCCTCCTTCCCCTTGAGCTCAGATCAAGTGTAGAAGCATTCACAGTATTAGTTATAAAGGTCAGTAGTAAAACCTTTTCACTGTTGCTCAGAATTGATTACCTTTCATGCATGTACATCCCCACCCCAATATCATTTATCCATCAACAAATTCTCAGATATCCACTGTTGCCTTTATACACACACACACACAGACCTACACACACAACTCTGGACATAACTCCTTATTGTTTTAAATTAGTCTATTCTTTTGCTTCTCAGAACTATAGAGATCATGCCTAGGTAGCCTGGAAGATCTTTGGATGTTGCAGATCTGGCTGTTTTCCTCATTGATCCATTTCAGTAAGAGAAGGTGTCAGAGAAGGGGGCTCTCTTTTGAGGGTCATGTCTTTTAATCAAGTTTGGTTTTTTAAAATATTGTAGAATTTGGACTACAGAGGAAAAAACTTAAAAAAATAATATTTTTCTGTAATCATAGAGCTGATTTGTTGACAAAGGGCATTTTCTTGTTTAATGCTTAATTGTAGTGTTCTGTATTATAAAATTTGCCTTTCCTGTCTTCAGCTACCCTTTTAGTATTCTTTGGCTAATTCAGTCATTAAAAAATGATGTTGTGGAAGAATACTTAGTGATTTAGTATGAGACATAGTTAAGTGAAAAAAAGTTATAAAATGGAATGTACAGTATGATCCCACTTAGTACCAAAAATATATATTCTATGCATAGGAAAGTCTGGGAGGGTATTATGCTCAAAATGTTAACAGGAGTTATTTTGGGGTAGTGGGATTGTGGGTTATTTTAAATTTTCTTCTTTTTGCATAAGTGTAGTTTCTAAATTTTCTGCAGTGAATATGTATTCCTTTTATAATAAGGACAAGATCACAGATCATGCCAAAGGCTGTTCAGATTCTCTGACCACAAGGGGCCCAGGTTGCTCCTCCTGTGCTGGACAGCTCCCATGCTCAGCCTGGGGTTGCCCACCAAAAACTTGCCTCCCAACACTCCTGGGACTCTGGGCTGGGCAAAGCTGACACTGGTTTTCCCTAGTGCTGAAGTGACTTGGCGACCCCTCCCTGACAGGTGGGTTTATCACCACCCTCCTTGATGGGCCTCTAGTCCTCTACTGTACCCATGCCAGCCAATGGTTGTGCTGGTGGCATAGCTGGTTAAGTCCAGGGGTATGGCTGGGGCATGGCCTCAGGAGGATTTCTGAAGCCTGAAGAGTCCCCCCAGCACCTCCCACCGCCAGTGCTGGAGGCGGGCTTGGCCCCCAGCACCCACTGCAGCTGGGGAAGATGGACAGTTCAGCCTGTCCCATCCCCAGGGTGGTCCTATGAGAAAAGCAAAGGACAGAGCCTGCATGGTAGAGAAGGCCAAAGCCCAGCTACCCCACCAACTAGCTCTTCATCGACTCTCTGAGCCTCAGCCTCCTTAACCTACAAAATGAGGATGATGCTGTGAAAATGAGATGAAAAACGAGGTTCAAGGACCTCGGGTGGGGCTTGAAACAGGGCAGGTACTGAGCATATATGCCTCCTCTTTCTCACCTTTAAGGGAGGCATAGTCCAATTGGGGACACACCCACCCTGGTATAAATTGGTGAAGTTCACTGGGGAAGCTTCTACATGTCAGTGGACATTCAGGTCCAGATTGATGAGGGCTATTTCAACAGGAGTCATTCGTTCTTTAACACACATGCATGTATGCACATACGTTTTTAACAGTCTCCTGACAGAAGAGAGTCACGGAGCAGGGACTGGTCCCTGTGGCCCTGCTTGTGTCCTGGGAGTCTAGTGCGCATGTGATTCAACAGTAGCCACCCCTGGACAGGGCAGCAACCAAGCTTTCCAGCATCATCGAGGCAGAGGCCAGAGCCCCAGGATTACTCCTGGCTGCTCTGTCCTGGGGAGCAGCAGCAGGAGCAAGGGGAGGCTCCCTACTCTGAAGGTGTGGGCCTCCCTCACTGGCCAGGTCATCTTCCTCTCCTCTGACCTCCTAAATATCGTCTGCTGCCCAATCCACTGGCCTTGGACCTTGGATCTGTCCACTTGTCTCCATTTCCTTGGGCACTAGCAACCATTGTCGGCTTCCATGCCTGTGGCCTTGATGCTTCTGTCCTGCAGTGAGAGACCCTCCTGCACTGCAGATCTGCTCATGCTGGCCCCTGTCTCACCTATCTGTGCTGCCCAAGGGCTCTGAACGGTCCAGCCTGGCTTTGCTGCAGGCCACCCCACTCTGCCTTTAGGGCCAGCACATGGGGGACATTACAACAGGGAAACTGGGCCTACCTCTCCCCCCTTCCCCCACTCCTGTGCAGTTCTCACACAGATCTGTCATGCAGAGGACCACTTTGGGATGTCCTGGAGAAACAGGTGAGAGGTGTTATGGTGGTTCTGGTGAGACCTCCCTAAAAAAATCAGATGAGGGCTAAAGAAATGCCAAGGAGGGCACTGAGCCATCTGCTCTGCTTCCTGGAAACCTGAGCCCTGACACAGCAAAATCTGGCCATGAGTATTCAGATCACACAAAGCCCCTCTCTGGCCGCAGCCCCCTCTTGAATTGGTGTTTGCTCAAGCCCATCGCTGGTGAGTGTGTTTGTGCGCATGGAGGAAGCTGGTCAGGTGAGCAGCTGGTCAGGAGGGAAGTGTTTCAGAGATGGAGGTGAATCACTGCGAACATGATTGGATTTACAAAAATTGGTTTGACACAAATTTTCAGGAATCCATCTGGGCTCCATGAGAGGTAGAGCTGTTCCCTTTTCTAGATTCCCAGGAAGCTTATGTTCTGGGGAAACTGTGTGTATTTGCTGCCAACAGAGGTTTTATTTTTAGCCAAAAGTGAGAGAGGGAAGGGGGGCCCAGAGGTGGGGGCCGAGGTGCCCTGAGTGGAGCCATGCTGGTGGGAATAGTGGTGAAGGGGGCAGCCCTTGAGGTGGAGACTGGGACCCGACCTCAGAGGGTCTGCCACCTTTTTCCTTCGGGGGAAGATGGTTCCCTTCTGCAAGCCTCTCTGTGGGCTGGGATGCGATGGTGCGGCCAGTCTCCTCCCCCCACTTGTGTGCTAAGATGAATACCAAACGCTACCAGCCATCACGCGTTCTAAATTTACAGGGTGCTTGTCCTTCACTGGTTGCTTAAAAGTGAAGCTGCCTTAGATGACGAGGATGCTAAAGCTGGAGCAGCATGGC
Organism: Bubalus bubalis; assembly: GCF_019923935.1. NCBI lineage: Eukaryota > Metazoa > Chordata > Mammalia > Artiodactyla > Bovidae > Bubalus > Bubalus bubalis. The sequence continues at coordinate 10,350,751 of NC_059159.1, read as the reverse complement.
AGCTGCCGGCTTCGCGGGTCCCACCTGCTGGCCTGTGCCGCCCTCACCCGAGCCCTGCGGCCTCCTCATCCCACCTGGGCCTCCTGGGTGGGGCAGCGGTCAGAGGCCACAGGGAAGGGTGGGCTTGCAGCCGGAGCGCCCCTCCCCTGATGCAGGCACAGTCTGTGTGGGGACTGAGAGGTAGGATCTGGGCACTTGGCAACGACACTGATGTTTCTCTGTGCCGCACCTCCCAGCCGGGAGCCTGCTGTTCTATTTTCCTCACCACCAGAACTGGCCAAGTCCTCGGCCTGGTGGAGCCCTGCAGGGGCGACGCCCCAGGAGAGCTTGAGGGGGCAGAAGCAGGCACCAGAATGCCACCCCCTACATCCACCACTAAATCTCAAGCTGCTTAGAGTCCACTGCTGAGAACAGACCCTCTTGAGATGCTTGTGGCCTTGGAGGAGCTGTCCCCCCCACCCCTGAACTCCCAGAGGCCCATCATCTGTGCAGCCTCAGCACTCTACGCACGCCTTACGGTTCCGTAATGAGGACCCACAGGAGCTTTATCAGGGTTCCCCCAGCCCTGGGGGAGGCTCATTGTCTCTGAAGCCCCAGGGCTGAGACAGGCCAGGGCCCAAGGATGGAGTGAATAAAGGAACCGGGGAGAGCCCACCACCCACCCTGGTTTCTCCTGGTCTGGCTCGCGGGGCTGGCTTTCCTCTTAGTGTTGAACTTCGTGGGTGGATTTCACCACAACCTCAAAATAAAATACTGTCACCTGAGCTCCAGGTGAGCAATTCCTGGGCATGGGCTGAGGCATGAAGATGGAGATGGCATGGTTCTGGCCCACATGCATCTCATACACTCGAGGGGAGCTGGACACATGCACTGTGTTAGGTGGATGAATGCTGGCGAGTGTTTATTCACAGAGCGCTGAGAGTGATGAGAGACGGTGAGGAACGTGGCATTTTGAGTAAGTCATCCCCCCACCCCCAGCCAACCATCCCAAAGTCTCACTGCAACTCTCCATGGCAGGAAGGGCTGCTGGCCTCCTGGGTGTGCATGACCAGAGGGAGGAAGGCCAGAGGCCTGGGGCACCTGGACCCTTGCAGACGATGGGTGGAGTGCAGGGGCCGGGGGTGGTGGAGCATGTGTGGGCAGGAGAGTGATGTGGAATTCAGAAAATGGACCTCGGCAGGCTCAGCGGATAGGGCTATCCAACTCTAGTACCAAGAAAGCCCTTGAAGCAGGGCCCCCTGACTGAGTGTGGCCCATCATCACCCTTTTGAACCTGCTGGACCATCAATTGTAGGTGAAAGTTTTTCCCTAGGCTTGATGTTTGTCTTAAAAATATTCTGTCCCCGTGGGTTTTTATCTTTACCCTGAAATTCTTTTAGTTTGGGCTTCCTGTCCTGAATCACATCAGAAATGCTTATTAACAACTTTCCGGCACGTTCCCTTCTCTGAAAACACAGATTAACATCCAGGTACCAGTGCAGGGTGCTCACCCTAGCTTGGCCTCTCCAGAGTTCATGGAGCTTGCACTCACTTTGCCAGAACTGAGGTTTTTTTCCCCAAGGTGGGTAAGAAGAAAACACTGTGGGCATGTCCTCCTCTCCATGGGGGGTGTACTCCTTGTTTTTGCATCCCTTTAAAAATCCCCCCATCCATGCTTTGTGTAAGTTCAAACCAGCTCCTGTAGAGTTGAAATGTTCTGGAGCAGGGCTCTGTAAACTAGCTCTGTCAATGGCCAGGTAGTTAGTATTTTAGGGCCAGGAGGTCTCTGTCACAACAACTTAACTTGGCCATCAGTGTGAAAGCCACCTTAGATAATATGTAAATGAATGAATGTGGCTATATTCCCATAGATTTGTTTACAAAACAGGTGGAAAGCTGTGTTTGTCCCCTGGCCTTGGTTTGCTGACCTGTTGTAGAGCGTCCAGGGACTCCTGGAAGACTTCGGGTCCATCTTTTTCCCTTTGGGGGACAAAAGCCTCTTCTTCCTTTTCTCCCTCATGCCTTCATGCTTAATCTGAGCTTCCTTGACTGGTAACACCCCTAACGTTCCCCAGCATCACCTCCCGTGACGTGTGTAGGTCTAGCCCATTGTCTCCTTTAGAAGATCCCTCTTCTTGCACAGACTTGAGTCTGCTACCTGGGTCTGTGGCCAGCTTCCCCATGACCCCCTCCCCACTTTCAAAGGTACTCCCCTCTGCACTTCAGAACTGGCCAGCTCCTGTACTGGGCAACTTGCTGGTGTCCAGCTGCCCCAACCAGTCTGTAGCTCCCTCCCTTCTTTGTCTGAATTCCTCTAGACACTCCTGGTCCCCAGTTGCCTCCCTCCTGGGAGCCATAGAGCTGGTTCCTTGGGTGTTTGAAAAACGCAGGTTCTAAGTGACAGCTTGTTTCCCTGAATGCCTCTTTTCACCTCTTACTGGAAGTCTAGACTTTGCTTCCTGACAGTAAGGTCTCAAATTCACCTGTAAGCCAGGTGATTTATGTGGGGTGGGACACAAGCTTTTGTTGGACTTTGTAGCATCTTGTCAAACAAAATAATCTTTTCCCTCCTAACTTGTCTTTGGCAATAACTCGCAGGAAATTGAAAAATCAGTGCATAGAATCCTAGGTACCCTTCATTGGGATGAATGTGAGTTTTTGATGTCAGGAGTATCCTTTGGGCACTAAAAGAGGTCTAAAAAGAAACAATTTGGAATTGACTCTGAGTGATGTCTTCCTGCGCCATTTGCACCTGCTCACTGTTACCAGGGGGCAGTTACTTAGCCCCCCTGCCTTCATCCTGCCAGAGTTTTTGAGTAGGGCTTTGGGGGCACAGTGGGCCGGGAAAATAAGCATTGCCTCAGTTACAGCAACACCTGGGAAGTCTCAGGTGGGAAGGAGAGGCACTTGGAAGGGCTGTGATATGGAGGTGTCAGCAGGAACCCGCTTCCCTGAAACCTTTAGGGGAGACTCTTTCCTGGCCTCTCCTAGCTTCTGGTGGCTGCCGATAGCCCTCGATGTTTCTCAGCTTGTAACTGCATCACTCCAGTCTCTGCCTCTGTCGTGACATGCCCGTCTCCCTGTTTCTGTCCTCTCTTCTTGTCAGGACACCCATGATATTGGATTAAATGCTCTACTCCACTGTGACCTCATCTTAACTTATATCTTATCCTATCTACAAAGACCCTGTTTTCAAATAAGTTCGCATTGAGAGGAACCAGGGGTTAGGATTTCAACATTTCTTTTGGTGAGTGGGTGGGGAAGGACACGATTCGACCCACAGCGAACACGGGCCAAATAGAAAGAGGGAGAGGCCAGATTCCGCGTGCTGCTGTGCTGGGACCCCACCGTGCCCCTCCCTTTCTTCTAGGAGCCCCTCCCGGCTGGTTTTAATGAGGTGCTGCCTGACAGCAGACTCACTGAGAGATACTAACAGGCGCACTCTTCTATTATTGTGGCTGCCAGCACTCCAGGACCAACTGGGTTTACAAAAATAAAGTTGTATCATCTGCTGCATGTACCGCATCCCCTAAAACAGGTTATTAAGGGGAAGTGGGGAATATCGGAAACAGATGGAGGAGTCTTTGATTTGCATAAGGTGCCATTTGCATGGCTCAGAAGCCTCTATGGAGGGAATAATGTATAGAAATACACATACGTAAGCCCTCGGTTGGGAAACAGAGGCACACTGATCAACCACAAAAATAGATGTGAGAGAGACCAGGCTAGGAGGGAGAGGGAGAAGGAGGCAGGCAGGGAGAGGATAACAAGCAAAACCAGTGCCCAGCACAGAACTCCCAGCGCAGCTGTGGGGCCGCCCTCCCTCCAGCTCCTTTTCCAGCGTTGTGGTTTCAGAGCTGATGGATTTTATACATGCAATGGCAGGATGGTATTTCCGAAAGATCTGGCTTTTCTTCTCTCTCCCAGAAGGGCAATTGGTTAAAAAAAAAAAAAAAAAAGACAAGAAAAAGAAGAGCATAGTTACCAGCAAGCTGGCTGGATGATCCTGGCAGACAGAACTTTGTGTGCGTTCTTGGGGTCCCCTGGTGCAGAGAGCTAGTCCTTCACACAGAAAGAGACAAGAGTGAGTAATGCGCAGAGTGGTGATCCTGCCAGGAGAGGAGATGAGATGAGAGGGTGGGCTCAGGATGGTGATACCTGATCCTGGGATTGGCCGATGGTGGCGGCAGGGGGAGTCCTGCAGGTCTGCCACCTGTGAGATCCTTCTGTGTCCCAGCCCCTCGCAGTCCTCAGCCTCACTGACTGATGCTAAGAGCTGGAGGGGCTGGGCTGGTATCACAGGGTGGTTTTGTCCCATACTTTCTCACGTGCCTGATTCTCTCACCAACACAGGTGTCACTGGAAGATGGGAGGTGGGTCACTGTCTGCACAGGGCCCTCTGCAGAGAACAAGACAGCCCTGGTTCAGCTGTGCTCTGACCCTTTAGTTGTATGTGCCAGGGTGACAGAACTGAGATCCAGTGTCTGTTTCATATCCAGCTGCTGGAACATGGTTTAGCCAGAACAGAACTACTTCCACCTCCCACCTACCTTTGATTTGTCGATTCCAGGGTCCTCTTGACCATTCTGAACTCTCTGCTGATCAGACACTTCCTAATTTTTGACCTGTTTCAGCAGTGGGATGGGGGCTGCTCCTTGGCTGGGCATGTGGACTGCTGTCCTGCCATCAGTCTCTGTTAGTGCCCATTGATGAGGGAGTAGGACCCCACCTAACTCCCTGGGGCTTAATACCATGACAGAGGCGACAAAATGTATGGATGACTGTTGGGGTCACCTCTGCTTTGGGAAGGAAGCCACTTGGCTCAGTGGCGTAGCCGTCTTCCTCATGAGCCATGTGAGTGCTGTCCACTGACCACCCAGGGCTCCACTCCCCAGGCCTCACATTCCTGGGAGTCATGTGACTAGCTCTCCCTCATGGACTGTGAGTGGAAGTGATGCCTGTCACTTCCCGGTGAGGGGGTGAGGACTGGGGGGCAACCTTCTTTCCTAGCTCTTGTCTCTGGGTTGTGGCTGAGAGAAGGGTAACTGTGGGGCCCTGGGCCCTGCATGGGAGCTGAGGCTGACTGTGAGGGGTGTTGTGATGTGAAGACCCGTGTACAGCAGTTGGCTTGTCCTGGTGAATTCAACCGCTTTCCCTATGCTTTTCTACCAGGCTGGATGTTAGTGGTTTCCATACTGGGTGGGTGGCATCTGCAGCATCTGGCCAGTTGTTATCTCAAGAGATTGGTCAAAATTCTAAATAAAAATGAGTTTCCATGCCTTTTGGTTTGACATTTATACACAAGACATATACTCAGACAAGAAAAGAGATTTCCATTACAAAACTCTAAGTTTAGAAAAATAGATGGTAATGAGTGGTATTACAATACACTTCCCAAGGAATTCCAGTCAAGCGCCTTTAAGACATTGAGATCCCGGCAAGCGTGAAAACTTCAATTTGATTTACATGTACATGATTAGAGAGTGCTTCAGAGGTGCAGATAGTCCTCCCCTATTGGAGATGGAATGGGGGTAAGAGAAAGCTCTGTGGTGAGAAATGAAACCGAATTGCCAAGGCACAGCCCCTATGGAAAGAACAGGAATCATTTTCTTGGAAATGAGGATCGTGGGCTTTCTCCTTTGTTGGGAAACTCATTGGTGAATCCAGGTGATCTCAGCAGAGGGGCCTGCCAGGTGAAGTGGAGGTCTTTGCCATCTGGCTCATCTGGTCTGGAGTGCATTAGAGATTCTCGTCACCTGACATACCTGTGCTCCTGTAATTTACAGCAGCCTTGTCAACCAGGGGAGGTTTTATACCCAGAGACATTTGGCATTGTCTGGAGACATTTTGATGGTCACGGCTTGGGGGGCAATGGCAGTGCTCTGGCATCTAGAGGGTGTAGGCCACGGACACTGCCCAACACCACACTGTGCCCAGGATGGCCCCACCTATCAGTGGTGCTGAGGCTGAGAAACCCTGACTTATGGGGAACCTGGCAAGGTTGGGAGGTGCCAGAGGGCCCTTTCCATGCGAAAGCTATGAAGACAAAATTCTTTAAGCACCATGGCGGGCAATTGCCTGATGGTGAATTATACGCTGGAATCCTTGCTTTTGAGTTATGTGACTGTGCAGGTCCTGAGCATGTGGTGCCTGGGCAGAGTCTGTAAGAGGGTCTGTAAGAGGGGTGACTTCTCTGCTTCTCAAGGCATGAGGTGGGGCAGAGCTGCTTTTACAATTGCTTCTCCAGCCAAGGCGTTTGCTTCCAGATGCAATGCCCTGTGCTCAGTCCAGACTCGGTGCCCTGCCGGAGACAGCAGTCTGGGACCCAGCATTCCACACATCGTTGGCAGGGAGCAGCTTTCACCACTTGAAGCTGACATCCTGGGGAGAGGGACCTTGCTGACTACTCAAGAACACTGCTTTGCAATGGACGCCCAGGGTGGACATGCTGGGCAGGAGAGAGAAAGCCATTGTTTTGCTGTTGTTTCTCCTCTTAAAACCATTGAAAGGCTGGAGCAGAGCTCAGCTGCCTCTACCAAGCAGGGCGGATGGGGGAGAGGCTGTGTTAGGCACATAGAAACCGCTTGCCCATGTTAATGCTGGTACTGTTTGTAAATACTGGTTCTAGGAAACCAGCTCTAACCTGCGGTTTGTCTGCCGTGTGTTGGTAAACCTGCCCGCACATCACTCTTGGCAGTACTCTTCTGTCAAACTCATTTCTTATCCAAATGGGGAATGGAATGATTTCATTATTCTAGAACTCTCCAGAATCCTGGGTTCCACTCCCTGTAGGGAGAGTGGAAGTTTCCCATCACAGAAGAAGGGTCTGGGGATCATTTAACCCAACTCTGGTTTTAACAATGGGGAAACTGAAGCCCAGAAGGGAAAAGCAAAGAGGTGGTCACAAGTGTGGACTGAAATTCTGGCCTTTTGTCTCCCAGAAGAAAGCCTAAATCCACCTACGTAGGACCTCTTAGGGGTGTCTGGCAACTCATTTTGATGACACTGAGGGCAGGAAGGGGAGGTGAGATTCAGGATACAGAGAGTGTGGGAGGTAAGGTACCAGGATGCTGGACATCCCGATATTGGCCAGCTGGAAAGGTTTGACTTTGATTAGTTTTGCATTTCATCGAATTGCATTTAATTCGTGTGTTTGCTGGTCTTCCACTCTCCCATTGGACAGTCAGCTGTCCCACCCCTGGTCATACTCCTGGCATCTGGGCATTTGCTGGATGCTCAGGGCTTGGGCTTAGCAATTCCTGTTGAATGAACCAATGGATTCCTTGATCTGTTCTTTGATCAGCTCATGGGGACATTGAACTTGAAAGAAGGAAACTCATTGACTAGAACTTTGGTCTTTTTACCATATGCTGTAGACTGAATGTTTCCAATCTCCCGACATTCACATGTTTAAAAGAATCTCTGACATGATGGTATTAGGAGGTGAGAGCATTTGGGATGTGATTAGGTGATCAGGGTGGAGCCCCTGTAAATGGGGTTATGCATGCATGCTAAGTCGCTCCGACTCAGCAACCCTAGGGACTGTAGTCCACCAGGCACCTCTGTCCACATTCTGTCCCGCAATTCTGGGAAGCCTGAGATCAGGTGCTCACAGCTTCTGTGTCTGGTGAAGACTCTCTGGCCATGGATGTCTCACCATGTCCTCACGAGGCAGAGAGAGACTGTGTCTTGGGTCTTTTCTTCCAAGGGCACTAATCTCATCATGAAGGTTCACCCTCATGGCTGACTCACCCCCACTTCCAAAGGCCCACCTCCAGGTAGCATCCCACGGGAGGTTAGTGTCAACATGTGGTACTTTCAGTCCACAGAGTGGGGGTGGCCCCATGGAGCTCCTGGCCCTGGTGTCAGCGGGAGAGTTTCTGTGTCTCGAGATGGAGCTAGGGACTTATAGTTACTGAGGAGTGCTTTTGAGGAGGAAAAGACGCTTTAGACTCTTGGACTCGGGGCATGGTGATGCCTTCAATGAGACTTCACTACAAAAGGCTTCTGTAGCCAGAGCGGTTTTCAGAACAGGCGTCAGAGAGCAAAGACACCTGGAGATTGAGTCCTCTGGGGCACCCAGTGCCTCCCAAACACCATTTTCCAGCCTTGGAGGCATACTTTTTATGCCTTTTTAGGAGCATTTCATTGACTCAATGGACATGAGTTTGAGCAAGCTCCAGGAGATGGTGAAGGACAGGGAAGCCTGGTGTGCTGCAGTCTGTGGGGTCACAAAGAGTCAAACGTGACTGAGTGACTGAACAACGACAACCTGGGTGCAACCCTCTATCATGGCCTTCGCTAATTCCTACCTCCTTCCCCACCCCATGCCAAAACTGAGATTGGCTGCCCCACAGTGCTGGGCGTAATAGGTGGGCTCCCTTCCCGGATCCTGGAGCAATAACTTCATTGAGAAACTTGCATGTCTACTTCACCCTCAATGGGAATTTGTCAGGCTATACAATTAAAGGTTAAACTATATAGGATTTTTAATGACCTGATATAATTCACCTGTTTATATTAGCAAAAAAGTAAATTGAGAATATATAAATATTGAGTCCCAATAGGACTGTATACAAACACTCATTACTCAAGGCATCCTTTAGATGGTGGGTTTTGCCAGTATGTAATGATGGCACCCTACTTCAGTGCTCTTGCCTGGAAAATCCCATGGACGGAGGAGCCTGGTGGGCTGCAGTCCATGGGGTCACGAAGAGTTGGACACGACTGAGCGACTTCACTTTCACTTTTCACTTTCATGCATTGGAGAAGGAAATGGCAACCCACTGCAGTGTTTTTGCCTGGAGAATCCCAGGGACGGGGGAGCCTGGTGGGCTGCCGTCTATGGGGTTGCACAGAGTCGGACACGACTGAAGTGACTTAGCAGCAGCAATGGATTATAAAATGGATAATGCCCATTGATCCTATAATCCCATTTCAGGAAACACGGAACACAGAAATTGCTAAAATACCCAATCTTCCTTGCACAAGGATACTTATATCTGCACTAAAAAGTGGGAAGTATTTAAACAAACTGTTAATGTGCAATCTTCAGGAATGACAAGTTTGTTGATTATATATTTACATATTAATAGAGGATGAGATGGTTGGATGGCATCACCGACTCAATGGACATGAGTTTGGGTAAACTCTGGGAGTTGGTGATGGACAGGGAGGCCTGGTGTGCTGCCGTCCATGGGGTTGCAAATAGTCAGACATGACTGAGTGACTGAACTGAACTGAGAAGAACCTATTGAAATAATACCAAATTAAAACTGAGTCATATAAAACAGATTCCTGACAATAGCAAACGTAGGTCAATGATGGGAAAACTGGGTGCCCTTCTGTCCGTCCAATGGCTTTTATATGACTTGCTGCTGTGTTCCAGGCCCTGGGAGGCTGGGATATGGGACAGTGAATCCAGACTTCCCTGCCTTGAAGGACCTGCTGACTAGTGGTTGGCAGAGTGGGCTAAGTCAAGGAATTCCAGGGTGAGTGACCACTGCTCAGCAGGGTGAGAACTGGGGACTGCTGCGTGCTGCCACCCTGGCCTGGTGCCCCTTCCTAGAGGATGGGTGGCTAGGAGAAGGTCAGATGTGTGTGTGTGAGGGCAGGACATGTGGGGTGCACACAGAAGCCTGGGGCGGGAGGAAGGAGACTGCATGAGCGACTTCACTTTCACTTTTCACTTTCATACATTGGATAAGGAAATGGCAAAAATAAGACAAGTTCTTTCTGGCTAGAAAAAACCATGTGAACCACGATGGCATGGCAGGATGGGGGGCCTGCCTGGGGGTTGCATGACAGAGGGCAGAGTGAGATACAGGCAGTGAGGGATGGAGACAGAGGCAGGCTGGTCACCTAGACCAGCAGTGGGCACCTGCTGCTTTTGCATTAGTTAGGTCACCTGTGCAAAAAAAAAAAAAAATTTATAATAGCTTTAATGAGATATAACTCACACACCATACAACACACTCATTTAAACCATTCAGTTATTTTGAGTATATTCACAGGTGTACAACCACCACCACAGTCCATTTTAAAACACTTTGTTCCCCCCAACCACCAAAAAAAAAAAGCCCCGTGTCCTTAAGCTGTCACCTTCCAATCCTTCTAAACCCCCAGCCCCTGGCAATCATGACTCCACTTTCTCTGTCTTCAGATTTGCCCGTTCTGGATTTTTCTTCTAAATGGAATCATATGACTGGTTTCTCTAACTTAACATAATGTTTTTATACGTTATTTTTTAATTGACACTAAAATCTAATGTGGTACTAAAGTGTTCTTAAGAGAAAAATAAGACGAGTCCTTTCTGGCTAGAAAAAAACCACGTGAACCACGATGTGGCCCTCCTCCACTCCTACCTCACACCCAAGCTCTCTGGTCCCTGCCTCCGAGAACCAGCTTTGTCTATGGTGTGGCCGCCCCACAGGGCAGGACAGGGGTGAATTTCAGAGAAGAGGGTGCTTGGGCATTAATTAAACACAGACCACCATGCACCCCTTTGCCAAGGGGCTGTGTTTTTTTCTTATTTCCTCCCTTTCACTTTGTCCCCCCCCCCATCCCTACCTGCACCCCTTCCTGTGCTGCATCGGCAAGAGCTTGCTCCAGCGTCTGTGGGCTGCTCACTACCCTCTCCTCATGCCTTTTCTTTATCCAGCCATTTGCTCCTCCTGGTTAGGGTTAGGGTTAGGGTTAGCAGATCCTGAATCACAGCCCTGCACCTGGAACCCAGCCTCTCTGGCCTGCAGTCTCAGCGGCCTTATTATTACCCCATTTCCATCCTGGCCTTGATGGAGCTCTTTTATCCCCATCCCATTCTAGGGTACATGTATGAGAGATAAAGCCCTTATTCTTATATTGTTTTTCCTATTATGACATTCTGCTTACTGTCGAAAAGTGGAACGATACCAAACATCAGAAAGAAAAGAATCCCTCTTTCATCCTGCTACCCTAAAATATAAATAAATGTGGCTCTCTCTGTGTTTATGCATATTTTACACGTGCCTATGCTCTCTCTTTCTTTGTGACCACAGAGTCCTGGTCCTGCTCCCGCGTTCCTTGCTGGCTTTCTTCCTGGTCCTGTACTTCTGGAGGAGCCTCGCATGCCCGGGATGGCGGGAATTAAAAAGCAACGCTTTTCCTTAAAGTCGCTCAGTAGATACTTCAGTTCAGTTCAGTTCAGTTCAGTCGCTCAGTTGTGACCGACTCTTTGCGACCCCATGAATTGCAGCACGCCAGGCCTCCCTGTCCATCACCAACTCCCGGAGTTCACTCAGACTCACGTCCGTCGAGTCAGTGATGCCATCCAGCCATCTCATCCTCTGTCGTCCCCTTCTCCTCCTGCCCCCAATCCCTCCCAGCATCAGAGTCTTTTCCAATGAGTCAACTCTTCGCATGAGGTGGCCAAAGTACGGGAGTTTCAGCTTTAGCATCATTCCCTCCAAAGAAATCCCTGGGCTGATCTCCTTCAGAATGGACTGGTTGGATCTCCTTGCAGTCCAAGGGACTCTCAAGAGTCTTCTCCAACACCACAGTCCAAAAGCATCAATTCTTCGGCGCTCAGCCTTCTTCACAGTCCAACTCTCACATCCATACATGACTACAGGAAAAACCATAGCCTTGACTAGACGGACTTTTGTTGGCAAAGTAATGTCTCTGCTTTTGAATATGCTATATCTAGGTTGGTCATAACTTTCCTTCCAAGGAGTAAGTGTCTTTTAATCTCATGGCTGCAGTCACCATCTGCAGTGATTTTGGAGCCCCAAAAAATAAAATCTGACACTGTTTCCACTGTTTCCCCATCTATTTCCCATTAAGTGATGGAACTGGAGGCCATGATCTTCATTTTCTGAATGTTGAGCTTTAAGCCAACTGTTTTCACTCTCCACTTTCACTTTCATCAAGAGGCTTTTTAGTTCCTCTTCACTTTCTGCCATAAGGATGGTGCATATCTGAGGTTATTGATATTTCTCCCGGCAATCTTGATTTCAGCTTGTGCTTCTTCCAGTCCAGTGTTTCTCATGATGTACTCTGCATATAAGTTAAATAAGCAGGGTGACAATATACAGCCTTGACATACTCCTTTTCCTATTTGGAACCAGTCTGTTGTTCCATGTCCAGTTCTAACTGTTGCTTCCTGACCTGCATACAGATTTCCCAAGAGGTGGGTCAGGTGGTCTGGTATTCCCATCTCTTTCAGAATTTTCCACAGTTTATTGTGATCCACACAGTCAAGGCTTTGGCATAGTCAATAAAGCAGAAATAGATGTTCTTCTGGCACACTCTTGCTTTTTCCATGATCCAGCGGATGTTGGCAATTTGGTCTGTGGTTCCTCTGCCTTTTCTAAAACCAGCTTGAACATCAGGAAGTTCACGGTTCACGTATTGCTGAAGCCTGGCTTGGAGAGTTTTGAGCATTACTTTACTAGCATGTGAAATAAATGCAATTGTGCGGTAGTTTGAGCATTCTTTGGAATTGCCTTTCTTTGGGATTGGAATGAAAACTGACCTTTTCCAGTCCTGTGGCCACTGCTGAGTTTTCCAAATTTGCTGGCATATTGACTGCAGCACTTTCACAGCATCATTTTTCAGGATTTGAAATAGCTCAACTGGAATTCCATCACCTCCACTAGCTTTGTTCGTAGTGATGCTTTCTAAGGCCCACTTGACCTCACATTCCAGGATGTCTGGCTCTAGGTCAGTGATCACACCATCGTGATTATCTGGGTCGTGAAGATCTTTTTTGTACAGTTCTTCTGTGTATTTTTGCCACCTCTTAATATCTTCTGCTTCTGTTAGGTCCATACCATTTCTGTCCTTTATCGAGCCCATCTTTGCATGAAATTTTCCCTTGGTATCTCTAATTTTCTTGAAGAGATCTCTAGTCTTTCCCATTCTGTTGTTTTCCTCTATTTCTTTGCATTGATCGTTAGCACCTATTGTGTCCCTGGTGCTGGCTGGGGAACGCAGGGACCTGGCTCACCCTGCTGGGAGTTCCGGCCATGGGCAGCCATGGGCTCATGTTTGTGTGATGAACCAGACCAGGAGCTCCAGGCGCCCGTCGTGTCCCAGGTCAGGCACTCCCCTGCCTGGTGGCCTCCCCCAGACGTGGGCTCTGACTGCTGCCCGCCCACGCCTCTGTTTCATCACCTGAGCTGAAGACCGGGGCTATATCCGTCCTTTTAGGTTGCGTAACCTCAGCAATTAGATGACACCATGACCTGACCTCCACTCATCCAGAACTTTTTATTATGCTCCAAGTGCCTAAGTGCTCTCAAGGACCCAGGAAGTGGTTTTCGTTCTTTAAAAAAAAAAAATAAAAAAAATTTTATTAAAGCATAGTTGACTTACAGTATTGTGTTAGTTTCAGGTATATAGCATGGTGGTTCAGTTATTTTTTTTGCAAATTACTTTCATATAGGTTATTACAAGATATTGAATATAATTCCCTGTGCTGAACAGTAAATCCTTGTTGCTTATCTACTTTATATATGGTCGTTTCTTTTTTTTTTTTTTTTACCATTTAACTTGTTTTAATGTTTCTTCACAAATGGTGAAAAATACTAAAGTACAGACAAGGAATAATCATAATGTTGTGGCCAACATTATAAATATGGAATTATAAATTTAAAACATTTTCTGGTTTAAAAAATAAATCTGGTAGTCAATGCAGCTCTGCAGGTCTCTGCATCTAGTAGGGCCGGTCTCTGCCCTCCTGACGGTGCTCACCTTTATCCATCTTTCCAGGTCCTCCTCGCCCGCCTCGTCGTCCTCCCATCTGTTCCATCAGTGGTCCAGGGGGTCCCCCAGGGCCACCTCGTCTTCCACCACCAAAGCCACCACGGTCCATGCCCCGGCCGCCACGGAAGCCACCTCTGTCTCCACCACGGCTGCCTCTGAACATTCCACCAGGGCCACCGCGGTCCATGAGGCCACTCTTCCTCCCCGCATGCCTCCAGGGCCACCTCTGCCGCGGTCACCGCCCGGGGGCGGGAAAGGCGGTGGGAGGAAGCCTTCAGGCTTTGGGGCCTTACACTGGTTGCACCCTGTTCTCCAGGCGAAGTTCTGGTTCCCACAGCCCGGGTTGGGGCACGGCCAGGCTCCAGCTCGGTGCTGCACGTTTCCTCCTCCAGACGGGTTCCCCCGGGAACCGCGGGGCCCTCTTGGTGGGAAGCCGCCTCTGTCTCCTCCACGGCCTCCCATGCGCCCCATGGGTCCTCCAGGACCTCCTGGGCCCCCTGGACCTCCTCGGAGCAGCGGCGGCATCCCCCTGCCCTCGCGCGGCGGCATCCCTCCCCGCATGCTGTTCATGGGCGGCTTCTTCCGAGCAAGAGACACTTTAAGTGTGCTCCCTTGGAAATCTTTCCCATCAAACCACTCGACAGCAGCTTTGGCAGTTGCTGGGTCTTCGTAAGACACCGTAGCGTCACCTTTGGGCTTTCCTGTTTCCTTGTCCAAGTGAATATGGATCATGGGTTGTCCAGTCCTCTTGTTCATCTTAACGACTCCGCACTGCTTAAAGAAGTCCACCAGGTCATCGAGAGTCACACTGTCGTTCAGGCCTTGCCCGTAAATGGCACTGTTGTCAGAGTCTTCATCTGGATCTACAGGTGGGCCTAAATCAAGGTCTGGTCCTTCATCCATGGGTCCACCAGGCCTATTGAAGCCACCTCGCTCTCCAGCGCCCATTCCACCGCGTCCTCCTCCCCGCTCACCTCTGCTCATGCCTCCACGATCAAATCCCCCTCTTCCCCTGCCCCGGTTATCAGGGCCACTCATGCTCCGGTTCTCTCCTGGTCCGGAAAATCCTCAGACTCCTGCCCATAAACACCCATGCTACTGGGGCGGTCCTGTTGGAATGAACTCTGCTGCCCGTAGCTGCTGCTCTGTTGACTATATTGACTTGGAGCCTGGCTGTAGGATCCAGTCTTGGGGGGGGAGGTAACTAGTGGGTGGCTGCTGCCCATAGCTGCTTTGTTGACCATAGCTACTCTGCTGTCCATAGCTGCTCGGCTGCCCGTAGGTGTTCTGCTGGGAGTAACTGCTCTGATCATAACTAGTCGGCTGCGTAGAGGAGTAGCTGGTAGAAGGATAGGATGGTGGTGCTGAGACCAGCTGCATGGGGTAGCTCCCAGGCACCTGGGGATAACTGTAGTTACTCTGTCCATATCCTAGGCTGGGCTGGTTGTAACCCCCTGTGCTAGATTGAGGTTGACTAGTCTCAGCGGGTTTGTTACCATCCTGCGGTCTTGCAGGCGCGGTGGCTGCTGGCTGCTGTCCATACGCCGGGTGAGCGGGCTGAGCGCCATATGCAGACTGAGCTGCATAGGAGGCCTGGGTGGTAGTAACCGTAGCAGTGGTGGTGTCGTAAGCCCCAGTGCCGTACCCCTGGACAGGCTGACTGTATGCCTGGGGGGCAGTTGGAGTAGAATATCCAGTGGGAGGCTGTCCATAAGAAGTTGCATAGGCGGTCTGCCCGTAGGTTGCAGTGGTCTGCGCCTGGGTGTAGCTGACATCAGCGGGCTGTCCATAGGTTCCATAACTTTGCTGCCCATATGCCTGCTGGGTGGTCTGTGCATATCCTTGAGCGGGCTGGGCGGCGTAAGCCCTGTAGCCCTGCTGGGCTGCAGCTTGGCTGTATGTACTATAATCCATGGACGCCCTTTTCTCTCCTTCCTTCTCGTTCTATATGTCAATCCCATACTCCTAATTTGTTCCTCCTCTCCTCCCCCTGGGAGGTGGTTTTTAAGCCTCTGGAGCAGGAAGCCAATGAATTCCGTGTTTGCATGTGGTGTCCCCCAGGGGTCGGGGGCACAAGCTTGGAAGGCCCTGCCCACCCCCGCCACTCCCCAGCTCCGTCTCCCTGAACACCCGTGTGCCCTCTCTGAGTGTCTTGGAAGCAAAAGAGCCCGTTGTGCCCCAGGCCTGGCTCCAGAGCCAGAGGTGAGGTCCTCACTCGTAGTGAGTCAGGGTCAGGGCTAGTCATGCAGACCTGCCCGGAGAGGAAAGTCCTGGGGTAGGAGCTCTGCTGTCCACCGAGAACCTCCTGGGAAGGGAAGTCCAGGCAGCTTCTTGGCTTCTCTTAGCCTCCAGTTCCTCCCCATCTGCTAATGGAGGAAGTCAGACTAGCTGGTCTCCTGGTGCCCTCCAGCTCTAGGACCTCGGGGGCTGGATCCATCTGCTCATCCACCTTTTGGGAAACGGTCCCTTGGGGTGCTCCCTGCTACAGCTGCTCCTCGATGTCAGCCATGCTGTCATTTCAACCAACTCTTACCTGGGCTCAGTGTCTCCCGAGTGTCCGAGAAGTGTGTGTGTGCGCACGTGTGTGTGTGTGTGTGTGTGTGTGTGCACACCTAGTGTGCTGTGTCCTGAGTTCTGCACTTCTCTGTGTCTTTGGGGCTCTCCCCAGATGACCAGAAGAGGCTCTGACAGTGGGAATAGGACCAGCTTTGCTCCTGTGCCACCTGCAAAGCCGTGCAGGGATGCAAGCTCAGAAGGGCTGGCACTTGATTGGAAGCTCTGCTGTTTCTGTCCTGCAATGTGAGCAAGGGCCTGGAGTTTCCATTTTGTTCTGAGGCCTGCAACTCATGTGGCCGGTCCTGGTGGAGACCCCTCACGCACAGGGTGATGCATCAAGTAGAAGCCCCCACTGGAAGAGGCCCCTACCGTGCTCTTTCCTGCAGCCTTGGAGGGGGGCCCAGCATTAATCTCGCCCTCATGCCTGGCCAGCTGAGGCTGAGTGGCAGGGGCTGGCCTCTTGGTGGCGTGATGCTGGATGCCTCCAGGCCCAGGTGCCAAGCTCAAGTGGCAGACATTAATCACTCAAGCCTGTGTCCCTTTGCTTTGGGCGGGGTAGAGGGAAGCTGGCTGCTAGGCTGATGTTTAAGCATGGGGAGGGCATTGTGGAGTGTGTGCTGGGGTTTTAATTAGCATCTCTGTTCCTGCCCCTGGGGCCCCCAGCACACTGGGGAGGGCAGCCCGGTTTACTGTGGCTCTAGGCTGCTTCCTATCTCGGCCTAACACTCTCCTCGTCCTTAGCGCCAACCCTGGGGACAGAAGGTCTTGGCAGTCACTCTGCTCCTTCTCTGTCTCTGGCCGGTGGGGACCAGCCTTGGTGCTGGCATCTCCACTTCCGCCCACTGACTCACTCAGTCTGTGGATATATTCCCCAGTGAGCCTTTCCCCTGGGGGAGGTGACAAGGATGAAAGCTGGGAAGGGGAGGCGCTGTCCCAGGGAGGGGGCACTGGTCCTGCCTGCCTCCCATTTCCTACACGACCTTGGGCAGTTCCTATAACTCCGGCCTCATTCTCCTCAACTGCCCGGGTGGACTTGGACCGAAGGCTCCTACTATGCCTTGTGAGTCACTGCAGCTCAGGGGTCCCTGAGACTACCCCCAGGTCCAGTGATTCACGGAAGGAAGTCAGCAAAGCTGTTACACTCCCACAGGCTCAGTCCACCCCAGGGAAAGGACACAGATAAAAGTCAGCAGTGGGACAAGGCGCCCAGGGCAGTGGCCAGGTGACATCAAGCCTGAGTGTCCAGGTTCCTCTCCCAGTGGAGTCCTGTGGACAGCCCCCAATCCTTTCAGAACCATGTTTGACAGTGCTCACCACCTGGGGATGCTCACCTGAGCTCTGGGGTCCAGAGGGTTCACTGGGAGTTGACCACATAGACCTCACTGACCACCCACGTGGCTGACCTTTGTCTGCAGCCCCTCAAAAGGTCAAACTGATACAGTGTGGCCTGAGGCCCCCACCCTAAACCACACTGTCAGCACAGACTATCTGGCTGCTGGTAAGGACCCCAGGTAAACACACTCACAAAGACCCTCCAAAGTCTCAGAGGTGACCTCCCAGGAACCAGGGGCAAGGGCCAAACCTGTTTTTGGGGAAAGCTAACCCTATAATGATTCTGGCCTTGCGGACAGGCAAGGTAAAATGAAGACAATCCAGGGAAGAGGGGCCCGCTGCATTCTTAGTACAGGGATGGCAGAGTGGGCAAGAAGAGGGGCTGAGTCCCAGGGGACTGGCCCCTCCCTGCCCCTGCCCGTTCTGTGAGGGCTTGGCTCCAGGCATACCCTGGGGAGCTTGGGCCTGACTCTGGGCTGAGCTGTGAAGTCTGGGCCATTCTCAAATGAGAAGGTTTAGGAGATAGCCACAGGTGCCTTTCTCACCTGTCACCTTGCTCGTCTCTCCTGCCTTGCTCTCCCCTTCCGGCCGTCCCCTGGCACCTGCCCGGGAGCGTGGCAGCCGGCCTTGGTTGAGCAAGTGAGCCCTGGGGCAGCAGTGGGTGTGTGGGCTCCCAGGGGCAGCCCCATCTGCCGAGAGGGCTGTCTGCCCTTCAGGAGATCAGCAGAGTGGAGGCGGCCTTTGTTTCTTCCTTTTTTATGCCGAGTTCAAAGCTCAGCCTTCCTCCCAACCCCTGAGCTCCTCTGTTTACTTCCTGAGCATCCTTTTTTCTGGGGCCTGGTGCCCCCAGACCTTTAGGGTACCCACCAGCCCCAGGCTTTCTCCCAGCAGTCCCCCGGGCTCTGCATCCTGAAGCTGCCTCTCCTAGGCCAGCCTCTCCCTTCCCAGTGCTTCTGAGTTCTTTGCCCTGGCAGCCTTGAGCCCCACTTCATTTGGGAGGAAATATTCCACTTATGCCATCTCCTTCCTCCACATGATGGGAAAACAATTTTTGAAATTGTTTTTCTTGAAAGCAGGAAACCAGGAACATGGCTCACTGGGCCTGCCGCCAGCCACTCGGCATCTCCGCACTCGGTACTTCCTGCAGACTTTCCTGCCCACTTGCTCATTTCATCTTCATGTGAGGGGAGGCAGGGCAGATGGTGTCACCCCCAATTTGTAGGTGGAGACACAGGCCTGGCTGATTCTCATGGGGCTCCTCCCTGGGGCTTGTCCTTACAGCAACACCCGCCCCCCCCCCCACTTCTATGTTGAGGAAAATGGTGAGAATCAAGCAGATTCTCCCTCAGACCCCCCAGGCCCAAGCGCCACTGGCCTTGGAGGACCCTTCTCAGGCTTTCCCCTGTGGGGTGAGTCTCACGTCATCAGGAACACCTTGAACAAGCCCAGTGAACTTGGATGTGGACCTCTGCACAGCACCCCTGGACCTGGAGGAAGCGGGTCCTTGGCCTAGCCATTGCTCGGACCTCAGTTAGGAGACCCCCTCTTTCCTTAGTCTCCCTTCTTCCAAACTGCATTACCTCTACATTTTCCTGCTGCTATAATAGATTTTATACAGTCGGTCGGTGCACTTTAGCGAGTGATAGATCACTTTCATTGCTTCGCTTCATGATTAATTTCCCATAATAGTCCTCTCTAACACCAAGGCGAAAAGAGGAAGGAGAGAAAAAAACCTACATGATCCACTTTGTGCTTGGAGTATAAATGAATTAGATTTAATTTCTGTTTAATTGTTTCCATAGCTCAACCTCTGCTGACTTCACAGGATAATTTATTTTGCAGTCTCAGGGAACAGGAGGAGGGGATGGGGGACAGAGGCTGTAGCCAAGAGGTCTGCCTGTGGACACTGTTTAATTACACCTGATAGTCTTATCTCCTCGTAATTATTGGAGGCTTGTCGGGCTTCTCCGGCGGCCTCCCATCCACACTGAGGATCGATTCCTGGTTAGACCTCGGGCCAGCTGCCTTCAAGAAGGCCAGCCATCAGCAAGGAGTATAGCGTGGAGTTGAGAACAGCTGAGGGGACTCCTGAAGTTGCTGGTGGGGAGGCAGGATGCAGGGTAATGTGTCTTTGGAAGTGGAAATTTTCTGATGTTACTGTTGATGTTATAAAAATGATGACTAACCCCAGCGCATCAACACAACAGTTTTCCCCCAAATCCTCTCTCTCTAGAGCTGGTGAGAGGCCATGGTGGGCAGGCGGGGTTTCCACTGTTCCTCTTCCAAAGTCATTTGTTAGAGCCGTGTTGACTACAGGCCCTTTCTGCCCAGTAACTGAAGCGCTTAGTAAGTGGTTGGTCAGCAGAATGGAGGCCCCTCTTGCACTCCACTCTTCCCCTACAGAGGATGCTGAGTTTTTTCTTTGAGATTTATTGTGGTAAAACACACATGACATAAAATGTACAATTGGAGCCGTCTTTAAGTGCTCACCTCAGTGGCATCAAGGACATTCACACTCTTGTGCAACCGTCACCACCATCTATTTCTAGAACTTTTTCATCATCCCCAAGAGAAACTTCGCCCATTAATCAGTAGCTCCCTGACTTCCCCAGTCCCTTGTTCAGTCAATAAATTGTGTCCAACTCTTTGTGACTCATGGACTGCAGCATACCAGGCTTCCCTGTCCATCACCAACTCCTGGAGCTTCCTCAAACTCATGTCCATTGAGTCGGTGATGCCATCCAGCCATCTCATCCTCTGTCATCCCCTTCTCCTGCCTTCAATCTTTCACAGCGTCAGGGTCTTTTCTAATGAGTCAGTTCTTTGCATCAGGTGGCCAAAGTATTGGAGCCCCAGCCCCTGGTAAACCTCTATTCTACTTTCTGTCTCTGTGGATTTGCCTGTCCTAAGGATGTCATATTAGTGGAATCATACACTATTTACCCTTTATGTTTGGCTTATTTCTCTTAAGGTGATGTTTCTAAGCTTCATCCATGTTGTGACCTGTGTCAGTGCTTCACTCCCTTCTTAAGGCTAAATAATATTCTGTTATGTGGATGGACCACACTTTTTCCTTTCATGGTCAATGAACAATGTTCTAGTGGGCTTTGGGAACAGTCCAGAGGCCATGCTATGCTATACTAAGTCACTTCAGTCATGTTCGACTCTGTGCGACCCCAGAGACGGCAGCCCACCAGGCTCCCCCGTCCCTGGGATTCTCCAGGCAAGAACACTGGAGTGGGTTGCCATTTCCTTCTCCAATGCATGAAAGTGAAAAGTGAAAGTGAAGTTGCTCAGTCATGTCCGACTCTATGTGACCCCATGGATTGCAGCCCACCAGGCTCCTCCACCCATAGGATTTTCCAAGCAAGAGTACTGGAGTGGGGTGCCATTGCCTTCTCCACCAGAGGCCATAGCCCCATCCAAGTTACTTGAGCAGTCTCCTCCTGCCTGCCATATCATCTCTGCCAGTCAGAGAAGAAGGTCAAGGGCCCCCCTCTGTAGATGCCCTCCAACTTGGGGCTCCAGCAGAGCCTGGAATTAGCAGTCCCTCTGATCTGGTCATGAATATTCATGAAGCAGCTCTTCCTGGGCCATCTCCATTTAATCCTCTCAGTTCAGTTCAGTCGCTCAGTCGTGTCTGACTCTTTGTGACCCCATGGACTGCAGCACGCCAGGCTTCCCTGTCCATCACCAACTCCCGGAGCTTACTCAAACTCATGTCCATTGAGTCGGTGATGGCATCTAACCATCTCATCCTCTGTCGTCCCCTTCTCCTCTCCTCCTCCTGCCTTCAATCTTTTCCAGCATCAGGGGCTTTTGGTACCTCCATTTATAGATGGGGAGATCAAGGTCAAGGGACATCAGGGGATCTGGTCAAAGTCCCTCTGGAAGGGTCAGCACTATGTCCTAAGACCACATCTTTTGGATCCCAAAGCCTGTCGTGTTTCTGTTATCCTGCACTGCCTGGTGGCTCTGTCCCATTCCACCCTTACCAGATGGAATCAAGACGCCCGCTGTGCCTGCAAACTTCTGTCTGTAGCCGTGAAAACTGCTCTGCAGTGCTCCATCTTCACTGCCTCCTTGAAAATCCGACTGGGGGCATGGTGCTGATGGAGGTCCAGGTTGGGGGGGTTAGCAGGGAGCAAGTCACAGGTCCAGTGGTTCCCAGTGTGACATTATGGTGCATCCAGCCTTGGTCAGAGGTTCACGGGAGTCCTGGGAGCAGTGGAGGGGCCTGGCAAAGGACCAGTCATCCCCAAAACAGGTTGCTGCCTTCTGTGTTTCAACATTTCTCCTCCTTGGTGGAATTACAAGCAGTGGGGGCAGAAAACTCTCATTTGTACCCAGTGCCTGGCACACAGGAGAAGCCTTACAAGTGCTGCAGAGAGGACCCTGTTGGAAAGGGTGAGTCCTCAGGTGGCATTGCCTTAAAACAGGAGGGAAGATGGCTCTGTGCTCGGATCTGCCTACTTAGGCTCCAAGCTTGTAGGAACTTGGAGCAGAGGCTGGGGCCAGCAGAGGGAAAGGAAGGTTTACACTGTGCTGAGATGCCTTCCTGCGGTTCAGAGTGATGATGGCCCGTCCCTCAGGAATGATACGGTGAAACGCCCACCGCAGGCTGCCTATCCCCCACGTGTGGACACATGCCCACTCCTCACGTTTGACCAGCACTCTCTTCTGCCTCATTCTCACTGCCCACTGCTAAGGAGACCCCTCCAGGATCAGTCTCCTGACCTTGCACTTGGGGAGCAGAATAGATGCACACAGGGAAGGGTGAGGGGGCCTCAAGGGAAGGTAGGGGGCTGAGGGAGGGGAGGGGAAGCCAGAGGAGAGGCAGTGTGGCGTGCTTGCCCCTTCTTACTTTGCATCTTAAACACTGTGGGGATGGGAGTGTTTTCAGCAATGGGAATAGTTCATTTTTTTTCATTTGTTGTGTTGAGCATTTGTTGTGTCCGGGGATGCTGACTGATATGGCAGCAGCTAACCCTCCTGGCCAGCCAGACCCTGCTCTAGTCTCTCTCTGTTGTCCTGGGGAAAGTTCTTGGCCGTGGGCACATGGAAGTGTGGACTCAGGCTGGTTCAGTGGAGCAGACCTTGGTTTAAGTCCTGGAGGTGAGCACCTCCATAGAAGCTGGGTTTCCAGAAGGAAAAGAGTACAATGTGGCTCTAACTGCTTCAGAGCACCTGGAGGATGTATGTGGTGGTGCAAAGATGACCTCCTGGTCGGTGAAGTGGGGTGGGTCTGGACCACATGGGTTTCTGTGGAGGCTCAGTGGGGTAACTAGCACACAGTAGCGTAAGCAGTGCCCTGCGTGTACAAACGGTCGTCTGGCTGAGCACCAAGTGTGCGGTGTGTGCTGGTCCCGAATCTCCCAGGTGCAAGTTTCAGATGCCTGCCTCTGCTGCTCGTGTCGTCAGGGTGGAGGGGGGAGCTGGAGAGAGTCTGGCCCCTGGGTGCCTGGATGTGGGGACTCAGTGGGGAGAGAGGGCCCTTACTTGTTGGCTGCATCCCAGTGGCTCCCCTGCCAGTTGAGGTTGGTATTGG
The DNA here is from genome assembly GCF_019923935.1 of Bubalus bubalis. Classification (NCBI taxonomy): domain Eukaryota; kingdom Metazoa; phylum Chordata; class Mammalia; order Artiodactyla; family Bovidae; genus Bubalus; species Bubalus bubalis. The sequence continues at coordinate 10,327,593 of NC_059159.1, read as the reverse complement.
AGGAGACGTGCCCTCAGCCCATCTGGGTGCCCTTCAGGCAAGTCTAGTGATTCTGGTTGGGTGGAGGGCCCTTTAGTAATGTAAAAACCCTAGAGAAGGTTTGGAACGTTCTGCTGAGGTCACAGGTGAACCTGTGGACCAATCATGGTGCCACTGTTTTGATTAACTCAGAGGAAACAGTGACTTACCAACAGTGGGGGTGATCTGATTACTGGATGAAGAGGGCCAATGGGGTAGACCCACCCGGAGGTCTGCTAGGGTGTGTGCCTGGATGCACCCACAGGGGGAGCCACTCTGGGAACTTGTGACCTGCTGGCATGTGAGCTGTGTCCTACCACGAGGCAGGGCACCCTTCATTCCCATGGGCAGTAGAGGGACTGAAGGCCAGCGAGAGCCCAAGGCCACACAGCTAACCTGTGGCTGTGCTGGGCCGTGACCCCAAGCAGCCGGCGCCGTCTCACCGTGAGGACTGGGGCCTACCATGGGGGCCACATTCGTGGTGACGTGTGCCTGGCACCTGCCACTTGATGGATAAATCCCCAGCTGACTTCACAGTTCATCTCGGGTTGCCTCTCTCTTTCTCCCTTCCTGCCCCCATCCCTCAAGACAGACCCGGGACAGCCCTGGGCTCTCGGCAAGCCTCACTCTCTGAGCCCTCGGGTATTTATCAGGTTTCTGTGATCATCTTCCCTGCGAGACCAAGAGCCTCTTGGGCAGGACTTAGTCCCTAAATGCCTGTGCCCAGCACCACACATGGGGACAGGGGTGGTCTAACCCTGGAAGAATAGGTAACGTCAGCCCACTGTGTACACACACACACACACACACGTGTGTGTGCTGATTCACCTGGATGTGCTGACACCCATGCACCTGTAAACACCTAGTTTGCTGAGGTGTCTTCCCCGCTCTTTCCCTCTTCATCCCCAGGAGGTACCCCCGCTCTGGGCTCCTCCACTCCCTCAGCCAGCTAAGCAGGTGTGATGCTTGGCCTGGGCATCTTTGCTGGGATGGCCACCGTCCTGGCGGCAGCCTCCGCCTCTTAGCAGAGCCCTGCATGTTCCCTGGGGAACAGCAGGTGAGGGGTGGTGCCAGATTCCACACGGTTTGGTGAAGGGGCTGAGTCTCCCGGTGTTCACGGACCCTGCGGACTTGGCCTTCTCGCTCAGTGGGAAGCTGCAGCCACGAGGGCCCGGAGGCCTGGGGCAGGCAGAGCGAGGCCTGCTCCCTCCCCTGGAGCTCCAGTGTTCTGCCTCAAGGCCGGCCTGCCCTCCCTTTCCCCGCACCTGGCCAGCACGGTGACCGCCAAGAGCAAAAAGCCCGGCGATGGGTGCCAGGGAAACGTCCCCATTCTCATCCCCTCCATTAATCACCAGCTTTCAGGGCACTGGGGCCCCTGTTTAAGACACACCGGTGATTCCGAGGTGAGTGCCGGCACTCCCAACCTCTGCTGTTAATCTGCTCCCTCGGAGACAGGCTACCTCGGCCTGTTAATCACTTGCTGTAATTACAGCCCCAACTTTTGCACGAGGAATGTTAATTGATGTGTTGGATGGAGGCACTATGCACGCACGGTGTCCTTCTCCTGTGACCCCCAAATGCCAAGGTCATAGGATCTGGTGGGGCTCACAGTGCATAGAAATGAGCAGCGTGTCATGGTGGGGGTGGGGGCGGGGAGGGTGGCTGGCTGCCAGCAGCAGCCGGGCTCCTCGCCCTTCCCAGCGTACTGCCTGCTTGCCAGTCCGGGCAGTGGGTAGGGGGAGGGCCACTGTGGAGAGCGAGGGCTGGGTCCTGGAGGGCCGGGGCTCCCTTCTCTGGCAGGGTTGGGAGTCAGCCTCCCAAGAAGCCTGCTGGCTCTCCTGGGGTATGGTCTTGGACGTCCTACCCACAGGGTGGGCTCAGCGACTTTTCCGAGGTACCTCGATCCGTACCAGGCAATTCTGCTACTTCGTCCCCTGTGGGAAACTTGGCTTGGCTGACCAGCAGAACTGACTTCTGCCCGTTCCCTGAGCTGTGTGAGGCCGTTCACAGCACCCCTTGGGGCCTGGAGGTAATTTTATGGCCTCCGCTGCCATTAACTCTTGTCATGAAGTTTGTTTTTCTCCAGTTATTAAAGGAATATATGTTTGTTAGAAAATACTTGGCAATACCTCCTAACTTCAGGCTTTTGTGCCCAACAGTAGGATGGAAGGGACTCCACTGACTGCTTAGTGCCGGCTCCATCCTAACAGCTTGGAAACTGAGGTTCAGAAAGCAATGGAGCAGCCAGCCCTGAGTCCTTGGGTCCATGGAAGCACAGACTAGAACCCTGCTTCTGATCGGGACCTTACCCACACTGCCTGGAGCTCCCAGTTCCCGGGCCCTATCCTTGGATTCTGGCTTGAGTTCCCCGAGGGGCTGGAGTGATGAACAGAATGAGAATGATTGCAGGCTTGGAGAGGAAGGTTGGGGAGGGCGTGGTTCCCTGGACTCCTGCTGATGGCGTGGCAGGGATGATCCCCTGCCAGGCCTCTTGGTGGTCCTGCTGCTGCTGCTGCTGCTGCTGCTGCTAAGTCACTTCAGTCGTGTCCGACTCTGTGCGACCCCATAGATGGCAGTCCACCAGGCTCCCCGTCCCTGGGATTCTCCAGGCAAGAACACTGGAGTGGGTTGCCATTCCTTCTCCAATGCATGAAAGTGAAAGTGAAAGTGAAAGTGAAGTAGCTCAGTCGTGTCCGACCCTCAGCAACCCCACGGACTGCAGCCTTCTAGGCTCCTCCATCCATGGGATTTTCCAGGCAAGAGTACTGGAGAGGGGTGCCATTGCCTTTTCCGCTTGGTGATCCTAGTTGCCCACAATGCCCTTGGGAACCCCAGGGTAGTTGGGGCAAGGAGCCAGGGCTGCAATGAACCCAAACATCCTCATAATCTGAGCATGGCCTCGTGAGGTCTGTAGAGGGCATGGGGCCAGGCGGAGCAGGTGGTGGGAAGGACAGGAGGGCCCTTCTCTTGTCATCTGATCAGTCTTGTCTCCAAAGACTCTGTACGTCCTGCTAAGGGTCACCCACAGGGAGATACAAGGTGCTGAGTCCTGTCTCCCGGTCACCACCACACTGACACCAGGCTGTTCTCATGCCCTGTCCCTATGGGGCCCCTTGCCCACAGAGGGGGACCCCTCTGTGGCTTCATGGCTGTGGTCGATTGGGCATCAGTGCTGGCCATTCAGGCCTCACCTGAGAGTCAGCTGAAGTGCTAAGAGTCACAGTACCTCCCTCTCTGGATTCTGGATGGTGGGTTGGGGAGGGCCCAGGCATCAGTGGCTTCCAGAACACTCCAGGTGCTTCCAAGGAGTAGGCAGGGCAGAGCACAGGGTCTGGATGGAGGTGTGATCCACAGGTGCTATTGAGTTTTGTCTCTGCGATGCCGAGGGAAAGTCAAGGACTTGGCCGTGCCTGGTGGGGAGGATGGGTCGGTAGAGAGAACAAGACTGGGAGGCCAGGGCAGGGGTGCCCGCTTCAACCCCAGTGGAGTCATTAAAACCCCAGTCAGCTTCGGCAGAGCCAGAGTAGGGAGGCCCTGAGCACTGCTGTGGGGTGACTGTGGGGAGGGGTGAGAGGGAGGAGGGAGCTGGGGAGAATGACAACCAGGGATCTGATGCCTGAGGGGCCATGCAGGGCAGGGCGGCTCGCCCATCCCGAGAGACCTGCAGTGGAGAGGCAGCAGGGAGGCCTGGGTCCAGTGCCGGATGCCCCTCAACCCGACGGGGCCCCGAGCCGGGCAAGGGTGTGATCAGCCGGCGCCACTGACTTGGTGCTGATGTCCCCCGTCCACCCCAGCTGGGTGATCACCCCACTTCGGGCCCCTTTTGCCACCCCCATTCACTCTCATTATGGACCCCAAGGGGCAGGCTGTGGAGGCTCTTTCCAGCAAAAATGAATAAATAATAGATAAAATCTACCACCAACCAAGAAGGCTCCCAGGCTGCTGAGAGAATATTGTCCTGGGTGTTAATGATGTCTGCGCTCAGGACCAGTCTCCTCTGTTCTCCCTTGTCTCGGATTCCACCAAATGGTGCTGACTACTTCCTGGAGGTGGGGGGACGGGTGTCTTCTTTAACTTCTCAGGCAGCTGCTTGACAGCCGAGCTGTCCCAGAGGCCAGTCCTCACCAGGCTCAGTCCTTCACAGCTGGCCTCCTGGGATGACGTGGCTCAAGACTTGTAGATCCTCTCCATCCTGGGGCCTCCACTGGGCAACACCTGGAATGGTCATCACTGGGGACAGGCCCTGTGCACACCCTTTCCTGGTCTACTTCTCTGTGACCTAATGTTTTTATCCTGCCAAGACTTGCCGGGCTGGCAGATGCCATCCCTGCCCCACCGCCACTTCCCAACCTGCAACACCCAGGACCTCGCCACCCTCGACCCAGCCTTTCTCCCACCGTCCAGGATTCGGTCTTTGTTTACTGGGCCGAGGTGCTCTGTGGCCAGGGGCAGCATTGCCAGAACATGGGGGTCCCTGCTCGGGAAGTCTGACAGCACTTGGGCCCAAGGATGGGCCAGGACGTGGAGGTCACCCAAGCCAGCTTCCTGCCCAGCAGGCCCCTGCTTCCCAGTGCCCCACGACAGATGGCCGCGCAGCAGCTCCTCCAGTGTTCCCATGACTCGTGATTTAGTGATCACGGGAGCCAAGTGACAGCTGAGAGTCCTCATCCCTGTCCTCAGAAGGGTCCTGCAGTCCAGCTGGGCAGGAAACCGGCATCCTCGGGTCCTGCCTGCTGCTCTTGACCATCTTCCTGCCGCTTCCTCCCTCCTGCTCCCCCTCTGCTCTGGCGGGAGGCAGCTTCCACATGAAGACCTTGGGGTCGCTCTTGGTCTGCAGGAACTCAGGGTCTCTATTTCCTTATTGCTCATTTGGGTTCCTCTTCTCCCCCCTCAAATGCCTGCTTTCTCTGTTTATCTTCATCCATAGCCTGTGAACTTCACCTAGTCAGCTGTAAGCATTCATGTGTTGGGTTTGGATGGGAGTGGGAGATGGGGGGGCCCCGGGGCCTGAGTCCACCCTCGGCCTCTTCCCAATGGTGCAGCCTTGGCCAGGAGGTACTCTCAGCCTTGGTTTTCTCCACTGTCAGCTGGGGGCAACGGCAGAAGCTTTTGGTCGTGTGGATTCAATGAAACATTCAGGAAAGCATCCAACACCTCTCTTAAAGGATGGCAGTGATACAGATTCGTTTCATTGTCAAAATGCTCATCATAAACCCTCCAGGCTGACCGAGCAATCCCACACTGCCCCATTTGGCCACCTCCTTGGGTTCACGTCATCCCGGATGCTTCCAGGCTGACCTGCCTCTCCTAACTGTGCCTCCCTGGCGTTCTGACAGTGCCTGTGTCTCTGTTTGGGGGATCCCAAGAGCAGACCCTGAGATAAGTGGTCAAAGGCATGCAGTGATGGAAAGGAAGGGAAGGGGGACAGGAAGAGAAGCAGCCCACCATCTTGAGGGCAGCTGGAGCCTATCTCAACGGGGTTCTGGGGACCAGTGAGAACATCTCCCCCAGGCCTCTCCCATCATGGGGAGGGGTGGGATATGTGTACACCCATCTGTGCCATTCCTCCTTGAGGCTGCTCAGGGGGCATAATGCCTGGACCTCAGGACTTCAGGCCCTGGCAGATGGAGAGAGCCCCAGGCAGAGGCTGGCTGTTCTTTGTGGGGGTGGGGGGGAAATAGCTGTGTTCTCTTCACAAAGTCTGGGTCTCAGCCTGGGGGTGAGGGTGGAGATCCCCTTCCCTGGAGTCTCTTCTAGCTCAGACCTCAGAATAATGGCTCATATTGCTCATCTCATGTTACCTCTCACTTGCCAATCCCCCTTTATCTCAGTTCCCTGTGATAGTTAATACTTCTTTATATGAAGCATCTCCAGTAATTTTGAGGCAAAATGAGCATGTGGTTTTGCCTCCTGATTGGACTCTGATAAAGAACTGGTACTGGGGGTGGTCCTCGGAAGTGGAAGGGCTGGGCACTGGAGTGTCAAGGTGGCAGGACATGGCAGGGCCCGGGCAGTGTCTTCTGCAGACCCTCACCTGAGGTGGCGATGGTGACGATGCTGATGGCTGAGCATACAGAGCACTTTGGTGGTTCCCCACTCAGACGGCTTTGGGGTGGCCCTCCCCATGGAGTGGTGGACCTTTCTGCCCGCCTTGGCCTCAGAGACTGAGCTGTGGGGACGTTCAGCAGTAGCTGCCCCCTGGGAGCCCTTCACCTTGCTGGGCATCAGCCTTCACTAGCTTAAGTTGGCACCTCCCCAAGAATGGTTTCCTGTGGCCGGTGGCCAGCTTTGTCACCAGGGAATGAATCTATCTAATCTACTCAAATCTAATCTAATCCCCACATGCATATGCTATTGACATATGGTTTTGGTGTCATATGGTATCTGTGGCTGAAAGATATCCATGGGGCAATCCTGGAATTTGTGAATTTCACTTTGTGTGACAAAACCTGACTGTGCAGGGGTGATTAAGGTAAGGACCCTGGGATGGAGAGATTATTCTCCATTATTCAGGTGGGCCCCCAATGCAATCCCAGTTGTCCTTAAAAGAGTGGGGGAAGGGGAGATTCGACACAAACAGAAGAGAACGCCTGTGACAACAGAGGCGGAGACTGGAGGGATGCGGCAACAAGCCAAGGAGCCCTTGGGGCCACCAAGAAGCCCGAGACGGCGGGCCATGGATTCCTCACTAGGGCCCCTGTGGGAGTGCAGCCCCGTCATGCTGCCTTCAGACTTCTGGCCTCCTCTGTGAGAGGCAAGACTTGGGTCATTTCTTGCCACCCAGTTTGCAGTCACTTCAGTTCAGTTCAGTCACTTAGGGCAGCCGAAACTTGCACGGTATCATAACAAAATGCACCGCAGGGGTCGCTAGTGAGCTGCACTAAATGAGAGGGAATCTGCTTGTGTGGCTGTCCTCTGGGCAAGGGAGAAGCCTTGACTTTTAAACATGTGCTGTGACTGTTATGGATGTTTCCCTCTGGTTTCTTCCTCTGCCATGTTCTGACTAGGGACATGTTCTGGTGCCATGAAAGCTTTAGTGACTGGGCACTTAGACGCACAGGCAGACCCTGGTGGCACTGGTGAACTCACCCAAGCCCCAGTCCCAGGAGCTCTGTCAGGAGAGGGCATTCAGGAGCTCAAGATGGGGGGCCCAGGCACCCCCATAGGTGTCTTGTCTGAAATCACTAAGGTGGGTGGGCATGAAGGGTCAAGGTAAGCACAGGGCTTTGCTGGATTCTAGCTCTGGATGAAGGGTTTTGTGCCCCAACCTGACCCAGGAGCCACTGTCGATCCCACAGGACCAATGCTTTCCTTCGGAGAGCTTACATTCTGACAGCCGGCCATGGAGGAGTTTGTGGGAGCCAGGCAGAGGACAGTCCTTCCCACTGGGCAGCTCCCAGGACCAGGCGACCCTGCTTCCTCTCATTGGATTTTCCTGGTGGATCCCTGCAAAGATATTTGTTTTAGAACTAGAAAATGTGGCAACTAGAAAATTTAAGCTTACTCAGGAGACTCACACACTCTTTCGGTTGGGCCAGACAGCTCCGGAAGTTGACAGAGACTCTCACTGCCCTCTGCCCACTTTTAAGTGAAGGGACCCTAGTTTGTTTGTTCCTTATCAGAAGGGACTTTCAAGAAATCGTTCCAGGAGAGGCTGGCAGAGGTGACAGTGATGTCTCCTGTCCTGAAGGCCTGCCTGGATCCAGGTGGACAGGGAGTCAGGAGGCCTGGCCTCCCACCCTCCCCAGCCTGTGTTCCCCACTCAGGAGCACGGGCAGGCTAGGGAAGACAGGAACAGGCAGCCCAGGGAACAGAAGTGCATGTTTGCAGTTCAGAGACAGACAGTGAGCCCTTTGGGCAGCAGAGGCCCCACTGCCCAAACAGGTGTTGATCTTGAGGCTGGAAGTGTGAGACAGAATGTTCATAAAAGACTACTTTCCAAGCATCACTTGGCATTTCTGTAATAGTCATTAAATTTTTTTTTGTGGTAAGATGTACAAAAATGTTACCTTTATAACCATTTCTTAGGGTCCAGGTCTGTGACATTAAAGACGCTCACATTGTGAAGTCATCACCATCATCATCTCCGGGACTTCTTCATCTTCCCCAAATAAACACTCTCCCCATCAAATGCTAACCCCCCACACCCCCACCTTCTGCCCCTGGCAACCACCATCCCACTCTCTGTCTCTATGGATTTGCCTGTTCTAGGTACCTTGTATAAGTGGAATCAGACAGTATTTGTCCTTCTGTGACTGGCTTATTCACTCAGCATATTGTCCTCAAGATTCAGCCATGTTGCAGCAGGTGCCAGAATAGAGTTTAATTTTTTTTTTTTTAAAGGTTTACCTATTTTTAGCGGTGCTAGGTCTTCGTCTCTGCGTGCGCTCTCTGGTTGCAGTGAGTGGAGGCTACAGTGCGTGGGCTGCTCACTGCAGCGGCTTCTCTTGTGTGGAGCACGGGCTCTAGGTGCACGGGCTTCAGTAGTTGTGGCCCATGGGCTTAGCAGTTACGGGTCCCCGGCTCTAGAGCGCTGACTCAGTAGTTGTGGTACATGGGCTTAGTTGCTTCTCAGCATGCAGGATCTTCCTGGACCAGGGATTGAACCCGTGTCCTCTGGGTTGGCAGATGGATTCTTAACCATTAGAGGACCAGGGAAAGTCCAGAAAAGAATTCTGTTTTTAAAAGCCTTTTCATGTAACCAGTCTCACTCCATTCTAGTCACCCTGTACATGGGTTATACTAGCCCCATTTTTCAGATGAAGGTACCAAGGCTCACCATGGAGGCTCACCGAGACATGCCTGGAGGTCACATGGCAAGTGAACAGGAGCAAGGACATATTTTTTCTGACCTTCCCCTGGGCTCTGCCCACTTCTCATTGGCCAGGTGATACTGATGGGCCCACAGTTTTTCCAATGTATCCCAACCACCCTTTTAATAACAACTGTCACGTAAGTAGAAAATCAAATCAATTCTGGAAGAAAACCTTATCACTCTCGGTGTCTCCTCTTGTTTTCCTCTCCCCTTCTCTTGAGATGAGGGAGGGTGGTTTCTAAGAATATCTCCAAGTGATGGGACAGGTCAGTTTATAAATACTGTGTAACCTGAGATGATGGGTCCAATTTGAAGCCTGTTGACAGTGAGGCTTTGAAGGATGGGCTCCAGGCGGGGTGTGTGCATGCTCACGGAATGCAAATCAATAATTTATGAGGAGAAGGGCATGGTATGCAAATTCAAGGTATTGGCATTGTGTCTGCAACAGATAAATGCTAGGATTCCATAGAGGGAGGGGCTGAACTGAAGCGAATCCTCAGCCCCTGGGCTCTCACGGGTTCAAACTTGTAACTATGGATGGTGATGACCAGGAGAGGTCAGCATGGAAGGGGACTCGGAAGCAAGAGAAACCTGTCCCCTGGGGCTCTAGTTTCCAGAAGTCCTTGGACGTCCCCATTCCATGATAGCTGGGAGGTTTCCTGAGTGCTTCAGATACCTGGTTTCTGTGGCCAAAGAGTCTTCTGGTGTCAGAGAATTGAAGGTCTGGAAGCCCCAGACCTTCCACCTGTAGGTGGAGGCATCGCTGGGTGGCCAGAGCCACCCACTTACCTGGCTAATCTGTCTTCCGAGAAACCGGCATGGGCAGAGGTATATTGCTTAACCAACCTCATTACTCTTGTGCATTTAGCGGCTCAGGGGAAGATAATACCTTTCAGGTTTGACCCAATTTTAGTTTTTGTTGTCATAACCATGGAAAATCGACCTTTGGCCCCTCAGCAGCGGGCCTGAATGGGAAGTGATTTACGGCAAGCACGCCAGGCAGAATCCCTAATACACTTGCAGGAGAGAGCCACACACCCTCTGTCGCAGCCCTAATCTCTGCTAAGCAGCAATTTCCACGACAAATTCTCATTCTTCCCTGCCACCTGAGCACCCAGCTCCCTGGAGATTTTGAAAATTGCATTACCTCAACTTCAAAGTAGACAGATAGATGGACAGACAGACAGACAGACAAATCTCTTTACTCAGTGTCTGCATTTCCAGGCCACGGACAAGCTTGCTGAACTCTCAATAGTCATTTCTCTGCCTATTCTGTGAGCTGCAGTGTCACTTCCTGTTTCCGATGAGGTAGCAGGCATTGTAGGCCAGGAATTGAGGCTTCATGTGATCTGTTTGCAGAAGTCTTTCCTTTTCTGACTTTGTAGAAGAGACACAATTAGAAGATATATAATATCTTTGATGGGCTTCCCAGGGGGCACTAGTGGTAAAGAACCCGCCTGCCAATGCAGGAGACATAAGAGATTTGGGTTTGATCTCTGGGTTGGGAAGATCCCCTGGAGGAGGGCATGGCAACCCACTCTAGTATCCTTGCCTGGGGAATACCCATGGACAGAGGAGCCTGTCTGGGCGACAGTCCATAGTGTTGTGAAGAGTCAGACACAACTGAAGCGACTTAGCCTGTATGCAATGTCTTTGATACAGAGACAGGAGAATGGGGTAGAGAAATCGAAGGAGAGTAGGTGTATTGGTTAGCTACTGCTGTATAACAAACTACTTTCAAGGTCAGTTGCTTAAAACAAGAATCATTTCTCTTCATTGCTTTCAAGTCCCTGGGTCAGTTGCGGGGTCAACTGATCTTGGTTGGGCTCCCTTTGGGACTGCAGAGGGACTCAGTGGCTCTGCTGCAGGCTGGGTCAAGCTGGAGCAGCCCTGCTTCATGTATCTTTCATCCCCATCCTGGGGCCCAATCATGGCAATAGCAGAAGCACCAGAGAACAGCAGAAACAATCAAGGCTTCTTCTGGCCTAGCCTTGGAAATGGCTCACCATCTCTTCTTCCTCCTTCTGTTGGCCAAACAACTCCCATGTTGAGCCCAGATTCACAGAGGGTGTAAAAAGAGAATCTACCTTTTTAGAAGAAGGGAATGGCAACCCATTTCAGTATTCTTGCCTGGAAAATTCCATGGACAGAGGAACCTGGTGGGCTACAGCCCATGGGATCGCAAACAGCCGGACATGACTGAGTGGCTAGCACACACTAACACACAGCTTTTTAGCAGGAAAAACTTCAAAGTCACATGATTTATTTAGTGCTTACCATGTTGAAAAAGACCCTGTTGCTGGGAAAGATTGAGGGCAGGAGCAGAAGGGGGCTACAGAGGATGAGATGGTTGGATGGCATCATCGACTCGATGAACATGAGTTTGAGCAAACTCCGAAAGATAGGGAAGGATAGGGAAGCCTGGTATACTGCAGTCCATGGGGTTGCCAAGAGTTGAACACAACAGAGCAATTGAACACAACAAACAATGGACTAGTCACTAAATGAAGTGTTCTGTATACATGGTCTTATTTATTCTTTATAGTAGCCCAAAAAGAGAATTATTATCACCCAATTTATAGGTGAGCAAATTGAGGTTGGCAAAGGTGGGTGATAGGGGAGCCGGGATTTTGATCCAAGGTTATCTGAGTCCCACGGTCAGACTCTTAGGCACTATGCCTTCCGGTCTTGTAGCACTGCCCTCTAGCTCCTGGCCCTGTTCAAAGCCTTCTCTTCCCCTCACTGGGTTACTTTGTAAATGGATGGATGAATGGATGAGTGGGTGGTCAGGTTGATGGACAGACGGATGGATGGCAAACAGGCAGACAGTTCAGTAGACAAATGGAATTGACATTTCCAGGGACCTTAGCCTCTTTTTTTAAAAAAAATGTTATTGAAGTATAGTTGATTTACAGTGTTGTATAAATGTCTACTATACAGCAAAGTGACTCAAGCATATATACATTCTTTTTCATTTGTAGTTTGTGATAGGATGTTGATTATAGTTCCCTGTGCTATACAGTAAGATCTTGTTGTTTATCCGTCCTATATAGTATCAATAGGATGGATAAACAACAAGATCTTACTGTATAGCACAGGGAACTATAATCAACATCCTATCACAAATCAACATCCTATCACTCCAGTTTGCATTTGCTAACCCCAAACTACCAATCCTTCCTTCCCCCACCCCACCATCCACCTTGGCAACCGTAGGTCTGTGAGTCTGGTTCTGTTTGGAAAGTGAAAGTGAAGTCGCTCAGTCGTGTCCGACTCTTTGCAACCCCATGGACTGTAGCCTACGAGGTTCTTCCATCCACGGAATTTTCCAGGCAAGAATACTGAAGTGGGTTGCCATTTCCTTCTCCAGGCGATCTTTCCAACCCAGGGATCAAACCCGGGTCTCCCGCATTGCAAGCAGACGTGTTTACCATATGAGCCACCAGGGAAACTCTTCTGTTTTGTATATGCTCATTTGCATTGTATTTCAGATTCCTCATATAAATGAAATTATATGGTATTTGTCTTTCTCTTTCTGACTTCACTTAGTGTGATAATGTCTAGGTCCATCCATGTTGCTACAAATGGCATTATTTTGTTATTGTTTATGACTGAGTACATATATATATTTATACATATGGACCACATCTTCTTCATCCATTCATCTGTTGATGGACATTTAGCTTGTTTCCATGTCTTGTCTACTATAAATAGTGCTGCTATGAATATAGAGGTGCATGTATCTTTTCAAAGTTTAGTTATGTCTGGGTATATGCCCAGGAGTGGGGCGGATGGATCGTATGGCAACTCAACTTTTAGTAAGTGAGTGAAGTCGCTCAGTCGTGTCCAACTCTTTGTGACCCCGTGGACTGTAGCCTACCAGGCTCCTCCGTCCATGGGATTCTCCAGGCAAGAATACTGGAGTGGGTTGCCATTTCCTTCTCCAGGGGATCTTCCCAACCCAGGGATCAAACCAGGGTCTCCTGCATTGGAGGCAGAAGCTTTAACCTCTGAGCCACCAGGGAATCAAAGAGGGATCCTCCTTCTCCACACCCTCTCCAGAATTTTACTTGCAGGGACCTTAGCCTCTTTCTGATGTGTAATCCTAGTTTAACCAAGCCAGGCTGCCTCTGGAGAGGCCTTCCTTTCCTCATGAGCTAACACTCATCTCTCGGTAGTAAGAATGCTGCCTTGAAGGAGCTCTGAAGGAAAGGGAGGTCCTAGGAAAGCAGCTGTCATGGCCAGGATCACTCAGGGAGGGCAGTCTGAAGGCCACTGCAGAGTCCCGGTCGACTTGGGCTTGGGCAGAGAGGCCTCCTCCCTGTCAGACCTTGGTCTAAGGTTCACACCCAGAAGGTAGGGCAGGAGGTGGGCAGGATAGCCTCTGGCCAAGGAAGCAAATGAGGGGAGAAGAAACAGGTTGTGGTGGCCCTTGCTTCTCCAGCCAGCGTCTCTCCTGTCCTCATCTGCTCCTAAGCACCAATAGCTGTTCTGACTGTGACCCTCCGAGCCCCTGAAGCTGAAGCACATTGGCTTCACCAGGGAAGCCTGGCTGAAACCAGGGCCTTGTGGCGGCCGGTGGGAAGCGGTTGGGGGGAGCTCTGCAGTCCTGCAGCCACCTCTCTTGACTTGAGGAGGGGTTGGGTAGATACTGGGTGTTTGCCCAGTGGTGATGGGGTGGCCACTGTACTCCAGAGGGGAAGGGAGCAGCTGTGGGTGCTGGGTGCAGTGCACCTCTTAATACCACCAGCCCTGGGCATGGTGTGTCCTTTCGCATCTGGCGCCCACCAGAGGCGGCCAGGTGTGGATTATGGCTCCTGCTGCGGGTGTGCAAGGCGGCCAGGGTGGGGTCTGGGCGAGGACACTTCCTATGTTGTCATGTTCTCTCCTTTCTTCTTGCTGTTAGGGAGCTGACACTGAGGCTTTGGGCGACAGCGTGCTGACGGCTGTGGCCCTCCCGCCGCTGCTGCTGGAAGCCCCCAGGGGCAAGTCTCTTTGCCCCAAACACGGGACACCCGCAGTATCATTACACTGATCATTGCTTCTTCCCAGACGTATTGATCTGACTCCTGTCGCTGACTCTGGCAAGTCGAAAGTCTCTGAAGCCTCAGGGACCTGAGAGAGCAGCTGTGACTCAGGGTCTGTTGTCAGTCCAGGAGCTGACAAATTTTTTAATTTAAAAACTGAGTACAACTTGGTACTCTGTGACAACCTAGAGGGGTGGGATGGAGGTTCAAGAGGGAGGAGACATGGCTATACTTATGGCTGATTGACGTTGTTGTATGGCAGAAATCAGCACAGCATTGTAAAGCGATTATCCTCCAATTAAAAATAAATGAAAAAAAAAAACAGTAATTTGCATACTGTGAAATGTATGCATGTATGCATGTGTATGTGTGTGTGTGTGCTGAGTCGTATCAGACTCTTTGCAACCCTTTGGACTGGAGCCTGCCAGGCGTCTCTGTCCTTGGGATTTTTCAGGCAAGAATACTGGAGTGGAAGCCCCCCAAATGTATAGGTCTTAATATAGACCAAGCAGTTTTAACAAATGTATGCATCTGTGTAACTATTACCTAGTTTGAGATATGGAACTTCCCCATCTCTCGAGAAAGTTCCTTGATTCAGCACGAGGCACTAGAGTGCCTTCGTGGGGTGATAGGATGCAGGCAGGTGAACCTGGGACTTAGTTCCTGCCTTAGATGGACTGTCAGGATGATGGCCTCAACCAATGCAGGCCTGTGAGACCCCAGCTCCTTTGGGTTAATGTGACTGGCCGAAAGTGGACAGCAAAGGAACAGACAGATAGGAGAAGGGGCCTCGGCCGGAAGGAACCAGGCAAGGTCATCAGCTCATTCTCCCCTCCATACAATCTCACTCATCATCCAAGAAGATGTCCGTGTCCTGTGTGGCAGGCACTCCTGCGAGGGGCAGACAGGCATTTGGCATTCAAGTGATGCTCTTGTAAATACCTGAGACCGTATATGGGAGGCTCAGAGGTGGGTATCACTATACGAATTATCCCACAGCAGGGCCCTTGGGGAATTCTTGGAATGTTTGTGCAAAGGACATGTGGTTACAGTAGCTAGGTGATATATATATATATATATATATATATATATTTTTTTTTTTTTTTAGCACGTTACCGTTTTAAGTTTTATTTCCTGATACTCAGGCTTGAACTGCATTCCCTGTGCCCAGGGGGAGAGGTGTGGCCCAACAGGGGGAACATTTAAAAAACCTTCCAGGAGACACAGTCAGGCTCCAGAAACCCCCAGACCTGGGAGTGCACCACAGAACAGAGGACTCAGGGCCAGGTCGGGCACTTGGACCCCAGGGAGGGGAAACAGTCATTTTGGTTCCTGCATTGCAAGAGGAAAGACCAAGTCTTCACTCAGGCCCACTGGCTTTTATGACCCAAAGGCCACTACACCCCCAAAGTCCTTAGCACCCCTCCCATCAGCACCTCAAAATGCTGGTCCACGCAGACATCCAAGTGTCCTCAGGAGGGAGCCCTGGGAGTCCCCATTCTGCCCCCTCCATTTCTCTCCACTTTGCAAGATTGAGAATCCTGTTAAGGCCTTGGTCCCCTCCATTGGTGATGTAAAGCCAGTCTGGAGAAAATGTCAGCTGTTCAACATCGAAATCCTATTGCCAAATGCTGTGCTTCCATCCCACAGATGCGGGGCAGCGCTAAGATAAGTGAGAAGGAATCTCTGATCCAGTGGTGCTGCGCTATCTGCCCGGCCCACCTAGGAGGGGCTGGAGCAACTGCGGACAAGTCTCATCCTCGCCCCCCAACCCCCGGCCCCCCAACTCCAGACAGCTCCTTCAACCCTACCTGCCGAGCCCTCCCCACCTCCCTCCACCTAGTTCCCACCTTCTGCGCCCCTCCCCCACACTTCCCCACTGACCTGCCAGCTCCCCTCCTCCTGCCCCTCCCTCAGTCCCTTCCCTCCATCCCACCTCCCCCACCCCCTCCCTCAGGTCTATACCCTCTGCGACTCTACCCATGTGCCTGCACCCCTGTCCCTTCCCAGGCACCCCATCTCCAGGTATCTCAGCCCCCCATGTCCCTCCCATACCTCCCTGCACCCTGCTCCCATCACCCCACCCTGTACCCTCCCACATCTCCACTCCCTGTGCTGCCTCCACACCTCCCTTTGCCCCTGTGTTCCCCAGTTCCTTCACTCCTGAAGCCCAGGGATTCCTTCCTGGAGGGTGTTTCTGGCCCCTCCCATCAGGCTCTCTAGATAGCTTGGCCAGGGTCTCGCTACCCAGTGCTGGGGTAACTCCCCTGTCCCAGTCCCTGCCCAGTAGAGCATCCCTGAGCCGGTGTCCCTGGCCTGCAGGAGGGCAGAAGAAAGGGGACAGGTGTGAAGAGGTGGCCTTGATCTTTTCCTGGGGGTGGGCTTTGGATAATGCCCAGGAAGCAGAGTGAGGCTTAACTGTGGGGAGTGGGCTGCCCTTCACCCCGGGCCCAAATCGCAGAGTCTGCTTTGTGAACAGACATGGCCTGAAGATGGGGCTTACTTGGTCTGCTCCAGACTCCCCACCTACACCTGCCCATCTTCCTAGTTCTGGTGAAAATCGCTGACCTCCAGCTCTGTGATACCAAGGTGGGTTCTCTCCAAGTGTGTTTGTCAGAGGGATTGACTTTCTGATATATGCCACTGGCCAAGGGACTCCCCTGCAGGCAGATTTGAGCTAATTCTTCAGTGGGCCTTTCGGGGCCTTCAACCCCCAGCTGTCCTGACTCTCCTGCCACCTGCCCTGCGTTCAGACCTCCTCAGTTGACTGGTAAGCTCCCCTACCTGACCTCCTTCCTGCATTTCTGCTCCACTCTTTGTGCTCGGCTCTGCTCTTACTTCCTTCAGAAAGTCGGTCACACCCTCACCCTTCCTGCATCCACAGTGCTCTGTGCATCCCTTCTGTAGCATCCATCAGAGTGTATGGCAATTTCCTGTTTAAATCATGGCAGTGCACACCCATGCTCTCACCCAGGCTTCAGTGTTTTGCAGGTGGAGGGCAAAAGGTGGTGTTATCACCACCTGTATGGAGGGAGTGGCCCCTCATGGGTGAGCCGGTGAAGGAAGGAGAGATTATGCAACTTGCACAGGATCCCCCAGGTGGAGGTGGCAAGGTGGGGGACACACCCTCCCAGCCTCACCCCTTAGACGCCCCTGTCTGCCCACTTCCCCACTAGACTGTGAACCGCTGAGGGGCCATGCAGGATGTACCCTTGCTTCCCACCGCCTAGTTTGATGTGGTACAGGCTCTCCAGGTTTATTGAATACCTGGAGGAAGTATAGTGGTCACTTGGACTTCCTCCAGCTTCTTCCCCAAGAGCTCATCGAGCTTACTTTCAGTCTTCTCTCTTTCCTCACCTCCCTCGCAATCCAACTGTGTTTTTCTTCACAGCCAAGGGGCCCAACCCCTATAACGGTGTGTGGTGAAGTGGAGGGGAGAAGGGGGAAGGGATGATTTGTCTACCAGTTATTTGGGGCCACTAGGTGAGAATCAGAGTTTTGATCTTTCCATTCACTTGTTCATTCGTGTGATTTTTCATCCAACAAATATCAAGAACCTAGTATATGTCATGGAGAAGGAAATGGCAACCCACTCCAGTATTCTTGCCTAGAGAATCCTGTGGACAGAGGAGCCTGGTGGGCTGCCGACCATAGGGTCACACAGAGTCGGACATGACTGAAGCAACTTAGCATGCATGTATGCATTGGAGAAGGAAATGGCAACCCACTCCAGTATTCTTGCCTGGAGAATCCCAGGGACAGAGGAGTCTGGTGGGCTGCCGACTATGGGGTCGCACAGAGGCAGACACGACTGAAGCGACTTAGCAGCAGCAGCAGTATATGTCAGGTGTTGGGTTTACAGTGGTGAACAAAACAGATATTTCCCAGCTCTCGCAGACTATGATTAAATAAAGAAATAAATCAAAATATAATTAGTTTGTAACAAGTTCCAAGAGAGAGTGACCACAGAACTGGGGACTATGCTAGCTTGAGTTGTCGGGGAAAGCCTCCCAGAGATGTGATTTCCACTTGAGGATGAGAGATGGGATGGAGGCAGCAGTCTCACAAGGAAACAGTGAGTGAGAAGATCTCACCTGGTGTCGGTGGGAGACAGCTGGGTCCCTTAGAATTCCAATCTTGCTGGACCTCTTTGAAGAATCTGTTGCCTTCCTTCTGAGAATGCCCCTTCCTTGGGCTTTTGTGGTATTTTGCAGTCTCATCTTCCTTCTCTTGGGGGCCTGTCCTTGTTCCTCCTTTCTCTCCCACAAACTCCTGGGGTGTCTCAGGTATTCCTTCTCATCACCCGTTCTGTACTCCCATCTTCTCACTGGTGTTCTTATCCAAGCCCATGTCTTCAGCGACCATTTGTATTTTGGAAATTGCCGGGTCATTTACCTATTGCTCTGTAATGGATTACACTAAAATGTAGTGACCCCCAACAACAATCACTTATTAGCTCATAGTTTCTGGGATTCAGGAATCTGGGGGTGGCTGAGCTGAGTGCTTGTATCTCAGTCTTTTGAGAGGTTGCAGTCACCATGTTGGCTGCTGGCAGGAGGCCTCACTCACTATGGCCGTTTGAGTGTCCTCATGCCATGGCGGCCAGCTTCCCCCAGAGTGAGTATGACCTGACCTCAGAATCGATCCACAGTCACTTCAGCCATGTTCTCGTGGTTACACAGACCAGCCCTGGTCTGATGTGAGCAGGGGCTACATAAGAGGATTGGAGGTGAGAATTATAGGGGCCACCTTGGAGGTGGGCTGCCACAATCTCTAAAGCAGACAAGACTGTTTCCTAAGTCTTAGATCCCAGCACCCAACCATCTACCAAATATCACTCCACCCCCGACATACCAGGGGCGCTTTGAACACATGTCCAACTCCACAAACCTGGAAAAATTGTATTATGCAATTGTTAACATATGCAGAAGTGTAAAAGGTAGGTTATAAACTATCAAGCCAGCTGAAACCTCCTCGGTGTAACCTTCCCTAAGTCCTGTCTATCATACCAACCTCCTTCTGCCCTTTCCCAAATCTTAGTTTCTCACTTGATTCCTGGTGACAGCCTCCTGATTGAGATTCCTGCCTTGGTTTTTACTCCTTCCATCCTGTCCACACTGGCACAAGAGCAAGCATCTGTAGGGCACACATCTGCCTCGTTTCCTGCTTGAAATTCTTCAAGAGAGCTTTTAAAGTCCTTGGTGTGACGTTCAAGGTGCTTCATGATCTGATTCTTGACTTGCTGGCCAGTGTCGTCCTCAGTACTTCCAATCCCACACCTCCTGCCCCATTATCTGCATCCCTGGAAGACATCTCGCCTGCTCCTCCTTGCTTGGCTCTGCACCTGCTGTCTCCGCCTCCCCTCTCCTTGAGTCTCTCGCTCACTCCAAGGTTGGCACCTCCTCTGGGAGCAAGAACACCCTCTCAGGATGAGGGAGGAGCCTCTGCCCTGGGTTCCACACATCCTCTGCCCATCCCTCTCAGTGGCACTTCAGTCCTTCATTCCATCACTCGAACGCACTCATTTAACACCTGCCACGTGTCAGGCACTGTTCTAGGTTCCAGGAACGTGGCACCAAGCAAAACAAAGGTCTGCTCTCTGGAGCTTGCTATCCGTGTGAACCCTTAGCCCACTTCGGCCCAGATTTTTGGTTTATCGTCATCTCTCCCTCTGCAAGTTTCTTGGGGGCAGATCAGGGTGGTGTATCTGACCTGTGTCCCTAGCATCTAGAAGGGACTTGATGGACATTCAGCGCAGGAATGGTGCTTTCTGGAAGGGCCAAAATGTGGGACCTAGATGACCTGAAGTCTCCTGAGTCTAGAACAGACCTAGTTAACCATTCCAGGGTCTCAGTCATCATTTCCTGGACACAGTATCCCTGGTTTGGTGAGGGAAGCAGGGAAATGGGCAGCAGAGACTGAGAAGGCTTTGGATCATGCCCTTGGCAAGACCATCTCATCGAGAGTTGCTTGGGCTTGCACGTGACTCCCTGGTGTCTCCACCACTGCCCAAGACTCAGCTATTAATTACCCACCTGCCAGCCTTTCAGCCAGCCTTGCAGACCACTTGGGTCCAACAACCATGGCCCACCTTGCTGGCGTGTGTCCAGCACTCCATGAGAAAGAAGGCACTGGCCGCCTTCAAGGCTCCCAGGGAGCCAGCAGTAGCTAGACTGGAGTTCTCCTGTGTTTTGGGAACATTTCGGGGTCGGGGTCTGGAGTCCCTTGGCCACTGGTCCCAGCCTCACGTCAGCGGTTCTGAGCCCCCCAGCTTGAGCCTGGCTGTCAGTCGGGTCACACAGTTTCCAGCCGCTCCTCCAGAAATTGCTTTCCTCGACCTTGGGGAAAATTGCTTCCCAAATGACACCCCTCCATTTCACAAGCCTTAAACACAGCATCAGGGACACATAAATTACACGAGGCCCTTCCCATTCCCGTCGGCTACATTGAATAATGTAGCATTTCAACAATACCTAAAGGTACACTATTATTAAAATACACTGGTATTAAAAAAAAGAAGAAGCAACAGCAGCAGAGCTACATTAAAATTGTCACAGACTCCCACTAGATGCCAGAATCATAAAACCCAAATTATTTTTGCCAGAGAAAGGATTCATAAGGCATGAGGGGAGTTAGGAATGGAGCTGGTTTCACACGAGTGGTTTAAAAATGGGAGGAGGAGATTCATTTATTCAGAATATTACATATCCTCTGTAATCTTTACAACTGAAATGTGATGCTTCATGTTCTTCTCCTGGTTAAAGAAATAGCAGGTTTGGCTTTCTTAGCTTGAGCCTCATTTCAAGCGCTGGTTTTGGTTATTAGCTCATGTTTTGGGGGAAGAAGAATGAGGAGGAATAGATGTGATGAGAAATTGAGGGGAATGCCGTCGGCATCCCTGAGAGATGCCTTGAGAGAGGCTGAAGAGAGAAGATGGGAGAAAGGACCCTGGCTCACAGGGAGAAGCAGGTTTCAGAGAAAAATAAGGAAGAAAAACAGTGCCTTGCAGGCAAGTGAATGAGGACTCCGCAGTTTAACAAATGGGTATAGTCAGCAGGGGGTGCTTCCCAGGGGGCACTAGTGGTAAAGAACCCACCTGCCAATGCAGGAGACATAAGAAACACGGGTTCGATCCCTAGGTTGGGAAGGCCCCCTGGAGGAAAGCATGGCAACCTGCTCCAGTATTCTTGCCTGGAGAATCCCATGGACAAAGGGACAGTCCATGGGGTCACAAAGACACAACTGAAGCAACTTAGCATGCTTGCATTCATAGTTAGCAGGGGGCTTCCCTAGTACCTCAGCAGTAAAGCACCTGCCTGCCAGGAGACACAGGTTTGATCCCTTAGTCAGGAATATCCCTTGGAAAATGAAATGGCAACCCACTCCAGTATTCTTGCCTAGGAAATCCCATGGACAAGGGTGCCTGGCAGGCTACAGTCCATGAGGTTGCAAAAGAGTCAGACAGTGACTAAAACAGCAACAAGCAATAGTTAGCAGGATAAGTAGCCCTGTTTGTTTGGATATTTGGATGGTTTTTAAAAGTGCATACTGAATCCCTGCCATTATTCTGAATTTTTTCTCAGTTTTATTGAGATGTAATTGACATATATCTTTAGGATGTACAACATAATAATTTGATATTTGCATTTATTGCAAGATGATCACCATAATTAGCCTAGTAATATCCATCACCCTCACATAGTTACATTTTTTTTTTCTTGTGATGAGAACTTTTAAGATCTACTCTTGGCAACTTTCAAGAACATACCTATAATTCTGGAGACCTGGGTTCAATCCCTGGGTTGGGAAGATCCCCTGGCGAAGGGAACAGCTACCCACTCCAGAATTCTGGCCTGGAAAATTCCATGGACAGAGGAGACTGGCAGGCTGCAGTCCACGGGGTCTCAAAGAGTCGGACACGACGGAGCGACTTGCACTTTCACTTGGTAGCACTGTCACCGTGCAGTGTTACGCCCCCAAAATGTGTTCGTATTCCAACTGGAAGTTTTCCCTACTCACCACCTTCACCATTTCCCACCCCCGCCCCCCACCCTCTGCCTCTGGTAACCGCCAGGCTATTTCTCTGTTTCTATGGCAAATCTATGCCATTACTCTGAACTTCATTTACTTTCTACCAGACCAAACGGGAGAACTAAAAGCCTCCCTCCTGTGCAGTGAGATGCAGCAGGAATGTGTGGTTTGGGGAGAAAGGCACATTTCTAAGATGTGTATGTTGAGTCCTTTGGGATTTTTCAGCTTCCATTTCTGGAGTCCCTGTGGGAAGCCGCGCAAGGAGGCTGGCACATCTCTGGCAGTATTAGTATCCTCATGAAAACAACCAAACAAGGTACAACAAAATCCCCAAAACTTGATTTCTGAAGATTTCAGAGTCCTTTGGGAAAATCTTTGCTATTACCAATGGAGTCCCCTCTACTCCATCCTGCCCGCCCCTCCCCACTGCCTTAGGTGGCTCCTGGCATTCATGGCTGACCTTTATGAAGTGGCCTGTGGCTCTGGGGGCCCTGAGAGCTCATTTGGCTCCTTGAAGCATTAGGAGAAAATGCCTCTGATTTAGTGCAAAGCCTTCTGAATGTATTACCCCTGTGCTTCTGGGAGGAAACGATCAGGTGACGTTCCAGACATCATGCCTCATGGAGCATCCCGATCCCTGGCGTGCGTCTGCACACAGGAGTCTCTTCAGATGAGTCGAGGGGGCAAAGGGTCAGGGCCGTTAGTTCTGCTTGTCCCGGGTCACACAGCGCGTCGGAGATAGGGCTAGCTGGAGGAGAACATGCTCCAAGTTCTTCCTGCCCCGATGCCCCAGAGGCTCCAGAAAAGTCACCCAGTCTGTCATGGGGGCAGGTGTCCTGTGCATTGTTCCAAGCAGATGAAGGGCTGCACTTGCAGGGCCACATCTGCCCAGAGGGGGCGCCGTTGTCCACACCCCAACGCCCAATGGTGCTGTGTGCTGGCAGGCGGCCCAGTGAGGGCTCTCCAGCGAGGGCTCCAGCCTGTTAGCTCACCCGCTGTCTCTGCTTCTCTGGGTTGCCTCCACCTGAGTCCCGTGAATAAAGCCTCTTCCTCAGGTAACTTGTACATTACACAGGACTATTCTCTGGCAAACCTGTCCTTGGGCCCTGAAGTCCCAGTGAACTTTTCTCTTGGAGATTTGGAAACAAATCCAGAGTATCTGCTTGGCTGTTGGACCTTTCTCTGCAGGAAGCTGTGAGCCTGAGGGGTCTTCGGTGGGCCTGGATTGTCGGCTTTGCTGTGTAGAACGTGAAGGTCATTCTACCTCTGGGAGTCGGAGACCATCCCGCTGACAGGCAATAATTAAGAACAGTTAATTCCACGTGTCGGTTTTCAGGTTGGCTGGGAATTTTAATGAGAAACATTACTCCCGTGCACATTGCCCACCCAGACGCGCCTCCTTTCTCCTTCTTTTCTTTGTTCACTTAACAAATATTGGCCGAGCGCCTACTGTGTGCAGCCCTGGGCCAGGTGCCAGGAGCCACGGTGAGCAAAGGTCAACACCAGTCTGCCCTCGCGGGACTCGGTTCAGTCCTACTTCAGCGACGGTGGTTCAACCCTTCTTCCCTCTCCGTTCCCTCTCCCTTCCTCCTTCCTCCAGTCCTTTCCTCTCTCCCCACCTCCTCACCCCCTTCAGCCCCCTCTCTCCCAGACCGACGCCCCTGCTCAGCCCCTCAGGACAGTGTCCAGCCCCATGGGGGGGCAGAGGACAGGAGCCCTCAGAAAGGAACGGAGGGGAGACTGCCCGGTCCCTGGCAGAGCTGGAGGCTGTGTAGCTGCTCGTCTGGAGGGCTGGAGTCTGAGGGTGGCCAGAGGACCTTGTCATCCACACAGTCTTTTCTAGAAAGAGCCTCCAGTGAGGCCTGGGCCCCTTTCTGTATTGGCTTATTTTTTGCAGAAGACACTTTCTAGAAGTCCAGGTGTTTATCTTTCCATCTTTTCTCCCCAGTGGCAAGAATCCAACAGGAGGCCTTTTGGGGCCGGAGCGCCAAAGGCAGCCCCCAGCCTCTGGCCACCTTGGGAACAGAGCTGGGGGCCGGGCTGGCTCAGCAGCCACCGTGGGCTGGAGTGGTCAGAATGGGGCACAGGCCTGGGAGACTTCAGTCCACAGCTGAGATGTGGTGGTGGTCGGGGTGGGGGGTGGTTGGCAGTGGGAATGGGCTCTTTACTGTCCTCTGAGACTCAGCCCTCCCTCCTGCCCAGGCTACCTGCCCCACGCCCTTGGCAGGACCATGCCTGGGGCTTTCCAGATCCAAGGCTTTTTCTATATCATATCTCCAGCCTTCCCAGGAAACAGGCCTCTGTCGATCCCCAAATTATTTTGAAAGCCCCCGCCACTAATGCCAGGAGAGTGGATCCCAAAGCAGATAGAGGGGGCAGGGAAGAGTCCTGGCCAACAGGAAACCCTTGTGCCCCAGTGACCCTGGGGTTCTGCAGGGGGTGTGTGGGGGCGGGGGTGGGGCCTCAGAGGCCCCCACACCCCCTCCCTCCCTGCAGTGGTGGGGGGTGAGGAGGCCTGGCAGGTTGCAGGGCAGCAGCTAGAGGCCCCTGCCTGCCTCCTACACAGGGTGTGCCCTGCCAGAGGCTGGAACCACAGGTGCCTGGCACTGAGCATGCCACATGGTGGGGGCACAAGAAATGTAATTCCAAGAAAGAGGAAGATTCAGCTCCCTCCTGCGGCCAGTCCGACTCTTTTGCCTCAGAGTCCAGAGTCTGATATGACAGGCTGTGGCCTTGACCCTGGGCCCCGCCCTGGGCAGCTTGGCCTCTTTGCTTTTTTTGCCTTATCAACTGAGCTAATCCTGTGGGCCTTGAGAGAGGTATCCTGGTGACTTCACTACTCGGCCTTTACCTCCTCCCCCAACCACCGCTGCTGGGCTCCATGCGCAGGAAGGGACCAATTCCTTCCTCTGCAGCCCGGGACCCAGGGCACTCCACCTGGGTGGGCCCTGTGGGCCCCAAAACTGAGGGCCT
Organism: Bubalus bubalis; assembly: GCF_019923935.1. NCBI lineage: Eukaryota > Metazoa > Chordata > Mammalia > Artiodactyla > Bovidae > Bubalus > Bubalus bubalis. The sequence goes on along the minus strand of NC_059159.1, from coordinate 10,302,729 downwards.
GGCTTCTGTGCCGTGGGTGATGGTTGGTGTTTCCTGCTGAGGAGTGAGGGAAAATGTGCCAGTGCAATCAGGGACAAGCTGTTAGATAATCTCCCATCCGCTCGGGTGGAGGAAAACACACGGAGCTGGGGAGGGGGCCCCCTCCAGTCCATCTCAGCAGGCACTCTGTGCGGGGCAGAGTCGGGTGATGGGCAGGTGGGGGACATGAATTTGACCCTGGAGAAGGTGGCCTGGATTGGAGGATCGAACATGACAATCAAGGTGCTGGTGACTGAAGGAGTTTGGGGACATCCCTTGGTGGAAAAGGAATGCCGGTCCTTGCCTTTTGTACTGGCTGCTGATAATCAAGCGTTTATTATACAAGAAGCCAGCCTACCTGCCTTCTTGCCCCAACAGCTGGGGTCACTACCTGGAGCTGCCTCCACGTGGGCTCCCTCCACTCCCAGTTGAGCCTCTTTTCTCCCCCAGCCCCTCTCCCCTAGCCATCCATCTCCTTGCATGGAGCCCACTGACCTGGGAGAATCAGATCATGCACTTATCTCTCCCGTGAAAAGTGGCCTGTGGAGCTCAGGGCTGTTCCTGGCCTCTCCCATGCTCAGGTCCTAGCCCTGTGCCTGGCACGGATGGCCACTGAAAAGGGGGTTGTGCCCACACATTTCTCTGCAGTTGGCAGCACTCTGTGAGGTTGGCCCTGCCATTTGGGATGGGGGCCATCTCTCTCCTCAGTAACTGGATTTTAAGAAAAGGAAAAAACTGACAATTTTTTCTTTATTATGTTTCAAAGCTCTGTTGTGAGATTTTTGGGGACATGCCAATGGGAGTCTTTCCACTGGGGTAGGGTGGGGGGCAGAGCTGAACCATCCCCTGGCCAACAAGACCTCACAAGCCCTCCCCAAAGCCAGTCACTGGGTTGAGATAAATTAAGCAAAGGAAAGACTTCCAAGGCCCAGGTGCCTCCTACACTCTACAAAACCTAACCAGCCACCACCAACAAAATAAACACAAACAACCAGATCACTTCTGTTTTCCTGGGAATTCCTGCTCTAAAGGCTGATATGAGACACTGTTCTAAGTAAATCTAAGAGTGCGAAATGAGAATAAAAGTTGGGGGTTGTTTATTCATTCGCTTGATGAATACTGAGTGAGCTCCAGCTATGTGCTAGGTGTGTTCCAAGCACTGGAGATATAATGAATAAAACAGATCAAGTGTCTGCCCACAGGAAGTTGGCATTCTGGGTTGAGGGAGGGGGAAAGAAAGACCACAGGCAGCAAATGCATCTATGTGACAGCAGATTCAATAGTTTCTGGGAAAATTCATGGGGAAAAGAAGGAAGGAGTACCAAGGGGATGGTGGTTATTTCTGATAAGGTGTTTGGTTTCCAGATGACCTCTCTGGAAAAGTGTCATGTAATGGAATCCCTCATGGAGGCAAACCCCAACTTAGGTAGGGGAGTGCAGTCCATGTAACAGCTGGTAGAAAGGTGTGATGTGGGGTGGGGGTGGGGGCGGGGGAGGAGGCATGCTTAGGTCTGGAGGCACAGCTGGGAGGCCTGGGGACTGCAGGGGTGGGGGAGGCAGGGAGTGGGCATGGTAGGGGGAGGGGCCAGTGGAACAGCAGGAGGCTGCAGTACCAAGGGTCCTGTGGGTAGAGGAGGATTTACCATGAAGTGATGCACCCATAGGGCTTCCCTGATAGCTCTATTGGTAAAGAATCTGCCTGCAATGCAGGAGACCCTGGTTCGATTCCTGGGTCAGGAAGATCCACTGGAGAATGGATAAGCTACCCATTCCAATATTCTTGGGCTTCTCTTGTGGCTCAACTGGTAAAGAATCTGCTGGCAATGTAGGAGACCTGGGTTCGATCCCTGGGTTGGGAAGATCCCCTGGAGAAGGGAAAGACTACCCACTCCAGTATTCTGGCCTGGAGAATTCCATGGACTGTATAGTCCATGGGGTTCCAAAGAGTCGGACATGACTGAGCAACTTGCCCTATGCACCTGTGGAGCCCCGGGTAAGACCCTGCACCTTACTTTTGCATCCACCACCTTGTCTTATTTTCTTAGAAAAGGACACACTCACCCCCCAAACCGTGTAAGCCTCATAGTCCCCAAACCTGGCCTGACCTGGTTTTCAGGCCATTGTAGCAAATCTGGATGTTACCTCCCAGTGAAACAGGACACCGTTGGGAGGACGCATCAGGAGAGTGAAGTGAGCAAGGGAATCTGTTAGAATGAGAAGGACAAGGCACTTGTCAGAGTTGGTGTGGCCATGGGTCCTGGAATCTGAACTGGGTGAGGCGGGAAGCGAGAGCAGCGGGGGATGAGAGACAAAGAGGGGTGAGACGGGCACATCGGGGTCACCAGAGAATCACAGGGGGTTGGGGGCAGGGCTCCACAGCAAGAGAGCTGGGCGAGCCGCAGAGGACGTCCCACCCTGGGCAGCAGTCCGGCTCTAATGATTTGTTTTTCACAAGGTTCCCCTGATTCCCTGGGGATGTGATCCCTGATGGCAACAAATTGGCTTCGAAGCTGCTCTCTCTTCTCTTGTTTATTAACACCAGTGTTTGTTTTATATATTAAAAAAAGGCATGTTGGCTTCAAAGGCATTTACATTTTTCCTTTTCTTTTCCTTCAGATTGGAAAGCTGCCTCTGAGACTCTGAAGGTTTTCCTGCTGATACTCGCTCCTTCCCAGTAACCCTCCATCCCAAGGGGAGCCCCAGAAAGAACACCAGGGGGGGCTTCCCTGCTGCCACAGAACCACCTCACCCGCCACTCCAGGTAAGGCCGCGCCTGCCTGCCACCACACCCGTCCTCAGAGTTTGCATTTGTGATGGAAAAACATCTTAATGAGGAGATTTTATTTTACATGAGGGAACGACAGGGACCTTCTTTTGCTGGCTCTAGTTTGCAGATTGTGGGGTCTTCTGTGTCTTCAGGGAGAAGGACGGGGAGAATCGCAGAACCGCAGGAATGCCTTGGGTCGGATTTTGTAAGGAGTGGCTACTGAAATCTGTCAGCCTGGTGGGGAGTGGTTATTCCAGGAAGGAGGGTGGACAGGGCGCCCAGTCCACCATCTAGTGTCAGCACGAAATGCCACGGTGGCCAAGGTGGGGGTCTGACCCTCCCTTGCATGGCTCCGTGCACTTTCCCCTGTGGCCCAGGGATGGGATCTGATGCCTTCATCTGGCTCTAGAGGGAACTCATGATTGCCGCATTCCCTCCCCCAGTGGCTGGACTGTACTTCAACCCTGGCACTCGCCGCCTAGAATTATTGGCAGGCCTCACAGGCTTAGGGCCTGTCCCCCGCAAGACTGCCCCACTTTTAGCTGCAGATCTCAAGGACGTTTGCACTTCTGACCAAGTGGTTGCAAATTCACAGGTTCCCACAACTGCCTCAGTTTTGATAATTTGGTAGTACAACTTGCAGTACTCAAAGTGCTGTGCTTTCCATGAATCTTGGGAAGATAATTCTTGCTGCCTCCATGAAGGAGGTTGCAGGGCCCAACTGCCTCGCCTTTCTGTGGGTTTGAGAACCAGTATTCTCCTAAAACAGTAAGTGCTTGGTGTCGTGGAAGTTGAAAGCGCCAGACCGGCCAATCCCGATGGCTGGTCCAGCCGTTTGGGGCTGGGCGGGCTGGCTACGCAAGCTACTTTTCCACCTGGAGCTGTTTCTGGGCGCACAGGCCCTTTCTGGCTTCTGAAGGTGTGCTTGCAGCTGTGAAAAAGGAAATGCGCATCAAGGTCTTCTCCCTTCCAGTGGGGTGAAGTCCAGGGGAGAGAGGCATCAAAGGGAAGACCCTGGCGTCCTGTTCGCCCTGAGTAGCTTGAGGCCTGCAGAGGGAACTGGGCTCTGTGTCGCCTTCTGATCACCTCCAGGTGGGGGTGGGCCTCTTGATGGGAGAGGGCCAAGCACATCCATCAGTGATCAGGGTGCTGGCTGCTGACCCATGCAGACACCCTGCCACCCACTGCTGGTGCCGCCTGCTTTTCTCAATGGGATCCAGATGCAGGCTTCAGACCAAACCTACTATCCGGGTGTGCCCGTACATCCAGAGCTGAGGTCCAGAAAGAAAATGAAGGATAGGGCAGCAGGCATCCCAACTGGCTCCTCCCTCTCAGCGGCCCCCTCATCCATGACTTAGTCATGAGCAGCAGGAGCAGACATTTTGGAGAAAAGTCGACCTGGGAGAGGGAGTTTGGGGAATAGCAGATGCCAACATAGGGCCTATGGAGCCCCTGCAAATATACATCTTCCATGCCCTTTCACAGTGGAAGGTCTCCTGGAGAAAGTGCTCCCCAGTGGTGCTCCGGGATCAGTGATGGAGAGATTACAAGGAAGAGTCTTCTGCTCGGGTGAGCAGGCTGTTCCATTTCCGGTGGCGTGTAGGACTGTCGAGTGTATCTCCTGGTCATTGCAGATGTGTCCTTGATGGAGCCTCAGGGTCAAGTAGGGGCAAAAAGGGTCAGCCCAGGGCACAGAGGGAAAGCTGTTTCCTTCCTAGCCATCGTTCCATCCCTGGCTCCCTTCTTCTGCCTTGGAAAGTGTCCCATAAATTATAACCCACCCGGAGGCTCATCTTTTAAATAAGGATTTGATTTGGATTTTACTGTATAGTAAATTCTGAGTCCTTATTAAAAACATGGGTGGATATTAATCTGCCGCAAAGTGAGATTTGTCTCTTACATGCAGGGGCACAGACTGGGGCAGATGGGTCCTCCAGATCAACGGGGAGGGAACCCCCCTGTCCGCATCAGGAACAGACACTCGCTGGGCGTCACCTGCTCTTCTGTCCGTGAACCTCCCCTTTCTCTCTCCCTTCCCTGTCTTCACTCTCATTGGACAGTCTGACTCTTTCCAAAGCCTGGTGCTGTGTGTTACGGTTGCTCATATGAACAGAGGGCACAGCAGGCTGTTTCTTCTCCAGATGTTTTCTGGGGTGAGGGAACATCTTTGTTCTGGAGATGAACAGTCTGACCTCTAGCCTCTTGAGAGGCTAAAACCTGCAGGGGGCAGGGAAGAGTCCACACCAGGGTTTACTCTTCTCATCCAAGAAAGAGTGGCTTTGGGTTGGGCCAGTGGCACCTTTTCCAGCACAGGGGACAGTGTGTGACCGAAGCAGGGGCTGCCACACTCATCTTGGGTCAGGCGTGGGTGTGTCGTGGCTGTGAAGCTGGCAGTTTGGGCTGTTGTTCCCCACCCCACAACATTAGAACTCATCTGTCTACCCCTGGCCCCTACCCTAGGGGATGGACCCCTGAGGGGCAACATGCGACTTCCCATAAATCATTCCTGAATGAGCGTGCTTCCTGCATCATCCATCACGCTCATCTCTTGTCTGCTTGTTTTTAAAAGCTGTTAAACTGGAATCCATCACATGGCACCCTCGGGGGGCCAAGCTGCAGCAAAGGCTGCCCGCATCAGCAATATTAATGCACACGGAGCTTTCTGAAGCATCGAGGTAAATGTCTCCCCGGTGGTGAGGAGACGGAGAGCGTGACTTTATCTAGTTACACCAGAAGCTAATGGGATGTTTCTCTGACACTTGCAGTTAATACATTCCTGCCATGCATGAGGAAGTCCCGGTGGCTGCTGGGTGGAACAGGTAATACCCACCTGAACGATGAGGCTGGTGTTTTTCCCTTCTTGCAGAATCACCTTTTATTTGCTTCTCATGCCTGATATTTTAATTCGAAGACTTTAGCTGAAGCCAGCCTTTGGAAAGACAAATCTTTCTAGAAACACCGGTGGTTGCTCTTCTATTGCTAAATGTATTTTGGAAAAGAAGATTTGGAAGGGTACTGAGATCAGCTTTAATCCTTGCTTCTGAACCTTCACGGCTAGAACAAGTTCTGGGGATATGCCCACGCGGGAGGGGGAGGAGTCTGGAACCCTCTCCTTATATTCATTCTCTCTCTCTCTGTCCCCTTTCCTTTCCTCTAATTGCATGAGGAAGGCCTGGACCCTGTTTCTCTGTGGCTGGAATCTTCCAGGCTCTTAAACATTCACCTAATTGACCAGTGCTGGGTTTCCCTCCAAGAGCTTCCCTGCGGGGCTCAGACGGTAAAGAATCTGCCTGCAATGCAGGAGGCCTGGGTTCAACCCCTGGATCAGGAAAATCCCCTGGAGAAGGGAATGGCTGCCCACTCCAGTGTTCTTGCCTGGAGAATCCCATGGACAGAGGAGCCTGGCAGGCTACAGTCCATGGGGTCGCAGAGAGTCGGACACGAATGAGCGACAAACACACTTGCCTCCAAGAACCTCTCTGTCTGTCCCGGGCAGATGTCACAAACCTCGGTGGCATCAGTGATATTTTGTCCCATCTGCTTTGGACTTTTCCGATATCCTTTTCTGTGCCTCGTGTTTTGCTGGTTGAAGGATGAAACTGCTTGTTGGCAGGGCGGGCCGATATTTTTGGTTGGTGACCTCTGAACTCTGGGAGTGAGCAGCCCAGGAGGCTGGGCGGGTGGCAGAGGGCGCTGTCAGAGCACCCCCTTCGCGCCGGAGCTGTCCATTAGAGCCCATTAGCCACTCAGTGTGTTAAAGCATTAAGAACAATTAAGGGTGAGAAGAGTTTCCAGATGTAGCTTCAGCTCCGGGGCTGGAAGGGAAACACTGCTGGCCACTCCCCAGATGGAAATAGTCTGAGAGGAGAGGCAGGCATCAGCAGTGGCTCCTAGAGCCCAGGGCTTTAGGGTGGGGAACCCACAGGGGGCTCCTGATTCAGACGCTCGGTGGGAGGGTCCTGGGGCCGTGGCAACAAAGGACCACAAACCAGCGGCCTTAAGACTAACAGAGATTTATTCTCTCACAGCCCTGGGGCTGGAGGTCTGCAATCAAGGTGCCAGCGGGGCCCGTTCTCTCTCCAGATTCTGTGCTCACTGCCTGTCCCAGTGTTGCTTGGCTGGCAGACACGTTTGTTCTAGTCTCTGCCTCGCTGCATGGCTTCTCCCCTCGGTGTCTGTCTATCCCTGTCTCTTGACACAGTGCGCCCCTCTGTGTGTGTATGTGTGTGCCTATATTTTCCCTCGCTTTTTGAAAACACCGGCTAAGGGTTAGCACCCCTCACCCCGCCCCCTGAGCCCCGCACTCCAGGAGACTTCATTTTAACTTGATCAACATTCACAGACCCTAGGTCCAAATGAGGTCATTGTCACAGATACCTGAGGATAGGATTTCAAGATATCCTTTTTGGGGGACACCATTCTACCTACTGTATCCTCTAAGACTACTGGGGAGGAAGGTGAGCCTAGACACCTTTACTACTTGTTCCTACCCCCCAGAAGTACTGTCATTGGTTCATTTTAAAAACAATGATAAGAATGTACCCATGAGCCAATTAAGAACTGAAGGCCAGAACCCTCAAGCTGTAAGAGCGGCTTCTTGAAAACCCCAGCCCAGGGTCATAGGTTGTCTGTCATTCAAGAGGCAGCTGCAGCTCCAGGAGCTTTTGCCTGAGATCCTTTCCATGTCACTCACTTGCCACCAATCCCACTGTTAAGACTGGTCTTAAGAACAAACCAAGCATGAAAAAGACAGACCCCAAATCTAAACCTAAAAGTAAGCAGTCCTTGCCACATGTCTTGGGAGCTATTTCAGAGCCTGGCCAGTGAGGGTCTTCCTAGAGGCTCCGGAGGCCTGAAGGAAGAGATTGCAAGAGGAAGTTGGAGCCGGGCTTGGCAAGGTGAGGGAGAGAGGTCTCAGGGAAAGGAGGTGGTCGGGCACTTAGGAGCTCTGCGGGTTAGAAATGTGGAGGCTCTGAAGGCTAGAGAGCCCAGAGGATGAAATGTGGGAGTGAGAATCCAGAACTAGGGGAGGTTGGTAGAGAGAGGAACGAACATACCAGGGGACAAGGAGGAGTTGAGGCTGAAAATAGCCTGGTACCCGCTGCATTGAAGTCTGCGGATACGAAAGTCCAGGGTGACTGAGGCGGCCTCCTGGGATTCCCAGTCCTCCTCGTGTGCACATGGTCCATCTTCCTGCGAGATTATGGGCCATCCGTAACAGGGCTGTGAATGACTATCACCACTGACAGCAGCAGGCAGGTACATGCAGGGGAGAGAGGGACGAGTGTCACACTCAGTGTGCTCTGCTGACACACGTGTGCACTCGTCACATTCAGTCCCAGTAGAGAATTTGGGACTTAAAGGAGAAGTCCTGGGCAGAGAGGCATGAGAAGTTCTACGTGGATTTATACAAACCCACTGATTCTAGATTCAAAACAGGCTACCAGGGGCCATGAGGGTTTGTGAGCCAGCCTCAGCCAGAAGTTGATGTGTGCTTCCTGGTTCCACTGCCAGGCAGGTGCCCAGGTTAGGCCCTTGGATCGGATCCCATAGACTCCTCACTTTGTTCTGTGTCGACACGTGGGCTGATGGTGAACTCCACTCAAAGGGCAAACAGACGAGCAGGGATTTTTATGGATTGGGAGAAAATTATTTTTTTTTTATCCGATTTGCAAGGATACATTAAGTATTCCCAGGCCTGGTGCTTTCAAAGACATCTGTGTTATGAAGGGCCAAGAACAGAAAGGGAGTGTCAGCAAATGCCTCAGGAAGAAAAATTAATTTAGAAGTAGAGGTTGAGACAAGCTTAACTTCAGCGGTGCACGTGTCTCTGTGTGTAGGGGAGGAAACATGGAGGCAGAATAGAATCATTTTTCTTTTTCCTTTGAGGTGGGAGAGCAGGTAACACATGGACAGATGGTGTTTTTGAGTGACCTTGTGTCGCTGAGTGTGGCTGAGTAGTGGCTGGAACTGTAGGAAGCTCGCAGGGTGTGGCCACCCGCAGCTACCAGTGGGGGTCACCAGGATGCCAGCATTCCGGAAGGACCTGGAAGCAACCAGATGACAAACCCAAGTTCAATGAAGATCAAACACACGCACAACACAACCTCTTGTGGGAGACATCCGTGGGCCTGGAGTCTCTACAGCAGGGCTTAGAGCTCGGAGACTGGTCCAGCTGACAAGCTGGGGTGACACGTGTTTGTGGGTATCTTATCCAAGGTTCTCATCTGTAGATTGACATGCGTCATCTCTGTTACTCCTCACAATAACCCTCTAAGCTAGGTCTCCTGAGGAAACTGAGCCATACAGGAATGGTTACACAGGGCTGTCCAGAATTTGAACCCACAGCTGCTGCCTGGTGACAACCCCAGCTCAGGACCCAAGTCTCTATGATCCAAATTGTGCATGCATGCTCAGTCGCGTCTGACTCTCTTTGACCCCATGGACTGTAGCCTGCCAGGCTCCTCTGTCTGTGGAATTTTCCAGGCAAGAATACTGGAATGGGTTGCCATTTCCTACTCCAGGGGATCTTCCCGACCCAGGGATCGAACCTGCATCTCTTGCATCTCCTGCAAGATGATGCAAGGGGGATTCTTCACCACTGTGCCACTTGGGAAGCCCACGAACCAAATCAGAGCCAGTGCCCACCTGTGAGCTGCTGCTCTGATTCCAGCAAGATGGGGACAGAAGTCGAGAGTGTTCATTTAGAGCCTTTCACAGTCCAAGTGAAAGGGCAATTTTCTGTCTACTGTTGTGTCTACTGAATCTAATAATAAGAAATCAGGCTTTGTATTTTGTAAATCTTTTTATTCCACTTTTCCAATAATCCCATGCTTGTAGCTTAAAAAGAAATATAGATCTGCAAATAAATAAATGTAGATCTGCAAAGAAGACTGAGGCCTTTGCCACAGATAGTTTGAGAAGCCCAGATGCAGAGGATACAGAGTCAGATCACAAAACTGGTGAAGTTTGAATAAGCTCTGTGGTTGACCTGGTTTGGGAATGTGTCATGTGTGAAGGTACATTTGTTTACTTGGGCTGCCATGACAGAGCACCCAGACTGGATGGTGAACAGAAATTTTCTTTCTCACAGTTCTGGAGGCTGGAGGTCCATCTACGGTCAAGGTGTGAATAGGGTTGGTTTCTTCCGAGGCCTCTTTCCTTGGGTTGTAGATGGCCATCTTTTTCTGCATCCTCACATGGTCATCCCTCTGTGTGTCTGGGTCCTAACCTCCTCTTCTTGCAAAGACACAGTCAGATTGGATTAAGGCCCACAGGCTTCTCAAGTGGCACAGTGGTAAAGAATCCATCTGCAATGCAGGAGATGCAGGAGACGTGGGTTCAATGCCTGGGTCAGGAAGATCTGCTGGAGGAGGAAATGGCAACCCACTCCAGTATTCTTGCCTGAGAAATCCTATGGACAGAGCAGCCTGGTGGGCTACAGTCCACGGGGTCTCAAAAGAGTTGGACATGACTGAGCATGCATGGAGTCAAGGACCCTTTAAAACTCTCTCTAAATACAGTCATACTCAGAGGTACTGGGGGTTAGGGCTTCAACTTAATGAATTTGGAGGGGACACAAGTCAGCCCGTAACAGAAGGGGATGTGAGAATTCTCTGCACTATTTTTGCAGTTTCTTCAAGTCTTAAATTATTTCAAAATAACAAGTTTTTTTTCAAGGATGACACTCACCTCCCCCAAAACAGCATGGCCACTGTGGTTTGCTTGGCAAGATCCCAGCAGGCATCCATCATTCTAGGTTTTGGGGGACAATGCCAGGATGGATGCCAGGTTGGTCTGACCCAGGCTCTGCCCCTCTCTGCCCTCTGGTTCCATCCTTCCAAGTCCACAGAGGGCAGCCGGAAGGTACATGAAACAGACACTGCGGCTGCCTTTCTTCATTCTCTGTCCATGGAAGTTCCTCTTGGGTCCCTCCCTCTTTTGGGTTTCTTTTTTTTTTTTTTTAAGTAATTTATTTTTAAATTGAAGTATAATTGCTTTACAGAATTTTGTTGTTTTCTGTCAAACCTCAACATGAATCAGCCATAGGTATACCTATATCCCCTCCCTCTCAAACCCCTCTCCCATCTCCCTCCCCATCCCACCCCTCTAAGTTGATACAGAGCCTCTGTTTGAGTTTCCTGAGACAGACAGCAAGTTCCCGTTGGCTATCTATTTTACATATGGTAATGCAAGTTTCCATGTTACTCTGTCCATACATCTCACCCCTTCCTCCCCTCTCCCCATGGCTATAAGTCTGTTCTCTATATCGGTGTCTCCGCTGCTTTCCTGCAAATAAATTCTTCGGTACCATCTTTCTAGATTCTGTATATACACATTAGTATACGATATTTACTTTTCTGTTTCTCTCTTGGGTTTCTTAAGGGCGCAGGCTTCTGCTGCTTCTGTGTTCTTCCCACAGCCTCGCACCTAGTAGGTTTCCATAAAAGACTTCCCACAGATGTCTTGATATAAATGCCCTTGAAACACTCTCCCTTCCCCCTGGGAAGCGTTGACTCACTGGTCACCCCAGGTGTAACGTAGGAGTAATCTGCTCCGTCGTAGACCCTGTCAAGGGGATGGGAGCACATTACTCACTCAACAGCATTTACAGAGTAAGGCGTGTTGTCACTAGGAAGAATTTTCAGATCACGATTATCCGCTCTACAGTGTATTTGGTTGAGAAGCTGCAGGTTTGTGTATCTTAATATCTGTTGTGCTGTTTGCAGCTAAGGAAACAGATGCCTGCACACCCGAGTGCTAGGTAACCTGGACAACCAGGACAAATGTCACCTGTGCCTGACATGACCAGAGGTGGCCTGTGAATGTTTTCTCTCGTTTGTGAGCCAGAATGTCATTGGATTGGTCACTGTTCTAGACCATTCTGCTGCTCAAAAAGTTCCCAAGGCAAGAGCATAATGATTTTTTAGTTATTTAGTACTTCACATAGCTCCATACATTCTTTGCAAAAATGCTTTGCTCTCGGTCCCCAGGGCATACATGGAGCATTTCACTCTGACCCCACTTTCCAGGAGCTCAGATACCTGGCAGGCCACTCCAGTGGGAGACTACTCATCATACCGGCCTCCAGAACAAGGCATGCGTGGGCCCAACACCCACCTCCATTGGCAGCTGTGGAAGGCTGAGGCATTTTTGCTGAGGCAGGTACAAGCCTTATTTTATCTTCTATGGAGAAATTAATTTGAGTGAATTTTTCTCCTTTTCTGAGTCTAAAGGAAGGCCTGGTTATAATTTCTTTAACATGAGAGGACATCCCAGAGGTAGAGCATGCACCTGCACACAGTAAGCTGTGCTCTGGAAAAGGGAGATTAAATGGCTTGTCTTGGATGATAGAGGGCACACAGCATTTCACTGGAGGTATGAAATTTTCCTCTGAAGACTCCAAAAGGCCAGGAATATTAAACCTGCACCCCTGAAAGACTGGATGTCTGTTGCCAGAAGAGGTCCAAGGAAACCTGACATCTCTTTGATGTCTTAATTGTTATCTTAAAAATTCATGCAGATCTTCCATCTCATCCACAATATGCTCTTGCTGGTTGTAACGTAACAGTACCATTTCTCCAAAATACTTTGGCTGAAACGCTTTAGAAACGCTGTGCATACTTATTCAGCTACCCCATCTCGTCACCGTGATTCCCTGAGTGGCTTAAGGGGGTGGTTAAGGGTGGGTCTCTGGTTTGAGAAGCTTGGTGAGGATGTGGGGGGAGGGTTTCTAACATGAGATGCACATGTGTACTGGGGAGGGGGTGGATTGGATTAGATGTATTTTAACTCTGCCATCTGTGAAATTGGATGAGACCCTTCATACGATGCTGCTGCTGCTGCTAAGTCGCTTCAGTCGTGTCCGACTCTGTGCGACCCCATAGACGACATTTCATATAGGCGGCCTAGTGGCCTAGAGATGAGCTGTTGAGTGAAGATACTCCACCCCCACCAGCCTGCCAATTTCTGGTAATAATCTCCACTCTTTCTTCTCTGTGTGGGTGGGGTGATGTCTCAGAGATACGCCTGTTGGCCGTTGGAGGTGGAGTGATGTCTCGAGCTGGTGACATCCATGTGTGTGTTAGTTGCTTAGTCATGTCTGACTCTGTGACCCTGTAGACTGTAGCCTGCCAGACTCCTCTGTCCGTGGAGCTCTCCAGGCAAGAAAACTGGAGTGGGTTGCCATTCCCTTCCCCAGGGGATCTTCCTGGCCCAGGAATCGGACCTGGGTCTCCTGCATTGCAGGTGACATCCATAGTTAGGATGAAATCCAAATGTGTATGTATTCATTCTCCAACATTTTTGGAGCACATTAAGGGCAGAAAAGGACCTGGTGCTGTGGGTCCCAAGCTAAGCATAGGATGGTACAAGGAGTGACAAAACAGACAGCCTGTGATCAGCAGGAGAACCTCGATGCGTGTGTGAAATTCTCACCCTGGGCTCTTATTTAATCCTCAGAGCACTCTGTGAGATGTGTCTTTCTGTGGGAGGAGCCCAGCTCTGGAAGTGCACGCAGTAAGCAGAGGACCCTGTTTCTGTCTTTCCCTGCTTCACATCTTCTCCTGACTCTGGCTCAGCAAACTGCCCTTCCCCTGACATGCACCCTTCCTTGCCTTACATTATGTCTCCCTGCTGCAGTCCCATCATGATGGTCTGGGCCCTGGAAAGGAATCTGCTTCCTGGGGTCACAGATCCAGCTCTGTTCAGCTGTGGGTGTGAGGGGATGTCCAATGTGGCAGGTTCCATGCAGCCCCTAGTGTGCTTGGGAGAGAATCAGCCCCAGAAACCTACACTTGAAGCAGAGATCTCGGGAGTGCAAGCGGCAGCATCAGTCCTTCCACTGAATATTCAAGGTTGATTTCCTTTAGGATCTACTGCTTTGATCTCCTGGCGGTCCAAGGGATTCTCAAGAGTCTTCTCCAGCCTCACAATTTGAGAGCATCAATTCTTCGATGCGCAACCTTCTTTATGAATCAACACACACATCTATACATTACTACTGGAAAAACCATAGCTTTGACTATAAGGGTCTTTATCGGCAAAGCGATACCTCTGCTCTTCAATATGCTGTCTAGGCTTGTCATAATTTTCCTTCCAAGGAGCAATATATCTATTTATCAATCATGTATGAATTTATCCATCCATCCATGTATCTATTGTCCAACTATATGTATATCCATTACCTATTACTGTCCATCCGTATCTTCCCACCTACCTCCTCTCTGGAAATCATTGCTTATTATTATTATTGCAAAGTTTATTTTTAAGGTTTGTCTTCTTTTGATCTTATAAGAGTGGGAGTGTTTCCTTGCCCTGCTGCCTTTCACGCTTAAGTGGGCCTCTATCACCTCTCAGGCCTCAGCCAACTAGGGAGGCTGTGAGGCAGGAAATAAGCATGGGCGTGGGGTGGCCTTGAGGAAGGCCAGGCAGAAGGTGGAAGGGAAATGTGGAAATGTGCCCGAGGAGCCTCCTGGAATGATGATCAGGACTGACGTGTGACACGTGGCATCTGGCTGTGCCATCCATGGCCGTCAACATCTAGCCCCTGACCTGTCCTGTCCCATCTGGCCCCTCCCTCCCTCCTCACTGTCCCGCCCACATGCTGCCTCTTTGTTCTTACCCTCCCTGCCCTGCCCATCCTCACAGCTGATAAACGTCCAGCTCCTCCTCCGGGCCAAGGCTATGGTTGTCATCTTGAGGCTTTCTGGTTAGAGCCCTGGGCTCAGCAGGGGCCACTGTGCCACGTCTGGAGACATTTTTGATTGTCATGACTGGGAGATACTGCCAGCATCCTATGGATGGAGGCCAGAAAAGCTCCAGTGCACATGGCATCTCCCACCAACAGAGGATGACCCAGGCCTGGATGTCCCGAGTTGGGGTTAAGAAACTGGGCCAGATGAGGGCTCCTGGGTCTGGACTTAGTGCCCAGGTTTGGTGCGGTCATGGTCCTTGCATCCCCAGTGTCCCCCAGGGCACCTGTCCAAGGGGCACCCTGTGTCTCCACAGGGAGGGGACTCAGACTGAGAGGTGCCATGGGGGAAGCTGCAGGCACTGGGCAGGGAGGCGGCACAATCCCTGGTGCTTGAAAAATGACCCCCTCCAGGGCCCAAGTCCGGGATCCCAAGAGGGGAGAGAGGCCACGCTCTCAGGAGCTGAGGAGAAATCAGAGGCTGGGGGAGCATGAAGGGAGGGGCCCAGTATGAAAAGAAAGACACTTCCTGGGGATCCTGCTCAAGGTTTCTACCTTGGGCACTCACAGAGTGCTCAGTGGAGAGAAACAAGGAATTCTGAACAGAGACAAGGATGAGCCCAGTGAAAGTGGAGCTGAAACACTGCATACAGCTCCCGGAACTGGCATGAAACAGGTCAGGGGTAACATTCCCCTTGATGCTGATGATCTCGGGCCACAGGGCCAGTGGAGTGTAGCTCAGTGGACTGGTGCACACAGGTCTCACTGCCCACCTTGGCAGATGAGGAGCCGTCAGGGATAGAAGTTCATGAATTTTTTTAAAACCTTGCTATTTTGGGCAGGCAGGGCAGGAAGTGGGGACAGGAGTCCTGGGCACCAGTGTCCAAAGGAACATGCTCCACGGACATCACGTGGCTGTGGCCAAGCCACCTGTGTGTGTTCACAGGCCCTTCCTAAAGGAAGAACAGTTGAAAGGTGTTTGGAGCCTCTGTAAGGTTGTCTGCCCTTTCCCTCCTTCCTCCTGTCCCCCACCCCCGCCCGTGTTCTTTATTTTCTGCCCTCACCAGAAATTTCCTACTTTGGGGAACTAGAGTAAGCAGATGGGGAAACATGACCCGCCGGCCTCTCCTAACCATTTCGGGTAGCCACATGCTTCCCCCCATCACCATGGGAGTAAGGGCAGCCCCAGGCCGGGGTCAGAGGCAGCAGTGATGCTATACTGATGCGGGTCACCACCAGCGGTGGGCAGAATCCTTCTTCCCACCTGATCCCCAGATGAGAGGAGCCTGGGCCCGCTCATCGGACACACACACCCCTCCTTCAGTCATCTGAACTGACCACTCAAACAAGTCCCTGTATCCCCCAGCAACACCTGCTACTCGGGAGGAGAAAAACCAAATTTGCTTGCTCTCTTCAGGGTGTGTATAGAGGTGGGGGTGTGTGTGGAGAGGGGAGGAGTCTCAGGAAAATACACATTTCCTCTTATATAACAGACTGATACTCCAAGCCACCTTCTGGAAGCACTGGGGCCCTTGGATTTCACACTTTGGCTGAGAGTTGCTGTTGACAGGGTCTTGAATCACTGTGGCCTGCCCTCCCAACTTGGGGAGCAGCCTGGGTCTGTGCTCCTTTGGGAGGACAAGGCTTTGTGGTAGGAAGCACCGTGCCCCCTGGCCCCTAGGACTATTCTAGATCACTGCGGTTTGGGGACATGTCAATCAAACTGTGGTCTATGGGTGAGTGAAGCCCAGGGTTGCAGGCTGGAGGACGGAGACTGGGCACCAGGGGGAGGTCTAGTCTGACACCTGAGGGCAGGAAAAGCTGGTCCCAGCATCATGGGCCACAATATACACCCACAGAGGAGGCCAGCCTCGGGGCCATGAATGTACCGTAGAGTGTCTCGGCGGGGAATCTTCTGAACCACCCTCCAGGTTTGGAAGTGGGGCAGACTTCTTGGCTGAAAGATGTAGCTGAGTTGTTCCTGGGAGGTGTGGGGCACCCAGAACCTTGCTCAGAAAGAGGTCCCCCGTGCAGATGCACCCCCCTGCCAAATGGAGAAGGAGAGCTCAAAGGAATGTCTGGTGTCTGCAGGCATTCTGTCCAGGCAACCTAATCCTTGCTGCACAGAGCCAGTGACCCCGCGTCCACTCCCAGATGTGTGGATGAGAGGCTGGGGGAGCCCTGGTGTCCACTGAGGGACTCCTTAACCTCCTTCCTGGCTGTGGGTCCTGGGGGTCCTGGAGAGGCCATGTGGCCCAGGTGGAGCCTCCAGGGAGGTGCCGGCCTCTGCCTGGCGAAGGCACCGACCTCCTATTTATCATGCAGGGAGTGTTGTGTTTGGAGAAATTTAGATGTATTTGTGTGTGTGTATGTGTGGAATGTGTGTGTGCTTGCATGTAAATGTGGGTAGGTGCTGTCCTGATTGATGGCAATTAGCATTTTCTAACGGGAACAGATGTTCGGACTGCCAGGAGGCTGGTACCTAACGCCCACGCTGCCATCTGCTTGCCGGGCGGGCAGGGCCAGAGGAAGCGCCCGGCCCGCGGCCCTGCCCTCACCGTGTGCGGTGGGCAGAGTTGCGCGAGATTGTTTCTGGAGGGAAGAGAAATAATAATAAAGATGTTTTCAGGGTTATAAATAGTTCATGCTGTTTATTATGGGATGGAGCACTCTCCCTGACGAGCAGCTCCAGTGTCTGCATGGCCAGAACAAAGGGAGGAGGGAAGGGAGGGCACCCTGTGTCTGGGGGATGGGGGGTGGCCTTGAGAGGCCTCTGCCGATCGTGGTGTGTTGAATCAGCTCTTGGTTCAGAGGGTGGAGGTGATGGGGAAGGAGGATGAAGGAGAGGAACGTCAGGGAGGGCTCCTTTCTCGGCTTGCTCAGGATCGAGAGACCCTGGGATCCCCAGGGAAGCACGGTCGTCAGTCGGTGGTGGGTGGATGGGTGGTTGGGGAGGGGCTCGGGGCTGGGCCACACCTAGTTTCTCCCTCTCACTGACCCGGTAGCCTCAGCATGGCTGAGCCCCCTGCTCTTCACCTGTGAACTCGGGGTCGCAATCCCTGACTCCCCAGGCTTCTGTGAGCTGTGGGGGTGAGTCACACACAGGGCAGGCTGGGAGCCAACTGACTCTGGCCTGCCTTGTGCTCAGCTGCTCTGGGGACCAGGGCAGACCCCAGCATCAGCGTGCCTGGCTCCTAGCCCTCCTCACCTCTAACCTAACCAAAATGGATTTTACTGCTCTTCCAGAAACATTCTCTCTGTTGTTTTTTTTTTTTTTCTTTCTCTCTCTCTCTCTCTTTTTTGGCTTCTTGAAACAAAACAGTTTGTTTGTTTGCTTGCCATAAAAAGAGTTGCCTCCTTCCCTTCATCCCTTCCTGCTCCTCCCTGAGCGAAGTCACCAGCTTGCGTGGCCCCACCTCCAGCGTCTGCCCGGGAACAGCTCCTCCTGCAGGCAGATGTCTGCGGGGGATCTGTTGCCTGTCTTCCAGCCGCCCTGACAGATGTACCGGCTCTAATTGGGGGCCTGGTGCCCGGCAGCTTCTGCTGCGGGCCAAGGTCCTCCCTCTGCCAGGCTCATGTGTGCCCCTTCTCCTGGGCTCATGCCGGGTCTTGGTGGGCATCTTCCCCATGTCAGCGGCTCCAGGGCGTGACGCATCGGGCAGGCTGGCTCCCTTCTTCTCCAGGCCACCGCTAACATTTCCCTGGTAATTTGCCCACTGCTTTGGAAACGCTTTGGAGGAGAGGAAGCACGCTGGTTTCCGAGATGGCGAAGGGGAAGTGAAGGTTTCGTGACGTGTCGCCGTCTTGCGGAGACCCCGCTGCAGAGCAGAGGGGTGGCGAGCCCTCCTGCACATCCCTGTCTGGATTTCCTGGTCTGGGTCCAGTGAAGCTGCAGTAAAGTTCCTGCAATGGGTGGCTGCCGGGGCCTCAGGGTTAAACCCAGGAGGACTTAGTTTTTGTAGAGCAGCTCTATGAAAATTTGGTGCTACTGATGGTGGGGGGATGGCAGTGACGATGTTGGTGGGGGTGGGGGTGGAGATGGAGGTAGTGAAAGCAGTAGGAAAATAAGGAGAGGCTCCTCCCCGCCTTCTTCCCTCCATCTAGGGGTGGGTATGGCTGAGTCCCTCCAGAAGAAGTGGAGGTTAGACCACCCCTACACGCAGGCTGGCGAAATTCTGTGGGAGTTTTCAAGATGGCAGCTGGTGGAGCATGTCTCAGGCTCACCTTAGAAACATAGCCTCCTGCCATGATCCCCACCCCCTACATATATCACTCTGTGTCTGAGTTTTCACTCTGCATTGATATCCTGCTGCTTCCACTCCAGAAACCGTTTTGGACTTGACAACGCTATTGACATGCGGCCGGGGTAAGCTCTATAGTGGGGGCTGTCCTGGCGACTGTAGGATGGTGAGCAGCCTCTCTTGCCTCCCCCACCGCCGCCCATGAGGTACCATAGTGCCTCTCCCACTGGGTGTGATAACACTGTCTCCAGACGTGGCCCCTGGACTAGGGGTCAGAGTTCCCCCTGGCTGAGAACCGCTGTTCATCTATTTTCAAGCAACTCCATTTCTGACTCCGTTTCTAATGTTTGAGGGCTTACTGTGCATCAGACACCTTATTTGCCTTTCTAATCATTGACTCTTTGTAGCAGCATCATGGGCAGTGGTTGCTAGGATTTGTGCTCCACAGAGAGAACCCTGTGGTTCAGAGAGGTCTGGGAACTCACCCAGTCACATGGCTGGTAACTGGTGGAGCTGGGTTTTGGGCCCAGATGCACCGTCCACTCATCTTTGATTACTGATGTGCCTCCCTGTGGTGGGGACCCGTCTAGGAGCTTGGGACCCACCCGTGGATAAGGAGGCAGAAATCTCTGCCTTCACAGAACATGCATTCTGGAAAAGGAAGACAAATAATGAGCATAACCAGTAAATTATCTGGATGGGTAGAAAGCCAGGTATTCATTTCTGAAGGTTGGCATCACAAATTTCCACTATCTGGCGGCTTAACACAGTAGGAATATATCGTCTCACAGTTCTGGAGGCCAGGAGGCCGAGATCAGGGTGTCGCAGGATTGGTTCCTCCTGGAGTCTCTGAGGGAGGGTCTCTTCCAGGTCCCTCTCCCAGCTTCTGGTGGATCTGGGCATCCCTGGGCTTGTAGCTGCATCACTCTCGTCTCTGCCTCTATCTTCCCTGTGTCCAAACCTCCCTCACCGTCCTCTTATAAAGACACCAGGCATTCATCTCGAGACTCTTAACTGATGATGTTGGCGTAGACCCCACACCCAAATTAGGCTACTCTCTGTCTCTGTGGGTTTGCCTGTTCTGGACATTCCATATAACCGGCATCAAATCTGGCCTTTCGTAGTACATACCAGTACTTCATTCCACTTCGTGACTGAGTCGGATTCCACTGGATGGACAGACCACGTTGTGTTGATCCATTTGTCTACTGATGGACAGTTGGCTGTTGTGAAGGACCAGCTTCATGAGGGAGGCTTTTAGCATTCACAGTGTATTAGCTGAACGAGGAAATGAAACAGTGACCACGAATCCCATAACCCCTTCACCCCTCCAGCCTGTCCCCCTACCGTAATCTCCGTGTCCCACACTCAGGCAGCCAGTGTTTCAATACCTGCCATGTGTGGAGGAACCTTATTCCCGGACTTTAGGAATGTGGCCACCGTGGTTGCGGCGGAGGGTTGGGGGGGTGGGGGGGTGGGGACGGGTCTGGAAGAGTCTCTAGAACTTGAGGGGGTGGGGGTGGTGGCTGTGATCTCCCACTCCTCCCTCAATCTCCTGCTGAGAGGAGTACCCTCTGCCCCTCGGGACTCCTTCTGCTCCAGACGGGCACCGCCATGCCCTCAGCCCCTCTGAGCTCTGACCACGCTGGGATCTCCAGGACCTCCTGCTTCCTGGAGAAACACCAAGCCTGGCATCAGCAAGTGGGTAGGGGGGCAGAGTCCTAATGTCCAGCACAGCTGCCCCTCTCCCAGCCACCTCTACACCCCACAGCACCCAAGACAAGCTGAGGGAGAACCCAGGCCCTTCCCCATTTCCACAGCAGACCTCAGAACAACAGATTCCCTGGAGGTGATACCACTGTCCCCGGGAGCCCTGGGAGCCAGCTGGACCTGCACTGAGAGAGTGGCTCCAGGACCCAAACCCCAGGCTCGGCTATGGAGATGGCCAGGTCTGCAAAGACGGGTGTGGGAAACAGGAGAGGGAAGGAGTGTGCCCCAGGGGAGGGCGCCTTGTTTGGGAGCGGAGACCAGCAGTGTTCTCTGCCGCTGGGCACTGCTGCTTGGGGTGATCGGATGCTCTGACTCTGCCCACATATGGAGGCCCCAGGAGCCGTGTGTGGCGGAGGGTGCCAGGGGCCCGCAGGCTCTGTCTTCCCAGGAAGAGCCAGTGGAGATGCTGAAATGGATACGGAAGCACATTAGAAGGAGTTATGGGCCATGTGCCTCGGTTGGGTGATTTCATAGATCTCTGGAAGTCGGTGACATTTGCAGAGATTAGAAAGGCCGTCCCCTGCTCATGAGCCGTTTTAAGACACCTCCTCCCCCTGGACACGCCAGCAAGGGGACAGCTCCCTGTCGCTGAGGCTGCATGTGCCATGCAGGTCAAAGCTGTCAGTTGTCATCTCTGCACATAAGAAATGTCCTACTGGGTGGTGGGCTGGGAGGGCATTCCCCGCGCTGGATGCTGCACCCCAAGACAAGGACACACGCCTGCTATCTGTCCAGGGCCGACGGAATGGTGGAACCAAGCCCCTGGGGATTGAGTTGATCCCTCTTGCCTATTATCCTTCAGCCAAGCTGTTGAGATTCCCTGTCACAGCCATTAATTAAGCTGCCCCACACATGTCTGCACAACCGCTCTCACCGGCATGTACCTGCCCACACCTCTCCATGATCTCAGCACAGACAAGGGCTCCCAGGGTCTTGGGCCAGAGCAGGCCATCTTCCAACCCTTCTGTGTTGTGGCTATGCTTGTTCTAACATCGCCACCTCCTGCTAGTTTCCCTTTGACACCCCTGAGATGAGGCGAAGCCACCCTTTCCCATCACTGACTGGCAGAGACATGGGCAGTGATCCTGCTTAGATGGCTCCAGCCCCCGCGCTCATCCTGTCACAACGAGACGAGGCCGCTGCCCCCAGGATGCCCCATCACTGTGACTTGGCATGTGGGTAGTGGGGCCAGGGCCCCAGCCAAAGCCCATCTGCCTTCTTGAGCTCCAGCACCACACATCCCATAGATGCCACATCTGCCTGCTTTTCCCTCTAACTTTATGTAACACTAATAAATAACACTGACCCGACTGTGGGCTGTGGACTGTTGCAGAAACTCACTCGTTGGATCCTCAAAGCAACCCCATGAGGCAGGTGACACTCAGGGAGGTGAAGCTACTTGCTCAAAGCTGCGCATCTCTTGGGTGATTTTGCAAGTGGGGCGTGGCCCAGGTAGTGGGGGGCCAGGTGCCACAAGGGACAAGGGAACACATCCTGAAGCAGACAGTGCCCTGGGCCCAGCCCCAACCCACATCTGTTTCCCAGCAGCCATCTGTCCTGGTGTGGCTGGGGGACAACATCTGGCTGGCCCCCACCTTCCCGGCCCTGTGTGGGCAATCTTTCTTTCCTGCTGCAGCAGCCCGGCACAGACCTCCTCCATCCCTTCCACCTTGACTGCTGTGCTCCCCTTCGGCAGAGGTTTTGGCGGAATACTTCCCCTTACCCATTTGCGCTCGCAGTCTTGCCTCTAAGATGCAAAGTTCCTGCCTCTTGGGAGACCCTGACTCAAATTTGTCTGCACCACAGTTTCCTGCTTCCTCCTGAACATCCTCTGACCCTGCCAAAGCAACCGTTTGTCAAGTCTCACCTCCATGCTGCTGTTTGTCCATTCGTTTTACCATTTATCTTCTTCCGAATTCCAACCAGTCAGAATCTTACCAACTTCCAGGCTCAGCTCAGAGCTCTCCTTCTCTACGAGTGCCCCACCCCCAGCCCAGATCCTCAGGGGATGTGACGGGAAGCCCTCTCAGTTCTGTGGGACCAAGAGTGTCAGCCCCTGGCCACCCTATAGGTTGTGTAGACAGTATGGCTCCTACTGGATGGGAGGGATGCTCTGGGCCTGGAGGAAGGGGTCCCATGGAAGTACCTCCACTTAATCAACTCCTCAGGCACTGTGCCCAGGCTCACTACCAACACACACTATCATTTAATCCTCAGACAATGTGATGATGCAGGTGCCATTCTCACCACCATTTTTCAAACCACGGAAAGGAAGGTTGGAGGAGATCAAATGATGTGGCTAGGGTCTCAGCCACTTAGTGAGAAGCTGGGACTTGAACTCCAGGGCCCTGTGGACACCTCTTGAATGGAATATAACTTACAGTGATGGCTCCCGGGTTCCCCACTGAATAGAAGATGGTTTCCCTCTTGCCGATTTGATCCAAGGGCACACGTTGCCTGGGGATTCAAGTTGAATCGTGGAGTTGCAGTCAAGGTGAACCGATTTGTCCCCTGGGAAGATTTGAACACACGTTTCTCCAGCTTCCTTCATCTCCAGGATGATGCCTCTGTGAGGCTGGTGTGCTTGTCTTCTTGGCCTCAGAGCACAGCAGTGTGACAACTTCTCCCCAGCCCATCTCTGCTGGTGATCGTCACCCACACTGACAGTCCCCAGGGTCTGGAGTTGACTATACTCAACTGAGTCGAATAAATTAGCATAAACACTTTTAAGCCAAATTTCCCAATATCTTTTCCTCTCATTTAGTACCCAGATGCTTACATTTAATTTCTTGCAAATGATACACCTAAACATCATTATATCCCCTAATAATTGTGCATTTTGATTGCAAATAGCCCAAATGGAGTGAAACAGGCAGTAGGAAGGATTTAGTATTTCTGTGAGTGGAAACTTTTGTTGAGAAAACATGGTATGGGGTGAGCAATCATGGCTCCTCAGGCTGGAGAAGGTGGGTAGCTGGTGCTCTTCAAAGATGCCACACCAGCTTCTGATTGAAGGCTGCAGGCCCCAGTTTAGCAAAACCTGGTTTGTGCTTTTCTGAAAGTAGGTTTTACTTCTTAAATGTGTTTCTTTAGCCAGGGTTTTGCTTGTCTCTCTCCTCTTAGGATCTCTCTTTGGATACAGGCATTTGAGTAGTCTTGGTGACATAAAAACAACACCTTGTCTGAAGCTGTTTCCCCAGTGAGTCTCCCCGGAGCTCGGTTGCTTTGTTGAAAAAAACAAAAACCAAAAAACATCCTTTTCTTTCTAGCTTCAGTCATGGCAAGCAGCTAGTAGTTTTTCCTCCCATCTTCTTCCTCTGGGCCATAGATTTGGATGAACTTGTAGTTCCTCTTGGAAGCTGGGGTGACTCATTTCCTTGGAGTCACCCCCAAGGACCCATGTCCCACGTGCGTTCCAATGGGCACATCTGCATTAACATCTGAGGACTGTCCTACTTGTAAGAGACATTCCCGTGGTCTCTGTGGGTGCCCCCTCTCTCTTGTTCTTTCTGTTCCCAGGGCCCAGATCTCAGTTCATGGCCTGCGATGGGATCTGCCTAGGGTTGAAATGGAAAGAGCCTACAGGGACACAGGAAGGAGAGGGGCTGCTGTGGCTGCCTACTTGTCCACCCAGGGATGGCTCCAACTCCCGGGAGGGCTCCTTGCACACACACGGCTTCTGTCTGATTATATGTGCCCACCTCGGTTTTAGAACTTTCTGTCATTCCGCTTTCTCTCACTCTGCCTTCCTACAGACCCATTAGTTGCATTTGGGGCTTGGCATTCCACTGTGCTAACATTGTCCCCCTCCTAGTGGGAGATGAGATAGCTGTGATTAGCCTAATGAGTGATTAATTAACAAGCGGGTGGCTGGATAACGGAAATGTGCTGACCCTGCTGAATGGCGGCAGGGATGGCGCAGCCCCATCACGACTTTAACCCTTAAGTCCACTCCCGCCAGCCACACAGCTGCCTTCGTGTCCAAGTGTGAGACTGTGTGTGCACACATGGGTGCATGCTGACCCAGAGCTGGGGCCAAAAAGGCGATGTCCACCAAGGGAGACAGCTCCATAGTGTCTACAGGTGGCCAAATCCACTAAGTGTGTGGTGTTTGTACCTGCGGGTTGCCGATCAGCATATAGAAATCTTCAACCATAATTGAATGATGAAAACTGATCCTAATTGCAATTATGCAAAATGCTGAAGTATCTCTGAGTGGAAGATGTTGGAGTCTTCTGAACGGTTTGTGTTCAATAAACTGGGCTGGAGTGGCTGGGGTGGGCTTGGGGGAGGGCTCGGGGAATTCTTGCTGATTCACCTGGATGTGGGTTGAGTGTCACTGGTGATGGGAGGGAAGGGTATAGGCTGGCACGGAGAAGGCCTGGGGTAGCGTGGGCTCTGGGGAGAAAGGATGGTGGGTGGGGAGGAGGGAGAGGGAGACGGGAGGTGAGTGACAAGTCCCCACAGCCTTCTCTGGGATATGTTCTGTTCAGCTCCCACTGTAATTAAATGTTAATTTTCTTCATGGAAACCAAAGGGAACATAGTGCCAGAAACTGATCCTGGGCCTCCTCCCCTGCCTCCTAGCATGGAACCGGCGTGGGAGGTTTTGTTTGCTCTCCCCCTCCTCACTGAGAAGGGACCCCGGGAAAGGTGAGCAGAAGGACACAAGAGTGCCTACAGGGGAAGCGAGGCTGGCAAAACAAACCTGCCGAAACCCAGGCTTATTCCTCTGCTTCTGTTCCTTATGAAGACACTGGTCATTGGATTTTGGACCAGCCTGAACCCAGGACAATTTTATCTTGAGGTTCCTACCTTAGATACAGCTTAAATATATCTGCAAAGACCCTTATTCCACAATGAGGTCACAGTCTCCGATTCCAGGGGCAGACTCCTTGGACTCTCCTTTTGGGAGACACAGTTCAACCCGCTGCACTGTCCCAAGTTTCAGTTTTGGTTTCTCTGCTCCAGTTGTGTCCCCACCTTCCGGCACCCCTACCACTTCTTCTAGCTGCATCTGACCCACGGCAGGGCCCATCCTGACTGGCCCTCAGCCTGGCCACAGATGCTTTGCTGAGCAGCGGGCAGCACAAAGCCGAACGGACAGCAGAAGCTCTTTACTTCTCCACTCTCTGCAGCAAAATCCCGTTAGAGATGGGGAGCCAGGATGCTGGCTAACCCATCCTGAGTTGGAGACCTTCACCTCCCCCACCTCCCTCACTGACTCTCTGGCAGCTTCTCAACTTCACTACACCCCCGTGGGCCCTTCTGTGGAATGGGGGTACACATCACCACCTGCCCCAGCAGACAGGAGGGCTAACAGTGCGGCTGCCTGCAGGGAAGTGGGGAGGCAGTTTGTGGAACATTTCTCGGGGCAGCGGTTTGAGGCTGTAAGTTTAATTTCCCTGTGGCTTTGAGCTAGAGCCCTGAGATTTGCTCAAGGGCCTCTCAGAAGTTGACCAGGGCAAGAGCTGCGTCCACTTACAGAGGCTCCGATAGAGAAAAGGTGACATAGTGAAAGCAGGTTGCAAAAATTGAGCTGTTTTAAGTGTTGGCTGCTAACAGATTCGCACGCTTGCCGGACCCTCGGAAGGCAGTGACCGCACTTTCTGGCATGTTCTGAGAGATGTCAAGAGAGGAAGGGGAGGCATCTGATGGAGAGGCCCAGGCCCAGGTGATCCTGCCTTCACCCCATGTGGGCTTTGGCCTTGATATGCAGTGCCTGGAGTTTGTGTGGGACCTGGGCGGGACCACACCAGCCTTTCCTCCTGGTCCCCTGGCCAAGGATCTGTGGCTCTGCTGCCTGGAAGGGGAGCAGAGAGAGCTGTGCTGGGCTTGCAGCTGGGAGAGGAGCCTCTGGAACTTTCTGGAAGAGTGGAAATCTGTGTCCTTGGAGTAGAGGATAGGATTGGGAGAGGCAGCATTGGCTTAGCCCTTCCTGCAGGCTGCTCATGGGGTGAGGGTGCTCTCAGCTTGCCTGGCCCAACGACTGAGACGCTCAGCGAGCTGTCACCTCCAGGACAGGGTTTCTAAACCGCAGTACCACCGACACCTGGAACTGGAGAATCTTCCCTTGGGGGCCTGTCCTGTGTGCTATAGGATGTTCAGCAACATCCCTGGCCTCCACCCCCTGGATGTCAGTAGTGTCCCCCAGTTGTGACCACCAGCAGTGTCTCCAGCCATTGCCAAGTGTCCTGCAGGAGTAAAACCAGGCCTGGAATGCACCACGTGTGGGTGACCTTCAGACCCACCACCTGGACTTTGCTGGAACACAGACTGTGCATCCCATGAAGGCAAGACGGGCTGTGAGCGGGAAACACAGCATGGGTCCCAAGTTCAGGGTGGATGGGAAGGGAAATCTCAGGGAGGAAGGGTGAGAGGAGAGGCGGTCCTCGGGGGTGGACTGTCGGTGGTGTTGAACGCTGGGAACATCTCCGCCGGGCACCGGGGAGGTGGAAGCTGTCCTCCTGGGTCTGTGGGTGAGGCTTCCTAGAGAAGTGAGCCTGGGAGCTCTGGCTGCCTCTCCAAAGGCCAAGGCCCATTGATCCTTCTCTGAGGCTGCTTCCCTTTAGAAAATTCATTTTGGATCTTTTGCTCCCAGGTCCTGAGCTTCCATTTGGCTTTGCCTCTGGGCAGTGGGGCCTCTTTATAAGAAAATGCACTCCCTGATAGAGTCCAGGCCAACAAAAACACCACATTCACGGCAGTTCTATTCACAACTGCCAAAAAGTGGAATAGCTTGATGTCCATCCATAGGTGAACAGGTCAACCTTATGTGATGTATCCACCCAGTGGAATATTCAGTTCAGTTCAGTTGCTCAGTCATGTCTGACTCTTTGTGACCCCATGAACTACAGCACGCCAGGCCTCCCTGTCCATCACCAACTCCCGGAGCCTACCCAAACTCATGTTCATTGAGTTGGTGATGCCATCCAACCATCTCATCCTCTGTTGTTGCCTTCTCCTCCTGCCCTCAATCTTTCCCAGCATCGGGGTCTTTTCAAATGAGTCAGCTCTTCACATCAGGTGGCCAAAGTATTGGAGTTTCAGCTTCAATATCAGTCCTTCCAATGAATACCCAGGACTGATCTCCTTTAGGATGGACTGGTTGGATCTCCTTGCAGTCCAAGGGACTCTCAAGAGTCTTCTCCAACACCACAATTCAAAAGCATCAATTCTTCGGTGCTCAGCTTTCTTTATAGTCCAACTCTCACATATTTATTCAGTCATAAAGAACAATTAAGTCCCGACACACACTACTGCATGGATGGGACTTGAAACACGATGCTCAGTGAAAGAAGACCACCCTGAAAAGGCCACGTTGTGTGAGATTCCATTGTTGTGAAATGTCTAGAACAGGCAAACCCTTAGCAATAGGAAGCAATTATTGGTTGCCAGGAAGTGGGGGTCGGGGGAGTGGGGAGTGACTATTAAAAGGTACAGGATTTATTTTAGGGGGCAATGAAATGTTCTTTATGTACTCTTTATATATTTTGGAAACTCTACAATATCTGAGTTACTATTTGGTTCCAGAGCAGATACAAGCTCGCACAGGGCTTGTAAAGGACTGGATTCGGCAGGAAGACAGGTCATATCAGGGGACAGTGGGGGGGGGGCACTGGTGGCCTTGGGCACCCGTAGGGAGGTGGGAAGAAGGCTGTTGGGGGTTTGGGGTGTGGCACAGAGGGCTTCGGTTGTGTGGCTTAGAGCTGACCGCACACATGGGGCTCTGCACTGACTCAGGACGTCATGGGTACCGTGTTTAGCCGGTTGGCACTATGGGTGTGGATTTCTTGTCACAAGAGAAGCAAGTTCAAGGCTGGCGACATGTGCCCAGCCATTCCCCAGCCTTGCTGAGCTCAGAAAGTGTCCTGCAAACTGGTATGAACTGGGCAGTGACTGCTGGGCACTGAGTGACTATGACGTACAGGCCATGAGGGGAGGTGACAGGGTGGGTGTGTCCTGTGCAGCCCCCAGCCTACATGGATCCCTAGTCCCTCTGCTCAGGTCACGGAAGTTGACGAGCCCCTGAAGGTGCAAAGGGGACTGGTGTGCAAGCCCCCTGCCTCCCTCCCTCTCTCTGCTGTCCCAGCCTTCCCTGTGTTCCTTCTTCCCTCCCAGCTCGTCCAGCCCTCAGTCCAGCTCCCAGTCGCTGGCTAAGATGTGGCCCCCGACTGGAGGTGAGGCAGCATTACCAGGGGCTGAGTGGGGCCCGACTGAGCTGCGTTCCTCAGTTGCCTCCTACAGGAAATGGGGTGACAGCTGAGTGTATCTCACAGGGAGGCCGTGAGGGTTAATAATGCATGTAAAGGGCTTCAGCAGGCCTGGCAAACAGCGAGGGCCGGTGATGCCCTGCTCTCGCGGCTGAGCTCGAGGCCTGGGCGATCCGAACTGGATGCTGTTGTGCGTCTCACCCGTTATCTGCCTGGTGGTCCCGTGACAGCTACAACCCTCCTTTCTCAGAAAATGACACCGTATTGGTTCCTGGGGATGTTGGAAGGAATGACTCAAACTGAGCAGTTTAAAACAGCAGAAATTTACTCTCTCAAGAGTTCAGGATACTGGGGGTGTGAAATCAAGGTATGTGCAGGACTGTTTTGTTCTGGAAGTCTTGAGAAAGAGACTCGTCCAGGCCCTTCTCCAGCTTCTGGTGGCCTCTGGCAATGCCTGCTGTCCCTTGGTTTGTAGATGCATCGCTCCAGTCTCTGCTCCGTCGTCACGGGATCCTCTCCCTGGGGCTCTCTCATTAGATCAGGGGCCTGCCCTTAATCTGGAATGATTTCATTTTAACCCTCAGCTTCATTACATCTGCAAAGATGTTTTTTTCCAAATAAGTTCACATTCAGAGTTTCAGGGTAGACATGAATTCTGGAGCCATCCAACCCACTACAGACCCTGAGGCCCCGAGCGGGAGTGACACCCCCAGGACCACTGGGCTCCAGCCTGAGGCAGACACCAGCTGGGCCCAGGGGCTTTGTCCAAAGCCTGGCCCAACCCCCGCGCTATGCCCTTTTCCTTCTCAGCGAATTCTGACTCCATTCCTGCAGCCCTTTCCCAGATGAGATCTTCCACTCCACAGATCTCTCCTTTATGCCTGTTCTGGTGTCCTGATCCCTGTCCCTCTGTGTGTCCCCAGAGTGTCCAAGGTCCTGACTCAGGGTTGGAGCCTTCGCCCAACTGCAGCCCACAGTGGACACATGGAATCCTGTCTCAGCTTCCCTTGCAAGGCTTGGGCCTGAAGAGAGGTTTTAAGGCCCCTCTTGTTGATAGTGGGAGAGCAGGAGGCTTCTGAGGTGGGAAACCCTTGTTGAAGGGAGGCTGTGAATGGAAGTAGGAATTTGGATGCTGATGGTGGAGGTGGGCTCAGCCTTGCCCCTGTTGTCCATGGGGATGGGGTCCACAGCGAAGAAGCTCAGCAGCAGGTTTGCTGGGGGAGCCTGAGCATCAGGCAGAGGTCAGCCTCTGGCATGGTCCAGGGATCAAACATGAGTTAACTGCAGATTTGACGGTTTAAAGGGAGTCCACTAGGGAGGCCTTAATGACCACCTGAAGAGGAGCTGCTTTGGTAGAAGTTGGTAAGGGCGTCACAGAGCTTCCTGCCCTGACCCCAGACTTGGAGAGCCCAAGTGGACAGTGCTAGGTGCAGCCCGGAGGTCAGGCAGGAAGCAAGGCCTGCCCTGAGCAAGTAACCACCTCTCAGGCCCCTCGTCTATGAGATGGGAACTACCGCACCAGCCTCTCCAGCATCACAGAGGATGGGAGCTGTGCCACCCACCAGACTCCCATGTGTGATAATGCTCTGAGAAAGCTTGAAACACCCCAGCAGTGTGAGGCCCATGCATAACTCTCTGTTGCTCCTGCAGCTCAGGTGGAGCCTGTGAACTCACGGTAACAGGTAAACAGCAGGCCTCACCAGCCGGGAATGACCCAGAGCTTCAGCTATACTCCGTGATTCCTGTGAAACTGACAGAGACGGATTCAGGAGGCCCGATGGGGCTGGGGGGTGCTGGTACACATGGTGGATAATGTTGTGGGCATGCAATGCTCGGGCTCCTCCTGCTCTAACGGGAACCCTTGCCCCCTCTTCCTCTAAGCCCTTCCGCTTGTTCTCCTTTTCTGACGCTTCTCCTGCTTTCCTGTTCTCATGCACCTGCCTTTCCCCACTCCTGGAACATTCAGCTTATTCATGTCAGACTCAAGGTCACCAGAGACTCAAAGAGCTGGGTCAGGAGGAGAGCTCAGGCTTTGCTTGTCCCTCCTCTCGGGCTAGTGGGACATGTGTGTGTGTGTGCCTGTGAGTGCACACATGGGTGTGCACGTGTATGTTTGTGCACATGTACATGTGTGCAGGCACTGTACTGAGTATATGTGTATGGGCATGTACGCTCACGTGCTTGCTTGTATTCGTGCACGTGTGTGTGTGTGTGTGTGTGTGTGCGCCCTGTGTGCTTGTGTGAAGAGGGAAGAGAACCCAGATTGCCTGGAAATCTCTCAGAACCCTGAGCATGCCTCCTGCCAGGCACTGGTCACTGCCGTTGCCCACAGAACAGAGCCCTTGGGGAAAGTTTCTGGACATCTGGGCAAAGGAGAGGAGAAATGAAATAACTGCCAGATTTGCAGCATGTTACCTGTTTTTATTAAAAATCAATGACACAATAGAGCGATTCCACTCTATCTTACTTAAACAATATCCACTGCAGGGGAGCCAGGAAGGGGAGGGGCCCCAGGGCCAGAGAGGGAGGGGGAGCCTCGGGGAGGCCCGCAGGCTCGGCTTGGAGAGAGCCGCTGCTTCCAGCCGAGCTCCCTCCATAAAATAACCAGCTCATCTCCGGCCCCATCAGAGCAGGGATTTACGGCCGGGCCTGCGATTGCCTGCCTCACGCATCTCTCGGTTTTATTCCTGCTATTTATCACGCCAGGCCCTGCCTCAGCGCCAGAGGGACAGTTAATCAAGGCAGGCTTTCTACCTTGTCATCCCAGGATTCTGCTGGGAGAAAATGTGAGCCGTAAAATTAAAACCACCAGAACTTGGGAATTTGTAAAGAAGGCAGTCTGGGGAGGAGGGGAAGGACGAGATTCCCCCGCTCCCTGCCCCACGACCCACACCCCGAAATGCTGAGCAGCAGGGACTCCACACTCCGAATTCATTCCCTTCCTGCTGTGGGTGAGTCTGAGGCAATGCCTTTCAAAACCAGTACCTCCTCCATCCCTTACCTTCCACCCCATCTCCACCCTTGTGCTCCCCCTACCCCAGCTCCCTTCATGAGAAAATATAGGTGATCGTTGTGGCAGAAAAGAAAAAGGAACAAGAGATGAGCGCCTAGGGATCAATGACAATGTCTGACTTGGAATCTGATGGTGGGGAAAAGGCGCAGGTCCCTCAGACGGGCAGCCTCCCTGGCACCTGGAGGATCTTCCTGCCAGCCTGTTCCCCCGACCCTGGTCCCGGCCAGGCTCAGGCAGGTGAAAGGCCCCTGAAAGCTGAGGAGCCCACATCCGTGCAGCCTATCTATGCTGATGTTCCTCTTGGACAATTTTCCACCTGTTTCTGGAGATCGGGGAGAAGGGGATTAGCATTTAGCACTGGGAAAACATCGGGCCTCAGCTATGCACAGGGGCAGTAGCTTATCATCTGATCTTGGAGAGCAAGGGGGATGGAATGCTTCCAGATACTTCTAGACCATTCTATGAAAAATGGTGGTGGGGATCTTATTTAATGTCTAGTTTTATTTTGTGGAGGAACCAGAGGAGCTGGAGAAAGGAGAAGAGGGAGACAAGACACAAAGCGCAGTTCTTGCAGGCCTGCTGGGCCTTCAGGGTTTGGACCCACTCTGAGGGGCTGGCACAGCTAGAGCCCCACTGACAGACTCCTTCTGGCAGCAAAGAAGTTTTACTTTTAAACATGGAGTTCCTTATGTGTGCACGCACATGTGTGTGCATGTGTGTGACACCCCAAGTCTGCTCAGTGCAGAAGGCGGGCTCTTCTGGGGGCTGGAACAAATGGTTTCCCAGATCCCAAAGGACAAGGCAACCAGTCCAAATGCCTTCTGAAGACCCCTGTGCCTGGACACATGAGTTTCAGGGGACTTGGCTAGACACCTGGTGTGGGAAGGGGTGTGTGGGGAGCCTGCTCTTTAGAGATAGGATCCCCTGACTCTGGACTTCCCTCCCCCTGTGACCCCCAGAACCTTGTTTCAGGCCTTGTGACAGGGTGACAGCGATCGGCAGCTTCAGCTCACAGGTGCTGTGGGCTTTCCCGCTCCAGAGCTGCCTCCCTGT
This sequence comes from Bubalus bubalis, assembly GCF_019923935.1. NCBI lineage: Eukaryota > Metazoa > Chordata > Mammalia > Artiodactyla > Bovidae > Bubalus > Bubalus bubalis. The sequence continues at coordinate 10,269,963 of NC_059159.1, read as the reverse complement.
GCTCATTATTTATTTAATCATCTCTTTAGGATTCCAGAGAAAGAGGAGCTGCAGGAGGGGTGGACAGAGCGACCCTGTCCCCCGGAGCTTTGAATGAACAATATTCACATGAGCAGCTGTCAGTCAAGGCACCAGCCTCTAAGGCCTTTGCGACCAACTGAGGTCACCCGAGACCTTGTCCCAGACCAGGAATGGCCCCAGAGTTCAGGGAGGTCTGCAGGACCGGTGGGGCAGCAAGGGCGAGAAGTGCGGGAGAATGCAAACTAGAGGGTAGGAGTGGTGGTGGAGGGGCTCAAATGCCCTGAGCTTCCGACGGTCCCTATGAAGGAGGGGAGACAAGGCAGCCTGGAGGTTGAAGTCGCAGATAATCCAGGCACAAAAATGAGAACCCCATCTGAATGTAGACTTCATGGGCTGGGGCCCTCCATATCTAACAGAGTTCCTCCCCGGGGCAGAGGACAGTGGCTCCAGCAAGGCCCCGCCCTAATCCTGCTCACACCCTGCACCAAGGCAAAAGCATCCCCAGGGTCCTGGCTGGGAGGGCCGAGCAGCAAAGGGAGGTAGTGCACTTCACAATCGGCCGGGGCTCCACAATGGGACAGAGGCTGGACTTTGAGGCTGCCCTCTGCCAGCAGGTCTCTTCTTGGCCCCTCCCCAAGCCTTCTCTTCATTTAAGCAGGCCCAAAGCCACTCCCCTGTGTGCATACCTGCACACGCTTGTGCGTGCGTGCACACAGGCACGTTTCAGAATCAGCCGTCCCTCCCACGGCTGCTGAGCACGTGGGGCTGCCGCTGCTCGACCTTAGAGCAGCTGCTGATGGGATCCGCCCGCCCCACCAGAGTTGGTGGTTCTTGGGCAGCGCTGTGCCCCATGCCTCTCCACAGCACTGGCATGTGGCGGATGGCCAGCAGCTGCCGGCTGAGTGAGTGGTCGCCGACATTTCCAGAAGAATCCATCTGCTATGGGTATGCACACAGCATGGAGAACTCTGTGTGGGCCTGGAGAAGCCAGGAGCCAGTTCTGTTCTTGTGCAGGCTGCTGGGGAGGGCATGGGGGCGGGGAGGGGGACAGCCAGGGGAAAACGTGGCCATCACTTTCGTAATTTGGAGCGCCCGAGACCCCAAGACGCCCCCCAGTGACGTTTCCTTGGATTTGGAATGCATTATGTGATTTAGCTGTTGTTATAGATTTACCTTCCTAATTATGTTTGGCTTAGAACAATGTTAAAATTGTTTTGCATTCCCTGAGTACACAGAGCCAGGCCGTGGGAGGAGGTGGCTGGGGATGTGAGAGGTGGCAGAGAGAAGACATTCGGGGTTTGAAGGCTGTCAGGGACAAACTACGTGCCAGTAGTAAAGAACCGCCTGTGCAGAGAGGACCTGTACACCAGCAGTGGCCTGCTAACGTGGACGCTGACCCCAGAGGGGCAGAGCCGGGGGCACCTGGGAGCAGGCACGGAGGGCCAGGGGCCAAGCCTGGTGGCTAACTTTCATGCGTTCCTACTATGTGCCTGGCTCTGCTCTGAGCCCTTTCCTTGCATTGCCTCATTTAACCCCACAACTACCCTGAGGAAGTGGATGATCTGTCTTTCTCCTTTTAGAGATAGGTAAAGTGAGGCACAGAGAGGGCAGGCCACTGGCCCGAGGTCACACAGCTGATGCGCGGCTGTGCTGGGATCCTCATTCTAGAGCCCATTCTATCATAGAGGATTCTAGATGTGCCTCTACGATATGCCATCTCCAGTGAGATGGTGCTTCTAAACCAAGAGCCCGTTTCCTCAGATGGGTGGAGGAGAAGGTCAGAGGCACAGGGTACATCTTGCCAACAGGAGGCTCTCCTCCCCTGGCTCTGCCAGGCCCTGGGAAACATGGCATGTCCCCCTAGCATAGCCAGTTATTTTTAAGAACACCTTGCCGAGTGGGAAACTCTGGTACCTGTGCTTCCCCGAGGGTTCCAGTCTGTTCAGCTGATACCTGACCCCACAGCCCTCAAGCCCGTCTCTGAAGAAGCAGTTCTGTCTCCATCAGCATTCCTAAGCAAGATCCAGCTCTCCCTAAAGTTCAGACCAATATGGATTTGAAGCAACATTACTTTAATCCGCTGTCTCCTAAGTAAGATCCAGAATGTATCTAGGTCCCCTTTGCCCTCTCGGCTAATCCCCTAAACAAAGTCAGACAGTCAGAACCGTGGGTGCCAAAGACAGCCGGGAGCATTCACGCTCTTCCCGGTTTCAGGCTATCTGGATATTCCGAGGGGCGTCAGACAAGAGCTGAGGTCAGAAGATGAAGGTGGGCTGTTCATCTTTTGTGGGCTTGCCTTTCATCACCTAGCTCTGACCAAGCAGTTTATTTCTGAATGGACGGGGCTGCATATTGCCCTTCTGACTCCATATTGTCCAGAAAATGAACACGGCTTTTACAGTCTGCCTGGCTTCCTGTGGCATGAAGCCTTTCTCAGTGTCTCTCAGCATGGAAGTGTCTGCATTTTGCAGGCAGAGCTGGTCCTGCAGTAATAAGCAGCTTGGTGCAGCTCCTTTTAAGAGGACCTGGCTGGCATGCTGATGTTCCCCCCCACCACTCCTGACCCTTCAAATCCTAAAACCCACACACAATGCCCCAGCTGATGGCCAGGAGAGCGACTGCCAAGATGCTCTTCTCTAGTTGTTGTCAAGGCAACACCAGGGATGTTGACACCCCTTGAGGACAGGAGAATACTCTCTACATTCTCTGCCTGTGCTCACATCTGCTCAGGGCCATGGTCAGAGGTAAGGCAGCTGTAACATGTAGGGGTGGGGGCGAGGCACATTGCCTGGAAGAGGGCTGCTGGGCTTTTATTTCCTACGGTGACGTTTGTGCTGGGATTCTTACTCTGTTGTAGGATTAGGATATGTGTGTTAGTCACTCAGTCATGTCTGACTCTTTGCAACCCCACAGACTGTAGCCTGACAGGCTCTTCTGTCCATGGGATTCTCCAGGCAAGAATACTGGAGTAGCTTGCCATTCCCTTCTCCAGAGGATCTTCCCAACCCAGGGATTGAACCCTGGTCTCCTCCATTGCAGGCAGATTCTTTACCATTTGAGCTACAGGGAAATCCTTTTAGGTAGAACCAGGAGAACCCTGATTTGTTTCATGGACTTCAGCCTGTCCTACTGCCTTCAACAATCCCGGATGTTCCCATCTGGGAAGCCGATGCCTGAGTCCCCTTGGTCTTTGTCACATGTGGCAGCCAGTCCTTGGTGCCTAACACATTGCCCCGAAAGTCAGCGGCTGAAAAAGATAATAATTTACAGTTGAGGCTCGTTATTTGTGGATTCCATATTTGCAAACTTGCCTTCTTGCTGACGGTTCTTTGTAACCCCTCAATCAACATGAAGGACACTTCCTTGGTTATTTGCAGATGTGTGCAGAACATTGAAAAATTTGAGTCATCTGCACAGGTGTTCTCAGCTGAGACTGGACCGCTGACGCCCTGCCTTCTAATTTTAGGTCTCAAGGTGAAATATTTTAGTGCCACATTTTCTGTTTCTTGGTGCTTTTTGTTGGTGACTTCGCTGTTAGAATGGCCCGAGCATCGTGCTGGAGTGCTGTATGCTGTTCCTAAGCCCCAGGAGGCTGAGATGTGCCCTGTGGAGAAAATGCGGGCATTAGATGAGCTTCATTCAAGCCTGTGTTATGGTGCCGTTGGCCCTGAACCCGATGTAATAAGCCAACCTAATACAACCTGTATTAGATAAGGCATCTTTACACAGAAACATACATAAAATAGGCGTATATATTGATGTCTCAGTTGCTCGTGTCTGACTCTTTGCAACTCCATGGACTGTAGCCTGCCAGGCTCCTCTATCCATGGAATTCTCCAGGCAAGAACACTGGAGTAGGTGGCCATTTCCTACTCCAGGGGATCTTTCCAACCCATGGATCAAACCCACATCCCTTGCATTTCCTGCATTGGCAGGCGGATTCTTTACCACTGTGCCACCTGGGAAGCCATAGGTTGATGAAAAGGTTGTGAGCAGAGTTCTGTGTTTCCCCTAGGGTTGTGTTAGCCATGACTTTCTAGCACAGAACTCCATGAACGGCAAGAACTATATGCTTTCTTGTCACATCCCTGCAAATCATCCGGGTGCAGGCTGATCTGGGCTGGGCTGGACTGGGCTCAGTAGGACGCTTCCGCTCAAGCTGTGGGCTCCTCGTTCTAAGGCAGGCTCAGGTCTGCTCGTACGGATTCATCCTGGGTCCTGGCCGAAGGGCAGCAGCTCCCAGGGAAGTCCTGCTGGCCATGGCAGTGGCATGAACCCAACCCACAAATAGCCTTATAGCCTCTGCTTGCATCATGTCAACTCACCTCCTACTGGTCAAAGCAAGTCATCAGCTAAACTTGAGGTCCGGGGGTGGGAAGTACACTCCACTTCTATGGAAGGCACTGCAGTCTCATGATGGGGGTGTGAACAATTGGGTCCCCACATGAACACTGCCCAGGGAGGATGTCCAGGTTGACTGAGACCTGGGTCACTGTGGTGAAGGCGGGGCTGCAGCAGAGGGTCCTGGCCCAGAGGCAGGGGACGGAAGGGCCGTTGCTCACCGTTTCCTTGTTCACACCTGAGTGTCCTGCTGTCTCTGTGCAAATACTGCTCCAATAGGCAAGTTTGCTGCCCTCACCAACACTGACCAGTGGAAGGTGTCTGTCTCCTGTAGGGTGAGCTGGAGGGCAGGCTAGGAGGGAGCAGGGACAAGGCTGTTTAGTTAATTCAAGGGTGGGGGAGCAGGAGTGTGCCTGCGTGTGTGCTCAGTCACTTCAGCTGTGTCTGGCTCTTTGTGACCCTATGGACCATGGCCCGCCAGGCTACTCTGTCCATGGGATTCTCCAGGCAAGGATACTGGAGTGGGTTGCCATGCACTTCTCCAGGGGATCTTCCTGACCCAGGGATCGAACCCGTCCGTGTCTCCTGTGTCTCCTGCATTGCAGGCGGATTCTTTACCCACTGAGCCACTGGGGAACAAGAGAGGAAATCCCAGAAACTATATGTTCTGCATGTTTTACTTATGGACAGCTTATATGCATTTTCCAAGCTAAGCGCAAAGTACAGATTTGTAGTGAGCCAGCCTCGCAAACTGTGGGGCTTGTCTTACAGACCCACTCATCTTACTGAGAAGAGGAGCCAGTGGAACTTCTAGGATCATCATAATTAGGTCTCCTTTTGAAACCGCGTACCACGTTTGCTTTTTAATTTTTTTTCCTTCTGCTGCCTCAGGGCATCTCCCTGGTTCCTCATCAGTAAATGAATCCATTCCCTTCACATCTGGGACACAGGGCCTTTGATACTGGCATGCGTGGAAAGGAGGGAAGAATAATTAACAAATTAATTAATTGTCCTTTGTTTCCACTTCAAACAAATAAGGTAGTATTTTGAGCTGAACAGGTTGTGTGCCAATAAAGGGCCATTAGTGACCATTTAAAAATGAATATGCACCTCCAGCGAACAAACACAGACTCCCTGCCATTCTGGAAGTCTGACTTGTGACAGGCTCCCCTTTGAGCCGAGCCAGCTTCTGTGGGCTTGGCCCATGAAGTGAGGCTCCGCAGAGATGTTTATTTTTGTGAAAAGCAAACAAAAGCACTCCACCAGCAGTCCCACTTCTGCAAAAGAATTGAAAGCAGGGTCTTGAAGAGATATTTGCATACCTGTGTTCACAGCAGCATTACTCACGATCATCAAAAGGTATAAGCAACCCAAGTGTCTGGTCCATCCATCCAGTGGAATATTATTCAGCCTTAAAAAGAGAAGGAAATTCTGACACATGCCGAGTGAAATCAGCCAGTCACAAAAGGACAAATACTCTGATTCCACTCTTGTGAGGGACCTGGAGCCGTCAGATCACAGAAACAGACCATAGGTGGTGGTTGTCAGGGGCTGGGGAAGGGGGAATGGGGGGCTAGTGATTAATGAACACAGAGTTTCAGTTTTACAAGATAAAAGTAGGCCTGGAGTTGGATGGTGGTGATGGCCGCTCAAGGAGGTGACTGTACTTAACACCACTGAACTTTCCCCTTAAGATGGTCAGATGGTCATGTATTAAAAAGGGCTGACAGAGACGTCACGGCTGGAGGCTCACAGGAACCCAACCACCCCCAGCAGCAATTGTTCTGCGTTCACTAATTAAGAGTTGGCAGCAACTTTATACAGCATTAATCCTTGAGTAATGAGAATCGCCTGTATGTTTATACGTGTTCTATTTCACACTCAATATTTGTTACCTGGTCCCTGGATTCCTCCACTGTTTTCATGAGCTAACACCTTTGAGTCTGGTCTCAAGCCTGACTTTAACTTTTTATACTTCACCATAAAGAACAATTCTCTGATTTGATCTGGGAGATTCCAGGCGGTACTTCTGGCTGCAGATACCAACTAATTTCCAGTCTTTGACCCCTTCCCGCCATGCTTCCTATAAACATGAGTCGATATGCTGATTTCCACAAGCAGTGTTGGAATCTAGGGCTTTGTGTGTGTGTGAGGCGGGGTCAGAGGGGTGGGGGGGATGCCTAGGCCTTGACCCCCGCCCTGTGTTCTTACAAGGCAGTCTGTTGGCAGATGAGAAATAATATTTGTTGAGCATAGTGTAGGATAAATCATATTTGTACTTTACTTTAGGAACAAAAGTACTTTCAAAAGTATATTTGATTTTGAAATCACTTTTCTGATTAAGAGTCCCTTAAAAAGGACAGTTAAATAAACTATGGGTTGGAGAGACTCCTTAAGCATGGGCAGGCTTTTCCATTTATTGGTGTGCTAGGAGGTGGGCTGCCGTCTATGGGGTTGCACAGAGTCGGACACGACTGAAGTGACTTAGCAGCAGCAGCAGCAGGAGGTTTTAGGCATAGGTTTGAATCTTTGTTTTCCACGTTCTTTCTGAAATGGTTTTTTTTCGCTTCGAAGATGTTGTAGACAGGCTCAGTCTCCTAAGACTCTTTCCTGCAGTTGTCAAACAGTGAATCTCCAGAGACTGGGCTACTGTTGCAATCAAGCACCTCCAAAGCCGAAGGCTGCCCGCTGCCCCCGAGCAGCACTGGGGACACCCCTCTCTGGTGTCCCTGCAGGAGCCTTCTCCCAAGAGCCATGCTGGGGCTTCGGCTTCACATACTGATTTGGGGTGAGATGCCAGCATGGCAGAGAGTGATGGAGCAAGAGGAGCCAGGGAGAGCCCCAGGTTCCCAGCTTCACCCAGACAGGTGGGGGCCAGCAGGGGGGACCACATGCAGATCTGAAACAGGCCAAGACCCCAGTGTTGGCCCCACCTGGCCTGGCCCAGCCCTGACTCTGGTGGCCTCTGGGGACCCTTCCCAGGGTTGTCTTTCTACCCAATGGCTACATGGGAACACGAAGTATGTTGAGAGGGGGCAGAGGGGAGGCAGCCCGGGCAGGAAACTCTGGGGAGGCGGGGATGGGGGTGTGAACCCTGCTTTGCTGGAGGCCCCGCCCGTGTGAGGTCCACCCCCCTACACACTTGGCAGGGGGGGATCATGCGCATGGATACAAGGAGAGGTGGTGTAATGGTCAGGCGTGTTCAAGTTGGGAGGTGCTGCGAGGAAGACCAGGTGATTTTTAAGGAGAGCATGTGTCATGCTGCTGGGTGAGCCCTGAGTCTGCATGCCCCCTAACTAGTCCCAGCCGCTCCACACACGGCGTCCCTCTGTTTTGCCACCCCGACTGCCTCTCCAGAATGGCTGTCTCCAGAGGGCCCCTCCTGACCTCTCCTCTCCCTCCTGGCCCATCCCCTTCTCCCTGGGGCTCCCCCAGGCTCCAAGTCCTGCTTCCACCATCAGGGAGCATGTGCTGAAGTGTGAACAAGGCCCTTTGCACCTCTCCCCCCCTGACTTCTCTCCCACCCTGGGCACCCCATCCTGTCCCCCACCTCTCCCATCCTGGCCCAGCCCCCGCAGGGCTGGCGGTTGTTTACCACAGCAGCCAGCAGCCAGCGCTCCCCCTCCTAATCTCATCTGGGCGGGATTTTAATAAAGCCCTCCGCACAGCTGGCTCCATACATCACTCAGCCCCTGAAGGTGGCTGGGCCTTGATGGATACACGACAACCCTCGGCAGAAATGGCATCTGGACAGCAGCCTCTCCCAAAGCCCCTGGGAGATGGGGAGCCTCAGGGGGGAGGGAGGAGATCACAGGAGAGCCCTCTGCTTGGGGCCCTGGGCAACAAGCCCTAATGAACTGAGATTACACGGTTTCGACTTTGACACACCAGTTTGAAAAATGGGGCATTTTCCCTCTGCTTTTTTCCCCCCCATTATTCCAGCTCTGCCTGAGGGATGAGAAAGAGACTCCTGTGATTCTGAGAGAGGATCCAAAATTGTGTAAGGGGATTTTGTGCGGAGGAGGGTGGCTGCCGGGGACAGGTGAACTGTGGATTGATGGAGAAACTTGGAAAGCTGGGCATGCTTCCTCTCAACCTGCCCATTTTCAGGGACCATCTTCACGGGGGTCTTCCACGGCTTTATCTCCCTGGTCTCACTTCCCTCTCTGTCCACCCTCCTCCTCCTCCTCTGGCCTCAAAGGAGACCTCCATTCCCAGGAGGAGGAGAAGGTGTTGCTGATTGTTGCCTGGGGCCCCATTGTCTCGCTTGGTCATTTGGGGTCTGCTTCTATGCACAGGGTTTAGGAGTCCTTGGGGTCCCCGTGCTAGGGCGATGAGCCCATATTCCTTGAGTCCTTGGCCTCTGTGGCCTCCCTGCCTGGTACCCAGTGCCAGCCTCTCTCAGTCCCACCTATGGCTTCACGTCCAAGGGATGTACATGCACGCCTCCCATTTTGGACCATTTCCATTGTGCTTCTTCAGAACCAGGGGCCCAGGAGGCGATGTCACATGGTGGGTGTGGCCCAGGGACCTGAAGGGGTCCCCATGGCTCAGCCAGTGGTGTGGTATCCCACTGGTGACTCCCCCGTTCCTGTTTGCAGGAGCTGAGGGGCTCCATCCTGTTAGAGCCCCCACCACTTTAGACCACCCACACTTGTGACACCAGCTTCAGCTTCGGGGCTTCCAAAACCACGCTCAGCTTCAGTAATTCACCGGAAGGGCTCACAGAACTCAGAAAAGTGGTTATACTCACAGGGATGTCTTATTACAGCCAAAACACACCAATTAAAGTCAACCAATAGCAGAGGCACGGGGGCCACATCCAGGAAAGCAGGAAATCAGGGGCGTCAGCTTTGTGTTCCCAGCTAATTGCTGTGCCTGTGGAAAACCCCAAAACCCTCCTCCTGGAGTGTGGGCAGGCCCACATCACCCTTCCCAGAGAGGCAGGAGAGGACCTGGACAGGGCCCAGGATTGAGAAGTCCAAGGCTTCTGCCACAACTGCCAGGGGACCTTGCCAAGGTCATCCTGGGGCAGTCTACTCCCGCTTTCCTTCCCACGGCCGTGAGCTGGGTGGGAGGAATCCTGATCGGAGTCCCTGACTTTGTGCTGTACATATGTTCTGAAAAACCTGTAGATAAAAAATGGCAGTGTTTGTAAAATGCGCTCAGGACTGCTCCATTTCCACAGGAAGGAACCTTTTGTGAAGTGAATCATCAGCCAATTTGTGTTTTTAAAACATCAGATTTCCCTAAAAGCAACACACCTGTTAATCTTACATCTCTAATGATTCCACTAGAAGGAAGCAAGGGGGATGCCAGGGGCGTCCGCAACTCGCACAAAAATCCCCGCACGCTTGGATTCCTGGGCACTTTCCAAAGGGCTTTTCGGGTGTGTCATCGGGTCTGAATCCTAACAGTCACTCTTCTAGGGGGCTTGCAGGTGGGAGGAAGGTGAGTTGCTTCCCCGCACCCCCTCTGTGGGGATGAAGATGCCAAGGGTAAGAGATCATGTTGTTTAAAAGAGGCAACGAAGCATTGTGTGCTGACAGGCCCCGAGTGCCTCTGGATTTCATACACACACACATACACACCTGCACACATGCATATCCACAGGCATGTACACACGCACAGCGGTGTCCACTGTGAGGAGCTGGCGAACACCTGTTGCTTGCTGTGCATTTTCTGGAGTTCTGGTCTGAGGTCCAAAATCTGCGTGAAACCTGCAAATACACAGGTCTCAGCCACGGTGCAGCTCTGCGTGTCCCCAGCTTCCCAGACCTCCCTCTGATGGCCATCTGCGGGCAGACGATGGGTGCGGGGTGGAGGGGGAGGTTGGTGGCTGTAACTCTGTGGGCTCCCGGGGGTGCACACAGCATCTGCTCTCACGGGGGCCGGTTCAAGGGCAGACAGAGCTGCATCCTGGCACAGGAAGAAGCTGCCCAAGGGGAAAGAATAAATCTTAGGGAGCTGCTGAGGCGACAGAAGGTGTGTGCCTCCAACACAGGATTACATGTGCATGCACACATGTGCGCATGCGGCAGAGCAGCCCGCAGACGCAGGGAGGTGGTGTGAGGGCAAATGAAACCTCAGGTGATAACTCGGCTGCCGTGGGACGTTCCTGTGAGCTTGAGGCGTGCAGCGCTCTTGGAATCCTGCCCCTCCCCTGGAGCTTGGGCAACCCAGCCCCCTGACACCGGCCGCCGTGTCACCCACACTGACTCGAGGGCTCGTGAAACCTAGTTGCCTAGCAGAATGTGAGTAGATTGCTAAGTTAAAGAAGGATGTATTCATCGCTGGGCTGTGACTCGATCTGAGTTGGTTCAGAGAAGGTTCCATGGCCCTGGAACCTGCCTCCCCGGCCTAGCTAAAGGCTGACTTGTGTCTGAAAGAGCTGGGTCTTTCAGACCAGTCTGTGCAGTCTCCTTGCTCACCCCGTGGGCAGGAACCCCTCTCCCAAGGGTTTCTCAAGTGGTCTGAGTGGAGGGGACTGTCACCCAGACTTTGGGACACTGTGAAATTTGGCAGAGCCCCTCCCATCTCTCTACATCTCGACCCTGGCCTGTCCCTCTGTCCGTCTGTCCTTCTCTGTCCCCCTCCAAGGTTCTTGCCTGGTCTTTCTTGCTAAGAAGCAGCTCAGAGCTGGGAGGCTGGTGGGGCCTGAGCCACACCTCTCGCCACCCTCAGTGTGCGTGGAGCCTGTGGGCGTGTCCTTCTTGCTTTCAATCACAAAAAGCAGGCGCTGGGCTGACACACACAGTGTGTGACTGGATCAGACCAGGGGAGCAGCAAGGAGCAGCTTTCCCACTGGAGCACCTGCTACGGCAAGATCAGCCGCGCACAGTTCAGATCGTTCTTTGCAAAGTTGCTTTAGGGTAGGACTATCTGATGGAGAAAGGCCTTGGCTGACTTTTAGCTTGGGAAGCATGCCTGTGGGTGGGTATGAGTAAGGAGAGTCAGCAGCTTCAGGAAGTGTAGAGCATCCCAGCGTCTTCTTTTTAACTTCAGAAAATTGTGGTAAAACAACTTGTAAGGAACGTGAAGTTCTCCATGTTAACTATTTTCAGAGGTACAGGTCAGGGCATTAAGTTGCACTGTTGTGCGACTTGTCCATCTCTGGAACAGTTTTCATCCCAGACTGCAGCTCTGTCCCCATTACACACTCACCCCACCCTACTTTCTGTCTCTGTGAATTTGACTATCCCAGGTACCTAATATGAGTGGAACCATACAGGATTTTCCCTGTTGTGATGAGTTTATTTCAGGTAGCATGATGTCCTCACGCTCCACCTGTGTTGTAGCAGGTGTCAGGATGTCCTTCCTTTTTTAAGACTGAATAATATTCCATTGTATGGACGTTCTTATCCATTCACCTGTCAGTGGACACTTGGGTTGCTTCCACCTTTTAACTATTGTGAATAACGCTGCTATAAATATGAGTCTATACATATCTTTTCAAGTTTCTACATTCACTTTTTTTGGTTACGTACTCAGAAGAAGATTCCTGAGTTGTATGGTAATTCGATGTTTTAATTTTTTGAAGAACTGCCAACTATCTTCCACAGTGGCTGCACCCTTTTACATGCCCATCAGCAGTGCACAAGAGTTCCAGCTTCTCTACATCCTCTCCCATGCTTGTTCTTTTCTGTATTTTTTAAAAATAAAGTCTATTTTATTTATACATATATATATTTTGGCCACACTGTGTGGCTCGTGGGATCTTAGTTCCCCAGCCAGGGATTGAACCAGGGTAGTAAGAGCTCAGAGTCTTAACCACTGGAGCACTGGAAAGTCCCTCTTTTTGGTGTTTTGATGATAGCCACGCTAAAGCTGTGAGGTGGCTCACTGGCTTTGAATCTAGACTGTCCTGGCTGAGTACAATCCTCTGAGGAAGGCTGTGGGACGCCTGCCAGGCCACCTACTGCTAGTCTTTCTGGAGGGGATTGTCACAGGGCTGGGGTGTCCCCTCTGAAGTCTCCAGGAAGGACTGCAGAGCCTGCCTCTGACCGGGGACGCTGGCTGAGGAGGCAGTGGGCGCGTGGAAAACCTCCTGATGGTGGTGGTTTAATCAGACCTGCTCCCCTGAGCTGTGTGGCTGACACCGACAGGTGCGTTCACGGTGCTTCCTCTCCTCTCCCAGCACCTTAGCTCTGCACCTTGCGGCTCTCTCACCAGGAGACAGGTGCCCACTTTTGGCAGAGGTGAGGGCAGTGAGCAAGGTGGGGCCACCCTCTCCTCTCCCTGACCTGGGAAACATGCTAGTGGGCCCGGGAAGAAGGTGAGTTCTTCCCAGCCTGCCGGCCGGGTGGGGGTACCGAGCCGGCCAGCTGCAGTCAGCACAAGTGAAAGCCACGTCCCTGATGTAGGAGGTCCCCTGGTCCACAGGTGGCCTCTCCAGACTTTCTCCTTCAGGGATGTTTCCGCTTCTGTTGCTTTAGATTCTAAAGGTCACAAAACAGCTAGTTCTGCTGTCAGATGAAGGAGTCAGCATCCAGGCAGAAAGGACCCAAGGCTTCTGAAATGTGAGCAGTGGCCCCTTCCCAGCCCTGGGTGGGTCCAGAGAGGACAGTCCCCCACTTCCCTGCTTCTTTTCTCCCTGGGTCAACTCCACAGCCCAGCCCCACTCAGGTGATAGGCTGGGCCGCCTGTCAGCAGCAGCAGTTACTTCTGCAGACCCACGCCCAAAGCCCTGTGGCCATCTTAGGTTCTGAAACCAGTGGGCGTCCTTCCTGGATGGAATGGGCAGTGGAAACAGGGGTCCTTTGATCCTGTCTCTGCAGGGGAAATTGCAGACTGGCAGCTGTGATTGTGGGGGGTGCTAAGTCACTTCAGTCATGTCTGACTCTTTGTGACCCTATGAACTGTAGCCTGCCAGGCTCCTCTGTCCATGGGATTCTCCATGCAAGAATACCAGAATGGGTTGCCATTTCCTTCTCCATGGGATCTTCCCAACCCGGGGATCAAACCCGCGTCTCTTATGTCTCCTGCATTGGCAGGCAGGGTCTATACCAGTGGCTATGATTGTGGTGTGACTTTTATTCACTTGCCTCAATGGTGGCGGCTGCTGGGGCTTCTTGTGTGCTGCAGTGGCTTGGGAGCTCTCTGACGACAGAGAGCAGGACTGTGCTGGCCTCTCCTGCTGCCCTGGCTCCATGCAAGTCTCACTGCCAGGCCTTGCCCAGTAGCTTGTCCTAGTCATGGGGATTTAGGAGCTGCCGGGCAAGATGGACAGCTAGCATGTCCCATCATCGCACTCGTGAGCTGGGACCAGAGGCTGCTGTTTGCCAGCAGAAGGGAACTCGTGATGTGTGTTCCTTCCCCCAGGACATACCTCATTTGTTGTGTCTGCTCTCTCCGGGTATCTTCTTCCCCCCACAGCAGCCCCTGAGCCCGGCCAGGCTTCTCCTGGACCTGCCTTTGCGTTCTCAGAATCTATGCCATGATTCTAGAGCAGACAGGTGGGACAGAAAGGGTTAACTGTGACATAAACTCATTTGTGTATTGAGATACGTCCTAAAAGGGGGGCTTCCATTGGAAAGTTCTGTGCATTAATCCATCATCTTATGGAAAGGAGGAAATTATTCATAATTAAAAAGTAATAATAATGTGGTGTGAAGGAACTCAGCTGTACGTTACCCGGAAAGAAGGAGGGGAGGGTGGGAAGGCTATTTTTAATGGTCTCCATAGCAACAGAGATTTTGTTTACAGTGATTTTTTTTTCCCCTCTTGTTCTTCAGCGAGGCAATTGCTGATTTGCATTTTATTAGAAAGTGTTGCTGGCAAGTCCCTGGTGTGGACAGAACTAGGGCCCTGAGAGGGCTTGGGAGGGGGGTTGAGCTTTTGCGGGATTCACTGGCCCCGGGTTGGAACTGCATGGCTGAGGCAGCAGGACCTGTGGGATGCTTGCTTCCAGCTGCTCAAACAGCCTGCAGTTCCCCTCTGTGCCCCGTCCTGTGCAGTCCCTGCTGAGGGGGTACCGCCTGGCCCACCCGACCCCACCCCAGTTACACAGCTTCACAGCACCCCTCTGTGTCCACTGCACCAGCTCCCCAGAGCCCCCAGGCACCTGCTCAAGGCAGCTGGGCGGGTCCCAGCGACTCCACCGCCAGCCCGTGAGAGGCTGGCAAGGGCCACTCGCGGAGGGCACAGGGCCCAGGGCTGCCGGCTGTGCTGCAGATGGCATGGCAGCTGTGTGCCCCATGGAAGCCAATGTGAGTGGCCGCTGGCCAGGCCCCCAGAAGGCGGGTACAAGCGGGGGGTGCAGGTGCCAGTGCTTCCTGGGCTGGGGGCCCAAGTGGGCTCGCTGCCGGCTTCCTAGCATCCTCCTGCTTCCCACCCACCACCAGGTGTGGACCCCAGAAAGGGGAAGAAGCCAGTCTTCTCTCTCTGTGGTCATGGCTCTGCCAGCACCAAGAGCGTTCTCCCTTTACTCCAGGTGAAAACCTGCTTCCCACGTGCGGTCCAGCCAGGCAGAGAGGCTGGAGTTTGCTGTCCTTACTCCTGGGTGGGAGACGGGGCATGTGGTAGCTTCCTACATGTTCGTGTCTACAGTCCCCAGTGATGGGGCATCATTTTGTGTGTGGTCCCTCCCCAAACTCCACCAAGTCTTTTGAGTGACATGGGGACTCCCAGTGCCTTTTGGGTTCTGAAGGGATAGTCAGATCCACGGCTGGTCTTCCACGTGCAGACTCAGCACTCTCCCTCTTGGGGAATTTGGATTTAGGTTGAGGGAACTGAGAGAGTGCAGCCCTCAGTCCTTAGCTTGGGTAAGAAGGCATCTTGCGGAAATCTGTCCTGCTCGGGACCACGCAGGCAGCCTTCCCTTACTAGGAGGGTCTGGTTGGTTTTGGTTTTGGTCTCTTTCTTTTTGTATTCCATCTGCAGGTGACATTGCCAGGCAGCTCTGCCTCCCCTGTTTTGTTGTTGTTTTTTTTTTAATTGGCAGAGCCTGTTGAAGAAATGCCCAAATTTCCCTTTTCCTGGAGTGGAAGAAAGATTGGGTGGAGGTGGCTTGATTATCTGGCTTCAATGAGCTTGATGGGAAGAATCTGAGTGGGGGCCAGGGGTTGGGGTGCACAGGGGCTTGGGGGTTTCACCATGCTGTTGGCATGAACCACAGCATACACGTGTGCACATCACACACACTCATGCACATTCACATATACACACCACACACTCATACATATGTATAAACACATGCATTGGTACACTGTACATATATAAATACAAACCAGGTACACTCTTGCATCACATATAGATACACACTCAGCACACACATACACACATCACATGCACTCATGCACTTGCACACACACATATTCATATACCTGTATCATTCATGTGTGTGCACACACACACACTTCTCATTTAATTGGCCCCACTGTGAGCATTCACTCATTCATCCATTCTGCAACAGCCCCTGAGGGCTCCCCAGGGCTCCATGAGGCCCAGGTTTGGCTTATTCGTGGGTCTGGCACATAGGAGATGCTCAAGAGCTACTCAGTGCCGGAGAAAATGAATGAATGATTGAGGGACTGGATGAACAGAGGAATGAATGAGAGCCCCATGTCAGGTATCACTGGAGACTGGGAATATGCGGGAGAGTCCAGCTCCGGTCCTGCTGTCATTGTTTCAGCCTCACTGGGTGAGTGGGGTGTGGGGGCGACAGCCTTACCTGTTTAGGTGGGCAGTGATTCCAGGCAGGATGGAGGAAGAGGCGCCAGGTGAGGGAAAGTCATGGGTCAGGGGTTCCCTAAGGAGGAAGACCTAATGCAGGCCTGGGAGGGAGGTCGGACACCCTGGAGCTGGGACCTGCAGGCTGAGTTGGCCTTAATTATACCTCCAAAATCCCTTCACAGAAACACCTTGATCTGTGTTTGGTTGAATAACTTGGAGAAGATTTGAGGATTCCAGAGGTCCAGAACCTTGGGGGGCCCTTTGGGATGCTGCCAGGATCGATGCACAGAGGCACGAGTGAGCATGCAGTAGAGCAAGCAGATACCACCAGCTCAGGGCCGTCTAAGACTGTGGGGAGAGGGTGGACCCAGATCTTGGAGGACATTGATAGCCCGGCCCCAGAGGGCCCGGTGTTCGGAAGCTGCATTTTTCCAGCTTCCCAAATACGGGTTGAGCTGGAACAGGAAGGCAGCAGACACAGGGACACCTGAGGCAGGCACGTGCCAACCCTCACCGGTGCACATGTCCCACACTGACAGCATGAGATCAGTGTCCAGGGCCTGCCTGTCCAATCTGGGGGGGGAGTGGTGAACCCCAGCTGCCAAGTCTTGGCCTACCTGCTCTGGGGTTTAAACGCACCACCTCCCAGCTGCCTGTCCTTTGCTGTTCACTTCTTGCTCAGAATTTTCCATATGGGCAAGAGGCATCATGCCAGCTACCCCCTGGATATCACTTATGGATTTCAGAAGGTCAAGTAGGTAAAGAATTAGTTGGCAGGCACTTAACGTGCCACTAGAATAAAAACAAACAAACATAATATCAGGGTTGGGAGGACGTGTGATTCTCTGTTGTTTCAGTTCTCAGCAAATAAGACCCTGTGCCCAGGACTCCTTCTGCAAAACCCTCTAGGAGGTCTCCCACCCCAGGGAGTTCTCGCCTCACTCTCCCTCCTCCTTTGTGATGCTGCAGAGTCCTCTCTCCTCCACGGCCCCCAACCCCCGGAGACGCTTCTGTCTTCCAAACCACTCTCACCTTCTGGTTTGAATCTAAGCCAGACATGGGGCCTGATCCATGTCTTCCACTGTAACGACTACGAGTTTCCACCTTCAGCGAAATTACACTCTTCTTTGGAAGAAGGCAGGACAAGCTCACTGGCCGTTTCAACCATCCGGACACGCATCACACACACACAAAGAGGTAAAACCGGTGTTCCTTCCTGTCCACCCCTCAGGAGGACCCTCTCTAAACAGCAGGGTGGATACTCTGACCTTTGTTACATTGTTGATTGATTCACTTGTTCACTCAAGAGGTGCGGGCTGTTACTGTTCCTAAATACAGGCAAACGCACTGGGACATAGGTGAAGGTAGTGAAGCTGTGACTCACGTTTGCCACTCTGCACAGCCTCCCGTGGAAGTTTGTACAGCTCTACCTTGCTCCTGCATAGGCTTCTGGAAAACAGAGTCTGCATCTCGTGTTTCTTCTAGTTCCACGATGCTTGAAACACTGCCCTGCACATAGTAGGTCCTCAATAAACATTCACAGTTGTTTGGTTTTCTGTTTGAGCTGCTATCACAAAACACCACACACTGGGCGGCTTAATCAGCAGACGTTCATTTATCACAGCTCTGGAGGCTGAGAGGTCCAGACCAGGGCACCCACGGATTTGGTTTCTGGAGAGATCCCCTTCCTGGCTTATAAACCTCTGCTTACTTTCTGTGTCCTGACAAGGCAGAGTGCTCTGGTCTTTTTCTATAAAGACAGTGATCCCATCACAGGGACCTGACCCTCATGACCTTGTCTAAATTTAATCACCTCCCAAAGACTGCACCTTCAGAAACATTAAGGGTTAAGATTTCAACATATGAATTTGGGGGTGGGGGAAACATGGATGTTCAGACATCCAGTCTGAACTGGTGTCGACTCTTCCATTGAGGAGACAAGCCACCTACACAAGCGTGTGTAGTGGCCCCAGGAGACTGTGAATCAGGTCTTGTCACTTGGGGGAGACAGCTCTCTGATGCTCAGTCACGGCCTTCAGGAGATGTGAGGCTGGAAATGAGCTGTGATGATCACACTTGCAGGCATGAAGGGAAACGAGGGCACCATCCTTAGTAGATCCTGGGATGTGTTTCCTTCCCACAGTTCCCTGTGACTGGAAGTAAAGAGGCGGTTTTCTGGTGGGAGAAACAGGGCAATTGAGAGGCCTGGTCCTCACTGGCCCAGGGAAGGAGGGCAGCTGTCCTCGCTGGACACATGCAGTAGGAGTATCACAGGGGGATCAAGCAGAACCCTTCGGCCCTAAGAAGTGGAGAGTGACACAGGACAGAGTCAGGGCCCCACAGAGGAGGAGCCGTGGCTCCAGAGCTTGGTGGGCTAATCCTGTTTCTAGAAGCATCAGCAGCCAGGGGAACAAGCAGGAGGGGAACTTGCTTTCTTCACCTGGTTTATATCCACTAGAGAAACAAAGGTGGCAAGGAGGAGGGAGAAAATAATTCCTCAAGGAAAAGATAGCAGCCAAGGATGTTCATGTCATTGTTATTTAGTCACTAAGTCGTGTCTGACTCTTTTGGGACCCCATGGACTGTCAGGCTCCTCTGTCCGTGGGATTTCCCAGGCAAGAATACTGGAGTGGGTTGCCATTTCCTTCTTCAGGGAATTTTTACACCCCAGAGATTGAACATGTGTCTCCTGTATTGGCAGGCGTATTATTTACTGTTGGGCTACTAGGAAAGCCCATGGATGTTCATAGCAACTTTATTTGTAAGAGCTATTTGCCCAGGGAATATTATGCTGCAGTGAAAAGGAGCAAGTGACTCTTAAGACACATAAAAACATCAGTTCAGTTCAGTCGCTCAGTTCAATGTCCGACTCTTTGCGACCCCATGGACTGCAGCACACAGGGCTTCCTTGTCCATCACCAACTCCTGGAGCTTACTCAAACTCATGTCCATCAAGTCAGTGATGCCATCCAACCATCTCATCCTCTGTCATCCCCTTCTTCTCCTGCCTTCAATCTTTCCCAGCATCAGAGTCTTTTCCAATGAGTCAGTTCTTCGCATCAGGTGGCCAAAGTACTGGAGTTTCAGCTTCAGCATCAGTCCTTTCAATGTATATTCAAGACTGATTTCCTTTAGGATGGACTGGTTGAATTTCCTTGCAGTCCAAGGAACTCTCAAGAGTCTTCTCCAACACCACAGTTCAAAAGCATCAGTTCTTCAGTGCTCAGCTTTCTTTATAGTCCAACTCTCACATTCATACATGACTACTGGAAAAACCATAGCTTTGACTAGACGGACCTTTGCTGGCAAAGTAATGTCTTCACTTTTTAATATGCTGTCTAAGTTGGTCATTGCTTTTCTTCCAAGGAGCAAGTGTCTTTTAATTTCATGGCTGCAGTCACCATCTGCAGTGATTTTGGAGCCCAAGAAAATAAAACCTGTCACTCTTTTCATTGTTTTCCCATCTATTTGCCATGAAGTGATGGGACCGGATGCCATGATCTTCATTTTCTGAATGTTGAGTTTTAAGCCAACTTTTTCACTCTCCTCTTTCACTTTCATCAGGAGGCTCTTTAGCTTTTCTTCATTTTCTAACATAAGGGTGGTGTCATCTGCATATCTGAGGTTATTGATATTTCTTCCGGCAATCTTGATTTCAGTTTGTGCTTCATCCACCCTGGCATTTCTCGTGATGTACTCTGCATATAAATTAAATAAGCAGGGTGACAATATACAGCCTTGACCTACTCCTTTCCCAATTTGGAACCAGTCTGTTGTTCCATGTCCAGTTCTAACCATTGCTTCTTGACCTATATACAGATTTCTCAGGAGGCAGGTAAGGTGGTCTGGTATTCCCATTTCTTGAAGAATTTTCCACAGTCTGTTGTGATCCACAGTCAAAGGCTTTGGCATAGTCAATAAAGAAGAAATAGATGTTTTTCTGGAACTCTTGCTTTTTCAATGATCCAGTGGATGTTGGCAATTTGATCTCTGCTTCCTCTGCCTTTTCTAAGTCCAGCTTGAACATCTGGAAGTTCATGGTTCATATACTATTGAAACCTGGCTTGGAGAATTTAGAACATTACTTTGGAGTGTGCGAGATGAATGCAATTGTGTGGTAGTTTGAACATTCTTTGACATTTCCTTTCTTTTGGATTGGAATGAAAACTGACCTTTTCCAGTCCTGTGGCCCCTGCTGAGTTTTCCTGATTTGCTGGCATATTGAATGCAGCACTTTCACAGCATCATCTTTCAGGATTTGAAATAGCTCAACTGGAATTCCATCACCTCCATTAGCTTTGTTTGTAGTGATGCTTCCTAAGGCCCACTTGACTTCGCATTCCAGGATGTCTGGCTCTGGGTGAGTGATCACACCATCGTGGTATCTGAGTCATGAAGATCTCTTTTGTATAATTCTTCTGTGTAGTCTTGCCACCTCTTCTTAATATCTTCTGCTTCTGTTAGGTCCATAACGATTTCTGTCCTTTATTGTGCCCATCTTTGCATGAAAAGTTCCCTTGGTATCTCTAATTTTTTTGAAGAGATCTCTAGTCTTTCCTATTCTATTGTTTTCCTCTATTTCTTTGCATTGATCACTGAGGAAGGCTTTCTTATCTCTCCTTGCTATTCTTTGGAACTCTGCAATCAAATGGGTATATCTTTCCTTCTCTCCTTTGCCTTTTGCGTCTTTTCTTTTCTCAGCTATTTGTAAGGCCTCCTCAGACAACCATTTTGCCTTTTTGCATTTCTTTTTCTTGGGGATGGTCTTGATCACTGCCTCCTATACAATGTCATGAACCTCTGTCCATAGTTCTTCAGGGACTCTGTCTATCATATCTAATCCCTTGAATCTATTAGTCAACTTCCACTGTATAATCATAAGAGATTTGATTTAGGTCATACCTGAATGGTCTAATGGTTTTCCTTACTTTCTTCAATTTAAGTCTGGATTTGGCAATTAGGAGTTTACGATCTGAGCCACAGTCAGCTCCCAGTCTTGTTTTTGTTCACTGTATAGAGCGTCTCCATCTTTGACTGCAAAGAATATAATCAAATAGAGCGTCTCCATCTTTGGCTGCGAAGAATATAATCAATCTGATTTTCGGTGTTGACCATCTGGTGATGTCCTTGTGTAGAGTCGTCTCTCTTGTGTTGTTGGAAGAGGGTGTTTGCTATGACCAGTGCATTCTCTTGGCAAAACTGTGTTAGCTTTTGACCTGCTTTGTTTTGTACTGCAAGGCCAAATTTGCCTGTTACTCCAGGTATCTCTTGACTTCCTACTTTTGCATTCCAGTCCTATATAATGAAAAGTACATCTTTTTTGGGTCTTAGTTCTAGAATGTCTTGTAGGTCTTCATAGAACTGTTCAACTTCAGCTTCTTCAGCATTACTGGTAGGGGCATAGACTTGGATTACTGTGATATTGAATGGTTAGCCTTAGAAATGAACAGAGATGATTCTGTCATTTTTGAGATTGCATCCAAGTATTGCATTTCAGACTCTTTTGTTGACTATGAGGGCTACTCCATTTTGTCTAAGGGATTCTTGCCCACAGTAGTAGATATAATGGTCATCTAAGCTAAATTCACCCATTCCAGTCAATTTCAGTTCACTGATTCCTAAAATGTTGATGTTCACTCTTGCCATCTCCTGTTTGACCACTTCCAATTTGCCTTGATTCGTGGACCTAACATTCCAGGTTCCTATGCAGTATTGCTCTTTACAGCATCGGACTTTACTTCCATCACAAGTCACATCCACAACTGGGTGTTGTGGCCCAACCTTTGGGTTCCAACCATTCTGGCCCAGCATGGCCCCACCCATCAGAAAAAGACCCACTTTCCCCCTCAGTTAGTCTCTCCCATCAGGAAGCTTCCGTAAGCTTCCTGTACTTCTCCATCAGAGGGCAGACAGAATGAAAACCACAATCACAGAAAACTAACCAATCTGATCACATGGACCACAGCCTTGTCTAACTCAATTAAACTATAAGCCATGCCATGTAGGGCCACCCAAGCTGGACAGGTCATGGTGGAGAGTTCTGACAAAAGTGTGGTCCACTGGAGAAGGGAATGGCAAACCACTTCAGTATTCTTGCCTTGAGAACCCCATGAACAGTATGAAAAGGCAAAAAGATAGGACACTAAAAGATGAACTCCCCAGGTCGGTAGGTGCCCAATATGCTACTGGAGATCAGTGGAGAAATAACTCCAGAAAGAATGAAGAGACGAGCCATAAAAACATGGATGAGCCTAAAAACATTTTGTAGAATGAAAGGAGTCAGACACAAAAAAGCATGGATTCCATTTATATGAGGTTTTAGACCAGTCTAATCAGTGGTGAGAAAAAGTTAAAACATTGTTTCCCCCTGGTGGGGTAGGGGGAGCAAGGGCCAGAGTGACTGGGAAGGAGGGAGGAGATTTCCGGCAGGAAGGGTCACGATCAGCATCTTGGCAGGTGAGGGGCCCACAGGTGTGTGCATTTGGCAAACTCATCCTGTTTCCAACCAAACTTGAGTCCATTGGTCTGCTGGCACAAAGGCCAATCTACTGACTCCAGGTTATAGTGAAGGAAAGTGCAGTGCGTTTATTGCAGTGGCCAAGCAAGAAGTCCAGGCAGCTAGTGCTTAAAAGGCTCAAACTCCCTGAAGGTTCTCGGGGAAAGGTTTTTAAAGACAGGGTGAAGGAGGAGGATTGTGGGGTGTGTGACCAGCTTGTGGACATTCTCCTGATTGGTTGGTGGTGAGGTCATCAGAAGTCAACATCATCAACCTTTGGATTCCAATCATTCTGTGGTCTCCATGCTTGTGAGCAGCATGCAGTTGACTTCTTCCACCTGGTGGGGTTTCAGGGTTTGTATCTGCAAAACAGCTCAAAGGACATGGTTCAGAATATTATTAGAGCCCTTAAGGAGAGACTAAAAGTCCTTGACTTTGTTTAATGGCCAAACTATTATTATTTTGTCTTACTTGACTGTTTTCCTTTGCTTCTGCATTTTATCAGTCCTCTGATTAAATTTATTCTTTGGACCTTGGGGAAGGCTAGGAAGCTAGAGTTTTTCTACAAACAAGAGGCAGGCAGAGGTCATGGAGGGGGTACCTGTCCTGGGAAAGCCTCATAGAGTCCTGCTTGGTTGCAATCCAATGGGACACTCAAGATTTGTGTATTTCGTTGTGTGTAGATTTTAATCTTAAAAAAGAATTGTAAACAAACTGTAGTTATGATAAACGTGCTGAAGTTTGGGGGTGGGCAGTGTACAAATGTCTGCAGCTATTTTCAAGGCATCAAAAATGATAAAATAGGTTGATGGGTGGTCCGAGGGATGGGGAGATGGACGGATACGTGATAGAGCAAGTGCAGAAGAATGCTGGCAGTAGACTCAAGGCAGTGGGGACACAAGTGTTCACTGCAAACTCCTTCAGCTTTTCTCTGTTTGAAGACGTTTACAATAAAATATTGGGGGGAAAATCAGTTCCAAAGTTACTGCACAAAGGGCTGTTTTTGGAGACACTGGGAGGACTTTGCTTTGCTGTAACCAGCCGGAGGTGGCGAGCACCTGGAACGCGCACGTGTTTCTGGAGTCCTGGTGCCGTGCTGGGTGCCATGGGATGGATGACGCTGGCAGAGCTGCAAGTTTCTGAAGCAACTGCTACTTGTATGTCTACAGGTCTAGACCAAGTCTCAGGTCCTGATGCGGGGGTTGAGACTATCTACTTCTTTGAATTCCTGGTGATTCTTGTCTTTGGGGATTTTACAAACTAGGTGGGAGGTCAAAATACTCATATGAGGAAGATTTAATTGCCACAGTTTTGATGTTTGCTAGGAATGCTGCTGGGCTCCGGAGATGGAAAAGTGAAGGGGGCTGGACCAGCCAGCTGGAGGCTGGAGGGCAGGAAGGAGGGGACAGGATGTCCCTACAAAGGAGCCACAGGACCAGACTCAAAGTGGGGGTGTTGCAGGGGTGCGGTGACCAGGGCTGGATAAAACAGGTGGAAACTAGGGGTTCCATAGGTTGGAGGCAGATTTTAAAAGTCTCTGTAAGTCAGGACTGGGAGATTCTCAAAATAATCAGACCAGGCAGCCATGGATGGTTCCAAAGCAGGGGTTGCCCTGGGGTGGGTTGTGAATCTGCACACAGAGCAGGGTTAGAGGAACCAGATGGGTCGTGGGAAGGGGAGATGGTGGCCTCTGAGTAGGGGGCTCATGGAGGCCGATGTCCTGGATGGGGTGGAGTGGGAGGAGCCAGGGCTTAGGTCTGGACCCACATGGACTCTATCCTGGCCCCTGGCAAGCTGGCCCCCAGCAGTGTGGCTAGGCACATAAGGCTTTACGGCAAGCAGGGGAAGGAATGGGACCTCACAATGTCTGTCTTCACTGACGTCGCTTAGTCCTCTGGGACTCAGGCTGATCATCCCTCCCACCCTGAGCAGGGGCTCCTAAGGCCGGAGGGGCAGTGTCCACCTCCGTGTTCCACCCGGCCAGCTGCCCAGGGTGGACCCCAGGCTCAGCTCAATCTTCCTTCTTTCCCCTCATCCCTTCCTAAGTCTCCTGTGGTCCTTCCTCTGTGGGGCACAGTGGGGGCCGTCACCGAGCAGCAGGACTGTTAGTAAGAGGAGAGGATTCTGGAAACAGTAACACCCTGAAATTTTGCACAAGACGCAGTGCTGGAAGGAAAGGGATTTGGAGCAGCTTCTGCCTGTAAGTGATGCCAGAAGGCAGGAGAGGGGAGAGGGGGGTACCTACCCAGGCCTACTCAGAAGTCAAGAAAGAGAGGTGCAAAAAGAGAGAAACCCACAAATATTGAATTCTTGCCAAGATGTCTCCCCCACAGCCAGGCAGGCCTCTCACTGTCTGAAGGCAGAAGTGGGGTGTGGGGTTGACCAATCAGGAGACATGGGGGTGAGTGACCAGGAGGTCAGTGGGCGAATGACCAGGTGAGTGGGCTCATAGAGGGAGCCTTGCAGAGGGTACTTGAAGGGAATCTTGAGCCCCTGGGAGGGGCTGCCCCCTCTGATCTGCATGAAGACGGACAGGGTGCTCAGACCCCTTGGCTGAGCGTGTCCTGTGCAGTTGCCTCTGCCGACATCAGCTCACAGCAACCTGGAGCCATCCTGGAGTGGGTCAGGCACTATGGAGGCTCCATAATAGAGATGAGGAAGCTGAGGCTCAGAGAGGCTGAGAAAAACTGGACTGAGCTCCGAGGGGAGAAGTGTCAGATCCAGCCCGCTGTCGGGCTACCGCATGCTCTAGAGTCAGATGCCAGGTTCCCCCCGGGCTCTGTCCTACACCAGGCACCCCACCCTCCTGGCTCCTCTAATCATCCAGCCTCCTGTTTTACAGAAGAGGAAACTGAGAGTCAAAGGTGACGCCTACTCACGGCCAAAACACCCCCACGGCCCAGCGTTCAGGTCCCCAGACCACCTCTTCCTGTGCAGCTCACCTGGGGTCCTGTCCCCACCAGGGGCTCCTCCTCCCTCCATGCCCCCCACGCCCACTCTGGCAGGAGCCTGCACAGCCACTCCAGGAATCGTTCATACCCTTCAGCGGCAAGCAAACAAACTCCCCGCTCCATTTATTTCACAAGTCTCCCGATTTAATTAGGTTTTCCAGTTTTCTGCCTGTCCTGGGCCAGTCACTCCTTGGAGCAGTGGAGAATTCATTTGCACCTGCTGTCAGAAAGCGGCTCTCCCCAGTTAGAAAAATAATTAAGCCATCATCACACATCAGGGGTAATGAATCACCATTTCTCACTCAGTTCGCAGGTCGTTTGTTTCCCCTGCACTGGCAAAGGAGGTGCAGACTAAATTTGAGCAGCTGCCAAATGGATCCCCCTCCCCTTGCTCCCCCCTTCCCTCTCCTCTCTCCCCGGAGACCCTGCTTTCTCCTTGATTGGTGCCCCCGGCCCGGCAGCCTCTGAGGACACAGGGCTCTCCCAGGGCCTCTAGCCTGGGCTTCAGGTGGCAGGCCACGAAATCACCTGCTTCTGCTTTTTCTCAGGCACCTGACTCACAGGTGGCCACTACCTGGGTAACCTGGGAGGTGTCACATGAATAAATGAATGTGTATACCCTGCAGTTTCCTAGGGCTGCCTTAACTAATGTCCCCAAACTGGGTGGCTTAAAACTATAGAAATATATCATCTCATGGTTCTCGAGGCCAGAAGTCTGAAATCAGGTGTCAGTGGGGCTTCAGAGGCAGGTCCTTCCTGCCCCTTCCAGTTCCTGGGGTTGCCGGCTGTCCTTGGCTTTCTTAGGTTGGTGAACCCATCACCCCATCTCTGCCCGAGTCGTCACGTGGCCCTCTCCCTGGTGCCAGGTATCCCTTTCCTTTCTCTGCCTTGTCACTGGGTTTATGGACCACTCTAATCCAGGATGACCTCATTTGGAGATCCTTGCCTTAATTTCACCTGCAAAGGCTATTTCCAAATAAGATCCCATGTACAGGTCCTGGGGGTTAGGATGTGGACCTATGTTTTTGGGGGAGGGATGGGAGACACAGTTCAACCCACTTCAGGTTCAACCTTTCAGGTGGTTGTGTTCCCAGATACTCCCACACCTGGACACCGCCAGGATCCCAGGAGATTCTGCATGTGTGTATACCCTGCAGCCTGGCCCCTCTTCCCAAGCAAACTCCATCTCAGGACAGGCAGGCCAGCAATTGGAGACCTGGGGCTGGTGTGTCAAGCTACTGCATCTGGGGCTGGCTTTCAGTCCCATGGCGATGTCTGGGTGGGCACTGCCCATAACCCACTGGATCAGGTGCCATGGGGTTCACAGACCGGCAACCCCATCTGGAAGCTCACAGTCGTGGAGCAAGGTCAGCGGTGCTCGGACACTGGTACTGGGATTGGAAGGTGGGATAAAGATGGGCTGGGGAGCTGGGGATCATATGGGGTGTCCTCTACCTTCAAAGGGACAGAGAGGAATCTAGAACCCCTCCTCCCATTTTCACCCCTTCCCTCTGCCCTCAGGGCTTCCCTTGTGGATCAGCTGGTAAACAATCTGCCTGAATGTGGGAGACCTGGGTTCGATCCCTGGGTTGGGAAGATCCCCTGGAGAAGGGTACAGCTGCCCACTCCAGTATTCTGGCCTGGAGAATTCCATGGACTGTATAGACCATGGGGTCACAAAGAGTTGGACATGACTGAGCAACTTTCACTTCACTCACTCTGCCCTCAAACACAGGGCCTTGATGGGAACACATACATAGCTTGCCCTTCAGGGTGCCTAAGATCCGGGGAACCCTCCAGAGATGAGAGGCCACACCTGTTGGTCTGAGCCTTGCTCTCTAAAGAAGCCAGGCTGGCAGGAGACTCCAGGACACCTGTGGAGGGAAGGAAGCAAAGAAGCTCCATGAGTGTGCCCTTGCCCGCACAGACCCTGAGCACATCATTAACAAACTTGAAAAAAATTCTGCATTTTCTTGACCCTCTAAAGGTGGTGTTCTTGATTGACTGACCGACTGATGGATTGATTGTGCCTGTGGTTCCCGAAGGAGTCTTTCCTTTGGGACTTAACTAGTGCTCTTGCCTTTTCTTTCCTTGCTCCCTATTTTGGTTTAACTACCTGCACAGAGTCGGACATGACTGAAGCAACTTAGCAGCAGCCGCAAAAGCACCTGCTCTGGGAGGTAGTACCCATGTCCCGCCACCTGATGGCGCAAGCCAGCCGCCAGCCAGAAAGACAGAGTTGCCAAGGTTTTATCTTCCTATTTGAACACTGGGTATGAATTCATCAGCCCACTGAATCGTTGTCATTCCGGAACCAGCCCCTGGGGTGAACCCAATCTGGCTGACTATTATGGAAGCAGCATCTCAAGAGGCTTCACCGCCGCAGATGTAAAAATGAGCGCACCCAGGTTTCTCTGTTTGGGAATGGCAGGTTTTTAAGATGTGTTTTCTTGTTTCTGTCTGGAGGAGGATTTCTTGATGTCAAGGAGACTATTCCCTCCCCACGTGACAGCATCTGGGGGCAGCTTTTGGGGGGGGTCTAGCTCAGATCAGGAGCGTGGGCACTGGGCTTTAATTTTGGCTTCCAAGGTGGCTTGGCTCTGATGTAGAGACCCTCTATCTAAGGTTAGGGTGTCAGGAGCTGCCAGGGGTCCTGGGAGAGGCCCTGCCCCAGCCAACAGGTGTCTGTGCAGTGGCTGCTACAGGCAGGGGCTTCTCAGCTGTGAAATGGCCCAGTGGGGGGTCGCTTCTCTGTGTGACAGCTGGAAGCATGGGGGCACCCCACTTCCCACGATATCTGCCTAGCACCTCTGGGCATTCTACGGTCAGTGCCCTCCATATCAACAGGTTCCATATCTGCAGATTCAACTAAATTTGGGCTGAAAATACTTGGGAAAAATAGAGTCCCCTGGAAGTTCTAAAAGGCAAAACTTGAATTTGCTTCATACTGGCAATTATCCACATAGTATTACATTGTATCAGTGGTATAAGTAATCTGGAGGTGATCTGAAGTATTTGGGAGGATGTGCATGCATTATATGCAAATTTGTTGCTGTTATTTAGTCTCCGAGTTGCATCCAACTTTCTTACGACCCTACGGGCTGCAGTCCGACAGGCTCCTCTGTCCATGGGATTCTCCAGGCAGGAATACTGGAATGGGTTGCCAGGCCCTCCTCCAGGGCATCTTCCCAACTCAGGGACTGAACCTGCGTCTCTTGCATTGGCAGGTGGATTCTTTACCATTGAGACTCCAGGGAAGCCCTATATGCAGATACTGCACCACTTTATATACAGGACTTGAGCATCATAGATTCTGGTTCGGAGGGGCTCCTGGAACCAGACCCCTGAGGGGTGCCTATACTGCTGTGAGTCTGTCTGTGCCTTCTGCCTGTCCTTCATTCCTTCTTCCATCCTCATCCCACCCACTTGCCTTTGTTCACCCTGTGGGAAGCCCTGAAGTCAGTGAGCCTGAGCTTCAAGGTCTCTTGGTTCATGTCTTCATTGTCAGACTTCTCCCGGCCCCACCACCCAATCCCAGGGACTCAATCCTGATCCCACCGCTGACACTGATTGTGGCCGGAGGCCCGGAACCCACAGCCATCCCTCGCCACTTCCTCTGTCACATCCGCGAGTCGAGCCGTGGGGCAGATGGGTCTGGAGGTCTCGGAACGTTTTCTGAGCGCTGTTGAACTCTCTCTGGGGTCCGGGAGCTGGAGTTGGACTGTTCTGCATAGAGAGAAAGGAGAACTTCACTTAAGGGGAAGAAAAGATGCTTTGTACCGTCT
The DNA here is from genome assembly GCF_019923935.1 of Bubalus bubalis. Lineage (NCBI taxonomy): Eukaryota > Metazoa > Chordata > Mammalia > Artiodactyla > Bovidae > Bubalus > Bubalus bubalis. Next base: position 10,240,696 of record NC_059159.1, on the reverse strand, counting down.
GGGCCATTTGTTCACCTGAGAGGAGCGCCTGCTCATGTCCCCCTGAGAAGCGAGGTGGGCACAACGGTGAAGATACAAGAAAGTAGGTTGTCATCAGGGATGTTGCTTAGCACATTAGCAGCACCATTCCCACAAAAGTACAGGGACATTCCCTCCTTCCCCCTTTCTATCCACTGGGCACTTGCATGGCCACCATGTGGGACTTTTGCCGCATTTAACGATCCCTGATGTTCAGGGTTCTCCCTATGACTGCAACCAAAAGATAAAACCCAACAACACCTTCCATGTGAAGGCATTGTAATCATAACATGGTCACCACCTCCCCCGCCACACACACAAAAGCTAAATGTAGACCCTCATGTTCTGATCATGAACGCGAGCAGTCAGAGGCTAAAGTGAGGAGTTCCCAGCCAAGCAAGCATGAGAAGTACCCAGAACCTCTGCGCCTGTTTCCCCTTGTGTAAAATGGGGTGAGATCATCCTCTTTATTAGTGTTCTGGGGCTGCCTTCACAAAGTCCCACACACTGGGGCACTTGAACAACAGGAACAACAACTTCTCTCACAGTCCGAAGCCTGAAGTCTGAAATCGAGGTGTCAGGGGCCACCTCCCTCTGAGACTCTGGGTAGAATTGTCCCTGGCCTCCCAGTTCTGGTGGCCGCCGGCAATCCCGGCCTCTGGGAGCATCCCTCCAGCCTCTGCCTCTGTCCCCAGGGACTGCCTTCTCCCCGCATCTCTGTCTTCACAGTGTCTTCCCCCTTCTTTTAAGGTCAATGGCCATACTGGCTTAGGGCCCACCCTAACGACCTCATCTTAACCGGATTCCTATCTGCACAAATAACATCACATTCAGAGGTCCGGGGGGGGGGGGGGGGGGGGGGCGGGGGCGCTGAAACTTCAACATATCTTTCGAGGGGATAGAATTCAACCCAAAACATCCACCTTACAAGTTGGGAGTTAATGACTTCACATGTAGAAAATGGCTGGAGTCATGTCTGGACCTTAGTAAACACTGTCAGCTTACTAATTACTGCTGTTATATGTGTTAGCTTTTCTCTGGGTGGTTTAGATTTCTCAGCCTTAGCATGACTGACATCCAGGGCCGGGTCATTCTTAGTGAGGGGCTGTCCCGGCCTCTGTTTACCAAGCACCAGCACCCCCACCCTCCATCCACTCCAGGCTCAACATCCCCAGAGTGGGAGTTTTCTTTCCTCCGGTGGTCTGAGTGGCCAGCCTCTGTGCCGAGAAGGCGGGGGCGGGTTTGGGAGGGAGGGGCTGATCTTGTCCCCCGTGGAGACTCGGTGGTTTCTCTGGAGGTGCTTGTGGTCCTGGGCAGGGCCTGGGTTCTAAGCTTGCTACCCAGAGCCCGGGAGTCTGTCTGTCTGCCCTCATCTTGCTGGTGCTGGACCCCAATGCTGGAGCAGGAAGCCTGTGGCTGGCAAAGCCTCCGTCACCTCTTTAGGGACCATTCCCCCAGGTCTGGTGGTGCCAGGACACGGCACTGCTGAGTCCCAGTCACACACTGGCAGGATCACCAGTGAGAGTCTGGATGATCCCTGCAGTTCACGGAGCAGCCAGAAGTGGGGGGTGGGTGGTTCTTGAGCTTCCCTGTCTCACTGTAGAGGGGCAGCAGAGACCTGGGCCCAGCTCCTACGATCCCATCCCAGCTTGACCACTGAGTGCTGTTGACCTTGGGCAAAGCATGCCACCCTGTGCCTCAGTGTCCCCTTCTGTGATATGGAAGAACAGTGATCCTACCCCTTGGAGTTGAGTCAACCCACACACAGCGCTTGGACCAGTGCCCACACGACTAGTGGTGACTCAAGCGTCAGCTGCCAGTGTCCGTTGTGAAGGATGCTGTTCTCCCCTTGACTCTGGGCCGGGCTCTTGCTCGGGTGCCTAGGCTGACCCAGGACGGTGGACCCCCAGGGTGAAGCTCGCCTGTAACAGGGGCTGCTGTGAATAGCTCACAGATGGGACAGGCGGAGTCCCGAGCAGGACACCAAACGCACAGAGATCTCCCAGAAAGTGGAAGTCCTAAGGGGGCAGGTTGGCTTGTGTTGTTTCTTCCAGGCCTGGAATGACCCGTCCCTTGAAGTCAGGAGCCAAGTGGTTCACCCAAAACAGAGGCTGCTGCAGCTCACCCCTCAGCCAGACCCTGCCAGGGATCTCCGGGCCGGCCTCCCTGGGCCAACCCTTGGCAGTGGCTGGTGACAGCCTAGGAGGGTTGGAAATAAACCTGTTGTGACTCAGCGGGTAAAGAATCCACCTGCAATGCAGGAGACCTGGGTTCAGTCCCTGGATTGGGAAGATCCCCTGGCGAAGGGAAAGGCTACCCACTCCAGTATTTTGGCCTGGAGAATTCCATGGACTGTATAGGGGGTCACAAAGAGTCAGACACGACTGACTGACTTTCACTTCCAACTCAGATTCAATGTGTGGGGGTGACGAGGGCTCAAGTGAGACATGGCGTTGCGAGCCCAGTGAGCGGCAGCCGCGGTGCCGCTGGGACAGTATGTCCCTCATCAAGGGTGTGCCGGGTGCTGCCCTTGGCCCCCGTCCTCTCAGGACCGCTGGAGTCCTCCCCGTTTGCCCCCCGACCCTCCATGCTCACACCCCCGTGCTCCCCCACCTCTCTCCTCCATCAGCCCTCCCTCAGCAAGCAGTGCCCGTGGCAGAGACTCCTTGGGATCGGGGGTTTGGGGGATATGGCTGCCACCCCAGGGAGCCCGCATCTAGTTGAGGAGGGGGGCTTAACTGTTTGGAGCCACGACATGCATTGACGTGAGAAAGAAGACCTGTGTGACCCGGGCCGCTCAGGCAAGGCCATGTGCTGTGGACACAGTTCCACTCGGCTCCTCCCTGGAAGGCCTGTGATGCTCGTCGTCCGGCAGCCCCAGAATGGATCCTGGCCACTCCCTTCTCAGCCTACCACCAAGGTGAGACCCTGCAGGGCTTCACAGCAGGCTCAGTTCTAGGTGACCACACACACCCCACCTGTACTTGGCGGACCTGGAACTCAGTGGGCCTGTGAGCCCTTCATCCCGATGGTGGAGACGGGCTCTGACCAGCTTCGGCCTCGGGGTCCCCTCTGCATTGCAGAGGAGTCCTAGTGCCCCCTGGCAGAGGCCATGTTGTGAGCTCCTTTCCACCCCAGACTGGTGGCGTCCTCTGTCCACATCCTGTATTTCCATCCTGAGCCTTTCATCCTTCATGTGCCCCCGGGGAGTCAGATGTAGGGGGTGATCGTGTCTAGCTCGCCCTGGCCCTGGCAGGAGCAGGTGGCCGCGGGCTCCAGGCAATGCTGACTAGCGCCACTAGGTGGCGCCAGGGACCACGGCAAAGGGAGAGCACGTCCTGGGGCTCTCACCTGCTGTATTCACTCAGCGTCTGCCTCCCTGCAGGTAGTAAGCATGACCCTTCCTCTTCAAATGCATAAGTTAGGTGGGGGGGGGGGGGCGTTGCTGGAAGAGGTGCCCCCAGGCTTTTGCCTTTGCTGTTGGCAGGGGCTCTCATAAGTGGGTACCAGGTCCGAATCGTGCAGCCCTAAATCTGTAACAGTTTTTTGGCCTTTTCAGAAAAAAACACAGTGAAGCTCTGTTTTGTTTCATCTCTAGCTCATGTCACAGTTTATGATGTACTTTAAACTGCAAATTTCACTGGTACTATTGCTTGGTATTCTACATTTGGGGAAAGTAAAGGTGTATGTTCATTAATTTCTATTTATTCATATTTAAAAAGCCTATGTTAAGGTAAATGAGAGGAAATAATTTCTTCTCAGAAGCTCTGAAGGAATAATCATGTGTCAATCGACGTAAGCTGGGTTATGCTCAGTAATAGACGATGCAAATCAAAGTGAGCAGCTGTTTCTGACCCATACTGCGTTGCGGGTCAGCTGGGCGGTTCTGTGTTGGTGGCACCATATACCAGGACCCAGGCTTACCCTGTGACCATCTGCTGGTTGCCAGAAAAGAGGGCATGGTGGTCCCAAATGCAAACTCAGACGGAGAGGCTGTGGGTGCGTAGACTTTGTCCCTGCGAGGCTCAGGATCGCACAGCTGGTAAGTGGCTGAGTCTTGTGGGGATGCAGTCTGTGCACCCACTGCCTCTGTGTCCGAGTTTGCATTTGCCAGTGGGAGGAGAAGCCTCTGTCCTCTCGGTTTACCTGCCACATGCACCCCTGCTTGTTCTCACAAGGCTTGACTTATGGTTGCAGTGACTTCTGAAAAGAAGGCTAAACGTTAGGCAGAGGAGGGATTAAAAAGAAAGATGATTAAACCAATGGACAGATAAACTCAGAAGCCAACAGAGTCGTGGGGCTTCAAGAACATCTCTTTGCCTCTCTCCTCCAAATATCAGGAAATAGTAGTTCTCACGTGTTGGATATTTACTGCAGATCCGGCAACAACCTAAGTGCTTTTCATGTGTGATCCCAGTTCACTCGCAGAACAGCTCCACACGGATGCACAGTTCTTAGCTCTATTTCCCAAAGATGCCAAGGCTATGGGAGAGAAAGGCCACGCAGCGGCATGAAGCTCCAGGCGGTGCTGGAATCCTGGTCCTGGCCAGCAAGCTACAGTGGCGGGAAGCCCTGGTGGGGCTATGCTTATGCTATGCAAGTTTCTTCCACCAGGTGGCAGCACGTGTCCTCTCGCAAACCTCTTGCCACCTGCCTACAGCACTTGAGATACAGGAAGGGGGTGACCCAGGGGTCTTCTGTCCAGTCCCATTCTTTACAAAGGAATTTAGATCCAGAAATGAGGTGTGCCACCGCACACATGTGTACACTGGTTGTCACATCTCTGCAATCCAACACACACACACGCCTCATTGTCTGGCCCGTTTCTGAACTCATCCCACCTCTGTGTGGTTTGCATGGAGCCCAGTTTAAAGAGGTGGCAACGCTATAATCAGAGAAGCCATGCACTTGACGTTGTAAGTAACGACATGGAAGTTATTAGAACAGCCATTATTAAGAGGTTCAGAGGGGTCAGGGAACTCATGCCAGTTCTTCTTTGGGTTTTTCTTGCTGTCTGGTGTCAGGAGAGAACTGCTGGGAGCTGCTATGGAGGGGTGCTGACCTTGATGGCCAGCCTGAGAAATTGGGGTTTCCTTCCAGAGCAGTGGGGGAGCCACTGAAGGTAGAGAGGAGGAGGGTAATGCGATGACTAAGTTTTAGAGAAACGAATCAGGGCATGTCTGAGAAAAGAGAGCCAGGCATTGGAACCCTTGCCCAGAAGCGGCTACAGACCCTGATGTGAGGTGTGAAGGCTCCAGTGGGATTGGCATCTCCTACGGGAGAGGGTTTGGGGAGAAAACGAAAGAGACTTTTGAGGAAGACCGGACAGGACTTGGGAGCCCTGGAGATAGGAAGGGCTAGGGAAAGGGAGGAAGCAGAGACAGCCTGGGGTCCCAGAAGGTTCACCCCCACCCACTTGGTCCTGGGATAAGAGGTGGCTCGCACGAGGTCATTTTGAGGTGTCTTGACTCAAGCAAGCAAAACTCCCACTATCTCCGGGCTAATTTAGAACAGCGGTGCGCAGAGAGTGCTCGTCCAGCCTGCCTGGACTCCACAGTGCATCTGCCTGGAGCTGGCATCAGGGGCATCCTCAAATTCTCAGGCTGAACCACAGAGGAGATTCAACCCATGCTCTTGACACAGCATTCACAGTGAGCGCAATAGCCTGGGCCATGTTTCATGGCAAAACCAAGTTAGTGTAGCACTTAAGTAAATCCACCTGGGATACTGTTGACGTGTCCATGGAGAACAGGACAGGGGAGCAGACGGACTTGGCATTGGAAGGACTCCGGGCCACCTTCCAGGGTTGAGAGTCAGCCCAAAACCCTGCAGGCTGGATGAGCCTTAGAACCTGCTAGACTTCTAGACTCTTCCTGACTCTGGGTCTCACCTCCAGCAGCCAGATCCTTGGTGGGATCTTTGGGGAGACAGGGAGCTTGTTGCTGTTGTTGTTTTTGGCAGCTGACAGGTGGAGGGCTGGCTCCACCTGTTTTAAGACCTCCTCTCAAGCTGAAAGCTACTCTGCTTTGGAAACACATAGAGAACTTATGTTTCTAGCCCTTCAGTGTTTGAAGATGGCCTCCTGCCTCCTGTGTCTCCTGTCTTTTAGAGCGGTTTGCTTTTGTGCCGTGGAGTCAATGAGCCCACACTGAGTTTGAACAGAGGTTCCCAAAGTGTGGTCCTCAGACCAGCAGCATCAGCACCACCAGGAACTTACTAGAAATGCAAACTGCCGGCCCCAGCCGGGCCTACTGAATGGGACCCTCTGGGAGCTCACCTGTAGTTTAACAGCCCTCTTGAGATAGCGATGATGGTACCAACACAGAGGCAGGGGTGTGAGAGTAAAGGGTCAGCAACAGGCCCTTCCAAAGGGAAAAAAGAACACCCTGAATTGTAGCATCTGCTGATTCCCACCGTGTGAATACGCCCACCGGGCTGATTGGTTTCAGGCGACCCACCCACTGCCAACTGGCTCCAACCGTTCCTGAAAAGCATGAACCAGCTCCAGCACATTCGACAGGGGAGATTAAGTAACCCCAAAGGAAGGTCATGTACGCACTGCGGTATTTAAAACGGATAACCAACAAGGATCTGTTGTGTAGCACATGGAACTCTACTCAGTGCTAGGTGCCAGCCTGGATGGGAGGGGAGTTGGGGGGAGAATGGGCACATGTATACGCAAGACTGAGTCCCTTCACTGTCCACCTGAAACTACCACAATGGTGTTAACCCGCTATACCCAATACAAAATCAAAGTTTGAAGTTTGTAAAAAATAGTCCCAAAGACCACTGGGAGGAAAATTTGGCCCCGATGCAGTCCAGGGAGGGGTGTTTTGGGGCGCTCTGTCCTGGAGGAGACAAAGCCAATGCTTGTTTGAGACCTCATCCCGGGGTCCTTATACCTCTGTGTTTCCAGCACACACTCGCCACCTGTCAGGTGCCCACCGACCCTCACTGAACACTCCTCCCTGGCCCCACTTTGACCGACCCGACCACCTCTCTCCCACTGTCCGTGCTCCCATGGAGGAGCAGCAGAGGGGGAGAAAGGGGACCTCGACCTCCCAGGTTACTTCCTCCTTCAGGGCCCACCCCGCCTTCGCCTCTGCCTCTGTCCCACCTTTTCTTTGTCTTCTGCAGAGGTGGCAGGACAGTGCCCTCTGCCCTCGCCCAGTCCTGCCCTCATCCGACAGAGGAAGGCAGTTGGGTGAGAATCCAGAAAACTCCTGCCCCCATCACCTGGCTGTCTTATCCCCTCTTGGAGTGAACTTCAGGGGGAAACCTGATCTGATGGGTGGCGTGTAAGTGGCCCTCAGTTGAGACTTTCTGACCGTGAAGGCAGAAGGTCCATCTGCAAGGGGAGGAGGGCTGGGTCCCTAGGGGCCCGAGATGTCAGAAGCAGGAATTGAGGGGGCGGCATGTGGCAAGTCCCAGGGTGACCACACAGGCTCTTGTTCCGTCTGCCTTTTCTGCTGACTCCTGGGGACTCCAGTCCTGCTTTTTCCTGGTGGAGGCACAGGTTTCCCTCCTCTTACTTCCACCAGCAGCCCTGATTTCCCACAAATGAGACAGAGAGAAAGAACAGGAAGAGACAGTCCCCTGGACTGTGCTCTCCTCTGAGTCCTCGCCCCCTTCTCCCCTCCTCCTGGGAAGGTGGGAAGGAGACTGGAGGAGGCAGGTGGCCAAATGTGGAGCTGCCTCCAAACTGCGCATCCGGCTTGCAGTTCAGCTGGGCTGGGACGGCTCACTACCAGGACCCGTGGAGGGTCACGGCTAGCATTTCCCAGACGGGGGTAGGTCTGCCCCCTCCATCCCCTGGATGCTTATCAGCAGGCAAGTGTGGACACTCACCCACCCAGGGCAGCCCCGGAGATGGGGAATGAGCTCAGAAGATGCATACCCTCCTGAGGATGGTCCTGCCACGCCTCCTCTTGCCCTGCAGGTGTGGGACACTCCTCACACAGGTGTGCCACACGCCCATGGGCTGGGCCTCCCTCAGAAATGCCTATTGCTCAGGGCAGTGAAGCCCATGCACTGGAGGGACTAAAGGGAAGAAGAGTTAGGGAACACGTTCCCTGCCATGCGGAGAAGGGGGTCAAGGCTGGGGTTGGTCTTGGTGGGGGTGGGGGTAGGAAGGATTACGGACCAGCTGCCTGTGCGGCTCAGAGTCCCAGGGGGGCTCCCAGGGGCAGGAAGGGGACTGGCAAGAGCTCCCGCTGGGGATGTGGCCAGCCATGGCCAGCAGGGGCCGTGCGGCTGCATCCAGAGCCCTTATCTCCCACCGGCTTTCTGATCGTCTCTGAAGAATGCCTGGCCTGGGTGAGGAAGGAAGGAGCCTGCAGGTGGGGCATCTGGACACAGCTGGAAACACTTTCGATGTGTTTTTGAAGACATAGGAAAAGACTCCGTGAGTTGGGAGAGTATCCTTCTCGAAGCTCCGGTTCTGGCTTCTTCTTCTGCCAAGGTCGCACCTGAGCACATTAAGGCTGCCGTGTGAGGGTCCTCAAGCCATTCCGGCCCAGACATGGATCCCTTCACACCCAGTCTGGGACAGAGTCTTGTCACTGAGACCCACGGTTGACTAATGAGGCCTCCAGGCCCTTCGGGGAGCTCCCCCAGGCGTGTGTAAACCCCTCTGAGAACAGGTGATGCAGAGCCCCCACGAGGCCCAGCAGCTAACCAAGGCTCTGGGCGCCTGTCTGATTCTGAACCCCAAGTTCCAGTCTTTTCCTGGCGGGGCACCCGGCAAGTCCCCAGGAGCCCCCAGGCCGTCCTGGCTCCGATTCCACAAGGAGCACTCTTTACATGTCGGGGCAGGAACCTGCCATCCGGGTGGGATTCCTCCAGGGAAGTGTGTTCCTTCAGCGATGAAATTTCATCAGCAGCAATTAATTCTCTGTCACGAGAGCCCATGAATTTGTGCCAGAAGCGGGAGGAAAAGCAACTGAATCTTTGATCAAACAAGTCTGTGTGCTGAAGGCTGGGTGCAGTTAACTACATCTCACCAGTGTATGGCTGCCGGCTGGGGCAGGCGGCAGGGCTGCTCTCGCTCCTTCCAGGCCACTTGGGGAGGGTGGCCGCCACATGGCCAGAGACGCTAGGCCTTCCAGGCCACCGCTGTCCTGGGGAGGACGCTGAGGACTGAGCTTTAGAGGGGGGAGGGGCGAGGGAGAGCCTGCAGGCCCTGGGCAGCTCTGGGACTCGGTGCCTCCACCCCATTCCCGGCCTTTCCTGTGCAGGGGCCTCACGATGAATGGTAATGATCAGATACTGGGGTCCAGGGCTCCAGTGAAGACTGGTATTGATTCTGTACTCTGAGTGTGAGTGTGTGTGTGTGTGTGTGTGTGTGTGAGAGAGAGAGAGAGAGAGAAAGAGTGAGACTGACTCATTTAGTAATGTGCCCACACAGCCCCCTAAATATGGTCCCAACAGCTCAAGTCAATCATTAAGATAATTGAAACTCGCCATCCTGGCCCGTGCCCCTTCAAACCTCAGTTCCGGTTCAGAGAGACTCTGAACACCCCTCCTGCTCTCCCTTGCTCCCTCCTGCCTGGAGTCCACCCTCAAATGCTCACAGAACCAGTGGCAGGGTCCAGGCACCCCCCAGTTCCCTTGGCGTTGGGTCTCAGGGAGCCCCGGGGGACATGCCTGTGTCAGGGGCTGCCCGAGACTGCACTGGGGGAATGGCTTTGGAAGCTATTTGCAAGGGTGCTGACTCCGAAGCCTCATGTGTGGGTGTGTTTTGGGCCCATTTGGAAAGGTCTTTGGTGAGGAGAAACAGATGCTGATGGCTGCCTGGGTTTGGTTGCCCAGCAAGTTCATCTGGAGTCAAGCAAACCCAAGCAGGTTGGCGTGCCTCTGGGAAAGGACACTTCTTTTTGCTACTGTCATGGCAAGATTCAGGCTGTTCTATAACATGACTAGTGGAACATAGGCGGGAAAGGCTGAACCTCCCGGTCTTATGAGGTCTAAAGCCCCGCTGTGGCCCAAGGACACTGGCAAGTCTGGAGGGAGGAGGCTGTCATCTGGACACCTGCCTTCCGTTGGCACCAAATATCTGAGTGCCCAAAAAGTTTGCTCTTATTGCATCCATCACTGGCAGCCCAACAGCCTCAGAGAAACCCCGTCTGGTGGTAGGATGGGTCCCAGCAGCCCAGGGAATATATTTAAACCCTTGCAAGGGCTCGTGTTTTGTTGGGCCCCTATGAGATCTTTCTGGATCCTTGGAGATGCCTCAGGGAGGATGTGTTGGATGTTGCCATTCGACAGCTGACCTGTGAAAGTGATGACAGGGTGCTCCGGAGAGAAGTGATCTGGCACAGAGGCTTGCCATTGAATATGTTTAGTGGTGAAGTCGGGCAGGGTTCAGTTCAGTTCAATTGCTCAATTATATCCAACTCTTTGTGACCCCATGGACTGCAGCACACCAGGCTTCCCTATCACCAATTCTTAGAGCCTACTCAGACTCATGTCCATCGAGTCAGTGATGCCATCCAACCATCTCATCCTCTGTCGTCCCCTTCTCTTCCTGCCTTCAATCTTTCTCAGCATCAGGGTCTTTTCCAGTGAGTCAGTTCTTGGCATCAGGTGGCCAAAGTATTGGAGTTTCAGCTTCAGCATCAGTCCTTCCAATGAATATTCAGGACTGATTTCCTTTAGGATGGACTGGTTGGATCTCCTTGCAGTCCAAGGGACTCTCAAGAGTCTTTTCCAACACCACAGTTCAAAAGCATCAATTCTTCAGCACTCAGCTTTATAGTTGGGTTCATCTCAAGTGTTAATTGAGGTAGACAGAAAGTGTGATGGGTGCAAGGGTGCCTGGAGGGTGCATAGGCCATACTGGGGGGTCCTGGTTCCATCTAAAGCTTGCTGGACAACTGTGACCCATCGCTGGGGTAATGTGTCTATAATTCCCAACTCAAGGAGTTCCAGCCTCCGTCCCCTGGGTGTCAGCCCTGCCTGGTTTTTGCCCATTTCTCACTCAGAGCATCATCTCGCCACCCCAACTGCTTAGAGCGGCTGGCCCCAGGACCGCAGGCTGCAAGGCGCTGAAAGACTTGGATGTGGTCCCAGAGGCTCCGGGCAGCCCTGGCGGTGTGGGGGGTGGGCACGGGCAAGCAGCTGCGTCCCAGGTGGGGAGGGGGCAGCTCGGGGCCGTGGTCAGCACGTCCAGGTGAGGGGTCCTCATTGTGAATGCACAGCTTGTCGGCGCCATCTCGGGAGCCTTGGATAAAGTGTGCCCGTGAAGAAGATAATTGAAAATCAAAAAAGACTTTGTTAATTTGATTAGGCAGAGCCGTCGTTGAATTGTTCTTCATCAAAAGAGATTTAATTTTGACATGCAATTAAATTCTTCTGCTCTAAGATCTGCCCCAAGTGCGGGAGATGGGCTTGGCAGCTGGTGGAGGGGCGCGAGGAGAGGAGGGTGTTGCTAAGGATTGTTAGGTGGTGGGGAGAGTGAGCCGGGGGCTGGTTACTGATGCTGAGGATTTGGGAGAAAGACAGAAATGATGGCAATGGGGTCCTGGGAGGAAGGGCAGAGCTGCAGCAGTGGAGGGGGCCGAGACGCAGAGGGGCTCAGACCGAGGGTGGGGGCGAATTTGAGAAGAGAAGCAGAGCGACAGAGCAGGGGAGCAGGACAGCGGGGAGCTTTACCAAGAGGAGGAAGGGGGAGGCCACACTCAAGTCTCAAGGAACCATTCTGTAATTCTCAGGAGGGTAGGAAGCCTGGTTATGACTGGGAGCCGGGAGGCTTCTTGGTGGCTTGAAATCAGGAAATATCCTGGGGTTGACCCTGGATCTGGAAGTCTATCTTAGAGGGAAGCAAGAGTTCCATCAGGGATTAGAGGGTCTGAGCCGTGTGACCCCATCCTCCAAGGATGCCCCCAGGGTTCAATGGGGCATTGGAGGGTCTGAGTCGTGTGACCCCAGCCCCTTGAGGGCACCCCTGGAGTTCTAGGGGGGATTGAAGGGTCAGAGCTGTGTGACCCCAGCCCCCGAGGGCACCCCCAGAGTTCCATGGGGCATTGGAGGGTCTGAGCCATGTGACCCCAGCCTCCAAGGATGCCGCCAGGGTTCAATGGGGGATTGGAGGGTCTGAGTCGTGTGACCCCAGGCCCCGAGGGCACTCCCAGAGCGGCGATGGAGCCAATGTCCAGCTCCTGATCCCCCACCCCAGACAATGACCCCCTGCTCGCACACCCCATGTTTTTATTCATCTATCTAAAAGCAAGGATGTGGGTCTCTTCAGTTAAAATGATAGTGGTGTTTGCTTTAAAAAAGTCACTGATATTTCTTGAGGAAAATCTGGAAAACTGAGAAAAGTATAAATAAAGATGGAGCAACATGAAGCTCCCTTAAGTGACTTGTGAGGATTTAGGACGATAAGCACAAAGTCCAGTTAGAGCTCAGGCCTGTCTCGACTTCATCTCAATCCCCACTGCTGCCCATACTCCCATGTTTGTCCCGAGGCCAGGAGCGGACTCGGTGGTCCTGGCTGTGGCTCAGCAGCGGTCAGCCAGCTCAACCCTCTTCACCCCCAGGGGCTGAAGGCCACAGGCGCTGGGGCAGCCGTCACTCAGCAGGGTGGTGGCTGGGAGGTGCAAAGGACGAGGGAAGAAGCCAGCTTGGGATAGAAGCCAGTGAGAAGACTCCCCCCCCACCACCACCCCTGGACCTTGATGCTCTTGGAGTCGGACCCAGGGCTGGGAAAGCTCAAATCCAGAGCGCTTTCTGAGGCTTGGGCAGCCTGGACCGGGCCCATCACCCTGGGGGCAGGAAGCAGAGGCCAGCGTCCTGCGAGGGTGAGTGGTCGCTGAGCAGCTGAGGGAGAGGATCCAGGCTCCTCCTCCTCCCACTCAGCGTTACCTCCAGCAAGAATCAATACGTTGTAATTAGCAAATGTTATCTATTAGGCCCAGCTCTGAAAAACTTGCCGTAATTGTGTAAAAAAGCTGCATTAACACAGCAACAGGCCTGGAGAGGGAGGGGCTGGTGGAGGGGGGTGGTTCCAGGAGGGAGGCTATGTTCCCAGTCCCCCGGCCTCCTACTAGCGCCTTGCCCCCCCGCACCAGGCCCCTCCCACAAGCCCCCCCCCGCCCCCCTGCCACCTCCTCACCAGGCCCCTGGGGATGCTTCCTCCAGGCTGTCAGTCCCCAAAGCGTGAAAAGTGCTTGTCCAAGGCAAGAACCGGGCCAGCGCGGCGGCCAAAGGCTGGGTCCCAGTGATTCTGGTGCCTCGTCAAATGAGGTGTTTTTTTAAAATGCTGTCTGCCATATTATTTTAATATCTCTTCCACCGGTTCTTAGGAGAAAGATTATAGTCTGAGGCAGGACCATGTCCCATCCACAGATTACCAAAGTGAAATCTCCTCCTTGGATCCGACGCCTGATTCTCTCGCTGTGGCAATGGTCCAGGAAGGGACCCATCCACGCCATCACCCACTACCCACACAGCCCCCTCAGGCCCCACTCTCATCTCCCAGGACCTGTGGGAGGGAGTTCAGTCTTTGCTGAACTGGGTGGTGACGGAAGCTGAGCTGCTAAGGCGGAAGGTGATGCTCTCCGGGGCTCTGGCTGGAGGTGGGACCCCAGGCATGCCTCTTCCCAGCCAGCCGCGTGCTCATGAGCGCCATGTTAGGGTTCGTGGACACTGGATGCCCCTGCCTGCTCGGGCTTCTTCCATCATAAAATTATTCGACATTGTATTTTATGGTTGCATTGGTATAAGATGAATATATTAATATACGTTGAAACATTGTCCTCAATCTAAAAGCATTTATTTCTTCTGGTTGTAAAAGAAATTAAAACATTTCTGTGAGCCTGGCACTATGCCTCCTGAGTCTGTCTGATGGAGAAGTACCCTGCTGTCTCCCTCAGGGGTGCTGGAGATTAGCACAGCCCAGCATCCTCAAATCTCCAAGTTGTTGCCCAGTAGCTGCTCTCCATCCAGGCAGCGGCCGTGGGTTCAGTGGGGAGCTCTGGAGAGTAAGTTTGCATGGCTCAGGGTGAGAAGGTTGGCGTCCAGTGCCCTCCTTGTGCCATGCACCCCCTGGGAGGCCTTGGGCTTCTCCTGTGGCGCTCCCCAGGCGACTGAGAGCAGATGGACAGATGGAGGAACCACATGACACCAAGAGCGCTCCCTTCTCAATGCAGACATGCAGAAGCTGGGTGTTCCCCCCTCCCCCCACCATTACTCCCTGTTTGGAGCTTCCTGGAGCAGTTAAAAGACCTGAATCCAGGGGGATGGACCTGACTTCCAAGTCCAGCTCTGTTTCTTAAGTCACAATTTGGCTTCCCTGAGTCTCAGCTTTCTTACCCATAAAATGGATGTGATAGAGCCTTGGTGAGAGTGTCACGTCGCTCGGAGAGGCCGTTGCTGGGCGCTGTCTGTGTGCAGTGCGGGGACACAGGGCATGGTGGTGTGTCGCTCAGTCATGTCTGACTCTTCGCAGCCCCACGGGCTGTAGCCCGCCAGGCTCCTCTGTCCGTGGGATTCTCCAGGCAAGAACACTGGAGTGGGTTGCCATTCCCTTCTCCGGGGGATCTTCCCCACCCAGGGAATCAAACCTGTGCCTCTTGGGTCTCCTACATCTCCTGCCTTGGCAGGCAGGTTCTTTACCACTGTGCCACCTGGGTAGTCATGATTGTCCCAGCTTGAGTCTTAACGTCTTTGAGAAGAAAACTGTCTTCCCGGGTTGGGATTTTCTGGCATTCTTTCCGATGGGCCACACTGTCGATGACAGGGTATTTCATTGCAGCTTAGGAGAATGAGGTGTTACATAGCATGACTGACTCAATGGACATGGATTTGAGCAAACTTGGGGAGATAGTGGAGGACAGGGAAGCCTGGCAAGCTGCAGTGCATGGGGTCCCAAAGAGTCGGACATGACCCAGCAGCTGGCCATGATTTGGCAGGCACGTGTGTGTGTGTGCGCACGTGTGTGACCACACGTGTCCGTGTTTCTCTGTGTACTTGTGTCTGCCTCTGTGTGTGTGTGTGTGTCCCCGTGCACCAGTGAGTGTATCCCTATGTACCCTGTGTGTGTCCCCATATACCTGTGAGTGTATCCCTGTGTACCCCTGTGTGTGTCCCTGTGCACCTGTGAGTGTATCCCTCTGTACCCCTGTGTGTGTGTCCCCGTGCACCTGTGAATGTATCCCTCTGTACCCCTGTGTGTGTGTCCCTGCACACCTGTATTTGTGTGTGTCCCTGTACACACACAGGCAGAAGCAGCCAGGTGGCGAAGGTCTGGACCGTCGCCACAGAAATAGCCTAATTAGGGAAATGAGTATTTAGAAGGAGGGGAATATTTTGTGCTTGATCAGGGATATTTCCTCCCCCTGCAATTTCTGTAAAACTATTAGGAAGACAACACAGGAGGCCCCAAACTTGACCAACGACCGGGTGGAAAGTACCGTGAATTTCACCACCACTGAAGCTGGGGCTGGTGGTGAGAGGGGCTGGAGGGGGTGCCTGGGCTCAAGGTTGGGGGGGGTGGGCGAGGGAGAGGAGGGCTTGAAGTGCAGGGGTGCTGTGTTCTTGAGAGACCTCCCTGACCCTCCCGGGACAGGGGAAAGGACTTGCAGGCAGATGTGCAAAGGATCAGACAACTTGATTGTCTTTGTGCTCGGGCTGACCCGTGGCAGAGGGACGGCTAAGAAATGGGGCAGAGGACAGAGGTCCGCACCTGTCCTCACCTGCCAGCCTCTCCGCTGTGTGGCAGCTCCCTGTCCTGCCCCGGGGCCTGGCTCTCTGCTCCTCGGTGGGGGTGAGGTGGTTGAGCAAACTCACAGAAGGCTGGGCCAGGCAGGCCACTGGTAATTTAATTGAACCAATTTGTTCAGAGTGGATTATTACTTCTCTTACAATGTTTTGAAAAAGAATTCAGCTGAACGCTTGGCTTTATGTGTGCACCGGGGGCTCCGGTCACCCCAGGCTGGGCCAAGAGACAGTCCTGCTGGTCTGGCAGCCCCCTGCCACCCCCACCCCTCCACCTCCTTGCCTGTTTCACCCAGAGCATCGACTGGCTTGCTGGTGCCGCCGTGGCTGGGGAGGCAGCGTCAGGAATGGAAACTTGATCTTTCTCTCCTCCCAAAATAAAACGTGGGGACAGGGCACCCTTTCCAACCAGGACTATGGGGGGTGGAGACTGAGCCAGGGAAGGTGTGAGAGCAAAGAAGCAGAAGGTGTGTCTACCCCGTTGAGAAAGGATCACCCTGTGTCGGGGAGAGGGAGGCCTGTGGTGCATTTGGACTCCACGTCCAGGAATAATCAGTGTAGTAATTGCTGTTAACAGCTGCTGTTATAGCTATTGAGTACTCACTGTCTTCTGGATACAGTTCTAAGGGTTTACGCAGAGTAATGCACTAAATCCTCATTCGCACTGTGAGGGATGCATAACCATTACCTCATGTCATAGCTGAGAACATGAAGACCCAGGGAGGCTAAGTAACTTGCCTGAGGTCACACAGCTGGTATGGGCCAGGGGCAGGGTTCTAACCCAGGCATCTGGCTGCAGAGTCTGAGCTTGTAACCCCTGTGATGCCCCAGAAGCCGAGTTTTGCCACAGGACCAGGTGTTTCACCGGGAGCAGCTTAAAGGATTCTTTTGAGCAAGAGTGAGGCCCTGGGAGCAGCAGCTCTGCACCACCCACCCAGGGTCCCCCTCACTCTCTCTGATTGCTGCCTCTTCTCTAGACCAGGCCCCCAGCCCCCTGGGGCTCCCCATGAACCATCGAACCAGCTTTGTGCCATTGAGAGACACCCTGTGTTCCCAGAGTAATGTGACATCCCTGGGGGCTTGGGACACAGCTCTCCAAGCCCCAGTCTTTTGGTCAAGAGCCCCTGGCCACCCACCCTGTGATCACTTTACCCACTTGCCCAGCCATAGGGAGACAACTGTGTGTGTGTGTGTGTGTGAGAGAGAGACGTATGAGTGTGTGTGTGTTTTCTGTCTCCCCAACTGGGCAGCAGCTTCTCAGGGACAGGGGCAGAATCCCTCCCAACCCCTCCTCACGCACCCACCCTCAAAACTGCAGCGTGAGTCAATCTACGTGTGGGAAACGATTTCCCTCCACCCTCTCCTGGGGAAACCTTGTCTTGACCAAATGACTGGGGGTTGCTGTGTCCCCATCCCTGGGATGTCATGTTCCTCTGAGAACACAGGGCACCTCTCAATGGCATGGAGCTGGTTTGACAGCTCAGGGGGAGCACCAGGGTCCTGGGGGCCTGGCTGGAAGAGGAGGCGGCAGTCAGAGAAACGAGAAGGGGACACTGGTCAGCAGAGCTGTGGGGGCCTGAGAAAGGAACCAGGGGAAGGGAGCCCGGTGGAGCTGGGGTAGGCAGGAGTGAGGAAGAAGCTGGGCTGGAGTTCTTCGGAGAAGGAAACCCTGGGCTGAGGGGGCGGGTGCCCCCCAGGAAGGAGGCGGAAGAACTCTGGGATGTTGTATGTAAATAGAGTTCCTTTAAATCAAATCATATTCTCAGTGCACTGAGGGGAGCTCAGTCAGTAAAGAAATCTTGCCAGAAGTCTTTTCCAAAAAAACAGTGCTTGTGCTTGATGCAAACCATCATTCTTTACTTAATTCATGTGTTTTCAAATGGAGTGTTCTTAAAGCAGGGCACATCTAAATAGTTCAAAGAAAACCCCCAAATCTTACAAACGTGAAAAAAAAACAATGGCTGTGTGTGTGCCAGTGTGTGCAAACCCTCACTTGCTCCTACCTGGGTGCCACCAGCGAGGGCATTTTCTCATTGCTCAGTGCGATTTAAATTAAATGTTTAAAAGCCCTTCCTTCCAGTTTTTATTTGCTGGCCTAAGTCTTCTGCAGCAACTAATTAGCTTAATGAGTTTTCTTAACTCTTGGCTGTTAGAAAATCGTGTTTCTGCATGGAAACCAGTCCTTTCCAAAGGAGAGGGTCTTGGCACTTTGTGCCCTGACGCAGCACCCCCATCCCTCTCTCTCCACACACCAGCTCCTCCCCACCCACACCCTCCACCCTGGGCCCCAGGTCAGGGGCAGGTGGTCCCCCACCACACCGTTCAGGAGGCTTGGCCCTCTCCCTTTATCTCTGTCGCCTGCCCCAAGCCCCTCACACTGTCTCCAGGGTATTGTCTCTCCCTAGGACCTGCCTGGTGTGGAGGAGATAGCCCCACCGTGAGCTTAAAACCTATCACAGAACAACAGCCAAGAGGAGCTGGTTCCTGTGGAGGGAGGAGGTGTCCGGCGGGCCCCCTCCTCCCACACATGCCCTTCCAGGCGTCCTGTGAGCCTCGTTTCTGGGGAACACTAGCCCCGCTGCAGAGCCTCCTGTTGAGGCTGTGAATGGCCTGAGCACGGTCAGGCCAGCCCTGTGCTGTCAAGGCCTCCAATGCAGTATTTGCTCAGCCCCAAAGGCTTGTGCAAACAAGCATCCTTTTGCCCCCTCCGACCCATTTTATGGAAACTGAGAAGAAACTCAGAGCTCAGACTGCAGAGATGCAAGGTTGCTGCTGGCTTTGCTGTCTGTCCCTCAGAGCCTTGGGCAAACTATTTCCTTCCACTATATCCCCAAGAACCCTCAGCAGGCAGGGCGGGCAGGCAGGCGGGGTCCGTGGCCAGTCCCCTCCTCTTTGGGGGTATTTTCTCCACATGGAAGTGGGGAACCAGCTAGGTTTTTAGGGTGCCGCTTATGAGAGTGTGGGGACCTTGGCGGGGAGAACATGAAGGGCTGTGAGTCAATATAGTGATTACCTGGGAATACAGCTGGATGGGCCAGCACATCAAAAAATAACACGGAGAAGCGGGGCTTAGGCCCTGCAGTGGTCCTCCCCCCGGAAACCAGGAACCTTTGAGCTTTGGAGACCAAGCCTCTGAGCTGCCTGACAAGAGTCCACGCTCAGCTTCCCCTTGGAAATAAAACCTGGGCAAGCCTGGCCCACCTGCTCCAGGGGCTGGGATCCCGCTGTGGCAGGGTGGCTCCCGGCCCTGCCGCCCCTCCATCTTCTTCAGCCCTCAGGCTCCACCCCTGTAGCCGACACCCACCACCTTCTCCACCCTGAGTCTCTGCATCACTGATTAACTCTCACGTCCCACGTCCCACACTCTGACCGGAAGAAGATGTAGGAACAGACTCACCCTGACGTAGGTCAGCTTCCTGTTCAGGCTGGGAGGACAAAATATCACCCACGGGAAGCTTATCGACAGCAGACACTGCTCAGGGTCTGAGACCAGGGAGCTGGCACGGTTGGGGGAGGGCTTCTCTCCTGGGACACCCTGCTCGTGTGGCAGAGGGCCGGGGGTCTCCTGGGACTCTTTTATGAGGGTGCTGAGCCCATTCCATGATTTGATCACTGGCACCCCAACACCATAAGCAGGATGGGCGGCACCAGCAAGGGGTTCTGCCGTCCCAGGGGAACGAGGGGGCACCACGTGGCACTGACTGCCCAAACTTTGATGTTGTGGGAAGACTGTCTAGAAGATTCCCTTGGACATACAAATGCCATCTTTGATGCTTCTTACCCCTCGAACCCTCCAGGCTCTGCTCCAGACGAGGCACACTGGGGGGCTGAGCATCTCGTGTGACCTAGGAGTAGGGGGCACCAGGAAAGGGGCTTGGCCTCTGCTGCCCCCCAAACCCTTGCTGCCTAGGCAGGCCCTGGATGTGTCTCCCCTGGATCAAGAGCCTTCCCTTGTGGTGGAACCCCAGACTTCATCCAAGTGAAGGGAACGACCGTCAGTCCTGGAGGGCCCACTTGTTGATGTCCAAGACCACTTCCTCTAACCGTGGAGCCTCCCATTGTGCGGGCTTCCTGTGGGCAGGGAAGTGGGGGGAGGAGGGGAACGAGGCCAGGAGACAAAGACTTAGATGCTCGGTCACTTGTTTTATGTCCTTCGGGGTCAGACACTGTCACCCAGAGCTGCAGAGGAAGAACCCTGGGCCGGAGCACAGGAGAGCACAGGAGGCTCTGGCCAAAGGCTCTCTCAGGAAGGGGACAGGGCTCAGGCGTGTCAGCAGAGTGGCGACAACAGTCACTGCCCAGGACAGAATGAACCCCGGTCACGGCGGTGGTGGACGTGCTGCATGTGAACTAGTTTCAATCACTCGCTACCATGACATCAGCTGTGCCCCCAAAGTACACATCTGGCGTTTGGGCATGGAGGGCTTGCAGGGCGAGTGAGACTGTCAGTCAAGCGTCGGCGCCGGCGTGTGGCAGATGCCCAAGGAGTGGCCCACCTTCTGAGCCCCTCCCCACTGGGGAAGGGGGCCGTGGAGCAGGCCAGACTAGGCCGAAGTTTGCTGGCTGCCTGGTCCTCATACCAGATGCTGCGGGGTTGCTGACACCCAGGCTGAGAGGGAGATGATCCTTCTAGCTTTGTGCTCACTCTGCTTCATGTGAGCCCCGATCGTTTCAGAAAACAGGTGGGCACGGGTGCGGAAAGAAGGAAAGTCACCCTGAAAGAGAACCTGTGAGAACCCCGGAAGGAGAGACAGTCCACGCGTGCTGGAGAATTGTATCAGTGAGAACATTTGTCCCCGCACCTCCCTTCTCCTGAGTAGGAAACGAACACAGATCACATCGCAACTCATCTTCCCATGTGCTGAGAGCCCCCTGTGAGGGTTTCAGGAGTCCTCGCTCCTGCCCTGCTGTTCCTCTTGGGCTGGAGTTAATTCCCCTCCCTGGATGCACGCGGAGGTGTCCAGAGTGCTCCAGCCGCGGAAGTAGAGCACCCATCTCGGCGACCTCCTCAGTGCCCTCTGCCAGCACGATGGCTGAAGGGTTTGTCAGCCTCAGGCGTCCCCAGCGCAGCTCTGGTCCTCGCCCTGCAGAGGCCCTGTCTGCCTCCGTGCCCATCACCCCTTCCCGCCCACCTCTGCTGCTCCCCACAGGGGTCCGGCGCCCCCATGCTCTCCTCCTCAGGGTCCTGGGCAGGACTGCTGGAGGGACGGTTTCCAGCTATTCCCTCGAGTATGTCTTACCCCACCTGAGCTCCCAGCTGGATAGGGGCTCCCTTCTGTTTACGGTCTCCTCCTCTCTCTCCCTCCTGGCACCTGCCACCCAGGGCTCACATGTGGTCGTCAGTGATGCTGGGCAACAAACACATGGATCTGGCCAACGTAATTAGCATTTTGAACAAGAATCAGGCAAAGATCCGGGCACCAGAGGAGGGGGAGGGGGACAGGAGCGAGAAGAGGAGGAGGAGGAGGAGGAGGTGAGGGAAGAGGAGGCACCCACTCGGGAGGACCAGTGTGGACAGTTGGCCACACTAGTGCTTGGGGCAGAAGCCTCCCAGCTCCGGGTACGTCTTCTCCATGTGCTGGTGTGTCCCCACACTTGTCCCCCTCTAATTGAGCAGGTGCTGGGCCAGTGGTGAAGCAGACCAGCATCGACTGTGTGCAGTAGAGGCATCAATAAAGCACTGCGTGTTGGGAGGCCGGCTCACACACTGGCAGACGGTGGGAGCTGGAGAGTGGCACTCTATTCATGATGTTTTGATTTCTCAGGCTCTGGGGACACCGACTTTGATAGATCGCGTTGTGGCACGGCACAACATACCATAAAATAACAGCTCACTTCCTGAGCAGGCGTAAGCCGCTGGAGCCCACCCATTCCTTTAAAATTAAATACTTTAAAGAAAAAAAATAAAGCTTGGGGAAGATAGATCCCCAACCCGTGGTGCCAATGGCCGGTCATGCTGTGGGTTTCACAGGTGTGAAGTGTCGGCTTTGCCGATGATGGTGCCGGAGAGGTGGCTGGCCCGCCTGCCAGGAAGGCCAGCACAGTGCCTGGTTTCTGCTTGGACTGCAGGCTGGCCCTGGGGTTGCCTCCGTCAGCCATCTAGTTCGTTCTTCTAGTGTCTGGGATGCTTCACTCTTGCTCTGTTGCTCTGCAGACTCACACCTTGCTCTCCATGGTGCTGCTTTCAGCACAGGGATCCCAAGTTGCAGGCGGATCCTCTGCAGTGCGAACCAGCCAGGGGCTGTGGCGAGCCCTCTTGTGTATGTCATAGCAGGCATACACAAGGGTCTCTGAGTGCTGTCCTTCTTGCCTGATGGGTCCTGATCAGAGCTTTGCCATGCCACAACTTCTGCGGTTGAGGCTGACGGCTTCTTTGGTGCGAGAGGGTGGTACCCAGGAGAGGACCTGTCTCCATAGTTACGGGCCACCTGGAGGTGAGGCAGCTGCCCCTCCATCCCTGTGGCCTCTGCTGGGTTCTGATCATGCCCTCCTTACCCAGAGGGTTTCCTGAGCTCTAAATCAGATAGCAGCTCTAAGGATAGAGTATGGGGCAAAACTGTTTAATCTACATTGTCAGTGTGAGGAAGATATATCCCTTCAGTTTTATTTTTTTCAGAGGGTGTTATCAAATGTGCGGGTGATTCATGTATAAGAAATATATTCTGTTACAACATTTTTCACCTGCCGGGTGCTGGCTTCGGCAGGCCCTCATTGTCTCACCGCTTGCTGGAATCCATTTATCTGTCGTCCGTGTGGGAGCGCGGGGGTCGCTGCAGGAGCACCATTGGAATTAAGTATGAATTAAATGTACCATTAAAATAAAGTGTTATCACAGGCATTTAATGAGTTTTATTCTTTAACGGGTTTGTTTTGCGACTTTTGATGCCCAGGCAGCTTCCTGTTTTATTTTTTCTCAGTGGATTTTCAGTTAAGAGTTTGTTGTCTTCCTTAACGTCAGAGAGGGTGCTGTATTTTCCCCATAGTTCCAGCTGTTCCTTTCGGTACTGTTGGAGCGAGTATTTTGTTTGGCAGAGAATGAAACTGGAAAAAAACCAAAGTGGTTCTTTACAAGGAGTTCAAAAGAACACGGAGCTAAGATTTCTTTCCCCCCTATAACCACTGTGTGTCCAGAGCAGAAATTTAGGCATTCGGGGTAGATGGGCTTCATCTGGGCTCAGCAAAGATCAAGAAACCAGCCTCCCCACCCCCCAGGTCTGCTGAATACAGCCAGGACTGATGGGATCTTGGTTCTCTTATTTTCTGTTTATAATCCTGCTTCCATTCCTGTCCTCCAGACCTCCCCAGGTCCTCACTCCAGCTCCGCGCAGTCCAGCCATCCTGGCCTGTTACAGGGAGTGTCTGCCCCCCAGTCCTGGGCAGCCGTTCTGAGTTTTGGGCCAACAGCTGCCAAGACAGGATCTGGAGAGTTGGGATTTATTCCTCCCATCAGCCCATACATAATGGGTGCTGATTTTGCGCCAGGCCTGCCCCAGGCATGGCATGGAGCAGAGAAGACCATCCCTGCTCTCCTAGAGCCCACCTCTAGACATGGGGCCATTTAAACAAAAGAATGAAAGGCCCCAGAGACCACATGCTGTCCCAAGAACCCGAGAGGGTCGGGGGGCTGGGGCCACTTCCTAGGGGACGGGCTTTCTGAGGCTGTGGTGTCTGAGCTGGGGCCTGGAGGAGGAGCAGCCGTGTGAAGCCTGCTGGAAATGCACACTAGGGCAGTGGCAATGGCCAGGGCTGAGGCTCTGAGTTGGTGTACAGAGCAGCCAAGACAGAGTGGGTGCCGGGGAGGTCTGAGGGGAGTTTGGGGCTATGGGAGCCACTGTGCTGGGACCTGATGACTGTTAGAAAGTGGACCCAGGTGGCTGGGTGGGCACTGGCTAAAGAGAGAGGGTGGCCAGGGCCAGGGGCTCTGAGATCACCCTGAGACCATCAAGATGCCCAGGGTTTTGGCTTGGGCCACTGGGTGAGTGGGGGTGCTGTTTATGGGGACCCCTGAGGGAGCCTGGGCAGGAACAGGGGAGATGGAGCCCTAGCCTGAACACATTGGGTTCGAGACTCCTGTGGGGCTTCCAGGAGAGCCCAGAAAGGTAGCAGACAGAAAAGCCTGGAATATAAGTGTTGGGGCAGTTGGTAGGGTCAACTTTCCAGAGGCATCAGTCCTGGAGAGCCTGGCTGAGGTCACCTCTCCCGTCCCCTTGCCGAGGACAGACCATGTCCTCATGCGCATCACAGGAATCCTTGCACACCCTCGAGTATCCCGGAAGTCTCTGCCTTTCATGAGTCCCTTGGTTTTCAGCGCATTGAACCGAATGCCCCTCACCCTTCTTTGGGCCACAGGACCATTGGTAATTCTCAGAAGGACAAGAAGTCTCCTTGGAGGCAGGAGCTGCTAAAACCTGACTTCTCATCTCTGCTGTTCACCCCATAGTCTGGATGAACTTCACCCCTCTGCGTTTTTAATCACTCTCAGTTCTCAGTCTACTGTGAGTGCAGACGAGACTGTGCCCTCTCCAGCGGGGCCCCTGTGCTCTGAGGGTCTGAGGGTAGAAGCGTTTCCACACCCACAGGCAGGCCTTGAGGGTTCTCTGATGCTTGTGCATGAACTCCTCTGAGCTAATGGGACATGAAGGGGGCATTCAGCCTCTATTCCATACCCTGCGGGCTTCCCAGATGACACTAGTGGAAATAATCCACCCGCCAACCCAGGAGACATAAGGGATGAGATTTGATCCCTGGGTTGGGAAGATCCCTTGGAGTAGGGAATAGCACCCCACTCCAGAATTCTTGCCTGGAAAATTCTATGGAGAGAGGAGCCTGGCTGGCTACAGTCCACAGGGCCGCAAAGAGACAGACACGACTGAGCACACACACACACACACTCATACGCTGGGGCCACCAACACCAGCTCGGTGGCCTTGGGCAGGTGACAGAGCTTCTCAGAGTCTCCTTGTCTTCGTGTCAGGGGATGTGATACCAGCAGCTGGCTCAGTCCCAGGAGCATCGCCCGGCAGGCTGATGCTCTTACTCCAGCCGTATCAGGTATTTCAAGCCTGGAAAAATGGCCCCTGGGCACCTCTGCACGCAGAACATCCAACCCTCCCATCCCCCCTCGAACATCCAGCTGGCGTTGGCATGTTCGCCCGCAGCCTGGCACCGTCCCTGCAGCCCAGCTCTGGGTCCAGTGCAGGTGCTGCCCACACCCGCCCCTCCCTGTCCCCTGGTGGCCATCCTCCTCTCCCCGTGTGGGGAGTGTGGGGCCTGTTTGGCTCTCGGAGACGCTGCCTTCCCCACTGTCCTCATCAGACTCAGGGCTGGGGATCTTGGCCAAGTCCTGGAGTGCGTCGTTTAAACTGGTGATGAGCTGACAATTCTGGCTTCAGAAAAACGCAGAGGGTGCGGTGCGTTTTCCCGAAGGTGAGAGAATATCTGAGAACCCAAGAAGGTTCCCTGGGTGGCTCCACCTTGGGCTGCAAGACCCCCACGTGTGTAGGATGGGAACTGGTAGCCGCAGCCCAGCTGGCCTGAAGAGCCAGCAGGTGACGGAGCAAGTCCTGGGGATGGGGGCAATGTGTCAGCCCCACCTCGGGGCTCTGATGACGGAGTCGATCTGCAGAGGCTGGGAACAGTCGTCTGCGGCTGATGTATTATTTAGAGAGGCTCGGGGAATCTCGGAGGAGAGAAGACACTGCGTGCATATTAAGATGGAAATGGCAATTAACTACCAAAATAAGACATTTTTATAACATTTTTATTGAAGTTTTAATGAACAAATAAAGAAACAGAAATCTGCATGTGCCTTGCGAGCCATATAAAAATGACTAAATCAAGATGAAATGGTAAGAACCGGCAACACCTCAACTTCCTCTGCTTCTCGAAATAAATAAGCAAGTGCACACGGCTTCACCGCCGACGAGCACGCACGTGTGCACACACACTTGGCCTTGGCCCCGAGACCATGAAATGCAGGGAAAGGGTGGGAGTGGGGCAGAATGAAAGAGGGGGCAAGTCGGGAGGAGGAGAGGAAGGAATCACTCTGGACAGAAGCCCCCCTCCCAGCAGGCGGCAGGGCTGTCTGCCCTGCACCACAGGACTGGAGCCCAGAGGACACATGGGCTCTGGGGGCGGGAGATGGGACCGTGGGGCTTGGAGGGAGGGCCTGGGGACCCCCACAGCCCCACCGACCAGTGGGGTGTCCTGACGGGGAGTCTTCTAATTGCCTTAGAGATGTCTGATCGGGAAGGAGGTGGAAATGTCTGCACATGGAAGGTAGAGGGAAAAATCGGCCTGTGTGAGCTGAATAGAGCCGTGGATTGGCCAAGCCCCTCCCCCTATTACCATCACGCTGTGGTTGTTGTTCAGTCACTAAGTCGTGTCCGACTCTTTGCAACCCCACGGACTGCAGCATTCCAGGCTTCCCTGTCCTTTACCTCCTCCTGGGGTTTGCTCGAACTCATGTTCATTGAGTCGGTGATGCCATCCAACCACCTCATCACGGACCCCATTGGCAGGTGGGTCAGTGTAGAGGCTGAAAGTGTCACCCGGGGACAAGGAAGTGTGGAGATGATCAACTGTGTGGGAAAGATTCCTGTCCGTGGGGGTGGGTCTGGATGGTGGGTTGGGGAAAGGCTATCAATCACCCTCTTCTGAACCTTAGGACTCAAATATGGGTCTTTTCTAATTTGGGGGGTATTTGTCCCTTTATCCATTGGCTTCCCTTCACTGAGAAATGAAGCCCTGTGACCAAAAGCTGATGTTTTCCTGTGTTCAGCGGGAACAACCCAGAGAAGCCGTCTGCTCCCAGTAATTGCTCACAATACACAATACACAAATTGGTTTACAATCATACCTCGATTTTATCACAACTAATTTAAAACTCATATTGCCACTCCCCTCCCCCACCCTCAACACACATAATTTAATCTGATTCTTAAACACACGTACACACACACAAGGAATCTGATCCAGAGCAATTTTTCTCAATTAAAATTTGTGATTACATTTCTGAGCTTTCACGGCAGAGTTCTGAGTGGGGCTGTGATATAATTTAACTTCTCCCAAATTGCTGACACCAATAACCCTATAAATTAGCAGATGGTGGAGGGAAGTCTCCTGGCTTCTTCCCTGTGATTTTGTAATGGTTTGATTTTGTAATAGGGGTTTTGAGTGCAAGCCAGGAACCCCTCCTCTGGCAGTGGTGAGAGCTTTTCCCATTTCATCATCTCTGAAGCTGGTTGCATGGGTTTTAGTTCAGCGAAGGTGCAGAATCAAGAGAACTGCTCACATCCTGGTCCAGCACCCTTGTAGAACCTGGCGGAGGAGGAAGCCCCAGGGCTTGGCACTGGACCGGGCTGGTGAGGTTCAGGTGGCCATCTGACTCGTGCTCCCAGACAGGCTCAGGGTTCTCTGCCAGCTGCGGCTGACCAGCCATCTCTTAGCTTCCAACTTCACTGTGGTCATCCTAGTTTTGCTCATGTTGAATTTTTTCCTTTGTTTATCGGCAGTGCTTTGTCTTTGTTCCGCTTTCTCTAGTTGCGGGCACGGGCTTGTCATTGCAGTAGCTTCTCTTGCTGTGGAGCGTGGGCTCCAGGCCGGCGGTCTTCAGTGGTTGTGGCGCACGAGCTTAGCTGCCCTGAGGCATGTGGGATCTTCCTGGACCAGGGATCAAAGCCGTGTCCCAGCATGGCAAGGCGGATTCTTAACCACTGGATCACCAGGGAAGCCCCTTGTTGACTTGTTTTAGTATTTACATAGTTCTTAGGGCTTTTGAACATGCCCCTTTGAAATACCCAGTATCCTTAAATATTTTGCTTTTTCAGCTTAGAGTGCTTAAAATGGCTTATCTGTTAAGTTGCATTAAGTTCAGAAAGTCCAAGTCACCTAGGCACTGGCTGCCAACATGAAAAAAAAAAGACATAAAAATTATCCAAAGAACCAGATGTAGTAGACGTTTGGACATGACAGAACTGGTCCTGCTTCAGCCCAGTCTTATCGGGCCAGCCTTGTCTGGATAGAGAGGTTGCTTTTTCTCCCTCTCTGTCAAAAAATGTTGGCCAGACTATTCAAATATAATTGTCTTGCCTGTGTAGAGTTTGTGTGTGTGTGTTAGTTATTCAGTCGTGTCTGACTCTTTGCAATCCCGTGGACTATAGACCTCCAGGCTCCTCGGTCCATGGGATTCTCTAAGCAAGAATACTGGAGTGGGTAGCCATTCCCTTCTCCAGGGGATCTTCCCAAGCCCAGGTCTCCTATATTGCAGACAGATTCTTACCATCTGAGCCACGAGGGTGTAGAGTTTAGTACCCAGCAAGGGTTAACTCCTCACCATCAACAAAAATGTGTCTTTGGAATTTAGTGGGGAGGATGGGGAAAGTTGGGCTTCCCAGGTAGTTCTAGTGGTAATCGATATGCCTGTCAATGCAGGAGATGCAGGAGACATGGGCTAGATCCCTGAATTGGGAAGATCCCCTGAAGAAGGGAGTGGCAACCCACTCTAGGTATTCTTGCCTAGAGAATCCCATGGACAGAGGAGCCTGACAGGCTACAGTGCATGGGGCTGCAAAAAGTCAGACATGACTGAGCGACTGAACACGTGGGGTAAGTAGATCAGAGATAAATACAGGATGCCTAGTTGAGTTTGAATTTCAGATAAACAATGAGTAAGTTTTTAATGTAAATATGTCCTGTGTAATATTTGGGACATACTTATACAAATAGTTATACTAAAAATTACTTTAAAAAATTCAAATGTAGCTGGGCATCCTGCTTTTCTATTTGCTAAATCTGGCTGCCCTAGCGGCGGGTACTGTCAATCAGCCAAGTCACCCCTCCCTTCTTGCCCTCTTGGGATCATCTTTAAGAGGTAAATTTAGGGTAAATTAAGTTCACCTAATCTATCAGAGTCTTGATTTCCTCACTCAAAATAAAGTTGTTGAGAGGATTAAATGATGCGTTGACGGATGCACCCAGACCAGCGCCGCCCGAAAGAGACAAACCAGAACATGTATTTATAGCCTGCTTGCGTTTGCATTTTAGGAGATGTGCACACATGTTTTCCAGAGCAGCAGCTATAGCACCTGGGGAGGGTGTGTTTGTGACTGGCTGACGGGGAAGTGTCTGGGGCCTGGGGCCAAGGTGGGGCTGGTCCAGAGCGAGAATGTCACTGGGGGCGGACAACCTGCTCCCAAGAGCAGTTGCCAAGTTTCTGTTTCGAGCGCTCAGGTGAACACTTTAGAAAATAGCAAGAGGCAAGTAGCTGAGGGGGTCTCATCTGTTGCAACTGGGAGCCCCCTTAGCCAGACGGCAGCTAGGTGAGGAGGGAGGGGGAGCTGTGCTAGGCCTGGCGCTCAGGCCTGGGGGGCCTGGCTGAAAGGGACTTGGGCTGCCCTTGCAACACTTTCTATCTGGGCAGGGAGAACTGACTTTACACTGTGATTCCTGACCAATTTTTACTTTTTTTTAACTTCTGTTTTCTAATCTTTGTCTGATCACATTCCAGGAAACAAACTGATTTTTTCTGAATGGTTGTTCAAACCCGCCTCTATATCTTTTCACAGTGGCATAAAAATAATAGAAATTTCACCCTTTCAAAGGGGACAAGCATGTGTCTTGTGAGAGGCGCCCCTCAGCAGTGCGCAAACGGGGTCCCCAGGACGCTCACCTTGTTTCCACTCAGTCCATGGATCTGCTAGCATCTCCTGTTTCTAGAAGAAGACATCTCTCAGTTTCACACAGAAACACTTGGACCACAGTTGGGGCAGGTCTCTTGTTCAAGTTCTTGCAGAAAGTCAAGAACCAGAGGTGCTTGACTTTCCCCTTCAGTTGGGGTGAAATGCCCCAAAGCTCTATCCCCAAGTTCACACTCAAGTTGAGGGTGGAAGGGAGGAGTTTATAAAGACTCAGTAATGCTTGGAGCTG
Organism: Bubalus bubalis; assembly: GCF_019923935.1. NCBI lineage: Eukaryota > Metazoa > Chordata > Mammalia > Artiodactyla > Bovidae > Bubalus > Bubalus bubalis. Next base: position 10,211,035 of record NC_059159.1, on the reverse strand, counting down.
GGAGCAAGCCAAGATGTCCCACTACAGAAAATCACCTGAATCATGTATTACATAATTTTGTTCTGCCTTCTGTCAGACATTTAGCAGAGATGGAATTTTCCTTGCACTTACAAGAAATGTAATAATAAGAAAACAGTTCATCAACAGACTTGGGGCACATTCAGCTCTTTGGTTCTCATCCTGAATTGAAATCAGTAGTCCAGGAGCCCATGGCTCCCCAGACAGGAGGACCTGGAGAGCAGCCTTCTCTGCAGTCATGGGGCCCCTGGGTTTCCACGCGACCACAGAGTAAGGCAGGTGAGCACCCCAAGCAGAGAGGAAACGCTTGCCTGATAAAGTCAATAGGACTCCTGTCTGGGGGCCTGTGAACAGAACTCAGCCCACCTGGCAAACAACATATCTCTCCAAAGGGCTCGATGCATCTGAAGAATTGCACGCGCTGGTTCAGAGTCCAGCTCCTCCCGTCTTCCCTCCTGGGGCCACTCTGTTATTGGGAAGGGTCAGCTCCAAACCAGGGGGGCCCTTCCCTCTGCTGCCCACACTTCCCTGCCCCACACCCTGTGTTTCCTGGGTCATTACTCTGTACGTCTCCACCTGAAAAATATGCCACGTCCTTCTCGGGATCCTGTTTTAAACCATGTGGAAGTGTGTGAGGAGGTGGAATCTGTGAAGCAGAATGACCTCATCTGGGGACACAAAGAGGCGAGGCTGGTGGGGAGAGCCTTCATCAAAGGGGCGGGCTGTTAGCAGTAACACCCATTAATATCCGTGCATCAGGGGAGGGGAGCGGGCCAGTAGGTGACGGCAAACCCGGTGCAATTCTCTATTAAATGAGCTAATTATATCCTTTAATTTTACTTTCGAAGGATCACAGATACCTTGCAAAAATGCAGAGCATGTCAAGCTACTTTCAGTGCTATGGAACTAAAAATAATGTAATGATTAACAGTGCAATGTGGAAATTGACCCCAATTTGAGGGGAGGGAAGGAGGCAAGGTTCCTAAGCATTGTGCCCTTGCTCACCCATGGGAGAAGTGTCCTGGGGGAGTCCTCTCCTCGCAGGCCAGAAGCAGAGGTGACAGGAATGTGCTTGCTCTGAATTTGCTGTCTGCTTTGCTGTGTTTCTTTCCCTTGTCTTCCCACAGTCTCTGCACACTGGCCTCTCTTTCCTCTATCCCTGTCCTCCTGAGTCAGTGTAGGTTTCGCTGATTTTAACAAATGCCCCACACTGGTGCTGGGTGTTCACAATAGGGGAGGCTGTGTGTAGGGACAGAAAGCAAGAGCTATATGGGAAATCTCTGTACCTTCTGCTCAGTTTTGCTGTGCCCCTAGAATAGCTCTAAAAATGAAGTCTACTAAACATGCACACAGACAGACAATAAGACACCACCTCAAACCCCAGGATTGTGGAGGCAGTGGGTAGAGGTAAGGGTCACCGGAGCCAGTAACCCATCAGAGATGCTGAGCAGGAGAGACTGTATGGTGAAACTGGGTTGGAAATATAAGATGCCGTTTCCAGGGCAATACCCTGTCTCTACCAGCTCCCCAGGCCTGTGCCTCTGTTGGCACCTCCCATCTGGAAGCTGGAGGCCAAGGCTCCTGGCATGTGTGGTTCCCTGTACACCGATGATGGAGCAGGGACATGTCCCCCAGGGATACGGAATGACTGCACCTGGTCCGTGTGGTGGGGGGGTGGACAGGGAGGTGAGAGCCATGTGAGATGGGCAGCAGGGCATGTGGCCAGGACCGTGCCTGGCCCTGCAGCCCCCAGTGCTTTGAAGGCATGTACAAGAGCTGAGAAGGGCACAATAGGGCTGGGCCTGTGGATTAAAAGATCAGGCTGGCCACCTTGTGAGCATCGTTGGAAGAGGCAAGGGGGAAGCAAAGACTGAAGTCTGGAAACATGCAGCAGCCAGGGCAGGGAGGACGAAGCCTCAGGTGCTGAGGCGACGATGGGCCACACGATGGGACATTTTGGAGGCGGAAGCTACCAGACTTGCCAGTGAATTGGATCCAGGGGAAGAAGAAGAGGGATCAGGCAAGGCAGGCTTTCCATTTGAGGTGACCAACCAAGTGCCTGAGGGCTTGTTTATCTGCATGAGGACAGGAGGCAGGGGCAGAAGTTCCTGGACAGTGAGGAGGTCAAGGGTTCTGCTTGGGACACATCACCTTTGAAGCCTGGGGTGGGTTCTGATGCTTAACTAGCAAGCCCACTGACTCCTTGTGCCAAAATCACCCCTGTGGTACAACAGCGGGAAACTGATGAGATGGGGGTTACATGGGTTTCAAGTTGATGTGCGTGAGGCTGTGGTTTTGACTGGGACAGGAGGTGGCCGAGCACAGCTGTGGGAGAACACAGAATGAAGGGGACTCTGGGAGATCTGCTCTAGCTTGTCCCAGCTCCTGCTACCATTGCTTTGGGACAAACAGAGCCCGATCCACACCTGCATTCACACCCCACACCTGTGGCCATGCAGAGTTCAGGTGTAGTTGGCCTAACATCAGAGCAGCAGAGAGCCCTGTGCCCATGGGAAGCCAAGCAAAACAGGTGTGGGCCACCTGACCTCATCAGTCGCTTCTCACCACTCTCCTTGCAGACTACCTTGAGATCTTACTTGTGCAAGCTAAGCGGGATGGGGTGGAGGAGGGGCTCCTCCTAATGCTGCTTCTCTCTGGAGCAGGGAAGGTGAGCTCTGACCTCAAGGGGAATCTGGTGGAGTGAAGGGTGATGGATATAATCTTCTGGAGCCTCTCCAGTGACATAGCATGCCCCACCAGCCCTAAGGTCACATGGGCTCCCTGGGCTGGCCTTCCTCCAGATGCACTGCAGAGCAGAGTAGCAGATTTCCACCAGAGGGAAATGAGCTCACAGGCAAAATAATAAGACATTTGAGAAGCACATGCATTAAAAAAAAGACAACAAACTCTGTTACAGATTAGTCCAGTTTCCATAAGAAGCAGACATACTAGAACAGAGAGACCAATTTTAAAATTCAGCTTTATAAGCATACTAAAAAAGATGGAAAACATTATAAGCAAAGTGAAACAAGAACAAGAAAATATATAAAGTGACCAAGCAGAAATGTTAAGTCTTGAAATGTATTAGTTAAAGAGCAGTTCAACGGATAAATACTAAATACAGCTGAAGAATGAACTGATGAATTGAAGCAGTTTGATATATCTGCCCCGGGAGGGGGGCGGAATAAGAAAAGGCTTTTTAAAAAGCTATAACCCAAGGAAGAAAGAAGCTAAAGTACTAACATCTGAGTAATAGAAGTCGCACCAAAAAAAAAAGAAAAAGAAAAATTTAGCAGAGGATATATTTGAGGAAAATGCAAAGATAAAATCTCTCAGATTAAAAACAATGGATGAATAGTCCCAGATTGAAAAGGTTTTATTAGATTGCCAAAACGGAAAGATAAGGGGGGGAAAAGAATCAAATCTACACACTTACAGTGAAATTTAAGAACAAAAAAGATAAAGTTCTGAAAATTTCCAGAAGAAGAGAGAATCACATACAAAGAACCAGAGTCATGGGGATTTCAGGATTTTCAACAGCAACACCAGATAAAAGAAGACAATAGGGTGATATTTTCAAAGAACAAAAGAAAAAGAACTTGGAACATAGGCTTTTATGTGCAGCCAGATTGTCATTCAAATGTGAAATCATAACAAAATTTCCCATCATACGTTGTCCAAGATAGTGCAATAAAAGAAGAAAAAGAAACTAGAGCTATATAAGCATTGGAGAGGAAGGAGAAGTTGTTATTATTTTCAGATGGTATGACTGTTTATATAGAAAACCTTAGACATTGGGGAGTTTAGCAAGTTGGCTGATATAAAATTAATATACAGAAACAAGTTATATTCCATATACCAGCAGCAAAAGAAACCCCAAAAAAGTTAAGGAGAAAATATCATTTATAATAGTATCAGAAAATGTCAATTGAATTTATAAATAAAAATAAGTTTATTTTTATTAAAAATTTTTAAATGTTTAGGACATACGGGTTAAAATTACAAACCTTTACTAAGTATAAGTAAAGTGAAAGTGAAAGTGAAGTCGCTCAGTTTGTCCGACTCTTTGTGACCCCATGGACTATAGCCTACCAGGCTCCTCCCTCCATGGGATTCTTCAGGCAAGAGTGCTGGAGTGGGTTGCCATTTCCTTCCCCAGGGGATCTTCCCAACCCAGGGATCGAACCCGGGTCTCCCGCATTCCAGGCAGAAGCTTTAACCTCTGAGCCACCAGGTAAAGGAGCTCTAATAAAGGAAAGAAAGATTTTATATCATTAAAATATCATTTTTCCCATATTGATCTATACTGACTATAGCCAATACAATTCTAGTCAACAGCCAAACAGAGCTTTTCATAGAACTTGACAAGATGATTATATAGTAAAGTAGGGACCAAGAATAGCCAAAGATGGAGAAGCTCTATACAGTCAGCAAAAACAAGACTGGGAGCTGACTGTGGCTCAGATCATGAACTCCTTATTGCCAAATTCAGACTGAAATTGAAGAAAGTAGGGAAAACCACTAGACCATTCAGGTACGACCTAAATCAAATCCCTTATGATTATACAGTGGAAGTGAGAAATAGATTTAAGGGACTAGATCTGTGATAGATAGAGTGCCTGATGAACTATGGACTGAGGTTCGTGACATTGTACAGGAGACAGGGATCAAGACCATCCCCATGGAAAAGAAATGCAAAAAAGCAAAATGGCTGTCTGGGGAGGCCTTACAAATAGCTGTGAAAAGAAGAGAAGTGAAAAGCAAAGGAGAAAAGGAAAGATATAACATCTGAATGCAGAGTTCCAAAGAATAGCAAGAAGAGATAAGAAAGCCTTCCTCAGTGATCAACACAAAGAAATAAAGGAAAACAACAGAATGGGAAAGACTAGAGATCTCTTCAAGAAAATTAGAGATACCAAGGGAACATTTCATGCAAAGATGGGCTCGATAAAGGACAGAAATGGTATGGACCTAACAGAAGCAGAAGATATTAAGAAGGGGTGGCGAGAATACACAGAACTGTACAAAACAGATCTTCACGACCCAGATAATCACGATGGTGTGATCACTGACCTAGAGCCAGATATCCCAGAATGTGAAGTCAAGTGGGCCTTAGAAAGCATCACTACGAAAAAAGCTAGAGGAGGTGATGGAATTCCAGTGGAGCTATTTCAAATCCTGAAAGATGATGCTGTGAAAGTGCTGCACTCAATATGCCAGCAAATTTGGAAAACTCAGCAGCGGCCACAGGACTGGAAAAGGTCAGATTTCATTCCAATCCCAAAGAAAGGCAATGCCAAAGAATGCTCAAACTACTGCACAATTGCACTCATCTCACACTCTAGTAAAGTAATGCTCAAAATTCTCCAAGCCAGGCTTCAGCAATATGTGAACCATGAACTTCCAGATGTTCAAGCTGGTTTTAGAAAAGGCAGAGGAACCAGAGATCAAATTGCCAACATCCTCTGGATCATCGAAAAAGCAAGAGAGTTCCAGAAAAACATCTATTTCTGCTTTACTGACTATGCCAAAGCCTTTGACTGTGTGGATCACAATAAACTGTGGAAAATTCTGAAAGAGATGGGAATACCAGACCACCTGATCTGCCTCTTGAGAAACCTATATGCAGGTCAGGAAGCAACAGTTAGAACTGGACATGGAACAACAGACTGGTTCCAAATAGGAAAAGGAGTACATCAAGGCTGTATATTGTCACCCTGCTTATATAACTTCTATGCAGAGTACATCATGAGAAATGCTGGGCTAGAAGAAGCACAAGCTGGAATCAAGATTTCCAGGAGAAATATCAATAACCTCAGATATGCAGATGACACCACCCTTATGGCAGAAAGTGAAGAGAAACTCAAAAGCCTCTTGATGAAAGTGAAAGAGGAGAGTGAAGAAGTTGGCTTAAAGCTCAACATCAGAAAACAAAGATCGTGGCATCTGGTCCCATCACTTCATGGGAAATAGATGGAGAAACAGTGGAAACAGTGTCAGACTTTATTTTATTGGGCTCCAAAATCACTGCAGATGGTGACTGCAGCCATGAAATTAAAAGACGCTTACTCCTTGGAAGGAAAGTTATGACTAACCTAGATAGCATATTGAAAAGCAGAGACATTACTTTGCTAACAAAGGTCCATCTAGTCAAGGTATGGTTTTTCCAGTGGTCATGTATGGATGTGAGAGTTGGACTGTGAAGAAAGCTGAGCGCCAAAGAATTGATGCTTTTGAACTGTGGTGTTGGAGAAGACTCTTGAGAGTCCCTTGGACTGCAAGGAGATCCAACCAGTCCATTCTGAAGGAGATCAGCCCTGGGATTTCTTTGGAGGGAATGATGCTGAAGCTGAAACTCCAGTACTTTGGCCACCTGATGCGAAGAGTTGACTCATTGGAAAAGACTCTGATTCTGGGAGGGATTGGGGGCAGGAGGAAAAGGGGATGACAGAGGATGAGATGGCTGGATGGCATCACCGACTTGATGGACGTGAGTTTGAGTGAACTCCAGGAGTTGGTGATAGACAGGGAGGCCTGGCGTGCTGCGATTCAGGGGGTCGCAAAGAGTCAGACATGACTGAGTGACTGAACTGAACAGAACTGACCCTTCTAAAGAGAAGAGCACAGAGTGGATACTTTCCCTACCAGGTATCAAGGCTCATTACTGTACAAAATTATAATAATTAATACTATGTGAGGTTGTCACAAAGATTGACCAATTCCCCAAACTCCCAGAAATAGATGCATAGAATTTTGGTTTATGATAGGCATAGCATTTCAAATCACTGGCTAAAGAAAGGGGTATTTAATGAGATCAGTTGGAAAAAAAAAAAAAACCAGTGTCATTACTCTATAAAAATTATGAGACTGGATCCCTACCTCACATCATATTTTGAAAATCAACTCAAGTTGAATAAAGAAATTAAATGTCAAAAATCTAGAGGAAAATACAGGTGGATCTTGGGTTGGGTTAGGGGAAAAAGTCTTAAACAAGACACAAGAAGTGAATATAAAAAAAGATTGACAGATTTGAGTATGTTAAAAACAGGGGGAAATTAAGAGCTTTTAAAAATCAATATATTTTTAAAAGTCAATATATTGAGTAGTTTTTAAAAAGTGAAAATAACAGTTACAAGTTAGAAGAAAATATTAGCTGTCCATATAACTGACAAAAGATTAGTATCAAGAATATTGAAAGAACCAATACAAATCATTCCCTTAGAGAAAAAGGCAGAAGACAACAATTTTATACAAAAGGAAATATATGACAACCAGCATGAGTGCATGCTAAGTCATTTCAGTAGTGTCCAACTCTTTGCGACCCTACGGACTATAGCCTGCCAGGCTCCTCTGTCCATGGGATTCTCCAGGCAAGAATACTGGAGTGGGCTGCTGACCCTCCTCCAGGAGATCTTCCCTACCCAGGGATCGAACCTGCATCTCTTATGTCTGCTGCAATGGCAGGAGGGTTCTTTACTACCAGCATCACTTGGGAAACCCAGTACAACCAGCATCATGTCTCAAAAGCCAAAAGTAGAAATTGTTCCAGAAGGAAGGTGGGGGTGGTCACATAGTGTCTGAGGACAACAAATGACCACGACATCAACATTTCACAATCAGGAGGTCGAGGTGACTTTGGCAAGAGCATTTTGATGGAGTGAATGGTGAGGACAGAAGCCAGATTGGAGTTGGTTGAAGAGTTGAATGGAAGGTGGCAAAGTGGATAAGTCCTGTGTAGACAAATCACTGGGACACTGGGCTAGGAAATAGTCGCTGGAGCTTGTTTGAAAGGTGCTGGGTGTGGTGGACTCTTCTAAGGATGCACCCACTGGCACTTGGGTCATTTTTCATTTACCCAGACTCAAACTAGCCAGTTAAGAATACCTGATGCTGGGAAAGATTGAAGGCAAGAGGAGAAGGGGACAACAGAGGATGAGATGGTTGGATGGCATCAATGACTCGATGGACATGAGTTTGAGTCAACTCCGGGAGTTGGTTATGGACAGGGAGGCCTGGTGTGCTGCAGTCCATGGGGTCACAAAGAGTCGGACACGACTGAGCGACTGAACTGAACTGAACTGAAGACTCTAAGACTCAAGGAATTTTTTTTAATGCTTGTGCATTTCTCCATTAGGCTCTGAGCCCTGGAAATCTGGAGGAGGGGGTGCTGGCCTCAGGACCCTGAGCGTGGCATTCTGATGGGCCTGAGCTTCCTCATTTTGTGCCTGCACCTCTGAAGTGGATTACTGCTGCTGCTGCTAAGTCACTTCAGTCGTGTCCGACTCTGTGCGACCCCATAGACGGCAGCCCACCAGGCTCCGCCGTCCCTGGGATTCTCCAGGCAAGAATACTGGAGTGGGTTGCCATTTCTTTCTCCAATGCATGAAAGTGAAAAGTGAAAGTGAAGTCACTCAGTCGTGTCTGACTCTTAGCCACCCCAAGGACTGCATGCAGCCCACCAGGCTCCTCCATCCATGGGATTTTCCAGGCAAGAGTACTGGAGTGGGGTGCCATTGCCTTCTCCGAAGTGGACCACAGAGCTCTCTAAACTAATTTTTAAAACTTCTTGGAGATTTGATTTGCCATTTATATTGTTTTCTTTCTCTATAGAAATGAACCAGTCAGGGGCATCTTCCAGCATCTCACATCACCACCCAAAATGAGAGGAGGAGGATCAGTCCCTTGGTCCTGCTCAGAGCAACAACACTGAGCAGGAAAACTCACCAGTAGCTGGCAGTGCAGGCTCTGTGTCCAGATCCTCTCTGCTTTCTATTCTGTGTGACAGTCCTGAGCCTCAGCTTCTTCATCTGTGAGATGGGTCGATGGTGCCTATTTTGTGGGGTTGTGGGGATGATTACTGCCTGGTGTATGTATAGCCCGCACCCCACAAAAGGTAGCCTATATTATCCACGTGCATCCAGTCTAGTGACCCTGGATCCCATGGAGAAACCAAGGAGGGAAGCAGACGTCCTTCGTCCAATGGTGATTTTGCTCAAGAAGCTAAAACACATTTTCTTCCCCCAGTTTCCCAAGAACCGCTGAACTTATGTGCTCTTGGTGAGGTTGACCATAGTCTGGTCACACTTAATTAAGAGATGGCCAGGCTAGGCCTCTGCCAAAAGACAAGCTGTAGTGAATCACCAGCATCTGGCTGGGTTTTTATTGATCGAAGTCTTCTAAACCCCTTTCTTGACTTCTGGAAAGAAAGAAAAAGAAAAACTTGGCACTATTTAATGTGAAATACAGCATCACCTTGCCATGTTGTTTTTTCCTTCTTTTCTTCCTCACTCCCTCTTTCTTCCTTCTTTCTTTCCTTCCTCATAATGAAACTTGAAAAGTCATGTAAAGTAATTCACATTTTAAATGCACTGAGAAATATTACTGGAGAATTACTATGCCAATCCTGTTGTAAAGTGAATATTTTCACCCTAGTGTTCTTCATTGTGGGCTTCCCTGGTGGCTCAGTGGTAGAGAATCCAACTGCCAATGCAGGAGACGTGAGTTCAATCCCTGGGTGGTGAAGAAATGGCAACCCATGCCAGTATTCTTGCCTCGGAAACCCCGTGAACTGGTGCCTGGTGGGCTACAGTCCATGCTGTCGCAAGGAGTTGGACATGGTTTAGCAACTAAACAGCAGTAAGGATTCTTTATTGTAAATGTGCATCTTCTTATTTGGAGTTTGCTTAAAGCCACATTTACTTTTTTTTTTTTTTTAAACATATTGAGATTGTTTTCTCTGTGACTCTCATTGGGACTTTGGACTCCACACCCCTGTCCCCAGCGCCTTATGCATGAAGTTGGATTGGCGTCCCTGTAGTTCCTCTGGGGAGGGCTCTGGTCCTTTATCCATAAAACTGAAAAGTCCCTCTTTCATCAGCATGTGGTTTGGAGGAGCTTCACGCATGCTGAAGGGTGGGATTCTCAGGGTGTTTTTCCTCCAGCCCAGGACTTCAGTTCTTGCCCCTCCTGCTCAACATATTACCTTTCTCAGCAAGTGAAGGTTCCAGCATTTCATCAGAACAGAAAAGAACCTGACTTGGACCAACATCCACCAGCCAAAAGAGAAAAGAACAACAAATGCCCAACAAAATACAAATAAATTTCTCTAAAAGTGCAGTCGTTGGGAAAAAGAAAAGGCAGTTCGTCAGCTTGACATCAGAGGAGTTGCAGTCACCCTGACAAGCCGCAAAGGCTAATGTTTTATTCACCAAGCCTGAAAAATAACTTCCCAACGAGGGCCCCATAAATAAACCAGTGTGATGAATATTACACGAAATAAAAACTGATAAAGCAAGAGCCCTAAACACGAGCCGCACGACGGGGTTAGGAAGCGTGCGGTTTTTATCACCTCTAATGCCAGGTGACAGGTTTGGCAAAGCTGCCTGCTAGCAGGACCCTGGGGAGGGGACCGACCACTGAGGACACCCTCTTGCTCCAGGTCCCAGGAAGGCCAGAGGTAAAATTTTCCAAATGGATTCCATTTCTCTCATCTCTTTTCGTGTTAAGATGTCACCTGCAGCCACTGATAGAGATATTTCCATACATTAGGAGCCACCGGCTGCAAATCGTTTTTCCCATGGCCCTGGCTAGGGATTTTCAGGGAGCATGGCTCATGAGAGCAGACAGGCGCCCCCTCCACCCCACCCCTGCCGCGACTCCTCTCCCTGTTAAGACTATTATACAAAAAGCCCGGAACCCGGAGAGGGTTCTGTCGCTGATGCACTGAGGGGCAGGAGCTGCTTCTCTGGCTGAGAAATGGATCCTCGACGCTCGGTGCGCACAGCTCAGGGGCCCGCGGGACAGGCGGCGAGGGCAGGGCGGAGGTGATTGTCCACACCGGCTCCTGACTCCCCTCCCTGACGCTTTGTTCCAATCGCTGGACACCCAGGGATGACGCCTCCTAAGTCATGTTAGTTACACCTGACGAGGGCAGAAATTGGAGACAGAGTTATTAGTGATGGGAAGGCGTGGAGGGGGCTCTCGCTGCTGAAAGCATGAGGAGGTTAATAAAGAAGGAAGCTGCAAAAAAAAGTAGGCTGCAAACAGGTAAACTTTTTATTTGGACATTTCTGTGCATGTACACATATGCACACACTGGCACAAGCAAATACCCGTGTGTAACTGTGTATAGGCCCCCAGATGCGTGTGCACACATGCCTGTGGACAGGACTCTGCACACACCCACACGTGAGCTTGGGTGAATGACTGTGCCCACCCAGCCGCCCATGTGCATGTGCATGCACACCTCCCTCCTCAAGTTAATCAATGCACACGCACAAATACAGAGGTGCATTTAACCCTTTCTTCAAATGCCATTTCTGGGGGGGAATCAACTTCCAGAACCCACAGGCTATAATCGTGCCAGTTTGTGTCCAGAGCTTGACTTGCAGGTACGACTATCTCCCTGTGACTCCAAACTGAACTCAATGCCTCTCCATCCTGAAAAGGTTTAAAGCAGGAAATTGTGGTGTTTAGGGCATCTTTTTCCCATTTAAATACCACAGTTGTTTATAAATACACCCTTTTCCAGCCCTCTCCAACATGCTGACTCTGAGAAATTTGCTTTCATGGTTAGCAATAGAATCCAGATGTTCAGTACAGATGTTTTCATCTTTTTCTTTTCCTTTTTTTTTTTTTGGTTCATCTCATAAATTCAGGCCGTCATGGAAAACTGCAAGCTTTTCCATCTCCTGGCTTCTGAGAGCCAGGCCTGTGTTGGGAAGCCCCAGTGATTGTGCACTCATCATCTTGTGGGTTCCCTCTGATCACCCGGGAGAGGTCACTTCTCAGATGTGCCAGGACATGCTGTGAAGTCACCCTACCCCGTGTAGCAGAGGTGACCTAAGGGGGAACGCATGTCATCTTTACTCGAAAAATCAGAGTGTTGGGGCAGCTTGTGACCCAGCTTGCTGAGGCCTGCCCCCACAAGGAAAGAAACAAATCTGAGATTTAATTTCTGGGAGGCTGGGCTTGTGGAGGGCAACCTAGCTCGCAATGCAGATTCTGCTGTGTTCAAGGTTAACATTGGGGGGTGGGGGCTTTGAGAGCCAGTGGGAGGATGGGGGGCAGTAAAACAGGCTCTACGTCACCCCTGCTGTTTGCCTCCGGTTCTGGTTACTGGTGCATTTCAACAGTGCCTAGAACGGTAGCACACAGGTCTGAAAGAACCCTCATGCCCACCCAACCCAATCTGCTCATTTCACTCATGAAAAAAAAATGTGGCTTAAGGCGGGGGAGAAGACACGTGAATGACTTGTCTGAGATCACACAGGTGTTAGGACCACATTAGGACCCAGACCCTGACTTCAGGCCAGCATGGGCTGTGAGACCCCACTTTGAGAACCACTGCCCCAGACCAATGGTTTTCCGAAGGTTCCAGAACCCAGATGGCCAAAATCATATAATAGCCAATGGGTGAAGGAGAGGACAGGCAGCAGTGCAAGTTGTAGATAGCTGGGTTTTTGTATCCAAGGTCCATGGGAAAAGTACTTGTCACTTAGGAATTTTCACTCCATGGTACTGAGCTGCTGGGGGACCCATGCAGTGATTCTAGTTCCAGAAAGGACGCTGAAGTCTGTACTCATGAATTCCCACTCCTAGGTGTTGTATCTTGACCTCCCTGTGAGTATAGACTGCTGAAAATGGATGCAGATGGTGAGCCCCTTTTACATAAATGAAGTTCTAAGGGTGAGAGTGGTGGGGTGGGGCCCAAGGGAGGTGAGTTATACAGTCCTGGAAAAGCTGTTCACAGGATCTTTTCTCCATCTCACCCCAATCTCCCTGAAATTCCACAGAAGGAGAGAAATTTCACACACTATAGTAATATAAGCATGACAACACTCTAATAAATATTCTCGGCTCACTGCGGCACTGTGAAGAGTTACAAAACCGCCTTCCCAGTCCTTGTTCCTTTCATTGTAGGGGATGACTAGGCCAGTCAAGATGAAACCCCACTTCCTTCCACTCCATTGCAAAATATCAGGAGAGGTGTGAACATGCAGCAAGGAATATACATATTTGCCAGTTTCTTTGCTTTTCAGAGGCAGGCTATGGGTAAGAAGTGTGTGTGTGTGTGTGTGTGTGTGTGTGTGTGAGAGAGAGAGAGAGAGAGAGAGAAAGTATACAGTAAATAAATACAAGTGCATCTTCTTAATCTGACTCATGAACACGTTTTTCTTGAACACGCGTGTGCACACAGGAACGAGTGAAGTTAGGCTTGTGATTCACGTGCGACAGTGCATATGTCCTGATTCAGTGAAGCAGTCTAGGATCCCGCACCTTCGGCCCTGAGCAGGGGTTCCGGAGACACCAATGGTGCCAGGGAAGTGAAGGGAAGCCTGTTAGCACCTGTGGCTCTGTCCCAGCTGTTACTAATATTTTTGGCTAAGTAAGCACAGTCTTTCCTGGGAAAAGTTCTAACCCTGAGTTTGATCTTAGGAGGCAGTGCGATGTTGCAGCTCCTCCCGGCAGTGCAACAGTCAGGACTGTTGAAATAGAAGCACTTCACTTTCTTACTGTGCCTTTTTAATTGCCACCCAAAGGCCAGACACCAATAAAGCCCCAGAGAATTCTCCATTGTTATTCGTGGTGTGCATTTCCTCGTTCAGAGCCTTGCCCCTCAGGAGGTCCTGGTGAATGAGCTGCCTCTTGGGGAGCCTTTTTCTGGCGGTATTGGGCTAGGAGTAAGAGACCTGGGTGTACCCGAGGGCCAGACTGTTCTGTGTGCCTGGGTAAAGTTGAAGGGCTGACTCAGAGGAAAGAGGAAGGGGCTGAGGGCTCACCTCCACAGAAAGGATTCTGCCCCCGTGAGCCGGGACACTGGAGTGTGAGACCCCTTGCCCTGACTCTTCTGTTTCCAGGGCTGCTGGGCAGCAGGCATCAGCTTTTGGGACTTCGGCTGTTCCATCTGAGCGACTGGGACTTAAAAGGACAGAGGGGGGCTTTACAGGGCAGAATGAAGGAGTGCGGGTGATGCTGTCTGAACTCACGGGTAACAGTGATGAGGAGACAGGTGTCAGTACAATATGGGGCAGGTAGATCGGCAGCAGGTGGGAGAAATAGCAAGTCTTGCCTTTTCTGTAAGAACTGGTTGAATAGTATAACAAGAACCAGGGTGGGATTTCTGGAAAATCCCAATACTGGACTGGAGAATCTACCTTCTGGATTTGTGCCGCAGGCAGCGTGGAGTTCAGGGGAGGTGAGGTTGGCGGGGTCTGGGGCGCTCGAGGAAGGCTCAGGGAATCTGAAACTTGGAGGAAGAACAGCTGGGAGCAAACAGGAAGGAGGGGCTTCCAGGAACACAGGCAAGGGGTGTCGGGGGCCAGCACACAGGGTCCTTGGCGTCAATGCAGGTAACACCAGAGTGGGGAGCAGGGCCCGGCCTGGAGGGCTTGGGGCATTGTGCCCAGGAGTGCCGACGGGGGCCTGCACATGTGGGTAGTGCAGGGGTGCCTGGCATCAGGGCTGAGAGTCTGGGTGGCGGTTAACCTCTCGGAGCCCCAGTCTCTTCCACTGTGAGACTGAGTGATGATGATAACGTCTCCTGAGGGGGCTGGAGTGAGGATCACATGAGATAATACAAGCGTGGTTCTTGGCCCAGGGCCAGGTGTATGTTACGGTGAATAACAATAAACGGTGCATCTGACAGTGGACACAAGTGCACACCCCGTAGTTTTTATCTAGGCCCCCACCAGGTGGAAGAGAGAAGTCACATGCAGTGGTTCCCCCAGACTCTTGCCCTAGGCACCTCTGCTTGGTCACAGACAGATCTCCATGTGCTTTGTTGATAAACTGAACATCTGCCCTGTGCTAGGCCCCGAATACCAAGGAGGTCAGAACCAGGATACAGCCCTCCCAGTATAGCCCCTGGGCACAGGGCAGACCCAGTACGGCACCAATAACTCAAGGAGCCTTGAGGACGGGCTGGCCAACAGCCTTGGAAGCCAGGAAGGCATCAGAGAGAAGGTGACATCTGAGCTGGGGTTTGGAGGACAAGTGAGACTTCTCCAGCAGAGTGTATTCTAGGCAGACAGAATGGAACATCCGGGGTTCACTGGTTGAAAGGAGCCAGGCCCATTGAGGAACGCCGATGTGTCTGTGTAGGGTGGGTTGGTGTGACTGGTCAGGACTAAGACACGGGATCTGTGTGGGGCACAGCTATGTGGTTTACACACATGTAGCTTCAAGCTCACACACACCCTCTGAGGTGACTCTGTCACTGGTCTCATTCTACAGATGAGGAAACAGGCTGGGAAGTTGTGTTGGGGCCAGAGGGTCATACCTCCCTGGAGAACTGTCTTAGCCTTCCAGACCCTTACACTGAGGGATTTACAGATATGTTCCCATTGATCCATGAGCCTCCTGAAATGGTTGCAAAATTTAGTTCTGTGCACAGGTGTGCCTTTTTCTGGGGAGAGGGCTCTTGGGTCCCCAAAGGTTAAGAGGCCCACCTGTAGGAAATGAGCGAGCACTGAGGATGTTCAAGCCATGGAGACAGGATCTAAACACTGAGGCTGCTCTTCCAAAATGCTAAGCACAGTGCCAGAAGCAGCGGGGATGCCCAGGGATAAAGGTCATGCTTTAGGAAGTCACTGGATGTGAGGGAAAGGATAGGAGCACCTGGGAAGAGAGTGATGGGTCAAAACGGGACAAGATGATGGAAGAGACCATCTCATGGACCGCGTGATGACAGGCAAAAGGTGACAGAAGAGAGAGAGAGGGCAGGACTGCAGATGGGCCACTGGCTATGGCAGTGGGGAGCTGGTTGGCAACCAGGGTTCAGGGAAGCTGGGAATGAGAGCAGGGGAGGGAGCAGGATTGCAGTTCATAGGAGGGGATGGCGTGGAGGTCAAAGGGGAGAGAGGAGACAACTGCGTGACAGTGAAGGGGGGAAGGTCCTAGAAAGGACACCTCAGAGGATGTGGGGGCTGAACATGCTGCAGGATGAAGGGAGGCTCCAGGGAGCAGGGAGGGTAAGAGGCATGAAGAGATGGAACAGAGGGTCAGGGGAGGTGTGGAGGCCTCAGTCCTGGTAGGACTCTCATCGTGCAGGCTGGTGGTTGGGGTAGTCTTTGCTATCAGACAAACCCTTCTGGGGTCATGGCGTGTTCTTTTCCCAGGATCTTTCTTCTCATTCTGTCTCCCCTCCAGGCACTTTTGTCCCAGAGCCAGGAGGCAGACAGAGCCAGTTGGGTGATGCTAAGGTTGGATGGTTCTGAACAGGATGTTTGCTTGCAGCCTCCCAAGCAGTGTGCTTTGCCTCCTCTCTCTGTCTTCTTTAGACTGTACTCAGTCTGCTTTTTTTTTTTTCCCCTAGTGTAAAAATAATGGCTTTGGATGACATGACATCAGGTATTGATCTAAAGGATGAGAATTAAACAGTTCTGTGTCTCTGGAACAAAAGAGAGTGAAACCATTGTGGCTCACAATACCTGGGGAGGCCAGCGTGGGCTTCTCGATGAGAAGAACCAGGATGGGAACTTCTTAAAAAATGAAAATACTTTTGGAGAAGAGAAAACATTCTTCCAGACTCCTTGATGACGGACAGTGCCCTCATCAAGGCTGGGAGATGACCAGGCACATCTAAATGGGGCTTCTGAAAGTCCTTTCCTCCATGATAGGGGTTCCAACCTGTACCCCGCTTCTGTATCCCTGTCTCTCTCTCTCTCACCGCATCTCTTTCCCCTTATCTTCTTCTCTCTCTCTCTTTCTTCCTCTCTGTCCCTCTCTGCCTCTCTATATATCTCTGTCTCTTCCCTCTCTGTCTCTGCCTCCCCCTGTCTCTCTGTCTCTCTGACTCTTCTCTCTATATATCTCTGTCTCTCTCCCCTCCCGCACATCCTCTCTCCATTCCCTCCTCATTTTAGCTTACGGACTCAGGAGCTGGCATCTGGCCCATGCTTGGCCCTTGTCCCCAGCAACCTGGGCTCCCTGTTCATTCCCCTTTCCTCCCCACCCTGGGCTCTGTATTGATTTATCACAAACACCTCCTGACAGCTGTGCCTAGTCTGATCCCTGCTTTGCTCAGCAGCATAAAAAAATAAGAGCTACAAATGGCTCCTTCCCCTGCTAGGGCTCCAATTCCAGTCCTGAATGGCTGGAGTGATTTCCAATTTGGAGACAGAATTCAAACCTAGATGGCAGCGGTCGAGGACGAGGAGGTGGCCCAGGGGGCTGGTGAAGCGTGGCAGGGACAGGCCACTGAAGGTGCCGGTTCTCCCTTGCTCTGACTTTGAGTGACCATCCACTCCCTCGCCCTCTGGGGCCAGGGGTCACAGCTGACTTGCCCAAGCCTTGAGGAGCTGCCCGTGAGTGGGGAGCCCCTCATGAAGCCTACTACCCAGTCTGGGCACTCAACTGCTCAGACCTGAGACAGAACTGAACACACAATAGTATGAGACAGCAGGGAGTGTCTGTTCGTCAAGGGGTGGGTGTCTCTATGGGGTGGGGAGCAGGCCAGGCTGGGGAGGACAAACCCAGGAGCACCTCGGGACTCTCTGTACTGTTGTCTGGACCCTCCTGCCTCACATGGGCATTAGGAACTACAGCTGAAGTGAAATGGGATTCTGTGATCTTTTCTGCAATGCCCATGAAGGACCTCAGCTAAAACCTGTATAGTCTCCAGCAGGTAGACACAGAAAACCGTGAGAATGGCAGACAGGTCACAGCCTGAACTCAGTTCAGAAAGCCTGTGACCCCATGCCTGTCTTCTGGGAGCTTCTGATCTCTTTGGAGATTGGGAGTCTGCAGTTTGTGAAGATGTCCAGCCATAAGCTGGACATGGGTACATGGTGAAACCCCAAGCTGCAGGCAGGAGGAAAAGAATGGGGGAGACATTTGCAGTGGCTGATGGGGGAGGTGAGAAACCCACTTTCTGACCTCAAGCAGTGAAGCCCTCCAGGCTCTGGGGCAGGGAGGGCTTGCTGATGCGTGGTGGTGGGGACAGGATGGTGTGGGCAGAGACAGGGCCACTGTAGGAACCAGGGTCTGATTGGAAGGTGATAAAATTGAAGAGAAAAGTAAAAATGCAAGAAAAGACTGAAGCTGAACCCAGAGGGGAGGTGAATGGAAGCCCATGTGGCAGAAACAGCGACTCTGCATGCAGCTCTTGCTTTTCTCACAGGATAAGTTACGTCCCCTGGGATGGGGGTCAAGAGGCCATTGAGTGGACACTCCCTGTAGATATTCAGAAATAGAGATTTAGGGCCTGGGGGCTACAGATGTGAGATTTAAAAACATTTTAAAACATTTTTTTAAGTATAAACGGACAGGTTAGTTTATGAGGCAAGGCACACATTCATGAAAAAAAGAAAAAACTAGACTGAAATTACACAGTGACCCAAGAGATAGCATGAGTGAGAACAGGACAAGGTGGCCAATGACAGTCCCAACTGTGAGCAACGGGCTCAGAGAGGGGCCACAGTGGGCAGGGGGCACCACAGGACCTTCAGATCCAGAGAAGACTCCCTGGCCACAAACCTACCACCCGACTTCATGACCCAAAACTGCATGGTAGCCACCTCGTTGTGGGCTGGGTTTTCCCTTTCAGAACTGGTGAGAGTCAGAGGATTGGGGAGATGCCCAAATCCTCCTTCCACCCTGAAAATCCCACCTATGAAAGATGGAGAAGGGCATCGAACCTGAACATCCCCTGAAATCACCCACCACCCCCTGCCCTGTCTATTTAAAGAATCTATGGGGACGACCCAAGATTCTGCAGAGTTCAAAGGAAACCACGACAGGCGGGCATCTCTGTGCACAGAGTGGGTTTTGGCAATGACAGTTGGGGTCTACGTGGGGAAAACTGGGCAGAGCCAAGGGGACTTCCAGGTGGCCTCCGGGCAATTCCAGAACTGTCCAGGGCAGGGCCAAGGCCCCAGCCCAGCAGCAAAACCAGCCTGACACCCTAAATAAACTCATTCCTTTAGTAAGTAAGAGTCAAGCACTTGGCCCCTCTATTGGGTACTGAGGGTAGGGGTGAGATGGGAGAAAGAGAAGGCATTGGTCCATCCCAAGGTGGAGCTGACCTTAGGTGGGCAGTGAACACACACATACACATGTGTGAACATGCATGCACACACACACAGAGTTTCTGAGGTTCATCTGATGGCCCATTTTCCAGAACAACCTAACTCCTTTACTGCAAATGGAGAGGAGGTTCAGAGGCCACAACTCTCTGAGCGGGCACAGGTGTGGTGGGAGTGGTCCTCTGGCTCCAACTTAGCGGGGTGTGCAGAGACATCACAAGTAACATACCTGCCAGTTCTTTCAAGGGGGTTCAGGTAAAAAGGAGCAGGGGTGGGATGGCATAGATGGAGGCTTCTGGGATGAGTGAGGAGCGAATCTGGTGTACAAGTGGGCAGGGCACTTGAATGTTCGTTCAGATTCTCTGCATCTCCCAGAGATTCACCCGGAGGACGGCCATTGGGCCGCGGTGGACTCTGGCCTCCAGGCTTTGTAAGTGAGAGTCAGGGACCAGAGGCCACTCTTTAGAGCCCCCATGGGGTCTGCAAACCTCCCTGCAGGGAGAAGGAGGAGAGGAGGCCAGGTTTAGAGTAACTGCCAGACTATATAGTGGGGGTGGTAATGAAGCAAGTTCTCAGAGGTGATCTGAGTTTACGGCGTCACCATATATCATTGGTAGTAATTTTTACTGTGTGAGAAGAGGCATAAAGGATGAGGCACTCTCATCACCGCAACTCCCGCCGCCCCCCTCCGCCCCACAGCCGAGGACGGGATCACCTGTAGTTTGGCTGAGGTGGAGGATGGGTTTGGGGAAATGGCACTTTATAGGAGTTCCCAGGATGGCCATAATGGACACTGCATTCTATCAAGCGTTAATGAAGATAATAATAATAATGAAGCAGGAGGGGAATTGGTTTCCATGGAGAGCAGAGCTGGGCTGGAAATAACAGGGGCGCATAAATTCTCCTGTGTCTGAGGCAGGAGGAGTGGGAAGGTCAGGCCTGGTGTGAATGTGCCCTGGAGGGACACTTTCCTGGGGGTGACAGTGAGCCAGGGTCCAGAGTCTGGGCTACGATGGGTGATGTGAGTCCCATCCCTCCCTGCTGTATAACTCCTTTCCTACACTAGCGTTCTTGATTTCTTTCCTGCTCCTCTCCAGCCAATGCCTGGGGCACCTGCTGATGTAGCTATCTGCCTGCCTTGCCCTCATGTGGCAGCTGCCAGGGCCAGGATTCTGAGCCCTTTGCTGCCTAGTGCCCTGCTGCCCTGTCCCTGTTGCGGGGGCAGCCATGGTTATCCCCATGCTGCTCTGTCCAAGCCAAGAATTTAATTTCACAAAGTGCAGTCACTGGCCATTCATCAAGTGGATGCTGTTTTCACAGGTAAAGCAAAATGTCTCAGGCTGGAGAGCGATACACGCCCCCTCCCATGGCTCAGGCTTCACAACAAAGCTTTTAGAACATGAGGGTCTCGGCCACAGCTGCTCTCAGCCAGCGGTCAGTGAGGTCAGGCAGCGTGAGACCCTGAGGCTGTCTGGGCAGTTCACCTCCAGAGCCAAGCTAGTTAAAACAGTGGCCATTTAAAAGTAAATGAATTTAAATAAAATAGTTTAAAATTCAGGTCCTCAGGCACACTGGCCACCTTTCAGCCACAGAGCATCTTTGTGATGGCACCATCTGTTGGACACACTGGTCCAGAGACAGGCCTTCCATCAGATCCGCTGTGATGGACAGGGTGGCCTGCATGGGGGCAGCCCAGTGCCCCAAGTGCTCCGCAGAGAACAGCCATCTCCTAGGGCAACAGGCCTATAAGGGTTTATATTAAAAAGGGGTGCTTGCCCTGCTCACCAATCTGACCTCATCCTCTCTTTGCTCCACACACATGTGGATGGTGTGCTGCACTTGCCGCCCACCTTGCCTCCACCAGACAGAGCCCTCCCACCCTCCTTCCTCACCTGACCACCTTCCAGGCCCTCTAAAAGATCCAGGTCAGAGCACATTCAACCTCCTGCAGAATGCTTTTCCCGACTGCCCAGTGCGAGATAGGGTCCTGCCCTCCATGTGTGCATGGTCAACTGAGTGGTGGGAAAAATGAGTGACTGGGATGAGGGGGCTTGTCAAGAACAGAAGGCTTTTTCCAGGTGAAAAGGTCATAGGTGAGCTCCCAGGGTGGAGCAGGTAGAATTGTAGCTCTGTGTTTTCTGTGTGTGTGTGTGTTTTTAAGATAAATAGAAATAAATTAAAGCCACAGAAGAACAAGCTGAACTTCTGCTGTTTTCAGCCACAGCCCAATCTTGTCCCAGTTAAGACCTGACTCCAGGACTCTCGAGAGCTGGTCCTACTGCTGAGCTGTACATCATCGCAAGGGTCCCTGGCTCACCCTCTCAGAGAATGAATGGCAGGGTCCTGGCAGGAGGGGGCACTTCCCGATATGCAGGGTCTTTGATTAGAGTCTCAGAGCCTGCACCCAGGTGAGTTCTCAAAGGCTCTGCCAATGAGCCAGGTGATTTCAACCTACCCCAAAGCGGGTGGAATCAGGGAGACAAGATTCAAATTTAGACAAGGAGAGCCTAGAAGAAGGCAGATCCCCAAGGGAGGCAATTCCCAAGGGTGGCCGTGCTCAGGGCAGCCTCCTGGGAAGGCAGGCATGCAGGCAGAGGCCAGAAAGGCCCCAGACACAGAGCCAGGAGATGAGGGCTTGATTCTGGCTCGACTGCTGGTTGGCCTCAGGGAAGCCCCTTAACTGCTTCACCTTGAAAATGAGGATTAAAAATATCTGTTTTATCTAATACAAAGGCTGTGGCCAGATTAGGCAAGTGTCAAAATGCTCTGTGAATTCTGAAGTGGAAAGAAGTGAACTCTGAAGTAGAAATTAAGGGGCTGTTTGTCTGTGTGTAGGGGTTTTTTCTTGGGAGCTGGGGCCCAGGGTGGTCAGTTCACTTCCTCACTAAAGGGCCCTCTGAGGGAGTAGGAGCCCACTGGAGACGAGTCAGGGGCTGTCCTGATGGAGGGGCTCTGGGTTAGAGGGCCAGTGAGAAGTTCCCTGTGCATCTCTGCCTTGTCATCTGGGCCTTCAGGCAGCAGGCCAGGGAGGACCAGATAGACCTGGGCCAGAGGCCCTGTCACACACCACCATGGACTGTAGTTCTCTCACCTGTAAAGCAGGAATAAGGTTCCTGTGAATCAATGTACAGAAGGCATCCAGCTCAGGACCTGACCATACTCCCTTCCTTTCCCTGTGCACATAAATATCAAACCACAGAGCCTACCAGGAAGATCCAGATCTTTGCTGCACCCTCTGCATGATTCCTGGTGGTCAGAAAATCTCAAGTAGGTCCATGCAGGGGCTGAGAAAGAAGAGACATACTGGATTCTTCTCTCTTCTCAACACCAGTTGCAAGAAATCAGGAGCCGAGGTGAGACAGGGAGCCCTGGGAAACGTGACCAGGAACCTGCCTTGCCAGGCAAAGGGTCCCTCCAGCAGTGGCTCCCACCCTGACCTCCTGATACCCTTGTCCCCAGCACCTTTGACAGCCTTGTTCTGGGAAGAAAGCACCCCAGAAATATGTAATTGATCTCACCTCTTGCCAGTTCTTAACCTGGGCTTTTCAGCAGGAGGAGAAGATGCCTGATTAGAAAATCTCTGAAGAGGGCAGTGAGTTATAGTAATGGACAGTCTTCTAGCTGTCTCTCCCGCTCATAAATCTATCCCCCTCTGAAAGTGCAGATGGTCCATAATCGTCCATCACGCCGGAGTTCAGAACCGGACAGCTCCCGGGTGGGTTTTTCCTAGGAGGCTCCTTTTTCTGCAAGCTAAACGGAACTGCAGCTCCGCACAGCCTCTCCCCGTGATGGAGTGCAAGCAGTCCAGCCGTCAGGAATGATTTAGGGGAGAATGAACAATAAATATCCAAGAGGTTGGAGCTCAGAGCAGGGAGGCAAAGAAGGTGCCTCTGCAGCTGTACTTACATTTCTGTTGTTCTTTTCATTTATGTTTAAATTTTATTTCATGTTAGAGGGACTGCAGATGTTCACATCCTGAGAAGGGGTTGGTCTTGACTGACCTTTCTAAGGAGCTCCTTCTGCCCCCATCACAATCATGAGTGAAGGACTGAGGTCAAGGGGCCGTTCTGTTGGGGGAAATGTAAGTGACTGGGCAGTTGCCATTTAGGGATAAGTAAGTTCTCTGAAATCTTACTGGGCTCACTGACAAGTCCCTCTGAAGTTAAAGCTGTATCTCTTAATGAGATGGCTCAAGCTGTTCTCCACATTCCTACTGCAGATGGGCCCAGGAAAGCCCAACCCAACAGGCTGCCCAGCCCCTCCTGTGGGGCTCCCAGAGATGAGCCCACTACTCTGTCTCCCCTGGGGAGGACCAGGGGCGAGCAGCTCACCTATGGCTAGTCCTTGTTCAGTGTCTCCTGCCTGCTCCTGCCCTGGCTGGGCTCGCACAACAGGAATGAGCAGAAGTGCCATTGCCCATTGCCTGGGGTGGGGATCAGCTCAGGACTTGGCATTCCTGAAAGGCTTCATTGTTGTCTACAAAGAGCTGTTGTGCCCGGGGTGCTAAACATGTCAGCTGCGTGTCCTACCGTGCCCGGAGCCTTCATTATAGGGCTTGTCCTCTGCACACACACAGAGGACAGTCCCTGGGACCATGACCCTGCCCTGGCCTGAGGGCAGCATTTCAGAGCTGTCCACCCCTTCCCTCTCCTGTCTCCCCGCCCAGAGGCAGAGGAGCCAGGGCTGGGCTACGAGGGTGATGAATGAGCGTCTGCCTCCTACAGGTGCCGGCCCACTCTGCCAGGTGCTGCCTTAGAGCTGGGCAGGCAGGCTGCCTGCGCTCCCCTCTCCACACCCCTCCCCACCCTCTCCAAGGGCCTCTCTCCCCCCACCCAGGAACCAGATCCTCTGAACTCTAGGCTGGGGGAGGCTTTCAGGGAACAGTGCTGGGGACATGGGCCAGATACCTGTAGCATCAACTATCTGCCCACCACCAGAGGGGCTGCCCCCAGAAGGTGGCAGGTGAGCCACAGGCCTCTCTCTCAAGATGAAGGGGGGGGGGTGCCAAGGGGAGTGCCTGGCACTGGCTGCGCCTCCTCACCAACTCTCAGAAATGGAGTTCCCCTCTGAGGTTTCCTTGTGCCCCTGGGTGCCCCCTGGAGAGCAGCACATTCCCTGAAAGCTGAAGGCCATCACTCTGCTCCTCCACCAAAGGCAGCCTGTCCAGAGCCACCACCAGCTCATGGCAGAATTGCTTCTCTGTGCTCCCTCCTGGGCATGACAGCCACCAAACCCCCACAGCCAGTGACTCTGAGCCCCCTGAAAGGATGTCCAGAGAGGGGACAGGAATGCCCCCCTACCCATCAGTCCCCAGACCTGACCCGCATGCTTAGATGGTGTGGCAGGCAGAAGGATGCCACAGAGGGGCCAGCTATTCTCACCGAAGCAGGCGGCATCCCCTCTCCCCCCGTGAGGGGCTCAGCAAGAAGTGGGCTTCCTCTTCGCAGCTCCCACAGAGGCACTTGAGTGATTCCGTTACTTTTGGAAGTGGCCACCTGAAGATTTGCAGATAGCCTAGAAATGCAAGATCCTGAGTTCTCATCCTGCCCCGCCAGCTTGACAGCACAAGGTGCAAACAATTGGTCTCCCTTCGCTGTGTGCTTCTGTGCACTAATGAAGCCTGGCTTGGGCTCATGTTGGTGGATCGCTCCACGCACCACCAGCCATGGGCAGTACACGCCGCTCTCACCAGCTCTCAGCAAGCAGTCGTCTCTGGCTGGGGTGGAAGAGCGCTGAGTTGTGGCACTGCCTCCTCTGCAATCCTGGCAGCATTGAGAGCAAGAAGACAAGGAGGTGTGAGCGCCCAGGACAGGGGGGCTTGGAGCGGGGTCCAGGCGGGCAGGCAGGTGCAGCCACAGGGTACCAGTGTCTGTTGGTGGCTTTGCGGCCGCCAGTGCAGCACCTTTTCTTGGCTAAATGCACTGCCCTCACTACCACCCAACATGCTGGACTAGGAAAGGGGCTTAAAACCTCAATTCCTGATACGGTTCATGCCTAGTAACCAGTTTCCATTCTCCATCCCAGGGCAGGCTTCCCTGTGGTCTACAGGGATGGTGGGAGAGGGACTGTCCCTTGTCTGTGCTGCAACAATGACTTAACACCAGTAGTAAGAGATGAGGGCTCCTGGAACCAAGTCTCCATGCCCCTGGAGCCTCTGCGTGAAGTCCTGGCCCAGAGTTTCTCTTACCAAGATCTGGATATCATGGACAACAACAGCAGATCTTATATAGTTACACACCAATTCTCTGTGTCTTTTACACACTTTCTTTCCAATCCCAATGACAATGGGATCAGAATGGTAGGAGTCCCTGTTTGGCATCTACAGCACTGTGGTTTAGGGTGCCTGGCAGCTTTGCCCAAGCTCCACATCCACTGTGTTTCTTACTTTCAAACTAATGGCTGTGACAAGTAAGCATGGGGCCGATTGTCCACACCCCGTGCCAGCCAATCTCATATCCTTCCCTGAGTGCTTTGCAATTGCTAGAGCTGGGAAGCAGTCTTCCAAGCACAGGACTTTGGAATCACAGCACTGTGCATTAACTTACGAAGCATCCCAGACCCCCTCTGTGGACCCAGAGACAACCCTGGGTATTCTCTCTACAGACGTGTGGTGTAGTTGGGGCTTCACAGATGCAGTTGGGGCTTTGAGACCGGTGAACCTGCTTAGGAATGTTCATCTTGGTGACTGGCTATCTGGGCTCCTTCTCTTTCCATCCCAACCCTTGGGCATCTCGTTCACCTGCTGTTGCCTTTGGACCCTATATGACATGGGTTTCATCATTCCCAGGAAAACAAGTTTCATTTAGGAGCCAGGTCCTTAGCTCTTCCCTCCGCTCCACTGCCCCTGGTTGGGTCTGCTCCACATGGGGAAGCAAACTAACTTTTATTAAGAGCTTGCTAGGTGCCAGGCTCTGTGCTGGGAACTGTGCCTGGGCACACTGCCTGGGCCAACTCATTGAGTGGCTTGGCATGTTCTGCCAGCCCTTCAGTGTTACCGTCTCAGTGAGACCATAACCTGCTGGCCTTAGTTCCATGGCAGGCGCTCTGTAGAACCGCTCTTGCTCTCTTTCTTGGTTGGGGTGCTCTCTCTACTCCCGCCCCCCGTATTTATCACTCCTTCTGAGACACATCATGAATCCCACCCTGACAGCGTATGCCCTGGTATCTCTCTACTTGCACCCACCTCTTTTTTCCTTACCCCAACATTGTTCTGTGTCAACTCTTGCATTTTTAAAGTTAATAATAGACGTGCATGCAGATTTGAGAGCAGATCACAAAGGTGCGTGCTAGCTCCTGCATTAGAATGCAGATTCCTAAAGCCTTTTGGCATCCTCTAGTCTCCATTTCTCAGTCTCCCTGTGCCTGGTAAACACTCATCCCTGTTTTTCCTTCTCATCTCTGTCTCTCCCTCCCTCTGTCTGATGTGTCTTCTCCATGAGCCCAGGGGCCACGATACATTTCTGATGAGAACTAATTCACCTGCTCTTCATGGAAAACCTAGACCTGGAGGTTTCTTTGCCATGACTTAAAGTCGCTTTGTGTCCCAGCTCAGCTGAGTAGGTGTGTCGGGGCAAGGTCCAGAGGAGACAGGGGCCCCGAGCTCAGCGGCTGTTGCCTCCCCAAGACCTGCTGCAATAGCAAGAGAGTGCCTTGGCCATGTGTTTGGTTTCCTTCCCTGGTGTTGCGGAGTTGGCATTTTATACAAGGAGGACACAGGTGGGTCCCCGGGGTCCCCGGATCTTTGTAGGTGAGGATCCACCTTTAGAAGATGACAGGGTCCCTCTGTGCCCTGAGCTCCAACTCCTCATTTGAGCACAATAGGTTTTAAGCCCAGCTGTCTTTTTCAGCCCGTCTGAATCTGAAACATAAAGGCCATGAATCAAATTGATGCGTGGCGTTTCATGGCATGTGGGTATCAGCAGTGGTGGCGTGTGGAGGCTTCCTCTCCAGGGACCCCAGTGCATCTGTGGTGGCCTCCCCCAGTGCCTCCCGTTACCTCTAGGACCTGAAGCTGCTGTAATGGAGGCTCCTGGCAGAACGTGCCAAACTCTCTGAATGTGCCAAGAAGGTGGCTCCCCAGGGGCATGAGGAATCCATTTCCTGCTTACCTATTAGCGCCGGCGAGAGCCAGGCTGTGACACAGAGAAGTAGGGCGGCTCCTCAGAGCCGTGCCTGCTGCAAACAGTAGCAATCCTGCTCCAGGATTTTAGGGGGAAAGACAGATATGCACAGAGCAGGCAGGCAGAGCTCACAGCTGTGAGGCGCAGTGTTTCTATGTTGAAGGCTCTATTGGCAGCTCAGCGGCGGGCAGCAGCAGCTGTTCTCCAAACGCACCCAGGGAAGGAGGTGGGGAGTGCTCTCAGGGCTCCTCGCACAGGATCTGGGATACATCACAGGAAGGATTTTCTCTGGCAGTGGGGTTGGTTTGCCAAGGGAGAGAGAGCATGGGGAACGCCTTACCAGGACGCGTTTAAAAATTGTACCAATTCTCTTGACGAGGACGGTCAAAGAGGGTCCCTGCCTCAAGGCAGGAGAATGATGGAACGAGCATCGTCAAATCTGTTCTCCAAGCAGGAAGATCTGGGGTCCTGCTGGACAGCCAGGGCACTAGGGGCCCTGAGTCTGCTGCTGGCCCTGGTGGTAGGCTGTCTGCAGAACCTTCTTGTCCTGGGGCTTGGGGTCACAGTCAGCACCAAGAGAGACTCCGTGGGGAGTGATTCCCAGCCCTCTCCCCCCAGAGGCCACAGTCATAGCTGTCAGACAGCAAACCCACCACAGCCTTCTGGAAAGGTGTCCACATCTCAGGAGCCACAGGCCACCCACGTGGTCCAGCACCACAGGACATACCAGCCAGCCCAGGGTGCCCTCAGCAGCAATTTGCCCAGGGCCTTCCAGTGAGCCGATCTTCAGCTTTGCACCCGGAAAATGGGCTGAGGCCTCCTGGGTAATGGCTGCTTGGGCCAGCCAGGGGGTTTGTACAGGGAGGTCACCGAGTATCTCCCAAGCGGCCAGCAAGAGCCTCCCTGCTCTCTCTCCCTCTCCCACCTCTCTCACTCCCAGCCTCTTACCTGTTTCGTCTCTTCCTTTCTTCTGAGGCCCACCATCAAGCCCCCAGGTTCCCTCCTTTTTTGGGTGATGCAGGTCTGACTGCTCCTCCTTCCCGGCTCCAATATGTCAAAACTTCGTGGCATTAAAGAAACACGGGGAAAACCATCTGGGAAGTAGGTCATGTAAAAAAAACAACCACCTGCCTATAATTAAACCAGCTCCTTGCAGGGGGCTGTCTCCGGAAGAGCCGAAATCCAGCAATCCAGCATCAGCTTCCTCCCCCCACCTCCCCACATCTTCCTTCCTTACAAAGAAAGTCTCAAGACGCAACACTAGGCACACAATTTTCCAACAAAACCCCATCAGGCAAATAATGAAAACATCACGATGTTAGTACTTCGACGGCCTCTTGACTGCACTATTGAGAAAGGAAGATGGGAGGTGCGGCGGCGCTGGCTGTGGAAGCGAGCTGGAGGCGTCGGCTGTACTTTTCATGAAGCAGACCTCCCCAGCTCGTTTGGCCTTGCAGTTTTGTTTTCTGGTTTTTAACATGTGATTGGTGGTGTCCTCTGGGTTAGAGTTTTGGATGATCCATGATGGTCTCCTCCTCTTCCTTGTGGCCTCCTCAACCCCATGCTGTTTTTCTTCTTGGCCACTGGGTTAGCAAATAACACCTGAACCATCCCGATCTTTAGGTCCAGAATACTTTTATTTCACTCACGACAAAAATTAGTCCTTGCAAGAGCCCAGCTGACAACTCTCAGGAGCTTCTGTCTCTCATAAAACTTGCTGACAGCAGGCAGACAGTTCACAGGAGGAAGATTTACTAACAATGTGCTGGAGGTTTTTCCAATCCATGAAGTGACTGTTTTCAAAGGAGGATGGGAGTTGGGGGGCAGTTATTTCTAGATACAACAAAGTGGTAAAGCTTAACTTTCATCCTCAGAAAAGTCATTATGAAACCAAGTGCTTAAGACTTGGGAGTTAGCGTGTGGTGTGGTAACTGTCTTGCTGATGTAAAGGGTAAGACTTGTCAGTCACTTCCAATCTCTTTCCCTGCCAATACAGTGGCCCAGATGGATGACAAGAATGCCACCCATGACTCACCTTGGCCTCATCAAAGATTGTGATTATTTTTTTTAATTAAAGATTGCAATTCTAACCACATAGCAAGGTTCTAAACAATGTAGTGGTTATCCGGGAAGCAACTAGTTGATAAGGAGAAGTTGAGGGCCCAGGGACACCTTGCCAATTTGCAAACAATCTCAGGTCTATCTTTTCAACCCAAGAAGGCACAAATTTTGTCCCCTTTTTGCTTCCAGCGGAGAGATTCTCTTTCCTAGAATGCCCTTCCACACACACCAGTGTCGCTTTCCATATTTGCTCCAACCTTGATTGACAGTGGAGTTCTCCAGGTGGACCCAAACCACCAGCCCTCTGAATGGAAGTCATGTGTGCTCACTGACACCCCTGTCCTGAGTGAGCTCCCCAGCAGGGGCCTCCCTGGATTGTAATGGCATCTTTGTTCCGAGTTTGGCGTGAGCTGAGCCAAGGCCTCAAATACTGTGCATTGACTTGACTGCAGAATCAATAGCAACTTCCTTATGGCCGTTTTGTTTGGAGATAAACATCTAAAGTTTGATGCATTGGGTCTGGTTTTGTGGAAAGAGCGCAGACTTTGGAATGCGAATGACCTGGGTCTGCAATTTCAGCCAGGCTGCATGCTGACCGTGCGGCCTTGGACAAGTGACAATCCCAGTGTCCCGGCCTCTTTGTCTGAGTTATGGGGCAGCTGTTGGGGGGTGGGGAATGGGAGGAGGGCTCAGGAGCAAACAGAGGGGAAACACCAGGCAGGCGGTTTGCTTCTTGTAAAGTGTTAGCTCGTTTCTTTTCTTTGAAGGGTGTGCCTGTGTGTGCATGCTTGTGTGTATATGTACATGAGTGTGTGTGTATGTTTGTGTATTTAGGCTGGGCAGTCAGACAGCTGGAAGCTAGGATTGCCAGGTAAAACTACAGTGCACCTGGTTAAATTCTAACTTCAGATAAACAATGAATAATTGGTAGTATGAGTGTGTCCCAAATATTGCATGATA
Organism: Bubalus bubalis; assembly: GCF_019923935.1. Lineage (NCBI taxonomy): Eukaryota > Metazoa > Chordata > Mammalia > Artiodactyla > Bovidae > Bubalus > Bubalus bubalis. Next base: position 10,180,851 of record NC_059159.1, on the reverse strand, counting down.
CATACTTATACTCAAAAAAGCCAAACACATTATTTATTGTTTACCTGAAAGTTAAAATTTAACTAGTCATCCAGTAATTTATGGAGAAGGAAATGGCAACCCACTCCAGTATCCTTGCCTGGAGAATCCCATGGACAGAGGAGCCTGTCGAGCTATTGTCCATAGGATCGCAAGAGTCGACCCGACTTAGGGGTTAATTCCACCCCCCCTCCCCCACCGCCCCAGTAATTTAACTTGCTAAATCTGCAGCCCTAGCTGGGACAAGGCTTTTTACTCCAGTTGTAAAATGTGACTGACAGAAGCAGGCGTGCAGAGGAGGCTCTGGTGGCCTTGGGGGTGGGGGCTGAGTGAGGAAGGGCGCCAGGCTGCTTTGCCCAGCTCACCTAGCCCAGATTCCTCGAGTGTCTGTTTGGGCCTGGTGACTTCTTTTTATTTTTTTGTTTTGGGGGGTCCTTCAATTGCCTCAGGCAGAACTCTGAGCCAGAGACAGTCTTGGCTGGGAGCAAGGGCAACAGTCAAAGTTTCAGCCCAGTGGGGTTGCCCACCCCCCAACTCGGGGCTGACCCTGAGTTTATGCTGACTGTCCACTGAACAGTGGACATTACACTGAACAGTGTCCACCTGGACAGCTCACCAGGCCCCATCTACCTGCTGACCCAGATGCGGGGCAGTGTTCTCTGGAACCTTACTCGTTTGTCTCGTAGGTGACATCTGATCTACCTGAAACAGGACCCAACAGAACTCAGAGCAGCTGCCAGACCGTGTGCCTGCCCCACGCTCCCCACAACCGAGTCCTCAGCAAAACCCTTCCACCTCCTCAGCCCCAAGACGCCCCCGCCCTCGCAGCTCTGTTCCAGGCCCTCCGGTCTCCACCTGCACTAAGCTACTGCCTGTTTGTCTGCGCCCGCGCTGGCAAATGACAGCCCGATTCCGATTCTCCCAGCCAACTCAGTGGGTGCCGTCACCCTGGCAGATTCTGGTGTTGGCAGCAGGGGGCACATAAGGTGCAAAGGGGAACTAATGGGAAATAAAATAGCTTTCCTCCCCTGAAAACCCCTCCCAGCTCTGCCAGCCGACAGAGTGAATTGTTTTCAATCCAATCTCGTTTTTATTGAAGTTTCCTCCAGGGTTAGCTCAGGAGACTTCTCCCCCAGCCTTTTCCATGTGGCCTTATTTACCAGAATCCCCTCGACATGGCATTTAAGCGTCTCCATTAACATTTCGTGCATCTTGCTCATGGCAGGCATGGGCCCTCTGAGACCTCCGGGGCGGTGGGCACGGCGGCAGCCCGCAGAAACGCTGGGCTTATTTTAATTGGTTCGAAACTGTGGCTGGCGACCACAGAGGGGTCCCTTTCCTTGAGTAATGACCTGGAATTTGATCATGCAGCTTTTATTACCTTGTAACACAGAAAGTGGAGCCGTGTATAAGATCAGAGCCGGAGCCGGGGGCACGTCTGCCCACCGTGGCACACTCAAAGCCCGGTCCACATTGGAGGACCCAGACAAGTGTGCCTGTGCAGCCCAGTGGATAAAGGATGGCAGTTCTCAGGGTAAATTGCCCTGGATGGATTTCTGCCTGTGGAGCAGACCTGCCAGAAAGCTCCCAGGACTTGGCCCCTCGTAATAGAACAGCCACTCTGCTGACCCCTCTTGTGTGGCTCTGGGTTCCTTGTCTGCGTGAAGATCTTTGCTTGCCAGGGAGCGAAGAAGCCCTCTGAGCAGTTGGGGTCTTGTGGTGCTCGTCCCACTGTGGGGAAACTCTGCTCAGAGGACAGTCGCTGGGTCCCCCAGGCTCTGTGTCCTCCCCTTGCATTTTAGGGGGGAGAAAAATGTGAGAACCTGAGTTCTTGGAAACACAGAGGGTCTAGTCTCCAGAACATCTGGAGACAGATCGTCCCCACAGCCAGGACCCTCATTTGGAATGCAACAGTTTCTGCTTAGGCTGGTGGTTTCTAAAGAAAATCTCAGTGGATAGTAGAAGAGACAGTTCTAGACTAGTTTATTGTCCTTTAAGTGGAGGGAGAGCGGAAAGGGCAGATCTGACTCTTCTGAAGTTACTGTCACGTATGTCATTCATCTGTTCATCCACCCGGGCCACAGATTTCTGCTGAGCCACTAAGGGTGTAAAACACTCTGCTACTGCTGAGTGACTATACACGTGTCATCCGGATCTCTCTCTTCCTCAAGGGGCTTCTAATCTAACCATGCTTATCTCAGAAAATTTTTGGAGACTTAACGACAATTAAGGTAAAATATAATAAATATCTATGTTTCTTTACTGCAATTAACAATGATTAACATTTAGTTATAGTGCGTTGTTTAAAAAAAAAAAGCTTTAGAGATGGTGGACAAGTCCCCTCTGCACCCCGGGCCTCAAGCACCCCCCCTACCCGACACCCAGAGGCAGCTCTGAGCATCAACTTGGTGTCTATCATTTTGTCCCTTGAAAACACACTTGCACACATATAACCACGAACAACCAACAGACCATAGTTCTCCCACTTCTTAAAGTGCACATACGTGACCTCTTTCTGCAACTTGTTTCTTTCCGTTTTGTGTTTTTGCAGCTCCTTTGTGCATTTCTGATCCGTTCCTTTTGTCTGTTGTGGAGAAATCTGTCTTAGGAATCTACGGCTTTGTCTTCACCTACTCTGTCCTTGACGAACGCTCTGGTTGTCCAGAACCAACAGCAATGGTATTGCTGTTGCAACAGATTTCTCTGGGCTCATCTCCTCTGGCCCTGGAGATGATACCTGGTTGTGAGTGGCTGGTCTTAGAATGTTCCAGATCCTGCCCACAGCTCTCCAACTGTCTGCACCCGCCCGTGCTCCACCAGCTGTCTTGTCTATCCTCACTGAGATTGCCAAGCATGTCTACTTTTGTCCACACGAGAGCTGAGAAGTGGCAGCTTGCTTTACTCTAAATCCCCTGATTCTTGCACACCTTTCCTCTGTCTGAGACTTCCTTGGTGGCTCAGACGGTAAAACGTCTGCCTACAATGTGGGAAACCCGGGTTCAAACCCTGGGTTGGAAAGATCTCCTGGAGAAGGAAATGGAAACCCACTCCAGTATTCTTGCCTGGAAAATCCCATGGATGGAGGAGCTTAGTAGGCTACAGTCCATGGGGTTGCAAAGAGTTGGACACGACTGAGCAACTTCACTTTTCCTCTGTTTACCAGCAGACCTGGGACTCTGCCTACTCCTGGGGAACTGTGGGTTACTCCATCCTCTACTCTCCCACTTGGGAAAGCAGTCTGTTCCCTGGAAAGATTTAGGGCAAGATCTGAAATGGTTCTACTTGTTTTTAAAAAATTAAGAAAACCATTCGCAAATGTCTCGACTCCCTGTTAGGCCCCCAGGGCCTGCACCCCACCTCAGGAGTGATCACGACCCTTGAGCTCCCTGGCCAAAATGCCAACAGCCTGTGTAGGGCCCTGACCCCTCCCTGCGCTCTAAGTTGTCTGTTTGCTGAGCCCTCAGGCCCTGCCAGTCTGGACCACAGATCCTGGGACCCTCAAAGCAATCCCAGGAGAGGGATGGAGATGCAGGGAAGGGTGAACAGAGGTCTGGAGATGTTTGCCTTTGGCCGCAGGGTGGCTTCCAGAGGAGGTGGGAGAATTGGCAGGGGTGTCACCTGGTCTAGGGGGCGTGTGGTGGTCTCAAGCCTCCTGCTCTTCTCTGGGAGAGATGCTGAAGCCACAGGGGCCCCCAGGGATCACCGATGGAAGCAGTCTCTGGGCAAGTGAAGCAAATAGCCGATCTCAGGCCTGGCCTTGGCACTTTCTCTGCAGAAAGAGACTGGATGCCATGCCCTCCTTCTCTGCCCTGAAGGTGCCACTGGACCTTTTCCATTTTTCCATCAGCCCCTCCCCCTGCCCCCACTTATCTACCTGCCTGGGGCTCTCTGCCCTTTCCACCCCTAGACAGCCCAGCTCTGGGCTGAGTCCCTGGGGCTCTGTCCTGGGGATTTGGGTGATCTGGCATGGGAAGCAGTGAGGTAAACAAGAGCAGGGTGGAGTGGCTAAAGAACAAGTGGGTAATGCCTGGACCCCAGGGCACTGGACCCACTAACACTTCGTCCTGGCTTTCATGCTTGGAAGGCACACAGGGGCCCCTGTCCCGTCTCTGGCACTTTCCTAAACTAGCCCCTGTGGTGTGGCCCCGCCTGTCCCACCTCCTTTGATGATCCTGCTTGGAGCAAGCGGGGTCAGGGCTGTGCAAGAGGGCAGTTATTAAGGAGTCCACATAGCAGGTGGGGAAACCAAGCCTCCCTGAGGCCTCTGTAGCAAGAGTGAGGACAGTGCGGCCCTCACAAGCCAGGCTCCATGTTCCCTGGGCCTCCAATCTGCACCTTGGCAGGGGCGAGGGGGTGTTTGAGGGTTCTGTGCCTCAGTTTTCCTCTAGGATCTCTGGAGGGGTTCATGCATTACAGCAGGAGGAAGGCTCCGAGAGTCTTTATGATCAGAGGCACTGCCCTGCCTAGGCCTCTGTACTGAACTCCTGTCCCCTCTCCCCTTCCTGGGTAGGCGGGAGTGGCCACTGAGCTCTCCCCCAGTCCTCTCCTGTGTTTGCCCGAGAATGACCTGGCAGCGGCAGCAACACAGTTTATTAAGCCAACACAATCTTTTAAGTACGTGAGCCCCAGAGAGCCCTGAGGTCCACATACGCTTGGAGGAGCTTCCAGGTCCAAGACTTGCAGGCTGCTTGAGACTGGGGGGTCAGGGGTGTCCCCATCCCAGAAAAGGTCCTGCCACCCTCTGTGTCCTTGCCCGGCCTTGAGTCGGGACACAACTTGCTGCCCCTCGTTCTCTGTATTAGTCTTTTAAAAAATCTGCTCTCTTCTTGGTCTCCTTCCTCGCTTCCTTTCCCACCCGCCTTCTTTGTCTCTTGGAACTTTTCCTGGTGTGCCTAATTCCTGGGGGCTGCAGCAGCCTCGGGGACTCAGCCCCACCTCGCTGCACACACTCAACCCTGAGAATTGATTCCAAAAGCGATTAGTTACAGTACAGTAGCGCTGCTAACTGTGGTATTTTGCTTTGCAGTTATTGATACATCATCAGAATTGAGAAGCCATCGGCAGGCAGGGGAAGAGGGGGCAGCGGGGTGGGGGCACAGGGGAGGGGGCCTGGAGACGACTGTCCTGCAAATGCAGGGAGCCTGGCTCTGATGGCAGGGGTGGGTTTTGAGGCCCTGATAGAAGAGGGGGCTGGGGCGTCACATTGGAGACTCTGGAGGTCCAGGTCATTCCCGGCTCGTTCTCAAGCAGACCACTAGGTCCTCGCTGCCTCCTCCTCCCTCCTGCTTTAGTACCATTGCTGAGGCACAGCTCCTTCCCTGGGAGTGGGGACTGCGTGCTGGGCGGAGCAGGGGGTGGGACAGTGGCATTTCTGGTGCTGTTAGTGGATAGGGTCGATCTCTTGGAGTACGTGCAAGCTAGAGGCCCTGAACCAGACAAGGTTCTCCAGAGAAATGGAATCAATACTATCTATGTATGCATCTGTGTAGGTATCTACCTACACATGCGTGTGTGTATCTATCTACAGCTAGGCCAAGATACATCCTGTAGCTATAGGAGGAGGATAGATCTCATGTAGAGATAGAAAGAAAGGAAGAAAGATGGAAGAAAGGAAGGAAGGAAAGAAAGGAAGGAAGGAAGGAGGAAAGGAGATTTGTTTTAAGGCATTGGCTTCCGCTGCTGGTTGTGGTGAGTGCCACAGGTTATGATGAAAGAGTTTCAGTGTGTACATGAACTGCAAGGTCAGCCCCAGGCAGAGTCCCTGGTCAGCCCCACCCCCCCGGAATCTAAGCTGGTGCTGGGGAACCGCAGTGGTAATGGGGTGATGCTGATGATTTACCCCCCAACCTGACTCTGTTGACTTGAGTGAAGAGTTGGGGCCCGAGTTGGGAATGGGTGACACAGACCCTCCCAGCATCAGTCTGGCCACGGCCAGCTGGACCCCTTGGCCTGCTGGCCCATCCCCTGGCATCCCAGGGACCGGTCCGAGTCTCACTGCAGGGGAGCAGAGCTGGGAGCGGCTGCCGTTGTGAAGGGGTAAGCGGGGACGCCTCATTATAACTCCCCCCAGCCTAATGTTTTCCAGTCGCAGTGTTCAAAGGATGCGGTTCCCATGACACTCTGTCCTGTGATATTTTTAATCAAGAGCGCGGGAGAGCGTGTGTCTGATGCACTTCAGATATTCAGAGATGGAAATGGTTTTGTTCTCATGTTTTCTCTTTTCAACCCAGCGCTAAGTCAGAGCTGCCTGAGGAAGACTCCACACACGTTTCCCTCGAGCCGGTCTGCAGGCCCCTCCGGCTGGGACCCTGTCCTGGGAGCTGCCCGTCTGCAAACAGGTGCGTGCCCCCTTCCAGCACAAATTCTGCTCCACTGACCTGGTCCTCAGACCCAGGGCATCTCAGAGGCCCAGGGGTGGGGCTGGGGCGGGGGGGCGGGGCACAGCCGTGTCGCAATGTGGCCTGGAGGGGTATCAGTCGGGGAGCCATGGTCAGCAGAGAGGAGGGTCCACACCTGTCCCCACCACTTGGCTCCTGGGCCCCTCTGTGTTTTTCACCTGGCCTCACCCCGCCCTCTCACTGAAATGCAAATCAGCGCATGTATGATAATTAATAGACTGATCAGCCAGCAAGGGAGGTAAGTAGATAAATAATTTTAATGATCCTTGGGTTGCCCATAAATTCCCTCACTGCCTTTTTCATTAAACTCTCTGTTTACAGGCGTCATTTATACTGCTTGTCATTTTGCCGACCCCTCCCTACTTCCCCAGCTGCTCCCACCAGGTCTGACCCGGGGTGGATGTGTGGGTGACGGCAGGTCCTTCCTCGGCAGGGCCTGGTCTGGCTCAGGTGGCAGCAGGGAGCGGGGCTGGGCGGCCACAGGCAGGCCGTGCTCAGCACCCCAACGCGGCCGCAGACTATATTTAGGCAGCTCAGGAACCTTCATTATGCTTGGCACCTGTGCTGTGGGTCTGAGCTCATTGTCCTCCCCAGGGACGGCTTCAGCCTATTAATAGCCTTGGCTGAGGTTTCCTCCTTGCTCCGAAGGGCCAGGAGAGAAAGTGGGTTAATAAATATAAAAGAAAACTCTCTCAAGAGGGCCTGGGGCCAAACTCTCTCCCAGACTCTCCGGGAGCCTGGCTGCCGAACCCGGACAGGGCATGAGGTTCCCTTCACCCTGGTCTCCTCCGCCGCAGAGGCCCAGGGCCTAGGCTGGCAGGTCTGGGGACCAATATGGAGAAGCGCTCCCAGGTTTCCATGGAGCTGGAACAGAGGAGGCCCTGGTGGGCAAGGCCACCACCCCGTGGGGCACAAGAGGGACTTGGGTGTGGCCTCTGTGCCCCTGGGAGGAAGCAAAGGGAGAGGACATCCTGGGCTTTCCTGCTTCCCCTCCTCCCCAGAATTTTGCTCCTGACCTTCTATGCCTACTCATCTGTGCATAGAAGAGAGACCCTCAGGATGGTCACTGAGCAAGATGCCTCCCTCTTGACCTTGTCTTCCACTCCTGGGGTCCAAAGCAAGAACAGTTCAGACTGAGTTAGAAACAGCTGTAGAGAGAGAAAGGATGCCTGGGGAACAGAGTGGGGAGGACCCAGGGAAGCTCTCCAAGGACAGGCATCCCCGGGGTCTGCTCTCAGCTGAAATTCAAGAGCATCAGGGGCATGCTGGCCTCAGCATTCTGGACTGGGGATTATCAGCTAACACTGCTGAGGGCCTGGGGCTGGGGATGGGTTAGTCCCTGCCTTGTTTATCCTCAATATGGTGCCGTGGGAGACGTTCTTAGAATTTGTCCTCCTTCAGGTCAGGATGCAGGGTTCAGGGAGGTCACAGCCGCCAGCTTCTTTATGGCACAGCCTAGACTCACAGCTGGGTGTGTGGCCACAACGGCCCACTGCCTCGGGAAGCTTTGGGCCCTGTCGTTCAACTCCTTCTGGGTTTCACCAGTCGGTAAGGAAGCCATCCCATGGGTGTTGCTGCTTCTGTGCAGCAGAAGCGCCCAGCCCAATGCTGGCATCTACAGCAGGCCTCCAGATGATCAGCTGGCCCTTCTCCTTAGAGGGCGGTGTTTGCCCAAGGCAAAGAGGGAATTTGGACTGAGCAAGTGGAAAGCCTTTTGAAGTTTCACTCAGTGGAATTAAAGTCTGAAAAATGGCCCAGAGGAGGCTCCCTGCCCTTTCAGGAGTTTGTCTAGCTCAGAGCTGTGCCACCCCTGGTGCTGTTTGCCCAGCCCACACAGCCCAAGTGGGAGGGAGGTGGGCCAGGAAGAAGCAGAAAGAGCTGACAGGCATCTTTTCCAAATGCTTTCTCCCTCTGGCAGTTCAGGGGCCTTCTGGAGGAGTGGCCACCCAGCCTGTTTCAATCATGTTCTGTCCAGAACTGGCAGACAAGGGCACGGGCCTCCGTTAGAGAAAGCTCGTCTTTCTATAACCAGAGAACATCCCTCTCAGAGTTGCTCTGCATCTCCTTGGCTTTTCTGATCACTTCACGGCATTTTTCATAGTCTCTCATCTGTTTCTGTTTGGGGGTCACCAAGAAGGAAAAAGTGAACTTTCACTTTTCACTTTCATGCATTGGAGAAGGAAATGGCAACCCACTCCCGTGTTCTTGCCTGGAGAATCCCAGGGATGGGGAAGCCTGGTGGGCTGCCGTCTATGGGGTTGCACAGAGTCGGACACGACTGAAGCGACTTAACAGCAGCAGCAGCAAGAAGGAAAAAAATAATAAATCAGAGACAGAGCAAACTGCTGGTCCCCCATGATGGACATCACAGCACGGCTGGGCCAGGCCTCCTTGTCACCCTCCCCAGCTCTGCAGCCCACAATGCCTAGTTAAGGGACATCGAGGATAGGGCCTCTCCACCTCTCCTGAGAGGCCAGTTCAGAACATTGTGCGGATAAGTCTCGTGACTCTGCAATGGTGACATTTGCTACCATGGTTGAGCCTCACCCAGCCCCTCAGAACTGTCCCCCCCTTCCCCATTGTGCATGAGGACCTCGCGGGGCTAGGAAGTGAAGGGCTGCCACAGGGACTCGTGTCTTCTGGGTCTTCTGATCCCTTGATCAACATGTGCCAGGTGGAAGTGGTTTGCCCATGAACTGTCTTGGACGGCAAACATGCCCGCCTAGCTGTGGGTGTCTCGGCCACAAACTGGCCTCCTCCAGCAGGGGGTTGTACAGGACAGAGTGGTGTCCCAGGGGTAGGAGCCCCAGGTTGTAAGGAGCTGCGTGAGGACATTGTCACTGGAGTTTGCTGTGTCCTTGGTTTGGAGTCAACCCTGAAGGCCTTTCATGGGGTTGAGCAGTGACATTGGGGTGTGTATGTGTGTGTGTGTGTGTGTGTGTGTGTGTGTGTGGTAGAGACGCTCCATGCTGGTGAGGATTTTTTTTCTCAAAATTCTATTCCTAATCCTGGAATATGAAGGAAGTAGAAATAGGGCATTGCTGTGGTCCAGCTGCTGTGAAAGAATGTCCTGCACGTTGTATCTTGACACCCATAGAGCATCATAGAATGTCTGAGCAGTGGGGGGAGAGCCAGGGAGCTTCTTGTCCATCTCCCTCCTTTTATGACCAAGAGGGAGACCGGTCTCTGAAAGGCCGCTGACTTACACCAGGACCCTCAGCCACGTGCAGAGACAGCTCTCCTGTTTCCCGCCCAGGACCTTTGAGGGATGGCATCACTGTGGCACTGAGTAAAAGTACTGCCTTCAATGACTAGCAATCCTGTCCCCCTGGTCCTCCCACTACGACCAGAAGGGCGGAGGTGTGAATTAATTTCACAGAGGTCTGTGTGCTCCTGGAGATGAGTGGTCTGAGTGTGTTTTGTCTGCCTTGTTTTCGGGAACTCGTGTATGGATGTGAGAGTTGGACCATAAAGAAAGCTGAACGCCAAAGAATTGATGCTTTTGAACTCTGGTGTTGGAGAAGACTCTTGAGAGTCCCTTGGACTGCAAGGAGATCCAACCAGCCCATCCTAAAGGAAATCAGTCCTGAATATTCATTGGAAGGATTGATGCTAAAGCTGAAACACCAATACTTTGGCCACCTGATCCAAAGAACTGACTCATTGGGAAAGATCCTGATGCTGGGAAAGACTGAAGGCAGAAGAAGAAGGGGACGACAGAGGATGAGATGGTTGGATGTCATCACCAACTCAATGGACATGAGTTTGTGTAAACTTCAGGAGTTGGTAATGGACAGGGAAGCCTGGCATGCTGCAGTCCATGAGGTCGCAAAGAGTTGGACATGACTGAGAGACTGAACTGAGACCCTGGGCCATGGGGCAGTGGGCCTGGTAGAGGGGAGTGAGGAGGGGGACAGGTTTGACGATTGGTCAAAAACCAAACTGCCGGAACAGCACCTCCTGCCCTGATGGTGCCTCAGGCCCCCAGGGTGGGGAGAGAGTGGCCATGTTGGGCCGACACCTGGTCACCAAGCCAAGGAGCTTCTTCAGTGTCTGAGGAATGAGTGTGGGATCCGTCAAGAGAAGCAGTATGAGGCAGGAGCCAAATGAGAATGAGGGATCTGGTTCTCCCACAGACGTGAGTGGGTGTGAGTACATCTCACTCTGAGGAGATGACTCTGGCTTTCAGGGTGACCTTGTGGCTGCAGCCCACGAGCCACCAACACCCTGGAAGATGCTCAGAGTCAGAGCCAAGAGTGCATGCCCGCTGCTTGTCTCCCAGAAGCCCTTTCACCTTCCTCCCCTGGGGCTGGCAGGGTCTAAAGACCTTCAATGGGATCCCTTTTTTTCCACCTCCCTTTTCAAATTAAAACCATCTCTTAGTACCTTTTCATTATTACATAAGTGACAGATGATCATTGTAGAAAATGCAGGCAGGAAAAATGAAGGACGAGCACACGCCCATAATCTGACTGTCAGAAGCAAGTGCTGTCAACGCCTCAGGGTCTTGTCATCTTCCAGAGTTTTCTACATGTACGAGTCTGCCAATATATTTCACCCATAGGCGTTGCTTTGTAACTTGGGGTTTTGTTGTTGCTTAACAGTATTTTCAGGAACTTATTTCTAGGCAGATATTTACCTTGTTTTTAATGATTGAATATTACTTCACTGCATAGAAGTACCATAATTTCCTTAGCCAATCCCCTCTGGTAGGTTTGCATGCGTGCATGCTAAGTTGCTTCAGTCATGTCTGATAGTTTGCGACCCTATGGACTGCAGCCCATCAGGCTCCTCCGTCCATGATTCTCCAGGCAAGAATACTGGAGTGGATTGCCATGCCCTCCTCCAGGGGATCTTCCCAACCCAGGGATCAAACCTGCATTTCTTACATCTCCTGCTTTGGCAGGCAGGTTCTTTACCACTAGCGTCACCATGGGAAGCCCCTCAGATAGATTTATAAACACTAAAACAGGCACTAATCACTGATCCTATTTCCAAAACACTGCACCACATTTTAAGAAAGCAGAAGATTAATTTTCCAAACAAGAATTAGGAGATGATCGTTCACATTATCAAGACCTCTGCAAATATACCCTCCAAAGACCATCTTTGAGAAATGGACTTCCCTAGGGTCACTGAAGTTACAACATATCAACTCCCAATTCACACCTGCCTGCACAGAGGGTGATGGGTCTGGATCCCCCTTCATGTCCCTTCCTTCATGGATGTCCTTCCCAGGTCCACAGAATATGTGTGCAGGCGTGTCCACACACTAGCAGTGCACATGAATGCATACACGTGACACACGTGTTTACTCATGTACACGTACACGTGTGCCCTCACACACATGTACATTCATGCACATGGACCCGTGCACATACACACGGCATCTGGCAGCTTTATCCCATTGTCAGCTGAAAGGCGATGTTAATTTAGTTCATTTTTAATCACATCTATTTATCAGGTGGTCTGCGCCCAGCAACCATTACTAGGAATAAACTATCATTTCTCTCTAAAAGATAAAGGAAAGTGGATATTGATGAGGTGAGTCTCGTCAGTGCTCCCAGCCCATGTGACTTATTTAATGAGACAGATAAGCCTCCGAAGAGAAACTGTTTAGGGACTTTTAATAAAACCAGGTTTGAAAACCCCAAATCCCCAGCCTGCGGGCTAGTGTCCACAGGCCTAGCATGGGGCGGGGGCGGGTCCCATGGTGATGTCACCATCCATGAATGATGCTATAAGCTGCCCTAAGAGCAGCTTTGCCCCGACAAGTCTAGCTCTAGTTACCCACCCTCCACCCAGGCCTACAGCTTGCTCCAGACCATTCAGAGGAGGGCAAGGCCAGGCCGTGCGAGAAGGGTGCCCACAGGGGGCAGTTGTGTGTTTATTCATATACCAAATGAACCATCAGTAAACAGATTTCTGGGATATTTGTATTCAATTTCAGAATATATATATATATATATATATAAAATACATGGATTGTTGTTGTTTATTCGCTGAGTCATATCTGACTCTTTTATGACCTCATGGACTGTAGCCTGCCAGGCTCCTCTGTCCATGGGATTTCCCAGGCAAAAATACTGGAGTAGGTAGCCATTTCCTTCTCCAAGGGATCGTCCCAGCCCCAGGATTGAAACCCACAGATTCTTACCACTAAGCTACCTGGGAGGCCCAAAATATATGGATATGGATGTATTCTATATATGCATTTCTAAAGAGTATATTGGATTGAAATTCACATAACATAAAATTAACCATCTTAGAAAGTGAACAATCTCTGTACCTCAGTTTCTTGTCTTTAAAATGGGTTGATAATATCTTTCTTGAAGGACTGTTGACAGGATTTAAGTGGTATTTACTGTATGTGATGGAACCAGGACAGTGCCTAGTGTATGGTGAGAGTTCAGTGGATGTGCAAATATTTTTAAATTTTATTTTTTAATTGCTGTAAAATACACAGGGCAAGATGTACCATTTTAAGCACTTTTATGTGAGCAGTTCAGTGGCATTAAGCACATTCTCATTCTTGTGCGATCATCATCACCATCCACCTCCAGAACTTTCTCATCTCTCACAACTGAAACGCCGTTCCCGTTAAACACTAACTTGGATTCCCCTGACCCTGGCGCCCGCCATTTTTGCCTCTATCAATTTGATTGTTCTTGGGACCTCATATATGTGGAGTCATATCTTATCTGACATTTTGTGTCTGGCTTCCTTCACTGAGCATAATATGCTCAAGGTTCAACCATGTTGTAGCATTGCCAGAATTTCCTTCCTTTGTAAGACTAGGATTCCACTGTGTTTATCCACATCGTATTTATCCATTCATCCATCTATGGACACTGGCGTTCCCACCTTTTGGCTGTTGTGACCCCTGCTGCTTTTTGCATTTCTATTCCTCTGTCTTGGGGTGAGGGAAACTAAATTGACCTGGAAACTCACTTTCCAATGAAGCTCTCCTCTCCCTACCCTTCCCACACATAAAGACAAACACACACATACACACCTATGAAATCAATCTGCAGAAGAAAGGCCTTTAGAAGGTGGGCTGAAGCCTTCCTGGGGAACACATGTTTGGGCATCTTTGAGGCTTTAGGTCTTGAAAAAAACGTACCCAAAGGAGACAGTTCCCCCACGCCACTCCCACACCACTGCTGCTTTGTATGAGCCTTATGCAAAGGCTCAGGGGCCATGTCACCCTGAGATATTGTCTTCTATTAACTGCTTGCTCAGATAGATGCCAAGTCCAGGTACAGCCCAGATGGATGACTTGAGGGCCAGAGGGACCAGAGTAGTGGAAAAGCTTAGAGCACATCCATGGGTCCTGACATAAGGGGAACTGGATCCTGGGGCTGGGACCCAGAGCGCTCCGGTAGGGTTCTCCCAGGTCCACCCTGGAGGAAGAGTGTCTTCCAACTGGAATCCACTGGTTGGGGCGTGTGTTCAGACTGCTGATTGGCAGGGGCTGGGAAGGGGTGGTCTGGTGACCACAGGATTTCAGGAGCTGAGGGTGAGCAAGAAAGGCACCTGTTCCCCTAAAGTAACTGCAGGAAGTAGCTTCATCCCAAACACATCTGAGTCTTTGCTTTAGGATTTTGTCTATAAATGTAGCCACATAAGTTGCAACCTTCTGAAATGCCAGTTCTTTCTCTCCTAAGGCCCATTCATCTTCTCTGGAAACAAAAAACAATGTCACTTCCCCCTCAAATCACCAGGGTCTCTGGCTTTGAGTCATAGGAGGCTCCTGGTATTTCCCTCAAACCCTAAAAACATTGGTTTGGGGACTAAAACACCTTGAGAGGTCAATCACCACAGGCAAAAGAATAATAATAATGTAACAACAATAACGATACATGCTTTACCTGAAGTGCTTTTTCTCCACCGATCCAGGCAGAGTTCCCACTGTCCTGCTTTCTCATCCATAAATGACTCTGTTTGGTATATTTTTCTGCATCTATGTCTTCTCTACATGTGGATTCTCCCCTCCCTCCGGATTTTTGCCCAAAGTAATATGTTAATGGAAAAATCCAGACGAACGCTTTTGCCAATCCAATATCAATGTAATTAATTTCATTTTAATTAAGGAACGAAAAACATATTCATTGAAAATCAGCTGCAGTTTAGCAGGATCATATCTCCCATTTTTGAGTGATGTCACCCATTTTTCTTTCTGACTTCCCATGTCCACTAGATTCTTGGTGCTCCCAGAGCAGTACTGAGCTGACGGGACCCGTATCAGTCAGCTGGGGCTGCCATAACCAAGAACCACAGACTGGGTGGCTTAAAAAACAGACATCTATTTCCTCATAGATACGGAGGCTGGATGTCTGAAGGCTTGTAGATGGCCATCTTATCTCTGTTTTCACACGGTCACCTCTCTGTGCATATGTGCTAAGTCGCTTTAGTTGTGTCTGACTCTGTGTGACCCCATGGACTGTAGCCCGCCAGGCTCCTCTGTCCATGGGATTCTCCAGGCAAGAATACTGGAGTGGGTTGCCATGCCCTCCTCCAGGGGATCTTCCTGACCCAGGGATCAAACCCGAGTCTCTTACCTCCCCTGCGCCGGCAGGCAGGCTCTGTACCAGTAGCGCCACCTGGGAAGCCCCCTCTGTCCACGTCTATGTCCTAATGTCTCATAAAGATACCAGTCATATTGAATTGTTGTTGCTGTTATTCAGTCGCTCAGTCACATCCGACTTTTTGTGACCCCATGGACTGCAGCACACCAGGCTTCGTTTGCTCAAACTGATGTCCACTGAGTCGATGATGCCCTCCAATAATCTCATCCTCCATCATCCCCTGCTCCTCCTGCCCTCAATCTTTCCCAGCATCAGCATTTTTTTACAATGAATTGGCTCTTCGCATCAGGTGGCCAAAGTCATTGAGGCCTAATCTAATGATGTCATTTAAATTAATCACTTCTCTAAAGACC
The DNA here is from genome assembly GCF_019923935.1 of Bubalus bubalis. Classification (NCBI taxonomy): domain Eukaryota; kingdom Metazoa; phylum Chordata; class Mammalia; order Artiodactyla; family Bovidae; genus Bubalus; species Bubalus bubalis. The sequence goes on along the minus strand of NC_059159.1, from coordinate 10,165,494 downwards.
CTCTCTCCAAATACAGTTGAATTTTGAAGAGCTGGGGGTTAGAGCTTCAGCATATGAATTTGGGGAACATAGTTCATTCCACAGGAGAGCTTGACCTGACCAGCATCACACCCGGATGAGCCATCGCTCTGTCCCACTGAGTTTGCCTTAGATAGTAGCTCCTGAGTGAGACATCCTGCTCTCTTCGGCATCTCGGCATGGCAGCCACCTGGACCCTGCACCTGGCCTCCTGTTTATTGACTCATTTCCCATGTCCACCCAGTCTCCCCAAGTCCAGCTGCATCTGCTGCTGGGAGCACTTCAACAATGCTGACTCCAAACAGCACTGTCCGGTTACAGACGTCGCCCTCCTGTCTTTGAGCCTGGCCATCTGCACGTGCCAGTGCTCAAATGCAGCCACCCCGCCACGGATCGATCCGCACCCCCAGGACAGGCTGTTTATTCATGTCTCTGCTGCCAGCGGGGTCAATACCACGTGGCATCAGGTGGTGTGATAGCACAGCCCCCACGGAAGACCTCCACCCTCTATCACTGCAACCGCGCCCATCCTCACACTCATACTCACGGTGTGTAAGTGCAGGGCAGAGGCAAGAAAAGGTGGGTCTCCAGACCTGCCAGCTTGCCCTACATGTGCCACCGTCATCGGGGAGTGACTCGGGGATGACAGAATCTTCTCAACGCTGTCTGTCAAACGGAACGCTGGCTTGCCCTCTGTGCCTTTGCCTGGAATGCCCTTCTCTTCCTAAAAGGCTCCCTGCCCCCTGATATTGTACCCAAACATCACTTCTTCCATGAAGCCATCCTGGCCTCCCCCCGCCCTTCTCCCTGCTGTACAGGCACCATTGTGGCTCCATACTCACTAATCATGGAGCAACGCTGTGGCTCCTGACCTGTCTTCTTCACCTGGGTGGGAGCAACTAGACACAGATTTTGTTTAGGCTCATCTTTGTCACCTTCCCCCACACTCACTGTGCCCAGCACATTTTTGGTGCTGGGGAGAGGCAGACACTGTTCCTTTTCTCCACAGTGTACTGACAAAGCAGCTAATCCCTAGGATCTTCTTTCTGCTCCTAGAAGACATTTTCCGTGTTCCCAGACCGTCGTAGCCAGCCCACTTCTCCCTCCTACTGCCGGTTTGCTCCACCGCTGCTGACTCAAGTGACCTGACCCAGATGCATCTTATATCTGCTGGTGGCGAGCTCCACCAAGGGCAGCTGCCAGAATGGGACGCTAACACCCATTACACCTTCCTGGACACGGGCTTTGTTTTGTAATTTGCATGCTTATTGGCTTGTGTTTCCCCTCCCTCCCCCCCATGTGACTATTGGATGTAGTAGGACAAATGGGCTTTTCTATTCGGCTGTCCAGAGCAGTTCAGAAGAGTGGATGGAAGGAAGTGTCCCGGGCACATGAGTCACCACGGTCAGCTTCTGTAGTCCCTGATTCCAAAGGCATGGCTTTTTGAAGGCTGCCCCAGGTGGGCTGGAATCTACACGTGGGTCAGTGTGGCCAGCCTTGTCTGCTGTAAATAAAACATGACTCAGACCTAATCCGCCATCCAGGAAAGGACATGGGCCATTGTGTCGTGCGGCCATCTGGCTCTGTGACCAGCACCATGCTGATGACAGCTCCCCCAGACTCCCACGTGTTTGTCCCACATCAATCACTGTTTCTCTGGGAGGCCGAGCCCAGCCTGCTCCCAAGAACCCCCTGGGGTTGCTGGAGATGATCAGAGAGGGTCTCAGTGATGCCAGCTGAGCTATGAGGGAAGCTAAAATACACTTGCTCCTTGGAAGAAAAGCTGTGACCAACCTAGACAGTATATTAAAAAGCAGAGACATTGCTTTGCCAACAAAGGTCCATCTAGTCAAAGCTATGGTTTTCCAGTAGTCATGTATGGATGTGAGAGTTGGACTATAAAGAAAGTCATGTATGGATGAGAGAGTCAGACTATAAAGAAAGTCGAGCACTGAAGAATTGATGCTTTTGAACTGCGGTGTTGGAGAAGACACTTGAGAGTCCCTTGGACTGCAAGGAGATCCAATCAGTCAATTCTAAAAGAAATCAGTCTTGAATATTCATTGGAAGGACTGATGCTGAAGCTGAAATTCCAATACTTTGGCCACCTGATGCAAAGAACTGACTCATTAGAAAAGACCCTGATGCTGGGAAAGATTGAAGGCAGGAGGAGAAGGGGATGAGAGAGGATGAGATGGTTGGATGGCATTACTGACTCGATGGACATGAGTTTGAGTAAGCTCTGGGAGTTGGTGATGGACAGGGAGGCCTGGCGTGCTGCAGTCCATGGGGTCACAAAGAGTCAGGCATGACTGAGCAACTGAACTGAACTGAGCAGTGATGCCAGTGGGACAACTCCAGGAGGTCACATGGCCCCAGAGAGGTGGAGTCCACATCTTCTTTGCTTCAGAGGGGTCAATGCCTGGATGGTGAAGGGCACCTCGGCCACAGATGAGCAGGTAATGGGAGGCTGAATCCCATGGCAGCCATGGAAGGTGCAGCCACTGAATCCCTGAGAGAGAGAGTCCAGGATGTCAGAGGTCTGCTGAGAGGCATTCTCATTCAGCTCTGGTGTGACTCTAGTCCCCCAGCTCAGGCAGCCTCAGACCCAAGCCCGGCTGTTGGAAAAGGGAACTCTGTACAGTCCCAGAGGAGAGGGCAGTAGGCCTTGGAGGGCACTTTAGGAAAATGAACAAACACAGCGACACTGGCCAAGAGCTGGTGGGAGAAGAGGAAGATGGGGGAGAGGAGGAGGAGGACCATGGCAAAGAGGCTGCAGAAGAAGCATGTGGCTCAGTCTGGGCATGGAGTCTTCCATCAGGCCCTGCCACAGGAGCCCAGCCCCCTGGGGATGGGACGGACAGAGGACCACTCTCGTCCAGGTCAGGGGGCTGTGCCCTTTCTTCAGTGTATTCCTTTTCTTGACATTCTCATTATACTAATCGCTTTTGGGTATATATCTAATATAAAGTCTGCCATAAAGTAATGAAACATGGCATGACTCTGGCAAATGATGTGATTATTACATAATGAAACTAAGTACCCTAAACCAAGAAAATCAAAATCAGATTGTGTGTGTGTGTGTGTGTGTGGTGATGCTGGTGCCTTTTGAGGGGGGTAAATGTTTTTAATTTTTTTGCTGATGGTAGGTCATTTTTTAGAAAGTTCTTTTGTACTTTCTCTTTGAGTCTGTGCACAAGGGAGCCCCATAAATTCTGAGCTGTGGAATCTGGCCATGTCAGCAGTCTTCAAAATGAATTGATATTAAATGCAACAAAAGTCCCTCTAATTCACCTCGTTTCTGTCTCTGCCCTCTTCCAACCCCTTGTCCCTCAACTCTCCTGATCCTCCAGCCCCTCATAAGCTCCAACTGAGAAGTGGAAGGATAGAAAAGGCCATCAATACTGGGAATGACACTGGCTTATCTATTATGTAAAACCTCAATAATTAGGTATTATTTACAAATAGCTGCACTTTCTCATTGTCCTGCCACAGACAGACGGATACCCCCAAACTTACCCGCAGATCCCACACTTCTCAGCACTCGCATAAAACACTGTCACCCAGCCACACATAGACACACTCGTCGTTCTTACACTTCCTCCATCACTCTTGGCTGGGGTGGGCAGAGGTGCCAGATCACTCCAGAGCCAAGCCCTGGGCAGATGCTTGGCCTGCCTCTCCCCTGTGGGATGGAGATAGCATGGTGATGCCATGGGGAAGGTTGGGCAGTGGGGGCAGGGCAGGAAACCAAGGGAAAACTCGGGGAAGAACAAATAACACAAAACACACACCAACAACTTCTGATCCTTCACTCAGCACTGTACCTTAGTCGGGTTTCAGTTTGAAGTCAGGCAATTCTTATCCCAGATTGCTTACAGAAGCCCCTCCCACTTCCCCAAGCTGGAAGTCACTTGCTGGAAAATAACTGGCTCCCACTCAGAATGTACAAAGAGGCCAAGGCAGCTGCCGTCCCTCCCTCCCTCACCCCACCAGGTTGTGCATTAATTTTTCCCTCCTGCCTTCCCCCACAAAACAAATCTTGATTTAAGAAATCAGACCTGGAAGCTGTATGTCGTCCTTAACATGCTCCAATTGCCAGGATCTGGAAAATCTGCTGTGGGCAGGCAGGATTGCCTCCAAATGCGTTTCTAGTGCGGTGGATTTAGTGAGCACACACGCAGCAGAATTTATCTGCATACTGCACGTCTCCCAGGCCCCAGCCACTGGTGCCAGATTAAACCATAGCCTCAGAGAAGATCCTTAAGTCTGAGCATGTCCTGTGGTGGTCATTCCTTCTTATGTGGAGCCTCTGACATGGACTAAGTGAGGTTGGAAAGGTGCACTGGGCTCTGAGCAAAGCTCACAGACATCATTATCTGGTAGAAACTCAGGCTGTTTGAACTGGGCATTGATCTCTTCCTTAGCAAATCTTAGCCTTATCCACCTACAGGGAGGAATCTCTTCCTCCTGATGGACAAAACTTTAGAAAGTTATTCAAATGGAGGGTTGTTGGGGAAATGAATTAAAACAAATGACAAACAATCGTGTTTCAGATTTGATGAAAGCAGATCAGTGGTGACATGAGCCTTTATAAGCACTGTCTGCTGTTTCCAGGTGATAAATGAGTGTCATGTGCTTCTAAGCATGGGAGACAGAGATGAACGGAGGCTGTTACCAGCCCCCAGCCTGGAGCTCAGCAGGTGGCTGGCAGCCCCAGGTCCCTGTGGGCATCTGTCCGTGGTGCTGAACTCTTTCTCTCTCACACCCCATCTCTTTCCCTGTTTCTCTAGAAGTGAAGGCATCTACTGAATTCATTGTTCATTGTTCAGTCACTAAGTTATATCTGATTCTGTGACTCCATGGACTGTAGCTCACCAAGTTCCTCTGTCCATGGGGTTTTCCCAAGGAAGAATACTGGAGTGGGTTGCCATTTCCTTCTCCAGGGGACCTTCCTAGTTCAGGAATTGAACCTGCATCTCCTGCATTGGCAGATGGATTCTTTACCACTGAGTCACCAGGGAAACCCATCGACTGAATTAGAGTACAGCTATTTGATACCAGGATTTGATGATAGGTGTGCTTGTTCTAATCTGCTAGATGGCCCTCAAGTCCAAAATTCTTTCAAGGGGTTTCAAATGTGGGGAAATCTAAGAAAAAGCAATGACTTGTTGAAGAGGAATAAAAAAACTACCTCAATTGACTGTGATTTTCTAACTGTATGTTCAGTTCAGTTCAGTCACTCAGTCGTGTCCAACTCTTTGTGACCCTATGAACTGCAGCATGCCAGGCCTCCCTGTCCATCTCCAACTCCCAGAGTCCACTCAAACCCATGTCCATTGAGTCAGTGATGCCATCCAACCATCTCATCCTCTGTCGTCCGCTTCTCCTCCTGCCCTCAATCTTTCCCAGCATCAGGGTCTTCCAATGAGTCAGCTCTTCGCATCAGGTGGCCAAAGTATTGGAGTTTCAGCTTCAACATCAGTCCTTCCAATGAACACCCAGGACTTATCTCCTTTAGGATGGACTGGTTGGATCTCCTTGCAGTCCAAGGGACTCTCAAGAGTCTTCTCCAACACCACAGTTCAAAAGCATCAATTCTTCGGTGCTCAGCTTTCTTTATAGTCCAACTCTCACATCCATACATGACTACTGGAAAAACTATAGCCTTGACTAGATGGACCTCTGTTGGCAAAGTAATGTCTGTGCTTTTGAATATGCTGTCTAGGTTGGTCATAACTTTCCTTCCAAGGAGTAAGCGTCTTTTAATTTCATGGCTGCAGTCACCATCTGCAGTGATTTCGAGCCCAGAAAAATAAAGTCAGCCACTGTTTCCCCATCTATTTGCCATGAAGTGATGGGACCGGATGCCACGATCTTTGTTTTCTGATGTTGAGCTTTAAACCAACTTTTTCACTCTCCTCTTTCACTTTCATCAAGAGGCTCTTTAGTTCTTCTTCACTTTCTGCCATAATGGTGGTGTCATCTGCATATCTGAGGTTATTGATATTTCTCCCGGCAATCTTGATTCCAGCTTGTGCTTCATCCAGCCCAGCATTTCTCATGATGTACTCTGCATAGAAGTTAAATAAGCAGGGTGACAGTATACAGCCTTGACGTACTCCTTTTCCTATCTGGAACCAGTCTGTTGTTCCATGTCCAGTTCTAACTGTTGCTTCCTGACCTGCATACAAGTTTCTCAAGAGGCAGGTCAGGTGGTCTGGTATTCCCATCTCTTTCAGAATTGTCCACAGTTTATTGTGATCCACACAGTCAAAGGCTTTGGCATAGTCAATAAAGCAGAAATAGATGTTTTTCTGGAACTCTGTTGCTTTTTTGATGATCCAGAGGATGTTGGCAATTTGATCTCTGGTTCCTCTGCCTTTTCTAAAACCAGTGTGAACATCTGGAAGTTGACAGTTCACGTATTGCTGAAGCCTGGCTTGGAGAATTTTAAGCATTACTTTACTAGCGTGTGAGATGAGTGCAATTGTGTGGTAGTTTGAGCATTCTTTGGCACTGCCTTTCTTTGGGATTGGAATGAAAACAGACCTTTTCCAGTCCTGTGGCCACTGCTGAGTTTTCCAAATTTGCTGGCATATTGAGTGCAGCACTTTCACAGCATCGTCTTTCAGGATTTGAAATAGCTCAACTGGAATTCCATCAGCCACAGTTGGAGACACTAGTGTCCTGTAATATAGGTATTTACCTGTTCTGGTAGCTGAATGGATGACCATATGTGAGACTGTGTCTTTGCTTTCCAAGTTCTACCCAAGTTCTAGCTGACCCCATGCCAACTAGGGACTCCCTCTCTCTCTGATTCGGTTCCCCATCTTTTATCAGTGCTGAGGCTGAAATTCTAACCAGGATGCATCCCTAACAGCCCTCTCTGTCTCATCTCATCCCTCTGGCTCATTTGAGAACCACACCATTGCTACAGGGTGGCCCTATTTCTTATTCGTCACCCCCTTCCCCCCAAAGCAGCAGATAAATAGAAGAAAGAGTATCTTTATGTGAGCAGCAGGTAAGGAACTGAGACAGTTCCTGCTGACCCCTGTGTACCCTTGGGTAATTTACTGTCTCCCCAAGTTCTCAGTTTCTTTATCTGTTCAGTGGAGATGGTAAGACCTGCCCTACCACCTTATAGGGTTATTGGAAGGATTAAATGAGACAATACCTTTAAGTGGCTTTGGAAAACTGTGGAATGTAATGTAAATGTAAGGCATCAATAATGGCAGCATTGTAAAAAGGGAAGAGGACACTGAGACCTCCATCTCTGATGTTCCAGTCAAGCAAGTGATTTAGGGGCTTCATTTTGGTGGGGGTGGTGGGGGTGGTGGGAGTGGAATCAAGGATGAGGGCAAATATAAAACCCCATCAAGCCAAAGCAAGGCTTTCAGGGAAGATTACTTTTATACCAACTCCCAAAAGAAAGGCTAGATTCCAAAATGAAGTCTGTTTGCTTCTTACTTTCCTAATATAAAGGGAATGGGCAATTTCCCCTTCCCAAAGGCTGCTTCACATCGGTGGAATCAGAATACAATAGTCAGAGGTCTCCAGTGGCAGAACAGAGTGGAGGAAAGAAAGCAAAAGGCTCTGTTCTAAGCATTCAGCATACTGCTGTTCTCTCATTATCCAGCAAGGGAAGCCCAACGCTACCCTCTGCAGCATTGGACACCTCTATGGCTAGTACACGGTGTGTGTGTGTGTGTTTGTATGTGTGTGTGTGTGTGTGTGTGTGTGACAGAATGTAAATGTGAGCATAGATATATTATCATTATAGCTGCTGCTAAGTCGCTTCAGTCGTGTCCAACTCTGTGTGGCCCCATAGATGGCAGCCCACGAGGCTCCCCCATCCCTGAGATTCTCCAGGCAAGAACGCTGGAGTGAGTTGCCATTGCCTTCTCCAATGCAGGAAAGTGAAAAGTGAAAGCGAAGTCGCTGAGTCTTGTCCGACTCTTAGCGACCCCATGGACTGCGGCCCACCAGGCTCCTCCATCCATGGGATTTTCCCGGCAAGAGTACTGGAGTGGGGTGCCATTGCCTTCTCCGTATCATCATAGACTAACATCTTAATTCCTGCCTTCAATATTTATTGAGCACCTTCTGTGAGCCAGTGCTCCTGGCACAATTTAGGGCCATGCTCAGGTCCTCTGGTTGCTTTCAGGGTAATGGGGCATGGACATCATGATGCACTATGATAGATGCTGTGCTGGAGGTGTGGGTGGTCCCACCACACTTTCTGGCTCCGTGAAGTGTACATACTGATCTTCCTCATCTTGCCTCTCTCCCAGTCACATGTAGGTACTCTCTAGGTTCTGTCCTCTAATATGTCCTGATGCTTTTGGGGTCCATGACTTCCTTTGTCTTTAAATCAACCCTCCTCCTACTTTGGCATGACTACTGAAAATTCATGACAATTCAGAATAACTCCCAAACAATGATCACCCATGAAACCCTTAGAACGAGGGATCGGGCAAAGTTGGTACTGGGGCTCCGGGGTTTGACTTTGGGGTTTCTAAGTTGCAGGGTCTCATTAGGCTGTGGGAGTTGGACGGTCAAACCCATATCTCCAGCCCACGAGTGAGACTGAATATTGTGAAATTCAAAGTTTTGCTCTATTGACGTTTTAACATAAGGGACTAATGCTGAAGCTCCGATACTTTGGCCACCTGATGAAAAGAGCTGACTCATTGGAAAAGACCCTGATGCTGGGAAAGACTGAAGGCAGGAGGAGAAGGGGATGACAGAGGATCAGATGGCTGAATGGCATCACCAACTCAATGGACATGAGTTTGAGCAAACTCCAGGAGATGCTGAAGGACAGGGAAGCCTGTGTGCTGCAGTCCATGGAAAGCCAGGCATGACTTAGTGATTGAACAACAGCAGCAGCAAACACTGTCACATGCAGCTCCAACCTGCAGAGAGGCTTCCCTCCCTTCCCACTGAACATGGAGGAGTCACATGGGGCCGTCCAGAAAGGCTCTGGGAATGGCCACAGGAAAGGGCTGTGTTACCCCTGTGCTCCATGAGAGGAAATCTCTGACATTGCTGCCTGTCCCTGAGAACAGAGATCAAGGGAGACTTCAGAGAAAACTCAGGGTTTGCTTCTGCTTCCCAGGCAGTGAGCCATTCCGGAGCCCTGCAGGGCCTGTGGCTGATGCAGCAAGGGCCGTTGGATTCAAGGGGGTGTGTTAACGATGCTGGGCCCTGAGATGTGCCCTCAGCCCCATTCTTTCTGCCCAGAGAGGAGCATCCCCAACAAGGAGTGTTTGCAAGGTACTTCAATACATTCCCGCACTTGAAGTAGAGTGCTACAAATACCACCCATATTTAATTACAAATCCAGGTGGATGAGCTAACTGAATGCAATTCCATAGCAACTTCGCATCACTCACACTCCAATTCAACTGATGAAGTTACCCCAGAATCCAAAATGCGGGGTCCAAAGAGAGCCGTCAGTCTTTCCACATACTCAAGTCATGCAGGAGACAGAAAATAACCTCACAAAGAGTACTTCAGTGACTGTATGCTTTAATACCCCAGCCATCAGAGCTGACATTTATGCCATTAATTTAAAAACACATTATTTCATCTCCATAAACTTAGGCTTGTTTGGGGCCAGCTAAGTAGTTCTCTTTCTTAATGGCAGCCTGGCATTTTTATTTTTATCTTGGTCCTTCACTCCCCCAGCCCTTAACACCTCACCTTTAATTTGTGTTTCCTTTCCTGAAGTCCCAGGAGGAGGCAGGGAAGCACAGAGAGAGGTTAGGCAAGTGAATCCTTCTAGAAAGGCAGGAAGCTGCACAGGCTGAGCTGACCCACCAGCAGAAGACTCCCCACCTCACCCCAGCATAGATTCCTATTGAAGCACGCTGCCTGCTTCTGGGAGAAGCGCTGTCAAGGGCAGAGTGGCCAGAGCTGAGGGCATACGGGAACTGATTTTGCATGTGTGGTGCAGACTCTCCATCCAGTTGTCATCAAACCCAGAGATGAAGCCTCTGGAAGTAAATGAGATGCACATAATCTATGCTTGTCCGTCTGCCTTGTCAAAAACTATAGCTTCTCTGATTTGGGTGACCCTTAATCTTAAACACCATTTATCTCCCTTGGGGCTGATCACTAGTGGGGTTCTTTGTGTCAATCTCAGACTCTACTTGCTAACTGCTCCTGCCCGGATTCCCTTCCTGGACTGTTTCAAGAATAAGCATTGCAACCTTAAACGTATATGGAACTGCAAACCATGTAACAGGCAGGAAGCTAAGACCTGCACAAGGACCATGGAATTACATCCCCTCAAGAAATCTATGGGGGCTTCCCAAGTGGTGCTAGTGGTCAAAAACTTGCCTCCCAAGGCAGGAGACATAAGAGAGTTGGGTTGGGAAGATCCCTGGAGGAAGGCATGGCAACCCACTCCAGCATTCTTGCCTTGAAAATCTCATGGACAGAGGAGTCTGGCCAGCTACAGTCCATAGGGTCACAGAGTCGGACAGGACTGAAACGACTTGGCACGCGTGCATGCAAGAAATCTATGATGGTACCACAGCGAGAAGGACCACAAATCTCCACTTTCTGGGTGTAGAAACTGAGGTTCATCCCCTGCCAGTCCGCCAAGGCTTAGAAAGTTCTGCCCTCCCTCCCCACACCAACATCCACTGAGCATTTCCTCCTCCTCCCCCTCCAGCTGAATAGCACCAGGCACTCACCTGTGGGAGGAGCCTGTGTTCAGAGGCAAGAGCCAGGTTTCCTTGCATCCCTGTTGGAGGCGGGGTTGGAGCAGTCCCTGGCCACCACTAGCCCCGTGTTATTAGTTATTTTTAGCAATCAATGTTATTGATGCCGTGTTCACTCGAGAAAGCCACCAGAGAGCTGTTCTTCCAACTCATTACATTTAGAGTTGAACTATCCCCTTTTTATATAAATCCTGACACATAAAGATAAAATACACCACTTTCTGAGGGAAGTTCTGAACCAGAGGCTAAGAGCTGGGAGGAAGATTTGAGTGCCAGAAGCAGCTTTAAAGATGACTCCACAGGGGGAGGTCCGGGAGGCCTGTCCTCCGAGCCAGGAAGCTGGACCAGGGGGGTTAAAACCTCACATGTAGAAGAACAGCCCCTTGGATGTCACCAGCATGGAAAGAAAGGAGGCAGGAAACTGTGGATTCAACAGAAAAGACATGGCTGCTTTGGAGGGTCTCAATCTGGATGGCTAAGAAGGGAGGGTGTTGTTACTGGGGGCTTGAGTGTTTGTCTTCTTTGATGGCTGCTGAGGGTAGACAAGGCCTTTGGGTCTCAGCTCGCAGTGGTCAAGGAAACTGGTCCTGGCAAGTCTACTAATGCCCAGGGGAGAGACAAGATATGGTTTTTTAGAACATTCTCTACTCCTCTGTGGCTCCCAAGGTGGCCCTAGTGGTAAAGAACTGCCTGCCAATGCAGGTAGATGTAAAGAGACAGGGGTTCGATCCCTGGGTCAGGTAGATCCCCTGGAGGAGGGCACAGCAACCCACTCCAGTTTTCTTGCCTGGAGAATCTCTTGGACAGAGGAGTCTGGCCAGCTACAGTCCATAGGGTCACAGAGGGTTGCAAAAAGTCAGACACAAGTGAAGAGACTTAGCATGCACACATGCATACTCCTCTCTATCCCTTTGCATTCAGTTTCTCAGCCTTGAAGGAACAGAGTTGGGCCAACTAGGGACCCTGGGATGGCTCTCTCCACACATTGAATGACACCAAATTGGGCTTGAGACCACAGAGTGGGCAGAGAGCTGTGCCAGATGTATTAGAGAAGTCTGGTGCCCCTTTCTCTGCCTCTAGATGGAGTTTCTCTGGGGACATGATGGGTGGAAGAAGGCCAGGGATTACAGGTTCTGGTGTGGAAATTCCCAGAGGTGCAGTAATAGGAAGATGCCCACGGTTGATTCCACCTGACTGTTTCCCATGGAGACAACATCGTCCCAGCATCTCTCCCATGGACGAGCCCCATTGCTCACTCCACCTCGTTCCCAGTACATTTCACCCACACTGAACAACGCAGCTCCCAGTACAAGTTCCCAATACTTATTACCCTTTAAGGACTTGGCACTTTTCGTGAGTTGTTCCTTCTGTCTAAAACACTGTATCTCTCTTCCATGATCTCTCTGATGAAGTCTAAACTCAGGGATGGTGTTGGGTCAGACACATCGATTTGGGACTCATTATATTTAGAGGGAACTGAAACATGGGGGTGAATAAGATCATCCCAGTGGAGGGCAGCCAGCCTGAGAAGACCAATGGCATGAAGACAGAGCCCAGGGAAAACAAACAGACACAGTCCTGGGGCGCAGGGGCCACCAGAGGCAGACAGAGAGTCAGGAATGGGAGAGCAATTGGCCATGTGAGATGCGCTGTCAGTAAGGATGGAGAAGCATCTGTCACATTTTGCACATCGGGGGCGGGGGTGTCTCTTGACAGAAGCTTGACCAGCAAGGAAGGGCCAGACATCAGGATGTGGGTAAACAGGAGAGAATAAAAGGGAGCAGTGGCTTTGAAGTCATGCTCTTGAGAAGTGGGGTCTGGAAAGGGAAGGCAGGTTGGGATAGCTCAAGTCATGGCAAAACTTTGGATGGATAGACGGATGGGGCAGACCTCTGACCCAGCACTTCTCTCTGCCCTGTGAGTTCTTGCTCATCCATCAGCCCTCTCAGGTGGCCTGGGGACACCTGGAAGGCAATGACTGCCTTTTTCATTTTCCTTTCAATCATCCAGCTGTTCAATGAGAGTTCACTGCTTTCCAACATGTGTCGGACACCCTTCTGGGTACTGAGGTTTCAGAGAACAAGACAGAGAGAGAAGTGCTGCCCCAGGAGCCCCCAGGGACTGAGGGAGGGGAGAGGCTAAGCAAGGATGGGCACAAGCCTCACAGAGGAGGTGACACCTGAGCCAAGGCCCAGAGATGGAACATTGAGGAGGACTGGAAGAGAAGCAGTGATGGGAGACCAAGGAGGGACATTTGGAAAACGCTAGCTTCACTTTGAATGAAATGGGGGTGTTGGAGGGGTTTACCGTCAGTCCAGGGCACCATCTGACTCACTTGGAAATCGATCACACTGGGTGTTGCCAGTAGATGGTGCGTCCTGAGCCAGAGTGAAGCAGCTGGACTCGCTGGAAGCTTTTGCGTGGCTACAGCTGAGGTGACGAAGAGCTGTGGATAGTGGAGGAATTCTAGCTGTTTCAAGGGTGAACGCCTAAGGATTCGCTAATGAATCTGGCATGGGGTGTGAAGGAAAGACATAAACCTCAGCTCTCCCCAGAGTCTGGTCTAAGCAAGTGGTAGTCACTCAAGGAAACAGGGGTGGGGTTGGCTCTCAGGGATTTGGTTTTGGATGGGTTAACTTTGGGATGCTTCCAGATGGGGAAGTTGAGTTGACAGACACACCCATCCATGGAAAGACATCCTAGGGCCCAGGTGGTGCCGGACAGCGGGGCTTGGTTGCATCCTTTGGAGTGAATGCATGTTGGGTCACCAAGTGTTGGAATGTTCATGCTACATGGGCCTCTCCTGTCTCTCCGTCCCCTCTGCCACCACACATCTGCAAGCTTTTAGTAGCTTAGCCTGGCAAATGACCCAGGGTACCATAGAGCAGGATAGAAACCAGTCAGATTCTCAAAATCCTGGGAAACCAGACTGAGTTTCTGTTGCCTGCTGGCCTCATAGGATCAAATGATGTAATTGTTTAGGCTGAGTCTGAGAGGAATGATCTGAACAAGTTTATAGGATGCTGATGTCGCAGTATCTCACAGTTCCTCCCCATTCCAGCTTTGCTATGCCTCCACACGCATACCCCTTGGGCCCCATCACAGCCCACAGCCCAGGACGTGGGCAGGGATGGGGTCAGAGACAGGATGTGGTGCCCGTGGGTGAGCTCTTTGCCTTTGTCTTGATCACGCTTGCCTTGAAATCCTCCTACTCTTGGCATGCTGCTGGAGACACCAGCCCGTGAAAACTTAAATGTTTGCAATCAGATCAGGGGTCTCCTGATTTCTTAGGACTGAGGATACTGCTGAGTACTGTTGACAAGTGGATGCACATCCAAATGAATGAAATCCCACAAGCAGGGGAAAGCTGAGGGGAAACCACGAAAGGAAAAAGAAAATGCCAGCTACCCTATTGTTTCCTGTAGCCAAATGCAAAATTAAGAACATTAAAGGGCTGGAAAAATGACAAGCAGTTGACCCAGACACCCATCCCCTGCCACCCTCCCAGCCCCTGTATCGCAATGTGGCTCCCTTATTTCTAGAGTGTTCTTTATTTTAATTTTTCCAAAACTTTCTTGAAGTAAAAGTCACATCATTTAAAATTATGTTTTATTTCTTTTTTTTGTCTTTACTTTTTAAACCTTTTTTTAATTGAGGCATAGTTGACTTACAATATTCATTTCAGATGTCTGACATAGTCAAAATTTTTATAGATTATGCTCCATTTATAGTTATTATCAAATATTGGCTGTATTCCCTGTGCTGTACAATATATCCTTATAGCTTATTTATTGCATACATAGTATTCTGCACCTCTTACAAAATTATTCATTGTAAAGTGAACAATTCAGTGGTATTTCACAATCTAGTTCCAAGAGGTGTTCATCACCCCAAACGGGAAACTCTGTCCCCGTTCGGCAGCCACCCCCCCAGACCCTCCCTTCCCCCAGCCCTGGTCCACCACCAATCTGTGCTTTGTTCCAGCCGATTTCCCTACTCTGGATATTCCATGTGAAAGGAGTCGTTCCGTGTGGAGTCTTCTGTGGCTGGTCGTCACTCAGCGCCTTGTTTCTAAGGGTCACCGTGTTGTAGCCAGTGTCTGTGCTTCATCGCTGCTTCTGGCCAAGGAATCGTCCACTGGGTGGACACACCCTGTTTTGTTTATCCACTCATCTGTGGGTGGGCACGTGGGCTCTTCCCAACTTTGGCCATTGGGAGTAAGCTGCTATGAGCATGGATGCAGGAGTGCTCCCCTTTAAGACATCCTCAACACGTGTGTGCGTTGTGGGGGGGGAAAAATGCAAGGCCTCTCTTGTCCCTGATGGCTCCCATCCCAGAAGCTCATGGTTGGAGGGGCTGGACACAGCCGGGGGTCAGCACAGCCCCACACACCAGGAAGCCTTCGGGAGGAGCTGGTGAAACCTACCCCTCCAGCAGAGGCGGCTTCTTTTTTCTCTTGTCTCCACCCACAGAGCCCACCTAAGAACCACTGATTCTCATCATGGACCCTGGGTGACCCACATGGCCCAGGTATCCGCTCTTAACTGGGTCTCCTGTCAGCGGACTGGCCCTGCCTGGGGTCCCGGCTGGGGGCACCCACATTATGGATTTTGCCAAGCATGAGAGCAGAGAGACAGAATGCTGAGCTGGGGGAAAAGGACGACCCAGGCACCTGTGGGATTCCTCTGTCCCTCAAGCCTCTCCCTCAATGCAAACCTAATCTAGAGGAGAAATGAATCAATTGAAACCCAATTTCCATCCCTCTCTGTGCAGACATTCCAGGGTCTCTGCGGGTTGGAGAAATGCTGTCTGGGTGTCTGGGGGGGAGCATGGTCCTTTCCAGGTGGAAGTGTCACTTGAGGGCCCTCCTCGTCCCCAGCGGCCGACAGGTGGGGGCCCCTCTGCCTTTAGCACAGGCCGAGCTTTGGAGATTGGGGGAATGGGGACCATCATTCACTTGTTGACAGGCATCCTTTGCTCTACAACAGGCACCGTCAGAGTCTCCCAGTCTACCACGTTGTCCTCATCCATGTAAATCCATCCTGCTTGCAGTGGGGACGGCTCCAGAGCCTTGCACCAGGTCAGAGCTTCTGGGGCAAGGGGAAGCTCGCTCTTAGCTCCTTGTTCTCAGCTCTCTGCCCACGGATGAGAGTGGCTGTGTGCCTGCAGGATCCGTGAGGGACACTATCGTGTCCCTTTCCTGGGGCCCTCAGCTCCCAGGTCAGCTGATCAGCAGAGCTGGGCTTCCCAAGCCAACTTCCATCTTAACACACAGCCTGGATTCATCTCACAGTCCATCCTTTCCTTGTGTCAACACCAAGGGAGAGGAACCAGAATCAGTCCCATGGTGGGGTTAGTGAAAGACTGCAGAGATTCGGCTCTCCCGGGGTGGCTGGCGAGGTAGGAAGGAGCAGCGTTTCACCCCTGCTCCATGTCAGGGGAACCAGCCCAGGGGTGTAGACTCTCACTGCACAGCTCATAAATAGCAGGCACAGGGCGTTCAGTGCCTCCCTTGCATTTTGTTCTGTTCGACTGGCTTCTCCAGCCTTTGGGAACAAGCTGAAGAAGGAGGGGAGGTCTGGGGAGCTGAGGCAGGGGCAGGAGGAAGTGGGGTCTCTCTCCCTTCGGGGCAGGACTGCAGGTGGCAGCTGAGGGCATGGGGAATGTGAATGCCAGAGCAGGCCTGGGCCCCACTCAGTTGAACTGAGAAGCCAGGGACTGCCAGGCTGTCCTAAAAGGAAGGCAGTTCTAGAAAGTTCCCCCAGGCACTGTGGCACAGGAGCCAATCAGTGTAGCTACCGATGACATCAACGAGTCCCTAAAAGTGCTCAGAGGGGTAGACAGCCCTTTTTGGCAATGGCCACAGACTCCTGTGTTGGCACCAGCTTCCAGGAGGGCACCGCATGTGGGGTACAACAGAGGTGCATTTTTGTGCCAGTGGCCCCCTGCTCATGGCCATCTGCACGGGATTTGAATGGAAGCCAGTGTGCAGAAGCGCAGCCTTTGCAAAGTAGTGACAGGGATTGGTGGTTTGGGGCCCTGTGATGGGTCTTAAGGCAACTGCAGGACTCACAGCGGCATTCCTATAGAATTGAGCTTTTCTGGTATATTTAAATATATGTCTACAGAGTATTACTTAGTAAAGTGGCTTTGGGGCAGAGACAACTCTATGCTGCAGCCTGTGGGGATACTGCTGACTGGAGAAGGTCAGAAGCAAGCGTAACCTGTCATGTGAACCGGTGTGAATGTGTGGTTGTGAATTTACCCCGTTCCACTCACACAGACCATGAGAAGGTGATGGGAATTCCATAGGCATGTTCACTGTGTCTGGGCTGTCTGCTTCTCTGGGACAGAAAAGGTGGGTACCAGCTTTTCTGTGGGAGCTGGGAGAGGGTCACAGCCCCAGAGTAGGGTTCAGCTACTCTTGGCAAAGGGGATGCCTCGCCAAGCATCACCTCCCTAATTCACCAGCACCTTGAGGGGCAGGTACCACCACTCCCATTTTGCTGACAAGAAAACTGAGGCTCAGCAAGTGAAACCATTTCTCTGGTGTCAACCAGACAGAAATATCTGGGCAGGGTTTCAAATCCATGACTGTCTACAAAGTTTGGGGGCTCTCTCTGGGACGGTTCCTCTCCCATCTGAACCCTGGGACTGAAAGAGAGTGAAAGGCCCCAAGCCTGCCATTTCTCCATTTCCTTCGTGACCCCAAAGTCATGGACAGACTCATCTGTCCAAGTGCAAGCCCGTTGCCAGCCATCTCCTTATGACTATAAGCCTTCGGTGCCAAAGAGGATCCCAACTCCATTGCCTTACTGTCCCATTTTTTTATTCTTTTGTAATTGCTGTTGTTTTATGAACATGACTTTTGGATTATGAACTTAGGCATAACAAACAAAACATTTAAGAAAGCTATTAACTATCATAAGCCAGGTTTTACTGAAAGATTTTCTAAACCCCAGATGGTACACGGGCTTCCCACCCCATTCTCCAGAGCAACCCTATGTCTGAGACAAGACTGTCCATACCAGGCACCGGCCCATGAAAACGTGGGGCAGATAAAAATCAGCTGGCTTTCAGGATGCATTTCCACTTCTAAGGAAAGAAGTAAATAAAGGAACGGGACAATTCCACGAACAGTGCGAAATACCTTCACTATGAAATCTTCAGTTCTAACAGGTGGACCCAGCTTGAGGCCACGGCTAGCCTGAGGCTGGAGCACCATTTCTGCCTGACCAGCCACGGCTTGGGTTCTGGGATCAGGAAGGGTTCTCAACTATGCGTGGGTCAGAAACCCATTTCTGAGGGCCAGCACGTCCTCCCCAGGGGGTCCTCTCTCCAGCTCCAGCACTTAAGACCAATCTCACCGGGATCTGGTGTGTTTCCAAACCCAGGCTGCACTTACCTGCAAAAAATAGGAATGTTACCTTAGCATGGGAAACATTCATCTCTGTCCTCTATTCTAGAAGCTATAAAAGCCAAACAGGGAAAGAAAGCAAAAACTGCCACCGGTGGCTGCTCCTTCCTGGTCCATGTGGCAAAATACCCCTGACTTTAGCATGAGTTCTCTTCCCACCCCCGCCTTGATGTCTTTCCCGAAAATGGAAACTTCCCACACCTGCTCTGAAAACAGAGCCACTTAGATCGCACGAGGTGCTGGCTGTTGCCTCTCTTTCCCTTTAGTTCTGTTTCTCAGGCAGTTAAAGTAAGAACCGTTGGCCGGGCCACTTGAACTACAAAGATGCTGGTACTAATGAGCTCCAGGTGGAGCTGAGGGTCAGTCTGGCTTTGCAGGGGTCCAATTTTCTCTTCCTTTAGCCTGCCCCCTAGGCAGGGAGCCCCCCCAACAACCCGCTGTCAGATGGGCCCCCCTCCCACTTTGAGCCCACTGTGGTATAGTTGACCTCTGAGTTTGGGAGAGATGTGGGTGACAGTTCCGACCAAGGTTTGGGAATCCTCAGAGGGAGACGATGAGGGGTCCAGGCAGCCCAGAGACGGCGTGCCTGGAGCCCCCTGCCGAGATGGCCTCTTCCCCTTGGGCCCCTCTCCCCGCAGCTCAAGGACCCTGTCTGAACTGGCAGCCTACCTCTCCCCTACGCCCATGAAGTGACCCTCCCCCCCTGCCCCGTGCCCCTCTTTCCTCTGCTTCACACTCAGGCTTTCAGCTAAATAAACATGAAGTGCATTGAGCTAGCAGTTCAGGCTGGGTCTAAGCAGCTCGTCCAATTGGCTCTCGTCATTTTTCATTCCAAATGAAATTAAACTCCCGAGAGCAGAAAAGAACCCTTTTCTAAAAAGGAAATGCATCAGCGAATCCCTTAGGGGGAAAACATTTTGACATGGAAGTTTTCCTGTACTTTATTCAGCCAGCACCGAGGCTCCTCCACTCTCAGCCCTGCCCCCACAGTCCTTCTTTTATGCCTGTGTTTTCAAGCAACCTTCTCCTTGATTGTATTTGCAGGAAAGTTCCCCTTCTTCACCCCTGCCCCCACCCCACAGCTCCCTGTGTCCCAAACCCCATCCCTTTGCTCTCCCAAACCCACTCCAGAACTGCATGGTCAGTAATAAGCTGTAGGGCATTTGGTCAGCACTATCTCAAGAAGCAAATAAAACTGCAACCCAATACGACAACCTCTGAATTAATGTCATTCTCTTGTCGTCCCCTTCCCACTCCGCACCACCCAGATACATTTGTCTCAGCAAAGTCCGTGGACCAGCTCCACAGTGATCAAATTAATGGGTTGTGCCTATGTGGATGCATCTGTGTGCAGCCTAATGGGTGTTTATTTCCCTGATGACTGTTTGTTCACTAGGATCTCTGAGCACCCAAAGCCAGCACTGAGCAAGCTTGACCAAGGGAAAGATTATGCATATATATATATATATATATATATATATTTATATATTTATATTTATATGCTCAAAAACAAAACCCTCAAGGCCGCTTATTGAATTTAACACCTCTTGATGTGTTGAAAGCTCTTGAGGATGTCAGTTAAATCCATACACCGTCGGGTGTGAACCTCAGCAAGGTCCCACAATGCGGTCACTGGCAGGACAAAAGCTGAGCCGGGAATGCTGTTTGGGAAGGGCTGTGGATGCTGATGCAATATCCAAAGGGCAGTCGGGCCATCCTGGCCTGATCACTTGCCAACAGCCGTCTTTCCATGCCCCAGGCACCTGGAGAATTCCCATCACAGCACCTCGTCCCTCCCCCAGGACTGCAACGCTTGCCTCATTTCACTGATGAGGAAGCTTAGGTTCAAAGTTGACTGGAAGGAAGTCCCCAAGGCCACACAACTAGGCTGCTCTGGGGACTGGAACCCAGGTCTGTCTGGCTCCGAGGCTCCCGCTAAATCAGTTACCCCACCTGCCGACAGAGACAATGCATGTGGTCTGGGAACGACAGTGGCTCATCTTTCATGCAGCCCTTTCTCTTGCTAACATGCTTGGTTCGCCGCCTTTTCCACCCTTGATTTATGGAGGGTTCTGCCCAGGATGTTCTCAGCAGTACGTGATGGACGGCAGAGCCATGCCCCATGTAACCACAGCTGTTCTGTAATGGAAAGGAAAGGACCCCATCTACAGACAGCTTTCCCTGGCATCCTGCTCTGTCCCTGGTCTCAGGATGGCATGTACACAGGGGTACCTGGGGGTGTGCAAAAGAGTAAGCTGGATGTTTTGGTTTATCATTTTCTGTTCTGATGCAAGGTGTGCACACAGCATAGCACCTGATCCCAACTTCCGGAGCCCTTAGCCCATGTGTTCCTTCAATCTATTTATGTAACTACAGCCTTAATTTAAATTCACTCTCTAAAATGCAGACCCATCGAAGGAGTATGTTCTCTCCAAAAGTGTCCCTAAGTGATGCCGGAGAGCCAACCTGTTGCTCAAAGCAGGTGAGTCTGAAGCCCTCCCTTTGGAACTGCTTGCAGAGTGGGTATGGAAGGTGCCTATGGAAAACTGGACAGGCCTGGTATTCCCAGACTATGTGTGTGTGTGTATGTGTGTGTGTTCTGTGCCCAACAAGCCCCTGGGTTCCTGAGCCACCACCCTTCATCTCTTCTTCAGCCTGTCACCTATCACACCCAACAGGCCTCCATGCTTCCTTTTTTGATGGATTCATGGTGTACGTGTGTGCACACACGTATTGATTTGTGACTTCTAGCTCTATCTACAGCTGCTGGTTTGGTCGTCTTCTGTGGGCGGGGCAATCATTTCCTCTGGACCATGCCTTGCCACTCTAGGTTATTCTGGGAAGGACATCACACATGTACATGCGCATACACATACACACACACACCACTGCTTTAACTCTCAAGACATTCCCTTGAGTTCCAAGGGGGCTGGTGGATGAGGGAAGAAGAGACGAAGAACACTGCACTGGGGTCCCTTCCGTCACCTGCTTCACAACAGAGAAGCAAGAGCAGCTTTGAGGGAGTATGTACTATAGCTGGCTGGCAGGCTTGCTGCACCCAGTCCTGGGCACCTGGAAGCCTAATCCCCAGGCATCAGGTGGCCACCACCTGTCTTTGAATGTTGGGTCTAAGATTTGCAGCCACATAACACAGGTGGTACACAATTCTCAAGGTTTGACAGTAAAATCTTTCACTTTACTTCTTTAATAGCTTTATTATTTATTAATTTGACTGTGTTGGGTCTCCACTGCTTCATGGGCTACTCTCTAGTTTCAGTGCATGGGCTTCGCTTGTTATGGAGCCCAGGATCTAGGGTGCAGGCTTCAGTAGCTGTGGCTCTCGGGGCTCGAGAGCACGGGCTCAATAGTTGTGGCACACGGGCTTCGTTGCTTTGTGGCATGTGGGATCTTCCTGGATCAGGGATTGAACCCACGTCTCCTGCTCTGAGCCACCAGAGAAGCCCTCACTTTACTTTCTACTGCACTTGTAAATGGATATATTTACATTCCCAACATCCAAAGCAAACCCTCTCATCGTGAAATACCACCTTGCCTCTGTATTAGCCTGCTGAGGCTGCCACGACAGAACATCATTGACTGGGCAGCTTAAATAACAGGCATTTCTCAGCGTTCTGAAGACTGGGCAATCCCTGATCAGGGTGACTTCAGGGGTGGTTTCTGATGAGGGTGCTCTTCCTGGCTTGTTGACAGTGGCCATCCTCCTGTGTCTTCACACGTTATTTCCTCTGTGTTCACGTAGGGACAGAGAGATCTTTGGTATTTCCTTCTCTTCTTATAAGGACACTAACCCTATGAGATTGGTGTTCCACCCTGATGACCTCATCCCATCTTCATTAACTCCCTGGAGGCCCCATCTCCAGATACAATCACACTGAGGGGTTAGGGCTTCAGCATATGAATTTGTGGACATAATTCAGCCCCTCACAGTCAGTTTGGGGCATCACTCCAGCACCACTCCCACCACCACTGTGGCTGCCCTTCACCCTCCTACACACACCGATTAGCCAAGCTCTCCTAGACCAGTGTCTTTCATCTCTTGTTCACCGAGACCTCCAGTTGTTCCTCCCAAGGTGACACTGGTCCTTTTTCCTAACTTTTTTTTTTAAATATTTATTTATTTATTTTTGGCTACACTGGGTCTTCGTTCCTGCAAGTAGGCCCTCTCTAGTTGCGGTGAGCAGGGGCTACTCTTCATAGCAGTGTGAGGCCTCTCGTTGCTGTGGCTGAAAAGACGCTGATGCTGGGAAAGATTGGAGGCAAAAGGAGAAGGGGGCAGCAGAAGATGAGATGGTTAGACAGCCTCACTGGCTCAATGGACATGAAGTTGAGCAAACTTCGGGAGATAGTGGAGGACAGAGAAGCCTGGTGTGCTACAGTCCATGGGGTTGCAAAAAGTCAGACATGACTTATGACTGAACAACAACAACAGCTCTTGTTGTGGAGCATGGACTCTAGGGCGCTGGCTCAGCAGTTATGGCACATGGGCTTAGTTGCTCCGAGGCATGTGGGATCTTCCTGGATCAGGGACCAAACCCGAGTCTCCTGCTTTGGCAGGTAAATTCTTAACCACCGGACCTTCCAGGGAAGCCTGTTCCTAACATCCTTGATGACAGACATGAATTTGCATCCCCATTTCAGAGAAGGCGGTCTCCTGCAAGGGTGGGCAAGCAGAGCCAAGAATTCCCAGGTGATAAGGTTCGTATCACTTCAAAGCAGATCCACCTCACTAGTTGTGGGGAGCTCAGGTAACATTTGTGTTTATTTGTGTTTATTGAGCAAATACTAGCTGGACAGAGAAGGTGGAAAGGAGCACTGGCCAGAAGTGCCACCCAGGGTTATTTGAACTATGTTACATGGTCTCTCTTTGGACTGTGAAGAAAGCTGAGCGCCGAAGAATTGATGCTTTTGAACTGTGTTGTTGGAGAAGACTCTTGAGAGTCCCTTGGACTGCAAGGAGATCCAACCAGTCCATTCTGAAGGAGATCAGCCCTGGGATTTCTTTGGAGGGAATGATGCTGAAGCTGAAACTCCAGTACTTTGGCCACCTCATGTGAAGAGTTGACTCATTGGAAAAGACTCTGATTCTGGGAGGGATTGGGGGCAGGAGGAGAAGGGGATGACGGAGGATGAGATGGCTGGATGGCATCACCGACTCGATGGACGTGAGTTTGGGTGGACTCCGGAGTTGGTGATGGACAGGGAGGCCTGGTGTGCTGCAATTCATGGGGTCGCAAAGAGTTGGACACTACTGAGCGACTGAACTGAACACAGTCTCTCTGCTTCCCTGGTGGTTCAGACAGTAAAGAATCCTCCTGCAATGTGGGAGACCTGGGTTCAATCCCTGGGTTGGGGAGAGCCCCTGGAGGAGGGCATGGCAACCCACTCCAGTATTCTTGCCTGGAGAATCCCATGGACAGAGGAGCCTGGCGGGCTACAGTCCATGGGGTCGCAGAGACAGGCATGACTGAGCGACTAAGCACACACATGGTCTCTAATTCAGGCAGACCCCAACACTGACCAAGCACTCACTACATGCCCAGCTCTGTGCTCCTGCTGCCCACGGCTCCTGCAACAGGGCATTCCCTCCACCCACCAGAATCTTGGCATAACTAGAGGTCCAGAAACACCTCTAGGAGGTGTTAAAGGAGGCCCTGTTATAAATATCAGAGGGGATGTATAAACCATGTCAGTAAACATGGAACACCTTCTATGTGCCCACCCTAGAGAAGTGGAGACACGTGTCCTTCTAATCTGATTCTGTGTCTTCTTTCCTGCCAGTTCCCAAGAACCCAGGGCCATCACCAGTCTCTCCCGTATGCGCCTCCTACTCACAGTGTGGAATTTTAGACTGGGTTCTGCCACCTAATGATTAGGTGTCTGAAGCTCTCCAAGCTGCAGTTTCCTCATCTGTAGAATGGACATGCTGTGTTCATTTATTTGTTTGTTTTGGCTGTGCTGGGTCTTCACTGCAACATGCAGGACTCCTCTAGTTGAGGCACAAGGGCTTAGCTGCCCCGTGGCGTGGGAGACCTCATTCCACATCAGGGATTGAACCGATGGGAGACCTCATTCCACATCAGGGATTGAACCGATGGGAGACCTCATTCCACATCAGGGATTGAACCGCATCCCCTGCACTGGTTAAGGGGGGTTCATAACCACTGGACCACCAGGGAAGTCCCAAAATGGGTGTATAAATGGCGCATACCTCAGAGAGCTGTGGGAGGAGCATATGAGAAAGTGGACTCGGTGACACTACAAAGGCAGCTGGTGCCATGAATGCACTCGGTCAAAACCTGTTGTTGGTGTTCCTGTTCCTCCAGGAAGTGATGATATCCAGGGTGGGTCTAGATGCTGGTCCTGCACGCACTGGCCAGGTGACCTGGGTAAGCCCTGTCCTCTCCAGGTTTCCATGTCCTCATCCTTCCCAGAGAGGCTGGGCTAAGCCTCCTCTAACTCTTCGAACAAAAGAGTCCGAAATGCAGTACTTGGCTGCAATCTCAAAAACGACAGAATGATCTCTGTTCGTTTCCAAGGCAAACCATTCAATGTCACAGTAATCCAAGCCTATGCCCCAACCAGTAACGCTGAAGAAGCTGAACGGTTCTATGAAGACCTTCAAGACCTTAGAACTAACACCCAAAAAAGATGTCCTTTTCATTATAGGGGACTGGAATGCAAAAGTAGGAAGTCAAGAAACACCTGGAGTAACAGGCAAATTTGGCCTTGGAATACGGAATGAAGCAGGGCAAAGGCTAATAGAGCTTTGCCAAGAGAACGCACTGGTCATAGCAAACACCCTCTTCCAACAACACAAGAGAAGACTCTACACATGGACATCACCAGATGGTCAACACTGAAATCAGATTGATTATATTCTTTGCAGCCAAAGATGGAGAAACTCTATACAGTCAGCAAAAACAAGACCGGGAGCTGACTGTGGCTCAGATTATGAACTCCTTATTGCCAAATTCAGACTTAAATTGAAGAAAGTAGCGAAAACCACTAGACCATTCTGGTATGACCTAAATCAAATTCCTTATGATTATACAGTGGAAGTGAGAAATAGATTTAAAGGCCTAGATCTGATAGATAGAGTGCCTGATGAACTATGGACAGAGGTTCGTAACATTGTACAGGAGACAGGGATCAAGACCACCCCCATGGAAAAGAAATGCAAAAAAGCAAAATGGCTGTCTGAGGAGGCCTTACAAATAGCTGTGACAAGAAGAGAAGTAAAAAGCAAAGGAGAAAAGGAAAGATATAAGCATCTGAATGCAGAGTTCCAAAGAATAGCAAGGAGAGATAAGAAAGCCTTCCTCAGCAATCAATGCAGAGAAATAGAGGAAAACAACAGAATGGGAAAGACTAGAAATCTCTTCAAGAAAATTAGAGATACCAAGGGAACATTTCATGCAAAGATGGGCTCGATAAAGGACAGAAATGGTATGGACCTAACAGAAGCAGAAGATGTTAAGAAGAGGTGGCAAGAATACACAGAAGAACTTTACAAAAAAGATCTTCACGACCAAGATAATCACGATGGTGTGATCAGTCACCTAGAGCCAGACATCCTGGAATGTGAAGTCAAGTGGGCCTTAGAAAGCATCACTATGAACAAAGCTAGTGGAGGTGATGGAATTCCAGTTGAGCTATTTCAAATCCTGAAAGATGATGCTGTGAAAGTGCTGCACTCAATATGCCAGCAAATTTGGAAAACTCAGCAGTGGCCACAGGACTGGAAAAGGTCAGTTTTCATTCCAATCCCAAAGAAAGGCAATGCCAAAGAATGCTCAAACTACTGCACAATTGCACTCATCTCACACGCTAGTAAAGTAATGCTCAAAATTCTCCAAGCCAGGCTTTAGCAATACATGAACCATGAACTTCCAGATGTTCACGCTGGTTTTAGAAAAGGCAGAGGAACCAGAGATCAAATTGCCAACATCTGCTGGATCATCAAAAAAGCAACAGAGTTCCAGAAAAACATCTATTTCTGCTTTATTGACTATGCCAAAGCCTTTGACTGTGTGGATCACAATAAACTGTGGACAATTCTGAAAGAGATGGGAATACCAGACCACCTGACCTGCCTCTTGAGAAACTTGTATGCAGGTCAGGAAGCAACAGTTAGAACTGGACATGGAACAACAGACTGGTTCCAGATAGGAAAAGGAGTACGTCAAGGCTGTATACTGTCACCCTGCTTATATAACTTCTATGCAGAGTACATCATGAGAAACGCTGGGCTGGAAGAAGCACAAGCTGGAATCAAGATTTCCAGGAGAAATATCAATAACCTCAGATATGCAGATGACACCACCCTTATGGCAGAAAGTGAAGAGGAACTAAAAAGCCTCTTGATGAAAGTGAAGGTGGAGAGTGAAAAGGTCGGCTTAAAGCTCAACATTCAGAAAATGAAGATCATGGCATCTGGTCCCATCACTTCATGGGAAATAGACGAGGAAACAGTGGGAACAGTGTCAGACTATTTTTGGGGGCTCCAAAATCACTGCAGATGGTGACTGCAGCCATGAAATTAAAAGACGCTTACTCCTTGGAAGGAAAGTTATGACCAATAGCATATTGAAAAGCAGAGACATTACTTTGCCAACAAAGGTCCGTCTAGTCAAGGCTATGGTTTTTCCAGTGGTCATGTATGGATGTGAGAGTTGGACTGTGAAGAAGGCTGAGCGCTGAAGAATTGATGCTTTTGAACTGTGGTGTTGGAGAAGACTCTTGAGAGTCCCTTAAACTGCAAGGAGATCCAACCAGTCCATTCTAAAGATCAGTCCTGGGTGTTCTTTAGAAGGAATGATGCTAAAGCTGAAACTCCAGTACTTTGGCCACCTCATGTGAAGAGTTGACTCATTGGAAAAGACTCTGATGCTGGGAGGGATTGGGGGCAGGAGGAGAAGGGGACGACAGAGGATGAGATGGCTGGATGGCATCACCGACTTGATGGATGTGAGTTTAAGTGAACTCTGGGAGTTGGTGATGGACAGGGAGGCCTGGAGTGCTGCATCTCATGGGGTCACAAAGAGTCGGACACGACTGAGCAACTGAACTGAACGGAACTGAAGCTTCCTCTGGTTCTAGTATCACTCACCCTGGGTACTCCAGCCAAGCAGACCTGGGCCCTGCAGCCTCCACCCAGGGCAGGGATAGGAAGTTTAACCCAGCATGTGAGGTTCCATGTCAGGCTGTAGTTGGCAGAGCATGAGGCTGAGGCTCAGGCCCGGCTGGCACAGGGGTGGATGCTGGCAGCACACAGGCTGGGAAGGAGCTGGCCTGGTTCCCCACAGCCAATGCCCATCTTAGATCTGGGACAATCCCAATTCCAGATGTGGCACCTTGCAATCACTATACACCCTCAAAAGTGAGGTTTTGTGAGTATTTGCAATCTAAGCCATCTTTGTCCAGGCTCCCTCCTCATACCAAACAAAAATCTTTGGCCAGACTCTGTGCCCTGATGAGGGGTTTAGAAACCTACTTCCTGACCCATGAATCTCTTCAGGTTTTGCTGGGTCAGAAACCCCAGGGCCCATGTGCGTTGCTGTACCCAGAATCCTGCTGAAACAACCTTTCACCTCCTAGAGTGTCCTGCAGGCCATGAGCAGGGTCTGGAGGCTGCCAGGTGGACTGTTTCAGGGCTTTCTGATTTGTGCACGGCATCCCCAGAGCCCATAGAATTTTCCAGTAGGCCTGTCCACCCTCCTCCTCTGCTTTCTTCTGCAAGCAGCTCATTTCTCCAGCCTTCAACACAACCTTTCCTCAAGCCAGCCTCCTCCCAAGAGGCAACCCTCTCAGCTGACATTGCCCCTTGACCCGTGGGGCTGCTCAGGCCCCACAGTGGGCAGCCTGCCAGCCCCCCACCCAGCCAGGCAGTGTGCTTGGGGCAGATTGGGCAAAGGCCCCCAGCAGGCTGTCCTCTCCTTGGCGCATCCCAGTGGTTCTGACGACAGAGATGGGGCTGCGGGTTAATTTATGGCGTTTAGGGTAGCTGAATATGGGAATGTCTTCTGGACTTTAAATTAGTCATGAAGTCGGATCCCACCAGCACAATTAGAACCCTCAGCTAATGATTATTTATGGCGTTTGGAATGCGTATTAACCCGATGATATTAAATATTAAACTAAATTGTAATACTTATATCTGTATTTACAGTAGAAGGTACAGGATGAACTGCAGCCCGTCCCCCCACCACGGAGTCCTTGGAGGCCTCAGAGCATTGACGGGTTCGGGCAGAGCCAGGCAGGGCAGCATGCAATGCAAAGAACCAGACCTAAGCTCAGGGGCATGGAGGTGCGGGCAGCCAGGGGCCAGGTGGGCTGAGCTTGGGGGCGGGGCAGCCTGGCCACTCTCAGCTTCCTCTGGTCCCTGGTGGGATGTGAAGCTCAGCCTCCCCAGTGTCCCCCCAGACAAAGCTTGAGCTGGCAGCACCATCACTTTCAGCCTAACCTAACAGACAGTCTGATGCTCAGAGCGTGTGCAAGGCGATGGCTGGCCTCATCTCAGGCTCACCTTGTGCCCGTGGCAGGCACAGTGGTGGTTGAGTGTGCAGAGTCTAGAACCACATGCACCAGCGTGCGAGTTCTGCACCCCCCGACACGCCAGCCCCCACAAGCCTGGGCAAGCGCACCTTCCAAGCCTCAGTTTCCCACCTGTAAGGGAGGCGGCAGCACAGGTATCGTGGGCAGGGTGGACCAGTGCACTCACGTGCTCAGGGACCACCTGGCAGGTGAGTTGGCTACAGAAACACCAGCTCTTTTTCTTTTTTAAAAAATAACTGTGTTATTGAGATACAATTCTCATATCATGCAATTCACCCATTTAAAGGGCACGAAGCTCTGAAGATGAAAACGTCTTGAACCTCCCCCCAGCAAATTAAGAATACAATGTGTAAGGATTTTTCATGTATTCACAGAGTTATCACAATAATCAATTCTAAAACACTTTCATCATCCCCAAAAGAAATCCTGCACCCAGGACCAGTGACACCCCATTCCCCAGACCCTCCAGCCCTAGGCAGCTGCTAATCGTCTTTCTGTCTCCATGGACTTGCCTCTTCTGGAGGTTTCACATCAGTGGAATCATACCCTCGGTGGCCTCTGCGTCTGGCTGATTTCCCTCTGCGGAATGTTTCCCGAGTTCATCTGTGTTGTGGCAGGTGTCAGCGCTCCACTCCTCTTTGTGGCGGAGTGATATTCCACTGTGTGGATGGGCCACACCGTGTTTATCTGTTGGTAACACGGGCTGTTTTCACTTTTCGGCCCCTGGGGACAGTGCTGCCATGAACACGTGTGCACGGGTACTTGTTTGCACCTGTGATAACTGTGTCTAAAGGAAATATTCACTCTCCTCTTCTAGGCCCAGGCCAAACCCAGAGCCGCCTCCTTCATGGTCATCTCACCACCTAGCCTAGTGTTTTCTGAAAGCACTCGTCACTTCTAACCCAAACTCATGGTGTGGCCCTTGGTTGCAGGGTGTTAATGGGTGAGTTGGAGATGGGAGTGAGGGGCATAACAAGAGCTTATCTTCAGGGTGGACTGATGCTGCATCTACTTTTCCGTCCGAAGCTGGCAGAGAGCTGGGCACACGGCAAGTGCCGGACAAATGCTAAGATGACTGTGCATCTGTGAGAGAGCCCGCTGGACGCCTGCAACAGGGGTGGGGTCGGTGTGGACACCGTAGCTCCTCTGTTCCTTTTGCTCAGCCCACTTGAGTGAGCATGTACTCTGTGGTCAGCACTGTCCAGGGGTTGGGATGTGGATGAGCAAAGGGGAAGACAGACAAGCCCCTGAGCTCATGGAGCCGAGTCTGGGGTAGAGGGGGAGTTAGTCCACAAAGTTACCAAAGGGGAGCCCTGCGCTGTGCAGAGAACTGGACAGCTGTGTCAGGGCCCAATTGCACTTCAAACCTGGAGGGCAGGGCATCTCTGAAATCTAACCAACCCGGCAGTCTGGGGACAGAGTGTGCTGGGCAGAGGGGCCGAGAGCAGGAAGGAGCTGGGAAGGAGGGGACGAGACCTCTGGAAGGAAACCCCCCAAGAGGAGGAAGGGAGAGGGAGGCAGAGAGAGATGGAAACAGAAAGTCTGGCTCGGGAAGGCCAGTCAGGCAGAGCTAAGAATGGGAGATGGGAGAGGTCGGCCCTCCTTCTCAGGGCTGTGGGATCACGGAGGGGTGGGGTGGGAACCCAGGGCATGGGTGACACAATGGAAACCTTGCTGTTGTGTTGTTCAGTCACTAAGTCCTGTCTGACTCTTTGCGACCCCATGGACTGCAGCATGCCAGGCTTCCCTGTCCTTCCCTGTCTCCCAGAGTTTGCTCAGATTCATGTGCATTGAGTCAGTGATTCCATCCAACCATCCCATCCTTTGCCAGCCCCTTCTTTTGCCGTCACTCTTTCCCAGCATCAGGGTCTTTTCCAATGAGTTGTCTCTTCACGTCAGGTGGCCAAAATATTGGAGCCTCAGCATCAGTCCTTCTAATGAATATTCAGGATCGATTTCCTTTAGGATTGGCTGGTTTGATGGAAGCCTGAACCTAGCCAATGGCAGGGCCTGAAAGGAAGGAGTGGGGACCTGTTTGGGAGGAAGCCCTGAGTGGCTCACTGATGCTTGGACTGGGGAGACGGTAGGAGAGGAAGAAGGTTTAACAATGACTCCTGGGCTTTGAGCTGAGCAACCGAATGGATGGAGGGGCTGTTTCTCAGGATAAGGGTGTCTGAGGGACAAGCAGACTGGAGAATCAGACATGTGGAGATGCCTGGTAACTGTACCCCCAGCCTGCCTGAGAGCAAACATCCCTCGAGCCATACTGATGACATGGGCATTTCTAGGGCATCACTGGGGTTCCCTGAGCCCCACAATTGGGAGCAGCCTCCGAGTATGGAGGAGAGAGGCCAGACTTGCTGCCTCCCAGATAATCTGCCACCTCCCAGAGTCCAACTCCACCCTCTAAAGGTAAAGAAAAGAGCTGTGATGCCTCACATTTGCTGAGGACCCCATGCTGCATAATCAGAAGTCTTCACTCAATCAATCATCAAGGCCGTCCCGTGAGGTGGGAACTTTCCTCCATTGAGGAAACTGAGGCGGTGAGGTCCAGACACCCACTAGGCAGGCAGCAACCCTCCATCACATTCTGGTACCCAAGGCCCCGGGTCTCCAGCCCAAAGGCACAACCCGAGAAGGGTTCACAGGTGGGGTAACAGCATCCAGGCAGGTGGGTAACAGCATCCAGGCAGGACAGACTGGTGGGGCAGGAGGCCTTCACTTGGCCAGGTTAGCCCTAGAGCCCAAGCATTCTAGAAGATGATTGAGCCACCAGAGTGATCTGAACACAGACTTCTCCTGGTCCCATACCAGCCTCACAAATTAGGACAGAGGACAGAAGTGCAGGCAGCCCTCAGCCCCTGGCCCCTGCCAGTGACTCTGTGGCCCAGCTTTAGAAGGGTCACCCCAAAGCATAGTAGAGGACGCTCAGAGAACATTCTAGATCCACTCTCATGGACAGGGACCGCCCTTCCATCTGTCCAGCCCCAGTGAGCTGGCGGTCCTGCTGTGGTCCGCAGCCCTCAGGTCTCCAAGCCCCTAAGGATGTCGGTCCTGATCCTAATTCCCCCCTCGGAGGCAGAGCCCCTCGAAACGTGGGAGTGTTTTTCATTTCCAGCTGGGCTGGGACTTCCTTTGCTGCTGCTGCCCTTGGAGGGGGTGGGGGGCCTGGCTCAGCAGTGGGCCTGGAGAAGAGGACAAGGGGCAGCTAGAAGGAGATCAGCTCATCTGAGGGACAATCTTTCTAGAGAAGGATGTCGGGAGGGGACGGCAGAGCTGGGGGTGGGGTGTGCGCCCCAATTTCCTGCAGCCAGGGCCTCCCCCGCAGCGCAAGGGACCGACTCCAACAGAATCAAGTCAGGTGACAAAATCGGCTTCGGCAGCAGAGCCCAAACGGAACAAAATCCCCAATTGAATTGATTTCACCAACAGTAAGAAAGTCTCTGCATGAGGCGGCCTGCTCTCAGCTCTTGGCAGAGGAAGGGAGGGGCCTGCCTCTCAGGAAAGGGCCCCTGGGGTCGGGGGACAGACAGCAGCTGCGAGAACTCTGGGCAGAGGGACCCACCGCCTGTTAGGGAGAAAATCCTTAACAACTATTCTCATTGTCTTGTGATTTCAAGGAAGTGACAGCATTGCCAGTGGTTACCAGTAGCATCCAGGTCTCAGCTGAGCAACGGAGGTGTCACAGGGGACAGATAAAATCTCCCACATTTGTGACACCAGGGTCCACTCGAAGCCACCAGGAGATCAACCTTTTACAAGTTGCTTTTACGGGCCTTTTACGAGTTGCTGCCCATGGAGGCCGCCCTGCAGGCTCACTTCTGGAGTCTGCACTGGTTGATTCTCTCTGGCAGGAGCCCCACGTGCCCTCAAAGCTGGCGCTCTTTCCCACGCCCCCTTCCTCATCGGCCAGGTGGCTCCAGCTGCTTCTGGGCACCTCGGAAGTGCTCTCACCTGGAAAAAGGAGGCCTCCCGCCCACCGACTGCAGGGCTGTTTTGAAGACAAAGGAGATATTGAGAGAAAGGCCCAGGGGCAGCAAGCCTCGCTAGCAGGTGGCCAATGTGGACTCAGTGCACATGTGGGGCTGGGCGGGGGATCCCTGAGCCTCAGGCCTGGACTCCCCGTGAGTCTTTGACCAGACAGGTGACACTTTCTATGGTGACCTGCACCCTTGTATGATGCGAGTCCTTACTGTTTTTAATGAGGAATGACTGGGTCTGGAGAGCTTCAGCGGTTTGCTCCGGGGGTCAGATCTTTCAGACAGAATGAAGTAGGAGGGAAAATTAGGAGAGGGACTTGGCTGGAAGAGACATGGCCCAGGCATTGTCCATCATTTAGAGAGGGGTTCGGGAGGGGAGCCCCCCCAGGAAGAGCTACAAAGGGACAGTGATTATAAGCTTAGCCCTGGCAGGGCGGCTTCAGGTCCCCAGGCTTGGCTTTAATGATCTTTGGTTGCCATCTTGAAAGTCTTAGTACTCTTTAAAAAGGGGCTGTATTTTCAGACTATACTGATTCCCAAAACTTAAGTTGGTCTTGGGCTTTGGGGTCCAGAAAAAATGGGTCTAAATTGTAGCCCTGACATCTTGTTGTGTGACCTTGCCCAAATCACTTAACCTTCAAGCCTTGTTTCCTCACCTGTAATCTGGGGCTGAAGATGGGACACCCTCAGAGCAAGCGACTCTCAGTCATTCCAGTGGACAAAGACTGTAATCACTATGCCTCCAGTTTGTAGATTTGCCTCAGACTCATTGGAAAAGACTCTATTGCTGGGAAAGATTGAAGGCAGGAGGAGAAGGGGGCAACAGAGGATGAAATGGTTGGATGGCATCACCGACTCATGGACGTGAGTTTGAGCAAACTCCAGGAGATGGTGCAGGACAGGGAAGCCAGGCGTGCTGCAGTCCATGGGGTCGCGAAGAGTCAGACGCGACTGGGCGACTGAACAACAACTATGAGTCAAAGTATGTGAGCTTCCCCGCCACCGCCTTAGGCCCCATCGCAGTCAGCTCAGTCCCCTCCTCAGTCCCCACTACACTCTCCCCAAGCCCTGCCTATGGAAGGGGACTTCTCTGGACGCCCCCTTGGGTGCTGTGTTCTGGCACACAGCACCACTGCTTGACTCGCAGCTGCATCACTTTGATCTCTGCTCTGTCTTCCTGTGGCCATCTCCCCTGTGTGTCTGTGTGCCTGTAACTCTGTACCAATTTCCCCTTCTTATTAGGACCCCAGTCATTGGACTCCGGGCCCTCCCTAATCCAGTATGACCTCATCTTAACTAATTACATCTGCAAAGACCATATTTCCAAATAAGGGCACAGGCTGAGGTTCTCAGTGGACATGAATTAGAACAGCATCTAAGTTGGACAAGGCAGGGTATGGAATCTGAAGGGAGAAGGAGAAATTTCAGGAGACGGGGGTGGGGACAGAGGCCGGGACAGCAGGAACAGCAGGAACAACAGTTCATTAACCTTATTTAGGATTGTTTCTGTCCCAACCCAGAGCCAGCTGCTCTGTCCAGGGCGCTCTTCCCATTGAAATGAGCCTCGGTGCTATAGACAGGAGGGCAGGGGCATCTAACAGAGGTCTCACGGACAGCGTCCCCCCGGCAGTCACGAGGGGAGCAGCCCCATTGGAATCTCCACTCTGGGGAGGGTTTGCAGTGCCAGCGGATTTGTGCCATGTTCATATGACAAACGAATTTAAATTCCTGCTGCCCAAGCAGTCTGGACGCTGAGCCACACGCCTTCCTGACTCAAGCCATGTGGGGGCCCCCACCCTCAGCCAGTTCTGATTCCTTCCAGAGCCACCTGGAGCCTCGGGTGTGCGTGGCCTGCCCAGGGTTGGCAGGCTTTCCCAGCCGTGGCTCTAGGGAAGCAGTTTATAAGCTTACCTGCGAAATCCCAGCCCAGTAAACCTCTGAAATTGGAGCGGATTCACCTAATGGAATTAGAAAGTTTAAAATAGCAGTGATCTTGAAAGGGATTCGGAAACTAAGCCCTTTCTGGAAATTGGCAAGTCACTAACGTCACCCAGGGAGACCCTGGAAATTACAGACCTGTGTGCCTGGAGGTAATGAGGTCAAACGGCTCCACACACCCACAAGGAAAGCGGGCGCTCGGACTCACCAGAGCACTCTAAAAAGTTAATAAAATGGCAGGCATCCTGGCAACCCAGTGGACATAATTTACCTGAGTTTCAAAATGCTTTTGATGAGTCCTTCCTGAGAAATGATTAGGGACGAGGAACCAGGGAGCAAGGACAGCGTCTCACTGCAGGTTAAACCCTCGTTAAATGAGAGGTTCTGAGTTCCAGGGCCAGCTGCTCCCCAGAACTGCCTGAAGACAGTTCATAATTGTGGACCCCCCCAGGGCTGGCTTTGGGGAGGAAACCGGCCTTAAATTTTAAAATGTAATAGGAGCTTAAGAAGTCACGAGTTTCGCCGAAAGCATTCCTACAGGCGAAGGACAGCAAGAGGAGTTTTGTTTGTCGGAGATCTAGGCTTTCTACTTTGGGGCCTTTGATGTGTGGGTCAAGGATCACACCTCCCCACTGCCACCCCCACATTGCCCAGCGCTGGATGTGGGGCCTGCAGAGAAGGGCCTGTGGAGAGTCCACCCTGGGAGGATGCTGCCTAGCCGCTTTCTGGACTGGTTCAGAGCTGTTTTTATTTACGGCCACAAATCTACCTTCTGGATTGAGGCAGAGGTGACAATCCCCTACCTCCTCCTGAGCAGGCAGCTTCCTCCAGAGGGGCTGGCTGCCAGGAATAAAGAAGGGAGGTAGAGGTCCCCTGCCCATCCTCTGAGCATGCCCCCTCCAGCAGCAGGCAGTAAGACAGAAAGAAGTGGGAGTGGGGAGCTGGGGGATGTGGTATGTGTTACAGGTGCATGGAGGAGGTGACTTTGCCAGGACTAAGCTCCAGGCCAGAGCATGGGCCCAAGTTTCTCGGGGCTGCTGTAACAGATTTCCACAAACTGGGTGGCTATGCACAAGAGAAACATCATCTCTCACAGTTCTGGGGCCCAGAACTCTGAAGTCAACGTGTCGGCAGGGCTGTGCTTCCTACAGAGACTCTAGCAGGGGACTTTCCTTGCCTCTTCCAGTCCCAGGAGCTTTCAGGCTTGTAGACACGTCACCCCAGTCTCTGCCTTCATCTTCACATGGCCTTGTCCCCTGTGTGTCTGTGTCCAGATCTCCATCCCTTCTCTTGTGAAGACACATGTCATTGGATTTAGGTTGACACCCGAAACCCTGGATGAGCTCAGCTCCAGATCCTTAACTCAACCACATCTGCAGAGACTCTTTCTTGAGTCAGACCACATTCATAGGTTCTGGGATTAGAACTGGGAGATACAGGGGCACAAAGGTCCATATAGTAGAAGCTATGGCTTTTCCAGTAGTCATGTATGGATGTGAGAGTTGGACCATAAAGAAGGCTGAGTGCTGAAGAATTGATTCTTTTCGAACTGTGGTGCTGGAGAAGACTCTTGAGAATCCCCTGGACTGCAAGGAGATCTAACCAGTCAACCCTAAAGGAAATCAACATTGAATATTCATTAGAAGGACTGATGCTGAAGCTGAAACTCCAATACTTTGGCCATCTGATGCGATGAGCTGACTCACTGGGAAAGACCCTGATGCTGGGAAAGATTGAGGGCAGGAGGAGAAGGGGACGACAGAGGATGAGATGGTTGGATGGCATCACTGACTCAATGGATATGAATTTGAGCAAATTCTGGGAGACGGTGAAGGACAGGGAAGGCTGGTGTGTGCAGTCCATGGGGTCACATAGAGTCGGACATGACTTAGTGACTGACTTAGCACAATACAAGGGCACAATTCACTCTATGGTGTGTGTGCCTGCAGTCAACCAACAAATACCTACTAGGTTCCACTGTGTGCCAGGCACTGTTCTGAGCCTTGGAGATTTGGACAACTGCTGGCAATGTCCTAGACCTCATGAACCTTTGGTTCCAGGCAAGGACCGCAGCAGCTTTGACTCCTTTGGTCTGCTTCCAGCTGAATCTCACCAGGCAGCCTAGAAAGAAGGAAGCGGTGGCTCAGGAAGCGTTAGGGCAGCCTTCTGCCTCCTCATCCTCTCGCGGCTCCTCACGGGGCTGCCGCAGAGCAGTGTGGGCATCTCCAGGCCCCAGGGCCCCGCCAGCACAGGTAAAGCCTGACCGGCAAAGCGGGCATCAGTGTCAGCACAAGTTTGTGTGCCTTTCCAGTGCCCCGAACAAATAACAAATTTAAAGTGCTATGGAATTTACAAAGTGCCTATAAAATACCCGCAGAAGGCAATGGCACCCCACTCCAGTACTCTTGCCTGGAAAATCCCATGGATGGAGGAACCTGATAGGCTGCAGTCTATGGGGCTGCTAAGAGTCGGACATGACTGAGCGACTTCCTTTTCACTTTTCACTTTTGTGCATTGGAGAAGGAAATGGCAACCCACTCCAGTGTTCTTGCCAGGAGAATCCCGGGGGTGGGGGAGCCTGGTGGGCTTCCATCTATGGGGTCGCACAGAATCGGACACAACTGAAGTGACTTAGCAGCAGCAGCAGCAGCTATAAAATACAAATGTTTGCTTGGATTGCTCCTTAAAAGTGCTGGCCACCATCCAAAACACTGGGCTGGGAGAATGGAAAAGGAATCACACACAAAAAATCACCTTTGCTGTGATTCTCACTCCAGCCAGAGTGTTTCCAGACCCATAAAAGCTTACAAAGCCAGGCAGGGTCACGGCAGAATGAAGCCCATGCAGGGGGATGGCCCCCGTGTCCACCTGGGTCAGCAGAGGAGGGATCAAACTGAGCTTCTAAGAGCCCTCAGGACTCTGGAATGCCTCGTTAGCCCCGCCTGTGTTACCCCACCTGAGCTCAAGGCCCGCTCAGCCAAGCGGCCGCCAGCCAGAACAGCTACGAGCAAGATTTCGGGGTGTGGAGGCTGACGTCTCACCTGCCCCAGCCTTACCTGGAGAACTCACCAGCTCAGCAGGCATGCTCCCACAGCTTCAGCCACTAGGTTATCTGAAACAGAAAGAAGAAAAGGTGACCACAGTGATGCTTCATGGCCTAGGGTTACAGACACAGCATCCTGTCTGGGCTGCCCCCACGCTCATGATCAAAGCACATGGGTTGGTTTCCATCCAATGGAGAAAGACCAATTCGACTGTATCAACCTTGGCCTGGCCCCTCAGTGCTCAGGAAGAATCCATTCCAGCGTTCCATTCAGCCTGCAGTCCACCTCTCAAGAATGGAACAACGATTAGGGGGTCCTACCCTGGGAGCAGGCCGTAGCACTGACCTAATTTAGGATCCTAATCCATTTGCCCCTTGTGTTATTAATTGAGTTCTTCCCATCGATTTTCCTTCAGTGGAGAACAGCTGGGGTGGAATTCAGAGA
This sequence comes from Bubalus bubalis, assembly GCF_019923935.1. Classification (NCBI taxonomy): domain Eukaryota; kingdom Metazoa; phylum Chordata; class Mammalia; order Artiodactyla; family Bovidae; genus Bubalus; species Bubalus bubalis. Next base: position 10,127,345 of record NC_059159.1, on the reverse strand, counting down.
GCAATGTATAAATGCCTGCACACCCCTGCAGGGGCTCGAGATGAGGGGCCAGGTCACCTCGGGTGTGAGACATGGTGCGGTGGGTGGGGTCTGGGCATGCAGGATTCCAGGCTTGGGTTCTTGGCTTCTCCACATAAAGCTGTGACTGACAGAGAGCCCTTCCAGAGTGGTTATTTCAGTTTAGGATGTAGCCAGGCAGAGAAGAGGAGTGTCAATAACTCAGAGATTTTGAGTGCTGTGAATGGCCTGGGGTCCCCAGCTGTGCTGTGTAAACATGGCAGGTATTCTCATGCCTCTGTCCTCTCCACTCCCAGAAAAACAAACCAGCAGTTCCTCTGGTCCCAGGCACCCTCCAGTTCTGCTCCCTCCCCTTAGCAGAATCCATCAGCAACCGAAACCTTGATGCGGAGGAGGGCCACTCTGGGGGCGTCTTTGATGAGCAGGAGAAGCCTGTAGGTGTGCAGGCCTTGATCCCAGCTTCACACTGAGGTCACCGTGGGGATCAGCATAGAACAGAAGGAAACACATTTCTGCTCCCCACCTGCTTGGTGCTTGAGTTCTGACTCAGACTGTTGTCCCTGCCCTGGCAGCTTCCACATCACCTGAGGCCATCTGCTTCAGCTGGGACCTCGTGAGAAACGGAGGCTCTCAGCTCTCCCCACCCCACCCCCGACCCCAGACCTGCTGAATCGAATCTCCATTTCTAGAGACCCACCCCAGGAAAGTCGAGTGCACATGGTCCTGGAGGGCTCTGTGGAATCTGGCAAGAGCATCTCCACCTACACCTTCTGGCCTCCAGGTCCTTTCCCACCTTGCTCTCTGCTCTTTATGACTCTGCCAGAGAGAGAGAAAACTGGAGGAAAGAAAAAAGGAAGCGAGAGAAGGAGGGAGGAATTGTGTGCTTACCAATCTGTGGGTGCTCACGCCTTTCCTCATTTACTCTAATATATTTAAGAAGTGTAGGATCTGAACCAGGTCCTATCCTGGACTCTAGAGACACATCAGTGTCTGTATCAGTGGACAAAAGAGAAAAAAATCTTTTGTGGAACTTACATCTGTGCTGGGGGAGAGGGACAGTCAAGGGATTACACTCCCGAGGAAGTTGCAGGGAGCCTGCAGGAGTCAAGTGCCATGGAGGGGATAGGGCCGGGGTGGGGGGCAGGTGAAGGTTATAATATTAACCCTTTTATTTGAGCTGAGACCTAGGGGAGGGAGGAACAGTTGGGGCGGGGCAAAGGCCCTGGGGTGGAGTGCACGCCTGGAGGGCTCCACAGCCAGCAAGGAGTCCAGTGCAGCCTGAAGAGAAAGCAGCGGGGGATGAGGTCTGCCAATGAGAGCAGGCAGGGCCATGGAGCTGGGGAGCGGCTTGGTTTGCATCTGATCTGGACTGAAAATTCTCTTTCAAGTCCAGGTTTTCCCTTCTCGACTGGCCTCCTGGCTAGCTGTTTCTCCCCTTCCCGGTGGAGGGGGCATTGTACACCCCTCAGGCTCAGAAGCTGGCTCAGGGAAAACTCACGTGGGGGTTCCGTCTGGGGTACAGGGTAAGTTGGGGCTGAAGCACACCCCTCTAGGCTCTCATTGGCCTTGTCCTCACAGTTGATTTAGCATTTCTGGGCCTCAGTCTCCTCATCTGTAAAATGGGGACAATGATCAGACCAGCCTTTGGGACCTCCTCATGGACTGACTGATAGAACAGGGCAGAGCAGCACCAGGTGCCGAGGCCACATGACTGCCATCTGCCCTGGTGTTACTTGCTCAGGGCTTGGAAGCCTGATGTTGCAGGGGAGACCTGGGTCCCAGCCCCTGGTCCTGGAGCTCCATCCAGAGACCTCACCAAGGGGCAGCTCTGGTATCAGGCCTGGGTTGAAGCTGGGGATGAACCCTGGCAGGATGGGACGAGCAATGAGTCTGTCTCACCTGCTTGCTCAGATCTCCCAGGCTCTGACACTCACGACACAGCCGAAGAGCTGAGGTTGGGATGATCCTGCTGGCTCCCTCACCACCTCCAGGGGCTGCTCATAGACCTGGCAGCCTTCCTCCCGCTAATGAGCTCCTCGGAGTGGCAGCCATTAGCCGAAGCCCCTATGGGTTGGCCCCACCATTGCCTAGCTGGGAAGGTCTGCTCTCCCCTCCCAGAGCCTGCGGCCACTCAGACCACCTGCCTCGTTGACCCTCAGCCCCAGCTTGGGGCGGCGGCAGCTGCAGTGAAGGCTGGCAGGCTGTGAGAAGCGCCCCTGAGGGCCCGGATTGACATGTGTGAAGCCGTCTGGACTGGGTTACATGGCAACGTCCTGTTGCCGGTGTACGCAGATGGTCCAGGCACGGGATCGTTCACCTCCGAGGGGCGTGCAGGATTGCAGGTTCAGCAAAAGGAAGCATGTCTGCTGCTACCGTGCCCCTTCTCTGCCCGCTGCCACTCTTCCTGTGTCAGCCGCGCACCCCTCCCTTCCATGTTGCAAAGCAGTCCCTCCTCAGCCCCCCAAAGGCCCAGCCCCTGCCCTTCCCACCATGTCGCGCGGTGCCTCCCAAATGAGACTGATTTGCAGCATGGAAGGGAAAAATAGAAGAGGCTCTTTCTAGGTGATGACCCCTCTCTGTGCCCTACCCCATGACCTTTCTCATTAGCCTCATGTTGTGGGCAGCTGCACTTGACCCAGAGGGGCTGGGCACCCAGGACATCTCACCATGTGGATCGCAGGTCCTGCCAGGCCGACTCCACCTGGAGTTAGTGCTGGGCCCACCCCCTCCCTCACCCCCCGCTCACCCCGGGGAGGGTGCAGCCTCTGGGGTGGCGTCCACAGAAGTCAGGGGGTGTCACAGCTCACTCTGGGCTTCGCTCAGTGCTTCGGGGTGGAGGAAGGTGTGACTATAGAGAAACAGCACTCGGCAAACACTCTACTCTTTCCACTCCTACACACAGTTCAGCCCGATGTGCAACATTTAAAATAGAAAGAGAATTTTGACATTTCTGGTTTCGAGCAATGACTTTCGAGGTAGAATCGCAAAACCAGCGGCCACCACCTAGGAAGAGCAGTCTTTGCTCAGGTTGGAGGACACAGAGGGTCTTTGAGGAAACACTTTCTGGGATGAGGTCTCTGAACATAACTTGGAGCAGCGGCTCTCTCCTCCCCTCCACAGGCTGAGGTTGTGGCAGCTGGTCACATTCAAGATGTCTTGGGCACCAGCCCCTTCTCTGCAACCGACAGAGCAGGAGGGTGAGCAGGTGGGATTCTGTGGAGGCGAGCCTCCGCTGAGATGCCCCAGGGTCCTTTCCCATACTCTGGGGTGATGCACCCCCTCTCCAAAGGCCTGCCCCTCTTCTGCTTTGGCACAACTGAGAAGAATCCAATTCCCGCTGTTCCCCTCAGCCCCCAGAACCCATTGCTCCTTTTAATTGGCCAGGATCTGCCCCAGAATACCATTTGTGCCCCTGGCTCCATTTCAGCTTGGGGAAATTATCCTCCATTTCCAGGGACGCCCAGTGAGCCAGGGCTGATCTAGCACATTCTTGGCAAAATCGTACCTGCAGTAATCCTGACAGTGATGGGTAAGCTACACACCCGGCGCTTTCGAATGAGGGAGATTCTATCCTCTGCTCTTGCCCCAGTACAGGAGGCGTGAGTGGGCTGTGAGTTTCAGGGGCGCAGTTCCAGGCTCCTCCTCCTCAAGCTTGGGGGTGTCATTGCAGGCCACTCTCCAGTGCTTCAGCTTGGCCGGTAGGCACAGAGCTCCCTGCACCAGGTAAGCTCTAGAGCTCAACCAGACCAGCATCTCACCACAAAGCAAGCATAGGTGCTTCTGTATTCTCCAAGACATTTTAGAGACAAAGTCTCTAAACTATGTGGGTTCTTCCTAAAAATGTCAAGAAGTACCCTTGGATTTATGTTGAGGAATTAGAATCGATTTCCAGTAAGGCCAGAAAACAGAAAGCAAGAGAAGGATTTGGGACTCCCCTAACATAAAAATCTGGGAAAAATGTACCATTATTGCTCTTCTTTGCCCGAAGACAAACAGCAAAGGACAGCAAGGAGAACTTGGGTATCTTTTCCCAGCCCCATGGGTCCTGTGGCTCTTCTGCCAGCCCCGGTAGACGATAAACCTCAGCGTTCTGCTAATGCTGCGTGCATCTCTGCACAGGCTGTGCTAGCTGACTCGCCAGTGCCTGCTAGTCAGACCGCCTTTCTGGTCCCCAGCTTGTGTGCTGCCGGAACACTCTGGACCCTCGGGATTTCACTTACCAAACATGAGCTGGCCATACTCGCCTAAGGATGCTCAGCCTTGCACAGGTTTCTCTGAGGCCATGCATTCCACCTGGGGCTCGGGGTTTGAGGGGAAGGAGGTTAAGGGCTCATGCTTCGACTTTCCAAGATCTGGAGGACTTAGGACAGTCACTTCGTATCAGCACATGTTTCTGCATCCGCTCACTTTCCCTGGTGACTTCCCCTCTGGCAGCGGAAAGGGGCACTGGGCCACTGCTGGGTGGGTGTTGGGATGGAGTTCATCGGGTCCCCACTTTCTCCCACCCCCATCGAGAACTTCTTTCTCTTTCTTAGAGAAAAGGGAGGAAGATGACACAGTGTCTTCCACCTAGAGACTCTCTCCTTCCCACAGCAATGGTTCTGCGATTTACATTAAGGGCTGTAACAGGTCGGAGTAAATGGAGCAGGTTTGCAATTAGTTTTCAAAGTACTTATCTCATTAAAGTAAATGAATTATTGATTTAGTGACACTCATGCTTTTAGTGCGTGGCGTGGTGCCATCCTCGCTCTGTGCCTTGGCTCTGGGAGCCAGTGGCCAGCACAAGCAAACTTGCTTTGCGTAGAGATTTTTTTTTTAATTTTAATATTTTCTTCTCGTTATTTAGCTTCGTAATTAAAGTGGATCCACATGAGAAATGGAGGGTCGGTTTATGGGAATAGAAGCTCCAGAGACGAGCGCACGAGCCTGCCTCCCTGCAGGAAAGAACAGAGCTAATAAGTGTCTGACCTCAACAGCTAATGGAGGTGGAGGCCGGGGTGGGGGGCACCCCGGAGGGCTGGGGGCGGCACGGAAGATGGACCACCGTGGCCGGCCCATCAGCAAGCCCGTTTCCTCTGGACCGTGGAAGTTTGTGGCTTTGGAAGGTAGCTCTCCAATTCTTAGAGGACTGTGACTCAGAGTTTGTTGGATGAGAGGACCAGGCCCTCCCCGCCCCAGGCAGGAGGAACCCAAGGAGTCAGCAGGGATGGCAGCTGGGCTTGTCCTTGGCTCCAGCGAGTAGAGGGTGCGTGAACTCTGCCCCGAAGCAGGAGATGAAGGCTGTGGGCTTGGTTTGCACTCAGTGCCAGTCTCAGCAGCGCCACTGCCACTGGGACTTGCAGGAGGGGCTTCCTCCCCCAGGGCTGGGAAAGAAGGGAGAGGAGAGAGGAGGGGACGCCAGTCCCGAGCTGTGGTGCCTCTGGAGCTGGAAACAAGCACGCCCGGGAGGCCAAGCCAAGTGCCAGGTGCTGAGCTCGGGCAGCCCTTGCCCATCCAGGTGCTGACTCAGTGTCTCCCCGAGTCTGCCCCTGGAGGTGCCAGCAGCAGGGGAAGATGTAGCACCCCATTAAAGGCCGCCGGCTTCTGGCTGCTTCTAATTTCCACTCTTGGTTCAAATTAACATGGCCTTGCCCCTGAGTACAGCTGGCAGGGACGGTGCTCTGGAGTGAAAAACGGGGGAGTCTGGGCTGTGCCCCTGAGACGTTACTTCTCTGAACAGCTGTGGCAGGATAAATGGAATGTCCGAGCGTCCCTCATGGTGTCATTGGTGTCCTCTGACCCCGGCTGGGCGGGGCCTCACCGTCACCCCCAGTGCCCTCTCCCTGACTACTCTGTGCTCCCCTTACACCCACTCCCAACACACAACCTACACACACACGCATGATCACATAGCCATCTGACTGTTTCCTGTCCTGGAAACAGGATGACCAGGCTGGGAAAGGTGTGGGCCAGAGAAGGACCTACAGGATAGACCTGGCAAGAGGTCCAGCTTCAGAGGGGTCAGCTAAGAAGGGAAGGATCAGGCAGCCTGGGGGCAGGGAAGTCAGCAAAGTCCAGTCTGGGCCCCCAGAACAGGCTGCCTGCCCTCCTGCATGGTCGACCATCCCTGCCCAGGGTGGAGTCTCTGGGTGCACAGGTCTTGTCCAGACCCTCCCTGGAGCTGGAACAAAGTAAGGTAGGGCCCCGGGCAGGTGTTACTTCATCTACTGCATTGGCCTGTAAGCCCAACGATTTCCCCAGAGCGTCAGGCCTGTGGCGAGACCCCGAGTGGCCATTGCCTGCACAGTCAGGCTATCCATTCATCCCACCAGCCAGGCAGTGGCCTTGTCAGTATGCAGAAACCACACAGGAGAGCCAGTTTCACAGAGACACAGCTGTGAATGGTCCATCGCTGCCCGTGGCCTGGCCTGATGCTGCACAGAGAGGGCCTAAGTTCAGGAATTGCTGAAAAGACTCAGGAGTGACCCCTGGTGGCAGCAGACCAGTGGCCCCTGGTCAGCTGTGAGTCCTCTCAGGACAGGAGGGCAGTGCCCTGAGAGCTCGCCCTGGACACGATCAATTTGTTTCAGGGGCCAGCTTCCGTCTCCACCCCCAGGACCCTCAGATGGGGCCAGGGATGGGCTGGACAATTAGTTGTCCTTCCCTCGATCTACACCCAAGGTCAGCATGCATGAGTCCAGCCAGGCGGCTGTGAGCTGCACCCTAAAGCCATGTGTTCCAGATTGAGGGAAGGGCTAGGGTTAGGCTACAGCAGGGGACCCTCAGAGCAAGTGACTCTCCTTACCTGCTGCCACCAAGGGGCAGGGTGGTGAAGAGGAGGGATCAGAGCTAGACAGCAGCTGGCCTTCTGCAGACCTCAGGGTCCCTGCTCCCTGATGCCAGGACCCCTGAGCCCCTCCTAGAAAGCCGCCCTCACTCTTATGAACTTTAAAACTCCATGAATGATTGCTGGGAGCCCACTGAACCCGGGTGTTAGGAACCCATCTGTGACCGAGTCCCCCTGGCATAGCTCCTTGCTTATGCCCAGGTGACTGGTCACTTCTGATGACTCAGAAGAAGTCTGACACACGGTGGTCAGAAGTCTCCTTCCTGAGTTCATTCTCAGTAGGCTATGTGAAAAAAGGAAAGACCTTGGGCTGGGGGCTCTGATCTGGATCCACACGTGGCTCCTCATCCATTTACTTCCGCTGTGTGACCTCGGGCAGGTTGCTCTGCTTCACTGAGCTTCACTGATGGTGATCAATGGCCCCCACCCTGCCCCTGCCTCCTGGACCATAGTTGGGAGAACTGAGGTTGTGTGAGTGTGTCAGTCACCGAGGAGAGTGCCTGGCACACAGTGGGTACTCAACAAACAATCCAGAGCCTCCCATGCTCAGCCACATAGCTGGGCTTTTACGGCAGGGGCTGCCCCCACCTCCCCTCCATCCCCAGAGGGGCACAAACCACCCGGCCTGTGATCTGAAACTCCAGAGACGTCTCCCCATTTCCCAGTACTCTCTCCCACCAACGACACCTCCCAGAGCAGCAAATCGGGTCTGTTGCTAACTGGTACAAATGTGGCTTTAAAATATATATATATACATATATATATATATATATATATATATATATATATATCTTTATGATAAAAAAATTTTTTTTTCATTTAATTAAAAATGTTGACATTGTGCCTGGACACCCCGCCAGAGAAAGTGGCTATAAATTAAACATTAAATCTTTAATGGTCCATAAAGAAATATTCGTTTCTGCTTATGTATATAGTGGATATAAATAGATAAAGAGAGGGCTTTTTTTCATCTGGGAGGCAGATTTTTTTAACCTCTGCTGGATAATCTTGTTAAGTGGATGTAATTAAAAGTTAAATTAATCCGCGTCCCCCCCTTGGCTTTGTCTGGGGTGGGGGTGGCGTTCTCAAGGAAGCAGCAAGTTGGCTCTGCCTGGCTCTAACCCCTCTCTGGGAAATGCTGGGTGCTGCTGCAGGAGGAGACGGTGCATGCCAGGGGAGCTGCTCTGAGGAGCAGCGCACGTGTGTTAATAGGAGAGAGGGGGCATGTCCAGATTTCCATCATGAGAGTGTCACCCTGGCTGCTGAGTGGGAGCTGGAGTGAATTCAGGAAACCGTTTGGGGGCTGGTTCACGTAAGAAGTGATGGTTTCAGTTCAGTTCAGTCACTCAGTTGTGTCTGACCCTTTGCAACCCCGTGGACTGCAGCACACCAGCTTTTCCTGTCCTTCACCATCTCCCAGAATTTGCTCAAACTCATGTCCATTGAGTCGGTGATGCCATCCAACCATCTCATCCTCTGTCGCCCCCTTCTCCTCTTGCCTTCAATCTTTCCCAGCATCAGGGTCTTTTTCCAATGAGTCAGTTCTTCACATCAGGTGGCCAAAGTATTGGAGCTTCAGCTTCAGCATCAATCCTTCCAATGAACATTCAGGACTAATTTCCTTTAGGATCGACTGGTTTGATCTCCTCGCTGTCCAAGGGACTCTCAAAGAGTCTTCTCCAACACCACAGTTAAAAAGCATCAATTCTTCGGCTTTCAGCTTTCTTTATAGTCCAACTCTCACATCCATACATGACTTCTGGAAAAACCATAGCTTTGACTTAATTGCAGCCATGAAATTAAAAGATGCTTACTCCTTGGAAGGAAAGTTATGACCAACCTAGACAGCATATTAAAAAGCAGAGACATTACTTTGTCAACAAATGTCCGTCTAGTCAAGCCTATGGTTTTTCCAGTAGTCATGTATGGATGTGAGAGTTGGACTATAAAGAAAGCTGAGTGCAGAAGAATTGATGCTTTTGAACTGTAATGTTGGAGAAGACTCTTGAGAGTCCCTTGGACTGCAAGGAGATCCAACCAGTCAATCCTAAAGGAAATCAGTCCTGGGTGTTCATTGGAAGGACTGATGTTGAAGCTGAAACTTCAGTATTTTGGCTACTGGATGCAAAGAGCTGACTCATTTGAAAAGACCCTGATGTTGGGAAAGATTGAAGGCAGGAGGAGAAGGGGGCAACAGAGGATGAGATGGTTTGATGGCATCACCGACTCAATGGACATGAGTTTGGGTAAACTCCAGGAGTTGGTGATGGACAGGGAGGCCTGGCGTGCTGCGGTTCATGGGGTCTCAAAGAGTTGGACACGACTGAGCAACTGAATTGAACTGAACTGACTTTATGGACATTTGTCAGTAAAGTAATGTCTCTGCTTTTTAATATGCTGTCTATGCTGGTCATAGCTTTTCTTCCAAGGAGCAAACGTCTTTTAATTTCATGGCTGCAGTCACCATCTGCAGTGATTTTGGAGCCCAAGAAAATAAAATCTGTCACTCTTTCCATTGTTAACCAATCTATTTGCCATGAAGTGATGGGACTGGATGCCATGATCTTCATTTTTTGAATGTTGAGTTTTAAGCCAGTTTTTTTCACTCTTCTCTTTCACTTTCATCAAGAGGCTCTTTAGTTCCTCTTCACTTTCTGCCATAAGGGTGGTGTCATCTGCTTATCTGAGGTTATTGATATTTCTCCTAGCAATCTTTATTCTAGCTTGTCCTTCATCCAGCCCAGTATTTCACTTGATGTGCTCTGCATACAAGTTAAATAAGCAAGGTGACAACATACAGCCTGATGTACTCCTTCACCAATTTGGAACCAGTCCGTTGTTCCATGTCTGGTTTTAACGGTTACTTCTTGACCTGCACACAGATTTCTCAGAAGGCAGGTCAGGTGGTCTGGTTTTCCCACCTCTTTAAAAATTTTCCACAGCTTGTTGTGATCCACAAAGTCAAAGGCTTTAGCATAGTCAATGAAGCAGAAGTAGATGTTCTTCTGGAATTCTCTTGCTTTTTCTATGATCCAACAGATGTTGGCAATTTGATCTCTGGTTCCTCTGTCTTTTCCAAATCCAGCTTGAACATCTGGAAGTTCACGGTTCACGTACTGTTGAAGCCTGGCTTGGAGAATTTTGAGCATTACTTTACTAGCATGTGAGATGAGTGCAATTGTGCAGTAGTTTGGACATTCTTTGGCATTGCCTTTCTTTGGGATTGGAATGAAAACTGACCTTTCCCAGTCCTGTGGCCACTGCTAAGAAGTGATAGTTTAGGAGCCAGATAAGCAACATGTTATATAGAGATAGACAGAAGTAGATGATGCCAGAGGCATTCTGGAAGCCAAACTGGCAGAATCAATGATGGACATGATGTGAAACAGGGAAGGCCAGGGTGGTCCCCAGGTGACCTGCTCACTTGGCTGGGTGATGGTTCCATTTACTGAAATGGATCTGCTGAGATAGGACCAGGAGCCTTGAGCATGTTGGGTTGGAGGAGAGAAGAGGCTGGTTGAGTTGGCCTGACCCTCAGGGACTTCAGCTGCAGGTGCCAAGTCCAGCATCCCTGGGATGCAGGTGGTGACTGCAGTCAGAGTGGTGATGGAGAAGCTCAGGGAAAAGGTAAAGGGTAAGAAGAGAAAGGGGGCGGATTGAGCCCTGGGGCACCCACTAGAAGAGGCTGGAGCTGCAAGAGGGATGGAGAAGGAAGGCTGGAGTCACAAGAGGAGGACCAGGAGCATGTGGGGCCAGCACAGGAGGCCTGAGGGTCTGCTCAACAGGCTGCCATTTTGCTGAGAGATCAAGAAAGACAAGGCTAACAGAGACCATGTGATAATTCAGTTGAGGAAGAGTTTATGGCTGCAGGAAAAGGAACAGGTCTTTGCAGGCACGGGCAAGCATATCATGGACCTGGAGGACTCTCCTCTTGACCTGAGATAGATATGTGATGGGGAGCCATGGGGGAGGCAGGGGTGAAAAGGTGGGTTGGCACCAGGTGTCAGCAGCCTCGGGCCCCAGGTGAAGAGGTCTGAACCTTCCGCAAGCCTGCAGGCTGCTGTCAGGTATGTGACAGGGTCAGGTTTGCAGTGAAGCAGACCCATCTGGCCACACTTTGGGGCCAGACTCCTGGAGGGGCTCCAGGCCTGGAGCAAGTTCAGAGGCTGCAGAGAGTTCTGGGGAGAGAAGGGGCCCTTTGCCAGGTGGTGAGGAACAAACAGGTACAAAGGTGCTGAGGAGGGAGAACAGATAGAAGCCAGGAGCACAGTTTGGGGAGGATGAGGGAGGGCACAAGTGAGGATGCCCAGAAGTTCTGAGACTGGGGCGCTGGATCAGCATCATTGGCTGAACCAGGAGGTGTGGGGGAAGGGGACTTTCTTGGTCTTGTATCTTTAGTTTGTTTGTCTCCTAGCATAGGTAACCAGGCTGTGATATCTGGAAGGGACCAGGGGATGCTGGACTGGACATCTGGAAGTAGAAGTTCTTGCAAGACAGATGGGGGATGGAGCCAGGGCACAGAGAAGAAGGTCCAGGCATGTGTCACTGGGAAGAGGGGTGCAAATGGGAGGGAAGCCTGGAGAGCCACTTAGGAGGCTGAGTGGGCAGTCAGGGAGCAGGGAGAGCCCTGGAGAGGGGTGTCTGTCCAAGAAGCCTTGTGGGGAACCCTTCCTGTGTGTATGTCACTTCAGTCATGTCCAACTCTGCGACCCCATGAACTGTAGCCCACCAGGTTCCTCTGTCCATAGGGATTCTCCACGCAAGTATACTGGAGTGGGTTGCCATGCCTTCCTCCAGGGGATCTTCCCAACCCAGGGATCGAACCCAGGTCTCCTGCATTGCAGGCAGATTCTTTACCATCTGAGCCACCAGGGAAGCCCAAGAATATTGGAGTGGGTAGCCTAATCCTTCTCTAAGGGATCTTCCCGACCCAGGAATCAAACCGAGGTCTCCTGCATTGCAGGTGGATTCTTTACCAGCTGAAATACCCAGAAAGCCAACTCTACTCCCTTGTTTCTACAAACCAGATGTCCTCCAAGCAAGGCAGGGTTTGTGAGCCTCCCCCAACACGCATATCCATGGAAGCAAACATACATTCAGCACTGAACAACCACTGACTTCCCGTGATGACTTGTCCACCGCATCTCAAGATCTGCTAGTTGAACAGTCCTCATAAGGGCCTCCTCCTACAATGAAAGTCATTTTTGTTATTACTACTTAAAGTCTTGACCAATAGCCTCAGGGCCTTAGAAATGTGCACATGAATGCACTCACAAATGACCGTGTTCTCCGTCCATCTCAGGAAAGGTTTTCAGTGTGGCAGAAGACAGAGGCTGCTGCCTCTTGTGAAGTCACTAAGTTGTGTCTGACTCTTTTGCAACCCCATGGACTGTAGCCCACCAGGCTCCTCTGTCCGTGGGATTTTCCAGGCAAGAATACTGGAGTGGTCTGCATTTCCTTCTCCAGGGGATCTTTCTGACACAGGGATCAAACCCACATCTCCTGTTTGTCAGACAGATTCTTTACCACTGAGCCACCAGGGAAGCCCCAAGACAGAGTCTATCTATTACTAAATAGACCCAACTGTCTATACAGGCACAATCTGCAAATTAGCTGCTTGTCAATGAAGGTCAGTTGTAGGCAGATGCTCGCCAGGACATGGGTCTGATAGAAGTTCAGGTTCACTTTTTACTTCTGAGGCCGATTCCAATAGAAGACTGAAATTGGTAAAACTAGCAAAGATGTGTTAAGCCCAAAAGGTAATTGCTGAGCAGTGATAGTCCTTTTGAGGCAGTTCTGGCAGCAACAATCAAGCCGAGCTGGCAGCCTCTAAGCTGCACCAAGCACTGAGTCTTCCCTCGCCCTCAGAGGAGTACTTCGGCATCACCCTTTACAACCTGAGGCTGGCAGGTGCTAAGAGGACCCAAGATTTGCTTGAATCAGGTGAGATAGGGGGCACAAAGAAGCAAAAGTGACTGTCATGCGAGGAGACAGTTTTATACTCATAGTCCCCTAGAAACACAGGAGGCATGCCATGTAGACCACGTGGGGAAGCACCAGGGCGGATCAGAAGGCAGAGGGAATGGGAATATGTGGGCAAGAGCCTGAGTTGTGGTTTCCAAGGGAACAGACAGGTGTGACAGGGTGAGCAGGATCAGGATGGGCTGGTTGAGTCATTTCAGTGGGTTCCAGGCAGACAGGCTATCCCAAGCATCCGATACCTGGCCCTATGGTGGTTAGGGCTGGTGGACAGTGGCCTGGAGAGTGAGAGCCCAGTAGAGGACTTGGGGGTGTGGGCTCTGGGTTGGTTGGGTTGTACATGAAAGATGGGCACAGAGTGTTGTCTGCTGTCTCTAGGAATTAGCCAGCAGTGGGAGGGGCAGTCCCTCCAAGGTTGGCAGTGCCCCAGTGTTGAAGCATCAAGATACAGAAAATGAGAGATGTGGTTATGCAGCAGTATGGGAGTAGGGCCGCCTGGGACATGCTGAACAGAAGGAGGGTGTGCAGAGTGGGCTCTGATTTTTCTCACAGCTCAGCAGCACCCCCCTGCCCCCAACCTGCAGCCCAAGCACATGTGTGTGACTTTAAAGACCTAAGCACTCCTTGGCCACCAGCACTCCAACAGGCAGTGGTTGGCTGTGCCCAAGGTCCCAGGCTTCACGGCCCTTCCAGCAGTGGTTTGCTGGGCTTGGTGGTTTAGAGGTCTCCGGAGTCCTTTGTTAGGGGCAGGAAGGGGCAGGCCTGTGATGTTGCTGACCCAGGGGCGGGGACCTTGCCATGGCCAAGTTGGCAGGAAGATCCTCCTTGGCCTTCAGGTGGCAGGTCCCAGCTCAGACATAGGACCTGGCCAGCAGGGGGTCGGCAGTGGGCACAGTCCCCCAGGGGGCCTGGCAAGCCCTCGGAGCTCCGAGACTAGAGACGGAACTCTGAAGGTTGGACCTTGCTGGTTACTGAGGCCGGACTCTGAACCCTCTGCATATCAACACCCATCACCCCCCTCCAGCCTCATTTCCCAAAGAAAGTGACAGTGACGCCTCTGCCACCCAGGACCACCAGCCACTGTAGGTGCACCAGCTTCCCTGCCTGCATCCAGGGACAAAGGCACCCACCTGTCAGCTTGTGGGATGACTTGTGATGAGTTTATGCAGAGGGCTCCCTAGCCCACGAAGAACACAGTGCAGACTCATGACCTCATCACGGGGGTGAAACCCTCCCCAGTAATGGTCCAGGCGTCATGCTGAAGCCTGTTCTCCTTTATTCCTTGCAAAGGCACCAGGAGGGCAGCACTGTTGCCTCCCCACTTTACAGACGAGTAAACTGAGGCACCCAGAGGCACTCGCCAAAGATTTCACCACCATCCCAGGTGGGACTGGATGGTGGATTAACTTCTGACATAAGCACCCAGCACAACCAAGGTCTCCCTCCCCTTTGGGGAGCAGGAAAAAGCTGCAGACACCCCATCCCAGGTGACTCAGTTGTAAAGAACCCACCTGCCAATGCAGGAGACTTAAGAGACACAGGTTCGATCCCTAGGTTGGGAAGATCCCCTGGAGAAGGAAATGGCAACCCACTCTAGTATTCTTGCCTGGAGAATCCCATGGACAGAGGAGCCTGGCAGGCTACAGTCCATGGGGTCGCAAAGAATAAGACACGACTGAGCAGCTGAGCACACACCCCATCCTAAGATTTTTCCTAAAATGGGCATCTCTGCCTGGGTTTTCTCTATTTCTTCAACCGATTATCTAGCGGTTGTGTCAACATCAAACAGTCTGGTTCTGTCCTCTGCACATCTTCCTGGTGGCATTTACAGGCTAGTGGAGGAGGATGGAGCTAGCTGCACTTCCCAGCTTGGAACTGGGACATAGCCTGGACCCCACCTGGCTACCATGATCTGTACAGACAGCTGCCCTGCCGCCCAGCTCCCAGCCCTCTCAGCTGAGTCTCTACTTTTATTTTATAAGTAGGTTGATCGAGATAGATTTCTGAAAATCTTAGAGGAATGAACAGGTTGGTTTCTTAGGGGATTTGCTCAGGAAATGAGATTTTGCCTGTCTCCCAGAGGAGAAAGGATATGTCTAAATTATTGATAGAGAAACATGCTCATCTAAGAAGCCAGTATAGCAGACCGCCTGCGTGCTGATTGGTGCTGTCTGTCCTGTGTATTAACTCAACTCCTCCACCCTCTCCATCACCCTCCCCACCCCCAACCCATGCTGCTCAGGGCACAGGTGGTCAGCATCCCACCCACGCTTCTGCAGAGGGGCCCTGTCCTCCGGCCAGACCTGGCCTGCCAAGGAGAGACAGTAAGTACATCGTCAGGTTTCCACGGAGCACCTACAAGGAGACACAACCCCACCGTGATTTTGAACACCGCCCTGGCTGACTCTCTGTGCTCAGAGGCCCCTGGCTTTTAAAGAAACATAAGGGACCAGAGCCAAGTGGAGACTGGGACGGCTGCCCAGACTTGGCCATCACTGAATTCCATTTCAGCCGAGTGTTGAAGAGAACGTGGCAGCCCCTAGCTCCCTGGAGAATGGCTCAGAGGGGGCCCTCTACCTTCATTAGAAAGAACGGCCTCCTCAGCGTAATCAGAACCCAGCCTCAGAACCCGGTAATCAGAACCCTGTAATCAGAACCCGCTGGATGTGATCAGGAAACCAGGCAGTCAAAGGTGTCCTCGCCCCCACGGTCGAGCTGTACACATCCGTGCCCCTCCCACCTGGATTCGTTAAGTGTTTGTTGAGTGAATGAATGAGCGGAGTTGGAGACAGCAGAGCTGTAAAGCTGAGTGCTCTTCAGCGGGTAGAGAAGCTGGTGTGGCATCAAGGACAGCTTGGAGAATGCACAATGGCGATCGCTCTTAGCTGGTATCCCCATTGTGTTCCATAGACGGGTTTGCATCCATTTTTAAAACCACACTAAATAAAATGGAAATGTGTCAATAGGTAGAAGTCAAGATCAAAGAACAGAAAAAGAGAAATAGAACAGAAAAAGCTGCCTGTGGGGCTTTGAAATACAACTGGCAAGGTTGAGCCACATTTTTTTTTTTCTGAACTTGCTAACAGCCAAAGAACAGAGGAAAAGATGGCTGATACTATGATTCTCGCTGTTTTTAAAAGTGGCTCAACATGTTGATCGACAGATGAATGAACAAAATATGGTCTATCCATATAATGGAATATTAGTCAGCCTTTAAAAGGTATAAAATTCTGAAACCTGCTGCCACGTGGAGGAACTATTAGGACACTGCGCTCAGTGAGATGAATCAGTCCAAGAAGGGCAAATGCGGTGTGATTCCACTCATTTGAGGTCCCTGGAGGAGTCACATTCACAGAGACGGGAAGTAGCATGGACGTTTTCTGGAGCTGGGGGAGGGCTGGGGAGTTAGTGTTTAATGGGGACAGAGTTTCAGTTTAGGAGGATGAAGAAGGTCTGCAGATGGACAGTGATGATGATTGTACAACGGTGGGAGAGTATTTCCCTCTGAGTAGTACACCTAAAAATGGCTAAAAATGGTAAAAAAAAAAAAAAAAAAAAAAAAAAAAAATTTGTTGCATGTATTTTACCACAATAAAAAAGTCAAACAAAACTCAAAAAACCCCAAACAAATTAAAAAGTGGATTCAAAGTACCCCTCAAGGGAACGACGGTTTTCCTGGAGTCTTTCAGTCTGAAAGCTGTTTTCGGGATCCGATTGCCAGACACCAGCCTACTGGGTGTGCAGCGTCCGGCTCCTTGGACCATGGCCTCCCCTCTAGCTGGCATTAGAAAGAACAGCTAGCTCTCTTGGAGGGGCGAGCTTTGGAGAGTGGGCGTGGTCAGAATGACGTCATGGAGGGCCAGTGAGCAGGAGGAAAAGTGCTGCTGGGGTCTGGATTGAGGCTGCACAGGCCAGGATGAGACGGGTGCAGCAAGGGTGGGGGCAAATATCTAGATCATTCTAAGATGTTTGGAGGAGGCCAGCAGATTAGTGCCCTGGAGCTGCTGTAACACATTTCCACAAACTATGAGGCTTACAACTCCTAGAATTATTCTCTCACACTCCTGGAGGCCAGAAGCCTGAAATAAAGCTGTCAGCAGGTCCACCATCTCTCTGAAGGCCCTAGGGGCGGGTCCTTCCTGCCTCTTCCAGCTTCTGGAAGCTCAGGCTCAGCTTGGCCTGTGGCCACCTCACTCCAGGTCCTGCCTCTTGTCACATGGCCTTTCTGAGCTTGTGTCTACTCCTTTTCTGGTCCTTATAGGGACACTCTCATTGGACTTAAGACCTACTAATCCAGGATGCTGTTATCTCCACCCTTAACTAGCTGAATCTGCAAAGACCCTCTCTCCCATTCTGAGGTTCCAGAGGGACACGCATTTCTGGGGGTACCATTCTACCCAGTACAGCTGGCATCTTGTCCATGGGCTGATGGCCAGGTGGGTTCTATGGAACCCAACACTGGGCTCTGGGCAATAGGGGCTGTGTGTTAGAAAGCCCTTCAGGGAGGAGAGACCACACCCCCACCCCTGCCTTTCCTCTCTGACTCTGTTCTTGAGTGGTTTCTGTGTCCACAGTGGAGTCTCTGGTCCCTCCCTCACTGGCACCCCCCCACCCCCCGCCATCTGCTATCTGCTTGGAGGCACTGGGCATTCTGTTCCTTCAAGCCATGTCCACCTTGGGAAAATTGCCCCCGGCTGACCCCAGTGCAGGAGGGTGACATGCAGTAGTGCTGCTGGACAGCTCAGACGCTGGCAATGCCACCGGGCCTTTGATCAGTGGGCTCCCTTGGGTCCCAGGTCCATGCTGAGTTCAGCTAACATGGGGTCCTCCCCTGTAGCTGCCTGCTGACCTCATCCCACCAGACTGAGCCTCCTATACTACAGGAGTGATTGACAGCTTCCAGGGCTGCTGGCAAAGGCCAGGGCAGCTCAGGGGCCATGAGGCTGGGCCAGGTGGGGATCTGGAAGCTCTGGAGTTTGCAAAGTCCAACACAGCCAGGAGAGCCAGCTGGTCACAGAAGGGCAGAGAAGGGATGGCCAGGGAGTCACAAGCAGACAGAAGGGTTTGGCAGCCATTGGGCACCAAAGCCACATGCATCTCGAGGCCAGTGGACCTGCAGTGGGTGGCTGGACTTTCCCCACCTTCTGCCCGCACACTCGGTGGATGTCAGCTGTGCAGTTACTGCTGCAAGGCCCATGGGGCTGCCCTGCAGGCAGAGAGCTAGATGGGCTTGCCTGCTCCCTGCCTCCTGGAGCAGGACTAAAGGCCTTGGAGGGACTTGAAGGGGGGACTCTGGCTGAGGGAAGTCCCTGAGCCCTGCCTGGTCTTTTTAGGAGAGGGGTCTGGGCTGCTCCCAGAACAGAGTAAGCTCCTTCCTGCCCAGCAGCTCGGAGGGGCCCAAAAGGGGTGGCTCTTCCCCTGCTGTGCTATGTTCCGTGTGCTCAGAATCCCAGACAACCTTGCATCCACTCTGATGACCAGAACCTGCTAGAACACCTCAGACTCCCTTGCAGTGCCTCGGGGTCTCTGAGCCATGAGCCTGCAGCCCTCCTCATCCCTCCCCAGCCCTTCCCTCCACTCCCCTCCCCCCTTCTCCCCTCCCCTCCTCTCTTGTCCTCTCCTCTTCTCTCCAAAGGTGAATTTCTTTTCATAAAGATAAAGAAGAAACAACCTTTAAATTGAGGTAGCTCTGGTGTTGTGATGGACCATCATCAGAAGTCGTGTTTAAGCCACCCACAGTTAATTTTTTATTTATAAAATTGCACCATTCACCTCCAATTCCCCTTAGAGAGCACAATATGGGCTATTTAATAAAATCCAAAGTAATACAACAAGAGTAGCAGTGGACAGGCAGTGTTTTTAACGTTGCCTCTGTACGGTCCACCTGGCCTTGCCCCTCCCTAGAAGGTTGAGGGGAGGGGAGGGCCCCAGGCTCTCCGAGCAGGGACTCTTAACAAGCAGCGTGACCAGTGTGGGCAAGGGGCCCCCAAGATCCTTCCTGGGCTGGCGACTGCACTGCAGCAGCTTGTATGACGCCAGATAAATCTGCTCTGATCATAAACAAGAGGCCAGCACCAGCGCTGCACATTTGGGAAAACACAGAGAGAAAAAAGCAAAGGAAAGCATGGATGCTGAGGAGCTGAGTGCCATGGACTAAACATTTGTTTCCCCCCACCCTCCGCCCCGCCCCTAATTCGCAGGTTGATGCCTTAACCCTCGCTGTGATGGTGTGCGGAGGTGGGGTCTTTGGGAGGTGATTAGGGTGGGATGAGGTCAGGAGGGTGGGGGCCCGTGATGGAATTACTGCTTCATTAGTGTCTTTCTTATCAGAAGCGGCACCACAGCTCTCTCCCCATCCATGCAAGGACACAGCAGGAAGGCAGCCGACTGCAAGTGGGGAAGCAGGCCCTCACCAGACCCCAACCACGCTGGCACCCATTTGCAGACTTCCAGCCTCCAGAACCATTTAAGCACCCCCCAAGCTGCGGTATTTTATTATGAAGCTGACTCAGACACCCAAGCTTCCTTTTCAGAAATGGGTCTCTGCTGTCACCAGCAGCTTCCTCATCGCCTTCAGCGTCAACAAGCTCTTCCTCTCTCAAACACCCCCGCCAGGACAGGCCATTTTCTCTTTGTCCCGGAATGCAGGCATCTGTGGCCAACTTGGTTATTCTTACCGGTCAAGCTAAGAACACAGGTGTTCCAGTATGATGGATTCTATAAACCCTCTCCCTGCTAAACGTACAGGAGGGTGTGGGGAGGTAGCTGGGACTTAAAGTGAAATGGACCTGGATAAACATTTGAGCATCCTTTTTCTTATCTGGAAATTGGGGATAATAACGCCTAACTCGTGGGCTGATATGAGGCTTGACATGTATATTCAGTGTCTGGCACAGGTTAAATGCTTGATAAACAAGAGCCAAGATGACTACTGGTAAACTGACTTTAGCAAATAGTTGAAGTCACAATCAGTCATAATTACGTGTTCTGCTCTCGCCATACCGTTCTCCTCCTGCCCCAGAGTCAAGAGACGTGGCACCTGGCTGGGGCGGGAGTGAGGCAGTCCAGGGTGCACCACGAGAGAGTCACCTGCGGGCGGGTCTGGACCACAGCGGAAGGGAACCTTTCCTGGCAGGTCGTATTGCATGATGCACACTAACAACGGGTTTAAAACAAACTTTTATCGAAGTATAGTTGAATTACAGTGTTGTAGTAATTTCCGCTGTACCGCAAAGTGACTCAGTTACACATATATTTTCTTTTTCATATACTTTTCCATTCTGGTTTGTCATAGGGTATTGACTATAGCCCCTTGTGCTGTATAGCAGGACTTTATTATTTATCCATCCTAGATACTCTAGTTTGCATCTGCTAATCCCAAGCTCCCAATCCTTCCCTCCTCCACCCTCACCCACTTGGCAATTACAAGTCTGTTCTCTTTGTCTGTGAATCTGTTTCATGGGTATGTTCATTTGTATCATATTTTAAATTCCACATGTAAGTGATATTATATGGTATTTGTCTTCCTTTGTCTGACTTACTTCACTTAATATGATCATCTCTAGGTCCATCCACATTACTGCAAATGGCATTATTTCATTCCTTTTTATGGGTGAGTAATGTTCCAGTGTGTGTGTGTGTGTGTGTGTGTGTGTGTGTGTGTACCACATCCTCTTTATCCATCTGTTGATGGACATTTAATTTGTTACCGTGTCTTGCTGTTGCTAAGTCACTTCAGTTGTGTCCGACTCTGTGCGACCCCATAGATGGCAGCCCACCAGGCTCCACCATCCCTGGGATTCTCCAGGCAAGAACACTGGAGTGGGTTGCCATTTCCCTCTCCAATGCATGAAAGTGAAAAGTGAAAGGGAAGTTGCTCAGTCATGTCTGACTCCCAGAGACCCCATGGACTGCAGCCTACCAGGCTCCTCCATCTTGGCTATTGCAAATAGGACTGTTACGAACATAGGGGTGCAGGATGTGTATTCTTTTCATCCCAAAGGTGATACAAGTAAATTAATTTCTTAAAAAATCCACTGCTTTATGGACAGAAGAGAACACAGGTTAAAGGGAATGACCTCTTTCATTTGAATGGAGTCGAATAAAGACAGATACTAATGCTGTTAATTAATGCTGTTAAGGAGAATTGTAGAGAAAAGCCCAACTCGGCATTGGAGGGGGACGGGGGTGAGGGTGGCAAGTTAAGCTGTGAACTAATGGAATCTGGGGTGAAGGAGAACTGAGCGGGGAGACCATGAGGAATGATCCCCATGGGGGTGAGTGTCCCTTTATGATGGGATCCCCAGGAGCAAATATCACTCTAGAAGGACCCAAGCCTGCTTCTCAAAATGGTCATCTGGTCATGATCCCTCATGGCAGACACTTGCCTGCTGGTTCATTCATTCATTCCTTCACCGAACATCCACTGCCTCCAACTCTCTGTATTGGCCCTGTGCCAGGCTCTGGGGCCTCTGAGATATGGCCTCTGCGGGGTGGTGTTTGGGTCACAGCCTAGTGAGTGGGTGCCACACAGAGGGGACTTCCTGCCCCAACAGACGGAAAGCAGCTCAGCTCTGCATAACTCCTTGCCATCAAGGAAGTCCATAGTTTGTAGCTCAGCAGACTTCACGCAGAGGCTGTAACAGTGCAGGCTGGGCTGGGTGGAGACCCCCTGAGCTTGGTAAATACATCTTACTCTGTTTGGACTTTGCTAAAGAGTCTTTCCACTGCTGTGCTTGGGAACTTCAGGGCCCCTGGTCTAATGAGCTGTGCTTCTCCACGAACCTGATCATGGTGGCAAAAATCTCCATAATTGATTATCCCGCTGGGTGGCTGAGAGCAGTGTTTGCTAACTGTGAGGCTGAGAGTCAGCCCCATGGTTCCTGACCCACCAGCACTCCCACGGGTGGTTGTTGTCAGCAAGGCCCATCAATCAGGGTGAGCCCCAGGCTCCTCCCCACCTCCTCTCCCAGATGGGGTGGTGGGACAGGTGGGTGAGGTGAGAGTGTAGAGGGTAGGAGATGCTGGGGTGTGGAAGAGGGAAGGAGAAGCCAGTGTTCGTCTCAGAAAGCAAGGCAAGCCCCATCGGAGTCAGCCCGTCCCTGGCTGCTCACTCCAGGAGGGCAGCCAGGCCAGAGCGGGGACAGGTCTGCACGGGGCCCACTTCCTTTCCTTCCAGGTAGCAATAACCTCCAGGGAGGCACAGGGAAAACCTTCATTACCTTGGAAATTCTGTACCCGGACAGCAGACCATGACGAGCAGGAGGCTCAGCCTGAAGCGCTAGGAGAACAGGCTGGACCCTCGTGTGAGGCATCAGGCTCACCAGGGCCTCCCAACTGTCCCTCTGGTTCTGGGTCTTTCAAAGTACAGAGGAGATGGACGTGGGCCCCTGCCTCTGAGTCTTCTGACATGGACTGAATCATTGTAACCCCTGGATTCAAATGGCATGAAAGTGTTAGTTGCTCACTCACGTCTGACTCTTTGTGACCCCAGGGACTGTCGCCCACCAGGCTCCTCTGTCCATGGGATTCTCCAGGCCAGAATACTGGAGTGGGTAGCCATTCCCTTCTCCAGGGGAAGGGGATCTTCCTGACCCAGGGATCAAACCCTGGTACTGCAGGCAGATTCTTCACTGTCTGAGCCATAGGGAAGCCCCTCAAAAGGCGTAGGTATCAGATATTTCTCTTTGGCCAAATGAGGCCCCTGGTAACTGTGGAAACACTGGGCTTCCCTTGTGGCTCAGCTGGTAAAGAATCTGCCTGCAATGCGGGAGACCTAGATTTGATCCCTGGATTGGGAAGATCCCCTGGAGAAGGGAAAGGCTACCCACTCCAGTATTCTGGCCTGGAGAATTCCATGGACTGTATAGTTCATGGAATATGTGCAAAGAGTGTGCACTCTTTGCAAATATGCAGTCAGACATGACTGAGTGACTTTCACTTTCAAGCAGTGACTCAGGACCTTAGGACCAGTGGAGGCTAGTAGGGTGAGGGTGGGGCTGCCTTGCCAACCTTGATCCGGGCTGATGTTCCCCAGAGATTGGGAATTCCAAGCCAGCAGATTCCCTGGCACCTAGAGGAAATCTGTGGGTTGGCCACAGTGGATAAAGGAGGGTGGTCATGGAAGTTGTTTGGGTAGAGGAGAGACTAGGCAGGGAGGGAGGAAGTGCCCCGTCTCACATCCTGGACCAGCCTGCGTTCTCCTGCCCAGCAGAGCAGACTCCTCCAATCCAACTCCCACAGGCTTGGCCCATACCCATGCTCCAGCCAGTGCATATGTCTGCTCACTGGGGCTGGATGGATTGAATTAAATGGAACTAAATTGAATTGAACTGAGAGGAAAACTCACTTTAAGAAAAAAAAAGAAAAGAGTCAACAATAAGAAAATCCCCCAAATCAACTGAAGGCAGCGGTTGATGCAAGTTGATTGATTCAATCTGCCTCATTTTGTAAGGACGCCTTCATTCGACGGTGCCTTCCAATCTCACCCAGTCACTTTGTGAGCTGCATGTGGGCACGTGCCAGAAAAGCTGCTTTTGCCAGCTGGCTGGGGGCGGGAGGGATGCCAGTCAACAAACAGTGGCTGATGGGGGGCCACATCCGTGATGGCCACTTCGTTTGTGGCTCAAGTTCAGCCACACTTTGGCCCACAGCCGTCCCTGCTGTGGCTGGTATCTGTGTGCGTGGGGACGGGGGGCAGGTGGGAACAGGTTTCCCATGAGATAGTGCCTTGTGATTTGCACAAACTCTTACCATGTGCCAAGCAAAATCTGTGCATTAAATGTTCCCCTTCCACTTTTAATTCTTACTTCCTGCAGAGCAGGGTGCCTCTTTCCATGCATGGAAGTGCAGCACAGTGGAAACCTGCTGGGGAAACCCAGCCGCCCCAGCTACTGGTGGTACAGTTGCTTAACCGAGCGCACCTCAGTTTTTTCATCTGAAAAATGGGAGTGGTAAGAATGGTGCCTGCAGCTGGCACATAGAATGTGCAGAATAAGTGACAGCAGCTCCCTGTTCTTCCTGGTGATTTCTTTTTTCTTTTCTTTTTCGTCTTTTTTAACACCATTCCTGGTGATATTGATGATGGTAATGACGGTGATTTTCTGCATTGTAAGAAAGAGGCCCAGTTGACTACCTTTTGATTCTGGAAGCTTTTCGGTTGTTTTTAACATGTTTATGTTAACGGGGTTTTTTTGTTTAAAGTACACACACGGTGTGGATAGGGGGATGCCGAGTGACTTCTTAATGAGTATGTGGTTTCCTTTCAGAGTGATGAAAAAGTTCTAGAACCAGATATGGTGTGTACAACAATGTGAATGCAGTTAATACCACTGAACTGTACACTTGAAAATGGTTAAAATGGTAAAATGTTACGTGTATTTTATCACGTGCAAGATATGTACATATACAATTATGAAACATTACCAAAATCAATAAGGAAAATTTAAGTCCAGAGAAAACACATACGTTCATGCACAGACATGCACCTTTGTTTCTAATCTCCAAGGTGCCCAATGAGAAAAGGGCGGGATCAGGAGTCCAGACACACGTGTGCAGCCCCCAGACCCCCAGGAATCAGCTTTGCAGCTCTAGGCGGGCCCCTTGATCTCTCGCATCCCAGGTTCCTGGGTCATAAAAGGAGCTAATACCTGGGCCCTGCCATTTCGCCACCAGCTCCGAGCTGCTCCTGCCGATGGAAGCTCCTGGAAGCAGCACCTAATTCCAAACAGCACACAACGGTGGCTTCTGAAATCATGTGTTTGCTGGGATTTAGAATTGTCTTACTTCTCTTTAAGCAACAGCAGCAGCCCATCCACTTTTCCTTGTGTTCTCCTTTGACTCCTGTTAAAATAGATTGGCAGGCCATGACTCCACACAGAGATGCACCTGGGGAGGCAGGGAGCCACAAAGTCCCCTTTGAAGGTAACCTCAAAACCAGGTGGGGGTGGGGAAGAACAGAAGAGGTATCTCAGAGTTTGGGGGAAAGGGAAGAAAGAGAGAAAACACAAAGGAGTGCCCCAGAGTTGCAGGGAAACATGAGTTTGGAAAATCTGGATGGCAGGCCCAGGGTGTTCTGTTTCCCTTTGTCTCTGCCTGTTAAATCAAACGCCGACTCCCAGCCCTACCGGCGCACAGACAGCAGCGAGAGTTTAACCTGGGCAGGTTTCCTCGGCCTCCCAGGGAGATAATGCCTCCTTTTCCAGACTTGACTAGTCAATGGGCAAATTGCAGCTAGCAACCAGATGTATGATGGCGACATTGATTCTAATTCTCTCCCCTTTCTTTCTTTCCCTCTTTTTCTTTTTCTTAGAGAGCCCACAGTGCCTCGGGAAAAATTGGCTGAATAAAAGGTAGAAAGACTTTCTCTTTTATCCCCCTGAATAGTTTTTGACAGATATGCGCATGTTGAACATCTTGGGAGCTGCTGACAGTGGATGCTGGGGGCTCTGAGTTTCTTATTTGCTCAAAGGAGGGGTTTGGTGGGGTCGAAGTGGGGGTGTCTTATTTAGCTCTCTTCCCATGATGGGCCAGCCCAATATATACTGGGAAGGCAGGCCTGGGGAGCCAGGAGGGACAGAAGAGGACAAGTTTGTTTAAAGGCGACACGGCCTAGCAGCTCCACGTGGCCGGGGAAGCTGCGCTGGTTCCTTCCTGGTCCCTTCCCTTCACCTCCCCTTCTCCCACCCCAGGTACTCGGTGCCCAGGTGTCCACCCCCAGACTGCAGGTCTTCAGAACCGAGGGCAGCTCGGGCTCACTGGTCCAGGGTGTCCAACTCCCTTCTGTGGCCTGGTCTCCTCGGGGAAGGGGCTCAGTTCCCAAAGCCAACCCCCATGGTGGAGGGGTGGGGAGCAGAGGGCGCTGGACATTTCTGACCTGAGCCCTGGGTCCTGTGTCCTGCCCACTCGCAGGTGCTCTCCTGTGTAGACTCACTTGCAGACTTTTACTTTGGGGGAGGGGGGTAAGTTATTATAAAGATAATGTGTATTTGTTGTGAACAAAATTAGAACACGCAGGTGTGCCATGTACTTGTCATCCTGGGTCCCAGGGGGCTTCTCCTCGCGGGCTCCTGGGTCTTGGGCTGCAGGGGCCCAAGGATAGCCAAGCCTATCTACAGGGCGGAAACAGAAGTAAAGCTGTTGGTTGGGAAGAGTCTGAGGCCTTCCCGAACCAAACACTGGAAATTTAGTGTTGTTTTTTCCCCAAGCCCACGCTTGGCTCATCATGGACCAAATGGAGCTTGACTTGTCCAAGGGAGTGTTTCCCAGATGTCATTCACCGCAGGCCACAGGAGCTGTGTGGGGAGGACAGGTGGCCCTGCTCACTAGCTTTCCATCAGGGGTCCTCTTCGTGTGTCCCTGGGTGATGCATGACAGAGTCCCCAGGGAGTGACTGTCCTGGCTCTGTGACTGCTCAATGCGTTTCTCCGTGGGAGGGGACAGAGAAAGTGGAGTCGGCCTTGCTCTCACTCTCTCACCAGAGTGTTGTAACCACAGAGAATGTAGCTTCACACAGCAGCCTTCTTGCCAGGCCATCTTTATAAAATTGAGTCTCATTGTATGGGCAAGCATACAAACCAGTCTTCAGGTAAATTCGCCTGTGAGACAGAGAGTCCATTTGCACTCTAAGGATGATGTAGTGACCAGCTGGCTGGATTTTTGCACACTCAGTATTTTACTCAGCTTTATCAAAGTACAATGCATACACAATCAACTAGGTGTTTTCACAGTGTACAGTTTTACGTTTTGACATGTTTATACCCGTGACATCATCGCTACAGTCAAGACACCAAACACATCCAGCACCCCCAGAACTTTCCTGGTGCTCCATTAATCTCTTCCTCTCACCTCTTCCCAATCCCCTTTTCCTAGGCAAGCACTGATCTGCCTTCTGTTGCTATAAAATGATCTGTTTTCCCTAGCACTTTATATAAATAGAATCATGTCTTACATCCTCTCTTTTTCGGTTTAGCCTCTTTCACTTAGCGCAATTGCGTTGAGATTCATCCAGGTGGTGGTATGCATTCACAGTTCACCCTTTTCATTGCTGAGTAGCATTCCATGTTATGAAAGCACCATGGTTTGTTTATCCATTTAGTCCTTGAAAGAGATGTGAGATGTTTCCAGTCTGGGGCTATTACAAATAAAGCTGTTAGGAGCATTCATGACCAAGTCTTTGTATAGGCACCAGCTTGCTTTTCTCTAGGGTAAAATACCAAGAGTGAAATGACTGGATCCTATGGGAAGTGCATGTTTAACTTTTTAAGTAAATGCCAAACTCTCTTCAAAAGATGGCCGCACCATTTCACATTCCCACCAGCCGTGTGTGAGGATCACAGATTTATATGCCCACCAACACTTGGTGTTACCGGTCTTTATCATTTTAACTATTCTAACAGGTGTGAAATGGTATTTGGCTGTGGTTCCCGTTGCATTGCCCTGATGACGAATGATGTATATCTTTCATGTGATTATTTGACACCTGCATCTCCTTTGGTAAAGTGCCTGTTCAAATCTTTGCCTGTATTTTTATTGGGTGTTTTTTTTTTCTTTTTTATGTTTAATTGGAAGATAATTGCTTTAAAATGCTGTGTTGGTTTCTGCGGTACAACAACACGAATCAGCCATAAGTAAACATATATCCCCTCCCTCTTGAACCTTCCTCCTACCCCTCTAGGTTGTCACAGAGCACCCGGCTGAGCTCCCTGTGTTGTAATAGCAACCTCCCACCATCTATTTCACACATGGTAATATATATGTTTCAGTGCTACTCTCTCAACAGAGATGCAAATATAGAGAACAGACTTGTGGTTTGTTTTCTTATTGTTGAGTTTTGGGAGTTCGTTATATATTCTGAATATAAGTCCTTTATTGGACACCTGCTTTGCAAATATTTTTCTTCTCATTGGTCTGACTTTTCATTCTCTCCATAGTGTCCTCTTGAAGAGCACACTTTTTCACTTGGATGAAGCCCAGTTTGCCAATGTGTTCTTCATAGATCATGCTGTATCTAAGATTTATTTAGCATGACCCAAAGTCACCAAGATTTTTTTCCTATACTTTCTTCTAGACATTTTATAGGTTTTAGATATTCCATTAGGTCTGTGATTTATCTTGAGTTCATTTTTGTGTGTAGTGGAAGGTGGATTGAAATTCATTTTTCTGCATGTGGATAGCCAATGGATTCCGTATTGTTGTTGCTGTTGTTTAGTCTCTTAGTAAAGTCCAACTCTTTTGCGATCCCATGGACTGTAGCCTGGTAGCCTCCTGTGTCCATGGAATTTCCTAGGCAAGAATACTGGAGTGGGTTGCCATTTCCTCCTCCAGCGATCTCATCAACCCAGGGATAGAACCCGCGTCTCCTGCATTGGTAGGTGGATTCTTTACCAATGAGCCACCAGGGAAGCGCAGAATTCCATATTACTTAATTTAAAAACTGTCCTTTATCTATTGAATTGTCTTCTCTGTTTGAAAAGAAATTAGTTGTCATATATGTGTGGGTCCATTTCTGGACTTAGTTGCATTGACCTGTTTGTCTACCTGAATGCCATACCATACTACCATGATTATTGTAGCTTTATATTAAGTCTGGAGATCAGGTAATGTTGGCCCTCCAACTTTGATTAGCTATTTTAGGTCCCTTACATTTAGAATCAGCATGTGAATTGTTTTTTTAATACCAACTGGGAATTTGAATGGGATTACATTGAATCTATAGATCAACTTGGAGGATTATTGAATCTTAATATTATCTCCTGACTCTTAAACAAGGTATGTCTCCCCAGTTAGTTGGGGTGCCTTTCTCTGATCTATGGTTTGTGGTTCAGTGTATGGGTCTTATATGTCTCTTGTCAGATTTACCCCTGCTGCTGCTGCTGCTGCTAAGTCACTTCAGTCGTGTCCGACTCTATGTGACCCCATAGACGGCAGCCCACCAGGCTCCCCCGTCCCTGGGATTCTCCAGGCAAGAACACTGGAGTGGGTTGCCATTTCTTTCTCCAATGCATGAAAGTGAAAAGTGGAATCACATATTTTTTTGTTATTTTAAATGGCATTTTTTCTTTCAATTTCTGATTGTTGCTAGTGTATAAAAATAAAATTATGTTTTTTGATAGCAATCATGTATCCTGAAACCTTGCAAAACTTACCAGTTCTAGTAGCTTTTGTAGATTCAATCAGATTTTCTGCATATATGATCATGTTGTCTGTGAAGAAAGACAGTTTTGCTTCTATCCTTCCAATCTGGAGGCCTTGTATGTCTTTTCCTTGCCTTGTTTCACTGGCTAGAACCTCTGGTAGAATACTAAACAGAAGTGGTGAAAACAACCATTCTTGTTTTACACCTTGTGTTAAAAAGATAGTAAGCCTCTCACTGTTAAGTAGGATATTATCTGTAGGCTTTTCATAGGGTTCTTTCCATTTCTTGTTGTTGTTCAGCCGTGTTCAACTCTTTGTGACCCCATGGACTGCAGCACACCAGGCTTCCCTGTCCTTCACTGTCTCCCGGAGTTTGCTCACCTAGTTCCCTTCTATTGCTAGTTCGTTGGAAAATTTTTTCAGTTTTTTTTTTGTTAGAAACTGATGTTGACTTTTGTTAAATTCTTTTCCTGTGTCTATTGAAATGATCGTATGTCTTTCCATTTTTAGTTTGCTAAAAAAACAACTTTAAAAACTTGGTGAATTATATTCATTAATTTTCAAACCTTAGTCCAACATAGGCTTAAGTCTATCGTCTCATTTTTTTCTGTTTTTTAAATTTGTTCTTTATCCTCTTTTCCATCTTTTTTTGCTTTCATTTGGATTGAGTATTTTTTTAGTCATTATTCCATTTTATCTCATTCATGACTTATTAGCTTTACTTCTTATTTTGTTATTTTGATGGTTGTACTGTTTCCTCTAATCCTTTCAGATGGTTCTTCCTTCAAATGCATGTGCTGATTAGGACTCAGCTAAATACTCAGTGGGAACCCTCTAGAATTCTCCAGGGTCCCCACTCTGTCCAGCTCTTTCCTTTCTGCTACCAAGTCTTGCAGCTCCAGTCAACTTGGTCTCGCCAGCTCTCAGTTCTGTCTCAACTCAGGGATGACCCCAGGCTCTACCTGGGATCCCTGCACTTTGGCCTGAAACCTCTCTGGACAGAAAGCTATGAGGGCTCCCCTCTCTGGGTTTCCCACCTCTCAGAGACAGATCATTGTCCTTCATCGTCTGGTGTCCAATGTCTTGAAAACCACTCTTGCCTCAAGGCACCAGGGTGGGAGGAGGGAGAGCTCCTGCGAAGGGAGTGGGCTGGTCCAGGCACCATGGACCTGAGAGTGAGGGGTCTGAGTAGAGGGACAAACACTGTTGTCTCATTTTCCTTGAGAACGGCCCACCCCACCCCAACTCAATTCAGATGAATCTGCAACATCAAGAACTTAGATCTTAGAAGACTGTTACAAAGGGCTCTTCACAGAATCTCTTCTTAAGAAATTTCTGATTGTAAAGAATAAGTAGGGAGGGGGAGGGTAATACCGCCAAGCCTCTCTAAACCTCAGTGATGGGGATGTCAGGAAGCTCCCTGGGGTGGGGAAATCAGAAACCCACCGTAGTGGGGAGGTCAGAAACCCCCAGTGTGGGGAGGTCAGAAACCCCCCAGTGGTGAGGCCAAAGGGAACTCAGAGTCCCCCAGAAGCCCCAACTGCCTCACAGTTTAAGCATATCATAGCATATCAGGCACAGCATCCACCTCGACCCCCATACAAGTAGCTGAGCTGGAAGGAGGACCTGTCAGACGCTAAGGCCACTCACTGCCCCAAATCACAGTCCCCAAGCCCTCTCCATGAGCCAGGCACAGCTGGAGCTGCACTCTTAACCCTCTATCTGTGCACAGCATCCCCCAGCCTATGAGGGGCTCACACAGCTGTCAACTCATACGGCACGTTATCCCCATCTTACAGATGAGGAAACTGAGGCTTAGGATGGGTAGACGGTTTGCTCAGGCTCATGCTGCCCAGGCTTCTTTTCAAGATGAGAATTTCCCTTGAGCAAAGTTGATGATGCTTATAAGAGAGTGTGGGTTTCTTGGGCTTGGGTTTCTGAGCCCCTGTTCCCAGCCATGCCTCCACCTGCCACACCAAAGGAGCTAACTGACCAGCATGGGACACAGAGGACTAGACCCTACCAGGCTAGCTAGGGCTCTCCTGACCTTGGACAGAGCATTTCCATTGTCAGGGTTGTCGGCAGACTAGCTTCACGGGACTGCAAGGTTTCTGACTCACTATAGAACTTTTTTCCAGGAATATCAGATGTCAGGAGTTTTTTGACATATATGCACATGTGTTTGGATTAGTGCATCACTTAGGCTGTCATCGTGGGGGAAAAAAGATGGGGGAATGTCTCCTATGTTGATCACGAAGGGTTCACCCAATCCCACGGCTGTTTCTAACTCTAAAGCTACACTGTGCATTGAGTCCCCTACATACGTACCTTCAAGTTGTGAACTTTCAAAAACTCGAGTGTGCCCCTTTCAATGCTAGCTATTTTGTACTGTACTTCTATACTTTTCAAGGTACTGTACTGTAAGATTTAAAATGTTTATTTTTTGTGTTTGTTTTTTATGAATTATTTGTGTACCTGTTATAGTACAGTCCTATATAGCCAATTGTGTTAGTTGGATACCTAGGCTAACTTTGTTGGACTTATGAAGAAATTGGATTTACAAACATGCTCTTGGAATGGAACTCTTTCCTATGTAGGGAGCTTGCTGTACCAGCAGCGTAGGTACCGCTTGCCAGAAAATCAGCTCCCAAACCGTCAAGCTCTGTGTTGCAGAGACTGACAAGGGTCCCCAGTGCCTCCCTTGGTTTTCAGGCTGTATCCAGCTGGGTAGCTTTGTGCTACCCATGAAAGAAGCAGCACATGAAACATTCGAGATGGGATTAGAGGACAACAGAAAGAAGAGCCTATGTGTGCGCATCCATGTTTGTGCGAAAGTATAAAAACCCCGAGTTTGTGTTTTCCCAAGAGTATTAATTACAGTTGGAGAGGAGGCTTGTCCGGGCGTGTTCCGCTTGGGCAGAGTAATTTATCATTCGGTTTCGAGGAGTGGAAGATGGGTCACGGTGCAGAGAGCAAGACACACATCTCTCTCTCTCTCAGACTTCATGGCTGCCCCACCTGCTCTGGGGTGGACAGCTTTGCCCAAGGCACGTGCCAGAGGGAGCACGGAGAGCTTGCAGGCAGCAGGCTGGGAGAGGAGGGAGACTGTGAGGCCTTGACACCATCTGCCTGAGACAGAGCCCATCATGCGGAAGGCCTGTGAGGGTGGCTCGAAAGGAGAAACTGCGCAGTCTCTTGTGGATGTCTGCCTCTGATGGGGGCGACAGGCAGAAAGACACGGGCACCAGCCAGCCTGGCTGCCCACCTTGGATCCCTTCTGATCTTACAGGCCTTCCCTCAAGGCCAACGGAAGGGCTGGGGGTCTCTGGGATCCACTGGGGAGGTCCACGAAGAAGGTGGGTTTTATTCTTATCTGTGGCTGAAAAGCAGGACATACAGGCTCACCATTTACTATAGGTCCCTCGCCACACAACAGTTATAAATCAGTCTCTCCCTGGCCTTGGTGAGGTGCTTGGAAAGGCAAAACCAACCCAGAGGACTGTGCTGTCCTCCCCCTGCCCCTGGGTCCCTCCACCCTCTCCTGAGCACTAGGGTCACCCCTCGTGTCTCCTGAGCTGCTCAGGCTCTCCCAGAACACTTTGCTTTTGTCCTTTCCACCATCACATGCATGCTTCTGCCTCTAGCTACTGCAGGCAGATGCTGGACACCTGAGCCCCAAGTGACCACTCACTTGCTTTCAGCAACAAGAGTTTTTCTGTAAAGTTATAAAGTATATAGTAATGAGTACTGGCCCCAAGTCCACTCTCCTGGCCGCCCTTCCCCTTGCACCGCAGCCAGCAAACACTGAGCAGGGCCTGCTCCTGCCAGAATCCTTCCGGGAAGGCCCTGGGCGGCCCCAGTGATCTGGTCCAGGATGGTGCCATGGGCACCTACTGTGTGCCAAGGGCTGTGCTAGGTGCTCAGGATGCCACCCTGAACCAACCAGACTGATACTCGAGCAAACAATTACCCTCTCCTGGTGGTGGGCAGGGGTCGGGGGCAGATGCACTTCCAGCCAGTCTAAGGGAATAAAGGGAAAACCACTCGGAGGCAGAGGCCCAACTTGCCTCCAAAGATGTGCTTTCATCTGCTGCTCTGCTCTCGGGGCTTCTGTTCTTCGTCTGATGGAACTAGCCTTCCAGAACTTGGCTCACAGAACCAGGGGTCTCAGGCAAGCTAGCAAGGAATCTCCAGGCTTCTTTGCTGGGTGTCCAGCCTGCTGACTCTCTGGTACTTGCAGATGCATTGGAGGGAAGGAAGGAAGGACAGGAGATACAGGAACGAGGATGGAGCAGGGCAAGACAGGGTTGAAGGAGCATCCACAGCAGCTTCTGTTCAGACCAGGCCGAGATGTCACTCCCCAGAAGGCTGAGGGTCCCCGAGGCTGGCCGGGCCCCAGAGACCCCTGAACAACTTGCAGCTGTGGAGTTTTTCCTTCTCCAGTTTTGTGATGAATAAATTCACTTGCCTCCCCACCCCCACTTTCATACCTGCTTCTCTCTTCATTCTTATACCTGCAAATTCCCTTGATCGAATTTATAATGGTGATCATTTATCAAGCACCACCTGTGTGCCAGTTCCTTCACCTTGGTGATTTCTAAACCTCATAATCATCCAGGAAAGTACATGATGCTATCCCATTTTTCCAAAAAGGAAACTGAGGCTCAGAGAAGTTAAGAAACTTTCTCAAAGCCATACTACAAGTCAGCAGCTGAGCTGAAATTAGCCTCTGTCTGAGTGATGTTGGATCCAGGCTCCTTCCTGCCCTAGCAGATTGACTCTCAAGAGGTGCCCGGTGCCATCAAAGATATCTCATGTTCTCTTGATCAAGGGTAGAAGGATAAGACCGCTAATGGAGCCAAGAAGCTGTCCCCACTCTGCTATGGGTGGCTCTGAAGAAATCCTTAGGATGAGTGGAGATGGTCTTAAGGTCTTCCTCCTTCAACAACTCCTAACCCTAAAACCCAACCCTAACCCTAACCCGGCCTTCCCCCCTTTTAAAGACTGTGCTCAGGGGTTTTAATGATGATACTTTTAAAGTCTAAGTTGGACCTTGTAACTTGCCCCTCCTCAGCTCAAATCCTCTCAGGACTGCGGTTCCTTTAGCAAAAAGTGAAAGTCATCAGAACACCCTCCCATGTAAGACCTCATGAGATCTGGCCCCATCATCTCTCTGACCACCTTTTCCATTAGCTCCCCTTCAGTTTCCTTACTCCAGTCCAAGGGGCCACTTTGACTGTTCTCTGAATAGCCAGCCATGTCCCATGACAGCCTTTGCCTGGGCTATTCCATCTGCTGGAACATGCCAAAGAGCCTCAGGGCTCCTTCCCTTGGCTCCTCCAGCTTGGCCTGAACATCACCTCTGCAATTAGGCCCACCCTGCTCCTGCCTTCTCTCTCTCTTTTTTTGCTGTGCGGGTCTTCATTGTGGCCCTCCAGCTCCTTGTTGCACTGTGCAGACCCCTCCATTTGTGGCACACGGGCTTAGTTCCTCAATAAAACTTGAGTGTCCTGCATTGGAGGGTGGATGCTTAACTGCTGGACCACCAAGGAAGTCCCCATGTCGTCTTCTAATTGGAGACTGGATAGCGGTACAGTTGGGTGCATTCAGAATTTCCTGAATGATTATCTCCAAAGAGCGCTGGCTCCTGGGGTGTCCCTAGTGGTATGCCACAAGGCTCTGCTCTCAACCCTAGCCTAGTCAGCGTTTTTATCAGTGATTTAGGTAAGCGTGCAATAGGCATGATGATCAGATTCTTGTTTACCTGAAACTGAGAAGAATAACTAATACTGCCCAGGACCATAGATGAAACTGAACTAAATTCAATAAGAATAAATGTAAAATACTGCTCTTTGGTCCAAAAATACTAAGTTGATGAATGTAAGAGAAGGAAGGGGCGGGGGTTTTAAGTGATGGTCAGTTCAGTACAATTAAGGGGGTTGTCTTGTCCATGAAGGCTGCTGTAACAGAATGCCACAGACTGGGCAGCTTATCAAGGAAAGATATTTACTGCTAACAGTTCTGGGAGCTGGAGTCCAAGATCAGGGTCCCAGCAGGGTCGGGTCCTGGTCAGGGCCCTCTTTTGGGGTGCAGTTCTCTGTTTTCTATTTTCTTATTGTGTCCTCACATGGAAAGCAGAAGCAGGAAGTAATCAGGACACTAATCCCACCACAGGGGCCCCACCATCATGACCTCATCTGACCCTAATCACCTCTCAGAGGCCCCACGTCCTAATGCCATCTCACTGGGGTCAGAGATTCAACATAAGAATTTTCCTGGGTGGGGAGGGGGACAAAAACATTTAGTCCATAATAGTGACAAAACAGTGATGAATAGTGACAAAACAGCTTATCCAGACTGGGGACACTGTTACCTGTAAACCAAGAGTGTCCCAGACAAGCTGGAGGGTGCGGTCACTCTGAGTAGAAGCCGTGAAAGCTCATGTTATTTGGATTGCATGACTGAAGGCACATTTCCAGATTATGGAAAGGGGAAATTGGTTGGAGCCTCCCTGGACCCTTGGGTTCACTTTGAAGTCATTGCTATGATGGTTCATGGGACATCCCAAGAGAAACAGCCATAAGGACTAGGATTGTTCAGCCAGTAGAGGAAGATTGGGTAGCCAGACTGTCTGTCTTGGAGTGTCCGAGGGCTGGGCTGCTGAAGGAAAAGGTGGTTTTCTCCATGTGGCCTTAGAGCCACTGAAATCAGAAGGAGGAGTCCAGAGGGCAGGTTTAAGGGTGGTCTAAAGGGAGAACTGTCAAAGGACGACAGCTGGTCAGCGATGGATGAGTCCCTTCCATCCTTGGAGGCTGCAGAGGAGTCTCATCTATTGAAAGGGGAGGACCAGGTAGCTCTTCTGAATGGGAGGCACTGTTGAGTGGCTGCCACATGTTAACTCTTTGGGAAGGAGACTGCCAGCACCTCTTTAAATCAGGACACAGGGAGAGCCCCCCAGGTGTGATAACGTGTGAGGGGTCAGGTGTGAGTTCAAACCTGCCTTCCCTATGCATCCCATCTTTCCCTTGCTCATCTTGCCCCTGACATGGTTTCCACTTCCCAAGCCCCTCTCCTGCTGTTGAATTATTGAAAGTGTCATTTGCTTTATCACTGTGCTGGAGGGGGACCACTGCAGAGCAGCTGAGCTTGGGATTGTGTGGACTGTGGCCCTTAGAATCCACTCCCTGGCCCCACTCGGTGGGGGCAGCTGCTCCCAGCTCCCTCCTCCTTCTCCCTTCATCATCTCTCACTCGTAACTGCTGGCGTTCTTACCGGAGGATGTGGCATCCTCTCCACGTCTCATGCCACCGGCTGGGAGGGCTGTGGATTGAGCCTGTGGTGGAAGTCACCACCCAGCCCAGGTGGACAGCCAAGTCTCTATGCTGGGGCCCTGGGACGTCCCCCTGCGACCGACCAACTGAAGGCCTCTGGGGTGCACGTGGGTGGACAGGGCCTGCCGACTGGGAGCCACTCTGATGCATATGCCACCTTGGTATGTTTGTGGGGGTAGAGTCATTGTGTAGGGCAGAACCTGTGTGTTTGAGTGTGTGTGTGTGTGTGTGTGTGTGTGTAGAAATGCGTGCAGCTGTGTTGTGGGCTCCTGCACGGCCATGTGTGTGCACTCAGGCATGTGTTTTTTTAGCAGACACCCTAGAGCTTAATTTGACACAGGCCCTGCCCGCGAGACATTGCTATCTGAGCCAGTCTTCCCAGAGAAGGTGTTGTGGCCACCCCAGAGCACAGAGGATGCCAGGAGACAGGCGACTTATTCAGGAGCAGTGCAGGCGGCATGGGCAGGTCCCCAGGGGATAGAGAGGCACGCAAGAAATGGCAAGCCCCCAAAATGCTCGGGGTGGGGAGGCCAGACCTCCCACCCGCATTCCAGAGGTGCGGTGTGAAGTTTGCTGGAGCCCCAGACCCTCCAGACCTGAGCTCGTTGTCTGGTCAACAGTGACCCAGATCATGGAGGAAACTGCTTCTTCTCTCCATGAGGGCTTGGCCCCCACCCCTGCCTTCCCTAAAGGGCAGCCCAGCCATGCTCCACAGCCTTTAAGTTCTCTTCAGACCCTTTTGTAGGTATCTGCTGTGTGCCTAGCCGCACGATGGCTGCTCCCCCTTACAACAGGCAAGGGCCAAGCCCCTGACCTCCAGGAACTGCCCATCTCCCAAGGCAGAGATGGTAAGTCTGAGTAAAGGGCAAGGCCACTTGACCAGGCTGGAAGCCACAGAAAGTAAGGACGGGGCCTCCTGACCACCTGTGGTGGGCACTGTGGTCCCCGTGAGCTTTCTGAACCCAAAGCCTGGCTCCACAGGGCCCTCTGGACACACTCAGAGGAAATGTGACCAGGTGCCAGCTCTGAGCACCGTATAGACAGGTGTGGGCACTCATTACCTCAGTAAGGACCCAGAGGAGGATGGCCAGGGACCTGGAGTGGGCATAGAGGCCTTCTGAAAAGCAACAGGGCAGCAGACCCTTCCTCAAGCTGCAGGGAGGCAGGGAGACCCACGTCGACTCTGATGTCCCGTTTCTCCATCACTCATCCTCAGGTGGCACGAGGGTACAAGCCTTTCATGCATCTCCTTTGATCACTGATCACCTGGTCAGTCTTATCAGATCACTGAAACAGCTTAGGAGCGGAGCTGTCACCTCAGTTAGAAATGAGGAAATTGAGGGTCAAAGCGTGGCTGTGACTGGCAGAGCTGGGTTTGCAAATCCTTGGGCCTCCGAAGCCTCCAGCCCTGTTTGCTCACAGGCTCAAAAGCACTTGCACCCCCAGGGGGCCCTGGAGCTCATTAGACCCGCTAGAAATCAGGCAGGGGCTTCCTGGGGCATCGGGCCTTCTCTGAACATCTTTGCCATCCTCCGGTGTCTGTGGCTTGTGAAGGGGCTGAGACACAGTTATAGCGCATTCAACAAGAGCACACAGACACCCCTGCCCTCTGAGCCCTTCCCCCTGCACCTCCACACTTCCCCGCACCATCAGCATCCTTGCCAGCCCCAGAGGTGTAAAGCCTGACATCACTACTTCTGTCCTGGTGCCTCTTTGGGGCTCGTCCAGCCTGGGAGTCACAGGCTGGGCCTTAAACGGGAGCCAGGGTACCCAGCCAGAGGCTCCCAGCCCCAGAGCCACACCTCCTCCTTCTCCATCCAGCCTTCCTCCCTACTCAGCCAGGCCCCCTTGGGTGGAGATGATGGGGTGTGGATGGGGTGGCCCCCACTGAGGCCAGCCAGGAACCTCCCTGTGCCCCCGCACTCCCTCAGCTGGCCTTAATGGGGTGGGAGGGAATCCTAACAGGAGCAAGCCAAAAGCCCCGCTATGGGCAAGGAAGAGCTGGACTATCAGAGGTGGTCCCTGTCCTCTCCCAGTCTGAGAACACCAGCCAGGCCCAAGGGCAACAGGAAGCTTACCACCTACTGCCCCTCACCAGTGCATAGGACCCCCATCCCCAAATCCCGCCTCCGGGCCTCAGTTTTCCCCACTGGAAGAAACCTTAAGGATCATGGGAAGAATGGCTCCCTTTCATCTCTTTCTTTTGTCCCATCAAAGAGGGGGCGATGGCCTGGGGGGAATCTGGTCTTCAGGCCGACAGATGGATCAGCCTCCTGCCTGGCCAGGTCCCTAGGTAGCTTGTGACCCCTGGGCAGCCCTGGCCTGAGGCAATGGTCAGGGAGGCCAGCCAGCCAGCTGGGCCAGCCTGCTCTGGACAGGGCTGAGCAGGACTCCAGAAGCCCGGATGCTCTGCAGGGTTGGGTGTCCAGCAGCAGCAAAGAGGCTCATAGGGAGAGCGGCTCAGAAGATGCTGAGGCAGGCCAGGTGTGGGGCAGACACACACCTGGGGTCCCTGGCACCCCCACCCCTGCCAGCCCCTGCATGGCACTCGACTTCTGGCCTGGCAGCAGCAATGCCTCATCTCAACTTGGCCTCAATCCAGGGCCCAGAGCCAGCGGCTCCCCTTCCCAGACTTGGGGCTGGGGTCTCAGGGGCAGGTCTCACCTCTGTTGCTACCATCTTCCATCTTCCCACCTCTGAAGCCAAGAGAAACCTTTTGAGAAAACAAATGGTGGTCCTTTTTCTCCCACTCTCTCTGTTTTTCTCAACCTCAGAGAAGGTCTCCCCTTCCCTACCCAGTATCCGTGAGATCTTTCAGGCTGGGAGGTTTTGCCTCCCCACCCCGGCACCATGGGAGCCTCCCCTAGACCCCACGTGGGAGTGTGGGTATCCGGATGGGGAAGCTCAGCTCTGAGCACAGAGCTGGGCAGCAGGAGTGACTGGACTGGACATTGCTGGGCAGGACCCCAGCAGATGGGCGAGCCCAGAGCAGGCACTGAGCTGAACAACCTGGGGAAGAAACCCGGGAGACCAGGCAAGGGAGAAGACAGGCGGCGGGAGCAGAGAGCAGAGCAGCACTGAAGACAGCTGCGAGTGCGAGCGCCTGCTCAACCCAGCGCCGCGTGGGGACCACAGCCCCCATCCCCAGCCTGCTGCACTGCCCGCCGCTGCGGCTGCCCCGCTGGGTCTCCTCCCCGAGCCTGCGTGGAGCCTCGGTTCCAAAATGATGATGTATTTTTGGGTATGTACCAAGCGCAGACTGCCGAGTTGCTTTTTCGGCTCCGGGCAGATCCGGAGTTGAAATGAGAAAGCAGCCTGCCCAGCATGGCCCCTGAAAGTGCCCCCTCGCGCCTGTCCCCAGCTGGCACCACAGCTCTCCCCCAGGGCCCAGCCAGCATGGCGCTGGGGTCAGGAGTGTCCCTAGACAGGAAGTGCGGCCTGCCTGAGAGCCAGACTCCCCTCAGTGGCCTCCATGGGCTGGGCGGAAGCTCTGGAAGGTCCTGCATGGGGTGAGCTGTCCTGTCCCTTCCCTCTTGCCAGTCCTTGCAGGAACCTGCTTCAGATCCCCCAGTGAAAAACATCAGGTGGCTCCCAAGACCATGGACACATCCGCCCAGTCCTGCCTCTCCTCCGCTCCCTTCCTCCCTGCCCCCTACCTGAGTCACAATATCAGCAACAGACACCGGACCCTGGAGAGACTGGTGGGCACACTCAATGTGAGCTGGAGCCGACAGCCCCAGAGCTCTGAGTCCCCAAACCCCAAAGCTGGGAGGGCCCAGGGAGAGGACAAGCCCCAACCCGAAGACCCCTTCCCTCCTCCCTGGCTAGCCCCGGGCCTCTCGGCAAAGGAAATGACAGCAGAAGTGATCAGAGCGGGGGTCTTGGCCAGACCTGGGAAGAGGCAGTGGGGAGGCTGAAGCTGGAAGGGCCTCCTTGGGGGATGAGGAGGGACTAGTGGTTCTCATTAAGTCCAGCTGAACTGGGAGAAGGAAAGCCAGGCACGTGTGTATGCGTGCACATACGTGCAAACAAGCATGAATTGCAGGTCTCCCACGATCCCTGGCCTCAGGGTTGCCATGGAGGTGGTTTGAAAATCTGAGTTCTATGCTTTTGACATGGAAGAGACCTTTTCCCCGGGGCCTCACCAGCAGCCCCAGCACCACCCGGGCCGTGGGCTTCCCTACACTGAAGCACTTCCTCCAGGCTGAACTCTCAGGTGCAGCCTGCCCCATGGCGTCCTCCTCCAGGGCCACAGCCAGCCCCCACCTCCAGGGAAACTCTCAAAGCCCTGGGGCCTCACTGGGAGGGCCTGACCTGGGAGCGGGAACCCGTGGGGCACCTGGGTGGCTGGGCAGGATGTCAGCAGGAGAGGCCAAGGCAGCCACAGAGAAGGCGCCAGTAGCCACTGGGAGCCAGGACGGCTGTAGTCAGTCCCATGGCTGTGGTCACAAGCCGAGCTCCACTGAACTCTGCTGACCCCATTCCCACCCAGGGCAGAATTAGGGTCAGCATGTGTCTAACTCGGGGCTTCCCATGTGACTCAGTGGTAAAGAATCCACAGACGCAGGAGACGCTGGTTCCATCCCTGGGTGGGGAAGATCCCCTAGAGAAGGAAATGGAACCCCACTCCAGTATCCTTGCCTGGAGAATCCCGTGAACAGAGGAGCCTGGCAGGATGCAGTCCATGGGCTCGAAAAGAGTCTGACATGACTGAGCATGAGCGCGATGTGCCTAGCTGCTGTAGGCCTCCATCTTTTGCAAAGACCAATAGCTCTGCCAAGAATGGCCTGGCTGCCCAAGCCTTTGCTCTGCAAATTCCTCCTTGTTCTTCAAGGCCAGCCTGAGGGAACACTGC
Source organism: Bubalus bubalis (assembly GCF_019923935.1). Lineage (NCBI taxonomy): Eukaryota > Metazoa > Chordata > Mammalia > Artiodactyla > Bovidae > Bubalus > Bubalus bubalis. The sequence goes on along the minus strand of NC_059159.1, from coordinate 10,086,202 downwards.
CCCAGGGACACTCTTCTTGAACTAGCAGGCAGAGTGGATTTCTCTCTGTATCTCGATTCCAGGGAGCACCAGGCTGGCGTTAGTGAGCTGGCCTTGATCCTTCCTGTGGCCTGAGGGTCCCTCCAGAGCCTCGTGGGACTTCTCCCAGTCTGGGCCTGGCAACCAGGAGATGCTCCCAGGTGGCTAGGTGGTTCCAGAGGAGAGTGCCACGCCCCCTCCCCCCAGGCATGCTACTTCTTAGGTGCTGTGGCTCCTCTTGGGGGATCTTGCCTCCCAGGATCCCCTCCGCTCCAAAGCTTTGTCCGTGCCCACTCACACAGCCGGGCCTGGGGGATGTGCTGGAGTGTCCCCGCCTGAACTTTCGAGGTTGTTTTAGGACAGGGCTGGAACCTGAACTGGAGAATCTTGCCTTCTCCCCTTCCCTGGTTGGGCTTCATGTCCAGGCGGGGATTTACCGCTGTAGAAAGGAGAGAGGGCCATGGCAGACAGACCCCTTCCCTGGGTCTTCTCCCCCAGATCTCTCTCCCTGAGCCATGGCCCCACCCCATTTCAGGAGATGGCACTCAAACTAGCAACTCCCAAGTCAGCACCCTCACCTGGAGCCCCTCCCAAGCCCCACCTGGCACCCACTCATTTCCCACTGTCCACCTAATGCCCACCTGGTGTCCACACACTCCTCAGACTTAGCACATTGAAATGGCTCATTTCTCTTCTGACCAGCTTTTCCTTCTTTTTCTTACAATCCCAGGAGAGTCCTCCCACCCACCCGAACTCTTGGGATCACCCTCAATTCCTGCCAACCCCAGCTTCCCAGCACAGACCAGCCTTGCAGGTTCTGCCTCTGCCCTTTCTCTCTATCCACCCCCTTCCCCAGACCCCCAGGCCCAGGCCCCAGTGCCACTTGCCCAGGTCAAGTCTAAACTTCTTTTTTAATCTGGAGCACAAAGTTCTTTACATCTGGCCTGTTTAGCCCCAGCCTCACCCCCTGTAGCTCCTTCACATTCTCACTCTCCTGTGGTCCAGCCAGGCTGAGCTGCTTCCAGGTTAACTAGAACATCTGCTGAGCATCCCCTCTTCCAGGCTTGTTCCTCCTAAAATACCCTCCTTCCTCCACATCCCCCAACCCACAGCTGGCTCCTACCTTCAGTTTAGGGTAAGCTTGTGGGCAAAGACATGGAGGGCTGTGGCATGTCAAGTGAGAAGCAGTTTAGAAGTCACCACCTCCAGCAAGCCTGCTCTGACCACCCCACAGTGGGGAGTCGTTCCCTCCACCGCGTCCCCATGCACTCATCTGAGGGCACTGTCTTTACCCATTTACTCTGCCATCTCCCTTCCACTGGTAACTCCCTCCAGGATCTTGACTGGGTCTTGCTCAGCTCTTGTTTCTGGTGCCCACCGTGTAACGGCCACTTACCCGGGACTCCAGGAAACTTGCATGCTAGAATGAATGAGTCTGTTCCATGAGACAGGGTGGGGCCTGGTCAGAGGGTATCCTCTGAAGCAGAAGTCCTGCAGAGCTCCCCACTGCTCTCCACCTTGAGCCAGGGTCACACAGTTGACCACCGGACTCCCCATGCCCTAGACACCACTCTTCAAGGAGGTATTGGAGGTATCATTGCTCCCATTTTAAAGTTGACAAAGTTGGGGCCCGTGGCCTCCATCCTCACTGTGAAGGGGCCTGATCATGGCAAAACAGGGGTTGGATGTAGAAGGGAAGCCGTCCCTGGCCCTTCCAGCCTGACCACTGGGGCTCCCTTTGGTGGTGTGGGTGTGGAAGTTCACCCCTGCTCTGTGAGAGAGGCCCCCTGCCTGCTTTGGGGTCATCTCTGTCTTTGGATCATCTGCCCATTGACTCCACGTGGAGGAGGCCTGTCACCAAGGAGGGGAAACAGAGGTGCCTGGGTTGGGGGGGCAGGATCTGGGCAGAGGGCCCAATGCCAGGGACGGGGACTTCACATCCCTCGGGCCTGGCCTGGAATCCAGGTCTGTAGCTTAGCAGCTGTGTGACCTCAGCGAGTCAGCAAACCTCTCTGAGCCCCAGGTGGCTCTCTGTAGGGTGAATCACTGCACCACTGTGCAGGTTGAGAAGCAGCGATGGTTTGCATGCTCCAGCTCAGCACAGAGGGAGTAAGGATGCTGAGTAGCAAGACAGGGTAACCCGGGGTGGGAGGACGTTCTGTTTTTCTCACCCACCTGGGCTCACCTCATGGCCACAGCAGCCTCCTCTGGTTCACTGCTGCGAGAGGAAACCCGCGCTAGCTTCGGCCTGTGCTGTTGGTCACAGGGGGTCCACAGCGCTTTCTTCCCCGACCCCTACAGAGGATGCGGCCACCCCTGGGCAAGGAGGATGTTCAGGCTGGAAGGCTGAGGGTGGCAGAGCCCGGACTGGAACTGGCTCTTGCCCTGGCCCCCAGATGCTTTCCTGCACCTGCTCACACTGGGTCTCCCCACCTACCTCTTCTTGGCCCAGGTCTGATGTCCAATCCTGTGCACCAGTAGGGATCCACCTGGTCTTATGTGAGCCTTGCCATTCTTCCTTTCTCATGGTTCCCCAGACTGGGAACCCCGTGTGGACAAGTGTGTCTGAGCTGTGTTCTAGCTGTGTCCTGAAAAGGGAAGATCTTGGCAAACACTTGGGGGATGGACAGAGGAGAAGGGGGTTGTTGGCGGTGGCATGTCCTTGGAGAGCAAAGAGCCTATGTCCAAGCACCGCATAGCTCCTCAGAGAGCCGCCTCCCCCACAGGCCCTGGAGGGGCAGTGTGACTCTGGGATTCATGGGGCTGCAACCCAGAGCAGGCAGACGACTCATCGCCAGCCTCTCATCCCAGGCTCAGCATTACTGGGGCTCAGCTCAGTCATGTGCAAGCTCCCAGGGTCTGGGAGCTTCAGTGGCTGGGAGCCCTACAGGGGCAAACACCTCCCCGCCTCTATGCCTTGGGGGCGGACCTTAGAAAATGGGCTCCCAGGACAGACAGATGGCTCAGGGAGAAAAGGTGCTGGCCCACGATGTGTGAGTGCCTGCAGGGGGGCGTGTCTAGGAAGAGGGAGGGCAGGGAGGAAGGACAGGCTCGGGGACAGCCTCATGTTACCCTGCAACCTGGGGGAGCCAGTGGGTGGCTTCATAATTGACTGGCACCAGGCGGAGACGCCAGCAAACTGTCTCCAAATTAGCCATAATTGCAGGAGAAATAAAGAGCAAACAGGGTGAGCTGGATGAGGTTTTCTATAAATATTATGTTTTTTAAAGTTTGCCCTGGAGTAATAGAAGCTGTTTAAACGCTAATATCCTGTCTGTGCATTTAAAAAGCCTTATAATGAGGATTTAGTGCCTTCTTTTCCTAAGACCTGGGATCTGGGGGCCCCTGGGTCTCCAGCCTCCTCTCCTTCCAGGCGTTTCAGAGTGGGCAGCCCCTGGGAATCAGAAAACCTACCCTCCCAGGCCAGACTCAGCCTCCTGAGGGGCTTTGCCCTGGTAGACGCCAGGGGGCCCTTCTTGTCCCAGTGAAGCTCCTCCTTCCTCATCCCCTTCCTACCTTCCTTCCAATGGCTACCAAGGACCGGCAGCTGCATTCTTTTGGTCTGAGTCATTTTTGAGACATTGATACCTTTGGCTCCTGTTGTCAAGGCCGGAGCCCCAGGTCACCTGGACCGGCAGGCCAGCCTCTCCTAAGCCAGCAGGAAAGCTGTCTGATCACTGAGAGACGGGGTTCCTAGGTGAAGCTGCAGGACATCGTCTGGGTTTACTAAAAATCAGGACGTGGTGTTCGTTCAGTCCAGTAATAACCGCGGAGCCATTTTCGGTGGTGAGCGAGAAAATTATAGGAGGGGCCCCAGGCCCCCTCCCCACCCCAGGGGTGACTTCATCAGGGGCCTAAAACCCACAGTTTGAAAGGCCCCGGGGAGGAGCTGTCCTGGGGAGCCCCGTCCTGGGCTGTCAGAGGGGACATTCAACTCTGCTTTATTCTGAGCATTTGAGCACCTGCTGTGCCAGGGCTGAGTGGGACCCTGCTCCGGGCATTCACTCTCCAGGGAGCATCTTTGGGACACTCGTCCTCCCAACAGCCTCTGGTGCCACTTTCAGAAATAGAAATGGGCAGGTCTGGTCCGTGGCAGCATTCCGTGTGCTCAGGCCCACGTGATGCCTGCACACAGCATCATAGCTTCCTCCACAGCCACAGTTCCCAGTCCAGGAAATGACAGGTGCAGAGGCCTGGGAGATGCCCTGGCGTACGCATGGCAGGTGGCCAGCCACAAAGTCAGGCTGTGACTTCTGCGGCCTTCCATCCCTGGGGCACAAATATTCTTGGTGGGGGCAAAGGCAGGAGGGGTGACGTCACCAACAGCTCATCAGCTCTGTTGGCCTCACCCGGCTGAGACCACCTCTCATGGCCAGCAGTCCCCCCGAAGGCTCAGAGCCCCCTCTGTAGAAGGTCTTGGGATCCTCACAAAATAAGGCATAATTAAGCCAAAGAGGAAGAGGAGCGGGCACCCCTGAGCAGGGCCGACCCCATCACAGGGACGCAGTCCTTGGCCTCTGCCTTCGTTTCCTCACTATTTTGGCGATCACTAGATGTAGGGTTCGGGTTGGAGCTGCAGGTAAAAAACTGAGGGATTTGACACAGCTCGGGAAAGGCACAAACTGACGATGAAGGCAGAGGTGCCTGTGTGGTTGGGCAACTGGTGGGATTTGAGCCACAAGTTCACGCCCACCACACATCCTTTCTCGTTTCTATGAGAGCACAGGCGGGGAAGACACACGCCCACCCACTCCCACAGCCCTGATCTGGTCACCAGAGAAACAGGAAATTTAACCCCTTTTCTACTATTTCTATCCAGGGGTGACATCCATGTCCAGGTCCCAGGAAAATGGCAGGAACCCTGAGGGGGTCACTCCTGTGTCTAGCCTGTCATATACTCACCCTTGATATCCGCCCCCAAGTAAACAACTCCAGACGTGGTGGCTGTTGAGGACATTTGAAATTCTGAGAGAGGATGAGGAGCGTAACCTTGGCTAAGGTTCAGCAGGGCTGGGAAGGAAAAGGGTCCCTTCCAGGTTCAAGAGTTTTTTGTGAAAGAAGCAAGTTACTCTGAAGTCCAATCCTACAAGCTAGTGAGGGAAGAGAGGGGGGTAGGCAAGTGTGGGACAGAGAAGGAAAGGGGGTCTGGTGGTGGGGGTGGCAGGAGGCAAGACCTCCAAAAATAGGGTGACGAAGGAAGGGATCCTAGTGAGCACAAGTCGCTCAGTCACATCCCACTCTTTGCGACTCCATGGACTATACAGTCCACAGAATTCTCCAGGCCAGAATACTGGAGTGGGTAGACTTTCCCTTCTCCAGGGGATCTTCCCAACCCAGGGATCCAACCCAGATTGGATCCCACATTGCAAGCAATTCTTTACCAGCTGAGCCACAAGGGAAGCCTGATAATACTGGAGTGGGTAGCCTATCCTTCTCCAGGGCATCTTCCCGACCCAGGAATCAAACTGGGGTCTCCTGCATTGCAGGTGGATTCTTTACCAATTGAGCTATTAGGGAGGCAGGAGGCAAGACCTCCAAAAACAGGGTGACAAAGGAAGGGATCTTAGAGGAAGGAGAAATGGGGAACAAATCCAGGCTACAGGAGACAGCAGAGAGGAGGCAGGGCTTCCTGGGGGCGTGCCCAACTCTGCTGGCAGCTTAATAGATGGAAGAGAAGCTGGTGATGAGAGAGAGTCCTTCTCCAGCCTTGAGGAATGGGGGTGGCCGAGAGAGGTATTCCCAGAGAAAGGGGACTCCAGATCCTGGCCCCCCACTGTGGGGCCACTTTTTGTTGTCATGTCCCTGGTGTGGCCCAGGATCCTGAGGTGGGGTCATGCCCCCTGGTGTGTTTGTCAATCCTTCAAATGCAGGAGAACTCAAGAAGGGAGAGATACTGGCTGGTTGTCTCCAAAAGAGACCAGAGGGAGGCTTTGCATATCCGGGCCCCACTGGGCCCAGCCAGGGAGCTTCTATGTTTCTGAGCTCAGCCATAAGCCTGGTAAAATGTGGGTCTCTACAGAGATGCTGAATGAGGGAATGAATTATGTCAGTTTAGCAGAACCAGGAACATGCTCTGGAGTGATTTCAAGGAGGACTTGACTGTCTGACCTGCCCCTGGTTCTTGTTGAGGTGTCTTGAGATGCCCCATCCAAGGGTGAGCAGTAAATACTTGGAACAAGGTCTTAAAACTGGAGACCAACAGGGGCTGAAGACTCATGCTGGGCATCTGCAGCCATCAGTGGTGTCCATCCAGCACCCCCCACCCCCCCTGCCAACTTGGGAGAGGATCTGACTCTAGAAAAAAGGCACCCCCTGGCTGGGCAGTGGGCAGGGGTTCTCCTGATCTCTTGGCAGGGCTGGCAATCCCTCCAACCCCCGCCTAGCTGCCACAGGCCAGCTTCCACCTGGAGCCGAGCCCATCTGCTCCACTGAAACCAGGTTCAGCTAATTGTGACTTCAAAACTTAATTATGGAAACAAGCTGGGATTAAGGACCCTTCCATTTATCTTCCTCCGGCCATGGTTTGTCAGCAGCTGGGACTTGGAGCGTCCCACTCACGGCTCCAGAGAACGAGCGGGGAGCCGCGGTGGAGGCCGGCTTGGCAGGGTCAGAAGCGGGGCTGCAGCGTGCTGAGACGAGCATCTTGATTCGGCCTCATCCCTCCCCCACCGCTGAAGCCATAGCCCCTGTCAGGAGACAGCACACCCTCATTTTCTGTTTTGCCCACCTGCGAGAGCCACCTGCCCTCAAGTCCCACTGTCTACTCTGTGGCATGGGGCATGCAAGAGACCACAGGACCTGGAGAGGCATGGGCTAGCCTCCAGAAATCGGCACCCTGATGGTGCCCCGGAGCCCAAGCTGCTTGCTACCTCCTTTCTCCAGCCCCACACACCCCCAGCCAAGCACAAGATGTGAAGGTGATGGGGGCAGGTGGACGTTCACGCATCACCTACCCCAGCCCAGGTCTTCTTGAAGGGCAATCTGGCAGAATGTGACAAGAGCCATTCCGACCCTTTGACTCCATAATCCTGCTCCTGGGACCATATCCTCAGGAAATAATTCAAAAGAAGAAAGAAGCTTGAAGTACTGAGATATTTATAGCAGCAGAAGAAGCCATGCGGACTAGATCCTACCTGTCCAGCAGGCAGGTAACAATTAAGTGAATTATGTGGCAACCATTCGATGGGATATTATACAGCCTTTAAACATGAGAATAGGAAGACTCCATACAGGGAAGGTGTCTTTGAAATATCATTAAGTGAAGAAGTAGAACACTGATTATAATGAGGTAAAAACTACAATTACATATGGATAAAGAGCAGATGAGGCCACAGAGAAATGGGGATGGCAGTGTTAACATGAGGTTGGGGTGGCGGGTATTTAAATCCAAAAAAAATTGGAGAAATAAATAAAAATTAGCAAAAGAATATTCCCCCTCCAAGACCCCGGCTCTGTGTGCTTTGAGGGTTATCTTAGCCAGGGAGGAGCCATGTCTGTCTGCTCCGTCTGATGCAGGGTTCACTGGAGCAGCAGTCTGCAACCTTTTTGGCACCAGGGACTGGTCTTACAGAAGACAGTTTTTCCACAGACCGGGGAGGGGATGGTTTCAGGATGATTCAAGCACATCACATTTATCATGCACTTTATTTCTGTTATTTTTACATCAGCTCCACCTCAGATCATCAGGCATCAGATCCCAGACCTAATGCAGCTGGGGACACCCCTGCACTAGAGCACCCTCCATACACACATGGAAATGCCATCCTTTTACAGCAAACATGAGCCCTGAGCCTCTCACTGTGTCTCCACAGGCAATTTCCTTTTGTTTATTTTTATCAAGGAAATGTGATGTGCAGACCCTTGTGCTGGACCCTGGGAATATGAATGAGACCCATCCGTATGCAGGAAGTGCAAGGTGAAAGCAGAGGGAGAGCATCAATGTGCCCCCCGCTGGGGGAGGAGGGAGTATCCCAGGGGACCCCTGCAAGAGGACTGCCCAGTGCTTCAGGAACCATCAGGGGGATGAGTGGCCTGGGCAGAAGGAAGAGGAGGGGCGGACAGGTGGCAGTCCGAGGGTAGATGTGGTACTGTGCCTCACCTGGTTGGTAGAGTAAGAACCAAGTCAATGAGGCGGACAAAACCCCAAGCTTGGGGCATGGCCTGGGACGGCTCCCTCTCAGGGACCAGAAAGGGGCATCTGTCAGCCAGCCACCCCTCACTGGAGCCTCCCCAACTCTGCTTGCCTGGGACTGACATTCCAGGAGATGACCAAAAGCTGGCTTTCTTCTCAGATGAAGATACCACACACGGAGGCTGCTGGAAGCTGGACATGGTCCAAAGAGAGGGAAAGTCAGCCAGTGGTCTGAGACCCCAACAGAGAGGAGGCAAGTGCCTCTTCGTCTTCAGCCTCCCAACAGCCCCCAGCCCCCCCTGCTCCCTGCCTGCCAGTGAGCCCAAGGGAGTCCCTTCTGTCTGCAGGTGTCAGGACCCAGGGCTGTTGGCTGGGATGGCCTTGGCTGATGGGGAAGTGATGGGGATGGCAGGGCTGGCAGAAAGGACTGAGAGCCTTGGTTCTGTGCCTGGATCCCATCTCAAGAGCTGCAGGGCAGGGCTTACAGCTGGAGAGCGTGCCTGCCAGGCAGTGCCTCAGCTCCACTGTATCCACTTGGTTCCGGTTATACCAGCAGAGGTTAGCAGGAGTGTTTCTGCAGTGACTGTAAATAAGCCCTCCCCTGGAGCTGCAGGAAAGAGACGGGAGTGAGACAAGAGCGAACTGCCAGGAGCTAGCCAGAGACGGACCACCTTCTGCTTGCTTAACCAGTCACTGGGGCAGCTGCAGCCTCTGTCTTTATCCCACAATGCTTTAAAAGAAAGAGGCAAGACATATGATTCATTGTATAACTAAACAAATGATCATTTCCTCAATTCAGGGCTGAGACTGGCTAGATTTGAAGGAGCTGAAGATGAGTAAGGAGAGAGGGAGCAGAAAGAGAAGGAAAGAGAGTGAGCACTCAAATGATGCCCCAATTGCACACAAATCTGCAAGTGGCCGGGAGAAGGCTCCATGAGGGCAAATGCTTCCCAGAGGGCAGCACTGAGCCGGGACAGATGTCCTCTAAGAATGGGTGCCTGGCTCAGGACCTGGGGCCGGAAGGAAGCAGGACCCGGGAGGCAAGTGAGAAGGCGCCTTCTTCCAGAGCATCCAGCACCTGGGTGATGTCCCAAGACAGCCCAGGTCCCTCTGCCCATGTGAACACACAGCCCACTGGCTCAGCATCCCAGTTCTAACCTGGTGACCTGGCAGTGGCCTGGGAAGCCTCCCAGCTGAGCTTGCAAAGGATGCTGGGTCCATGTAAGGGAGCAATGAGACCACCCTAGAGGTGAGCTTCAAGTAGGGGCAGGACCTAGGGCATCTCTGATCAGATCACATCATTTTAAGCAAATGAGAGACCAGCTGCAGAATGGGTCTGCAAACCTGCTGGACCCGCTGTAAGATGGACTTGGGTCAGGATGTCATATGGCCTGGTTCTGGCCTCAGGCCTTGAGGAGGGAGGTGAATCAAGGGGTCCTTGAGGTCTCAGATCCAGCAACTATCTTAAGGACATGAGGAAAATGGTTTTACCACTGCGTCTACCACTTTGACAGGGGATGACCATGCTATTCTAGTTAATGACCAACCTGTAAGGCCCTTTGATCACAGGTGGTAATCTTCATATACTTTGTTTTCTAAGTTTAAAAAACTACTCATTAAAATATTAAGAAGTATTTTTAACCCAACAAATAATTGAAAACATTTAATCCCATTAGGGAAACTGGAGAGAGTTTCCATGGGTTCTGGGTTTTCCTCCAGGGAAAGTCTGCCATGGCCCTCCACAGTGGCAGTCTCACCTTCTGGTGGAGCAGACCCTCCAAGGTCCTGGGGGCCCTGAGTCACATCTTGGCTACTGCTGAGGGGGGACTTTTTCTATTCCAAGGCTTCAGTAATGTGGCTCTTTTGCCTTGGGATGAGAAACTCCAGATTTCAAATCTTGGCGATCTTGTCTAGATTTTTCCCTTTGGGGAAGTGATCTGAAGGAAAGAGGGCTAGAAAGTGAGCTGAGAAGGAAGAACACCACTGCAGGCTGGGTTGTTGAGTTGATGAGGGACAGGGCCACTGGGGCTCAGTCCCACTGAGACCCTTGAGGAGCCATGCAGAAGGCACTGCAAATGGTCCGCAGAGGGAAGGGAGAGGGGAGTTTTAACCACCAGCTCCCATAGCGCATTGGAAGGACTGTGCCTTGGGTTGTTGACTTGGGGACACCCCCGTTGTGTTCTCGCGTTGGTCCCTGCAGGCATCAGGCCTCAGATAGACAGAGGTGTGCAGTTCAGATAAGCAAGGGGCAGACAGCCAGCAAAGCCTGGAGTAGAAAGAAGGTGAGAGGAGGCGAGCGGAACACAATAAGTGTGTAATACCGTCCTCCTCTTGCACCCCATGTTGTATACAACCCATCACAAGGCCTTCAGGGTGACTCCCTTTGGAGGGGTCAGTGCTGTGTGTCTGTGGTTGAGACTCACCAGAGACTCCTCACCACCTCAGTGTGGTTCTAAGACCATCGGAAGGTTTCTGCTGCATCTTGAACCTGTTGCTGTGTAGCCCTTTCTGCAGGACCTTCTCAAAACCTGTCCCCTTTGGAGACATTAACATATAGTGCCTCTGAAGTCCAAAGAGGCCACCAAGTTCTGTGCCCCCCTCTTGGTTGAAGAGAAATAGGGCCCAACAACTCACCTTTACATAAACATCAATGGAATGTTGTGCAATGCCCCAGACTCTAAATACTCCATTGATGAGGCAAATCTTGGACTTTCCTTGGGCTCATCCCTCACCCTCTGACGCATATGTGTCTTGCTGGGGCATCTGGTGTACTTCCCTCTTTCTGCCCACCTGGTCCAATGAGCATGATCTCCTCAACAGGGTGGATGAGCGTGGTGTTCTCTGGAACATCAAAATGACCAAAGACCTACAGACACTGTGATAAAGAGCAAGAGCTTGATTATAGCTCTGTGACGAGATGGTGAATGTGTATTGCTATCCTTCCTGTATAAAAGCAAAGCGCTTTTAACCTTCTTCACTGATAGGGATTGAGAAGAACACATTTTCCATATCAATGACTATGTACCAAGTAATAGAGGCTCTATTGATTGGTTCCAGTAAATAAAGCACTGCAGTCTGTGTTTCGAGATTTGGTTAAGTTCATAGGAGTCCACCATCATCGACTGTGATTCCGTTGGTCCTTCCAGATGAACTGAACACGGATATGATGGGGACCTCCACCCTTGCTTCCTTCAAGTCCTTGATGATAGATCTAATCTCCACAGCTTTCTTGGGGTGGGGTGGGATGGGGCTGTTATTTCTTCTGATTTGCTCTCTTGGCCAGGCTGGGGGAAGGTTCTTTGGCTTCCTTCCAGGTCAAAGAACCAATATGAGGGTTATGCCAGATGCTAAGTATATTCGCTTAAAATGATGTGCTCGGAGGTGAGAGATCAACTGCAGAATGGGTCTGCAAACCCGCTGGACCTGCTGTGAGATGGACTTGGGTCAGGATGTCGTATATCTCTGGCTTTCCATTATCTGTCCTTCAGTCGGTGACTGTAATGGTATTTCTGTCTCACTCGTGTCTGTGTCAGCCCTGACCACGTGTTCCAGAGTCTTAAAGTCTGGATAACCCTATGTCCCAGGTACAGGCTCTCTGGTAAATGGCGCAGTCGTCTCTGGGGAACGGCTGTGGGATTATCACTGTATTTACTGCTATGGTGTTGCCAAGCCTCAAGTGAGGTCTTTGCTCGCTCTCCAAGTAAGGGGAGCCAGTTTTCCTCTAGCAAGGAGGAAGGGGCTCCTTTGGCCAGCCCAGAGAATTCAGGAAACTCAGAGGGTGCAGGACCCGCAGGCTCACCCCCGCATGTAGTCTCATCTCTAGGTCCCATTCTTTCCTATCAGGGCTCTGATTTTGGCAAAGGAGGTGTGTTATGTCAGTGTGTTCAGGCTCCTTTGTGACTCTGCTACCCTGAGAGTTAAGTCCCAGGGCTTTAGAAAATCAGGTCTATTCAGATATTTCCACTGAGGGCGATGTCCCTTGAGTTGATGATCAGCTTACCTGAGACCGTCATTGTCTTTTCTTAAGGCTTCTAAACCCAACCAATTCCATAGTCCTTATATTTACCACTGTCCCGGACCATTGCTGCCACTACTGCCTAACCAAACACTCCACATTCCACCTGCCCCTCTTCCCAGTCCTCCACCAGCGAGAGTCTATGTGACCATGACAACCCTGCATGCCGGGGGTTGTGCCACATAATGGGGTCCCTAGCAATGTCTGGTGGTGACCACCCAGCTCCAGTATTCCCACCTGAGGGGCTTCCTCAGCTTGATCTCCCCCAGACAACAGGCCCTGGGAGAAGCGTTTAGAGGCAGGAAGTATATTTTGGAGTGAGAGGCCCTGGGGAGAATCAAATAGGGAAAGACAGGGAGCCAGTCCAGTGTGTGTCGTTGAGCTGAACACCACTGTGGGCAGCCAGAGTTTAGGGCTGTGGAGGAGCTGATGGGCGACCATGGAGGAATCCACATGAGGGGTGGAGAGGGAGCATTCCCTGCCAGGTCCTTTTCCCCACTCCGGCCGAGGACTGCTCCAAGTACCTTCACCCCGGCACCCCTCCAGGTTCGCTCCTGCATCAGAATGGTTGAGTGGGTTCCCACCGGTGCCTACTCGGCAGCAGCAGAAAGGCCCCAGGGCAGAAAGTGAAAGATGAGCTAAGGGGAGGTGCTGTCAGATGACAGTCACACCCAGCTGGCTGACGTGGAGAAGGCTGGAGTGAAGGGTGAGTGGGAGGTGGGATGCAGGAAGTGTCTGATGCCTGGACTTAAGTTGGGAGATCTTAGGCATCCCCTGCTTGGGCCTCCCTCTTCCCATATGTAGCCCTGGAGTAACCACTGCAAGGTGGATCGAGTGGCACATGAGATGGTATTAGTGAAAACTTTGAATGCTGCAGAGCTCTACGCTAGTGTTAGGGATTTGCTGTTGTGATGGGCATGGCACCCTGGACATGGCCCCAAAGTTTCCTGGAGCTGCCCCTCCTCCCCAAAGCACTCCAAGCCCCAGGCTTCTCCCCTTTTTCTGGGACAAGAGGTGCCTGAAGTTTGTACAGCAGTGGGGAGCACAACCCATCTCAGATGCACCCCAGGGTTTCTCCTTCCCCCTCCAGAATCCTCCCTCATCTAGGCCCTGGCCCACTCAACCTCTCATGCCAGGGGAGCCTTGTCAGTACCTCGGAGAGCACCCAGGGGACCTAGGGTATTCTCCCAGTAATGAGTGCTGCTATTACAGAGATGTGTGTCATCACTCCTGGATTGTGACAGCTTCTGGTGAGGCAGGTAGGAGGAGGAGGAGGAGGAGGAGACAGACGATCCGGAGAGGAGCTGGTGTAAGATGAGCATTTGGGTCGTCTGCAGCAGGGGAGGAGGTGCAGAGAGAGAAGGACTGAAAGTTGAAGACAACTTTTAAGAAAGTTTGCCCAAGTCTGCCCCAGGCTCTTCGTCAGCCCCCACCCCCCAGCCTCCAGTGGAGTAGGGAAAGTGTGGGGGGAAGGAAGCATGTGGGAAGGGGTGAGGAGGCAGAGAGCTGAGCACAGCACAGGGGATCATGGAAGGACAGGGCTTCCAGTTCCAACATCTCCAAGGGGTGGAAGGGGTTTATAGTTGTGAAAAATGTGACAGACTTGCAGAAACATTTTACACAGTCTGGAAAATCCCAAAAGAAAGAAAGAGAGAAAAAATGAAGGAAAATTTCGAGAGAAATCACAATGCTTCCTCAAGGCTGGGAGAAGAGTCCATTTGCAGCTGGCACGTTCAGGACCAAGGACAGCATCCGGGGGGGGGGGGGGGGTTGGGAGGGGAGTCCGGTCAGCCCACAATCCCCTGAAAATCCCCATTTGTGCTCCTGGTGGGTGCTTCTGGTAGGAAGCTTGGTTTTCTGTATCCCAGCAGAGCTTGCCCTCTCTCACAGTGCAGGAAACAAGACATCCCCTGATTTCCCTGTTTTCCACCTCTCTCATTCTGCTTACTTCCCCCATGTTCCCTTTCAAAGTATCCAGAATGCCCTCTCTCAACTCCATTAACTTTGGAGCCCCAAAAGAGCAGATCTATTCAAACTTGGAGAACAGATGAGAACACTCCGGGTGGGCAGGAAGAGCTCCTTGTTGGGTCAGCACTTGGGCCACCTCTGCTGCTCAGCTTACAGCTGAATTGGATCAGGACGGTTTTACGTGCCACTTCCTGTTTTTGTTTTGTGGGAAAAGAAGGCAATGTTTTAAAAGAACAGAGGGAAGTGCAGTCTTATGGAGAACAGAGGTGTGTGGAAATGGATGGAGAAGGAGCTGAGGACAACGAAGAACCGGCGAGTAGGGATGGGCTCATCCTGGGGGCACTCTCTTCCAGAGACTCCAAGGATGCATGGCTTTCTTTGCTTGCCCATCCCCCCTACACGGTCTGATGAGGGGGCCTCTGGGCCTTACCTCTGTGTTAGGCAGGGGCTCAGGGCTCTCAGACTCACTCACCAGGTCAGTTTCTGCGAGGCTGTCCCCTTCCTCAGAAAAGATTTGTTCTCTGTGCAACGTTCTCTTTTGTTTTTTTGGTATTGAGTTGGTGTGTGGGCTTCTGCCAGCCCAGCAAAGCTTTCTTGGCTTCAGCAACTCTCCAGGGATGTGCCCCATGAAACCTCACGGCCTGTCCTGCTGAGGCATTCCTCCTGCAGTCCTGCCTCAGGTGCGGCAAGGAGCCAGATGTGTGGAGCCACTCCCCCCCTCACCAGCCCCCCTCCAGGGACAGCTCTGCTCCTCTCGGCTCTGGGCAGAGACAATCCCTGTCACAGGGCTCTGTCTATGGGTCTTGTTTCTTCTTTTTCTTATATTTACTGTTAGAGAGACAGCATGGATAACAAGGCTGGTGCCCACCATATCTGGCAGTTGATGAAAGGGCTTTGAATTTCCCCTGGCACCTCATCCTTTGACCCACTGAGATTGGCCATAACAAGCAGCATGTTTCTTGTGGGTTTGCCACTCTCCAGGGGGCTTCCCTCGCCTCTCTCATTCCCAGCAGACTGGCAGCTTGGGCACAAACCATGAGGCCACTTTTTTTACAATTTGCACACTGTGCTTTGACCATCTGCCATCTCACTGAGCCTGGGGCAATAGTTAGGGTACTGTTCTTCCCATTTTACAGATAAGGAAACTGAGATATGGAAAGCTTTAGAATAGGACTGTGCAACAGAACTTTCTGCAACCATGGAGATATTTTAGGTTGGCATTCAACACAGTAGCCACTAGTTGCATGTGGCCACTGAGCACTTGACATACGGTGCACTGGAGGGACTGCAGCTTTACTTGCATTTTAACTGAAGCTTTAGAGACGTACTCAGGAGTGTCTAACTATGTTCAGAGCTGGGACCAAACCTGGCTGTTCTAAGTCACCTGTTCCCACCATAGAGGTCATGGGCACCTTGGGGTCTATTACTAGATTCCGAGCTACAGAAGTCTGACCTTGACCTCTCCCTCGACTCTCACCTGGGCTAATTTCTCTCCCTGGAGAGAACCCTCAGATCTCAACACAGTGGGGTGGAGCAGAGGACTCAAGGCCCTACCCTGATTCTGGTTCCCACACTTGCTAGTGGGGTGGGTTGGATCAGTGAAAGCTATGGGAGGAGGAGAGAGGGAGGAGGTGCCAGGGGAGGCTGAAGCCCACCCGAGAGGCATGGCCTGCTTCCCACCAGCTTCCAGGGATGATGCCTGGCAGAGACCCCACCAATAGGCCTGGTGTAGAGGGCCACAAGTTCCTTTTCTGACAGCCCCTTGCCGCCCTATCTGTGTCTCCAGAGAGGAGAGGGTGAGCTGGCCGGACCCCCACCCCCTTGCCTAGCCGGCCTCCTTCTCCCTGCAGTTTCCCTCCCGGGGACAGCCCCCTCTGGCTTTCCAGTGTCATGCAGACCTCCTCTTCCTCCTCTCCCTGAGAACCAGCTCTCATTAACAGTCTCACAACTGAGCTGTAGACTTGATGTGCTCAGCATCTTTGTGGGAGTGGGTTTGTTTCTTATCATGGAAAATGCATGACATTCAGCTTCAGAAAGCTTGTAGGTATGGAGGGGGGCTTCTGGCATCCCTAAAACCCATAGCAGAGTGACCAGAGGCCTAGATAAGGCCTTTGGCAGCAGGTCTAACTTTTCTAAGCCTTGGTCTCCCCCGCTGAACCCATTCATCTCTCAGGATGCGAGAAGCACATTGAAGTACGTATGGGAATGCACTTTGTGAGCTGGGATGCAGGACACAAATGTCAGTGTCTCACTGCAGCCTCAGCACTGGGCCCTCGAGAGCTGAGTCACGTTCCCGCCTGGTGCACCTGGGTCTGTGTGGGTGGAGAGGAGGCAGGTGTGGCTAGGATAGAGGGATTTCAGGAAGCAACCATCCCTCAGAAAGATTGCCTTTTGGTCTGATCCAGCATAAAAAGTGGAGAAGGCAATGGCACCCCACTCCAGTACTCTTGCCTGGAAAATCCCATGGACTGAGGAGCCTGGTGGGCTGCAGTCCATGGGGTCGCTAAGAGTCAGACACGACTGAGCAACTTCACTTTCACTTTTCACTTTCATGCATTGGAGAAGGAAATGGCAACCCACTACAGTGTTCTTGCCTGGAGAATCCCAGGGACGGGGGAGCCTGGTGGGCTGCCGTCTATGGGGTCGCACAGAGTTGGACATGACTGAGGTGACTTAGCAGCAGCAGCAGCATAAAGAATGACCAAGCATTGCCCTCATAGCACATGTGAGATGACAGCTTGTCCCACGTTGTCCTGACACAGAACAAGACCCTCAGTGGTGAAATCACCTGACAGACTGAGAAAATCAGGAGCACATGCCAAAGTCATGGTCGCATGCTGTCTTGGTTGCCTAGTGCAGGGTCTAGACCCCTATTCCATGGAACTCTATGTGGGGCAAGGGGATGGATATGTGGAAGAGAGACAGCATAAAAAGATGAACTCATTGCATTTTCTCCTCTCCCTGCCCTAAAAGGAAGGTGGGGGGAGGGGGATGGTGGTCATGAAAAGTGATGTCCATTGAGATACAACCCCCTTGGCCACCAAAGCTCATGATTCTAAAGGGAAAATGGGTCCCTCCATCTCCAGCTGCATGAAAGTTATGCTTATTGAAATAAATATCTGTTTCCTGGTTTGCCCTTGGAGGAAGAGTGCTCAAAATAGTGGAGGAATGTGTGAAGTATGGAGACACACACACACACACACACACACAGGAAGACATGGAGGGGCAGACGCACAAGGAGAAAAGCCCAGACAAAGAACAAAATGTGGACCACACGCCCAGAGAAAGGCTGTGCATTTCATCTCCATTTTATGTCCCTGGGAAAGAAAACAGAGCTCATGAGAGTCACTGTGGCTTCTAGGCCTCCGTGTTGCCCACCATGCCAGCCACCCACATAGGCAGAAACCTTGAAGCAAACATTAAGGTGTCCTCTACCATCCCTCCTGGGAAGAAACCAGAAAGGAACCCCAGTGCCCACTGCTCCATTTTCAGTGGGTGTCAGTCCACTGGGGGACTGGTTTCTTCGTGGTGGTCCTAGCATACTTTGGGGACACACCTCTCATTACCAACCAGTGTGAACTCTGAGTATGTAAACAAGTTTGAGCATAAGCCAGCACAAACATAATTAGGAAGGTAAATCCAATGCAAAAAGAAGCAGAATGCACTTCAAATTCAAATAAGAATTATTTGTGGACTCTCTGCTCTTTCTGAAATATCAGTGAAACGTTCCACTCCATTTACATATATACTTGAGGGTTAACAATACTTCCTGTTCCAAGGCTCAGGAGATGATCAGGGCAATTTGGGTCTGGGGAGGTGAGGGGAAAGGTAAAATCACTGGCTACCTCACCTGGCCGCTGCAGAGACAAGGGACCCAGAACAAAGCTCAGCATTTGGAGGCGCTCAATAGATAACTGTTGAATTAATTAACATGATTTATTGAGCATCTACCATTTGCCAGCTCCATTGTATACAGAACGTCTTTGAATCCCACAACACTTGAGGGAGGTACTGAGTCCCATTCTTACAGATGTAGAAAGTACAGCTCAAGATGTTGAAGTACTTGCTTCAAGTCTCGTGGCTGGTCAGGGAAGAATTGGGCTTGCCTCCAGGTTGGGGCAACTGCCAAGTGTGAGTATGCACCACTTCCTGCTGGTAGAGGGTTCTGGAAATGTTGAGGCTTGCCTGTGTGGTGGAAGGCAGGAGACCTGGGCCTGCAGTCTCCCCAGAAGCTCAGCTCTGCTTCTGTTCCTCAAGTAGGAAAGGGTGATGACTCAGACCTGAAGCCTTGGGTTCCGTTCTCCACCCTGAGCACTGCTCTGCCCTCTGTTTTGCCTCTTTTTCACCCAATGACATGGGAAGAACGATGTGCTTCCTTCACGCTGCCTTCAGGGAGCTGGGGCATAGAATGAGGCTGAAGGCAATCTGGGTGCCTGAGATCCGATCTGTCCAAAGCACTGTGATGATGATGATAATTATTGCCCTGCCCTGGATCCCTGGAATGGAATTTCCAAAGCCTCCCACTCTACCCTGGGAAGGAAAATCAATAGGCTGACCCAGGAGCCAAATGCAAACAAGTTCAGCCACCTGGGAGTTGGCTGCCGAGATGCTTTCTCCCACTGAGGTCAGGAGGCAGAAGCACCAGCCATGAGCTGAGCCCCAGAGCTGAGAGGTGCCTGGGGTGCTGGTTTCCTTGTCCAGTCCTGGACAGGAAGGGAGAGTAAGAAGATAAGCCAGCCCGCTACCACCACCATTGGCCTCTGGGCTTGTACAACCACACTGGCAGGGTGTAATGACAAGCTCCAGTACCAGACATCAGGATGGAATAAAGGGAAACCAAGCAACACAAATAGATTTAAATGGAGCAAACTCTGTTGCTGGATGCTTGTGTTTGGGATGGGAGGGATCGATGTGTCCTTTCTGCCAACACAGACGTGTTCTCTGGACCCTACCACAAAAAGAGACCCAGCAGGCATCCCATTGTGAGCCAGGCACTGTTCCAGGCAATGAATGGATGTTGCCAGGGCTGAGTACAAAGACATTGTACCCCCGCTCAAGATCAGTGCCTCCCGTGAGAGTAAAGTGCAAACAGCATGTATCCACGCGTAACTTTCCAATAGCCACATTTAAAAAGTGAAAAGAAAGAAACCAGCGAGATTAATTTTAACAATATACTTTATTTAACCCAATATATCCAAAATATCATTTCAACATGTAATTGAATATACAAATTATTTTTTCTTTCTTTCTATTGTACCAAGTCTGGCTTGTATTTTGCTCCCAGAGGGGTGGGATAATGGCTCCTGTATTGGACAGTGCCAGGTCTAGAGAAAACTCTTGAAGAACTATGAGGCAACTTGTACCTTAATTCCTAGTAGAACTCACTTTCTCAGAGCTTCCTTATTACAACCCACCTTGGACCCTCCGGTTGCCTGGGATCTCAAAGAGAAGGAAAGAGGAGAAGGTGGTCCCAGTCCATTTCTGCCATAGCAAGTACGGGAGTAAAGGCTGCACCATGTGAAATCAGATGAAGTTGGTGTCTTCATGACAAAGTAATCTATCTGATTTTTCTTACCATTTTTTTTTTCTAGGAGAATTAGCCCACCAGACAGAACACCAGGTTTCTTGACTGCCTTCTGTCCATTTCCATCTCAATTATCTCTTTGCCTCTGCTGGTCATGAAAGCCCTTCCTTCATACTCTCTCCTGCCTTCTCCAGATCAAGCTGGAAGGCAATGGGGCCACCCTCCTAGCCCAGAACTCCTACCTCCCTTCCTGTGTGCCAGCTTAAGGGAGACTACTTTTAAACTGCCTCCAAATAGCCAGTAAACCTGCCACTCTTTCCTCCAGAGAACCCAGCCAGCTCAAGGCTCCATTGACCCTCTCCACAGCATTTACTCTCAAAAATACAATTCCAATACAGTAAAGATTCTAGTCTCCCAGCGTGGATTTCCAATTACCCACACTTGGCCAAGTGGCAGCCACTTCATTATAATTCTGTAATTGCCATATAGAATTCCTATAAATTTGCTGTTAATTTTTAACTACTTCATCCTTCTCTTAGAAAGTGTAGCAATAATTTGAAAATCTATAGACGATATTTTTAAGTGGATAGAGGCAGAGTAGGGAATAAAATCCAGTGAGGGTTAGGTCTAGAGGAAAATCCTAATAAAACAGTAGTGGGGTGAGCCTGAGAAGGCAAATCTGGGGCTTCCTCAACTTTGATGTGAACATTTCTTCCAAAATATGTGGTGTATTGGTGTCAGCGGGGATTGATCAGAGTCTGATCCGGGAAGATCCTGCTCTGAAATGAGAATGGCTTTTGCGCACTGGGTTCTCCGTGAACAAGCGCATTCCCTGCCCCCACTGGGAGGTAATTTACAAGCTCGGCTTCCGAATGTAATCTTCCTGCATTGTACTGCTCCATGGTGCCTCCCTGAATTGCAACACAGACCAGGTCTATAAAAGACGTTTCAGAGGAAATGGCAGACACAGGATTCCCCCCAACACACACACACACAGCCCCCCACCAAACAAGTGAACACCCAGGTGCTCAGCAGAGAAATTAGCCTGCCTTTCAGGAGATGCTAATGACAGAGAAGTTGGGAGGGCATGAGGGAGAGCCACAGAGGACACTGTTGGGCCCACAGGAGCTCCAGGCGCTGGGGACCAGTGGGGAGATGGGCTAGGTAGTCCTAGCTAAGAACAGCCTGCTTCTCTCTGAGGAGGTCTCCGACAGTCAGAAAATAAGAAAGCTGGATCTAGAGGAAGCCTTAAAGGGAGACTTTGTCAGTGAGAATGTGCTGGGTGAGATTTATTTGGCTTGGATGTTTTGGTGAAAGGTGGCCATCAGCAGGGCTAGCCACTGGTCACCTACAGCCAAAGAGTGAGGTCACTGACACCTATCTGTGTTTGGCTCAGGAAGGCAGGAGCATAAGCCGTACTGGATGCCCAGGGGCAGAGGAGGGGGAGTAGAGCTGTCCCTGGTGCTGAAGGACTCACTCCTGCAGGGTTGAAGCGCTGAAGACCTACAGCTCTCCTTCCCGGCTGCCAGGAGGGTTGCAGCCAGGGACCTCCACGTCCAGTCCCTGTCCCCACCCCTTGGAAGAGGGAGATATTGGCTCCAGGCTAGAGGCGGGTTATCAGGCGGCAGCAGCGATGAGAAATTGGGCCATGGAGCGATTTGAAGGTCCCAGTGTTTGATCTACTGCAGGGCTGGCTCCTTGCAGCTTTGCTGCTCCCGAGTTTGGTGACCTGAGAGAATTAAAGCTGCCTTAAATACAGTCTCTGTTGGCTGTATATTAATCAAGCAGGAATCAAAAGTCACAGCATCCTAGGGAAGCAAGAAAAGGCACAGATGCCCCCCCCCATCCTGATGCAGCAGCTCTCAGCAGGAGGAGAGGTTGGGAGCTGCTGTGAGCAGCACAGGGCCCTCAGCTGGCTGCCAACTTCCCCCAAACCTCCTTGCCAGTGAATTCTCAGAAACCTCATGCCTTGGAACTTTAGAGTTGTGTCGATGCCAAAATAGCATTGGACCCCAATGCCACCATAGATCAAGGAAGAGGAGGGGTCCCCCACACACCCCTGACAAGGAGTGAGAGGGAGCAGAAGGATAGGAAGCCAGATGGGCTGGGGGCCCCAGAATAGCCTCATGTCTAAGTCCCCCAGCAGAGAAGTCCCACTTCCCTTCTCTTGGCAATTGTTAGGGAATCTGGAGAAGCAAGCAGCATCCATGGCCCCTTTCTCTGCTGCACTATCCTCCAGGAGGCACCAGTTGATGAAACTTTCCTGGTGTATTCTGAGTTGTCAGGCAGAGTTGACACCAGCCAGGGTCCTGCCTACCCCTCCCTCCTAACCCTGGCTCACTCCCCTCAAAGACTGAGAAAGAATACAGATGTGGCCTCTGCCCCTTTGGGAGTGAGAGGAGGAGAGTCTGCAGGTACGAGTCTGCTCCTCTGCTTCCTGGCTGACAGGTATGTCTCTACCCCTATGAGTCCTGAGACAAGCTCAGCTCCCATAAAACTTCATTGGAAGAGCCTCCCACCCCACCCCCACTGCCCCCATCTCTCAGCACTGGCCACCTCTTGGCTCCATCTCTCTGTTTCTGTCTCTAGTTTGGCACTGGCCGCCTGACACAGTGCACCTGCCTTCTCAGGATCATGCACTTTGCCAGGACAGTGCTGCCTCTCTGGGCCTTTGTGGCCTTGGGCTCCTAATGAGCTTTTAATGAACTATTTCTTTGGCTTTAGGGGCAGGAAGGGGCAGAGGAGGAGCCAAGAGCCAGCCCCTTTGCATTCTGCTTCTTGCAGCCTTGAGGTTGCTTTTTAACTGGCTGAGGCTATAGGCAGATGTTTGACCCAGAGACTTTCAGATTTGTTCAGTTGGGAGGACTTGACTTTCACAGTCCTTGGACCCAGGCTAACCCCTGTTCATCATTCCCTCTCTAGAGGGTTTCCCTGGGTCTGTCCCTTTGTTGCCTCTCCTCAACCAAGGCTGAAGGAAGGGTCACTGGTTTTTCAGTTAAGTAAGGTTTATTTTAACTGATGGCAAATTGAAGAGTCCAGCTATTTCACTTGCTGTCTATGGAGAGGCAGGAAGCACAGAACGGGTCCTCTACCATAGGCAGCTCAGATCCATCCCCTGTGGATGAAATGACAAGCCTTGACCCCTTCCCATGGCTCACTGCTTAGGGACCCTCAGTGCTTTGTGTCTTCAGTTCAATTCGAATTGAACTTTGGCACAAATTCATGCCTGTCACAATTGTTTGTTATTATTGTTTAGCCACTAAATCATGTCTGACTCTTTATGACCCCCCTGGACAGGAGCCCACCAGGCTCCTCTGTCCATGTGAGGGATTCCTAAATGTCAAGCACACGGTCTTCCCTTCCTGACACCCTGGGGCATGTGGAGCTGCTGTTAAACCCTTTCCTGGAGCACACAGCCTTGTTCTACAGGTTCTTGTGGGTGACTCCCAGTCCCTTTTGGGAGCTGGAGATGACAGTGGCTTCAGCTGCTGGTCCAAGCTCCCCCTTGGAATTCCTTCAAGGCTTTTCTCCACTGAATAAAATTAAGGTGGAAAAGGTCTGTGTGAGACACAAGACAGAATTTCTTGACAGCCAGGGTGATAAAAATCTGAACAAGTTCCCCAGAGAGATGTCTAGGTCTCCCTCAGTGGAGTACTTCAAGAAAAAGGAAAAAGACAGTGCCAGTCCCTGAAAGCTTTCGTGGCTGCCAGATAGAATGCAGAAGACTGGACACCGTGATCCCAATGTCCCCTCCAGCTCCATAGTCTGGGCCTATGAGTGTGCTTCTCCCTTCCAGGGACTGTGTCTCGCTGTGGGGTGGTGACCAGAGAGTGACAAGCTGCTGGCGCTGTCCCTGGTGCTGCAAATGAGGGTGCTGAGGGCAATCTTAGTGCCCAGGAGGGCCGTCCTGGGTGGGGTGCCTGGAAGAGCGAGTTATGTAGGCTTCTCTGCTCCCACAGCCTCTGCTGGTGATAAACCTGTAACATGAGCCCTGCCCTAGTGTAAGCACAGGCTATCATCAGTCATTCTGCACCGGGGACCCTGCCATCCAAGGGCATCTCATCTGTGAGCCAGCCAAAGCTGGAATCTTCATCTCCAAGCAAATGCACTGACTTGCTGTACCTCTCAGGACTTTTTCTTTTCTGCGGCCATTCTCCGTGTTGGCACAGGGAGCCAAGTAGATACACCCAGATTTAGATAGACAGGAGAGCTTGGGTGGTGGGCCAGGCTCAGAGTGCGAGATGAGGGTCCATGAAATTGAGTCTCTCCTGGCAGACCAGCTAGGAACCCTGCAGAAGGGCTTCCTCTGTCCAGTGGCAGCTTCTCTCCTTGGCTTCATCATAGAGTTCAGCAACCCTACTGAGTTCTCACGACCTCCTGCCTAATGAGAAAGAGGAAATTCAAAATAATTGCCATGCAGACTGAGTGGCAATGTGATTAGTAAATGCCCAGGCTACTGCAAATGACGATTACATTAACAGATTTGGTTTGGGGTTGATCCTGTTAGGAGAGAAAGCCAAGGGCTAATGATGAGGATGCTCAATGGAGCACATGAGCCAAGCACAGTCGTGGGAGGGAAGCGAAAGACTCGTGTGAGTTTGTGAACTGAGAGGCTTACTTTCCAGCCTGAACTCTCCCTCTCCCTAGCTGTGTGACCTTCGGCCACTTCTGAGATCCTAGACGTGTCGTCATAAACCGAATGGGCATCATTCTCCCTTCCCCGTCTACTATGTGAGGATCAAGTGAGATGAAAAGGTTAGAAAAGCACTGAGCCAGGGCAAGGTATTGTTACAGTTAGCAATCAATAATGAGAATAAATCGCCACTTTTTCGCTTTGTACACTCTCATTCCCAAGAAGTTTAAGCAAATGGTCGGGCTCTTGAGGCTTGAAAAAGAATTCTGCCCCTCTCCCTCCTCTGGCCCTCTCCAGACCCTGTGGGTTCTGGGGGCCAGCATCCTGAGTAGTGGCTTGGCCACCCTGAAGAGTTCAGATCTGTTTCTCCAAGGTTCTCTCAGCACAGCCCGCCTCCTAGCCAGGAGCTCACAGCCCAGATGCAGCAGGAGCCTGTAAAGAGCTTTCCAGGGCTGCAGCTGCCGAGCCTCTTTCCCACCACGCCCCGAGGTGGAACATCACAGCGCTGGCTGATTTCAGATGTTCTCCCGCTCTGTGCTGAATTCTCTCCCCCTCTCCAGAAGAGGAGAAAGGAGAAGTCCTGGGGGCTCATTTAAAATAAATAAAGCTTGGCAACAGTGCTGAGTGGGAAAAGCAAGGAGGAATGGCACCCACAACCCTTCTCTGAGCGCATTCCTCTGGCTCCCAGGCCCCGAGGGGAGAGGAACTTGCCAAAGAAAGATGTGCTTATAACTGCAACCCTGTGCAACTTCTGGCTTTGCCCATATATCTCGAGTGTGCCCTTTGCTTTCAGTCTCCTTATATTTATTATGTTTAATTTTGCCGGGACATGGTTGTAAGTGAGACGGATGGACCCGAATGTGGCTGGCAAACGCCTCTTAATTAAACAGATAAATAAACTTCCTTTGCACGCCAATTCTTACTTTTGCTGCAGTCTCTGCTGGGGCCAAGGGGGACAGCACCAGGAGTGGGGGATCCCCGTCGAGCTGGAAGGTGGGTGCTGGCCAAGGCAGCCCGGGCTGGGACTGACTTAAACACCTGGGGGCTCAGGAATGCAGGGGGAGCCAAGGGTGGGGGCACCCTCAGCGGCCCCTCCTTGTGGTACTGACCTCAAAGGGGAGGCTCTGGCCGGTGTGAGTGGGCCCTCTGCTGGATGCCTCTGGCATGGCCCGGTCAGCCAGGGCTGTGCACTCCCACCCTGTCCCGGCAGGGGCTCCTCTGCCAAATTTCCTGCCCTTCTGGGAGAACTGGACACACTAGGAGGAAACACAAATAGTCCCCACCCCCAAGATAGGGAAGCCGCAAACCTTCAGGGAATCTGGGGGGATCCTCCATTTTACACGATGACTAAAAAGCTTCTTCTTGTCCTCAACCTGACATTCCCCCAGTGGTGTCTGCTAGAGGCACCCCAAACAGCCTCAGGCTTGGACCTGTCCCCTGACTCCACTCAACGCCACCCCACTGTGGAAGTGGGGCATGAATTCCTCTGGGAGAGTGTTCAGTTGGTGATGTAGGCATCTGGTTGGCTCACATAAAAGATACTTCTTGGGTCATCCCACGCCCCCTCACGCACACACCCTGTTCCCTGAGCCACAGCCACCTTGGCCCACTCCACCCTCCCATCTCCATGGAGATGCTGGGTACAATTCTGCTGCTCCTGCCTCCTTGGCCCCTCAGTGCTCACACCCAAGCCTGTGCCAAACACCCCGATGTTGGGGCACAGAGCTCTGGCTCTGCTGGAAGCACAGAGCACACTGTCTTTGTAGATCATGGCCCAGCTGCCATCGGAGACGGTGAGTTCACTCTTTGTCTTGGGAGGCCTTTGCCAAGCTCCATGCTGTCCTCCCTGCGTGGGGTGAAGCCTGAGGACGCCAGTCTGGACACTCAGGAGGGGAAAGAGGCCCAGGCCGATGTGTAACTTAACCACTACCCGGCCTCCCCTAAAGGGACTGCAGGGCTTCCTGTTCTTGCTGGCCTCTGCCCAGGTGTGGCCTTGGAATTTCCAAAGGATCGGACTTGGGGTGTTGTCTTAGGCAACAATCTCCCAAATCATTTGGCCACAGAACTGCCGCCTTTGTTAAGAACATTGACCATTTTAAACACTTTGGCACATGCTGCCCCAGGGAGACCCTGTGCCCCCATTTCACAGAGGTGCACACCAAAGAGTCTGAGAGTGTTTTAAAGCTACACGGGCCTGAATCCCCCAGGCAAGCTTGCCCAGAATGGTTGGGGGAGATGGGGGAGCCCCAGCACCCCCTGTAGGGTCTCCTCCAAGAAAGGTGACACAGGGTGGGGGCAGGAAGGAGCCAGGAGATCTCCAAAGCCTGGGAACCACCCGGACCTTTTGAGGTGCCTCCTTGCCTGATATTTATAGTGGTGCCCAGGAGCGCAGAAATAATTACAGCTCAGTTCCTGCCTCCCTAACAAGGCCCTTCTCAGATTCAGGGCGAACAGGATATTTTTTTCCTTGGCTCTTTTTTTTAAGTAGTGAATATTAGCACTGGATTGACAGCTCTTCCCAGCTCGCAGCCTCCCTTTGCCCCAGAAGCGGGGGCAGCTGAGCACGGGGTGCCCGGGCATCCCCTACCCACCATTCAGGGTGGCTCACCCTGGCCCAGGAGACACCAGGGGCTCTGGAGGGGCCCAGGAGATCTGAAGAACGTAGTACCCCACAGTCTCATACGATGCCTCTGTACTGGGCACTGGAGCTTCTGGGAAAGAATGGCACAGATTCAGAAACAATCACACTAAACATGGTCCGTGCCATTGGGGGGCTCCCAGGGCACGGTTGGAGGAGCCCAGAGCATTCTCCCCTTTCTCCTCCAGACTACAGACAAGGGATGCTCCTGACACCGTGTGGACATCCACCCCAGGGGCACTGATTTTTCTGCAGCAGCCTGGCCCAGCCCTCTGTACCTGCACTTCCTAGATCCTCCAGCAGCTGTGGTCCACTCATCACGGGGACAAGGAGTGGGGGTGGGGCTGGGGATAGGAGCACGGGCAGCCGCGCTCACCCCTGCCAGGAGCTCTGAAGGTACTGGCTTGAGGCTGTGAACCAGCCAGCATCCTACCTTCCTGACACTTCAGTTCCTGAAGGGGAGACCAGGAAGGGGCCAGAGAGACGGTTCAGCTCTTCCATGGCCTAATGTCCCCCAAAAGGCACACCTTGGTGAACCGAGGCCTCTTCAATTTGCCATTTAGTAATTGGCTATAGTGAAAGTCATAAGTTCAGGGAACAGCACAGGAGGCCATGGGCACAAAGCCCCATCCTGAGACATGAGCCAGACATACACGTTGTTCAGGTCGTTTTTCTGGAGCTTTTCTTTCAGTTCTGTTTTGCTGTTCTCACTCTGGCTGGAGCCCGGGTGTGATTAGGTGGCTGATGGAGGCAGGTGTTCAGACACGTTCCCTGGGCCTGACACCCTCTGGAGGTGAGGCTGGAAGGCAGGTGCCTGGGCTGAGATGCTCACTGATGAGCTGGCATGAGGCTGCCGGAAGCAATACTGCTCCCGAGGCTGGCACTTTAGTCACCACCCCAGTTTTCTCTGGGCCAATAACTGAGCTCAGGAGTCCCTCCAGGAAAGCTTCCCTGACCACACCCCACATCTAAGCTCACCCAGATCAGAGCCCCACTACCCTGTGCTTTCATAGCTCTCGGTACAGGAGGCTGCTGTCTTGGTTTGCTGGCTTGGTTTCCCTATGAGAAGATGTGCTCTCTCCCAGCACGGAGAACTTTATTTCTACAGCTCCAGAAACTGCTGCAGTGTCTGCACACAGCAGATTCATAATAAGTAAAGGCAAAAGAGTCCACTCAGAGGGTGTCTATCTCCTGTGCTTTAGGCACTGTTTAGGATACACTCCCAAGTTCTCTTATGGGAAGGATAAAGCGTTGATCTCAGTAGCTACTCTGTAACAACACTGAGTTGGTGAGTGAATGGGTCATGGCCAGGGTGGACATGGAGTCCAGGGCTGAGGGTGAATGCCACATGGCTGCCCCAAATTCATGTGTGACAACTGGAGGTGCCAGAAGAGGACAGAGGAAGGGGAAGGCTTCTGAAACAAGAGGACAGAGCAGCATGACTTGGGAGGCAGGCAGTCTGCAGGGCTGCCGGGCTCTGTGACCAGCACCACCCTGGGAGGCCACCCGCCACAGAAGAGCAAGGTCTCTGCTGGCAAACGCTCTACCCAGTCGGGTGCCCCAGGCCTCAGCACGCCACCCTGTCACTGTCCTAGGCTGCAGAGGTGCCTCTTCTGGGGTGCTAAGTTAATAAGCTGTCCAGCCTGAAGGCAGGGGTGGTCTCTGCAAGTCCATAGCCCCCATCCCCATTCTGTGCCAGAGCCACCTCTGGGATCAGCCCAGTGATGGATTCCCCAAAAGAAAGGCCAGGCAAAGACGGCTACCCAACATGATGGTCAGCTCTCCCACCACCACCTCTCCTTTGACTCTCAACCCTTCTTCTGTCTGCCTCCCTGCCAGATGTGGTCCAGCCTTTTCCTTCCTAGAGGAGGAAGAACAGGAAGTGTTTCATTCAAGGGACATGGGGTGCCCCCAGAGAAGGGCATCCAAGGGGCACACCCCTGCCAGATGTGTTCAAGCTGAGCTTTTTCCCAAATGGCTTGGAGGGAGCCCAGCCTCAGTATCCCCCCAACAGCCCCTCCTTGCTGCTTCTTCCTAAATGGCCCTCACGGACACATTCTGCAGCAAGTGTTAAGTCTCAGACATCAGCCAAGCAACCTTTCAGGCTGGGAGAAATCAAAGCCCAAAGAGGACAAGCAAATTTCCTAAGATCACACAGCAAGTGCCTCCACTGGACTCCCAAGCCAGTGAGTGGGTCTTCCCACTGCCAGGCAGTCCCAGCCCTGCTTCCCTCCGGAGTAGGGCTTGCTCCCCAACAGTAAGAGCACAGGAATCTCAGGTGTCTTTAGACAGGACTGGTGAGTCCAGAATCAGTACTAGGTCTCTGGGATTTGCCCCTTGCCGGGAGGAAGTACACATAAGTGGGAGCAAGAGGCTGGGTGTGGGCCCTGCTGTCTCTGCCTCCAACAGTGGTGAGGGGCAGGCTGTCGCTCTCACAGCCACGCTCACCTGTGGCTTGTCCTGGTAAACTGGGCTTGGTCAGGGGGCATCTGGCAAGTGTGGACCCATGGCAGGCCCGTGTGTGTGCGTGTGTGGATGGTGAAGCTGCAGATTTATGCACATGTGTACACACACACACACACACACACACACCTGTCACGGTGTAGGGCACAGTCAAGACTTCTGCCAGGCGAGGACTGGGGTCAGGGATCTGATTGCGCACTCGGGCTCCATTGATGTGCGCACACCAAGTCCAGTGTGTTTGGATATGGGGAGGGGAGGATGCGGCTGTAGCCACTGCCCCTTGCCGCCCTCCCCGGTGTAATTAGTGTCCACAAGGCCATGTGTCTGGGGCAGGGCTGGGGTATAAACGGGCTCCGAGGGCCAGCGGGAGGGTGGGAGAGGCTCCCAGGGGCTCCAGTCGGGTTTCCAAGCCCCGGGCAGCGGGAGACGCTTCTCCAGCGAGGAAGCCTCTGCGTAGATGCCCTCATTACATCACCGACATCCCCGCCACTGAGCCGGCCTCCCTTAGAAGAGGCGCTTCTCCAGACGCCAAGCAGGACCAAGCGCCTTCCGGTCGGGCCGCAGAGCCGGCAGAGCGGCTCCTGCTCTCCGCAGCGGCCGGTGGACAGAGCCAGGGGGCAAAAGGAGATTCCAGACCCCAAAGCCGGCAGTGGCCGTTGGACGCGGGGAGGAGCAGGAGGGGAGCGGAGAGACCCGTGGGAGGGTGCGAGGGGGGCCGCGCGGGCGCCAGCGGGCGAGGGGTTAAGTGTGCGATCAGCGGTTGTGCCGTCGTTCCGGATTCTCTTCCCTCCGCGCGGGGCTGTTTGATGTTGGAGTACGCCAGGGACTCCCCCTCCCACCGCTACACACGCGCGCACACGCGCACACTCACACACGCACACGCACCACTCTTTGCAGACAGGGCTCCGGTGGCTCCAAAGTGACGGACTCCCTCTCCCCGGCTCCCCCTCAGCCATTCTCTCGCGCATAGAGCCTCCCTTGCCATCTTCTCGCGCGCACTCTCCCTCCAGCGTCCCCGCCCGGGCAGGGGAGCACTGGGCAGAGGCGCGCCGCTTTCCTTCCATGCCTCCCTCTTAAAGAGCGCCACGAGGGGGAGGGGAGGGCCGGAGGAGGAAGAGGAGGAGGAGACCGAGAGGGCGCCCGGGAGGCAGGGCGCGCGCACACACCGAGGGACGCGCGGAGGGTGCGAGCCGCGCAGCGAGCGCAGAGCTTCCTCGGCCACCGGGCGCCCCCCAGCCGCCCCATGCTGTGCTCCATGGCGAACTCGGGCTGCCTCCTGCTGTCCAACTCCGGCAGCATGCTCCCGCACTCCGTGCCCTGCCCGCCCGCCTTCCTCTACCTCCAACAGGTAAGCGGCCCCCGGCCCCTCGCCCGGCGCACGTGCGCCCCGCGCCGCCGCCCACACCCGCACTCGGCCGCCTCCGCACCGCCGCCGCCGGGGCCCCGCTGCGCTCCCCGCGTCATGGCGCCGGGGCCCGGTGGGGGGAACTGCGCCCCTGCGCGGCGGCCGAGCGCGGGGGCACCAGGGGCGCGCGCGGCGCGGGGCCGGGGGCTGGAGTTTGGGGCGTCGCTCGCAACTTTTCGGAAGGCACGGGAGGGGGCGGCGGGCGGAGTCTCGGGGGAAGCCGGAGGGGCGGGGAGGGGGCAGGGGTTCTCGGCACCCTGGTCACTTTGGGGAACTTCGCGCCGGGCCGTAGGGCCCCTCTCTGGCGGGTCGGCAATGCCAGGGGGCCGCGTGGAGGCGACGATGGGGGCGCGGAGCTCTGCTGCAGCGGGGACTGCGCGCCGGGCCTCGGGGGAGGCGGGCCACCAGCCTGGTGGGGCTGGTTAGGGAGGCCCCTGGGGCTCCAACGGGGGAGGGGGCTGGGCCAGACTTTTGCAATCTGCGGGGCTGCGCAGGAAGCTCGGGCTGGCGAGGGGCGTGCTGGAAACCAAGGGACTCTGAGCCCCCAAATCCCCAGGACGATCCACGGGGAGGTGCGCACAGGACATAAGCTGCCGGCTGCCTGCTGGGCCGTGGTATGGGGGGCAGGAGTCCTATGATCCCACCCAGTGCGGAATCAGTAGGGAAATTGTATTGGGGACAGAGCACGGGACTCCCTCGCCTCCTCCAGCCCCTTTGGTCTCTCAGGGCTGCAGTTCCCGGTGCCAGCTTGGCCAGAGCCAGCTGGGGGCTGCAGTACCCTGCCTAACCCGCCTTAGCTGCCCACACCTTCCGAGCTGCCCTCCCCTCCCCACCCCCGACTCCGGGAGGCTGTGAGGCTGCCTTCTTTATCTTAAGGACCCTCACCCTCTGCTTGGGCCTGCAGGGTCGAGGTGACTGCTTGGGGAGGCCTGGGGCTTGAAGGGGAAAGATGGTGAAGCCAAGGGAGCTTCAGGCCGACCATCCTAGGGCCTGCCTGACCCAGCGAGAGGGCTCCCATAGGACCAGGTCTGTACCCTGGGCCGGATGTAGAGATGGGAGGCAGAGGGCAAAGGGTGCCACCCCAAGGCTGATGGTCAGAGTCAGGCCAGGCCTAAGTGACTGTGTGGCTCCACCACCTCTCCCAGGGGTGTGTTATGAAGGGAGGATGGCAGAAGTGTGTGTTTCTTGGAGACACAGAGAGGTCCAGGTGGAGCAGGGCCTTTGGATGGGCCTTGTTCTTTGGTACCCCTGTGGGCTCTCCAGGGGGCCAAGGAAGAGCCATCAGAGGTGACCCAGCCTGAGCTGGGGACACAGTAGAGAAAGATGGGGTCCTCGGCTGTATCCTGAGGCTGCTGGGTCCTTGGGTTGGCCCCTCACTAGTATTCACGCAGAAGGAATTGCCAAATGTCAGCAACTGCAAAGGAAGGGATGGGGGACTGACTACAGATCTGGAGCAGAGGGCGGCCGGAAGCAGCCTGTGACCCAGAGCCTTTGGTCCTTGGTCTCACCCTCCCTAGGACCACCTGTAATGTCTGAGCAGTCCTGGACACAGCCCAGCGGCAACAAGAGCCGCTGAGAGGGCCCCCATACCCACAGGCCGTGGGCATCCAAGCCCAGGCCGGGGCCGGCTCCCAAAATTCCCCATCGTCACTGAGTCACAGATGATCAGGGTGCGACCTCGCGGGTCCACCCCGCAGGTCCGTCTCCCATTGCCTCCTAAACTTCCATGAGCACAGGAGTCCTCTGGGGATCTCTGAGGTGGAGCCTGTGCATCTGCATTTCTGAAACGCTCCCAGGTGGTCATGGGACCGACCATTCCAAGTATCCAGGATCTGCGTCACCCCCAGGACCCCTGACAGGCATGCTCTGGGCTTCAGGAAAAGGCTTCCATGGGTAAAATGTAGAAATGGAGACCAATCCACAGCTTATTGGCTGTGTTAGGCAAATCACTTCTCCTCTCTGAACCTCAGGCTCTTCCTCTGAGACAGAGGGCAAAAGACCGTCCCTCCCAGGCTGAATGGGAGGTCAACTTAAGATGAAGTAGCGGCATGCTTCCAAAAAAGGCCAGACAAACGTTCTGCGTCGTCTTGATGAAGTCAGAACAGTGCTCATAGTTGGGGTAAATGCACCAAAATGGCCAGGGGCCAAGGCACTCCCTTCCTCCAACGGTGAGTGGATGTGTCCCCCGCTGGTAGCATTTGGAGCTTTCTGTAGGGGTGGGGGGGACAGCAAAAAGACTGCAGATGAGACAGATGCATCCCACGTGGGCATCGGCCATGAGTAGAATTGTTTGTGGGAAAGCCAGAGTGTGCACGTTGGGCCAAGCTATGAAGCACCCAGTTTCCTTCACAGCTGTTTTACAGGAGATGGTCGTGTGTCTCAGTGGACTGGGAAAGATCTAGAACGCAGCCATTTCCTGGCTGTTTGTGGGGACACACTTTTATAGGAGCACAGGCAGCTCTGGTGGTCCAGGACCAACAGCAAATGAATAATAGTGTTCAGTCCAAGACCCCATATGTTCCAAACCACCTTTGAAGTGAGACAGCCTCCCGCGTCCCCTGAACGTGGCGGTCCTGGGAGAAGGAGGGGCTCAGGGTGGCCCTGGCCAGGAGCTTGCCTCCCCTGCAAGATCCCACCGAGGGCTTGCAGGGCTTCCGCATGAGTGAGCCTTGGTGCCATATGCAGGCTGTGTATTCAATCTCAACACACGTTTGATAACAGGAGCAAAAGACGTGAAATCAAGCAAGACAAGAGACGTAGTTTTCGGCGCATTAAGATGCGCGTTTAAACAGGCAAGCTTCTGAAACATAGAGTCTTTCGAACTGGAAATTCGAAAATAAAACCTCCACCAGGAGAATTCTGTTCTCTCTTCTATTAAAGCATCAACCTTTCTTCACAGCATGGGCTGTACCCCGAGTGTGCAGAGCATGGGGCCGGGTCCCCTCTGAGATGCAGCGGCTCTATAATTAATTCGAGGAGCTTATTGTCAGGCATCCCTCCTCTCAGTCTCTCAGCTGTGCTGGTATTTTTCAGAATTCTAACAGTTCAAGGCAGGACTTCAGGTCACCCAGCAATCCGGCTGGTTTGGGCTCCAGTATTCCATCAGAGCTCACCCGAGTGGCCTCAGCCTCTCTCAGGTTGTGCCCCCACAAAGCCAGGTTTCTCACCCTGCTACCTGGGGGCCCTGGCTCGTCCAAAGCCCAGGGCTATAGTCCCCCACATCCAGTCCCTAATGAGGATCCAGGGATGGGACACAGAGAGACTGTTGTCCTGGTACATTGCTGCCAGCGAAGGTGGGACTGCTACTTAGCATCTTTCAGAGCAAAAAGGACCTCATCTGGAAATCCAGAATGTCAGCAAGTCTCCCCATGGGGGTTGGGGGGGGTGCTAGTCTGGGTTCCAGTAGAAGAAAGTTATAGAGAGTGGGAAGAAAAACCCCCAAACCCACAGAATGGGAATTTTTGTCATGATAATCACTTATTTCTAAGCTGTAGTGTCCTAAGAAAGAGAGTATTATCACTACATCCAATTGGGAAGCCGGGGAATCACTCGGGGAGAGAGAGAGATGTTAAGTGCGTAAAGTTTTCTAAAAAAGAACTTTGGTGACAGAGAGGCAGAAACTGTATTTGGCAGGTTGCTGGCAGGTCAGAGAGGGACCAGACCCTGGAGGGTTGAGCACCTGGGGTCTTCCCCAGGGGCTGTGTTTAGAATTGTGCCCATCTTGTCATCTTTACGTTCTTAATCAAGGTGAAATCACAGAGAGCTTTGGTAGCCATTGGCGTGACCATTGCTGGTCACCGGAAGTTTCCTCAGAGGACATGGTGTGTCCATCCAGCCTCTTGATGGAAGACAGATTGCTTCTTGGAGTTGGTCGAAAAAGCATTCCTTTGGGGTGTGGAACCCGAAGGCCCCTCGGGGAGGCCCGGGAATTCTAGGGTCTGTATTGAGGTTGGTTAGGAAGCTCTGTTCTTATTAAGAATCATTACCTTTGGGGTAGCAGCGCTGCTAGTCACCGGAATTTTTACTGAGGATTAATTGCCGTAGCAAAGGCAGCACCTTCTGTGCACGCCTGGGCATCTCGTCTCTGTTCCCAGGCTGCTGGTACATCACCATGGTGCAATTCCAAGGACCCCATCCGAGACATGCTTGTTCGTGGTAACATAACGTACCTGTGAGTACTCCCCAGCCAGAGGACAGGAACAGGCACGGAGCAGCAACTTTCCACCTGCATCTTCAGAAGTACAGGCTATTGAGGTCTGTACTGGTGGCCAGAACTGCCATATCCTAAAAATTATCCCATGAACTGGAGAACTTCATCAGACCAGTAGTCGAGGTCTCATGACGCTCATTCTAAAACTAAGCCAACTGGCCAAGGGTCCCCCACACCCCACCCTGCCCTGCCCTGCCCCAGGGAATCCTTGTGGACCAGGGATGGCTCTGTTCTAGCTGCCTGTGCCTTGAACCATCCAACCTTAGGGGGAAACCAGCTTACTCTGGCATCGTTCGGTTGCTCAAGTAACTCAGTTATTGGGTGGGTCCTTCCCCAGTTTTTGCTCTTCGGCAGTGCATGTTTGTTCCTGAATCCGCTGAGTGTATGTGTACGTCTTATAGTTGAAACTGAGGTGCGCAGAGGTTTTTGTTGTTGCTGTTTAGTCGCTCAGGTGTGTCCGACTCTCTTGCGACCCCATGGACTGTAGCCCACCAGGCTCCTCTGTCCATGGGATTCTCCAGGCAAGAATACTGGAGCGGCTTGCCATTCCATTCTCCAGGAAGGGAATCCCTTGCTGACCCAGGGATCGAACCCAGGTCTCCTGCATTGGCAGGCAGATTTGTTACCACTGAGCCATCTGGGAAGCCCACGGAGAGGTTAGGCAATAGTTAACTTGTAAAGCCCCTGAAGAGCAGAGCCCGGGTTCTAGCTCAAGCAGATGGACCCCAGAAATCACACACTGGAGAGGAGCAAGCCGCCCCCACCCCCCAGCCGCTTTCCTCGCCATGTGCAAAGGAGAAGTAAGGCAGCTGCAGTCTTGAGTTGGGGAACATGGAAGCAGCCTGCCTCTGAAACCTGAGGGGCCTGGCCTGTTGTATCTTGCTCCTTGGGGTGAGTAGGTTTCTCTGAAGAGCATGGAGCAAGCCGCTATGTCTGGCTGCACAGGCAATGAGCGTGGCAAGGAGTGGTGGCTGAGGGGGGTCCAGCCCTGGGCACGGATGGAGGGCCACCTCGGGTAGGAGGGTCAGACCCAGCAGTGTGTGAAGACTGGGCAGAGCTGAGTGGCCTCAGACCCCCAACTCTGCTCTGGGGCCTCCCTGCCCAGAGGCGAGGTGCATGGGGCTGGGGACAGGTTTTCCCAGGGCAGAGGAGCAGGGCTGGCGGGCATGGGCGAGGCCAACAGCCAGTTGGCATGCTGGGAGGTCAGCAGAGGGCAGGGAAGAATACTGCAGCCCAGCAGACCTCGCTTGCAGCCTCTCCTCTCCCCCTGGCATGGCCAGATGCCCACAGCCCACCAGACCAGCGGGCAGGCACTGAGCCCCACAACTCGGGGGGTCACAGAATGCCACCACCCGTGGAGGAGGCGAGGCTGAGGTCCCAGCCCAAGTGCCCTCCGTCTCCTGTCCTCGGTCCTGGGGACGGTCACCCGCAGGCAGCTCGGAGCAGAGTATCAGGTTCCTGGGGCGGGAAGAGGGAGGCTGGCAGGACCTCAAGCCAGCTCTGGGGCGGCACTTGCCACCCAACTCGAACCCGGGCCAAAGATGGTGGTCCCTCACAGGAGGGCGGGTGTCAGGGGGGAGGCCGGCAGCGGGGGCTTGTCTGTGGCCGGTGCCGAGTCCCCTCTGGTCCCCGAGGCAGCAACACACTGCTGGCCTGCAGGGGGGCCGTGGTGGCCACCCGGACCCCTGGGGACCCCAGCAAGACCGCACATTGCTGACCCTCCTCATGCCTCTTCTTCAGCACCTCTTTCCGTGCCTCCTCCAGCCGTCAGCCTTTCCCTCCACCTTCGGGTCAGCGGCTGCCCCTAGATTATTCCCTGCTGCTGGGGCTCTGCAGCCCTCTCCTCCCCTTCCCCCAGCCTGTGTTCTCACCTCTCCTGTATCCACTTGCGCCGTTTTCCCCTTCGCCCCTGCCTTCCTCCCAGGGGCTCCAGCCCCTCCTCCTCCCCCAGACTCTGGCCAGCCCCCTCCATGACCTGTCAACCCATCAGCCAGACTGTTACATGGTTCCGTCCGGGGCTGTGCATGCGTTACAAATTGCATTTCCTTGGGACCACGGGACTGACTCCAGCCTTTTGCGTCACCATCACAGCTGGTTGTGGTCCTTCGTGTCCAGGGTCCCCAGAGGAGTGAATCCAGTTCTGGAAGGAGACTGGGTGGGGCTGGGACTTGGACTTGGGCGGGAGGCCTCGTCTGCTTCGGGGAGCCCATGGGTGGCTCTGGGACCAGCCCACCTGCCACAGCGAAGTACCCACCAGCTACCACAGAGACAAGTCTGCAGCCTCTGAGCAGTCAGGAGCCCCAGGAGGGCAGGCAAGGTCTTTGCACCCCAGGGACCCTTGAGCAGCTTAGGAAGTCAAAAAAGAAGGAGGAGGAGGGTCAGCAGCCACGAGTTATTTATGCAGCAGCTGTTTGTCCCAGGCTCTGCAGTGGGCCCTGGGTGTAGAGTTGAGAATAAGAGCCCCCTGTCCTCTGCTTCCTGGGGCTCACAGGTCCCACTCAACCAGAGAGAACTGGTTCTAGGAGCAGCACACAGCTCTCCTTTTCTGCTTCCTAGGATGTGTCCAGAGCCCAGCCGGGTGGTCTGAGAAGGGAACCAGCCAGTGCCTTCCCTTTGCGGCCAGGGCTTCTGTGTCCAGCTTCTCGGTTGGGATTTTACGTCATCTTTCCTTCCCCTTCAGAGGACTTCTAGAGGTGCAGAGACCTCTACTCTCTCCCCCACGCCCAGCCGATACCTGCTCCATCACCAGGCATGGAGTCTCCCACCCAGCCATGGCATCCAGCCTCCTAATCACCCCAGCGGGCGGCTCGGGTGTGCCGGGCGTGGTGAGTCAGCTCCGCGTCTGACCATGGGAGCTTGTCCAGGGCCGCAGTGGGGACTCGCGGGAGAGGGCTGACCACTGAGCGCCCCCCACCCCCGAGCCGGAAAGAGGCTGCGTTGTCCCACTCCCTGAGCCGGTGCAGGGCCGGTCCCGCGTAGACCCCCAGGGTCACCCCCACCAAGTGGCCCTGAGAGGAGGTGCCCCACACCAGCCTTGGAGCGGCCATAGGTCCCCCTGAGTCACCCCAGAAGGGGGGATGGCTGGGGGAAGACACTGGCCGTTCTGGGTCCCTCCGCGACTGGCCCTCTGGCCTAGAGCACTCTGGCCTCTCGGGGCCTTTGTGGCTCATGTGCAGAGCCAGGATACCAATGGCAGGATGCTGAGGGTTGAGCCAAAGTACCGTCCAGAAGCAGCGACGGGGGCCCCTGCATGTTACCCGGTTGGGCGTCCTCCCTGCCCTCATGGAGCTCTCCTTCTGGTGCCCAGGGGAGGGGTTGCGTCCACAGAAAGGCAGGTTAGAGTGGTGATGGATGGACGTGAAGGACACACGGTGGAGGCCGAGTGGCGGGGCAGCAGGTCCCCCTGAGAGGGCGGTGAGCACTTAATCTGAACCGGGAGCATGAGCTGTGCTCTGCCAGGACTCATGCTGTCCCCGTCCCCGGGAGAACCCGGCGCTCAGATCACGGCTCCCTGGGCGCCGTCTCAGTTGGACAGATGTCATCTGCGCCTGTGCTGTGCTAAGGGGATTGAGTGCGTGTGTGTGTGTAAGTGAGGTTGTATACTGTGTGCATGTGGGTTGTGGGTTGTGTGTGTGCACGTGTGGGGTTGTGTGTGTTGAGAAGCCAGAAGAGAGCTCGGGCAGTTCGGGTTCCATGTGTGGTGCATGCAGGGCCTGGGACAGGTATGCAAGTGGGGTCCCAAGATGAGGCCCTCGGAAACCAGTCCCCGTAGAAGGTGGGTAGTGTGCAACTTAATCTGACTCGAGCTGCAGGGGGTGGCATGCTGGGGGAAGGCCCAGATTAAGAGTCAGGAACGTTCAAGTCCGATTGCCGCTCTGCCCGACCTGCCGTCCTCCTGGGCCTCACTCCCTCATCAGTAAGCGAGCAAGCAGGACCAGGCCAGGGCTGCCCAGACCTGGAAGTGGGGTTAGAAATGGAGAACGAATGTGTGGGGTTTTCCATCCCAATTGTATTTTAGGAGGCAAGTTACTGCCGAACCGTGGTGTGTTCAGCGAAGGGTGATGAGCAGGCTCAGTTAAAGGCACGTAGGGACTCAACCCGTATCTCGGCTGAGGTCGACAGGTTGGCATGTAAAGGAGAACAGACCCTTTCTGCCTGGACAGGAGCAGAGGGTGGGAACAGGCAGTGGGTTTAAAGAAAAATCTCAAAGAACATTTCTAACCGGCACCTTGCAGCTTTTGCACTGGTTGTTATGTGACGTGGTAAGTTCCCTGTCATCGGAGGAATGCAACAGAGGCTGTCTGGTTCTCTACCTCAGAAGCTCTAGAGCAGCACTGTCCAATAAAAATATATAGTGCCAGCCAGTGGGAAAGTTTACATTTTCTAGTAGCTACTTGAAAGAACTGAAAAGGAACAGGTGAGATGGGTTCCAGTAATACATTTTATTTAACCCGTGCGTGCGTGCACAGTCGCTTCAGTCATGTCTGGCTCTTTGCGAGCCTGTGAACCATCACCCACCAGGCTCCTCTGTCCATGGGATTCTCCAGTCAAGAATACTGAAATGGGTTGCCATGCCCTCCTCCAGGAG
Source organism: Bubalus bubalis (assembly GCF_019923935.1). NCBI lineage: Eukaryota > Metazoa > Chordata > Mammalia > Artiodactyla > Bovidae > Bubalus > Bubalus bubalis. The sequence goes on along the minus strand of NC_059159.1, from coordinate 10,046,609 downwards.
ATCGTCCCAACCCAGGGATCGAACCTGCGTCTCCTGCATTGGCAAGAAGATTCTTTACCACTAGCGGCACCTGGGAAGCCCTTATTTAGCCCAGTATATCCCAAATATTGTGCTATCACATATGATTAATATGAAACACTTAATGAGATAGCTTGCATTCTTGTTTTTGTACCAAGTCTTTGAAATCTGGTGTGGGTTTACACATACAGCACCTCTCCACTCAGATTGGCCACGTTTCCAGGGCTCTGTGCTCCCCGAGTGTTGTGATTAACATGCTGGGCAGATCCAGAACTTTTCCATCATCACAGAAAGTCAGCTCTAGGCCTTGCTGCTCAAAGTCTGGTCTACGGATGGGCAGTATGGGGAGCCAGTGAGAAACGCAGACCTTATGTTCTCTGTAAACCTCCAGTGTCGGAATCGGCGTGGAACAGGGGGAGTCTGGGGGAGTCGCGTGGCTCCAGAACTTGGTGTGTTTTGGAGGGATGTGGATGGGGTGGCCCTCAGATCCTTCTTGTGGCTGCAGGTCTCAGAGCCCCACTGCTCCTGGGGCCAGTCTACCGATGGGCTGTGTCCTTGACAAAGTCTCCACCTACCCCTGGCAAAGTGGGAAAATGGAGAATCTAAGCATAGTGACGTTTCTCATAAAGATGAATCTATTCACTTTTGTGTGTGAAATGTCTGTTTTAAGTAAGTGAAGGTGACGCTCGCTGTTCACATTGTCAATGTCCTTATTTGGTAAAATAAAAGGCTGGCAATTCAAATCCTCTACCACCGCTCTTTTTAAAAATACATTTCACTAAGTAGTCCTTTTCGGAAGTCTGGAAACCAGTGATTCTGAACAGGGATCCTTGGGCCAAATCCATCCCACCGTCTGTTTTTATTTAAAAAAAAAAAAAAAGAAGTTTTGTTGGAACACGGCCACGTTCGTTTGTTTACGCGCTGTCTGTGGCAGCTTTCACGTCGCAGCGGCTGAGTTGAGCAGATGCAACAGAAACCATATGGCCTGCAGAGCTCAAAATATTTGCTGGAAAAGTTTGCCAGCCTCCAGCATAGAGCAGCGTAGAGGTGCAGCGGGAGCCTGTGCGACGCTGCATTTTCTAGTAGCCATGTCAGCCAGCGTGAAAAGACACAGGTGAAGTTTGTTTTAATGGCATATTGTATTTCACCCAATCCAAAATATGTTCATTGCAACATTTAACCAATCTAAATATGCCGGAGATGTTTGGCATGCTTCTTTTTCATGCTACATCTGTGAAATTCACCGTGTGTTTTTCATTCACGGCTTAGCGCGCATCGGACCAGCCAGATTTCAAATGCTCAGTAGCCACGTAGGCCTGGTGGCTGCCCTAGATGGGCAGCAGATCTGTCTAGAAGGAATGAGGTAAGCTCCACCTGGGGCAACTGGGAAGGAGGCTCGGGGGAGCTCGGCTCGTTGCTGGGTATCGATGGGACTGAAACCTGCTGCAGGTGAGTTTGTGGGCAGGACCATCCCAATGGGAAGGGGCAGCTTATATGGAGAGACAAAGAGTGAAGTGGGTTCAGGACGGGTTCCTGGACTGCCCAGTACGCAGGGCTTGAGGGAAAGAATGACGATGGGAATGGTTCTGAGTCTAGGCTGAGAAATGTGGCCGTTTTTCACATGTGGCCATGGAAGGTCTTAGAGGAGGGCAGTGACATGATCAGCTCTGTAGGTAAGGAGGATATGAATCTGGGATGGAAAGGAGACTACAGACCAGGCAACGGTCAGGACTGGGCAGAGATGATGGGCCTGTTCCAGCAAGAATAAGGTGGGGAGAACGGAGGAGATTTTGCCCAAGAGGTGTGCCCTAGGACATGCTAACAGATGGGTCACAGAGAAGAAGGGTCCCTGTGGAATCAGTAGTTTCTGGCTTGAGGTTGGTGCTGGTGTGTGATAAGTGCCCTTGTGAGCCCCCAGGCTCTGGCTGCTTGGTGCAGAAAGGCCTCCCCTCTCGCTCACTGGCCGGGTCCTCCTGTGGGCACCAGGGCAGGCTATACACCCCAGCAGAGGACCCTTGGGTCCTGCCCACTCCTCCAGCCTCCTTTCGGGTCTGTCAGGCGGGACCAGGGCAAGTGCCCCCAGACATGTGTGAACATCTGGCTCTGCCCTTCTGGACGCTGAACATCTTCACCTCATGTCCTGCATTAGCATCTGGTCTGAGCCCGGCTGGTGCAGAGGCAGTCCCTCCTGGATCCTGCCATCCCCAGAATAAACGTGCTCCAGGGCTCAGGTGCAAGGTAGATAGATGAGGACAGCTCCCCGGCTCCAGAGCAGGCAGTGGCCCCACACGCACCCGCCCAGCGCCCCCAAGTCACTCCACAAACACCTGGCCGGGGAGGTGTATGGCAGGAGCCTGGGGGCAGGTGGCCTCTTGGGTGGAAGGGGAGGGGAGGGGAGCATCAAGGGAAGGGTGGCAAGGTCACAGGTCACCTCTGTACCACCAGGGAGGGCCTCACGGACGAGGGGGCCTGGTGGGAAAAATGCATTGGAAGGGAATGACACAGGGGTTACCTGAGACGGCTGGGCCCACTTGCCTGCCTGAGCAGAAGGAATGTGTGTTTCTTCCCCAGTAGCTCCAGCCTCCTGGCCTTTGTTCTCATGTCTTCCTTCCGCCGGGAGTGCTGGTCCCCAGACACTCGCCTGACATGCCTCCTCATTTCCTCCCAGACTGGGCTCTCTCACGAGACCCCTCTTGATTGTTATTAAGCCATTTAGAAGTGCAGCCTCCCCTCCCCACCTTGCTCTCTTACCGTCCCCTTGCTGTGTTTTTCTGCAGAGGGTTTGTGGATTTCTGGCACACTCCACATTTTACGTGTTTGTCTGCCTCTACCAGGGGGAGGACTGGGGTGTTCACTCTGTTTTCCCAGCACCTAGAACAGTGCCTGGTACCCCAGGGTGCTCAGTAGACATTCAGTGTGTGTCTCAGACCTGCCTGCCCTCCACGGGCAGCCTCGGGGAGTGAAGGGTCTGTTTTCTGTCTTACCAACCACCCTTTCCGACATCCCCAACCCGGGCAACCCCTCCAGGCCCAGCCGGCAAGTGGCTGAGTGGCCACAGTAGCAAAGATGAGCCTGACTTCCATCTGTGGGGCTTCAAGGCTCAAAGGACAGGAGTGTTTGGGGGCCAGGCAGAGGGGAAGCTTGGCTCTTTCATTCTGCCACCCACTTCCTCCTTCCTTCTCTCCCTTCCTTCTCACTTGCTTTCTTTCTTTCCTTTTTTTTTCTTTTAACTGTATAGTCCTTATCTGTGGTTCTTTTTATGAGGCGTAATTCACATGCCATAAATACACGCTTATGCAGTGTACAACAGTTCATGATTTTTAGTGTATTCACAACGTCTTGCAGCCATCATCACTGTCAAGTTCTACCTCCAAAGAAACTCCGTATGTGTTAAGCAATCACTCCCCTTCTCCCAGTCCCTGACAACCCCTCATCTGCTCTGTCTCTGGATTTCCCTGTTCTGGACATTTCAGATTAACAGAATCACACCGTGCACGCCCAGTGTGTCAGTCACTACTGTTTCCTGGGGACTGGAGCGGGTCTTGCAGCAGGAAGGCACAGGCTCTGCCTTCAGAGGGCTTGCAGACCGCAGAGGCAGTGGGTTTCTTGGTCCCAGGCTGAGTGTGACTTGCAGAGTCATCCTTAGCTGCCCTTCCAGAGGCCTCGTGGGGAGGCCCACACAATGCCCGCCTGCACGTGATGGATGGATGGGTTTGGGAGGACGAGAAGGAGCCCCTAAACAGAGAGGGTGGCCATTTTTCTGAGCTTTGCCCCTGCCTAGGGCGTGTGTAAGGACACACCCAGATCCTCTGGTTTCTTCTGGTGAAATGCAGGCCATGGGTGCCCCTCGGGCAAGTGCCTGGGCTTGAGTAAGCGTGAGTGTCCACCTCTGACGTCGGAGGGCCAGTGGGTGGCTACCTCCACCCCACGTGCAGGGCCCGTCTCCTCCGGGCTCACATCCCAGGTAGGAAGTGACCCCAGGATTCCTGTTGTCCCGTGCAGTGGGGCAGGGCCAAGGGTGGCCCTTTCAGGGGTCCCCGAGGCCTAGCAGGTAGCCTGCAGGGAGGGTTGTGTGCTTTCCGAGGGTGACACGTCTGTGTCTGAGACCTCCGGTGGTGTGGTTAGGAATTTGGGGCTGTGGGTGGAGATGGAGTCATTCCCCAGGCTAGAGTGTCTGCCCCAGAGGTGTGTGCCAACACATGGCCTCTGTGACCCAGGGAGAGGGCAGCTAGGAGGATGAGCCAGCGTGCCGGCAGGCTGGCAGAGGAGGCATGGGCTGTCCTTGTTGGGCTACCTTCACTGGCCCAGCCCCCAGGCCTGGAGGCAGGCGGAGCCTCCCGCAGAGCCCTGGTTGTCCAGAAGCCAAGCCTCCCTGGGCACGCCTGTCCTCTGCTCCACCTTCTGTCAGCGCTCTGCTCATAGTCGGCAAGAGGAAGCTGGCGGGTGTGGAGGGAGTGAGCGGGCTGGGCCTGCCTCTCCTCTGCTCAGTCACCCCGGCCCCTCTCCATCCCAGGGCCTCAGTTTCCTCCTGGGTCTGTGGGGATGACATTGCATCCAGTAGGGGGATAAGGGATATAGTGCAGACTGAGCGGCCAGCCCCAGGCCTGGGGTGGGGTCAGCCATGGTGGACGTGGCCTCGTCTGTTGTTTAAAGCTCCCAGATATATTAAATCCGGAAGAAGGAATTGCTAAAATAAGGTCACAAGATGTGTAGTTTATCTTAAATACTTCCATTTAGCAAATTAACAATTTAAACTCATGCTTGAGCAAATGCAGTGTAATTGTCCTATTCACAAGTTGATGATGGAGATTTATTTTCATTTAGAATTGGATGTGTACACTGGAGGAGGCCCTGCCTGGCCAAATGTTCCTTGCCTGTGCTGTTCCTCGGGGCCCCACGGGCACTAGGGTGCCTGGGACAGGTCAGTGCCCCTCGGAGCTGGACGTCACAGTGGGCCTGGGCGTCCAGAGCCTTCAGGGCACCCTGAGTCTCCCGGTGCCAGCTCTGCTGTTTTCCAGCTCCCATGAACAAAGCCCTGACCACCTGGCCACTTATCTAACTGCCCACCAGCCCTATGGCTTGCATCCAGCCAGGAATCCCCACCCTCCTGCCGTCAGAGAGCTGTTACCTATGTGTCTTCCTCCGCGTTGGAAATTGCTAGAGCCTTTTGAGGGCTCTGTGCTGCCCCTGGGCTGGGAATCAGAGTAGAGAACCCAGCAACCAAAGAGAGGCAGCTTCCCAAGGCCTCACTGGCATCTCTGGCTCTGCCCGGGGGCCTGGATGGAGCTGGGCTGGCAGAGGCCCCCGGACTGACTGGGAGAGTCTAGAGCGAGAAATCCAAGCAAGAGGTGGACAGCTGAGCTAGGGAGACGGGAGCACCCACCCAGGTGCCCTCCCGCTGGGAGCAGGGAGGCAGACCTGGGCCCCGAGCAGGCTTGGGGTGAGAGGAGGGCAGCATGGGAGAGGGTGAGAGGAGGGCAGCATGGGAGAGGGTGAGAGGAGGGCAGCATGGGAGAGGGTGAGAGGTCAGAAGACTGTGCCAACACCAGACCCAGGTACAATGCAGCGTGGAGACACACCCCCACCCCCAGATCAGTGCTGCCCTACGATGGACCCTGGAAAGGGGGGAAGGAAGTGCTGGCATTTCATGGCTTTGCTGGCATTTCATGGCCTTATGCTTGGCACCAATGTCTCATGAGTTTGCCAGCAGCCCCAGGGTGTAGACTGTGAGCCCATTTTACAGAAGAGAAAAACTGAGGCACAGAGAAGGCTCAAAAAGTGGGGGATGACATGCCTGTTTTGCCCAAACGGCCATAACCAGCAACTGGGACCCTGCCAGCAGAGCCCACCTTCAAGCTTGGCTCCCTTGGTGTCCACGTGGTCACTATTTTGAGGGTGTTTCTAGGCACCCAGAGGCCAGGGCCTCCAGTCCCTTCCCCTTACAATATTTCACAGCTTTGTTGAGGTGTAACTTGCATTTCAGAACGCTCGCCTCCTATAAGGTGTACAATGCAGTGACTTTTAATAAAGGTGTATGCTGTGTGGCCACAGAGAAATTCTGCAGACAGAATTTCTATAATCCAAAACTTTCTTGGCACCTTCGCTTTGTTTGGAGTCCCCAGCCAGATCTGGCTTGGGGCAGCCGCGGCAGGAGGGGTGATGGGCCCTGAGCTCCCTGAGACTTCCCTCGGGCAGATGAGGGCCGAGCCCCCCGCTTCAGCGGCTCTGGGGTACACTCTCGGGGGCTGGGCCTCCCATACTGGGCTACAGCGCCCAGGGGGGTTCCATGTCACCAAGCTGTGCCCACCCTCCTGAATCCCCCCACCCCCTTTCAACAGCCTCACCTCCCTGTGGGTGGCTCAAGGATTCCCCTCCATCCTCTGCTCTAAGCTAAGCCTACTTAATTCTTTTGATCTTGGTTCAGAAATCAGCCCCTCCAGCCATTCGCGCTGCTGCTTTGCTGGGTCTGCAGCGCCTGAGTCAGAACCTCGGCTGCCAGTGCCTTGTGGCAGGCTCCCCTGGAACCTGCCCTGGCCTCCTTTCCTGCACTCAGCCCCCGCTGTGGGCCTGCCAGGCGGCCTCCCGGCAGCTGTGCTGGGTGGGAGCTGGGTCTCTCGAATCCTGTCTGGGGTCAGGGTTTGCCCTGCTGGGGCCCTGGGAGGAGCAGGAAGGGGGCGGAGGCAGAGCTCAGACTTGTGGCCCATCGGGCCCAGTTCCCAGCACCCCTCTGCCACAGCCCGGGTCAGAACTCTGTGACATTTCATCCACCCCACCCTGCACCTCAGTTTCCCTGCCTGTAAACCTAGAGTCTGGGGTCATCTTTCCTCCCCCTTGGCGGCAGGTGCCCAGTCCCCAAGCCAGGACCCAGCCCCTAATGGCTTTCTGACCCCACCTGACTTCTAGAAGCCTGCAGAACCAGGGGGAGGGGCATTGTTGTTCAGTTGCCAAGTCGTGTCCGACTCTTTGTGACCCCATGGGCTGCGGCACGCCAGGCTTCCCTGTCCTTCACCATCTCCCAGAGCTTGCTCAGACTCATGTCCATTGAGTCGGTGATGCCATCCAACCATCTCGTCCTCCATCCTGTGCCCAAGGAGGGACATGCCCTGGGCGCAAACGCCAGATCAAGCCAGAGAACAGGGCTCAGACCGGCTCCCCGGCTGATGCCAGAAGAGCCGACAGTGACCTCCCGGGGAAGCCAGAGTTCCTCCAGGGGCCCTGGAGCCAGCAAGTAGGACGGGGGTGGCGATTGACTAGGAAGTCCTTCCCATGCCACCCGAGGAAGGCCTGCTGTGGAGGAACCCGTGGGCCCCCCACCTGCCCCCCCAGGAGTGAGGGGACCCCACCCGTGCCCGTGTCAGAGCCGGCCCCCTTCCAGGCTTCCCCACCCTCGGTCTGAAATGAGAACCAGAGGAAATGAGGAGACCCGCAGTTCATCTGTGGGCTGCATTGTGTTGGGGGCTCTTAATTAGACCTAATTAGACTAATTAACTTTCAAATGAGAAACTTGGATTTTTTTTTTCTCCTCTCTCTCTCTTTCTATTGCTTTCTCTTCGTTCCCCTTTTGGAAAATGAAACAAGGATAAATATTTGAATGGCTTTCTGCAGCCTGGGAGGTGGAAGCCTGCCCAGTGGGCTGGGGGCAGAAGGTTCTGGAGGGCGGAAAGCGCATGCCATGCCCCCATCCTTCTCCTCCCCTCCTCCCCCCCTCCCCTCCTCCCTCCCCTCCTCATCTCCTCCCCTCCTCCATCCTCCCTTCCCTCCCCTCCTCCCCTCCCTCCCGTCCCCTCCCCCGCAGTTTGGCCCTAGTGCCCATACCCCTGGCCCCTTCATCCTGGTTCTCAGAGGACTAGGGTCTTTCCTTGACCCCATGCTGTGCATTTTCCTGGCACCTAGGGTGGAAGAGAGAGTGAGATGTGAGACATGAGTTCCCTTGGATGAGACGGATGCAGGGAAAAGGGGAACAGGAGAGCTTAGGGGTACATCCTGTCCAGCCCGCTTGCTCCGGCCTGACTGCTCTCCCACCGCGGGCTCCTGTCCCTCCTGGGGGAGAGCCTACTGCCTGTGTGCGGATGCCCAGCCCTGGAGGCCAGGCCACCAGTGATTCTAGTTTCTTTGACAAAGGTGGCCGTGCCCAAGGCGTCCTCTGCAGCACCTCCCTCCCCCAGACTGAAGGGGTGAAATGGTGCCCACCACCACGAAGGGATCTGACTGGGTGGAGGGAGCCCTGCCCTCCTTCCCCCAGAGGGCAGGCCCCCCAGCCTCTCGCTTCTCTCTGTGGATCAGGGGCAGGCCAGCACCCGCATCTCGGGGGAATTTGAGGACTATGTGGATCGACCTCAGAAAGAGCTCATCCTGGGATGGCTGGCCTGTCTCCCCGCCACCCCGCAGGCATGGCTGTGACATCCTGCCCCAGGGGCCTCTCCACTTGCAGCCCCTGCCCAGGCAAGGATCGCTGCGAAGTCCTCCCCTCCCGGAGATTCTTTCCCTAACCTCATGTCACCTCCCAGAACCTGACGCCAACACCTCCAGCTTTCCTATTGATTTCCCCTCTGCCTGCATCCCAGCTGCCGGGGGTGATGGTCAGGGTGGGCCCTGCCAGCAGAGGCAGACAGGAAGCTGCTTCTGCTGACGTTCTAGAAAGTGTTCAGACAGCAGGGCAGGGGGCAGGGGGCAGGTCCCACCACCCTCGGAGCCAGGCCCCCTCGGTGCAGCCCCAGCCTGTTTACCTGGCTCAGCAAAAGGGCCAGTCTTCAGCAGAGGCTCCAAGGAGGCCCGAGCAGGGTGGGCTGCAGCAGGCTCGTCTGGCCTCCATCTGGCCCAGAACCACCCGCAGCACCTAGGCGAGGAGGCGCTGAGTGCGGGAAAACCAGTTCTGCCCAGGTCCCTGGCAGCAGACCTGGGGCAAGTGGGGTCTGTCAGCCCTTTGCATCAGCTGGACAGGAAACAGGACAGTGCCGGCTGCCCGCTGTGGGTCTCCATCTGGGCCTTCCTCCACCAGCCAGCCTTGAACTGAGCGGCACGTGGGCACCATCAGGGAAGGAACCCAGGCCCCTCGCCCAAACTTGTTATCTGGCCTGGGTCTTCCCAGAAGGATGTTCTCCTGGGTGATGGTAACCCTGAAGACAGCAGGGCCCTAGCAGAGTCATAAAGAGGCTGTTCAGTATGCCCCGGGCTTCTCCATGCCCCCTCCCAGAACACACCGTGCCCCAGCTTGTGGAGCAGATTCAAATGCTTGTTTCTGGGAGCCGGGGTTTCCCCAGTGTTGGGTGTCGACATCTTATCTTGACATCCAGAGTAGTGAGGGGTCGATGGCCAGCTGTCGCCAAGAGGGCAGAGCTGGGTGGCCTCTTTCCCCTCAGAAGGACCACCTGGACCTGCTGGAGTCCCCTTGTACAGTATAGTGACAGGCTGCAGCTGTGTGTCTAACACAGAAGCTCAGCGATGCCTCTGAAACTCGGTTCATCAGGTGCGTGCACAGGCCCCCAGGAGGAGCCGCAGGGCCAGAGAGATGCAAGGTTTCTGGGGAGAGGTGGCCATGCCTGAGCTGGGCAGGAGGTAGAGCTGCTTTTCCCTCCCAGCTTGAGCCGCTCCATTATGGGGTCGGAGTAGCATGGGGGACCCGCCGTTTCAGCCCCCAGCTGTCACTCTGTCCCCGAGGCAGCCCTCGCCACCTGCTCAGGAATGTCCCCTCAAGCTCTCTGCACAAATCTCCATCCCCTCCTCTGCAGGTGGCACCAGGATGCTCTGAAATGCTGCAGTTTGAGAAACTCCAGGCCCAGCAAGCGTGGCTGGGTTTTTCCATCCCAGCCACCTGCCTTCCCTCTGTTGCCTGCTTCCCGCTCCTGTGTGCCTCACACGGATCCTCCCCAGCCTCCCCTCACCTGCCTGCCCATCCCGTCCGCCCCCTGCTGACCCCGACCTCGGCCCGCTAGGCCTGATTCCACGCCCCCACCCTCGCCACCCTCCTCATCCCAGGGCTCTGTTAACACAACTCAGTTCAAATGTCTGATTAGTCCTTAGGAGATCGAGGGGTCAATTTTCCACAGCTCCTTCCTCCCCATTTAACTAATTTAACTGCACGATTGTTACAAATTTCATTTTATTATAGGCCTGCTTCTCAGTCCAATTGAATTACTAAAATCTCATTTTCTCAGAAGTGCTGAATATGTAATTAGAGGAAAAATTATGCTCCTGTCTGCCTATTAGGATGGTTCATGCATGTGTGAGCTGTGACATGTGACGGCCACATGGACGTCTCGGGTGCAGTGGGCTTGGCCAGGGGCGGGCGGTGGGCGGGAGGAGGGAATGCTCACAGGCAGGGAGCAAGGGCGTCCACTGTCAGTGCCCTGGGGGGTGTCCCGGCCCGGCCGTGCGTGGGAGAACACGTGTGTGCAGGCAAGAGGGGAAAAGCGCATTAACTCCCCGATTACAAATTAAACAGTATCTGTGGGCCATTGTAATTAAAGGGAAATTCAATTCTGTTCTAATGCTCCATTATGCCAGGCTCTGTGAGGTGAGGCTGGGCTGATGCCACCGCTTTAATGGGACCGGAGGTTACAGGGGGCAGGAACGGCAGCCCAGGTCTGTCTTCCTTCTCCTGGATCTCAGCTGGAGAGACCAGCCTGGCTGCTGTTTTCCTGTCTGCCTAGTCCCGGGAATGTCTTCCATTTCTGCCCCTGCTGGGCTTGCTGTGGTGGCGGCAAGGTCTCCCTGGACAGTCGGTTTTGATGTTGTGCCTGCTGCCCGCCCTGCAGGAGGACCTGGTCCCCTAGACTGTGGTTGTGGGTGAGGGAGGGGCCACAGAGGAAGAGCAAGCAAGCAAAGGAGGGGGTTCAGACCGAAGGGCAGGAGCAGAGCTCGAGCTTTGGGGAGAAAGCCCTTTGTCCCCCGTTCCCAGGGGGACTCTTGGTGCCTAAAGTAGGTGGAGGCTGGTCTTCAAAGAGACAGGATAGGGGTACGTGCTGGACCTGTGTGGGATTTCACGGCCTCTCTCAGGCTTCCATGGGAGGTCCTTTGGCATCCAGGGAGGGGGCTTCCTGGGGGTCCTCTGTGTCCACCCTGAACCTGACCCTGCACCTGGGCTCCAGGAGCACCAGCATCTGTCCATCTCGCCTGTGACTTTGACCTCTCCTGGCCCCTATCTTGACCCTGCCTCTGTTCCTTCCTGCACATCCACTGTGGCTCTGGCAAAGCTACCTCCCCCAGGGAGCCCCCCCAAGTGACCTCATCACTGCCTGGCTCCATCTTCTGTCCTCCCACGGCTTCAGAGTCTGTGCAGAAGGGCCTGTAGGTCTAACTAAGCTGTACGTTGCTGGAGGGCCAGGGCCAGATAAGGATCGTACTCAGTGCTCAGCTACTCAGTGCCCAACTCAGGGGTGAATCTCCACTCTCACCCCCCGACTGCTCTGAGTCTCCTGTTGTCCGTCTCAGAGAGTTCTCTGAAAGAGGAATGGCAGACAGGATGGGGCAGGGGTGACTGGGGAGCCCAGACCTGGTCTGAGGTAAGTGCGCAGACAGGGTTACTGCAGCAAGCTCTGGTTACTGCCCTTCACCTGGAGGTTAGACCCTGGACCCTGGTCTGCCCAGACATCCATGGAGGGTCTCTCCAGCTCTGATCTCTGGTCTTTGTGCCCACTGCACACTCACATGCTCGGCCTCTGAGCTGATTCAGGCACCGACATGGCCCCAGGGTCTACCCCGACTTGTGCAGGGGAAGCGGGGGTCTGCAGGGCCTGCCCTGGCTCCAGGCTGCCCGCCTCTCGCAGTATCTGGAGAGCGTGAGCTTTGCTCTGAGCCCATAGCTGTAGCTGCTTCTAATCCCCAGCTTTATCTACTCACCACAGATCGTGGAGAATCCCCCAGGGCGGGAGCTAGACTCTCACTTATCACTCGTGCACAGCTCAGCACCTGGAAAGTCAGCCCAGCCCACGGCCGCCCACCACCCTTTCCAGGCCTGGGGGTGCAAGCAGAACCCTTCTCTGTTTCATCAGCACTAAAGAGAGGGCACTGGCTGGGGGCTGGGGGTCACTGCTGGGTGGGGTCGCAGGACTGCATGCACACGTGTGATCACACACACACACACCCCCTCAGCTGAAGCCTCTGCACCATTTCTTGCCGGCTGTCCCTAAGGGAGGTGGGACTATGGCCAGCCTGGGGCATGAGGGTACAAATGTGTTTTGAGTGTACACATGTGAATGTATGTGAGCCTGAGTGGGTGTGAGTGTTGCACACATCAGTGTGAGTGTGAGAGCATGAGTCCGAGTGTCTTGCACCCCCAGGCTGTGGTGCGTGGCAGCTGGGCCCCAGATAAGTTCCAGGGGCAGATGGGCAGGGGCGTCTCATCTCATCAGCTTATTTGTCCCTCTGTCTTCTTGTCCCACAGAAGCTCGCCTGTGCAGCAGGTGTCCCCACGGCACAGCCTGACCCTGCCCTGGGAGTCTTATCTGGTCCTGGTCACTTTGCTAAAATGAGCACAGACGCCAGACCCTACACCCTTCTCCTGCCTTCACTCCTTGGACCCCACCTCACCCCTCCTGCCTGCTCCCTGGTCTCGGGACCAGAGGATTGGGGGAGGGTGGGGAGTTGGCTGGGCAAGTGGGTCAGCCCCGGCAGTCCCCACACAGCCACTCAGGCCTTTTTCCAGGCCGCCTACCAGCTTGGCCCGTCCTGGGAGGGGAGGGGAGTGTATAGGAGGACTGGAGTCCAGAGCCACTGCCTCCTTCCCCCAACAGGCGCCCCGACCCTGCCTGTCTTTTCCCAGTGGAAGGGGATCAGGAGGAAGGAAGGGGAGGGCCTGTCCCCTGAGGCTGTGGCCCCGAGGCTCCTGTGTTTCTGCAGCCTCATAGCTCAGCCTTCACAGGCATTTCTCAGGCAGTGATCCACCCACCTTCCCCACCCCAGCCTTCCCTCATCCCAACACCTGGCTGCAGGCAGAGTGGGAGGGGGAGCAGGGAGGGGTCTTAGCCCCACTAGTGCGCATGTGTGCGTGCTCAGTCACATCAGTTGCGTCTGACTCTTTGCGACCCCGTGGACTGTCGCCCACTAGGCTCCTCTGTCCTTGGGGTTCTCCAAGCGAGAATACTGGAGTGGGTTGCCATGCCCTCCTTCAGGGGATCTTCCCAACCTGGGGATCAAACTTGCATCTGCCTGCGTCTCCTGCATTGCATGCAAATTCTTTACGCACTGAGCCACCTGGGTAGTCCTAGCCCTACTAGACAGCCAGGCAAACAGAAGCCTGGGAAAAGTGCTTTAATACCTCAAACTCCACAGTCAGTCTGGCGGCTCTGGGTACCCAGTTAACCCCACCTGGCGGGTTGCCCTTCCCTCAGCCTGAACCCTCCTGGGCTTGGGTTAGGGTCCGAGCCCGGCCTCCTGGATCTGTGTCCTTCCCATCTCGCCCCCAGCCCCTGCCGTGGTGTTTGCAGGTCCACATGAGCATCAGGCACAGCGGGCCGGAGAAGAGCAATTGTGGGTCTGGGATGCAGTTGTGGGATGCACTGCCCTTTGCCTCGATGTCCATGCAGGTAGTCAGGACTGGTCACCACATCCACTCCAACAGTGGTTGTAGCCATGCACTTCCCTCCGCCACAGTTAGCCCCAGCTCCATCCCTGGACCCCTGCCCAGCTCCAGGAGTGGAAAGGGAAGGGCAGGTGCAAGACCAAGCTCCTGGCCCGCTGTGAGAGCAGCCTGGGCTGGCCCTCTGTGCAGGTGACCCTGGAATAACTGGTCACCCTGCCTTGCTGGACCCCATTGCCCTTCTCTCCTCCCACTGGCTCACCCCCACCCTCCCTCCCATTCTCCCCACCACCACCACCCCTGGAGCATCCCCTGGCCCCTCCCCAGCCCAGTCCTCCCCTTGTGGCTGGAATCCACCTCAGGCACACATTCTGAGTCTTGGGAACTCTGCTGGCCCCCATTATGAGCCGGTGCTGAGGGCCGAGGGGTGTCCAGGCCGGCCGAGAGCAGAGGCGGGGGTCATGTCCCTGGTCTTTAGACCCTGGAAGGCAGTCATGTTAGAAGACGTATTGCTCGTGGCCCAGGCAGGGCCAGAGGAGCTGGGGCCGGTGGGGAGAGTCCAGGAAGCAGGGCCCTGCTGGGCCCCCTTTCTGTCTGGGTCTCAGCTCCCCCAACCACCCCAGTGTCGGGCGCGCATTCACAGCCCAGCCCCTCTGACCTCGATGCAGCCAGTTCCCTGGTTCAGCTGAGACGAGGCTGGCATTGACCCGAAGAATTTTGTTGTGAGACTGAAGGGAAAACCGGAAAGGGGCCTTGGGAGCCTGCTACCACGGGTTTCTGGAGCCCAGCCTTCTTTCCCTCAGAGGCAGAACTTGCCCACGGGGTGAGGTGGCTGTGCAGGGTGGGGGTCTCCAAGGTCCAGGGAGCTGGGGCTGGGGTGGGCCTTGCGGTTCGTTTCCCTTGCACCTGCAGAGTCGGTGATGAGGAGCTGCCTGATGGCAGCTTTGCTCCTGAACCCTCTGTCCACACGGCATGTGCCTCTGGGTCTTTTCTCAGTGGATGACCCGACGCCTCCAGGTGAGCTCGCCCAGGCCCCAGTGGAGCTAAACCTTGACCCGGGAGCCGGCCTGACCTGCCACCTGCACCTTATATCCCACACACCTCAACTTCCCACTGTCCACCTGCTGCAGAGAGGCCCCTCCTGCTCCAATGTGGCCTCTGCAGCTAGGGTGGCTCCCTGGCGCCCAGCTGTGAGCTGGATGTGACCCGCATACAGCAGGTGCTCAACCAGTGTCCCTCAGACTTAACCCTGCGCTCCCCTGCTGTCCCTTCCTTTGTCCCCTGCCTAAGGTCCTTGTCTCTAAACACAGAAGGAGCTCAATTCAATGCACGATTAGGCTGCAGCTGTCCAAGCCTCACTGAAGGCCCTGAAGGGTGCTAACCTTGTCCCCAAGCAGTGAGGAGAAGAGAGCCCCCCCCCACCCTGTCCCACAGGCCCATCCAGAGGGATGCATGGGGCTGGGTGCTGGAGGACACCTTTCCTGTGGCTGCCCCCTACTCCCTAGGTGTCTTTCTTCTTCTGGCAATTGGTGCTTGACCGATGGGAAAGCTGTCAGCTGGCCCTGGAGTTGGGGGATCAGGGCTTGCTCCCGAACCCTTTCTCTGTTTCTCTGAGTGTTGGTCTTCCCTGCAGCAAACCATCCACAGTCTGCCCTCAGGGGAAGGTTGGACCATGGTTTGAGAAGAGGCTCTTTCAGTCCTTGGAAGGCAGGATCCACCCTGCTTGTTCTCAGCAGCCCCACTGGAACGGGGCTGGGGCTGCCACTGCCCCCTCTCCATGCTTGCCTCTCGGGCAGATCTGCCCACCCACCCCGCCCCGGGGGGCACAAACTCACCACCTGCCACACAGCTACTGTCTGCAGGTGGAAAGTGAATCTTCCACCGTCACAGCTGCCTGCACCTCAGTGTGCCCTGGAGGCATGGGTGCCCATCCCTGGGAGCCTGAGCAGCGCCCAGATGCCAGCAGCCAGGGATGCTAGAGAAGAGGACCCTGTGTGCCCTGGGCCAGGCCTGCCCAGGCTCCCTAGCCACCTAAACTCAGTCATCACAGAAGCGGTGTCCATGCCCATGGCTGGGCCCCTGCCCTGGAACCCCGCTCCCCTGCCCAGCCCTGGGGCCCTCTGTTCACTTCCATCCTCATCT
Organism: Bubalus bubalis; assembly: GCF_019923935.1. NCBI lineage: Eukaryota > Metazoa > Chordata > Mammalia > Artiodactyla > Bovidae > Bubalus > Bubalus bubalis. The sequence goes on along the minus strand of NC_059159.1, from coordinate 10,030,933 downwards.
CCTGCCAGGAAACAATGGGCTCCAAGCCTCAGTACCAGGGTTGCTGGCAGGGAGGAGGTCCTGCTCTCTCTCATTCTGGCTGTCATGGGACTCCGGTTGGGGGGTATTTGGAGCAAATGAATATGAGAGCTACAGGCTAGGGCCAGGTCCCCAGGGACCGGCCTGGGAAATGTGAAGTGTGGGGACAGTAATAGCCACGTGTATGATGCCCCACGAGCCAGGTGGGCCAAAGCTGTTAACATCTGTTTGCTCACCCACTCACCCCAGCCCGTCGTCATCCCATTTCACAGTAGAGGAGAGCCAGGGCACGAGGACCCTGCCGAGGGCGGTCCAGTAAGTGGCCCTGTTGGTTTGCCACGGAAAGGCAGCCTAAACGACGCAAGTGTACCGTCTCACCGTCTGGAGGCCGGGTTTGGAGAGCAGGGTATGGGCACGGTGGTTCCTCCTGAAGCCTCTCTCCTGGGCATGTAGACGCCACCTCCTCCCTGCGTCGTCACGCGCTCACCCCTCCACGAGCGTGTGTTTCCTCGGCTCCTCTCATAAGGACACCAGCTGTGCTGGATTAGGGCCCACGCCTATGACCTCACGCATGCGTGCCAAGTCACCCAGTCATGTCCAACTCTGCGACCCCTTGGACTGTAGCCTGCCAGGCTCCTCTGTCCATGGGGATTCTCCAGGCAAGAATACTGGAGTGGGTTGCCATGCCCTCTTCCAGGGGATCTTCCTGACCCAGGAATCGAACCTGTGTCTCCTACGTCTCCTGTATTGGCTGGCAGGTTCTTTATTACCAGCACCACCTGGGAAGCCCGTATTCTCTTGTAACCTTAATTACCTCTTTAAAGACTCCACCAAATGCAGCCACCGTCTGTGCTGTGTGTGGCAGAGGCAGCTGCCGCCCCACCTGAGCTGAGAGTCAGCCCCTCGCCCTGCCTCCCCAGTTGTGTGATTATCATAAACAATAAACATTAAAGCTGTCTGGAGCGGGACAACCAGAGGTGGGGGGTGCCCCTGGTTGCCGTGGTTGCGTGCAGTGGTAGAGGTGGGCAGTCTGGACCTGTGACAACTGCCTGGGGGTGACTGCTCCCACCCCTACCTCTTGCCACATAATGCCCGCCCCTGAGAGCTGGCTATTCTAGGGCTGGGGAGGGGCCGTGCTCAGGACCCAGAATGTCCTCACTCTTGAGGACTCACGGAGACCTGGCCCCGGCACAGCCTCACCCACCGGGTTCTCACAGTCCACCAGGCCGAGTCCCCTGGGGACATTATTAACTGCTGCTGCTGCTGCTGCCAAGTCACTTCAGTCGTGTCCGACTCTGTGTGACCCCATAGACGGCAGCCCACCAGGCTCGCTCGTCCCTGGGATTCTCCAGGCAAGAACACTGGAGTGGGTTGCCATTTCCTTCTCCAATGCATGAAAGTGAAAAGTGAAAGTGAAGTGGCTCAGTCGTGTCCAACTCTTCTCGACCCCATGGACTGCAGCCCACCAGGCCCTCCGTCCATGGGATTTTGCAGGCAAGAGTACTGGAGTGGGTTGCTGTTGCCTTCTCCACATTATTAACTGGCCCCCTCCAGTTCTCACTCTCTGAGTTTGATTCATCGACCCAGGCGGAGCCAGGCTTCTGTGTTCTTAGCACGTCCCGTCAGGGGCTCCTGATGCAAGTGTCCTCGGGCCGCACAGGGAAGAAACATCTCTATCGGTGTTTGTGGAACTGGCAGGGGGGTGTTTGATGGCCTCTTGGAGCCTGGAAATGGGAAAGGGCAAGCCTGGTGACAGAGGGAGGGACAGTGGTCAGCTGAGGGCCAGCAGAAAAGGCTCTCTGCCAGGAGGTCAGTCTACTTTCAAGCTGCACGGGCCAACTGCAGACTGGACAGCGCCCAGGTGCTGATGGGCCCCGGCCCTGGCCAGCCCAGGGCCAGAAGCAGAGAGAGAGGGGACAGCCAGCCAGGGCGGGTGTGGGGCAGGACACCGAGACAGCGAGAACAAACAGGACACGGGGGGAGAGAGAACAGGGCAGCGAGGCCCCCCCAGGTGCGGGGGCTTGCAGAGGCTCGTGTCCTTTGGCCCCCTCTCCATCCCACGGCCCAGCCTGGTGCTGGGGGAGGGGCCCTTGCTGGGGAGGCTGCAGACCAGACAGTGTGGCTCTGTGGTTCACCAGGGATAAAAGTCATTCTCACCCAGTGACCACAGTGGAGGCAGCCGCCGCCAGCCAAGGGCACAGAGTCCCCGCGTTCTCTCAGACTCCGCAGCAGGGCCAGCCGCCTGCCATTCTCAGGACCTGGAGGATTCCAGCAAGCCAGTGCGTCCTAGTCCTGCTGTCTCGCTCCGGATCAGCACACCTGCTCCACAAAGGGCCAGGGCCGTACATAGACTGAGCCTGGTGAGCCTGTCTCAGCTCCTCAGCTCTGTTGCCGCAGCAGGAAAGTAGACATCAGCTGTGCAAGTGAATTGTGGGGCTGAGTTCCGATAAAACTTTATTTACATAAGCAAGCAGGGGGCCAGATTTGCTCCGCAGCCTCTAGTTTGTCAATCCCTGGTCCAACAGACCCTAGCACCATAGGTCTGCACAACTCTAGAAGTGGAGAAGGGGGCCAGGGAAGCCCATGACCCCAACTTGGCAAGGCTTGGGGCTGCCAGGCTTCTGGGGTCTCTGTCCCTTGGGATAAGGCAGGGGCTCTTCTTCTGGTATAGGGTGTGTGGAGACTGGCCCAGGGAAGCTGGGGTTGGCATTCTGGGGTGGATGAAGAATGGGGGCTTGAGGCGGCCACAGCGGGACCTCAGATTTGAACCCTGGCCCAGAAGACAGACATCTGGGCGTCCAGAAGCCAGAGAACATGTTCTCCTCTCACCGGGTGATCTCTGCTACCTGGAGCTCGTCTGAGGTCCCAGGAGATCCTCAGAGCCAGAAAGCAAGCCTGGCGCACCCTGCCTCCAGAGACACTGCACACGCAGCTGCCAAGCAGGCCAGGCCCAGAACATCAGCCCAGTCCGACCCCGGGCCAGAGGACAAGGCTGGACTCTGATGTCCCGCCCCAATGGGGGAGGGCCCCTGAGTGATACAAACCCAGCGGGGCTGCATTTGAGACCTCTTTGGCAAGACTGACGAGCCGCCCCAGAGGTGCCAGCTAACCTGTGCCCGGAGGCAGCTGGTTGCTGAATCGGGCACCAGGGCCTTGGCCTGAAACCAGAGCTCCCTGTGGTCAGCGGTCAGCAGAGGGGAGAGGAGAGTGGGGAGCCCTCCAGATAGGAGATGTCTGGGGGTGGGGGAATCTTTGCCCGGGGAGGTGGAGGGTGGGGTGTCCTTCTTGGCTCTGGAGCCCTCAGGGGCTCTCGCAGTCCACAGGCCATCCCTCGACACCCCCATCTGGTGCCTCCTCCCCACTCCCATTCTCTTCCTCGCCGTGTTCAAGGGTTTGGGTGTCCTTGTCTCTGTGCTCCCAAAAGACGAGGGTCTGAGAGTGTCCTCCCGTCCACTCCATCTCCACCCAGAGAGTTTTCCTGGCCCCCTATGCCCCGGCCTCCTGGTCTCACTGCCTCTGTTGGACAACATTATCATTTCATAATACTCTGAAATATACATGAAGTTGGCTGAATGCAGACAAAATTGCACCATTTACTGCATGAATATTTCATGCTGGCTTTGCTCCGAGGTGTCCGTCTGATGGAGCTGGGAGCCTGCTGCCCTGAACCTCCCTGCCCGTTCTCCTGCTTCCCGGGAGTGAGCGGTGCCGGCTCCCCTGCGGAGTTGGGGTTGCCCAAGGAGGAGGGGGAAGACTGTTGCTGAGGGGTTCGGGGGTTGTTGGGGAAACCGTCCGTGTTTGTGGGTATAGGGTGCGTCCTGAACTGCTCTGTGGCAGCCATGCCTCCACTTTGTGGGCTGAGTACTCAGAATAAGACCTCCACAAGGCAGAGAACCCTGGGGAGGGGGCAGGGACCACCGGGCACCCACTGGCTGCTCTGCCCTAATGCTCTGGCATGGGCAGGTACTGTCTAGGGGTGCAGTGGGCAGAGCCCTGAGTGCCTGGCAGAGAGGCTGCCGTTGCTTGTCTGCCCCCTGCCACCTCCCTGACCTGGCCCTCTGTGAGCCAGGCATAGCAGCCTCACTGTCCACTGACTCCAAGGCCAGGGGCCGCAGAGGGCTGGGAAACAGGCCACCCTAGGCCAGGGAGGACAGGAAGGGGATCCTGTGCGTGTGTGTGCATGCACCTGCACACAGGTAATTACGGTACCAGGTCCCGCCACTGCTTGCTCCGAGGAGATGTGGAAGAGGCCCTGCCACTTGCTGGCTGAGCAGTCCGAAGCCCCCACTTCTCTGCACCCCCTCCCACAGCCTCCCTCTACCTCATCAGGCAAGGGCCGGCTGAGGGGACAGGTGTCAAAGACTCCAATCTCATCGTCCCCAAAGCCCTGGATACTGCAACACCTTTCCCTTCAGCCCTGCCCTAGTCCGCCTCCTCGCTTAGGTCCTGAGTCCTTCACTGCAAGTGCCGGACTTCCTCCGCCCACTGTCCCCTCCACCCATCTGGTCACTGATTCATTCATTTATTGAGCACCTGCTGGGCGCCAGGCATCATGATGGCGCTGGGTACACAGCTGAGAACAAGGAATGTGTGGTCCAGTCCCCACGGACTTGCAGTCTCCCGGAGCGCAGAGACAACAGACACAAAACGAAGAAAATATTTATACTTTGGCCTCAGTGCTGTGAAAACAGGGTCTTGAGGTGGAGACTAATGATGGGATGACTTCAGACAGGGTGGTCGTGGAAGAAACCTCCAAGGGGGTGAATTTTTCTTCAAACTTTATTTATTTATGTATTTTCGGCTGTGCTGGGTCTTCGTTGCTGTGTGCCGGCTTCTCCAGGGGCTGCTCTCCAGCTGCAGCACGCAGGCTTGTCATCGTGGTGGCTTCTCTTGTTGTGGTGCACAGGCTAAGTTGCCCCACGGCATGTGGAATGCTCCCGGGGCAGGGCTCGAACCCATGTCCCCTGCATTGGCCGGCGGATTTTTAGCCACTGGACCACCAGAGAAGTCTTGAGGGGGTGACTTTTAAGCTGAAGGACTGGCAGAGGCTGGTGTGGAGAGACTGAGGGGAACAGCTTCGTAGGCACAGGGAACAGCACATATGTAGTTCCTGAGGAAGAGGGACGTTGACGTGTCCAAAGAACTGAAAACATTCCCCAGCGGCTTGAGTCAGGTGCACAGGGAAGGGTTGGGAAGGGTGGCAGGGTGGCAACCAGCAGGGCCCTGTGAGCTGGGGGCGAGAAGATCAATTTTCTTCGACGAGGAACGTGAAGTCACGGAGAGGTTTCGGGTGGTGGAGAGACACAGTTCAGTGTATGCCTTGTTTTATCTCCTTTCTGGCTGCTGTGGGAGCTGGAATCAGGCCAGTTGGAGTCTGCAGAGGTTGTTGAAGAGTCAAGTCGACCGTGCCGCACGGAGGTGACTGGGCCTCCAGGACTGGGCGCAGCCTGAGGAGCCCTTGCCGAGGGGCAGGAGTGTGGTAGAAGAGGGTAGAGGTGCCCCAGCAGGAGCTGAAAGTCAACATCCACAGTCCCAAGTAGGCAAGGATGTACAGGCCCATCGCCATAGACAGGACAAAGAGGTGGGAAAACCACATGCTGGGTTAAGGTTCTGGGGTTGCAGAGGATTCTTCTTTTATTTTCTTTTCCTGTGTCTATAACATTTGTGCACCAAGTGGAAACTGGGAGGAAGCAGAAGGGAAAGAGCGCTGGAAGGGAGATTTGGGTACCCGGCCTTCTTGCTGGTAACTGCTGTGTGTCCTTGAATAAGCCCCTCCACCTCTCTGGGCTGAGAAGCGCTGGTCCACTGTGATTCCCAGGAGCCTGCCAGCTTGAGCCGCCTCTGTCATTCTGGAGCCCCCAACCCCTTTCAGGGAGCTTAGCTGGGCTCACAGCCCCTGCCACCCCGCCAGCTCCGAAAACGGGCTTCTCATGGAGAAAGACGATTTCCCAGCTGAGGGGATTTGGAAATTCTTTCAATTCAGCATGAAGTTCCTTCAACACATTCGAGAAGGGCCTGTCCCCTTCACCTCCCTGACCACACCCTCGGCGTGTCTTGGCCGGACAAGTGCGGGGAAAGGGGGTGACAGTGGGTGACTGCTGCTTCTGGCCCTTCTCTCACCCGCTGAGCCCAGCACCCCAGCCAGCCTGCTCCAGGATCCAGGGTGGTCCATGGTTCTGTGCATGGAGGGGACTCCAGGGCAGGGCAGGGCACAGTGCGGGGAGCAGGGTGAGACAGGAAGCGTGAGCTGCTCCCAGACTTGGAGTGAGGGGTGGGGAACAGGAGGAGCGAGGCTGGGGGCCGATGCTTCTCCCTGCGTTTCTGGGAGGGAGCAGGGGCGTGCTGGACAGCAGGCCCACCCAGCCCCAGGCCCCCTCACTGGAAGAGGGCCTGCAACACCCCTGAGCGTGCCGGGGGTGCAGACACGGGGTGGTAAACGCACCGAAGAGCTAACGGGAGAATGTGGCAAAATCCAGAAATGGGACCTGTTCTCTTGCACAGAGGCGGTGGGCAGGAGCCCCAGCCTCTGCCCTGTCTGCCTCCTCTCCTGGTGAATACTGTTTCCTCTGCTCCTTCTGCAGCCCGCCCTGCCTCACCCCTGCTCTGGCGCTCTCGCAGTCCCTGTCTCTCTCTCTCTCTCCGTGTCTCTCTCTCTCTCTCCGTTTCTCTCTCTCTCTCCCTGGCTGGGATGTCACACTTTTCCTGCCCTTCCTCCCCCTCCATCTCCTTCTGGGGTCCCTTGGCCTTTCTGTCTGGGGGTCGCTCCTCGTAATGGGCCCCACCCTGTCCCTCGTGTGTAGCCTGCAGCCTTGTGCAGGGGTGCCGGCCCCCCCTTCCAAGCTGGCGGTGGTCCCCAGCCCAGCCGGAAAGGGCCTTCCCTGCCCTGGCCACCCCTGAGAAAGTGGCCTTCCCTCCATGGCGAGCCACCGTGGTGGGCCAGTGTCCCACGCCCGTGGTGTCCTGGGCCATCTCCTCCTCACTGGCCCATGGCTGGTGTGGTGCCTTAATTTTTCTGGAGGCAGCGTCTGTATCTGCTGGACAGAATCAGTGGCTTGCTGCGCTTCCGTGTAGCTGAAATGGGGGTGTCTGGGAGGGATCTCCCCGGGGGTGTCCAGGCCCAGTGGGCTGGGATCCTGCAAGGACCCCTCTGGGTCTGGGGTCCCCACGATCCCACAGCCTGCCTCCCCACAGTCTGTGGGCACCCCGAGACTCCCAACTAAGACCAGCTGGAGCCCACCAGGTGTTTGGGGGGAGCACTGCCCCAGGTTCAGGGGCTGGTGGGTGATGACCCCCAGCTTCCCCACCCCGCTGTGAGCCCATTTCTGCATTAGCTCCTCCTGTTCTTGCCTCCGGGGTCCTGTGCTCTCTGCCACAAAGATCCTCCCTGCAGCTTGCCATGATGGAGCCCCACCCCCGCCCACCAGCCTCTCCTGACCGCCCGTCCCTCCGGGGTGGCCCTCCTGGTGGGCTTCCAGCATCCCAGTCTTGTTACTGTCTCCCGGGGCGCCCGGGGCTCCGCTCACCCGTATTTTCATCTGTGTCACTAGGCAAGTAGGGTCTGTGTGAGGAGCAGGTCCAGATCCACACAAGGTGACCTCAGGGGCGCTGCCCCCCATTTCCCATCAGGATTGTTGTCACCCTGAGTGTCCAGGCGCCCAGCCGAGCAGAGGGATGAGTGGGGTGGGCAGTGAGCTATGGCAGTGGCCAGGCACTTTGCGGGGACAGGGCTCTTTTGTGGGAGGGGGTGGGCACATGGGAAGTGAGCCTTCATTCTCCCCACTCTGCAGACAGGGACACTGAGGTTCAGCAGGAGTACCGTGCCCGAGGTCCCACGGCTGCTTGGACAGTCTGTCCCTCTCCAGGGTTCCTCTCCGCCCTCCCCTGTGCCCTGGAAGGTGGGGGGCTGGCTGAGGATGCCAGGCAGATGGGGGATTGATGGGGAGGGAAGTGAGGGCGCGGAGATGAGTCTCTGTTGCCCCAGGAGGTGGCCCTTCACCTGCATCCAGTGGTGGCTCTGTGCCTTCTGGGCCTCCCCACCCCACGACCCTCAGCCGGCCTCGCCACCCTGGGGCTTGGGGTCAGGAGGACCAGCTGCCTCCCCAACCAAGCACTGCATGTGGCTCTGGGTGCCATCGAGGCACTGAAGGAATTGCCATCAAGCTGGGGGGAGCTGACCCTGGGCTATGGGGGTGCAGACAGAGCAAGCTGGGGCTGGTGACATGTGACCCAAGTGGAGAAAGCCAGGCCCTTCCTCTGTGCCCGCGCCACCCCAGCCCAGAAGGCATCGTTCCTTCCATAACCCGCCCCCACCACCGACTTCTGAACCACTCCCTGCCTTGGAACTGCTGGACCGTACTGCCTCCTCCCCCTTGGGACCTCCCCTCCGGGCTTCCCCCTCCCCCATCTCCCCCCACCCTCCCCACCTGGCCTGTGGCCTTGATGCCCAGGTATGTGGGGTCACAGGAGCTCATTCTATCCCTCAGCAGACCCCACGCCTCAGTCTCCCTGGGGGTGTGACGCTGCTGCAAATTGTGTCCAGCAGATAGGGCAGGCACCCGCTGCTTCCCGCCGTGCTTTGGACTGTCTTATCCTGACTGTGGAGGCTGGGCCTGGCCACCCCCTGCTCCGGGTGATACCAGGCTTCCGAGAGCCCCTTCTTGTCTGCCCCCAAGTAAGTGTACCCTCTTCTCTACCCCCAGTACGTAAGTGAATCCTCAACACAGGCACAGACAGTCATCCTGCAAGGCCCGTCCATCCTGGTGAGGAGGGGGCTGGCTGCCCGTCTCTGTCCACATGCCCTGGCCTGCGGAGATGTGCAGTGGACACTCAGTGTAGTGACAGATGGTGGCCATCCTGCCCCATGACCCTACAAGACCGGCCTGTCTGGAGGGCCGCAGCGTCCTTTGTCAGCAGCCCGACCCCTTCTCAGCATCCCAGGTGGGAGCTGGGGGGCCAGCAGGGTGGGTGAAGCCTTGAGCATGCGCACAGGCCACCCCCGGCCCCCCTGCGGTATGTGGGGGTGTCCGGCTTCCAGGCTGGTGGCCAGCAGGTGAAAGGAGGCTTGTGTGTATGGTCCTGCGGGAGGAATTTTCCAGGCGCTCTTCCCCATGTCTCACACGCCTGGCTGCCTCCAGCTTCTCATTGCAGCCAGCCTGAGTCCCTCCAACTGCCAGCCAAGCCCTTGCCCTCTTGGCCAGCCCCCTTCCACCCCAGGACCACTCCTCCCACCTTCAGACTGAGCTAGCCCTCCGTGTAGCCACCAGGAGGGCGTCCGGGGCTGGGCTGGGGTCTGGCCCCACGTGCTCCCTCCTCCCCGCCCACATCTCCCCACCAGCCAGGCACCGGCTCCCTCCAGCTGGACCAGGGAGGTGCCTTGACGCTGCCTCCCATGCTCTACTAATCCCCAGATGGAGTCTCCACCTCCTCCGCAGCATTCGCTAATTTGGGAACACCATCCACAGTGTAACCCCAGCAATAACAACAGGGCCATCACATTCCCCCGCAGCCAGCTGGGGTCTCTCTCCAGGAGCTGCCTGAGCCTCGTGCCCCGAGAGGGTCTCTTTTGGCATCTTAAGCTTCAGGGTGACCCCTCATCAGTTGATGGCTGCAGGCTGGGTGTCTGGACCTCACCCGCCTAAAGACTGAGGTCATGTGGGGTTTATTGTGGCTGTTTCCTGGGTGAATCCTCTTCTAGGCCCTTGGCGTTCCTGGGGAAAGCCCCACACCATTCCCTTCCACCCACCATCATCTCAGAAACTCAAGAGCCGATTTAACACGGAGGAGGGTGGTCCTGGCCTTTCCTGTCCTGGAGGGTTCAGCCTTGGGTGACCCGGCTGGGCCTCAGAGGGCGCTGTGATCACTGTGGTGACCTGAGTCTGGGCATCCAGAGCAGAGTTTCCCGTGAATATTTGCTTCCAGGTGGGTGACTCCTTGTTCACGACAGGCACCACGATTAGACTTTGTGTCTCATTTCACCCTCAGCCGTCTGCCAGGTAGCCCTGGTTCTTGGTCTTGTTTGGGGCCCCAGAAGCGGTAGCCCAGGGAGGTGAAGTAGCCTCAGGAAGGTGTGCAGCGGCCAAGGGGCAGAGGCAGGATGTGGGGGCAGAGGCGGGATGTGGGCGCACCCTCCTTTCCCCTCCCCTGGCTTGACCCCCGTCTTGGCATTAGGTCTGCAGCCTCGGCATTAACCTCTGCCTCCTCCTCCACCCCCTGGGCCAGGGATCAAGACAGCCTGAGCTTCTAGAAACATCTAGACCCAGACTCACCCAAGCCCAGGAAAGAACTGAGTGAGGCCCAAGTGAGCTGTGAAGCTTGGGAGGGACGTTGGCAGGAAACTGGACTCCGAATCTGGGATGTTCGGGATGCCAGATGGCTCCCCCAGGCCCACGGGGCGAGCAGCTCGGTGTCTGGGTGTCCTGTCCTCAGGCCCCCCATCTCTCTATGCCGAGGATGAGCCCTGAGGGCTCAGGTAGGACGTGGGTGTAGGTCACAGCTTGGAGGTGCAAGAGGCAGGAGGAGCGTTGAGTCTGGTGCCTCTCGGGCCCCGGGCTCATGCCCGGGCCGGCCCCGGCGGCCGTGTCCACTCAGGCCCTGCCGAGCTCCTGGCCGTGTTGCAGCGGTGGCTGCTTTGTATGGATGGTGCAGCATTTTGGGTAATGAAATATTCACAGGTCAGTGATTCCTTGAGAAATGATGGGGATCAGTCAATTCCTTTTCAGGGAGTAATTTTCTTCCCCTTCACAGCCTCTGTTTCATGTTGACAATCATTAGCATGAGAGAGAGGCTGGATCGAAGGGGCTTGTCAGAACTCAGGACGAGCTTCCACCTTGTCGTGGGTGGCGCGGCCGGACGCCTGGACAAGGGGGCACAGAGCCTGGCTAGGATATGTGCGTGGAGCGGGAGGCAGGAGCCCCTGGGGAGCTTAGAGCCAGAGGTACAGAGGGCTGGCTGGTGGTCTGCCTTCCTGGGTCTTGCCAGCCTTCTTCCCTCCTGGTTGGGGAGCACAGTGACCCCCCAGGACACTCAGATTGGTGGGTCTTACTGCCTCTTACAACGGCAGCTTCCAGAGCTTTGGGTCCAGATCCCAGCTCTGCCGTTCCCAAGTTCACCTCATCTTCCCCTTCTGGAAAATGGGCTGCACTGGCTGGTGTGAGTCTGAGAAGAGCTGTGAATTTGCTTAAAGCATCCGAAGAAGGGGCTACTGGACGTGTCCTTCCTCCCCTGGAAGGCCACACACCGTCCTGCCCCTGTGGCCCATGAAGCACTTCCTCATGTCCACCGGACCCACAGCCGCCGCCAACCGCCACCTCCCTTCCCATGACCGCAGCTCCTGCTGACGTGGGCCTTCCTGTCTCCAAGGATGGAAGCGTGGCCAGGGCCTTGGTTCAGCTCAGATGGGTGCTGGCGCCAGTGTCCACAATCACCGCTGGGTGCCGGGCCCGTGGTGACCACACTCACATGCCGGCTTTTATTTCGTCATTTTCTTTGGAGGATCTGAAACAAAGGATCTGACCTCTGGGTGTGTTCAGGAGCCAGGATTTTGACTGCTTTGCTCCCGCCAGAGGGGGCAGGCACATGCCTGCTGGCACCCTGCCCAACAGTCGACAGAGGGCTACCAACTCTGCCTGGGGCAGTTGCCCACCTGCCCCTTTCCAGAGGGCGGGAGTGAGCCTGAAGTGGGGGCCGCACAGTTGCCAAGGGAATGCTTCCATCAGGCCATCCTGCCTGACCGGCAGGCCACAAACCCCTAAACACAAACTCTCCTGGGCCCAGGCAGGGACCAGGACTGCCCCCTCGGATCCCAGGGAGCTGGGAACCTTCACCAGGAGGGGCGGGACATGGGGACGAGCTGTCCCTGGCCCTGTTCCCATGCTGAGGTGCCCCGGTGTGCCACAAGTAGCTGGTGGGGTGGGAACAGGCACCCCGTGTGCAGGCCAGTCTGAATAGCTGGGACTGCTGCCCCTCGTGCCCAGGGGAGTGGGCCTGAGACTCACAATGGACACGCTGTGGGGAGGGTGGGGAAAGCCCTCCTCTGCCCCCTCACCCCCACTCTTGGGTTGGAAGCACACCCTTCTGTCCCACAGACCCCTGGGAACCAAAGGGCTCCACCTGGAAGCAGGCAGCCACATAAGGTCTTGTCGGGAGGTGGTTTTGGAGCCTGAACAGGTCAGAGAAGGGCAGAGTGGAGGCTAAGCCTGAGCCTAAAGCGGGTCGGGGCACAGACCCTGCATCCTGAGTTCATGCCGGGCCGTGCCATTGATGCCTGGGTCACTGGTGTCCCCAGACGTGGTTTGATGTGGCTGTGGGATGGGGGACTGACTCACTGGGTGCCTTGCCTGAAGGGGTTGTGAATTAAACACTGCTGTAGCCTGAAATCCCGGGCAGTGAGGCCAATGCTGAGTGAAAACAGCAGTTCTCGCTGCCGCTTGTGCCCCACCCAGGACCTTTGTTGATGCCTGAAGAGAGTTTAGATGCTACTGGCTTCTGGTGGGTGGGGCCGGGGCACTGCCCTCAGCCTGCTGCAGTGCACAGAATGCCCACCACCCAGAGAAAGCCCAACCCCTCCTGTCATTAGTGATCTGAGCTAAGATGACAGGAGGGGGGCAGGGAGGTCTCCAGCCACCACCCCACAAAGGGCCAGTACCCAGCAGGCCTCTGCAGGCCCCAAGAAAGCCAGGCTTCCCCCAGCGGGAGTGGGAAGCTGGGGGCTGGCTCCAGAGAGCTCCAGGGGGCCGGTGCCCGTGAGGCCACCTCTGGCCATTGTCCAGGCCAGCACTTCTCAAACTCAATTGCATATTTGAATCCCTGAGGCAGCTTTTAAAAACCCCTGTCCCTGGCTTTACCCCAGATCAATGACATCAGACCCTCTGGGGATGGGATACAGGCTCTGGTCTACAGATGGACAGCTGGGAGCTTGTTTGAAATGCAGAAGCTCAGGCCTTTCCCGCGATGCTGAATCGAAATTTCAGCCAGAGCACAGGAGAGGTGGTGAACCGCTGGGGGCCCTGCCTGAGCTCAGTGAGCAGCAGACAGGATCTGGGCTCCCCATCTGTGCTCTGGGCTCTGGGGCAGTTTTCCTCGGGAATCGGAGTTTCCTGACTCTCCTGGGACAGGCAGGCACCTCGGGGCCCCGGGCTATGGGTCAGTGATGACGGCAGCCAAGAATTCTTGTAGAGTCGTCAGGTCTCGTGCAGAACCACCAGAGTGGAAAAGTGCATGAGGGCTAGTCTTGTTGCCCAGGAGTCCGGGAACAGCTCGGAGGTGGGCAGGCTGTGGCTCCTCTGCCCAATTTATGGACCAGACTCAGAGGCTGGATGAGAGGTGGAGGAAAGGGAGGCCTGCATCCGCTCCACTTGCCTGCCTGGTGCGTCTCCTCCTCCTCCTCTGGGTGGTTCCTGTCTAGGGAGCGCTCTCCGCTCCCCGCAGCCAGTGCTGGGCCCTGCCACTTAGATCTGTTCTCTGCCGGGGGTGTCGTGGGCAGAACTAGTGTGGGGAGCCTGCTGTCCTTCCCTGGGCATGGACCAAGCAGACCCCGCATCGGGAAGGCTGCCTTGCAGTCCAGCCTCCTGTCGTGGACTGTTCTTAAGTGGAGAGATGGGGCGGGGGTGTTGATGGTGGGGGCTCTGGGTCTGTGCAGGTTGGTGGACAGTTAAACAGGGTGTCAGGAGAAGCTTGCCCTGCTGGTGTGCCTTGCAGTGAGCACAGGATCCCGGGTTGGGGGTCCCCATAGACCAAAAATGAAGAAAGGGTGTCTTTATAAAAGCGCTTTGTGCATGAGGGGCTCAGAGGGCCCCTGCCCTCCAACCAAAAGCATGCACCCCCCTCTGGTGCAAAGCTGACCCTGGCTTCCAGGCCAGGGGGCTCTTCTGCTGGGGGGATGACTGCCCCCCATTTCCAGCCCCTGATGAACCCCCACGTGTGGGTTTGAGTTGGCTGATGGGCTAAGTGTGGGCCAGAACAGAAGTGTCCCTGGTGGGAAGGAACCCTGGCTCTGGGAGCTGAGGCCCAACCTGAGTCTGCAAAGCGCTCCACGTGGTCCAGGGTGATGTGAGGCTGAGAGGAGACCCCTGAGCTGTGGCTGAGGCCCATCCAGGGATGCCGGGGGCCTTGAAAAGTGGAGGAAAGCATCAGAGGCAAAGAGGGTTGAAGGTGGGGGTCCCTGGGGGCAGTCAAGGAGACATCTGAGACCCAATTTGTACCTCCACCCCCAGCACAACACAGTTGAAGGCTGGCATCCTGGTTTCCCGGGTGCTGCATCCATGGGCTGGGATGACCCCTGGGTGGCCTGCGCAGCAAGGAGCCCAGCGAGGGCAGAGAACAGGGTGAGCCTCTGGTGAGCTGACCCCGCAAAGGTCGGAATCGGTTTCCTCCCCCGGGTGTGGGGCTCTCCAAGACTTAGGCACAGGGACCCACATCCCTGGGAGTCAAGTCCATCTCAGACTCAGCTAGCTCCCCCAACAAAAGAAAGATAAAAAGATCCCATCCCCTGTATGTCGGCCGGTCCTCAGAGGCCCACGGGAGGTGGCAGGTGGAGGTGCAGAGGCACAGGCCTTGCCGGGTCTCCCCTGCCCGGAGCCCTTCACCTTGTCTTGTTGGCGGGGAACTGGGGTGTACGGGAGAGGGCGTGCAGGGTTGAGAAGGAGGCAACGCTCCCTGGGACCCTTCTGGCCCCTGTCCTCGGACTTGCCCCTTGGTAACAACCCGGAGGCAGAACAGAACCCCACTTCGTGAACACCCTGCTCCTTCCCCAACCTTGTGAGAGCCCCAGGCTGGGTCAAGAAGTAGCAGCTCCTGGCCTATTCAGAAGACCCCAGGTGCCCTCCTGACACCACCAGCCAGTCTGCACAGGGAAGGCATGCTCTCCACCAGCCCCCACCCCTTCCCACCCGCACGAGCCTCAGAGGGGTGGTCTCGGCTGCCTTGCCCTCGGAAGCCCACAGGCCGAGTCAGGTTGCTGGCCCAGTAGGGGGTGAATCCGCTGGTCTGGTCAGTCCTACTGGGGTCATCAGGGCATCCACAGAGGAGGGACAGCTCAGAATGGAAATTCCATTAGTGCTCAGCCATGGGCAACAGGGCCTGTTCAAAGAATACATTCAATTAAAAATTGATTTTTCAGTTTAATCTCAATCATAATGAACCACATTCAGACCCCTTCCACCTCCCAGGACAGCAAAGCTCTCACCCGCCCGGCCCAGCCTTGCAGGCTCCCTGGCCTCCTCCCCATCCTTTGGACGGAGATGATATAGTCAGGGGCCAGGGGCCAGAGCCGGGGGCCATCCTTCACTGAGTTTGGGAATAATTACAAATGAGGTGCACAGGGGGTTTTGTTAAATGAAAGTGTCACGGTGGTAAATCGTATTTTTATTTACTGCGAGGTTGTGTTTTCAGCGTGGCTCCAGTTAAAAGCTGCAATATTTAATTTCCCTTGATCCAGACAGTATTTCAAAAGCATCATAAAACGAAAACAGCTCCAACTTTTTCCCTCCCTCACTTCCCACAAACTCAGAGACACCAGGCAGGAACCCCACACTTGGGCCCACAGAGCCGACTGGCTTCTTGGGAGGACTTCCCTTTCTCACTCACTCTTCCTCTGAGATCAGGCAGGAGAGGCCAGGCAGGTTCTCCAGAGCTTCCCGGGCTATCTGGGCAGCGGAACTATTAGAAATATGCTCATTTTTGTCAGCATCGTTCCATCTGGAGCCCTTAACTGGGCGTGGCTCTGTGTTATCCCCTTACCTTTGTGATCACCTCCAATCTCATACATCCGCCCAGGTGGGCTCTGTCCTCACACCTGCCTTACAGATGAGAAAACGGAACTTTAGTGAAGCGTGGGATTTGCCGAGGGACCCTCGGCTCAGCAGGACTGGAGCTCAGGCCTGCTTGATCTGAGCACATGCCTGCGGTTCTGGTGTGTTTGGACCTCAGAATGCCCAGCCCCACCCTGCTTGCCTCCCGGCTCTCACCTGCTGATTTGCTGTGCAGCCTCAGGTCCCATACTCACCTTTCTGAGTCTCTGTAAAAAGGAAGACCCACCCCAGCTGCTTGTGATAGAACTGCAAGGAGACACACTCCAACCCTGCAGACAGATCCTTGGCCCAGCTCTGTGGTGGCCCCCTCTGCTCTCCAGATAACTCCCAGGGACAGACGGACCTTCCTCTGGCCATGAACACAGTGTCCTGTGCTTTAAACATTCCCTGGACTTGACTCCAACTTCCTGGTTTGGGGGCGGGGTTTCACTGATTGCAGTTACCCTAGGAGGGCATCCATTCTCGCTTGTTTATTACAGAAAGGCCAGGGTGCATTCTGACCCCTCTCTGTCCCACCCCCAGCCCGCAGTGGTCAGCACTCTGGGGGCTCCCTCTCGTCCTCTCTGGCCTGGCATCCTGTTTTCACTTGTGTTCACAGCTGCTCTGAGCATCGCTGCTGGACCCTGGGGTCCTTCCCCCGCACCCACCCCCAGTACAGAGTGTCGTCCCCCGTGGGTCCTCAGGAACCGGTCACTACATGCGGGCACTCAGCACTGCTTGTCCCAGCAGCAGCCAGCTGTCCCATCCACACCCCCACTCAGCATGGTGTCTGGCTCTGTTTCCCAAAGACCCTGACTTCTGGTAGACCTTGGACAAAAAAAAAGAATTCCAGGTGTAGGCTTGGGAAACTTCGTTATATATACATCACTTTCCTGCAGAACTTCATGGGGACTTTTCTAGAACATCCCAGAAGACTAAGAGTTCTACAGCACAGGCCTTGGGAAGTGCTATTCCAAGGATAACAGCCTAGCTGCAGGTGGGCTGGGATCTGACCCCCCACCCTAGGTGCCTCTCTGAGTGGGGGCACCTCAGCCTGATCTCTTTGAGCCTCCGTTTCCCCGTCTATTAAATTGACGACCCTAACACTGCCGGGGCCACCGTGCACTTGGCACCCAGTTACAGGACCGTGGCAGGCTGGGCAGTCGGTGCTCAGCACACATCAGGTCTCTTTCCGCATGGGTGTCCAGGGACTCCATGAAGCTGCCCCTGCCAGGGCTGGGCATTACTGAGGCCTCACCCTCCGGGGCCAGCTCTTGGGTGCTCTGTCGTGGACGAGTTGTATGACTCCAGGCAACTCTCATCAGCTCTCCAAGCCTCAGTTTCCTCACCTGTAAAATGGAGACAAGGGCACATGCCTCTCAGGTGTGGGGAGGAGCCTGTGCGCGCTTGTGGTGATTGGATGTGTGGCCAGCTGGGTGAGCAGAGCCGCCCTCGGGGGAGAACCCAGATGGAGCGGTCTGGCAGCGGCGTGGAACTCGGGGAGGGTGGGCAGAGGAGCCAGGCAGAGCTGTGCCCAGAGCCAGCACCATCACTCGCTGGTGGCAAGACCACGAGACCCTCTGCTTCTCTAGGCCTGTCTCCCCATCAGTACTCTGGGGATAATGACACACGTCGTCTGACTCGGGTGACAGTTGTTGGGCCGTCCCAGCGGGACACAGGTAGTGTGGGTGCCCCTCCGTCTGGTGTCATTACTGCAGAGCACTCTGTTGTGCCCGGGCCATCCCTCCCCACTGACTCCTGGTGACAGAAGGCCCAGCTTCTGCCCTGAGGGAGGCTCTGCTTCTTTCCCCTGGGTGTCAGGGCCAAGCCCAGGTCCTAAAGAATTGTCCCACCCTGGCCCACCCACAAGGAAATCAGGCCAGCCACTCGTCCCCCTCCCTGGCTGCAGAGCATGGCCCCTGACTGCCCAGCCTCATGGGTATGGGGTCTGGTGTCCTCGTCAGCAGCAGAAGATAAATGTTTTTAATTCAGGGAGCTTTTCATGAGCCAATGAAAGGGAGTAAATCACCCTTCCAGGCCCCAGAGCCCAGAGCTGGTGCCTGGTCACATCAGGGTGGGCCGAGGGGCAGCCGCACCGGGTCACTGGATGGCAGGGGGACCGGGGCATGCTGTGGCCTGACAGCTGGATGCCAAGCTGGGTCACTGGACGGCAGGAGGACCTGGGCACAGTGTGGCCTGGCAGCCGGACGCCAAGCCAAGTCACTGGACGGCAGGGGGACCTGGGCATGCTATGGCCTGGAAGCCATTACAAACAAGCCCTTCTATGGTGGGGCAGGTGGGCAGGGTCTGCCTGACTGTTTCCCCTGCTCTCCTGGCCTGGTCAGGCTCCGAGGGTCCTAGTGTGCGTGCACAAGGGAGGCCTGCATGTGGACTCAGCCTTGGCACACGCCCGGCCCTGTGCACCTCTGGGTGCCCAGGTGGTGAGACCCGGGTGTGTGCAGAGCACCTGTGTGCCCGGCTGTGACGGGGCCACGGGAGCGCCGGGGCGTGGCCCCCTTGTGCTTGTGCAGGCACGCGTGTGCACATGGCTTCTGGAGAAGAAATGTTTAAAAATGGAGTTGTCAGCCCCGAGTTGACAGGCGCAATCAGGAAAGTGCAGCGTCGGCAGGAACGGCCGCGGCTCCCTCAATTACCCGGGAGGAAATGGCCCCGCTTTGTGCTGAGGAGGCAGAGTGTGACTGGAATAAAGCAAGTGGAGCAGACCCAAAAACTTCATTAATTAAAGAAACTCATTAATGAGGGACATTTAATCAGCTGAAGATTAGATCCACGCTTGCCTCTTCCAGGAGCCGGGCGCCGAGAGAGGACCGGAGCCGGCCTGCCTCCTCTGCCCGTCCGTGCGGCCAGGCCCGGCGCCAGGGTCCCGGCAGGGAGATGCAATGCCCACGGGCCAGCTGCTCGCGGCCACGTGGAGACCAGTTCGGGTGCCCAGACGGCGTCAGGGTGCCGGGATCAAAGGTGCTCGGCCAAGGCTGATTTTGGCCTCACCAGGGGACATGCGGCAGCGTCGGGAGATGTGTTTTGTGGTCACCCTGGGGAGGGTGGTGCTGCCCGCCGCTCGCCCATAGGGCTCAGGGATGCCGGACACCCTACGGTGCCTAGGGCAGCACCACGGGAGAACCTGCTGCCACACACGTCGGTGGTGCCAAGGCCACAAGACACCTGCTCCAGGCTGGGTGTGTGAATGCACTTGGGGGCTGGGGAGACTGCGTGGCATGTGAACCAAGTGTGTGTGAGCACAGGCAATGTGTGCATGTGAGCTTGTGTGCCTGGGGAACATGGATGTGAGTGTGGATGTGTGTCAGGGTTCATTCCCACGGACGAGCGGGGAGAGGAGGCTGGGGCCCCGGCAGACCTGGAGGAGACCTGACAGGCGAGCTGAGACCTGTTGCTGGGTGTGCTTTACCCGGGACCGCCCAGCACCGTCTCTGGGCCCCTGGGAGGATCCTGCTTTCTGGTGTGTTTAGAGAATTGTCCACTTGCTGTTTAAGGCTGTGAGGAGAATGGCCCCTGCCCAGGACAGGCTGTCTGAGGGCATGCCCATCTGGTGGGCCATCACCCCAACACCTGTGATCTTGACTGCATGTTCGGGGACCCACCTGAGGGTGCCACCCTCAGACCATGGCCCTGCGGGTTCCACTGGGCTCCCAGGCACCTTCCCCACCTCCCGCAGCCCAGGGGGTGCCGGGCCGGGCTGCGCCAGTGGGCCGAGCCTGAGGCCTAGGTTCGGTTACAGTGGCACAGGTTGGACCCGTCTCCTCAGTGCAAGTGAGGTCTGGCAGCCGGGGGGCTCGCTTCCCACCCTGTCCTCCTTCCTCCCCAAGTTCCAGCCCCCTCCCCCAGTACAGGGGTGCAGTGGGCTGCTACCACTGTGCCAAGAACAACCCCCAGCAGGGAGAGTCAGGGGAGGGGCCTTCCCAGGTGTGTGGATGGCGTGGGTGGGTGGGCAAGGCTGGGGCTGTCAGGTGTGAGCTGAGGAGGGGGCTCTGGGCAGAGCAGATGTGGCAGGGTGACAGCCGCATCGAATCCGTGGGGCAGCAGGAGCCAGGAGAGGGACGCAGGAGCAGGGGCAGCAGGTCCCGGGGACCAGGCTGCTCCTGGCCCTGGACATGTTCACATTTTCAGGAGGAAAATGTCTTGCTTGGCAAGGAGCAAAGCAGAGGAGCTGGGCAGTGCTGCAGGAGGGACCCAGGTTTGACATGGAGACATTCGCGTCAACCAGCTTGAAGGCTGAGAGAGTATGGAACCCTTGAGCCCACGGCTCTCAGCAGGTTTTCACCCTGTCGAGTCTGGAGGCAGGGTGTCTACCTCCATCATAGGGAGATGGTGGGGACCCTGGATGCCAGGCCCACCCCATCCTGGGAAGTGACAAGCAGATGGCCCCACAGAGACCCTGTGAGGAAAGGATAGGGATGGGACTTCCCTGGTGGTGCAGTGGTTAAGAATCCGCCTTCCAATACAGGGGACATGGGTTTGATTCCTGGTCGGGCGACTAAGCCCATGTGCCACAACTGGAGAAGCCCTTGCACCATAACAAAGACCCTGCACAGCGAAAATTTAAAAAGAAAGGAAGGAAAAATGGATGGGGACAAAGCACCCGGGATCCCTCCCCCAGGGCCCCCTTGTACGGGGGAGCCTCCTGGGTGAGGCCAGTAAGGAGGGTCCCAGGCCTTTGCCTAGACACTCCTGTTGGCAGCGCTACTCCTGTGTTGAGGGGGCTTTCTGTGAGTCTGGGGGTTCAGGCTGCCCAGGTCCCTGTGTGAGCAGGGCACAGTCTCCACTTCCAGCACCAAGGTGATCCTGGGACAGACGTGGGGGCAGATCAGAGCAGGTTTCTTAGGAGAGGTGGCGGCCAGGGCTGCATAGACAAAGGGCAGCTCCTCGGGTGGCCCGGCTCCTTCCCCGGGAGCTCATCTCCCGGGCCGCCCCCCCCGCGCCTGCCCCTCCTCACTGGCCCAGGGCTGGTGTGCTGCCTCCATCTCCCTGGCCGCCTGGGGAGCCCGTCACAGGGCTGTGGGCAGAGCAGGTGCTCGGAGGTACACACAGGCGAAGGAGCGTGCTGCCCCTCAGGGGCCTGGATGCTAGCCCACATGACTCCACTAACATGCCCGTGACCTCCGAGAGTCAGCGCTCTTGGGATGTGCTTGAGTGTTCCCACCTTGGTGTTGGCAGGCTCAAACAGAGCCACACACATGTAGGCCCCTCAGCAGGGCCTCCAGAACCCAGGCACCAGCGATAATCTCTGCTCCCCCTTCAAGCCCTGTCCTAGTCCCTCGTCCCCCAGACGCAGCAGTGAGCCCCCATCCCGCATCGTCCTCTGGCTTCTCTTCCAGACCCACCCTCTGTTCTGGCACCACGGGCATCCACCCATGGCCACTGTCCCATGATGAGCCTAAGCAGGTGTCCTCCCAGCCCAGGCCCGGGGGTGGGAGTGCCCCTCCCCAGGTCCTGGTTACCAGGACCCCAAGGTCTTGCAGTCCCTGGAAAGAACAGTCCCACCAGCAGAACCTGAGGACCAGCTGAGGCTGCCACTTGGCCCCCAGATGGGAACTTTCGGCTCCATAAGCATCAGCTCACGCCCCTGACCCCAGCCCAGATCCCAAGCCCACCAGGTTGGGCTCAAACTCAGGACATCTTCCCAGGGCCGCTGTGGCTTGTGATCAGGAGCAGCTGTTCCTTTGAGCCACTCATTCTGAGTCAGCAGGTCAGGAAGGCCCGAGAACCTGCATTGCTGATAGTGCCCGGGGCACACAGTGCTGCTGTCCAGACCCCAGCTGGAGGACCTTACTGCGCACAGACTCGGGGCTGAAGGGCTGCGGACACCCGCCGTGCGTGGCCACACGTGACCAGGCATGAGCTCTGTCCCCATGACATCCCCTGTCCCGGAGACGCTGTCCTGAACTCACAAACGTCCCCACGAAAGAAGGAGCGCCCAACCGACAAACGAATTCATTTCTCAACCTGGATCCCCTGAGGGGTGTTTGACTGTGGGACGCAGTATGTAATCTCTGTTGCCAGGAAATTTGCCTTCCTAATGGCATTTTGCGAGTCTTCATTTGAGTCTGCCTTCCCAGGGCTCACGTTAACTAGGGGAAGCACACCGTGGTATGCGTGGGGTAGGGGGCAGCGAGCGGTGGGCGGACATCGGGGACCTGAGGCTGGAGGGCACAGACACTGGGCTATACCCAAGGGTGGGTGCCGCCCCCACTATCCACCGTTCCCACCCCTGCCTGCCCATGTCATGTCCTGGGCACTGTGCTTAATATCCTGTTCCATTTGCTAAGAGAAACCGTGGGCCATTCATCATGCTAATATGTTTTAATGAATGAATATGCAGGCGGGGCTCATCCTGGGAGTGCAGAGGCCGCTGCCCTGGACCCTCGGGGGAGAGTGGACCGCAGGCTGCTGTCTGTTTGTGGTTGGAATGAGTGGTTCTCTGTGGCACCCCTCCTCGTGGGGTCACCTTGACGCTGTCCTGTAGCTTTGTCCTCAAGAGGGAACTTCCTCTCCATCCCACTGAGTAGCAGCCTGGTGTCCGCTGGTCCTCTCTCGGGTGTACACGAAGATGCCACATGTGCTCTCCCACTTACAAGTTCACAGTGGCATCTCAGCACCCCAGAGAAGGCTAGAGGAGGGACTGAGCAAAATGGAAATCACAGGGGATGGGAATAACCTGGAAGCCTTCCCAGAGGCGGTGTCTGAACACTTCCAGGGCAGCGGGAGGGTTGGAGGAGGGAAGAGTCCTGGGTCACAGCAGAGACTGCACAAAGCCTGTCCATGAGCACAGCACTGGGGTGGTGTTTTTCACTTTGATATCTCTAGACATGGGAGATGCTCAGCAAACTTAGGAAGTGCTCAGCAAACAGTTATTTACTGAGCGAATGGAGCAGTGAAGGTAGGGGACAGAAGGAGTTGTGTGGGAGCCTCGGTGGGTGCTGCTAAGAGTTGGCAAGTAACTGTGGTTGGCAGGCTGGGCCTGGGTCCTCCTTAGGGACCCTCCCCTCTTGCCGTCTCCCTCCTCATGAGGCTTCCCTGACAGTGTCCTTCATCCTTGCCCTTGGTAGCCCACAGGTGTCTCAGTGCCTTGGCCCCCCAGCACCCAGGGCCCGGGCACATGGCTCAGCTGCCCCATGCTTCCCGCTGGTCTAGCCTGGGGCTCCTGTGGGCAGGAGTACGAGACCACGGTGGGCTCCTCCTCCTCCCAGAGGCAGATGGGCTCCAAAGGTGAGAGCGGAGCCTTGGATTGACCATGCTGGGGTCTGAGCCCTACCTGCATGGCCTCAAGCCAGCCCCCAGGAGCTTCACTGCGCTCCTCTGTGAGGTAGGGGAGGCAGGTGGGTAGGCTTGTCCCCAGACACAGCACCCCCTGGGGCCAGCACACAGCCTCCCGGCCCTCCTGGCTCTCTCTTCCCACCTGGTTTGAAGAGGGTCCCTGGCCCAGCAGGGGGTTGCTTTCCCCAAGCCCCTCCCTCACCTTGAGGAGCTGAGTGTCTCTTCCCCATGCTCCTGATGTTTTTTGTCAGGAAGCCTGTGAGCAGCAGTTGAAAGGTGCTGGGGGTTCTCCCACTGCTTGGGGGCAGCAAGGCAGCCACTGCCACCCTCCCAGTGCCCCCGCAGGAGGGGCCTCCAGGCTCGGCAGACAAGCCCATCAGGTGACGGTCGGCCCACCCCTGGGCAGAGAGGTCCCGCCCCCACTGCTCCCACGTCCCTGGACAGCAGCTGTTTCCGGTTAACCACAGCCCCATGTGTCCCCAGAGCTGCTGGTTCTTCATGGCACCTGCACACATGTGTGGACACACACACACACAAGCGTGGATACACACATGTATGTACATGCGCACACACAAGTGTGGATACACACGCACGTGTATGGGCATGTGCACACACAAGTGTGGATACACACACGTGTAGACACGTACACACACAAGGGTGGGTACACATGTGGACACGTGTGAACACACGTGCACACAAGCGTGAATACACATGGACACATACATGCGTGGATATACACACACGTGTGTGGACACACAGGCAAACACAATCATGGATACACATGTGGACACATACACGTGTGAACACACATGCGTGGATATACACATGTGTGGACACACAGGCAAACAATCGTGGATACACACGTGGACGCACATGTGTGAACACACGTGTGGATATACACGTGTGTGGGCACAGGCACACAATCGTGGATACATGTGTGAACACATGCGCGCACACATGTGTGGATATACACACGTGTGTGGACACAGTCACATACAATCGTGGATACACACATGGACACACACGTGTGAACACACACGCACACACAAGCTGGATACACACACGTGTGGACACACAGTGAGTTACAGATTCAGGGCCAGGCAGCACCCTAGAGGATCTGTGAAATGGGGTGAGGACCCCTCCTCATTGAGGGGCAGTGACTGGCCACAGCTCCCTGGACTCCCCAGCTGACTCCTAGTTGTGTTCTGGTCCCACCCCCTTTTGCAGAGACCCAGCCCCTGGGGTCCCTGCTTGGCCCAGCAGCCTCATGCTCGGCAAGGGCCCCCACCCCACACCTGCCTTCCTGGGCCCTTCAGCCAGACAACGGCTGCCAGTTCCTTGCTGATTTCCCCTGGCAGGACAGAGTGCGGTGGAGGTGAAGCTGATGGGAGAGGGGGATTTATGGGGCCACGTTATTTACGATTTGTATGCAGTGAGCTTGGAGGGAATTACGGCTTAATCGTGCGAAAATCCGTCCCCTCCCCTGGGGCTTCTCGGCTGAGATCTGGGCCCGGCTTAATGCAGGAAGGGGCTGAGTCTGGGCTGAGAGACAGCGGTAGGCTCTGGCAGGTGGCGGGGCTCCATTCTGGGGGTGGGGGTGACAGCTCAGTCAGTAGATCGGGAAAGCGCCTGGGGTCCTTCGGGTGGAGGTTCTTACTCTTTCTTGTGCCTTGAACCCTCTTAGCATCCGTTGAGGCACACAGATCCCTTCTCAAAAAATGGTCTTGAATGCATAAAATACATTAGGATTATGAAAGCCATTTTATGGGAATACACTCACCCAAAGAGAGAAGACAGGTGAAGTCGTAATCTGTGGCTTCTTTACAAGTGTGTGAAAGACCCATTTAGGGGTGGGGTCTGCTCACACCCTAGTTTTGGAGTTGGGGTGAGTGCAAGCGTAGCACAGTATGAAGGACCTACGGCTTCTGTTCGAGACGGGGTCTAGGGCAGTGCTCACGCCCTGGGTTTGCAGCCACTTTCATGGGTGCTGACATTCCAGTTGGCGGACGGTAAGATGGAAAGGTAGGGTGTTTTCCTGTCCAGGCTCTCAGGTGCCCGGAGTTCTTCCCCCAATAGAAGAAAGTGGCAGAGAGCACAGGCGGAGCACGACCAAGCTGCTTCCAGGCACAACGCCAAATCGGTGTGCATTGATCTCAAGCCACGGCAGCTCTGGGTCAGCTCTGTCGGCCTTCATGGTGCAGATGGGGAAACCAGGCCGCCAGCAGGGAGACTTGAGCAAGAGTGTAGCCGGACTTCCCCTGTGCGAAGCCTGGGCAGAAAGCAAGGTGCCCAAGGTGCCCCAGAGAGCCGTGTCAGGAGACTGGCCCCAGTGCTGCGGACTAAGTGGGAGCCCAGGCTCGGGCCCACATGTGCTCCATATGGAGAGCAGGCCTCCGCAATCAGGACTTGCTGTTTGCCAGGGTGACCCGGCCCATCAACCACTCAGCCGCCACCAAGGCAGGAGGGGCCTGAGACCCTTCTGGAAAATGAGAGTCTGTGGACCAGAGGAAAAGGAGACATAAGGTGGAGGAGACCTGGGATGCTGGAGGGAAGGGGTTGGGGCGGTGGGAACCCAGCCCGGCCTGCACCTCATTGCCACCAGGAATGGCCAAACACGGGCCTCAGCGTCAGATTATAAACTTGCCGAGTGGCTTGGAGTCCTCGGCGCTCACTTCTGGGGGCTCTGCCTGGATTTCCCCTGAAGTCCCTCTAGGTCTCAGGGGTGGGGGCAGATACGCAATGCACCCTGTAGTCCCTGGAGTATCCGCTGAGCCAGACGCCCCATGGAAAAGGTAGAAGAGGAAAGGGAGAAAGCTGAAGGCTGGAGAGCCCACCACCCTGCGGGCCCTGAATGAACCAGTACAGGGTGTGACGGGCCTCCCAACAGCCCTAACTTAACAGAAGATACTGAACTGGCTGCGGAGAAGAGTGGACAGGATGAGGCAGGAAGGGCCACCGCTCAGGCGGATTCTCAGCCCTGGCCTTGGAGCCGCCGCTTCCCCCTCCCCTCAAGCTCCCCCTGGTGTCTGCCGGGGGGCCCCTGGTCTCCCCTCCACCCCAGGGCAGCCCCATCCCAGCCCCCCTCAGAGCCCCCTTCACACCTACTGCCTACATCACCCTTAACCCGACCTCCAGTCGCCTAGCTGAGGAAAGGTGAACTGGAGCCCGGCTGGGGCCTGCGCCCCCTCTCCCCAGGGGTGTGCCGAGTCCTTCGTCCAAGCCCTGAATTGTGTGCATCCCTTTCCGGCTCCTTGCTCAGGGACTCCAAGCTGGCAGCTTGAAATCAGTGGAGGGGGTAGCGTTTATGCCATGGAAATATGCAGCCGCCACAACGCAGGACTTTTTCCCCCCCAACAGAACCCTTGTCTGACACTCACCAGCACACCGCTCTGTCCCGCTCTGGTGGGGGGGTAGTGGATCGCCAGGTCAGCCCATCCTCTGAATGCTGGAGAAGGGTGTCAGGCCAGCAGTGGACACCTGCAAGCTCAGAAACCCTGGTTGGTTGCTGGGTTAGAAGGAATTCCGTGAGACTGGGTCAGCCTGCTCGACGGAGCCCTGGAGTCTTGGGGACGGTGGGTGGAGGGACCGCCATCTTCTGCTCCCACGGACAAGAGTCCACAGCTGTGGACAAGAGTCCAGCTACAAGCGTCCATAGCTGTCATGCTGTGTCCACTGCCTCCAGAGTCAGGTGGGTCTGGGTCTGCCACATGTCGCTGTGTGCTCCTGAGCAAGTGACTTCCTTCTCTGTTTCTCTCCTCGGTGGAGAAGGCCAGTTCACAGGCTGTTGAACGATTATACGAACTAATGCCTTTTTATTGCTTTATGCAGTGTTGGGCTCTCCAAGTGACCCATGGCTGTCACTCCTGCATTCGTCAGCATTACTCAACACGTACTGAGCATCTGCTGTATGCCGGGGCTGTGTCAGGTGCTGGGGAACTCAGTGGTGAGCTCTTGCCCTCGGGAGTTCCCACTCAACTTCCCTGGCACCGTGACTGCAGCCCTGCTTTGTCCTGAAGCGTCTATACCAGCACCCCCGCTTGCCAAGACCATGCCCCAAAGTCTCTGCCTTGACGTATACCAGCCTGCAGGGATCTGTCCACCCTGCACGCCGCAGGGATGACGTCTTAGCTCTTGGAAGGGAGGAGGCATGAGATTCCAAGAGGGAGAAATCCCTGCTGTGCCTCTGGGGTGGCGGGCTGGAAGGGGACAGAAGGGGTCTCACATGGAGATGGGGGCTGGGTTTCCAGGACTCCCCCTCCATGAGCCAGGACTTTCCTCGGGTGCCTGGGCTGGGAGGGGCCTCTGTTCCCGTCTGGCAGGGCCACTCTCTCATGAAATTTGGGGGCAGGAGCCTGTGAGCCGTGGAGGTGGCCTGTTTCTGGACTGAGAAAGCAAATGAGTCTGAGGCAAGAGGAAAGTGAGGGAGTGTGGCCAGACTGTGCACTGTCCTGGCGCTCCACCCCCGGCCACCCTCCCGCGGGTGACCTCCAGCCCAGACAGCCTCCGCTGAATCCTGGACCCGCTCTTCCTTTTGCTCTGGGTCTTGGCAGGTCCTGGAAACCTCGATTGTGTCTATTTATTTCCGCACTGATGCTCCCGGGAGAACGAGTCCCCTCCCCTCCAGGAGTGGGGAGCCCCTTCCATGAGTCATGCAGGAGACACTCCGAGGCAACAGACTTGCCGAGCCCACGCCCGCCTCCGCCCGGCCCCCCTAGGAAATTGAATATCAGCCTGAACCAAACACCGTGGCGGAGTTAATTGTTTGTCCCCCAAAAGTCATGTCACATGCTTCAGACTTAGCTGATGTTCACGGGGCCTCCCCAGGGTGTCCCCCGGGGTGTCCGCTCCCAGAGGCAGGGCTCTGTGCTGGCTGGCGCACCCCAGCACCCAGAACTTGGACCTAGTGGGCGCTGGGTGTTTATTCAGCAAGCAGGTTCACACACACCATCGCTCCCACTCTGCTGGCGCAGACTCGAGAACACCAACCCTGCCTGCACTCACCAGCTGGTCCTCCCCTGGGCCGATTCCTCCTCATCTGAGTGGCCAGAACATTCTCCACCTCGGAGGCCCCTCTCCGAGATCGCAGTGGTCCTGGGTCTCTGGGGGCAGAGCCAGGATCCACCCTCCTTGGAGAAAGTCAGAGGACGCGTGCTATCCCTGCCTGGTGTGTCTTAAGTCACAGCAGGACGACTTGACAGAATCAACCAAACTCACCCATACCTGTCAGCAGGAACATGGCAGGCCGTGATGCGTGGACCAGCACGCACAAGGGCTGGGGGCCTCTTGCCCCTTCCCTTGATACCATCGCGTGTCCCAGCTTCATCTTCGTTCCTCTTCAATAATCTCATCTTCTCTTTCTCCCCAAAACCTCACCTCCCTGTGACCAGCACGTTAAGAAAACAGAATAGAGACATCACCTCCAAGAAGACAACCGAATGTGTTAGTCTAGTAACACCCCCTTTCTCTCCTGCTCCTTGTGTTCCCCCCCTACCCCAGCCCTTTCCCCTCTGTGAGACCCCACCCTCCCCACTGCTACCATCACGTGATCACGGGCAGCCCTCTGACTCCACGAAATGCCATCCCTCTGCTCCCTAACCAGCCTACCCGGGGCAGCCAGGGACAGAGGGACCCTCCCTCTGAGCAGGTGGGTGTCGACCGAGACCCCCTCCCCAATCAGGAAAGGTGCAGTGGTCATGGAGGCAAGCAGAATGCAGGCTGGATTCAGATTCGCATGGAACCACTGACCGACGTTTCCTCGCCTGTAAAAGGGGGACAACCATCCCACATATTCCTGGAGCTGCACCAAGGAACAACCAAAGTGAGTGCAGTGTTGTGGATTCTTCACACCCTTGGAGGGTCAGCAAGGGGTGGACGAGTCCATGGGCTGCAGTCGTGCGGGCACAGGGTGGAAGTTTCCAGAAGGCAGGTTTCAGCTCTGCCCGTGGAAGAGCATCCCGGCAGAGCTGCCCCGGGAGGGAAAGAGCCTCCACGCTGGTGAACATGCATTGCTGGGCTCGCTTGGACAGAGCCGGGCAGGTACCAGTAAGGGCACAGAGATGAGAGTCACTGTCTGGTGTCACCCGTGGTCACCTCCCATCTAAGGCTCAGGGATTGAAGGAGTCTCGGGTTTGCTCAGGATGCAGACTCCTCAGCGTTCAGCGGTTTGGGGCATGGCCTCACACGTGCATGCCCTGGGATGGGGAGGGCAGGACCATCTGCTCTCAGGCTGGGAGGTCAGACCCCTGAGGTGCCCTGGCTCAGCCACCACTGGGGACTTGAACCCACATGTCCTGCCTGCCAGCAGTCAGTCCCTAAGTCAGCTGCCTCCTCTTCTGACACTGACGGGCACGGGGATGCCTCGAGAATGACCCAGTGAGGCTCACAGGGGGTCCTCTGCACGGGCCTCTTCTGGAAACTGACTGTCCCGTTCTCCTGGTCCTGTGAATTGTCCAACACGGCATGAAGGCTCAGGCTTGGCCCCTGTTCCTGGCTTAGGGAGGCGACATCTGTCCCCGCTGTCCTGGGAACATGGACAGTGCCCTGCACACACAGGCACAGCATCAGTCCAGCCTGTGAACCTCCTGTGTCCCCGGTGCCAGGCAGCAGAGGCTCAACTGATGCCAGTGACCTGGGTAAAGATTGGTATTGGGGGGGCATGCCTGTGAAGGTGGTGGTGGGGGTCCCCTCTCCTCTCAGGACAGGTGAGCCATGTCCAGAGTGGGACAAGCAGATCACACACCTACCTGTCTGGTCCTTGAAGCTGGTGGTTCTGCCACGCTCCCCTCCCCCGCCCTGTCTGGAAGCCTCTTTGCCCAGAGGTGGTGGAGAGATGGCGTGGTGCCCAGCCTTTGCCGCCAGCCTGCCTTCTTTCTGCAGGCTGGCCTGCAGACCAGGCCCACCACACCCTCCCTCCCAGGGTGAGGAGTCTGGGAGGCAATTAGCCTAATTGTCGTGGAGGGGCTGGGAGCAGAGATCCCCTAGGGGACTGTGCAGGGAGGGGCTCGGAGGGCCTCTGTCTGCAGCTGCTTCGGCTCTTCCCTGCCCCCAGCACCCTGCTCCCTGAACATCCTGCCCAGTGCATCCCACACAGAGGGGACCCTACCCCCAGACAACAGGAGCTCACTGGCCAAGGCCTGAGTGCGCAGATTTCCACTGGGCCGGTGATGTGGGCAGAAACACTTGGGGGAGTCTTAGCTCTAGATCTTAAAGATGAAGGGCCCTCCTGCCCAGACCCTGCCTCCAGGCAGATGAGTCCCTGTCGCCTTTCCACAGACTAAGAGTTTAGGCTGTGCCCAGGGTCACCTAGAAATGGAGGCATTGAGTCTGCGCTCAGGGTCTGGTGCCAAAAGCTGGACTACGCAAGGTACAGGAGCAGAGAAAAGGCCATTAGCTGCAGGGCCTCCCCGAGAGGCTGGCTGGGCTCTCCCTGGTCAAAGCCCCTCGCTGCCCGTTCCTGGGGCTGGACAAGCCGTTCCATCTCATACCACTGTGTCATCAGGACCCAGCAGGGAGCGGGTGGCTCACTGGCTCTAGGATAACGTAAGTTTATTTACAAGGAGACTTTCCAGAGGTGTCTAGAAGAGAGCTGGACCATAAAGAAGCCTGAGCACTGAAGAATTGATGGTTTTGAACTGTGGTATTGGAGAGGACTCTTGAGGGTCCCTTGAACTGCAAGGAGATCAAACCAGTCAACCCTGAATATTCATTGGAAGAACTGAAGCTGAAGCTCCAATACTTTGGCCACCTGATACGAAGAGCCGACTCATTAGAAAAGACCATGATGCTGGGAAGGATTGAAGGCAGGAGGAGAAGGGGATGACAGAGGATGAGATGGTTGGATGGCATCACCGATTCAACGGACATGAGTTTGAGCAAACTCCAGGAGTTGGTGATGGACAGAGAGGCCTGGCGTGCTGCAGTCCATGGGGTTGCAAAGAGTCGGACACAAATGAGCAACTCAACAACAGCAAGAACTGGAGGATGGGCTGGAGGGACCACCAGGAACAGTGTAGGACCCCAGCCTGACAGTCACAGCGCTGTTACCACCTCAGGCCTAAGGAAGAAGCAGCGGTAGAACCAAGAAGATTGCAGGGTCCTGGAGGGGCCCCTCCCTTGAGTCTGGATCCCCTCTGGTCTGGGGGACATCCAGCCTGAGACAGCCTCCCAGGGAGAGAGCAGGGGAATAAATACCCCAGACTCTGGAAAGCAGAGGACTGAGCCCTCGCCCCGCCTTCATGGCCAACCACACACCCTCCCCTGACATCACCCCCCCTCTTGAATCGGTCTACTCTCTTGCGTGGTGGCCCTCAGTTCCCCTTTGTCAGATGAGCGAACTTTGCTCTCTAGAACTTACTGCCTTCCAGCCATCATTACTGTTGACTTAGAATGGTCAGTTCCTCTTGGGCCAGAAACCCCTCATGGCAATGAAGAGAGTGGTGAGTCAGAACCAAGAAAAGAGAGTGTGTCTGGAGAGAGATGAGGGGTCAACACATTGCGTGCTGTCGAGGGTCAGGTCGGATGAGGACTGGGAGCTGACCCTTAGATGGTCAACATGGCACAGGTGGGAACATTGCCCAGGGTAGTTTCAGGGAATGGTGCCTGGGAGACTCTGCCGGGGGTGGGATGACGAGGGAACGGGAATAAAGGAGTTTAGGCTGCAGGTGTAGGTGACTCATTCAAGAGCCTTTGCTCTGTAAGGAAGCAGTGCATGGGGTTTGTAGCTGACAAAGCTGAGTAGTCAAGGAGGGTTTTCTTTCCCTATCATGGGAGCCAGTCAGCAAATTGCCAGAGCTGTGAGCATATGCTGGTGAGAAGGACTGGACACCTGTGTGCATGGAAGTGACCGGTTAGAGATGGGAGCAGAAATGGGAGGGAAGGCCAGGGGTGGGACAAGAGGCAGGAAGGTGAACAAGTGAGCATGGGCATGGCCTTCCATTTCCACGGGAAATAAAAGCACAGTCATTGCCAAGAAGGAGAACATTGGAGCGTGGTGGGAGGGTTGGGGAGGAAGAGGGAAATGGTCATCAAGAGCGAATGGCAGATCCAGGCAGAGGACAGTGATCTAAGGAAATTGGGCTGATTTTTGTATGTTTTCCCAGAGTGTGGGCCACGGAGTGGAATGGGCAGAGCTGCTTTTAGCAATTTGCCAGGCAAGTGTAAAGACAAGAGAGAGAGACAGTTTTGCA
Organism: Bubalus bubalis; assembly: GCF_019923935.1. Taxonomy (NCBI): domain Eukaryota; kingdom Metazoa; phylum Chordata; class Mammalia; order Artiodactyla; family Bovidae; genus Bubalus; species Bubalus bubalis. The sequence goes on along the minus strand of NC_059159.1, from coordinate 9,998,652 downwards.
GAGGGGGTGGGAATAAATGACTTGACCATGGTCTTTAAGCTTTTAACTCATCTGTCCATCTACTTAACCACTCCCCTTTCATCCATCCATTCTCCACTTTATGTCCATCTTTCCATCCATCTTTTTATTTATTTTTTAAATTTTATTTTATTTTTAAACTTTACAATATTGTATTGGTTTTGCCAAACATCGAAATGAATCCGCCACAGGTATACACGTGTTCCCCATCCTGAACCCCCCCTCCCTCCTCCCTCCCCATACCATCCCTCTGGGTCGTCCCAGTGCACCAGCCCCAAGCATCCAGCATCGTGCATCGAACCTGGACTGGTGACTCGTTTCATACATGATAGTATACATGTTTCAATGCCATTCTCCCAAATCTTCCCACCCTCTCCCTCTCCCACAGAGTCCATAAGACTGTTCTATACATCAGTGTCTCTTTATCTCTTCATCTATCCACCTATCCACCCCTCTGTCTGTCAGTTCTTCCATTCATCCATCCACCCATCAATCCTTTCATCCATCCAACCATCCAGCCATCTTTTTATCCAGCCAGCCATCTTTCCATCTGTCTTTTCATTTATCCATCCACCCACCCATCCTTCCATCCACCCATCCAGTGTGCGTTGAAACTTCCAAATGCAGCAGAGTGCTGTGCTGAGTGCAGGGATGTGGGGATGGAGGGCGAGTGAGGGAATTCAGGATCCCTGGGGAGCCACACTAGTTCACACTGCTCTGAAATCACCTGAAGCCATGAGACCTGGCCCGGCAGGGGGACTCTGCCCAGCTCACGCCACCAACCCCAGGCCCTTCGTTGTGGCCCCAACAGACCCGAGAAGGAGGAAGAAAACAAAAGTGACATACACTGTGCAAACCTCTGTGTGCAGGGCCCCTGGACGCCCTCTTAGGGCGGACCTGACACGCTGCTGTTCCACCCAGGTCTGCTCTTGGGGCTGTCAGCATGGGCTGCACTTCAGAGTCTCGTGGGAAAGTTTGGTTGTGAAGTTCCGTTGCCCCGGTGTGCATCCCAGGTACGGGTTGTGCAGCCTAGGAAAAGGCCACTCATGGAACCATAGCCACCATGCATGGGCATGAAGGAGATGCAGGGCAGGGGTGTCGAGAATTGCCCAGGGCCCACCGACACACTGGAGGTGGTCACTGCAGAAGGGAGATGTACTCAGAGCAGATAAGCAGTGACCTGGGGCCAGTGGGTGGATAAGAGGGGGGATCAGAGCTCTCCACATGCTCTCCAGGGTCTCGACTCTCACGGGGCTATGGAACCTCACCTCCCCCTAGACCCCCCAGGAATGGCTACAGTTCTGGACAAGGAGCAGGGAGCCAGGTTTAGGAGCTGGCAGCCCATGCCATACAGGTCTCTGTACCTCAACTTTATTGGCTGGGAAATGGGGGCACATTGTCCACCTGGTGGAGATTCGATGAGGTCACGTCTGCAGAGCAGACAGCACCATGCGCTCAGATGCACTGACTTCATGATGTCACAATGTCGCTCAAGGTCCCCGTCCCTCAGCTGCCTCCTGCCCACCCCTAACCCCTCCAGATCCTGGCCCTCAGGACCCCAAACACCCCTCCCGCCACCCCCACCGTGTCGCAGGTTCCCCTGACAGTCTGGGCCCCAGGCCCCAGCGCGGGAGCCCTGCAGAGGGAGAGATCGGCAGCTGTCCCTCAGGCACAGGGGAGGGTCACAGCGGGGGTGGGGGTAAGGAGGAAGCAGACAGAAGAGCAGCCCCCCTTTCGTAGAGCCTCGGAGGAGGTGGGGAAGAGGGGGCGCTGGCAAGATGTAACTTAGTGAAGGTTCTAATCAAATATTTATCAGTTAATTGATCTCCGGAGGCTGCGGACAGCGCCCTCCCCCTCACCCGGGCCTTTCCACACTCCTGCCTGGCTCTCGGCTTCCCTCCTCTCCTCGCCCCCGCCTCCTCCCTGCCTCTACTCCGCCATCCTGGAGCCTGGGTGCTCCTCCACCCCTGGGAGCCTCCCACCTCGCGGGCTCCTCCTCCTTCCTCGTGAACCCACCCCGGGTCCCGCTGGGCCGGAGCCAGAGGACGCGACCAGCGTGTTGGCTGACTGGGTGACGGGGCTTCTCGGCTACTTGGGAGCAGTGAGGCGGGACCCTCCAGTGAGGAGCGGGCCCTCATGAGTGTGTGCATAGGCCTATATCCGTCCACTTGTCAGGGGCGTGGTGAGAGAGGGGAAGGACCTGGGGGCTTCCCCAAGGAGGAGCGGGACGAGACCTCTTTTTTTGTCGGGTCACCCAGAAGTGAGGGCCATCAGCACCGAGGCGGAGGCTGGCACTGGGTGGGGGGGTTGGTTGCACGGTGGAGCTGGGCCCTGGGCTGATGTGGGGGCCTGCGGTCGCTGGCTAGAAGGGAGGTGGGCAGCCAGGCAGACTGTGGCGGTGGGGCAGGGCTCTGGCCTGAAGGCAGAACACTGTGTCTTCCGTCCAGTCTCCGTTGGCCTTGTGTGGCCAGTCACCTTGGGCCACCTCCCCCACTCACGGTTGACTCAACATCTGGGGAGTTGGACTAACTCTCCCACCGGACGGCACACCCCACCAGGGCAGGGACTACCCATCCTGCTCCCCACCAGAACCACAAGCCCGGCACCCCAGCTTCCCAACACATAGTTTGGGGTGAACAAATAGTCACCAATTGAAGGAACAGCATGAGCAAGTCAGCGTGCCTGCTAAAAGAAGCACCTGTCTCGGGGTGGGGAGACTCTAAAACTGAGGTCAGACACACAGAGGTTGATGGGGGTGGGCGCGGGAGCACACGAGGTCCCCCGTCGGCAGGACACTGGGAAAGCAGTCAACCGTCCCCGTGTGTGCAATGGTCCTTCCACACTGTGGGGGCTCCTCCTGCGAGAGGTGACCCTGTCCTTCTAGCTGGTGAGGCCCCTTCTCCCCCAGAGGCACCCTCAGAAGGCCAGGGGTGCCTCCCCTGCTCATAGTGGCTGCTGAGAGCCTGCCCCCTAGTGTGTGTCCACAGGGAGGGTTGGCCAGAACACTAGTCCCCTCCCCCGAACCCACAAGGGACCCCAGTCCCTTCTCTGAGGCTGAGAGATTTTTCTACCAGGGCTTTTCTTTGTACCCAATACCAGTGGTTTTCACAGCCGCCAGATTTGGGGAGGAGGTCTGGGGTGAGCCGAGAATCTGCATTGCTGACCAGACCCCAGATGATGCCGATGCTGCGGATCCCAGCACCCCATTTGGAGAACCACTGTCCTGGGGCGCTTCTGGGCCTCACCAAGGGCTTCTTGGAGCCCCAGGTTGGCTGGGGCCAGCATCGAGGGAATACATTTCCCCCTGGGGCAGCAGACCTTTGAGGGTGGGAAGGATCACTGGGACATCTTGGAGATCCTCGAGACGGAGGCCAGAACCCTCTGTGCCCCATGGACAGCACCTCACCCTGCGGGCACCATGAAACTGAGTTGTACGAGGCTCCATGTCTTCACAATCAGCTCCAGTCCTCCCCTCTGCAGGCTGTGAATCATGTCCTCACACCTGCTTTACTGGTGAGAAAACCGAGGCTTAAAAGCCTTTCTCAGGCCAGAGAGCGGGGGTGTGGCCATCCAGGGCCAAAGGCAGGATTCTGGTGCTGCTGGAAGGTTCTGCGTCTTGACTGGGCCCATGTCAGTGTCCTGATGAGGAAGGTTTCACAGGCCATCACCGCTGGGGGGCCCTGCGTAGAGGGTACACGGGGCCACCCTGAGGTATTTCTTACAGCTGTGTCTGTCTACAGTTATCTGGAAATGTTTAATTATTTTTAAAATTCGGTGGATTAAAAATAAACCTTTAGTGTGCTCGGACCTGACAAATTCACACAAGTGGCCTCAAACTCAGGGGTGTCTCGCCGCAGACCTGGGCTCCCCTGAATGCCCCTAGCAGCCCAGCTGTGAGCTGGTTGCCCGTGCTGGGGGAGCGCCCCATCCCATGCGGCCTGGACAACGCTGCTGAAAGTCCAGTTCAGGACCACAGGGCCTCCCGGAGAGGGGCCCGTGAAAGGAGGCAGAGTCCCGGCCACACCGCGGTCTAACCAGCCTTGCTCTCTCCTCCGCAGGGCAATCAGGACGCCACGGCTCCGCCTGAAGCGATGGCCCAGCCCTACCCCCCGGCCCAGTACCCTCCTCCGCCACAGAACGGCATCCCTGCCGAGTACGCCCCACCCCCACCGCACCCCACGCCGGACTACTCGGGCCAGACCCCGGTTCCCCCAGAGCATGGCATGACCCTGTACACACCAGCACAGACCCACCCGGAGCAGCCAAGCAGTGACACCAGCACACAGGCCATCACAGGGGCCCAGACGGTGCCGGTAAGGGCCCCCCCAGCCTCGGAACTCCAGGGGGAGGGGCCTCGGGGCCTGCGTATGGAGAGGCAGCCCATAGCAGGGGTGTCTCTGCCCCCAGGAAGGCTCTCTCAGCCTTCCGGCTCTCCACCATCCGACACCCAAGAATCTTTCTGGTGGGCAGATGCCATGCAGGGGCCCCCCTCTGCCTCCCCGAGCCATAACTTCAGGCCAGCTCTCACCTCATCTGGGAGATGGAGCGTGACCTCAACCATCAGTGACCTGTTAATGGGAAGCGAGGGAAACGGCCAGGTCGGGGGCCTGGGCTCGCCCGGAGTCCCGGGGGGCCCAGCAGTGGTGGTGGGGGGTGGGGGACGGGGGAGGGGGGTTGGCTGGGGGCAGTGAGCAGAGGCCCGGAGCCCCTCAGAGCTGTCTCGGGTTGCAGGCCCTCCTATCATTTCTAATCACTTGTAATCTATCTGCTTGGCTGCCCTCCAATCAGATAACTTCAATTATGTGGTTGTGATGCAGTTCCAAGGATAAAGTGCTGAGCCTGGCACTTCTTGGAGATTTCCTGATAGCCAAGGATCACGTCCAGGAGTGGCTGCTGCCCCTGGCCCGCCTGGGGTGGGTGCCCTGTGGAGGGAGCCCCTCCAAAGACTGGGCTGCTGCGTCCCCGCCCCCAGCCTCCTCTGTTGCATCCTCTGTGGACCCGTGCCCTGCGGAGCTCCAGGGCTCTGGGTTCATTGAGCTGGCCCTACTGGCCCGGTGCCAGTGCTGACTGGTGGGGGCTGGGCAGGAGGCCAACATGCCCTGCACCGCTTGCCTGATGGGTGCCCCGCTCCGTGTGCCACCTCAGCCCCTTAACCCAGCCTGGCTCCTGCGGTGTACCCCTAGATGTGGATATCACCTTCCCTCACTGTGTGGGCAGCATCATCCAAACTCTGGGGAGAGTGCCTACCCACGCTGCCCCCCACGGGCTGGACCAAACTCTCCTGCACGCTTGGAGCACTGCCAGACCTGAGTCTGCGCCAAAACCATCAGTCTTCTTGATTCTCCCAGCATCCCTGGTACAGGGTGTCTGCCACAGACACCCCCCAGGGTTCCACGGATGAGAAGGGCAATGTCCATGGGTCTCAGAACAGGGAGCCAAACCATACTTCCCTGGCCGCTGCCGCTTCTCATGCCTCAAACTGTGACCTGCATGTGCTCAGAAAAGAGAGGTGAGTGAGAGAGCCAGAGGGGTCCCTGTGAGCAGGTCACCGCTGGCCGGCTGGTCTCTTTCTGATGGACAACAGCAGATGGGGTGAATCTGGGGAAACCTCTCATGACCTCCTTGGGAACAAATGCTGACTACCCCCCCCACCCAGAAGCAAACCCAGGAGACAAGATGACCAGACTGGTCGCTGACACAGAGGAGGCTGAGACCGACCGCTGACACCTCCACAGCGCAGACAGGCCTTCTGGGCCGCCTGACGCAGCCTCACCACGACCCGTAGAGAATCATCTTCCTTTGGCCGACTTCTGCAGGGACCTGCTTATGCCGGGCCCCAAGCCAGCACGGGGGTGCACAGGAAGAAGGGCCTGACCCTACCCCGCGGGGGCCGTCACTTCCCACCAGTCAAGGACGTTACATGGGCCCCTTCCGCTCTGCGAGAGTCCGTGGCCCCGAAGAGGACCTGGGAGTCTCAGAGAGAAGCCAACTGAGATGTGAGAGCCTCACTGCTCGATCGAACGCCACCCCACCCCCACCCCCAGGAATGCCTGGGCCAGAGAGCTGCTGAGCCCGATACCGGGTAGCCTTGGCCTTCCTCTGTCCACGGGGGGCTCTTCAGGTCCTGGGAGGGGGTGAGTCTGCTGCTCTTCCCCTGGGATACCGAGATAGAGGCCCCGACTAGCGGATGATCTCAAAGACACTCAGAATTGCCCGGCAAAGACTTCAGCTGCCGCTGCTGCAGGGCGTGGATGCTCCAATCTGGAGTGTTCCTTCCATCAGAGGCTTCGCACCTTGGGAGGAGCTGAGGAGGGTGGTCACTGCCTGTCCTGCTCGAAGATTCCAGGAGCCACTTATCTTCAACAAACTCTAGGTCCTCCTAGCCCTGCTGCTCAGCTGTCTTACGTCCATCCCGGATCAGGCCTGTGTCATTTCCCAGAGCCTCCCCTTGGCCTTCCCCAAACAGCCTGGTGTTAGAATCGGGAGGTAGGGGGCGGCAGGCAGTGTAGGCTCCAGCTTGTGTCCAACCTGCCCTCTCCTGCCTGTGGATTCCGTTTGTCATCACGGCGTCATCTACGTTCTTTTATCAAAAGGCAGCACGGGACGCAGAGTGACTAGGGCTGCTAATGGAGCAGGCCTGCCTCACTACTCTGCAGGACCCCCTGGGGTACAGGTTGGGGACCACCTCCCAGAGTTACCTCATTCTTGCAAGGTTTTACGGGGTCCCTTGCAGGGGTCCTCCCCACCCACCCGTCCACCCTGTGTGGTGGGGCAGCCACAGGGACATCCTCTTGGAAACTCCAGCTGGAGCGGCAGCCTTCGGTCCTCTTTGCTCTTGGCTCTTGGGACTTAAGAGAAGGGAACGGGGTGGACCGTGGTTGGAATACAGCACCCCAGGGTGCTGCCCCCACTAAGGCAGGGTGTGAGCAGATGGCGCCATCAGCATCGATGTACCACGGGGGGTCAAGCAGAGAGTTCCCAGAGCATGGCATCATTCACAGAGTCCAAAGAGGACACAGCTCCACCTGAGGTCCTGAAGAAGGCTTCACGAGTGGATGGCTCGAGGCCTCATGTGGAGAACACCTCCTCCGAAGCTGGCTCACCACCCACCAGGGGTGAGCCATGTTGGGTGAGCAGCCGATGGTCATTGCATGGGTGACCAGAAGGTCTTGGAGGACCGAAGATGAGGGGAGAGGGGGCCGCAGAGAAAGAGGGTTTCCTGGAGCTGCTTCCTCTGTGTGGTATCACCCAGCCTTGGTTCTGTCCCAGTGACGGCCCCCGGATCCTGGCCTGCTGCCTGCCACCCCGCTGGACCTACTGACCCTGTCCAGGGCCCTCTTGGCCTCTCCCAGTGCTGGGCTTGGGGAGGCCCAAGAGAAGGGGGCTGCAGACTCTTTGGAGGGTGCAAGGATGGGAGATGCACTGTCCCATGCAGAGGGACCGGATGCTGCCTTGAAAGGGGGACGAGGACCGTGTCACCACGTGGGCTAAGATGACATGGAAATGAGGAGGACGCAGAAGCAAAACGGCCAAGAGCAGCTGGAGAGGGAAGGGGTGTTGCTGCTGCTGTTTCCCTGCATTTGAGAACCAAAGGCAAAGATTGCTTTAAAGAAGAAAAAGGGAAGTGAAGTCCCTCGGAAGGCGGTACCAGCTGCCCGGACCGCTGTGATAAATGGTGGGAAGGCCTCCGTCTCCCCTCGGGCAGCCACTGCGCTGTTACACTCGGGGGGTTCTCCACACATCTTACAATTTCACAGCCATTGAACCCATTTATCTGCCTCTGTTTGCAGCTGTGCTTGGGGCCAAGGGGGGCTTTTCTTACTTTTCCTGCCCCCCCTCATCACCCCGTTTCTCCCACCTCACCCTCAGCTGCTCTCCTAAGGGCCTTTGAGGTGGGAAGAAGCAGGGGGACCCTGGATCTTGGAGACACACAGTGGGCTCAGTTCTGCTATTAGGAGAGGCCCAAGGCGTTGCAGAAAGGACATTCCACCCTGGCCCCAGATGCCCCAGCTTCATCAGTGCCATCCCATGGTGCCCCCTTCCCACCGAAGGCACCCCATCTCCGAGTGGGACCTGGGATTCCCACCCCACCCCACCCCCGCCACCACCCACCGTAGTCCTGGCCACCAGCTTGCGCTGACCACTGCCCTCTGCTGGTCTGGAGTCAGCATTGCATGCTCCTCTCCCCCTAGTTTCCCAGATCCGGAGTCCATGAGTCACCTGTACCCAAGAGCAGCCAAGGGCAAAGGTGTGTGAAAGGCATGGCGGGGGAGGGTGACAAGGGACACTGGACCCAACTTGACCGCCTCATGGAAAGAGCCACAGCTTTCTGTAGCCAGAGGGCGGGGCCCAGGCTTCTGAAGAATCGGCAGATGCATGGCCAGTTCTGCCTTGGTCTGGGGGTGCAGACGGGGCCTCTGACGGTCAAGCCCAAGCTTGCCTGCTACAAGGAAGAGTGCAACAAGGGAGGAGGACAACTGGGGAGGGGGCTGAGCGGTTGGGCATCTCCAGGTCCTGGGCTTGGGGGAGAGGAGCCCCCAGATGTCCCCCAAAAGCCCAAAGGCAGCTGCCCCGATTTGTCTGTCAGGAACGAGGGCGTGTGCAGGCCAGACCAGGAGCCTCGGAGCCCTGCCACCTCACTCCCCCTGACCAGCTGTTCCTCCCCAGACTGAAGGGGGCTCCTGGGTGTCAGCGCTTGTTGGTGAAGCCCCAGGAACAAGCGCAGAATCACCTGCAGCCCCACACTTGGCTCAGAGAACACACACTCATCAGAAATGGGCCTGCCATGCGTGAGGTGGCCAGCCTGCTGAACCCCAGGTCACACATGTCCCCCCAGGCACAAGAGAGGATGGTGGTTTCAAACCCATGTATAGGATCGCCTGCCCTGTGCTTCCTCTCAACACAGGAATACAGAGCTGAGTCTACGGGGCCTTTGAACAGGATAGCCCCGCACCCCTGCAGCCCTCCAGACCCCCTCCCGGCTTGCCACCAGGAAGTGTGCCCAGGAGCTGACCCCCCTCCCCTCCCCTCCTGTCCCCTATGGCATCTGCTGCCCTGGGGACTGGCTGAGCACACGAGTTAGGGGAGCGGCCCTGTCTTTCCAGAGAGGATGACCCTGATGGCCATTGAGGGCAGCCACTCAGGAGTCCAGAGACAGACCTCCAGCCAGTGGCCTTGGTGAGGGCCAGTCCTCAGCCACAGCATGAAGGCTCAGGCGCCGTGAGCTCACCCTGCTTACCATCCTGGCTCCGGGAGGCTTGTGGTACTGCCCAGCACTCCTTTGGTGGACAAAACCCACCAGAAGCAAGCGGGCAGTTGCCAGCGACCCGTGGGAGGCACACGCCAGCACCTCTCCCCTCAGCTGTCCTCGTCGCGTGTCTCTGCAGCCCGGCCTCTCTCCGCCGGCCACGTGGGAGATCACAGCCGCCAGGACTTCCATTTGTGCAAAGTCTACCCCAGCCTTGAGGACCTTGTCCTTCCCCCTTCGCTCTCTGTAGGAGTATTGGACAGGAGCCAAGCCCCCCGACTGTCACCTGGAATCCTGACCCAGAGGAAGACCCTCAGACAAAGGTTCAAGTCCAAGCAGTGTACTGGGGAGGTGATCCCAGAAAACCTGGGAGGGAAACCAGAACTTGAGACAGGAAGAGAAAAGAAGCAGTAAAAATGCTTTCTCGGCCAGTCATGCCCACAGGGGATGGGGACACATGGCATCAGAGGAGAGCCCCAGAGGAGCTGGTCCGGAGGAGCCCCAAGTGAGAGAAGGCATCTGTCCAGTCACCCGGTCTGTCATCGGCTCTGCTCCTGGACACCGACACAGATGACCGGAGATGGCAGGCCCAGGGTCACGATGAGGCCCCTCGGTGGGCCCTCCCTGCACTCACCACGCCCAGCCTGCCTTTGGCCTGGGTATTCAGCAGGACCCACCAAGTTGAAGGGCAGCCTGGCTGTGAGCTGGTGGCCTGTCCCCATGGAAGTCCCCAGTGAGGAACCTCACACACGTGCCCAGCCCGCTCACTGCACTGCACCGCCTCGAGGCCTCTTCATGGCCTTGACCTCTCAGGGAGCTGGTTTGGGGGACAGGGCGGGGAGGTGGCCCTTGCTCTGTGGCAGCTTTGTTTCCAGAGACCCGAGTCTTCAGAATCCCTCTGTTGATCAGTGTTTGGGTCCAGAATCAGGACCAGCTGTGAGGCACTGGAGGTTGCCACCCCTGAGCCCTGGACAATGCAGAGCCTCAGAGCAGGGCTAGAAGAAGAGGCAGTCTGGGGGTGGCCTCCCCTGGGGCCACATCCCTACTGATGTGTGTGCCACGAGTGGCTTCCAAAAGCTCTCCACTTTCTCATCAGGCTGGAAACCCCGAACATTACCTGTCCTCCCAGAGCTCAGGCTGTCAGGGGTGGAGGGGGGGAGTACACGCACAACCTCAAGAACTGTGATAGCCAAGGGACCACTGAGGTCGGGCATCAGTGGACAAGCTGAGCCACAGGGTAGGAGAGCACACTGGGCCAGGGAGGCCTTGCTCTGTGATGGCATCACAGACACTGCTCAGGGAAAAAGCCCGGAAGTGGGACCTCTGAGGTTGAAGTGCTACTACGAATCCTGTGAATCCCGGGCGGGGGGAGTCTGCGGGGCTTGGGGAAGACCTGGTGTCTAGATCCTCCCCCACTATGGGGTGGGAGCAGAAGAGGGGCACCTCCCAGCCCGGGTCCTCTCCCCACAGCAGACAGACGAGGCGGCACAGACGGACAGCCAGCCACTCCACCCCTCCGACCCCACAGAGAAGCAGCAGCCCAAGCGGCTACACGTCTCCAACATCCCCTTCCGGTTCAGGGACCCCGACCTGCGGCAAATGTTCGGGGTGAGTGTGTGTGGCCCCTCCATCTGCCCCCTACCCCCAGCGTGGCCCCAGTGTCAGAACGGCCCCCCGGTTTCCCGCTTCCCATTGCCCTCTGGGTCTAGCCCCGCTCTGACTCGAGCCTGCAGGATGGGAGGGGGGAGGTGGGATGCAGGCTCCAGGGAGGGACCTGCGTGACTGTCACCCCAAACCCCAGGCGTCCCTGGTGGCTCAGCTGGTAAAGAATCCGCCTACAATGCAGGAGACCTGGGTTCGATCCCTGGGTTGGGAAGATCTCCTGGAGAAGGGAGAGGCTACCCAGTCCAGTATTCTGGCCTGGAGAATTCCATGGACTGTATAGTCCATGGGGTCACAAAGAGTCGGACATGACTGAGCGACTTTCACTTTCACCCCAACCCCTTGCCCCTCAGGCCCAGGCGGGTGCCAGTTAGGTTTATCATTCTGCTGTTGAGGGCTCCAGAGAACTCTGTGCCCAGAAGGGCACCCAGCCTCCCGGCCTCACACCCAACAGCCCCCGCCTGTCCAGTGTGCCTGGGGCCCGGCCCGGGTACTTGACATCTCTGGGCCTGCAGCCCCCAGGCCCCGGGGGCTAGGGCAACAAGGAGCCACACTACGGGAAGCCAGTGAGCATTCCATCCCTGGATTCTCCCGGTCTGTTCCTAGACTCTGTAGGATCCCAGCGAGTGACAGTGTCACCGTGAGATCCTACAGGGAGGCTCTTAAGTCCTGCGGTGACTTTATTCTGCCACGTGATTTGAGCCCCTAGCACGTGCTGATGCCCACTCAGGGCTGGGGCTGCCCTGTGGGTGGGTAAGGGGGCAGCAGCCAGGGTTCAGGCCTGGCCGTAGAGGACATGTGCACCCAGCCTGTGTTCTCTCCCTCTCTCCCGTCTCCCACTCCAAACTCTCCTTCCCCTGCCTGGCCCGTGCCCACTCCCCACTTCCACCTCAAGTCTGGCAGACTCTGACCCCTGAACCCCAGCCCTCCCCTCATGCCACCCTCAGGTGGGATTTGTCAGGTAAACGGGAGGTGGCCTCGGGATGGGGCCAGGGCCCATTAGATTGGGGTGAGACCCAGTGGGGTCCGGGCAGAATTTAGAATCATCGGAAGATAAGGATTCTACCCCCTCTCGGCCTGGGCCTGGCAGGTGCCAAACTTCTCTGAGCCCGGAGCCCCGACTTAAAGCAGCTGGTGTTGGGTCAGTTCACTGGGATGCCATTCTGGTCCCTACATCATGGGTCTCAGCACACTCTGTCCCTACAGGCCACCCACGAGCACCCCCAGTCCCTGCAGAACCATCAGCCCACTCTGCCTGCATCCCAGCTGCACCTCCTCCCTCCCTAGCACTCGGCAGGGTTGGCCCTGCCTCGCTGTCTGGCTCTGTGTTGCCTCCTGAACATTACAGGATGAAGGGGAGACTCCAGTCGCATGTACTGGAGGCCCCTTAGGACCTCAGCTGGCATTTTAGGGGACTTAATCCCCAGCTTCCTGATCTCAAGCGCTGTGAGAGGGACAGGGCTACCCCTTGAGGGTTCCAGGCCAGCGATGGGGCAGGAAGGGGTTAGCTGAAGTGTCTGGGACCAGCTGACTGGTATATCCCAGTCAGGCAGATGGGCCTGGGGTCACTGTCCTCTGCACCCCACACAGCCCAGCCCCCAAACAGCACAGGCAGCAGGCAATGCAGTGTCCTTCCTGGGCCCTGTGTCTCTTCCGGGGGCTCCTCTACACAGCAGCACCCAACCTTTGGGGAAGGGCTTATCCACAGCCCTGTACCCATGTGTGTGAATCAGGGCCGGCTGTCAGCAGCTAGGGGCAGAGCCTGAGCAGGGAGTCAGAGCAGGGAGACTGGTGACACATAGGTGGGGCAGGTGTCCTGGCAGGAGAAGCCCTCTGCACGGGAAGGTGGAGACCACCCCCACAAGGCTATGCACGACCCTGCAGGAGGTGGAAAGGGCCACCCCCCAACCCCACACCCCCCCCTCCCGGGGAGCAGAGGACCAGATGGAGGCAGTGGGCAGTGGTCCCCGTGGAGAGCCGGCGAACCGGGTCGGCGGTCTTAACCCACCCTCTCCTGTCTCTCCCACCCCATCTCTGTCTCTGCAGCAATTCGGAAAAATTTTAGACGTGGAGATCATTTTTAACGAGCGGGGCTCCAAGGTGGGTGCCGCCCAGAGGCCGCCACCATTACAGCCGGCTGTAGGTCCCGCCAGGCTAACGTGTGAAATGTGCGTTTCCGCCCTGGAGAGCTCCGAGCCTGAGGACCCCTGAGCGACACGGGTGCTTGTACTCCCCGCTCCTCCGCCCGCCCCGCCCTCCCCACCCCGCTGTCTGTGTTGTTGCTGCGCTGCCTGCCGCGGACGCTTCCTTCTCTCTAAGCCGCCGGGACCTCTCTGTCTGCACTCGGAGAGCCCCCACCCCTGGGCCTGGGCCCCTCCCCAGCCTGCGAGCTGCTCCCCTGGGGCCACTGGCCTTCCTGCAGCTGCCCCTCACCCCCCCGCCCGGGGCTTGGAGAAGGGCCGGCAGGGGGCAGGCGGGAGGGTGCCAGCTCCTGGATGGGAGGATCCCCCCTCCCCTCGGGCTCCCCGGAGTGAAGATGGGTGAGGCTGCCCCCACTCGGTCCTTCAGAAGCCCAGCCTTGGGCACCCCCACTTCCCAGGTGGGCTTAGGGCGACAGTTCTGGCCCCTGGTCAGGTCAGCATCTCTTTTTCAGCTTTGGCCTGTCCCCTCAGGTGCCAGGCGGTCAGCTCAGGCCGGGCTCAGGCCAGGCCAGCAGCTGCCCCTGCCAGGGGCCGTACCCCTCCTGGGCATCCTGCCAGTGGTACCAGGACAGACCTCTGAGTCTCCTTCAACTCACCTGACTCAACCCCTCTCTCTCTCTCTACCCACCCCCATTGCCCCGCCCCCTCCCACCCCACGCCCCGCCCCCCGCCCCGCCCCCACCCACCCATGTCCCCCGCCCCACCCCGCACACCTCCTTTTTTTTTTCCTTTTTCTCATCCTATGTCTCTCTCTCCGTGTCTGTCCTTCTCCGCTCACAGGGTTTTGGGTTTGTAACTTTTGAAACTAGCTCAGATGCTGACCGAGCCCGGGAGAAGCTGAATGGGACGATCGTAGAGGGCCGGAAAATTGAGGTGCTCAGATAAGTGTGCTGCAGCAGGGACGCCCTTGAGAACTGCCTCCGGTCACCCCGGGGCCCCCCACCCAGCCCCGCCGCTGCCTGCAGAGAGCCGGGCCAGGGTCCCCGGGGCGGGGCCACGCTGAGGCTGGAGCTGAGCCCACCACCTGCCGCCCCTCTTGGGTCTCGATCTCAGGCTCACCCAAGGGCCCCGCACCCTGTGCC